>NC_091637.1:14400226-16800226 GCF_027580195.1 Bos mutus
TGAGCCATGGCTCTGCAACTCTTTTCCAAATATCAGTTATTTGAACACTCTGCATTCCATTTATTGGTTGTGATTTCATGCTACTTACTTTCATAGACTGAGAAATCTGGGATGCTTTCACTAAAGCATCTAATTGTGCAGCCCATAAATATTTACGTGCCTCTGCTGTACATCACCTGGGAGAGGGGGGTTACAACACTGAAGAAGCTGGGTCTGATGCCCAGGAAGAGTCTACCAAGTAAGCAGGCAACACATGTTACAAAGTATAATAAGTGCTGCAGCAGGAGTCCATACAAAGCACATATAAGAAAGAGTATGGAGGGAGAAAGACAGGAAAACCAGGAGGAGCTTATTCATGAGGTGGCAGCTGCACGGGGGTCACTGCGGAAGAACAGACCTCGCAGTGGGTTAAGGCAGGACAGAAGCAATTTATGCAAGGCCATGGGCTTCCCTGGTGGCTCAGACGGTAAAGAATCTGCCTGCAGTTCAAGAGACTCGGGTTTGATCCCTGGGTCGGGAAGAATCCCCAGAAAAGGGAATGGCTACCTTCCCCAGTATTCTTGCCTGGAGAATCCCATGGATAGACTAGCCTGGAGGGCTACAGTCCATGGGGTCACAAACAGTCGGACACGAGTGAGCAACTAACACACAAAGCCGGGTGAACAGCTACGGGTGAATCAGCCGAAGGGAAGGGCCAGATTACGGAGAGCCTAATTTTAATACCCCTACAGGGAAACACAGATCGACTGAGTGACTCAGTCAAAGACACCAAGGTCAGCCTAAGGCAGTGATGAAAACACAGACAGAAGTTGCGGTGCTCTTCCCTTAATGTTTGTTGCACCCACCATTAGATAGCATTCTACCTTGTTCTGCATAATAGGCCATGTGGCCCAAGCTTGCATCAACCACAGGAAACTAAAGCGCGAGGTCCCGTGTGTGTCTAACTGTTAGTCGCTCAGTCGTATCCGACTCTTCTGCAACCCCGTGGGCTGTAGCCCACCAGGCTCCTCTGCCCATGGGATTCTCCAGGCAAGAATCCTGGAGTGGGTTGCCGTGTCCTCCTCCAAGGGATCTTCCCGACCTGGGGATCGAACCCTGGTCTCCTGCATTGCAGGCAGATTCTTCACCATCTGAGCCACCAGGGAAGCTCTGGTGTCTAACAGCAGTGTAAAGAAATAGACTAGACTCAGTGTGATTCTGGGACCTGATCACTAGCCCCTGGGAACCTGTCAGAAGTACAGATTTCCAGGCCTCAGCCCAGAACTACAAAGTACAAACTCTGGAGGTGGGGACCAGCGATGTGTGTTGCAGTGAGTCCTCCAGGTGACTCTGAATTCACGCACAGCTGAAAGCCACCAACACAAAGGTTCTAGTTATTTTCCTAACTGAACTCCAAGTTTTCATCTCCTTTTAATTCCTTGTGTTGAACCACCCCGTGGAACAAAATGTTTCTATAGTTCACTTGATTTTTTTTTAATTTAATTTTTTTTAAATTTTATTTTATTTTTAAACTTTACATAATTGTATTAGTTTTGCCAAACATCGAAATGAATCCGCCACAAGTATACCCGTGCTCCCCATCCTGAACCCTCCTCCCTCCTCCCTCCCCATACCCTCCCTCTGGGTCGTCCCAGTGCACGAGCCCCAAGCATCCAGTATCGTGCATCGAACCTGGACTGGCGACTTGTTTCATACATGATATTATACATGTTTCAATGCCATTCTCCCAAATCTCCCCACCCTCTCCCTCTCCCACAGAGTCCATAAGACTGATCTATACATCAGTGTCTCTTTTGCTGTCTCGTACACAGGGTTATTGTTACCATCTCTCTAAATTCCATATATATGTGTTAGTATACTGTATTGGTGTTCACTTGATTTTTAACTTTTTAAGTACTACATTTTCCATGTAAATTTATTAAGTCAGCTTTTTCACTTGACATTTGGCAGGTGATGCCAGACTTCTGATCTGTGTTGTCTTTTAAATGTGTATCTCCTTCCTGTTGAGACAGGCTGGCACTCAGGGCCCTAGGCTGCAGTGCTGCTCTCCTTGCACCTGGACACACCCCTCCTCCAGCAACAAGATCCAAGACACTGTATGGGGCTAAAAATAACTGCGCACATGCGCAGTTGGGGCAAATTCTGGACCCCAAAGATACAAAGAGACAAAAAATCCAACTGCCACTTTTGAAGAGCCTGGAACAAAACAGTGTCAGGAGCAAAAGATACTGTGAGAGCCCCTTGCACACATCATCACCCAAGGGGTGGGCAAAACACCCCTGGCCACACCCCTACCCCCACTGCACATAAGGAACTTGTGTAAATGGGGGAAGCTCACCCGCACTCTCGGAGGGGGCAAGCAGGGGAAACTTACCTGTTCTCGCTTCCCCCTGCAGGAGCAGGGGCCCCAAGAAAGCCTAGCCTGAATTTCTTGTCTGGCCTCTAGTCAAGAACCCTGGTTGGTAACACCATCAGGCCCCAGAAAACCCCCCATCTGTAAACAAGAAACAACTATTTGTCAGGTCACAGAGGACAGCCCAGAAACTGGCTTATGGGCCAAAGCTGATTCACAGCAGGTGTTCTTAAAGGAGTCCTCTTCATGTCTTCCAGCCAAACCTCACATCCCGCTGGTATGGCCAGTAGAACACCTCTAATAGATGCTTTGAATATCTGGTGTGTCTGCTGGCTAATTTTATCTTCCAAGACTCAAGATAATTGCTATTTTTTTCCTGAGTACCTTCAAAATGAGTCCCATGTCAGAGTGGCATCTGAGCCCTGTCGATGACTGGTGGTGGCACTGTTATTATTACTAGCAACAACCACCAAGCAGGCTTTTCATCAACGACACACATTCGAAGAGAGCAGGAACTCTGTCTTTTCACCACTGCATCCTCAGAGTCTAGAACAGCTCCTGGCACCCAGTACATAATGAGCACTCAGTTAACACAAACTGAGTGAATGGGGGGGTACATCAGCATTTCTAGGAATACAAAAGAAGAACGAGGCAGATCTAATCTCCTTCTTTGTAAGACACCTACCTGCGTGCAAAAAGCAAAGACCTAGATGCTGAGCAGCCCCACAGAGGAGTAAGAAATGGTCCCTGCTTGTGCCTGGGCGTGGACACACAGGCCTGGACAGCGCTGGGTCACTCTAGCTGACCACGGCTGCTCGAGTCACCCCCACTGTTTATACTCACCACCTCAGGCATCTGCAGGAAAAAGCTCAAATGGAGACACACTCATCACATGTCTCAACATTAAATGTTAAACAGACTCACAGACACAGAAAATAGACGCATGGTTGCCAAGGGGTAGCGAGAGGTGAGGGAAGGGTGGATCGGGAGTTTGAGACCAGCTGATGCAATTGTATATATGTAATGATAAGCAACAAGGTCCTACTGTAGCACAGGAAACTATACTCAATGTCTTCTGACAAACCGTAATAGAAAAGAACATGGGAGAATGCACGTCTGTGTGTAACTGAATCTCTCTGCTGCATAGCAAAATTAACACAAGATTATAAATCGACTATACATTTTTTAAAGGGTTAAAAACAAGTTTATTATTAAATAAAACACGTTCATAACCTCATTTTACAATTATACCTTTATAACAACCAACTATACAGAAGCAACAGTTTACATCAAATACTATGGGCAGCACAAAAGCAAACTGATTTCACTTCTCACCACAGGGCTGCACTATTTAGTAGGGGAGACGAAGTCTCTGGCGTGACCTGAGATGCACTACAGGCATGTTTACACACCGGATTTCACAACTTAGCACACAAAGCAATGTAAATATTGTGCCAGTAACAGCGGTATGTTGATCACTTGCTGAAATGAAAATATCTTGGCTATACTGGGTTAAAATACATTAATTAATTCCACCTATTTCTCTTTTTTCTTTTTTTGGTCACCAGACAATTAAAGCTACATCAGGGGCCCACATTCTATTTCTGGGGGACTTTATAGCTCCCAGAAGATGCAGCCGAGGAGGCCACAGCAGGATGGGGGCAGGAACGGAACACTGCCCCCAGCATCCAGCTGCTTCTTACGCTGACGGCTTGGGAAACTCTCAGGATTAAGGCCCACTTTCTGGTCCTCTTTACTGGCACACTCAGGGACGTTCTTCATCCCCCAGCCAAGGCTCGGCTGCCTGTACACCATCACCACCCCCAAGCCCCCACTACCTGGACACCCAGCAAACATGGGGCACAGTAGCTGAGCAGCCCCTCACCCACACAGACCCTGCCCACAGGTGCACCCAGGGCCCACCTCCACTGGCTTTGCCTTCCACGCTCCTTAAGAGAACCTGAACTTGGAAGACAGGACCAAACATGGAATTCTCAAAGCTGGTGATGGGGGGGAGAGCTGGTGATGAAGGGAGAGCTGGTGATGAAGGGAGAGCTGGTGATGAGGGAGAGCTGGTGATGAAGGGAGAGCTGGAGATGGGGGAGCTGCTGGGGAGATGGGGAGAAGGGAGAGCTGGAGATGGGGAGAGCTGGGAGGGGAGAGCTGGAGATGGGGGAGAGCTGAGATGGGGAGAGCTGAATGGGGGGAGAGCTGGTGATGGGGAGAGCTGGTGAGCTGGTGATGAAGGGAGAGCTGGTGATGGGGGGGAGAGCTGGTGATGGGGGGAGAGCTGGTGATGGGGGAGAGCTGGTGATGAAGGGAGAGCTGGTGATGAAGGGAGAGCTGGTGAGAAGGGAGAGCTGGTGATGGGGGAGAGCTGGTGATGAAGGGAGAGCTGGTGATGGGGGAGAGCTGGTGATGAAGGGAGAGCTGGTGATGAAGGGAGAGCTGGTGATGGGGGGAGAGCTGGTGATGAAGGGAGAGCTGGTTATGAAGGGAGAGCTGGTGGTTGGGGGAGAGCTGGCCCCTGGTCCTGCTGGTCCTCCTCCCGCCCTGGGCTCTGTTTTCTCCCGTGTGCATGGAGATCCCAGAGCCCACAGGTGCAAGCCCCACACACTCACTCGTGTTCCACCCCACCACCGCTGACAGCACCTTCTGGCCACACCTTGGGTCACTCTCTGCAGGACATGCAGGCTCTAGAAGTGGTCTGGTGCTCCTTGGCAGCAGGAACTCCAGGGCCGCTTGCAACTAGCACTCTAGGGGGTAAGCCTTTCACCACTCCACCTTCTGAGGCCACTGGTTGGGAGCCGTGTAAAGCCCAGGGCTTAGGGGACCCCTTGTCTGACCAAAGGACTGTGTATCACCAGAAGGGCTCAAGTTAAAAGACAAAAAAAGAGGTGCTCTCTATATACTTACACACACACAGAGGAATATACCCAGCCATAAAATAGAATGAAATTTTGCCTTTTGCAGCAACGTGGATAGACTTGGAGAGCACTGTGCTAAGTGAAATAAGTCAGACAGAGAAACACATACTGTACGCTATCACTCACATGTGGAACCTGGAAAATACAGCAAACTAGTTAATATGTCAGTCATGTCTGACTCTGCGACCCCGTGGACTGTAGCCCGCCAGGTTCCTCTGTCCATGGGATTCTCCGGGCAAGAACACCGGAGTGGGTTGTCATGCCCTCCCCTCCAGGGGATCTTCCTGACCTAGGGATCAAACACATGTCTCTCGTGTCTCCTGCACTGGCAAGCGGGTTGTTTACAATTGAGCCACGAGGGAAGCTCCAGTGAATATATCCAAAGGGAAGCAGACACAGATGGAGAGAACAAACAAGTGGTTACCAGTGGGGAGGGTCGATGGGGCGGAGTGGGAGGTGCAAACTATTGGATATACGACAGGCTCAAGGATGGACTGTACAACACAGGAAAAGAGCCAGTATTTTGCAACAACTGTTCATGGAAAGTAACCTTTAAAAATTATCTAAAAATAAAAAAATGAAAAAGACAATAATACCGAGGATTTGTGAAGACATGAAAATGTTCCACACATTGTCTGCTCACTTGGAAGTGCAATTGGCCCAACTGTGTTGGAAAACCTCTGAGTGGGACTACTAAAGATGAAGATACTGATGACCCAGGACTTTCACCCCCAGGTACACATCCAACAGAAACATATGCAGACCTTCACCAAAACGTAGGCATTATAACGCTCACGGAGGGCAGGAATCATGACAGCCCCTAACCGGTCAACTGTACACACGTCCACCAAGAGCACGGTGGGTGAAGTAGATGATGGAACAGTGGTACCCGTCATACCACGGGGTGCAGGAGAACAAACTCCCTACCTCCACACCCAACAAGGTGAATCTAACAAACAATGCAGAGCAAAAGAAGCCATACACAGCGGATTACGTACAGTATCATTTCAATAGGCTTCCCTGATAGCTCCCTTGGTAAGGAATCCGCCTGCAATGCAGGAGACCCTGGTTCAATTCCTAAGTCAGGAAGATCTGCTAGAGAAGGGATAAGCTACCCACTCCAGTATTCTTGGGCTTCCCTTGTGGCTCAGCTGGTAAAGAATCTGCCTTCATTGAAGACCTGGGTTTGATCCCCGGGTTGGGAAGATCCCCTGGAGAAGAGAAAGGCTACCCACACCAGTATTCTGGGCTGGAGAATCCCATGGACTATATAGTTAGATGGACTATATAGCAAAGAGTTAGATGTGACTGAGCGACTTGCACTTTGAACAACTTGAACAACATGGAGATTGTTGCATACTTAGAGCTGGCCTTCTGCATCCACAGATTCAACCAACCACAGACCATACAGCACTGTAGTATTTACTATTGAAAAATATTCACATGTAAGGTGACCCATGCGATTCAAACCCATGTTGCTGCGTCAACTGAATATGAAACTCAAAGACAGGTGAAGGTTATCCACATTAATAGATAGACAGGTGAAGGTTATCCACATTAATAGATATCAGAGGACTGATTACTTTGGGGGGAAGTGGGTGGGTAGCAGCAAGGGGAGCCATGCTGGAAACTTCTGTATGCTGCATTACCTGATATGGGTGGTGGAAATGTAGTGTGTACATTTTGTGAAAATTCATATTAAGGCCTCATATTTCCCTAAGCAAAACTTTTGTCAGACATATTGCAAGGTTAAAAACAATGGCAAAAAAGATCAGCAACAAATGAGAAATTGTGGAGAAAATAATTTGAAATATCAGTTTATACTCAAAATCATTTATAATATAATAAACATCACTATTTTCATCTTGAACTGATAGTAAGAAGCCATCAGGATTAGCTAGGTGACATTTAAAAATACTGTTTATTTCATGTCTCTTTCTATGTATGTGTTGGTTTGTTCCATAATTTAACTTTTATATTAACAAAGTAATACAATCGCATAATCTATATATAAATAAAGATTTTTAGAGTATTCTTGGCACTTACAGAAACTTTCGCTGATCAAAGTTTCACTAAGCCAAAGCATTCGGATACCCTTATCTAGATACGTTCACATAAATATACCATCTTATCTCTCAGGAAAAAGGTACCAAGGTAACCAGACTTTGTGAAAATTTTGCACTTTTAAAATTATTCATAAATCTCCAATAAGAAGGACAGTTGAATCCTCCAAGGAGTCCGCTTTAAATTTTCACTTTTTCTTTACTTGTGGAAACACAGCTGAAGAGAGAGGTTATCAGACAGACTTCTATCTCCCTTTGAAGTTTCAGAAATAGTCTGGAAAGAGGATTTAGGTCTCAGCACTGGGTTCCCACCACTGGCCCTTGAGAAAAGTCAACAAACTGGACAGTCCAGGCGAGCAAGCAAACCTTGATGAAGGCACAGACCCTTCTTTTCAGGGGGTGACGAAACAAGAGCGAACCTGACCCTGCAGCTCCCCGTCTGCATAAACAGAATTCTTGTCTGGTTGGGAGTGGGGCAGAGGTGCAGGGGCTGAGCTGGAAAACCACGTGAGCGGGAACCGCGTCCGCCCCCACCAAGTGTCTCTCCTCTTCCCTAGTAACTGTCTTCACTTCCCTCCTTGATTGATGAGCCCAGTTATTATAGACGATTCATGCTGCAACACACGACAGCAACTAGACCCAAATTTGAGCGCTGCTGGGATTCAGGGACGCACCACTGGTTGAGCACCTTTCATCAGGACTTCTACAGTCAGAGATCTATACACGTGTTGGTGAATTCCAACTGCCCTCCACCCTGTTTCTGCTCCAATGGCAAATTTCATGGTGATCTCATGCTTCTGTCCATCAACACTATTTTATTGCTTTTGGTCACAAGTATTAAATCTTCATCTTCACCAAGTGAAAAATCAGGCCCCACGGCCTCCTCCATGTCGCAGCCAAACAAATGTGTCTCAAGAAGGAAATAAATAATTTACTTTTAAAAGTGTGCTGAGCACTGGGGCAAAATTCAGCCTTGTGTTTCCTCCTGATGGATTTTAGCTCTCAGTCCGTCCAGGGGAGTCAATTAAAGATAAAGCTGGAATTAGAGAGAAACCAGCTGGATCGCCTCAGCTGGACAGCATGCCCATTAGATCAGACAAAGGATGAGGATGAAGGGCAGGGGCAACCTGAGGATTGCTCTAGAAGTAAGCAGCAACTCTCTCCTCTCGCCCAACAACTCTCAAGGCAGTGCTCTGAGAAAAATGTGGGGAAAAAGGTACCTAGGTCTCGTTACTAAAATTCTTAACTGGGCAATATTCATGGGAGTGTTGCAAAAGTGAAATGAAATGCTCAGGACACAGGACCATGCCTGTTCAGTTATCATCAACTGCTAGAGGTCAAGTGCATCTTGTAAGCTGTAACTTGTTAAAACGTGATTGCTGCTTCTGACGAGCCTCACCCCTGGCAGAGGGGAATAATTAAGGGGATACATAGAGAGATGGGGTCTCCCTGGTGGCTCAGTGGTAAAGAATCGGTCTGCAATGCAGGAGACGCGGGTTCAATCCCTGGATTGGGAAGATCTCCTGCAGAAAAAGGAAATGGCAACCCACTCCAGAATTCTTGCCTGGGAAATCCCAGGGACAGAAGAGCCTGGCTGGCTACACTCCGTGGGGCCGCAAAAGAGTCAGACACAACTGAGCGACTAAACAACAGCAACACGGAGAGGACACTCTACTGGGGATGGAGCTGTCTCTTGCTGAGGTTCCCATAGACTCACCCAGGGATGCCATTCTGGGAAGGCATGGAGCCATGCAATTCCTAGGATGTGCAGGTAAGTCACACTTGGATGGGTTCTCGTTCCCCTGCTGGCTGTGGTGTGGGCAGCCTGGGCCTTGGGACTCACTGGGGTGCCTTCATGAATGAGCTGGGTGGTTCTGGGCAAATCCAGGCAGCCCTAGTATTCACTGCACACCTCCTGCAAGACTGGTGGGCAGCTCCTATTCTTCTGGCACACTTGTCCTGTGCCTCCCCCATTAGCAACCCAAGTCATCTGTGATTCCAGGGCAGAGGTCTTCCTCCCTAAATGCTGTTTTCTCAGATACTCAGGAGAGGGGGCTGGCTGGTGGGTGCATGGACCTTCAAGCCCCATCATCTCCTTTACCCAGAAAAGCTCTATTTCATTGTTTTCCATTTTGGATGTCTGCCTAAGAATTTGTTTGAATAAAGGATTCCCTAGCTAAAAAGGGGGAAAAAAAAACAGTTTGGGAATTATTCCTCTGGGTGCAATTAATCTCATGAATTCTTAAAGGAAACTTCAACAGGGCTCTTAAAGTGTAGAAGTTTACTTCCTACAACTATTTCTCATAGAGAGAGAAAGTGTGCGTTCAGTTGTGTCCAACTCTTTGTGACCCCAAGGACTGCAGCCTCCCAGGCTCCTCTGTCCATGGAATTTTCCAGGCAAGAATACTGGAGGGGGTTGTCATTTCTTTCTCCAGGGAGGAGGACCTTCCCAACCCAGGGATCGAACCCGAGTCTCCTGCATTTCCTGCACTGGCAGGCAGACTCTTTACCATGGCACCACCTGAGCCCACCCCTCAAAGTCGAGGCCAGACTGTGAAGTTGATTCAACAGGCACTCCTGTGTGCAGGCCAAGCCACTTTAGAGCTGGGGGTCTTGCTCTGATTGCTTAGTGATCTACCGATGCAAAACAAGAAGCCACACCACATTTCCAACCTCAAGAAATGTGTGGTTGGCATGACCCGTAGGCGGTCCTTTCCTGGCAACCATCAGCTAACTCTTCCTGCCACAAATTTGGCAGGACCTCCTGGGGCAGCTGCCTAAAGTCGGGAGAGTCTGGCCTGCCAGCTGAAACAGGGTGCCAGGGCTTCATGGCAGGGGCCTGCCCCCGGGTAACCTGGTTGAGCAGTGCTGTGGTGCAGAGGAACACACGTGGAACCTGGCACTTCCCAGGCAAACACGCTCCCCCACAGGCTGATTCTATGAATGGACCTTCAAGTACATGGTCGTGCTGGAGGCTGGGGAAGGGAGAGCAGTCCACGGAGCTGAGACTCCGGGACAGGAACTGAACGTTTACGCTGATGTCCATATTCATTACGCTGATGTTCATATTCAGCCTGGCATCCATTCCAAGGGTTTTACCAAGAAAGAAGTGAGTGGACTAGGAAAGGGAGGGACCCGCTCCTTTTCACAACAGCTTCTTGGAGAGGTTCACAGCCAGGTCTGCCCAGGCAGTTCTGGTTTGGGCATTTTGTTCCAAAGAGTCCAAGGTGAACGATAATGCCTATGATGCCAGGAGGACCTGGCACCTGAGCCAATCCTTGAAGGACTGTAGGATGTCCACAGGCAGGAAGCATTCACAGCTGGAATGGCTGGAGCAAAAAGCCATGAGGTAGGAACACGGGCTTGTCTGGGAAATGCTGAGGAGTAACTTCAGCGGGAGCTAAAGGGCACGGGGTGGGGGCGGGGGGCAGGGGGGAGCGCGATGGGAGATGAGAGAATCCTGCACACTCCAAGCAACCTCACAGGCTGGGTCACGCTTCCCGTTGGCTGGTGATGGCATCTGGAGGGGCTTTCTGAGCAGGAGCAGAGGGTTCTGAGGAGAGCTCTGGCGCGAAGGGTGCACAGATCTGGGAGAGGAAGGTGGGCCTGGGTGATGCGACAGGAACCCGAGGATCCCGGTCACTCCGCCCCAGCCCAGGATTCTACCCTCCCAGGCTGCCTGGGACAAGCAAGCCTGGCTGGCTCTCCGGGGAGGGAGGGAACCTGCTCTCACCATTTCCTGGACCGGCTCTGGTCCCAGGACAGGCTATTTTTGGCCCTCCCAGGCCTGTGCTTGACAAGGAAGGCACAGCTGCAGGGCACTTCCGCCCCAGGGGGACTCGCTGTTCCATAAGGGGCTTGACATACGGCCTCCCGGCCCCTAGGACACCAGAGGGGTGGGTAGGTGCTCTCCTTCCTGGAGTCACCGTGTCCTGGGTCTGGGGAAAGTCAGCCAATGGCCTCTGTTCAGCACGCACCAAACGCTGAAAGCAGGTGTTCCTGGGGGCTGGGTCTACTCATGGATCACAGGACAGTAAGAGACACTCACTCACATTGCAGGGACTCCAGCCTGCCCTCTGATCACCCACAGCTGAAAGGCACAAGGAGAATGCTCCCAAGGGAGGCAGGGACGCATGAGCCCTGCAGAATGATCCCTGGGCAAGGGGGATTTATAGGCAAGGAGCTGTGTTTTGAAGGGACCCACTGGAAACAAGATGAGAAACTTCGTAAGGATGAGAGCTTCATCCTAGCCTAGAACCCTCCCTCACTGCTCCATCACTCTGTTCATTCACTCACCATCTTTAGCTCCAATGACTTTAAAACTCCTCACTTCCCCAGTCTTCGAGTTCTTCCCTTTCCAACACATCCTCAAAATCGGGGCCCAAGATGCTGGGCTCTTTAACAGCAGAGCTAAGTATTCATCTCCCTTGATATCTCTGTGCACAGAAGAGTAAAATGAATGTTGAGTGAAAAAAATGAATGAACGAACAAAGGGATGAATGAATGTGACTTGGCGGGGAGCTCCACCTGAGGCTGGGTCCTCTTCCCACCCCAGCAGTCCCCTGAGAGCTGGGAAGGGACATAACACTCCAAGTGCACAGTGAAGATGGAGGGGACCCGCGGAGGACGCAAGAACTCTGAAGGCAACTAGGCAGTGCACCTAAAAGAAATGTGCTGCGTCTTCCCTGGTGGTCCAGTCGTAAAGAATCCACCTTCCAGTGCAGAGGACATGAGTTCGATCCCTGATCAAGGAACTAAGATCCTGCATGCCACGGGGCAAGTAAGCCCATGAACCGCAACTAGAGAGCCCAAGCTTGACAACTACCGAGCCCAAGCGCCACAACAGGAGAGAAGCCCATGTGTGAGGCAACAGAGAGTCCACTGACTGCAATGAAGACCCAGCACAAAAAACAGAAGCGATACTGTAACAAGTTTTATAGAGACTTTTAAAAAATGGCCCACAGCAAAAACAACAACAACAAAAACATTTAAATAAAATAAAAAACGAAACATGCAAATCCAGCCTCTCCACCGAGCCCCCTTTATTTTCAGTGATGCCGCATTTCAGAAGGTGAAACTGAGTTTTACTTCCCCCCAGGAGGACGCCTGCTTTCTTTGTTTGCAGAAGTGGAGCTCAGGGGCGGAGGTGAGGCTGACGAATGGGAACAGAGCTGGTGAAAGTCACCACCCTCACCAGCAGCCTGCACCTCAGTAATAAAAGCATGATGAAAATGATACGTGGTGCCGCTTAGTACATACGGGGTGCAAGGCATTTTGCTAAGCGCTTATCATGCATTATTCACTGAGTAGTCACAATATGACTAGGAAATAGACACTATTATTATCACTGTTCGGGGAGCAGGTTTAATGAGATTAAACGTCTGGATCAAGGTCACATAGCTGGTAAGGAAGGGGCCAAGCAGTGATTTAAACCTAGGCTGTCTGATTGCAAATTCACTTCTGTGCACTCTGGGGCCATTAACTTTTTTCCTAGCATGGATAGATGGTCACATGTGTTGGCAAAGAGCTAACAAGAAGGAAGGGGAACATAGATTGAGGGTCTCCTAACTGCCAAGTATCATGCTAGGTGCTTTATGCATGTAAACTAACGTGGTACAAGGCTTAACACCAAGAAATGTATTACACTTCTCCTTGCGCAGATGAGGCATCTGTACATCAGAGGTGAAATAGCAGGTCTGAACTCATAAGTGGTAATTAGCCCAAGTGAGGAGGCAGGAGAAGAAGGGGACAACAGAGGATGAGATGGTTGGATGGTATCACTGACTTGATGGACATGAGTTTGAGCAAGGTCTGGGAGTTGGTGATGGATAGGGAAGCTTGATGTGCTTCAGTCCATGGGGTCACAAAGAGTCAGATACAAACAGGCAACTGAACTGAACTGAAGAGTCCTGAGGTTGGTCATCGATTTAGGGAACCAATGGGAGAGATGGCGTAGAGATGGAGGAGTAGATGGGGTAGTTGAGGGTGGTAGCTGACTCTAAGCACTGAACTAGATTAGAAGTTGGCAAGAAGTTTTCCTGTAAAAGGCCAGAGTCACTATTTTAGGCTCTACTGACAAAAACAGGATTTGGCCTGTGGGCCATTGTTTGCTGGCCCCTGAACTCCTGTTTTCCACAGCAGCTTTCACATTTGAATTCATTCATGATTTCTGAGACTGGAATTTGTTCTAGGAAACTAAAATCATTAGCATACGCTGTCAAAAGGTAGACACCTGGGTAATTATTAAATCTACGCTGGTGGGAAAATGCTAATACATGTACAAATTTTCTAGCGGGAGCAGAAAAGGACTACTTTCCACTGAGAAGGGAAAAAAAAGAAAAGTACACATTGCCATACTCTGAGCTCTGAATACAGAACAGATGCTAAGACTTAAACTGACATCCAAATCCTTTGCTCCTCTTTGGAACATGGACCAGAGCTTAGATGAGTCGGTGGTTTGGGTAATTAAGAACTAAAGATCACTGGCTTTCATTCTGAAGGCCATATGCTCACAGAAAGCTTTTCCCTTGTGCTGATGCCAGGAACTGATGCACAGCTCCATTTTTACTGAAGAATGAGGGGGCTTAGTTCACTGAGGAAAGAAAGAATTAAAGGATTGGAAATATCGACATCAGAAATAATCCGTCTTCATAAACCATAATGGGAGGACAGGGCTGTGCAGGACTGAGGCTATAATTTACGGGTGAGAAAAACCCTCTGGTAACTGATTTATGGATTTGACTTTGACCAATGACCTCTAGCAGACATGCTTCCTAGTCCTGGCGCATCTGAGAAATCTAAAAAATCTCCCCCGAAGTGGTGATGGGAGGAGACCGACTAGAAGCCAAAGGCATGCTGTTTATGCATATGTAGGAGATTATCCAGTCCAACATCTGATCCAATAATCAATATTTCCATTTTCAGTATGTGAGTAAAGAGTCAACATTTACTGAGTGAGGGTCTCTCCTGTGCCTGGTCCCATGCAAGTTCTGAGGAGATAACAGTGAGCAAAACACAAGACGGCCAATGCCCTTGTCCATGTAGCGTTTAGAGTCCACTGTGGGGGATCATTTGGAAGATGCTATTTTGGGGCTTCCTTGGTGGCTCAGTGGTAAAGAATCCATCTCCCAATGCAGGAGACACGGGTTCTGTCCCTGACCCAGGAAGATCCCACATGCCGTGGAGCAACTATGCCTGTGCGCCACAAGTACTGAAGCCCGAGTGCCCCAGAGTCCAGGTTCCGCAACAAGAGACGCCAGCGCAACCAGAAGCCCACACACTGAAGCTAGAGAGTAGCCCCTGCTCGCTGCAACGAGAGAAACACCTGCGCAGCAATGAAGACCCAGCACAGCCAAAACAAACGAATACAGTTTTTAAAAGTATTGTTAATATTAAAAACAAGACAATATTTTTTTAACCTCAACCATTAAAAGCTTTTCTAGTAAGGTGTGCTTGCAAAGCAAAGATCTGCCTCTGGTCCTTCTTTCCTGCGATGTCTTAGGACTCCATTTCCCTGGGGTACATTCCCAACATTTTTTCTTTCCTCCTAATTAAACCAGAATGTACTGAGCTATTATTTGGTTTACAACCTAATGAAACCATTTCTAGAGCTGCCAGGAGACGCTTCCTCTCAGTGTCTCACTGACAACAAGAAATGTATCAGGATATCCTTGGACAGATGGTTCACTTCTCGCCATAGACCATGAGGGCATGGCTGGTTGGTTAGAGGCTTGAAGGCAAAGCAGCAAGTTATCTGCATACAAAGGAACAGAGGTCAGGCTGATCTTAGCTTACTCTTCCACCAAAAGACAACAGCTCCATTGTGATAGGAAAAATTACTGTGACAAGTAAGTTTTCTACCTGGGAAACTCATTACTGAGGTGGAAAGAAACATAAAGCCTTCTCTGATACTCAGGAACTCAGATCGGTTTGGCAAAAAATTTGTTCGGGTTTGTCCATAGGACATTATGGATAACCTGAACCAACTTCTTGGCCAACCCAATACATCATCCATATGCTTTTGCTGAGAAAACATTTCAAACACATACTCAAGAACTAAAATCAAGAACTCAAGAATGAGAAAGCCCCAGGATACTAGGAAAGGCAAAGAGCAATAACATCATCTAAAAGTAAAGAGTGAAGTATAAATGGCTGCTAAAATTTTGGTTTAAAAATTGAGTATGAAAGCCAAAAACTGAGCTTGAAGACATATTTTATGGTAGAAATAATTATGCAATTAGAACCTTAGTCTATACAGAATCAGAGACTATAACCTTAGATTATATTAACAACTGGAAATTGGCTGAGGGCTGGTTGAAAAACAAAGGAAGAAAGTCAATGAAGTTCTTATATTTTCAATGGGAAGGAAGATCTTACTCCTAGGTTTTTTCCCTTATCTATAATGATTAGAGAAATACAGGTCTACAATCTAACAAAAAGCATTACTAGGATTAAAAACAATCTTCCAATTCACACCAGTAATTCATAAAGGGAAAGATAAAATATATAAATAAGCAAACACAAAAACATAAAATTCATATAAAAGGAGAGAAATAAAAAAAAGCCAGAATGAGTTTTAAAGAGATAAACCATAATCCAAATATATTGTTTGACAAAGCACATAAAATATAAGCCCTAGAAAATAAAACTACAAGAATGCACCGAAAAATATCAGACAACATAAATGTAAAGAACAATATTAAAATAAGATAAAATTCCCATAAAAAAGTACTACATATATAAAATTCAACAATCCCACATCTATGTATTTATCAGAGAGAAATGAAAACACAGAACTGTGGGCAAGTGTTCATAGGAGCATTATTCATAATAGTCAAAAACTGGAAACAGCCCAATATCCCTTGACTAGCATATGGATAAACAATTTGGTATGTCTATATAATGAAATATTATTCAGCAATAAAAAGGAATCAACTACAGGTAGTATTCCAACACTGCTGAATCTCAGAAGCATTCAGCTGAATGAAAGAAGTCAGACACAAAAGGCTACATACACACTGGTTCCATTCACATGACATTCAATGAAGACAAATCTATAAGGGTAGTATTCAGACCAGTAGCTGCCAGCGACCAGGAAAGGCAGGAGGGGGTGGTCTGGGAAGAGCAGTGATGGAACCTCTACATCTGGATTACAAGGGTGTTCACACAACTATACCCAGTTGTCAAAACTCAAACTGTACACTTGAAAGAGTACATTTTATCAGAGGTAATATCGCAAAAAATCTGACTTTTAAAAAAGAAAAGAAAAATAACAAGGTCATTTCATATAAGATAGATAGCATGAAGAAAGTATATTTTACTTCAGCATCTGAAAATTAGCAACAAGGAGACATTGAAAAGAACAGCATCATATGAATGAGCTTAATACTCCTTTTTCAGTCTTGGATCAACAATTTTTTTTTTTCCAAAAGAAAAACAGAGAATCATGATTTATCAAAATTACATGTGAATAACTAAAAAGCAAACAATAGAAAACTCTACCAGATGAAAATTAATAGACTCTACTTATGTATTTTCTATTTATCATAATTCTCTCAGATGGTCATTACGCCCAGCTGGCAGACAAGGAAACTGAGACAGGTAAAGACTAGGCAATATGGCAAAGGCCTCAGAGGCAATGGAAAAGGGCTCAAAACCAGGTCAGCTGACTTACAGTTGTTGGGGCAAAGGATGGGGGGAAGGGATAGTTAGGCATGGACATGTGCATACACTGTATTTAAGGTGGATAACCAACAAGGACCTACTATAGAGTACAGGGAACTCTGTTCAATGTTAGGTGGCAGCCTGGATAGGAGGGGGAGTTTTTTGTCAATTAAATGTTTGGCAAAACTAATACAATTATGTAAAATTTAAAAATAAAATAAAATTTAAAAAAATGAGCACTTTGCTGTTAAGTGAATTTTTCTATAAATAAATATCAATTAGATCCAGGTTAAAAAAAATAATAAATGTATTGATTTTTAATTGAAGGGTAATTGATTTACAGTATTGTGTTGTTTTTCGCCAAACATCGACATGGATCAGCCATAGGTATACCTATGTTCCCTCGGGAGGGGAGTCTGAAGAATGGATACATGTGTGTGCATGGCTGAGTCCCTTTGCTGGGCACCTGAAGCTATCACAGCGTTGTTTGTTCATTGGCTATACCTCAATACAAAATAAAAAGTGTAAGAAGAAAACACAGCTTAGTTGTCATGAATGTGACAGTAGCCAATCCTAATAATACTGGGCTGGCCAAAAAGTTCACTTGGGTTTCACTGTAAGATGGCGTGGAAAACCTGAACAAACTTTTTGGCCAATCATATACTACTTGTAAGCCTGTCAACTATTAAATGTAGAACGTAGCATTTCTGTACTTCTCCTCTCATTTCTGTTCTTCCAGTGTACAACAAAGAGCAAAACAAATTTTCGTGGAATTTGTCCGTCTAAGGTTCTGGAGACTGACTTCAGCCAAATCACATGATCTGACACACCTAAAAACTACACCTTAAATCACATAAATCCAAGACTGCATTAAGCAATGAGTATAGAGAAATACCATTTCTTGTAAACCAGGCCAAACACACAAAAAGGTAGAATAGAAAGTAAATATGAATACGCCTGCCGATGTTCCTTTGGGTTACCATTCATAACTGTGCACAGTCACCCCTTCCATTTCACCCCTCCCCACTGCTCCTGTGATCCACCAAAGCCCACGGGGTACAGGCAGCAGTCCGGACCTGTGGGCAGAGAGGCCCTATCTCAGACTAGGGGGTCACAAAATTCTTTCAGGAGAATATGATGCCAGACCTCACTCCGAGGGATAAATGGGAATTATCCAATAAAAACAATGGAGCTGATGAGGAAGAGTATGATGAGTGAAAGTCTCGAGGGATGATGGCACGTTCTGGAAGCAGATCATATATATGGTTACAGCAATGCTATCCAGTAAGGTACCCACTACCCACACAGGACTGTTAAAATGTAGCTGGTCCAAATGGAGATGCACTGAAAGTGTAACTCACACTGGGTCTCAAAAAGTTAGTATCCAAGGACAAGTGTGAAATAGCTAATGTATCAATTGTGAAATAGCCTTCTGTACCAATCAAGTGTCAAAATGATATTGTAGATATTTTGGATTAAACATAGCATCAAATTAGTTTCACCTGTTCCTCCTTTTTCTTTTTTTTTTTTTTTTTTTTTTTACTGTAGCTACTTTACTTTTTAAGGTAGTAGAAAATTTACAATTACGGCTTGCATTTGTGGCTCCCGTCATATTTCTTTTTTTCTTTCTGGCTGCACCCTACAGCATGAAACAAAAAGTTCCCTGACCAGAGATTGAACCCAGGTCCCCAACATTGGGAACTCAAAGTCATAATCACTGGACCAGCAGGGAAGTCCTTCCCATTCTATTTCTACTATCTGACAGAATGGGACTCAGAGTGGCTAAAGATGATGATAATAGCAGACATCAGATTATTTTTCATCATGATAGCGAATATTCATGGAGTGCTCTGTGTTCTAAGCCTTCACCAGCATTAGCACATTCAATAGTCCCTACAGTTTTTAGAGGCAGGGTCTGCACTCCAGTATTTCCATTTTAAAGGATAAAGAGCTTCAGGCAAAATACTTTTGCTTCCCCGTCACACAACAAGGAGTAGAGAGCAGAGATTCAAACTCCTTTTTGGTCCAGAGCCTCCCCTCCTAGGTGTGTAAGATACAGAAGGAGCTTGTGTTGTCTTCCTCAAGGTAATGGAGGCCAGGGAGGACACTAAGAAGAACGCCTTGTACCAGAAGCAGCCCAACTTTCCACCTGTAGGGAAACACGCTGAGCCTGGAGCTGGGAGAGCAGAGTCCCAGTAAGCCCGAGGACCCATCACCAGGCTACAAAATCCACCTGAGAGCAGTCCCAAATCAGAACATTACTCCACTCTTACTCTGAAGACACAGCCCAGCACACTTACATATCAATTATATCTCAATAAAGCTGGAACAATTAAAAAGGAAATTAAATAAGCTATACATGGTTAAAACTTAAAAAAAAATTCTCTGCCTATAGAATACCTTTGTTTCCATCCACCCTGTCCCCAGGGCAGTCTGGGTCCCTTACCCCAGACAGCACACGCATGCATCCTTGCAGTCCTAGGCTGTGGACTGCTTGGCCAAGCTTTGAGAAATAATACTAACTGAATGATTCTGAATGCCTATTCCTTGCAGAGTAAATACCTACTGTTTTTTCAGTCCCCTCCGTACCTAGCGCCTGTCTCTGGCATCCTAACAATCACAGAGAGTTGCTGCAAGCTAAACCAGTACCCGATGCACAGGCAGAACGTCACACCCACTGTGAGGCTCGAGGAGCTGCCCAAGGTCACACTTCAGCCTAAGGTCCGCCTTCTCCAGGGCGAGAGGTCCTACCCAGCTCCGTCACAAGCACTGCTCTCCCGGCTGCTGTATGCCAGGGGAGGCACCTGCCTGGAGCGCCCCCTGGGTGCTGGGGTGGGAGTGCAAGCAGACAGTGGGATGGAAAAAGGGAGTGGGAGGAGGGAGCTACGTTTGCAAGGAAGGGTCAACCTAGACACAGGCCCACAACCACCATCTGGGTTTGCAGGGCGCCCTCCTGGCCTGGGAACCTGCTGCCATGGAAACTGATCATCAGTGAGCATCTGGGCAGAATCCGGCCTTTGAAAACAGTCCACTTTATCCAAAGGGCTCACACCCATGTCTGTGGGTGTGACAGCTGGCTCAGTTCAGGGCTAATCCTGCAGTTTCCCCCATATCTTTTCCTCCCTATGGACCACAGCTTCCTGTGTTCTCTGCCCCTGTGTCCAGGGAGCCAAGACCAGGGGTTACTAAGTGTGTGAGGCTGGACAGATTTGGGGAAGAGGGGTGGGGTGCAGGATAGAATGTGGATCCTACCAGTCCCCCGCAAAGGCATTCAAATTCAATTAAAAACAATGCACTTCTGACAGCCAATTGCAGCACATCAGGCTGCAAGTTCTCAAGCTCAGCCTGAGGCTTGACACTCTCTCTCGAAGTTCTTTTCCACTGCCTCCCTTAAACGGTAAATAGGGCACATGCTAGCTGACGTTAACTGAGCATTTACTTTATTTGCACTGGGCTTCCCTGGTGGCTCAGATGGTAAAGAATCCACCTGCAAAGCAGGAGACATGGGTTCGATCCCTGGGTTGGGAAGATCCCCTGGAGAAGGAAATGGCAACCCACTCCAGTATTCTTGCCTGGAGAATCCCATGGACAGAGGGGCCTGGCGGGCTACAGTGCATGGTGTCCTGAAGAGTCCGGCATGACTGAATGACTAACACTTTTACTTATCTGTGCTAAGTCATTTCATCTCATAAAAACAAACAAACAAACAAAAAACAATGATGTATTCTACTCATTTTACAGACAAGAAACTGCGACACAGAGAAATCAAGTGAATGACCCACAAGCGCACAGTGAGGAAGCAGAGATGCTGGGTGGGAACCCAGGCAGCTAGACATCCAGACTCCCATCCTCTGGGAAGGGTATCTAGTACCCAGAAGGGAATGCTTTTTGATGAAGAAATCGTCTTCTCTTTTGATGCAAAATGGGACACTAGCTTTATCACAACACTTGGAGAGACCTTACACTTGCCCACTGTAGAGAGGCTGGAAACCGGTCTGCCTTCTTGGAGGGATCCTGCCTCTTTGAGAGAAAAGAAATGCAGGTGGCCAAGAGGCATCTGAAAAGATGATCAACACTGCTAATCATCAGGGAAATGCAAATCAAAACCACAGTGAGATATCACCTCAGACTCGTCAGAGAGGCTGTCATCAAAAGAATACAAGTCAAGTGTTGGTAAGGACATGGAGAAAAGGGAACCCTGCTACACTGTTGACGGGAATGAAAACTGGTGCAGCCACTGTGGACAGCAGCATAGAGGTTTCTCAAAAAACTAAAAATAGAGTTACTATAGGACCTGGTATTGATATTAACAATTCCACTCCTCGGTTTATTTAAAAAAAAATACTAACTCAATAAATGCATGCACCCCAATGTTCATAGCAGCATTATTCACAATTGGCAAGATATGGAGACAACCTATGTGTCTATCAACAAATGGATAGAGAAGCTGTGGTGTATATATGTGTGTGTTTGTGTGTGTGTGTGTATATATACATTATCTATCTATGTATGATGTGCTGTGCTGTGCTGAGTTGCTCAACTGTGGCTGACCCTTTGCGAACCCATGGACTGCAGCCCGCCAGGCTTCTCTGTCCATGGGATTCTCCAGGCAAGAATACTGAAGTGGGTTGCCACGCCCTCCTCCAGGGGATCTTCCCAACCTAGGGATTGAACCCAGATCTCCCACACTGCAGGTGGATTCTTTACCAACGGAGCCACCAGGGAAGCCCAAGAACACTGGAGTGAGTAGCCTATCCCTTCTCCAGGGGATCTTCCCGACCCAGGAATTGAACTGGGGTCCCCTGCACTGCAGGTGGATTCTTTACCAGCTGAGCTACAGGGAAGCCCTATATATATGATACGTATATATAAAAGAATCAAATTTTCCCACTTACAGCAACATGAATGGACTCGGAGGGCATTATGCTAAGTGAAATAAGTCAGAGAAAGACAAATACTGTACGGTATCTCTTACAAGTGGAATCTAAAAAATGCAACAAACTCTTGAATGTAACAGAAATGGAGCAAACTCACAGATAAACCAGCAGTAACAGCACAGGGATCAGGGAGCAGGAAGCACAAACTTCTGGGTGTGAGACAGGTTCAAGGATGTACTGAACAACCTGGGGATTACAGCCAACATTTTCTAATGGACAGTAAATGAAAAGTAACCTTTGAAAATTGTATTAAAAAATACAAATTTAAAAAAAAATTAAAGAGAAATCTCCCTTGAAACTTCAGCGATCCCTTATCCAGAGGCACCTGGTTCTCCATGGCCTTGGGTCTATCCACCTGCCCCAGGCTAAGCTGACGTCCCACAGCCAAGCCCCCCCTCTGCCTGGCTGCTTCCACCTTCCAGCATCTTCCTCCCTCTTCCTGGACTCCTCGTCCACCTTCTGGTCCTGACAGTGACTCAGCTGAGACATTCCTCACCCTCCTCAGGCTCCTCTAGGCTAAGACACATGCCCCCAGCTTGGTGCCCCCCCTCCCCAACATCAGCAAATACTCCCAGCGCAGGAAGGAATTTGCACAATTCATTTTATTCATGAGTCTGTCTCTGAAAACTTCACCAGCTCCTCCAGGACACACCGCAAATATATACTGCAAATAGGCCTGCAGACACCCAACAAACCAACCTTGCAAACAGTAAGAAGAGTCCGAGAAATAAAAAGTCAACGGTGCCCCTAAACTTGTGTGTGAAAGTGTGAGTTGTTCAGTTGTGTCTCACTCTTTGCAACCATATGGGCTGTAGTCTGCCAGGCTCTTCTGTCTAGGGAATTCTCCAGGCAGGAATTCTGGAGTGGCTAGCCATTCCCTGCATCAGGGAATCTTCTTGACCCAGGGATCAAACCTGGGTCTCCTGCATTGCAGGCAAAGTCTTTACTGTCTGAGCCACCAGGGACATTCCTAAACTTAGGTCAGTCTAAACCCTTGGGACCTTGTTTTCTGGGACCCACTGCTGCCTCTGGCCTTGTCCTTAGTGTCAGATCCCAGTGAAGGCCCCAAGCGGTGCCCACACCCGTGGTCATTACAGACAGCAAAAGGCCCCCAGCCTGGCCTCCCAGGTCCGGGGACACTGTCTCTCTCGCTTGTCACTGATCTCTTGTCTGACACCATGGGACCGCAGGGCTCACAGAGTACGTCTTACTTAATAAAGAGAATGTACAAAGAAAAAGTCTACTTTGAGCCAGGAATGATGACAGGTCTGAAGGAAATACTTTTGCTGAAATTTCCGGATCATAGTCTCTAATCTGTCAACAGAGGAAACGTAACCGGAAACCCCCAGTATAATAAAAACGCTATCACTTGTCACAACACTGCGGTCTCCCTTTGGCCTGTGTGCAGGCACCTCCGGGGTCTCCACACTCGGACCCCAGATATCTGAGCAACACACCTCCTTTAAGAACCTGCTTTCATCTTAATTCAGGTCTTCCCAGCCTTAGCACTAGTGACATTTAGTGCTGAGTAATTCTTTGCTGTGGGGCGGCGCTGTGCATCAGGATACTGAGCAGCATGCCTGGCCTCTGTCCTCTAGATGCCCATTGCATCCCCCCATCCTCAACAACCTAACATGAATCCAGACATCGCCAAACATCCACTAAGGGATAAATCATCCCAGATTGAGGACCATGGTCTTAACTCACCGTCGTCCCCTGCGATCACTCAGGCAACTCCATCTTGCATGCATGCTGCATGCTAAGTCACTCAGCCATGTCCATCTCTTTGCGACCCTATGGGCTGCAGCCCACCAAGCTCTTCTGTCTATGGGATGCCCCAGGCAAGAACTGGAGTGGGTTGCCATGTCCTATTCCAGGGGATCTTCCTAACTCACGGATTGAACCCAGGTCTCTTACGTCTCCTGCACCGCAGGCGGATTCTTTACTGCTGAGCCACCGGGTAAGCCCTTATTTTATACACTTAGACAAAAATCCTAGCTTCCTCCTGCTGTTCTGTTTTTCTAGTCACCCACCGATGCCTATTCATTGCATCATTAGTTAACTGAGGCTTGAATCTAATTTCGATCCCTTATTAGCTATGTCCTCTGACAATTCAGGTAACCTCTGTGCGACTGCTTCGAGTCACCAGAAGGAGATGATCACTGTCGAGTTCAGATGAGATCAAATGCGCAGCAGTGGACATGCAGAAACTTGTTTGTTCCTGGATATCCATTACCAGTTCTTTTCTGGGGACTGAGGGAGCGGAGAGCTGAAAGTCCTCACCCTTCCATCTCAGTCCCCTGCCCCAGTGCCTACCCCCTGTGCTTTCCAGGGTTTGTGTGGATGGGGGCACAGCTCATCGCATAGCCAAGACCCGCAGCGGACCAGGCGGTCACAGGAAGCAAACTGGGGGCAATGTTAGGACACTCCCTGGGCCTCGGTTCTCACCCACAGTACAGGCCAGTACACACAGCAGCTTCCTGGGGTCCTGTTCACAGCAGCCCCCTCCTCTCCATTCCCACCCCTACCCCAGCACCTGACCCATGTGAGCCCACAATCTGTGTCCGAGAGGTTTCTCCACACAACCACAGCCAAATGTTTCCAAATGCGGCACCGCAGATACAAAAATCTATGTAACACTCTTGCAAGAAGCACTTTATTCAGTTCATTCTCAGTACTCATGAATCAGGTAATTCTGCTCCATGTAGGCGCTACAAAGCCTGAATTAGTGAACACTGAACCACTGCTCCCATGGGAACTACATGGTTAGGCACCTGCCAGCCTCTGGAGGCAGCAGTTCCATCAACAGATCAGTGTATAACCTTGTTTAGTATGTTTCTGCTTCAGTTCAGTTCAGTTGCTCAGTTGTGTCTGACTCTTTGCGATCCCATGATTTGCAGCATGCTAGGCCAAAGACACCTTATTTAATATGTTCCTGATTCATTAACACTGAACTTGCAGCCCAACATGAGCTCTGTCACTCATGCCTGGACCAAGCTTATCACACACCTCTTTTTCCCGTCAAGCACATCACAGTCTTCCCACACTTAGGGACACCAGACGGCACTTCAGCACTCTGCCTGGGGGTCATTTCAAACAGCAAAGTGAAGGTGAAACGTGTTAGCTGCTCGCCATGTCTGACTCTTTGCGACCTCCTGGACTGTGGCCCGCCAGGCTCCTCTGTCCATGGGATTCTCCAGGCAAGAATATATTCAAACAGCAAAATCACCAACAGAAAGGACAAAAATGCAGCATGAACTGGACCACAGAAAGGACACTTGTTTACAGTAGCAGAGCTGAAGCAAGCAGGCAGAACACGGCCGTATGTGACCTTCGCTGGGGATGTGCGTCGGGGGCCACTTGAACATTTCGGTGCTCTGCATATGTGACAGGTGATCACAAAAGTGTGACAAGGCTTGATCCTGAGGTTTCAAATAAAGTATTGAGTAGGTGAGTTTGCAAATATACAATTCACCAACAGTGAGAATCTGACATATACGGCTATGACTACCTAAGGATCTACACACACACACACACACACACACACACTCCCCGTGTGCCAAACGGGTATCAGCCCCGTGTGCTCTGCTGGCTGGGGGAGGCTGCTGGTTGTGAGAAGGAAGCTTCATGTCTGTGCAGGCATGTCTTGCAAGGCAAGACACCGCATGGCAGTGGGATCCACGCTCACTAGCTATTTTTCGTCAGGAGAGACCTGGAGGTATGAGGGTATTGGGTAAAATGGGTCCATTCATTTATTTTTTTAAAAAAAGAAACATCTAGCACAGATGTTGACTGTAACCATGAAATTAAAAGACATTTGTTCCTTAGAAGGAAAGCTGTGACCAACCTAGACAGCGTATTAAAAAGCAGAGACCATCACTTTGCCGACAAAGGTCCACAGAGTCAAAGCTATGGTTTTTCCAGTAGTCATGTATAGATGTGAGAGCTGGACCATAAAGAAGACTGAGTGCTGAAGAAGTGATGCTTTTGAACTGTGGTGCTGGAGAAGACACTTGAGAGTCCCTTGGATAGTAAGGAGATCAAACCAGTCAATCCTAAAGGAAATCAATCCTGGATATTTATTGGAAGGACTGATGCTGAAGCTCAAGCACTTTGGCCATCTGATGTGAATAGCCGACTCATTGGAAAATACCCTGACGCTGGGAAAGATTGAAGGCAGGAGGATAAGGGGAGGACAGAGGACAAGATAATTGGATGGCATCACCAATTTAATGGACATGAGTTTGAGCAAGCTCTGGGAGATGGTGAGGGACAGGGAAGCCTGGCGTGCTACAGTCCATGGGGTCCCAAAGAGTCAGACATGACTGAGCAACTAAACAACAATAAATAAGTAAATAAAGCTTCACCAGGGCTCCTTCTGGGTCCCTGTGAACCACTGACAGCTCATCCCCTACTTTCCTGCTTTCATACTGCAGGAGTGTCACAGGGAATGGTCACAGACCTAGAATTCCATGTCAACTCTGCTGTGCTGGCTGCAGCCACAGGACGGCATGCATACCTCTCCCCACCCTACTGGCACCTCACACGAGCGATTCCACAGCCTTGCTGGAGCCCCAACTGCCCAGGCTTGGGGCTAGCTCACCAGCTGCGGATTTCATCACATCTCTCCTTGTTTTAAAAACAGGGCCCAAGACAAGTATGCAAATATCCGGCACTGTGGCCACATTTTAAATCATACACTAAAGTGCAGCTCAGAACAGACCCTACCTCTCTCCTGCATGTGCAGCCAGGACATTCCTTATGAAGTGTTCTGAGCAGCCTGGGCCAAGGTGCTATATTTCAATGCCAATGCCTTTGTTTTTTTTTTTTTAATGGCCCCAAGATTTTTTTCTTTTTTTTTTTCCTGATTGGAGTTAAATGTTTTTCCATGTGAGTAAAGAAAGTCTTTTTACCTTTTAGCACTTAGCTGAGAGGGGAAAATGCTATACTACCTTGGTCACCATGGCAAACGTAATGCTAGGGAATTCTGGCCCAGAAAGCCAGGAAATTGACCACTGCTTCCAGCTCCAATTTTCTTCTAGCCAGCAATACAAGCGGCTAACTCTGGCCAACTTCCCACCACTCAGTCTGGAACCGAGCCCAGTTTCCACCATCAGGAGGGCCTGGAGAGGGAGCTTGATCCCTTGCATCCCTGAGAACAGAGATGTCTCAGGTGAGAACACAGAGGCCAGCCTTGGCAACAGCAGGGACATTTCTAACATGTCTACCAGGAAAGAAATCACTGGGTTGGCCAAAAGTGCATTTGGATTTCTCCATAACATCTCATGGAAAGGCCAAACTAATTTTTTGACTCACCCAATATATATAGGTTAGGGTTACCAAGTCCAAAGCAGATTTTGGTAGTGCTCCTGATTGAAAGAGAATAATAACTATAGAGACAGACAAGTGTAAGAAATTGTACTCCATAAGAACAACGAGTTCTTAGTGTCCACATACGATGGCCAGATATTCCAAAGCAATCCTCCTCCTCCTACCACATTATTCATTTGCTCATTCATTCATTTAACAAAGATTCATTTAACAAAATGGCCTGTATGTGCTAGGCATGTTGATGCACACAACATCCGCTTTTACAATGAAAAAACATGGTTCACTCTTCCGGGTAGAATGTGGAGACAGGCTCATGGGCAACAGATGCCATATCACAGACTGATGATGAAGGATGGCCGTGCCACGTGCATCATTGGAAGGGAGCCCCTGTGTTTGTATGCGGGGATGGGGGTGGTGCTCAGAGAAGGCTTGCAAAGGAAGATACCCTTGAGCTGACTCTACATGAAGCAACCAGGGTTTGCCAGATCCACGGGGTGGAGGAAAAAGAAAGAGGTTTCCATGCAGAGGTGTTGGTGTGCATGCAAAGCGTAAGGGTACCAATACCCAGGGTCACCCTAAGGGTGACTAATAGCAGTGCAGTGCCTGTCGTTAGGGCACAAAGATGATGGACGTGTATGTGTGTGAGTACGTGTGCAAGCGTGTAAGTGCTCTGCACACAGTAGTGGAGGAGGTGTCACGTCTCCATCCTAGCTGCTTCTCACTCCCTGTCTGAACCAGAACTTCCCTGCATTAGGACCAGACTTTGGTACAATTTGTCCCCATGGTGGTTTTTGGTGACTTATTCATCTCACCTAGTGACCAGATGTGATCAGTTAGAGGCACTGTTCTGCTCTAGTGGGGCTACTTTCATGCTGCATAATAAATAAGAGTTCAGAGAGTTCTAGAAGGCCAGTCTATGACTCACACTCTGTCTCCAATGATCCCAGCACTACTCTGCAGAGTTTATTTGAAAGAGAGCTCTCAGGAGGCTAGAAAGCATCATCTGAAAGTATCATCAGCTGAACTCTCTTCCCACTCCTTCCGCAAGGAGAGGTGGAGGGAGCCCGGAGCGGGCTGCGGGGCATCCTGCAGACAACTTTCCCAGTCTCTGATCCTACGCTGAAACGGGGTGCATGTGCTTTCCTCCGTAGCCTTTATGATCATTTGCTCTGTCTGAGAAAGTGGACGTGTGCTGCGTTTTGATGGATGGGCTGCCTGCCTGGGTACTTTCTGAGGTGACGAGGGAGAGGAATCGAGCAAATGGTCAGAGTGGAAGCATCTGAACAAATAAGGGAAGGAAAAAGAGGGGAGAGAAGATACGATACAGGCATTGCAAAGCCACTTTGCATCTTTGAAGGAAGAGGCAAGACAGAACAGGGGGCAAAGCCTTCCCCTTGATCCGGCTGCCTGAAGATCTGCCCTTGAGAACTCTTGGCATCGAATCTTGCAGACAATGTAGACAGGAAGAGAGCTCATGCCCATGGGGTTTGGGAGACTGCTAAAGCATTGACCTTGACTTTTATTTCTGTGGTGTGTTCTAGTGCCTCTCAGATAGTTGCATTGTTGAAAGTAACCACAGCCCCAAACTGTGCTTTTGATACTTGATGTAACAGCTCCCAGGATCTGGATATTTAATATTTGATAGGTAACAGGATCCATCCAATCCCATCACTTCATGGGAAATAGATGGGGAAACAGTGTCAGACTTTATTTTTCTGGGCTCCAAAATCACTGCAGATGGTGACTGCAGCAATGAAATTAAAAGACGCTTACTTCTTCGAAGGAAAGTCATGACTAACTTAGACAGCATATTCAAAAGCAGAGGCATTACTTTGCCAACAAAGGTCCATCTAGTCAAGGCTATGGTTTTTCCAGTGGTCATGTATGCATGTGAGAGTTGGACTATAAAGAAAACTGGAAACTTTAGGAAGTAAGGAAGAGCAACAGAAATAATAAATATCTGGACAAATATAAAGAACTATTCCCTCCTCAAGTTTGGTTATATATGTATGGCTATTATAAACAAAACTTTTAACATTTTCTGGAGTGTTGTCTGATTTACATAAATATAGCACATTTAGGACCTATATCATAAGTGTCAGTTGGTAGTAGGGTAAAAGGACTTATATGGTTACAAAGCTTCTATGTCTTTATGGAAGTGGTGCACTGTTTCCTCCAGCAACCAATAATAAAAACAATACAAAGAGATATAGCTGGAAGAACAATACACATGTTAAAATAGAATATTAAAGTATTCTAAGTATTCCAAAGCCATGTAGGTAAGGGAAAACAATGGAACAGGAAAGAAGGAACAAACAGAAAAAGAAAATACATTGGTACATCTAGTTTCAGCCATATTAATTATGTTAAATGTTTGCGATGCCAGCACACCCCTAACAAATTTGCTAAATCTTCACTTATAATATTCAGAGTTGGTTATAATGGAGAAATGTTAATAAAACACACATTTATTATGAAAAAAAAAAAAAAAAGGATTTGTGAAAGTGAAAGTCGCTCAGTCACGGCCAACTCTTTGCGACCCCATGGACTATACAGTCCATGGAATTCTTCAGGCCAGAATACTGGAGTGGGCAGCCTTTCCCTTCTTCAGGGGATCTTCCCAACCCAGGGATCAAACTGGGGTCTCCTGCATTGCAGGCAGATTCTTTACCAGCTGAGCTACCAGGGAGTTATTTGTACTCTTATAGATTAATCTAGACCCCAGTCCACTTCTGTGTAATCAAACTAGAAAACTGCATTCTGTGCTTCCTTATAACTCTCTGGTATGCTCTGACAATTAAAAAGCTCTTTCATCATGTAGAATTTTTATTTAAAAGAAATATAAAAGCAAGAATTATTGCATTTATTTAGACATAGATTCTTATCATTTAATCATGTCTGTGCCTCTTTATAAAGAAAACCATTAGCAACACAAATGGATTAAGGCATTTCAAAACTAGTTCAGAGAGAAGGTTCCTGGTGGTCCTCCTGCCAATGCAGGCGACACAGGTTTGATCCCTGGTCTGTGAGGATCCCACATGCCACAGAGCAACTAAGCTTGTGCGCCCAGAGCCTGTGCTCCACAACAAGAGAAACCACCACAGTGAGAAGTCTGAGCACCCCCACTAGAGAGTCACCCCGACTCATCGCAGTTAGAGAAAGCCCACACACAGCAATGAAGACCCAAGCACAGCCAAAAATGAATACATAAACAGATATTTAAAAAAAATACTTCAGAGGCAACTCTTCTGGATCATTTACAGAGTTTTTGGAAGGGGTTGAATGAGTATGTTGTATACTGAATTTGTACGTTGGAATCCGAATTCTCAGTGTTCTCATCTTAGGAGATGGGGTCTTTGAGAGGTGACTGGGCCACGAGGGTTGGAACCGTCATCAGTGGGATTCAGTTCAGTTCTGTCGCTCAGTTGCGTCTGACTCTCTGAGACCCCATGGCCTGCAGCACGCCAGGCCTCCCTGTCCATCACCAACTCCTGGAGCCTACCCTAATTCATGTCCATTGAGTTGGTGACGCCATCCAACCGTTTCATCCTCTGTCATCCCCTTCACCTCCCACCTTCAATCTTTCCCAATATCAGGGTCTTTTCCAATGAGTCAGTTCTTCGCATCAGGTGGCCAAAGTATTGGAGTTTCAGCTTCAGCATCAGTCCTTCCAATGAATATTCAAGGTTGATTTCCTTTAGGATGGACTGGTTTGATCTCCTTGCAGTCCAAGGGGTTAGTGCTTTATAAAAGAGACCCCAGAGAGCAACCGTGTCCCCTCTGCAATGTGAGGCCACAGTGAGCAGACAGCCATCTATAGGAACCAGAAAGTGAGTGAGCACCAGACACGGAATCTGCCAGGGCCTTGATCTTGGACTTCCCAGCCCCAAGCCTCCAAAACCGTGAGAAACAAATGTTTGTTGTTTGAGCCACCCAGTCTGTGGTATTTATTTTATAACAGCCTGAACACACACTATGACAGTTTTAAAGCCATTTATAAAGTGATTTGAAAGCAGAGTTCAAAAACACAAATTATGTCTCATCTCTCTTGCTGTCCAAAAAATAACAACTTAGAGCTTTTGTCTTCTCCATGACTAAAGCTGCCCTTTGGAAGTAAAATGCCATACAAATGTGATTTGTGGTAGAGCAGCCAAGCTCTTTGCAGAAGCAAGGGTTCACATTTTTTACATTCTGCAAAGCACCACCTTATCACTCAGCCTCGGGTTGAAACCACGTCTTTACATGAGTCCTGCCAGCTGCTGGCTCTGAGAAGAGTCACCAAGGCCCAGGCATGGCTTTCTTCCCCTGCTGAGGCACCCTAAAATGCCCAGGCTGATTGGGACCTGGAGAATGCTAACGCTAAGGGACCCACGGAAATAAATGTTCCTACAATTTGCATTTCAAAAGCACATACCTGCCTAGTGTCTTAACACAAACCTGAGTCCACAAAATTCGGGCGCTGGGCTCAATACTTCGGTGGGGTCATAGCCTGAACTGCTCAGAACTGCAGCTCTGTGCCCAGATCCAAGAGGGGGCTTTTTTCCCAAGGCAGCGTGGGGACACAGCGATGCCACGTTGTGTTCAGAGGGAAGACCATCTCGCTGAGAGGTGCACACGATACAGCAGAGGACACTCGGTCCTCAGAGTCCTCCTCGGCTTAAACTCTGCGCCGTCCACACTCCCCGACTGTGGCCCACTCCATCTGCACTGGTCTCGGTCAGTACCAAGCCTGGACTCCTCTCTCCTCGGCGGCCCAAATCTGTCACGAAGCAGACATGCCCTGACCTCATCGCCACCATAAGCGCGGTCACTGTACGGCTGGGGCAGCCCCCGTCACTCTCTGGGTCGTTTCTCCACCTGCCTACACTCAGCCGAGTTGCTCCAGATCAGAGCGGCCCACAATCTGCTGGGCACCAGCGCCCTGCAGCCGCCAGAGCGAGAGGCACGGGTGCCCTCTGGGTGATTCACCGAGTGAGCCTGGCTAGGGAGAGCCACACTGACTCGAAACACAGCTGCTCCAAGCAGATGCTGATGGCGGCCAGCTTCGAGCTTCCCGAGAGCCCATTTGAGCTTCCCGGGCTCCCCTTTGAGCTCCCGCTCCCTTCCAACACAGCTGGGGTCTGCTATCCACGTCCTCCTCGGGCTGGACCGGCGCAGAAGGCTTTGCCTCTCTCCGGCCAGAGGCTTCCAGCAGCCCATTCTGGGAGTGGAAGCCATTTAGAGCAGAGTGTCCACACTCAGGCCTAAGAACTGCCCTGAGGGCACGTGTGCATGCACACACAGATACACACTCACACACAGACATACACATACATACACTCACACAGAAACACATACACACAGAAACATATACTCACACACACACACACTCAAAAACACAGACATGCAGAGACACACTCATACAAAGACACACACATACATATGCTCACACACAGACATACACGGACACGTTCATACAAAGACACACACATACATACACTCACATGCACAGACATACATAGACTCACACAGAAACACACACATACCCTCACACATATACTCACACAGACATGCACAGACTCACACAGAAACACAGACACACACATACACTCACACACAGACATACATAGACACACTCATACAAAGATATACACATACATACGCTCACACAGAGTCACACAGACACACACACTCACAAAGACATACACATACATACACACACACACAAAGACTCACACCCACATGCAGACTCAGACACAGACTCATACATACACTCACACACAGGTTCACACAGAAATACACACAGACATCCACATACAGACTCAGACACACCCACACAGTCACACAAAGACACACACATATATACACTCATCCACACAGACATACATAGACTCACACAGCAATACACACATACACACACTCATACACAGACTCACACAGAAATACACACAGACATCCACACGCAGACTCACATACACAATCATGCAGACTCTCACACACAGAGACCCAGACTCACACACTCATACACTTACACACAGACTTACACTCACATACAGACTCTCACACACAAACTCACACATACTCCTGCTAAATCCCCCCGGCCCGAGGGCACCTTCAGACAAAGAATCCTGTTTCCCTTGCTGCTTCTCCGCAGGGCACACCCTAAGGCGAGTCTTGCCCACTCCAGTCACAAGGCCAAGCCAGTGAGACGGGAAAGAGGCCGCTGGCAAGAGCGGGGAAAAGGGCGAGGGGAGCTGCCTGGAGCCGGGTGTGGGTCCTGAAGCGGACAGTTAATGAAGGGTATTGTTAGAGAGCCTGAGGTTGAGACAGCCGCAGAGGTCCAAATGAGGCTGTTCCTCACAATGGAGGGCATTTCCTTTGACCTGTCAAGTCTAGTTTTAAAAGTCCTTCTTCAGTTCCACACAGAGTCCGGGAATTCGAGCGGCATCACGGGCTTCTAACTCACCTTGGGGCATTCAACCACCCACGGGGCTAAGGGTCTCTTTCTGAGGACCCCGAGGGTGAGGCCTGGCTTGGGGCCCCAGGTGCAGAGATGGGGGCGGGGGTCCTCACATGTCTTCTCTTGAATCCCCAGGCTGTTCTCACTCTCCTGTGCTCTGATGCACTGGGCTAACAGTCACCTCTCTCTCCCCCGGAATCTCTGAAAGCCCTCAGCCCCACAGCACGTGTCGTCTGTGTGCTGTCACCAAGGACAAGTCCCCCGGAGCCTCTCGGAGGAGGCTCTGGCTGTGGTTCTCTGGAGAGCCAGCACAGAACAGGTGGGAGAGTCTACAGGCAGGACTTGACGCCATGTTAAACAATGCACGGAAAGCAAGCCCAGGATCAGGAACAGGAGGTCGCCCGGGAGCCTCTGGGTTCCAGTCCTGACCTCCTCACATCAGCACCTGATGCTCTGTGACCACCAGCGCCAGCCAAGTTGATAATCCTGAGTGAGTGTTCTGGCGCCACCACCAGCTTCCTTTTTCTGCCAACTTGTTTTCATAAATGGAGGACACCCTGATTCCCCATCCACACAAGTACCGCCTCCCACAGAAAAGTCGCAGCACGCACCCCACAGTCAGATCCAGTGTGACCTGGGGTATCTGTTGTTTCTCCTGAGCACAGCACTCAAGAGTTCATGGTCTCAGGGTACTGCCCCTCCTCCCCTGGACTGCTAATATTTCTAATAATCCTCTGCAGAGGATTTAGCTGCAGAGAGACATCTGGGCATACTAGGGGTGGGGGAATGCGCGGAACAGCCTGAGGGGACCAGTGGGCCCTGCGTCCATCGCAGGCTCCTAAGTCATCCTGTGGAAGGTTCCTCCGGGTTTATGACCTGCAGCCACTTCCACTGCGTCACCCTCCCTCCTTCCCCTGCCACCTTCCCTGATCACTGCACGTCTTTCCCACCGCTGTTTTTCCAGGTTTCACTTATTTCCTGTTTTCCCTCTCAGGTCACAGGAAATCCTTGCTCCGTAGCTCTTAAAATTTCCACTCCATTCTGTGCACCTCGCATGCCACTTCCTGCTGAAGACTGTGACCTTTTCTGAGAATTTCCAAAGGACCTACAGAGGCTTTCTTGGACCCTGTAAGCCTGAGAGGTGGCTGCCCAGGGTCCCAGAAGAGCCAACTCAATTCAGGGCTCAGTCACATCCCAACTCGTGACCTTGAGTAATTACCTCTAGTCATCTGACTCTGGTTCCTTCTCCCACACGACGGCATTAACAGTATCTTTGCCCCAAGGGTTTTCATAAAAAGCAAATGCATTCACGCATTCACTCAACACACACTGAGTCCCTCCTATGTTCCGAGAACCGTGTTAAGTTTTAAAGATGTAACACTGGATGATGCACTCTCACGGGGCTTGCGTTCTGTTGAGGAACAGCAAGAGACAAGGAAATACATAATATGCAAAGTGAAGATAAGTGGTGTAAAGAAAGGGAAAGCCAAGGAAGGGGGCCGAGAGTGAAGGTGGGAGGTGAGTGGTGGGGGCAGGCTGTTCAGGGAAGACCTTACCGATGTGGTGACAGAGGAACAGAGGCCTGAGTGACATGGAAGAGCACGTGCAAAGGCCCTGAGGTTTGATCTACACGCAGGGTAAATGCGCTCAAAAGTGCTCTGACGGGGGCTTCTCTAGTGGTTCAATGGTTAAGAATTCACCTTGAAATGCAGGGACACTACTTGTTTGATCCCTGGTTGGGGAAGATCCCACTTGCCTCCAGGCAACTAACTAAGCCTGTGAGCCACAACTACCGAAGCCAATGTGCCTAGAGCCCATGCTCCTCAGCAAGAGAAGCCACTGTAAGAAGCAGCCTGCACACCGCAACTGGACGGTAGCCCTTGTTTGCCGCAACTAAGAAAGCTCACACGCAGTAACGCAGACCCAGTGCAGCCAAAAGAAAAACATTCATTCATTCATTCATCTTTAAAAAGGCGCTCTGATCACCTGAGACATGGATGATCTCTGGAATCCCACCCACCTTTGACAGATATCTTCAACAAACCCTTCTTTGTGTCCTCAGAGCAGAACGAAAGAGCTGGCCTTAGGCACCTCAATTCTCCTTCCCAAGAAGACTGGCTGCTGCTACAGATGCCCTTCAGAGCAAATCTGCACAAGCGTTCCTTCGGGCAAAGGAGAAAAGCTACCCTGAGTTCAAACCCTGGCACTTGGCAGAGCAGCCCTGAGGCTGCCTTTGTTATCACACCCTCACCAGCAGTCCAAACCTAATGAATCTTCTACAAATGCTTTTCGGAATTCTGCTGGGGTCGTGGGTAATGCAATTAGGAGATAAAGAAGTTGACTGGAATGAGACGAACTCAAAGATCACGTTTCAGACAAATCCACTTAAAGTCGAGGGTTCTTGGTGCAGGAGGAACAAATTTCATTCAGAAAAGAGAAGTTCTAGGGAGAAAGGAACACAATCAGTTCTGAGGATGGAGTCAAATAAAGCCAAGTAGCTGAGCAGAGTAAAACTAGGAGAGACATCAAGAGGGTAACTAGGGGACTTCTCTGGTGATCCAGTGGTTAAGAATTCACCTGCCAAGGCAGGGGACTCAGGTTCAATCCCTGGTCAGGGAACTAAGATCCTACAACCAAGCCCAAGCCCCACAACTAGAGAAGACTGAGCATTATGACCAAGATCTAGCACAGTCAGAATGAAAATTAATAAAAAAATAAAAAGATGTTAACTAGTCTGTACAAAGAAAGGAATCACAGTGGCAACATTAAAGAGATACCCAGCCAGTCACACAGAAAAGTGGAAACAATGATAAATCAGTCTTATAGCAAATGAATGCCTGCTGGGACAAGTAACACAGCTCTCTAAAAATACAATCATAATTTGAAACCAATGAGCCACTGGGAGATTTGGGACATGGCTCCAGGCATGAATACCCCTCAAAGACAGCATCTGTGAACTGACTTGAAGATGTCCAACCAAAGCTCTCCTCATTCACATGACGCTTGTACACAAAAGTTTGCAGCAGCATTATCTGTAAGAGTGAAAAAGTGGAAAACATCCAAATGTCCATCAAAGGATGAATGGATCGACCACATGCGATGTACCCCCTAAAAAGAAGTATCTAAAATAAAAGTAAATAAAGTCCTTGTCCTTAAGGCATTTACATTCTGATGTATATTTTGATGTAACAGGACAGAAACTGAACATATAAATAACTATAAAAAACTGAACATAGAAATAACATATATAATAACTGTGCTGCTGCTGCTAAGTCGCTTCAGTTGTGTCCAACTCTGTGCGACCCCATAGATGGCAGCCCACCAGGCTCCTCCATCCGTGGGATTTTCCAGGCAAGAACACTGGAGTGGGTTGCCATTTCCTTCTCCAATGCATGAAAGTGAAAAGTGAATGTGAAGTCGCTCAGTTGTGTCCGACACTCAGCGACCCCATGGACTGCAACCTCTCCAGGCTCCTCCGTCCATGGGGTTTTCCAGGCGGGAGTCCTGGAATGGGGTTCCATCGCCTTCCCCGATAATAACTGTGGAGCAAACCTAAAGCTGACAGTGGTGGGGCAGGGAGTGCAGGCGAGAGAGAAGGGGGGCTACTTTATGGAAGGCCACAGGAGGGCCCGTTTGATAAGATGCTATCTGAGCACAGCCCTAAGCCAAGTGAGGGAGAACCAGGAGGATGTGGGGAGGCAGGCAGCGGGGATGGCAGATGCCAAGGCCCTGGGGAAGAACAGGCCTGATGAACTGAGAGCCGCAGAGAGGCCAGTGTGGCTGCAGGAGGAGACGGGGCCAGAAAGACAGAAGGGCCCGATCACATGGGCCCCGCAGGCCTTGGTAAGCCCAGCTTTAATTCTGTGGCTTCTGTGCGGGTGCACAGGGCACCAGAGGCCTTGTTCACAGATGGAATGGAGCAGATCCACTCTGGAGTTTTAGATCTTTCTGTGGGCCGCAGTATCAGAAGCGACTGGGGCAGAAGTCAGGAGACAAGTGGAGAACTATGGAATCATGTGGGGACAGAAGTCACAGAGGCTTGGATAGGAAGGGCACCGAGGTTGACCGTATGGGACAGAGACACCCACCTATCAAATTTTCCAAGGGTCCTGGGTTGGGTTTTCGGTTCTTTCTCCCCAGGGTCTGGCCTCAGTAGGGAGACAGAAAAATTTTCTGTAAGATGATACAGAAGCCAAGTTCCCTGCTGCCTGTTCAGACAAGGTTAAAGAGCTCTTGATGCCAGGGGCTGTTTCCCATTGCCAGATGAGCCATTTACCTCAAGTTGTTTTCTTTTCATCATTTGCAAAGTGCTTCCCTTTGAAAAATTCCACTTACTCCACTTACAAATAAATATGCCTGCAGATCAGCAGAGCTGGAGGGGAAAACCCCACAAAGCCAGGGCACCCAGGGTGGCCCAGAAGAGGGGGCGTGGTAATGACCAACGGTGGGTTTTTTATCCCCAACACCTGGGGCTCATTTTGCATCAAGAGCCCTGTAGAGAGGCCACCCAGATTCTGAGCAGCTCAGACATCAGCAGTGCTGGCAGGAAGTCAGAGATAAGGGAATTATCATGACCAGACTTTTAACTCATTTTCATCCTCCAAAAGCTGGCTCTGATCTCCAAGTACCCATGGATGGGCTTCCTAATTACCTGCCTGGGGAAGCACTCTCCTCCTCTTCTCCTCGCTTTGAAATAAGAGCCCCAGCCCAAGCCTTGGAGCCCACATGCCCCAAGAGGCTTTGGCTTTAGATAAAAGAGTAAAAACACTACCTCCTGTTGGCCAGGGACATTACAGTGACAAAGTCATTTCAAAACTGCGTTCACCAACGACGGGGATGATTTCAGAACCTGTCCAGTATTTATGAACTCGCACCTCTGCCCTGAAAAATGCTGGTAGTTACAACTTCCACACACACCAACAGGTGGCAGTCATCTATTCTTTGTCTGTTCGTCAGCCCACATATTCATTTCTTTATTAATGGCAAATGCATAAGGCATGACGTGGAGGTGGGCAGGATAGGAAGATGAAACTCATTTGTCAAACCTCTAATGGGCACCTACTTTGTGGTAGCCTGGGAAATGAACACGTGGTCTGAGAGCTGGAAAGAAAATGACAGGTTAAGAGCGGTCAAACCTAGTGCAGTGGTTAGTAGGACAGACTGGAGCCAGACTGCCCGGGTTCAATCCCAGTCCCATCACCTCCTAGCTCTGTGGCCTTATGGTGGTGGTGGTTTAGTCGCTAAGTCGTGTCCGACTCTTGCGAGCGACCCCATGGACTGTAGCCAACCAGGCTCCTCTGTCCATGGGATTTTCCAGGGAAGAATACTGGAGTGGATTGCCATTTCCTTCCCCACTGTGGCCTTATGCTAGATACTTAATCTCTTGGCCTTGGTTTCCTCACCTGTGAAATGGGGATAATATTAGACCCACTCCACAGTGTTGTGGAACAGTGGCTCAGCCTATGAAAGTGAGCTGTGATCATTCTTAGGCATGAGCTATAGGAAGAAACAGAGCTGGGCAAGGCAACTGGGGCATGGTGGGAAAACGAGTGGAAGAAACAATGGAACTGCGGTGTGAGAGCCAGGAACATCTGACGAGGGTTCACAGGCAGCAGGAAGAATTCGGCTCAAGACACAGGCGAGGAAGGGCGTGGCCGGGAGTCGGGGGCGTGGTCGGGAGTTGGGTGCCCCCCTACAATGTGTAGTAGCCCCAGCCGGCAACAGAGACTAGGGAGGCTGCACTCAGCACCATCCGGAGGTGGTTAAGGCCAGCAATGGACTTCCGCTGGGATCCTCCAGTTGCGGGGGAAGGGGAGGGTTTTTAGGCTGACCTCTCCCCCTCCAACCAGTCCCTTCCTCAGCCTGCAGTACTCTCCATCCACCAACTTCCTCTTCTGCTAGGAGTCTGGATTCACTTCCCTGGGGAAGCCCGCGGGCTGGGCTCATTACCCTCCCTGACAGGCTCATCACAGTCGCAATAGAAATATCTGCTTCTGCAATTCCACACTGAACTCTGAGGCTTCCTTTGTGGCTCAGATAGTAAAGCATCTGCTTGCAATATAGGAGATTGGGGTTCAATCCCTGGGTTGGGAAGATTCCCCCGGAGAAAGGAATGTCTACCCACTCCAGTATTCTTGCCTGGAGAATTCCACAGACAATTTCACACTGAACTCTAGCCCCCTAGGAACTGCAGGGGGCAGGAATTTCTTACTGGGCTTCCTAGGTGGCACAGTGAGTAAAGAGTCCTGCCTGCCAATGCAGTAGATTTGCAAGAGAAAGGGGTTCAGTCCCTGGGTTGGGAAGATCCCCTGGAGTAGGAAATGGCAACCACTCCAGTATTCTTGCCTGGAAAATTCCATGGACAGAGGAGCCTGGTGAGCTACAGTCCATGGGGTCACAAAGAGTTGGACCTGATTGAGCATACAGGCAGCAAGAACTTGCCTCCAGAGAGCACCCCAGGCCTGCCCACTCAGTGGGTAGACATATAATATATATATGCTGCTAAGTCGCTTCAGTCGTGTCTGACTCTGTGCAACCCCACAGATGGCATCCCACCAGGCTCCCCCGTCCCTGGGATTCTCCAGACAAGAACACTGGAGTGGGTTGCCATTTCCTTCTCCAGTGCATAAAAGTGAAAAGTGAAAGTGAAGCCGCTCAGTCGTGTCCGACTCTTAGCGACCCCATGGACTGCAGCCCACCACTGTCCTCCATCCATGGGATTTTCCGGGCAAGAGTACTGGAGTGGGGTGCCATTGCCTTCTCCAATTATATATATATATATATATATATATATATATATATATATATATATATATAGTATAATACTGAGCCACACTAGGGGCTCAGGGACCAAGCAGAATATGAACCTACACGTATAGCTTGTAATCCAACAGAACCTTGAAGTGTGGTCTGGAACTCCTGGTGCTCCCAACACCCTCTCAGGAGGCTCTATGAGGTCAAATCTGTTCCCAGAATAATACCCAGACCTTATTTGCCTTCTCCACTGTCATCCCCTCTCGAGTGTACAGTGGGGGCTTCCACATGATGTCTGAAGACACTGTCACTTGATGGCAGATGGATGTGTGCCTGGGTGTTCTCAGTTTTAATTTCTTGTACAGTCTACATCCAAAGATATAACCCAGGTAAACACAAGATCACTGGGATTCTTGGTAATTCTGAAAAGTGTTAAGAGTCCTGAGGACAAAAAGTGTGAGACTTGCTCACTGTTGGCAATCAATCCACTCGCCCTTCCAACCCCCTACCCCAAGGAAGATGCTGTTTCATGGGCCAGTCAGCCTCAGAGATGAGACTGGGTGTCCCAGGGACAGAGGCAGTGCCCCACACAGACTCACCAAGCTGCGCAGGCAGGATGCCGCCACCCCACCCTGAGACCAACCCAGCAGACTCCCCACCCCTCCCTCCCAGATCTCCTGCCACCCAATCCCCCACCCCAACCCTGCAGAGCTGAACACAGGGTGGGAAATTCCCACTGCCAACCTCCCTGTCCCCATTCCCGATGACAAGCCGTGGCCACCATCTCGGCATACTCCCTTTGGTTCCCATCCACGCCCTGCCCTGTGGTTTCATGGGTGCAGGCCCCAACAGGAACCTCCCTCTCCGTTGGCAATGCCCCAGTCTATCTGACAGATACCGGCTCCTCCCTGTAGACTCGACCTGCTCCCTGGATCCCCTGCTGAGCCCCTGGGGGAGCCTCTGGGATAGAGTCCCCATCCCATTCACCACCTCTGAGTCTCCTTTGGATTCATCTGCCTCCTTGCCTGGGTTTTGCAGAAGGAGACAAGCTCCAAGAGGACAGTTTGTCCCTAACTCTTCTCTGCAGCCCTGGCAAGGTCCTTCCTGGAGCCCAACAAGTGTTCACTCAATGCATGAAAGAATTAGTGAATGAGTGAGTGACTTATACTTTCTAAGATGACAGTTTATCTGACATTTAGCAACTTTATAAATAGATGTCTTCCTCTACAGGGATGGCCTGGGACCTCTTTCTAGGATTATGGAATGTGATCTCTTTCTAGGATTAGATCTCCCTCCAGGTCTTATCTGCAGAATGAGAAATCCCTCTCTCTCCAGCTGATTCCAGACACAGCGTGCCACCCACACCCCACCCCCACCACCGCGGCTGACACCTACCCATTTGTTTGGATTCTTTGATTCCATTTCTCTGTGTGACACTGGCCCCCTTTTCCCCTAAATCTGAGACCCTTCCAGCTGCCTCTTCCCTGACCAAGGTGATGGTAACAAGAGAGCTGGCACCTGCCTTGCTGGATTTCACCTCTTCTTCACTGAACCCAGTGATTTGGGAGGAGATCACTAAGGATTAGATTTTGGAACTGGGGTGGAGCAGTGTGGGGGCAGGAGGAAATGTGCAAATACTTGCCGAGAGGATGCAATCAATAGGTGACAACTATAATTCTCAGTGCGATAATTACACCACGTTTACAGAGCTGTGCAGAGCTGCCCTATTGATCTCAGAGAAGTATATTTACTGCATCAGAAATGCAGGTGCAAGCCCAGCGCTGCAGTCCATCCTTCCCCTTCATTGATCTTGAAAATGATATCCACACACTAGAGGCCTGAGTGTGCAAATGTGCATCTCTTGCTTCTGTGGTTTTGCTCGGCAATTTATTATCCATTTCAGCCTGCCTTACCCAGATCCATTTTTATCCTCGGAAAGTGGCAAAGGAAAACCATGCATTTATTTACTCAAATCACTGGTACTTATTTCACGCCAAGCTCTGGGTAAAATGCTAGCGAAACAAAGATATAATTGTTTGCTGCTGGAGTGTCTGAGCACTAGCCTTTGTGGCGATCAACAGCTCAAAATTCTGGTGAAAGGCACTAGTACAAATGTATACTTAAGACAACCAGACAGTGAGAGAAAATACTTGCAAAGTACGTATCTGGTCAGGGTCTAGTAAGCAGAAAATATAAAGAACTCTTAACGACTCAGCAATAAAAAGATCGATAACAATTTAAAAACAGGCACAGGATCTGAACAGACATATCTCCAAAGAATATACACAAATGACCAAGAAGCACATGAAAACAAAGCTCTACATCATTAGGCATAAGGGTAATGCAAATCAAAACCACTTCACACAACTTCACTAGCATGGCTACAATCAAAAAGATTATAACAAGTGTCTGCAAAGCTGTCAAGAAACTGGAACCTCGGTAGAACTGTAAAATGGTGCAATGGCTTTGGAAGAGTGTTTGGTAATTCCTCAAAATATTATACACAATTATGTAATCCAGTAGTTCCACTCCTGAGCATATACCCATGAGAATTGAAAATATATGTTCAGGGACTTTCCTGGTGGCCCAGTAGTTAAGAATTGCCTTCCAATGCAGGGGACATGGGTTCGATCTCTAGTCGGGCAACTAAGATCCCACATGCCACAGGGCAATTAAGCCCATAAGCCACAAATACAGAGAAAGCCCATGCTCCACAACAAAGACTCAGCACAGTCAAAATAATAAAAGAAAATATATGTCCTCCTGAGAAATCTGTATGCAGGTCAAGAAGCAACAGTTAGAAATGGACATAGAACAACAGACAGATTCCAAATCGGGAAAGGAGTACATCAAGGCTGTATATTGTCACCTTGCTTGTTTAACTTATATGCAGAGTACATCATGCAAAATGCTGGGCTGGATGAAGTACAAGCTGGAATCAAGATTGCTGAGAGAAATATCAATAACCTCAGAAATGCAGATGACACCACCTTTAAGGCAGAAAGTGAAGAAGAACTGAAGAGCCTCTTGATGAAAGTGAAAGAGGAGAGTGAAAAAGTTTGCTTAAAGCTCAACATTCAGAAAACTAAGATCATGGCATCTGGTCCCATCACTTCATGGCAAACAGATGGGGAAACAACGGAAACAGTGACAGACTTTATTTTGGGGGGCTCCAAAATCACTGCAGATGGCGACTGCAGCCAGGAAATTAAAAAAGATGCTTGCTCCTTGGAAGAAAAGTTATGAGCAGCCTAGATAGCATATTAAAAAGCAGAGACATTACTTTGCCAACAAAGGTCTGTCTAGTCAAAGCTATGTTTTTTCCAGTAGTCATGTATGGATGTGAGAGTTGGACTATAAAGAAAGCTGAGTGCCGAAGAATTGATGCTTTTGAACTGTGGTGTTGGAGAAGACTCTTGAGAGTCCCTTGGACTGCAAGGAGATCCAACCAACCCATCTTAAAGGAAATTAGTCCTGAATATTCACTGGAAGGACTGATGAAGCTGAAACTCCAATGCTTTGGTCACCTGATGTGAAGAACTGACTTATTGGAAAAGACCCTGATGCTGGGAAAGATTGAAGGCAGGAGAAGGAAGGGACGACAGAGGATGAGATGGTTGGATGGCATCACTGACTCAATGGACATGAGTTTGAGTAAGCTCTGGGAGTTGGTGATGAACAGGGAAGCTTGGTGTGCTACAGTCCATGGGGTCGCAGAGTCAGACACGACTGAGTGACTGAACTGAACCTGGAAATTATACATATGTGTTCAGAGCAGCATTGTAGTAGCCAAAAACTAGCAACAATTCAAATATCCATTGACTGATGAATGAATAGACAAAATATGTATATCCTTACAAAGGGCCACCACAGGCAGCAAAGAAGAAAGGGAAGAAGAGATACAGGGGGTCCAGGCAACACGGCTCCCCATGGGCAAGAGGCTGAAGGATGCTAACTTGGCCAGTCTCAGCCACACCAAAGCTACAGAAACGCATTCAGGAGAGGCGAGGCCTGTGAGAATCCTCAAGATTTCACAGAAAGGCCTGCGTACTAACTGGACTTCCAGGTTAAAGACAAGCCGCTCTTGGTCAGGAGGGGCAAGCATCCCTTTCTGCCACTGGGCCTTCTGAAATGGCCAGGCTTGGCAAGGAGGGGGTCTTATCCTTGTGCACCACGAGGTAGGTCCTGGGAGGGGTAAGCATGGCTATTTCTGAAGAGCCAAGCTTCCTGTGCCCTGTCATGCTGCCCTCCACAGCCCCAGCAGAGGTCCAGAGAGGAAATGCGTAAGACCAAAGGTCAACGCGCACAGTGCTGCCCCTGGTATGACATCCTGTGAGTTGTTCCACCCCTCAGAGGCCCCCTGGCAAGCTTCCTTAGTGCTGCTATGCTGGAGTATGGCACTAGGGATGGAGCACACCCCATAGATGCCTGTTGGCAGATCCCACCTTGAAGTCACCTGTCATCCCCCGGCTTTGCCACTCCATGGTGACAAGTTCCCGTCAACCGCTGAATGTTTCTCAAAGGATGGGTACCAATCCTTCCTTAGAAGAGAATTTTGAAAACTCAGGTCGTTGTCTTTCTCTCCTTGGCCTTTGAGCATTAAAACTAAACTGGGAAAAATGGGTGGGTCTTGGTTGCTTTCTCTCTTTTTAATGTAAAAAAAAAACCCTCCATTAGAGACATTCGGGCATGGGGCAGGAAATGGTGTAATTCTTTTAAGTCCTTTTCCTTAAGTACACTATGTAGCCGCCCTGTACTACAGTTTTGGAGTCTATATTTCAACTGATCATCTACCATACGCATTTGAATGTAACACTATAGTTTTCAGACTATGATCTTCAATACCTGCAAAATATTCCATCCTTTTCATATATCATAATTGACTGGACCATTTGACATGTCAGCTCTTTTCTTTTTTTTTTTTATTGAAGCATACATAGCTGACTTACAATGTGTTATTTTCTGCTGCAGGGCAAAGAGATTCAACATCTCAGTTCTTGACAATACCAGTGAATTTGTACCTTTGATTTGTCATCTCAGGCCCATTTGGAAGGTTCTTCTTCAGCAAGAGCCCTTGGGTCCACATAATTTGTCCTCTTTCTCTGTCCATGTAAATGGAGGCCGCTCACTGTCTTTTCATTCTTTTTTTTTTTGGAAATTCCTTATATGACCTTTCTCTTGAATAGGTCTAAGTTATTATTTTAATATAACAAACGAAGCTTCTTCATTAGAGGAAGACACAGGAGGGGGAATGCACAGATTTGCTATAAAGCCTTGTTTTGCCTCTGGAGAGGGCCAGCTGTGCCCAGAAGTTTCCATACATAAACATGCATAAGGCTTCTTCCCCTCAGACCTGGGTAGGGATGAATGCGTCTTAGTGAGTTACCAGCACCAACGACTTTCCAGGCTCTCCCATTAGCCATGAACCCCAAAAGGAGCTTGTCCAACATGACCTTGAGTGCTCCTCAAGGGTGCACTGCACGGCACTGCCTGGAACCAAGGCATCTGGGAACTACTGGCAGGGATGTAACTGGTCCCACTGGCTGCCTGGGACTGATGCCTCTGGCGAGAGTGTAGACTGACCAGCTGTACAACACCAGACAAGCTGCTTAAGTTTGTACGTTGCTGTTCAATCACTAAGTCACGTCTGACTCTTTGCGACTCCGTTGACTGTAGCCCGCCAGGCTCCTCTGTACATGAGATTCTCCAGGCAGGAATACTGCAGTGGGTTGCCATTTCCTTCTGGAGGGGATCAGCCTAACCCAGGGACTGAACCCATTGTCTCCTGCATTGCAAGTGGATTCTTTACCACTGAGCCACCAGAGAAGCATCTCTAACTTTATACAGAAGAAGTTAAACGAGTGATCTTGAAGTCTTCTCAGTTCTTAAATGACAAAAGGCCTGTCCTCATGGGCCAGGGACCCAGGGTGACCCAGGGACTTGTATCTGGAGAAAGAGGCCCACACTGAACCCATGACCATGAGCTAGCACACAGCACTGCCTGACCCTGCCTGACCCCTGCCTGACCCTGCCTGACCCCTGCCTTTCCATCACCAAGGGATATTTACACGTTTCCAGAAAATGTCAGATGATTCTTAACCAAGATAATAGGAGAAAGAGATGAGGTGTTTGAGGAAGCCAGAAACTCTAGAGTTATCCTGGAGTTTTCTCTTTCTGTCTGTAATCTTTCCCTACTCCTCACCACAATCCATCAGGAACTCCTAACAACTCATCTTCAAAAATCTCTGTCATAGACCCAAAGATATCATACTAAGTGAAGTCAGAGAAAGACAAATACCATATGATAATCTCTTCTATGTGGAATCTAAAAAAAAAAAAAGATATAAATGAACTTATTTACAAAATAGAAACAAGACTCATGGACATAGAAAACAAACTTATAGTTACCCAAAGGGGAAAAGGGACAGGGAGGGATAAATTAGGAGTTTGGGATTAACAGATAAACACTACTATAAATAAAACAGGTAAACAAGGGCCTGCTGTATAGCGTAAGGAACAATATTCAATATTTTATAAAGACGTGTAATAGGACACACACACACACACATATATATCCAAATCACTATCGCACACCTGAAACTAACACAACATTGTAAATCAACTAGACTACATTAAAAAAAAAAAAAGAAAAACCCTCCCAAGTCCATCTGAGTCTATCACTGCCCCCACAGCACAGCCTGGTCATCCAGGCTATGATGACCTTTTACTCCAGCTGCTGCAACAGTCTCCTAATTATTACCGTCACCCGTTCACTCAGCAGCAAAACATCAGCAGATCACATCACTCCAGTGCAAACCCGGAGAATGAAAACAGCCCTCGAAGGCCTCGCTGTCTCCTGCAGGGCCCTGCCGTCCTCTCTCCACCTGCCTCAGCGGCAGCTCTCATACCCCTCCGCTCACCCTGCCACACGGGTTTTATTTTCCTTTGTCATACGCAGTAACAGGGCCTTTGCACACACTCTTCCTGCAGGGCTCCTGCTACCCTCCCACAGCGGTCACCACAGCTTGTGATTACTGTCCGCCTACTTACTTACGCATTCAATCACCGTGAGCTCCTCCTTACTAAAGCATCAACGCCAGGATTCCAGGGCCCTGTGTCTTTTGTTCCCAGCACCCAGTCCAGAGCCAACCACATAGAAAATATTGATGAGTGAATAAAGAAAGTACAAAGTCTATAGCAGAATATAAACTGTCCAGATAATTCAATAAGGGCCTGAATACTTGCTCTTCCCCTCTCCAGGGGATCTTCCCAATCCAGACTCAAGTTTGATCTCTGGGTTGGGAAGATCTCCTGGAGAAGGGAACAGCTACCCACTCCAGTATTCTTGCCTGGAGAATCCCATGGACAGAGGAGCCCTGGTGGGCTACGGTCCAAAGGGTCTCAAAGAATCCAGCAGGACTGAGTAACATTTTCACTTTTTCTAATAGAAAATATAGGAGAGTGGTTAAAATAGGAATGTAGGAGATTTTTATCATTCACATATTAAAATGAGAATTTAGAAAGTTTCAGGCAAGAGTGATGTTTCTTTGCACACGTGTGTGTGTGTACACCTCGTCTCAGGATGACCATCATCAGTTCTGCTTGGCCGGACAGCCCCCCACCCCTCACATTGCTTCAGAAGTGACTCGAGTGTCCAGATCTCAAGGAGGGCTTCCTCGTGAAGGACACCTCATGGGTAAAGAAGCAGTCGCTGAATCCCCCGCTTCAGATATTCAGACCCCCCAGGACTTCATTGTGTCCTGTCTGCTTGCCAAGGGCCAGGCAGAGGGATAAGGGTCCAAAGGGACGCAGTAGCGAGAGAGGCTTGGATCTAATCTCGGGGACCTGGGACGCTGGGCTTCAGTGCTTGCACCTGGCAAAACGAAATGGAGCAACAAAATGCAAAGAAACTATAAGGGACTAAAAATAAGTGCAACTGCGTGCATGCGCAGGTGGGGCAAATTATGGACAAGATACGCAAAGACTAGAAATCCAAGTGCCCCTCTAAAAAGCCAGGAGCAAACAGGGTGTTGGGAGCAAAAACGGGGTACTACACACCCCCTCACCAAACGGGTAGGCAAACCCCATGAGCCAGCCCTCTGGCCAGACCACTGAGGACACCCCTACCCTCACCCCATGTTAGAAACCAGCTTGCCCCCGCTTGGGGAGGGAGTCAGCAAGGGAACCTGTTACTTGTTTTCACTTCCCCTGGGTGCAGAAGGCACCCCAATAAAGCTTTGTCTAAATTTCTTAACTGGCCTCTTTATCACTATCTATTGACTCAGAAAGGTCACGAGTAGGTGAGCACTGAAGCTAAAGCCACCCGGACCCCAGCCCGGCAGCTGCTGTACCGAGAGGGAAACTCACCAGAAGCCGGGGCAGCCAGCACGCACTCCATCTCTTCGGGGACATCTCTCAAGCCTCCCGGATAATACAGCTCCCCCTTGTTGGCCTTGTCCTTCTTGCTCCGCATCTCAGAAACCTGGAGCTGCTGAAACCCCGCGGGGCTCACTGGCGAATAGAAGGGCCCCAGAGGCCTAAGCCAGATTTAGAGTCTGAAGAGGGGCCTTGCAGAAGGATACAGAAATCATAAAAATAATAGCCATGCTTGTGTAGGGCTTCCTAAGTGCCAGCGGCTCTTCTAAGCCCCTTCAGTATATCAACATGGCCTATCAATAACCCTAAGGAGGCATTTCGCGGATGAGGGAAACTGAGGCCCAGTAAGGTTGTGCAACATGCCTGAGGCCACCGTGCAGAGAAATAGGTGGTCAGAGAGGGTGTGCGTGTCGCAGATGGTTACACGCTCAGTTTTGCACTGAAAAGCACACGATGGATGACGATGTGCAGTGTGAGGCCACAGCCAAGGGCCCACCAAGGGGAGCCCCCACCCAGGATGAGCAATGGCGGGAGAGTGTCCTCAGCCCTTAGGCCTAAAGATGCAGGCGGAGAGAACCACGCCATGGGTGCCCAGTTAGAACTGGCCTAGGAGGGGGAAGGCAGAACCCCCCCTAAGGGGGGTGGGGGTGGAAAGAGGACGACATAATCCGAGTCATCTTTTTCTCACTCAGGGCTCTGTATATGTGTGTGCTCAGTCTCTCAGTCACGTCCAACTCTTTGCGACCCCATGGACTGTAGCCTGCCAGGCTCCTCTGTCCATTGGATTTCCCAGGCAAGAATCTTGGAGTGGGCTGCCATCTCCTCCTCCATCAGGGCTCTGATGTCCTGCTAAAGCCTCCCAGTGGGCCTCCATTTCACCATTAATCAAGCAGGGGAATCATGTGGTTGCTACCGAAAACAGTAAGCTGATACAGAAGACCCAGGTTCGATTCCTGGCTTGGGAAGAAGGAGAGCCAGAAGGAGAAGCCCTGGAGAAGGAAACGGCAACCTATTTTCCCACAAGTCTTCTCGCCTGGGAAATCTCACTGGCAGAGCAGCCTGGCGGGCTAGTTTGTGGGGGCCACAGAAGAGTCCGACAGGACTTAGTGACTAAATAACACCCCCCCTCACACACATGCACACTCACAGACACACACACAACCCACAGCAAGCACTCAGCCTCTTCCCAAGAGGACATTTCAACCGCCTCACCGGCCAGCGGAACCACCTGCTTTCTCTCTGCCCTGGAGCAATTTTGCCCACAGTCATGCAAGGGAAGGAGGCGTGGGGGGTGAGCCTGCAGAATTAATTTCGCATTGTAGCTGCCTAACGACCTTTAATTGCCTGGCTGTAGGCTTGCACATTAATGCAGGCAAAACCAGCCCTCAGTTTAAAAGGGTGTTTTCCTCCCACCCTCCACCTCTGCCTCCCTGTCAATAAATCACTCTGGTAAAATGGCAGGATGGCAAAGCCAGAGGCCAGAGGTCCAGGGGGCCCTCCTGGGCCGGATGCCTCATTAACATTTAGCAGGCCTGCCCAGATGTTCTTGAGCTGCCGGAGGTGGGGAGGGAGGGGGCCTGGGCCAGTCAGAAAGCGGCACAAACAAGCCTGAGAGGTGGCAGTCAGGGTATTTACCCAGGTCACCCATAGAAAATGAGGTTTACTCAGTGCAAAACACTGGCTGGCATGGGGGTGTCTGGGCCCAGGAGGCTCTGTGGGTTCCAAAGGAGACCCTGAGCTTTGAGGAATACCTGCAGGTGCACCAATGCAAACAGCCAGGAAGCCGAGGAGGCTCACAAGACCGTGTGAGCGTGCGTCCAGGTGTCTGCCGGGGTGAGAGGTACCAGAGCGATGCTCTTGAATGACCCTGACGCAATTCCCTAAACCACAGAAAGTATTCTGCATTCCTGAGGGCTGGAACATGTGCCCCAGGGCCAGACTACTGAGGCTCAAGGCCTGCCTGCTGCTGCTACTCTCCAGCTGTGTGACTCTGGGCAAGTGACTTGACCTCTCTGTGCTTAAATCAGTGGCCCACGGGAGGGCTCAGTTACACACCAGCGGGAAGGTGGCAAGGCTCTGGGCAGCACCCTGTGGACTGTGGGGGCTGCTTTTATAGCTAGGGAGAGGTCCTGGGCAGAGGTGGATGGAGGAAGCAGGAAGGAGGCCTAGGAGTACCAGGTCTGGGCTAGGACGCAGGATGGGGGAGAAGGGGCAGCAGCCTGGCACCTTCTCTGGTTCCACCAGCTTACATGTCTGCGTGCAAGTCCCATGAAAGGCTCCTTTCCCCAAGAGGTGTGGAGCACACAGGAGGATTGCAGCCAGCGTCTGCTGCCTTCCCCAGCGGGGAAGCAGGGAGCCGGAGGGCTGGCCCTCTGCAGAGCTGTGGGGGAGGCCTGCAGAGCTGGGCAGTGTGGAGTCCCGCTGCAGGGCCACGTTCCCCTCCACAATGCCCAAGGCACTTCCCAGAAGAGGGCAGGCGCCAGGCCAAGGTTTCGCCTAGGGGTGGGAGAGCATCATGGCCTAAGTTTAGGAACCCTCTGGGCCTGCCCTCTTTGCCCAGCTCCTCCAGAGAAGGCTAAAGCTACCGGTGACCTGCCTCTGCTTTCTTTCTCTGCTAACCCTCTCATCCATCCCACTGTGCCTAACTGTAAGATTGCTAAAGTGAAAACGGCAGTCCCTGACCAAATCTAGAACTGCCAACCACTGAGGCCGTGGAGTTAGATTCTGGGGTCTGTGGATGAGGGTGCAAATGCCCGCAACACCACATACTCGCTGGGTGATTGTGGGCAAGTTAATCGCTCTGGCCTCAGTTTCTTTACCTGTAAAATGGGAACGATACTCCTACTTCTTATGCTTGTCTTAAGGGTTAAATCAGTAAATATACATCAAACATCTAAAGCATCTTGGCACCTAGAAAGAACTACTGGGATCATAGAAGAAGCCATCCTGTAACCATGACACAAATACCAAGATACCAAAAAGCCATGTCTCCATTTTCTATTTAAGCTGCAGTGTTGCACATGAGCTGCTGGACTAATTTTCCTCAGATGCCGTATCATCCCATCACTTTTCAACTAAATGGGTTACCCCATGACTACCAGGAAAGTTGGTAGGAAGAGAAGGACAGGAGGAAAGGAAGGTTACTGAGGCCCTGCTATTTTTCCTGGCCATGTTCTAGCATTTTATAGTCAGTATTTCATTTAAACTTCAGTATTTCATTTAACCTTTGCAAGAAGTCTCATAACACAGATGGTATTCTCCACATTTTAAAGATGAATAAATTCAGGCTCAGAAAGCGGCAGTGGTTTGCACAGGATCAGTGGTGAAACCGACATCTGACTCCAACACCAAAACCTGTTTCTCTTTTAATAATGATTAAAATACTAGGAAGAGGAAGAAAGAATTATGGTGACAGCTGATTTTCATCAAGTGCTTACTCTGAGCCAGGTGACACTGTGAATGCTTCACATGCATTCACCCACTCATCGTCAGAACAGCCTGATGAAGTGGGTACTGTTACTAATTGCACTCCCATTTTACAGATGTGAAAACTGAGGTCAAGTAACTTATCCAGGACTGCCTATCTTGGAAGTGGAATTGTTCTGATAAGTTACTCACCATCTCAAATTAAAACTTTGCACAATCTGTTCTTCCCAAATGCCCCCTTCCCTTCTTCCCTTTCCCCCAGTTTACTAGCCTCCTTCCTCTTCTTAACAATGCAGCTCGGAAACCCCCTTTACTAGGCTGCCTTCACAGAGACCACCTTCCTCCAAGAGCAGGGTACAGTCATAGTTTCTAGCTCCAGCCCTTGTTCCCACAGGACCAGCATCTAGAGAGTGCTTTCCTTGTGCTCCATGCTCCTAGCAAAGGCAGAGAAATGTCAGTAGAGCCGAGTCCTTATTAGTGTCACCTCTAATGAGCCCTCAAGAGCTCATAAGCAGAAAAATACTGTAATGTAAGTGGGGGGTTTCCATTTACATCATCAGCCGGGATGACAGCAGCTTATTTAGCTACAAAATGCAGCCACACTTTTCTCATGGAGATGAAACCCAGGAGAAACAGAGATAAAGGTGTTCTGACTCTCTGACCCCCCTTCCAGGACTGGAAGGGGACTTCCAGTTCCACACGGGACTTCCTTCCATGTGGACTCTGAGCGCAGAGTTGGGTCAATATTAATTATCCATACTCAGCAAATGAATGAAAGGCCTTTGGTGTCCCACAATCACAGTGACCTTATTTTAGGGACACAAATTGGGACTCAAGGTGCCCACGAGGTAAACAGACTGGGTCGTGGGAACTCGAGAACATCTTGGGGACTGTGGCCAAAGGGGGAAACGCGGCCTCTGTGACCATCACAGGGGCTGAAAGGCAGTCGGCGGCCCTCAGCCACCTCTGGGGACAGCCCTAGCCTTCACCTTGGAGAAACTTCCTCCTCCTCAACTTGATCTGCAAGGGTTTCTTTATCTAAGCCAGGGAAATAGCCTGTTCAGTCCCATATCGGCACCACCTACATTCTTCTCTATCTGCAGAAAAGGATATAGAAAGAGGCATGGTGCCAGGAAGAGAGTTCCAAAGTTAAACAGTCATTACGTCGTCATCAAACCCCTCGGGGGCTTAAACCCTCCAGCCCTGAGCTGTCTGACAGAACCTGCTGCCATAGAAGAAATGTTCAATAGCCTGCACGTTCCCAAACAGGAGCCAGGAGCCACATGTGGCTCTTGCATCTTGAAATTCAGATGGTGGGACTTTCCCCTTGGTTCTGAGATTAAGACTTCACACTCCCAATGCAGCAGGCACAGGTTCTGGACGGAGGAGCCTGGTGGGCTGCAGTCCATGGGGTCGCTAAGAGTTGGACACGACTGAGTGACTTCACTTTCACTTTTCACTTTCATGCACTGGAGAAGGAAATGGCAACCCACTCCAGTGTTCTTGCCTGGAGAATCCCAGGGATGGGGGAGCCTGGTGGGCTGCCGTCTCTGGGGTCGCACAGAGTCGGACACGACTGAAGCGACTTAGCAGCAGCAGCAGCAGCAGAGGGAACTAAGATCCTTCATGTCACATGGTGTAGCCAAAAAATAAGAAAAGAAATCCAGCCAGTGCAACTGAACAATCGTATCTTTAATTTTAGTTGGCTTGAATTAATTTAAATAGCTATATGTGGGGACTTCCCTGGTGGTCCAGTGGCTGAGACTCCACACGCCCAATGCAGGGGACCTGGGTTCGATCCCTTGTCAGGGAACTAGATCCCACATGCCACAACTAAGAGTTCCTATGTCAACTATAAGCTCCCACTCGTCACAGCAAAGACTGAAGATCCTGCGTGCTGCAACCAAGACCCAGAGCAGCCAAATAAACATACATATTAAAAAATACTTTGAAAAGAAATAAAAACGAAAAAGATAAATAGCCATGTGTGGCTAGTGGGTGCCATACTGGACAGTGCAGCTGCAGGTCACATTTAGGAAAAAAAATCGACTACAGTTTAAACCTAGAAGCCAGGTAAAAATTGGGAAATGGGGAGCTTGTGCAGACATTCTGTCCTCCACTTAGTAAAGCACTGAGCACTCACCACCTGCTAGGAATGGTGCATTTTCATGTCACTTCCATGATCATCACAACATTGCGATTAAGAGAAATGGTATCATCGCTCCCCTTGCACCATGGGGGAAACTGAGTCACAGAGCTCGGGAGCAATAGAGAGCCAGGGTGGAGTGCTGGCTGTGCGGTCACTCAGCCACCAGCATCCTGTGCTCAGTGGTTTGCTAAGTAGCCAGGCTTTATTCTCTCCATTCAGACCTGTGAAAACTTTAATAATGAGCTTTATATTCCCAATTAGCATACGTACCCAAGGCTAATTGTGGTGGGACGTCCCTGAAACAGTTTGAAGGTTCTGAAATAACCCACAGAGGCTGGTCAAACAACAGATCCTTCCAACAAGAAGCACGAAAGCTCCTAAAAGGCAGGCGAGGTACGGGCACTGACCGCCGTCCAGTAACAGGCCCAGTGTGCCGTCATGTGAAACACTCCCTTGGCACCACCGGGAAGTGACAAACCCTCTTCCTCTCCCCCATACCAGCAACCCCCCACATCACCCTTCCTTCCCCCCTAGACTTGAGACTGAATTAAAATCAGGAGAGAGGAGGCTAAGGCTTACCCACAGCTCACATATTTGGCTTAATAATCCAGCTGGTTGAAGAGATTCCATCCTCATAGCAAATAAGAGTGGGCTCATGTGAAGGTAAGGGCTACTGTGTGGCAAGAATGACCTTTGCCCTCATTGGCCTCACCTCTCCCCTGCCTCTAACCCAGGACCTGTTGTTTTTTTTTTTTTTTTTTAATGATCTTAGGTCTCTGACCCCTCAATGGATCGGAGTTGATAACCACATTGACAAAAAGTTCATTACATTGCCTTTTCTTCTAACTAATCAGATCACTTCTCTCCCTCAAAGGTGCAAGGCTTAGACCCGTAATATTCCTTACTTAATATAAGCACCTTAATCAGGAAATTCCCCGAGGATGCCATCCTGCTAGAGAAGACCACCCCACCAAGACAGCTCTCATTCAAAGCTCAAGGTATTACTAGGAAAAGGTGAAGTTATAATCACAGTCTTGGACAGAGCCGTAATGTACAGAATTATAAAAATTGTGGCTGAGAAAAACTTGGCTCAACACTGGAAAGACGTTCAACCAGGAAAAAGAAAGGAAATAAAGAAACCTACGATACAGCAATGAAGCTGATCGATGCTTGTCAACCTCATGCCTCTGGCTGGTTTCAAAATGTTATGTTACAAATAAAAAAGAAAAGCCATAGGTCTGCAATGTGGCAAGTGTTAGTAATTCATTCAGGGCGGCTTTCCAAAGAGATCTCCCTGGGATCTTGTTTTTACTATAGTGAGAGTCTGATAACTACAAAATCTGGAGTTACTATGTCAGGGAATATTGGCAGATGTCTTAAAAAGCAGTAGTTTGTCAAAGAAATGGTACAGGGTGCCCATTTGACCATTTTAAAGCCAATAAGACAGGTACGAAGAAGTAGCAAGGGGACTTCCCTGTCCAGTGATTAAGAATTTGCCTTGTGATGCCAGGGATGCAGGTCAGATCCCTGGTCAGGAAACCAGGTTCTCACATGCCACGGAGCAACTAAGCCTGAGCACCACAATCAGAGAGCCAGCATGCCTCAATTAAGACCCAAGGCAGCCAAAATAAATGAGTATTAAAAAAAAAAAAACACGTATTGTGAGAAGCAGCCCTTGATACTCTCTGAGCTCCTGCACAACTTCTGTGTGTGAGATGAAGCCAAGGCCATTTATTACCCTGCCATTTTTCAGCAAGCAGTCTTGACATAGGAGAGAACTGCCCTTTAAGACAGAGAACAGGCTTGCTTACTGTCTGCTAGAAAAGCTGTGGATTCCTCAAATGCAGTGTTCCTTGCCTGGAACACAACTCCACGCAGGAGCAGACATCCACCTATCCATCATGCCCTCCAAATCACCACTGTGCTGCTGACAAGACAAAAGGAACAGTAACAACACGCAGATTTTTGTACCAGGAGTAATAACTGTTTCTCTCTGACTCATGCAGCTCATGTTCTGAGCATCCATGAAGTAACAACAGGCCAAGTTTTAGCTTATAACACTATAACATTTAGACATTAATAAAAACAAATTCTAGACTCAACAAGGAGCTCAAGGCAAAGTAGTGACCATTTGAAAAAGAAAGAAAGAAATCTAGGGACAGGGCACATGGGCAGGCAGACTATTAATTGCCCAGGGATTATAACTTCCTTACTCATAAAAACCACGAAACCAGAATTGCAATTCTAAAGCAAAGTGTGGTATATGAAAGCAGACACCAGCATTCAAATCTGCCAGACACCAGCTCTGAGACTTTGAACAAGTCATCTAACTCCCCTCCCCACGCCTCAGTTTATTCATCTGTAGAATGGGGACAGTACCAGTACATACTCCAGAGGATGACTATTATGAGAATTATTGAGTGAATTTATGTGAAGCACTTAGAACAGGGCATGCTGTTGCTGCTAAGTCGTTTCAGTTGTGTCCGACCCTGTACGACCCCATAGACAGCAGCCCACCAGGCTCCCCCATCCCTGGGATTCTCCAGGCAAGAACAGTGGAGTGGGTAGAACAGGGCATAACACAGAGTAAATGCCACAGGGGTATTTGCTGTTATTACCACCAGCTCTCAAAATTCAGTGATTCTATGTCTCTATACAATGTTAATTATCCTAATTCTTCATCTAATGCCATGTTCCTTTATTTACAGCCTATATTGTCAAGGAAAGTCAGGTGGAGGAAAATGTATATAATAGCTACCTTGTATTCAAGAAAAGGGAGATATTAATATGTAAGTGCATTTGGTAACATTTTTAATACAGAAAAACTCCAAACAAATGGCCACTATAAAGGTGAGGGAAGGTACAGACAGCAGTGACTGGTTTAGAAGCTAGAATTCTCAGAATATTCCTGTTTTGTAGATTTGACTTTGAAATCATGTAGTTTACATAATTATAAAAACTTACGTGTTAAGAAGTAATCTATAAAGATCAAAAGCAACATGGGGTAAGTTTAACTGCTCATTGAGTTAGAGTCCTAACCACACAGAGAGGAGCCATGGTCAATGATTTTTAAACATAGTAATATAACTACCCCAAAAGGACATGCTTTAAGGACAAAAAGAGCTAGAAAAAAATCTGATTAGTGAAGTGTTTATCATCACTGTTATATTATGATTTGTAGAAGTATACACGCATATGTGCCCAGTCATGTCTGACTCTCTGTGACCCCATGGACTATAGCCTGCCAGGCTCCTCGGTCCACGGAATTTTCCAAGCAAGAACAATGGAATGGGTTGCCATTTCCTTCTCCAGGGATCTTCCTGACCTAGGGACTGAACCAGCCTCCTGCACTGGCAGGAGGATTCTTCAGCAGTGTACCACCTGGGAAGGTAGCTGGGTGTGTGTGGGTGTGTATGGGTTTTTTCTCATATTGGGTTAACCAAAATTTTTGTTTGGGTTTTCTATAAGATGTTACAGAAAAACCCAAAGGAACTTACTTTTTGGCTAAGCCCATATATAGGGCCACAAAGGTGAAAATAAGTGTCTTGTTATTCATAAGCAGAGAAGGCAATGGCAACCCACTCCAGTACACTTGCCTGGAAAATCCCATGGATGGAGGAAGGAGTCCTATTCCATCACAATGGGTTTATGTCAATGACTACTCATCCCACCACAGGTGGGGCCAGGAGAACCAACCCTGTGATGTGTGATCAGAAGGTTGAAACTTTCAGTCCCAATTAGAAGGTTAAAACTTGCAATCCCACCCCCTGATTTCTGGGGCAAAGAGAGGGGCTTGAGGCTGAATCAGTGACACTGGCAAATGATTTAGTCAATTATGACTATGTAATGAAGCCTCCATCAAAGCCCCACAGGACAGCATTTTGGTCCCTTGTTTCAGAGAGCTCCTGAGGCTGGGAACCTCAAGGCTTCCCTGTGCTGGGCCCCAGGCTCCTCTGTCAGACCTTGCCCTTTGCATCCCTTCACCTGGTTGCTGATGCATAGCCTTTAACGTCCTTGTATAAAACATCAGTAATCTAGTGAGTCAATGGTTCTTCCTGAGCTCTGCGAGCCACTCCAGCAAATGAATGGAACCTAACCATAGGGTCATAGGAGCCTATGATTTACATGCTTCAGTTAGAAGCCCAGATAACAATCTGGGCTTACAAATGACATCTGAAATGGAAGGAGGTTTTGCAGGACTGAGCCCTTTACCTGGGAACCTCATTCTATCTCCAGACAGACAGGGTCAGAGGTGAGTTGATCTCGTGGACACCAGAAAGGCTTGCTGGTGTGGGGAAGCCTCCACAGGAACACCTTAGAACCAGGGCCAAAAAGTTTCTGCTTTTTCTTATTGTAATACTGTCTCAGGGCTTCCCTGGTGGGTCAGAAGGTAAAGAATCTGCCTACAATGCGGGAGACCTGGGTTTGATCCCTAGGTCAGGGAGATCCCCTGGAGAAGGGAGTAGCAACCCATTCCAGTATTTTTGTCTGGAGAATTCCATGGACAGAGGAGCCAGGAGGAATACAGTCCATGGGATTGTGAAGAGTCAGACAGGACTGAGCAACTAACACTTTCACTTTCATCTCAGGATAATAAAATAGTTGAAATAAGGAACTTTCTTTTAATAGAAAATGAAGCAATGCTAGAATTCGAATGTTACCACAATTAAGACCATGATCAACCATGGCTGTCAACACCATAGAGGGGACCAGACAGCATGTCTTATAAACGAAGTGTACATCACCACCGAGAAGTATTTTTGGCACCAAAAAAAAAAAAAAAAATTAACCTGAATCTGATCAGCCCTCTAGCTCTAACACAATCAACTTACAAGAAACGCGAATAGGAGACTTCAGAAGAAGGTGTTAAAAAGAACCACCCAGACTGCACAAAACTGTAGGAGAAATGATACAGTTTCTTTATCTGGAAAGAGGAAAGAGAGAAAAACCTAGAGATTAACAGATACTTAAGAGACAAGGCAAAAAATTGCTTTGGGGATCTGATCAAACACTTTTATTTGAGAGGAGTGAAGAAATTTGAACACTGAGTAGTATCTATTGATATTAAGCAACTGTTTTTCATTCCTAAGGCATGACAATGATATTGTGATTAGGTTTTTAGAGAGTTCTTATCTTTGAGAAATACTAGTTACCCAAAAATGATACATACCTCTGAAAATTTCTGAAACAATACACCTGAAATAATTAAGGAGAGGGGAGACTCAGTGGCAGCAGAGATGAAAGAAGAAAGGTCACATTTTTATAATGACTGGGCCATCAGCACACAGGTTCATTCAACTATCCTTTCTCCTTTTGGATATACCTCTAATTTCCCATAATAATAAAAAGAAATTGGCTATTCTACAAAATCCCAATTCTGGGGCCAGACACAAACAGTAGACATTATGTTCAAATCTTATCACTCACATATCAAAAGAGATGACTTGGGACAAGGTGCTTTATTCTGCAGAGCCTCAGCTTCCTATGCTGTAAAATGGTCATGAAAAGATAAAATGAGGAAACATAAGGGCAATGCTGAGCTCAGGGCCCAGCACAGGGGCCCAGTGGAGCCGCCCACCCCTCCCAGCTTTCTAAGTGCTTACCACTGCAGACAGCAAGCTGGGGAGCCTAATCTTCCAGCCTGACTTGAAATTAGAAAATTTAATGCTCACAGATTATTTGCTTGATTATCTCCAACTGGAGTGAAATGATTTCTTTAAAGGACACGCCTGGGACTTCCCTGAAGGTCCAGTGGTTAAGACTCCATGCATCCACAGGGGTGCAGGTTCGATCCCTGATTCCAGAACTAAGATCCCACATGCTGCTCAGGCCAGAAGAAAAAGAACACACTCTGTCTTAGGTGTGATGAATAACAACAATCTCTGCTTTCTCCCTTCACCTACATGCACACAAAGTGAGGGGCTCCCTCTTGGGCTGCCTCCATGATTCACAGGAAATCAACACCACCTCCCCAGCTGTAAACACTCCCAAGTTCTGAAACCGTTTCTCCCAGACATCCAGACAGCCAGCTCAGACATCTCCTTCCTTTCTGAGCCTGGGCGAGAGGCTTTGCCATGTTATTTTCTTGCCTGGATAATACATCACATCAGGGAACAGCATCTGACACCTCAGACGTGGAGTTTACACAAGTTCTTGTTTTAACAAGCTGAACGCTGTTTCTTTTCTCTAACAGCAGCCGTGGTCTGGCCTGCATTTCTGCAAGGCACCGAGTCACTACTTATGCTTGTAAAATATTCCTGAGCACGTTTGGTCAATGGTTTCCAACTCCACATAGACAAACGTGGTTGCGGGTCGCTATTAGCCTGGCATTTCATTCTGCCTTATCTTCTGAGCTCTTGCTTTACGTGACAGTTGCTGATAGAATTTGCTGGGAACAGTTTCATTGGAGAGAGAACCATCGGGCTCAAATCCCCATGTTGTCCCCTACTAGACTGGTTATTCAGTCTGTGTTGACTGCCTTCCATAAAATACGGACAATGAAATAGAACTCAAAGGATTGTTTTGGAAACCACACCAGATAATATACTAAAGATATGTATATAGTCTCTGGCACACGGAAAGCTCATATAAACATCTGCCAACGTTACCATGACTCCTACAGGCGGGTGGAGCAGTGGGTCTGACTCCTCCAGGGATCCCCAGTGCTCTGACTGACACACGGCAAGTTCTCCAGGGCTTCCCTGGTGTCTCAGACAGTAAACAACCTACCTGCGATGCAGGAGACCCAGGTTCAATCCCAAGTTGGGAAGATCCCCAGGAGAAGGGGATGGTTACCCACTCCAGTATTCTTGCTTTGAGAATTCCATGAACAGAGGAACCTGGCAGGCTGTAGTCCATGGGGTCGCAAAGAATCAGACACAACTGACTGACTAACACTTTCAAATTCTCAATCAGTATTTGTTAAATCAGTGAGTGAATGAATAAAATGTAGACAATTGAATTTAACTTGCCTCTACTTGTGAAAAAGGGTCAAATTACTTTTAGTATTTCAAAAATTACAGTGCTGCTGCTGCTGCTAAGTCGCTGCAGTCGTGTCCGACTCTGTGCGACCCCATAGACGGCAGGAAAAAACACTCGCACTATATTAATACATACAAGCATATTATTATCCTTCACTGGGCATGTAAGAAACTTCAAATAAATTCCATGCAGATGCCCTGGAACTTTTGTAACAAAGGCTCCAGAAAATTCTCTCCAGATTCCTAAGAATTGCAGAATGTGCTTTGGAGTAGTAGCACCATGGAAAGAATTTGGAGACATACCAGATTGGGAGCAGCAAGACTCATCGGGGGTTGACACGACTGTCTACCTGAGAGGGGCTGAGAACCTGGTCTGGGGCAAGGAATGTAGAGGGAACTGGGAGCCAGACACAAGGGATCTCCAGGAGTCGTGACCAGTAAGAGGTGAAAATGAAAGTGTTAGTTGCCCCGTCATGCCCGACTCTGTGACCCCATGGACTGTAACCCACCAGGCTCCTCTGTCATGGGATTCTCCAGGCGGGAATACTGGAGTGGGTTGCCATTCCCTCTCCCAGGGGATCTTCCCAACCTAGGGATCGAACCTGGGTCTCCTACACTGAAGGCAGATTCTTTACCATGTGAGCCACCAGGGAAGCCCGCAGTAAGAGGTGAGTGAAAGTCACTCAATCGTGTCCAACTCTTTGCAATCCCATGGACTTAGCCTGCCAGGCTCCTCTCTGTGGAATTCTCCGGGCCAGAATACTGGAGTGGGTAGCTGTTCTCTTCTCCAGGAGTAAGAGGTGGTAGCTTTTAATGTGGGTTGCGGGGGGGATGGAAGAAAGAAGATGGTATGTCAATGACAAAGCAAACTTGGGAGGAAATGAAGGAGTTGAATTCTGGACTTAAGCTGAGCTTGACACCCAAGTAGATGTCATTTAACAAGCCAGAAATAGGTTGCACATAGATGTTCACAGCAGCATTATTCACAGTAGCCAAGAAGCGGAAGCAGTCCAAACGTTCATCAGGGAATGAATGGCTAAACCAAATAGCCATTTGGGAATGGGAATACGCATACAAAGGGATATGATTCAGCCTTTAAAGAGGAAATTGTGACACCTGTTACAACATGGATGCACCTTGAGGACATAATACAAAGTGAACAAAGAGACAAATACCCTATGATTCCACTTATATGAGCTAACCAACAGTCAATCCCATAAAGACAGAAGTAGTAGGGTGGTTGTCAGAGGCTGGGAGTTGTTTAGTGGGATACATGGTTTCGGTTTTGCAAGATCATGAAGTTTTGGAGACCTGATGGACAATAGTGTGAGTATGTGTAACACTATTGAACAGCACATTTGAAAATGGTTACCATTGTAAATTTTATGCTGTGACTTTTTTAGCCACAATTAAAACTTAAAAAAAAAAGGCTAGAAATATGGGTTCAGAGTAATGAACTGGAAGAGTTCACTTGCCCAAATTTCCAACTCTTTTCCTGATTGATTCGTAGGTTGAACACTTGGTCACTCACACCTGATTTCTTCCCTCTGAACCCTCTCTCTACTTCCCCAAGTAGACCAGTAAAAAAGGGGTCACTTGTCCACAGGCCACGAACAAGACCTTAGTAAAGTGTGGCTTGACAACCTCACTTCATTGCACTTTGCAGATACTGCATTTTTAAATATTTATTTATTTGGCTGTGCCGGGTCTTAATTGCAGCACTCAGGACCTTTTGCTGATTCACGCAAGATCCCTCACTGTGACACGTGGACTCTCAGGCTCAGTAGTTGAGGCGTGTGAGCTTAGTTACCCCTCAGCATGTAGGATTTTAGTTCCCCAAACAGGGATTAAACCCATGTTCCCTGCATTGCAAGGCAGATTCTTAACCACTGGACCACCAGGGAAATTTCGATATTGCAATTTTTACAAATTCACGGCAGCAACCGTGCATCAGGCAAGCCCATCGGAACCATTTTTCCAACACCATTTGCTCACTTTGTGTCTCTGCCGTGTTTGGATAATTCTTGCAAAATTTCAAACCCTTCACAAGCAAAAAGATTACAACTCACTGAAGGCTCAAAGGATGGTTGGCATTTTTCAGCAATAAAATATTTTTTAATTAAGATATACACATTGGTTTTTTAAGACATAATGCTACTGCAAACTTAATAATTGAATACAATATAGTATAGTACAAACAGGAGGGCTTCCCAGGTGGCTCAGTTAAAGAATCCACCTGTCAATGCCAGAAACGTGGGTTTTGACCCCTGGGTCAGGAAGTTACCCTGGAGAAGGAAATGGCAACCCATTCCAGTATTTTTGCCTGAAAAATGCCATGGACAGAGGAGCCTGGTGGTTCACAGGCCATAGCATTGCAGAGAGTCAGACACGACTGAGCGACTGGTCAGGCACACACACGCATGGAGTAGTATAAACATAACTTTTATATGTGTTGGGAAACCAATAAAGTCTTATAACTCACTTTATTGCGCTATTTGCCTTATTGCAGTGGCCTGGAACAGAACTTGCAGTCTTTCCGAGGTCTGCCTGTACGGGGGACAGTGTTCATCTACTTGGACATCAGGTCCCCCAGGTTGACTAAAGGAGGGCTCTGCCACCATCTGATCCATCCTGTAACTACCTTATCCTGCTACCACAGTTCATTTCCATAAACGGTCTATGCTTGAAGTTCTTCCAAACCCCACTGGGCTGAACAACGGTGGAGGCCGATTATTTCCCCAGAAAGAAAGGCCCGTGGGAATTGACCTTCTTTTAACCTGTTGATGTCTGCCTGTTCTTTTTCTTTCTCCTGTCTTCATCTCTGGTCCACCAAGTCTTTCTGATCCTACCTTCTCACCAGTTTTGTCCCAGTTACGGTCTAGTAGGTTCTAAAATCACTCCCCAACTTACACAGAAAAGCAAGGCAGCAGAGCCAAGCTTGGGAGTGAAAACAAGTCAAGTCCAAGTTGCATAACAGGGGTGAACGTTCACCAATTAAACATTGCTAGGTCTCCAATGTAAACAAAACCGTCTGGGGCGGGTGCTTCTCTCGCTCTACTACAGGGAGATTGTGAAAACAAGTCACGTGGGGTTTCTGGTGGGAACAAAGCTTTATCTGATGAGAGTTTAAAAATTCCCACGGGGAAAACCAGGGCCCGAGTGGTCTGTACCCATGAGACCTCTCCTGGCCCAGAAACTCATCACCATTTCATACTTTACTGCTAAAACAACCCACAGCTTTAGGTATTTAGTATAGCAAAAAAAGAGAGCGAGAGAGAGAGAGAGAAAATTATGTAGTTAAGCCATTTTTAGCAGCATAGCAGACTTGGGGTCCTATTTATGCTGGTGGCGTATCATACTGTCTATGGACGGGGAGGGGAGCCTATGGTGGGAAAGATACAGGGTAATGGAGTTGTTTAGTTGCTAAATCATGTCCGACTCTTTGCAGCCTCATGGACTGTAGCCTGCCAGGCTCCTTTGGAACTTTCCGGCCAAGCATACTGGAGTGGGTTTCCGTTTCCTTTTCCAGGGCAATCTTCCCAACCCAGGGATAGAACCTGCATCTCCTGCATTGGCAGGTGAGTTCTTTACCACTGTGCCACCGGGCCTTGCCACCTGCCAGCTGTATGACCCTGGACAAGTTGCTCAGCCTCCCTCAGCCTCAGATTCCTCATCGGTACACTGAGAGTAACAATCCTAGGAACAAGGGTGACCACATGCAGAGCTCCTGTTTCCCGTTTGACACAGCAAGCAGTCCACAAGTGAGAGCTAGTGTACCGAGTGTCAGTGTGGTCATTATCCAAACCCGTGGGTGCTTAACACACTTGTCTAAACAAACTGACAGCTGCTAAGTGTTCTTGGTGACAACAAGGGATCCTAAAATTAAACACTTGCTCACAGCCAGTAACAAGGCCGGTATTAAAAAAAATAAAACAAAAGCACCAGTGTGGGAGACATTTTGTCCTTTATACAGCCTGATGGCTTTTGAATCTTGTCTTTAGTCCCACAATCACAAAGCATTAATGCTTAACTTAAACCAATACAGTTGGTCTGGCTGGATCAAGACAAGAGTTTTCCCCTGTGATACAAAATGTACAGACTGAGGCCAGGGGAAATGATCTAGATCTAAGAATAAACACCACTGGGTTTCGAAAGGTTCCCAGTGTCCATACACAATTTTAGAATCTATTAGATCCTTGCTGTGTTAATGAGGTCTCTTGCTGGGAATCCAAATTCCCTTTGTAAACTCCATTAACAACCCACGAGGCAGGTGGGCAGCTGTGAATGTGCTTATGGTAATAATGCCTTGCCCAGAACGGGAGGCAGTGGGGAATCACATCCATTTGCATCACATGCTTAGAACCTTGGAGAGAGAAAGGGGGAAAAGCATGTTTCCTTGGAGAGAGATTAGGATGAGCTCAACTCCGAGCCCCCACCCTGTATCTCTCATACTTGAAATAAGAGGCAATGGTAATTGGTAAAGGTGGTAAGGTTTCTCAAATGCAGCAACTATCCTAAAATCTCTGGGATAAAATATTACCCACAGAAAGTCTGCCAAGTTTATTTATGTCCTCAGATGATTTTTTTTAATTGAAGTGTAGTTGATTCACAATATGTTAGTTTGAAATGCATAGCACAGTGATTCAGTTTTACATGTATGTGTATTTTTTCCAGATTCTTTTCCCTTAAAGGTTATTATAACATACTGGTATAGTTCCCTATGCTATACAGTAGGTCCTTGTTGGTTACCTACTTTATATAAAGTAAGTGCATCTATGCTCACTGAGGTTCTCCAATGCACGGTGGTAAAGAATCAGATGAGGGTTCGATCACTGGGTCAGGAAGATCCCCTGGAGTAGGAAATGGCAACTTCCTCCAGTATCATTGCTGGGGAAACCCCACGGACAGAGGGGCCTGGCAGGCTACAGCCCACAGGGTTGCAAAGTCAGACACTACTGAGCCCAAGCAGAGGGATATGTTCATTACAACCTAACTGATCTCCTCTCCCTTTTTCTCTTTGATAACTGTAAACTTGTTTTCTATGTCTGTGAGGCTCTGCTTTGTAAATAAGTTCATTTGCATCTTTTTAATTTGGAGAAGGGGATTCAGCATCTCAGATGAGTTTTTGGAGACCCCTAACAACTTTTTGCCTATTTATTTTCCTTTTAATTGCTCCAAAAGAATTTTCCTTAGTAAGAACACATGGAAAGTTTTGACTTTGAGAGTGCAGATTCCATTAATGATCCAAGTGCATTTTTAAAATGTTTTTGCTTTTAGAGCAAAAAAAGGAAAAGTTTTGATGTTTCCTATCTGTGCATCAAACTGGCACAGAAAATTTGCTGAATATTATCCAAAACACCCAGGGTTAGGCTGAAAGAAGGGATAGAAAATTTTCAGCCTCCAAAGAATTTAGTTTTGGGGGGTTGGAGGGAAAGGAACAGGAGGATGAGGGCTGAGAGGGTGTCTCCAGTACCACTGAGAACACATTCTGACTTTTCACCACAGTTGCCTAAGTGATGCTCGAAATGCTTCCTGTCGTAAGTATAGTGTCTCCCCAGGGAACAGAGCAAGTTGAGGACTGAGCGGTGAACCACATTCCAGCCCCCAAATGCCATCCGTCACACCATACAACCCATCACCTCGACTCTCTTGGTTTATCTCATCCCCCGTCTCCGGTCATCAGGGTCTGCTCAACATAAGGACTTTAAGGGGGGTTTTAACCTTTCCGGGGTCAAAAACCCCTTGGAGAATCCAGTGAGAGGCTCCATGCCAAGTGTACATGTATCTCCATACCACCTTAAAAGGTCGTGGTCAACTCCCCCTAAAGCACATCCAACAACCTTTAGCATCAAATAGCCCACTTAAGCAGCACTCAGTTTCTCTTGACATCCTCCAGGCAAATTCACCAAGCGCAATTCTCAAGACTACATGTAACTTTCTATCAGTGTCTAAAACAGATAATCAAAAAGGACCTACTATATAGCACAAGGAACTCTGCTCAATAGTCTATAATACCCTACAGGAGAAAAGCACTTGAAAAGAGAATGGATACATGTAAATGTACAACTGAATCGGTCTGCTGTGTACCTGAAACCAACACATTAGGTTTTCTTTTTATTGGGGTATAGTTGCTTTACAATGTTGTGTTAGGTTCTGCTGTACAATGAAGTGAATTGGCTAAATGTACACATATATTCCCTCCCTCTCGGACCTTCCTCCCACCGCCTTCTACCCATCTAGGTCACCACAGAGCACCGAGCTGAGCTCCCTATAACACAACACGGTTAATCAACTGCACTCCAATACAGAATAAAATTTTTTTAATTAAAAAGCAATTAAAAGTTCTTATGAGTGTCCTTGAGCCACCGAATGCTTTAGAATCTTCAGATTTTATCTGCCACGTGGGCAAAAACAAGCATGTGCCTACACACACACACACCCCACACACACACGGCTTGGCAAAAATAAATGGCAGAGCTGAACTGGGACTGGAATGTATTCATTTAGTTTATTCATTCCTGACACTATGAAGTCATTAGAGGAAGTAAGGGTAGCTTTGGCGAGCAGAGCCGTGCAAAGCAGCCAGGGTTGGTTATGTTTTTTCCATCCAATAAATAGTACCGCTGAATAAGTTTCATGGGCTCAACACTCTCCTGCCCACATAAGCAATTTGCTATTAAATACTTATTGTTCCTGCACAAAACCTGCCACCAGGTTATTTTTAAATACTTTTACTTTTTTTTTTTTTTTCCAGTGGAGGGGGGAGTGGGTAGGGATAAAGTGGAAGGGGCATACTTGCGGCCTCACGGTCTCTATCCTGCATCTTATCTTAAATGTCTATGAAATAAAGAAAAAGAGAACTAAACCAGAACCTTCAACCTAACCCTTTGATTGGATATACAGTTCATTAGTTCTTTAGAGTAAGAACATTATGAGCAGCCAGTGTTTTGATCACCAGCCAGCTGTCTCACATGAGGACTGAAACACCAACCCTGTGGGAAGGTGCTTAGTCAGACCTCAAGAGGACATCGGAGAAAGCAATGGCACCCTACTCCAGTACTCTTGCCTGGAAAATCCAATGGACGGAGGAGCCTGGTAGGCTGCAGTCCATGGGGTCACTAGTTGGACACGACTGAGTGACTTCACTTTCACTTTTCACTTTCATGCATTGGAGAAGGAAATGGCAACCCACTCCAGTGTTCTTGCCTGGAGAATCCCAGGGATGGGGGAGCCTGGTGGGCTTCCGTCTATGGGGCTGCACAGAGTTGGACACAATGGAAGTGACTTAGCAGCAAGAGGACATCAATCCAGTCCAACTCTGATCTGACATGACCAGCATTTAAGCTGCATTAGGCAGGATCCTCTGGAGGAAGAGATGGCAGCCCACTCCAGTGTTCTTGCCTGGAGAATCCCATGGGCAGAGGAGCCTGGTGGGCTACAGTCCATAGGGTCACAAAGAGTCTGACACAACTGAAGTGACTTAGCACAGGCAGGATCCTGGGGCTTCCCTGGTGGCTCAGTGGTAAAGGCCCTGCCTGCAATGCAGGAGACCCCAGTTCAATCTCTGGGTCGGGAAGATCCCCTGGAAAAGGGCAGAGCAACCCACTCCTATATTCTTGCCTAGAAAATCCCATGGACAGAGAAGCCTGGCTGGCTGCAGTCCACAGGGTCGCAAAGAGTTGGGCATGACTGAAGTGACTAAGCAGCAGCTCACGCGGGATCCTAGTCTACAGCATTTGACTGCAAATGCTGGGAGGGATAATTTATGTGCTCAAGGGAATTCTTGGAGAATGCCAGTTGGAATTCAAGCTTCAGGCATGGCGGGATCCAGGGAGCCCATGTGCCCTCTCTTATTCCTAGTGGTCTACTTTCCTTTGAGATCAAGTTCAGCTCATGTGAAAACAAAGATGGACATTAGAATCTGTGGGCATACAGAGGTATTAGAGCTTTCAGTCCTGGAAGAGAAATAAGAGATCTCTCTCTACCCCCCACCCAGCCCTCCAGTCCATTTTTCAAACATCATGGTGGACCCTGGTTGTCTCACTCCTGGGGCCAATCATTGCAGACCAGAGTCTTTCTCTGTGTCATGTCTGGCCATGCCTGGACCATCTCTGCTCATCTCTGGCAGTCCATAAGAACCACCCAGAACGGGAGATCCAGTTTCCTAGTGAAAACAATGAGGTTCTAGACAGACCAAAACAACCAACCACAACACAGACTCTTCTGTGAAGCACTGTAACACCAAAGAATTCTCTAGCAATGAAGAACTCACATCCCACTGAAGAGGAAGGTCATTAACCTATAACCCCAAATCTAATAACAGCAAGTCACAACCCTCTACAGAAACCAAACCCTTCATGGTGCCTGCTCTCGCAGAAAGCTCCTGTAGCTGAAAGGAAAAAAGGAAGTCAAGCCAAGACTATCTGAGAAAGGGGAAGTAAAAGGTCAGAAGTAAACTAAAGAAAAGAAGATGCATGTTATGCAGGAAAATACAACACCTCCAAAACTTTCATTGAACCATAATATCTGTGTTACAGTCAAGAGGAAAAAGAGTGGAAAGGGGTCTGCTGTCACCCACCAAGCGCAGTAAGAGGCTTGTGGTAAAGAAGTAACGAACAGGAGACTCAGGTGCTTAAGGAAGGAAAATTCCCTTCCGTGCATCTTCACCGTCCCCAGGAATCTTCTCTAGGTCAGCCTGGGCCCTCTCTGTCTATCAAACACTATGATGCTGTGTTCCCAAACCCCTGAACACGGGACTTCCCTGGGGGTCCAGTGGTTAACACTCCGAGCTTCCACCCTAACACTCTGAACTTCCACGGGTTCAATCCCTTGTCGGGGAACTGAGATCCAGCATGCTGTATGGCTTGGCCGGAAAAAAAAAATTTGAAAAGAAAAAATTAAAATCCCTGAACAAAGATGCTTTCACACACAGAATCAACATCCACAAGCCCCAACCAGCCCTATATAGGATTGGTTTCCCAATGCTCCCTTCAGGGAACCTTCAAGAGGATTCTTCTTCCTCTACCTACAGTCCCTTCCAGGTGGCACTAGTGGTAAAGAACCCACCTGCCAATGCAGGAGATGTAAGAGATTCGGGTTTGATTCCTGGGTCGGGAAGATCCCCTGGAGGAGGGCATTGCAAGCCCCTCCAGTATTCTTGCCTGGGAAATTTCATGGACAGAAGAGCCTGGTGGGCCACAGTCTGGGGGTGGGTCACAAGAAGTCAGATATGAGTGACCACACACACGTGCATGCAGCAGATGTGGGAGGGGTCCTCAAGACAAGGGCACCAACACTCACTGTGGCCCAAAGTCTCCGTTCATGACTCCTTATGCCTCCTCACTTACCTTCTGGAAAAAGCCACAGCAAGGCCAAACAGCTAGTTTCCAGCTCCCAGTGAGTCTATCTGAACCAACCTGAGCTTCAGCAAATATGGATGAGGCTACAGTCACAGAAGTATCCATCACCCAAATGTCTACCCAACTCATTCCAGATTTTCTAGCAAAACACGGTACAGTCATCTAAAATGATGTTGACTGTTCATGAGACACAAAAAAAGTTTTTCATTGGCAGAAAGCAAGTTTACTTAGAGTATGGTCTTAACGAAGTAAAACTAAATACAAAGGGAAAAAAATGGCTGAGGATTCCCTGGTGGTTCAGTGGTTAAGACTATGCCTTCCAATGGAGGGGAGCCGAGTTCAATCCCTGGTCAGGGAACTGGATCCCACATGCCTCAACTAAGGCCTGGCACAGCCAAATAAATATTATAAAAGAAGAAAAATGGCTGGAAGAAAATACATCTAAACATTGACAATTTTCTATAGGGATCTGCTTAAAAATTATTTATATGTACTTATTCTATTTTGTTTTTCCCAATTTTACTAAGACAAGAAAACATTCTTTTAAAAGCTGAACAAATATTAAGAAGCAAATTAAGAAGCAATGTGCTGGAACCCAGAAAGCCATCAATATATCACATTAGGGCAATGGCCATACTCTGGGGTGCCTCTGACTTAATACAAACCAGATCGCCTGCTGCTTGGGGCAGCTGTAGCACTTTCTGCATTTTGAGATGAGCCACAGGAAGGGGTCTGCAGGCAAATAAGAGCCCTGTTGATTTAATTCAGGATGGAGGAGGTTGCTCATCTAAGATCTACTAGATGGATGATACCTGGACTGAAAATCAAGATCCAATCAATCACTCTTATCAAAAGACCTGTCCTTGTATTTAAATAAGTCAATTGCTTTTTCCTGCCTCCTGTTTCTACACCTGGAAATGGAGACAATACATCCACAAAGATGAAGAGGGCAGCGGTTATTGGCCTCCACCATGGCATGATACTTAATATCCAAGCAAAGCCTCGCTTGGTAGATTCCAAGCTCATTTTATTGATAAGGAAACAGGCTCAGGTTAACTGAAAATGTGTCCAAAATCCTGGTGGGCAGGTCAGTGGAGGAGCCAGGATTTGAATCTCAAGACCATCAGAGCCCAAACTCGGAGTCTTGCCCAAGGTCACCCAGGCAGGGAGCATGGCAGTGATCCCATGAATCCTAGGGCATAAATTATGAGCAGCTGAGAATGAATGAGAACTATCCACCAGCCCGGGGAATATGGAAGTGCCAGATAAGAGCCACACACACGTCTCCTAGCAAGTTGCTAAAACACACTAAAAATGGCATGTGACCAGTCACTGGGGAGAAGGAATGGATGGAATCCAGCCAAAACAAATTGACTGGTTTTACAGTGTCATTTATTTACAAAAATAGAAATTAACAAGGGGAGCTTCAATATCAGTGAAGCTGCAAGAATATAACGAGCTGTGCTTGCTCCCACAAGGGATGGCTTTTTAATTATTTTTTCAGATGAACTGCAATCACAGTGTATTTGATCCATACCCGACCCACACTCTTTGGAGAGTTAAAACACATTTTACCCAATGTCAAGTTAAAATAAAAACTCATCAGAGGCAAAATAACTCTGGACTCCCAGGGCTCGGAAGAGAAATTTAGTTCTCTTTGGTTGCTGCCTGATATTAGTGACCTTTGTGCTAAACAAACACTTGGCAGATGAAATCTGAGAATAATTCTCTTTGCATCATTAACTGGAACGTGGAGGGCTCCGGCGGGTTTCAACAGAAGTGGTAAACAAAGAAAATGTGACACATTGGTGTCTCATAGATGTGCCTCCCAACTGGAGGAACCGCTCCGTGTGTTCAGGTACCCTGCAAGGATGCCATTCTTGGGAATGAACAAGTCCTTCACAAAGAATCCGTTTCCTCCAGTCGACTCCCACTCTACGTATAGCCTTCTCTCTCTCTCTGCATCTTCCCGTGTGTGTGTGTGTGTGTATGTGAAACACACACGACTCAGAATGATCTGGTTTCATCTTAATCCCATTCTGCTATCTTTCCTTTTAGTAAAATTATTTATGCATTTCTTTTTGGCTGTGCTGGGTCTTCATTCCTCTGCACGGGCCTTCTCTAGTTGTGGCAAGCAGGGGCTACTCTCTGACCATGTAGGGGCTTCTCACTGCAGTGGCTTCTCTTGTGCTGGAGCATGGGCTCTCGGCATGCACACTTCCATATCTGCAGCACTCGGATGGGCTCAGTAATTATGGCTCTCAGGCTTTGTTGCTCTGAGGCATGTGGGATCTTCCCAGACTGGGGATCAAACCCCTGTGCCCTGCCCTGGCAGGCGGAGTCTTATCCACAGGACCACCAGGGGAGTCCCCATTCTGTGTTTTTAAAACATCATCATCCACATGTAATAAAATCGCACAGAACTGTACACAGGCACACATAGAAACACACAAATCTCTGTACATAATACTGAAAATCTGAATACACCCCACGGATTACACTCATGTTCACACCCCCGTTTTGATACTGTACTACAGTGATGCGAGATGGCATCACGGGGAGAAACTGGATGGGTGTACAGAGAACTTCCATGCATTTTGCAACAGCTTGTGATTCTGTAATTGTTGCAAAATAAAAAGTTTTTTAAAAAAACTACATTCTCAAATAATTCCTTGATTACTGGGAACCAAACAAACATGACAATGAAGTTCTTTATAGAGAAGTTAGGACGAAAGGGGCAGACGTCTTGTCCCCCTGGCTCCTGTTATGAGTTGAATCATGCCCCGCCCCCCCCATTCATAGGTTGAAGCCTTAACCCCCAGTTACTCAGCACGTGACTCATTTGCAAATAGGGCCTTAAAGAGGGAGCTGAGGTTACATGAGATCATATGGGTGAATCCTACCTCAATCTGACTGGTGATCTTGGAAGGGGAGGAAATCAGGACACAGAGGTACCAGACCTGTGAGCACACAGGAGGACAACCACGTGCAGACACAGGAGGAGAAGCTGGCATCTGCAAGCCAAGCGAGGTGGCCTCCGAGGGAGCTGGCGCCGACACCAGGGTCTTGGACTTGCAGCTTCCGTAACTGTGAGAAAATAAATCTTCCGCTGCTTACGCCAGGGGTCCCCAACCTCCAGGATCTAGTGCTGATGATCTGAGGTGGAACTAATGCAATCATAATATTTCTATTTCTTATTTATCATTATATTTATATTACTTAACTTACTTATATGTTTGTATTTCTCATCATTATATCTATATATTATTCTATCCTAAAGGAAATCAGTCCTGACTATTTATTGGAAGGACTGATGTTGAAGCTGAAACTCCAATACTTTGGCCACCTGATGCAATGAGCTGACTCACTGGAAAAGACCCTGATGTTGGGAAAGATTGAGGGCAGGAGGAGAAGGGGATGACACAGGATGAGATGGTTGGATGGCATCACTGACTCAATGGACATGAGTTTGAGTAAACTCCAGGAGTTGGTGATGGACAGGGAGGCCTGGCGTGCTGCAGTACATGGGGCTGCAAAGAGTTGGACATGACTGAGTGACTGAACTGAACTGATTATTCTATTAATATTTCTATTATTAAAGTACACAATCAATGTAAGGCATTTGAATCACTTTGAAACCACCCTCCCCCAACTGGGTTGGCAGAAAAATTGTCTTCCAGAAAACCAGTCCCTGGTGCTAAGAAAAAAGTTTGGGGACCACTGGTTTAAGCCACTCAGTCTGTGGTGTTACATAACACAGCCCTAGCAAAGCAATACAGCACCCAAAGCCTGCATGCCCCGTTCACCTGGTTCTGCCCCAGAGTAACAAGCCCTCCAGCCTTGGCATCATCCCTCATAAAGAGGGAAACAGTGGCTGAATGTAGGAGGAAACCGAATCAAGTAAGGAACAGAGGTCCTAGCACAGAAGACCCACGTTTCAGGTGCCCTTCCCTGCCCATGCGAGGCTGGCACTCAGCCAGCTGTGGGGCAACCAAACAGGGAAGAGGGATCCCCACTTCCCAAAGTGGACCCAAAGGGAGGACCAGAGCCAGCACACAGAACATTGTAAGGAGACAGATTTCCAACACCACGTAAGGGCAATTTCCCGTGGTGATCGTGGTTCCGATGGAATGAACAGCCAAGTGAGAGTATGCTGTCCACAGTTCTGGAGAGAGGTGCGGGGAACACGGAATCCTCCAGCTCTAATCTGCACCCATCGATACTCAGAGCACCATGGAACGGGGCAAAAGTCCTTCCAGACCCCGGACGTGCACTGTCAGTCAGGACTCCTGTCTCTCTCCTCCCGACTCTGTATTCTGCTTTCACACCCATCCCCCATTCCAATTGCATCTCTGCCTTTGGATTTGAGACACCCAGCTCTCTTCTCACTTTCCGGGCACCTCTGATTTTTCCCTAAGAGAGGCTTCAGGCTCTCTTAGGGAAATGCCCTCACATGCTCCTGACTCCCTGGAGCATCCCCCAGCCCTCTGTCCCCTGCCCCACCCACCTCAGCCCTGTCCCAGATATACCAAAACAAAGGCCACTCTCAGATCCTGTGCTCAGCCCCATTCATTATCTTAGGCAAGTTATTTAACCTTTCAGAATCACAGTTCACTTGTCTGCTTTGTTTTATAAGAGCAAAACTTAAAAAAAAAAAATGCATGTTCAATGATAGAGGGCATTTAATATTATGGTACAGATCCACAAGGGAATATGATGTATGCAGAAAGATCATCACTGAAGAAGATTGAATGACACAGGGAAATGTTCAAGAAATATTGAGAGAGAAATACAGTAGCAAAATATGTTTATGATAAAAACCTTATTGTGTGGAGAAAAGCATAACAATGCAGAAAAGGAGGATTTATAAACATAAAGCTACAAGTAATTATTCTTAAATGATTCTTTTTCTATACTTTTCACAGTGAACATGTAATACTTTTCAACTAGAAATAAAGTTATTAAAAACAAACAAACAAACCTTACCACTCTCCTTTGGAGCCTTTTCCTTCCCAAAGGGAAAAAAAAAACAAGGCACCAACCGATTGACATAGCAACCTAATGAAAGGAGCCGGTGAGTCCATTCCATTAGCCTACTTACTCTTGCCTACAATGCAACAGGCTGTGTCTGAACTCGGAGAAACAGAGTGGCTGAGAAAGCTGAGCTCGTGGAAGGTCAGAACATGCATGAGTAGTAGGAGCAGCTCCCAGAGGTCGGCTGGTGGACCCCACTCGCGCCCCCATCTCACACGGTCCCCCTGCCACTCTGCTCCATCAGTCCCTCTGGGTAGAAAGCGCCACGTGCCACCCCCGGGTGACCCTCCGGCTGGGCCGTGAGGCTTGGCTCCACACTGTGTGGTCCTGAGAAGTCTGCCAGCAGAGCGGTGTCCCCATTCATCAGGTTTTGTCCCCTGGTAATGAGTTCCCCTGGCTCCCTCCCCAGGCTGGGCAGGAGCGGCCGCAGAATGGTGCCAGCCCTAGAAGCCCCTTGTGAATGACCATCAAGAAATCCGGGAGTTTGGCAGTAATTCAGCCTCAAGAGGCTGGACCAAACAGTCACTTGGGTGGAAAATATCAGCTTGATTCGAGAGGGAAGGCTTCCCTTTCCCCTTGGCTGTAGGGGGTCTAGGTCATGGCTGTGGATGTGCTGACGGCACCCAGCTGGTGACTCAGGATACAGGTGACCCATCGTGAGTCACCAATGCAGAAGCGTACTGATGCAGAAACACAGGATTTCATGTAACCAAAAAGCTAAGAGGAGTTATTCAAGGGGTAGGACTTGTCACCAGTGGCCTGTGGCTGGATCGACGCTGACACCCCTGGGGAAGCAGCAGCCGTGAACCGCCTGTGCTTCACACGTGCATGGTTTAAAACCCTTTCAATCCCAGTTCACACTCACATGTCAGGCCTGTGATCAGATGGCTGGCCGTGGGCCTCTCTCAATCAGGTCCGCAGGGGCAGAACCAAGCAGAATCAAGGGGCAGAACCAAGGGGCACACAGGCTACTCCACCCTGACGGGTGACAGGCATCCATTGACACCTACCTCCCAGGGCTGGCCAGTCCCTTCAGACTGTCCTCCTGCAGGGAGTTAAGACGTCATAATTCATACCTATTCCATTCGGTCAGCTCCCCTAAATACTTCCCGAAGCCAAATTAAATGGCTTCAGAAACTAGCTCCCTCTTACAAAGATAAACGCCAAAACAGTCCCATAGTCACAAACATGTTTTATGACTTGTACAGTAAACGATCGGATCAGTTATGCTCTGCATATGCATGGCCTTCTTAAATTGTTCCTGGAGAATTCCAACCATGCAGGGAACAAAAGGCCACCTACGGAGGCCAATCTGTGCAGAAGCTTGCTCTCTGTTGCTCAAAACACAGACCAAGAAACCAGCTCAGAAGCACTCAGGAAGGCCTGCTCACAGCCCTGGACTGTCATGTCTTGGAATCTGGCCAGACGCCACCAAGCTGCCCACGCACCACGCAGACACACTCCCGACTCTGGGAATGCTAAACTGTCAGAGAGGAAAAGGAGGCCTAGCTAGAAATCTGGTTGAGATGTTCCTCTTACTAGAGAGTCACTGTAAATCCCAGAGAAAAAGTCTCAGAACGAGAGAAGGGCTGTGCCTGCTACAATAGCCCAAGCTTAGACCTCTCACAAAACCGAAAGGAGTCCATATCCTAAGCTTGACCTATGAACCAGGCCCCATTAGTGCTGAAAAATGCCTGACTCATCAGGGTAATGGGGAAGGCAATGGCACCCCACTCCAGTACTCTTGCCTGGAAAATCCCATGGACAGAGGAGCCTGGTGGGCTGCAGTCCATGGGGTCGCTAAGGGTCGGACATGACTGAGCGACTTCACTTTGACTTTTCACTTTCACGCATTGGAGAAGGAAATGGCAACCCACTTCAGTGTTCTTGCCTGGAGAATCCCAGGGATGGGGTCGCACAGAGTCAGACACGACTGAAGCGACTTAGCAGCAGCAGCATCAGGGTAAACTTCCAAAAGAGGATGCTGAGCGTGCAAGCTCCAGGCGTGGGCTCCAAGCAGAGGTCATCCACCTCACCTGTGGCTTCAGGAGAGATGCCAGGGAGACATTTTTCTACTTGATTTCATCATGAGACACAAGAGCTCAGTGTTTCGCTACCCTTTTCCTTCCCTGGGCTCTGATTTATCTACTTGCTGTTACTGCTTCCAAAATCTCTCTATGCTGGGGTACCAGAGTGGTATCAGTCAAGTCAGAGTCCAGTGGCCCGGCTGGACCTGAGGAGACTGTTTTGGCTACAGGCTGTGGCCCATTCCCTGGCCTGCAGCAGACTCATATTGGAGGGGTTTTCACTGAAGCCTTAAAAGCATCAAAATGCAAATGATTTCCTTAGACCCCTCTCCCCACTGAGCCCACCTCCAGACACAATTACGGAAACCCCTAAGCACAGGGTGGAGGGACTAGCCATCAATCCTGTGTATTCCACAGGTAGGCTGTGACCAGGCCCACAGCTCTCCACCCTTTTAGGGAGATGCATACTCTCCACCTTTCTACTCTAGAGCCTGTTCACAGAGGTTTAAGACATACGACGTATGCATTCAATAGAGTCATCTACCTCACAGGTAGGACATGAAGTCACTGAGGACAATCAGCATTCAGGGGGTAACTGCCTTGAACCCTCCTGTCTCAGACAGCCTGGGCAGTGTATGGGGGAAACTTGGCAGGTAGGAGGCTTTTTGACGAATTCTGTTCAAGTTCTGGTTTAACCTAAACCTCCATATTGTAATTAACTTTATGCTCCAAGGCACACTGCTTTCGGGAGGCACAGAGCTTCTACAGGTGTTGGTAATTTATTTTACTTTCTTCCCAAAGCTTAAGCACTCAGTGACTGGGGTCAAATCATAGAAGCTAACAGATGGTGGGAGGCAAAATTAAATGCAGTAAACAAGAAAACGGAGATGCTCGGCAGGCCGGCCCTTGCCCTACAAATGACCATGCAATAGTGCCCAGAAGCAGTGACTGAGAAGCCCATTTGCTGTAAGTGTAATTCAACCCCTGGATGTTTCTTAACCCCAACGCTGGCAGATGGTTTCCATCCTTCCAGTATAAAATAACAGAAGTAACACAAAACAAATTTTTTCAAAAGTTCACATGTACCTTATTTCGTCCCCAATATCCGGTTCTAGTAAATAACCCCATAACAGCGGAAAAAAATTTACATACACACACAAAGTTACCAACTTTGAATAATACCAAATGCTGGGCATTTGCAATCACTTTTATCTTTGAGCTTCAATAAGACAATGACCAGGAGGTCATTTTGATGATTAAAAACAGGGGTTTCTAATGTGCAGACCCCAAAGGATTCCTCGGTGGCAAATACCAGGCCGCCCAAAGTCCAAACACACACACACAAAGGCAGATAAATATATATATTTAAAACTGCCCCCAATCTCCTCCTCCCTCTTCCCAGGCTTTTGATACTCATGCGCAGCAGAAGTCAAATTCTGCTGCACACTGGAGTCACCTGGGGAGCTCTTTAAAAAATTACAAGTCCAGGCTGCACCCCAAAGACCCCCAGAATTTTCTGGGGTGTGCAATTCAGGCATCAGCATTTTCCCCAAACACCCCCAGCCTGAGAATGAAAGCTCCTGACGAAACTTAAAGCTCTAGGGCCCAAATTTCCTTCCTCTGTTCACACGCCCTGGCCCCCTACACAGCCACAAAGGGAACCGCGGCCCCTCGGGCGCTGGCGCAACACCTACCTATGTAGAGCGAGGAGTCCTTCCTCCGCACGTGGTCGTCGATGTAGGAGACGCCCAGGGGCTGCACGGGAGTAGCACCGATGCCCAGGAGCACCTGGGCCCCAATGAGCAGCAAGTACATCATGTTGGTGGCGGTCCGGCTGCGGCAGATGAGGTCCGGGTCGGGGCCCTGGTCCCCGCCCGAGCCGTTGGCAGCGCAGACGTCGCGGCCCTCGGCGCCCCAGCGGATCTCGCCCGCTTCGTACTTGTACTGGTGGGTCAGGAACTCGGGCAGCGCCGACAGCAGTGCCCCCAGTGCCATGACGATGCCGCCGCAGCCAATGAGGCGTGGCCGGTGCCCGCGCGCCCCGAAGTAGCTCACGAAGAGGATGAGCGCCAGGTTCCCGATCTCGAAGCTGCTGGCGATCACGCCCACGTCGGCACTCTGCAGGTTGAACCTCCGCTCCAGGGTGGTGAGGACGCTCACCTGTGGGGTGAAGAACGCAGTCTCAAGGCCCGTGCTGATGGAAAGCCCCCCGGGAGGCCCCCTTCCCGCGCAGCGCAGCGCACCTGCGCATCCTAAACCCTCCCACCAAGCCTGTAGGTTTGCCTTGTTTTGACCACCTGTGCCAAGTGCTTCCGGAGAAGGCGATGGCACCCCACTGCAGTACTCTTGCCTGGGGAATCCCATGGACAGAGGAGCCTGGTGGGCTGCAGTCCATGGGGTCGCTAAGAGTCAGACATGACTGAGCGACTTCACTTTCACTTTCACGCATTGGAGAAGGAAATAGCAACCCACTCCAGTGTTTTTGCCTGGAGAGTCCCAGGGACCGGGGAGCCTGGTGGGCTGCCGTCTATGGGGTCGCACAGAGTCGGACACAACTGAAGCGATTTAGCAGCAGCAGCAGCAGCCAAGTGCTTTACACCTTGAGTCCAAAAACCGTCTACTCGGTATGCTAACTGTTCATTCCTTGGGGCTCAGACGGTAAAGAATCTGCCTGCGATGCAGGAGACCTGGGTTCGATCCCTGGGTCGGGAAGATCCCTGGGGGAGGAAACGGCTACCCACTCCAGTATTCTTGCCTGGAGAATTCCATTGACAGAGGAGCCTGGCAGGCTACAGTCCAGGGGGGTTCGACAGAGTCGGATACGACTGAGTGACTAACATTAACATTAACCCTAATTAAATGGTTAAAGAATTAACTTTCCCACGGGCAAAGAAGTTTTCTTGGCATCTGTTTCCATCCTGCAAGATTCTGCCTCTAGGCATAAGAACCACCTCCCCCATCCCACAGCCGCCCCGTTTAGGGCTTGTGAAAGTGCAAGTCGCTCAGTCGTGTCAGACTCTTTGTGACCCCAATAAACTATACAGTCCATGGAATTCTCCAGGCCAGAATATTGGAGTGGGTAGCCTTTCCTTTCTGCAGGAGTCCGGTGAAAGTCTTAAAAGGCACATCTTTCACAGACTGTCTCCCAACTACATCTTATCTCTCAAGTCCATGCTGGAGGTATAGGACTCTTGGGCTTTTTACCAGGAGGTAATTAGCAAAGCATATTGAAGGAAATAAAATTACAAAGAGAAAAAAACCTGGGGTAGGCAAAATGGACAAGCCAGATTAGCTCAGTAGGATAATCATTAGCTCTTCACTTCCTTCTGGAAATTTCCAAACACTGGACATTTCTCTCAAGGCCATCAGGTAAATATTTTCCTGACTGTTCTTTGCACTCCAGCTGTATCGAGTTTCCTTGGGTCAAACAGTTTGATGACTTTCCCCACCTTTGCATCCCTGTCTGCCCCTCATTTGTTTAACAAATATCTACTGAATATCTGCTGTTGGCTTCACAATGCCCAGGACACAAAAGACAGAAACAGGAGGACAGGACTCAGTGCTCTGTGGTGACCTGAATGGGAAGGGAATCCAAAAAGGGGATATGTGTATCCATATAGCTGATTCACCCCGTACAGCAGAGACTAACAGCATTGTAAAGCAACTATACTCCAACAAAAATAGAAGCAAAGGAAACAGGAGGAAGGGATGACACCTGGCCTCAAGAAGCCCCCCTAGCAGGAAGGTAGACGTGTGTGCTGGGTACAAGCTACATTCATGATGCAAAATCACATAGGAGGGTGAAGAGGAGATGCATTATTTTAGGGTTCCTTCAGAGAAAACGCAAACAGCCTCCTTGTCCTGCGGTGTGCAGTTTCCACACAGGGTATTATCAGCCGTACAGGAGTCCCTGTCATGGGAGCCCTAGTTGGGCAGGGAAGAACACTCCAGGCAAAAGCAACTGGGTGAGCAGATGCCGGGTGGCATGACTGCATGATGGAATGGAACATATGGAGTGGAAAGGTAGGTTGGTAAACAGACTATACAGAGTCACAGAAGCCACCCTAGAGGAATCAGACAATCCCAGGCAGTGTGGTGAAAAGAACGCAGAGCCTGGAGCGAGGGGCAGCTGGCTGGAATCCCACCTAGGATCTCCTTAATTAGCTTCAGGACTTTGATCAAGTTACTTAACCTCTTCAAGCCTTGATTTCTTTGGAACAGGAATAATAATGCCTACCAGGCAGGATGGATGTGAAGATTAGACACAGCAGTATGAAAAGTCCATGAGCACAGAGTAGCCTTTCCCTACATGTCCGGAGAGCGTCCAGAGAGGCGGGGAAGAGGGGTGCAGAACTAAAGCTCGGGGACCATCTGTGACTCTCAATCACCTTGGGCAAAGGCACCCCATGCTTTCACTGTCCCATCTGTAAAATGGGGATAAGGGTGATGCCTCTGAGAGCTGGTGCCAGGAGTAAACACTTGTATGAATAAATGCTAGGTAAGGGCCATCCGCAACCATGGTCACCATTTATCCTTGGGGCTGCCCAGGTGGCGCTAGTGGTAAAGAACCCACCTGCCAATGCAGGAAGACGTAGGAGATGTGGGTTTGATCCCTGGGTTGGGAAGATCCTCTGGAGGAGGGCATGGCAACCCACTTCAGTAGTCTTGCCTGGAGAATCCCATGGACAGAGGAGCCTGGCAGGCTATAGTCAAGAAAGTTGGACATGGCTGGGGTGACTTAGTGTGCAGCACGCACATGTTGGGACCAGCAAAGCGCTAAAAACACGAGGGTGACTCAGGTGTGGTCGGCGTGTGGAGGATGGATTGAATGGGGACTGCAGAAGTAAACCCCAGCAGAAAAAGAGGCTGGGCTATTTGTTATTGAGACAAGGGAGAAGAAAAGGTCAGTACCGTGGCAATGGAAATGAACAAGAATATCTGAGAAGTGTCCTAGAGGCAGAATAACATCTTTAGGGAGAGTGGGCTGCCCCTGAGTGCTTGAGCATGTGCTGCTAAGGGAGGAATAAGAATCAGTGGCTCTAGCCTTCCTCCAAATGTCTAAATATGTGCACAGGTGTCAGCATCCCATATGCACAGCCTCTCTGCAATGTCCACACACACACACACCTGTGCTTGTTAACATACCTGCATTCCAGCCGCATCCAACCTTTTCTGCACCAGGGACTGGTTTTGTGGAAGGGCTGGGGGCATGGCTTCAGGATGATTCAAGCACATCACATTTATTATGCACTTCATTTCTATTATTACATCAGCTCCACCTCAGATCAGCTGTCATTAGATGCCAGAGGCTGGGGAGCCCCTGCTCTATGCTATTTACCTTTATTATTAAAAAAAAAAAACACAACAGTAGCCCAGACATTCCTGTTAGCCTCCTTTCAACCCCACACATTTAAAAAGACTCCTTTAGCCCAGGGGTTTCCAATGCTACCTTCAGATTGGATGCACCCAGGAAGCACTTAAATATTTTAGATGCCAGGTCCCTCTGTGAGTTTCCAAGCCAGGGATCTGGGATTTTGTTAAAGCCCTCTGGATGCTTCTACCTGGGTTAGCACAGCACCAAGGCAACGACACAAACTACCACAGCCTTTCTGTCAACCCTGGGCCTGGGGTGTGCCCTGCAGAGCAGGGCCCAGGGCTGTGCAGGTCCCTGTTCATGACCAAGGACAGGACAGCTGTGTCGCCCTCCTTCATCATTCGATTCTGATTCCTGTTTCTGTTGTCTTTCTACTCAAATCAAGGCCAGCTCACAACTCGTGCAGCTTGAGCTATAAGTTAGATTGTTTTTCAAGCACCAAGTAGTGGCCATGGTCGAGAAAAGAAGTTTCATGATTCCTGGTCTCATTAAAATGGCTCTCAAATGCTCCCAGAGATCTTGGCCAAAGATATGGACGAGTGAAAAGGAAGGTTTCATTTAGCCCCTTCTTTCCTTTGTAACGGGCTTCCCAGGTGGCTCAGTGGTAAGGAATCTGCCTACCAATGCAAGAGACACAGGTTTGATCCCTGATCCAGAAAGATCCCACATGCCACAGAGCAACTAAGCTGGTGGGCCACGACTATGGAGCCTGGGAGCTGCCACAGCTGAGCCCATGCACCCTGGAGCCTGTGCTCTGCAAAGAGAATCCACAGCAGTGAGAAGCCCGTGCATTGCAATCAGAGAGCACTCCCCACTCATCGCAGCTAGAGAAAAAGCCCGCACGGCAACCAAGACCCAGCACAGCCACAAATTTAAAAATTAACTAAAATAATAGAAGGCAGTAACAGAAGTGGACATGTGTGGGCAGCATCTCCTGGGTGGCCCTCGAGCAGGCTGGCGGGTCTGCAGCCTGGTGGCCTCCACCTGGGGAGGAGAGGGCAATAGCCGTTGGGAGGAAGGACAGGCAGGCATGAGCAGAAGGGGTAATCCGTTTCTGCCACGAGGCTTTGTGACATCGTCCCTGGGAGCAGATCTGAAATGTGAGCGCCGCTCCGTTCTAGCAGGTGTGCCCTGTCATAACACATCACACAGGTGTGGACGATAATGATGACATAGGGTGGCAAGGCGAGAGGCAGCTGTGGGCCAAACAAAAAAGAACCTGCTCTTCTAGAGCACGCGGGGGCCCATGCCTGTGACTCTTGTCCTGCCTCAAACCTGCTCCTTGCAGAGCAACCCACAGGGGAGACAGTAGGAGGGGAAACACTGGCCGAAACCATCCACCCTGGCCAGGCACCACAGCGACCCTCTGCATGAGTTACCTTGCGACAGGAGGTCCTGGCAAGGAACACCAGACCAATGAGCCACTACCAAGAGGAAGAATTCCAGAAGGTCCCACACATCCTACCCACCTCCCAGGATCCTCCTCACCGGAACCCATCCTGGCTGAGGGCTGCACGAAAGACCCTGAGTCAGAATGAGGGGCCAGAGACAACCTGGAAACTAACCCCATCACCATGGAACCTGAGACAGGGAGCCGCGTGGCAGGGCAGTTCTCCTGAGTTCCCTTACCTCCTGCTCCCCCTCTGTCAGCACGTGTGTCTCCTAGGACAATTCATGTCCAAGTGTTAGACAAGAGCCCTCTCTCCAGTCCTGGAAGGGGGCCCCCACTCCTGCAAGAATAGGAGTAGTAGGGTCCTGACCTCCTTGACCCTGTGACCTCTTCAAAGCTTCACGGACACCTCTTTGAATCTAGAGTTAAGCTACACAGATATTCTGAAAAGATGCTTTGTGGCCCAATTATGTCAGAGGCTAATGTCTTCACTTATTTAAACCATAATTTGGAGAAGTTCAACTAATTAAGTATGCACAAGGCCATAAACCCACTTGTGGCTCATAGGTGGCAATGAATAATCCAACAATGAGGAAGATGCCTGCCAGCAGCGATGGCTGTCTCTACTTAACAGCTAACAGGACTGATGGCAATGTCTTGATAATTAGAGATGAAGGAAGCTCCAGGAGGAAAAGAGGAGGTGTCCTCACCCTGCACCAAGTAGATACAAAGTGATTATTAAAAGAACACAATATTTATCAGGTTTCTGCTATCCCAATTTAAAAACAAAAAAATACACTTGAATTTCAGAATATCCTGGAGCACTGGTTAAAAATATAGATTCCCAAATCCTGAGATGAGGCCCAGGAGTCTGAGGTTTTATTAAAAAAAAAACCCTGGGTTGGGGCGGTAAATCTCTGGTGCCCAGCGTGGGGGAGGTATGAACACCACCGACACTCCAAGTGTCCCACACACGTGAAAGTGAAAAGTGAAAGTGTTAGTTGCTTAGTCAAGTCTGACTCTTTGCAACCCCACGGACTGTAGCCTGCTGGGCTCCTCTGTTCGTGGGGTTCTAAAGGCAAGAATGCTGGAGTGGGTTGACATTTCCTTCTCCAGGGATTTTCCTTCTTCCGACACAGGGATTGAACCTGTGTCTCCCTCATTGCAGGCAAATTCTTTTCTTCCCTGTGTGGACAGGGAAGCCTGTCCACACAGATACTTACCATCAATATAGAGCAACAGTTCTCAACCTTCATTAGGAGCAAAATCACCTGGAGGGTATGGGACTGCTGGAGCCCAAGCTCAGAGTCACCTCTGACTCAGAGCATCTGGGATGCATCTGGGAATTTACATTTCTAACTAGCTCCCAGGTGATGTGGATACTGCTGATCTGTGGACCAGACTTTGGAAATACTGCTCCACTGGGCTCTCCATCCTCAATAAGCCTCTCTCCCCTCAAGATTAAAAAGCTTGCTTTTTGTGGCTGCTGTTTAGTCACTAAGTCATGTCCTACTCTTTGTGACCCCATAGACTTCAGCCTGCCAGACTCCTCTGTCCATGGGATTCTGGACAAGAATACTGGAGTGGGTTACCATTTCCTCCTCTGGGGGATCTTCCCAACCCAGGGAGTGAACCTGCATCTCCTGTTTGGCAGGTGGATTCTTTACCATTGAGCCACCAGGGAAGCCCCCGCTTTTTTTTAAAGAGATGTCAATTGAAAGCCCTCCCTCACTTCTGGCTCACATCCAGTCTCTCCTCCTCCTGTGGGAAAGCTGGGTTGCATCTGGGGAGGCTCACCTCTTAGGGAGTCTGAGGTGCACACTGGGAGGCACTTGCCCCATGCAGGGAGCCCAGCCCCAAAGGGAGACCTTCAGCTTCCCTGGGTTATGAGGGTATGTCCAGCTTCCCATGGACAGAGGAGCCTGGCGGGCTGCAGTCCATGGGGTCGCAAAGAGTAGTCAGAAATGCCCTGAGACAGGAGACCATGGACAGATGGGTCTTTTCTCACCTCTGAAAGGGCCAGTTTTACCAGGGGGTCACAGAACACACAGCCAAGCTCCTGGAGCAGCAGCTGAAGCTCAGGCTTGCCTGCGTGAGCCCTCCCCCAACCTGTCCATTTTCTTATTCTGGAGTAGGGGGTGGGGACTAGACTAGAATCACCTGGAAAACACACCAGCACTGCCCCCTACCCCACCCCCACAGGGACTGAGATATAATGTGTGAGGCCGGGGCCCAGGAGGGAGTCTGTGAAGGCTCCCAGGTGATGCTAATACACAGGCAGGTGGGGGAGTGTGCGTGGATGCCAGGGCCCAAGTGCAGGGTGCTCACAACAGCGCGCCCTGGTCCTATGGGGTGGAGCACCGGGGCCTCCAACTCAAATCTGGCTTTGACAGCACTTGGCCACGTGGATCTTTCTGCACTGTCTCCATACCTGTGCAGCAAGGCTAACAATAAGAGCACCATGAGGTCAGGATTCACCGCCGCTGGTACCCACATCCATGGTGTGCATGCGCCATGTGACTTCCAAATAGAGCCACACAGAAAGCCTGCTTGGGGTGGGAAGTACAAGGAACATGACTAAGGCTGAGAAGGAATCCCTGCCCTGTGGGGGTTTAAGACCTGGGGGAGAGGAGAAAGAAAGGGTCCTAACAACACAGCTGGCCTTGTAGGGTCATGCATTAGAGTGGCAGGAGGCTCAAGGGATATGAGAACACACCTCTGGCTGCAAGTGGAGGAAGATCGATCTGGGATGCAACAAGAATAAGTTGGATTTTAATACATGGGCGATGGGGGGGGCATGGTGAGGCACAGTTTTCTAAGAGTGAAGATCAGTGCGGTGGGGGAGGCACTGAGGAGGGCAAGCTCAGACCAGCCTGGGGGAAAGGCAGCAGGACACCATGGTCCCTCCCCGCCGTGTCCTCAGCCTGCCTCTGTCTGTAGAAAAGCTTTAGCCAAAGAATAAGTCCAATCAGAGAAGTGAGAAAATGCAGAAGCAAAGACGAACAGGTAAAGGAGACCAAATAATAATGGCTTAGTCCGTAAGTGGGGATACCCTGGTGGCTCAGATGGTAAAGAATCTGCCTGCAATGCAGGAGACCCGGGTTAGCTCCCTGGGTTGGGAAGATCCCCTGGAGAAGGAAAAGCAAAGGTCTTCAGTTCCTTCTCAAGGGCTGTAGATAATATTCTGAACCATATCCTGTGAGCTGTCTAATGGATACTGAAACCCCCGCCACATGGAAAGAGTTAACTGCATGATGACCAGACTGTAGCTATGACATGAGCTGCCACAATTCCAAGAACTGGCCTCGAGGAAATGAGAACAAGCTGACCCTGGAAATGAAGACTAACTGCACTTAAAACAATCAAGATGATGCTGGTCAGACCACCGATGGCAACTGCCAGGTGACTATCAGAACTGACTGTGCTGTTTCTGCAGGTAGCCCCCTCCCTCAGCCTATAAAAAAGCCTTTGATTGTTGGTAGGGTGGGGGAGCGGGAATCAGCCTTTGAACAGGCATCCACCCCCCACCACTACCCTCAGTTGCTGGCATTCACAATAAAACAAACTTTCCTTTCCACCAACCTGGCCTCTTTATCGGCTTTTGAGTGACACCAGGTGGACCCCACTTTCAGTTACAAGAGCCCTGTGGGGAGATGAAACAGCCTTGAAGACCAGGCTGAGGTTGATCTGGAGGTCACTGGGGAGCCAAGGGAGGTTCGTGAGCAGGAACCATCCCTCGGAGACACTATCCTGGCAGGGGGGCGTGGGATGGAGGGAGGAAAAACTGCCCTGGCGATGATTTCAGCGGTGCTGGAGAGAAGTGAGGCTTCCGCAGGCACGCGCTGTCAGGCCCAGAGAGAAGGGTGCCGGTGTGGGGTGTCTCGGGAGCAAACAGCAGCAGAGCCACAGCTGACAGTCTGGGTCCAGGAAGATGGGGCCCAGGAGGAACTCAGGGAGTCTCTCCAGCTCAATCTGGAGCCCACATGAGGGCTGAGAAGGGTGGGGAGAGCCCACAAGTACAGAGAAGCTACACCTGGAAGCCCTTCTACTCCAAGGGGCACAGGACACTACAGTCCAGCAACCGTGCCCCCCGGGGAGTGTGAGCTGTACTTGCAAACCACATGCCCAGCAGCGGGGCCCGGTGATGCTGAGAGCAGACGCAGAAACAGTCTGGCTGTCAACCTCACGTTAAACCGCAAAAGAAAGGCCCCGAGCTCCTGAACAGGGATGAGCACACTTCTTCCATGAAGAACCAGGTAGTAAATATTTTCAGCATCTGGACCATTCAGTCTCTATAGCGACTCTTCTACTCTGCCATCTGAGTGCCCAAGCAGCATCCCTGGGCAGTACGTAACTGATGGCCACAGCTGCATTCCAAGAAAACTTTATTAATGAAAATAAGCTATGGCTGGACTTGGTCTCAGGCCACAGATTGCCAAAGTCCTGCTGGCTTCTCCACCATCCAGTACGGGAAACTGCCTTATTTCCGCGTCTGGCAATAACAATGCTGGCCGTTTACAACAAGCTTGCAAAGTGCTCCTGCTGCTGACATGGAAAAGCCGTTCTTGGCACAACTTCAATGCAAGTTTGTTTTCTAAGCCTGTGGAAGGAATTTTCAAGCCCATATCAATTGCTTGTCTGATGGGCCAGGATGTGTCTCACAGCAAAGGCAGGAAGGGGCCCAACCTCAAAAGCTCGGACAGTGTCTCCCTACGACGAAGCAGCAGCATTAAGTGCATCAGGTGAGGAGGCACGTTGCGTGGTTCTGTTTTCACGTGAACAGCAGCTCCTTGGAGTGAGTCATTTAGGGCACAGGGGAAATAGCACACACAAGGTAGTGACTTGTGAATTCCAGGATCTGAGGTTTGCAGAACCAGGTATCAGAGGACAGCACAACAGTGAGCCCTGGAATTGCCCTGGTGGCAGACAGACTGCCCACCCGCCTCACGGGTCAGCCAGGGAAGACAAACAGCCAATGTTGCTTTATTACTTCTTTTTTAATGCTGCCTTTAAAAAAAAGTATGTATTTGGCTATGCCAGGTGTTAGTTGTGGCACAAGGGATCTGTGATCTTCCTTGCAGCACGCAAACCCTTATTTGCGACATGCAGGATCTAGTTCCCTGCCTGGGGATTGAACTCGGGCCCCTTGCATTGGGAGTGTGGAGTCTTAGTCACTGGGCCACCAGGGAAGCCCTATGTCACTTTATTTCTGATGGGATGAATTAGCCCCTTTTATGGCCACATAATAAATGGGTGTAAATTTACAACAATAAAATTCTTTAAAAAAAAAAAAAACAGAATAAGAATTACACAGAGAAACTGTGGTGCAGACATGCCTCTGGCCTCCAGCCCATGCCACAGGCATCAGCATGTTTTGGAAAAGGATGAGAAGAAGGGTGGATGGAAGACATGAGGGATTTTGAAATGGTCATGCATTTAACACGCCTGCAACCCCCCTTTCATGGTCTGTAATACAGAGGTGATGATTAATCCTTTAAATCTTGCCATATGGTCAAAATGAGAAGGAAACATGCTGAACAATGTGACTGTGACTGCAGTTATGCCTGAGGTTGCGAATGTGCAACACGGCCGTACCTTTCCTAGAAGCAGCATCCGCCAGCCCTCTCTGCACCTGGGTCTTTAATAAGAGACCATTGCTTCCCTCTGATCACTCTGTCTGAGACCCAGAGTAGTGGATCCTCTTTCCTTAGAAAGACCTCACTCACCTGCGTCTCTAAGACTTCCTCTGTCTTCTGCATTATTTGCATCTTTTTCAGACTATTTCCCCCCCTAGTCCCTGTTTCTTGCTTTCTCTCTTCTCCTGCTTACATTTTCTCCTAAATAGCCCTAAAGTACAACAGAGGCATCTTTTTTTTTAATTCTTTATATTTAGTGAAATCTTATGTTCACTTAATTCTAAGAGAATGTGTCATATTTTATGATTCTATTCTTTAAAAAAAAAAAAAAAACTCTAAATTTGCTTCCTACTTATGAGTTTCACCATTGATTTTTCTCTATAGCTCAGTGGTCCACTGCAGAAAAACAAGGGTTTTCTGTCCCTACTGGGCACAGATAATAGAATTTTCTTTCACTCAGTGACTGAGCTATAAACGTATTACCAGAAATCTTTTGCATCAGTCCTGACTATTATTAATAGTCTGTGTTTAGTACCTTTCACAGGACTTGAGACGATTCTTTGAATTCACAATTTATGTGGTGCCAGGTCTCTTTTATTAGAGAAACTTCAAGAACAATATAACTTAAATGATTTCCTCAACAAGAATTACATTCAACAAAAAAGTATAGAGGACCAGTCTTAAGAGAGAGATTTCCATCTGATACACTAATGATGTACACACACACATACTCCCCAGACAGAGCCGTGTTCACTGAATCAGACTCACTACATGCCCTAGGGCCTGTGCTTAGTGTTAGATGGACTGAAAACCCCAGACAGAGTAGCTGGGCCAGGTTCTAATCTCAGGGCTGCAGATGCCCTTAACCAGCTCATAGTATAATAGACAAGACAACTATGAAGATAGCTATCACAAAGGGCCAAGAGAGCTGCTCGCTGCCAGAATAAAGAGAAGCACGGTCAGTACCCAAAGAAGCACTCAAGTTTGTACCCAGGCACGTGGGAGGAATGTGGCCTCCAGGCGGGGTACCTTCCGGAATGGGGGGAAGATTCATTACAACCCAAAGACCACTTATTATTTACTTATCCAGGGATGGTCTTGCAGGCTCTATTGACATAGTGATTATTCATGATGATTATACATGATGATTCCAGGAGGTGGGTCATATCATTATCCAGTTTTACAGATGAGAAAGCTGAGGCTGGAGAAGACGACTGTCCCACTGATGGCCATGCAGCTGGTGAGCAGAGGGGCCAGGACTGATGCCCAGTCCCACTGACTCCACACTTGAGTGACTGAGTACTAGGCTCCCTGCCGGGGGGAGGCACCCCTGACCTTGGTGGAGAAGGCTACCGGGCTCTGTCAGCTAAGCCTGCTGTTTAAAAAAATGTGGAAGAAAGTGAGTGTTAGTCACTGAGTGCTGTCTGACTCTTTGTGACCCTGTGGACTGTAGCCCGCCAGGCTCCACTGTCCATGGGATTCTCCAGGCAAGAATAGTGCAGTGGGTAGCCATTCCCTCTTCCAGGGGATCTTCCCCACCCAGGGATCAAACCTGGGTCTCCTGTATTGCAGGCAGATTTTATTTTTTACCATCTGAGCCACCAGGGAAGCCATCCCCCCCAACCCCCAGCCAAATGGAGTTACTGTTAAAAGCTGTGCAGGGAGGGACTTCCCCAGTAGTCCAGTGGCTAAGACTTCAGGCTCCCAAAGCAGGGGGCTTAAGTTCGATTCCTGATCAGGGAACTAGATTCTGCATGCCACAACTAAGAGTTTGCATGCAGCAACTAAAGATTCCATATGCTGTAACAGAGACCAAAGATGCCGAGTGCCACAACTAAGACTCAGTGCAGCCAAAGAAAGAAAACTGTCTAAAAAGCATATAAAATACGTAACCAGTGCAAGTTTGATGTATGACACAGAGCACTCAAAGTCGGGGCTCTGTGACAACCTGGAGGGGTGGGGTAGGGAGGGAGGTGGGAGGGGGGTTCAGGAGGGAGGGGACACATGTACATCTATAGCCAATTCATACTGATGTATGGCAAAAAAATCATCACAATACTGTAAAGTAATTATCTTCCAGTTTAAATAAATACGTGTTTTTTTTAAAGCTATGTAGGAAGGAAAAACATTATGAAGTCATAGAAATTTTAAAAATTCTGGATTAACAAAGATAAATAGATTTCTTTACAAAACTATGAGAGATCCCCCAAAGGTAATATTCATTGTTAATTATCCATTGAGATATATAGTTTCTGAAACTGCTGACTGTGGAGGCCTTCTTTTTTCAAATACTGTGGATCCCTTGAGAAAATATATATGTACTTTCAGAAACACTAGGATAAAGCTGATATGAGAAACGGTTTTCATTAAGTACTAGAAAAAGCTCTGCTTTCCCTAGGAACTAATTTTATCGTTTCCCATCCCTGTCCCTCCAGGAACCTCCAACCAAAGACTATTAAACAGGAAAGAGTATAACTGTATTTCCCTTTTTGCTTTGCATACCAGGGATCTCTTGACTCAAGTCTACAGCCATGCTAGAGCAGTAACAGTGGGCCACCTGATGCAAAGAGCCGACTCACTGGAAAAGACCCTGATGCTGAGAAAGACTGAGGGCGAGAGGAGAAGGGGCCAACAGAGGATGAGATGTTTGGATGGCATCGCCAACTCAGCAGACATGAATTTGAGCAAATTCCAGGAGATAGTGAAGGACAGGGAAGCCTGGCATGCTGCATTCCATGGACTTGCATTCCATGGAGCTGCGAAGAGTTGGACACGACTGAGTGACTGAACAACATCAACAACAATACCAGAGCTATGCTTAAGCATTTCTCTTTCTGCCTGGTCTCCTGGTTGTCCTTGTAATCCCGCAGGAGTAGGCTACACATGAACTGCTTCTACCAGGACAGGGTACAAAGTCATTACTTACAAATTCCTTAAGAGCAAACCACCAGACAGGTAAGGTTAAGTCCGAACTACCAAGATAATCTACTTCCACCTAATTATATTCTCTCTCAGCAATGAACCACCCAAATAAGCTGATAAGAAAATGATACGGTTGCCAAAGCCTGTGTATCCAGGCGTAAGATAAACAGGGGTCAGAACAAAACACTGCTTGCTCATGTGCATTAAAAAAGCTTCCAGAAGACTCGGATATAGTCCAGTTTTGGTGTCAGAGCAATGAAGGAAAGAGTTCATCTTCTCCAGCCTGCTCACACCAGCTCACTGTTCAAATCCTGTTACAGATCCTTCAACTGCCATTTCAGTGCATCTCAGGCACAGCGCACCCTCAAGTTTCACTGGGGACACACGTTCATGGATGGAGGGAATGACGGACGTTCCTGCCAAAATGGATGCTGAAGATGACCTAGCCACCGCCCCCTGCCCCGCCTCCAGCACTTTACTGGGAGGACCCAGGAGACCAGAGCAGAGGCATAGTTAGTCCAGGATCACACGCCTACAGGAGAAGGGAATGGCAACCCACTCCAGAATTCTTGCCTGGAGAATCCCATGGACAGAGGAGCCTGGCCAGCCGGACCCCACAGTCAGTGGGGTCACAAAGAGGCAGACACAGCTGAAGCAACTTAGCACACACACACACACGCCTGTGAGTGACAACAATGCTTCCTGACGCTCAGCCCATGTCCCCCAGCCCACGTTAGAAACAAGTGCTCAGCACCACTTGGCCTTGCTCAGCCCATGTCCCCCAGCCCATGTTAGAAACAAGTGCTCAGCACCACTTGGCCTTGCTCAGCCCATGTCCCCCAGCCAACGCTAGAAACAAGTGCTCAGCACCACTTGGCCTTGCTCAGCCCATGTCCCCCAGCCAATGCTAGAAACAAGTGCTCAGCACCACTTGGCCTTGCTCAGCCCATGTCCCCCAGCCCATGTTAGAAACAAGTCCTCAGCACCACTTGGCCTTGCTCAGCCCATGTCCCCCAGCCCACGTTAGAAACAAGTCCTCAGCACCACTTGGCCTTGCTCAGCCCATGTCCCCCAGCCCACGTTAGAAACAAGTCCTCAGCACCACTTGGCCTTGCTCAGCCCATGTCCCCCAGCCCACGTTAGAAACAAGTCCTCAGCACCACTTGGCCTTGCTCCTCGCTGAGTAAGATAGTCTATGACTTGTTGGATGCAACTTACCTTGTTCAAGGAGATAAAGCTGCTGTGCCAATATACGAACCAAGTACCCACAGGGGTCCCTGTAACTGATTGAAAAGCTAGAGAAGTGGACGTAAGTGTGGAGGCGACAACAGAGTCTCTCCTGCTGGATCCTGATGTGGGAGGCGACTCGGGGCGGAGCTAGAAGGGGGTGCCCACTTGAGCTCCAGCCTCCCCCCACTCAGCATGGCTCCCTCTGCCCAGCCACCCCTCCTTCTCTCCTGAAGACCCCCCTCCTCCACTCTGCCTCCTTTTATCTCTCCCCTCCACTGGCCGCGTCTCCATTCTCTCCCCAAGCTTGGCCAAAGCCCACCCATGTCAAAACCCAAACTTAAAATCACCTTCTGGTCACTGCCATTGTTCATCTTTCCTTCCATGCTTGGGACTTCCCTGGGGGTCCAGCGGCTAAGACCCCGAGCTCCCAATGCAGGGGGCCCAGGTTCCATCCCTGGTTGGGGAACTAGATCCTACGTGCCACAACTAAAGATCCTGTGGGCCGCAGCTAAGACCCAGCACTGCCAAAATAAATAAATATTTAGAGAACTACAAAAGAAAGTCTATGTCTGCAGAGTAGATGGCCCTGTTGTTCACACTCAAGTCAACACGGAGCAGTGGCGCTCTCCGACTGCCTGGGCCGTGGAAGCTGCTCCTGCTGAAACTTCCCGAGGACCTCCTACATCTTCGAAGGGTGTGCTATTTTCCTGCCCTCATCGTCCGGGCTTTCTCTGACCTCTGACCCTGCCAGCCCCTCTCTCTTGTGACATGCACCGCTTAGCTGCCGTCCTTCCATACCTCTGCTCATCCTGCTCTGTCCTGTTCTCTTGGCCAGGATTCTCCAAGGTCACCTCTGAGGGTTCTGAAGTCACTGCTCTATTCTCATGGGAGGGTCTCCACATGCTCCACCTCCCACATGCTCATGACCCCTGGTCCCTGCCTGCAGCCCCGGACGGTCACTGCGCCTGGCCTCCGCAGCTTCCAGCACAGAATTCTGCCCTCCCCACCACTCAGCGGGCCCGGCCCCTCTGACCTCTGTATCCGGGGATATCATCTGCCCTGTCCCAGGCCACAGAAACCCCCTGGCCCTCCTCGATCCCTCATCCCACTGGCCTCTGCTCTTCCTCCTCTCCCTCCCCATCCTCCCACTCCCTCCTCCAGACCCCGAAGGTCTCAGTCCTCTTGCTCATCCCCTCTTCCTCCCGATTTCTCCCAAGTGCACCTGCAGGGACTGCTGTGCTCTTTGCTGTCTCACCTCGTTCAGTCCATCCCCCAATTAATTCTCCATGTAAAACTCTCCAGTGATGCCCACTGCCAATGAGGAAAGCCCAAGTTCCCTGTCCTCGGTTGGCAGACCCGTGGAGATCCAGCTGCATTCTGCTTCTCGTCAGCTTCCTGCACAAGGAGGGGTCAGCAAGCCCCGCTCTCACTTTCCTACCCTGGTCTGCAAATGAGCAAATACCATCCATTCCACACCCAGTCTCCGCAGAAACCCCTCCTTATCCAACAGCAGGCAGTTCAAATGACACCTCTTCCATGAACATCCCCTGTCTTTACCTTCTCCCTGGCCAACACTGTTTTGGCCTGTCCGGCATGGCCCATGAAGAATGAAACCCCTTGAGAGCAAGAGTTGTTTTATCATGTCTGCAGCCCTGCTTCTGAGCACTGAGTGGGGCTCAGGCTGGATAAGCCAGTCACTACATACATCTGTCCTGCTCAACAGTGACCCACCAAGGTGGTGAGCGGGGACAGAATTCAGTCCATACCCCATTGTGCCCGCTGGTGGCAACAGTACCAATTCCCACAGATGCAATGGCTCTGCACAGGCACGCAGCAACCTGGGTTGGTAAACACACATTGTAAGTTCTCCTGTCATCCTGCGGTTCCCCAGTGGCCCTCCCCTCTGTGCAAGTACCTAAAGAAGCCGACCAAAGGTGTGTATAGTCAAAGCTACGTTTTTTTCAGTAGTCAGGTATGGATATGAGAGTTGGACCATAAAGAAGGCTGAATGCCAAAGAATTGATGCTTTTGAAGTGTGGTACTGGAGAAGACCCTTGAGAGTTCCTTGGACAGCAAGGAGATCGAACCACTCAATCGTAAAGGAAATCAACCATGGATATTCATTGGAAGGACTGCTGCTAAAGTTCCAATATTTTGGCCACGTGATGCAAAAAGTCGACTCATTGGAAAAGACCATGATCCTGGGAAAGCTTGAGAGCACGAGGAGAAGCGGGCAACAGAGCAGGAGGTGGTTGGATGGTATTGTCGACTCAATGGACATGCGTTTGAGCAAACTCCAGGAGATAGTGAAGGACAGGGGAGCCTGAGTGCTGCAGTCCACGGGGTCCCAAAGGGTCAGCGACTGAGTGACTGAACAACAACAAAAGCAGCAGCTTGGCCAAGCTGTTCTGTCCACCCCTGGAGCCTGATACAAGGAAATTTCTGAAATGTGGGAACCGTGCTAATTAATTGCTTAGTGCAACAGAGCAGACCTGGTCTCAAACTCAATACAGTACGTGGGCAGCACTTGGACATTTCAGGCAGTTCCTGGTGCTGGGAGGAAAAATACCCATGAGCCCAAGACAAAGACTGAACAGCATTTGGCCTCAACAAGGCACAGAGCCATCTGTTCCTCGGGTCCCCCGCAGTCTTTCCTCCTCGCGCCTGCAGTTTCTCTGAGAGTTGCCCTCATTTCCTCCACACTTCAAGCATCACTTAATGAAGATGATCTGTGGGTCAGAGGGACTGATTGTGGGCAAGGTAGTAGGCCAAGGATATGGGAACTGAAGTCCTAGGTAAGTCCCAACCCTCCCTGAAATAACACAAGCTAACATTTTGTAGCACTACGGTGCAGCAGGCACTGCTCCTACCACTCTCTGTGTATTAACCCACTTCATTCTCACAATAATCCCATTAGGCAGGTACTATTATTATCCCCACTTTATGGTTAAGGAGGTAGAGGCCCAGAGGTTAAGTAATTGGCCCACGTTCTTTCAGGCAGAAAGGGTCAGGGCTAATTAAAGCCCACGAGGTCTGGTGTCAGGCTGCATGCCTTTAACCAAGGCAAGATTTTTCTGCCACGTGGTTTTTCCTCTCTAAAAGATGGGAAAAGATAATGGGGGTGAGAATAGCAGTGTGAGCAGCTTAATAAAATCCCTTTCCAGTGTGGGATGAATTGAGACAGTAGCACCGACATATGTACACTGCTGCTGCTGCTAAGTCGCTTCAGTTGTGTCCGACTCTATGCGACCCCATAGACGGCAGCCCACAGCGTGTGTAAAATAGACAGCTAGTGGGGAGCTGCTGAAAACCTCAGGGAGTCAGCCCAGTGCTCTGTGATGCCCCAGAGGGGTGGGATAAGGGGGAGGCTGGGAAGGAGGCTCAAGAGAGAGGGAATGTAGGTACACATATAACTGATTCACTTTTTGTACAGCAAAAAACTAACACAACATTATAAAGCAATTATCCTCCAATTAAACTTTAAAATCCTCTCCTCAAAGAACAATGCTCAAGCCAGATAAAATTATCAAAAACAACTGTTTCAAGACTCTAGAAACTGACTAAAACATTTAACAAATTGAGGAGCATTTCTTCAAGAACTTCCGAACCTCTGGTAAGAACAGTAGGGGTCTGGGTTCCCTCCCTGGCTCCCATGCCCCTCCCGTTGACCGAGGGGTTCTACCAGGTGGACTGGCCTTGCAAACCAGCAGCCGTGTGGTTGGAGGGAGTCCACTGGATTTGCAGTGGATGCGAAAACCCACATCCCATGGTGCTCTAAGTAAGAATAACAATCCCCGCAGCGAATGGACAGGAGAGTCCACTTCAGCTACATTGGGGGCCTGATGCTGGCTGGGCCCAGCAACAGACGGTCTGACTAGACAGAAAATTAACGGGAAGACCAACCATACAGTCCTGACCGAATAAGCCCCCGCAGATCTCTTGTTGACTGAAAGGCCAAGCACAAGTGGAGAAGAGATCAGAGAGGATCCACTTTCTCTCTTCACTCCTGCCTGCGAGCCTGTGTGCACAGGTGAAGGAGAGGCCAGAGGGCCCAGAGGAAAGTAAAGGCTGGGAAGATGAAAAGCTGCCTTAAGTCTGAATAATAGCGTAGCGCTTGAGGCATCTGAAATGACCAACCATTGACTATGCAGACACAGAGGTGACTCCTAGGAAGAAAGACTTAAAAATAAAATAAGAATTTAAAACAGGAGACATACACATACACACACAAGAATTAAAAACCAAAAACAGAGCCAAGATATCCGTGACCATCCACAAGAGAGACAGATTCCACAGATTTGGTCTAGGTACATAATTAAACAGCGATAACAAACAAATCTCACTTGGAGAGTGAGGGTGTGCACAGAAAACTGAATCCAGAGTTGCTACAATATATTATCTGCTGCTGCTGCTAAGTCACTTCAGTCGTGTCTGACCCTGTGCGACCCCAGAGATGGCAGCCTACCAGGCTCCCTTGTTCCTGGGATTCTCCAGGCAAGAACACTGGAGTGGGTTGCCAGTCCCTTCTCCAATGCATGAAAGTGAAAAGTGAAAGTGAAGACGCTCAGTCGTATCCAACCCTCAGCGACCCCATGGACTGCAGCCTTCCTACATCCATGGGATTTTCCAGGCAAGAGTACTGGAGTGGGGTGCCATTGCCTTCTCTGAGAGAATATATTATCTAATACACTCAATTTTTCATAAAACATTAAGAGTCATGAAAAAGGAAAAAAAAAAACAAAAACAGGAAAGCATAGTCTTTCCTTTCTCAGGGGAAAAACATAATCAACATAAGTCGAGGCAAAGTGGTTCCTCACTGTTGGACATAACAAAGACTCCGAGCACCTAATATAAATCTTTAAAACACCAAAAAAATCTGTGTTTAAAATTTTAATAACAATATCATAATAATCCAATGAATGGAGAATCTGAATAAAGACACAGTTATTATAACAACAAGAAGAAACAATGGAAAGTTTGCAGTTGAAAAGCATGACTGAAATTAAAATTTCACTAGAGAGGCTCAATATCTGATGTAAGATGTCAGGAGAAATAATCAGTGAACTGGAAGATAAATTAATATAGTATCAATCTGAAGAACTGAGAAGAAAAATGAACAGAAGCTCAGAGACCTATGGGCAACCAACAAGTATACGAATATACATATAATGGAAGTCCCATAATGTAAGAAGAGATAAAAAGGGCAGAAAAAGTATTTGAAAAAAATAAAGGCTAAAATATCCAAAATTTACTAAAAAAAAATAAATCTATAGGTTTAAGAAGCTCAACACATCCCAAGTAGGGCAATAGCAAAGAGATCTATGCCCAGACACATTATAACCTGTTCACTTACTAAAAGGCAAAAAAAACAACAGATGACCTTCAAAGAAGTAAGGAGAGAAAAAAAAAAAAAACTCATCACATACAAGGGATGTTCAATAAGATTAAGAGCTGACTTTTCATTGGAAACAAGGTAAGACAGAAAGCAGTGGAACAGCATATTTAAAGAACTTAAAGAAGAAACTATCAATCACAGATCCCATGACCAACAAAACTATCATTTGAAACTGAAGGCAAAATAAAGATATTCTGAGATAAACAAGACTGGAAGGATTCATTGCTAGCAGATCTTCCTTGCAAGGAATACTAAAGGAATTCCTTCAGGTGGAAAGGAAAGTACACCACAGAGTGACGCAAATGTATACACTAAAAAAGAGTATCAGGAAAATTAAATATGTGGGTAAACACAAAAGGCTATCTACTTTTCCTTTTAACTTCTTTAAAAGGTATAGGATTGTGGACTTCCCTGGTGGTACAGTGGATAAGAATCCACCCCGATGCAGGGGACACAGGTTTGATCCCTGGTCCAAGAAGATTCACGTGCCACAGAGCAACTAAGCCCGTGTGCCGAAACTACTGGCCTGCGCTCTAGAGTCCGAGAGTCGCAGCTACTGAGCCCGCGCGCCCAGACTACTGAAGCCCATGCACCTGGAGTCTGCGTTCTGCCACGAGAGAAGCCACCCAGAGAGAAGCCACCCAGAGAGAAGCCCACACGGCACAACGAAAAATCACCCCCACTGGCTACAACTAGAGAAAGCCCAACGCACAGCAATGAAGACCTAGCATGGCCCCAAATAAACAAATAAATAAGCAGAAGTATACAATTTATATGAAGAAAATATGAAAAAAATTAAAAAAGAATGCTAGGAGTGTTCTCACATTTGATGATACTCAAATATTAAGAAAATAAATAATAAGAGGTATAGGATACATTAAACAATAAATGTAATGTTTAATTTACAACAAATACAGATATAATATATGTACGGCAGTGGCACAAATGAGGAGGAAGAAACCGAGCTGCATTGGAGCAAAGCTTCCATATTTTATAGGAATTAAGTTAGTACTGATCTGAAGTGGACTGTGACAACTTAAGATGCATATTGTAGATGCAATCGCTAGGAAAATAACTCAAAACATAAGGAGAGAAGGAATTAAAATAAAGCATAACTATTTAACACAGAAGAAGGCAATAAAGATGAAAGAAACCAAAAAGATACGAGATATAAAACAAATTACAAAATGGTAGATGTAAACCTAATGACATCAAAATAATAAGACAGCCCCAAAATAAACGAAGCAGAAACTGACAAATGAAAGGAGAAATAAACAATTCAGTGATAATAGATACAGACCTTAATATCCCTCTTAATAACTGATAAGACAACTAGAAAGAAAATCAGTTAAGAATAGAGATCTGAACAACACTTTTTACCAATGCTGCTGCTAAGCTGCTGCTAAGTCACTTCAGTCGTGTCTAACTCTGTGCGACCCCATAGACGGCAGCCCACCAGGCTCCTCCATCCATGGGAGTTTCCAGGCAAGAACACTGGAGTGGGTTGCCATTGCCTTCTCCATCTACCAATGCTACAACTTAACAATAAAATGACAGACAACCCAATTTTAAAAATAGGCAATTTAAACAGACATTCCACCAATACAAATGCCTAATAAGCATTTGAAAAGATGCTCAACATCTTTAGTTTTTAGGAAAATGCAAATGAAAACCATAAAGTACCACTACTCGCCCACTAGAATAGGTGTAATAAAAAATATACAGACAATACGAAGCATTAACAAACATGGAGAAACTGGAAACCTCTGTATGAGTCTGATAGGAGTGAATGGATGAAATGCTTAGAGTCACTTTGAAAAACAACTGGGTGGTTTCTTAAAAAGTTGTATATAAATTTACCACATGCATGTAAACTGGTACAGCCACTAGAGAGAACAGGATGGAGGTTCTTTAAACAACTAAGATTAGAGCTACCATATGACCCAGCAATTCCACTCCTGGGCATACACCCTGAGAAAACCGTAATTCAGAAAGACGCATGCAGCACTCTCAGTGCAGTTCAGCGCAGCACTGTCTGCAGTAGTCACGACACAGAACCTAAACGTCCATCAACAGAAGAATGGGTAAGGAAAATGGGGTACGTACATACAAGGGAATACTACTCACCCACAGACAATAGCAAAACAATGCCGTCTGTGCACCATGCATGGACCTAGAGGTTATTGTACTAAGTGAAGACAGAGGAAGACAAATACCATATGATGTCACTCGTATGTGAAATCTAAAAAAAAAAATGATATAAATGAATGTATACACAAAAGAGAAATAGACCCGTAGACATAGAAAACAAACTTATGGTTACCAAAGGGAAAAGGTGGGGAAAGGGTAAATTAGGAGTTTGGGATTAACAAATACACACTACAATACTATGTCCAAGGTCAGGAGCAGTGGCCAAGAGGAGCTACCCTACATCCAAGGTCAGGAGTGGAGGCTGAGAGGAGATACCCCACTCCAAGGTCAGGAGGGGCGGATGTGAGGAGATAGCCCATGTCCAAGGTAAGGAGCAGCAGCTGCACTTTGCTGGAGCAGCCGTGAAGAGATATCCCAGGTCCAAGTAAGAGAAACCCAAGTAAGACGGTAGGTGCTGAGAGAGGGCATCAGAGGTCAGACAGACTGAAACCACAACCACAGACAACAGGCCAGTCTGATCACATGGACCACAGCCTTGTCCAACTCAGTGAAACTCAGCCATGCCCGTGGGGCCACCCAGGATGGGCGGGTCATGGTGGACAGGTCTGACAGAATGTGGTCCACTGGAGAAGGGAATGGCAAACCACTTCAGTATTCTTGCCTAGAGAATCCCATGAACAGTATGAAAAGGCAAAAAGATAGGATACTGAAAGAGGAACTCCCCAGATTGGTAGGTGCCCAATATGCTACTGGAGATTAGTGGAGAAATAACTCCAGAAAGAATGAAGGGATGGAGCCAAAGCAAAAACAACAACCAATTTTGGATGTGACTGGTGATAGAAGCAAGGTCCTATGCTGTAAAGAGCAATATTGCATAGGAACCTGGAATGTTAGGTTCATGAATCAAGGAAAATTGGAAGTGGTCAAACAGGAGATGGCAAGAGTGAACGTCGACATTCTAGGAATCAGAGAACTAAGATGGACTGGAATGGGTGAATTTAACTCAGATGACCATTATATCTACTACTGTGGGCAGGAATCCCTTAGAGGAAATGGAGTAGCCATCATAGTCAACAAAAGAATCCGAAATGCAGTACTTGGATGCAATCTCAAAAACGACAGAATGATCTCTGTTCGTGTCCAAGGCAAACCATTCAATATCACAGTAATCCAAGTCTATGCCCCAACCAGTAATGCTGAAAAAGCTGAAGTCAAATGGTTCTATGAAGACCTACAAGACCTTTTAGAACTAACATCCCCCAAAAGATGTCCTTTTCATTATAGGGGACTGGAATGCAAAAGTAGGAAGTCAAGAAATACCTGGGGTAACAGGCAAATTTGGCCTTGGAGTACAGAATGAAGCAGGGCAAAGGCTAATAGAGTTTTGCCAAGAGAATGCACTGGTCATAGCAAACACCCTCTTCCAACAACACAAGAGAAGACGCTACACATGGAGATCATCAGATGGTCAAACCGAAATCAGACTGATTATATTCTTTGCAGTCAAAGGTGGAAGCTCTATACAGTCAGTAAAAGCAAGACCGGGAGCTGACTATGGCTCAGATCATGAACTCCTTATTGCCAAATTCAGACTTAAATTGAAGCAAGTGGGGAAAACCACTAGACCATTCAGGTATGACCTAAATCAAATCCCTTATGATTATACAGTAGAAGTGAGAAATAGATTTAAGGGACTAGATCTGATAGACAGAGTGCCTGATGAACTATGGACAGAGGTTCGTGACATTGTACAGGAGACAGTTATCAAGACCATCCCCAAGAAAAGAAATGCAAAAAAGCAAAATGGCTATCCGAGGAGGACTTACAAATAGTTGTGAAAATAAGAGAAGTGAAAAGCAAAGGAGAAAAGGAAAGATATTCCCATTTGAATGAAGAGTTTCAAAGAATAGCAAGGAGAGATAAGAAAGCCTTCCTCAGTGATCAGTGCAAAGAAATAGAGGAAAACAATAGAATGGGAAAGACTAGAGATCTCTTCAAGAAAATTAGAGATACCAAGGGAGTATTTCATGCAAAGATGGGCTCAATAAAGGACAGAAATGGTATGGACCTAACAGAAGCAAAACATATTAAGAAGAGGTGGCAAGAATACATAGAAGAACTGTACAAAAAAGATTGTCATGACCCAGATAATCACGATGGTGTGATCACTCACTGAGAGCCAGACATTCTGGAATGTGAAGTCAAGTGGGCCTTAGGAAGCATCACTATGAACAAAGCTAGTGGAGGTGATGGAATTCCAGTTGAGCTATTTCAAACGCTAAAAGATGATGCTGTGAAAGTGCTGCACTCAGTATGCCAGCAAATTTGGAAAACTCAGCAGTGGCCACAGGACTGGAAAAGGTCAGTTTTCATTCCAATCCCAAAGAAAGGCAATGCCAAAGAAAGCTCAAACTACCGCACAATTGCATGCATCTCACACGCTAGTAAAGTAATGCTCAAAATTCTCCAAGTCAGGCTTCAACAATACATGAACCGTGAACTTCTAGATGTTCAAGCTGGTTTTAGAAAAGACAGAGGAACCAGAGATCAAATTGCCAACATCCACTGGATCACTAAAGATTGCAAATAGCATTACTCATAATAATCTCAAGCTAAAAACAATCCAAATGATAACCAATGGTTAATGAATAAATGAAATGTGGCATATCCATAAATACAATACTAATCCAATAAACTTTACCTCAGTTCAGTTCAGTTCAGTCGCTCAGTCGTGTCTGACTCTTTGCGACCCCATGAATCGCAGCATGCCAGGCCTCCCTATCCATCACCAACTCCCGGAGTTCACTCAAATTCATGTCCATTGAGTGGTGATGCCATCCAGCCATCTCATCCTCTGTCGTCCCCTTCTCCTCCTGCCCCCAATCCCTCCCAGCATCAGAGTCTTTTCCAATGAGTCAACTCTTCACATGAGGTGGCCAAAGTACTGGAGTTTCAGCTTCAGCATCATTCCTTCCAAAGAACATCCAGGACTGATCTCCTACCTAATAGGCAGTAAATTATAATTTCAAGGAATAGTGTTCAGCAACAAAACAGAACTACCAAAACATGCTACAACATAAATTAGCTTTGAAAAGATTATGTTAATTGAAAGAAGCCAGAAGAAAAAGATTATATATTGTACTATTCCATTTACTACATGACTGAGCAACTGAACTGAACTGATTCCACTTACATGGAACATCCAGAAAAGGCCAACCTACAGAGAATGAGAGCAGGTGCCTGGGGCTGGGGTGAAACCAGACTGCAAACAGCCATGATTAAGCTTCTCGGAGTGACAGACACACGTTAAAACTGGACTGTGGTGTTGGTTGCACAATGTTAGAAACCTACTAAAACATCTCTGAATTGTATACTTAGAATGGATGGATTTTATGGTATATTAATTATAACTCAATAAAATGGAAAAATAAGACAACATGTACAAATAACCAAAATGTAAAGCAGAATGTGGAGTAGTGCAGTGAGAAAATGGGGGTGGATAGGGGGGTTCATGAAAGAGTTCCTCCTGCAAGATAAATCTTTGGAGCTAGGTCTTACAGAACCAGTAGAAGGTTGATAGATCAAGATGAAAGAAAGGGAAATCTGAGTGGAGAGAGCCTTCCTTACAAATTCAAGGAAGTAAAGGGCTGGAGTGTGTTTGGTGAACTATGGCATCAAAACTGAGCAGGACCCCGTGGAGCTCCTATCCACAAAAGGGTTTCCGTGTCCCCCATTTCTTGTTTGTAGTCAATAGGCTTCACTCAGCCTTTAAGACCTTCCCTGGGCTCCAAAGGACAGGTTCAAACGTGCGCTAATCAGGGAAAGGCAGATGACGGGGAGACGAGGAAGCAACAGTCAAGAAACTGCAGTGCAGCCTTGTGGCAGGGTCCTGATTCCTCCTCAAGGGATATTCTGCAGAACTAACCCCCCCCCCCAGGTGGGAGAAGGAAATTGTGCACTGTCCGTAGGCATGCAAAACCCAGGCTGGTTGGAACCAGAAGGGGATGGTGCTGACTCCCCTTACCTTACCAGCAACCCATCAGAAGAATGTCCACAAGCTGATCGTGCCCTCTGTGAAACTTTTCACTACGATTACTATAAAACTTCTCACCTCCCCCTGCAGGTTGAGACACACAGCTTTGAGGACATTAGCCCACTGTGGCCTTCTACCTAGGCCAAAGCAATAAAGCTTCTACCTAGCAAAGCAATAAAGCTATTCTTTTTTTTATTGATGTTGACCAAAACTCAGTGTCCAAGATTCAGTTCAGTACCCACGTACAGAAGCTGAATTAGGCTGTGCCATTGAGTTTGCCAGGCACAGAGGTGAGCAGAGGCAATGAGCAGGAGGCCTATGGAACAATTCCGTTTTCTGGACCTGGGTCAGCTTCCAATCTAAGCCACTTTCTATCCTTCTCTTAAATCAGTAGTTGTGGAACTTGTGTTGGTGTGACTATTTAACCATCAGGTGGTGTCCAGAGTTCCAAAAGATTCTAAAAGGGTACATTAGGGGCGCTATTTTTAAAACTCAGGCTTGACTTTTCCATAAAGAGTTATGAACAAATATTCAGCTGGAAACACACTAGCTTTTCCTTCCTTCCAGAACTGCACGTGGCGATGTCTTCACCCCAGGTGGAGAGCAAGGGGTCTCCTTTTAAGCAATACTGACTGTGAGTAGGGAATAGGAGGCATCAAGAGAAAATTTTAGAGCAGCAGTTTTCAATCTTCTTTCATTATTACACACCCAAGAACCTTTTTAGACCTTTCTTCCTAATTGGGCCCACGTGACATTTTGATAGACATCCTGTATGTCTGCTTATATGCTGTGTATCCATTTATGGTTTACACAGAAAAAGAACAATCCAATCTTTGTGCCCCTCCCCCACCCACAAGATGCAATTTTCCCTCCACTAGGGGTGTGGGGTTGCACAGAGTCGGAAACGAGTGAAGCGACTTAGCAGCCGCTGGAGCAACGGCAGGGGTGGTACTGGGATTAGCAGGTGGCTCAGTGGTAAAGAATCCATCTGCCAAAGCAGGAGACATCGGAAATGAGAGTTTGATCCCTGGGTTGGGAAGATCCTCCAGAGAAGGAAAATGGCAACCCACTCCAGTAGTCTTGCCTGGGAAATCCCATGTACAGAGGAGCCTGGTGGGCTACCGTCCATGAGGTCACAGAGAGCTGGACATGACTGAGCGATGAAGCGCGTGCACACACGCAAACACACATGGGTGTATGCATGGGCTGGTGGTCTCATGATGAAGGCATGGAGAAGAAGATCCCAACTCCCGAGAATAATGCTAAGTGCTTGTGGATCGAAATGTCAAATTCCTTTAGTGGACTTTTTCCAGATCAGTTGGAAATGAGCAAGTGTGTATAGCCCTCTTGGTCCTTTGAGAAGAGATCCAAATGGTTCTGGGCGGGGGGCAGAGAATAATAGAGCCAGGACTCAAAAGGAGAACAATTATGGAAATGAGATGTTTTGTGTCTCATGAAATCTAGAGGCTGGGAGAGACCTATTGTTTTGGGAAACCACAGAGACAAGCAGATCTAAGATGGTATTAGAAACGTTATGAAATGTACAAGAAAAGGCATTCTGTGAACACTGCAATCTCCACTTTCTAGAACAGAGGCATTGCCTCTCCAGTGGAGCAATACACAGGCAGTACAGCCAGCACTTGGTAAGAAAGTGGCTGTTGTCTCACTTGAGACCAGAGAGCTGAGAGTATGCTGCTACGTGCACTCTTGACCCAGGGTCAGAGCCCTGTTCTTACACAGGGAGCTGCGTGTGTGATGGATGGTCAGTGGATGCCTCCCCCTGGGACACACAGGAGCCCTGTCATGTTAACTGGGTCACATTATCTCCCTCTGACTTCATGCTTAGAAAATAAGATGTGTTGAAAGAGACACCTGCATGCAACCCAAGAACACTGGAAATAAACCACGAGCATGTGCTTTCTGCCTTTCATTCCATTCCAACACAGAAAACTGTGTGTGTCTAGAGCGAAGACTCTCGTGCCTTCAGATGCACCTGGCTTTTCCCAGCTGTTTAAAAATCTCCCGCAGCTGACATATCAACCACTGCAGGATGCCTTGACGGGTAAGAAAAGAGAGGAGATGGCCTTGTAGTCGCAGGCGCTGGACATCCAGTTCCGATGCTGCCCTGGGTGCCCTGCTGCCAGAGCCTAGGCTGCAGGGTAGATTCAGCTTGGCACGTGGGAACAAAAACATCCACTCAGCCACTGGTATCCAGGGAGACAGGCTTTATCAAGATGACAGTCTCAGCATTTGCATCAGCACTGAAAACTGCTTGCAACAGAGTCTAAAGAGCCAGGAGGAAAGAAACAGTCCAGTTGAAGGCTGTTGATTGTTTATGGTGATCCAACTCACTCCAGTATTCTTGCCTGGAGAATCCCATGGACAGAGGAGCCTGGCGGGATACAGTCCACGAGGTCACAAAGAGTCGGACATGACTGAGCAAGTTCACTTTCACTTTCAAACAATGAAAAGGGGCTTCCCAGGTGGCGCTAGTGGTAAAGAATCTGCCTGCCAATGCAGGAGACATAAGAGATGTGGGTTCAATCCCTGGGTCAGGAAGATCCCCTGGAGAAAGAAATGGCAACCCACTCCAGTATTCTTGCCTGGAGAATCCCATGGACAGAGGAGCCTGGTAGGCTACAGTCCACAGTGTCGCAGAGTCAGACACGACTGAGGTTACTTAGAACAGCACAAAGAAAGTAAAACCCAGGATAAAAGATGAGCAGTCACGTCCAACTCCTTAATATGCTTGCTTCATTTTGAAAGCAACAGCTAATACAAACGGTGGCACACGGGGTGGTAGAAATTTATTGTAAATTCTTACAACTCTCCAGTGGCCAAGAAGTCAGGCTTCTATTCTCCAGAGGAGACTAAGGATCAAAACAGTTACTTATTTTTCCTAAGACCATACAGCTAGAAAGTGGCAGAGGCAGGATTTCCACCCAGGACTGGCAGAACCACAGCTGGCATCACAGACTTCTCTAAAGACAGTTCTGACCATTCTCTTATAAGATACAGCATATTAGGATGATAGACACCTTCATTCACTGTGGAAAGAGTGTCCCCCCAGAAGAAGCAGCGCCATACACCACTTAAAAATTTTTTGTTTACTTTTAGTTTTGGGGTGCTGGGTCTTTGTTGCTTGGTGTGGGCTTCCTCTGCTCATTGGGCTACTCTTTCTGGTGGAACAGGGGCTCTAGATTCGGGGGCTTCAGCAGTTCCAACACACGGGCTCAATAGTTGCAACTTCTGGGCTCCAGAGCACAGGCTCAGTAGTTGTGGTATGTGCTTAGTTGCTCCACAGTATGGGGGAACCTTCCAGGACCAGGGATCAAACCCGTGTCCCATGCATTGGCAGGCAGATTCCTATCCACTGCACCACCAGGAAGGCCCCACTTCTGCCTAGAGTTCTACCCCTGAAGAGTAACTGTGGCCATGCCATGTATTTGACTTTTATGTTATTGGCAGATAAGGGTGCTTTGTGATCATCCGGGCCATCACTCTGACTCCCCACCCAGGAAGCAACATGCTGGTTTACAGAGACGTGTGCAAGCTCAGTCGCTCAGTCATGTCCGACTCTGTGTGACTCTATAGACTGTAGCCTACCAGGCTCCTCTGTCTATGGGACTCTCCAAGCAAGAATACTGGAGTGGGTTGTCATTCCCTTCTCCGGGGATCTTTCTGACTCAGGGATCGAACCCGTGTCTCTTATGTCTCCTGCATTGGCAGGAGGGTTCTTTACCACTAGCATCACCCGGGAAGCCCTTGCAGAGGTGAGAGATGCATGTGTTTATGCTGGCAACACTTCTACAAACACAGAAAAAGCTGCTGCCGTAATTCTAGGACTCTATTATGAACCGAAGACATTTCATGAAGGACTCTCTCAGACTATGCCTGACCCTTCCTTTTAAGCAGCTATCTCTGGGGTAAGCAGTAATTCCAGAAAGAAAAGGGAAATAAACAGGAAAAACACTGGAAATGGGGGCAAACCCACACACAGAGGAAGGGGCTTTATTGAATAGCTTCTCACTCAGAAATGAGAAAGGATATTGATCATTTTGAGGGATGTGAGTTGAGATAGTTCAATGTCCTCCCCCCACCTAGCTAAAAAAAAATCTATGTGGGTTCCACAAGGAAGATCTGAATATATTAGAAGTGAAAGTAGAAGTGAAGTCGCTCAGTCGTGTCCGACTCTTTGTGACCCGCGGACTGTAGCCCACCAAGCTCATCCGTCCATGGGATTCTCCAGGCAAGAATACTGGAGTGGGTTGCCATTTCTTCTCCAATATTTTTAGAAGTGAAGAACATAATAAAAATGCAAATTACCACGTGATCATGTAATAGCCTATAATGATAAATGTGACAGCACTCGAGAATTCAAAAAAAATCGATCAAAGGAAGCTGGAGTGGAAGCTTGGTGCAATAACCCTAAATGTTTAGACTGGAGGAATTAGGAAAATAGCTTCAATATCTCATACAATATGAAATGGGACAGATTATTAAGAACCATTACAAGCACCATGAATCAATGGTATTGGCTGAGGAACCAGATGGCAAGTCATAATAATTTTCTCCCAGTCATCAAATGTTAGTTTCATTTACAAAAAGCTTCCATATGAAACCCTGCCTCAATAAAACATTCAATCCTCCCCGGATGATCAATATGGCTGAACTAGTCCCTTCTACAAGGGAGTAAGTACATTCATTTCAAAACAGCCCTATATCCTGCAGCCTGGTAATAGGTTTCACTTATAGGGATGCTCTTCAGTGAAATGTATCAGATTAAACTTCTTGACACTTCCTTTTCCCTTTCCATTAAGAAACGGATCCGGAGCCGCAGGCATCACTTCGGAGTCAAACTTCCCTCTCAGTTCAAACTGATCATCTCATTGTTAATATCTCCTGCAATCAAGTCTCATTTCTCCCACCCAGACATCAAGTTAAAAGCTTTGTGTTAATAACATACAACACAGGAGAGTCCCAGGCCTTCTTGCCCACAGGTCATTTTGTTTTAAAGGCTTCTTTTTCATGTAAAATATATCCCTCCTCAACTGTAGTTCTGGAGATTGGATTTGAAAAGCTGCGCCTACACTGCTACAGGCTGTGAAATAATTGTTGAGCAATTTGGTTCCCAAAGGACAAAGGGGCCCTGGTTCCTCCAGGCACTAAGCAGATTCCTTGGGTCTCTAGAGAGGGCTCACGACCACAAGTCCAAGACACTTCTATGAATCTAGAAGAATGGACTCCTGCGTGATTCTCGCGAGAACTTCCCAGGCACCTGCAACCTGCTCCAAAGACTCACAGGCTCTGGAGGGTCTCAGTTTCATGCCTTTGTGTAGCAGGAAGTCAGCCCTCCCTAGGTACAGTGGGGCTCAAGCACAGGTGGTCCTGGCAGCATGGGGGAGCCTTTTAGAAATGCAAAAGCTCAGACCAACACTCCAGACCAACAAAGTCAGGCTCTGCCTTTTAAGAAGATCCCCAGATGATGTGCACTTTAAAGTCAGAGAACATTGCCTCAGGCTGCCTGCTTTATAATCCCCTAACCTACACTTCTGGGCATCACACATCTTAGCAGTCTCCTGAAGGAAGAGGAAAGGAAGGTGAACTTAGAGGGAATACCAGATACCCAGGCTCCCTGTATAGGTATATTTGGGGTTGTTGTTGTTGTTTAGTCGCTAAGTCATGTCTGACTCTTCTGCAACCCCATGGACTGTAGCCTACCAGTCTCCTCCGTCCATGGGATTTCCCAGGCAGGAATACGGGAGTGGGTTTCCATTCCCTTCTTTAGGGGATCTTCCCAACCTAGGGATCAAATCTGGGTCTCCTGCATTGGCAGGTGGATTCTTTACCACTGAGCCACCTGGGAAGTAGGTATATTTGGAGAGAAAGTCATATAAAAACTCTGTGACCTTCAAGATCCAATCCACCCAGCAGTATGTTCTGTTGGCTCTGCCTGGGTAGATACCTGTCTGTTGACCCTTCCATCTGCACAGCCACTGTCAGTGCCCTGGCACCAGTATGCCCTCCCCTGAGCTACCACACATCACCATGCCCCTCCCCATCACGCATGCACAGCATGACAAGTGAGATAAGAGACACTGAGTCCAGGAGGCATTGCTCAGGGTGGTCCTACAGTTCCCCACAGCACTTAGAACAAAATCCTAACTCAGAACTCTGGCCCATGCAGTCCTGAAAAACTCCACCCTCCCCTCCTCTCCAAGCTCACCAGTGTTCACAGTCCTTTGTGTTCACCATTCCCATCACACTGGCCTTCCTCCTGTTTTGCAAATAGGCCAAGCACAGCCCCAATTTCAAGACCGTTTACTTCTCCCTCTGCTGGAATCCTCTGACCTCAGATCATGACAAGGCTCACTCCTTCTCACCACGCAGGTCTCAGCTCAGGTGTTCCCTTCTGACAGAGGCTTTCCTTAAACAAGCACCACAATTCCCTCCAAGCCAGTCACCATTGCAACACCCTCTTTGTCCTGATTGGACTCAAGCACCTTGTCTGAAGGAGAAGGGGGTGACAGAGGACAAGATGGTTGGATGGCATCATCGACTCAATGGACGTGAGTTTAAGCAAGCTCCAGGAGATAGTGAAGGACAGGGAAGCCCGGCATGCTGCTGTCCATGGGGTCACAAAGAATCAGACACGACTGAGCAACTGAGCAACAACAACCAGCCCAAATCACCAGAACATCCAACCTTGGTCAATTAACATCAAAGATCATTGTAGATTCATGTACAGTTCTACAAAATCCTACTGAGAGAGCTAGTGCAAACTCTTTCCAGTCTTCCCAGTGATAAAAAACAAACAAACAAAAAACAGTGGCCTGTTTATTTGTGCCTTTATTTTATCTCCTCTTTCACTAGTACACAAATCCTTGGATAGCCAAGATCTAGCTCTCTCTTTGCTGATTGCTAGTGCCCAGAAGAGTAACTAGCATACAATGGGAGCTTAATGTTGACTTCTTGAATTTATTTCTTGGTGGATATGTGGGGCTGGATGAGAAGTACTGGCCTAAGTGTTCTAGTCCTGTGGTTCTCAATTCTGGCTACATGGGAATCAGCTGCAGATATCTGAAAAATGCCAAAAACACTGAAACACAATCTCTGAACACTAGACTGTACAGAGGGCTGTGCTGTCCAACATGGTAGCCACTAGCCAGGCTCATGTGGCTGGAAGTTTAAATTAAGACTGAATAAAATTGAAAATGCAGTTCCTCAGTCACAATACCTGCATGTCAAGTACTCATTATCCAAATGTGGCCAGTGGATGTCCTACTGGACAGCATGGAGTTAAGCATGCTCCCATCACATGGAGCTCTACTGGAGAGCAGTGCTCCAGACTGAACATGAATCTAATTGATTACATGGCTCATTTATGTATTGAATGACACTTACTGAGCCCCTATACTGGAGAAGACTCTTGGGAGTCCCTTGGGCAGCAAGGGTATCAAGCCAGTCAGTCCTAAAGGAGATCAACCCTGAATATTCACTGGAAGGACCAACGTTAAAGCTGAAGCTCCAAGACTTTGGCCACCTGATGAGAAGAGCTGACTCACTGGAAAAGACCCTGATGCTGGGAAAGATTGCAAGCAGGAGGAGAAGGGGACGATAGAGGATGAGATGGTTGGATGGCATCACCAACTCAATGGACATAAGTTTGAGCAAACCTCAGGAGATGGTGAAGGACAGGGAAGCCTGGCATGCTGCAGTCCATGGGGTTGCAAAGAGTTGGACATGACTGAACAACTAAACCACAACAATTACTAGCAAGATACCACACTAAGTGCTAAAGATAATAACAATAACAAAAAGTGTAACAGAAAATACTTTCATAGTGCTTACTATGTTACAAGTATTATTCTACAAGCTTTACATAGATACATTCATTTCATTTTCATATTGAACAGTACAGAGAGAGTTATAAAAGTGGCCTATGGTCACATAGCTGGTGAGGAGTCAGAATTTGAATCCAGGCCCTGTTTAATGGACTTTGGCGAAGGCACAGCTGGAGGAGAGACCCTGCACATTTCTCAGCGGTGCTAACAGAGCCTTGGGGCTTTGTCGACGTCACAGGCAGTGAGGGGCATGGCCAGGTAAGACCCCTGCCCCCATGTGTAAGCTATTGCTGCCTCCTCCTGATTTCAGAGGAACGAGGTCCAGGAAACATGGTGCAGGGGCATGCCTTTAACACACTAATAGATAAGGGCTCTCAGCACTCAAACTGCCTTACAGGGAAACCCACCTACTCTGGGCCTAGCCCAGCACACCTGCAGAGTGGGATGCTGGGCATGGCCTCTTCAGATACCTCTGGGCTCTGTGAACTTGCAGTCAGCTCTGTTTTGGGGTGCTTTTCTCCAAGAGTCACTCAAACCTCTGCTTCCCGTGACTGAATGAAAAGGAGGACTTCCCAGGACTGAAGGAGGCTGGTCCAAGGGGGCAGGGCTGGCTCAGGACTAGACCCACCAAGCTCACTTTCAGACTATCAGCTACCTAAATACTAAGACCATGGAGACTCCTCACCAATCCTGGTACCTCATTTGTGAAATGGTTGAGACGAGCACTTTGTAGGCAGTTGTAGGCTTTAGAAATTACATCCTGGACTTTCCTGGTGGGCCAGTGCTTAAGAATCATCTGCCAGTGCAGGGGACATGGGTTTGATCCCCGGTCTGGGAAGAGTCCACATGCCAAGGAACAACTAAGCCTGTGTGCCACAGCTACTGAGTCCATGCTCTAGGGCCCATGCGCCACCACTGCTGAGCGCACGCCCTGTGCTACTGAAGCGCTCATGCCCTAGAGCCTGTGCCCCGCAGCAAGAGAAGCCGCCACAATGAGAAGCTCAGGCACCACAACAAGGAGGAGCTCCTCTTCCCACAAATAGAGAAGCCCTTCCACAGCAATGGAGACCCGGTGCAACCAAAAATAGGCAAATAAATAAAAAGACTTTATATCCTACAAGCATCAAGCAGAGCAAAGATGGCAGGTAGCTTGTCCTTTCACACCAGGGCACTGTTTAACAGACTTGCCCAAGGATGACTTAACTCTCTAGGGCAGGGGTTGGCACTCTGGTGCATGGGCCAGATCCCGCCCTCCACCTGTTTTTGTAAGTAGTGTTGCTGGAACACAGCCCTTTGCTTAGTCTTCGTGATTGCTTTCCTGCTCCCAGGGCAAAGCTGAAGAGTTGTGAGAGCACCAGAGACAGGGAGCCTGCAAAGCCTGAAATATTTGCTGTCTGACTCTACAGATCGGCCAAACTCTGGTATCTAGAGGAATATATCTGGGTCTGATTTTGCTATTGACCATAATAAGGTCAACAGCAAATATTTTAGGCTTTCAAACTGTGGTTTGAAAGGGGAGAAGACCCTTAAGAGTCCCTTGGATGGCAAGATCAAACCAGTCAATCCTAAAGGAAATCAACCCTGAATATTCATTGGAAGGACTGATGGTGAAGCTGAAACTCCAATAATTTGGCCACCTGATGTGATGAACCGACTCACTGGAAAAGACCCTGATGCTGGGAAAGATTGAGGGCAGGAGGAGAAGGGGATGACAGAGGATGAGATGGTTGGATGGCATCACCGACATGATGGACATGACTTTGAGCAAACCCCAGCAGATAGTGAAGGACAGGGAAGTCTGGCATGCTGCAGTCCATGGGAGTGCAAAGAGCTGGGCACAACTTAGTGACTGAAAAACAACATATATTAAGGGCATGGATGCTGTGAAGCTACTTGTTACCTTGAAGATTTCTGGGTAGAGAGAAAAAGTGAACTAGGATGTGGTCACAACAGAAGCCTCAGCTGGCCCTGTGGGCAGTTCTGAAGACAGGATAAGCCTGGAGAGATGCAAGCAGTGGGTGAGAGGTCCGGCCTTTACACCCAGAGATGGATCAGACGTGGGGTGCCCAGCAGGCCAGGGGACTGTCATCAGGCATCCCCTTGATGGGGTTCTGGGCAGGCTGCACCAAATACAACACACTTAGGCACATTGATTATTTTGAGTTAAAGTTATTTATGGAACAGCTCTGCCAATAAACAAAGATATTCTCTGTCTCTCTAAACAGAGGATATAAGCCTCCCACATGAAAGGCACCCTCCCCGTAACAGACAGGAGAGAGACATCCTTATCACCAGAGATAGGGAATTCAAGGCTGAGAAGGCTGTGTCAACAAGCCCCGTTACTTTTCCACTGCTTCACCACCCCAAGACAGATCCCTCTGTCTTGTTAATTCTTCAAAATGTATTGTCTCTTTGTTTAAAAGGTAAAAAAGCTGCCTACCTTAGTCACTTCCTTTTTTAAAGAATAATTGTATTTACTTATTTATATTTGGCTCTGCTGGGTCTTCATTGCTGCATGGGTTTTTCTCTGGTTGAGTGGGGGCTACACTTCCCTACGGTGAGTGGGCTTCTCATTGTGGTGACTTCTCTCCTTGTGAGCGGAGGCTCTAGGGCACCCTGGCTTCAGTCCCTGCGGCATGTGGGCTCCGTGACTGTAGCTCCCGGGCTCTACGTGTGAGAGCTCAGTAGCTGTGGTGCCTGGGCTTAGCTGCTCCTCAGCATGTGGGATCCTCCCAGACCAGGGATTGAACCCGTGTCTCCTGAATTGGCAGGCGGATTCCTATTCACTGAGCCACCAGGGAAGCCCTTACTTTGGTCGTTTCCTGGAGTCTCATATTTTCTGTGAGCTCCTGTTCACACAAAGTTAAATCTGCTTTTCTTCCTGTGAACCTGTTTTATGTTAAGGTAGTCATTAGACCAACCACCCACAGGCCCTGAAAGAGAAGACGGGGAAACCTTCTGTCCCCCGCACTCTGAGGGGAGCTGACAGAGAGGCTTTTCGTTGGCAGCACTCCCAGAAGCTGGGGTACCTCACCGTTCTCCCCACACTTACCTAGTCATTCTCTTCTATCCTTTTACTTTTGTCCCCCAAAATGCCTACGAACACCTACTTCTTCCAATGTTCTCTGTTTACCGATTTACTGGTTCTCTCGTTAATGAGTAAGTATAATATTTGACTCAGGTTCAGTCTATAATTACATGAGGGACACGCTTTTCACCTTTTCACAATTCTTTTTTTGACAGACAAAAAAAATTCTTTTTTTGCACACACAGAGCAGCCACTGTTGTGATATTGTTATAAAAATAAAAATGGAGAAAGAGGTGATTTAAAATGAATGGGAAGTTCACACCCAGCAAGGCTTTCAGGCCTCCATTCCTCATTCCTGGGAGCCACGCCCGTCCATCCAGGACAGGACTGGGGCCCGCATGGGTCAGGACAGCAGAGAGGTCTTTCTCAAAGGTCAGGCCTGGGAACGTCCTTGGCGGTCCAGTGGTCGAAGACTCTGAGCTTCCACTGAGCGGGGAGGAGGTTCGATTCCTGGTCATGGAACTAAGGTGTCAAATGCTTCCTGGTGCAGCAAAGAAAAAGGTAAGCAAGCCCCAGTGGCTAGCTGGAGGGAGGGGAGAGGCTGCCCAGACCAGAGAGTGCTGGAAAGTAACCAAAAGAGAAGGGTAAGACATCTGCCTTTGGAGCTGGTGCTTGTCAGAGCGTTTACTTGGTTCCTGCTAAAGGATGGAGGGGGCTTCCCTGGTGGCTCAGAGGTAAAGAATCCGCCTGCCAAAGCAGGAGTTTGATCCCTGGGTAGGGAAGATCCTCTGAAGAAGGAAATGGCAGCCCACTCCAGTATTCTTGCCTGGGGAATCCCATGGACAGAGGAGCCTGGTGGACTACAGTCCACGGGGTCACAAAGAGTCAGACATGACTGAGCAACTGAAGAGCAGCAGCAAAGGATGGAGAGCAGACAGGATCTCCTGGGGAGTCTACTTAGTCTCTTGGCTTGAAGAAGTAAAAAGGTAGATATAACATCTTGAACACCTTTGCTTTAAGAGGCACAGTGAGAATCAGAATGGTCCAAGCCACACAGAGAAGAATAAAGTCCTAGGCTGGGCCACTAGGAGAGCCCTGTGCCTGCTGGGAGGCTGTGCGTGCAGGCTAAGTCTCTTCAGTCGTGTCCAGCTCTGTGTGACCCTATGGACTGTGGCCCACCAGGCTCCTCTGTCCATGGGATTGTCCAGGCAAGAACACTGGAGTGGACTGCCATTTCCTCTTCCAGGGGATCTTCCCGACCCAGGGATCAAAGCCAAATCTCCTACATCTCCTGCACAGGCAGGTGGGTTCTTTACCACTGAGTCACCAGGGAAGCCCATTACTAATATTAATATAGGCAATTTTTACTTATGGGACAGGATCTGCATTAACCACTTTTCATAGGTTAATCCTCATACAATCCTGTAAGATTACTGCTACCACTATTCCAGTCAGCAGATAAGGAAACTGAGGTTCTTTATATCTAAGACCATCTGGTATGAAGTGGACTGGAATCCAGGTAATGTGACCACAAAGTCACTCTAAACACCCCTGCTGTCTGCTCGGTACGAATCCCAGTGATGTCTGTCATCTGTATTAAGAGGAAGACTGCAACTGAAATTGAGGGAAGAGCAACAGCGAGTGTAACTCTAAAGGCCAAAGGCACACCCACTGCAAGGGTGATGCTGGAGAAAACATGGACTCAGGAGGTGTGCCCTGAGCCACACCCCGCCCAGACGACACGGCCAGCCCCATCTCTGAGCCAGAAGAACTTGGGAGCTTCACCAGAAAGGACCGACTTACCATTCCTGACTTCCTGCCAGGCCTGCACTTTGCAGAAGCCAGAGGGCAGGCAGTATTCTCGAATCTTTTAATGAGGCAACCAAACCAAACCACAAACAAGGGCATAATTAAAGCTCTTTTACTTTTGTTTAAAAGTATCCGAAACCAGCCAAGCACAGATCCCTGCAGACAGTGGTAAAGACAGCAAAGCTGCGTGTCTAGAACTTGATCTGGCCTTGTCTTCTCTCAGCTGGAATCCTACGAGGAAAGGGGAAGAGAGCTCATTACCTGTGGAAGGCACACTGTGCCAAGGCCTGGGCAAGGTGCTCTCCACAAAGATCCCATCATTAAATCCTGGCATGAGCTGTGTGGCATAGGTATCATTAAATTCAATATCAAGACACAGAAGGAGGGACTTCCCTGGTCTAGTGGCTAGGACTCCACTCTGTCAATGCAGAGGGTCTGGGTTCAATCCCTGGTCAGGGAACTAGATCCCACATGTCGTGATTAAGAGTTCACATGTTGCAACTAACAGTTTTCCTGCCGCAACTAAGAGATCATGCATGCTGTAACTGAAGATCCCACGTGCCACCTGCAACTAAGATCCGGCATGGCCAGATACATTTTTAAAATAAATAAAATATTTTTTAAAGAAGATACAGGAGGAGAGACTCAGAGAGGTTAGGGAACCTGTCCAAAGCACACAGCCAGCACAGCAGAGTGATCCTGTAAACCTCAGCAGTCATATCCAGCCTGGGTTCATTGAACAGTGGGGCTACTTCAGACATCTTTCATCGTAAAGACAATCAGAAGACAGGGAGAGAGTGGCAGGCCCTTCAGAGTTCCTTGGATTGAAATCTGTCTTGTTTGTACTGGCACCAAGCAGCAAATCACCTCTGCAGCGCAGCCCAGCAACTCCAGACCCAGCTGGGCTCTGAACGGCTGAAGCTGCCAGGCCCGCCCGGGATGCCCAGATGAGAACAGGCATTGTTTGGTACCAGCTGCTGTGGGGCCCCCCGTCCACACAGGCTGTACCATGGCACTCAATGGGGTGGGTCCTGGTGAGGGGTACAGGCTTGGCGACTGCAGTGTCTCAGCCAGAGGGCTGAGGAGATCTTAAAAAGTTCTAGGGTTGCAGCTGGGGGAATTGAGTGGACCAGGGTGCCTGGACAGCCGTACCACAGTCAGAAAAGGGCTGGAGCCATCCTGCACAAACTTGGGCCAACTCTGGGAGATGGTGATGGACACGGAAACCTGGCATGCTGGCAAGCAGTTGGACACGACCAGGGGACTGAACAACAACATCCTGCACTCGTGGGAAAAAGGTCCAGGGAAGGAAGAGGGGAAAAGATGACAATATTCTACACAAGAAAAGGGAAGTATTGATGAACAAAGCCAAATATCATCAGTCTGTTCACATGTCCTGTATCAACTCTGCAACTGAAGGCATTTCTAATACATCCATCCATGATCCAGGGCTAAGGAATAGATGCTTGGCAGTGACAATGATGCACGCCTGCTGTTCACGCACCTTGGTCTCCCCGAGCTTTCTCACAAAAGGCCATAAAAGCCAGCACAGATTCCACTGGGAGAGTGAGTCTTGGCCACCACACGGATGCATGCAGGAAATTAACTCCCGCTCCCTCTCCCCATCAATTGCATTGTCTGCGGTAAGCAGAATCCTTTGACCTCCAAGCTTTGGGTTCTGAATGATAATATATCAATTGTGGGATTAGAAATGGAGGCTGTAAGGTACTTGTCAGCACCTGCCACCCTGCAGGAGCTCATTAAACACCTATTATCCCTCATCTTCAGGACTTTCAAAGAGAATCAACAAACGGCCATCACATCACACCCTAACTCTTGTCTGGAGTTATGCTAGACCACTCAGATTGATGGAGTCAGCGTGAGGTCCTGAGAAGAAAGCCGTAAAGATCAGGACACTGAATGCGTCCCCGAACTGAGGTGACTTAGCAGTCAGCAAGCACAGAAACAGGGTCAGCTGATAGAAACAACCCTGATGCCAGCAGCCTGGGTTTTACATCTCTCTCTGGACAGGCCAAGCATAAAGAGGCAAGTCACCAGGTCCAAGTTCATACTCACGCAGGGCCCCAGGCAGGAGGTGCTGGAAGGACTTCACACACTCGCCCTCCCTCCAAGGTCTCATGCTAAGTGTCACTAGAAGACCATGGTTCTGGGCACAGAAGGGGTCCCTTTTCCTATAACATGAGTTCAGACCATGGTTGCTGAAAGGAAGAGGCACCTTCCCGGCTACTACCAGAGGTGTCAGAGCCAGGGCCGCGTGGAGAAGGGCACTCTGCCCTTGAGTGTCCTGTGTCTCCTAACAGGAGCTTCTGAAGCTCACCCACAGACTAAGCACAGCAATGGTAGAAAAGACACAGCCAGGGCACCTCCCTAGTGGGCCACGGCTAAGAGTCTGCACTCCCAATGCAGGGTCCAGGTTCGATCCCTGGTCACAGGCATCAACTAAGAGTTGGCATGCTGCAACTCAGACCCACCCAGCACAGCCAAGGAAACAAATAAATATCTAAGAAATCAATAAATACACAGCCGGATCTGCAGCTGGCCAGTGATGTAGGGAGGGGCAAAGAAGGCCACCACCTCAGCTCCATGTGGACCATCTGAGCAGCTGCCCAGAGCAGAGGGGAGACTCAACCCCCCTGAGCTGATGGCAACATCAGCCCCTTCCTTCCTGGGCCCCACGTAAGATGTATAGGCTTTTTCCAACTACATGAGTAGGAATCAGATAGCCCACATGACTGTACTTTTTCTCAGGAATCCTTCCCGATGCACTGGGAAAGGACCTCCGACTCTGTACTCCTAGAACGCAGGTGAGTTTGTCAGGAGTGCTCCAGCCATGGAACCCAAGCTGCTGGGATGGGCACTATGAGCTAAATCTCAGTGCAGCTCTGTTTCCTCAGCTCTCAAAAGATAATGGTATTATGAGAATTAAATGAGATAACAGATGAAAAACACTCAGCACAGGGCCTGGCATGGAGCAGGCATTCCCAAAATGTTTGCTTTGAACCAATGAGTCCGATGATTTCAAAAAGGAAATGTCAAAATTAGAACTGGAATTTAATTATTCAGGCTTCCTAGAAAGGATGCAAATTTGAAAATCACTCAAACTCTATTTAATACGAGAAAATGAACGTTTCATAATAATTTCCGATTTTAGTGATTCACAGGATCTCTGTTGAAGACATTAATAATGGTTTCGTTACTTTAAAGCAACACTTTATAATTTAGAAGGAAAGGCTCAGGAGTCAGAATTCTGCTTTTGGTGCCTAGTGCTGTCACATTCAAGCCGCATGACACTGAGAAAGTTTTCTAATCTCGCAGGACCTCATTATCAGCTATGAAATAAGGACAGCAGTTATACTATTTCAGAGGGTTTCGAGAAGATTAAAGAGGTTAAAGCATATAAAAACCCTAAAACGGTGTTAGACACTATCGCGATTCCTATCATTCTTTTCTTAAAATTTAGCTTATTGAAACGTAGTTGATTCATGATGTTGTGTTAAATACTGCTGTACAGCAAAGTGATTCAGTTACACAGATACATACATTCTTATTCACATTGTTTTCGATCATGGTTTCTCATACGACTCTGAATACAGTTCCCTGGGCTATACAGTAGGACCCTGTTGTCCACCCATCCTATATGTAACAGCTTGTCTCTAGTCTCTGACTCCCCACCCCTCCTTCCCCCCACAGCCCCACTTTGGAAACTTTAAGTCTGTGTCTGTGAGCTTGTTTCATAGGTAAGTTCATTTGGGTCATATTTGGGATTCCACATATAAGTGATATCACATGGTATTTCTCTTCTTCTTTCTGAGTTCCTTCACTTAAGATGGTATGCTGCTGCAAGCGGCATTACTTCATCACTTTCTTATGGCTGAGTAATATTCCAATGCTACATGCACCATGTCTTCTTCATCCATTTATCTGTCAATGGACACGTAGGTTGCCTCCATTTCTTGGCTATTGTAAATAATACTGCGGTGAACACTGAGGTACATGAATCCTTTCAAATTAGTTTTGTCCAGCTATATTCCTGGAAGTGGGATTGCTGTATCATACAGTAGTTCTATTTTTAGTTTTCTGAGGAACCTCCATACTGTTCTCCATAGGCTGCACCAATTTACATTCCCACCAACAGCGAAGGAGGTTCCCTTTTCTCCACACCATCTCGAGCATTTGTTATTTGCAGATTTTTTTTTTTTTAAATGATGGCCATTCTAACTGGGTTAAGATGGTACCTCATTGTAGCTTTGATTTCCTTTTCTCTAATTATGCTTATCATTCTTTGGACCACTATTTTGGTCATTCACGTGACTTTATATGATGATATGGTGACCAGACTTTCCACTCTGTGCAGAATTTCTGTGGGTGTATTACCTGGAGGATTAGGTGGACGATACATAAAAAGCATTTAGCACGGTTCATGCCACATGGTGTAGAATCACATGGCTGCAACATGATACGTGAAGATGCTGCACTCAGAGATAAGCCCAATACGGTTTCTGTTTGGACAATATTCGGAACCAAAATTTCTACACACAAATCAGCCAAGCACATGAAATAATTAATTAGAAGAGTATGAATAATGTACGAAAGGAATGCCTTAGTACTTAAGAGACATAAATCACAACTTGGAATTTATAGCCAACAGCAATTTGAAGGCTACATAATGGCATAAAATAATTGCAAATAACTGCAAAGAGAAATCCCTGTGGAAATGATGGCTATGTTTAAGGAAACGCAAGGAATGTTAAACACGTGGCGGATTCTAAATTTCCCAGCAAAGGGACTTTCTAGTGGTCCAGTAGTTAGGACTCTGCATTTCCACTGTAGAGAAATGTTATTTATTATTAAAATTATTTCCCTAGTCAGGGAAGTAATGCTGCATGGTCTGGGGGGAAAAAAATTCTGAAAGAAATATCCCAACAAAGCCAAAGCCTGGTGGTCCCATATCATCCATGAGTTCCAGTATTAGAGCAAGAAGGCCAGGCAGAGACTGAGTGGTTTTGACCCCAAACAGGCGTGTCTTTTACTGAGAAGCCTGGGGTTTCTGACATTCCCTCTGGTGCCTCAGCTGATGGAGTGAAAAAGCAAACCAGAAAGAGGGAATTCCAGGGTCTCAGAACCAAGTTTCTCTTTTTACTCTCAAGACGAGCAGATGTCTCAAAGCAAACAACCCAGGCACTTGGTGAAAGTGAAAGCCAGCCCATTTATTGCTAGCTGTTAAAAAAAAAAAAGAAAGAAACAGTGGAGAGTGTGGAGGAAAGAGGGAGTTATTTTATTATCTACTGCCCTTACAGCATCTTGGCAACCTGAAGGTCACGATAAGCTGATAGAGAGGTCTGTAATGTGAACAGTTGGAGCCCCTGGCTCCTTCCCAAGACCTTGCCACTTGGCTGTTTACAGCAGCAGGCGCCGGTCCAGGCCACACCATGACTGGCAGCTCATCTACCATTCCTTGACTCTCAGGGCATGGTGAGTACAGCCCAACCAACTTCTTTTTTTTTTTCTATTTTTTCTTCCATTAAGACAGTAAAAGGGATGATTCATGGTATACATGTTACATTCAGCCACAACTGAGAACAGAACTAGCTCAGAATGCCACAGCTTCAGGGCAAAGGACCCAAAGGAGCTGCTCTAATAATGAGCAAGGCGGGTCTCGAGGGCTGGGGCAACCAGAATGGGCATATGTGTTCCAGATCGACTGTGACAAGTCCTAGACAGTAGGCGTGCCGTCCGACAATTACCAGTGTTCCTAGCTTCTGGCTAGTCCTAGCCCCTTGTTCCTGCCTCTGTGGCCTCCGCGGTTTACACGCTTATTGGATCTCTGCCTCATCTTTCTTTTGTATTTCAGCCTGTGTGTTCGTTTCTTCCTCTACTTCACTCTCAAGGCAGGGAGGTTTCTCAGAAGATGATGCTCAGGCCAAGAGCCCAACTGACTTCTTAAAGAATAAGATGGTATTGCAGCTCATTGGGATACCAGTTGCCACCTAATTGCAAAGAAAACTCCAGTTCTTTCTAGTCCATAATTGACTAGCTTTGATGGGATTATACTTCTTGAACATGTTCTGTAAAACCAGAGTGGGGCTGAAAAGTCATGTACAGTGGCTATGGGAGTGGAGGGTGGAAACTCTGCCATCCATCTCTTATTAGTTAAATTTTACTTCTCCCTTCTTGATTATTTATTCATTCATTTAGCAAATATTTACCAAACACCACCACATGCTCAACCCTGAGGTGGGAGCTGAGAACACAAAGATAAGCAAATACTCAGCTTCAACAATACATTATTTAAAGAGTGTGATTGGTTTATCCTCAGTTCCACTCGGCAGAGGCACTTCCTGAACTTGTGCTTGAGAAGGGAGATGTGACCTTCCAGTCCTCCCGCTAAGCATTTGTCCTCATGTGCCTTCTGTTAGTACACGCATCACTCTGATGCTAAGTGTGATTGCGGGCTAAGCATTTTTCACACTGCACAACCCCTAAATGCATTACTCACCTTCTAGACAGCTGAGGAGCATCCTTGGGTAATCCTCCACCACCCGCAAGCTTGGTGTCCCAGGCTGCTTGAGAGCCAAACTCCCCAGCAAGAGGCAACTGTACTTCAAGGCATGAATCTTAAGGGGTTTGTGTTATAATGGGGTCAATGGCAAAGCAGGCCTCCGGACAAGGGCACGTGACCTGGCGGGAAGTGGTAGGGGGTGATGGAAGGGAGGGGCAGGGTTACCCCACTCAAGCATGATATCCCAGGTTAATATTAGAAGATGAGGGCTAGATTTCCAGGCAAAGAAATCACGGTGCTTCACTTCCATGGCAGTCCAGGGGTTAAGACTCCACCTTTTAGGGCTTCCTTGGTGGTTCAGTGGTAAAGAATCTGCCTGCCAATGCAGGAGACATGAGTTCAATCCCTGATCTGGGAAGATCCCACATGCCACGGAGTGACTGAGCCTGTGTACCACAACTACTGAGCTGGCGTTTGCTGCCACTGCTGAAGTCTATGCACCTGGAGCCCGTGCTCTGCAACAAGAGAAGCCACGCAACGAGAAGCCAGCGCACAAAACTGGAGAGCTGCCCCTGTTCGCCAAAACTAGAGAAAGCCTGCACACAGCCACAAAGACCCAGCACAACCAAATTAATACAATTAAAAAAGAGAGAGCGAGCGAGACTTTGCCTTCTGATGCAGGGGGTTCCATCCCCGGTCAGGCAACTAAGATCCCACATGCCTCAGGGACAAAAAAAACAAAAAAAAAACTAGAAGCAATATTATAACAAATTCAAGAAAGTCTTTAAAAATGGTCCACATTAAAAAAAAATCATGAAAGAAATCATGGCTTATGCTATGAAAACCATCTCCTGACATTTGGGCTAAAGGCCAAAGGCGACGTCTGTTTCCCTGTGGGCCATTTCTGCATGCTGCTTATTTCCCGGGGGCTTGCTTCCACTGCTCAGTTCTAAAAGTCAGAGAGCTGACTCTCTGACCGACAGTCGTTGGTATTAAAAGCTTTCAATATGCCAGGTTTCTCTGAGTGGCTTTCAAACCTTTAATCCCAGTGTTAGAAACCCGTCCTTTCTTTAGGTCAATAGCTTAAACTTGCAGAGGATAAGGGCAGACCCTGCTGGTTGCACAAAACACAGGGTAAATAAAGTCTTTAAATAAGAAAAGCAATGTCAGATCTGTGGGTCTGGTATTCGGGCTGCTTCCCACGAATCTCAACACAGAAACACGGGTGTATGGCTGGGAAACACGGGCGTATGGCTGGTACTCCAAGAATGATTTTGGTGTTTAAATTCCGTCATGTGGCCCCAGTCCTGAGGCATAGTTTGGAAAGGCCAAGTGGAACACTTCCCAGATGAAAATCAATCAATTGAGACCAAGAAAACAATTTCCTCTGTGACCTGTCTCAGAACAAGAATTTAGGTTTTCATCTTCTCCACAAAGGGATCAGGGTACCAAGCAGGCTGAGTAGTTGGTATTACAGTTTCTTGGATCAGAAAAAATACCTGTTTCCATCAATGCTGGGAGAGGGATGCAGATGCTTAAACGCAGGTCTTAGAGCACCGGGTGCTTCTGCTTCCCTCTGCAGGGAAAACAACTATTAATATAAGAATGTCAAGCTCCCCAACACATGGCCTGGCCAGCCCACTCTGCTGGGTCTCCATAGCCTCTCTCCAGTCCATTCCTTCCTTCTATGCTGTGCTAAGTTGCTTCAGTCATGTCCGACTCTTCTCAACCTCAGGGTCTGTAGCCTACCAGGCTCCTCTGTCCATGGGATTCTCCAGGCAAGAACATTGGAGTGGGTTGACATGCGCTCTCCTAGGAGATCTTCCTGACCCAGGGATTGAACTCCCTTATGTTTCCTGCATTGGCAGGCAAGTTCTTTACCACTAGCACCCCCTGAGAACCCCCTTCCTTTCTTTTATTAATAAATAATCTGGGCCTTATGCTCCAATACTTTGGCTACCTGATGCTAAGAGATGACTCACTGGAAAAGACCCTGATGCTGGGAAAGATTGAGTGTAGAAGGACAAGGGGATGACAGAGGATGAGATGGTTGGATGGCATCACCGACTCAATGGACGTGAGTTTGAGCAAACTCCAGGAGGTAGTGAAGGAAAGGGAAGCCTGGCATTCTGCAGCCCATGTGGTTGCAAAGAGTCAGACACGACTTAAAGACTGAACAAATGCTCTAGAGAGAGACCTTTAGAAAAGTCCTGGATACCTTAAAAACACTCACTGATTCTGTGCAAAGCCCTCTCTCAAGGATTTCAGTTTAAAAAGATAAACAATAAACACAGTCCAGTGCCCGTCAAGGAGTGAACGTTTAAACTAGCGGTGGTCCACTCATACCAGGGAACGTCACTTAGAACTTAAAATCCAGGGATGGTTGATATAAGCAACAACTTGGATGGATCTCCAGGGATTTACGCTGAGTGAAAAAAAGCTAATCTCAAAGGCTGCATGCTGTATAGATTCTATTTACATAACAATCTGAAATGACAACATTCCCTAGATGAAGAATGGATTATAGTCAGCCCTTCATATCTGTGGGCTTTGCATCCATGGATATGAAGGGCTGGCTATACCATGCCAACTTGAGCATCTGTGGGTTAGCATCCACGAGGGGTCCTGGAATCAGTCACCCTCACATACTGTGGGACGGCTGTAGGGGTGGCCGGGGGTTAGAGATTAGGGGAGGTGTGGCTTTACGAGGGTAGCAGGAGGGACCTGTGCGGTGGGACTGGTCTGTACCTAGACTGTGGTGGTGGTCACAGGACTCTACCCATGAGATAAAGCTGCAAAGACTAAATTTGCACATACATACACACGAGTGCATGTAAAACTAGAAAAACCAGCAGGTGAACTGCATCCATGTCAACTTCTGACTACGGTTATCTGGTGGCTCAGTGGTAAAGAATCCCCCTGCCAAGCAAGAGACCCAGGTTCGATCTCTGAGTTGGGAAGATCCCCTGGAGAAGGAAATGGCAACCTACTCCAGTATCCTTGCCTGGGAAACTCCATGGACAGAGGAACCTGGTAGACTACAGTCCATGGGGCTGCAAAAGAGTCGGACACGACTGAGCGACTAAACAACAATTATTATGCACTCTGTACCACTGGGCATATTTTTGTATTATTTCTGTATTAATCATGTTAATTAAAAATAACCCATATTAATTTCTGTATTATTTCTGTATCTGTATCTTTCTGCATTATTTCTTATATATGCCAGTGAATGTACAACTGGCTCAAAATTAAAAGTTAACAAAAGGATGCATAGGTCAAAGGAGAGCACAGTTCAGCTTCATTCAGACACGCTGCAGAGCCCTGAGCACTTAAAGGGACGCAGGTGCCCTCCTTGGCACCACCTCTGCCATCACACACAGCTTCTGAGACTGCTGGCACCTCTTTATGGATCTTGCCAAAAATTCAGCTGCACATCAGAATTAATCAACCAACACCTGGAGCATGAGTTTCACTCAGAAAGATAAAGACTTATCATAGTATTTTTATGAGAAAAATGGACCATGACTTACATGAACCATATCTATAGTGGGAACTCTAGGTATCTTTTTTGGAACCATGGGCCCTGGGCAGTTGGAAATGATATGAATCCCTTGACCTTCCTATTTCTTTGCTTTGTATTTTTCTTCTTTAATTTTCAGGCATATTTTTGTGTGCAACCTAAATATCACACAAATGCAGCCTGTAGCTACATGTACACACATCATATTAGCTCTAAGTGCATAAGCACACTATCCTCTCAAACATACTCCTAATCTTCCCCAAGTGTGGAATAAATTTCAAACCATTAAATAAAATGATCTGATACTGTCCATACAGATGTTTCCAACCCTCACCCCCTCCAATGACATCACTGTTTCCATGGTAACTAATGTACTTCAAAGTAGAAAATGCAGATGATGGCTTTAAAAGGGCGGGCGGGGGGGGGGGTAGGCAGACAAATGATACAAACCAAACATGTCACAGTGTATGCGGTGATGCTGGATGTACCTGCATTATGGGCTGCCAGCTCAGGGACAAGCAATAAATATTTTATGAGAACCATTATGCTAACCGTCTATATAACAATGACCTATCAAATTACACAATTGCCTTCAGAAGCATGGCTGCCCCATTCAACACACATAGGTAAAAGTGTGGGAAAGGTGGGAAAGGGGATGAATTAGGAGGTTGGGACTAACATATATATGTATGTATGCTGCTGCTGCTAAGTCGCTTCAGTCGTGTCTGACTCTGTGCGACCCCATAGATGGCAGCCCACCAGGCTTCCCTGTCCCTGGGATTCTCCAGGCAAGAATACTGGAGTGGGTTGCCATTTCCTTCCCCAATGCATGAAAGTGAAAAGTCAAAGTGAAGTTGCTCAGTTGTGTCCGACTCCTAGCGACCCCATGGACTGCAGCCTACCAGGTTCCTCCGTCCATGGGATTTTCCAGGCAAGAGTACTGGAGTGGGTGCCATTGCCTTCTCTCTATATATGTATATATATATATACACAAAAGATAGTAATCAACAAGGACCTACTGTAGAGCATGGGGGACTCTACTCAGTATTCTTGTTACAACCTATATGGGTAAAGAATCTAAAATAGAATAGATATATGTACATGTATGACTGAGTCACTTTGCTGTACACCTTAAAGTAACACAGCACTGTAAATAAATTTTATTCCAATATAAAATAAAAATTAAAAAAATAAAAAATTTACCAAAAATAAGTGAGTGTTCAATAGCACAGGTACAGAACATGAGCAGAGTTTCAAATCAGAGTCACATACTTTGTTTTACAGTTATGCTGTTATTATGTCTGAGAATAGCTATTTCAGAAATATTTGAATGCCAGGAAGACTGTAACTGCTTACAAGAAAGAAGTGAAGAAAACTGATAGGGGAAAAGCCTCTATTCTTAGTTCCAACATGTACAAAAAAGGGATAAAATCTCCAGGAAATGCAACATTGTTTTAGCATAAGGCCCTTTTGGTGAAGCGTGGGTACTTCTTTCAGTTGCTGTCTGTATCTTATTATTCGGATGTTGGTGAATGAAAACTTTTCTGGACGTGAAAATCCATGCTCTCAGTTGTAGGGAAGGCAGTGAGGAGGTGACAATTCTGGATGGTTTAACATAAAACTGGAGTCTGCTTTTAAAACATAAGAGAATGTTTGATCTGTCCCTGTCAAAATGTCATTCTTAACACCTGACACTGAAGATACTGAACAGAAGCTTCCAGAGGTTCCATCGCGTATTCCGTCCCTGCACTGCAGGAGCCTATGTTGAGAAGACCACGTGATGACACCCTGACCTACAGACACCCGAGGAGCCATTAATACTTGCTTCTTCTGATGCCTTTGGCCACCACCGAGGACCAGGAACGCATCTGGAGTCGTGGAGCCGGGTTAATGCCCAAACCCATAACCTGCTTAAGATCTCACAAAGGATGGCTTTACTTCTGGGATTCTGCCCCATTTTGCCGGCTTGTGCTCTGTGTTTCAGTCAAGCTGCAGATAGAAGTCTTTCCCCAGGACAATATCTGCGCTGACCTGCCATCTAGTGCACCAAGGATGGGGCAGGTGACCTGGCACCACCCCTACACACACACACACACACACATGTTTGGCTTCATGCTCAGGGCAGATTACAGGTCTCCCGTGGCTTTGAGACCCCCTGAGCCACTCTCTTCCTAAAACACCCCTTTCCACAGACACCCCCTCCCCGCCCTCTTTTTCTTGGCTGCACTGGGTCTTAGTTCTAAATTACAGTATGTGGGGTCTAGCTCCCCGGCCAGGGGTGGCCGGAACTGGCCCCCTGAATTGGAAGCATGGAGTTCTTTGCTGGACCACCAGGGAAGTCCCTTCACAGATCACTTTTTGGAAAACTAAACTCTTTTTTTTTTTTTTGCTAGGAGATTGAGTCTAGAGTTCAAGGCCTTCCTTTACTTCACTGTGACCTCCATCCAATGGCACCATCTTCCTTACCCTTCTCCACAGGGGGCCACTGCCAGAGCCACAGCCCTCTGTCAGACATTGCCCCTCCTCCCCTAAGCCCACACCTTCTCCCTGCACCAACGACCCCACTTCTTCTGCGGGGTCCACTTCAATGTTCTGCTCCTGCCCATCTCTATAAAGGGGTCTTTACATCCAGCCGTCCATACTCACTCACTCTTCCAAGAATCTCGGCCTTTGTTGCTGTTCTGATGTAATTTACAAACATTTGCAGGAAAGTACCACAACGTAAGCACCTTTGGAGCAGAGATTTCTGTGTGTTTTGATAATGGCTGGCAAAAGGGCCTGGCAAATCACAGAAGCTCAATAAATAGATCTTGAATTTTTATGGTAGCATCACAGAACACAAACACCTTAAATGTTTTAAGGGCAAGAGAGAGAAGAGAGCAGGGCTGGACATAAAAATTAAAAATATATACAAAAATGGGACTTCCCTGGAGGTCCAGTGGTTAAGATTCACCTTCCAGTGCAGGAGGTGTGGGTTCGATCCCTGGTTGGGGAACTAAGACCCCACATGTCTCGTGAACCAAAAACCAAGACATAAAACAGAAGCAGTATTGCAACAGATTCAATAAAGACTTTAAAAATGGTCCAAATTAAAAAAAAAAATCTTTAAAAAATATATACACAGAGAATTGCCATCATCATTTGCAGGGGCTTCATGCCAAATTAATTAAAACATTAAATACTTAATGCCATAGCATAAAATGTAAGGGAAGAAATTCTTTCCCATCAAAATTTAATGCCTCAGATCAATAAAAACTATCTTAAAGACCAGGAAATAAATCAAGTAATACAAGCCACAAATAATAGAAAAGGACTTTGGGAAAGTGGTCTGTTTCAGTCCAAATGCAGAAGAAAGTGATGGAAATGGGATTTATCACTCCATGGAGTTGAACTGGTTCCATTTGCGTCAAACAGCAGGACCTCAAACATATTGGCAAAAGTAAAATATCTATAATTAGCTGTTAGAGTGTTCGTAACCAGGAATGTGAGTAGAAGGCCTGGGGTACAGCAACTCCTGCCACACAGAGCACATCCACACGAGGTGGCCAGCCCACGGGAGCTCATCGTTGCGGCCAGCCCAGGGGAGCTCAACATTGAGGACCGCAGGGCCACGTGGGAGACGCCGTGCAAAACACAACAGGCCAACTCGAGAGAAAGGCCAGGTCATATCTCTGCTCAGTCCAGGAATGTGTCCAGGTTGGGGCCTTCAGAATACCTGTGACCACACATGTCCTCTGTTCGCAGGAGGTCAGCCTAAGATCAGCAGAAAGGCCCGCCCAGAGGCCAGAGCCAGCCTTACGGTCTGAGTCCGGAAGCCTGGGGCCACTAGGAAAGGCCGAGTTGGGAGTGAAAGCTGAGAGCAGGGCTCCAGTAGGAGGCAGCATCTCATCTGAGGAGCTGGGACCCCCCCTATCAGAGTCCACAACTCTAAGGACTATTTATGCTTTGTAGGTAGGAGATAGATGGGCCCCTGGGCTGGACAGTTGGTGTTTGTCAAGTGGAGCAAAACTGAAGCTTTGCTCTCACCCAGACACTCCAAGGACAAAGCTAGTGGCAGAAGCTTAGCTCTGCTGATGTGAAGAGCTAAGACGACCACTCCTGAGGTCAAGGAAGTCTTTCTTGTCTGCACATGCGCAGGAAGGTTCCTTGGGGGTCAAAAAGGGAGAGGGTGCCAACCCTTAATAAAGTGTGGACATGCACTGGCAGACCTACAGTGGGATCCATCTACAGTGGTGGGATCCATCTTAGCAAGAAGTTGTGCACCCGTGTTGGGTAGGTCCTAGGATCAGTCAGGTGTGAAGAAAGAAACAAGGAAATTGGCCAAAGGCACTTGGTCAAAGAGGTAAACAAGACCCAGAAGGACTGTCCTAAATGAGGGGTTTAAATCACCTCTTCACTGTGCTCCTCCTCGTTAGGAAGGACGCTCATACCCTTGCTCTCTGGATGTGTATTTCCGCCTTGCTTCTGACTTATGACACCATGCCCAAACCCTCTCTCTGGTTTTTGTCTCCGGGAAACACTCTAGCCTTCAATGGGGGTGGTCGGTAAGAGCCAGGGCCACTTTGCGTCTAGCCTCCAGACACTGGTGGTCTAGCAGTTCAGATTCCTGGTTTTCATCCAGGCAACCCAGGCTCAATATCAGTTCCTGGGCAGGGAACTAAGATCTCTCTTAGTGGTCTTCAGGACCGCTCATTGCTGCCTCTGCAAGATCACTTCCAGAGCAGAGATTGGCAAGTGTATCCTGGAAGAGACCAGACGGTACACAGTTAAGGTTCCTCCATCCACGTGGTCTCTGTCACAACCACCCCTGCTGCTGGATCACAAATGGAGCTGAAGACAAGGACCTGGACACGAACCCATGTGTTTATGTTCCAAAAACACGGCGCTCACAAAGCTGTCTGCAGGCTGGATCTGGCTCACGGGCCACAGTTTGCAGACCTTGCTCGAGAGCCTTCTGCACAATTCGGCTCCTGATCTTCAGCCATCCCTCCCCCATGGTACTGACCATAAAACCCTTAGAGCAAAAAGGGCCAGACAACTGTCTTCAGGGACCCATGGGAGGGGTGACAGTGAGAATGAGGCCGAGATTCATTAAGCACGTGTGCCAACCACCGTACTCAGCTTTTCACATCTGATGGGTCCGTTCACGCCCACAAGAACCCCTTGAGCCGGGTCCTTTATTCTCTCCAAGTTACAGATGAGGACACTGAGGTCTGGAGGGTGAAAAACCAACCCAGAGTCATGCCTGAGGGGTGGAGCTGGGGGTAGAATCCAGGAATCTATAACCTGGGCAGACAGTGCCCACATCATGCCAGTCAGCCTTGGGCGAAAGACCATGACCACCGTAAGAGGAAAGCAGGAGCAGCAGAGGCCTGAGAATTGTCTTCACAGCAGAGGGGCGACCGGGTCCCCAACACTGAGCTGTACACAGGGACAAGAGCGAAGGCTAAATAGGACAGTGTATGCCAAGTATCAGGCACGTAGCAGACACTCAACAGACAAGAGAGGTCATTATTACTGATAAAGCAGCTCTCCACGTGGAACTAGTGGTAGAGAACCCGTGTGACAATACAGGAGACGTAAAGACACACGAGTTCAGTCCTTGGGTCAGGAAGAGCCCCTGGAGAAGGGCATGGCAACCCACTCCGGTATTCTTGCCTGGAGAATCCCACGGACAGAGGAGCCTGGCAGGATGCAGTCCATGGGGTCAGAAAGAGTCAGACACAATTCAAGCAACTCAGCACGCGCACAGAAGATACCAGCTTCAAGAGAAAGAACGTGCCTTCCACTTGGAGGTCTGGCTGTCACCACCCATCTCAACCCAGCAGTCAACCTTAGCACCAGGAACAGGGGACAGCAGGCATTTTATTTTATTGATATTGTAGATGTCACTTCTATCTTTATTTATTTATTTTTTGGATGTGTGACAAGCAGGATCTTAGTCCCCCTGACCAGGGATTGAACCAATGGTCCCTGCAGTAGAAGCACGGAGCCTTAACCACTGGACCACCAGGGAAGTCCAACCTTTAAGCTATTAAAGTCCATTTTAATATGAAGTACTTCAAAGAGTGGGGCTTCCCCGGTGGCACTAGTGGTAAAGAACCCTCTTGCTAATACAGAAGACATAAAATCCTCAGGTTCAATCCCTAGGTTGGGAAGATCCCCTGGAGGAGCAAATGGTACCCCATTCTAGTATTCTTGCCTGGGAAATCCCAAGGACAGAGGAGCCTGACAGGCTACAGTCCATAGGGTCACAAAGAGTGAGACACGACTGAAGCAACTTAGCATGCATTCAGAAGAGTGCCTTCCCAGTGACCTAACATAAACAAAATGTAAATCTAATCAAGAAAAACACTAGTGCTCAATGAGAGGACAAGTTAGATCAAACTAAGAGGAATAACTAGGCAAATTCTGAAAAGAGAACAATCTGTAGAAGGTTCCTACCTCTTCGAAGAGTCGAAAACCTCTTTAAAAAGTCAACATCAGTAGCAAAAAGTGGGGGAATTACAAGAGACTGAAAGTGATAGGCTTATGTTGACTGCAACATTATTCACAATAGCTAAAATGTGTTAGCAACCTAAGTGTCTATCAACAGATGAACGGACAAGCAATATTTACAGTGGAAGCAATATTTACAGTATATATTTACAATGGAAGATTATTTCAGCTTTTAAAAGGAAGGAAAGGGCTTCCTTGGTGGTCCAGTGGTTACAAAGCTGCCTCCCAACGCAGGGGACACAGGCTCGAACGCTGGTTCAGGAAGATTCCACACGCTGCTGGTCAACTCAGCCCGTGAACCACAACCACTGAAGCCCGCGTGCCTAGAGCGCATGCTCCATAGCAGGGAAGCCGCCACAATGAGAAGCCCGTGCATCACAACGGCACCCCCACTTACCCAAGCAGGGAAAGCCTGAGTGCAGCAACTAAGACCCAGCACAGCCAAAAATAATAAACACACACACCTTAAAAAAAAAAAGGAAGGAAATTCTGAAGTACAGTTCAACAGTACGTGAAGGGAAATAATTCAGAGACAAAAGAATACTGTACAATTCCATTTACGTGGGCTATCTAGAGTATTCAAATCATAGAGACAGAAAGTAGAACAGTAGTTGCCAGGAGCTAGGAGAAGGGAATAGAGAGTTATCGTTTAATGGGCTCAGAGTTTCAGTTTTTCAAGACGAAAAGAGTTCTGGAGATGGATAACGGTGATGGTCACACGACAACACACATGTAGTTCATGTCACTGAACTGTACACTTAGGAATATTGAAGATGGTAAGTTCCATGTTACATGTATTTTATCACAATAAAAAGAACTGGAAAAAAAGAGACTGAAAGTCCTATAACAAATGAAATGCAAGATCTTTAATTGGTTTGTGGTTGTTTAGAAAAGACACAGAGAGTTCTAGAGATGGAGCTAAAGATGGAGCTAGCAATGCCCAATGGAGATACTTTGGCAACATTTGGAGAAATTTGATAATGTAGCAGGTATGAGTTGAAATGAGGGGATATTATCAGGAGTGATAATAAGGTTGTGGTTTTATGGTAAATGATCATACCTCATGGAGAGGCATAACAAAGTACTAAGGCGTGAAGTAGCTTCATTTCTATAGTTACAAGTGGCTAAAAAATGTACATTCACATACTTCCATGTGTATATATGTTGTTGTTTAGTCACTAAGTCATGTCCAACTCTTTGCTATCCCATGGACTGCAGCACACCAGGCTTCCCTGTCCTTCACTATCTCCCAGAGTTTGCTCAAACTTATGTCCTTTGAGTTGGCGATGGCATCCAACCATCGCATCCTCTGTCCTCTGTGTGTATATATGAAGCAAATATGCCAAATGTTAATAATTGTTCAGTCCTAGGTGGTGAATACATGGGTGTGTTCACTGTACTATAATTTCTAATTTTGTCTTGTTTGAGAATTTACAATATAGAATTAAAAATAAATGAGGGGTAAAAATGCCCACCTATCTCCCAGGGTTATATAAGGCTTAAATGACATAAACCATGACAACACTTTGTAACCCATTAAACATTCCACACCAGTAAGATGGTGGCACTGTATTCATTTTTGGCGTCGATAATAAAACCGAGACCTAAGGTAAATAAATGATTCCCCAACCAGCACTATTTCAATAAATATAAATCTATTCTCAGTAAGTCCGGTGAAACACTTTTTGAATAAGGTACACGTAATTTTGTACTAAGGTTTTGAAAAATGTCTATCTGATGAAGAAGTGACCATTAATTAGAGTGTCTGTTCCCACTGGCACGGAGCAGTCTGTAATTTTGTGGGGGTTGTTATAGCAGAGTTACTACATAATGGCCCTTGTTTGTGAGTGGCTGGCTGTTCAGACAGAGAATGCAGTCAAGGGCTGAGCACGCAGGTAGCAACACGCTGGGAGCAGGGACCCTGTGCCCGGCTGGGGAACAGACAACAGCTCATTTCCAAAAGCTCGCCTCACCTGTAAAGGCCACCCTGCACTCACAGGAAGCAGGACACAGATAACACAGTTCTCTGGTCTAATGAAGTCATGCTCAACCTTCGTGACCTTTTTCTGCAGTTAAAAATTAAAAAAAAAAAAAAGACGACCAGCCATGTTCTCTCACAAGGAGTAATGTGTTACAGTGATAGGAAAACATCAAACCTACTTAAGCACTCGGTTCAGCGGCAGTTTCTTGAGGTGTCATCTGAGAAAAGAGAAGGGATTTCAGAGCAAATGAAAACTGAGATACCCAGGATCAAACACTCCTTCTGTCCATGTGGGCGAGTCATTCAAATTCCCAGAGTCCCAGTGTTCTTGGTTGTTAAATAGAAATAAGAGTATTTATCACACCAGGTGTCATGAGAGTCAAATCCAACTATGTACACACTTCCTGACACATGTAAGACTCTCACAAAATGTCTGTTCCCCTCCCCTCAGTGACCATCCCCTCCAATCTCCTTATTCCATTTCACTGTGAAAAGTAAAATAGGTAAGACATGAGAGGGACTTTTCTGGTGGTCAGTGGCTAAGACTCCACGCTGCCAATACGGAGGACCCAGGTTTGATCCCTGGCCAGGGAACTAGATCTCACATGCTGCAATTAAGATAGAAGATCCACTGAGCCGGTCTGAATGCAGGTCAAGAAGCAACAGTTAGAAATGGACATGGAACAACAGACAGGTTCCAAATCAGGAAAGGAGTACATCAAGGCTGTATATTGTCACCTTGTTTATTTAACTTATATGCAGAGTACAGCATGCAAAATGCCAGGCTGGATGAAGCACAAACTGGAATCAAGATTGCCGGGAGAAATATCAATAACCTTAGATATGCAAATGACACCACCTTACCGCAGAAAGCAAAGAGGAACTAAAGAGCCTCTTGATGAAAGTGAAAGAGAAGAGTGAAAAAGCTGGCTTAAAATTCAACATTCAAAAAACAAAGAACACGGCATCCGGTCCCAACACTCCAGGGCAAATAGATGGGGAAACAATAGAAACAGTGACAGAGTTTATTTTTGGGGCTCCAAAATCACTGCAGTTGGTGACTGCAGCCATGAAATTAAAAAATGCTTGCTCTTTAGAAGAAAAAAGCAGAGACATGACTTTACTGAGTAAGGTCTGTCTAGTCAAGGCTATGGTTTTTCCAGTAGTCACATATGGATGTAAGAGTTGGACCATGAAGAAAACTGAGCACCGAAGAATTGATGCTTTTGAACTGTGTGTTGGAGAAGACTCTTGAAAGTCCCTTGGACTACAAGGAGATCAAACCAGTCAATCCTAAAGGAAATCAGTCCTGAATATTCATTGGGAGGACTGATGCTGAAGCTGAAGCTCCAATAATTTGGCCATCTGATGTGAAGAACTGACTCACTGGAAAAGATCCTGATGCTGGGAAAGATTGAAGGAAGGAAGAGAAAGGGACAAGGGAGGATGAGATGGTGGGATGGCATCACCAACTCAATGGACATGGGTTTGAGCAAGCTCTGGGAGTTGGTGATGGACAGGGAAGCCTGGCATGCTACAGTCCATGGGGTTGCAAAGAGTTGAATGTGACTGAGTGACTGAACTGAACTGACTGAAAGTATTTTTACTTTATTAAGAAATAAAATAAAGTCATGAGAAATCTGGATTTATATCAGCAAAACAAAGCTGTAAACAACCCGTCATACAGAAATAAGGGGATGAAATAGAACAAAACACAGTGGATCAGTGGTAAAGAATCCACCTGCAATGTAAGAGACACAGGTTCAATCCCTGGGTTGGAAAGATCCCCTGGAGAAGGGAATGGCATCCCACTCCAGTATTCTTGCCTGGAAAATCCCATGGACAGGGGAGGCTGGTGGGTGGGTCTACAAAAGAATCAGACATGATGGAGCAACTAAACCACCACCACCATTCAATCTTTGAAAACGATACTTCTCCATTAAAATGGTACAAACTTCCACACAAAATCTCACTCTTCTGAAACTTAACCAAAAAAAAAAAAAAGGGGGGGTATATCAGAAATAAACTAATTACCAGTCAAGAAACAAATAAGAGAATGAACCCACCCCAGTGTCATAAAACTAAATACTGCCTCCCAAGAAAAGTGAAGAAAATTTCTAAGAGCAGAACAGAATGGTATAGTGTAGCAAGGCTCGTAAGTCCACCACCCTCGGGAAAATTAGCCAGTGAATAAATTAATGTCCGAGAGATTTCATTAATATTGCATATCTGGAGAAAAGCACCCTGATAGGTATCCTTGTATTCCTCTTTTCTCACTGGGAAAAGTGACAGCATCTGCACGGGAGGAAAGGCCGAGGAGGAGCTGTGAGCCATGCGGCTACTTATCCCTGCGGGAAGAAAGGGAAGGCTCCAGGAGCGAAAGCCAGGTCACCGAATACCGCCCATGGATACACAGGGTGCGCCCCCACACAGGAAGACGGAGCCCGCTTATAGGACCTTTAAAAGATCCCCGGAGCAAAAGCTACCAAGCCCACGTCTTCTGGCCAGAACTAGTCTGCACCCTGTGTGCCACCTGCTATAGCTCAGCTCATCCTGGCTGCTTGGTGTCTTCCGGCCACAGAAAGCATCAACAGAAACAACAGCCTTCAGACTCTAACTGGGCAGTCAGGGGGAAGTAAAGAGAAGCTTCACATGGAGAAATTACCCACACCCAGAACAACAAAGATCTGGGCAGACTCACTCCAGCAAGAACTAAGTGGGAAAAAAGCCAACAAAAAAGCATGGCAGCTATAAACACAGACTCTTGACGGAAAGGAAAAAATGAAACACTGAATCAAAGACAAAGCAGTCATGCAAGTTCCCTGGTGTTCCAGTGGTTAAGACTTCACCTTCCAATGCCTCAGGGCAAAACACCAAAACACAAAACAGAAATGATATTGAAACTAATTCAATAAAGACTTTCAAAATGATCCACCTTAAAAAAAAAAAGTATTCAGCCTAAAAGAAAACAAAACCCAAGAAGAGGATTCCCCCTAAAGGATCTTTGAAACGTAAAAACTTTATGTGACTGTGAGTTCAATAAACTGAAAAGTCAAAGCAATATTAACAAACACAAACAAAAAGGAACAAGATTGTAGACCTAAAGAAATAAATTGGAGATTAAAATAAACATTAGAGATCAATATATAAAATAAAATCTGTATAGAACAAAGGAAAGGTGGCTTTGAACCCAATGTACTGACTAGAGGGAAGCGAGACATCAATACAGTAAATATAGGCCTAAAATCAGAGATTAAAATAATCAAAGGAAAACAAATAACTAAGGAGTTCAAAGACAATCAACATAGATAACTGACATGGTTATAGCAGGGAACTCACCATGCAGAACCAAGAAAGTATAAAAGGCACTATAAGAAAAGTGCCCTGAGATTAATAAAGAATGGACTCTGTTAACTGAATGAAAATATCAAGTTCCAGAAATGTACAGCACACGTTATACACCAGTAACATATACGGTGACTAAGTTATATGTCCAGGATTAAAAAAGAATTGCCCAGGCATTTCATCTATAAGCAAACAATCTACAAAGGAGGAAAACTTAGACTGGCCATGGACTCCTCTACAGCAACGTTCAAGAGCAGAAAACAGTGGCCTCTTTCCAGTTTTAAGTCAATCTTCTGTTAAGTTTTTAAAATTGTGTTTATTTGTTTCTGGTTGCCCCGGGTCTTCACTGCTGTCCGGGCTTCTCTCTAACTGCCCCGAGTGAGCCTCCTCTCTAGCTGCGGTGCTGGGGCTTCCCCTCGTGGTGGGCTCCCTTGTTGTGGAGCATGGACTCTGGGGTACGCAGGCTTCAGCAGTACGTGGGCTCAGCAGTTTGGCGGTACGTGGACTGAGTTGTGGCTCTCAGGCTTAGTTACTCCACAGCATGTGGAATCTTCCTGGATCAGGGATCAAACCCGCATTTCCTGCATTGGCAGGAGGATACTTTATCACTGAATCACCACGGAAGCCCTAAATCTTCTATTAAACTTGACTGAAATGAAACTTTTCATTTTAAGAACATGTATCTTATAAAGTATGTCCAGCCAGCCCACCATTTCTCCATGTAAGCACAGAAGAACTCTGCAATGGTATGCTACTGCTGATAATTATAAGGGGGAAAGGGAAAGCATCACCATTCAGTTGTGACTAACTCTGCGACCCCATGGACTGTAGCCCACAAGCCTCCTCTGTCCATGGGATTCTCCAGGCAAGAGTACTGGAGTGGGTTGCCATGCTCTCCTCCAGGGGGTCTTCCCAATCCAGGGATCGAACCTGGGTCTCCCACCTTGTAGGGGGAATCACTCTAAACTCCTCCTAAAATTAATACCTTGATCCATGCTAGAGGAACCTCTCTCCCTTCAGAAGTCACTGAGAAAAAACAAACAAACAAACACCTGTTCTTCCAACTTCCTCACTCAGTCCTCCCCAAAGGGGGCTTGAGTGACTTACCCAATCAGTAAGGCTGAGGAAGAAACCTAGCAAGCTTGCACGATCTCTTCCTCTCCTCTGTGAATACCACCAATTAATTCTTAATTAGTGAAAAAAGAAAGTAAAAAGGTGATTATCACTCTCAAACCCCGACATCGGTCATGATTATTTCTGAATGGTAGGATTTGGAGTTCCTTAAGTGAAGAGGAACTCAAAAGCCTCTTAATGAAAGTGAAAGAGGAGAGTGAAAAAGTTGGCTTAAAGCTCAACATTCATAAAACTAAGATCATGGCAGCTGGTCCCATCACTTCATGGGAAATAGATGGGGAAACAGTGGAAACAGTGTCAGACTTTATTTTTCTGGGCTCCAAAATCACTGCAGATGGTGACTGCAGCCATGAAATTAAAAGACACTTACTCCTTGGAAGGAAAGTTATGACCAACCTAGATAGCATATTGAAAAGCAGAGATATTACTTTGCCAACAAAGGTTTGTCTACTCAAGGCTATGGTTTTTCCTATGGTCATGTATGGATATGAGAGTTGGACTGTGAAGAAGGCTGAGCGCCGAAGAACTGATGGTTTTGAACTGTGGTGTTGGAGAAGACTCTTGAGAGTCCCTTGGACTGCAAGGAGATCCAACCAGTCCATCCTAAAGGAGATCAGTCCTGGGTGTTCATTGGAAGGACTGATGCTGAGGCTGAAACTCCAATACTTAGGCCACCTCATGTGAAGAGCTGACTCATTGGAAAAGACCCTGATGCTGGGAGGGATTGGGGGCAGGAGAAGGGGACGACAGAGGATGAGATGGCTGGATGGCATCACTGACTCGATGGACGTGAGTCTCAGTGAACTCCGGGAGTTGGTGATGGACAGGGAGGCCTGGTGTGCTGCAATTCATGGGATCACAAAGAGTCGGGCACAACTGAGTGACTGAACTGAAACTATCTTTATTCAAAGTTTTCTTCATTTTAAAATTCTTCATAATGAACATATATTATTTTTACAAAACAGGAAGGTCAGTTTTCTTTCTTATTCTCTTACAAAAATTTCTTTGGTCTAGTTATGTTGAGATAAAATCGACATACAAGACTGTATAAGTATAAAGGGCACATAGTGATTTGACTTATATATGTCATGAAATGATGACCACAATAAGGTTAGTGAACATCCATCTTCTCATACAGATAAAAACGAAAGAAATAGGAGAAAAACATTTCTTTCCTTGTGATGAAAACTCAGGATTTCGTCTCCTAACAGCCGTCGTGTGTAACAGACAGCAGTGTTAATTACATTTATCATGTTGTGCAAAACATCCTTAGTACTCATTCAACACAACTGGAAGTTTGACCAACTTGACTATTTTTACCCATTTCTCCCTCTCACATCCCTGCCTCTGGTAACCGCAAATCTGATTTCCTTTTCTATGAGTTTGCTTTTAACGTATAATTGACCTACAACCCTATGTAACCTCCCAGTGTACAAGGTAGTGATTTGATGTTCTTTCTATACATTTCAAAATGACCATCTTGATAAGTCTAGTTACCATAAGGTCATTTTCCTTTAAAACCAGGACTCCAGAGAAGAACATCTAATGTAACAGAAGGTGGTTGCAATGGTTTAGGGGAAAGAGCAGGTTCCAAACAGAATGTGTAATGTGATATGATTTTATTATAAATAATTAATAAGAGCAACATACTGCAGAGAGGTACTGGCTAGGCACTTTGAATAGATTACCTCGTTTGGTAGCCTCAAGCTCATCTGAAGTAGGTATATTCACTACCACATCCTCAAAGCCCTGAAAGAATGTGGGTGGGTAGACCCAGAGAGAGTGAAAGTTCGCCCAGCAAAAAGTCAACATTGTGACTCCAGGTCACAGCATCACGGATGACGTTTGCTTCTTCTTCACTTTGTAATGTGTCTATAATTATTTGTATTTTCCAAAATTTTAACACACATATTCCTTGCATAATAAGTAAGACAATAAAGTCTTTGTGTTAAGAAAAAAAAAAGCCACCAGCATGAACTTGAAGTTCAAGTTAATGGTAAAGCTAAGCAATGTGGCCACACAGGGCTTCGAGACATCTCAGCCCATGCTGGAACCAGCTGTGTGGGGCAACAGGTGTGAGTCCACAGGCCAGGGAGGTATTCCAGCCAGACTCCACACACCCTCCACAACAGCCTTTGAAGCTGAAAGGCAAACATGCTCAGTAAATCCACCAGCCTCCTAGTCCCCCACGTCACAGGGCCTCATCCCAGTAACCAGCCCTGTTCCTAGGATATCTTCTCTCTTGACCCTCCCAGGTCCTAACTCCTGGGATCTGCGAATGTGACTTTATTAGGAAACAAAGTCTTAGCAGATGTAATGATGACTATTCCAAGGACGAGTGCCCCCACTCACCCCGCCCCAACCCCACTCCGCCCCAGCAGCTTGCCAAGTTCTTCTCAAGGAGAGCAGGAGGGGAAGTTTGAATGGCCTCCATCCAATTTTTAAACTGAAAACCACACGCCCACTTTTTGCTTGGAGACGTTTCCTGTGTGTGAACACAGTTTGTTCTGTTACCAGCTTTAAAGTTATCCAGAACTGATACATCCGAGGCCAAGCTAAAGTGTTTGGTTTTTTTTTTTTTAAGTCCAATAGGAGAGGACCTTTCCTAATGCTGGCTCATCTTGCAGAAATCTCATTTGGAGATAACTCAAGAGAGAGGATGAAGACAGAGGTGTCATTGTGTGTGGATGGCAAGGTCCCCCTCCTCCACTGCTCCCGTCCCCCTGAAAACAGTGCTCCGGGACCCGGGGCAGCCTCCTGCCCCTCAGCTCCATCATGCAACACAGCCATGCCTGCTCCCAGCCCCGTCCGAGGCTGTGGCCTCCTTCCACACGCTCAAAGTCTGGCTTCTAGCAGCAGTTTTAGGCACTACTTCAAAGTGGGGTGGTGGGGAGGGGAGGACAGAAGACTGGCCAAGAGAGACACCAACAGCCCCGCACTGCTGGCTGGAGCTGAGGCTCCCTGGTGCCAGCCCTGGCACGATCCAGGATGCAGCCGTGGCCCCCTGTTCCCAGCCTGCCTCTGCTCAATTGGGGGCTCCCCAACTCCACCCCACATCCAAGGGCTCTCTCTAGCCAGACTCTTTCAACACTAACCCTGACTGCTCATTCCCTTAGATCTACCCTGAACAAAGTCAAGCAAATTATTCTCCATCTGCAACCATAACCATTTCCCTCATCCTCTCAAATCCATCTCCATCACCACCTCCCCCCTGACACCAGCACTTTGCTGCTATGGCCAGAGATCATATCACCCCGGGTGAACACACCCGGACTAGTTTCGAGGCTCCAAGAGGGTTGACCCCACTGCCTGGCCCGGGACCTAACACAGTCTAATGAATGAGCAATTAATGAAAACATTATAAAAACAGGCCATCTCCCCCACTGAAATGTATCAACACCATGAGGCCCAAGAACACGCCTTACTCAACTCTATATTGCTTACAGCACTGAAGGAAGTTGTTCAAGTTAATTAGTTTGGCAGAGACCGAGCTGAAGTCTTTACAAGGAGCGTGTGCTGGGAAATTCCGAGAATCATGCAGCTCCCACGTCCACCCAGAAACCACGGAGATGAATGAGGTGAGAAGGCAGATGTCTGGTCCTCACGGAACACGGACTCAGCCAAATCTCAGACTGGCTGGCACAGCCCTAAAGTGTCTGTCAGCCTCATCAAATCAGACTGAGCTTCAGGGAGGAGACAGGGACCGTTGCACATTTTACCAGTTGTGAATAAGTCCCAAGTGTAAGAGACAGGGAACATGGGCTGCCCACAAACACACCCCCACCCAACATCCATACACATAGAATGCTCACTCGCATGTATTTCTAGGCTTTTTAGAAAAGCCTAGAAATTGCCCTTCATCAAATGATGTGATCATCTAATGCAATCTCTGCATTCAGTTACGCCCAGAATACAGAAAGGACGTGTTCAAAGCTACTCAATAATCCAACAGGTCCACTCCCATAAGCCACACCAGCCCCTCACAGAGAGAAACACAGTTATCTTCTTACAGAAAGCAAGCAAGGAATCGTCAGAGGGCAGCATTTCTTCTAAGACAGAGCTTCCCAGTTAGAGTAACTCTCCAACCAGTATCCCATAATCTTCTTCATATCAGATCAGATCAGTCGCTCAGTCCTGTCCGACTCTTTGCGACCCCATGAATCGCAGCACGCCAGGTCTCCCTGTCCATCACCAACTCCCGGAGTTCACGGAGACTCACTCCCAAACTCTAAAAAGGGCAGTTTGTCCTTTTCTTTCTTTCTTTTTTTTCCTTTGTACCTTTAGACTGTTTTCAGGTCCTTTGCTCTTTTTCTTTCCTGGCATAATGGGTCAAATGTGTGTGTGTGTGTGTGTGTGTGTGTGTGTGCGCACGCACACTCAGTCACTCAGTCATGTCTGCCTCTTTGGGACCCCATGGACTGTTGCCCATCAGGCTCCTCTGTCCGTGAAATTTTCCAGGCAAGAGTACTGGAGTGGGTTGCCATTTCTTCCTCCAGCGGATCTTCCCAACACAGGGATTGAACCTGTGCCTCTTGCATCTCCTACATTGGTAGGCAGATTCTTTACTACGAAGCCACTTGGGAAGCAATGGGTTCAACTAATGGGTTGAACGTGTTCCCCGCCCCCCGCCCTAACCTCGGCAAAAGACATGGTAAAGACCTAACTCCTGGGATCTGTGAATGTGACCTTATTAGGAAACAGTCTTAAGAGATGTAATTAAGGTCAGATGTGGATACTAGGGTAAGGTCCTCATCCACAACTACCTTATAAGAGGAGGAGAGGGACGCACAGAGGAGAAATGCCATGTGACCTCAGAGTCATACATTAGCGGGTACAGCTGCAAGCTAAGAGATGCCGGGCATCAAGGGCCACCTCCAGAAGCAGAAGCGAGGAAGAAGCAAGAGAGGATTCTTCCCAGCGTCTCAGAGCAAGGGTGGTGCTGCCACCTTGATTTCAGACTTCTGGCTCCCAGGACTGTGAGAAAAGAAACCTGTTGCTTGAAGCCACTCAGTTTGTGATGATGTGTTCCAGCAGTCCCAGGAGACTACTTACCACACCTGGGTCCTTCTTTCAGAAACACCCACAGAAATACACTTATATTCATCCACCTTCCCTCTAAGTCCAGCTCCCCACCCAAGGATAACTGTTAAAGCCACCTTCTCTTTAATACACATCACATCTTTCTACATCTAAGGGAGAAAAGACCACCTGATGGTGGTCTAACATCTGAGATGCCCAAAATGTTTAAGAATGACCCTACTTCCCTATGAGCCCCATGGAAGCAAAGGTTTAAATAAACACAAAGAGCCCACTCCCTCACTCCCACTCTGAGATCAGATTTAATAGAGCTCAGGACGGGTCCCAGACAGCAACAATCACCATGCCGTCTGTGGTGAAGGATGGGATTGGATTGTTAGGGCCTGTAGGAGGTAAGGACTCACTGCCTCGACCCCTGAACAAGGACAGTGGGAAGCCAGCAGAGGGGAGCTGGATAAAGCTGTGAACGGTGCCCGTGGCAAAAGCCTGGCACAGAGTCCCACTCCACAGTGATCCGGGTTTGGACTCCCAGGAGCACGCCCTCACCGGAGTCTCACAGACCCGACTGTGACATCCTGCCAGGCTGGCGAAGCCTGGTTCTGCTGGGGTCAGGGGCCAGCGCAGGGAGGTCAGAATAAAAATGAATAAATGAGCAGGAGGCAACAGAGCTGAGCTGACCACTGTGACCCTCACTGTTCTCAGCCGGCACAGAAAGGCAACCACAAGGTGACAGACCTCAGCGAGAACTCTCAGCTTTCTTAAAGCAAAGGATCTAAAATGTTTCACTTGTCACGTGGAATTGTTTCCCTGATGGCCTTGGGGTGCCAGGACCCTGGGGTTATTTTTAATTGGCTGCATTGGTACTATTATTCTTAAATGACGAAAACATCCCCCAAGGAAATCCAAAGTGTCAGAAGGCAGATAAATATAAATGCATATATTTTTATCTATTCACTAGATTAAGGATAGGTAGTGTTTCCTATCAGGAAGCAATTCTATTTAAGAGATAAAAAGAAGAGGAGGGATGCTTTAAAAGGCAGTGAGAGAAGTGAGTGTTTTCCACCCCCAGCATTCACCAAAACATTATTTTTAACTATACATGTTTCTAATCATTATGTCCCAAAATAAAACTCGTCCAGTTTACCTGCTCACGCCGGCTGGCTACTGTTGGCAGCTCTGGAGTACATTTAGGTAAGTGACTTAGTTCTGGGCCCTGATTCTGCTGAAGATGCAAGTAATTAACAAACATAGAGCTTTCCACACAGACGTAAGATCGAGGCTCCCCACGCAGGCCAAGGCCAACCTCAGCACACAGGCCATCAATCCACCTGTGCATCTCACAAGTTCCACGGGCTGCCTTTGGGCTGAGCCCAGGGGCTGCTGGCTCCACGCGCCACTATGAGTCCAGCAGCAGCAAGGCAGATGTCCCCGCCTGCAGCCGGCAAAGCTGCAGAACTGCTCGAGGACTTCTTGATCTACTTACATGCATCTCCACCACACTGGCAAAAGTAAAGAGAAAGCCTTAGTTGCTCAGTCATGTCCGACTCTTTGCGACCCCATGGACGGTAGCCCACCAGGCTCACTGTCCATGGGATTCTCCAGGCAAGAATACTGGAGCAGGTAGCCATTCCCTTCGTCAAGGGATTTTCCCAACCCAGGAACTGAACCTGGGTCTCCTGCATTGCAAGCAGATTCTGTACCACCTGAGCCACCAGGGAAGTCAAAGCAAAGGTAAAGGGAAGGCACTAATTTATCTTTTTGTTGCTGTTGTTTGTTTCCAAAAGAGATCCTCCTTCAGTCTGGCTGAAAAACCTGTTGTTGGCACATTAAGCCTTGCAACCAACACAGTTTTTACCAGCACTGGGGAGGCCACCCAACACGCCACATTGTGAGTCTTGCCCTAATTTTTTTGCAAGGGAGGTCTGTCTGAGGCTCTTCTGTAGCTATTTCAACTGGTCTCGTTCCCTTTACGTCTTTCTCTCTCCAGTGTTCACCACGGCCACAGAATAACCTCCTTGGCTACAACTCAGGGGACTGGGAATCAGAAATTGACCCTGTAGCGTGTGGTGCTATGTACCCGCCTCGTGTATGGCTCTCAGAAGAGGACGATGTCACGAGCCACACTGAAACACACGCCAGTTATCGCAAACAAGACAGTCCACCCCACGAGCCATCAGCATCCCAAGTGCCAAGATGGCAGTGCTTCAAGAAATGAAGTGACCGAAGATAAAGCCCACTCCAGTCAACAGCCATCATCCCACACGTTCCGCTGAATGGCATGAGCCATCTCTAAGGCCAACCTTAATGGACATTGGCTCTTGCAACGTTAGTACTGTGGTGACCACAGACCTAGGTTAAGCCTTTGCACCCCTCGAGAGAAAGGGGGGTGCTGGTGCTGAAGCAGGGCACCTACTTCCCGGGGGCTGAGCTCTCAGCGGCTCTGTGGGTCTACTTCAAACAATTCTCTGACCCAAAAAGTCAACCGAGAGCTGAACTAATCAACACCATTCTTTATTATACAGGTTGCATCACAATAATTGAATCTTACATAATAAAAACAGGTGCGTCCGGGCTGCTTTGAGATTTTTATCTTCATTAAGGGAAGAGATTTCAGGTACAGTATTTTCAAGCTTACATAATCAGTTAGAGGGTGGCTTTCCAATTTCAACTTGCTTATATTCCAGGTGGTAATTTCTCATTCCAATCAGCTGAGAATGGAGACTCGCAGCCAGAAGTGGGGAGGGGGCCAACAATTAGAAACAGCCTGCCTATTTTACATGAGCCTTTTCCAAAGGTGGGGAGAAAGACAATACCATTGGCAGGAATATTTTACAATAGTCTTTAATTGAAAAACATGACTGGCCACTGCTTTCCCTCCCCAACCCTGCAAGTGTAGAAATGGAGGTGCAAAGACTCATTTCAACCTTTCTCCAGTTCCTGTGGTTGTGTGAACAGAGATGTAGGAAGGAACTGGCTATTCTGTTTGTATTATTTCATTACAGCCCCCAGGACTGTCTGTTGAAAGCCTGCACAGCTTCCTATTTCTGCTAACACTACACAGCTTTAGGATGCTCACAAGTGACAGCCACACAGGCTTTGTGGTTTCAAGGGTTACCTGGACAGCCAAGTTCATTATCCAGAGACCTGTCCCGAAGGGCAAGTCACCAGACGAATTAGAATCTGCAAGCAGTACAGAACTCCCACCGGGAGTGTGGATGGATAGAGACATGAACAGAGAGGCACAGACAGAAAAGCAAGCGGCACACTTCGGGCTTTTGAATGGCCCTTGCTACTGCCCACAGCTTGGACCTTCCGCCACATCCCTGTGAAGAGAGTGCCACACCACTGTCTCCTTGAAGGGGCCTGAGGCCACAGACAGCTCGTGGCAAAGATTCCAACCAAAGCTGACCTGGAAGTAAGACCCTCTCCTTATAGAAGTGTCCTCTTTGACTGTGTTACCTGGAACTTAAGATGCCAGGTGGGATAAGACATCCCCCAAAGGAGGTACTAAAAAGCCATTGTCAGGGTATTTACAGGGGAAATCATCATGACGCCAAAGGGAAGAATGGGCCCACATCTCCCTGCTGCCCCTGCTTCAAACAGCAGGGCCCACAGCAACCTATGTTCCTCTTGTCATCAAGTATTTCCAACGAGTGTTGACTGGAAGGGATAAATAAGAAAATTCTAATGTCCAACTCTCATAACTTCGCCAAATAACTCTTTCCTATTTGGAGAGGAATACCCAGTCATTTAAGAAGTGGCTGGGTTACCATGATCTCTACTAAACAGCAAGAAACTAAACAGTCTGTTAGAAAGGGCTTCCCTTTTCAGAAGGGCTTGACTCAAGTCACAAAGAAGAACTGAAAGAAAGAAGCTGGGAAGAGCCGATGACAGACAGTCTGCCCACATCCAATGGGCCATGGGCCACTTCCGCTCTGCATGTTGTCACGAAACCCCCGGAAGGAAGTCTCTCGTGTTCGCTCACTTCACAACTGTGGCTGTAGAAAGTTCAGTGCTTTAGAAAGCTGACAGGTTCCTTCCTCAGTGAGGCCAACAGGGAGCCACCGGGGTTTGGAGCTCACGGGCCCTCAGCCTGTGTGTTCCTGAGACGCCTGTGGCATTTGAAGGTGAACCTAAGAACTCACCTAAAATAAACCCCGTCCTTCCCAAGGACCAGACTGACCTGGCTAGGGGAGAGAAGATTCAAAACCACTGATGGGAGGAGAATGGCGCCGGGCAGTATCTACCCTGCTGTATGACCCCCGCCAGGCCGCAGGCCCTGATGGACGTGTCCACCAAACGGGCAGCAAGACTGTCAGGATCTCCTTTGCTCTGCTTCCAAGAAACCAAAAAGGACCACAATCAGGGAATTTCCCACAACTGCGTCTGCTGAGCCCTGCTGATACCAAGCAGGGTCCTGCGGGGCTCCTGGCCTTTCTGTGTCCCCCATTTCTTTGATTACAGGGAACAACCTTCATGCAGCCTCCATGACCTTGCCTGGGTTCCAAAGGGCAGATTCAAGCAGTTGTTAATGAGGGAAGGAAGGGGATGTGAGACGCAGGAGAAACAAACCATCAAGAGAAGCCTTGGGATAAGATTCTGGTTCCTTATCAAGGCATACACACAACCATATCTTTGAGCTATTCTACAGAGCCTGAAACCCCCTCCAAGAGGGAGAAATTAACAATTAATGATGGTAGGCTGCACCAGCATGCAGACCCCAGACCAGCTGGACCCGAAGGTTGATGATACTGACTCCTAACCACCAATTCATTAGAAGAATGTCCACGAGTGGATCACACCCTCTTTGAGCAACTGCTATAAAACTCACTGTCTTCCCCAAGTTGGGACACATGGTTGTGAAAGCATTAGCCCACTGCTGCCCCCTTGGCTCAGCAAACTATAAAGCTATCCTCTTCTACTTCACCCAAAACGCCATTTCTGAGACTTGATTCAGCACCAGTGTGCAGAGAAGCTGAGCTTCTGGCATCACTGCTTAGAACTGTAAAAGGACTAAGGTGAAGGCAGTGGGTGCTAAGTGGGACCTGAGCTCTTCCCTGCAACCAGGGCTGAGCTCTGAGGTTGCACATCTTGAACAAGGCTGCCTGGAGGGTAGCATATGTCCACAACATATGTCCCCCTGTCCACCTCCCAACACCCCAGGAGGCCTTAATGTGGCTACTTTTCATCCAGAGAAACAGATCTCCAATTAAGGAAATAAAGCCCAGGCCACACACAAGAGCCCACACCCTCAGGTCCCTGGAAGGGATGTCTGCTGTGTCAAGGTCAGCGAGTAGGGCTATGCCATTATTGGTAAAGCAGCTACTGAACACTGCACCCTACGAGAAGCACTCTATCACGTGTCCCTGAATTTCAGTCTCTCAACCATCTGTAAGATGGGCTCTCTCAGCATCCCATTTTTCAGATAAGAATACTGAGGCTCAGAGAAGTCAGGTCACTGGGAGCAAGTAAGGAACAGGACCAGGTTCAAACCTAGGTCTTTTTGACTCTAAGTCCGATGTTCTCTTCCCTGCCTCTCAGCTGCCTACAGACCTAGAAGACCTACCCAATCTTCTCTACCCTGTGGCCACAAACCAGAGCAAAGATCCTCAGGGCCTCCCGTAGAGAAGCACCTGTCCTCCCGGCTGGCCATGTGCTGTCCCTTCTCTGCTCACCTCAGAGTACCCACTGACTGTAAATGGCCAGCAGAACCATTATTATAGTGGACTTCTCTTCCATATGACTAATAATTTTTATAGCATCTGTAACATGAAATGCTGAAGCTGAGTCTCTAACACGTTGGCCACCTGATGTGAAAAGCCGACTCATTAGACAAGACCCTGATGCTGGGAAAGATTGAGGGTAGGAAGAGAAGGGGGTGGCAGAGGATGAGATAGTTGGATGGCATCACCAACTCAAGGGACACGAGTTTGAGTAAACTCCGGGAGAGAGTGAAGGACAGGGGAGCCTGGAGTGAAGCAGTCCATGGAGTCGGAAAGTGTCAGACAAGACTTAGCGACTGAACAACAAGATGAAACGGATTGTTGTACTTATAATAAGGCAATGAACAGAATTAGCAATTTATTTACTAGTACTTATCTCTTGCTTTTAAAAACTTTTCATCTCCCAGACAAAATGCACAGCAAAACAGGAAATGATTTGAATGTACGATACACTAAACCAAACCAGAAATTTGACCAAAATGATTTTATTTCTCATTGGTTGGGGCTATATAGTTCTTATGTAAATATGTATAACCATATTATTTTAATAATAATAATGCTGCTGCTGCTGCTAAGTCACTTCAGTCGTGTCTGACTCTATGCGACCCCATAGACGGCAGCCCACCAGGCTCCCCCGTCCCTGGGATTCTCCAGGCAAGAACACTGGAGTGGGTTGCCATCTCCTTCTCCAACGCATGAAAGTGAAAAGTGAAAGTGAAGTTGCTCAGTCGTGTCTGACTCCTAGCGACCCCATGGACTGCACCTACCAGGCTCCTCCGTCCATATATATGTATGTGTGTGTGTATTTAAAACACATATTTTAAATACATATTTAAATATGCATATTTAAAATACATATTTCAGATAGTTAAAACAAAAAATCTGATGTGATCTGAGGGTCACCATAGTGTCTAAAAGAAATTCCAAAATTTCTACTTAGCTTTCATTATAGAAATAGTCTAAATAAGAAATCTATTTTTAGAGTTCAAGATATCCCTGATATTACCACATGAACCTCTGAATAAGAATAGCAGCTAGTATTTATTGTCTATTCGGGATTCCCATGTGGCTCAGAGGGTAAAGAGTCTGCCCACAACGCGGGAGACCTGAGTTTGATCCCTGGGTCAGGAAGGTCCCCTGGAGAAGGAAACAGCAACCCACTCCTGTATTGTTGCCTGGAAAGCCCTATGGATGGAGGAGCCTGGTGGGCTACAGTCCATAGGGTTGAAAAGAGTGGGACACAGCTGAGTAAATTCACTTTCACTTTTCATGACTATTCACCACATGTTCATGTTCAAAGTGCTTTATGTATGCTGACTGAGTTAATACTCACAGAAACACTATGAGTTTTAAAAGCAAACACCAGTGCACAGAGAGGTTAAGTGACCAACCCCAGCTCACAGAGCTGGCAAGAGGAGAACAGGAGTGAATCCTGGGTTTTCGGATGCTCAACCAGTAAGTCACAGCTGTCACGAGTGCTTGATGTTCTCCACCTGAGAATTTTTACCATTTAACTTGGAGTTTGTATCATTGAGCAATACTGTTTCTCACAGAAACACCTGAGCACTCAGATCACATCAAATACAAGCGTCTTAGAACCACATCAATTTACTTTATAAACCAAAGTCACGGATGACACTGCTTCCTGTGTATCATCTATTTTTCAGACTTAGAGAAACAGAAAGCAAAACTAAACTAAAAGAGCAAGGATGCTATCTTCCTGGCCTACCGATTACCAAAGGCATTTCAGAGAGGGAATAAAATATAGGTGACTTGTCTTCAGAAAAGACTGAGTTCTAAATCCACCTGGGCTCCATATAATCAAAATTACCACCAAAATGCCCCTTAATATGCCCCCCAAATGACAGAATACTGTATCTGGTGAATGTAACCCTGTATAAGAACATGTATATAAATGGGTAATGCACACGAATGCACAGAATATGGTGGCTTAGACAGTACAGAATCTGCCTGCGATGAGGGAGACCTAGGTTCCATCCCTGGGTTGGGAAGATTCCTTAGAGGAGCATGGGAACCCACTCCAGTATTCCTGCCTGGAGAATTCGATGGACAGAGGATCCTGGCGGACTACAGTCCATGGGGTCACAAAGAGTCAGACACAAGTGAGTGACACAGTACTACAAAATCCAGGCTTCCCTGGTGGCTCAGTCAAAAAGAACCCGCCTGCTAATGCAGGAGAAACAGGAGATGCACGCTCGATCGCTGATCTGGGAAGATCCCCTGGAGAAGGAAATGGGAACCCACTCCAGTATTCTTCTTGCCTGGGAAATCCCATGGACAGAGGAGCCTGGTGACCTAAAGTCCATGGAGTCACAAAGAGCTGGATGTGACTCAGTGACTAAACCACAACTACAAAATCCAGGTGAGTAGAAGTGACGAGACATGACAATGGGTATTTTGACTCGACTTCACAGGAGCATGGTTAGTCCATGATGTGTGCAGTTAAATCTGTGCAAGTGAAACGTGTCTGTGAATTTGGAAGTAAGGTGCTGGAGAAATGCCACTCTGTCCAGAGCCGAGTTCTCCAGGGCCACAGAGGCTCAGCAGCTTGCCACTCATCTGCCCACAGTCAGGCCCACCCCCTGCAATCCAAGGACCACGGGCAGCTCAGGACAAGTCCCCGTGGCTCTCACAGCCTCTGCAGGAGGCCTGGCACAGACCCTGAAACCAATGCCAATCTCTGCTCTCTCTCTCTTTCTAACCAGCCAACAACATTCACAGAATTTTTTTTCTTTTTTTTCCCAGACCTACTTATATAGGGAAGGCAGCTGTGACCTCATCATTTTGGGGACATTACACTTACTCATGCCTGGCCAGTCTGCTAAGTGAACTCCGTCCCTGGACGAGACAGCACCACCAAGCTTGCTGTCATAAGAAGAGCAAGAGAAAGTCACAGAGAGACTCTTGCCCAGGTGGCCTCAGCACAAGAGGAAACTTACGCAGTTTCAGAATGACACTGTTCAGGCAGCCAGCAAAAAGGTGAATTTAAATGCTGAGAAATTGATCAGCAAGGCAGGGCCGCTGCAGAGAGGCCTCTGGGTCGCCCTCTTTGGAAGGTACCTAAAACTGAAGTGCAGAGAGTTACCCAATTCAGGAAACAGCTCTTGGTCCCTTCACAACTAATTCCATTTCTTCGATTGCTAAACACACAAGAGGAAACCCCCACAGAAATTGAGGTATATACGCAAAGGTGGTTGAAAGGAATTGTCAGAAACATTTTTTTCCCCTTAAGTGATTATTAGCTAAACATTTTCAACCAAGCTGTAAGGAAAAAAAAAAAAAAAAAAAAAAAATCAGGGAAATTTTTTTTCTTCCTACCTGGGGCTATATAGTAATTATGCAAATGGAAGGGAATTTGTCATTTTGAGTAACCAAAAGTGTGTAAAATAATTTGATTAAGGAAACTACAGTTGCCTTAGTCATCATACTAATTTGACAAGGACTTTAAAAATTGTCTCTCAGCTGTCTGCTTCTGGGTTAGATATGCAAAAAAAAAAAAAAATCTTCACAATGATGCTTTAGAAATACAAAAAAATATATATAGAGAACAAATCCAGTTGCTTCACCTTGTAAGCTCATTGAATGCTATCAGGCCTAGGAAAAAGGTGACCAAAAGCAGTGAGATGGAACCTTGTTCACACACTCAGCCCTCCGTCTCCTTCTGTTGTCACCAAAACCTCAGACTTGGTTTTTGCATAACTCTAAACACAGAGAAGCAAGTCAGGCAACGGAGGATGAGATGGTTGGATGGCACCACTGACTCAATGGACATGAGTTTGAGCAAACTCTGGGAGACAGTGAAGGACAGGGAAGCCTGGCGTGCTGCAGTCCATGAGGTCACAAAGAGCAGGACATGACTTAGCAACTGAACAAGTCAGACAAATACTATATGATATCCCTTATATGTGGAATCTAAAATTAAAAAAGAAATCAACTTATTTACAAAACAGAGACTCACAGTCATAGGAAACAAACTTATGATAACCAAAAGGGAAAGGGGGGAAGCAGGATAAATTAGGAAGTTGGGATTAACAGACACACACTGCTGTATAACAAAATAGATAAACAGGGATAAAGTACTGTACAGCACAGAGAACTATACTCAATGTTTTGTAATAACTTGTAACAGAAAAAATCTGAAAAAGAATATATATATATATATATAGAAAAACTGAATCACTGTGCTGTCCTCCTGAAACTACACTTCAATAAAAAATAAACTATTTATTTTAACAACTATAAAAGCTAGATTATACTTCAATAAAAATCAAGTATACTTCAATAAAAAATAAACTATTTAAAAAATTTTTATTTTGGCCTCGTTTCATGGCATGTGGGATCTTCCCCGACCAGGTATCAAACCTGTGACGCCTGCAGTGGAAGCACAGGGGCCTAGCACCAGACTGCCCAGGAAGATCCTACCTTATTTTAATAACAAGCTGCAAAAAAAAAAAAAAACCAAGGACATCCTCCATCCTCACCCCTGGTTCACAGGAACCTCTTGTGTGCCTCACCCAGAGGCTAAACTGGCCTTTTTAGGATTTTATCCTGAAGAAATTCAAATGCATTTGTAATTGAATCTCATCCGTAAGAGCCCAGAGGTGTCCGAGGTTTTAATTTCCTGCACACATCCTTATCAACTCCAGTCCTCAGTCATTTGAGAACGCACATCAACCTCTGTAGGCAAGGCTACCCTCAGTGAACGGCTTGGAATATCCCAGTGGGTCTCCACCAAACTCCATCAAGTGCAAACAATACACCTTTCTCTCCATGCAGTTTCCACAGGCCTGTGTCTTCTCCAAACAGCCCAAGACTTTAACAGATGTTACATCCTCGCAAGTAGGTCAGTGCAGACTGGAGCCACCCGAAGCAAAGACCCAAGGAGAGGAAAATTAAATCGCATTCTCTCTTCTGCACACAGTGATGTTCAAATGGAATGGGTCCCCTCTTCTTAGGAAGAAAAAAAATTTCCTAGCCAGTCAGGAGGTTTAAGTGACTACAAGAGACCATTTCCCTGTGACTGCTGGCTTATGTGCAGCATGATTTCCAGTTAATCACTGGCAAGGGTAAGAGATTTCAGAATCCACAGCTGGCCCGGGTTGCACCGGAGTCACCTTATCTACATCATGATCACCATCGAGTCTAGGCATCAGGGTCTCAGCCCTTCTGCACTGCCCCAGGAGACCCGATCCCCGGGCCAAAAGTTGCCTGTCCCCTGCCTCGCTTAACAAAGGGTGGTTTTCTCCCATACGGGTCTACCTTGAGCATGTGCAGGTTCTTAAGGGAAAACAGACACAGACACACACACAGAGTCCAGCTTTTCAAAGTTGCTTCTCAAATCACAGGTGACTTCCTGCTTCAGTTCTACAGTCGGGAAGTTCTACAGCTTCAGCAAAGACACTAGGTCATCTGTCTTTTCAGAAAGAAAAGGGAGAAGTGAAATGAAGCCTCCAAATATTAAAAAAAAAAAAAGGCACCTGGAAAGATGAAATAATAAGGTAGTAAATGTCATAGTAAATGACATGGACTTGGAAATCAAATAGGAAATAATATCATAGGCAGAGAATCTGCCGTCACCCTTCTCTTCCTGAAAGTAAGCAGGGCCCCCAGGTGTGCTCTTCACCAGGTATCTGAAAATGCTTCCTCAGAGGGACAGGCTGATTGACAGGGTAAAGATCCCAGAGAACATACACCTTGCACATGGACCCCGTGTGCATGATCACCTATTGCACGTGGATCCCGTGGGTGTGACTGCCTACAAGCACAGGTTCTGAGGTTTCCAGAAAGCCTTTCTGGCAAACCTTCTACAATGTTTCCTTCTCAAATTAGCCATGAAGAAGTCTCACATCACTGAGGGTACCACAGCTTTTAATTCTACCTTCCAAATAGCAGATGAAGAAGAAAATCACAAGCTGCCAGAAAGAGCAAAAGCCATCACAATCCAATTCATGGCAAGCAAACTATTCATCTTCATGAGGTTCAGGTGGCAATGCAGAGCTGCGATCAGCCGGGTAAGGCAGAGTCCTGAGCAACTGATGCCTCGACTCATAGTAATCATAATGAATCCAATTTCCTAAGCCACTCCTTTCCTGGGCCTCCATCTGCTTTCTGCCAGTCACCTGTTGACTCCGGTTACCATACGCCTCGAACCAGGCTTTCCCTCAGCCCAGGCTGGAAATGCCGAGAGGCCCCCAGCAGGTGGACTCAATTCCTCACCAATTCTGGTATCACAGTCAACTTCCTGTCCCCCAGCGCCAGCCCTGCCACTCGTATCCACCAGTCCTCTGCTTTCTAACTTCGTAAAGGGGCTTAGGCCACTCACTTGATCGAAGCCCAGCTTCATTTCTTTCCAAAAGCCTTAAACCATTGCAAGCTAAAACTAGGCCCATGCCTTTATCATTTGTGGTGTGAAAAGTTCTTTTGGTATTTTTTTTCCCTAGATGTAAAATAATTTATAAATGGTGAGCTTCCAGATCTGTGTCCACAAATTTCCAAACCCATAACACTCTGTACACTTCATAAATTCAGCTTTTGCCAACAGTAGACACTATTATATGGAACATGAATAATCCACTCTATTGAGCAAAATTGGTTTGAGGCAAACTGTTAAAAACTGGAGGCAGCTGTTGATAAACACAGCCCTGGTTTAGGTATCACATACTTTGCATATGCTATAGTACAGAACTACAGGTATTTTTATTACTGTGCATTTGCGTCTTGGTAATATATGTCTCTATTTTAATAACAGTCAAACTCCTCCAAGGACACTCTGATATACTGATACGCTCCCCTCACACCCCAGGACAGGATCACTCCCTGATTCCAAAACTGCAAAGGCCACAGGTACTGTCTACAACTATGTGTTCAAACTACAAGTGCATTTTGTAAAACAAAAATCTAAATGGAAAAGAAAACGTGCTTTTGGCTACAGGGCTTACCGGCAGCATACATGTCACGGATGCAGGCAGGAACTGGGATCTAAACGCCTCTCATCTGACACAGAGCAAAGAAAATGCATTTGACTTTCAGAAGCCCTGTTAAGTCTGCCACCCCAGGAACCGAGCTGAGTTTGAACAGCCCTCTCTTGTAACCACATCACTGACTTTATCCCACACCAGAGAGCTAGCCTGCTTGTACTTCCCTCTGACAGCAAGCCCCAAGTCTCAGGAGACTGTTGAGGAATGGTACAGGGCAACGAGCGACTGACCCTCATTAACTGCACCCCAAAGGCCAGGGATTAATGGGACCATCGTGCAAAGCATGGCTCTATCTGGGGATGTGGCACTTCCACAGCCAAAATCTTGTCCAGTTCTATCTCCATCAAACTTGCTCACTAACACTCAAAGTCTATGACATTTGATTTCAGTTTCAGGTCAATAGTCAAGAAACGCCTTAACACTATACACTCTGAAAAATCCCGTTTAGTCAAGACAATACTCGGCTCTGGAAATGCATTCTCTGAAACCCAAGTTGGGACCACCTGCGCGGGGCAGGAGACAGCGGGTAAAGCAGGTATTTGCTAATGCTGAGTCATTACAAGCTGTTTCCTCTGATATGTTATGCACCCCTGGCCATTTGAACATGAATACCCCCTTTCAGAAGGCAGATGGAATCCATGTACAATGTGCACCATGGCGCAACACCCCCTTGTACACGAGAGAGACCATGGTGGGGAATTCAGGTCTAAGAGTGGGCGGCAGAACTGCACAAACTCACAGCTGCTCTCCAGGTACTGTAACTTTATCCCAGACGCTGAGAGATGGTTAATGGGATACGAAGTGGGAATATTCCCCCTGCAGCCCCAGCTCGGATCAGTGCCCCACACTTGGGCGCCTTTTCCTCTAAACTGTTACATCCCTCCGTAATTGGCGGATGGAGAAAGCACTGGGAGAAATGATGCATAATGGATGTGTTCTCCAGGCGGCTAGAATGGGGAGTAGAGGACGCGACATGCTAACGGGCTTTTCTTTCCTTGTGCAGGTCACCTGAAAACCGCGATGCCTTCCCCTCCAGGAGTGCTCCAGAACTCACCCTCTGGCTGTTTTTAGAAGGAGTGGGGGAGAGGGATGGTTTCACGCCCACCTGCCCGCTGCCTCTCTTCCCCGGGTCCCCCCAGCTCCCTGCCGGCATCCACGGTCCCGCCGGCTCCCCGCTCGCCCAGCAGCCCGGGCCGGCAGCTCCCCCGGCGGCCGCCTCTGCACCACTCGCCAACCTCGTCGCCGGGCGGAGGTCATGCCCGCCTGCTCCTCGGCGCCCGGGCTGCCCCCTCCTCCTGCCAGCCGGGCACCTGGGAGCCGCGCTGGGGAAGGGGCCCGTGGCGGACTTGGCACGGGAGACTCACCAGGTAGGCGCCCACCGTGCCCTGCGCCAGCATCAGGGCGCACTCGGACACCAGGAAGATCTTGATGTTGGAGAAGCAGGACACCTTCTTTTTCTTCTTCTTGTTCCTCTGCGCTTCGTCCCCCTGCAGCTCGCCGCTCCGGCCGCCGCCCGACGAGCCGCCCGGCTTCTTCGCCTGCATCCTTCCCCCGCCGCCGCCGCCGCCGCTTTCCCGCTCGCGCTGGGTGTCGGGGCCGCTGCCGGGCGGGGGTGCGCGCGGCGAGGCTGCGTGCTGTCCCCGCCCCGGGCCCACGGCGGCCGCCCCCGTCCTGCCGGGGCTGGAGAGGTGGAAGGCACAGCTCTTCGCAGCCGCCGCCGCGCTCGCCCCCCTGCCTCCTTCTCTCCTCCTCCTCCGCCCTCCCTTCGCCTCCTCCTCCGGCTCGGGCTGTGCCAATCACAGGGGCTCCTCTCGCCGCCCGCCGCCGCCGCCGCCTCGCCGCCCGCGGACGCCCGCCGCTGCCATCGCCCGCTGGCTGGGGCCCGCGGGCCGCGCCTGCCCTCGTCTCCCCTTCTTCTAACGCGAGGCCCCGGCCTCGATCGCCGCTGCGCGCGCGCGCCGCGCCGCTCCGCGCCACCCGTGCGCCCCGGGGGAAGGCGCGAAGATACCGGCCTGGGGGCGCAGAGCGCGGACCTCCAGCCAAGGCTTGGGAGGGCCCGGGTGGCCCGAAGCACGCGGGAGAGGGGGAGCCCTTGCGGAGTCAGGGAGCGGGTGCTCCGGCTGGCACGGAGGCCGTGCCCGGCCCCTAGAAGGCGCTGCGGAGCGCGGGGCGCCGCCGCGGACACTGGGTGGTACTGCAAGGGGAACTCCGGGCGCCGAGGTGGGGTGCGAAGGCTCCCCCGCGGGGCGGGGACCTAGAACTCCGACCTCGGGGCACTTAGGAGGGGAGGAACGGTTTCTAGGAAGAGGAAGAAGACCGCGTACCTAGGAAAGGGTTGACGTTTTCCCCTACCAACTCCGCCCGCCCGGCTATTTCTGGGGACAGATGTTGCGCTCTGGGCCGTGGGGACGCGCCGGAGGTCAGAGCCGCTGAGGCTTCCACAGCCTGCCGGCCTCTGCATCTGCTCTCCTAGGCCACTGGGTGTGCTCAAAGGTCCCAGACCGAAAGAGGAGAAAAGAACGGAAGCGCAGCGAAGAAGTCCCATTAACCCATCCGGAGCTGCGCGGTTCATCCATCGCCCCCAGCCAAAGGGGTCTAGGTGGCTGCAGGGTCGCAGCGACCCCAGCAGAGGGCCTTGTGCAGCACGCTTGCGTGCCTGGAGCCCATCCTCAAGAATGATGTGGCCACGCGGCTAGAGGCCGCGGGAAGGTATTAGCCACAGGCCTGCCTTGGTCCCCACCCCTCCCTTAGCTTTGTGGCCGGGCCCCTTCCTTGCCTTGGCCTGAATATCTGGGCTCCCCGTCGCAGCTACTCTTTTTAGTCATTACCAGGAGTTTGGGCCACAGGGTCTGCTGGTCCCCAGACGGCATTTGGAAGTTCAGTGAAGCCTGGAAAGGACTGAACACTCCTGGTACTGCTGAGTACCAGGAGGCACTCAGCATCTTCCACTTGGTCCACTGGGGGGCTTAACCAATCCTTTGTAAAACCTCTCCTTGATAACTGTAGAAAATTCTGAAAGAGATGGGAATAGCAGACCACCTGACCTGCCTCTTGAGAAACCTGTATGCAGGTCAGGAAGCAACAGTTAGAATTGGACATGGAACAGCAGACTGGTTCCAAATAGGAAAAGGAGTTCGTCAAGGCTGTATATTGTCACCCTGCTTATTTAACTTACATGCAGAGTACATCACGAGAAACGCTGGGCTGGAAGAAGCACAAGCTAGAATCAAGATTGTCAGGAGAAATATCAATAACCTCAGATATGCAGATGACACCACCCTTATGGTAGAAAGCAAAGAAGAGCCTCTTGATGAAAGTGAGAGAGGAGAGTGAAAAAGTTGGCTTCAAGCTCAACATTCAGAAAATGAAGATCATGGCATCTGGTCCCATCACTTCATGGCAAATAGATGGGGAAACAGTGGCTGACTTTTATTTTTTTGGGCTCCAAAATCACTGCAGATGGTGATTGCAACCATGAAATTAAAAGACGCTTACTCCTTGGAAGGAAAATTTATGACCAACCTAGACAGCATATTAAAAAGCAGAGACATTAGTCTGTCAACAAAGGTCCATCTAGTCAAGGCTATGGTTTTTCCAGTGGTCGTGTATGGATGTGAGAGTTGGACTATAAAGAAAACTGAGCACTGAAGAATTGATGCTTTTGAACTGTGGTGTTGGAGAAGACTCTTGAGAGTCCCTTGGACTGCAAGGAGATCCAACAAGTCCATTCTAAAGGAGATCAGTCCTGGGTGTTCATTGGAAGGACTGATGTTGAAGCTGAAACTTCAATACTTTGGACACCTGATATAAAGAGCTGACTCATTGGAAAAGACCCTGATGCTGAGAATGATTGAGGGTAGGAGGAGAAGAGGACTACAGAAGATGAGGTTGCTGGATGGCATCACTGACTCGATAGACATGAGTTTGAGTAAACTCCGGGAGTTGGTGATGGACAGGGAGGCCTGGCATGCTGCGGTTCATGGAGTTGCAAAGAGTCATACACGACTGAGCGACTGAACTGAACTGAATAACTGTGTTTAAGAAAAAGACCCACTCTTCTAGGCTCCTGGGTACCAAAGCAGGCTTAAATCTGAAACTGAATCATAATTAACACTTGTATAATTCCTACTTACTCCCAAAGAACTTGAGTGAGAAGGAATGGTGTAATGGTGGGGGGTGTTGTCTTGCCATAACTTTTAAATACAAACTGATGCTTCCTGCCGTGGGCCCAGACATGATCTCACCTAGGCTTGGTGTTCCCTACAGATTCTCCCCTCCCCTTGTCTGGGCTGTCTCCTCTCTGAACTGGTTCTCACCACAGAGGTCTTTTTCCGTTGCCCCTGATCCCTGTCACTATCAGCTATCCCATTCCCCAAGAGACTATCACCTTCCTGGAGACCCTCCCTTTCTCTCCACATCCTCCCCTCACTCAGAGCCAAGTTTTCCATGGGTCATTCCTCTCACACCCTCAGCCCGCTCTGGCACTCTGGCATCATGACAGCACCTCATCACTTTTTCCCAAGAAGACCCTTGATGAGCTCGCCCCCTTCCCTGCCTTCCAGACTGTGAGCTACAAAGCTGAGCTAAGACCCTTTACTCGCATCTGAACAGAGAGACCTTGTCACTATTGAACTAGCTTTCAAAGTGCAGTCTAGTCCTTGAGTCTTATTTACATACTTTGTGATAACAAGAACTAATGTCTGTTGTATGCTGACTCTGGCCAAGCACAGTTGTTCTAAGTGCTTCACCCACATTTACAGTTTAAGCCACTCGACCACCCTCTAAACTAGATACTATTAGCTCTGTTTTACAAATAACAGGCCCAGAAATGTTAACTACATTTACCAATGTCACAAGTATCCTGTAAGTGGCAGGACCAGCCTTTGAAACCAAGGTGTCTGCTATCACAGCCCCAGTTTGGAACTCCCTATGTATTATCTTGTTTATCTGTTTATCACCCAGTGGTCTGTTTCTTGGGGAGGGTGGGATTCATATTGTTGCTATTTTATAAATGGAAATTCAGAGATGTAGAGTGACCAGCCCAGTGTCACACAAAAGGGAAAGGACTTGTATCCAAGTCCAGCTCTCTGTCTATACTACATTGCCTCCAGTACAGTCCAGAAGGGGCTTCCCTGGTGGCTCAATGGTGAAGAATCTGGTAGCCAATGCACGAGATGTGGGTTCAATTCCTGGAGCGGGAAGATCCCCTGGAGAAGGAAATGGCAACCCACTCTAGTATTCTTGCCTGGGAAATCCTGTGGACAGAGGACCCTGGTGGGCTGCAGCCCATGGGGTGGACACAACTGAGCGACTAAAACAGCCCATGGGGTGGACACGACTGAGCGACTAAAACAGCCCATGGGGTGGACATGACTGAGTGACTAAAACAACAATGAAAACATTCCAAAAGAGGGATGACTATTTTTCATTTTTGACCTTTTATTTTACATAAAACTTAACTGTCTGTAGAAAAATCAAACACTTTTGCTGTTAGAGAAAGGATTCTGGAGTAGGGTTGTAGATTCCTCCTACAATTAATGGTAAGCAGCCATGAAAATAATTCAATGCCTAAAGCCTTAAGAATAATCAAAGTCAGCCTGAAGGCAGTCAGGCATTACGAGGCCCAAAGCTCAGCTTCTCTGCACACCAGTGCCAAATCGAATCTCCGAAACCAAGTTTTGGGTGAAGTAGTTTTGGGCTTTATCACCTTGCCAAGCAAAAGGGGCCAAAGTAGGCTAATGCCCTCAACCATGTGTCCCAGCTTGGGGAAGGGAGTGAGAAGCTTTATAGTAACTGCTCAAAGAGGGTATGATCTGTTTGTGGACATTCTTCTGATGGGTTGGTGGTCAGGTAAGCAGGAGTCAGCATCATCAACCTTCAGGTCTAACTGGTCTGGGGTCTACAGGTTTGTTGGCAGCATACCATCATTAATCATTAACTTCTCCCACCTGGAGGGGGTTTCAGTACCTGCAGAATGAAAGTGAAAGTGTTAGTTGCTCAGTCATGTCCGACTCTTTGCCACCCCATGGGCTGCAGCCTGCCAGACTCCTCTGTCCATAGGATTCTCCAGGCAGGAATACTGGAGTAGGTAGCCATTTCCTTCTCCAGGGATCAAACCCAGGTCTCCTACATTGCAGGCAGATTATTTACCATCTGAGCCATCAGGAAAGCCCAGAATAGCTCAACGATGTTGTTCTGTGTATCCCTCGATGGGGAAACAGGATCTTACCCCAAGGCTGCTCTTGACTTTCTCCCTGGTCTTGCATCCCCTCCTTCCCCTAATTAACAACTGCTTGAATTTGTCCCTTGGAACTCAGAGAATGTCATGGTGGCTGAATGAAGGCTGGTTCCTATAATCAAAGAAATGGGGGACACAGAAAGTCTTTGTGCCCAGGAGCCCCACAGGCCCTGCACGGTACCAGTTAGCCCCACGACAGTCAGAAGGAAATTTGTTCAAACTCATGTCCACTGAGTCAGTGATGCTATACAACCATCTCATCCTCTGCCGCCCCCTTCTCCTCCTGCCTTCTATCTTTCCCAGCATCAGGGTCTTTTCCAATGAGTCGGCTCTTCGCATCGAGTGGCCATAGTACTGGAGCTTCAGCCTTGTCCTTCCAGTGAATATTCAGGGTAACTGTCTTCATATCTGTTGAGCACGTGAGTGCTGATAGAGTGCTCTGAGGTCCTGTGTCTCACTCAGCTCTTACAGCGTGGAGAGCAGATCTTTATTAACCCCATTTTACTCATGGAAAGAAAGCAGCAAGTGACTTTGGGAGCTCATGGCTAGCTGGTGGCAGGAATTAAAAGCTGTATTTCCCACCCTAAATTGGGGGAGCACCGAGGAGGAGGGGGAATGAGATTAAGAAAAAATTTAAGCTTCCTATGATCTGGGGTGACCCCTCCAATCAGCTTCTGAAGTGGACCATCATGTCAAGAGCAAAACATTAGTTTAAATCCCATCCACCAACTGGGCGACCTTGACTGTGGCCTCGAGGAATGATGTAGCCACCATTTCTAGGCTGCAGCCTTTTTCGTTTATCTGCCCCGCCAATGGTGGATGATGCGTTTAGAACCGGTCACCGTGAGTGAGGCTTTCCAGGTTGCTCAGTGGTAAAGAACCCGCCTGCCAATCCAGGAGACATGGGAGGCTTGCATTTAATCCCTGCATTGGGAAGATCCCCTGAAGAAGGAAATGGCAACCTGCTTCAGTATTCCTGCCTGGTAAATCCCATGGACAGAGGAGCCTGGTGGGCTATGGTCCATGGGGTCTCAAAGAGTCAGACCGCACAAAGACAATTGACCACACATGCGTGCAGTATGAATGTGAATGACTGTAGAACCCTTGGGGTTATTTTAGCCTCTCAACTCCTTCCTGGGACTAGGTGATTTTTCTTTTTTTTTTAAATTTTTAAATTTTTAATTTTTGGCTATGCTCCATGGCATGTGGAATGTTAGTTCCTCAGTCAGGGATTGAACCCAAGCCCCCTGGATGTGAAGCACAGAGTCATAACCACTGGATCACCAGGGAAAAGTCTGACTTTTCAGAGTTAGATAAAAATCTTCTAGCTGAGGCTCTGATTCCATGAGCCCTTACTTTGCTGTTAAAAGTATTCCAAACACTGAGATGCTGCCTGTACTCTGGAAATCTGACCTAGGGAAGCATAAAGAAGATTGAGTGACATGGGAAGATAAACTGACTTTTTATTCCTAAAATATTAAGAAGCTGCATGTATATTCTTAGTGGTTTGAACTTGGAGAGCTTTTCTCTCCTGCTTTAAAAAGCACCATCAATTCATTCCTGTAGGAGAGAAGTGGGTTAACTTCATGGGCATGGAAAAAAAAAATGACAATATCTTCCACTGTTACTGGACTGTGGCAAGATTTCACAGCAAGCAGCCTCAATGTAATTCAACACAATGAGAAACCGTTGTTCAAGTAATTCACATGAACTGTCTTTTGCCAACTTCAATTTTGTTCACAGGCAAATACAAAGTTGAAAAATAAATGCAAAGAATGATTTCTGATTGTCACTGGAATGGAAAATAGATGCTTAGATATTCACCCTATGGATGGATTTTTCTTTTCTTTTTCTGAAAATACACCAATCGTGTATTGTGTCAAACCAAGGATAGAATTGGGGCTGGGCCAACTTCTTTGGCCTGAAAGTAATATTTGGGCTGAGTTGAAGCTTATTTCGCCTTCTTAGGGTTTTTCTCTCCCCACCTCCACTTTCCAATTAGCCTTATCCATATGTCTCTCTACCATATAGCCTGTGTTTGCTGCTTTCTATACCCATAGTTCTGTATTTTTAATTACATGTCTTAGTTTGAATGTATCTTAAACTCAACTAAGAAAAAGGATAAGCATTAATGTGGATGCAATTTAAAAAACAAATCCAAGTGGAGAAACAGAAGGAAAAAAAAAGCTAATGAAGGATAGGTATGAGAAAATATGGTTTTTAGAAAATGTTATATTTATGGAGAATGAGTTTTGTGATAAAGGAGAAGGAATAAAAGCAAACATGTACCAACATTAGTGTATCTAGGGAGCTCACCATTTGCTACCTTCTGTTGATATTTCTGGGGCTTCCCTGGTGGCTCAGATGGTAAAGAGTCCGCCTGCAATGCAGGAAACCTGGGTTCCATCTCTAGGCCGTGAAGATCCCCTAGAGAAGGGAATGGCTACCCACTCCAGTATTCTTGCCTGGAGAATCCCATGGACAGAGGAGCCTGGCAGGCCCCAGTCCATGGGTTTTCAAAGAGTGGGACACGACTGAGTGACTTTCACATTCATTGATATTTCTATATAGTCAAAGCAATGGTTTTTCCAGTAGTCATGTATAGATGTGAGAATTGGACCATAAAGAAAGTTGAACACCCAAGAATTGATGCTTTTGAATTGTGGTGCTGGAGAAGACTCTGGGTAGTCCCTTGGGCTGCAAGATCAAACCAGTCCATCCTAAAAGAAATCAATCCTGAGCATTCATTGGCAGGACTGATGCTAAAGCTGAAGCTCCAATATTTTGGTCACTGGATGTGAAGAGCCAACTCTCTGGAAAAGACCCCAGTGTTGGGAAAGATTGAGAGCAGAAAAAGAGGACAGCAGAGAATGAGATGATAGCATCACGGACTCCATGGACATGAATTTGAGCAAACTCTGGGAGATATTGAAGGACAAGGGAGCCTGGCGTGCTGCAGTCCATGGGGTCACAGAGAATCGAATATGACTTGGTGACTGGAAACAACAACAAACTGATATTTCTGTAAATAAAATGTATTTATGCAAATAAGCCATTAGCTTCTTAAGGGTGGAGAGACTATCTTACTTTAGAAATAACGGAAAATTTCTTGCTCAGGGTCTAACAGACCTCCTGCCAAGAACCTTGATATTTTTGACTGGAACAGGAAAATAACCCAGAAGGGGTCCAGATTTCTAGACAACTTCCTTCCAGGTACTCTCCCCAGGGACCCACTTCTCCAGCCCACCAAAGTACATCCTTCTTGCAACAGGAAGTGCCCCTCTCAGCCCCTTTCACTGACACCACACTTTTACTTTTCTTTCTCAGAAAAGGAATATCTCAGCTCTGCTCCTCATCTCTGAACAATGCATGCCAATCTTTGTAGCATTATTCTAAGGATGGGTACTGACAGCAACTGTAGGCAAATGAAATCAGCCAGCACTGAAAACGTCTGCAAGGCATCACAGCATCTCCAGCCAAGGAAGCTGGAGACTCAGAGGTTAATATCATGGCAAGAGCCTCACGGGTTCTAAGCTTGGCAGAAAGTGGCCACAGCTGCCCGCCTTCCTGAGGGGCGGTGGGCTCTAAGCCTGTGTCCTCTTGGCAGGCACAGCGCAATGCAATGCATTAACTTGCAGACTGATCTAAGTGATAAAGGGTTCCAAGGAGAGGATAGACTAAGATCATGAAAGGGAATCCACAGGTTCAGGTGCCCCTGAGCCCTAAATGGAGAATGTGAAATTAGATACAGATGAGAATATATAAAGAAATTATAAACAGATGAGAGGAGGAGCACCCCACCTTAGGTTAGGGTCCTCCCCACAGCCCGCCTTCCTTACTAAAGCCTGTCTAGCTCCTGCAGGGCATTCTCCTCCACTGTGGGGTGACAGGCAAGGGGGTGCTCAGGCTGTGATACACCGAACAAGAAGGCTGCCCAGTCTCTGCCTGTCACTGGCTGATTGGTTGCTCTCCTCTTCAAATTTATATGTTGATGTCCTAAGCCCCTCATTACACAAAACGTGGCCCTATTTGAAGGCGGGGCCATTAGAGAGGTAATTAAGGCACAGTGAAGTCATACAGGTGGGCTCAAATCCAACAGGACCGGTGTCTTTATAAGAAAAGGAGCTAAGGACACAGAAAGCACAGAGCGACAGGATCTGCCAGTCAAGAGAGGGGCCTCAGAGGAAAGCAGGCCTGCAGACACCTTGATCTCAGACTTCCAGCCTCCAGAACTGGAAGGAAGTAAATTTCTGTTGTTATGCCCCCCAGTCTGTCATATTTTGTTATGGCTGCCCTAGCGAGCTAAAAAAAGACCTCAACCCTCTCCCCGGCCCAGGGCTCTCACCCTGTAATCTGGCCAGAATTAATTAATGTTGGTTCCTTGGGCTCACCATGCTTCCTCCTCCTCCTTTTGCATCTGCTCTTTCCTCTGCCCTTACTGCCCCTTTCTTCAGCTCACACCTACTAGTATCTAAAGATGCACCTAAAGAGTCACCTCCTCCAGGAAGCCCTTAAGATTACCCTCTCCCTACTGCCCTGCCAACTCCCCCACCGCCTCACTCCTGCCTACATCCCATTACACCTATGCCGGCCTCTGCTCTAGCATTTATCCCATTGGTGAGGACACTCACCTCCTTCTTCCTGTCCAGACTCTGATCAGCGTCTTTCATCTCCCTAGCTCTGCCCCCAGAAGAGCCAGGACCCACGTGATCAGTAACTAGTACTGGGAAGAGAACCAAAGAGGGAAAACAGAAGAAAAAGTCACCCTGCCCCGCTAGATGGTTCAGATTCTAAAGGAATTTGGAAAGGAAGCTGGCAGATAAGATTTGGATCCACGTAAACCTAAATGAAAGTCGTGGGATTGAAATCTGACTTGGAAGATCAGAACTCAAATTGCAGAAAACCCAAATGATACAGACTCAAGCTCGAGAAGGTGTCTATCCATGTAGAGAAAAGAAACAGAAAAAACAAGACGAGAGAAAAGATGGGTAATTCAGTTGATCAAAAGTAAATAAAGACTTAATATATGGATAAGAAGGACCCCCTTGAGGAAGATATAACTAAAATGATGTTGCGGCAACACTGAAGAAAAATAATGATGGAAGAAAACTTTTCAAGCTGAGAAAAGAAGTTGAATGTACAATTTAAAATAGCACACAATTTCCAGGCAAAATTAATGAAGGAAGGTACACAATTTGATATGATCTAGCAAATTTCTTTCGGAGAAGGCAATGGCACCCCACTCCAGTACTCTTGCCTGAAAAATCCCATGGACAGAGGAGCCTGGTAGGCTGCAGTCCATGGAGTCGCTAGGAGTCGGACACGACTGAGCGACTTCACTTTCACTTTTCACTTTCATGCATTGGAGAAGGGAATGGCAACCCACTCCAGTGTTCTTGCCTGGAGAATCCCAGGGATGGGGGAGCCTGGTGGGCTGCTGTCTATGGGGTCACACAGAGTCGGACACGACTGAAGCGACTTAGCAGCAGCAGCAAATTTCTTTGAATATGAAGCATTTTTTAAAAAATCTTCAACTATCTAGACAAAACATTAAACTCACTTATCATCAAATGAAAACAGGCTGATTTGAGAATGCATCACACAACTGATGTCAGACGATAATGGAGCGAAGTCTAAATGATACTAAGAGAAAACGCTTATGACTCAAGCTGAGATGTTAGTCTTCAAAGAAAACAAAAACGACATTCTCAGTTATTCTAATCAGGGGTTCAAAAAAGATACCCCAGGCCCTTTTTTTGAAAAATTTACCGAAAGATAGGTTCAAATGGAACAAATATTACTTAAGGACAAAAAAAAAAAAAATCAAGAATATCAAAAGTGGGTTCAAAAACATTGTAATAGTCCAAGCCAAATGTGTAGAATTAAGTTTTTAAAAAATGCTGTATATAGAATATCGGTACAGATGGAAAGTTTTTGTTGTAGTTACTTCTTAAAATAACTAAAAATAAAACTAGTAATAAATAGGTTTATAATCCCAAATGATATTGGCAATGAATGTGGGAAAGAAGGTATGTGGAGAATTAGAAGGGTACTAAATTCCTCATCTTATAGAGGAATGAATTATTATATTATTCATGAATTTGATAATTAGAGAACCTATACATTAAACTGTAATTTTGAAGAACCAAAGTAGAAGAATTCAAAAGAATTTTTTTCTTCTAAGTCGCTTCAGTCGTGTCCAACTCTGCGCGACCCCATAGATGGCAGCCCACCAGGCTTCCCCGTCCCTGGGATTCTCCAGGCAAGAAAACTGGAATCAGTTGCCATTTCCTTCTCCAGTGCATGAAAGGAAAAGTGAAAGTGAAGTCACTCAGTTGTGTCCGACTCAGCAACCACATGGACTGCAGCCCACCAGGCTCCTCTGTCCATGGGATTTTCCGGGCAAGAGTACTGGAGTGGGGTGCCATTGCCTTCTCTGATTAAAAAGAATATATACTTATAAAAATGGGGAAAATAAAAACCAAGAAAAATTGTAATTTGGGAAGAAAATGTAAATAACACAGTGGTTCAAATCATGGGCTTGAGGCAGGAAAACCTGGTTTCTGAAAATGGTTCTCCAATTTACTAATGTTGGTCCTGAAAATTTACTCACGTATTCAGAGCCTCTCTTTTCCTATCTTTAAAATTGGAATAAAATACATATTTCACAGGGTAGTTGTGGGGTTAATAGGAAATCTTTGTCTAAAGAAATTTATCAAGAAATTCCTTACCAAACTAGGAATAAAACTACCATATGACTCAGCAATCCCACTACTGGGCATATACCCTGCGAAAGTCACAATTCTAAAAGACACATGAACCCCGTTCACTGCAGCACTGTTTGCAATAGCCAGGAAATGGAAGCAACCTAGATGTCCATCAGCAGACAGATGGATAAAGAATGTGGTACACACACACAATGGATTATTACTCAGTCACAAAAGGAATGCATTTGAGTCAGTTGTAGTGAGGGGATGAAGCTGGAGCCTGTTATACAGAGTGAAATAAGTCAGAAAGAGGAAAACAAATAACACGTATATATGGAATCTAGAAAAATAGTCCTGACGCACCTATTTACAGAGAAGAAATGGAGATGCAGACGTAATAGTCTGGTGGACACAGCGGGGGAGGAGAGGGCGGGACAAGTCAGGAAAGTATCAGTGATGCATATACACTCTCATGTGTAATATACACGGTCATGTGTAATATACACGATCATGTGTAATATACACTCTCACGTGTAATGCACACTCTCACGTGTAATGTACACTCTCACGTGTAAAGCAGATAGTCAGCAGGAAGTTGCAGTTTAACATACCGAGTCTAGCCTGATGCTCTGTGACGACCTACGGGGGTGGAATGGGGGCGGGAGGCAGGCTCAAGAGGGAGGGGAGATGTATATATATATTTATGACTGATTCTCGATGTACAGCAGAGATCCCCATAACGTTATAAAGCGATTCTCCTCCAATAATAAAAAGAGAACAATGTTGGCATTTGATACGAGGTAGGTATTTTTAACAAGTTAATAAAGAATCATGTTCCATTTGACAAGTTTTTAATTAGCAGTAGATATTGAATTTTATCAAATGCCTTTTTGCTCTCAGTGTTAGTCAAGTGGGCTAACAGCAGTAACAAATGATCCTCAAAATGTTAATAGGTTATATATAGAAAACAGGTAACTAATGAGGACCTATTTAGAGCACGGGGAACTCTACTCAGTATTCTTTAATGACCTGTATGGGAAGAGAATCTAAAAACCAGTGGAGATATGTGTATTCATAGCTGATTCACTACTGTACACCTGAAATGAACACAACATTGTATTATAAATCAACCATACTCCAATACAAAATGTTTTTAAAAAAAGAAAAAAATTAATCCAATACTTAGCCTAAGCATGAATTGGAAAAGTGAGTTGCTGCCACCTGGGCCAGCAGGGACTGGATCACCCTGATTTGGGATGGTGCCGAGACGCTGAGCAGGCTTCTGGGCCCACACTCCTGGGAGCTGGCTGGATGTGGATTCCCACTGTAGGCATGTGGGGTTGGCATGGGGCACTGCCTGGCAACTGATTCTGGACTGGGTGCCCTAACATCAACAGCAAGTTTAAGAATAAAATCTAATTATACTGACCCCCAGCTCAGGCCCCTCTGGTATCTGGTGGTGCTGCCTCCTTCCATCTGCCTCTGCAATAGTCCATGCTCTCGGGATGGACCTTGAGGTTAAAAAAAAGAAATTGAGTTGTTGTTCATCAGTATTAACATGGTTTTTGTTTTCATTTTCACTTACAGTAAAGGATTGAGAATGCTTGAGTCTCCCCAGTGTTCCTCCTCAGCGAAGCTCTCCTAGCCGTGTTTTCTGATCCCACTCCTCACTTGAGTCTTGATCTTTTAACCTTCTTTGATTTGGCTCCTGTTCTAGATTTCTGATCAATTGCACAGACGTGACACTTAGAATGGTCCTTTGAAAAATGAACTTGCCCATGACCAAGTGTGAGTTTGTCTTTGTTTTCAGGTCTGCAGCTGTTTCTCATGTCACTATTTAGATTCAGTTCCCTGAAACCCTGCCTGAGTAAAACCCCCAGATATCCCAAGTGATTATCCAGGATGAGTTAATGGAGAGGTATAACAATAAATTTAAATGATTTAACCTCTTGTATTAAAATATTGGGGGCTTCCCTGGTGACTTAGTGGTAAAGAATCTGCTTGCAATGCAGGAGACCTGGGTTTGATCCCTGGATTGGAAAGATCCCCTGGAGGAGGGGATGACAATCCATTCCAGTATTCTAGCCTGGAGAATCCCAAGGATAGAGAAGCCTGTTGGGCTGCAGTCCATAGGGTTGTCCAGAGTCAAACACAAATGAAGTGAAGACTTCAAGATTGGGTTAAGAAAAATCCAACTGTGACTTAATAATAAAAAAACATATCCAAAATAGAAGGACACAAATAGGTTAAAATTTTTTTAATGAATAAATATTTACTAGAAAAATAGAAACAAAGTAAAAATAGAGGTAGTATTATAAAATTTATACAAGAATGGATACAAGGCCAAATAATACCAAAAGAGTCAAAGAGTACATAAAAATGTGCATCCTAAATGAAGACATCAAAGAATACACAGTTTATGAAACAGATATATAAAGTAAAGATGCATAAGAGGAAATGGACAGAACACTATTATTTCATGTGAGCCCTTTACAGAATGACTAGTCTTTGAAAAAACAAGTAGACAAAGTATATACATTTCAAGGGATTTGTACTATAATTAAAATGTACTTAAGACAAAACCAAGGAAAACAGAAGAAAAATTTTTCTAAAAATAAGCATAGAGAATTGAACAAATTTTTAAAAATAGAAATAGTAAAGTTGAAATACAAATTCAAGAACCACGTTTTGTTTTAACACAACTTGAGAACAGATGAAAAGTAAACAGAAAAAACAAAATATAAAAGTAGAAATGAAACAAAAATAAAAACAGGAAGATTTTAATAAGTATGAAAATATTATTTTAAAATACTATGCTAATCAATTTGATAAAATGAATTAAATGATTATTTTATGGCAAATTTTACCCAACTCAATGGCACCCCACTCCAGTACTGTTGTCTGGAAAATCCCATGGATGGAGGAGCCTGGTAGGCTGCAGTCCGTGGGGTTGCTAAGAGTCGGACACGACTGAGTGACTTCACTTTCACTTTTCACTTTCATGCATTGGAGAAGGAAATGGCAACCCACTCCAGTGTTCTTGCCTGGAGAATCCCGAGAAGCCTGGTAGGCTGCAGTCCATGGGGTCACACAGAGTCGGACACGACTGAAGCGACTTAGCAGCAGCAAGACCTCTGAAGATATCTCACTGTCTGCAAATTTCACTAGTGATAACTTTCAGACTTTCACAAAGACAGATAATTTCATATTCTATAATTTTTCCAAATATAAAAACAAAAGCTAAGAATATAAAGATTCATTTTATGAAGTCAGTGTAGCACTAATATAAAACAGACAAACATGGCACAAAAGAACAATAAATACTATCATGGTTTTGTAGTGACAATATTTAGGTTAAATACTCAATGACATGATGAAAACCAAAAAATAAGCAATGTTATCTTTCTTAATGACGTAGTGATTCTAAAGTTCATTCATAGGAACATAAAAAATTAAGAATATATTAAAAAAGGAAAACTGGGCACTTAGGTTAAGGAGGCTTGTCCAACTAGGAATTAAAACATACTGCAAGCAACATCAAACAAAGCAGTATGGCACTAGTTCGAGAACTGACAGCTGATAAAATAGAGCAATAAGCCTTAAAATAGACTCTAGTATACATTCCAGCTTAGTAAAGAAAGCACAACAAAAAATGGGAGAGGTTATTCATCAAATAATTGAAAAAAATTGACTAACTCAAACAATAGCCTCATCATACAGTAGCCCAAAACACCACTGAAACAGATGGATTAAAGAACTATACATAGACAAAAATATAAGTAAATAATTATCAGATTTCTGGAGAGGGAAAGACATTCTAAATATAAGAGCAATGGAAGTAAGTACAAAAGAAAAGCTAAATAGATTTTGCCATTACACAATTAGAACTCCTCTACGTCAAGGAACATCATTCACAATGATAAAATCACAACTTCGGAAAAGTTATTTACCAACAGGGCAGAGGATAATATCATTAAAACAAAAGAAATAAAGAAAAGGAACAAAAGGGAAATATAAAACAGAATATCATTAAAACAAAATAAAGGTTAATATCATTAAAAGATCACAGAAATTTTAAAGAAATACAAAATCTAATAAACATGTAAAAATATTCACACTCATAACTAATCAAATGCTAATTAAAACAATATCTGTATTTTACTCACCCACTAAACTGGCAAAACATTTTTTTAAAAAAATGTTTTCTGTGCTGATAAAAGTTTGACAGAAATTTCCATAATAAATAGCTGGCAGAGGTAAGAATTTGTGTTAGTACAAAACTCTTTGGTGATATCTACCTAGGTACTCAAAGCTTCTCAGGTGGCTCAGTGGTAAAGAATCCACCTGACAAATCAGGAGATGCAGGTTTGATCTCTGGGTTGGGAAGATCCCCTAGAGAAGGAAATAGGACCCCATTCCAGTATTCTTGCCTGGGAAATCCCATGGACAGAGGCACCTGGCAGGTACAGTCCATGGGGTCGCAAAAGAGCTGGACGCGACTCAGTGACTGAACAACACAACAGCCTAGGTACTCACATCGGTCCCTTCCGCTGGCTCAGGAAGCCCCTTCCAATGAACGTAGCTTAAGAAAAGAGAAACACAAACAGATACGGAAATACAATGCTTTACTTTTTACTACGTATTGAATAATAAGAGACATTGGTTTGATCCCTGGGTCAGGAAGATCCCCCTGGAGGAGGAAATGACACCCCACTCCAGTATTCTTGCCTGGGAAATTTCATGGGCACAGGAGCCTGGTGGGCTACAGCCCACGGGGCCTCAAAGAGTTGGACATGACTAAACGACTGAGCACATACATACATTGAATAATTATTTATAGTACTGAAAAATTGTATGTGTTCGTGAACAAGTGACTGGCCAGCCACTTAAAAGTTATCCTTCATAAAACATAAGTAGGAAGGGAGTTTAGGGGAGAATGGATACATGTATATGTAGGGCTGAGTCTCTTCTGTCCACTTGAAACTATCACAAAATTGTTAATCATCTATACGCTAATATAAACTAACTTTTAAAGTTAAAAATAATCATAAGGCAGAAATACTGAACACAGAGCACTATAACCATAGTACCTGTCCCAGTATGTATTTAGGAATACTGAAAGGGTTATCAATGTCAAGGGCCTAGCATTGAGCCTTGCTCATAAATGGCAGATTTTACATTCATACGTATTCTGAGTTACCATTTTAAAACATAAACATGCATTAGGATTGTAATTTAAAAGAAAATTTACCTATTTTTAAAAATATATATATACTATATTTCTCAACCCAAATTGCCTTGTTTAATGGGAAACCTCGAGCAAACTGGTGTTTCTTACGCACTCTGTTCTAGATCAAAAGCATACAATGAAACCCAGGCTGCGGCTGAAACCAGACTCCATCCTGCCGAAGTTCTTTTGAATAAGAGATCATATATAAGTCCTTTGATTGTTCTCTGCTGTCTAGCTCTTATCTCACTAAGAACGCATTCTCTCATTCCCTTTTCCAGAGCCCCCTTCCAAAGTGTAAAGGTGACAGGGTGTATATACTTGGCCCAGCTCACAAGGTGGTGTGGCCCCTACTCCCCACCGAACCCAAGGATGTTGCCAGAGCACACGCTTGTGGAGCTCTGCATCTTTTGAACAGAGAGATCAGAAAAGTCTGGATTCACCAGTCAAGGAGGATCCTCCTTGTGAAAAATGTAAGAAAACCCAGATTTCTCAAAGGAAGTATAGGAACCAGATTGAGACAGAGAAAAGAGTGCTCTGTCCTTTCCTTTCAATGTTGTCATTGAGGAGACTATCCAGAGACCACAGGTTTCTACCTGTAGTAAAATGTGTTGGATGTCAATGGCTAGAAATTGCAGGGACAGGTACAGAGGTGGTGAGGAAATATGGACAAAGAGAAAAGTGGTGTCCTTCAACAGAGAAGAGGCTTCGCGATGAGTGAAGTCAAGCCTTTCTTCGAATAGCGGAAAATTCACAGGCCACCATCCAAGGGCAAGAAACACTTAGGTTCATCTCCCAGCGGCCAAGGAGTCATCTGGGATGAGGCTGGAAATCAGTGAGCTAAGGGCCACGAGGTACAGAAACCAAATGCTCAAGAGTCCTGGACTATCAGCGCAATGCAAAGACAAGCACAAAAGCCCATACTGTGGCTGGAGCTATGAAAGACACAGGGTTCAAGTGGCGGTCACTGGCTGCAGAAATATATTAGGAAGTCTTAGAGGCTATCGATAAATCCTCATGATATGAATCAAGTTCAGTGGCTTAATTATGTTAATGATATTAGGAAAAAAAGGCAATGTGAACTCGGGGTGTTAAACAGCAGTATTTTTCCTTCTAGAAGGGTCTCAACAGCAGTGTCAGTTGGTTCACCGCTAATTTTCACATGAACTTTCTAAATGCCCAGATGTGGATTTCTGACACTTGAGTGGAGGATACTAGCACTTCTGGAGTATGTACACACACACACAGAGTAGAATGGACCTGAACGACCACGTGTTACCAGAAAGCACAGATGCAAGGGACAGTGGTAAAAAGACAAAAGAGCTAGCTTACGGGTCTCCCACTGGCCAAATTGAAACTTCAGCGTCAAAAAGGTTATATAACTGTGATTACTTGAAATATGATGAATTTGAGCAAGGCTCTAATTTCATAATGATACTAAGAAAAATTAATATAAAGTACACTGAAGGAATGAATGTAAAAGTTAGGATGAATTCATTAGGATGAATGTAGAAGTTTGACTATAAAGGGACCGATTTTTTTATTAGTTTTAATGAAAAGAGGTTAATATAAATCAGTTTTTTATTTCTTCTATTAACTCTGCTGCTGCTGCTGCTAAGTCGATTCAGTCGTGTCTGACTCTGTGCGACTCCATAGACGGCCTCCTACCAGGCTCCACCGTCCTGGGATTCTCCAGGCAAGAACACTGGAGTGGGTTGCCATTTCCTTCTCCAATTCATGAAAGTGAAAAGTGAAAGTGAAGTCGCTCAGTTGTGTCCAACTCTTAGCGACCTCATGGACTGCAGCCTACCAGGCTCCTCCATCCATGGGATTTTCCAGGCAAGAGTACTGGAGTGGGGTGCCATTGCCTTCTCTGTCTATTAACTCTATTTGCCTTTAAAACAGAGATATAAACTTAATATCTATCTGTATAAGAAGAGAAGGAGAAATACAGGGAACTGTGAGTTACCAAATCACCTTGGGAAAATATACAGAACCAAGATGGGGAGGGACTAGGCACGGTACTCACACACAGTAACTATGCAGAAAGGAGCTTCAGACTGTTCCAGGATGACTTGAAAAGGCCAAGTGGCTGAAAAACAGCACTCATTGCACAGCCTTAATACTACCTTTCCCGGGAGACAAAACTCCTAAGGGGCGTCTATGAACTACAGACACTAGTATGGTATCTATACACTGTAAATAATGCTGAGAGACCAGGTTATCACAATAACAGGACAACGAGCTATGTCATGCTGGCCAAGAAAGATTTCAACATTTAGTGGGGAAATTCCAGGCTACTACAAACTAAAATCTGCGAGGAAAGAAGAAAACTATGAACCTAAATTTTTTTCTTTATTGATGTTAAAAGAGAATATTATCTCAAGACGGAAGTTTCAGCCTGATGTCCATGGCTTTGTTTTGAACACGCTTGGTAAAAAAAACCTGGGTTTATGCCGTAACCAAGAATCAGCTGATTAATGGGATCCTGTAAACCTGGCTGCCCAAACTATTCATTTTCTCTTTGGTTTGGGTTGGAATACTATAACCTTGAGAAAGTTTTAATTAAGAATTGCTATAATTTTAGGAAGTATAGAAATGTTATTAAAATAATAAAGAGAAGAGTTCCCTGGTGGTCCAGTGGTTGACTTTTCCTTCCAATTCGTGGGGTGCAGGTTTGATCCCTGATCAGGGAGGTAAGATCCCACATGCCTCCTGTCCAAAAAAACTAAAACACAAAGCAGAAGTAATATTGTAACAAATTCAATAAAGACTTTAAAAATGGTGAACAATAAAAAGTTTCTGAAAAAGTAATAAAGAAGTATAGAGAACAAAGAAGGGGTCACCAGTAGGGAGAGAAATTAGGGGGGAGGGGCAAGATAGGGGCATAGAATTAAGATGTACAAAGTGAGTGAATGCTAATTTGCTTTAGTCATGTCCAATCCTTTGTGATCCCATGGACTGTAGCCCACTAGGATCCTCTGTCCATGGGATTCTCCAGGCAAAAATACTGGAGTGGGTTGCCATGCTCTCCTCCAGGGGATCTTCCCAAACCAGGAACTGAACCCACGTCTTCTGTGGCTCCTACATTGCAGGCAGATTCTTTACCACTGAACCTCCAGGGAAGCCCGTACAAAGTACTATGTATGAAATAAATGAACTAAAAGGACATATAGTACAGTGAATATAGCCACTGCTTTATAACTTCAAATGGACTATAATCTACAAAAATACAGATCCACTATGTTGTACACCTGAAACTAATATTGTAAATCAATAAAATAAAAGTAAAATAGAGAATGAAACAGGATGACATTCTAGGAATAGATTTAGGTATAAGTATAGTAATTTTTTCGGTAATAGTAATATGTCTGACTTCTTTGAAATGTTCAAAAAATGTCAACTAAAACAGACAGTGAAAGGAATGTTCACTAAAACAGTGTTGCAACGAGGATTTTTTTTAATTTATGAATCTTGCAATGTTAGTTTCTATTGCAGCTGGGGGAGCAGAGGCCAGATTGTAATTGGTTACGGAGTAAATAAAACAGGACTGGGGCTGGGGTAAGGCAAGTGAAGCATTTGCCTGTTGGCTGAAGACTTGTCTGATTTTTGATCTTTCAGGTGGTTCAGCTGCTTTGTTCCACTAAACCTGAAATTAACAGTTGAAGTTGAGAGTTAACTACTTTGAGCCCTCCTTCCTTCTCCTCAAAACAAGTGCAAATGTAAGTGGGGAGTGGGATGCAAAACACTAAGTAATCAAAAGTAATAATATTTTAAAGTGAAAGTGAAGTCGCTCAGTCGTGTCTGACTCTTTGCGAGCCCATGGACTGTAGTCTACCGCACTCCTCCATCCATGGGATTTTGCAGGCAAGGGTACTGGAGTGGGTTGCCATTTCCTTCTCCAGAGGATCTTCCCGGCCCAGGGATTGAACCCAGGTCTCCCATATTGTAGGCAGACACTTTTACCATCTGAACCACCAGGGAAGTTAAGGCAGTAGTTTATTTTCAACACAAAAAAATCAATTGTATTTCTGTATTTTAGAAATACACATCTGGAAAATAGTCTTAAAACACCATTTAAAGTATATGCTCAAGAACATTGAAAGCAGGAATTCAAACAGGTGTTTGTACATCCATGTTCATAGCAGCATCATTCACACAACAGCCAAAAAGTGGAAGAAACCCAAGTATCCATTCCACAGATAAATGAATAGGACTTCCTAGGTGGCACAGTGGTAAAGCATCCGCCTGCCAGTGCAGGAGACACAGGAGGTGCAGGTTCAATCCCTGGGTCGGGAAGATCTCTTGGAGGAAGAAATGGCAACCCATGCCAGTATTCTTGCCTGGGAAATCCCATGGACCGAGGAACCTGGTGGGCTACAGTCCATGGGGTCGCAAAGAGTCAGACACTACTAAAAGCAACTTAGCATGTGAACACGATGAATGAAATAGGATTCATGCATACGATATAACACTGTGGGTGTGTGCTAAGTCACTTCTTTCATGTCTGACTCTCTGTGACCCCATGGACTGTAGTCCCTCAGGCTCCTCTGTCCATGGGATTCTCCAGGCAAGAATACTGGAGAGGGTTGTTGTGCCCTCCTTCAGGGGATCATCCTGACCCAAGGATCAAACTCTTGTCTCACACCTCCCACACTGGCAGGCAGGTTCTTTACCATTAGTGCTACGTGGGAAGCCCACTCAGTCCTAAAAAAGGAAGGAAATTCTGACACATGTTACAACGTGGATGAACCTTAAAGACATCATACTAAGAGAAATAAGCCAGTCACAAAAGGACAAATATTGTGCCATTCCACTTACAGGAGGTACCTAGAGGAGTAGGTGGATAAGGTAGTATTTTAAAATAATAATTACTGCAAATTTAGGAGGAGCCATATTTCCACATTTTAAATACTAACAGGGTAGAAATTAAGAGAATTGTGGACAGCAGGTGCATACAGAGGGCTCTTTTTCTGAAGTTGTGTGCAAGGAGACAGCTTTTGCTCAGAGGAAATCCAGAGTTCACGGAGACGAGATGGCTTGGGGGTTGGTTCAAGATGTAAAATAGATAGGCAGTGGGAGTTCCAGACGTGACAAAGGGAACCCAGTCAGTATTCTGTGACAACCAGAGGGATGGAATGGGGAGGGAGGTGGGAGGAGCTGCAAGAGGGAGGGGACATATGTTTTCCTAATGCCGATTCCCGTTGATGTGTGGCAAAAACCGTCAAGTAATTATCCTCTAATTAAAAATATATACATATATTATTAAATAAAAAGATGCAAGAACCTGGAGCATATTCATATGCAAAAGCCGGGGGGGTGGGGTGGGGGGACTGAGCCCTTTCCCTCCTCCTCGGGCTGTGTAATTACAGGGAGGCAGAGGAATTGGGCAGTATAGATGGAGATATGTACAAGCCAATTCTTCCCATGTGCATGGTATTGGGGTGTGGGGAAGAAGGGAAGGGCTGTCAGGTGGAGTGGGTGTCCCACCTCAAAGCAGCAAGCAATTCCGTCCTCTTGGGTAATGCACATTTTTTTTTTTATCCTTTGTTCTAGACTGTGGCAATGAGACCCACCCTTCCAAATAGCATCACACACCCATCTCCACCCTCTCCCCATCAGGTTAGACTAACTACAGAGAATGTCTGCCTCAGGCTCACTTTTCTTTTCCCTTAGCTCCTTGGGCTTCTTTTGTGGTTCAGCCGGTAAAGAATCTTCCTGCAATGCAGGAGACCCAGGTTTGGCCCCTGGGTCAGAAAGATTCCCCTGGAGAAGGGAATGGCTGCCCACTCCAGTATTCTTGCCTGGAGAATTCCACAGACAGAGGAGCTTGGTGGGCTACAGTCCATGGGGTCAAGAGTCAGAGATAACTGAGCAACTAACACTGGCTCCTTTTATGTTGCCAGGATAGCGCTGGGGGTGGGGTTGAGGAGCCCTACACCTTGTTATTGAAAGTGCATTCTGGGGGCCAGTAGCAGTGGGTACCACCTGGGAGGTTGGTAGGAATGCAGACACCCAAGCTCCATCTAATTGAGAAACCCCACTTTTACCTCCTCTGGTCTCTACCTTGCTGAGCATTAGAGACACCTGGGGTCTTTAACAAATGCTAACACCTGGTTTTCACCCACAGACCTGATTCAATGAGCCATCCTCACCTCCACACCCCCAACATGGCGTCAGAAGTTTTATAAACTCTCTTGTGGTTCTAACGTGTAGTAATGCAGCAAAATTTGAGAACCACTGCTCTACGCCTCCTGTGGCTCCACCTTCTAGGCCTTTTTTTTTTCAGAGTCTGTGTGCCATTTCTAGGCAGCAAAAGGAAAAGGGAAAGGACTGTTTTTTTTAATGGATATATACATATGTATATTGTAATATTTATTTACTTCACTGCATCAGGTCTTAGCTGCAGCATGTGGGGTGCACGGACTCTCTAGTTGTGGCAAGCGGGCTTAGTTGCTCTGAAGAATGTGGGATCTTATTGGTTCCCCAACCAGGAATTAAACATGCAACTCCTGCATGGCAAGGCACATTCTCAACCACGAGACCACCAGGAAGTCCCTAGGAAAGAATTTCTTCTACTTTTGACCAGGATTATAGGCAGGCAAGATTGAATGATTTTCTTTCCAGGTCCTGTGCATTTAGCTCATCTATAGGGAAGCCCATCCGTGACCTGGTGAGAATGTTAGTGGTGGTTCTGTGCTGTCTGCAGGGCTGGGTTCCCAGAGCCCACTCCTGCACATGGAAGTGGGGACTCACCTGTTAGGGTGTTGTGTCCAGCTCCCTGTGATCCCATGGACTGTAGCCTGCCAGGCTCCTCTGTCCATGGGGTTTCCCCGGCAACAATGCTGGAGTGGATTTCCATTTCCTCCTCCAGGGGATCTTCCCATTCTAGGGATTGAACCACGTCTCTTGCATCTCCTGCATTGGCAGGTGGATTCTTTACCACTAAGCCATCTGGAAAGCTGTATTAGGGGTGTGACTCACCATTTGAAATTCAGATGAGCCCTCCAGTTTGGAATAGCCCTTTGCGTACTGGGCCATAACTCTATCTTTTATTTTCAAACTTCAAAGTTTAGTTTTGAAATAAATGGTTTATTTCACCACATAAGCCTACAGTTTCCCCCCCTTCCCCCGCCCCCAGGTAAAAGCGACAGATTTAAACTTAATCAACTGTTCTGGGACTTTATTGGTGTCAGCTAGTTGGCTGTTTTCTCTGAGAGTGCTTCAGAGTCAACAGCTGAATATTTGCCTTGCTTTTGATCTTTGAGGTAGTCCAGCTGCTTTGTTCCACTAAGCCTGAAATTAACACAAGAAGTCAGGATTTAACTACTTTGAGGCCTTCTTTCTTTTTATCAAACCAAATGCAATTATTTGATCTAATAACCAATAATATAAACTTTAAAGTCAAAAGGAAGATTAGAAGGGTGGAAGAGAAGTTAAAAGAAGATTCAGATACACAGCACAACAGTTTCTTTCTTTTTTTTTTTTTTATGTAGGTATAGAGTATAGAGCAGTGGCTCCCAGGGCGGGGGGGATAGATGTGCACGAGGGTGAAATGAATAAAGGGGGTCAACTGCGTGGTGATGGACAGAAACTAAAGTTTTGATGGGTAGCACCTTAGAATGTATCGTTGTTGCTGTTTAGTCACTAAGTCATGTTGGACTCTTTGCGACCCCATGGACTACATAGCCCACCAGGCTCCTCTGTCCATAGGATTTCCTAGGCAAGAATACTGGAGTGGGTTGCCATTCCCTTCTCCAGGGAGCACAACAGTTTCAATGAGAGATTTGGAGAATAAAACGTGCTAGTACGTAGAGCAGCACTGACCGTCTCGTAGGATTTTTGTTTAATTTAAAGATAGATCTTATTCTCTGGTGGTTGTACTCATGCAAACTGAATATAAAAGAAAATAGTAATAGTTTGTATAACATCACAAATATAAGGACTCAAGCTGCTAGGGCTTCAGGGTGACAGCCTGAAAGTCAAAATGGATTTGTGTTTATGCACTCATAATTTTTATTTTCCGCGTACAGACTGATTTACAACGAAAGTTTTGCTAACCTTGGTAATAAGCTCATTAACCGTTTACATGACTTCTTACATCTATGTAGTTTTACTTTGCAGTTGCAAGAATTCCTGTTACCGATGAACTTTAACTTGCATAAATAATAAAATGAAAGAAAAATGCACAGTTAATTACTGCTTGAATGAATAAATGAATGATCCATTAATCTCTCATCATTGCTCTTTATCAAAGCCAAAGCTCTTCTCAGAATGAAATAATGACAGTAGTAGGAAGTGGGGGAAGAGAGGGAAGGGAGATTTATTCTTTTGGACTAGAATGATCAACCTGGGGTCCAAATGAGAGAAAATAAGGGTCTCAGCTGGTGAGAATTCCCCCACATCTCCCACCCATTATGGGGTTTGGCTGCAGGTGGGGGAAATTGCCATCTCAAATCTCATTCCTGGGGACTGCCTCTCCTATTTCTATTTGAGAATGGCAGATAAGCGAGAAAGAGGCAACTCACCACAACTCTCTGAAGTCCTGGAATAGAAGGTGCCCTGCTCCTGTGAGCAAAAGAGACTCCATGAGTTCTGCATGCTAGCATAGCGAGTGCAAGCTGACGTTTAATATCTGCTTGTCACCCAACCCAGACAGAGGATGGAAAATGCTGAACACCCTCCTAGAAATTCACATGAGTGTTTTGGTCATTTAAGAGAAGAGCGCTTGCTCGAAAAAAAGAATCGTGCCTTTCATCTGATGAACTCTACTGTAACTAGGCACTTCTTCAGTGTAGTAAACCATTTACTTCTGTCAAGAAGGTCTTGTAGCAGAACTCTGGAAATATAAGTAAGCTCTTTTTGTCTAGTTGTAATTGTTCAGTTGCTATATTGTGTCTGATTCTTTGTGACTCATGGAATGTAGCACACCAGGCTTCCCTGTCCTTCACTATCTCCTGGAGTTTGCTCCAGGTCATATCCATTGAGTCAGTGATGCTGTCTAACCGTCTCATCCTCTGCTGCCCACTTCTCCTCTTGCCCTCAGTCTTTCTCAGCATCAGGGTCTTTTCCAATGAGTTGGCTCTTTGTATCAGGTGGCCAAAGTATTGGAGCTTCAGCTTCAGCATCAGTCCATCCAATGAATATTTAGGGTTGATTTCCTTTAGAATTGACTGGTTTGGTCTCCTTGCAGTCCAAAGGACTCTCAATAATCTTCCCCAGCACAACAATTTGAAAGATTTTTGTCTAATCTTACAACAAACCAGGAACTCAGATCCAGTTTTGAGATGGCCCAGTCAAAGCAGAGATAACCTCAGGTCCCGTTTGCTGTAGTTACGCATGTGAAAAAAATATGAGTTGTGCTTTTTATGATCACTTTCATGAAATCCCAGGAAACACCTGTGGAGCAGTTCTGGGATGAACGTGGACTTTTGCACTGAACTGAAGAGTATGGTCTGAGAGGAAGGGCACCTTCTATACACCAGATGGAAAGCATTCATCCATGAGCCTGTTACAGATCATCATTTATTCTCCAACGTCATAGTCTGTTCACCTTGTCTGGAATGCTTGGCCCCCAGATATGAGGCTATTCTAAACAAGCAGTGAGAGAGAATGGCTTTAATACTTCCCTACCAAAAGGCATATATAATGGTGGTAATATATCTTGTTAGAGATTCCCATGTCAATTCATAAGGCATTTAGCATAGCAACAGGGCCCAAAATCACATTCAGATTGAGGAAAAAATGGGTGATAATTATAATCAGAGGGCATAACCCCTTTTACTTTTAAAAATATGATTTTAAAAGTAATTTATAATCAAGTTTCATCATATTCCTATTTCAGATTTCAAGAGAAATTGATTCGCTGTAATGATATTCTTTTCCTTTGAATATAAACCTGTTGGAGGTAGCACATTAAAGGAATTTGAAACTAACTCTGGCTTCCTTATCTAAGAGGACTTTCCACAGGCTGATCCTCTGTCTGGAAAAGTCAACTCCTTTCCAGAGATGGGAAGGAGTTGGGTCAACGATGGGTTGGACAAACGATGGGTCGTTTGTTCCATCTTCCAGACTTCAGTTTATTTTATGAGCCCAACTATGTGCATCCACCTGCTGCGTTGCTCAGTTGTGTGCAGCTCTTTGCAACACTGTGGACTGTAGCCCGTCAAGCTCCTCCGTCCATGGCGTTTTCCAGGTAAGAATACTGGAGTGGGTTGCCATGCCCTCCTTCAGGGGAGCTTCCTAATCCAGGGATCAAACCTGAGTCTCTTATGTCTCCTACATTGGTAGGTGGGTTCTTTATCATTAGCACCACCTGGGAAGCCCATGAACTCAATTAGGCACTCCCCAAAATTCGCTTGTTGAGGTCCTAACCCCCAGGACCTCAAAACCTGACTGTATTGGGAGATAGCATCTTTAAAGAGGTAATTAAGGTTAAATGAGGTCATTCCGGTGGGCTGTAATCCAATCGCACTTGTGCCCTTGAAAAAATAGGTCAGGATAGAGATGTAGACACAGCACACACCACGTGAAGACACACGAGTGCGACAACCTGCAAGATAGGAAAGGTGATTTCAGAAAAAGTCAGTCTTGCTAACCACTACTCTTGGATTTCCAGACTCCAAAACTGAGAAAATACATTTCTGCAGTTTAAGCCACCCAGTCTGTGCTACTTGTTACTGCAAACTTAGCAAACTCATACAGTTGACACGTCCCTTATCTGTAGGGCCGTCAGTCTAAATTAGTCTAATTATGCTTCCTTGTGTCACTTTTGTCTTCTTTTTCATAATTTTTATCACAATTTAAAACCATTGCATTTTATAGAACCAAAAATGCCATTGACTGTAAAATGCACAATTACTGTATCTACCTCTGAGAAAATTGGATAAAAAACCCAAACATTCAAGGTAGAGAATTTAGCATGGGACTCCATATATGAAGTTGGCTCACCAATGGAAGGGCACATCAGAAACAAACCCAGCCCAGAGAGAAAGGGACAGCAAGGAAACTCCACCTTAGTCCTGGTGGGAAGAAGAAGCAACTCTCTCCTCGACTTTGTATCAGGAGGTGATCATCATGCAGGTGTCTGGTCTGAAGTCCAACTGCAAGTGTGGTCCAGAGAAGCTCAATCAGGGGATACACTGTATTTTTTATCTTTAAATTATTTACTTTGTGTTGGAGTATAGTTGCTTTACAGTGTTGTGTTAGTTTCTGCTGTATAGCAAAATGAATGAGCCATACATTATACATATATTCCTCTTTTTTGAATTTCCTTCCCATTTAGGTCACCACAGAGTGCTGAGTAGAGTTCCCTGTGCCATAAAGCAGGTTCTCACTAGTTATCTGTTTTATTCATAGTAGTGTATGTATCGGAGAAGGCAATGGCATCCCACTCCAGTACTCTTGCCTGGAAAATCCCATGGACAGAGGAGCCTGGTAGGCTGCAGTCCATGGGTCGCTAAGAGTCGGAAACGGCTGAGCGACTTCACTTTCACTTTTCACTTTTATGCGTTGGAGAAGGAAATGGCAACCCACTCCAGTGTTCTTGCCTGGAGAATCCCAGGGACGGGGGAGCCTGGTGGGCTGCAGTCCATGGGGTCGCACAGAGTCAGACACGACTGAAGCGACTTAGCAGCAGCAGCAGCAGCAGTGTATGTATGTCAATTCCAGTCTCCCAATTCATCCCACCCCGTGTCCCCCCTAGTGTCCATCCGTTTGTTCTCTACATCTGAGTCTCTATTTCTGCTTTGCAGATAGGTTCATCTGTACCAGAGTAATGCAGATAAAAATAAGTAAATGGGGCCTAATTAAACCTAAAATGTTTTGCACAGCAAAGGAAACCATAAACAAGACAAAAAGACAACCACAGAGTGGGAGAAAATATTTGCAAATGAACCAATTGATAAGGGGCTAATTGCCAAAAAATACAAACTGCTCATGCAGCTCAATACCAAAACAACAAACAACCCAATCAATAAAAGAAAAAAGTGGGCAGAAGACCTAAATGGACATTTCTCCAAGGAAGACTTACATGTGGCCAGCAAACCAGTGAAAAGATGCTCAACATCACTAATTTTAGAGAACGCAAATCAAAACTACAATGATGTATCAGAATGGCCATCTGATGATGATCAGAATGGTCATCATCAAAAAATCTATAAACAATAAGCACTGGAGAGGGTGTGGAGAAAAAGGAACCCTCTTACATGGTTGGAGGGAATGTAAATTGATGTAGCCACTACGGAGAACAGTATGGAGGGTCCCTGGAAAACTAAGAATAGAACTACCACGTGACCCAGCAATCCCACCCCTGGGCATATACCCAGGAGTGTATTTTAATGTAGGATATACTTTAAAAGAGGTTTCATGTTGGGAGTAGCCCTGGGTGAAAGAAATGAATGCAAATACTCTCTGGAAGAACTTGGCTCCCTTCCAGGCCATCTTGATGGTAAGACACGTTCATCATTTAGTGAGACTTTATGTTACATATGCTGTTATGTTGAAAAGAAAATAACTGCTTCTTGAGATAAATGAGATATGGTATGATTTGATTGCATGGATGTTTGCTTAGTGTCTGAGGTCCATAGATCACATTGGCATCTGTTTGCTCCCACCTTTATCCTTCTCCCAGCAGTAGTGATATATAGTGGGGATCTGATAAAGAGGAATAAAATGAATGAGTAAAGCAAAATCTTTTTGAGTTTTACCCACTGAAATTTTGACTTAAAAAAAAAAATTCCAGTTCTGTTGGATTGACCAATGAATTGATGCTTTTGAACTGTGGTGTTGGAGAAGACTCTTAAGAGTGCCTTGGACTGCAAAGAGATCAAACTGGTCAATCCTAAAGGAAATCAATCCTGAATATTCATTGGAAGGACTGATGCTGAAGCTGAAACTCCAATACTTTGGCCACCTGATGTGAAGAACTGACTCACTGGAAAAGACCCTGATGCTGGGAAAGACTGAAGGCAGGAGGAGAAGGGGATGAGAGAGGATAAGATGATTAGATGGCATCACCGACTCAACGGACATGAGTTTGCGTAAGCTCCGGGAGTTGGTGATGATGGACAGGGAAGCCTGTCGTGCTGCAGTCTATGGGGTCGCAGAGTCAGACACAACTGAGCAACTGAACTAAACTGATTGGATTTACCAAAAGGTTCATTTGAGTTCTGCCATAAGATATTATAGAAAAACTTGAATGAACCTTATGGTCAACTCAATATTTCCATTTACTTACATGTGTTGAAGGAATTTTTAATGCAGTGGAAGGAACATTGGACTTGGAAACTGGAAAACTTAGATTTTGGTCTTAACCTCTGTACTGATTAGCCCTTAGATGTTGGGCAAAGGCCTTAAACTTTCTGGGCAACTTTTAACCTCTCTGTAAAATCATTGCCTTGTATCCTGTAATCTCCACAGTCTTTGCAATTCTAATAGAATATTCTCCAGTGGCAAGAAGAGGAGAACCATGAAACACACAATTGGTAGAGATTCACAAGTATTATTATCCTCTGACCTCTCCTGGTGTGACCAGGTAGGCAGTTGACATGATGCTGAGAACTTGGTCATGGATGAAATTCTCCCATGACTCTCTTCCTCTTCACTAACCCCATACTACACAAAGATGACTCCTTTAGTGACTGCTTCAAATATTTTCCTGCAGTGATGTAAATAGCAGTGGATTGTGGATGAAGGGTAAGAAACAGCACCTGGGAAAAATAAAACATGAATGGAAGTATTAGGTATTTGTCATGGGTGAGAGAAACTCCAAGAGTTTGAAAGAAGGCAGAGACAAATTACTGAGATCAAGGCAAATTGTGTGTGAGAAGTAAGGTAGATTTATAAGAAATAGGCCAATATAAACCCTGAAGCTTTGAGGCATGCAAAAAACAATTTACAGACAATCAGGAACAAGGAATTCTCAGGAGCTGAAGTTAGAGACAAAGCAAGGAGAATGCAAGGCTTCCCAGGTGGCTCCATGGCACAGAATTCACCTGCCAATTCCTACTGTGACACAGGTTCAATCCCTGGGTCGGGAGGATCCCCTGGAGGAGGGCATGGCAACACATTTTAGTATTCTTGCTTGGAGAATCCTGTGGACAGAGGAGCCTGGCAGGCTACAGTCCATGGAGTTGCAAAGAATCACACACAACTGAAGCAACTTAGCACGTGGGCACATATTGAATGAAAATTTTAAAATAAATATGAAATAAATATGTGATTTATTCTTTTTGATTGAAGCAATTTGTCTTGTTTTAATTTATATGGCTGTGCCGGGTCACAGTTGTGGCACTCACAATCATTGTTGCAGCATGCAGGATCCAGTTCCCTGACCCGGGATTGAACCCAGGCCCCCTGCACTGGGAGCATGGAGCCTTAACCACTGGACTACCAGGCAAGTCCCTGTGTGATTTATTCTTCCTAGTAAGTGAAGCAGCAATTTCTTATACAATCCCAGGGAAAACAGAGAGGTCTATGCTACCTACCTCTGGACAAGGGAAGACGTGTAGAACAAGTCCCAGCGAAGAGGAAGAAGGGAGTGTCTGCCATCTGCCCCGACAGGCTATGGGAAGGCCAAAAAGAAGAGCATGGGGACACGAGAAGGAAGACCTGGGGTACCACGTCCTTGCTCCAGGCTAAAGAAAAGGCAGCACCTTACGAAATACCTGACCAGCCAGCCACTCTTCCTGGCTTCATTAATATTCAACTCTTGTGGTTTTTTCTGCATATTTAATTTTATCTGCTTGTGAAACTTTATTATATGTGTTTGTATCCACTAGCGATCTCTAAGGAACGAAGACCAATACACATTAATTATGTGAAAGCCAAAAAAAAAAAAAAAGAGGAAAAGCAACCACTGTCTAGGCTCAGTCCAGATAATAATCAGGTCTTCAATATTAGACAAAACAACTGAAGGTTTTGAAGAGTTTATTTGGAAAATTTAGGAAGTACAGTGGAATCCTAGCTTTAAAATTTTTCCCCTGAGAAATAGTATGTGTGTGTGTGTGTGTGTGTGTGTGTGTTACAGGAATGGCAGGCATAGAGTTGGTGCTAAGGATGCTTTTAATATTGCATGTAACTAAAATACATAATCATATATTCCTTATAGATCTTCAAGGAATCAGAACATATTATTCATATAATACACACTCATAGACACACAAGTATACATGTACACACCATATGTCAGTTTTCAGAGAATTAGAATGCAAATTCACTTAATAAAATATGGTGAGTATAACTTTAATCTTTGAGATTCAGGAGCTATTTTTGGCTCCTTCTGCCTCCGGGTGTATTACTATGAACGTAAGTGATTGTGCCATTCTTCACAGTCTAGGTTGTTCGCATTTTTTTCTGATTATTTTATTGTGAATGGATGGGAGCCTTCCATTGTACTTCCACAGTTATGCAGACCTAGTCACCAATGTGCAGGTCATTTTGGGGTACAATTGGGGCACTTACAGAAAAACAATAAGACTTGTCTTAAGATGGAAATATATGTGAAAGCTTTGCTAGTTATTTCTTTGGGGTGATTGGTTTCCCATAGCAAACAAACAAAACCCCAAGGAGACAGAGTTCATATTTACTTCAGGAGACAAGAGAAAATTTTAGTGAGGAGGTCACATTTGAGCTTGGCTTTGAGGGGTTAACCCATTAACTAACGGAGCCCAGAGGGGATTCTGGGAGGAAGTCTCAGTGGGAACAGAGGGGCAGAAGCAGCTCGGAGGTGAGTCCCCCACTACTCAAAGTTGGGTCTGGGAGGCAACACCATCAATATCCCTGACATTTGTGAGAAATGCAGTCTTAGATCCTCACTCCAGCCCTCCTGAATCATTCTACATTTTGATTGATGATTCACGTGCATATTAAGTTTTAGATGAACTTGTATAGAATGTTGCTTATATTATTTGTAAATATGGCTAAAAATTGGATCCAATTATGAAGGGCCTTGATACTATGCTGAGAAACGTTGACTTTCTGTGATAGGTTATATGTACCATTGACAGCTTCTAAGCAGACACTGATGGGTATGTTAGTTGCTCAGATGTCCAACTCTTTGCAATCCCATGGACTGTAGCCTGCCAGGGTCCTCTGTCTATGGAATTCTCTAGGCAAGAATACTAGGGTGGGCAGCCATTCCCTTCTCCAGGCGATCTTCCCAACCCAGGGATCGAACCCGGGTCTCCCGTGTTGCAAGCAAATTCTTTACCATCTGAGCCACCTGATGTGCAAACTGAACACCAATTCAGTGGAATCAATGCTGGGCTTACTGTGGGACAGGTCTTACAACTCCGCTGATGTGTCAAGTTCCTCCAACTTGAAGTCTGGGGAGGGAGGCAGTGGTAGCAGCTAAGTGGGCAGGTCATTCTTGGGGGCCTAGACCAGCTAGGTGGGTAGGGCATCCACTGAGCAGTGGCTATTTACCAACTGCCCATGTGCAAATAATATTGGATTGGCCAAAACGTTCATTGAGGTTTTTCTGTAACATTGTATGGAAACACCTGAAAAACTTTTGGCCAACCCAGTACTTTGGGAACGTTGCTCTGGTTTCTCTGTTTTAGATGCATGTTATTAAGGAGAGGTAGAAGACAGGAGAAAATAAGTAAAAGGGTATATGACTAAAACTCAGTGACGTCGCTCAGTCATGTCCGAATCTTTGCGACCTCAGGGACTGCAGCCTACCAGCCTCCTCCATCCATGAGATTTTCCAGGCAAGAGTACTGGGGTGGGTTGCCATTACCTTCTCCAGGGGTAAAAGACTTAGTACTTTGTCCACCTGATGTGAAGAGTTGACTCGCTGGCAAAGATCCTGATGCTGGGAAAAATTGAGGGCAGGAGGAGAAGGGGGCAGCAGAGGATAAGATGATTAGATAGCATCACCAACGCAGTGGACGTAAGTTGGAGCAAACTCCAGAAGATAGTGAAGGACAGGGAAGCCCGGCATGCTGCAGTCCATGGGGTGGCAGAGAGCTGGATATGACTTAGTGACTGAACAACAACAAAGGCTCAACTCTTTTGTTTGGGACACAACAGAGAGAAAGGAACAGGATAAAGATAGTTGAGAAACTGCAGAGGCAAACCGACAGAACCACCAAAGTCAGGTTCATTTTTCTATAACGTGCCCGGCATTGTGCTAGGCCCTAGAGTATCAGGACAAAACACATTCTTCCCATAAAGTAGCTCAAAACTAGGGATGGAGGCAGCCATACCACAAACAGGTTCTGGGTGGCACGGTGGAATTTTCAGGGAGGTGAAGATCCTTATCTGGCTGAGCCCCTGTAAATAGAGGAGTGGAGGGCTGGAGACTTGAAGAGAAGCCTGTTCACATCACTGGAGAATGAAGTTTCTGTAAGTGAACTAACAGGGGACCAGGCTGTAAGAACAGGCAGGAGCATGACTCAAAGGACCTTTCTATGGGGCAGTGGAGAAATCCTACTTTATCTCAGAGGCCATGGGCAAACGTTGAAGGATGCTAAACAGGAGAATAATATGGAGAGAATTGGATTTTCAATAAATAACTCTGCCAACAATGAAGATGATGAATGAAAGGGAAGCAGTACAATTTGCAGAGAAATCAACGGATGAGAGACATTTGAGAAAAGAGCAGTCAACTGTGTTAGAAACCATGAAAAATGGGCGGAGAGTTGGCGGGGGGCCTGGCGGGGGTGGGACCCATTGTCTTGTTGGTGAAGAGGTTATTGATATCCTCTGAGAAGATAATTCAGTGGAGAGCAGGTGTCTACCAAAGAGCTGAGGCGTGTCGCGGGAACAGGGAACACCTGTGAGTATTTGCAGCTGGCAGGCTATGCAGCCCCATAGGGCGAGGAGAGATCACAGGCATTGTATCTACCAAGTTCTCTGTGGGAACAGGGGTTTTTGCTGTTCATTTTTTTCTAGAATAGTGTTATACAGGTATCTTCTAGTTGCCAAATGCGTGGGGATCTACATAAATGGATGAATGAAATATTTTGAGTCATTTTGCTTTAATTTGGAGTAGCTTCACCTTTCAGTTGCAACACTTTAGTATAGTTTCTAATGAAACTAAGACCATTTGGCCGAAGAGGCTTTCTCATTCAGACTGTTGGGTAATAACAGTGAATGAAAAAAAGTGAAAGGGAAAGTGTCAGCTGCTCAGTCGTGTCAGAATCTTTGCAACACTATGGAGTGTAGCCCACCGGTTTCTTCTGCCCATGGGCTTCTCCGGACAAGAATCCTGGAGCAGGTAGCCATTTCTTCCAACAGGGGATCTTCCTGATCCCGGGATCGAACCCGAGTCTCCCAGATTGCAGGCAGATTCTTTACCATCTGAGCCACCAAGGAAGCCCCAACAGCAAATGAAACCCAATCGAGTTGACCAATTTCATGGCCCCTCTTGTCAGTACTGTCCAATGATGCCTAAAATGAGTGTTACGTGCACAACTTTCCTCTCAAAACACAGTTAGTTCAGCTGGGCTTCAGTTTTAAAAGCCTCTGAAAGGCTTATTTGCTCTACATGAAGAGAGAATGAAGGCACGTTGGTGCTGAGTGACAGTGTCATCCACGCCTCTGTGTGCGGAGTCAATGCACGGTCTTTATTGACATGGAAAGAAAACCAGTATTTGTAGAGCATGTGCCAAGCATTGGTTACTGGGTTAGTGACCTTCATTTCAACAACAAACCCATGAGGTGGTTATTTTCACTCTCAGGCCAAACAGAAGGACAGGGGCTGGCACAGATGGCTCACGAAGTGTTCCTGGGCTCCTAGCGACAGGATGCAGATTTGGGGTTGCCTGACTCCAAGGACTGGGCTTTCTCTCCCTCACCACACTACCTCTTGAGAAAGTAAGATGTAGCAACTCTGGTAATTATTATGTGTTAATTGCTGAGTCGTGTCCCACTGTGACCCCATGGACTGTGGCCTGCCATGCTGCTCTGTCCATGGGATTTCCCAGGCGAATACTGGAGTGGGCAGCCATTCCTTTCTCCAGGGGATCTTCCCAACCCAGGGATCCAACCTGGGTCTCCTGCACTATAGGTGGATTCTTTACCAGTCTGGGCCACCAGGGAAGCCCAATTATGCCAATTATGATAGGAATGAAAATGTTAAGTAACATGAATGGAAAAAGGACATGTGAAATGAAAGAAATGTGGGAAGTCTGAGGGTCTCTGGGGTGGCCTGTGAGCTGTTATAGATCTGCCTTGTGGGATGGGGCTACTTCAGTGTCTTTCGGAAGAGATCTCAGACATGGATGAAGCTCAAAGCTGATTGGGTTTGCAAAACACACCAATTGTAGGTTCTGGAGTTATCATTACTAGTTCAAGTTTAGCCATTTGACTGTGAGTTTGGGGATTTTAGCTTCCCTGGTGGCTCAGACGGCAAGGCATCTGCCTGCAATGCAGGAGATTCGGGTTTGATCCCTGGTTTGGGAAGATCCCCTGGAGAAGGAAATGGCAACCCACTCCAGTATTCTTGCCTGGAAAATCCATGGTTGGAAGAGCCTAATAGGTTGCAGTCCATGGGGTCGCAAAGAGTCAGCCATGACTAAGCGACTTCACTTTCTGGGAGGATTTTGATCTTCAGAAGCCTGTAAGCTTCCTCTGAGTTCCCACTCTGCCATCTATGATACAACCAATGGTGGCCATTTATTCAGTGCTTACTACAGCTGGGTCTCTGCTCTTCATATTTATAAGCTTCCTGATTATTACAACTGTCCTGTGAGGTAGGTATTTCTATTCCTACTAGCACATGTGGATAGTGGAACTTAGAGAAGTGGGAAAATTTGCTTCAGTGTACATAGAAAGTGAAAAACTGTGGTTTGGACTTAAATCCATGCTGATTGGAAGGGTGAGTTCTCAGAGCCACCATGATCTGCTGCCTTTTATGCATCTGTTTTTTTTTTTTTTTCCTGATTGTTCACTTCACTGAGTTTCCCACTGGGCTTTGAAGCACTTGAGGGCAGAACTGACTCATCTTTGGACACTTGGAAGATAAGTCAGTGTCTGACACATGGTAGGTGCCGAAGAAACACTGGGAAGAAGGAAAGGATGGATGGAGGGAACAGGGGAGGACTAACTATTAATATTTCATGTCTATCCTAGTCTTTTCCATATGTGAACATAAATTTTCTCTATATATATTTAATGTAAGAGTATCACAATAGTTATACTATTTCTCACTTGTAGTGTGTAGTGAGCTTCTTTCTATGTCATTATATAGTCTTCTAAAAATTATTTTGACATTTAAACAAATAATGTTATTCCCTGTTTCCCTCTTTTCCCACCAGAAAAATAAGTTGCTTATTGGGAAAATTTCAAAATGCATTACCTTTTTAAGACTTCTAGATATGAGTTGGACTTCCCTGGTGGCTCAGAAGGTAAAGAATTTGCCTGCAATGCAGAGAAACGAGTCCAGTCCCTGGGTTGGGAAGATCCCCTGGAGAAGGGTATGGCTACCCACTCCACTATTCTTGCCTGGAGAGTCCCATGGACAGTGGAGCCTGGTGGGCTATAGTCCATGGGGTCGCTAAGGGTCGGAAATGACTGAGCGACTTCACTTTCACTTTTTACTTTCATGCATTGGAGAAGGAAATGGTAACCCACTCCATGTTCTTGCCTGGAGAATCCCAGAGATAGTGGAGCCTGGTAGGCTGCCGCCTATGGGGTCGCACAGAGTCAGACACAACTGAAGTGACTTAGCAGCAGCAGCAGCAGCAGCAGATATGAGTTGGACTTCCCTGGTGGTTCAGAAGGCAAAGAATTTGCCTGCAATGCAGGAGAAACTAGTTCAGTCCCTGGGTTGGGAAGATCCCTTGGAGAAGGGTATGGCTACTCCCTCCAGTATTCTTCCCTGGAGAATCCTGTGGACAGTGGAGCCTGGTGGGCTACAGTCCATGGGGTCGCAAACAATCACACACGGCTGAGCGACTAATACTTTCACTTTCACTGAGATTCTCTCATGGGTTATACAAGCCCCTAGAACTCTATTCAAAATTTAATTTTCACCAAAAAAATTTAGCCATCTTAAAGGTAGGACTAGATATACTTACAAGACCAAAGTTTGGTAAGGTTATTTCCAAACTTAAAAATCTCAGAGCCACACCATTTTATGAAATGAAACAAAAGGCCCCCAAAACAGCACAAAATGAAACTCTCAAGCTCTACATAAATTGCATTGGTACTGCAGATTTTTGTGTTTTAAAAGGAAAAACTAGGTTACCACAAGACACTGTGTATTTAGACAGGAACATGTTAGGCTGGTGTTCTCTGCATGTTGATTGCTGCTTGGATTTACTAGGTTAATCTCTTTCATCCTTGTTTTCAACAACTCAACATTTTTCCATTAAGGCTTAGTGAGGGGCCAGGAATGCAATTTAGGGATTTGGATCCTTAGAATTTAATCCCCAGGGTGTGTTGTGTTTGGAGAATTCAGGTAGAGTCTTGTGGATCTTGCCTTGAGTTTGGGCATTTGGTTTCTGCGGTTCTGAACCAGCCTGGACCTCGCTGCCAGTACTGGAGATTGGACGTGTATGAAGCCATCTTGAGAGAGGGAGTCTCTGCTAAGAAAGACAGTGGCTGGTTCCTATCTGCCCTGTGCAGGTCCTGCCCAGCTTCTTGCTCTGGAAGCAGACCTGGCTCTTCCCATCCTAACCAACTGAACCTGTTCTCATGCTATTTTGCCAGAGCTGATGGCAGTTACAACTCCATGGGACCTTTGGCACATGTTGGCTGGGTCACTGGCATTCTACGGAGAGGAAGGGGAAGAACAAGACTCTAGCTGACAGGAAAGCAAGTGCAGAAACACAACTCAGTGTGGCTGGACCCTCAGTCTAGGGAATGCCCCAGATTCATATGCGACTCTCAGCTCCCAGAGTCACAGGGATGCCATTATCTACTTGCATCATCTTGCTAAGCCTTGGATTACCTGTCTGTAAAACAGGCATGAAAAACACACTTTATAGAACAGCTGTGAGAATTAAACAAGAAAGCTTGTGTAAACTGAATAACACAATACCAGTCACGTAACTAAGGTCTTATCAATCACTGAATCAACAAATAGGTATTGAATACTGACTATGGGCCAGTGCGCGGAGGTAAGTCAGCAGATGTGGTTCCTTTCTGTAAGGAGATTATGTTCCATAAACTCAACAATGTGAGTAATGTTTTGCCGCTATTATTATACAGTATGCTGCTGCTGCTGCTGCTGCTGCTAAGTTGCTTCAGTCATGTCCGACTCTGTGCGACCCCATAGGCGGCAGCCCACCAGGCTCCGCTGTCCCTGGGATTCTCCAGGCAAGAACACCGGAGTGGGTTGCCATTTCCTTCTCCAATTATATGGTATGCTTCTGCTAAGTCGCTTCAGTTGTGTCCGACTCTGTGCGACCCCATAGGCGGCAGCCCACCAGGCTCCCCCGTCCCTGGGATTCTCCAGGCAAGAACACTGGAGTGGGTTGCCATTTCCTTCTCCAATGCATGAAAGTGAAAAGTGAAAGTGAAGTCGCTCAGTCGTGTCCAACTCTTAGTGACCCCATGGACTGCAGCCTACCAGGCTCCTCCATCCATGGGATTTTCCAGGCAAGAGTACTGGAGTGGGGTGCCATTGCCTTCTCCGATTATATGGTATATTAGCTATCTATTTCTATATAACAAATCATCTCAAAATACAGACACTTAAAACAGCAAATCTTTATTTTCTTCATTCTATGGGTCAAGAATTGGGGGTAGATTAGTTAGGTGGTTCTGGTTGGTGCTACAGGGATGAGAGGGCTTCCCTGGTGGCTCAGTGGTAAAGAATCCACCTGCAATTCAGGAGTCACAGGAGATTCAGGTTTGATCCCTGGGTTGGGAAGATCCCCTGGAGGAGGTCATGGCAACCCACTCCAATATCCCTGCCCGGAGAATCCCATAGACAGAAGAGCTTGCTGGGCTACAGTCTGTAAGGTCACAAAGAGTTAACACAACTGAAGCAACTTAGTATACACAGGGAACGGAAAGCTTGACTAGTATTGGAGAATTCAGTTCCAAGATGGCGCAGTCACATGGCTGTTGGCAGGAAGCCTCCATCCCCTGCACATGGGCCTTTTCATAGGGTCTGATGGATCATCACAACATGGCAGCTGGCTTCCCCCAGAGTGAGTATTCCAAGAAAGAGAGGAAGGAAAAAGCTGTCATATCTTTTATGACCTATTTTTCAGGAGATACAGTCTGCCACCATATTCTATTTGTAAAATGAGTCAAGAAGTCTAGCCCACACTCAAGATTAGGTCCCACATTTTGGAAGGAGGAATTTGGAAGTACCTGTGGACATATTTGAAAGATACATATTACCATGTGTAAAACAGATAACTAGTGGGAAGCAGCTGTATAGCACAAGGAGCCCAGCTTGGAGCTCCATGATGACCTAGAGAGGTGGGATGGGAGGTGGGTGGGAGGCTCAAGAGGGAAGGGATATATGTACACTTAGGGCTGATTCATGTTGTTGTATGGCGGAAACAAACACAACATTGTAAATAATTGTCCTCCAATTATTAATAAAAAGTTTTAAAAAAAATCACCCCATAAAGTACAGGAAAGAGATCAGAGAAGAGAGTGGAGACATTGCTAGAGGTCAGCTCAAAAGGGTTCCAGGATGGCTGTTTCCAACTGGAAGCAACAAGGAGTATCTTGCCATTTTGGTAGGAAATAATATGCTTCCCTGGTCTCTCAGGTAGTAAAGCGTCTGCCTGCAATGCAGGAGACCTGGGTTTGATCCCTGGGTCAGGAAGATCCTGTTTCCAGGAAATGGCAATCCACTCCAGTACTCTTGCCTGAAAAATTCCAGGGATGCCTGGTAGGCTATAGTCCATGGGGTCGCAAAGAGTTGGACACAACTGAGCAACTTCACTTATTCACTGGGGAGTGGAGTTTCCCAGATGCCCAGCAAGGAACCAGCTACTGATTGATTAATACGTGAACATCAGATATATGAACAGAGCATATTGAGATCATGGAATGGCCTCACCTGAGTTCTCTGTGCTGTTCAAAGTCCAAAAGAAGGAAAGACCTGTTTTCTAGAATGTTCCTGCTTTTCCTTACATTTCTGCAAAGAGACCTGTTAGGAGAGCCTTGTCCCTTCTGAAGTTCAGAGAACTGGACTTAAGACTCTTTCACTTTTTTATCTATACAGAAACCTTTGCAGGTTTGAAAACTTCTTAATATTCATAAAGCCAGAACAGTATGTTCAGTCATCATAAGGAAGCACAGAATTTCTGATTTTACTAGAAACAGCTGAAAACCATAGATACTCACGTCCTTTCTCTTATGACACAGTTTTATCTCTGAGCTGATGAACACATGCTCACTTCAATAACAGGAGTGAAACCAACCTTTGCCTCATTTATTTCTTCTAAGAACCCTGAGCACTGAAGCACTGATGCTTTTGAAATACAATGGTGGCGAAGACTCTTGAGAATCCCTTGGACAGGAAGAAGATCAAACCAGTGAATCCTAAAGGAAATCAACTCTGAATATTCACTATAAGGACTGATGCTGAAACTCCAATACTTTGGCCATACGATGTGAAGAGTCATTGGAAAAAAACTCGAATCTGGGAAAGATTGAGGGCAGGAGGAGAAGGGGGCAAGAGAGGATGAGATGACTGGATGGCATCACTGACTCAATGGACATGAGTTTTAACAAACTCTGGGAGATAGTGAAGGACAGGGAAGCCTGGCTTGCTGCAGTCTGTAGGGTTGTAAGAGTTGGACATGACTGAGCGACTTAACAACAACAAACTCTTGCATAACTCAAAGGGCCTGGGATCCTTTAACAGAGAGAGAACATTCCCCACACATCATTCAAAACAACTGATAATGCCAGAAATCAGTAGTTACCCATTGCTGAATTTGATTCCTATGCGTGTTTAGTTTTACTAACCACCATCCTGGGTGAGTAGGCACTTTAAAATCTGTTGGTTTGTAGACAAAGCAAATAAAACTCATCTGTTTATCATATAACTGTTTTGAGAATGAGAATTGCTGTAAGATTTCCATTGGCAAAGTGTTTTAGAAGCCAGGTTGGGCCCTCTGTGGCTTTTCATGGATTATTTGTTGCCACAGACAGTTCACCTTATGATGAGCTGGGCCAATACTCTCAAGAAGAAAAAGCATGAACACCATCCCCTTCTTTCTTCTGTTTCCTCCCCCTCTCCATAAGGTGGGTGTTTATTTGACCTCATTTCCACTGGCTAAATAAGGAAGAGAATTTATACCTAATTTAGTAGCTCATTGAGGTTCCATTGCTCTTTGGAGAAAGACAAAATTCCTCTTTTTCATCCACGGAACTCTGTGTGTCCTGCCCTGTCTCCCTCTCCAGTTGTGCTAGATCCCATTCTTACCCTTGATCTCTCTGTTTTAATCACATTGGCTTTCTCTTAGTCCCTCATGGTTCCTACCATCTTCTGCCACAGGACCTTTGCACACACTGTTTCCTCTGCCCATAATGATCTTCAACTCTCAGTTCTCCAGGCACATCAAGGAAGCATTTCCCAAGCTCCCTGGCTAGGTCAAATCCCTCTTTAAAGGCTCTGCAAGTGCTATGTAATTCTTTCTAGTCTTGGGTTTGCTGCTATTCTAACACATGTTGGTTTGTCCAATGAATTTCTTTCTATTCATCTTCCTTGGTAGATGAAAGTTTTGGGCTATACCCTACATGCCTACAAGGGCTGTGCTTGCCCAACTTCAAGACAGAAGAGAGAGCCCAGAGTCAGCAACAGAGATATCAGTGATTTAACTGATGCGTAAGCTTACACCTCTGAAGCAGAGTCCTGTAGTGGCACCCCACTGTGCAGTGGATGGCGGGCAGGATATGGTGGCAGTCTTTGCTCCCAGAGGGGAAGGGGAGGTTACCAGTTGTAGGGGAATTGACGTCGCGTGGGCTATTATTCACCAGGGAAATCAGTAGAGGGACACGCCCCTCACTGCTCCTTTGATAAGAACATCACTGGCTGGGGCTTGGGGCAAGTATGAAGGAAGGTCAGTCAGGTGAGTAGGGTAGAAGTGGAGCAGGCTCTGGTCAAGCAGGGGATATGCAGAGAGCAAGAGAGCAGCCATCTTGAGTGGCCTGATCATACAGAAGATTAGACTGTATCTGTTTTTAATCACCTTGGCACCTAGGTTCTTGGCACAGTGTCTGGGATGTCAGAGGGGCTGACTCACTATTCACTGAAGGCACCGGGGTTTGACCTCTTCCATCATTGTTTTCTAACTGTGAATTTTGGCATATTACTTAACTCTGTCCTCTTCAAATGGAGTTGGTAATATATACTGAGCTCTTGAGGCTGTCATAAACGTTAAATGAAGTAATTAATGTAAAAATACTTAACACTTAATACTGAACATATACCAGGCACATACCAGAAGATAAATGGTGGAATATTCATGTTATTCTTCAACCATCACATATATCCTCAAAAGAAGAAAACAGATTTCTTAAAAGTCCATATTGATCACAGTGCAGGAAGAGCTTGAAGATGGTCTGCCTGTCTCCATCCCCAGAGAGGGTTCCAGCAGGCTCCCTAATGTGTGTGTTAAATTTGATGCCTGCCCCACAGGCCAGCACTTTAATATTAGCAAATGAGCCTTTTTCACTTTGAATCTGGAGCTTTTATATGAATATGTGGTAATTGTTTCAGTTGTGTCTGACTCTTTGTGACCTCATGGACACCCAGGGTCCCACCAGGCTCCTCTGTCATGGGATTCTCCAGGCAAGAATATTGGAGCAGGTTGCCATACCCTCCTCCAGGGGATTTTCCCTACCCAGGGATCAAACCTGCATCTCCTGCATTGACAGGTGGGTTCTTTACCACCAGTGTCACCTGGGAAGCCCTTATATGTATCTGGCACCCTCATTTTTGTGGTTGTCACCCAAGGGACATCTCTTGATCACCTGGCTCTGGAAGTCAGATGAGTGTGTGTTCTTGGTCCTGTGTGGCTGTAATATTTAGGGTCACCCAGAAAGAAGCTCAAGGGCTTCCCAGGCAGTGCAGTGGTAAAGGATCTGCCTGTTAATGCAGGAGACACAAGAGATGTGGGTTCAATCCCTGGGTCGGGAAGATCCCCTGGAGTAGGAAATGGCAACCAGCTCCAATATTCTTGCCTGGAGAATTCCATGGACAGAGAAGCCTGGTGGGCTACAGTCCATAGGGTTGCTAAGAGTTGAATGCGACTGAGTGACTGAGCATGCACGAATGCACAGAAGAAGCTCACACCCCTGTACACTATCCTGAATTTTGTGACTGCTACCAGGGACACCTCTATATCACCTTGCTCTTGTGGCCAGGGGGGCTTCTGCTCATGGATCCCAGAGGACATAAGCAATGGAGAAAGAGTTCTTAAATAGTCACCACCCGCGGGGCACAGCAAGAGGCAACAGACCCAGAGGCCTGGTCTGTCTGTGAAGGAGGCTTATTAACTAATCATTATGACTGTGGCCTGAGGGGCAGGTTTCTAATTAAACACACATCCAGGAATCTAGGCGCTGACTGTAATCCTTTCCAGAAGACTTGGAGGATGGGTACTCTTTACTGTCACTCTCCTGGGGGGGAGCTTTATGTGCATCTGGCCCCATGGTTTTTATGTCTGGTGCCCCAGGTTTTGTGACTGATGCCCTGGGGATATCCCTTGATCACATAGCTCTGGTGGCCAGGGAGGCTCGCGTTCCTGATTCCTGTGAGACTGTGGCAGTTGGAGAGACGGTTCTCGGGAGGCTACCACCCCCAGAGCACTGCACGGACAGTGTACTGAGGCACAGCCCAGGCTCCTGGTCTTTCTGTGAAGGGGCCTCTTTGCTTATCCTAGCGCTCTGGGCTGGGCTTCACATCTGGCACATGTCTAGCGGATTATGGAGTTTCTCTCAAGGAATGCAGGCTGTGGATGCCATCTCGGTGTTCTCCCTCTGTCTTGATCCAGCTCACCGGCATCTTCCAGAAAGGAGCGTATACACTAGTCTGGAGCCCTGATATTTGTGACTTCTGCCCAGGGGACAGCTCCAGATTGCCTGGCTCTGGTGGCCCATGGGGCTTATGCTTGTGGTCTCACAGATCTGTATATAACTGCATACTTTTAAAAACTGCTGCCTTTCTGAAAGCCTGGCTTCTAGCACCTGAATCTAGAGGTTGAGATCCACCCCTTTGGGATACTGGCAGGTTTTGGCACATTTTCAACTACTGGAAGCTACTGGAAGTATAATAGTCTGCTTGGACAAGCACACAGGTTTGAGAAACAATGAGCTGGGGCAGCGTTGAATAGCAAGGTTCATCTCCTATACAAGATCAGTCCTTCAAGACTAGAGGAGATGATTGTTTTATATACTGTGAAGAAATCAACACAGAGAGTCAAGCAAAATGAAGAACCAGGGAGGCACGTCCTGAATGAAAGAATAAGAAATGGAGATAACTAATTTACCTGATGAAGAGTTTAAGAAATAGTCATAAAGATTCTCACTGAACTGTAGAGAAAAATGAATGAGCACAGTGAGGACTTCAGCAGAGAATGGAAGTATACCAAATAGAAATCACAAGCTGAATAATACAGTAACTGAGTTGAAAAATACACTAGGAAGTTTCAACAACAGACTAGATGAAGCAGATCTTCTGTTACTTGAAGACAAGGCAGTGGAACTCACCCAATCAAAGTGGCAAAAAGAAAGAAAAATGAAAACAAGTGAAGATAGCGTAAGGGCTTTGTGTGTGTGTGTGTGTGTGTGTGTGTTGCTTAGTTGTGTCCGACTCTTTGTGACCCCATGGATTGTAGCCCGCCAGGCTCCTCTGTCCATGGGATTCTCTAGGCAAGAATACTGGAGCGGGTTGCCAGTTCCTTCTCCAGGGAAGGGAATTATGAGAGAACATCAAATAAACTAACATTTGCATTTTATGACTCCAAGAAGAAGAAAGAGAAAGAGGCAGAAATCTTATTTGAAGAAATAATGGCTGAAAACTTCCCTAACCTGGGATAGGAAACAAACACTTAGATCTATGGAGCCCAGAGAGTTCCGAAAATTATAAATTCAAAGGCACCCACAGGAAGGCACATAGCCAAATGTCAAAAGTTAAAAACAAGGAGAAAATTGTAAAAGCATCAAGAGAAAAACAACTTGCTCTGTACAAGGTTACCCCCATAAGACAATCAGGAGACTTTTTAAGCAGGAGCTTTCAGGCCAGAACAATATGCTCAAAATATGTGTGGATAGGCTACTGGTGGCTCAGTGGTAAAGAATCTGCCTGACAATGCAGGAGACACGGTTTGATCCCTGGTCTGAGATGATCCCACATGCTGCAGTACAACTGAACTTGTACACCACCACTACTGAGCCTGGGCTCCAGGGCCTAGGAGCTGCAGCCACGGAAGCTGGCACACCCAGAGTCCATGCTCTGCAACAAGAGGAAGTACCACAGTGAGAAACCCAAGCCCTGCAAGTAGAGTAGCCCCCACTCACTGCAACTAGAGAAAAGCCCACACAGCAGCAAAGACCCACCACAGCCAAAAATTGCCAAATAAAAATTGTTTAAAAATACCTTAAGACAAATGAAAATGGAAATGTAACATACCAAAATTTATGTAATGCAGCAAAAATTTTCTGAGAGGGAGGTTCATAATGATAAGTGCCTACTTCAAGAAACAAGAAAAATTTCTAATGAACAACCTAACTTTACACTTTAAGGGACTAGAAAAATAAAAACAAATGAAGCCCAAAGTTAGTAGGTGGAAGGAGATAGCAAATGTAGAGTAGAAATAAATAAAATAGAGGAAAAAAACCAAAGCAAAACAAAAATCCAGAAAGATCAATGAAATTAAGAGCTGGTTCTCTAAAACAACAAAACTGATGAAACTTTAGACACACTGAAAAAGTAAAGGAAGAGGATTAGAAGCAAATAACATCAGAAATGGAAGAGAAGATATTACAGTTGATGCCAGAGAAATACAAAAGATCATGAGACTCCTGTGAATAGTTATATGCCAATAAATTGGACAACTCAGAAGAATTGGATAAATTCCTAGATGCATACAGTCCACCAAAACTGAAAAACAATAAAATAGAAAATCTAAACAAACCAACTACTTGTAAGAAGATTCAATCAGTAATCAAAAACTTCCCAACAAACCAAAGTCCAGGACCAGATTGCTTCACTGGTGAATTCTATTAAACATTCAAGGAAGAATTGTTACCAATTCTTCTCAAACTAGAAACTCTCCAAAACTCAAACTCTTCAAAAAGAAAAGGTAGAAACTATTCTAAACTCATTTAATGAGGGCAGCATCAGAATGCAGTGAAAGTCGCTCAGTCAAGTCTGACTTTTTGCGACCCCATGGTCTATACAGTCCATGGAATTCTCCAGCCTCTCATGCAAAAACCAGACAAAGATGCCACAAGAAAAGAATATTACAGGCCAATATCTCTAAAACAATCTTGCAAAAATCTTTAACAAAATATTAGCATACCAAAACCAACAATGGCTCCTGTACCATGACTAAATGGAGTTTATTCCACAGATGTAAGGATGGTTCAATATCTGCAAATCAGTCAATGTGATACACCACATTAAAAAGTAAAACATTAAATAAAAGTATTAAAACTAATAAACACTTGCAATAAAATTGCAGAGTACAAAATCAATATGTAAAAATCTGTTGTGTTTCTCTATACTAACAAACTATCAAAAAGAAAAATTAAGTAAGCAATCTGGTTTATAATTGCATCAAAAATAATAAAATACCTAGGAATAAATTTAACTAAGGAAGTGAAAGGCATGCATAATGAAAATGATAAGACATTAATGAAATAAATTGAAGATACAAATAAATGGAAAGATAGTCTGTGTTCATAGACTGGAAGAATTAACACTTAACATTTAAGAATTAACTGGAAGAATTAACACTTAACATTAACTGGAAGAATTAACATTTAACGTATGGAATTAAAATGTCCATATGTTCCAAAACAATACACATATTCGATGCAATCCCTACCAAAATTTCAATGGCATTTTTCATGGGAATAGAACAAACAATCCTAAAATTTGTATGGAGCCACAAAAGACCACAAATAGCCAAAGCAATCTCAGGAAAGAATAAAGTTAAAGACATCATGCTCCCTGATTTCAAACTACATTACAAAGCTGTAGCCTGACATAAAAACAGGCACATAGATCAAAGGAATAAAATGGAGAGCCCCAAAAATAAACCCATGTATATATAGCCAACTAATTTATGATGAAGAAAGCAAAAGTATACAATGAAGAAAGGACAGTCTCTTTAATAAATGAATAAATGGTGTTGAGTAAACTGGATAGCCATATGCAAAAAAAAAAAAAAAGAAACCACTATCTTACACCATAAACAAAACTTCAAGCAAAGTGTATTAAAGACTTAGTGATAATTTTTTTAATCCAACACCAAAAAAAAAAAGCAAAAATGAACAAATGGGACTTTGTTGTTGTTCAGTTACTAAGCCACGTCTGACTCTTTGTGATCCGTGGACTGCAGCACGCCAGGGTTCCCTGTTCTTCACCATCTCCCAGAGTTGGCTCAAATTCATGTCCATTGTGTAAGTGGTGCTATCTAAACATCTCATCCTCTGTCACCCTTTTCTCATTTTGCTGTCACTCTTTCCCAGCATCTTTTGCAGTGAATTGGCTCCTTGTATCAGGTGGCCAAAGTATTGGAGCTTCAGCATTAGTCCTTCCAATGAATATTCAGGGTTGATTTCCTTTAGAATTGACTGGTTTGATCTCCTTGCTGTCCAAGAGACTCCTGAGAGTCTTTCTCTAGCCCCACAGTTGGAAAGGATCAGTTCTTCGGTGCTCAGCCTTCTTTCTGGCCCAGCTCTCACATCATTACATGACTACTGGAAAAACCAGAGCTTTGACTAGATGGACCTTTGTTAGCAAGGTGACGCCTTTCCTTTCTAATACACTGTCTAGGTTTGTCAGAGCTTTCCTTCCAAGGAGCAAGTGTCTTTTAATTTCATGGCTGCAGTCACTGTCCTCAGTGATTTTGGAGCCAAAGAAAAGAAAATCTGTCACTGCTTCCACTACTGCCCCTTCTTTTTGCCATAAAGTGAAGTGAAGTGAAGTGGGACTACATTGAACTAAAATCTTGTGCACAGCTCAGGAAACCATAATCAAAATGAAAAGGCAACCTTCTGATTGAGAGAAAATATTTGTAAGTCAAATATCTGATGAGGGGCTAATATACAAATTATATAAAGAACTCATAAAACTCAATAGCAAAATAAACAAACAAACAAAACACTCTAGTTAGGAAATGGGCAGAAGATCTGAATGGATATTTTTCCAAGGAAGATATATAGATGGCCAACAGGTACAAGCAAAGGTGTTCAACATCGTTAATCATCAGAGAAAAGCAAATCAAAAACACAAAGAGATATCACCAAATACCTGTTAAAATGGCTATCATCAAAAGGACAAGAAATAAGTGTCGGCAAAGATGTGGAAAAAAGGAAACCCCTGTGTTCTGTCGGTGGAAATGTAAATTTGTGCAGCCACTATGGAAAATAGTATGGATGTTCTCGAAGAAAAATTAAAAATAGAACTACCATATGATTTAGCAATTCCACTCCTGAGTATTTATCTGAAAAAAAAAAAAAACCAAACAAACCCAAACACTAATTTGAAAAGATACATGCACCCCCATCTCATTGCCACATGACTTAGAAAAGACAAGATGTGGAAACAACCAAGATGTCCACTGATGGATGAATGGATAAAGAACTGGTACATATGCACAATGAAATGTTATTCAGTCATAAAAATGGATGAAAGCTAGCCATCTATAACACAATGGTTGGACCTCAAGCGTCCAACCCATTATGCTGAGTGAAATAAATCAGAGAAAGACAAACACTGTACCACCTTTCACAAGCAAGATCTAAAACAAAAACCCCAAACTAAAACAAAACAAACAAGCCCATAGCTACAGAGGACTGGCTGTTGGTTGTCAAGAGTAGGGTGTGGTGGAGGGTGGGGGAAGAGGGTTAACTGATGTATGTTTAGTTTGCTGCTGCTAAGTCACTTCAGTCGTGTCCGACTCTGTGTGACCCCATAGACGGCAGCCCACCAGGCTCCACTGTCCCCGGGATTCTCCAGGAAAGAACACTGGAGTGGGTTGCCATTTCCTTCTCCAATGCGTGAAAGGGAAAAGTGAAAGGGAAGTCGCTCAGTTGTGTCCGACTCTCAGCAACCCCATGGACTGCAGCCCAACAGGCTCCTCTGTCCATGGGATTTTCCAGGCAAAAGTGCTGGAGTGGGGTGCCATCGCCTTCTCCTATGTTTAGTTTAAATAAATAGAAAAAAAAAAAAAAAGATCAAGATGGCTGCCATTAATTAATTCTATGAGATTCCCTAATGTGTCCGGCAGGCCAAATTTCCTATGGGCTTTGTTCTCACTATTGTTTAGAAGTCAAGAATTAAGTTAAACTGAAGAAGTCTAACTTGTTTTTGGTCATCATATTGTATTATCACTGTTATAAAATAACATTAAATGTTAAGAAAAATCAAGCACAGTTGGAGTTTCCATAACTTATTTCTTCAAGTTATACCTGGGGAAAAAGTAAACAAAAGAGGCAAAGTGTTTCTTCTATTATTACAAAGTCTCCTTAATTTGGAATTCATTTGGCTGAGCACCTCTGGGAGATGGTTTGGAACGTAGCTTGATCTGTTTCTTCTCCAATCAGTTGCAGCTATTAATGACTCCATAACATCAAGGTGTTTAGACCAAAGAAATGTTAATATGACTTTTAATACAGTCTAGACTAATGCTTTTCCATTTTACAGATGAGGAAATGGAGAAAGAGAAGGGTTTAGTTTCTTGCCCAAGCTCAGTGGTTAATGAAAGTTCATTCTTAATTTCGGCAATGAGGACATTACTTTCTTAAGCCCAAAATTCACTTATAAGTGAATAAATTAAGAAGCTAGTAACCTTTTTTTAAAAAATTTCTTGTTTTAGGCTTTTCCTTCTTATCAGAGCCTCCTCCCTCATTTTTTCCCGAGGCCCTCTCTTCCCTCATATTTGCACCTGAACAAATGATGCACTGTGAACACTCCATCCAAAGCACTCAATTTAGATCTTGGCTGAGGATGGGATTCCACTGTTTGTGTTTCATCTCATGTTCACAGAAGCCCAGCCCTAGCAGAGGAGAGACAAAAATGGTATCTCCCTGGATGGATGGTGTCTAGCTCTCATCAGACAGGCTGCATCCTGGGCCTGAGGACATAAGAGGAGCTCCAAAGCCCACTCACTGGTGGAGAGTGCTGACCTCACCCTATACATTTAAATGGGACTCACTCATTCACACAGCACATAACTCGAGGCCAGTGTAGACAGGCTACAGACATTCCAGTTTTGACATCACACTGCCTGGGACCACTTCACTCCCATTCAGATCCATGGTTTTGTTTACTGTTTTCTGAAACTTTCATTATTCTTTGGACTTGCTAACTGAGTTTGGTATCCTCAGATTGGTCCTCAGCTCTGAAGATGGTAATGATGATAAAATAATAATTCATATTTATCACATACCTATCATGTGCCAAACCATTATATTGAATTATACTGTTTGCAATCTATAATAATCCTTTATGATACTCAGTTTGCAGACAAGGAAACTAAAAGTCATAGGTATGAAATAATCTCAAGGCCACACAATTTATAAGAGACCATGTTGAAATTTGTACTTAGACCTTCCTGCACCTAAGCTTTGGCCTTCCTACCAGATCACATTCTTTCTCTCAGGACCTTGTATTAGGCACATCGTTGCTCTTGTTCTCTTCTAGGTTTCCTTGAGAAAGTAATTTCTTTTAGCTTCTACTCTCTATCAAAAGACAAACCCTAGATATTGTCCTCACTGAGACCATGCCAGTCGCTAGTAAAACAAGGTTATAGAAATCTCCTTAATTCTGCCAGATATTGATAATACTGTTTCACTATTAAGAAGAGATAGCAAGAATACACAGAAGAACTGTACAAAAAAGATCTTCATGACCAAGATAATCATGATGGTGTGATCACTCACCTAGAGCCAGACATCCTGGAATGTGAAGTCAAGTGGGTCTTAGAAAGCATCACTATGAACAAAGCTAGTGGAGGTGATGGAATTCCAGTAGAGCTATTTCAAATCCTGAAAGATGATGCTGTGAAAGTGCTATACTCAATACGCCAGCAAATTTGGAAAACTCAGCAGTTGCCACAGGACAAGAAAAGGTCAGTTTTCATTCCAATCCCAAAGAAAGGCAATGCCAAAGAAAGCTCAAACTACCACACAATTGCACTCATCTCACACACTAGTAAAGTAATGCTCAAAATTCTCCACGCCAGGCTTCAGCAATACATGAACCGTGAACTTCCAGATGTTCAAGCTGGTTTGAGAAAAGGCAGAGGAACCAGAGACCAAATTGCCAACATCCGCTGGATCATGGAAAAAGCAAGAGAGTTCCAGAAAAACATCTCTTTCTACTTTATTGACTATGCCAAAGCCTTTGACTGTGTGGATCACAATAAACTGTGGAAAACTCTGAAAGAGATGGGAATATCAGACCACCTGACCTGCCTCTTGAGAAATTTATATGCAGGTCAGGAAGCAACAGTAAGACCTGGACATGGAACAACAGACTGGTTCCAAATAGGAAAAGGAGTATGTCAAGGCTGTATATAGTCACCCTGCTTATTTAACTTATATGCAGAGTACATCGTGAGAAACGCTGGGCTGGAAGAGGCACAAGCTGGAATCAAGATTGCTGGGAGAAATATCAATAACCTCAGATGGACAGGGAGGCCTGGTGTGCTGCGATTCATGGGGTCGCAAAGAGTCGGACATGACTGAGTGACTGAACTGAACTGAACTGATTGAGTCTTAAGTTCTTCCATACCTGCTGATTATGGGCAAATGATAGAATAAGGTAAGATGTAGGAGGAAGGAGCTGCTAGGAAAGCGATACAGCAGGACTGCAGGGCATGGGAAGGATAGAGAGACAAAAGAGTATTCAGCAGCCCGTCAAAGGGGCTTCCCAGGTAGCGCTAGTGGTAAAGAACCCGCCTGTCAATGCAGGAAATGTAAGAGACGTAGGTTTGATCCCTGAATCTGGAAGAACCCCTGGAGGAGGGCATGTCAACCCACTCCAGTGTTTTTGCCTGGAGAATCCCACAGACAGAGGAACGTGGTAGGCTACAGTCCATAAGGTTGCAAAGAGCTGGACATGACTGAAGCAACTTAGCAGCAGCAGCAGCCCATCAAAGACTTTTTTCATGGCACAATAACCCATTAAACTGTGAGACCCATTTGTAATGGGACCTCGTCCAAGGGTGCATTTATTTAATCTTAGTCCCTCTTCTACCCCACCGCCACAAGGCCCCTTGGGCATCCTAGCATGGAGGATGTACAGTTTTATTTCATAATTGACTGGTCCCAGAAGGCCTGAATGCTTCCTCAGGAACCAGACCATTGAAGGAGGCATAAAGACTAAAAAGTTTGTGGTTATTTTAATGACTCTACTGAATGGACTGACCAAGACGCTGGAGACCTTTGGTGGTGGCACTTAAAGCAATAAATCACATGCAATTTCAAAGATAATGTTAGATTTCAGCATCTTTAGCTTAGAGCCATTTTCACCAAGCACAATCCAATGGTGGTCTCAAAATAGCTGTTGTCTTTTAATGCCTCCATGTGGGTACCAGCCACATCTTTTCCAAGCCATGAGGCACTCTCAGTCTTTCTCTGTTTCTCTCTCTCATACACACAAACACAAAATATTGGCTGTTTTCATCTTAGATAACATCTTCCTCCAACACAGAAATGAGACCAAGATGATCTCTGTGTTTTGACCTGGTTACATTGATAAGCCGTGTAGCAAGAATGGGCTTCCCAGGTAAAGAACTACTACTGGTAAAGAACCTGCCTGCCAATGCAGGAGACAGAAGGGATGTGGGTTCGATCCCTGGGTTGGGAAGATTCCCTGGAGGAAGGCATGGCAACCTACTCCAGTAACCTTGCCTGGAGAATCCCAAGGACAGAGGAGTCTGATGAGCTACAGCCCATGGGGTCACTAAGAGTTGGACACGACTCAAGTGACTTAGCACGCATGCAAGTAGCAAAGATGACTCAACGTTGACCCACTACTCCCTAGGAGCATCCTGTCAAGCCATAGCAGACGACTGCAATGGACCCTTTTGATCCTTGACCACTATGAAGTCAATTTAGACCACTGCAGTATGTTTATGGAAAGGAAATGGAAGCCTCTTTTGACCTGGACAAGGCCTGCAATAGCCTTCATTCCCCTCTGGCCATAAAGAAGCCCACATTGTGTCTGTTCTGAATTAGCAGCATGTGGAGGAAGTGATTCTGATGGTGATGGAGCCTTAGATTGCTAGCATAATTGCTGCTTTCCAATAGGCTTTCATAATTGCTGCTTTTCAATAGGCTTTTAGGGACATGAGGCTCATACCAACAGCGAAAGCCAGAGTTACTGCTCAGATGTGGTCTTTCTATTGCTTGTTGACTTTATTTCTTTCCCATAATAAGAACAAAATTGTACAAGCAATCCACATTTGGGTGGATTTCATCACGTAGTCCTTGACTTTTATTTAATAATGACTAAAAAAAATCTGTAAGCTTGCTTTCTCTGAACTTAAAATCTTGTCAGCTATATATTATTTTTAACTTAAAAAAATATATATATACATATATTCTTGATGTGCAGTTTTCCAGCCTCATTTCCTGCTTGCTTTCACCTTTCATTCATTGGCAACCCTAGATTGTTTTATTATCTCTCCTCTGTGTGATACCCTTTCCCCATTTTATGAATCTGGACACATTTTCTCAACTCTCTCCTGACTCTCCCTGTGAATTATTTCACCAGGAAATGCCTAATGTTCCTTCAAAACCCAATTAGGCACAAAGAGAGCTGTGGCAGTGACAAAGGGAACTCTCAGTTTCAACAACAGGTAGAAACCACAGGAGGAAAGATTCTCAACTAACTTCTCAGCTGTCTCTTCGTTTATGCCTGCTGCTGAAATAAGAGCTCCACGAATATTTAACTTATAAAAATTAAAAAATTCAGACACTAGCTTCTTTGAGAAGCTCTGGGTCTCTTTCAAATGCCAGAAAGTGAAAGCATTAGTTGCTCAGTTGCTTCCCACCCTCTGCGGCCCACCAGGCTCCTCTGTCCGTGGGATTTCCCAGGCAAGAATACTGCAGTACCTTGCTATTTCCTAGCATACACAAATGTGGACTCAAGAAAGCTTAATATTGAACGAGTGTGGGCTACCATATAGAGAGTGTTATGGCCACCATGGCATGTAGGGTTTTTGTAAACAAGGAAAGAACCTTAGTTCTCAGTCTGAAGAGATTTGGGGCAAGGGCACTGAGAAAACCTAATGGGGCTAGAGGGAGCATTTGTAAACCACTGTATTCTGAATTCCCCAGTTCCTTGCCCGCCTGGTTTCTAACATATGCTAATATGTACACCATATAGTCCACAGCTGCTTCTACAGCCCTGACCTTGGCTTCTAGCAGTTGGAGGGGTAATTGTGTCCCACACTTAAACTGAGTGATAAACACACTGCCAGAGGCCATTCTGGGGACAGTCTTCCATATCTGCAGAAAGCATAAAACTAAACCAAATAAATATAAACAGAATTATCCTGGGTGGCCCCGAGGCTGATCTCTGCATAGCGCTAACGTCCAAAGGACGTAAAGTTGGACTTAAAAGAGCCTTGAAAACGAATGCGAGTATTTGGAGATCTTCTGAGGAGGCAGAGATGAGGGAAAAGATCACAGAATGCACTGAATCATAATATTCTTAAACCTCAAAACCTTACCAAATTCAACCCATTAGTAAAATGAATTCCTCCGAATGCATGTACTTGTTTACTGCTACTGCTAAGTCGCTTCAGTCGTGTCCGACTCTGTGCGACCCCATAGACGGCAGCCCACCAGGCTCCCCCGTCCCTGGGGTTCTCCAGGCAAGAACACTGGAGTGGGTTGCCATACAGCTCCTTAAATAACCTGCATATCCAGACCGGAAACAAGTATCTAACCAACAAGAGGGAGAAAATTTAAGGAGTGATGCTGGCCTCGGTATTTGGGTGGCTGTACACCACAAGATTGGCATTTCCAGAGCAGTCTGTTGGCTACCCTGTGTGATGCAGGATGTCTAACAAGCATATTTTATATTCACGTCATTGTGATCTTATATTAGGGGACTTTAGCTTGGCAAAAGATAGCTTTTAGGAAAAATAGGCCTTTCCGTGTTAGTATCCCCTTCTTCTCACTAAAGAAATGACTCTATAATAGATTTTTAAAAATATCTTTTCCAATGGCATTAAATTGTACTTCTTAAGAGGGGAAAAAAAAAAAAGAACAAAGAGCCATGTCTCATTTTGCTCTCTTCGGTACTAAAACTCTGCTTACCTTATCAGTGGCTGTGCAACTGAATGTCATTCTGCTAACAGACTTCTTTTTTCGAATTTTAGATTTGCACATCAGTTTAAGCAAACACACTTATTACCACTGACAATAATGCTTGATGATGAGACCATGTGGTAATGCTTTACATTTTAAAGTTGATTTTTAAAGAAACAATGGCTAAATAGGCATTCTTCTCTATCTTTATGGTATACCCTTCATAATTTTCAAATGTATCTTTGAAATAAAAATAGATTACTGTCTGTGTTTCAGACATTCAGCGTTATCTTGACATTAAATGGATGACGGGTTCTGTGATACACATTCAGTGAGACAGATGGATGGAACACCCGCCGGAGAAGGTCACCTGGGTTGATGACTGTGGGGGTCAGGTCAGCCTGAACAGTTCCAGCCTAGCCCTAGAGTATGTTGCCAAAATGTGGTGTTGTGAAGCCAGCTGAAAGAAGCCATGGTAGTAACAGAGAAAGGTCGGCAACTAGGATGAACAGGAAGTGCTCATGCTCAGTCAGGTCCAACGCTCTGCAACCCCACAGACTGTAACCTGCCAGGCTCCTCTGTCCATGGGATTTCCCAGGCAAGAATAGTGGAGTGGGTTGCCAGTTATTACTCCAGAACAGGGAAGGGAGGCTGACTACTGAGGTTGGTGCCCAGGAGAGGCAGAGATACACAGGGTGAATGTGAGGTGCATCCAGGGTTAGCAACTCTGAACTTTGTCCAAGAGAGAAGTGATCAGAACTCTTGATTGACATCAGTGTTGCAGTGGTGGATGTGAAGAGCAGAAGGTGGCAACTGTCCCCCTCTACCAATCCACTGTGTGACAGAAACTGTCAATTTGGCACCAACATCTCTTCTCCCCTTCTTGCTAAGTATAAACATCTAAACATTAGTTGAAAACTGGAATGCCAGGAATCAAAGACTACATTTTTCAGACTCCCTTGCAGCTAGGTGCTACTGTGACTGTGTTCTATTAGGATGTACACAACAATGGAAGTGCCTGGAAACAGTGAAGCCTTGCTCTTCTTCTCTACCTTTCTCTTTGGAATGGTGATGTGATGGCCGGAATGCAGCATCCATCTTAGGCCACACATTGAAATGTTCCACTGACAGCAGAAATATAAGGTGGAACAATGCAGCTCAGGACTGATTAAATTTTCATGAGAAGGAAATATATTACTTTTGTGTTCTTCATGGCCCGGTTATTTTGTTATTTCAGTTGCTTGTAGTCAATGTTATGCAATACAAGTAGAAAGGAAGTAAAGAATGACATATTCTCTCTTCTTGGTTTTCATTCTTTCTTCTCAAAGAGTAAAGTTGTAAAAACATCATGGGGAACCCTGGATTGACTTGGAGAGTAAAGGGCTGAGCAAGAAGGAGTTTGCAGACTTATTGGTTATTCCTGACATCTCAATTTGCATTATAACAGCCCATGATACTAAAAGACCATCAGATTCAACAAAAAGATGAACTTAAAAAAATGTTTACTTATTTTTGGCTATGTTGGCTCTTAATTGTGGAATGTGTTGTAGTGTACAGGCTTAGCTGCCCTATGGCATGTGGGATCTTAGTTCCCAACCAGGGGTTAACCCTGCATCCTTTGCATGGGAAGGTAGATTCTTAACCACTGGACTGCCAGGAAAGTTTCCAGAAAGGTAAGCTTATCCTGACATATCAAAGGCCACCTCAATCCTTGCATGCACTTCAAAGAACACAGACATTTTTCTCCAGATTTCCTTTGCCTTTCCTCAAATCTACTTTCCAGACATCAATAGCACTCTTCCTGCTTCCAAACTGGGGTGGGGGGGGTGGTGGGAGGGGTGGGGGTGGTGGGAGGGGTGGGGGGGAGTAGAGTATAGTAGGGTCAGCAGTTGACAAAGTATAGCCCACAAACCAAATCTAACACACCACCTGTTTTTGTATAGCTGGAGACAAGAACAGTTTTTATATTTTTAAATGTTAAAAAAAGCTAAAAAGAAGACTATTTTGTGGCACGTGAAATGATATAAGATTGTATTCTTGAGTCAGTAGTGAAATTTTGCTGGCGTGCAAGCATGCTCATGGGTTTACTTATCTGTTGGTTGTTTTCACAATCCATCAGCAGAGTTGAGAACTCAGGCTAGAGATTGTATGGCCGATAAACTTAGAAGATTTAGTATCTGGCCCTTTATTGAAAAAAATTGCCAACCCCTTGTAGTTGGTAAAAGCAGCAGATTTGGTTTAAATCCTGGCTCTATCGCTGACTAGCTGAGTTGAACTTGGACACACCTTTTAACCTCTCTTATCTTCAGTGTCCTTCTGTGTAGAAGTTGGATAATAATACCTTTTTTGATAGAGTTTAGGGAGAAGAAAGTGAGATAAACACTTAGAAGATTGCCTAGCTTGAAGTATGCACTTAAATATGATGTGTGTGTGCTCAGTCACTCAAGCATGTCCGACTCTTTGTGACCCCATGGATTGCAGCCTCCCAGGCTCCTCTGTCCATGGGATTTCCCAAGTAAGAATACAGGAGGGGGTTGCCATTTCCTCCTTCAGGGGATCTTCCTGACCCAGGAGTCAAACCCACGTCTCTTGTGTCTCCTGCACTGGGAGGCAGATTCTTCACCACTGTACCAGCTGAGAAGCCCTTTAAATATGATAGTTACTATTATCTCAGATCCCCTACTCCTGGAAAGCTGAAGTCTTCTAAGATGACAATCTTTCTCTATGAACACAGGATTTTTTTTTTTCCAGATATAAATCTGAGTAGCTAATGTTGATGGCTGATTAAATCAAATGGCACTAGAGTATAACCCATATACATGTGCCTCCAAGAGTGTTTTTAAATTTCAACAAGGGGGACTTATCTGTCAGTCTAGTGATTAAGGCTTCACCTTCTGATGCAGGGATGCAGGTTCCATTCCTGGCTGGGGAGCTACGATCCCACAAGCCTTGTGGCCAAACTACCAAAATATAAAACAGAAGCAATATTGTAACAAATTCAATGAAGACTTTTAAATGGTCTACATTAAAAAAAAAAAAATCTTAAAAAGAATTTCAACAAGAGCTCTTGACCCAAGTAGGTCTCCATTTGATAAACTGTACTGATGATTCCTCTGTTGGGCTGCTGGTTCTTATATATTTCTGGATTATTCTGAAAACTATAACTGCACTGGTCCTCTGGAACACATGTGGAGCTTGCTTGCCTCTTTTGTAGTGCCTAAATAAACTGCTGACATTGTATATTCAGTGAGTGCTTATTAGGCTTCTACTACGGTGGTGTTGGAGAAGACTCTTGAGAGTCCCTTGGACTGCAAGGAGATCCAACCAGTCCATTCGGAAGGAGATCAGCCCTGGGATTTCTTTGGAAGGAATGATGCTAAAGCTGAAACTCCAGTACTTTGGCCACCTCATGAGAAGAGTTGACTCATTGGAAAAGACTCTGATGCTGGGAGGGATTAGGGGCAGGAGGAGAAGGGGACGACAGAGGATGAGATGGCTGGATGGCATCAAGGACTTGATGGATGTGAGTCTGAGTGAACTCCGGAAGTTGGTGATGGACAGGAAGGCCTGGCGTGCTGTGGTTCATGGGGTCACAAAGTGTCAGACATGACTGAGCGACTGAACTGAACTGAACTGATGTCGGTGACAGGTGCTATGCTAGGTTCCAAAGATAACCTGTAAAAGTGACAGTCATGGTCCCTGCTTTCCTGGAGCTCCCTGTCCATAGGAAATCACAGGTAGAACCGAAGCTGTTTAGCTCCGACTGGGACTTGAACCCCCATGGCTGGGACTTGAACCTGGCTAAAACCCACAGTCTTCCAAATGAGATCACACACCTGGTTTCAGGACCTAACGAAGCTCAGGCTCTTGATGTCTCATTGCAGAAAGAGTCCAATGAGAGACAAAGCGATTGGTAAGAAAAGGATTTACGTAGAGAGAAACACATTCCACAGGGTGTGGGCCATCTCAGAAGGCAAGAGCAGCCTTGAAATGTGGTGTGGTTAGCTTTCACAGGCTGAGTAATTTCATAGGCTAATGAGTGGGAAATTACTCAGCCCATAAAAGCTAAGAGGAGCCTGGCGGGCTACAGTCCATGGGGTGGCAAAGAGTTGGACATAACTGAGCAAACAACACGTTCACTTTGGGCTTCCCTGATGGCTCAAGCAGTAAAGCATCCCCCTGCAATGCAGGAGATGCAGATTTAATCCCTGGGTTGGGAAGATCCCCTGGAGAAGAAAATGTCAACCCACTCCAGTATTCTTGCCTGGGAAATCTCAGGGACAGAAAAGCCTGGCAGGGCTACAGTCCATGGGCTTACACAAGAGTTGCACATGACTGAGCACAATGAGTGGGAGGATTATTCCAACAATTTGGGGGAAGAAGCAGAGATTTCCAGGAATCAGGCCACTGCCCACTTCTTGACCTTTATGGTTGCTCTTGGAAACTATCATGGTACCTGAGCATGCATCCTAGCTTGCTGATGTGTTACACTGAGTGTATACTGAGGCTCAAGGTCTAGTGGGTCTACTCATCAGTCATTTGGATTTATTTGGTTCTAATCAGCTTATGCCATGTCCCTGGGCTATGTCATTATTTTAAAGGCTGAGCCCTACCCCCTCGTGTTTCAAAACCATTAGGGGAGAAAAAAATAATGTTTATGGTCAGTTAGATGATTAATAAATGATTTAGGTGGAATATTGTTCATCACTGATCTGAAAAGAAATGTAAGAAGTCCTGATTGATATATATCTTTGTATTCCTCTGTTATTTCTACTAGATCACCTTGTGACAATCACAGAATATATGTGTGTATGTGTGCATGTATGCTCAGTCATGTCCAACTCTTTGCAACTCCATGGACCATAGCCCACTGGGCTCCTCTATTCTTGGGATTTCCCCAGCAAGAATACTAGAGTGGGTTGCTATTTCCTCCACCAGGGGATCTTCTGGACCCAGTGATTGAACCTGTGTCTTCTGTGTTGGCAGACAGGTTCTTTACCACTGTGCCACCTGAGACACCTTCATAGGATAGCAAGTCTTATGAAACTGTCTTTCCTCTAAAGATTGTTCTAAGCTAAGTTATAAGAATATTCTTGTGTGCTCACATAAGGAAAAACTTCAAAGCAATGATATAATAATCTTACTGAATTATAGGAAATACAAGCTCTTGATAAGAAATTCTACACTTCATTTAAGTTAATAAAGCTTTACAGGAAGCAGGCCATCTGATGGGAGTGTTTTTCTTCAGGTCTTTGAACTTGGTCTTCCCAGGGAAGAGAACACCTTTGCATTGTACTATTTGGATTCTCAGTCTCACAAAAACCAAACAACACACCAAAGTGGCTTTATCATACTTCTGCGCATCAAATTCAAGGTGGTTAAATAATTGCATTTTAAAATCATTAAAATATATTAAATTTCATTCCTATTTGTGGTAGTCAGATTAGATGAGAATTTTTTTTAACACACCCACCTGGAAATTTTTCAACAATTCATTTTTCTTTTCTTTTTGATGTATCTTCTTGCAATACAAATAATCAAAATAGCTGGAATTCCATTATAATGTCATAAACTTCAGAACAAAAAAAGGAGAAGATTCTTGAAAGGCACAATCAAAAAAAATTTTTTAAGAGGATGTTTTTGTACTATGAGTTATGTCTCTTTCTAGTAGGATCTTTTCCCATTATATGCCTGAGAAGTCCTAGCTTCCTTCAGAACTCAGATAAAACATTACCTCCTCTACAAAACCTTCCTGTGTATGAAGTTGTGTCTGACTCTTTGCGACCCCATGAACTTCAGCAGGCCAGTCTTCCCTGTCCTTCTTCACTGTCTCCCAGAGCTTGCTCAAACTCATGTCCATTGTGTCAGGGATGCCATCCAAGCATCTCATCCTCTTGTCCCCTTCTCTTTCTGCCTTCAACCTTCCCAGAATCAGGGTCTTTTCCAATGAGTGAGGTCTTTGCATCAGGTGGCCAAAGTATTGGAGTTTCAGTATTAACCCTTCCATTGAATATTCAGGGTTGATTTCCTTTAGGAGAAACTGCTATTCCTCAAAGGTATATACTATATATTATTTATCTCTGGATCTTCTGCATCGGAAGCATTGTACAACACTTATCAGGGCTCTGTAAGTATCAGATAAAGAAGTTAATAAGGAAAAGACCTAATAGGAAATCAACACTAAATCGAGTTTGCCCCAGGCTCCCCTTGTCAAGATAAAGGTCTGGCTTTCCAAGCTGCTCCTTAGTTGAGAACAAGGCTCCAGATTCCCTCTCTCACATCTGCCAAAAATTAAATCTTTGACTTGTACGATTTAATTCTAACTTCTGCTTTCTCCACATCATTCTGCTCATCAAAGGCTCCCGTTGGTATTTGCCATCCAGACAGTATTTTCAAAATTTCTCAGTGGATAATAATCTTACTGCCCTTCATCCTTCCCTCCCCTATCCATTTTCTTTACTCTTAGTGGTTTTTGCCTTTTTTATACTTTCTTACAGGGCTTCCCTTGTGGTTCAGCTGGTAAAGAATCTGCCCACAAATTGGGAGACCTGGGTTTTATCCCTGAGTTGGGAAGATCCCCTGGAGAAGGGAAAGGCTACCCACTCCAGTATTCTAGCCTGGAGCATTCCATGGAGCTGACTGTGGCTGAGATCATGAACTCCTTATTGCCAAATTCGGACTGAAATTGAAAAAGTAGGGGAAACCACTAGACCATTCAGGTATGACCTAAATCAAATCCCTTATGATTATACAGTGGAAGTGAGAAATAGATTTAAGGAACTAGGTCTGATAGATAGAGTGCCTGATGAACTATGGACTAAGGTTCGTGACATTGTACAGAAGACAGGGATCAAGACCATCCCCATGGAAGAGAAATGCAAAAAAGCAAAATGGCTGTCTGGGGAAGCCATACAAATAGCTGTGAAAAGAAGAGAAGTGAAAAGCAAAGGAGAAAAGGAAAGATATAAACATCTCAATGCAGAGTTCCAAAGAATAGCAAGAAGAGATAAGAAAGCCTTCTTCAGCGATCAATGCAAAGAAATAGAGGGAAACAACAGAATGGGAAAGACTAGAGATCTCTTCAAGAAAATTAGAGATACCAAGGGAACATTTCATGCAAAGATAGGCTCGATAAAGGACAGAAATGGTATGGACCTAACAGAAGCAGAAGATATTAAGAAGAGGTGGCAGGAATACACAGAAGAACTGTACAAAAAAGATCTTCATGACCAAGATAATCACAATGGTGTGATCACTTACCTAGAGCCAGACATCCTGGAATGTGAAGTCAAGTGGGCCTTAGAAAGCATCACTATGAACAAAGCTAGTGGAGGTGATGGAATTCCAGTAGAGCTATTTCAAATCCTGAAAGATGATGCTGTGAAAGTGCTATACTCAATATGCCAGCAAATTTGGAAAACTCAGCAGTTGCCACAGGACTGGAAAAGGTCAGTTTTCATTCCAATCCCAAAGAAAGGCAATGCCAAAGAATGCTCAAACTACCGCACAATTGCACTCACCTCACACACAAGTAAAGTAATGCCCCAAATTCTCCAAGCCAGGCTTCAGCAATACGTGAACTGTGAACTTCCAGATGTTCAAGCTGGTTTGAGAAAAGGCAGGGGAACCAGAGATCAAATTGCCAGCATCCACTGGATCATGGAAAAAGCAAGAGAGTTCCAGAAAAACATCAGTTTCTGCTTTATTGACTATGACAAAGCCTTTGACTGTGTGGATCACAATAAACTGTGGAAAACTCTGAAAGAGATAGGAATACCAGGCCACCTCACCTGCCTCCTGAGAAACCTATATGCAGGTCAGGAAACAACAGTTAGAACTGGACATGGAACAACAGACTGGTTCCAAATAGGAAAAGGAGTACATCAAGGCTGTATATTGTCACCCTGCTTATTTAACTTATATGCAGAGTACATCATGAGAAATGCTGGGCTGGAAGAAGCACAAGCTGGAATCAAGATTGCCGGGAGAAATATCAGTAACCTCAGATATGCATTTGACACCACCCCTAAGAAGTGAAGAGGAACTAAAAAGCCTCTTGATGAAAGTGAAAGAGGAGAGTGAAAAAGTTGGCTTAAAACTCAATATTCAGAAAACGAAGATCATGGCATCTGGTCCCATCACTTCATGGCAAATAGATGGGGAAACAGTGGAAACAGTGTCAGACTTTATTTTTGGGGGCTCCAAAATCACTGCAGATGGTGATTGCAGCCATGAAATTAAAAGACGCTTACTCCTTGGAAGGAAAGTTATAACCAACCTAGATAGCATATACAAAAGCAGAGACATTACTTTGCCAACAAAGGTCCATGTAGTCAAGGCTATGGTTTTTCCAGTGGTCATGTATGGATGTGAGAGTTGGACTGTGAAGAAAGCTGAGCGCTGAAGAATTGATGCTTTTGAACTGTGGTGTTGGAGAAAACTCTTGAGAGTCCCTTGGACTGCAAGGAGATCCAACCAGTCCATTCTGAAGGAGATCAATCCTGGGTTTTCTTTGGAAGGACTGATGCTAAAGCTGGAACTCCAATACTTTGGCCACCTCATGCAAAGAGTTGACTCATTGGAAAAGACTCTGATGCCGGGAAGGATTGGGGGCAGGAGGAAAAGGGGATGACAGAGGATGAGATGGCTGGATGGCATCAAGGACTTGATGGATGTGAGTTTGAGTGAACTCCGGGAGTTGGTGATGGACAGGGAGGCCTGGCGTGCTGCAGTTCATGGGGTCACAAAGTGTCAGACACGACTGAGTGACTGAAGTGGACTGAACTGATACTTTCTTACTTTAGTGGGGTTTTGGATATGAAAGAAGACCATAAAAGAATACTCTGTATGCCATATAAATGAGAAACTCATGATTCCCAAAAAGATAAATGGAAGACAGAAAGATTGGGATTCCTCTTCTCACAGTATTTCACTTAAGAATGAAGGTTGCAATAATCCTTTGTGCAATATTTGCAATTCATGTGATGCAGTACTTTTTAAAAATTGATATAAATGTCATGTTGTTAATAGAGATTCAGTGCCCACACAAAGGAGATGGGGGTGAACTCAGTCCATTTAATTCTCTGCCAGTCAGAGCTCACCTGGCCAAAATGTTCCCCATTCAAAAGGCATGTATCCAAATGGAAACAGACAGGATGAAAAAGCCTAGGAATAATGCCATATAATGAAAATTTGAAGAGATGATATGGTATTAGAAAACATGAATTAGTCCAGGACAAGCTCTTTCTGAGGAGTAAGCATGCAACTTTGGAAAAAATTTGGACTGTGAAATCTAATGAACTTTTTTTTAAAATAATTATTTTCATTTATTGATTTGACTGCACCAGGTCTTAGCTGCAGCATGTGGGACCTAGTTCCCTGACCAGGGATCAAACCCAGGCCCCCCAAATTGTGAACACAGAGTCTTAGCCACTGAACCACCAGGCAAGTCCTTCCAATGAACTAAGTTTTAAACTTACTTTTGTAAGGACCCATCCACTTATTATAAATTGAGGAAAGAAAACCTTTCATTCCAGGATTATCTTGGGTATCACAGGAGATCAATCAGCCTTGTGCTAGATTAGCTCTGTTATAATTCAGTACCTGGGTACAGATATGTTGCCTACCTTAATTTTGATCAAAACTCAGTAAGGCAAGCCCTGTTCCTCCTGATTTACAAATGAGGAAAACGATGCTTACAGAAGTTAAGGAACTTGCCCATCTTTGTAAGTGGCATTCTATGTAGAGAGGAAAAGTAAGAAGAAAGAAAGTGGAATTGCTCAGTTGTGTCCGACTGTTTGTGACCCCATGGACTGTAGCCTACCAGGCTTCTCCTTCCGTGGGATTTTCCACGCAATAGTACTGGAGTGGGCTGCCATGCCTTCTCCAGGGGATCTTCCTGACCCAGGGGTCGAACCCCACCTTCCCACATTGTAGACAGATGCTTTACCATCTGGGCCACCAGAGATGTCCCATGTAGAGAGGAGGCCCTCAAAAAAAAAAAAAAAAAAAAGTCGATTATTAGCACATGAATGAAGAAGGCATTTTATTCTAGGTTGCTCCAGAAACTATCACAAGCCTTTCAGCATGAGAAAATTATCAGCTTAAGGAAAATTCTTATTACATTTTGGAGCTGTCTAGCAGTAACAGTTTTCTTAAAAACCCAGAAAACTCCTTGTCCCTTGATTTGTTCACACTGGGGCTGGCAAAAGAGTTTCCGAGAATCTAGAACTGAGATTTCTTCACTGCGTGGAAGGCAAGACTCCAAGGCATGTAACTGTCTCCAGCTGCTGACAGTTATTTCATCCAGACACCTGTTACCCAAAAAATGCACGCCCTGACATCTATGTCATTCTCTACTCCCTTACCCAGTGGTATCTTCCTTCATAGCAGTGAGTCTCTACATGTGGTAATACATATTATTTCTTTATTTGTTACACTGTATTTCCTGCCATCCAGAGCAGAAAGAAAGCTTCATGAGGCCAGGGCCTGGGTCCTATCCCCTGCTGAATCCCCAGAGCAGGGGCTAGCCCTCATAGACACTGGGGAATATTTGTTGAAGGAATGAATACTGAATGCCCCAAACCACAGTGGAAAAGAATATTTAAAAAGAGTGTATACACATGTATGAGGAGGGTATGGCAACCCACCCCAGTATTCTTGCCTGGAGAATCCCATGGACTATAGTTCATGGGGCTGCAAAGAGTCAGACACGACTAAGCGACTAATCACAGCACATACATATGTATAACTGAATCACTTTGCTGTACAGCAGAAATTAATACATTGTAAATCAATTAAACATTAAGTAAAAAAAATGAATATCCCACTTACATCCTCAAATTCATGAATGGATTTAGAAACACATCCACTCTCCTACTTGTTCTTTCCCCGGAAATCCTTCATCCTGCCATGATACCATCACCTTCCCACAGACACAGTTTGGATGAATCAGCGTTCCCATGTGGAAGGGTTCCTTTGCCATTTTATGAAAGCCCTGAGCTTGACTGCTGGTAACACAGCCAAGTCCTGTGCAGGGTGCTCTAGCCATTTAGCAGTCCATTTGCCACTGCCATGAACATATGGAAATCCCTTATGTGTCAGCCTACATGTGACAGAGAGTATTCTCATCCAGTGTACCATTCCAAGGACCACAGTGCTGAAGAAGGAAAAGAGGTGGTTCCTTCTCTTTGAGAGAGAAATGGCAAATGAGAAGAAATAAATGAAAATCCACTATTGGGAGCATTGCATCCCACCCGTGATGTATCCTTCTGTGAAGAGCAACATCTGTTAGAGAGAAGTGCTCAGCCTTTCTCTTCTCTCTGGCTTATTTATCTCTGGAAGAGAGTGGCTTTTCTGAGTGGGAAAAGCCCATTTGGGAGAAGGAACCAACCATTCCTTCTTCTTCTCTTGGAAAATGGCAGCTGAGAGGAACTTGTGCTCTAGCTTGTTCTTTGCCAAATGGTCTGCTTAGCAGTCATGGCTCTGCTCCTGTGGGAAGACTTGATGTTTCCTAAGACTGTCTGAACTTGTGTGGATTGATTAACTGGGGTGCAGCTTTGAGCCGCTCATTATAATTGCACATCTAAACTATATCTTCCAGTTGAGTCTTAATCAGTAATAAAGCACCTATCGTAAATTCATTTCTTTGACTACCTTTTGTCTCTCTTTCAACTGGTTTTAAACTTGAATGAGAAGAAGGGACCCAGCTTATGAATCCCTTTATATCACAATAAAACTGAGAAGGACCATAATACAGTTAAAGAACTCTCTCTCACCCAGATAAAATGGGATAAGAAGAGTTAAGCTTTCTTAGATTTTTCTCCCAGGTCTAGGACAGTGATGGTTCCCCATGTCTTTTTGTTTCTTTGTGTATTTAAGTGGAGATTTATTGGAAATAGGTACCAAGGGCTTGAGGGCATCGCCTGGAAGCTAAGCTAAAAAATTCCGATGATGGGTAAAAACTTTTCTCTTCCAAGGAAGTTAGAAATCACTGCTCCCTCCATTGCCAAATGTGGTTTGAGAATGCCCATGGCCTATCTTGAACTCCTCATATGAATCTCCTGGAACCTCCAGCATATGGCCAGTAACTCAATATTTTCTCCAGGTCTCCACTTCTATGTCTGCCTCTCTTCAACAGGCTGTGAGAGGATGAGTCCTGTTACCATCAGCCTAATTGTTTTGCTTTTTTGATCAGATCTCAAAGATGAGCTAAATTCTAGTGGGATCTAACTCTGGTTCACAATCTTGCATAAGATTCTGACTTTTGGTCAACTCTCAGAACATGGACGATGATGGTGGTCCCACACGATGACCTCATTCTCACATCAAACATGTGGTCAGGGTGAGGACATGGAGAGCAGCCCTCTATCCTTACCTTGCAGCTTGACTTCCAGGCTCTTCCAACATCCTTGTCCTCTGGAACCTGGGAGACTTGGTGAACACAAATTAACTTGCTGGAATTCATCTGCCCCTTGTCTCTCCCTGTTTACCTAAGTCTGAAGCTCCTGATCATTTCCTTCTGGTACAAATCTTAGTACTTTTGTTAACCACTCTTTCCTCCTATGTTACTAATACAACCATAATAATAGAGGTCTACGTGGAATCTATAGATAGATAATCAATTATTCCTGCCCCAGAAGGGTAAGAATAATGGCATCATTGAGAATAATGGGATTAGTAAGGGGTGAAGAATAAAATTCAGTAAGCTGTATCCTTGTAATGTGTGCTATTTTATTTTTACTTCAATCCCTAACATTTCTTGATCATTTGTTTTTAAGGCCATGAACAGACAGTTGCAAACAGGACTGAACTGTACACCAGGAAGAGTGGAGCCTGAGGCATACAGAGGTAAGGAAGAGATTCAGTGATTAGACACATGCTAAAGGCTTTTTTTCTTTTTCTTTTTTTTTAAGATATATAAAAGGTCCTTACAAAAGGTGTATATATATGCAGTCCATGGGTTTGGGAAGACATGGACATGACTTGGTGACTGAACAACATAAAAAAGGCGAGTATTTCTTAATCACTGATTTGATCCCAGATAAAAAGATAAAGATGGGGGTCTTGACAATATTCACACACAGAGCAGGCCAGGCACCATGGCTGGAGTCACAGCTAGTTCTCCACGGTGGATTTGCTCATGTGTTGCCTCAGGACCTAGGTACTAGGCCATGCCCTTTATACACATTGCCAAGTGTAATTTTCACAACCCTTCTGTGAAGTAGGTGTTTGCTTCTCCAAACAGGGGAAGAAGTGGAGGCAAAGAGAGGGTAAAGTAACTCGCAAGGTGAAAGGGTTTGTGAGCCCAGAGGCTGGACTTGAATGAGCTCTGTCATCTCTAAGGCCAGAAGTTTCATCCCAGACCCTTTAATTGATCCCCCTACTTTGTGGGGTTCTCTCATTCATCTTTTTTAAATTGAAATACATTAAAAATATAACTGTAATTTTAAGGTATACCCCATGTTGACTTGATACATTTGTATGAAGTGAAGTAAAGTGAAGTCGCTCAGTCATGTCCGACTCTTTGTGACCCCGTGGCCTACCAGGCTTCTCCGTCCTTGGGATTCTCCAGGCACGAATACTGGAGTGGGTTACCATTTCCTTATCCAGGGGATCGGGATCGAACCTGGGTCTCCCGCATTGGAGGCAGATGCTTTAACCTCCGAGCCACTTGTATGCTGTAATATAATTGCCACTGTACCTTTACTTAGCACCTCTATCACATCACATAATTATCATTTCTTTCATTTTGGTGGCAATAAGTAAGACCCAGTAAAATGTGGTGATTAGACTATATCATTGTCTGTATTCACTGTACTATGCATTAAGAACTCCAGGACTTGTCTACTAGTTGGAAGTTTGTACCCTTAGACAACATCTTTGATCCATTCACTCAACCACTAGTGATTCCTTGTCCCCTCTAGTGGCTCAGCGGGTAAAGAATCCACCTGTAATGCAGGAAACCTGGGTTCAATCCCTGTGTTGGGAAGATCTCCTGGAGAAAGGAACAGCTACCCACTCCAGTATTCTGGCCTGGAGAACTCAGTTTGTACATTTAGACTATGCCTTTGATCCATTCAATCAACCACTACTGATTCTTTGCCCCCTAGAAGGGACAAGGACACTGCCTAGTGTCCCACAGGAGCAGGTCTGTCAGCAAGCTCTGGTGGGGGGACTGGGACCACTGTGGGGGTGCTGTCTGCTGGCCCTGCTAGGTGGTGGCACACAAACACATTCCCATGATGTGTTGTTGTTCCTGGAAGACAATCCAGGAAGGGCCAAGGGTGCTTTTCTTCCTTGGAAATCCCTTCTCCATGAGAAAAAGAGAATCTGAGCACGTAGGGATGAAGATGGTAATGAGGCACCAGTAACAAGTCTACGTGGAGGCTCATAGCAAGTTGGCGAATATTAGAAACCACCACAATCTTCTCCTACCTCCCTAAGACCTCAGCTAAGACACTTCACATGCCCGGCTCCCTGCAGGTGAGGTGTCCGTGCTTGCCTGCAGCAAGGAGCTGGTGAGACTTCATGACAGTGCCGTCTTGCTTTATGAAAACTCATCATACAAAACTGGGTAGTTATTAGCTTTATAAAACTATCCTGCTTACTTAAATAGTCGGTGAAGGTCATATAGAGCGTGGACTTCCCTGATGGCACAGTGTATAAAAATCTGTCTGCCAAGGCAGGAGACATGGGTTCAATCCCTGGTCTGGGAAGATTCCACATGCCTTGGGTCAACTGGGTCTGTGTGCCCCAACTACTGAGCCTGTGTGCTGCAACTGCTGAAGCCCATGTGCCTAGAACCCCATGCTCCACTACAAGAGAAGCCACCCCAGTGAGAAAGCCAGGTACTACAACCGTGGGCAGGCCCTGCTCACTTGCAACTAGAGAAAGCCTGTGCACAACAGTGAAGGCCCAGTGCAGCCAAAAATTAATTAATGAACTTAAAAGATCAGATAGAGCATGAATTGGGTTATGGAAATTCAGTTAGGCTCAAACTTGAGACCAAAACATGAAACATAAAAGATAGACCCAGTTTTACCCGTTGGATTGGAAGCTGGTGGTGAGAGAGCAGGACATAAGCATAAGATTTTGGAAATAATTTGCAACCAAGGTGCAAAGACTGAAATACATGTCTGATTACTTTCCTGTGCATGGCCTTGCTGAGGTTTCTAAATCTGCCTTGGCATCCTCTCCTGGCCAAGGACACTGACATTTTCACCTCTTGCCATCTCACCCTCTAAAATCTGGGGCAGCCAGCAACACTATCCACGTTTGGGGCTGGGGAGACTCAAGCCCCAGCCAAAGGGCTGCTGGGTTATCGCATCAGGCCGTCTCAGATAGCTGCTTAATTTTTAAAAATCCACACTTAACCCTTGGGCCCCAGGTCTGCACTGGTTCAGAGCAAGGGCACAGAGGGACAGTCTGAGCTGTTTGTGTGGCTGCTACTTCGTGAGGATCAGATGGACAGATCACACTGTGCCCCACACCAGTCATACCCTCTCAGCAGGAATTTATTCTGGGCTCTGCTTCACAGATACTAACACTCGCCACTTGGTTTGGGGACTGGAAATAGCACACGCCCTTTTTAGAACCTACACATGGCTCCCAAGAAACTCACCTCGAATAAAAACCCTGAGCCCTATTTGGAAGACTTTCCCATGTCAAATCCTCAACCTGCTTATCCAGACAAGCTGTTCTAGTTCTCAATTTTCTGCACTTACGCCCCAAGACCTAGATAACACTGCCAATCTCGCCTTTGAAGTTAAGCTTTCCTCCCTCCACCATCCTACCAGGAGTTTACCGTCATGAGGACAATGACAACATCTGTCTATTTTTACTTATGCTTATATCTCCAGTGTGTGGTCCATATCATCAGATGTCAAGACAAACTCTAAAGCCACAGCAATTAAAGCAGTGTGAGAGACCAAGGCACAAATAAACAGATTCTTGGGACAGAAGAGATAGCCCAGGAACAAACCGAAGGATATGCAAAAACATAGTGTTGTAATCTGTTCTCTTTACAGATACTGGGCAAGTGCACACACCATGCTTGACAGTGGGAACATTTGGTGAATAAGCCAGATATGTTCCTGGCCCTAATGAAGCTATCAGTGGGTCATAGGAAAGGCAGACTTTAAATGGATAGTTTTATTTGTAATAAGTACTCAAAAGTGATGGATTTTATGCTCCCATCTCAGGAACTTTATAGTCATCGCTCCCTCCACGTGGAATTCGCCTTCTCTCTTTACCCTAAGATACTGGCACGGCTGTTCCTCCACTTCATTCAGATCTCTACTGAATGTCACCTCCTTCTATGAAAGGAAGGAAGAGCCTTCTATGACCCACCCTTTCCTGAACATCAGTTTCTCATGACCCTCTAAACATTGACCCTCTTCATTTTTAATTTTTTGATTACACTTTTATATCTAATAGTATCCCAGGGATGGGGAGCCTGGTGGGCTGCCGTCTATGGGGTCGCACAGAGTCGGACACGACTGAAGTGACTTAGCAGCAGCAGCAGCAGCAGCATGCTATATATTAGTATGTTTTGTAATGTTTTTTTGTTTGTTTGTTTGTTCCTGCTCCTTGAATGAAAGCTCCCCAAGAATACAAGCATTGCTTGCTTTTGTATTCCCAGGCCCTGGAACAGCACTCACCTGGTGGTAGGTACTGATCAAATATATAGTGAGTGAATAAGCATGAGCTTAATGAGGAAGAGTCTTTCCAATCAGCAGAAAAAGCACACATAAATCAATATAGGATTTGGGGATGATTTTCTGTATACCCTACGCATAAATGCTAGATCGTTTGCTTAGTAAATTTATTAGTGAGGCATACATGAAAAAAGGAAGACAACAGGTTACGCAGGTATAGCCAGATAGCTTATCACAAAGTGATTGCCATGTAAGTGCCACTCTGGTGTAGAAAGAGATCAACAACTCAGCAGAGGCACCACACAAAATCCTGCCAATTATAGTGACCAAACCATTCAAGTTTGTTTGAGATTAACCCAGTTCTAACACTGAATACCCTGATTAAAGTCTCAGTCCCAGGTAAATCAGGTCAGTTGGTCACTGTATTGTCAGTTCCCACTATGCCGTTCTACCAGTCTCCCCTCTCCTAATTTCTAATACCGTAGATTAGCCTCATCTATATTTGAGCTTCATATAAGTGAAATAAAGCAGGTTTTTTGCTTATTCTTTTTATAAGATCTATTCATATTTTTCATGTAGAAGGAACTCATTCATCTCATTGCTGTAAAACATTCCACTTATTTATTCCTTCTTCTACAGATGGTTATTTTGGCTATTATCAATAAAGTCATTGTGAGTATTCTTAATCATGTCTACTGCTGAACCTGTATGTTGATATCTGTTGGGTACATCTATCTATTCCTAGGAAAGGAAGTGCTGAATCACAGAGTATAAATACGTTCAGCCTTAGCAGGTAATGCCATGCAGTTTTCTGGAGAAGTTGCATTCTACCAGAAATGTATGAAGATTTCAGTTTCTCTACAACTGACCATTTTGATATGATAATTAATCCTTTTAATTTTGATTAATTTGATAATTAATCCTTTTAATTTTACCTATTCTAGTGATTATTAATGTTTTAATAGTGACTGTTCAACTCTTTTTTCTGATTTTCAATATATTTTTTCTTATGTTTCTATCAATATTTTCTTTATTCTTATATTCTCTTTGGGTTCTGGCTATGAGTCTTTTGTTCAGTAATATAGATTAAAATATATTCTCCAAATGTGGTTTGTAATTCCACTCTCTCAAAAAGTGGCCAATGTATGTGTTTTCCCTTATAAATGGTGCCTATATTTTACTGTGTAAATAATCTTTGCTAAATCAAATAGTCCTAAAGATATCCTTCTGCACCTTCAACAGTCCATTAAAACTTGAGCTGTGTATGTGGGTTGAGGTAAGACTCATGTTTTGGTTTACCATGTTTTATTTTTTCATATAAATCTTAAGCTGATTCAGCATCATTATTGTCAACAATATCCTCTTTTAATTCTGTCATAAAGCAAGTGTGTTTTATGTATAACTCTATGGGCTTTTTACTCTGTTTCACTGGCCTACTTGTCTGTTCTTGCGCTAATTAATATATTAATTACAATGCCTTTATAACCAGTTTTGACATCAGTTGGTGGAAGTATTTCAAGTTTATTCTGGCTACCTTTGGTGTTTGGCATTTCCATATGAAATTCGAAATTCAGATTCTCAGTTCCCAAAAATAAACCTCCTGGTATTAAAATCAACCTGGAAAAGTCAACAAATTTGCAACATTTGTCTCTGCTAATCCACGAAACAGGATATAGTCTTACACTTATTTAGGTTTCATCTGTATTCTTTTAATATTGTTCTTCTGCATTGTAAAAGCCTTGCATATTGTTTATTTTTAGGCATTAGAACTTTGGGGATATTATCCTACATGGTATTATTTGTTTAATTCATTTGTAAAAATTGTTGGATGCTGGACAATGGGAATAAATTTATTTTTTATATTAATTTTTATCTAACCACCTTACTAAATTTATTTACTAATTCTAATGATTTATATATTTTTAAACACTTTTTGTGTGTGTCAAATCATGTTGTCTGTGAGTAACAACTTTATTTTCTTCCTTTTTAATCCATTATGTTTATTTTGTAGTAATATACTGAAGAGGTCACAGCCTTCAATACAATATTAAACAGGAATGGAGAGGGCAGAGTCATTGTCTTCATCCTAACTGCCAATAAAAATTGTAATAATTGATCATTAAATATGATGTTTGTTTTGTGTGTGTTGTAGATATGCTGTCAAGTAAGGAGGCTCCTTTTTTATAGTTAGTTTACTAAAAGATTATTCTTTAAATAACAAATCAGGGTTGAATTTTGTCAAATATTTTTTCTTCATTATTGAGAAAATTATTTGGTTTTTCTTTCTTCTATTAATAGGATGAATTGAATCAATTGATTTCTGAATTTTAAACCAATATTTATTCTTTGAATAAGTTTAAAATTGATCCTAATGTGATATTTTAAATAAATTTAGCAAGGCAAGTTTTTTTTTTTTTTTTAATATACCCTTGATCTCTGTGTGAAACAATAGTTTTTTGAGAAAGATGTACCTGTAATTTTCATTTCTTATAATGTATTGCCAGTATGGGGAATCAAAATTACACTGACCTCATAGTATTAATTACAAAGTATTCACTCTATTCTCTAAAAGATCTTATATAAGACTATTGTGGTCTTTCCTTTAATATTTGTAACTATTCCTCAGTGGAGACATCTGGCCTTGGAGTTTGCTTTGGAAGGTTTCGCATGCGTTTTGCTGGTCAAGAATTGAAGCAAGATGCAGGAAAAGAAGCTCCTGTCTGTTCTGTGAGGCATGAGAAAAAATACATTCATCATTTACATCCAGAATTTATACGTATGTTTATCACTGAAGATAATCTAGTCAATCTGTATTCAAGTCATCTGGTCTTAGAATATTTTTGTCTGTAAGAAGTTTCTTTTTTAACTCTGTATAGAGTTCAAATAACTTTCTCAATCTTTGATTTCACGCTTTTTTTCACTTTTCTGACTTTATTCTCAATTATCTCTTCAAATATTGCTCCTGTTCCAATTTTTAATCATTTCCTTCTGGTATATGAATTATCCAAATATTACAAATATTAGATCTTCTTAATGTATCTCAGGTCTATTATCCAAATATTACAAATATTAGATCTTCTTAATGTATCTCAGGTCTAATATAAACTTTTACACACTTTGATGCTTTTTTCTCTACATTAGTTGATCTGAATATTTTCTATTGACCTATCTTGCAGTTCACTAATCCTCTTTTCTACTGTGTCTAATCTGCTCATCTACTAATTAACTTAATTAGTCCTTAATTTTTATACTTTCATTAGTCTCTTTTCAAAATGAATTATCAAGTTTGTCATCTTTTCTGTTTTCTCTCTTGATTTTTAGTTTTTAGTCACTTTTCTTAACTCCTAGAATGCATGATAATTTCTTTATTGAGAGTCAAATATTATATATGGGAAATTATCAAGATCATATGAGACTCTGGCTGACATTCCACAAAGAGTTTATTTTTCCTTTCTGGTAGGCAGAATTGAGTCAGATCTCTGCAATCCAGTTTGTGATTGAGCAGTTTGAAGACTGGTTTCAGTTTTTAGGATGGATAGTCTGTTTCCAGTTCATTGTTGCTCTAGTGTGCTTTCCAGGGTTTCATCTATCTGGTGAGCTCTGACCTTGAATGTCTGCCTTCCCAGCTCTGTGAGATTACCAACATCTTTGCTCAGCCGCTCAGCCTCTTAGACACAACTTTATACTCTACCTCTTAGTCTCTTGGCTCTGAGCTGCTTCAGTATAGTAATACCTCAAGGGGGAAACATGTCTAGAATGTCAGGCTCACATTAACGTGCTTCTCTGCTGCTTTCTTTTTTAAGGACGATTATCTGTTTCTCATGGTGATCACTTATATTTTTTTTAGTTATTTATTTATCAAGATATAATTAACACTTGATGCTAAGTTGCTTCAGTCGTGTCCGACTCTGTGTGACCCCATAGATGGCAGCCCACCAGGCTCCCCCGTCCCTGGGATTCTCCAGGCAGGAAGACTGGAGTGGGTTGCCATTTCCTTCTCCAATGCATGAAAGTGAAAAGTGAAAGTGAAGTCACTCAGTCGTGCCCGACTCTCAGTGATCCCATGGACTGCAGCCTTCCAGGCTCCTCCATCCATGGGATTTTCCAGGCAGGAGTACTAGAGTGGGGTGCCATTGCCTTCTCTGAATTAACACTTAACATTATATTAATTTCAGGTATACAACATAATAATTCAATATCTGTATATTTGTGAAATGGTCACAATATGCCTAGTTAATATCTGTCACCATACATAGTCACATTTTTTTCTTGTGATGAGAACTTTTATGATTTACTTTCTTAGCAACATTCAAATAACAATACAGTATTATTAACTATCGTCACCATGAAGTGAAGTCGCTCAGTCGTGTCCGACTCTTTGCGACCCCATGGGCTGTAGCCTACCACGCTCCTCAGTCCATGGGATTTTCCAGGCAAGAGTACCGGAGTGGGGTGCCATTTCCACCATGCCGTACATTATATCCCCAAGACCTTTGTCCTGAACTACTGGCTCTGATTCTGTATTTATATACATTATTGCTCTTGTTGGCTTAGATCATTATACCCATTCTCCAACTTTGAGCCCCATCTCATCTTTCAGCCCTGGGGTTTGTGTCTGTTTTCCCAGCAAAGACCATGCTCCTCTCCTTAACTAAAATCTCTATTCGATTCTCTTCCTTGTTACACTGCCTCAGGCCAGCAGGAATGGTGATGATCAGAACAGATGGGATGACATGGAATCATGAAGATGGATGGTTTGGCAGGCATATTCAGTGCCCTAAACGTTGTCATTAATAAGGACACAGCTTCTTTCCTATATTTTCCATCCTAGTTTTTCACAATTTCACTTTTTGTTCTCCACCCAACCCCACTATAGTACCCCCTTCCAATGGGACTCAGAAGACCATGTGAAGCTCATCCCAGGTTCTCTTTCTACCTTATCTGCATGTGGCTTCGCTTCTTATATATCATTATCATGCGCTCAAGGGTCCATAATAGGACAACCAGGTCCAGTCTACATGGTGACTTCTGCTCCTCTAGCCAGATTCTAAACATTTTTTCCTTCTCACCTCATTGTATGGATCTCAAGAATATAGAATTTTCATGGAATTTTACTCTATAGGACTATACCTGTACCTTCAACTTATTGACTAGTACCTGTTCTAAATCCACAAGATTAAAATATCATATTTTTACACTATATCATAAAGAATATTTATAAGAAGATTAACCATATAATTTTATTTTTAAGACCTTCTAATATTAAATTATGTCCTTAATTTTTAACCTAGTAAATATCCTTCAGTTCAGTTCAGTCACTCAGCCATGTCCAACTCTTTGTGACCCCATGAATTGCAACACGCCAGGGCTCCCTGTCCATCACCAACTCCCGGAGTTCACTCAAACTCACGTCCATTGAGTCAGTGATGCCATCCAGCCATCTCATCCTCTGTCATCCCCTTCTCTTCCTGCCCCAATTCCTCCCAGCATCAGAGTCTTTTCCAATGAGTCAACTCTTCGCATGAGGCGGCCAAAGTATTGGAGTTTCAGCTTTAGCATCAGTCCTTCCAAAGAACACCCAGGACTGATCTCCTTTAGAATGGACTGGTTGGATCTCTTTGCAGTCCAAGGGACTCTCAGGAGTCTTCTCTAACACTACAGTTCAAAAGCATCAATTCTTCGGCGCTCAGCTTTCTTCACAGTCCAACTCTCACATCCATACATGACCACAGGAAAAACCATAGCCTTGACTACATGGACCTTTGTTGGCAAAGTAGTGTCTCTGCTTTTGAATAAGCTATCTAGGTTGGTCATAACTTTCCTTCCAAGAAGTAAGTGTCTTTTAATTTCATGGCTGCAATCACCATCTGCAGTGATTTTGGAGCCCAGAAAAATAAAGTCTGACACTGTTTCCACTGTTTCCCCATCTATTTCCCATGAAGTGATGGGACCAGATGCCATGATCTTAGTTTTCTGAATGTTGAGTTTTAAGCCAACTTTTTCACTCTCCTCTTTCACTTTCATCAAGAGGCTTTTGAGTTCCTCTTCACTTTCTGCCATAAGGGTGGTGTCATCTGCATATCTGAGGTTATTGATATTTCTCCCGGCAATCTTGATTCCAGCTTGTGCTTCTTCCAGCCCAGTGTTTCTCATGATGCACTCTGCATATAAGTTAAATAAGCAGGGTGACAATATACAGCCTTGACATACTCCTTTTCCTATTTGGAATCAGTCTGTTGTTCCATATCCAGTTCTAACTGTTGCTTCCTGACCTGCATATAGGTTTCTCAAGAGATGAGTCAGGTGGTCTGGTATTCTTATCTCTTTCAGAATTTTCCACAGTTTATTGTGACCCACACAGTCAACGGCTTTGGCATAGTCAATAAAGCAGAAATAGATGTTTTTCTGGAACTCTCTTGCTTTTTTGATGATCCAGCGGATGTTGGCAATTTGATCTCTGGTTCCTCTGCCTTTTCTAAAGCCAGCTTGAACATCTGGGAGTTCATGGTTCACGTATTGCTGAAGCCTGGCTTGGAGAATTTTGAGCATTACTTTACTATCCTTATTCCAGTATAATAAATTCCCTTCAGTTAATACTACCCATTAAAAAGGGCAATGACTTTGAAAGGATATATTTCAAAAACCAAATCTGTCATTGTTTTTCCCCTTGAAGAATGTTGCTATGCTACTGTTCTGCGCTCCATTCCTCTAAACCAGGGGTTGGCAGACTACTGCCTATGGGCCAAATGTAACTCTCCTCTTGTATTTGTAGGGCCCAATGAACTAGGAATGATTTTCACATTTTTAAATGATTACATTTGAAATGCTTGTATAGGTCTTTGCTTTTGCCTCTGGGCTTGCAAACCTAAACCAGTTATTATCTGGTCCTTTATGAAAGAGCTTTCTGACCCCTTGGTGAGCTCATAATAAACCCTATGCCTTTAAGGTGCCAACAGAGGTCAAAATCACTGGTTCTCTTGAGTGGAGCTGCAGGACAATAGGTTGTTTGTGTCAAAAGCCACCGGGCTATGCTCTGCTCATTATTATTATTTTTTAATTATAGCTTGGACACTTCTTTTTTAAAATATTTATTTATTTACTTGGTTGCATGAGATCTTAGTTGTAGCATATGGGATCTTTAATTGTGGCATGTGAGATCTCATTCTCTGACTAGGCATGAAACCTGGGCCCCCTGCGTTGGGAACTCAGAGTCTTAGCCACTAGAGAAGTCCCTCCGCTCACTTTGAAATAAAGACACGATGACTTTCTGGAAGGTCAAACTAAAAGATTCTGTAGACTGCCAAAAAGAAGCTTTGGTTAAAATGTGTCCTTCTCCAGAGACATTATTGGAATTTCCTTCCTCCTAGTCAAAGACCCAACTAATGCTGGGAAAGATTGAGAGCAGGAGGAGAAGGGGGTTACAGAGGATGAGATGGTTGGATGGCATCACCAACTCAGTGGACGTGAGTTTGAGCAAACTCTGGGAGTTGGTGAAGGACAGGGAAGCCTGGCATGCTTCAGTCTAAGCGGTCGCAAAGAGTTCAACACAGCTTAGCAACTGAACACCAAATGAAACCGGAAGTTCCTATGCCAGTGCACAATTGTTTAGATTTCCACAGTTCATACTCTGCCAGTCTTGTTTCTCCAGGCTGGGGCCATGGGGGAAGAAGCAGAACTGGGAAGGCAGTGCTTCATGAGATGAGACATTTTGGAATCCAGTCCTTGGTTTTGTAGGCTCTGGAACATGACTCTTTTTATCACTCAAGTCTGATCAGGCTCTTGGGCAATGACTCACACTAATTCAATTCATGACCAGATGCCAGGTTGCTGATTTGCACTGGGAGGAGTACTTGTCATGAGACACAGGGCTGGCTATTTCTGCTGCTGGAAGAACTCTCTCTCTCTGGGAGAGTGGATTGATACAGGAGGCCAAACTGAGGTTGTCAGCAAGCTCTGCAAGGTCTTAGAGACCCAGAAGGTTTTTAAGATTATCTGCATTACGGTCTCATAGTCATTTAGCACATTTTTGCCTGAAAAAACTTTAGTTCATCTAGACCAGGGGTCAGCAGACTATGGCCGGTGGGTTGGTCACCTGTTTTTGTAAATAAGTTTTATTGAAATACAGCCGTTCTCATTCATTTATGCATGGTCTGTGACTGTCTTCTGCAACAGAAACTCTATGGCCTACAAAGCCTAAAATTTATTATCGAGCCCTTCAGAGTTGTTGTTGTTCAGTTGCTCAGTTGTGTCTGCCTCTCTGTGACCCCCTGGACTGCTCTTTAGAGGCCAGATAGTAAACCTACATTACTAATCTAATCTACTAATTTGCACTAGTGTTTCTCAAGTTGTAGTTTCGACCTATCGGTGTTTTAAAAAATCATTTTAAAGATTAATGATCAGCATTTTATTTCAAGTAGAACAACAACAATGGGACATATCAGAGTCCATTTTATTTTCAAGGTAAGTATTACACTATGAAATGTTTGTTTTTGAATGCTGTAATGGTTAATTTCAGGTGTCAACCTGATTGGCCCAAGGGCTGCTCAGATGTCTGTGAGAGTGTTTCTGGAAGAGATGAGCATTTGAACTGGTGGATTTTGTAAAGCAGATTCAGTTCAGTTCAGTTGCTCAGTTGTGTCTGACTCTTTGCGACCCCCTGGACAGTAGTACACCAGGCTTCCCTGTCCATCACTAACTCCCGGAGCTTGCTTAAACTCATGCTCTTCGAGTTGGTGATGCCATCCAATCATCTCATCCTCTGTTGTCCCCTTCTCCTTCTGCCTTCAATCTTTCCCACCATCAGGGTCTTTTCTAATAAGTCAGTTCTTCACATGAGGTGGCCAAAATATTGGAGTTTGAGCTTCAGCATCAGTCCTTCCAATGAATATTCAGGACTGATTTCCTTTAGGATGGGCTGGTTTGATTAAATGTGATTAATTGATGCACATTTAATTTAATGTGCATTAATTTTTAAAAACATCATCCTTGTAGAGAAGGGGGACAAAAAGAAGCAAATGTAGAAAAACATGGGAAACCTATTGAAAATGTGTTCATTTCCCCAGTACCCCTTGCTGTCCAAAGGACTCTCAAGAGTCTTCTCCAACACCACAGTTCAAAAGCATAATTTCTTCGGTGCTAATCCTTCTTTAAGGTCCAACTCTCACATCCGTACATGACTACTGGAAAAACCATAGCTTTGACTATTCAGACCTTTGTCAGCAAAATAATGCCTCTGCTTTTTAATATGCTGTCTAGACTGATCATAGCTTTTATTCTAAGTAGCAAGCATCTTTTAATTTCATAGCTATGGTCAGTATCTGCAGTGATTTTGAAGCTCAAAAAAATAAAGTCTGTCACTGTTTCCCAATCTATTTGCCATGAAGTGATGGGACCGGATGCCATGATCTAAGTTTACTGAATGTAGAGTTTTAAGCCAACTTTTTCACTCTCCTCTTTCACTTTCATCAAGAGGCTCTTTAGTTCTTCACTTTCTGCCATAAGGATAAAGCAGATTGCCCTCCTCCAAAGTGGGAGAACATCATTTAATCTGTTAGTGCCCTGGATAGAACAAAAAGGTAGAGAAAATCTGAATTCAGCCTCTGACTGATTGAGTTGTGGCATCAGTCTTTGTCCTTGATGTTCCTGGTTTACAGGCCTTCAGACTCAGACTATAATCTACACCCCCAGCTTGCTGGAGGACTTCCCAAGTGGTGCTAGTGGCAAAGAACACCCCTGCCAATGCAGGAGACGTAAGAGACGTGGATTCGACCCCTGGGTCATGAAGATCCCCTGGAGAAGGGCATGGCTACCCACTCCAGCATTCTTGCCTGGAGAATTCCATAGACGGAGGTGCCTGACAGACTGTAGTCTATAGGGTAGCAGAGTCAGACACAACTGAAGCAACTTAGCAGGCATGGATGCTGGCTTCCTGGGATTTCTTTAGAGTTGATAGAGAGCAGATCATCAAACTTTTCAGCCTCCATAATTACATGAGCCAATGTTTAAATAAATCTCTCTGTATACCTATTGGTCTTGTTTCTCTGGAGAATTAATACACATGTACATACACAGATATGTGTTATATGTATCCTGGCTCCTAATGTAAAATGACTTTTCTTATTGATGGTCATGTTAAATAAAGTTTCAAAAACACTGACCTAAAAAAAAATTCCTGTATTCTTAGACAATTTTGAGAACACTGAAGAACTCTAAGTTTCAGACTTTCCTTTTGACTTTCATTATTATTTATAATAATAATATTGTATGGTACATCATAATTTTTAAGTGTCTTTCACACAGATCCCCACAAATTTTCACAGCAAACTGCTGAACAAGGAACTATTACCCTTCATGTAGAGTTGAGAAAACTATGGTCCCTGCGTTTAGCTGTCTTGGTCAAGGCCACAATTCCTTTGTTTTGGCCCCACTGTGTGGCAAGTGGGATCTTAGTTCCCCAACCACAGATTGAATTTGTGCCTCTACTTTGGGAGCACAGTTTTAACCAGTGGGCCACCAGGGAAGTTCCAAGGCCGCCCTTCTTAAAGCTGAAGTTTGTTTTGAAACCCCTGTCTTCTGACTCATCATCCAGGGCTTTTCCAACCATGAACTGTCTTTTCAGAGTCTAAGAAACTCCTTCCTGTCTGATAATCCCTCTTAAAAGGCTTTAGGATTTTCAGGATTATCTTCTTTATATTCTCTTTTATGCTGATAGCTTTGGGATAAAGTGCTCTAGAGATACCTCTTGCCAAAACCATCCCTGTAACTCTTTGCAAGGCCAGGACATGACAGCTTCACGGTGTTTCTCACCCTCCTCTACGGAGCATTTACGAGGATAAGGATCTTCTACTACCAACCTGGCAAAATTGACTGCTTCAAAATTGGGAAAGGAGTATGTCAAGGCTGTATATTGTCACTCTGCCTATCTAACTTACATGCAGAATGAAGTGATAGTGACTCAGTTGTGTCGGACTCTTTGTGACCCCATGGACTGTAGCCTGCCAGGCTCCTCTGTCTAGGGGATTTCCCAGGCAAGAGTACTGGAATGAGCTGCCATTTTTTTCTACAGGGGCTCTTCCTGACCCAGGGATCAAACCCAGGTCTTATGCATTGCAGGTGGATTCTTTACCATCTGAGCCACTAGAGAAGAGTACATCATGCAAAATGCCAGACTGGATGAATTACAAGCTGGAATCAAGATTGCCAGGAGAAATATCAACAACCTCAGATATGCAGATGATACCAGTCTAGTGGCAGAAAGTAAGGAGGAACTAAAGAGCTTCTTGATGAAGGTGAAAGAGGATAGTGAAGAAGCTGGCTTAAAACTCAACATTCATAAAACTAAGATTATGGTATCTGGTCCCATCACTTCATAGCAAATAGATGGGGAAACAATGGAAACAGTGATAGACTTTATTTTCGTGGGCTCCAAAATCACTGCAGATGGTGACTGCAGCCATGAAATTAAAAGATGCTTGCCCCTTGGAAGAAAAGCTATGACAAATATAGACAGCATATTAAAAAGCAGAGATATCACTTGGCTGACAAAGGTCTATATAGTCAAAGCTATGGTTTTTCCAGTAGTCATGTACAGATGTAAGAGTAGGACTATAAAGAAGAATGAGAACTGGAGAATTGATGCTTTTGAATTGCACTGCTGGAGAAGACACTTAAGAGTCCCCTGGACAGAAAGGTGATCAAATCAGTCAGCCCTAAAGGAAATCAACCCTAAATATTCATTGGAAGGATTGATGGTGAAGCTGAAGCTCCAAGACTTTGGCCACTAGATGTGAAGAGCTGACTCACTGGGAAAGACCCTGATGCTGGGAAAGATTGAAGGCAGGAGGAGAAGAAGATGAGATAGTTGGATGGGATCACCGACTCAATAGACATGAGTTTGAGCAAATGCCAGGAGATAGTGAAGGAAGGGAAGCCTGGCATGATGCAGTCCATGAGGGTGCAAAGAGTTGGACACGACTTAGTGACTGAACAACAAGAACAATCTGGCACGACTGGGAATGCAGAGTGACAAGGACCCACCCACTTGGTCTCTACCCTTCCCCACCTTTCCCAGGGGTGAGCAAACTTAATTTGAAACTGTCAGATAGGGAGGGGCCAATGTTTCTTCATGCATTGGGAGCTGGGTAACATCATTTGGGAGGTTTGTCTTTGGCACTGGAAAATGGGTTCTGCCTTGACATTGGAGAATTAAGAGAACTTGAGGAAGAGTAGTGGGAGACAGAAGGGAGCTCCAGGTGTCACCCCTGACATTGAAAGCTTGCCCTGCACTGAAAGCTTTTACCCAGATGAGCTCAGTTCAGCTCCCACAGCTCTATGTGACAATGAAGTTTGAGATAAGCTGGTGGTCTGTGTAAAGCCACAGAGATGGCAGTGGCAGAACTGGGCCTCAAATTTAGGCAATTTGACTCCTGAGCCCATGTTTAATCACTGTAGGTACTGACACCCTCCCACCCCCCAACTACCCCCTCTCTGCCTCTCTCTTTTTTTTTTTTTTTTCAGTTTTGGCTGTGTCATATGGGATCTTAGTTTCCTGACCAGAGATTGCACACATGCCACCTATATTGGAAGCACAGAGTCTTAACCACTGGATTACAAGGGAAGTCCTACTCTCCCTTTTTGAATGAAGGGAGTATAAACGCTCTTGAGGTCGTCTCCTTCTAGGCTGTGCAGTATAACCCACCAGATAGCAAAGTAGGGCCTGGGTGAAGCCTACTTTGGGGTCAGTGCACATTTGACCTGATCCTCCTTTGGGCTGTAAGTGTCTGGACTTGATCACAAAAGATGAAAGGTGCCAAGGGCAGTAGGGAACACTTAACATTTGCTGAAGATGGCTAGACAAATAAAAGACTAACAGCATGGGGACAAAGGTCCCCCTCCAGTTTTGGGAAAATGGGTAGGAGGGTTAAAATCTTGCTGGTAGTCACTTTGATATTCAAAGGGAAGATAACTGTCTTGAAGATTATGGTGTAAAGTTGACTTTCTTCCCCTGCTCCTTTCTTCCTGTAAATCCTAGGAAATAAAGAGGGGAGTGAGAACTAAAAACAGCAACTCCATTTTCATCACTGGGACCCACCTTCTGTAAGGCCACTGAAGGGTGTTGGGAGTGTGGGGATATTCCAGGAGCCCTGGATTCCGAGGTTCTTCCCAGGCAGTGCCAGTGGCTGCTGAGATAGCAGGAGTGGTAGGAGTTGCCTCCATGTCCCTTCAATGGACACAGCTAAAGACATTTTCTGAACATCCTTCCAGTCCTTGGGGGAGCTTACTGCTTAATAACAATGAGGCCTGATCCTCCAGGAATAGATTTTATTTTTTTTAATTTAATTGTATTAAATTAATGTTATTGGAGTATAGTTGCTTTACAGTGTTGTATTAGTGTCTGCTGCTGTTGCTGCTGCTAAGTCACTTCAGTCGTGTCCAACTCTGTGTGACCCCATAGATGGCAGCCTACCAGGCTCCTCTGTCCCTGGGATTCTCCAAGCAAGAATACTAGAGTGGCTTGCCGTTTCCTTCTCCAATGCATGCATGCTAAGTCACTTCAGTCATGTCCGACTCTGTGCGACCCTATGGACAGCAGCCCACCAGGCTCCTCTGTCCACAGGATTCTCTAGGCAAGAATACTGGAGTGGGTTGCCATGTCCTTCTCCATGTATTAGTGTCTGGGCAACGGCACCCAACTCCAGCACTCTTGCCTGGAAAATCCCATGGATGGAGGAGCCTGGTGGGCTGCTGTCTATGGGGTCGCACAGAGTTGGACACGACTGAGAGAGTTCACTTTCACTTTTCACTTTCATGCATTGGAGAAGGAAATGGCAACCCACTCCAGTGTTCTTGCCAGGGTGGGCTGCCATCTATGGGGTCGCACAGAGTCAGACACAACTGAAGCGACTTAGCAGCAGCAGCAGTACAGCAAAATGAATCAGACATGCATATACATATATCGCCTCCCTTTTGGACTTCCTTCCCATTCATGTCACCACAGAGCATTGAGTAGAGTCCCCTGTGCTATACAATAGGCTCTCATTAGTTTCTATTTTATATATAGTATCAATAATGTATATATGTCAATCCCAAACTCCCAATTCCTCCCAGCTTCTCCTGCTTTTCCCCCTTGGTATTTTTGTTCCCTGTCTCTGTCTCTTAGGCATTGATTTTAGATGCTGAAGCTTCCTTGTCTAGTTTCCAGTGACTGTTGTAAATGGGAAGGTGGTGGGCAGATAATAGCCAGTCAAAGGCTGTGATTTCAGTAGTCACTGGTTTTGAAGGACTGGGTCATTAAACAAGCTAAGCTGGGGTTGATGACACGTTGAGGAGGAAATCCATGTGGCCCGGGTGGGTGGGGGTGGGGGGGCCTTTCTAATCAGCAGATTAGCACATCCTAGAGACTGATGTGAGGTCTCTAACCAAAACCCCAGGAGTTATGGAAAAGGGAGGAGGCAAGGACAAAGAAAGGTACCGAACTGTAAGGGAGTTAGAGAGGGGAAGGGAGAAGAGAGGGGAAGGGAAAGGAGACGCAAGAGAACAGTCATGAACTGGCAGCTACAAAGTACTGTCTCAGAGTCTGAGAAACTTTTCAAAGTAGCTCAATCTCTCAGATACTTGTATATTAATTAGATAAGGTGCTCATTTACAAGCCTTCTAGTTCCTTCTGGGGACACCTATGTTACAGTTTATTTTGAGCTCCCACAGTCCAAAATAAGGTCAGGAAAGAGATAACAAAGGGTGTAAGAGAGGAAACAATTGCCTCTACCCTCTTAGATTCTGCAAATTGCATCTGCAAATTAAACTGAAAAAGAGTAACCAAAGAAAAGGCCTGTGCATTTTATTTGATGCTAATCTTGACATGTACACAAGGAGTTCACAGAAAAGAAATGAAGTTCCAAAGAGGCAGTTAGACTTAGAAGTTTATATACCATTTTAACAAAGGGTGATAAATTGTGAAGACATGACTTGACAAAGAAAAGGTGTTTGGGCTTCTAGGAGTGGTAAACTATGAGAAGATAAATATTTGGTGGGGTGGGGTGGAAGGCTTGCTCATTGGAAGAAAAGCTATGGCCAATCTAGACAGCGTATTAAAAAGCAGAGACATTACTTTGCTGAGCAAGATCTGAATAGTCAAAGCTATGGTTTCTTCAGTAGTCATGTATGGATGTAAGAGTTGGACTATAAAGAAAGGTGAGTGTCGAAGAATTGATGCTTTTGAACTATGGTGTTGGAGAAGACTCTTGAGAGTCCCTTGGACTGCAAGGAGATGCAACCAGTCCATCCTAAAGGAAATCAGTCCTGAATATTCATTGGAGGACTGATACTGAAGCTGAAACTCCAATACTTTGGCCACCTGATGTGAAGAACAGACTCATTGGAAAAGACCCTGATGCTGGGAAAGATTGAAAGCAGAAGGAGAAGGGGACAACAGAGGATGAAATGGTTGGATGGCATCACTGACTCAAAAGACATGAGCTTCAGCAAGCTCTGGGGGTTGGTGATACACAGGGAAGCCTGGCGTGCTGCAGTCCATGGGGTTGCAAAGAGCTGGACACAACTGAGCGACTGAACTGAACTGAACTGAACGAGGGGACGTTAGGAGTTATTTAGTAAGCTTCTGTTTGTGCTTGACACATCCCAGAGCTATCTCTGCTCATAAAGATTGTTCTTGGGATGTCCCTGTTACTCCAGTGGTTAAGATTCTGCCTTGCAATGCAGGGGACATGGGTTTGATCCCTGGTCTGGGAATTAAGATTACCACATGACACAGGGCAATTAAGCCTGTGTGCCACAACTACAGAGCCCACAAGCTGCAACAAGAGATCCCACCTGATGTAGTGAAGATCCCATGTGCTGCAGATGCTTTGCCATCTGAGCCACAAGCGAGGCACAGAAAGATACACTCATTTAAATGCAGAGTTCCAAAAAATAGCAAGGAGAGATAAGAAAGCCTTCCTCAGTGATTAGTCCAAAGAAATAGAGGAAAACAACAGAATGGGAAAGACTAGAGATCTCTTCAAGAAAATTAGAGATACCAACAGAATATTTCATGCAAAGATGGGCTCGATAAAGGACAGAAATAGCATGGACCTAACAGAAGCAGAAGATATTAAGAAGAGGTGGCAAGAATACACAGAAGAACTGTACAGAAAAGATCTTCACTAGCCAGATAATCACGACGGTGTGATCACTGACCTAGAGTCAGACATCCTGGAATGTGAAGTCAAGTGGGCCTTAGGAGCATCACACAAACAAAGCTAGTGGAGGTGACAGAATTCCAGTTGAGCTATTTCAAATCCTAAAAGATAATGTTGTGAAAGTTTGTTGTGCCAGCAAATTGGGAAAACTCAGGAGTGGCCACAGGACTGGAAAAGGTCAGTTTTCATTCCAATCCTAAAGAAAGGCAATGCCAAAGAATGCTCAAACTACTGCACAATTGCACTCATCTCACACGCTAGTAAAGTAATGCTCAAAATTCCCCAAGCCAGTCTTCAGCAATACGGGAACCATGAACTTCCAGATGTTCAAGCTGAAAGGCAGAGGAACCAGAGATCAAATTGCCAACATCTGCTGGATCATCAAAAAAGCAAGAGAGTTCCAGAAAAACATCAATTTCTGCTTTATGGACTATGTCAAAGCCTTTGACTGTGTGGATCACAATAAACTGTGGAAGATTCTTCAAAGAGATGGGAATACCAGACCACTTGACCTGCCTCTTGAGAAACCTGTATGCAGGTCAGGAAGCAACAGTTAGAACTGGACATGGAACAACAGACTGATTCCAAATAGGAAAAGGAGTATGTCAAGGCTGTATATTGTCACCCTGCTTATTTAACTTATATGCAGAGTACATCATGAGAAACACTGCGCTGGAAGAAGCACAAGCTGGAATCAAGATTGCTGGGAGATATATCAATAACCTGAGATATGCAGATGACACCATCCTTATGGCAGAAAGTGAAGAAGAACTAAAGAGCCTCCTAATGATGGTGAAAGAGGAGAATGAAAAAGTTGGCTTAAAGCTCAACATTCAGAAAAATAAGATCATGGCATTCGGTCCCACCACCAGATACGAAGAGCTGACTCATTTGAAAAGACACTGATGCTGGGAACATTTGAGCAGGAGGAGAAGGGGATGACAGAGGATGAGATGGTTGGAAGGCATCACTGACTCAATGGACATGAGTTTGAGCAAACTCAGGGAGTCTGTAATGGACAGGGAGGCCTGGCGTGCTGCGGTTCATGGGGTCGCAAAGAGTCGGACACGACTGAGCGACTGAACTGAACTGTGCTGCAGGGATCTGAGTTGACACAGTCAAATAAATACATAAATAAATGTGTGTTTGTTTTTTTTTTTAAGGATTGTTCTCTTTGTGATGTGAGAGGTGGGCACCTTCAGTAAGGAAAAACTATGCCCTTGTTTTAGACAGATTGGGTAAGGTTAGGAAGCTTTTCCAGTGTTTGCAATTTCTCAATTTCCTTTAGCTCAAAATAATCTTTACATCAAAGTGGCACGTGTTGGGCCGGCATATTCTGATCCCCTTCTAGGAAGAATGCCTGGCAGCAGAAGTAGTGTTACAGTGGGCAGAAGATAGTCCTGAAGTAAAAACTGATAGATACAAGAATGGTATACAGGGCAGCATAACCACATGCTGCTGATTGTCAGAAGACTCAGTCTCTGGTCATGGAGAAGATAATACTTGAAAATCTTTAAAAATAGGGTAAATATTATTTTAAAAAATTTTCCTATGACTTTGGATCAAGGTTGATATATTGGGTTGGCCAAAAATTTCATTCAGGTTTTTTGTAACACCTACAGAAAAACCTGAACAATTTTTTGTCCAACCTAAGACAGCCAAAACAGCAAAAGTGCCACCCATCCATCTGTCCATCCATCCATATGTCCATCCATTCATCCATCCTAATCAAGTATGTGCCAGGAGCCATAGAATGCAGGCTAGACACTAGAGACACAGAAATGTCCATGCTCCACATACACAGAAACTCATGGTCTTGCACAGGAGAAAGACACATGCATGAATAATTCCACTGAAACTCGATTAGTGATATGATCTAGTTAGCAACCAAATATGCCAGAAGAGCTGAGTGTGGGTGTTATCCCACAGGTGTGGCAAATGGTTCTTGCCGTCACTGGGGATACAGAGCTGGGCATGGCATTCCTTCTCTTGTCTGGATGCTGGATGAAATCCTAAAGTGGCTTACTAGTTTTGTCTAAGGAAGATGGTGCTCTGTTTCTCACAGCAACTAGTGAACTGGGGCTGCTGCTGCAGCTCAGCCAGCACCTGAGTTTAAGAACTGCTGACTTAGGGGCCCTGGGAAGACTCTTACCAGCAGGTGTGTTTACAATAAAAGACAGAGTGATGTTAATTCAGTTTAGCAATAATAATTTCTTAGTGAGGAGGGGCTGAAAATTAATGTTGAAACCAAATACCACATCTGCAGTTAATTTGAGGTGTTGTGCATGCGTGTGTGTGTGTGTGTGTGTGTGTGTGTGTGTACACATATGCACCCTCAGGCACCTAGTGTCTGGATATAGAAACATATATGCATAAACATACATTATGAAGATGTGTCTAAGCTTATGTCAACCTATTAGGAAACCAAATATAAATGTGTATCCTTGAAATAGCTTTTAAAAAAGAGCATGGGTTCACTTTTCTTAAACATTTTTTTCATTAAAATTTTGAATTTCAAAGAAGGAAGATTAAGTATAGCTATCATTCACCAAAGGACTACTATGATCCAGATTCATTTATATTTATGACTTTCTGAAATAGGTACTGCTTATCTTACTGTAAAGACAAACAGAGCCTTAAAGGAGATTACATTTAGTACTTTGCTCACCCAATTAGTAATTACCAAAGATGCACCTTGAGCTCAGCTTATGTGATTTGGGGTTCATTCCCCTTTTTATCACATTATGCTGCTTCCTCCTACTGAGGAGAAATAACTTCAACCAAAGGCTGTTAACTCCCTAGGCCTTTAGGATCCTGGTACCCAGAATGGGTAGACCTTGGAGGCCTTGCAGAACAGACCTGAATGAAGCGGCACCTACAGAAGGGCTGACTTCCATGAAGCACCCTCATGTGCAGGCAGAGAAGAGCATCCACAACGAGTAAGCCACTGGTCCACCCCAGCTTGTTGCTGAGCCGGGTGAGCGCAGCATAAAGCCAACCAGGCCAGCAGCCAAGCCTCATGGAGTGTTGCTGTGCCAGACCCTTTGAACATGGAGTTTTAAAAATGACTTCTCTGCTCTGAGGTCCATGTATGATTTGAAGAGAAGGACAATTTTAAGTCAAATCAAGCTTCCATGAAAACACATGCCCAAGAACCCACAGATACTTAAGGAAGAAGAAAACTTGTCTTCTAAGAAAACAGACACATAGGATGGGGTTAACTGTGTTCCAGAAGATCATTTGGCCTACCAAGGACTTCCTACGGCATAATAACAATCTCCTCTGCTGCTGCTGCTGCTAAGTCAATTCAGTCATGTCCAACTCTGTGCGACCCCATAGACGGCAGCCCACCAGGCTCCCCCGTCTCTGGGATTCTCCAGGCAAGAACACTGGAGTGGGTTGCCATTTCCTTCTCCAATGCATGAAAGTGAAAAGTGAAAGTGAAGTCGCTCAGTCGTGTCCAACTCTTAGCGACCCCATGAACTGCAGCCTACCAGGCTCCTCCGTCCATGGGATTTTCCAGGCAAGAGTACTGGAGTGGGTTGCCATTGCCTTCTCCAACAATCTCCTCTCCTCTAGTAGTTTTCAAATATGACCTGGAGAGCAGACAGGCTTTCTCGGCTCTCCTACAGGAGTCTTGCCATTTGGTAATGGAAGGCTTACACTTTGACCAAGAATGTTAGTCACTCAGTTGTGTCTGACTCTTTGTGACCCCATGGACTATAATCCGCCAGGTTCCTCTGTCCATGAAATTCTCCAGGCAAGAATACTAAAGTGGATAGCCATTCCCTTCTCCAGGGTATCTTCCTGACCCAGGGATTGAACTGAGGTCTTTTGCCTTGCAGGTGGATTCTTTACCATCTGAGCCATCAGGAAAGCCTTTGATCAAGAGAGACCTGCTAACTCTAGCCACACAGTTTTTCAAGTTCAAGGGGATTCAACAAAAAGTCAGGGGAAGAATCTGATCTTGGACCACTTGATGGTGGAGAGGTTGTTTGTTAATGATCTTCAGGAGCAGAACATGTGTCACTGGAAGGGCACGGAGAGTAAGGTGTTGCGTTTTGAGGTCAGAGATAGGCATGAAGGATGACCAAGGAGCTTGGCCTCCATGACTGGAAACGGCCAGTCAGAGAGGAATAAGAAGAGTGCATGTCATGCAGATGAGGGTCACCCCTGACCTGCAACCTCCTGACCCCACCCCCTCCTTGTGTCCTTACAACAAAGTTCACGTGTTCCTGGAATCTCACCAAGTCATCTCAGTCACCCTCCTGTCCCTAGGAGAGCTCACCTTCCTCTCTTATTATGCAGAGCTGCTACTTCACTCCTCCACAGGGGTCCTTAGCACATGTGACCTGATCTTGTATCTATTCCGGTTTGTGTCCTATCATCTCTACTAGATTATAGAATGAGAGTCGAGGTCTTTCTTACCAAATCATTTCTTTTTTTAAAATTGGGATATAGTTGCTTTACAATGTTAGTTTTTGCTGTACAATGAAGTGGATTTTATACACACACACACACACACACACACACACACACACATATATATATATATATGTATGTACGTATATCCCCTCTTGGGTCTCTCTCCCTCCCTCCCACCCCACCCTGTATCCACCTAGGTCACTACAGAACACGGAGCTGAGCTTCCTGTGCTTACAGCAGGTTTACACATGGTGGTGCACATACATCAATCCCAATCTCCCAGGTCATCCCACCCACCCCCTAGCCCTGTGTCCACAAGTCTCTTCCCTTTGTCTGTGTCTCTATTCCTGCCCTGCAAATAGGTTCATCTGTACCATTTTTCTATATTCCACATATATGCATTAATATATGGTATTTGTTTTTCTCTTTCTGATTTACTTCACTCTGTATGATAGACTCTAGGTCCATCCATGTCTATCCAAATGACCAATCTTGTTCCTTTTCATGGCTGAATAATATTCCACTGTGTATCTGCACCATATTTTATCCATTCATCTGTTGACAGACATTTGGGTTGCTTTCATGTCATGGCTATTGTAAATAGTGCTGCAAGGAACATTGGGCACATGTGTTTTAGTTCTATTTTACCAACTTATTTCCCATGACACTCAACACAAAAAAGCTGGTTTTTGTCTTTTTATACCTAGAGCAGAACACAGCTGTGCAATGGAATGAAAGAATCCTAGGGACTCAAAAGAGCTCTTGGTGACTGAGTGAGTGATGTGCTGACCCACCGAACATGGAGGGAACTAGCAATCCTGTTGGCTTCTGTAAAATGGGATAAGGCTCAGGCTTTGCCCCAGGTCTTCATAGAATCACTGACCCTCACATCTCCACAGCTGCAGGTTTCTCAACTGGGGAACCTGTGATGACAGAGACCCTCCTGGGGAGCAGCCTCATCCGGTATTTGGGCACACAGAGGTCCAGGGCTCTAGGCTTAGCACCTCAGCACCAGGCCAGGCTTGGGGTTAGTCCCTCCTCAAACCTGAACCTCTGGTCCAGCGACTGAGTGCTCAGTCATCTGCCTCATTCTCTGTCCTGTTCTCCAGTTTCCAAATAGATGCAGACCCTGGACCTGAACACCACTCCCCTTGAGCTGGCTTTGGACCTCCCTGGAACCTCTCTCCTGCTTCCTTGTGCTTCTCTGAACATATCTGATGAATTTATTAGCCACTGTCTCTTCCCTGTCTGTCACCTTGCCCTTGCTCAGGTACAGCTCCTAACCTAGGCACTGGATTTGGACCAAAGGGCCATACATCCTTCTCTAGAAGAGTAGCTCTTATCCTAACTCCCTGTTCTGATTCTACACCTTGCTCTGGTTGACTGGGCCAACACTTGATCCCTGGTCCTTCTCAGTGTGAGGTGGAAGGAAAATAGCATTTTGGAGATCACCTGACCAGAGCTCAAGTTTCCACCTGGGTAGACCTTGGAAGAGTTATTTGACTTCCTTGAACCTTGTATCCTCTACTGTAAGAATGTGGACTTTTAGATTTACCCAAAGGGTGATGGTGACAGTTAGATGAGATATTCTGAATTCAGAATTAAGCATGGTGCTTATCATGGAAAGGACTCAACCAAGACTCACTTCTCCTTTGCTTGCTCACCTGATTATTTTTCCCATCACCAGTTATGATGGAGTCAAACTCAACATTTCCTAAAACCCTCCATTTGCTTAACATATATTCTTAACTATTCCAGAATACTGCCATTAGAGTGACATTTGCATTAGATTCACAAGCAGGGGCGTTATGTATAAAAGTTGAATTTTTTGACTAGAAGGGATTTTCTTGTTGGCAGCATATTTTCAGTATTTAATTTCATGATTTAACTGATCTTTGCTTCCATCCCTAAACTGTGAACTTTGGGGCAGGTGATGTTCCTGGCTGAGGCATCCTTGGGTATGGGGACGAAGTAGGTGGCGGTGGGAGAGGTGGTCAGGGTTTCGGATTGGGAGGCAAGCCTAGCAGGTGAACAGATGCTCCATTTGCCTGGACTTGTCCTGCCACCATGGTGTCTGGATGTGATGGGCAGAAATAAAAGGAAACCTCCTGAAAGATGCCAACCCTGGCAGCCGGCAAGATGAAGCCAGGGCACTGTGAAGATCCTTGGCATGCTCTCAAGGCAGGGGTGGTAGTGCCAGCATTAGGCATAAATAATAAAAGGCCAGAATCTTCCATGAGCTCTAAAGAGTGAGAATCTGGAACTTTGCTCTATTTTTAATACCAACTTTCTCCCAACCTTGCTCTCCTCTCATATATAAAGATGACCTCAAGTGCAAAAATATGATTCCACTAAAGTGGAAGAGAGTCAAAGAATTTCTAGATGATTAAGCTTGGGAATTTTTTTCCCGTTTCTGCTACAGTGAAATAGATATTGGCAAATAGTGAAACCTGCGGGGAATCAAACCGAGTATGGAAGAGCCTGGTCAGTTATAATTAGAAGAATTACATCATTCTCTTTTTCCCAAAGAGCAAGAGAGTGGTATTTAAAGGGCCAGTGAGACACATGCAAACAGCTTTGACTCAGCAACAGTCGAGAGCCCCCTTATAAATGACTGTACATTTTGCCAAAAAGTAATTAAAGCTCTAATTTTTTTCTCTAATGCACCTAGACCTGGTTGATATAAGGTGGTTATATGTCAACAACAAATTGCATCCATGTTTTATCTGCAGTTTTTATTGAGCCTTTATGTATTGATGACAAAGATGATGAGTCTTTTAGGAAAAAATTAGATAAGTACATTTAAATCGAATGCATATAAAAAGACCTGTTCATTTCTCCTGGCTCTGATGAAGGCAGTAGGAATGTAATTTCCTTTTGTATAAACAGCTTGGTTGCATTCAGTTGTATTAGACAGACAGGGATTGAGCACCAACCCCACGCTGGCCTCCTGCTGACAGGGGAGGGTGGAGGATTCAGGGCTGGGCGGGGAGATGCAGGCTGTCTAGCTAAACAGTCAAGGGCATTGACTTCCAGGACAGATTGGACTCCAAACTTCTCTCAGCTCCTTTCTGACCTCATGACCTTGTCAGACCTTAAGTAGCCATAGAGGTGTCAGACCTTACACAGGACTGGGAAAAAGACTCTTGGAGGGGACAAACAGAACCTTGTGTGCACCAGAACCCAGGAGAAAGGAGCAGTGACCCCACAACAGACGACCCAGACTTGCCTGGGAGTGTCCAGGAGTCTCCAGTGGAGGCGTGGGTTGGTGGTGGCCTGTTGCAGGGTTGGGAGCAGTGAGTGTAGATTTACATGCATGGAATCTCTGAAGGAGGTTGCCATTATCACCTCCACCACAGTTTGGCCCCAGGTAAATAGCAAGGAGGGAACACAGCTCCACCCATCAACAGGAAATTGGATTAAAGATTTACTGAGCATGGCCCCACCCATCAGAACAAGACCCAGTTTCCCGCTCAGTTAGTCTCTCCCAACAGGAAGCTACCATAAGCCTCTTATCTTTCCCCATCAGAGGGCAGACAGATTGAAAACCACAATCACAGAAAACTAACCAATCTGATCACACAGACCGCAGCCTTTTCTAACTCAACGGAACTAAGCCATACCATGTGGGGCCACCCAAGACAGATGGGTCATGGTGGAGAGGTCTGACAGAATGTGGTCCACTGGAGAAGGGAATGGCAAACCACTTCAGTATTCTTGCCTTGAGAACCCCATGAACAGTAGGAAAAGGCAAAAAGATATGACACTGAAAGAGGAACTACCCAGGTCGGTGCCCAATATGCTACTGGAAATCAGTGGAGAAATAACTCCAGAAAGAATGAAGGGATGGAGCCAAAGCAAAAACAATACAACAACAACATCCAGTTGTGGATGTGACAGGTGATGGAAGCAAGGTCCAATGCTGTAAAGAGCAATATTGCATAGGAACCTGGAATGTTAGGTCCATGAATCAGGGTAAATTGGAAGTGGTCAAACAGGAGATGGCAAGAATGAATGTCAACATTCTAGGAATCAGCAAATTAAAATGGACTGGAATGGGTGAATTTAACTCAGATGACCAGTATATCTACTACTGTGGGCAAGGATCCCTTAGAAGAAATGGAGTAGTCATCACAGTCAACAAAAGAGTCTGAAATGCAGAACTTAGATGCAATCTCAAAAATGACAGAATGATCTCTGTTCATTTCCAAGGCAAACTATCCAATATCACAGTAATCCAAGTCTATGCCCCAACCAGTAATGCTGAAGAAGCTGAAGTTGAATGGTTCTGTGAAGACCTACAAGACTTTTTAGAACTAACACCCAAAAAAGATGTCCTTTTCATTATGGGGGACTGGAATGCAAAAGTAGGAAGTCAAGAAATACCTGGAGTAACAGGCAAATTTGGCCTTGGAGTACAGAATGAAGCAGGGCAGAGGCTAATAGAGTTTTCCCAAGAGAACACACTGGTCATAGCAAACACCCTCTTCGAACAACACAAGAGAAGACTCTACACATGGACATCATCAGATGGTAAACACCAAAATCAGATTGATTATATTCTTTACAGCCAAAGATGGAGAAGCTCTATACAGTCAGCAAAAATAAGACTGGGAGCTGATTGTGGCTCAGATCATGAACTCCTTATTGCCAAATTCAGATGTATTTTTGAAGAAAGTAGGGAAAACCACTAGACCATTCAGGTATGACCTAAATCAAATCCCTTATAATTATACAGTGGAAGTGACAAATAGATTCAAGGGATTAGATCTGATACACAGAGTTCCTGAAGAAATATGGACAGAGGTTCATGACATTGTACAGGAAGCAGGAATCAAGACCATCCCCAGGAAAAAGAAATGTGAAAAATCAAAATGGCTGTCTGAGGAGGCCTTAAAAATAGCTGTGAAAAGAAGAGAAGCAAAAAGCAATGAAAAAAGGAAAGATCTACCCATTTGAACGCAGAGTTCCAAAGAATAGCAAGGAGAGATAAGAAAGCCTTCTTCAGTGATAAGTGCAAAGAAATAGAGGAAAACAATAGAATGAGAAAGACTAGAGATCTCTTCAAGAAAATTAGAGATACCAAGGGAACACTTCATGAAAGATGGGCTCAATAAAGGACAGAAATCGCATGGACCTAGCAGAAGCAGAAGATATTAAGAAGAGGTGGCAAGAATACACAGAAGAACTGTACAAAAAAGATCTTCACTATCTAGATAATTATGATGGTGTGATCACCCACCTAGAGCCAGACATCCTGGAATGTGAAGTCAAGTGGGCCTTAGGAAGCATCTCTATGAACAAAACTAGTGGAGGTGGCAGAATTCCAGTTGAGCTATTTCAAATCCTGAAAGATGATGCTGTGAAAGTGTTACACTCAATATGCCAGCAAATTTGGAAAAATTAGCAGTGGCCACAGGACTGGAAAATTTTCATTCCAATCCCAAAGAAAGGCAATGCCAAAGAATGTTCAAACTACCACTCAATTGCACTCATCTCACACACTAGTAAAGTAATGCTCAAAATTCTCCAAGCCAGGCTTCAGCAATATGTGAACTGTGAACTTCTAGATGTTCAAGTTGGTTTTAGAAAAGGCAGAGGAACCAGAAATCAAATTTCCAGCATCAAATGGATCATGGAAAAAGCAAGAGAGTTCCAGAAAAACATCTATTTCTGCTTTATTGACTATGTCAAAGCCTTTGATTGTGTGGATCACCACAAACTGTGGAAAATTCTAAAAGAGATGGGAATACCAGAACACCTGACCTGCCTCCTCAGAAATCTGTATACAAGTCAGAAAGCAACAGTTAGAACTGGACATGAAACAACAGATTGGTTCCAAATTGGGAAAGGAGTACATCAAGGCTGTATATTGTCACCCTGCTTATATAACTTATATGTAGAGTACATCCGTAGAAGGCGATGGCACCCCACTGCAGTCCTCTTGCCTGGAAAATCCCATGGATGGAGGAGCCTGGTGGGCTGAAATCCATGGGGTCGCTAAGGGTCGGACATGACTGAACGACTTCACTTTCACTTTTCAGTTTCATGCATTTGGAATAGGAAATGGCAACCCACTCCAGTGTTCTTGCCTGGAGAATCCCAGGGACGGGGGAGCCTGGTGAGCTGCCGTCTATGGGGTTGCACAGAGTCAGACACGACTGAAGTGACTTAGCAGCAGCAGCAGCAGAGTACATCATGAGAAATGCTGGGCTGAAGGAAGCACAAGCTGGAATCAAGATTGCTGGGAGAAATACCAATAACCTCAGATATGCAGATGACACCACCCTTATGGCAGAAAGTGAAGAAGAACTAAAGAATCTCTTGATGAAAGTGAAAAAGGAGAGTGAAAAAGTTGTCTTAAAACTAAACATTCAGAAAACGAAGATCATGGCATCTGGTCCCATCACTTTATGGCGAATAGATGGGGAAACAGTGGAAACAGTGGCAGACTTTATTTTTCTGGGCTCCAAAATCACTGAAGATGGTGATTGCAGCCATGAAATTAAAAGACACTTGCTCCTTGGAAGAAAAGTTATGACCAATCTAGACAGCATATTAAAAAGCAAAGACATTACTTTGCCAACAAAAGTCCATCTAATCAAGGCTATGGTTTTTTCCAGTGGTCATGTATGGATGTAACAGTTGGACTATAAAGAAAGCTGAGTGCCGAAGAATTGATGCTTTTGAACTGTAGTGTTGGAGAAGACTCTTGAGAGTCCCTTGGACTGCAAAGAGATCAGTCCTGGGTGTTCACTGGAAGGACTGATGTTGAAGCTGAAATTCCAATACTTTGGCTACCTAATGTGAAGAACTGATGCATTTGAAAAGACCCTGATGTTGGGAAAGATTGAAGGTGGGAGGAGAAGGGGACGACAGAGGATGAGATGGTTGGATGGCATCACTGACTCAATGGACATGAGTATGAGTAGTCTCTGGGCATTTATGATGGACAGGGAGGCCTGGCATGCTGCAGTCCATGGGGTCACAAAGAGTCAGACATGACTAAGCGACTGAACTGAACTGAACTGAACTGACCTGTTAACCTCTCCCAACCCACTGTATGTAGTAATTCTACTGCATACAAAGGAGTTCAATACCAAGAACACATTCATAAATCTAGTTCATTTGTAAGTCCAACAAGCTTAGCCTAGGTACCCAACTATCAGGATCAGCTATATACTACTGTGTTGTAATGGGTTTATAATACTGTTCACACAAATAATACACACAAAAAAACACACAAAAATAAAAATAATGTTTTTAATCTTACAGTACAATTCCTTGAAAACTACAGTAATACAGTACAACAGCTGGCTTACAGGAACTGGCAAGAAGGACAAGTAAGAAGAGTTCCTGATGGAGTTGGGAGAGGAGGTGAGAGATGGTAGAACTGAAGAATCGGCAGCAATAGGAGATGGAGGGCAAGCTGCCATTTCACTGACGCCTGACGCTGGTGGCACAGGTTCTGATTCCTTGCTGGATTTAATTCTATCTACCCTCCTGAATGAGATGATGTAGAGTCTGGGTAGTAGCTATTTTTTTCTCATACAGATGACACGGTAGCACTGGATTGCTTTGTGAACAGCTGCTGCAACCTTTGTGTAGCCTTCTATGTTCAAGGCCTGTGCCTCAAAAGCTAAAAGCACCCCCACAAATACAGAAAATCCCCTTCCTTCTCCTGCATCGTGAATCCCTTTAGCTCTTCGGTTACTTCTTCTTTGTCATATCTCTCTTCCTCCTTTCTCTAGGCACATTTGGATTTTTAAAAGTTTCCAACTTGAAGGTTTACATGTAGGGGACTTACTGTATTTGCAAAGCAGGAATAAACATAATGCCTAGATTAGATCCAGCTGTTTTTTGGTTGCAATCTTTTGGATTTTCTGTATATAAAATCATGCCATCTGCAAATAGAGACAATTTTACTTCCTCTTTTCCAATTCCGATATGTTTTATTTCTTTTTCTTGCCAGATTGCTCTAATTAGGACTTCCCTATCATGTTAAAGAGGCGTGGTGAGAGTGGGCACACTTTGTCTTGCTCCTGAACTTAGAGGAAAAGCTTTCAATCTCTCTTCATTGAGTATGATGTTAGTTGTGGGCTTGTCCCAGTAATATATGACCTTTACTTTGTTGAGATAACGTAATATCTTAATATGTTGAGATAACACAATGGACACTGGGTCCGTTTTGGAGAAGGCCCCTAGGGTGAAGGTGAGTATGCAAACCGGACATTACAATATAACACAGTAAGTACTATAGTAATACTACTCTCTGTCACAGAAGGACCACTGTGGGCTTAGGAATTAACGCTCAGTTGCCTGGACTCAGCACTGAGTTGTGTTCTAAAGGAGGAAGAAGAGAGTCAGGTGAGCAAAGCATCATAGATACAGGGGATAACATGAGCAAGAGTGAGGTGCAAAGCACCACAGGGGATGCGAGGAGATGACCAGTGGTGCTGGCCCACAGTTCCCCTGGGTGCTGGGAAATGACCACAAAGAAGAGCAGTGGGAGGGGGGCAAACAGACGGCCAGAGTGGGGCCAGGTGAGCAGGACAGAGTGACAGAGCAACAAGAACGTAAGCTACAAACATCTGTCTGTCTGACACTTTCAAGGTTCAGAGGTTTTGATAGAAAGTGAAGTTGCATGATAAAGACAAGAAGGAGGCTTCATATTTGCAACAATATGGATGCAACTAGAGATTTTCATACCAAGAAAGAGAAAGACAAATCCCATATGATATCACTTACATGTGGGATCTAAAATACGGCACAGATGAACCTATCTATAAAACAGTAACAGCCTCACAGACAGAGAGAACGGATTTCTAGTCCCCAAGGAGGGGCCGGGAGGAGGAGGGAAGTGTGGGTTTAGCAGATGTAAACTATTATATATAGGATGAATAAACAACAAGGTCCTACTGTGTAGCACAAGGAACTCTATTCAATATCCCGGATAAACTGCAATGGAAAAGAATATGTACCAGAAAAAGAACGTCTGTATGTGTGTAACGAAAAAGTCGCTTTGCTATACAGCAGACATTGGCACAGCATTGTAAATCAATTATACTTCGATTAAAAAAAAAAAAGAAGAAGTAGGAGGCTTTGGTATTCTTGAATTTTTCGACATAGAGCTGTATTTACAAGGCCTGTATGATCGTGAAATGATTCTTTAATTAACTAGAAGTTGGCAAAAACGGGGCCACAGTTGATGTCTCAACAGAGAGATGCATGGACCAGGCAGGGACCAGGAAGTAAGAGGGAAATGCATACAATATCTTCCAGGTCTTAGGCAAAGTGACAGGGCTGGGGGCCTGTGTTAGGTCTTCCCAGCTGGGCAGGGGAGACGGCCTGTCTTCCGAGGAATCAAAGGGAGAATGGGGTAGTGAATAATGGGGGTGGGGGTTCAGACTGTGACCTCCCCTGTATCTGTAAGTGGATGGAACATCCTTCAGGCCCAAAGACATGCTGTATGAGAGGCCATTGGGCTGCCTGCAGTGTGGGAGACCTGGGTTCGATCCCTGGGTTGGGAAGATCCCCTGCAGCAGGGCATGGCAACCCACTCCAATATTCTCGCCTGGAGAATCCATGGATAGCAGAGCCTGGTGGGTTACAGTCCATGAGGTTGCAAAGAGACTAAGCACACACTCACTGGTCTCAAGGTATCAGAAATTCTCAAAGAAGTTATATGCGTACATGGGAATACTATATAATTTCTATGTAAATATGATCCGAATGGGAACAGGTATATTATTATACGTGAAACGGATCGCCAGTCCAGGTTTGATGCATGAGACAGGGTACTCGGGACTGGTGCACTGGGATGACCCAGAGGGATGGGATGGGGAGGGCGGTGGGAGGGGGGTTCAGGATGGGGAACACATGTACACCTGTGGCAGATTCATGTCAATGTATGACAAAACCAATACAATATTGTAAAGTAAAGCAAAACAAAACAAAAAGTACACACACAAAAAATATTAAGAAGTTATATGTATATGCATTAGTAATACCTGAAATTAAAACAGCTTTGACAAAGGGCTGCTGCTGCTGCTGCTGCTAAGTCACTCAGTCATGTCCGACTCTGTGCGACACCATAGATGGCAGCCCACCAGGATCCCTGTCTCTGGGATTCTCCAGGCAAGAACATTGGAATGGGTTGCCATTTCCTTCTCCAATGAATGAAAGTGAAAAGTGAAAGTGAAGTCGCTCAGTCATGTCCGACTCTTAGCGACCCCATGGACTGCAGCCCACCAGGCTCCTCTGTCCATGGGATTTTCCGGGCAAGAGTACTGGAGTGGGGTGCCATTGCCTTCTCCATGACAAAGGGCAGTATGTGCATATCTTTTGATCAGTATCGACCCACAACAGGGAAAAAGAAACATAGCTGTGGTAGGCAGCCTTGAAAAATGGTCTCCAATGAGCCCTACCTTCTGGAAATCACACTTCTGTATAATCTTATCCCCAAGAGTGTGGGTTGTACTAGTGGCTTCCTTTAATGTGTGGGACATGGGAAAACTGAGATGTCAATCCTGAAGCCAGGCTATACAAGAATGTGACTCCCCTCTCCCTCTGTCTCTAAAGTCAGCTACCATGTTGAGATGCCCCTGTGGCAAAGAATGCAGGGTGGCCTCCTGCCATCACCAGTGGTAAACTGAGGTCCTCTAGCCAACAGCCCATTAGTAACTGTTCTGGTCAGGTCACTAGATGACGTCAGCCCCATCTGACGCCTTGGCTGCAGCCTGTAAGAGACCTTGAGCCGGAGGACCCAGCCAAGTCACACCTGGACGCCTGACTCACAGAAATGGTGAGATTAAAATGTATCATTGGGACTTCCCTGCTGGTCCACTGGTTAAGAATCTGCCTTGCAATGCAGGGGTCCTAGGTTTGATCCTCACTCGGGGAACTAAGATCCCACGTGCTGCAGAACAACTAAGCTTGATCCACAGCTACTGAGCCTTGTGCTCTAGAGCCTGCAATGAGAAATCGCTAATGAGGCAATAAAGATCCTGCATGCAGCCAAATAAATAACTTAAAAGACCACAAGTGCCTGGAATAAATCTTTAAAAATAAATAAATAAAAACCAAACGAAGTTACTATTATAAGCTGCTAAGTTTGGGGGCAATTTGTTATGTAGCATAGATAACTAATTCAGGGACTAACATTAATTGAGTATTATCATATTAATGCATACTTTATTTTGTTCCTTAACTTCTAAGAGGGCTGCATGTTTAAGAACACGTAATATTTAAGAAACTTGCCAAAGATTCCTCAGCCAGAAAGTAGCAAACAAAGATTCAAACCAGGACTGATTGGCTCCCAATGCATATGCCAAGTCAAAAGGAAAGCATTCTCTCAAATGAAAGGTTGTCTGGAGGAATCAAGAACCTCTTAGACATGAGTCTGAGGCCTGCCTGCCACCAAGTATCTCTCCTACTTCTTCTTTTTGAAAAGCATTATTTTCCCCTTTCTCTATCACTTTTAATTATTTTTGACTACGCCGGGCCTTCATTGCTGCGAGCGGGCTTTCTCATTGCCTCGAGCTTTCTCTAGTTGCATAGTTGTGGCTACTCTCTAGCTGTGGTGCTTGAGCATTAAGGTGGCTTCTCTTATTGCAGAGCATGGGCCTAGGGCGCACGGGCTCAGTAGTTGAGGCACACGCTTAGTTGCCCCGCTGCATGCGGAATCTTCCCTGACCAGGGATTGAACCAATGTCCCCTGCATTGGCAAGGAGATACTTTACCACTGATGGTAAAGTCCCACTCCTGCTTCTTTTTCATTCTATCAATCCCATGAGCCACTTTGAGTTAAAGTCTTACCCCCAAAACAGGTACCATAGAGACTGTGGAACTTGATTCCAGGCAAATGTCATCACCTCATTTTCACCTTCGTAGAAAACGGTAAACAGTGAAGCTCTGAACAGAGAAAGGGCAAGAAAACAGCCTATGCCATGTGGGATGCTGGCTCAGAGGAGGCATATGGGGAGGTGACAGGCCTATACCATGTGGGATGCTGGTTCAGAGGAGGCATATGGGGAGGTGACAGGGTGAGGTAAGAGGCCCCGTATGTGGGCCAGAGCTGTTTTGAAAGTACTGGGGACAAGGGTAGAGTGGGTGGTGAGGTTGGTTTCTTGCCCAGAGAAATAAGAAGGTAGGTGAAAGGGATCACGGATAAAGACAATCTCTAACATGATTTAACCTCTGGCTGGAACTCTGAAAACAGTAAGTTTGGGAAGTTTTCTCAAATTGAGTAGGAATCAAACACAGGCTCTAAGTGTGGAAAGGGACCCTGGCTGCATCCAATCAAAAGGGATTTTCATTTCCTTGCATTCTGCTCCAGCATTGTGCCTAACTCACCAGGGGAAACGAAGCAGGTGCAACACAGATGCAGGCTGGTTATCCAAATGCTAGGATGCTGTTGAGGGCGCCAGACTCTGAGAGGCTTCGAGCTGGAAAAGAGCCACTGGTCAATTTAGTCTATGTGGTTACAGGAATTGCCTCTGAAACAGCGGTTCCCAAACTTTCTGGCACTAGGTACTATTTTCATGGAAGACAATCTTTCCAGGGACCGGGATGCGGGGGTGGTTTGGGGATGATTCTCATAAGGAGCATGCAACCTGGATCCCTAACTTGTGCAGTTCACAGTAGGGTTCATGCTCCTGTGAGGACTTACTGCTACCATTGATCTGACAGGAGGCAGAGCTCAGGCGGTAAAGTGAGTGATGGAGAGCAGCTGTAAATACAGATGACGCTTCACTCACTTGCCAGCCACTCAGCTCCTGCTGTGCGGTTCAGTTCAGTCACTCAGTCACGTCCAACTCTTTGCAATCCCATGGACTGCAGCACGCCAGGCCTCCCTGTCCATCACCAATTCCCGGAGCTTACCCAAACTCACATCCATTGAGTCAGTGATGCCATCCAACCATCTCATCCTCTGTCTTCCCCTTCTCCACCTTCAATCTTTCCCAGCATCAGGGTCTTTTCAAATGAGTCAGGTCTTTGCATCAGGTGGCCAAAGTATTGAAATTTCAGTTTCAGCATCAGTCCTTCCAATGAACACCCAGGACTAATCTGTTTAGGGTGGAGGGGTTGGATCTCTTTGCAGTCCAAGGGACTCTCAAGAGTCCTCTCCAACACCACAGTTCGAAAGCATCAATTCTTCAGCGCTCAGCTTTCTTTATAGTCCAACTCTCACATCCATACATGACTACTGAAGAAACCATAGCTTTGACTAGATGGACCTTTGCTGGGAAAGTAATGTCTCTTTTTAATATGCTGTCTAGGTTGGTCATAACTTTCCTTCCAAGGACAAGCATCATTTAGTTTCATGGCTGCTGTGCAACCTACTTCCTAATCCCCCCGAGGCTGGGGACTCCTGTTCTAGAAGACATTCAGCTCTAACCTGAAACTTTTCAGTAAAGGCAGCTCACCAAGTCTTTCTGTGTTTTGATATTATAAAATTTTTCAAGCACAGAGATATACAACAACAATACTAGAGATAATTCAAAGTATGTATTCACTATCTGCCTTTGTTAAACTACACTATTTTTCCATATTTCCTTCAGATCAAAAAAATAATTCAGACAAAGCCAAAACTCCCTTTGTAATTGCTCTAAAGCCATTCTTTATCCTACTCCCTGAGGTAATCTTCTGAAAGTTGGTGTAATCATTCCCAAACACATTTTCTACTTTACCGTATATACATGTATACATGCACAATATATTGTTTATTTTTGCATAATTTTAAAGTTTATGTGGCGAATACCACATTGTATATAACCTTTAAAAAATGGTCTTGATAATTTGTGTTGAGATTTGTCCACATTGGTACATAATTTATTCAGTTTACTTTTTTAAATTATTTATCTTTTATTGTTTTACTTTATTATGCTTCACAGATACTGCATTGTTTTTGCTTGTTTACATTTATGTTTTTACTTTTTAACATTCTTTTATTTATTTTGGGGGCTGCATCGGGTCTTTGCTGCAGCACGCAGCCTCTCTAGTTATGGCGTGCATGCTCTGGAGCACACAGGCTCAGCAGTTGTGGCACTCAGGCTTAGTTTCAATGTGGCCTCTGGGATCTTAGTTCCCCAACCAGGGATTGAACCATGTCCCCTACATTGCAAGGCAGATTTCTTAACCACTGGACCACCAGAGAAGTTCATTCAGTTTATGAGCTATTCATTCCCCATTCTGTGACTATTCTACATTTTTTAAACAAATTGGGTCAATAAATATATAGGCTCTAAATTTTTCTGTATTTTGGTTATTTTTATTTCTGCTATTACACATAATTCTAAATTCATATTCTACTTGTCTCCTTATACACATGGGTAAGAGTTTCTCTGTGGACAGGTAACATTGCCAAGCTGTAGGATATCCACATTTTTAGATTATTTTTAATATGTATTACCATAGTGCTTTCCAAAGTTGTACCATTTACACTCCTACTTTCAGTGTCTGAGCGTTCCTTTCACACTCTATCCCTCCACCTCTTCTTTGCATTGAGTGGTTTCCTGATGCAACATCCATCGAGGTTGCTCCCCTCTGGCTACTCCCTGGTTGGCCAAGGCCCTTTGTAACTATGGTGCTCAGGACTGAACAAGATACACTTGGTGATGACTCTATCCATACACAAATTTGCAGGACTCTCACCTCCCTTAAGCTTGTTAGTGGATTTCTTCTAAGGATCTGGTAGTTCATGCTGAGCACCCACCTCCTCTGTGGCTTATATTGTTCATCCTCTTACATTCCTTGCAAGCACCAGTGACCTGGAGACTAACAATAGTTCTATTAATCTATGCCATGAATTCCTAACCTTCTTTGGAATTGAGACTTTTGAAAGTTGTAGACAAACACACACAAACACACACACACACTCAATCTGACATACAATTCCAGAAGGTTAATTGACCACCATAGCAAATTTATGGACCTTGAGTCAACCCTGCACTGCTGTGTGGAGGAATTAAAAAAAAAAAAAAAAGATTTAGAGAACAGTTTGCCTACTGAAATATGTTTAAATTTTAGACTATTGAAAAAATGCCTCAATGCCCAAAAGAATTGTAGAAATTTTAATGAAAAAATATGCAAAAAGCAAGAGTGTTCCAGAAAAACATCTACTTCTGCTTTATTGACTATGCAAAGGCTTTGACTGTGTGGATCACAACAAACTGTGGAAAATTCTTCAAGAGATGAGACTACCAGACCACCTGACCTGCCTCTTGAGAAATCTGTATGCAGGTCAAGAAGCAACAGTTAGAACTGGACATAGAACAACAGACTGGTTACAAATTGGGAAAGGAGTATGTCAATGTTGTAAATTGTCACCCTGCTTATTTAACTTATATTCAGAGTACATCATGTGAAATGCCAGGCTGGATGAAGCACAAGCTAGAATTAAGATTACTGGGAGAAATATCAGTAACCTCAGATATGCAGGTGGCACCACCCTTATGGTAGAAAGCAAAGAACTAAAGAGCCTCTTGATGAAAGTGAAAGAGGAGAGTGAAAATGTTGGCTTAAAACCCAACATTCAGAAAACTAAGATCATGGCCTCTGGTCCCCTCACTTCATGGCAAATAGATGAGGAAACCATGGAAACAGTGAGAAACTTTATTTTGGGGGGCTCCAAAATCACTGCTGATGGTGAGTGCAGCCATGAAATTAAAAGATGCTTACTCCTTGGAAGGAAAGTTATGACCAACCTAGACAGCATATTCAAAAGCAGAGACATTACTTTGCCATCAAAGGTCCGTCTAGTCAAAGCTATGGTTTCTTCAGTAGTCATGTATGGATGTGAGAGTTGGACTATAAAGAAAGCTGAGCACTGAAGAATGAGGCTTTTGACCTGTGGTGTTGGAGAAGACTCTTGAGAGTCCCTTGGACTGCAAGGAGATCCAACCCCTCCGTCCTAAAGGAGATAGTCCTGGGTGTTCATTGGAAGCACTGATGCTGAAGCTGAAACTCCAATACTTTGGCCACCTGATGTGACAAACTTACTCACTGGAAAAGACCCCGATGCTGGGAAAGATTGAGGGCAGGAGGAGAAGGGGATGGCAGAGGATGAGATGGTTGGATGGCATCACCGACTCAATGGACATGAGTTTGGGTAAGCTCCAGGAATTGGTGATGGACAGGGAAGCCTGGCATGCTGCAGTCCATGGGGTCACAAAGAGTTGGACCCGACTGAGTGACTGAATATGTTTTTAGGAATAATTTTTTCTTGGCTGCTCTGGGTCTCCCTTGCAGTGCATAGGGTCTTTGCTGAAGTGCTGGGTCTTCTCTAGTTGTGGCGCTGGCTCAACAGTTAGCAGCATGTGGGCTTCATTGCCTCACAGCATATGGGATCTTACTTGCCCTACCAGAGATCAAACCCACAACCTCTGCATTGAAAGGTAGATTTTCAACCACTGGACCATGAGGGAAGTTGCAGGGTTAATGTTTTAAAATCAAATTTCAACTATATTCCTTAAGGCAGCAAGGTAGAATGGAAAGAGTTTAGACTCAGGAGTCCACAGAGCCAGTTAAATGTGACACTTCTTGGTTGGGTGAGACACGTAACCTCTACTAGCCTCAGTTTCCTCACCTGTCAAGTGTATTCATATCTCAAAATGTTCTTATGAAGGTTAGTCACAACTTTTGGAAAGAATGTGATAAATACTAAATAAATACTGGTTTTCCCTACCGTACCTTTATCCTTTGGAACACCACCCAGCAGATCTATGAACAGAGTCTGATGTTGGTATTTCCTTGGGCTATTGTGGGTTTTGATGTGACTGCATTGGTAACATTTGTTATGCAGAGTTGACCATCAATACATGTTAATTTCCTCAAAGATCGTTTTTTGGAGGCTAGGTTTTGGAGAGAAATCCAAAATTTAATTTTATTTATTTTTGACATTTCCTCTACATTCTATTTCTGTACTAATGAGAAAGTGGTACTTCTCTACCCTGGCCCCTTGACATCTCACTAGTATTCATGTCATCTCTACTCATCAGGGCTGTTGCCACCTCTGATGATCACAAAAGAATATTGGCACTACCTCGTTGGGTCATATCATGGAAGCATTATCATCAAGGTGCTCTCTAGGGCCCCGGGGAAGTCCCTGATTCCCCACATGTCTTTCAAAGGCATATATTGTTTCAGGCACCTGTAAAAATAATAGCCAGAGATTATTTGTAGATGAATATTAATGCATCCATTTCAAAGCAAAGCACAAATTGAATAGCTTTATCTACATAAGGCCCCAAACAGATTTAATAGAAGTTTCCTCCCAAGTCATATATTATGTACTCTTAATATTCAATAAAAATTCACGCCAGTGAATGGAATGCTTTTGACACCCTTCACTTATAAACATCAGAAAAACATGTCTGGAGAGAGATTGAAATTATGATTACTAAACCTGTTCCAATTCTGTCTCTGTCAAATTTCTAGCAAGAACTGCTTGACTTAACAAGAGAATTGCCATTTTGAAAACATATATTGATGATGAGGAATTCCCTGCCCCCTACCACCGCAAAGCCTCCCAGGATTAGGACTGAAAAAGGGACCTCAGAGGGTGGCTTCCCCAAGGCTCTCATTTTCCTGGAAGGTGAAGAGACGAACCCAGGATTACTCAGAGTTAATGGTAACTGAGAGCAAGATGGTATCAACAGATGCTATGACTCCTGGTGTGAGGGGTTAGAGAGGAAAAATGAAGTCAAAGCTGTTTCCCTTCTGTGACACAATATCAAACAAGATTTACTCAAGGAGAATTTAAGGCCTATTATTTCGAAATATGGAGAAGGCAATGGCACCCCATTTCAGTACTCTTGCCTGGAAAATCCCATGGACGGAGGAGTCTGGTGGGCTGCAGTCCATGGGGTCGCGAAGAGTCGGACACGACTGAGCAACTTGACTTTCACTTTTCACTTTCATGCAAAACACACAAAAGACACTCTTGGTCTTCCTATGTATTGAATTCAGTCAAGCCATTCTATGCACGACTGTGATGCCAATATATATGAACCCCCCTCGATACCTAGTGATATTTATCATCTATCTATCTACCTATCCATCTAGGAGGCTGTGGGCACAATGACTACCAAAAGGAAAGAAAGCAAGCAGACAGCTGCTGTTTGTTGTTCAGTCACTAAGTTGTATCCAACTCTTTGTGGCCCACGGACTGCAGCATGCCAGAGTCACAGGATAAACTGCTGAGTTTTCAGCAGCTTCTGATTTTTTTAAATAAAATTGTAATGAAATTGTGAATGTTTTAGTATATGACCACCAAATCATTTTAATGGAAAGAGATAGGATTTTGCATCTCACAGACTTTGGTTAACCTATGGGAAATGTGCCAATCATGTAAACATGTTGGTGACATCAGTAATAAAATCATGATTATTCATTTGGCTAGGCAGAATGTGTATCATGAGGACAATGTTCTTCTAAGCACCACTGAGTCACGCTCTGAATCCCAGGAGAAAGAGGACGCAGTCCCTACTGCAGATGAGCTGAATACTGGGTTTACAGAAAATATAAACCTGGAAGGGAGCAAATGCAATATATGATAGAGTCAAGGCTTCCAATGATTTTGATGGCATATATTGCAATCCAAAATTATACAAAATATATATGAAGTCTTGCTGTTTGGTATAGAAAAGAAAAAAAATACACAGTACAGGATAGGGAAATGGAACCTGACGTGTAGGCGAGATCTCAGTGCGGGGGTCGGGGGGTGGGGGGGTTGCATATTAATTTGCTATGGTAGGTGTGATAAGGTGCCAGACCTAAGTGACTTAGTGTTAGTCACTAAGTTATGTTCAGCTCTTTGTGACCCCATGGTCTGTAGCCTGCCAGGCTCCTCTGTCCAGGGAACTCTGCAGGCAAGAATACTAGACTGGGTCACCGTGTCCTCCAGGGGATCTTCCTGGCCCAAGGGTCAAATCTGCATCTCCTGCATTGGCAAACTGATTCTTTGCAGTCTCAGACTCCAGGAAAGCCAACTTTAGGTGGTGTCAGTTCAGGTTAGTTCAGTTCAGTCACTCAGTCATGTCCACTCTTTGTGACCCCATGAATCGCAGCACACCAGGCCTCCCTGTCCATCATCAACAACCAGAATTCACCCAAACCCATGTCCATTAAGTCGATGATGCCATCCAACCATCTCATCCTCTGTCATTCCCTTCTCCTTCAGCCCTCAATCTTTCCCAGCATCAGGGTCTTTTCAAATGAGTCAGTTCTTCGCACTGGGTGACCAAAGTATTGGAGTTTCAGCTTCAACGTCAGTCCTTCCAATGAACACCCAGGACTGATCTCCTTTAGGATGGAGGATGGACTGGTTGGATCTCCTTGGAGTCCAAGGGACTCTCAAGAGTCTTCTCCAACACCACAGTTCAAAACCATCAGTTCTTCAGCGCTCAGCTTTCTTTACAGTCCAACTCTCACATCCATACATGACCACTGGAAAAACCATAGCCTTGACTAGATGGACCTTTGTTAGCAAAGTAATGTCTCTGCTTTTGAATATGCTATCTAGGTTGGTCATAACTTTCCTTCCAAGGAGTAAGCATCTTTTACTTTCATGGCTGCAGTCACCATCAGCAGTGATTTTGGAGCCCAGAAAAATAAAGTCAGCCACTGTTTCTACTATTTCCCCATCTATTTGCCATGAAGTGATGGGACCGGATGCCATGATCTTCGTTTTCTGAATGTTGAGCTTTAAGCCAACTTTTTCACTCTCCTCTTTCACTTTCATCAAGAGGCTCTTTAGTTCATCTTCACTTTCTGCCGTAAAGGTGGTGTCATCTGCTTATCTGAGGTTATTGATATTTCTCCCAGTAATCTTGATTCCAGCTTGTGCCTCTTCCAGCCCAGCGTTTCTTATGATGTACTCTGTGTATAAGTTAAATAAGCAGGGTGACAATATACAGCCTTGACGTACTCCTTTTCCTATTTGGAACCAGTCTGTTGTTCCATGTCCAGTTCTAACTGTTGTTTCCTGACCTGCATATAGGTTTCTCAGGAGGCAGGTCAGGTGGTCTGGTATTCCCATCTCTTTCAGAGTTGTCCACAGTTTATTGTGATCCACACAGTCAACGGCTTTGGCATAGTCAATAAAGCAGAAATAGATGTTTTTCTGGAACTTTCTTGCTTTTTTGATGATCCAGCGGATGTTGGCAATTTGATCTCTGGTTCCTCTGCCTTTTCTAAAACCAGCTTGAACATCTGGAAGTTCACAGTTCATGTACTGCTGAAGCCTGGCTTGGAGTATTTTGAGCATTACTCTACTAGCGTGTGAGATGAGTGCAATTGTGCGGTAGTTTGAGCATTCTTTGGCATTGCCTTTCTTTGGGATTGGAAAGAAAACTGACCTTTTCCAGTCCTGTGGCCACTGCTGAGTTTTCCTAATTTGCTGGCATATTGAGTGCAGCACTTTCACAGCATCATCTTTCAGGATTTGAAATAGCTCAACTGGAATTCTATCACCTCCACTAGCTTTGTTCGTAGTGATGCTTTCTAAAGCCCACTTGACTTCATATTCCAGGATGTCTGGCTCTTGGTGAGTGATCACACCATCATGATTATCTGGGTCATGAAGATCTTTATTATACAGTTCTTCTGTGTATTCTTGCCACCTCTTCTTAATATCTTCTGCTTCTGTTAGGTCCATACCATTTCTGTCCTTCATAGTGCCCATCTTTGCATGAAATGTTAGGTAGTGTAGTAATATCAAATCTTGTTTTAATCACATAAATGTCTACTTTATTTACCCCATTCTAAATAACCATCTGAAGAATTTTTTAAAATTCACCTGCAGTAACTCCTTTTTTTAAAAGAAAAATAAATTTTACCTCATTGAAATAATAGCTAGATTTTTTGGGGTTTTTTCCAAGTATCTGCTGATATTCTTAATTGCTGTTTTTAGTATCTATAAGACCCATTGGGAAGGGCTCAATGAAGCTTCCTAAACCGGTTTTTCTCATTCAAAAGAGTTCTTAGGTTAATTTGACTTTTGTTTTATAGGTAACAACAAAACAGTTGTTTACAATGAGAACTTGTTAGTTTCTCTAATTTTAAAAGGATCCATCATTTGGCCCCCAGTTAAGAAAGCAATAGTTGCTTCAACAACATGGGAATATCTTGTCTAAGACTGCAGTCTCGCTACAGTGGGCTCCTTCGCAGCTGTGAGAAGGAGTCCGTTCTGTGCCTTCCCCCAGGTTCAGGTGCTTTGCTGGCAGTCTTTGGCCTGTCTTACCTTGTAGAACCTCTGCCTTCACCATCACATGGCATTTTCCCTGTATGTGTGTGTCTTAAATTTACCATTTTAATAAAGACATGATTCATATTTGACTGGGGCCCACCCTCATGACCATGTCTTGACTTATTACATTTGCAATGACACTATTTACAAATAAAGTCCATTTTGAGGTGCTGAAGGTTAAGATTTCAACATATGAATTTAGGAGGGGGAGACAGTCAAATCCATGACAGAGGGCTTTCGAGACCTGAAATGTAGCTTAGGTAATATTTATAGTCTAATTGTAAGAGACTAAGTCTAGCGAATCCTTGACTATTTTTATTAAAATATGGTTTACAGAGACTTCTCTGGTGCTCCAGTGGCTAAGACTCCACGCTCCCAGTTCAGGAGGCCCAGGTTCAATCCCTGGCCAGCGAACTAGAACCCATACACCACAACTAAAGATCCTGCATGCTGCAATGAAAATCAGTGAAGACCCTGAGTGCCGCAACTAAGACCCAGCACAGCCAAACAGAAACAATAAATAATCTTTCAAAAAAATATATGGTTACAAACTCCAGAAGGAATTGTCCCACTGGACTCTTAAAGTACCTTGTGTAACCAATCTTGAAAACTCTTCATCCTGCAGAAACTCTGCATCCATTAAACAATACTCCCCATTTCTCCTTCCCCCCAGCCCCTGGTAACCACCATTCTATTTTCTGTCTCTATGAATTTGACTATTCTAGGTACCTGATATAAGTGGAACTTTACAGTTTTGTTCATTTTTACGACTGGCTTATTTTATTGAGTGTAATGTTCTCAAAGTGCTTCCCTGGTAGCTCAGTGGTAAAGAATCTGCCCACCAATGCAAGAGATGTGGGTTCAGTCTCTGAGTCGGGAAGATCCTGGAGCAGGAAATGGCAACCACTCCAGTTGTCTCTTTTGAAATATTTACTTATTTGACTGCACTAGGTCTTAGTTGTGGCATGTGGGATCTAGTTCCCTGACAAGGGATTGAACCCAGGCCCTCTCCTTGGGAGCATGAATCTTAATTGCTGGACCATTACGGAAATCCCTCACTCCAGTATTCTTGCTGGGAAATCCCATGGATAGAGGAGCCAGGCGGGCTACAGTCCATGGGGTTGCAAAAGAGTCAGACATGACTTAGGGACTAAATAATGACAACATTCTCAAGGTTCATCCTTGCTGTAGTATATGACAGAATTTTTCTTTTTTACTTTTAAGGCTGTATAATGTTTCACTCTACATATATACCAGCAAACTGCAAGCTTTTAGTATGATCTCCTGAATTTCATGAAATTTGTCTGATCCAGACAATGGACGGACTGATGTAGGTAATCTGGTGACTGCAAAGGGAAAGGAAGTCAGAATTCAATTTAGCCTGGATCTTCTAAGGAAAACAGCTTCTTTGTCATTACAAGGTAGGGAGTAAGCACCTCAGAGAGTGAGGGAGAGAAGGAGGAAAAACCAACAGAAGGATGATTTGGAGTCAAGCCACAGCCAAGTGCCACTAGAAACCAAATTCTAAGGGACCAAGGGTCCAAGGATGTAGGGACAGACCTCTGAGAGGCCTTATCAATGGTCACAGGACAGGGGAATGGAGAAGGACGGAAGGATTTATCCTGGGTCCTGTCTCTCCATCAGAGATTCACTCTATGGGGGTAATCCCCATACCCTTCAAGGCCATGTGCAGGAGGGCACCAAGCAGTGTTCTGCAGCCTCCCACACCTCAGGTCCGTAGAATGGCCATGATGGAGAGGAGCCGAAACAGGCAGGTGGAAGACACTGCCAGGGTGCCCCTGCTTGAAGTAAGTCAGAGCCCACGCAGAGCTGGTTGTTGTTACAGGGGCTGAAGCAAGAACAGATGAGGCTGAGAGCATCTGAAGAGGTTCAGGAGAGGAGTCAGGTACAGAAAGTGAGGGACGACAAGTGATTTGTGGTGGATCCTCCTAATGTCCAGGCACGTCACAGGGAATATCTAATGCAACCCTCGCACCAATCACAGGCATTACTCAAACTCAGAGAAGTTAATAAGCTGGCACAAAAGTTACAAGATAAGAAATACAGGGGCTACATTTGGATCCAGATCTGATTCTAACCTAGTATTTCTGTACTGAGAAATCGGGATCCTGTTCTATCTGTCCATAATATTATAAATTTGTCTAAAGTGATTGGTCCATTCTAGGTCCCCTGGATAAGTTGAGTTTCTGGACCTATGGAGCTGAGGACCAGAATCTGGGATATAGAGACCTCATTGAGAATAGCTTCTGTATCTCCACCCTTTCTCTCCCAATGAGTCTGAAAATATTTGCAAGTCTGCTAGGGGATCTGTGTTGAGCTGCTCCATAGCATATACATTATTGGGAGCAAATTTCTGCTCCATAAAAGGTTTAATAACCAGAGGGTGCTCCAGGAAGTGAAAACTTTTGGGGTTAAATGACTTGGGTGGACCACTAGTTTCCATGAATACAAAGATCTCACTGAGCTGAAACTCTGTATGTTAAGCATTAGCAGAAAACCATATTCTCTTCTCTTGGTATAGAGCTGATTTCACTCAAGGAAGATCTGAGTGGCTATGCCATGTGACCTTTTCATTCATTCATCCTTCCTCTTCTTTTCCATCCCTTTTATCCATTTCTTTCTTCCATCTCTTCTTCCCTCTCTTTCAATTTTCTATCCTCTCTATTCCTTCCATATTCCCTCCTTCCATCTTTGCTCCTCTGTTGCAGACTTCTTTCTGTTCATCCTTCTACTTTGTTACCAGTTAACAGCTTTTCTGGTTGTAAGCAACAGACCCAAACTCTGGCTACTTTGAGCAAAAGAGAATTAGAGGAAAGATTCTTGAAAAGCATTAAGAACCAGCAATAGGGCAGAAACCAGACTTAGGGTACAATCTCGAAAATGACAATGATCTTGGTTCATTTCCATGGCAAAACATTCAACATCACAGTAATTCAAGTCTATGCCCTAACCATTAATGCCGAAGAAGATGAAGTTGAATGGGTCAATGAAGAACTACAAGACCTTCTAGAACTAAAGATGTTCTTTTCATCATAGGGGCCTGGAATGCAAAATAGGAAGTCAAGAGATACCTGGAGTAATTGGCAAGTTTGGCCTTGGAGTACAAAATGAAGCAGGGCAAAGGCTTACACAGTTTTGCCAAGAGAATATACTGGTAATAGCAAACACATTTTTCCAACAGCACAAGAGGTGACTCTACACATGGGACATCACCAGATGGTCAATAAGGAACTTAGATTGATTATATTCTTTGTAGCCAAAGATGGAGAAGATTTATATAGTCAACGAAAACAAGACTGGGAGCTGATTATGGCTCAGATCATGCGTTCCATATTGCAAAATTCAGACTTAAGTTGAAGAAAGTAGGGAAAATCACTAGGCCATTCAGGTATGACCTAAATCAAATCCCTTATGATTATACAGTGTAAGTGAGGAACAGATTCAAGGGATTAGACAGACAAGAGTTCCTGAGAACTATGGATGGAGGTTTATAACACTGTACAGGAGGAAGTGACCAAAACCATCCCCAAGAGAAAGAAATGCAACAAGGCAAAATGTTTGTCTGAGGAGGCCTTACAAATAGCTGAGGAAAGAAAAGCTAAAGGCAAAGGAGAAAGGGAAAGATATACCCATCTGAATTCAGAGTTCCAAAGAACAGCAAGGAGAGATAAGAAAGCAATCTTAAATGAACAACATGAAGAAATAGAGGAAAATATTAGAATGGGAAAGACTAGAGATCTCTTCAAGAAAATTAGAGATGCCAAGGGAACATTTCATGCAAAAATGGGACTACAGGACAGAAATGGTTATGGACCTAACAAGCAGAAGATATTAAGAAGAACTAGCAAGAATACACAGAAGAACTGTATAGAAAAGGTCTTAATGATCCAGATAACGACAATGGTGTGACCACTCACCTAGAGCCAGACATCCTGGAGTGTGAAGTCAAGTGGGCCTTAGGAAATATTACTATGAATAAGCTAGTGGAGATGATGGAATTCCAGCTACACTGTTTCAAATCCTAAAAGATGATGCTGTTAAAGTGCTGCACTCAATATGCCAGCAAATTTGGAAAACTCAGCAGTGGCCACAGGACTACAAAAGATCAGTTTTCACTCCAATCATTTCATTCCAGTTTTCATTTCCAAAGAAAGGCAATGCCAAAGAATGTTCAAACTACTGTACAATTTCCCTGACTTCACATACTAGCAAGGTACTGCCCCAAATCCTTCACTAGGCTTTAACAATATATTAATTGAGAACTTCTAGAAGTTCAAGATGGATTTAGAAAAGGTAGAAGAACCAGAGATCAAACTACCAACATCTGTTAGATCATAGAAAAAGCAAGAGAGTTCCAGAAAAACATCTACTTCTGCTTCATTGACTATGCTAAAACCTTTGACTGTGTGGATCACAACAACTGTGGAAAATTCTTAAAGTGATCCAAATACCAGACCACCTTGCCTGCCTCTTGAGAAACCTGTATGCAGGTCAAGAAGCAACAGTTAGAACTAGACATGGAACAAAAGACTGGTTCAAAATTGGGGAAGGAGTATATCAAGGCTGTATATTGTCATCCTGCTTATTTAACTTATTTTCAAAATATATCTGGCAAAACACCAGGCTGAATGAAGCACAGGCTGGAATCAAAATTGCCAGGAGAAATATCAGTAACCTCAGATATGCAGATGACACCACCCTTATGGTAGAAAGTCAAGAGAAACTAAAGAGCTTCTTGATGAAGGTAAAAAAGAAAAGAGTGGAAAAGCTAGCTTAAAACTCAACATTCAAAAAACTAAGATAATGTCATCTAGTCCCATCACTTCAGGGCAAATAGATGGGGAAACAATGGAAACAGTGAAAGATTTTATTTTCTTGGGCTCCAAAGTCACTGTGGACAGTAACTGCAGCCATGAAATTAAAAGATGCATGCTCCTTGGAAGAAAAGCTATGACAAACCTAGACAGCATATCAAAAAGCAGAGACATCACTTTGCTGACAACGATCCATATAGTCAAAGCTATGGTTTTTCCAGTAGTCGTGTATGGACGTAAGAGTTGGACCATAAAGAAGGACAGCACCGAAGAACTGACGCTTTTGAACTGTGGTGTTGGAGAATATTCTTGAGAGTCCCTTGGACAGCTAGGAGATCAAACAAGTCAATCCTAAATCAACCCTAAATATTCATTGGAAGGACTGATGCTGAAGCTTCAGTACTTTGGCCACCTGATGCAAAGAGCCAACTCATTGGAAAAGACCCTGATGCTGGAAAAGATTGAAGGCAGGAGGAGAATGGAACAACAGAGGATGAAATGGTTGGATGGCATCACTGACTCAACGAGTTTACATAATCCCTGGGAGATGATGAAGGACAAGAAAGCCTGGTGTGCTGCAGCCCATGGGGGCACAACGAGGTGGATGCAACTGAGCAACTGAAAAGCAAGAATTATGACATTTTGGGCTATCAGAGCTCTTCAGAAGAAATAAATGAAACACAATTTTTCTTCATCCTTACATCACTTTGGTAGGACACAATGTTCCAGGAGACTCTAACCAGTTAGCTAAGTAATGCAGGATATTTCTACAGAGGAGGTAAGTTCTCAAAGGAAATCAAAGTAAAAATATGAAAGAGAATGGATGCCCACTGGTCAAAATATTCCTAAAATTGTTCTGTATGTGTCCCTCCTTCCTCCCATTCCCCGTGCCCTCCTTTTCTACTTTCCGACTCAACAAGAAGGCTTCCAGGAGCCAGTTGCTCCTGGTGAAGGTCTGGGGCAGTGTTCTGTCATTTCCTTCCAAGTGATAAAGAATCCTGCCCTAAAGCACCCTGCAACCTGCCTTGTGCTTGAATACCCATTATCTCCTTGCATATTTACATTTGCTTCATCTTGTGGACTGAATTATGTCCCCTGCTCCCAAATTCATATGTCAAAACCATAACCCCTTAGATCTGACTGTGGCTCTATTTAGAGAGGAGAGATGATTACGTTTAAATAAATCTGTTAGTGTGGGCCCTCCTCTCTAGGACTGGTATCCTGACTGTTGTTGTTGTTGTTCAATCGCTTAGTCATGTCTGACTCTTCGCAACCCCATGGACTGCAGGGTGCCAGGCTTCCCTGTCCTTCATCTCCCAGAGCTTGCTCAAACTCATGTCTGTTGAGTCAGTTTTTGTCATCCGACCATCTTATCCTCTGTCATCCCCTTCTCCTTCTGCCTTCAATCTTTCCCAGCTTCAGAGTCTTTTCTTACGAGTTGGCTCTTTGCATCAGCTTGCCAAACTATTGGAGCTTCAACTTCACCATCAGTCCTTCCAGTGAATATTCAGGACTGATTTCCTTTAGGATTGACTTGTTGGATCTCCTTGCAGTCCAAGGGACTCTCAAGAGTCTTCTCCAATGCCACAGTTCAAAAGCATCAATTCTTCTTGATTCTTATCAGGTATTCTGATAAGAGGAAGTAATTTGGACGTACAGAGAGAACACAGTGATATGAGCACATGAAGGAATAATGACGTGAAGACACAATGAGAAACAAATCTGCAATGACAAAGTGGCTGTCTGCAATACAAGGAGAGAGACCTCAGGAGAAACCAACTCAGGATATTGGACTCTCGCCTCCTGAACTATAAGGAAATGCATTTCTATTGTTTAAGCTATCCAGTCTGTGCTGTTTTATTATGATAGCATCAGCAAACTAATACACTCTGTATGTAATGATCACTATTGCTCAGGTAGGAAAACCAAGGCTCAGAGAAGTCATGATATTTGTCAAAGACCCACAGAGAACCTAGATCTGGTTCCAATCCAGTTTTCCCTGTGCTTCATCCTTCTACTTTTCTACTACTGCTCCTGCTAAGTCGCTTCAGTCGTGTCCAACTCTGTGCGACCCCATAGATGGCAGCCCACCAGGCTCCCCCATCCCTGGGATTCTCCAGGCAAGAACACTGGAGTGGGTTGCCATTTCCTTCTTCAATGCAAGAAAGTGAAAGTGAAAGTGAAGTCACTCAGTTGTGTCCGACTCTTAGTGACCCCATGGAGTGCAGCCCACCAGGCTCCTCCATCCATGGGATTTTCCAGGCAAGAGTACTGGAGTGGGGTGTCACTGCCTTCTACTTTTCTACTTGCTGTTATAGTCTTCCTTCTGTAGACCAACCCTGCCCTGATGGGTCTCTGTCCTTCCCCCTTGAGTTATGATCCCTCAGGAGCAGAAAGAACCCATGGCTCTTGGTTGGCTATACACTGTGGAGGACATCACCATCCATGACTGCCAGCCTCATCAATCCCTTCCTAAATTCCTCTTCTTCAGTCCCTCTCACTGATGAAATAAGACAAGCCTTTCACTCAGTGTGGGCTGTTGACAGCAGAACAGCTGACACGGTAGTCACTCTTTCTCAAGAGTTGGCTCTCTCCCTAATGCATTATGGAGCTTTAAGTATAGTTGATTTATCACAGATTTAATCAAGGCATATTATTTCAATAATGTTTAGCCATCTTGTTGAAAGCAGTCATTGTAAATTTGGTGATGCCTCCACTGAGATTACCTACAACAAATAGTAATGTTATATTTAAAGGGGCCCTCGGTCAGCCCAGAAGATATTGAGTTTATAGCGAGAGTCGTATTTCTTTTTGTAATCTTATCCTTGCAGGTTTAACCTCTTGCTCCCATCTAAACTGTATATTTTTAACTGGGGTGAGGCATATGCATCTATAAATAAAGAACTTTTCTAGAGGAAGCTTTGAGACACCAGTTAATGAAACAAATCCCCTTAGGTCACATATTATCTCCTTAGGTGTTGAATGTTTCAATGTCTGTTTGGCTTTGACCTCCACTGCTGCCACTTCTTCTTCCTAAAAAACTGGCTCCACAAATAAATGTACATTTAACCCAATTCTGAAACCTTATATTTCAGAGTATAAAGCCAATCCAGATGGATGGCTCCTCAGTGTTGCCATGATGTGTGATAACGTAACCAGCAGGAGAATTTGTCACTTGCACCCACACGGTCCTGAAGTAGCTCGTGTGTGCCCAGCTTTGGAAGGCTCCACGTGTATGTACACAGATGACTTCCTTAGGAAGGCAGCCCCACCAGAGTGCAGAATTAGGGAGAAGCTCTTTGGAAGGTGTTGAAGAATTCTTAGCTCAGTCATATTTTCCTTTCTTCCAGGGCAATGTCTCTCACTCTGTGCTTTTAAACCAGTGAAGAATGCTCATTGATTCTGCCATGGTGGAGGACAAACTGCCCCAACAGGCAGACGTGCAAGGCCATTACCACATGAAACAAGAGTCTGAACAGCACAAGTCATACAAAGGCTGATTAAAGGAGAGGTGGGCGTTTGCTTCTCATATAATAGAACAGCCTCTATTTTCTCCATTTGCTCCTGCCACATAAATAACGTTCATTGGTGTACTCAGCACAATGTTAACAAGAGGACTTCTTTTGTGAGGACATTCATGTACTCTGATAGTGAAACAGAAGGGCTTGTTCGTGTAGAATTTTATCTAGTTGTCTATTAACCAAATACCCATGACAAATGTTGGGAAAACATATAAGGTTACTCAAAAGCTTTACATTTGCCACAGTCCAGCTGTTAGGATAAGCAAGCCCTTACCTGGAAGCTTAATATTATTTCTCAATATTGTTTTTATAACTCCTCAAGTCGTCAGTGTGAGTTTCATCATTTTTCCAGGTTTTCATGAGTTCTATGTAAATACCAACAACTTTGGTCTTGTATCTAATCCCATTCCCATGATTGGAGTAGTGGGAGTGGACAAGGGAATATGACTTGACCCTGAGGGCTCTGTAATAACAAATATCATTCATTGAGATAAGAATTCCGAAGGATGGGACAGGTGGGCTGGAGGAAGGCTTTAACACACTGTTCATGATGCTTGGACCCGTGGGGCTAGTATAGAATTGTGTGAAAAAGAGAACAGATCTAAACTCAAGGTATTGGAGGAAAGAGTTGTGAAAGGTTTTTGTGGTTATTCATTCTAAAAAAGAATAAAATGAATGAAAGCAGAAAGTCACAGACAGAAATAACCGCAGTGGGAGGCTGTTTGCTAGGTGAATACAATATAAGAGGAGAGACACAGACTTATAAAGCAAACTTATGGCTGTCAGGGGGAAAGATGAGGGAAAGGGATAGTTAGGGAGTTTGGAATCCACATGTACACACAGATATATTTTAAATGAATAACCAACAAGGATTTTGGAATTGTGCTCAATGTGATGTGGCAGCCTAGATGGGAAGGGAGTTTGGGGGAGAATGGATATGTGTATATGTACAGCTGAGTCCCTTTGCTGTTCCCCTGAAACTATTACAACATTGTTAATCAGATATGCCCTAATACAAAATAAAAAGCTTTTGGAAAAGAGAGGCAAGAGAGATTTAGCCAAGGATTATGTGATCTGTCCAATGGGGGTTTTGGGGTGAGTAGGGATGATGCATGGATGGGTCAACCCTAGACCTCCTTAAAAATGTCACATTTCAAATGTATTCAAAATAATGTTTTTTACTCAAATATCTCAGCCAAAAAGTCATTTCAGATAAATTAGAATAAGAAGATAAAAATCAGCCAAGTCAAATCATCTTATGCAAAGGTAAAAAGCGTGTGTGTGTAGTTGTTTCCAAAATGGAAACATATAATAATAACCTGTGACCAGCTTTTCATGTCAATAAGTGTATTTCCACAATGTAATTTCAACTGTTGGGTAGTGTCCAATAATATAAAATGATGTATTCGATTTACTATTGTTGGGCATCTAGGATGTTTCAAGCCTATAATAAATAATGTTATACTGAACAACTGTACAATTAAATCTTTGTGCTTACCCCTAGGAACAAATTTTACAAATGGAAGTGCTGGAACAAAGTATATGCACAATTTAAAATCTTTTGACAGATATCTCCAAATTATCCTTCAGGAAAGTTGTGTTAGAGTCCATATCTCACCTGTAGTGTACGAGCATGCCTGTCTCCTTGTACCTCTGCCAGCGTTGAGCAATTATAATTTTGGAAATTCTGCCTGATCATTTCAGTTGAATTTGCTATTTCCGCATTTGGATGGGAATGATCCTGCTAATGCCCTCCTCTAACACACACACACACACACACACACACACACACACACACACACACGTCTAATTGAAGTAGGTCCATTATCATCAATGAGCTGCTACAATATATACAAGAGAAGTAGTACTAAACATGACCAGAGGATTATTATGAACCATTTTCAAATATATAAGCACATGGAATGGCAGGGCTTGGAGACCATCAAAACCAATTCTTATGAGTCAACAAGTTCGAGGCATTCTGAATGCTCACATTTCTTACTGACAGTTGCTTCTACTACATGTGTATAAGCATTGTCAACTGTCAGACACTCATTCCTACTGTGGGGTGTGCGTGCGTGTGTGTTGTAGGAGGGGTGCTAACTTGTATGGAAGTTTGTTGGGAGAGGGCAAGGACAGACACAATTAGGATTTCAGGAAAAGGGTTCAAGATATTATGCAACCAGAGAAAGGTTGGGAGGGACTTGGAAGTCAGGAGTCAGATGAAGGGAAAAAGAGAGATTTCTGTTGAACATTATTATTCAGACATTGCAAACATCCCATTCTTCTCTACTTCCCAGGCACCTGGAATTCTGTGCTCCCCAAATAGCAGTCAAGCTAGGTCTCTTGGTGTCTAGTGAAGCAGGACTCTCTGCCAACCTGTGTTAGTCATAGAAGTTGGTATGAGTAAGCAAAACTTCATTGTTGGGGTAAGCCACTGAGATTCTGGGTTTGATTTATTTTGGTACTGTCTAATTTATTTATTTTAAAAACTTTTAATTTTATATTGGGATATAGCCAATTAACAATGTTGTGGGAATTTCAGGTGCACAGCAGAGTGACTCAGCCACACATATACATGCATCCATTCTCCCCCAAGCCCCGCTTCCAGCCAGGCTGCCGCATAACATCGAGCAGAGTTCCTTGTGCTATACAGTAGTTCTTTGCTGACTATTCATTTTAAACATAGTAGTTTGTTTTATTAATATATGAAAATCAAGTAGTTTATTTCCACAAAAGTCATGGGAAATAAGTGAGAAAGATACCTAAGTGATTGCCTAGAAAGATTTATAGTCTTGGACCTTCCATTCTGCACTCTTTCATTTAAGGTCAATAATTAAGACTTAGAAGCAGAGCTGCCTTGAAGATCCTTCGTCCCTCACGTGGCAGCCCTGCAGGAACCTCTTCATAAACCTCAAAGACCACCAGCCTGAAAACACACAATCAGCATCTGTAGACTTCCAGGAGTATGGTGCGCATGACATCAATCCAGTTCATTTTTTTGAAATTTTTTTTGATGTGGACCATTTAAAAAATCTTTATTAAATTTGTTATAACATTGCTTCTGCTTTATGTTTTGGTTTATTTGGTCTTGAAGCATGTGTGATCTTAGCTCTCTGACCATGGACTGAACCCACATGCCCAGCATTGGAAGGTAAAATCTAACCACTGGATTGCCAGGCAAGTCCCAACAATCCAGTTTACAAGGGCAGTGGTATCCACTTAAATTTTTTTGTAGAAAATTGAAATAAAAACCTTTATTTCAGAAACTTAGTTCACCATTTATAAATAGTCTAAAATAAAGTCAACACAAATTCAAGTTAATAGTCAGTTCAGTTCAGTTCAGTCACTCAGTTGTGTCCGACTCTTTGGAACCCCATAAATCACAGCACACCAGGACTCCCTGTCCATCACCAACTCCTGGAGTTCACTCAAATTCATGTCCATCGAGTCGGTGATGCCATCCAACCATCTCATCCTCTGTCGTCCCCTTCTCCTCCTGGTCCCAATCCCTCCCAGCATCAGAGTCTTTTCCAATGAGTCAACTCTTCACATGAGGTGGCCAAAGTACTGGAGTTTCAGCTTTAGCATCATTCCTTCCAATGAACACCCAGGACTGATCTCCTTTAGGACACACTAGTTGGACCTCATTGCAGTCCAAGGGACTCACAAGAGTCTTCTCCAACACCACAGTTCAAAAGCATCAATTCTTCGGCTCTCAGCTTTCTTCACAGTCCAACTCTCACATCCATACATGACCACCAGAAAAACCATAGCCTTGACTAGACGGACCTTTGTTGGCAAAGTACTCTCTGCTTTTAAATATGCTATCTAGGTTGGTCATAACTTTCCTTCCAAGAAGTAAGTGTCTTTTAATTTCATGGCTGTAATCACCATCTGCAGTGATTTTGGAGCCCCCAAAAATAAAGTTTGACACTGTTTCCACTGGTTCCCCATCTATTTGCCATGAAGTGATGGGACCAGATGCCATGATCTTAGTTTTCTGAATGTTGAGCTTTAAGCCAACAGTTTCACTCTCCTCTTTCACTTTCCTCAAGAGGCTTTTTAGTTCCTCTTCACTTTCTGCCATAAGGGTGGTGTCATCTGCATATCTGAGGTTATTGATATTTCTCCTGGCAATCTTGATTCCAGCTGTGTTTCTTCCAGCCCAGCATTTCTCATGATGTACTCTGTATAGAAGTTAAATAAGCAGAGTGACAATATACAGCCTTGACGTACTCCTTTTCCTATTTGGAACCAGTCTGTTGTTCCATGTCCAGTTCTAACTGTTGTGTCATGACCTGCATACACCTTTCTCAAGAGGCAAGTCAGGTGGTCTGGTATTCCCATCTTTTTCAGAATTTTCCGCAGTTTATTGTGATCCACACAGTCAACGGCTTTGGCATAGTCAATAAAGCAGAAATAGATGTTTTTCTGGAACTTTCTTGCTTTTTCAATGATCCAGCGGATGTTGGCAATTTGATCTCTGTTCCTCTGCCTTTTCTAAAACCAGCTTGAACATCTGGAAGTTCACAGTTCACATATTGCTGAAGTCTAGCTTGGAGATTTTTGAGCATTACTTTACTAGCGTGTGAGATGAGTGCAATTGTGTGGTAGTTTGACCATTCTTTGGCATTGCCTTTGTTTGGGACTGGAAAGAAAACTGACCTTTTCCAGTCCTGTGGCCACTGCTGAGTTTTCCAAATTTGCTGGCTTATTGAGTGCAGCACTTTCACAGCATCATCTTTCAGGATTTGAAATAGCTCAACTGGAATTCCATCACCTCCACTAGCCTTTGTTCATATGATGCTTTCTAAGGCCCACTTGACTTCACATTCCAGGATGTCTGGCTCTAGGTGACTGATCACACCATTGTGATTATCTGGGTCATGAAGATCTTTTTTATACAGTTCTCCTGTGTATTCTTGCCACCTCTTAATATCTTCTGCTTCTGTTAGGTCCATACCATTTTTGTCCTTTATCGAGCCCATCCTTGCCTGAAATGTTCCCTTGGTATCTCTAATTTTCTTGAAGAGATCTCTAGTCTTTCCCATTCTGTTGTTTTCCTCTATTTCTTTGCATTGATCGCTGAAGAAGGCTTTCTTATCTCTTCTTGCTATTCTTTGGAACTCTGCATTCAGATGCTTATATCTTTCCTTTTCTCCTCTGCTTTTTGCTTCTCTTTTTTTCACAGCTATTTGTAAGGCCTCCCCAGACAGCCATTTTGCATTTTTGCATTTCTTTTCCATGGGGATGGTCTTGATCCCTGTCTCCTGTACAATGTTACGAACCTACATCCATAGTTCTTCAGGCACTCTATAAGATCTAGTCCCTTAAATCTATTTCTCACTTCCACTGTATAATCATAAGGAATTTGATTTAGGTCATACCTGAATGGTCTAGTGGTTTTCCCTACTTTTTCAATTTCAGTCTGAATTTGGCAATAAGGAGTTCACGATCTGAGCAACAGTCAGCTCCTGGTCTTGTTTTCCTGACTGTAAAGAGCTTCTCCATCTTTGGTTGCAAAGAATATAATCAATCTGGTTTCGGTGTTGACCATCTGGTGATGTCCATGTGTAGAGTCTTCTCTTGTGTTGTTGGAAGAGGGTTTTGCTATGACCAGTGCATTCTCTTGGCAAAACTCTATTAGTCTTTGCCCTGCTTCATTCCATACTCCAAGGCCAAATTTGCCTGTTACTCCAGGTGTTTCTTGACTTCCTACTTTTGCATTCCAGTCCCCTATAATGAAAAGGACATCTTTTGGGGGGTGTTAGTTCTAAAAGGTCTTGTAGGTCTTCATAGAACCATTCAACTTCAGCTTCTTTAGTGTTACTCATTGGGGCATAGGCTTGAATTACCATGATATTGAATGGTTTGCCTTGGAAACGAACAGAGATCATTCTGTCATTTTTGAGATTGCATCCAAGTAGTGCATTTCGGACTCTTTTGTTGACCTTGATGGCTACTCCATTCCTTCTAAGGGATTCCTGCCCACAGTGGTAGATGGTCATCTGAGTTAAAGTCACCCATTCCAGTCCATTTCAGTTCGCTGATTCCTAGAATGTCGACGTTCACTCTTGCCATCTCCTGTTTGACCACTTCCAATTTGCCTTGATTCATGGACCTAACATTCCAGGTTCCTATGCAACATTGTTCTTTACAGCATTGGACCTTGCTTCTATCACCAGTCACATCCACAACTAGGTATTGTTTTTGCTTTGGCTCCATCCCTTCATTCTTCCTGGAGTTATTTCTCCACTGATCTCCAGTAGCATATTGGGCACCTACCGACCCGGGGAGTTCCTTTTTCAGTATCCTATCTTTTTCCCTTTTCCTACTGTTCATGGGGTTCTCAAGGCAAGAATACTGAAGTGGTTTGCCATTCCCTTCTCCAGTGGACCACATTCTGTCAGAACTCTCCACCATGACCCACCCGTCTTGGGTGGCCCCACAGGGCATGGCTTAGTTTCATTGAGTTAGACAAGGCTGTGGTCCGTGTGACCAGATTGGCTAGTTTTCTGTGATTATGGTTTCAGTGTGTCTGCCCTCTGATGCTCTCTTGCAACACCTACCGTCTTACTTGGGTTTCTCTTACCTTGGACTAGGAGTATCTCCTCAGGGCCACCCCTCCTGCCCTTAAATGTGGAGTAGCTTCTCTCGGCCCTCCTGCACCTGTGCAGCCACTGCTCCTTGGACGTGCTCCTCTTGGCTGCCTCCCCTGACCTTGGGCGTGTGGTAGCTCAGCATTGAAAAAAGGCTACCCACTCCAATATTCTGGCCTGGAGAATCCATGGACTGTATAGTCCATGGTGTCGCAAAGAGTCAGACATGACTGAGCAACCTTCACTTCACTTCACTTTATTTTTCATAGCATTAAAAAATAACTTTTCTAAAAGGTCATAAGCACATGAATAAACTGTTTGACACAGAATATTTAATTGGTTTGGAATAAGAAAATGATATATGCAGATGATACCACTCTAATGGCAGAAAGTGAAGAGGAACTAAAGAGCCTCTTGATGAGGTGAAATAGGAGAGTGAAAAAACTGGCTTAAAATTCAATATTTGAAAAACTAAGATCATGGCATCCAGTCCTATCAGTTCATGTCAAATAGAAGGAGAAAAATCAGGAAAAGTGACAGATTTTATTTTCTTGCAGACAGTGACTGCAGCCATGGAATTAAGAGACACTTACTCATTGGAAGGAAAGTCTATGATAACCCTAGACAGTTAATTAAAAAAGCAGAGTCATCCCTTTGCTGACAAAGGTCTGTAGAGTCAAAATTATGGTTTTTCCAGTAGTCACATACAGATGTGAAAGTTGGACCAAAAAGAAGGCTGAATCCTGAGAATTGATGCTTTTGAACTGTGGTGTTGGAGAATACCCTTGAGAGTCCCTTGGACTGCAAGGAGATCAAACCAGTCAATCCTAAAGGAAATAAACCCTGAATATTCATTGGAAGGACTGATGCTGAAGCTGAAACTCCAATACTTTGGCCACCTGATGTAAAGAGCTGACTCACTGGAAAAGACCTTGATTCTGGGAAAGACTGAAGGCCAAAGGAGAACAGGGTAGCAGAGGATGAGATGGTTAGATAGCATCACCAACTCAATGGACATAAATGTGAGCTAACTCCAGGAGACAGTGAAGGACAGGGAAACCTGGCTTGTTGCAGTCCATGGAGTCACAAAGCGTTGGACATGACTTAGTGAATGAAAAATAACAAGAAAATGAGTGCTTTCAAAGTGTTGAAGCAAAAATTTTGAAGGCATGCTATTGTTAAAAGCATCAGACAACTGATTCTTGATTCTGATGTCCTTAGGATTCTAAAATATCCCAGTGATGACTGATTCTTCCATATTAGAAAAACAAAGCTAAACACTTAAAGCTATTCTCAAAAACTGTAAGATAACACATCTTCTTCCCTATTAATACACCATCTCTTCAAAAAAATTTTATACATATTTTGATCAAATTGCACACTACTCAGTGTGCAACTAAGTAGGCCTGGTCAATCAGAGACTACTTGGCTGCTGGAGTCAAGGTGGCCAAGAGTAGGAGGCTGTAATGTTAGAATGAACACTACATCCTTAAGACATTATGTGAGGTGCAAAAAAGGAGTGGTCAAGTGAACACTTAAAGGGAAAAAAATCTTCATTAAATCTTGACTCTCTTCCTATTTTGGGAAAAGGATTTTCTGGGGGATGATTGTGATAGAGCTTTTTTTTAAACCTTAAGTGAAATTCCCTGGGGATTTTAAACAGCAGGCAGCCCAAAGGAAAGCTCACAATTAATCAATTAATGTGACCATTGTGCAAAGACTGGTAAAGAAGACCAGGAGAAAAATCACCCCAGTCCTGAATTAACAGGACTGGCTATTTACATCAATCAGAGAAGCCGCTGCCAGAACTTTGTTTTACCTTGCACTGTGTGGGTCTGCTCTATCCAGGAGCAGGATTTTAATGATACATATTTTATAAAGAACAGCTATATGCTGCCTTGGAAACTCAGCAGAGTCCTGTCCTGTGATGACAGAGTACCTCTCCCTCTCTCAATATTGGAACCCTCGGAGCTGCTTGTTATAAATTACCAATATTTGGAGCCCTTCTGATAATGCTCTGTTACATTATACTTTAATGCAGAATCAAAAGAAATTTTGACAATTAAGGATATGCAAATTAGATTTTCTGAACTCTGAAGATGTCTTTCCTGATTTTAAATCTTATATATACAGTTTGGGATATAACAAATATCTTTGGTATTGCAATTAACAAAGTTTCAGGAAAAAAATTCCATCATGTGCCAGTGCAAATGCCAAATAATATATCACAGCAACTACATAGGTGATGGCTAATTTTATGTGTCAACTTAGCTGGGCCACAAAGTGCCCAGTTATTTGGTCAAACGTTACTCTGGGTATGTGTATGAGGGTGTTTTGGGATGAGATTAACATTTGAGTTCTTAGACTGAATAAAGCAGATTGCTCTCCCTGTTGTGGGTGGGCCTCATTCAATCAGTTGAAGATCTAATAGAACAAAAAGACTGGCTTTATGAGTAAGAAAATTTTCTTCTGCCTGACTGCCTTCAAGTTGGACACTGGTTTTTTCCTGCCTTCAGACTTGAACTGAAATAGGGGCTCTTCCTGGGCCCCTAGCCTATAGACTCTGGGCTGGAAATACATCGCCTGCTAAGGTCTCAGACCTTTGAACCTGAACTGAAACTCAATCATCAGCTCTCTTGGGCCTCCAGTTTGCCAACTGCAGATTTGAGGACTCAGTCTCTATAGTCACAAGAGTGTCCCTATAAACAGTGTTATAAGAAATTCACCAATATCTTATAGTAAATCTAGATAGAGGATAGGTTGGTAGATAGATACATTGATAGATTATAGATAGATAAACAGATGACAGGCAGATAGATAGATTGATAGATACAGAGATATGGGTTATATCAGCCTAATTGGTTCTGTTTCTTCAGAGAACACTGGCTAATGCAGTAGGAAATGACACCATGTCTGAGGGTCACGATGCTTTTTAATCACTGAAAAATAGGACACTTAAAAATTACTTTTGGACTTCCTTGCTGGTTCAGTGGTTAACAATCTGCCTGCCAAGGCAGGGGACTTGGGTTTGATCCCTGCTTTGGGAGGATTCCACATGCCATGTAGCAATTGAGCCCATGGACTGGAAGTACTGAGCTCATGTACCACAATTACTGAAGCCCACATGCCCTAGAGCTCTGCTCTTCAGCAAGAGAAGCCATCGTGATTAGAAGCCTGCTCACCACGATGAGGAGTAGCCCCCACTCTCTGAGACTAGAGAAAGCCCGTGTGCAGCAACAAAGATGTGGCACAGCCAAAAGAATTAAAAACTAAAAAAGTAAAACTTAATACTTTCAACTTTACACTGGATCTAGGTAACACTGAGAGGGACTGCTTTGCGGTTTGTTTCAGATCCTGTATATTATTTACTTAATTAGGATAATTTCCAGAGAATATATTCAGTGTTAATCTATCACTCTGGAAGTAAATAATAGCTAAGGAGCAGAAATATCTGATGTTTTCTTGTAAACAAGGCGGCTGATGTTATCAACTCTTCTCTACAGTTAATTAAGAAGGGTGAATTGGTTTTGCCTGCCTGAGTTTTCAAATTTCTGGCCATTAAAAAATCGTATTGCTGGTTTATTTTATACTTGACTCATGTGCAACCTTAGAGTACAAGATCTGAAGTATTTGCTCTTTCCTAAGTCCAGTGTTCTCCAGGACTTCTATTTCCTTGCATATTTCAGTACTTTGGTCTGGGGCAGGGTGGGGCGGGGTGGGAAGACGATCCTAGGATATGTCCCTATGGCATATGTCCCATATGTCCCTATGGCAGACACCGCTGCTTCGCATCCTCAGTATTCTAGTTCAAGTGCCATCTTCTCTGGGAGTCTTTTCTTAGTCTCCAGAAAACCTGGAAAAACTCTTCTAAAGTTTCCAGAAGCATTCACCTCTACTATGGTGATCATGCTACTTGTTCCATCTGTTTATTTTAACCCCTGCCTTCCCACTGGAAGGCAAACTTCTGGAGACAGGATCTTCTTTTATTTTTTCCATATGGTGTTGCTGTAATATGAACGTTAGCACTTACTGAGCACTGATGTCCTGAAAATCTTTTTACAAATTATTTGTCTTTTTGACAACACTGTGGGCTCATATGAGTAACTCTATCTTAAGCTGAGGACACTTAGGTGTGGACAGGTTAAGTAGCTTCCTTACTCTCATATTGATCAATCTTCTCTTCCAATTGGCTGATTTATAGAGCCTTCAGCCTATAAATTTTCTTTGTGGAATAACTTTCTGGGTGTCTGCTGCCAGTAGTTCTGGGATTTCCTTATTCATGAAGAGTCTGGCTTTTGTTGGCTGGAGGTGAGCTACCTACCCACTTGAGTGTGATGAAAGTAAAAGAGCTAGTTTTTTACTCATGTCTGACTCTCTGAGACCCCATGGACTGTAGCTCACCATCAAATCCCATAAGAGGAACAAGTCAAGTTCAAGGCAGGCTGATCCTGAGGCTCAGTAAGTGCCTGACAAGTATGCTACTTTCATTTTTTCAGCTTTATTGAGGTATAATTGATGAATAAAGATTGTATATATTTGAGGTGAACAACATGAAGTTTTGAAGTCTGTATACATTGTGAAATGATTTCCACAATCCAACTAATTAGCAGAAACAGATCCATCATTTCACATAGTTACTTTTTTAATTAATTTTTTTTGGGGTGGGCACTGAGCTGGGTCTTCATTGCAGTCTATGGGCTTCTCTAGTTGTGGCAGGGGCTTAGTTGCTCCTCAGCATGTGGGATCTTAGTTCCTTGACCAGGGATTAAACCCACATCCCCTACCTTGGAAGGCAAATTCCTAATCACTGGACCACCAGGGAGGTTCCTAATTAATTTTTATTGGTGTATCATTGCTTTACAATGTTGTGTTAGCTTCTACTGTACAGTAAAGTGAATTGGCTATATGGATACATGTATCATCTCTTCTTTCAGACTTCCTTTCCATTTAAGCCACCACAGAGCACTGAGCAGAGTTCCCTGAGCTATACAGTAGGTTCTCATTAGTTATCTATTTTATATGTAGTATCAATAGTGTCCACATGTCAATCCCCATCTCCCAATTCATCTCACTCCTCTCCCTTCCCCCCTTTGGTGTTCATATGTTTGTTCTCTATGTCTGTGTCTCTATTCCCTTTTCTTTTTCCTTCTAGTGAGAACACTTAAGATCTACCCTCTTAGAAAACTTCAAGTATGCATTACAGTATTGTTAACTCTAGTTATCAGGCTGTACATAAGCTCTCTGGAATTGACTCATCCAGCATAACTGGAACTTTGTGCCTGATGAGCAATAGCTCCCGTTTCTCCCTACCACACAGCCCTTAGCAACCACCATTCTACTCTGCTTCTGAGTCTATCAGATTTCACATATGAGTACGATCATAAGGTATTTTATCTTTCTACTTCTGGCTTATCTAACTTAGCATAACATCCTCCAGGTTCATCTGTGTTGTTGCAAGTGGCAATATTTTCTTTTTTTTTTTTTTTTTTTAAGGCTGAGTGCTATTCCATTGTACATATATACGGCACTCTCTTTATCCATTCATCCACTGATGGACAGTTAGGTTGCTACCATTTCTTTTGCGTGCATGCGTGCTCAGTCATGCCCAACTCTTTGTGACCCCATGCACTGTAGCCCACCTGACTTCTCTGTCCATGGAATTTTCCAGGTAAGAATACTGGAATGGGTAGCCATTTCCTACTCCAGAGGATATTCCTGACCCAGGGATCAAATCCCTGTCTCCTGAATTGAAAGGCAGATTCTTTACCTCTGTGCCACCTGGGAAGTTACCATTTCTTGGTTGTGGGGAATAATGTTGTAATGACAACAGGAATGCGGATGTCTCTTCCAGGTACTGTTTCCATTTTCTTTGGACATGTACCCATAAGTGGGACTGCTGGATCATATGGTAGCGATTCTTAATTATTCTAAAATAAATATTTTTACTTGGATTAAAATGGTAATTTTTAAATTGAAAATTAAATCTATTTTAAAATCTGTAAAGAACCTCCATAGTGGCAGAACCAATCTGCACTCCCACCAACAATGTATGAGGATTCCCTTTTCTCCACATCCTCACCAATACTTGTTATCTCCTGTCCTCTTGATAGCCTTCATTTCTTTTTTATTTTCTCTCCCTCTCACATGAAGATGCAATTTCCAGATTTTATATACAATACCCAAATGTTCTATTAATGGTGATTTTGAGGGGATGAGAAAGAGCAATGGTGGAGGGAGAACCCTGTCTGTGGACAGTGAAGAGGAGAGAACGCTATGGGAGTGAGGTCAGCAGGCCCTCCTGGTCTCTGGACCGGGTTATTTCTCTCCCAACCCCAGCTCACCTGCACCTTTCCCTGCAGTGTTCCCTGTCCCTCCCTTGACCTCCCTGTGCCTCATGGGGTCTCCATCCCTTGTGCCCCTCTCAGGCTATAACTGAACATCTGAGAGAAACCCCTGATGGGCCCATTGCAGTTTGTGGGTCCCTCCTGAAAGTGTCTTGATCCTGGTCAGGAGGTTAAATGTTGGAGAGAAAGCCTTGTTCAAGGAGCTTCAACCTGTTTGAATCAGTCAAGGAGAAAGACAGGTGCTGGAAATTGGACGCCAGTTCGCAGGAGGCCTGCTGGAGATGATCTAAGAATGCATCCGGTTTTCCAAAAGAGCCACACATCTGAGGGAGGTCCTTGACCTTAAGTGGTCAAGCTCAGTTTGGAAGTTTCCAGTTTTGAGCTCACACAAGTGAAGAAAAACCAAAGACTTGTCTGTCACAAGGGACTTTAAAGTACCTATCAGTGTTTTACCTCTGGAGAACCACCCAGCAATTCCTAAATTTATATTATGTCCGCATCATTTAATCTATGTTCATAGGAAGGAATTCTGAGTAAATGAGTGAACCTCTGAGTCAATGAGTAAATCTTGAACTGAAACAGCTTAGAGAGGACTGATGTCCCAGAAACAGGATCTTCAAGTCTCCAGCAAATCGTTGAAGCCGCCTGTGATGCTCTCATTAGATAAGGATGCAAATTACCTTTGGTGTGACTTCTCAGAAGACGCCTCTTTTTGGAATGAATATAAAGTTGTTTCCAGGCTCTCTTGAGAAAACAGATAATGAATACCTCTTTCAAAGACTTGTGCCAAATGTCCATATTGTTTTCAAGTCCTTCCCATGACCAGGGAAGTAGGCAGGAGGCCAGTAAGTTGTTGGATTAACAAGTTAAGTAGTAGAGTGTTAAAGAGATTTTCTTTTTCACAGTCAAAACATGGGTCCAGTGGTGGCTGCGCCACTCACATAAGACTTGAATCATCACACAGTTATGATTATGTCAGTAGTTAGTAAAGGAATAGAGGATGAGATGGTTGGATGACATCACCGACTCTATGGACATGAGTTTGAGCAAGCTCTGGGAATTGGTGAGACACGGAAGCCTGGTGTGCTGCAGTCCATGGGGTCGCAAAGAGTCAACACAACTGAATTGAGCTGAGAAAAGAAAACCCCAAGATGTAATTAGAAAATGAAAATTTGGATTCATTCAGAATTTTATTCTCTTGCGCCTATCTGCTAGATGGTCCTGCAACACAGGTGAACATCTGTGTTCTAGGAAATGAAAAGACACGAGGAGTCTCCTCCTAGAGGAGGCACGGTGGAGGGCACCAGTTCTACCATCACAGACCCCTCCTCAGTCAAGACACCTGTATTTTTTACCAAACAGTTTCCACTTGTAGGTACCTCTATGTCTGTGAAGAAGAGTGACTGTTAAAATATAAAGGTAATTAGGGGGCTCTCCAGGTGGTGCCAGTGGTAAAGAACCTGAGACATAAGAGACTCAGGTTCAACCCCTGGGTTGAAAAGATCCCCTGGAGGATGGCATGGCAACCCAGTCCAGTATTCTTGCCTGGAGATTCCCATGGACAGAGGAGCCTGGCGGGCTATAGTCCATAGGACTGAAAATAGTTGGATGTGACTAAAGTGACTCAGCACATTTTTCTATAATACAAGGAAACTGGACTAGGAAATTAACTATGTTCAGTGCCTTCTTGGTTGAAGAAGCCCATATTCCCAGGAGAATGACTGAAACTCTGCAGTGGTGGCCAAGTGATTCAAGGGGTTCTAAACAAACCACCATGAATGTTGGGGCCCCCTTAAATGTCCCCTCGAAGTGACAAGTCTTTCTGCAAAAGACATAGGTGCCACTGCGCCCAGACAGGATGTTATACTCTGAACCTTTGTTCTGTGAGCTGATCTGGGCACTGTGTCCTGAGGTGGGGATTCACGGGTATCAGTATCTCCCTTACCTAATTAGAAGAGTCACAGACTCACCAAATGACCTCACTGCACTTAAACTTGATATTCAGCCCAGACTTATGGGAGCATCTCTCTATTATAATTTCATGCACAGCTATCACTATGACCAGTATAAATAAGAGTTTGTGACAGGGGCTTATTTCAAATGTCCTTGCCAGTCAGTGCAGACTGTGGACCATGGGAGACACGAGGCTGCTATTTTCTTGTAAAATGCAGCTAATAAATATGTAAATCAGACTATCTTTATTCATAACCTGACAGGGATCAGACAGGAGACAACAGCCAAAAAAACACTATGTTACCTATAATATTAAGTGATTTAATACCTCAAAACCTCAAACACTGGGATAAAAGCATGAAAGAACCCTGTTTTTTCCTGGCCAATTCTTGGCAAGGAATATTTAACATACTTGTCAGTGCTTCCTGTACACACGCTTGGATCTTGATAGATATACTGTTGCCTTTTCTAAGCCACCTTGTGCTTATTACATGGTGGGTGACCCCTTCTGATATTACCTCACTGTCAGAAGGTGCTTCTTCATCTGTGGTCCAACCTTTCTTATTTAGCTATTCAGAGGCTTCAAAGTGGCAGCTTAATACCCATGTTCTTATCTTCTTCATGGGTTCTAGGACCCCACGAGGTGGGGGAAGCCCCTTGAGTCAATCCTCTGCCGCCCTCCCCTTCATCTTGACCCGCCAGGCTGCTGATGTCTGATTCCCCCGAGATCTGTGTTGCCAGGAGAGCTATAAGAAGCCAAGGAGCTCATTTTCTTCAGAGACGGGTTTCTCTCTGGGTCATCCAATTATCCTCACTCAGCAGAGTAATCACTGAGACTCTGTGCACTGTTGGAATTGAAGGAATTTGACAGGTCATCCACCAGGTTTACACATTGAATCTCTGGAGGAAAAAGCCCCAGAAAGGCAGAGATGGAGCCTCAGTCTGGCACCATCATCTCCCAGCTCTGTGCCCTGTCCTTGGGTGGGTTAGGTCACTTCTCAGCCACCAAACTGGGATAATGATGTTCACTGTGAAGATGAGAAGAGGTCCCTGAGGTGGCAGGCTTACACAGTAAGTGGCACAAGGTAGACACGCGGCAAATGTGAGTTTCTGTCCCTCATTGCTTTCTTGTCCCAATAATGAGTTTATGTTAAACTTGGGGTCATATGGCTGAAAACATTCTTCCTCAAATAGTAAACATTTTTCTCATGATTTATGACTTCTATGGCCCTTTTGCATGTATTGTTTCATTTCACCCTGGCAAGTAGAGCTAGTGAGTGTCACCCACATATTATATAAGAGTGTGTGGGGTCTTGGAGAGGGTAAGCCTTTGTGGTCTTCCCTCATCCTGCTGTGTGCATCCTGTGAATCCTGCTCCATGTTTTCTCTCTTCCATAGCACTTATCGGCCACCCCTGTGGCACAAGATAGTGCGTCCGACTCCAGAGCACTCCTCGTTTGTATCTTATATAACTACCATGTTTACTGTTGGTCGTCTGTCTATGCCTGCTAGCATCTGACCTTCACAATGACATCAAACTGTTCTGCTTATTTCCTGCACTAGCCCAAGGACCCAGAATGGTGCCCAGAAAGGAATATTTTTCCCACTCAATATTTGATGAACAAACTGACCAAACTCATGCCTTTAGTAAGGGACAGAAGGGGCTCAAACCCCAAACTCCTAAATATATATTCCATTCATCACCTAGCAAGGGTGTGACATTTATTAGTACTAAAGAGCATTTGAGCTGATTAAGATGGAGAGATGACAGGGAAGAGGGAAACAGAGAAAGAGGGAAGGAAGAGAGAAAGAGGGGAGAAAAGGAAAGAGGAGGAAAAAGTGAGAATCTAGGGAGGGGTGCACAGGGAGCTTGCAACGTTGTCTCCTCTAGCACACAAGAAGGGTAATGCTTGCTTTTTAATGTTTATTTACTTTTATTTTGGCTGTATCAGGTCTTCGTCACAGCACGTGGGCTCTCTAGTTGTGGTACATGGGCTTAGTTGCCCTGCTCACTTGGGATCTTAGCTCCCTGACCAGGAACTGAACCTGGTCCCTGGCATTGGAAGGCAGATTCTTAACCACTGGACCACCAGGGAAGTCTCATGAGGGGGCATCATTATACTCACGCCCGGACTGCCCAGCTGCTTGGTGGATAATGCCTTGAAATACAGGATGAGCAATGAGGTGTCTGCCCCAGCTCCCTCACAGACTAGGCACTATCCCACCAGACATTTCAGCTCATGGCATCCCCTTTAGAATGTCACTGTGATACGAAGAACCTCCTACTCAGTTCAAGATATGACTGCTGGGAGCAAGAGAAGTAATACATTTTTTTAACTGTGCAAGCCTAGGACTACATCACTCTGGATGCTTAGACCTGGCCCCAGAGGTGGGTGTCGTCTTCCAGGGCAGGTGCACAGTAGTCACACTGAAGACATTTTAGTAATTCTGTGTACTATTTAGAAGGAAAGACACCAGAAGGTCTGATCAGGAAGAGTAACATTATTTCCCAGAAGCTTCACCAAAGTTCAAGGGAAAAGGGAAACTGGAATTTAAGTCATTTTGAGTCTGTGTAGGTAGCTTTCTGAAAAGGAAAGCCCACCCCACACCCAAAAGTCTGTTCTCAGAAACGTTTATGTGATGAGTTGTGGAAACTTCTTGTGCCCAAACCATGATGGGAGCATTTCCTGTCTTCCTTGAGTCAGCAAATGTCAGAGCAGAAGACCTCCCTTTTTCCAGCAGAGCCTGGCACCGGAAGGAGCCACTAATGTCACTGTGCACCTCTCTCCACCAACGCGCTCACATACTGGGGACCCTGTGGGCCATTTCCTTCCTCATTCAACGGATTCCTGTTATTTGAGATAGTCACTGTTTACAAAGTCACTTCAGACACAGAATTAGTGAATTCTGAACTACTACTTCTAGGGGAAATACATGGCTAGCTTCCTGAGAACCTCTGATCACATTTTCATCAAACCATAAGTACATAAACTTGGTCTTTGTGTTTCTGTTTAAAGACACCTTATTCAACAGAAAATTGGTTCACTGAGTTCATGATTAACAGCACTATGACTCATGGCTGAATGAAACTTATCTTATACATTTATTTTCTTCAAAAGGCGTGTCACAGCCTTCTTGCACTTAGGGGCACTGAACAGCACTGCCCTTGGGGACCATTCCAAACAGCAAAATCACCAACAAAGAGTACAGAAATGTGAAACACGTGGCTCTAAATAGACCGTGAAAAGAACACTTGCTTACAGTCTGAGAACTGAAACAAGAAGCAGAGTGTCACCTTCTTTGACTTCCACTGGGAATGTGTGTCCTGGGGAATTCAAATTTTTGCCACTCTCTGCATGTCTGCAAGTGACCGCCAGTTTCATGAGTATTGACTTTGAGTTGCAAATAAATGTTGGCAGTATGTGAATTCACAAATATGGAATCTGTGAATAAAGAGGACTGGCTGTATTTACAGAAAGTGGTTGGCAGTGCTGTGAGGTTTCTGGTAGAAGAGACTTAGATTGGTATGCCAATAAGCTCTACCAGCAGTTCATCAACTTTGCCCACAAGATAACAAGCTGAAAAGTCTTCAGTAAAGCCTCTGTGGGCTCAACAATACTCCATACCATCAAATCATAATCAAATTATCACACATTCATTCCATATTTGGTCCTGGAAGCCAAGATGTGGCAGTGGGGGATAAGAGACCAACTAAAGGAGAAATTATCACTATCATCTCCATCACCATCCTCACTACCACCACCGCTAGCATCATCACCACCATCAACAATAAAACATGAAGCACTTATAGTGTCCTAATGCTGTTCCAACCACTCTACGTGATTAATTTTTACAACTCAGGAATGCCAGTTCTGTTACTATCCTTATATCGTCAAAGAAGACACTGAGTCTCAGTGAGGTTAAGCACCTGGCTAGTTTCAATAAGGAGAAATGTGTACCTTTCCTGTGAACAACAGATGAGTTTCTTTGAAAAACTTCAAGGTGTAGGTCAAATCCTGATTTGTTTCCCATAGTACCTTTGAAAAAAGTGGATGTGAAACCATCTATCTTCAGAGGGTTGCAAAATAGTGCGAAGGCACTTGATGCCACTGAATTGTGCGTGTAAAATGGTAAGTCATATATTTTACCAGAAAACACACACATGTGTGTGCATGCAGGTGTACACACACACACACACACACACACACACACACACATATACATAAACCGTGAGTAGAATAGTCTGTATTTCCCCAAACCCATCATGAGAGTCAACATCTTCCGTGCCTTTGCATTTGCTGTTCCTTTTATCTGAATGCCTTTTCTTGATCTGTCTGCTTATTCACCCTACAAAACATGCCACGAGCAGGTCATCTCCTTGGTGAATCCTTTTCCTTTCCTGCTTTCTTCACCCTCTCTACCCACAGAGATAATCTCTCCCTCCTCTGAAGCAGTTCTGGACCTCTTTGTATCTGTTATTATTGCACATAAGATGAAAGTGAAAGTCACTCAGTCGTGTCTGACTCTTTGCAACCCCTCCTTGGAATTCTCCAGGCCAGAATACTGGAGTGGGTAGCCTTTCCCTTCTCCAGGGGATCTTCCCAACCCAGGGATCGAATCCAGGTCTTTATCATTGCAGGTGGATTCTTTACTAGCTGAGCCACAAGGGAAGCCCTGTTCATTGCAAATATTTGTTCATGCATATTTTGTTCCTGCTTTGTTTGCATCTCTCAGGACTGTTTTAGTTTCTGGCACACAGCAAATGCTCAATAGATGCATGCAGCACAGAAAGAAAGTTTTACTAACCAATTTACAACATCATTCAAGTGATCACATCTGGAACTAGGCCTAAGACTTGAAATGAAGGGAGAAATTGTCATTGTGAGTTTAGACCCATGGTCCTCTCCATCCCAGAGATTTGTTTGAAAGTGGCAATTGCTTTTCATTATCAGGGCAGCCTGCCTTCAGTGATGTCAATCTAAAACCATCTAGGAATGCCATCCATGAAATTATCTAAACTTTTCTGAAGCAAAACTGACATCATATGACATTTTTATTTTACTCAAAGCTTGCCTATCCATTTCTTTAAAAAAAACTGGAGTATAGTTGCTTTACAATGTTGTGTTAGTTTCTGCTGTACAGCACAGTGAATCAGCTATATCCTAAAAATCCCTTTATTTTGCCATCAACCAGGCACAGTGTGGCAACCTGGGGTGGTGGTACCAACAGTTAGACTGAAAATTGGAGACCTGCCTGGGTTCCAGTTCCAACACTACCACTGTCTAGCCCTTTGGGTGTGGGTAGGGATGTAAATGTTCTGGCTCACAGCTTTCCTCTCTGTAGCATGGAACTAATGCTCTGTTCTTTGTCTTAACAGGATTGTCCCAACTATCAAATGAGACAGTACATGTTAAATATCTTTAAAACTTGTAAAGCATCTTGAAAACAGAAAGTGGTTTTGTAATCAGGTATGGATGAAGAGCGTGACCTGCTATGTCAGTAAACAGAGGATGTTGTGGGTTGTGGTCATCAAGTCCTCAGCCACTGCAGCAACGCCCACTGTACACCCTGATGTGAGTCAGGATGGACAAAGACAGGATAGTGGCCTTAGGTAATTAAGTTGCATATCAAATGAATGATTTCAGTGAGCCCACACTTGCATCTTTCCATACATAGAAAAGCATGAAACATATTAACTTGAGATGTCTGGTTTTCTTTAAGTAACATAATCTTTGATGTTTTGACTACCTGTTGAAAAAAATTTGCACAACATGAGAGTTGCGAGTTAAGTTTTATTTTGGGGCAAAATGAGGACTGCAGTCCCAGAGACAGCATTTCAGATAGTTCTGAGAAATTGCTCTGAGGAGGTAAAGGGAAAAGTGAAGGTGAAAGTCACTCAGTCCTGTCCAACTCTTTGCGACCCCATGGACTACACAGTCCATGAAATTCTCCAGGCCAGAATACTGGAGTGGGTAGCTGTTCCCTTCGCCTGGGGATCTTCCCAACCCAGGGATTGAACCTGGGTCTCCTGCATTGCAGGCGGATTCTTTACCAGCTGAGCCACAAGGGAAGCCCGGTTATATAGAACATTTGCAACAAAGGGAAGATAGAACATCAAAAGATGATTGTTAATTACAGAAAACCAGATACCCCCAGTTAAGCACTTAAGTGCTTTTCTATATATGGGAAGATGTCAGAGTTTGGACTCACTGAAATCATTCCTTTGATATGAACTTCAGCTATTTGGGTCCAGTGTTCTGTGTTTTCACATCCTGAGTGCCCTCAGAGCTCACCATGGAGAGTGGCTGCAGACTGAGGGCTTCTAGATGACGGGTATTCTTTTCCTTCCTGAGATCCCTCAGGGTTCACTAGCTCACCATCCTAGTGACTGCAATTGTTGGTGACTGTGACATCTGTTGCTTATTGATGTGGCAGGAAATATTCCATTTCTTACTGGATTCTGTTGCAAAACTCTCCTATATCCTGGCTCCTTCCTTACCTCTGGTGCAGTCCCTCAAACTCAAGAGACTGCCTTCTGGGCTTGAGTTTTCAGAAAAATCCACCAAATAAAACAAACTCTCACCTGTAAGTTGTACTTTTTTTTCCAGTTGACATAGATTTATCAGTGTAATATCTAGCTTCCTTTCCGCATGTGTGCACATGTGCTCAGTTGCATCTGACTCTTTGTAACCCCATGAACTGTAGCCCACCAGGCTCCTCTGTCCATGGAATTCTGTAGGCAAGAATACTGGAGTGGGTTGCCATTTCCTTCTCTAGGGGATCTTCCTGACCCAGGGATTGAACCCATGTCTCCTGCACTGGCAGGCAATTCTTTACCACTGAGCCACCTGGGAAGCTCTCTTTTTCCCATATATGTCTCTTTTCAAGACCTAAGTGGGCTCTGCTGTAACAGGACCTCATGACATAGCAGAGGGCATAATATAGGCTGCACATCACTGCCTCCTACCCCCACACTCATGCAGACATCATTAATCAACCACAGTACTGCTTATGATCCTCCTGAATGCACTGCTCTGTGTAGGGCATTTTTTTTTTTTAATTTACTTACTCTTAAGGACTTTTCCCCCCTCTCTTTTAATGTCTATCCGATTGCAGACCAGAATGCAAGTCCTACTGTATATGACTAATATATAGCTCATGCTGCACAAATCCTGTAAGCCTGATAACACCTGAAGTGGTCCATGCCCTACTCAATGGAACAAGTCTACTGATTACATGCACGGATGTTATGGCAACATTAAATTGCTATGAGATTTATAGTGATGTGGATGAACTTAAGAGTCATACAGAGTCAAAAAGAGAAAAACATTGTTTCTATTTGTTTCTAGATAACAAATATATATTATCTAGAAAAATGGCACCAATGAAACTCTTTGCAGGGCAGGAATAGAGCCACAGACATAGAGAATGGATTTGTGGACACAGGGCGTGAGGGAGAGGATGGGACAAACCGATAGAGTAGCCTTGACATAATATACATGACCATGTGTAAAACAGATAACTTGCAGGAAGCTGGTGCGTAACACAGGGAGCTCAGCTGGGTGCTCTGTGATGACCTAGATAGGTGGGGTGGGATAGAGGCTCCAGAGGGAGGAGATACATGTGTACATATAGCTGAGTCACATTGTTTACAGCAGAAACTAACACAATATTGGTGAGCAATTATACTCCAATATAATTGGAGTATATGAAATATGATAAACCATGGACTGGTAGTCCATTAGGCTCCTCTGTCCATGGAATTCTCCAGGTAAGAACACTGGAGTGGGTTGCCACTCCAGACTCGAACCTGAGTCTCATGCATTGCAAACAGATTCTTTACCATCTGAGCCACCAGGGAAGCCCCCAAAATGTGATTATTCATAAAAAAAAATTGCTATGAGCATTCCTCAATGATTATTTTCTATTTCTACACTTGGACTGTAACCTGAATAACACTGCTCTAGCCAGCAGGCCTCAGTTGATATGGGTCAGAGATTTGTGTGACTAACCTCCTTTGCCACTCCTGATGCTGGCTCTCCTGTAAAATGAAATGAACAGCATCGACTTCACAGGCTTCTCACAAGGATCAAATGAGACAATTTGTGAGAAAGTGCTCAATAAACTCTGCCATGTTATCCAAATTTTAGGTTATTATTCTGATCCCCATATCCATCTCCGAGTCCTTGAAAATCACGCAACAGGATGTATAAAAGCTTTGTTCAACAAACACAGGTACTTTTTAAAATTATGATTGTCTCCTTTTTGTGTTTGTTTTCCTAGACCAAGAACACTCATAATTTTTGTTGTTGTTGTTCATTTCTTTGCCAGTACTCCAAGCCTATTCTAAGGGGATGGTAAATGTCAGCCTGACTAGGGCTCCCAGCAGGGCCCTGAAGCCTTGCAACAGCACAGTAGGCACAAGCACCCCCAGTCCTCAGCAGGGCATGCTGAGAGACTGGAAAACACGTTCAGCATGCAGGGGCCCTTCATCCAAGTCCAGGCTTAAGACAGATGGTAGATGGAGGGTTTCTTTGGCAAAGTTGTCAGGTCTCTGGGCTCCTCCCTGTATCCCTGGGAGGATAGTAAGGGCTTTTTTTTTCTCTTATTTTAAGTCAAGTGAGAGGGTTTTGATGAAACCACCCCAACAGTGCAGCATGTGCTCTACTGGCATGTGGGGCACCTGGAAACATGTGTCAAAACATCATCAAGAGAAGCCAAAGAGGAGTGGGTGAGGCTGACACTGCAACAAAGGTCAGAATTCTCCAGGGACCAGAAGAGGACTTGGTGAAAGGGACCAAAGACGACAGACTGGTGGGATAGTGTGACCCCGAGAGAGGGCTGGGCCATCCCAGTCCAGAGCCTGAGACGTGGAGTCTTGCCTGTGATGAGGGAGCCACTCTCAGAGGTATGGTGGGGTGGTATGTGTGCATGTGTGTTTGTGTGTGTGTGCTGTGTGTGTCTAGGGTGAGGAGCCTGCAGAAGTGCCAATGAGTGCAAAATCCAGAAAATGGTTATCTTCTGCCTTCCATCCAGAGGGACCAGCCCAGAAGACAAGAGGGCAACACGTATGACAGTTTCTTTTTCACCTAAACCACTCACCCTGTTGGCCTTGCCTGGGATATTCAGAAACAGCATGTCAGGAATGGCAGAGACCAGGCATCCAACCTGACACAAGTGTGTGCTTGGTGAGAAATTTACAAGGTTTTGATTATTGTATTTTACTCCCCTGGAAATAGATAATTATTAGATTTGGCTTAACATTTTGATGCCAGAATGGAGGGCTTAATTGTTCAATATCTTAAACAAACAAACAAACAAACAACAACAACAACAAAAACCCAGAAAGTCCTGTGTAAGATTTCATCCAGGAATGGGAGAAAAAGTTGGATTTGAAGGGACCGAGGGGAAAAAGATTAAACTGATCTTCTAACCCTCTCTCAAGTTAAGTTCATTCAATACATTGGCTTTCTCATCAGTTAATTCCCTTCTGGACTTTTTAGAGCCACAGGCAGTGTCATGAGCTGGGACATGGGCAGAACTAGGGAATTAGTAAAGTCCTACATGAAAAGATGCTTTGCAACAGCTCTCATGGAATGCCCTTGAAAAGACCTGCTCAACTCTGATGACCAACCAGTCAGGGTTGTATTCCCGCTGAGGAAAGCACCCTAGCTTTAGGAATGAAGTACAGGGAAGCCACCCTCCCTACGCCTCCATTTCCACCGCCTCCACCTCCTCTTGCATCGTCTCTACCTTTACATCCCCCACCACCACCTGGACCACCACCTCACTTCCACCTCACTTCCACCCCTCTTTCCAACACCGCCACCACCTGCACAACCAGCAGTGCCACTTGCCACCACTGTCCCACTGCTCCCAGCACCACCAGCACCGCCGGGATCATTGCCACCACCACCACTACCACTATCCTCCCCCCACCACCACTAAAGTTTCACCTTCACTACAACAACCGCCACTGTTACACCACCACCGTCATCTCTGCCATCACCACCACTACAGCTACCACTGACATCACTGCAGCCACGGCCACCACTTACTATGTCCTAGCATGTGCTTCCCAAGTGGTGCGAGTGGTAAAGAGAGCGCCTACCAAGGCAGACATACGGGATGCAGATTTGATCCCTGAGTCAGGAAGATCCTCTGGAGGAGGAGATGGCAAGCCACCCCAGTATTCTTGCCTGGAGAATCCCATGGACAGAAGAGCCTGGCAGGCTGCACTTCATAGGGTTGCACAGAGTTGGACACGACTGAAGGGACTTAGCACACACAGTGTGCGCTAAGCCCAGTGAAAAATGCTATATACTTAGTCCTCACGGCTGTCTTTGGAGGTGAACACCATCATCATCCTTGTTTTACCAAGGAAGAAACAGGCTCAGAGAGGTGAAGTGATCCAATGATACAGAATGGCGTTTGAACCTTACTTTTAATTAGTGAATATAAGGAAAATAATACAAGTGTTATTCATGGAAGAACCCTCATTTCAATACCAGCTTTCAGTAAGTCCACAAATCTAAGATATTCACCTTTCTCATGTTTTATCCCTTTAAAGATACTCTTTGTCATCATTGTTTAGTCACTAAATCATGCCCGACTCTTTGTGACTCCATGGACTGTAGCCCACCAGGCTCCTGCATCCATGTATTTCTCCAGGCAAGAATACTGGAGTGGGCTGCCATTTCCTTCTCCAAAAGATGCTCTTAAAGAGGTTTGATTAACAGAGAAAAATATACTGCAAACACAAAATTAAAAAAAAAAAATTTAAAGGCTAAAAAATTTAATCAAATCCTAATCTCAAATTGTTCATGAATGTTTTCAAGCACCTGTTGAGAGTGAAAAGGGCAACCAATGGAGAGTGAGTAGGGGAAACTGTTCTTCTTGTGGTTGCTTCATTATTAATTTCCTGAAACATTTACGTGTTCCCTAAAGACAAAGGTTTTGCACTTGGCAAAATCACTGCATCAATGAGGTAATTCTTTTTGGTAACCCTTATGATTATTTAATGAGAAAGAAAATTGCCCTTAGTCTCAGTGTCATCTTAAAGCCTCCTTGCTGGACTCTCACTCTCTGATTACTTTCTCTTTTGTACCAGCATCATCTTCCTTGATTCCCATCAGAGTAATAACTCTGTAACCCCAAATCATCATTTACCTTAATGTTTTTCTTTCTCTGCAGCCTGGGTCCTAATTCTGACTTGAACATAATGAAATTGAGGTGTCATTGAGTGATCATGGTAGTCATGCTAGTTGGGCGTCTCAATACATAACTTTAGTTCAAAGGAGAGTTCTGAGATATGGAATATTCCATGTTTGGGAATTATTAACATACTGAGTATAATTGTAGCAACAGGAATAGACATAAAGAGTGGGGAAGGAAGAGGGCTGGGTGGAGTACAGCAGCAGAGTTAAGTCCTGCTAGTAGTGCGAGCTAAATATGGGAGTAGTTAGTTGTAGGAGTGCAACACTGATACATAATTGCTATAAAATGGGAAGGACTGCTTTAAGAAAAGTAGTATCTTTAAAAACAACCCATACATAACTATGGTAGAAACTTAGGAGAATGAAAAAACAAGATCACAAGTTAATCATCACTGTATAACCCAGAGATCATTATTATGAACATTTTATGTACCTCTTCCCAGCCATTTAAAATATATTTTGTTACATATTTTTATATTGAGATTATAGAACATATATCTTCTTTAGTGTCTTTTTATAGGCTTCTCGTGATGTTACAAATGTCATTTAGATGTGTGCCTAAAGGAATACTTTTAAAAATTTTATCCTGACAGCAAAATTTATAAGTAGAAATTTGCCCTGTCTGGGTATAGGAGAGCAGACTGGATTTAGGTTCAGTTTGGAAGGGAGGGGAGAGCCCGTTTTGAGAAGCATTTATGCATGCAACATCTCAAGACTTTCATGAAGTTATAATTACTTTACATGAGCTCAGCACTTGTTTTCCTCTTTAAAATTGAAGTCATTCCTTCTATTCTATTTTCAAAACCCGCCAAATGCATGAGGGAGTTGAGGGTTTGAATATAATGTTGAGTTCTAGAGACATTATTACAATTATACAAGAATAAATACAAGGTTGCCTAAATTACAGACAAAATAAGTCATCTTCTGCCATTTTTGGTTTTCTGTAATGAGAAAATCTCACAAAGACACTAGAGACTGACATACACTTGCCATATTTTCCAGAGGTGGATGTAGTAACACAGCATGTTAAGTACATGACAAATGCCTCCTGCATTTGTATTGACACATTGTTTAGAATGCTGGAACTGGCGAGGCTTTATAGCAGATAAATGGGGGCGGGATTAAAAGCAAAACAACAGCACTGAACTGGGACATGCAGGAAAGAGTAGTGAGCCAGTATTATTTCCAGGGAAGTCTGTAAAATTGGGCATCCATTCATCCTGGATTAGTGATGGAATTTGAGGGACCAATACCCTAACAGGCTTGTTGTTCTGTCAGGTCCCTGCAAGTGCTAAACAAGAAGTGAGACAAGCAAAGAGTTGTTCCTTTTCTTTTGTAGTTCAGTATAGGATGTTATCCAGAGAAGGCAATGGCACCCCACTCTAGTACTCTTGCCTGGAAAATCCCATGGACAGAGGAGCCTGGTAGGCTGCAGTCCATGACGTCGCTAAGAGTCAGACACAACTGAACGACTTCATTTTGACTTTTCACGTTCATACATCGGAGAAGGAAATGGCAACCCACTCCAGTATTCTTGCCTGGAGAATCCCAGGGATGGGGGCGCCTGGTGGGCTGCCGTCTATGGGGTCACACAGAGTCGGACACGACTGAAGTGACTTAGCAGCAGCAGCATAGGATGTTATCAGGCTTCCCAGGTGGTTCGGTAAAGAATCTGCCTGCAATGCAGGAGACACAGGCTTGATCTCTGGGTCAGGAAGATCTAACCTTGGAGAAGGAAATGGCAACCCACTCCAATATTCTTGCCTGGGAAATCCCATGGACAGAAGAGCCTGGTGCTATAGCAAGACAGTCAGACACTATTTAGCGACTCAGCAGCAAATAGGATGCTATTAGTGGTGAGATTTTCTTCCTTGCCATCGTGACCAAATAGCCATCTCCAGTCCAGGTCTGAACTTTGACAAGTCACTAAACTAAGTCCTGAGGCTCAGTTTCCTCACTGTGACACTCTGCCTCATAACTACAGCATGAGATAGTACATGTTAAAGCATAGTATAAAACATAAAGAACTATCTGAAGGACAGTGATAACTTTTCCAAGCAGTTTTGCAGATATGATAAGAGAATTGTATAGACTAATATATCTGCAAGAAAGATTCATTTCTGCCAAGTCTAAAGTAGGTCCCAGGGATCAGTAGAAATTTTTGTCTTGTAATCTCTCATCATCTTCTACCTCTGATTTGTGTCTGATATTTGATACAATACTTTTCATTTGCTTTTGAAGTCAGCAGAATGACTACTTCATGTACCGTGATTCTCCCCGGATGGTTTGAGTGCCTTTGAGATTGATGACAAATGTAGAACCCCTCAGAAAATTCTTTGGTCTAGGTAAGGTTGAAAAATGAAATGTTAGTTCATGCCCAAATCCCCCACTTCCATGGGCTACAAACCCAGTGTTTCCTCCCAGTGGCCCAAACAGCAACAATGACCGACAGTCTGTAGTCCAGATGGAGCGCTTTCCACACACTCACGAGGTATCTGTGGGGCTGAGTCTAGGGCCTTCCCTGTTTGAGTTTTCTTGTTCAAGTTCAGATGTGATATAAAATCCACTTTAGCCTGTGCTTTAAATTTCTCTGTGACAAACCCTAGGAGTATCCAATAAATGTGTAATCCAGTAACGTACCAGACTGAAGCAGGAATATAGTAGCTAGTGACTCTGGGTTTCTGGCCATATTTCTTAAATAGCAAATATTTTTGGTTCTGTTTTTCTGCCATGAATGAATACTGTAAGCTCCTTTCTAAGAGAGAGAGCAAAGGAGAGAGGGAGACTCATTCTCTACCTATCCCCAAATTCTAAAGCAGTTATCTAGGCTTTTCTATCTTTTGCAGTTGACATCACAGGTTTATCTCTTTCTTTACTGGCTAAGGTTTCTTTGTGGCCCAGGTCCTAATTCCTCTTGGACTTCTTTGAACAGTCACTTATTTTTTCCGACTGAATGATAGGCTTGATTCCTGGTCAGTGATCAAGAAATCCTTAGCATTCTTCCCATGTTCTTCCTCTTCTCCTAGGCCTTGCCAACAGCTTTGCATCCACTGCCTTTTGGCCTGTGTTCAATGAATGGAATGGCCTCATAGCCTGCATGATTTAAATTATTCACTCTTCATTTTGTTCTTACTTATGCTTTTCCTTCTAATTTCCTTGCGTGTGCAGTTGAATGAATGAAAGCGAAACATGCATATGATGCACTCTGTTCTGTTATTCAGGACCACCCCACGTGCTCTGTATACTGACTTTGTGATCTCAGCTCCAACACCTTGTTTCCACTCTGCCCCACACACAAACTAGAGGCAGCCAGGCCAGCGTTCTGGCTCCCCTGGCCATGTCTTTGCAGACTGGACTCTTTGGCCTGCCAGGTTTGCCTGTTTATCAGATTCTAAGCTTTGGGGGACTCTTGCTAATGTACCTAAGGTTCAGAGTGCATGGTCTCCTGCTCTGTTCTGCTCTTGCTTGTCTGACTTGCATTGTTTGTGGGCATGTGCCTCTGGAACACTATCCAGAAATCAGAAGGCATGGAAAACAGCCCCATGTGTGCAACCAGAGAAAGCTCAGAACCGCTTTAACAAAGGATTTGTGAACTGATTTTTAGAACTCTTGGTGGCTTGTCAATCTCTTCCCCTACATTTTAGAAACAAACATGACTGAAGGCTTGGGAGGCTCCTGGACTCTCCAAACGGTTGCTCACCAGGCATTCATGTGTGTCTCAGAAAGAACACACACATGAATGAGTGTGAATTCATTTTCAAGGAGAAATTCTATAGCTTTCATCACATTCTCTAAGGAGCTGGAAACTTCCCAATTATACACCATTGTTTTGAAGAGGTTTTCTTATCCAATCAGGGCATGCCCCCACATTTGATTAACTAGCCCTGAACTTCCAGTGAAAAACTGAAAATAAGATTACTGATTCATTTCAAAATAAAGATTATTATGCAAAACAATATGCCTACCTAAGTGCCCATCAACAGATACACAGATAAAGAAGATATATGTAGGTACACACCACATATAAAGAAATACTAGTCATCAAAAAGGATGAAATTTTGCCATTTGCAGCAACATGCATGGACTTGGAGGCCATCATGTTGAGTGAAATCAATCAGAGAAAGAGAAATACTGCCTGCTATCACTTATATGTGAACTCTAAAAAATAAACCTAGTGAATGAAGCAAAAGAGAAGCAGACTCACAGATACAGAGAACAAAGGTAGCTACTGACAGTGAGAAGAAAGGTGGGAGGGGAAATGCAGGGGTGGGGGAAAAGGGTTATTATGTGATCTTATGAAATCATATGCGTGAAACATTGGAAAAGTGTAAAATGCTATAGAATTTTTTAAATAAAAATTTTAAAATGTCTTAAAAATTTAAAAATAAAGCAATATGCCTATCTTATATTTTGAGATTATATATAATATTAACACATAAATATACTTTCACATTTTATATCTTTTCATATAATCATCATATATTTTTGTATGTATAGAAATAAACAAAAATGTATAAATCCAGACTACAAAAAGGCATCTGTATATCATGTATAATTCCAAAATATGTGTGTGTTAGTCGCTCAGACATGTGTCCGACTCTTTGTGACCCCATGGACTGTAGCCCACCAGGCTCCTCTGCCCATTGAATTCTCCAGGCAAGAATACTGGAGTGGGTTGCCATTCCCTTCTCCAGGGGATCTTCCCGACCCAGGGAATGAACCCAGGACTCATGCATTGCAGGCAAATTCTTTACCATCTGAGCCACCAGGGAAGCACTATAGACATATATAAATTAGAGCTGAGGTTCAGTCATCCTGCCCCCTTGCCTGTCTGAGTTTTGCTCCCATATCTGGCATGTGCTTCACAGGTCTGTGATTGGTGCTTTCTGCTGTGTAGCCTTCTGTTTACCAACTTCTCTCTATGGCTACTTTTTAACAGTTTTATTTTTCGTAAATTTAATTACGTATTCAGCTGCATTAGGCCTTAGTTGTGGCATACGGCGCCTGTGCCGCACCACATGGGCTCTTTTGTTGTGGTGCACGGGCCCGCTAGTTGTGATGCTTGGGCTCAGTAGATGTGGCATGGAGGCTTAGTTGCTCTTTTCCCAGATTTTGAAAAGAAAAAACAGTTTCTTGTGACTTGAAGGGAGAAAAAAGTGTAAAAGTCACATCCCTGGATTTACTTTGAACAGGTGTGTCTGCCATTGAAAACTCTCATTTTCTACCAATATTTACATATAATTTAGTGCACACCTTTGAAGTAAAAAATTGGGACCAATTAACTGATAAACAAATGGTGTTTAATTGATCTTTCATGTTTTTTGAAAAGCAATTGATTTAAATAATGACTTTGAAAGAAAACATCAAATGACCTTCATCTCAAGAATAACTTTTTCTCATTTAGTTTTCCAGGAGTGTAGGGTTTGTGTTGCATGGCCCAAGTTAGCAAAGATCAGTTTAGTTCAGCTCAGCTCAGTCATGTCCGACTCTTTGCAACCCCATGGACTGCAGCATGCCAGGCCTCCCTGTCCCGGTGGAGAACAACTCCCAGAGCTTGCTCAGACTCATGTCCATTGTGTTGGTGATGCCATCGAACCAACTGATCCTCTGCCTTCTCCTTCTGCCTTCAATCTATCCCAGCATCAGGGTCTTTTCCAGTGAGTCAGTTCTTCACATCAGGTGGATGTGAAGTACTGGAGTTTCAGCTTCAGCATCAGTCCTTCCAATGAACACCCAGGACTGATCTCCTTTAGAATGGACTGGTTGGATCTCCTTGCAGGCCAAGGGACTCTCAAGAGTCTTCTCCAACACCACAGTTCAAAAGCATCAATTCTTCTATGCTCAGCTTTTTTTATAGTCCAACTCTCACAGCCATACATGACTACTGGAAAAACCATAGCTTTGACTAGACAGACCTTTGTTGACAAAGTAATGTCATTGCTTTCTAATATGCTGTCTAGATTGGTCATAGCTTTTCTTCCAAGGAGCAGGAGTCTTGTAATTTCATGGTTGCAGTCACCATCTGCAGTGATTTTGGAGCCCCCCCAAAATAAAGTCTCTCACTGTTTCCATTGTTTTCCCATCTATTTTCCATGAAGTGATGGGACCAGATGCCATGATCTTAGTTTTCTGCATGTTGAGCTTTAAGCCAACTTTTTCACTCTCCTCTTTCACTTTCATCAAGAGGCTCTTTAGTTCTTCTTTGCTTTCTGCCATAAGGGTGGTGTCATCTGCATATCTGAGGTTATTGATTTCTCCCAGCAATCTTGATTCCAGCTTGTGCTTCATCCAGCCCAGCGTTTCTCATGATGTACTCTGCATGTAAGTTAAATAAGCAGGGTGACAATATGCAGCTGTGACGTACTCCTTTCCCAATTTGGAACCAGTCTGTTGCTCCATGTCCAGTTCTAAATGTTGCTTCTTGACCTACATTCAGATTTCTCAAGAGGAAGGTCAGGTGGTTTGGTATTCCCATCTCTTTAAGAATAGGCTCTGTGAATAAACAGTGCTGTATCTGGGGAAATTCTTGATGTTTAAAGCCAGGTAAATCTAGATTTGATGTCCAACTAACAACATGGCTTAATGCTTCAGACTCTCAATCTCTTCATTTCTAACAGTGGGGATAATAGTGCCTATTTTGCAGGGTTGGTAGTAAAATAATAATTGTACTTCCTGGCACACAGTGGTGGCTATTTTTATGAATTTCAGAACTAGATGTTCAATATGTATGGGATAATTGAATGCCAACTGCATTGAAGAGACTTGGGTCCTACTGCAGTTGTGACCGGAGGAAACCCAGCTGCTATGGAGAGGGCAGGCCCTTGATTTTGCTTCTGGGTAATTACACTTCATTTCCCTTGTTTGTGGAGTCCATTTACTGTCTATATTGATTCAACAGCGTGACGTTGTATTGGAGACAGGCTTGAGAAATACATTATATGTATTCATAGAAGAGGCCAATTTTTCAAGCAAATGCATAATGAAGCTTCGGATTGTCTCAAATGATTTATTCCAGTGGCTATTCATTAAGGCCGGTATGCAATTTTGTTGGTGAAGCTGGAGATTATCACAATAGATGCAAGACCTGTGGTTTTTATGAGTATTTTGAGAAAATTCCATCATTGAACCAATAGCTGTTAGTAGTGTCATTGAGTTTATTAAATCATGCACAGCTGTTAATAATGCAGTCTCTTTGGAGTACTGTTGATTAACTGGAGACTAAATCAACTCCTGGGTCTCTCCTATTATGCTTTATTTTCTGTATTAATTGGATAGAAAGGAAAATTTTCCTGGGCCCATGACTAACTGTTCTCAGGGGAGAACAGTACCCAGGGACATTCTATCAAATACTATGACTCAGAGGTGATCTAGTACAGTGGTCTGGTTTCTTAAGTTTTAAAGAAAAAAAATTTTGTAATAATGTTAGATTTATGGAAAAACAATTTCAGACTTTATACAGGGAATTTCCAAATACTTTTAACCCAACTTTTCCTAATGTTAACATTATATAGAGCTATGCTGTATTTGCAGAAACTGAGAAATATATATTGGTACAATACTTTATAAACTACAGGTTTTATTTTGTCAGTTGCATTTTTAACAAGTACCCTATTTCTGTTCCTGGATACAGTCCAGGACACCACATTTCCTTTAGTTGTCATGTCCTTTTAGTCACCTCCAGCCTGCAACAATTTCCCAGTCTTCCCTTTTTTCCCACGACGTTGGCAGTTTTAAAGAGTGCCTGTCAGATATTTTGTAGAATGTCCTTCAATTTGGGTTTGTTTCCTGTTTTGTCATGATCAGACCAGGGTTAAGAGTTTGGGGGAAGAACACCACAGTGAGCGCTCTTCTCACAGTACCACAGCAGGGAGCACGTGGAATCAATATGACTTACTAGTGGTGGTCTTGGTTAAGGTGATCTTGGTTAAGGTAAAGATCTGCCAGATTTTTCTACTGTCAAGTTACTCTTTTCCTCTTTCTAAAAGTTAGTTTTCAGTCCAGGCTGAAGTCAGGAGGAGAGAAATTACATTCCACTTCTTGCCAGAGGGAGAATTTACATAGATTATTTGGAATTCTTCTAAAAAAATATGTATCCCTTTTACTCTCTGTATTTATTTATTGGGGCTTCCCTGGTGGCTCAGCAGTAAAGAATCAGCCTGCAATACAGGAGATGCAGTTTCATTCCCTGGGTTGGGAGCATCCCCTGGAGAAGGAAACAGTAAGCCACTCCAGTATTCTTTCCTGGAAAATCCCATAGAGAGGAGTCTGGTGGGCTACAGTCCATGGGGTCGCAAAAGGGTTGGACACGACCTAGCAATTAAACAACAACAATCACAACAAATTTATTTATCCAATCAATTTTTACATCTTTATGGATTCATGGACATTTGTTTTATTCTTTGGGTTATAATCTATTATTGCTGTTATTTTGCTTTTTGCTACTCATATTGTTCTAGGTTTGACCACTGAGCGATTTAGATTGGCTCCTGTATCCTTCTGATAAATCCCCCCTCTCTTCTTTCCTCCCTGCCTTCCTCCCTTCCTTCCTTTCTTTCTCGTTTTGCTTTTTTTTTTTTTTGTGGGGGAAGGAGGGGCACTTCCTTTCTTTTGGACATTATAAAATGTTTCTCACTCGTCTTGTATTTTCCCTTCTCCAACTCAGTCTTTTCTCCAAAGAAGTACGGTGATTTCATTTTTTAACATAGACTTTTTAGCCTGATTTAATCCTGCTGCTGCTGTTGCTAAATTGCTTCAGTTGTGTCCGACTCTGTGCGACCCCAGAGATGGCAGCCCACCAGGCTTCCCTGTCCCTGGGATTCTCCAGGCAAGAACACTGGAGTGGGTTGCCATTTCCTTCTCCAATGCATGAAAGTGAAAAGGGAAAGTGAAGTCACTCAGTCGTGTCCGACTATAGCGACCCCATGGACTGCAGCCCACCAGGCTCCTCCGTCCATGGGGTTTTCCAGGCAAGAGTACTGGAGTGAGGTGCCATTGCCTTCTCCAGATTTAATCCTAGTCATGTCATAAGCTAGCTAAACAGTTAGGACAAGTTTCTTAAACTCCTCAAGTCTTGGTTTGCAGAGCCACAAAAAGTGGATGATAACAGTGCCTACATTGTGAGATTGTGATGTAGACTAATCCAGGCAAAGGATCAGACACAGTCTCTTCAGTATCAGTTCTCATTGCCTCTCTTCCTTTTCTGGCAGAGGTAATGTGAGGGATACCAAGAGGAAGGAAAAGAATTGGCAGAAGTATTGCAGGAAGAGAAGGCAAATCCATATTTGGAATATGTATGTATTACTGTGGTCTTGGACAGCAAGGAGGTCAAACCAGTCTATCCTAAAGGAAATCAACTCTGACTACTCATTGCAAGGACAGACGCTGAAACTAAAGCTCCAATACTTTGTCCACCTGATGTGAACAGCCTACTCATTGGAAAAGACCCTGATGCTAGGAAAGATTGAGGGCAGGAGGAGAAGGGGGAAAACAGAAGACAAGGTGGTTGGATGGTATCACCAACTCAGTGGACATGAGTTTGAGCAAACTCAGGGAGATAGTGAAGGACAGAAAAGCCTGGCGTGCTACACTTCATGGAGTCACAAGGAGTTGGACACGACTGAGTGTCTGAACAATAACAACTGTGAAAACAAATGTTACTCTCTCTACAATGTAAGGGCAGCATTGGCAGGTCCCCTAGAAGAATAGTCCCAATCAGGCACTCAGCGTTGGCTACTCTCACAATTGAGAGGACCATCAGCAAGGGCAGTAGCCAAAAGTCCAGGCTTTTGAGCCCAGGTGTTTTCTGCATCCCTGTTGTCAAGACCACTTTATTCATGGCCGTCTGAGCAAACACTAGTGTGGATGGGAAAGGAGACTGATTGATACTATGTTTTTCATAGAAAGAATCTACAAGACGTCTAATAAAGTGGCTGTACCATTATACATTCCAACCAGTAGCATATGAAATAATCTGTAATTGTGTGTCCTTGCCAGCAATTAGTATTTGAGCTTTGTTTGGATTGTTGCCATCCTAATAGTTGTGTAGGATATCTCATCCCTGTTTTAATTTGCTTTTCTTTAATAAACAGTGAATTCCTTTTCTTATAAAAAATGAGAGAGAGAGAGACTGGCTGACATTTACAGGACAGATAATCTCATCTGATTGTTTATAGCCTCCTCCAGGATGGATGCCCTCTGGAAGGCATTATGGAGAATATGAATATCTTCACATCTCCTACTAGTGCACTGGCTGGTCCCCCAAAAGAATGGTGCCATGTGAGTGGCCTCACTCCAGAAGTCTATAGATTTCCACAGTGATTCCTGTGATGGGGTTCACCAGGCCTTTCTTGATGCATCCCTGTCCTCCCCAGACACTTTGCTTATCATTGGATTTGCTGGATCAGCCTCCATGGGTTCAGAGCTTATAGGGAAGGGTAGACAGTGGATCTGTGGGGGCAAATGGAGAACATTCATCTTGGAGATTTCCTGTGACCAACCTATCTAGATAAGCTTTCCCTCACCTCTCAGTGTCTATATTGTACACCTAGTTTATTTCCATCATAGCACTTATGAAGATCAGAGTTTATCTTACTCTTTACTTGCTAATTATTTGTCTCTTCTACTAGGATGTAAACTCTGCAAGGGAAAATAAGCTGCCTATTTTATTCATTTCTGCATCCTCTATGTATGAAAAAATGAATGACATGTAATAGGTACTCAATAAACATTAGTTGAAGCCATGATTCATTGTAAGCTCTCTTCTAGCTCTAATATTTCTATCATTCACAGTGTCCATAAGCATTTGATAACTATTAGGTATTCTTAGGATGGTATATTCTATTTCAACTCATCACATAGTCTGCATAGCTCAGTGGTTCTGGAAGGCTATCATTTTCTGAGTCTAGGGAATCTGTTCTAATGAGACAGCTAGCTGTGGTGTAGAATAGCTATGAACTTTGGAATCAGCTAGCATATCTAAGTAACTATGATCCAGAATGAGGCCCATACGCATTTGTTAAATATTTGTCATCTATTCACAAACACCACACACACACACACACACACACACACACACACACAGCATGGCATTTGCTCTCTAGAATTCCAGGAAGGCACATGCATGCTGCCTTTTGCCCCAGTAAGAATGGGCCTTTGTAACCATGGAAAAGACCTGGTCGCAGTCCAATGCAGCATTGGTAAATTCCTCAGGCAAAGATCAAGAACAGGGCCTTAGTGTTCTGTTAGACCCTTGTGTCTGGGTTATCTTAACTCCCCAGTTCCCATGTCCACTTGACCCCAGCTGGTGTCACAGGACAGGAGCCAATCTCCATCTGCTGGGCAGACTGAGGCCCGGTCAAGAGTGTGTATCCTCCACCCTCCATTCTGCTTAGCAATGGGTCACTGACTGGGGGCCATTTGTGGGGGGCAGTCTTTCTTTCTAATTGGAGTATAGTTGCTTTACCATGTTGTGTTAGTTTCTACTGATAGCAAAGTGAGTCCGCAGTATATATACATGTGCCCCTCTTTTTTGGATTTCCTTCCCATTTAGGTTATCACAGAGCACTGAGTATAGTTCCCAGAGCTATATAGTAGGTCCTCATTAGTTATCTATTTTATACATGGTATCAATAGTGTATATGTGTCAGTCCAATCTCCCAATTCGTCTCACCATCCCCACTTTCTGGGGGACAGTCTTCAATTTATATTTTAACCAGAAAGTGACCCAAACAGAAATGATAGAATTTTAGAGACCAGCAACCATAGCTCCATTTTTTTTCCTCCTTGTTAAATGGCCTCAAAATCTGAGTTTCTTATTTTGGCTGCACCGTGAGGGCCAAATGGCAGATGCAGGGCAATTGTGTGAGAATATGACAAAGAAGGGAGTTTCTGACAGCTGCGTTATTATCTCTCAAATCCACTTCATCCTGGGAACCTTGTCTTGTTGAGAGGTGTGAGCGACCCTCCTGAGCCCTCTCTGGAACACTCCTGGATGGGCTTTCCCTACTGGCAATTTCTTGGTGTAGTTTTCTTGATGGGCTGTAACTCCCCCTCTGGATGCCTAGAGCTCAAAGTGGGGGAGAAGCTCCCCCATCTCCTTCCTACTCCATCTTCACAAGACTAATGCATGGGTTCCAAGTACATTTCTTTGCCAAACAAGGAATGGCATTTTGGAAAGTAGATACAAAGTAAAAAAAGGCAACAGATAAAACTCTAGCCAAGGTAGAACTTCTTAGCCATACACAAGGGAAGATATACTTGGATATAGCAGTGTATCAGTGTCCTGGCAAGGGTGTACTTGCCAAGAATCTAAAGAAGACTTAGCTTCAGTTTCTTACTTACATGGACCCCTTATAAGACACTGGGAGCAGTCCTAGCAATGTGTTCAAGGGCTTGTATGTTTTGGGGCAATTGACCAAAGTATGATTTTTTTAATTGCAAGCAATTAAGAACCACCCTGTACTGCATTCCATTTTATTATCTGTCACACATCCCCTCTGGTTCAGAGCCATTGGAGGGACCACAGACGTGTGTTTCAATATGAAGTATTTATGTGGTTACGCTCACGCTCCTGTGTAGCTGCTAGCAGCTGTTTGGTATGGAATGGTTTCTAGAAGACCCTAACATACTGAGTCACCCAGCATCATCACACAAAAGAACATGTCCCAAGGTCATGAGAAGATCTCATACAGGGTCCAGACCACAAGTGTGCAGTCAGTTGGGGAGAGAAATGAAGATATGAGACCTACTGGATCAGATACGAGCCTGGAAATTTCTCCCAAATCTACAGCTCAAAGAAGAAAGAAAAGAAGATACTGGTTTTCAAAAACTGATAATAATTTTAAAAAATTATATTACATTACCAAATTTTCTCTTTTTACAACAATAAAGTAATTTTTTTTTATTTCACAAAATAATAAACACTAAAATAAAGCAGCCCTGGGGATGGTTAATGGGACAATGATGTCATCAAGGATACAGGTTATTTCTTGCTCTCTGTCACCCTCAGTATTTTGGCTTAGTTATATGAAATTGGGAGACGGTCACTGAAGCTCTGTGGCTTGAATGGGTAGCTCGAGTGCATAACCCAAGAGGAAGATCAGTTATTACACTATTGGCATTTTACCAAAAATACTTTTTGAAGCTAAAATAAAATCTGTAATCGCTCACTAAAAAAAAAAAAAAAAAGTTTTACTTACTAAAGGAAAAACTGAACCATCTTCTTATTCTCTCTACAGGCAATAATGCAAAATCCCAGAGATAGGTAAAAACTATGGGCAAACACTATTTAAGAGGTGTGTCAAGTAATCAACAGATTTTATTCACTTTGTTTGTAGTAAGTAAATTTTGTTTAAATGCTTTTTAGAATTCATAATCTGTTGTAATTTCCTTCCACATTCTAAATAAGTGATCATCTTTGAAACCAACTTTTGTATCTTAAGCATTGTATTATTTTTTCCAACAAAGACCCTCAAATTGTATGTTTCAAACATAGTAAAGTTTAGAACTGCTCTGTGAGGACTCATCTTCATGTGTGAAACTGATCTTTCTACCCTCAGGACCACAGTGTACAGCCCTCCTAAGCCCTAGCAGTCTGACAAGCTTTGGGAAAATCCATCTCTTCCACAAGAGATCTCACCTTCTATCCCATACTCTGATCTCATACTCCAGGTTCCACGGAGCCTTGGGCTCCAGCCAGGGGGATGATAACACTTCACAAGTGCTGGGGTGATGATAAGCTCAGTTGGATGGGCAAGGGTGAAGTTGGATCCTTCTACCTGAGTGTCCTTTTCAGTTATGGTCTATGGGTCCCTTTGTCAGGCTACCTATGAAACTCATCATTCTATTTACGACCATTTATTTTTTCCTAAAGATGACAGAATATGAAATCACAATGGGGAAAAATTACTTCTCTTTTCAGCATGGCTATGGCTCTGCCCTTAGAGATATTGGGACTCCATCATTTTCCTTTTAAGTATTGGGTTCTTCCTGGCTTGGTTTAGGATGGAGATGAGATTGGCTGATGACTGCTTAAAATGGTTTCATGGACTGAGATGAGACTTGACTTAAAGGAAAAGCAGCTGATAAGGTCATAATTTAATGCTGCTGATAGAAATCACCATTATTTTAGAACCAATGATATGAAGTAAGTCATCACTAGCAATGTGCTGAATTAAATCTCTTCAATTAATCTATTAACTGATTAATTGAGCAACTATTATATGAAGGCACATAAAGAAATATAAACCCAGTTTTTTCTACACTTGGGTAAATGATCAACTAAAAAACATTTGAAGAAGAGAAATACTAAAAGGGTACAGATGTCACAGACTTCTGTGGTGGTCCAGTAGCTAAGACTCTGCACTCCCAATTCAGGGGGCCTGGGTTTGATCCCTCATCAGGCAACTAGATCCCACATGCCACAAATGAGTTCACATGCCACAGCTAAAGGTCCCAGAGGCTGCAAATAAGATCGAAGATCCCATGTGCCACAACTGAGACCCGGCACATTTAAATAAATAAATAATTTTTGAAAAGGGCATAGATACCAGTGCAAATAATAATGAATATTAACGCAGTGCTGCGATTCATGGGGTTGCAAAGAGTCGGACACGACTGAGCGACTGAACTGAACTGAACTGAATGCAGTGTCAGCTAGAGCTTTGTATGATTACCATGCTCTAGGCACTAGGAAACCACCTCACATATTATTTCACTAAGCCTTTGCAATGAGCCTATGAGATGGGTGATATTATTATTCTATATTAAAATGAGTATATTGAGGTTGAGAAAAGTTCTGCAAAGTCACACAGCTAGTTATGGTGCAGCTGTAACTCACCATACCCAACCAAACCACACCCATAACCAAACCAAACCATACCCATAACCAAACCAAGCCCACGTTTGACTGCAGAGTCTGGTTGTGCAAGCACTATTTCATAGCTCCTCATACCTCATTCTGTGGATACTGCCATGTAGTAGCAGTTCATTCAAAGAAGGAACAGTGAGAGGCGACCCAATCTGACATCAACCTTAAAGACAAGAATTGCACTTCTTTTTTTGGTTACAATAAATAGCTTCCTCCTGGAAGCAACATCTATACAATCTGGTCTTTAAAACGCTGTTGAAACCATCATAGGGCAACCAGGGCAGCCAAGTATCTTGAAGGGCCAAGATACTGAAAGGAAAGGAACAGATTAATGTGAATTCCACATTCACCACTTTCCCTCTCAGAACATTTGAAGACGTCTGTCACAGAGCACAGAGAGCAAAGGCTTGCAAGTGGGGAAAAAATAAAATTGGAATTTAGGGTTGTTAAGGTAGATAGGATTAAAAAACCCAAAAACCCAGGGGGAAATGGACTTCTGATTTTGAGAAGTGAGCATGCATAAAAAAGTAGAAAAACCAGGTATGCTTCCCAACCTGTTTTATGAGGGTTGCATAGCCTTAATAACACACTTGAGCAAATATATTAGAAGAAGCATTGTTTTTCATCTCCTCATTAACTTAGATGTGAAAGTCCTAAACAAAATATTAGCAACTAGAACCTAGTGACACATAAAAAGGATAAAACAGCTCATCTGGGTTGGGATTATTTCAGGAATGCAAGGTTGGTTGAGGATTTGAAAATTAAATATTAGTTCACTGAATAAATGGAAAACTAGGGTAGATAATATGATTATCTCAGTAAGTGCATGAGATGGTTGTTTAGTCACTAAGTTGTGTCTGACTCTTTGCAACCCCATGGACTGTAGCCCTCCAGGCTCCTCTGTCCATGGGATTTCCCAGGCAAGAATACTGGAGTGGGTTGCCATTTCCTTCTCCAGGGGATCTTCCCAACTCAGGGATCAAACCCACATCTCCTGCATTGTAGGTGTATTCTTTACCACTTAGCCACCTGGGAAGCCCTAAATGCATGAAATATGCAATATAATTCACATTCACCCATGATAGAAATGCTTATTAGCAAAATAGAAATAGAGGAAAGCTGCCTTAATCTGACAAAGGAAAAGTTATCTATAAAAACCCTATAGCAGGGATTTCCCTGGTGGTCTAGTGGTTAAGAATCTGTCTTGCAATGCAGGGGATACAGGTTCAATCCCTGGTTGGGGAATTAACATCTCACATGCTGAGGAGCAACTAAGACCATGTACCACAAATACTGAAGCCCAACTGCTGAAACCCAGGCACCACAACTAGAGAATCTGCACTGCAATGAAACATCCCGAGTGATGCAGTGAAGATCCCATGTGCTGCAACCAAGACTCGCTGCAACCAAGACTCGAGGCAGCCAAATAAATAAATAATTAAAAAAAAAAAACGTATAGCTTTTCTCTTGTTGATGAAATATTGAAAGCTTTGCCTCTGAGATCAGAAATAAGACATGGATCTCTGCTACCACCATTTTTATTCAATATTTACTGAAGGTGTTATCCAGGGCATTAAAGCAAAGAAAATAATGGAAAAATAAATTGGAAAGGAAGAAATAAAACATTATTTGCAGATGACATGCTATATGTAGATAATGTATATAAATAACTCAAAAATAAGCAACATATTAGACTTAATAAGTTAATTTAGCATGGTTGCTGGATAAAATCTAAGGATGGCAAGATAAAATTTCATTTCTATATACTAGGAACAATTTGAAAATTTAAAAACATACACTTACAATAAACACCAAAAATAAGGCCTAGAAATAAACCTAAAGAAAAATCTACAAGATTTTACTTATAAAATCATATAACATTACTGAAATAAATTTTAAAAGACACAAGTAAATGGAGTGGTGGATAACATTTGTGATTATATTAAATATTGTAATGAATGTCAAATTGTCTCCAATTTATCCATAAATTTAATGAAATCTCAGTCAAAATCCCAGCAGATATTTCTGTACAAATTAACAAGCTAGTTATAAAATTTATATGACAATGCAGAGCACTAAGAAGAGTACAAAAAGAACTTTAAATAGAGTAAAACTGAAGGATTTTTAATACCATATTTCAAGACTTACTATGCTGCTGCTGCTGCTAAGTCACCTCAGTCGTGTCCGACTCTGTGTGACCCCATAGACATCAGCCCACCAGGCTCTCCTGCCCCTGGGATTCTCCAAGAACACTGGAGTGGGTTGCCATTTCCTTCTCCAATGCATGAAAGCGAAAAGTGAAAGTGAAGTCGCTCAGTTGTGTCCGACTCTTAGCGACCCCATGGACTGCAGCCCACCAGGCTCCTCCGTCCATGGGCTTTTCCAGGCAAGAGTACTGGAGCGGGTGCCACCGCCTTCTCCGAAGACTTGCTATACTGCTAGAGTACTCAAGACAGAGGGGTGTTACCAGAACAGTAGGCAGATATACCGGAACAAAACAGACAGCCCAGGAATAGGCCTACATATTTGTAGTCTCCTGATTTACGACCGAATTTTGGCGCTGGAGTTTAGAATGTCTTTTCAATACATGGTACATATAGAAACTGGATATCTAAATAGGAAAAAATAAATTTCAGGTAGATCACAAACCTAAATGTATTAAGGTAAAGCAATAAAGCTCCAAGAATAAAACAGGAAACTACCTTAAATATCCATAAGACACCACTGATACAGTGCATGGGCAAATCACAGAAAAAGAAATTAGCTGCATCCAGGTGATGGCAACCCACTCCAGTACTCTTGCCTCGAAAATCCCATGAATGGAGGAGCCTGGTGAGCTGCAGTCCATGGGGTCGTGAAGAGCTGGACACGACTGAGCGACTTCACTTTCCCTTTTCACTTTCATGCATTGGAGAAGGAAATGGCAACCCACTCCAGTGTTCTTGCCTGGAGAATCCCAGGGATGGGGGAGCCTGGTGGGCTGCTGTCTCTGGGGTCGCACAGAGTCGGACACGACTGAAGCAACTTAGCAGCAGCAGCAGCAGGACTTTTCCATATCAGTAATTAAGGAAAACATTATCAACCTAATGTTCAACCATGAAAAACTTGGGCAAACATCTCACAAATGAGAATATACCCACAGTCAACAAGAGCACAGAAAGGTGACAACAGAAAGCACACATTTAGGCCAAATGACATGCCACTGCACACTCTCCAGAACAGGTAAAATTAAAAAGCCTAGCACAGCCGGTGTTATAGAAGACATCATATAGAAGACTTCAGGAGAACATATAGAATATGTCAACTCTCAGTCACTATGTTTGGAAGGGTAAACTAAAGAACAAATCCCTTGAAAACTGTTTGGCAGTGTCTACTAGAGAAGAATATGTCCATTTATGATGACCCAGAAATCCCACTCCTAGATCTATATACAACAGAGGCACATGGGAAAACGTTTTTAGAAGCATTTTTCATAAAGCTCCAAAATAGAAATAAATCCAAAGAGTAGCAATGAATGAATAAGCTGAGGTTTGTTCACACAGTGAAATATTACATAGCATTGAAGAATAATAAATTCTGAATTACGAAGAACAATGTAACAATATGGATAAATCTGCAGACACTTGTTTGAGAGAGCCACACACAGAAAAACTTCTATTATTCATATGTTTACGAGAAGGTTAAATTGACCTGTGATGACAGAAATCCAGACAATGGCTACCTTTGTGAATGGGAACTGGGAGAGGCAGGAGGATGCCTTCTGCCACGCTGGAAATAGCTTTTATCTGGATCAGATGGCAGTTCTAGGGTATATGTTCATAAAAGACCTTAAATCTCTTCACTTAAAGTTTATGCACTTTTCTGAATGCTTTTATACTGAAATTTTAAAAAGTTAAAAGAGAAATTTAGCTTATTTATTTAGAAACATATGCTGAGGGTCTGCTCTGTGCCAGGCCTTATGCAAGAACTTATAACCCTAGTAAGCATATAAAGATAAATTCAGAAACTTACTGGTGTTGATATAGACAAATATTAAATATTACGGTAGACTGCAGGGGGCCACAGGAAGTTCCCATGCAGGGGCAGGGTGTGTGTTTTGGCAGAAGGCCAAGTGGGTGAACTCAGTGTTGGGGTGACTTGAACTTTTGCCCTTGAAGGACAGCGTGTTCAGTCTTTTCAGAGCAGACTCAGACAAAACCAGATATTAACTGGCCAGGTCTTTTCAAAAATTTGATGTCATGAAAAAATGAGATGGAGCACCTTTCCTTAGAAATATTAGAAAAATTAATGTGTGAATTTTAATTTTGCCTCTAATTAAAAAAAAAACTTTTTTCAAAACAACTGGGGATATTTGAATATGGATTCAGAATTGGATGATGGATGGTACTAGACAGTTTCTATAAAAATACTTCGGGTATGATATATCATACTGTTGTAGTGTATAAGAACGGAGAAGGCAATGGCACCCCACTCCAGTACTCTTGCCTGGAAAATCCCATGGACGGAGGAGCCTGGTAGGCTGCGGTCCATGGGGTCGCTGAGGGTCAGACACAACTGAGTGACTTCACTTTGACTTTTCACTTTCATGCATTGGAGAAGGAAATGGCAACCAACTCCAGTGTTCTTGCCTGGAGAATCCCAGGAAGGGGGAGCCTGCGAGCTGCCGTCTATGGGGTCGCACAGAGTCGGACAGGACCGAAGTGACTCAGCAGCAGTAGTAGTGTACAAGAATGCCTTAGTGTAAGGAGAGGTGTGTGGCAGCTATAGACAGGTTGAGGACGTGTGGGTGGGGGTGGGGGCACCATAGCATTCTGCTCCATCTCAAATCTCCCTTTTCTTGGATATTCCTCAGTGATATATATTGTGAGTAGTTATACCTTGTGACAATTTCACTAGACAATTTTTTTCCCAGTCTAAACATTGGCATCAAAAATATGGTTAAAAGCAAAATAATAGCTTTCCATTGGAGCTTATTAAATGTTTTACTCAGTTTAGCAGTATGACCTGCAAGTTATCAAAAACCTGTATTTGTTTAATAACTTTTAGAACATTTATATTAATGACATTTACCCACAAAGTATAACTTAAGATTTTTTATCACTTTTATTTGACAATGTTCTCCATGTAATTTAATGTACCAAATAATCCCAGTTACTTTAATATTTCTTCTGAGATGCCTCAGGGGCCTTCTGGAATACTCAAAAGTTAACCACAAAAGAAACTTATGAGCTGTTATCAAAAGCAGTTCAATATTCCAGGAAAACTTTGTTCTTTTCACAGAGAAAGAAAACCAAATTCCAGTCTTGAACCAGCTTACTATTAATAACAAAATTAATTTATCTAATTAAATTCTTAATCTTAATCAATCCTGACAATGTAAAAGATTCTTTCCCCAAAGTTTCTTTTTCAAAAACCTTTTATTACTTTCTGGATTCATATTAATTTGTCCCTTATTTTCCCCATTTATTAGCAATCAGCTTTGGAACAAAATTATTCTACTTTTTTCCTCAATAAAAATATCTCCAGTCTTTACCTTCTCTTGCCAGTATATCCTACATACCCTACTTACTTTTTTACACACTGAAATGCTTCCTTTATCATTTTAGCATCTTTAATTACATACTACTATTTTTAACCTTTAAGAAACCTTAACAAAACCAAGAAGAGAGTCCTTGAACATTATACCAGCATTTTCTGATTGGCAAACTTAAGAACATATTCCATAACCTCAAAAACTACATTTTTTCTCATAGCACAATTTAATATGGTACAAGGTATGTGTTTAATGAACCCAAAGATCTTTTGAAGTTCTACTAATTAACCCAAAGCTGAAGTCTCAGGCAAAGTGAACTGTATTTGTATTTCAAGGACATGATAAGAGTTCAATTCAAGCTTTCTCTTAGGCATATTTTTGTTCTCTCAGAATCAGAATTCTGAAAACAGTATTTTATCAAACTAGCTTTCTCTAACTGCATATGCAAAAAGAACCAATTTCAGAATTCCAAAAAAGGAGTTTCATCTTAACCAATTTTCGCTGGAGTCTAATATTGCTGCCATATATTGTTAAAAAAATCATCTATCCTTTTCTTGAGCCATAATTTCATAGCTAAAATTTTCTAATGCATTGAACCTGAATTTCCCATTTGCCAAAAGACAACGAAGATACCAACCACACAAATGGAATATACATTCACACATCAGAAGACTGAACTATCACAAATCCTGGGGAGGTATGACCAATATGCAGCCCCAAACAAACATTTCCCCAATACAAATGGTCCTTGATGTCAGACGTACATCCGAACCAAATGGCAAAAAAGCCCAAATGACACTCAGTGATCACAAATGGTCCTCAATGACATACAGACATCAGAAGCTACTGGCGAACTGCCCAAATAGCACCTTCGTGCTCACAAATGTTTCCCCATACTGGCACCCCACTCCAGTACTCTTGCCTGGAAAATCCCATGGATGGAGGAACCTGGAAGGCTGCAGTCCATGGGGTCGCTAAGAGTCGGACACGACTGAGTGACTTCACTTTCACTTTTCACTTTCATGCATTGGAGAAGGAAATGGCAACCCACTCCAGTGTTCTTGCCTGGAGAATCCCAGGGACGGGGGAGCCTGGTGGGCTGCCGTCTATGGGGTCGCACAGAGTCGGACACGACTGAAGTGACTTAGCAACAGCAATAGCAACACGTGAGAACCAATTGGCAAGAACGCCCAACAGCACTCCCTGTTCGCAAATGGTCTCAACGTCAGACACACATCAGGACCAATTAGCAAAATGCCCAAATAGTACTTTGAGCTCAAAAGAGTATTTTCCCAGGTGCATACCCGTGGACTTAGTCCTGGAGCTCGTCAGTTCTTCCAGATGCCTGTTTCCGTTCCACCAAGGAAAAGCGTTAAGTTGGCAGCCAGTGCCCAGCCGGGGAGAAACAGGGAGGATCCTTGAAACAAATGGTTTCGGCAGCTGCTAGGAACGTCCCCCCAAATCCCTCCCTCAGGGCCAGCTAGTCGGGAGCAGCAGGCTCCTTGCAACCACCCCCGCCCAGCATCATGGCCTCCACTCTACTTTGGAAAACCCCAGGGAGGCAGGTATCGCGAGAATGCAGCCTCACCTTGGGGCCTGAAAAACTGGTACTGAAATGGGCGGTATGGCTGCCCTCCTCTCTGAATCCAATAAAAGGGCAAGGTTGGTGGGAAGGAAAGTTTGCTTTATTTCAGAGGCCAGCAACATGGGGATGATGGGGGTTGTGGAGAGGGTGGACTCCTACCCAAAGACTGACTTGCTGCTGCTAAATCGCTTCAGTCGTGTCCGACTCTGTGTGACCCCATACACAGCAGCCCACCAGGCTCCCCCGTCCCTGGGATTCTCCAGGCAAGAACACTGAAGTGGGTTGCCATTTCCTTCTCCAAAGCATGAAAGTGAAAAGGGAAAGTGAAGTCGCTCAGTCGTGTCCGACTCTTAGCGACCCCATGGACTGCAGCCCACCAGGCTCCTCCGTCCATAGGATTTTCCAGGCAAGAGTACTGGAGTGGGGTGCCATCGCCTTCTCCAAGACTGACTTAGGTGCTGACAATCCAGGTGGTGGGGGCTTCCTATAGAAATAGCACGTTAGCTCTGACGGTCATCTTGAAATTACTCATGCAGTGGTCTGATCAACATCAACTTAATTGTTTTCAGTACAGTTAGTCTTTGGTTCCAGTATTGGTTTATTCCCGTTTCTTTGAGGCTAGTTCTCACATTTGTGGCAGCTTATGCCATGGAGAATCCCAGGGACATGGGAGCCTGGTTGGCTGCCGTCTATGGGGTCGCACAGAGTCGGACACGACTGAAGCGACTTAGCAGCAGCAGCATGCCATGGCTATAGTCTGGTCTCCTTGCCTCATTCAGTCATGTTAGACTCTTTGTGACCCTATGGACTGTAGTCTGTTAGGCTCCTCTGTCTCTGAGATTCTCCAGGCAAGAATACTGAAGTAGGGTGCATTTCCTCCTCCAAGGGATCTTCCTGACCCCTAGATCAAACCCACATCTCCTGCATCTCCTGCATTGGCAGGCAGATTCTTTACTTCGGACAGTCTGGTCATCACTTAGTTAACTCCTTTCACCTGGTGGGCTTTCAGTATCTATAAGACAGCTCAGAGGATACGGCTCAGAATATTACCCATAGCCCTTGAGGAGAAACTAAAGGTCCGTGACTTTGCTTAAGGGCTAAACTATTACTATTTAGTCTTGTTTGACTGTTTACCTTTGTTTTTGCATTTTCTCACTTCTCTGATTAAACTTATTGTTTGGCTAAAGTTTTCCACAGACAAAAGGCTGGCAGAGAACATGGTGTGTGTGTGTGAGTGGGTGGGTGTGAGTGTGTGTGTGTGTGTGTGTGTATGAGGGGGACTATAGGGTCTAGCTCCATTTCAAACTGTCACAAAAATTACTTTTAAATGTTTCAGGAAAAAAGATGCACTAATACACATATATCAAGGTTGTCAAAACTATTGACCCTAAATAGTATGGGCATAGGTTATCAATGAATTTTTTTGTATAATGTTGGAAAAATAAAAAGCAAACTCAAGACAATAGATTGTTGGGTTTGAATTGAACTCTGTCACATGCTGGGCTTCCCTGGTGGCTCAGATGGTATAGAATCTGCCTGCAGTGCAAGACATCTGGGCTTGATCCCTAGGTCAGGAAGATTCCCTGGAGAAGGAAATGGCTACCCACTCCAGTATTCTTGTGTGAAGAATTCCATGGACAGAGGAGCCTGTCAGGCTACAGTTAATGGGGTTGCAAAGAGTTGGACATGACTGAGAGACTAACACACACTGTTATTTACTAGCCGTGTGACATTGTCCAAGTTACTTAATTTCTATGTATCTCAGTGTGTTAACAGAGAAGGCAACGGTAACCCACTCCAGTACTCTTGCCTGGAAAAATCCCATGAACGGAGGAGTCCGGTAGGCTGCAGTCCACGGGGTTGCGAAAAGTCAGACACGACTGAGCAACTTCCCTTTCACTTTTCACTTTTATGCATTGGAGAAGGAAATGGCAACCCACTTCAGTGTTCTTGCCTGGAGAATCCCAGGGACGGGGGAGCCTGGTGGGCTGCTGTCTGTGGGGTCGCACAGAGTTGGACACAACCGAAGTGACTTAGCAGCAGCAGTGTGTTAAACTGAATAATAAAAATAGTACCCACCTCTCTGGGGTTTTGTGTATGTGTGTGTCTGGTACGTGTGTGTAATAAATCTTAATGCCGCAACTCAGCAGTCTTCATGGAGCCCATTTTTTACCAGTAGCTCCAGCTCTTTATTCTTGCTTCCAATCTGTATTTATTCTTATCCCAAAGCATTTATTTCACATTTACCTCTGTTAAAAGTCATCCCAAACTTCTTTGGTCTGGTATCCTGTTTTGTAAGTCCTTACTGTGATCCATCTCTTTCCGTTTGCTTTCTTAGAGCCCTGATGAATGTCCAGACACTGGAAATCTTGGACCCTTCCCTCTTAGCTGTCTTTTAGTCATTTAGAAAGATGCCAGAATAGGCAGGCACTAACACTTATCCCTGGGGGCTGCCCTGGTGGCTCAGTGGTAAAGAACCTGCCTGCAATGCAGGAGATGCAAAAGAGGCAGATCCAATCCCTGGGTGGGGAACATCCCATGGAGAAAGAAATCAATACCCACTCCAGTATTCTTGCCTGGGAAATCCCATGGACAGAGGAGCCTGGTGGGCTACAGTCCATGGGATCATGAGTCAGAAATGACTAGTGGCTAAACCAGCACCACATACTCATTCCTGAGGGACTGTGTACTTGCAGCATCTCAGGGCACAAAAGTGTGTGAGGAGTAACAGCAAACTAATAAAACCAGGCTCAGTGGGGGGGTCTAAGGGGGCTCCCAAGCTTCAGCTATCTACTCCTGGTATAACTAAAGGAGCTCCATTTTTTCAAGCAGAGAAAGGGGTTTGGAGAAGCAAGGGTAAGGCTCTTGAGGGGAGGTGTAAAGAGGAGCAGGGAATGGCCCTGCATGCTGAGTGGCAGGTGTGAGTCTCTCCTCCTCTAGTCCACTCGGCAACCCTCTCTCACCTCCTGAAGTTTGGGAAACCGGTTGAAGAAATAATGGAAGATTAAAAAGAAGGAGCTGGAATTCCCCGTCTGCTCACTCTCTCCACCTCCTGGGAGGTGTAGCACAGTGCATGGCAGGGTCATGGATCCCTGGCACCACCACCAGAAGAGTCCCCACATTGTCCTGAGGACATTTCATCTCAAGCAGCTGTGTGCAGGCTTCCAGAGTCCCTTGGCTGCTCCAGCTCAATTTCCCCCTCGTTGATAAAATGATTTCTGGAGTGGGCAAAGAGAATTCATCTGCTGGAGGAATCTGAGGGCCACTGGAGAAGAGGAGACTCACCAAACCACCATATGGATGGAGGCGGAGGATGCGTTGGCTAAGCATGGAGGGTTGTAAGAACTAGGAAGGCAGGAAATGAAAGAGAAGGAAAGATGGTGATGGGGTACGTCTTTTCCCATCATCTCATCTTCAGCGTGCATACATTTAGGGGATATGGACTGCCCAATATAATAGACACCCCCAGATATGCTACGTAGGACAACCCTAAGAGTGAGACATTGCAAGAAGGTGCTTGGAATTCTTGAGATTGCCTTGCACACCAACGCAGTGAACCAGTGACCAGGGAGAAGTGACAGAATAAACTCTTCCAGGCCTCTGGCAATTCGTGTCTTCAGTGTATTCCTATTCTTAAAACACACACACACAAAAAAACTTTGTAAGATTTATCTCTTTTTGCCTAAAATTCTCAACTATGCTTGGGAACCCCTTTTAAGATGCTTCCCCAAAATTAACTATTTAACATGGACAAAACCTGTCTTCTCAGTTTTCAGCTTATGCTTAGGATCCAATTGAGATGTATCCAAGCCTATTAACAATCATACACACTGAGGAAACCAGAAGGGAAAGAGACACGTGTACCCCAATGTTCATCACAGCACTGTTTATAATAGGCAGGACATGGAAGCAACCTAGATGCCCATCAGCAGATGAATGGATAAGAAAGCTGTGGTACATACACACAATGGAGTATTACTCAGCCATTAAAAAGAATACATTTGAATCAGTTCTAATGAGATGGATGAAACTGGAACCTATTATACAGAGCGAAGTAAGCCAGAAAGAAAAACACCAATACAGTATACTAACGCATATATATGGAATTTAGAAAGATGGTAACAATAACCCTGTGTACGAGATAGCAAAAGAGACATTGATGTATAGATCAGTCTTATGGACTCTCTGGGAGAGGGAGAGGGTGGGGAGATTTGTGAGAATGGCATTGAAACATGTACAATATCATGTATGAAACGAGTCGCCAGTCCAGGTTCGATACACGATACTGGATGCTTGAGGCTGGTGCACTGGGACGACGACCCAGAGGGAGGGTATGGGGAGGGAGGAGGGAGGAGGGTTCAGGATGGGGAACACAGGTGTACCTGTGGCAGATACATTTCGATATTTGGCAAAACTAATACAATATTGTAAAGTTTAAAAATAAAATAAAATTGAAAAAAAAAAACAATGACAAAAAAAAAAAAAAACCAACAATCTAACCCAGTGAATAGGGAAAGTACAGATTTAATTTAATTTTTATGGATCACCCCCCAAAAGATGGAGGAAGATTAAGGTCTTATCTTTTTGTGAACTGGCTTATTTTGTATGCATATCAACAAGCTCCATATGCATTCAGGTTTGTGTAAGATCTTTGTTAGATTTGTCGTCAGATCATTATTGGATTTTAGCAAAAACGCCCAACTGAAGGGATAGAATGGGCTGGTGTTTACAGTGGGCTTTTGACCCAGTAGTTTTAGACTCTGTACCCACAAATGTGTTTTTTTTTTTTTTTCTGTTGATAAGTAATAATGATTACTTGGGGCATAATTGCTTCGTGTCTTGTTCTCTGGCCCTGCAAACTTGTGTCCAATCTGGCATTTGGAGATAAGTATTGGCTTTGTCACTGATATTTTTGGTCATATAAAGAAGGGCCTCAGATGTGCCCTTCACATAGTTTGGTGATTGCTTTGTGAGTAAAGAACGAATGGAGCATTGTGAACTCTGAAGAAAAACACTGTGTTCTACCCATTATTCACTGCTATATAATGACTTCTCCATGAGAACTCAAGGATGTACTGTCGCCGGGCTATCACAGGGTATAATTTATGACCTTTCTGCTCTGAGGTCATATTATCATTTGCTGTTCTGAAAACTCACCTGCCTTCAAAACATCCTTTCTTCGTTTAAAAAAAAAAAAGATCATTTGTAAAAGGGATAGAGATTGGCAAGTGGGCATCATTTGAAGTGGGACAGATTGGGTTTGAGACCTTACAAAGGTTTAGGTTGCCCCTTTCAGGAGTCAACTACAGTCCTTATTACTTCTTATAAAGTCAAGGAGATACACAAATAAAATGGGGTGTGACAGTTTTGTACAATTATTTTTTTTAATTTTTAAACTATCTTTTTGGCTGCGCTGGATCTTTGTTGCTTTGTGCAGGCTTTCCCTAGCTGTGGTGATCAGGGGCTACACTCTAGTTGCGCACACTTCTCATTGTGGTGATTTGTCTTGTTGCAGAGCATGGGCTGTAGATGCAAGGGCTTGAGTAGCTGTGGCGCACAGGCTTAGCTGCCCCACGGAATGTGGGATCTTCCCGGACCAAGGATCAAACTTGTGTCCCCTGCACTGGCAGGTGTATTCTTAACCACTGGACCACCAGGAAGTTCGTGTCCAATTACTAATCTGGCATTTGGAGAGAAGTATTGGCTTTGTCACTGATATTCTTGGTCATTAAAAGATGTGCCCTGGAGTTGATGCAGGTTACAAGGTCCCTTTTTCAGGTAGCTAAAAATGGGGTCTTCAGACCCAGTGAAAAGTGATCCCCTTGTCCTTTTCAATTGCCCAGTGGCTTTCAGAGATAGAGGTTAAATGTAGCCAGAGCCTAAAACATTTCTTTTGAATAACTTGTGCAGTGGTAAATTTTGTCCTTTAAGTCTGGCTTTTTTGGGAAACAGCCTGAAGTCATTTAGAACAAATCTGGTATGAAATAAGGAGGCCAGTCATGCCAGTGGTGAGTACTTTATTCTGTTAAGAAATAAGGGAAATAAATCAAGTAATGGGAGCACTTCTCCTCTCCTAGTGGACTGAGTGAGCAATGAGTCCCATGAATGTTCAGGGCAGGCTAGACAAGTAGGCATCTACCCAGCAGGTGCGTTATTAACTGCATCCTCAAATTGAAGCTCCCTGGGTAGAGAGATGGCTGACCTCACTGGAAAGAACATCCGTTCAAGAGTCAGCGCAACCTGCTTTAAATCTGCACAGTCAATTGTGTGCGGTCCTGGAGAAATCAGTCAAACTGTCTGAATTTTAGTCTCTCTACCTCTAAAATGGGGCTTGTTTATACCTATCCCCAAAGGTTTTCTGAGTGTTAAACTGCAGGGGAATTAGCTACTTGGTTTTGTGCTGGCTCTGTTCCGTTGGAAAAACTCTTCTAGCCATATTCTTCTGCGTTCCCTGACCCTGACCTTGAGAGTTTCCTCCTGCTGTTCCCTTCTTCACCACATTCACATCTGAAGCAGTTTTCACAGAGTAAGACACCTCTGGCCGTGACACAGCGTTTACAGCTTATTTTATATGTGAGAATTTGGAGGACCCAGAACTTGCTTAAAAATCCGCAGGGTCTGCAAACCAGTTTTATAATTTCGTTAGCAAAACAACTCCATTTGAGTCTAGTGAGTTCCATGTGCCAGAAGCCCTCCCCAAGTTCTCTCCTAGACATTACCTTAAGCCCACTTTGTTGTTATACCCATCACACTTCTGTAGCTGAAGGGGCCAGCTGCTTGCCACTGAAAATCCAATAAAGAGGCCAGGTTGATGGAAAGGAAATTTCGCTTTATTTTGGATGCTGGCAACCTGGGGGACGGGCGGATGCCTGTCCAAAGGCCAACTCTTTGACCCCCTATCCTGACAATCAGTGGGTTAGAGCTTTTATAGGGGAGAGAGGGAGCTACATGCAGAAACAGCACAGTTAGGTGACAGTCATCTGGGCAACTGGTCACGCAGTGGTCTGACCAGCGTCATCTTGATTGTTTTAAGTACAGTTAATCTTCAGTTGCAGCGTCAGTTTGTTCTCATTTCCTTGAATTGTTCTTGGAATTGTTGCAGCTTAGGTCAAGGCTACAGTCTGGTCATCCTGTAGTTAACTTCTTCCATCTGATGGGGGTTTCGGTATCTATAAGACAGCTCACAGGACATGGCTCAGAATATTATCTACAGCCCTCGAGAAGGACCTAAAGGTCCTTGGCTATGCTTAATGACTGCTTTATTATTATTTGGTCTTCTCTGACTGTTTGCCTTTGTTTCTGCATTTTCTCACTTCCCTAATTAAACTTCTTTGACTAAAGTTCTTCTGCAGACAAAAGTCAGGCAGAGGACACGGTGGAAGGACCATAGAGTCCGGCTCTGTTTCACTTCCAGTTTGATAGCGCCACACACTAAAGCCTGTTAAAACACTAAGTTGAGTTGAAAGGCAGCATCTTCATGTGATCCTTAGTCAGTGAGGGCTACTTTTATTTCACTTACTGTTTAACTAAAAGATCTCAATTCAATAGGTCTTTGAAAAATGTTTTGAACAATAGTCCCCTCTCTCTAGCTATTTAGGGCATAAATAGGATGGCCATGTAGTTTATTTTTCAAACTGAAACACTTTTGCCCATATAAACAAGGATTATCTCAAGGATTGGTTCAAGGAAACCAGGTATATATTCATTGCCTTTTCCAACACAGTGAAAACCTTAATCCCTGGATGACTTCTTCCCTTCCATCTTGCTTGCTCTCTGGCAAATCCCTGCTGGAGCTCAATTTTTCTTGAAACACCTTGTGAGGAGCAGCCAGCACAAAGGAATCCTCTACATCCTTATAATCCCTTCCTGTTGAGTTAGTAGTTTGGTAGACAAGTAGTCTCACTTCCAAGTTTTAGAAGGTAATGTGTATGCATGCATGCTTAGTGACTAAGTCATGTCCAACTCTTTGTAATTCCATGGAGTACAGCCAGTCAGTCAGTCTCCTCTGTCCATGGGATTCTCCAGGCAAGAATACTAGAGTGGGTTGCCATGCCCTCCTCCAGGGGATCTTCTCAACCCAGGGATCTAATTGCATCTCCTGCATTGCAGGTGGATTCTTTACCACTGAGCCACTGGAGAAGCTCTTAGAAGGTAACAGCTTTTATTAAATATTTTCCCTGAGCACAAACAAGTTAACCTTGCAACTTGCAAATCCATTTGCTGTATCAGTCAGCATTTAGTTCAAGAAATGAAAATCACCTCAGGTGTTTTAAACAGAAATCAAGTTTGTTTTTTTTTTAATGGGTGCTTATGAAAGAAATTATTGGAAAAATTGGAAGGGCAGGTGCTAAAGAGATGCTGCTGCACAGCTCTGAAATCCTGCCATGGCAATTGTGATCTGAGGTTCTCTGCTGCTGCCAATATCAGCATCCTGAGTCCATGAGCCTGGTGATTCGACAGTGGAATGTGGACTCGGGTTATTGCAAAATCCCAAATCTACTGGAGCTCAATTGTCAGCTACACAGAGATGAATGTCTCCCTTCTTCCTTCTTTCTAAATCTTCTGCAAGAACATCTCAGGGGCAAAACCTCAATAGCATCCATAACTCCCAAGGCAAGGGATTCTGGGAAATAAAGTCCGGGTCCTTTGTGTCCGTTTGGGTCCTTTAAGGAGCAAACATCAAAATGGAATTAGAAGTGATTAGATGAGCAAGATATTTACTTGGGGGGATTGTCTGTGACTAAAAAGGGGGGAGAAAGCACAACTGGGGAAGGAGAGTCTCTAGATTCCAATTACAGATCAGATACCTGTATGAGAAGAGAGGGGAGGAAGGATTGGGTTGAACAAGCTTCAGAGTGCAGTTCTAAGAAAGTGACAGACAGGGCGATGGGGCTTCCCTGGGGATAGTTGCCCATTAAAGGAATCTCATGTTGAAGGCAGGAATGGCCTGGCCCGAGGACCTGGCAGCCATATGGAGGAAGAGAGGTCTTGGCACACATGTAATGGATGTAATTGGAGGGAATGTGGAGTTATCCACCAGCAACACTCCCAACGAGCGGCAAGTTCTCTTGGGAGTGAGTGGCACACGTCCACAGCCACCCCACCAAGGGTGGAAGGGATTAAAAATAGCTGAATCCTACAGTCCTGAGAACAGCATCCTTATTGAGTTCCTCCAATCTTCCCATCCTCACCTGTTCCTCTGAAACAGCTTGTATTGGTGAAAACAAGAAACATTCCTTTTATTCTTGTTTTTGCCTTAGAACTTCTGCGGGTGGAGAATCTATCAAGAACATTACATGAAAACAAACTAAAACTATTTTAATGAAAAAGTACTTTAATCTGATTAAAGAAGGCACAAAAGGTCAGCTTAGATTAATACACTGGGTAGCCTTTGTATTCTCTGCAAAATTCTCGGAATACCAACACAGGTTTAACTACCTTGTTTTCTGAGTTTTGCTCTAATGCTGTATCATTTATAAAAGAGTAATTTTAATCTATGTCAGAGTGCAATAATTATAAGAATAGCTACCACTAGTATTTGTGATGTACCAAGCAATTTACCAATACTTTGCATGAATTCACTGATTCAGTTGGCATAACGGCCATCATCTTCACTTCACATGAGGAGCCTAAGAAATGTCATGCAGTTCATCAAGGTCAGGTGGGAGGGGAGTGGAATGAGACATGGACCCCAGTTTGGTGCCAGGTCACACTTGTGCCCTGCTCACACTCATGGAGCCCTTTCCATGTGCTCTGCACTGTTCTACAGACACAGTCCCATCAGCCCACCACCCCATTCAGGTCTATAGTGGTCTAAGACTCCTTGAAGTCAGACCATTTCCAGAGTTCAGAAGTTTTCAAATTTTCAGAAGGAAGTTCAGCTCACGTACTAATGAAATATTTCCACGAGGTCTAGGGCAGTGCTTCATAACCAGTGTTACTATTTCTAGCAAGTATGGTAGAGGCTGGGCTTCCCAGGTGGTGCTAGTGGTAAAGAACCTGCCTGCCAGTGCAGGAGACATAAGAGACACATGTTCAATCCCTGGGTCAGGAAGATTCCCTGGAGGAGGGAATGGCAACCCACTCCAGTATTCTTGCCTGGAGAATTCCATGGGCAGAGGAGACTGGCAGGCTACAGCCCATGGTGTCACAAGGAGTTGGACACAACTGAGCAACTAACACACTATTATTACATCAGCTCCGATCATTGGGCTTTAGATCCCAGAGGTTGGGGACTCCTCTTCTAATCCTAAATTCTTTGTTTGGTTCCCACTAACCATACAACCGGATTCTTGGTCCTGGAGGATGTGTACAGTGAAGACCAGTCTCAGCTAGAATAGTTATTAGATTGCACCACTCAGATGGGTTTCCACTTGGCCACTCAGAGGCCACCAGCATACTGTCTTGTCCAGGTTTTAGTCTTAGGGGTGCCAACTGGGAGTATTGATTGCTACTTGCCATGGGCTTAGCTGGCATTGATCCAAGCTCAAAGGTCTTAGAAATGTTTCCTTAAAGTTAAAAGGTTGGTGTGTGTCCATGTGTGTGTGTGTGTGTGTGTGTGTGTGTGTGCATTCAGTAATGTCCAACTCTTTGTGACACCATGGACTGTAGCCCACCGGGCTCCTCTGTCCATGGGATTCTTCAGGCAAGAATATTGGAGTGGGTTACCATGTCCTCCTCCAGGGGATCTCCCCGATTCAGGGCTCAAACTCACGTCTGCTGCGTCTCCTTCATAGGCAGGTGGATTCTTCACCCAGTGCGCCACCTGGGAAGCCCACAGATGGTTGGTAACTTCAGTTTATTGCTCTAAGTGTCTTCATGTTCTTGGATGTCATGACTCTGAGCTCTGCTAGGTGAGTAAAGGAGTGTTTTGTTATAATATAAAACAAAATGATTTATTATTCCCTAGGATGTGGAGGCCATCAAGGCCCTGGGCTTCATACACCTAGGGTCAAGCCTCAACTTTAACTTTCACCTTAACCTTCACTTCGGGTTTTCATGGGCAAGGTGGAAAGAAAAACAACAGTGCCTGCTTCTAATTAAAGTCCTTGTGAGGATTAAATAAAAATCACATAGCAGAGCACCTGGTCCTTAGTAAGCACTCCACTGATGTTAAATAGGAATAATAATATTATTATTACTATTAATTAAAGACTGTTACAGTAAGGGCACACTTTAAATTTTTAGGTGACTTAAGTAGATTCACATATTCTTGGTAATCAAGACGGAGCTCCGGGAAATGATTAGTGACTGTTGTTAATTAACTCTCTTCAGCATAGCATAGCATAGTAAAAAAGGACCTTGGAGAACTCTGCACTTAAACAGCTGATTGCAATACAATGAGCTCTATTATGCAAAGGCTCTCGTTGGGGGCCCTCTGCTTTCCACTCAGAGAGAACAGACGTTACAGAGCAAAAAGATCACCGCGTTCCCCTCCTTTTTAATTAGAAAGCACTGAGAAGATGAAAATGCATAATAAGTCTCTGCAGTAGTTAAGCATAATTCGAGTAATGTGTACCTGGGGGCTCCCTCTAACATGGCTCCTCCTCGCAGAGAAGTGCTCTTGAGAAGGAGCAGGTAGGAGAAGGGCGAGGCTGGAGTTGGCGTCTCTGAATCTCTGTCCGGCCACCGCCTAGCCAAGGGATGTTTCCAGGGTACTGTAACTTTAAGGAGCCTCAGTCGCCTCATTGGTGAAAATGAAACCTACATCTGAGTGTAGTTATGAGGGTTAATGTGGGGAGGTAGTGTGATAAATGGGAGAAGGCAATGGCACCCCACTCCAGTACTCTTGCCTGGAAAATCCCATGGATGGAGGAGCCTGGTAGGCTGCAGTCCATGGGGTCACTGGGAGTCAGACACGACTGAGTAACTTCACTTTCACTTTTCACTTTCATGCATTGGAGAAGGAAATGGCAACCCACTCCAGTGTTCTTGCCTGGAGAATCCCAGGGATGGGGGAGCCTGGTGGGCTGCCGTCTATGGGGTCGCACAGAGTCGGATATGACTGAAGCGACTTAGCAGCAGCAGTGTGATAAATGATGCCACTGACCACCACTTGCTGAAAGTATAGCACATCCCAGCTCATGGTAGGCAACCCATGGACAATAGCTCTTGGTATTAATATCATCTGGGGGAAAACCACACATCCAGCTTGGATTCTTTCATTTGTGAGACCATGGTTCGAAGAGTTTGGGAGGGGTGTCTGGCAGATGACACCGTCTTTGTTTTCTGAATTAAAGATTAAATCTTGACTTGCCCGGTGGTCCAGTGGTTAAGAATCTGCCTTCCAACGCAGGGGATGCAGGTTCAATCCCTGGTCAGGGAACTAAGAGCCCATGTGCCACAGGGCACTAAGCCTGCACGATGCAACTAGACAGCCTGTGCACCACAGCTAGAGAAAGGCCTCACCCTGCAAAGAAGACTCAGCACAGCCAGTAGTAATTATAAAGCAAAACCTTCAAAACCAATAGGCTGTGTGAAATCAGGAGTAAGAGTGTATGGAGATGGGGCAGGAAAGGGGGGGATGGCAAATTCTCAAGATTCTTTCTTGCAGCTTCCAGCTCTAGAAAGTTCTTAGCAGCAAGGGTTAAGTGGCTTTGAGAAGAAGTCAGTGCAGCACAATGATGAAGGGGCTTTAAACTCGGACTGGGAGGGTTGAATGCCTGCCTCTGCCATTACTAACCGTGTGACCGTAGAAAGTTAAATTCAATGCCTCCATATACTCATCTGTAAAACGGGGGTGAAATAGTGCTTTGGTAGGTGGCACTTCCACCAGTGCCTACCACATGGCAAACATTAGCTGTTCCAGACCGAAACTGCCTTGCAAAATCAGCAACTAATTTGTTTCTGGAATTCATTCAAGGTTTCAGCTTGATTTCTAATTATTCATGTATTAAGTCCAGTGAAGGCTTTATCCCTTTCATTTTGATGAAACCCAAGAATTTGGTCCTAGAGTTCCCTGAAACACAACCAGTATGCACCGACATTTCAGGAAAGACATGTGGTGTCATGGGGAGCCCAGTTCAAAGGATTTCATTCTATAAATACCAAGAACTGAAGCAGTGTTTCACATTACAATCATGATTGTTGGTATTTATTATGTTTGTGACTCAGAGAAGTCCTCACGGAAGTATGAACTGGCTTTTCTCTGTGTTCTTCTCCTTTGCTTTATGACAGCTACATCTCTACTACCTGTTTCTTTTTAAAATATTTACTTATTGGCTGTGTTGGGACATAGTTGCAGCCATTCTGTGTAAAGGCCGAGGGATCCTTTCTGATTTATTTATTTGGATTTTTGGCTACACTGGGTCTCACTGCTGTGCGGCGTTTTCTCTAGTTGCGGCTAGCAGGGGCTACTCCAGTTGCCGTGCACAGGCTTCTTACTGTGGCGGCTTCTCTCACTGAGGAGCACAGGCTCTCTGAACTTGGGCTTCAGTAGCTGTGGCATGTGCTTAGTTTCTCCTCAGCGTGTGGAATCTTCCTGGACCAGGGATTGAACCCGTGTACCCTGCATTGGCCAGTGGATTCTTAACCACAGGCCCACTGGTGAAGCCCAGGATCCTTTTATAATGGTAGGAGGCTGGTATCCCTGGAGTTCTGGGGGTCTCTGTGTTTATATGCCTTGCAGGATGCTCCCGCAAATCACTGACTTGTATTTGAGATGTGTTGCTGTGGTGATGGCGTGAAATACAATGATGGCCTGAGTTTTTTGGTCCCCAGAGAGGTGGTTTTCACATCATGCTTGCCCTACATAGCTTCAGGGTTCCATGGATACAGGCGGGACACTTTGTAGATACAGCACTGACCCTTGCTATATCACAGCTAGCTTTCATTGGCTGGTGGGAGCTAATTAAATTTTCAGAAATTCTGTGACCCAGTTGTCAAGTAGAGACAATAAAAATGCAAGTTAAATGCAAAAACAATTAAATGTGTACATATGTGCTAAGTCGCTTCAGTCATGTCCCACTTCTTGCAACCCTATGGATTGTAGCCCACCCAGGCTCTTCTGTTCATAGGATTTCCCAGTCAAGAATACTGGGGTGGGTCGCATTTTCTTCTTCGGGGGATATTCCTGACCCAGGGGTCAAACTCATGTCTCCTGTGGCTCCTGTATTGCTGGTGGATTCTTTATTGCTGAGCCACCAGGGAAGCCCAAACAACTAAATAAATTACATTAAAAAGAAAGCATATACTCAAAACTCGTAATTTTTAATTATTTTACTATGTATTTCTATTATTTACACTAGATATTGTGTCTATTTTATCCTTATAATGAAACTACTATATAATAGAGTTGTTTTGTTGTTTAGTTACCAAGTCATGCCAGAATCTTGCCCTAGGCTTCTCTGTCCATGGGATTCTCCAAGCAAGAATACTCGAGTGGGTCACCATTTCCTTTTCTAGGGGATCTTCCTGATCCAGAGATCGAACCCACGTCTCCTGCATTGCGGGCAGATTCTTTACAACCGAGACACCCAGGAAGCCCACATAATAGAGTACTGTGTTTCCAGCCCCCACTCTACGTTCAGTGAAATTGGTCCTGGTGGGAGTATTTACACATCACAGAAATCAGGAAAAAACTATAAAACAAAACCTTCCCACCATGGAACCAGTTGTTAGCAATCAGGGAACTTAACACAGGTTGAGGGGTTTGGAAAGTCCGAACAGAAGGCTGTGACCTATGGTACAAGGGTGGGTGTTGGGGACTTGAGCCTGAGTCCCTCATGACCAGAATCGTAGCTGAAGTGGTAACTGGAGCTTGTGACAAGCATGAAAACCACAGGGAGAGGGCTGCAGAACCCAGGAGGAGAATCCAGGGGTGTGCATGGGACCTGCCGATCAGGGCACCTTAACAGGGACATCATCAGCTTAGGAAGCCTACAGTGGGTGCAGAGGAGGGAACAGGCAGCTGAAATAGCTGGTACTAGCTAGATTTCCGTGACAAGACAGAGATACACCAGTTTTTTAAACAGAAAGAATTTAATATCAAGAATTATTAGCAAAGTAGAAAGTTGTTACCTAGTTAAATGAGAAGAAAAAGAAGACGGTCTTAAGGTTTCAAGATGTTACAACCGCAGAAAAGTAGCCACCACCTTGAAGGCCTGGAGGAACAAAATAAAAAAGACTGGAACTTTTTTTAAACCTTAGAAACTCAGAGGAGGATTCCTGGAATTGAAACTCAGAATCTTTATGGGGGATGTCGCTTGGCTGCATCTGGCATCAGTGGGGCAAGGGGTGGAATATGCGATAAGCCATTTTCTGCAAATGCTGAAAACTTATCTGTTGACACAGGAAGGAACTGCTGCTGCCACCACCAGCTTCAGTGAAGCTGAAAGGGACAAGAGAAAGGAGCAAGCGCCTGCCTCCTCCTGCAGCCTCACAGTCGCTCTCTAGCACCCCCTACTGATCATGACTAGTGGGACACAGCTGTTGCTGTTTCCTACTCTGCCACCTCAATGCAATGTAGCTGGCCAGGCTCCTCTGTCCATGGGATTTCCTGGGGCAAGAATACTGGAGCGGGTTGCCATTTCTTTCTCCAGAGGATATTCCAGACCCAGGAACTGAACTTGCATCTCCTGCACTGGCAGGCAGATTCTTGACCACTGAGCAACCAGGGAAGCCCCCAGGACACAGCTAGCCAAGTGGAAATGTGGTTTGCAGAGAATTCAGAGAACTGGCAGGGAGGCCCAGGTGGCACTACTGGTAAAGAACCTGCCTGCCAATGCAGGATATGTGGAGGCTCAAGTTTGATCCCTGGGTCAGGAAGGAGGATCCCTGGAGGAGGAAATGGCAATCCACTCCAGTATTCTTGCCTGGAAAATTCCAGGGACAGAGGAGTCTGGTGGGCTACAGTCTGCTGCTGCTGCTGCTGCTGCTAATTCGCTTCAGTCGTGTCTGACTCTGGGCAACCCCGTAGATGGCAGCCAACCAGGCTCCCCCGTCCCCGGGATTCTCCAGGCAAGAACACTGGAGTGGGTTTCCATTTCCTTCTCCAATGCATGAAAGTGAAAAGTGAAAGTCAAGTCGCTCAGTCACGTTCACTCTTTTCGACCCCGTGGACTGCAGCTCACCAGGCTCCTCCGTCCATGGAATTTTCCAGGCAAGAGTACTGGAGTGGGATGCCATTGCCTTCTCCGGGGCTACAGTCTAGGGGGTTGCAAAAACTCAAGTCAGACATGACTGAGCGAATAAGCGCGCGTGCACACACACACACACAGAATTGGCACTCCTGGACGGTGTGTGATGCTGCCCCTAGACATGGGAGATGATTAGGTCTGGCTGTGGGCAGAAAGCATGAAGGTCAATGAAGACTGCACATCATTTCGGCTAAATCTGAAACTGAAAGAAGAGATCTCTCTGCTTTCTTGCCCAAGTACTGCTTTGGCTCTTCTGTTGTCAGTTTAGGAAGAAGAAAACATCACTTCAGCTTTTTCATAGGCTGAAAGAGTGAGTGGTGTTTGGAAAATGAGATGAAATTCTAGAAAAAGAAGAAAAAAATAATAGTTGTGTGAGAGAGAAGGCTCTGAAACCAAGTGAAAGCCTTGCTAAGCATATATCCTGTCAGCATCTATTTAAGTGGCTCATTTAAAGTGGGCTTCTGTTAAGCTATTTTGCATTAGATGGGAATGTAGTCATTTTATGTGTTTGAGATTTTTCAGGTATATTTTAAGGTTCTGGCTCTTCTCTGATTCCCAGTTGACCTCTTTTCTCAAAGGAGTTGAAAAATTTACATCTTTGCCGTGGAACCCATTGATAATTAACAAGGTCACCATTTTAGATAGCAATACAAACTTCAGTAGAGAAAAATCTTCATCCTCTTGAAATGTATCTTAGCAACCTAGTAACTACAATCTGCTGCTCACCTTTTTCCTGCCAGGTTCTGGGTTAAATGCTGAAGCAGGATGTGGTAGTGAGGGAGACCCAGTCCCTGCCCACAAGAGGTTATATTTAACGGAGGAGGTAGCGACATAACCAACACAAGACTTGGAGGAGCGTTCGTTCTGCCTAGAGGTGAGTTAGGAGGCTGCAAGTAGTTAAAGAGTGAGAGATCCACAGAGAAAATGGAACATTTGCGATAGCCTCTGAAGAACAAGCTTCCCTTGTGGCTCAGTTGGTAAAGAATCCGCCTGTAGTGCAGGAGACCTAGGTTCAATCCCTGGGTTGAGACGATCCCCTGGAGGACAGAAAGGCTACCCACTTTAGTATTCTGGCCTGGAGAATTCCATGGACTGTATAGTCCACAGAATCACAGAGTCAGACACAACTGAGCGACTTTCACTTTCACTGAGGATAAGCAGGAGCTTGCTAAGGAGAGAAGAGAGAAGGACATTCTAGGCAAAGAGAATCTGCAGGTGTGTGAGAGTAGGAGGAACAAGGAGGGACTGCAGAGAGGTCTCCGAAGGTTCGAGGAGGCTAGGTCAGAAAAGCACCTTTCTTGCCCTGTTGAGGCATTTGACATTTATCCTATAGGTGATGGGGAACCATTAGAAGAAGCTGTTTATACAGCAGCCCTGCAGTTGCCAGTCCTCAGCTGCCCATCAGCCAAATCTGATCTGAAAATAATGCTGGAGAGGAAGTGGAGAAAAGGGAACCCTCTTGCACTGTTGGTGGGAATGTAAATTGACACAGCCACTATGGAAGACAGTATGGAGATTTCTTAAATAAAAAAAAAAAAACTAAGAATAAAACTACCATATGACTCAGCAATCCCACTGCTGGGCATATACACTGAGAAAACCATAATTGAAAAAGACACGTGTACCCCAGTGTTCACTGCAGCATTATTTACAACAGCTAGGGCATAGATGAATGGATAAAAAAGCTATGGTACATATATACAGTTGAATATTACTCAGCCATACAAAAGGAGTGGCTTTGAGTCACTTCTAGTGAAGTGGATGAGCCTGCTATTCAGAATGAAGTAAGAAAAACAAATATTATATATTAATGCATATGTATGGAATCTAGAAAAATAGTACTGATGAACGTATTTGCAGGGCAGGAAGAGAGACTCAGAAATAGAAAACAGACTTACAGACACAGTGGGAGAAGGAGAAGGTGAGACAAATTGAGAGAGTAGCGTGGAAACATATACATTACCATGTGTGAATTAGATAGCTAGTGGGAAGTCTCCGTATAGTGCAGCGAGCTCAGCCTGGTGCTGTGTGACAACCTAGAGGGGTGGGATGGGGTGGGACATGGGAGGGAGGTTCAAGAAGGACATGTAATGTATATTCCTATGGCTGATTCACATTGTTGTATGGCAGAAACTAACACAACATTGTAAAGCAATTATTCCCCAATTAAAAATAAATAAATTAAAAAATAATAAAATAAAATTCTTTTAGAAAAACTCCAAGTCTGACCAAGCCCTAACCTCCTCTGGGCACACCTTGTTTCAGCTTCACCTAATTTGCAGGCTCTGGCTACTGATCCACGTGCATCTCTCGTGTGCCACGACTGGCCAGAGGTGGCCCACATCAGAGTTAATCTTCTTTCCCGCACACGGCACACTTCGTACCCCACAGGACTCATTGCATAAAACAATGGCCAGGCTTCACCAAAGCACAAGGACTGCTCAGTGGAGAACTGCAGCTGATAGTGATACTCACACAAGTGCTAAGCTACAGCTCTCAGAGACAGGCTTTCAAAGGGAGCCTCCTTCTTTCTGCTTTGAGTTGTGTCGATGAACTATTGTTATGTAACAACTCCAAAACACAGAGCTTAAAACCGAGTGGTCATTACTCATGCATCTGCAGTGGAAGATGGCCCTATTTCAAGCTTTCCAATTCCCCTCTTAGGATCTTCTCACAGAGACAGAAAACAGAAAAAGGAAAAGTGGAAGCAGATGTAGCCTCTTAAGACAGACTTACTTCATTATCTTTTCCACCCCTATGCTATTGGCCAAAGTCAGTTTCATGGCCACACCCAAAGTGAAGGCTCAGGAAAGTACAACCTGTCCCCCGTGAGGCATGCAAATGTGTAGATGCAAAGAGGGTTGGTAAACTGGAGTCCGTAATGCAATCTTCCGTAGCTGCCTGGTGATTGCATTCTCTGGCTCTTCTTATTCTCACCTTCTCATTCGCATGGGCCCTACCTAAGTAGGAAACTCAAATTGCAAAACGGTGCTTGGGTCTCACTTTGGGTAGGCTATGATAGTATACCTACTGTGGTGGCTTCGTCCAGTGTAGACTTGGCTAAGCTGGAACTGCCTCCCCCAGAATCCTGTCCTTATTCCATGGTTGCTGGTGAGGGTTGGCCATGAGAGACTTTAGTGCCACATCTGTAAGATCGTCAGGCTAGAGTATAGCCCATGATCTGTCATCTTGCCTTGTTGGCCTGGAGCATCAGTCCTGTCCTTCGCTTGAGCTGAATCTCCTGTGTCAGCTGCTCTGAATCTTGGCCAAGGTACGCATACAACTCCATGGTAGAAAGGCCCCACCATATCACGCATATTGAGGTTGGAGGCAGACATGCATTCCAATCTGTTCTCATGGGTCCCAGTTTGTCCTTGTTTCACCCACCTCATGTCTACTTTCCCCTCCCAATTGCCTGCACTGCTGGCTCTGGCCTTCTCCTCAGATGAAGAAGCAATGGCTTTACGTAGACTGCTTAATCAGCTTTTACAATTGTGTAAGGTCCAGTTCTTTTTTTTTAATTTAAATTTATTTATTTTAATTGGAGGCTAATTACTTTACAATATTGTATTGGTTTTGCCATACATCAACATGAATCTGCCATGGGTGTATACGTGTTCCCCATCCTGAACCCCCCTCCCACCTCCCTCCCCATACCATCCTCTGGGTCATCCCAGTGCACCAGCCTCAAGCATCCTGTATCCTCCATCGAACCTGGACTGGCGATTCATTTCTTATATGATATTATACATGTTTCAATGCCATTCTCCCAAATCATCCCACCCTCTCCCTCTCCCACAGAGTCCAAAAGATTGTTCTATACATCTGTGTCTCTTTTGCTGTCTCATGCTTATATAAATCTTTTATTCTAGTTCATTCATTTGTGATTCTCTCTTTCTAATGAAACCCTGGCATGCCTATGGTTTGAATAGGTCATTTAAAATAGTTGAAAGGTAGAGTGAAGGTTGACCTGTGTATTAATTTGTTTATTCATGTTTCCATTCATCTATCCTCTATTTTTTGACTATCTGCAGCATGGTAATCCTCACTGTGAGTAGTAAAGGTCTATCATATAGATTCTATACAATAGGGTTGCTGTCCAGGAAACTCAATCTACTGACAGCAATACTGTTAATAAATGAAGGATTATAAAACAATAAGCTGACTGCTGCCATAAGGAAGCACAAAATGCCATGGGGTGCAGAGAAAGGTGCATCTCATACAGCTTGGGGAAAGTAAAGAAAGGTTTTCCTAAGCAGAATTTGGTGAGCAGGAACATAAAGGATGAATGGGGGTGTCCCAGTTGGGACGAGATTGGGAAAATCTTCAGAAATGGTTGTCATTATGATCGTGGAAGGGAAACCACCACTGAGAGGTATAGAAATGTTTGAGTAATGGCCATGAGTTTCCTTGTAGAAGGCCTTGTTCAATTCATGGCTTTTGAAGAATATTTAGGATGATTTAATATGCATGGCTTATACATTCCGTTGTGTCAATCAATTCCTTCCCCCCTCTATTTCCTGCTTACCACTCCAAAGTGACCCATGGAAACAAAAAGCAATTTCAGGTAGTGAAATTGCTATGGAGTCGATACCACAGGTCCAGTCACTGTGGACTGTAGATCTGTAATAGTGATTCCCTTTGGTCACCAGTGTGAACTGGCAGCTACCATTTGACTTGTGCACTCCATGGATTTAGGATCGTATTGTAGCACTTTCATCAGAAATTACTACTATCTCACGGTGATGGTGTGTACTTTCTGATAGGAAACCCGAAACTTTGATCTTCTTACAACTGGTCACAAAACAAGTCTCTCTTTCATTTTGCAGTTTTTGTCCACAAATTCATTTTCTTCTGGCCCTTACAACTGCCCTCCATTGCACATAATTACCACATTGCCAGGGACCACCTTCCCCGACACATGCTATGAGATGATGTAGACCCATTGGGATGAGCAGACCAACCTCTTGCAGACACAATTGTGAATTAAATTTGGCTTTTGTGCCCTTTTTATGTGCCATCTCTTACTAGTGGTGCCACTTGGGAAAGTTATTTAAACCCAATGTTTCGACTCTATAATACTGGCATACTTACTGTGCTCGCTTCATAGAATTGTTGGAGGATAAAATGAGCTAACATAAAGTATTTAGAAGAATATCTGACTTGTCTGGTGAAGTATCTAGTAATGTTATTATAGTTATTACTATTGTAACTAGGTTCTCCATCATCTCTTTTTGTCCTTAGCTGGCCTAGAACAATGGGATTTTTTTTTAAATTTGTTCAGTCCCTAAGTCATGCCCAAATCTTTGTGACCCCACAAACTGCAGCATGCCAGGCTTCCCTGTCCTTCACTGTCTTCCAGAGTTTTGCTCAAACTCATGTCCATTGAGTCAGTGATGCCATCCAACCATCTCATCCTCTGTTGCCCCCTTCTCTTCCTGCCTTCAATCTTTTCCAGCATTAGAGTCTTTTCCAATGAGTCAGCTCTTCACAGCAGGTGGCCAAAGTACTGGAACAATGGGATACCACTAAGCAAAGTAGTGAATAGCCAGAGTAAATATATGAAAGAACATGTACTCCTGCAGGCTGGAAATGTAGTCCATCTGGTGAAGTAAGGGGCTAATTAACACTTCAGGGGATAGACTGTGATGCCATTCAAGTTTCCAGTAAGCACAAATTGTGCTTTAGAAATGGTGGTCTGCCCTACTCTTTCACTCTTTCCAAAATGCATGATACTTCTAGAAGTTCTTGGAGACCAGATACTGTGTAATCTTAAAATATTATAGTAGTGGTTCTAACCTTGAAGGAAACAATCAACATGAAGCCTAGTATTAAATAAGAGCTGTCTACCGAAGGTAACGAAAGGAAGGAGGCTATACAGTGTCAAAATAATGGTTTACCCAAAAAGGAAACCATGTGATGAGAAAGATTACAGTGGTGTTAAGTTGAACTATGTAAAAAAGAAAAAGAGTTTCACTGACAATGAAGCAAAGGATTTGCTGATATGGAGGGGGGGGGGAGGAAAAGAAGAATCCGGAAAAAGCAGCAGATGAGTTTAAGTGAGAACTGACATTTTCAAAGCCATTTGTGGGTGCGTGAAATAAAAAGAGGCTTCCCAGGTGGCTCAATGGTAAATAATCTGCCTGCAATGCAGGAGGCACAGGTTTGATCCCTGGGTTGGGAAAGATGTCCTGGAAAAGGAAATGGCAACCCATTCCAGTATTCTTGTCTGGAGAATCCCATGGACAGAGGAGCCTACAGCCCTCTGTAGACTGGCAGGCTACAGTCCCTGGGGTCACAAAAGAGTCAGACAATAATTTAGTGACTAAGAAACAACACCAAAAGAAAAGGGAGAACACAGATTTCCTAGAACTCAAATGGGAAGGAGCAGAAAACGAAGTTCAGAGGACCAGAGAAAGCCCTAACTGAGACCAAATTGGAGGCAGCCCTCAGCCAGAAGTGAGGTTTAAAAGAGAGGGTCTGGGAGAGAAATTAGCACAGAAAGCCAGCTTTGAAAAATCAAAGACTAAGGTGCACAAACTGGAGATGAAGGAAGATGGCTTTAAGAATTCATGAAAGAACACCCATACTGTTCACAGGAGCTGTTGTCGATTTCCATTCCCACCCAGTGTAAGAGTGTTCCCTTCTCTCCACACCCTCTCCAGCATTTATTGTTTGTAGATTTTTTTGATGATGGCCATTCTGACTGGTCCCATCACCTCACGGCAAATATATAGGGGATACAATGGAAACAGTGACAGACTTTATTTTTTAGGGCTCCAAAATCATTGCAGATGGTGACTGCAGCCATGAAATTAAAAGAAGCTTGCTCCTTGGAAGAAAAGTTATGACCAACCTAGACAGCATATTAAAAACCAGAGACATTACTTTGCCAACAAAGGTCCATCTAGTCAAAGCTATGGTTTTTCCAGTAGTCATGTATGGATGTGAGAATTGTACTCTAAAGAAAGCTGAGTGCCAAAGAATTGATGCTTTTGAACTGTGGTGTTGGGAGAGGACTCTTGCAAGTCCCTTGGACTGGAAGGTCATCCAACCAGTCCATCCTAAAGGAGATCAGTCCTGAATATTCATTGGAAGCATTGATGCTGAAGCTGAAACTCCGATACTTTGGCCACCTGATATGAAGAACTGACTCCTTTGAAAAGACTTTGATGCTGGGAAAGATTGAAGGCAGGAGAAGAAGGGGACAACAGAGGATGAGATGGTTGGATGGCATCACCAACTCAGTGGACATGAGTTTGAGTAAACTCCGGGAGTTGGTGATGGACAAGGAGGCCTGGTGTGCTGCAGTCCATGGAGTTGCAAAGAGTCGGACATGACTGAGCGACTGAACTGAACTGAACTGATTCTGACTGGTGTGAGGTGATTCCTCGTTGTAGTTTTGATTTGCAATGCTCTCATAATTAGTGGGGTGGATGTTGTACATCTTTTCATGTGCTTCTTGGCTAGATGTATGTCATTTTTGGAGAAATATCTACTTAGGTCTTATGCTCTTTTTTTTTTTTTTTTGATTGGGTTGTTTGTTGTTTTAATATTGAGTTGCAGGAGCTGTTTGTATATTTTGGAGATTAATCCCTTGTCCGTTGCTTCGTTTGCAAATATTTTCTCCCACTCTGAGAGCTGTCTTTTCATCTTGCTTGTGGTTTTCTTCTCTGTGCAGAAGCTTTTATGTAAAATAGATAGCTAGTGGAAACCTGCTAGATAACACAGGGAGCTTAACCCGGTGCTCTGTTATGACCTAGATGGGTGGGATGGAGAGGGTGGGAGAGAGGTTTAAGAGGGAGGGAGTGTATGTATACATACAGCTGATTCACTTTGTTGTACAGCAGAGACTAATGCAAAGCACTGTAAAGCAATTATACTGCAATAAAAATTTAAAAATAGTAATAAAATAAAAATAAATTTAAAAATTATTCATGAGAAGAAGAAGTATATGGAGGGGGATCTCTCAAAACTCTGTCAGAAAAAGAACTCGCCAAGAAAGAATGCTTCCATTCAACAATATTTATTGAGAACCTATGATGGGCCTTATGCAGAGGTATGTGCTAAAGCTGGAGAAATAAAACAGCAGCACCAGCCACCATAATCTTAATTACTGTCTGCAAACATGTGCCAGTTCTGGTGATATGCAATGAAAAGTGTCTGCTTTCCAATTGGTTTTATAGAAGATATTTTATTTGATTCTACCACTAGCCCCCTGGAGTACAGAGGGCAGATATTATTATTTTAATTTCACACACCAAGAAATGCAAGCCCAGGGCCATTAAGTGAATGGCCCATTTGGTACCGAGGCCAGACACACAGCAAGATGGAGACCAGGCTGTCTGACTTCTGCCCCCAACCTGTCCAAGAAGAACTGCCTGATAACTGGTGACCATTTGTGTTGATTAAACCCAGGGCAATTTTCTGTGGTACTTATAAATCTGTATTTCTATGTTATGCTTCTGGAACATTATTCTTCTAAGAGGCCTGAGGCATTTTACACATCTTTAATTCTGATTCATTCAATCTTTCTTGGGAGATATAGAATAACACATAATTTTCAAGTGGTTGGCATTTAATGGAAAAACAGAAATGCAGCAATTTACATTTCCTTATTAAAAAATACCCTCTGACCTCCTGGTAGGGAAATAAAAGTAAATGAATAATAAATTGAGGTTTGCACTAATAATGAAGTCAGAAACTAATGAGAGTTCCAAGGAAGAGCTGAAATATTTGCATTCAAAGGCATCTGCCTGGAGAGTCCCAAGGCCTAAAACATGAAAGGCAGGCCCCTCCACACAGAGCAGTCAGATCAACGGGATCCGAGTAGCATCAAGGTTGGACGTAATCCTGGAAAATCTGTCTTCACAACACGGCCAATTTTTTTCTTCTTTTCGTAATTGCATTTTTCATGCCCCAGGATATAAATTAATTGATTTGGTTTGTCAGAAGCTCATATTTTCAGGGCTCTCTGATTGTAACTTGCCTTCTTAAATATGTGTGTTTGTTTTCAAGTTTAGTCTGCACTTTCTTTGTTTTTTTAAAAATTTTTAATATATATATATATATTTTTTTACTTTACAGTATTGTATTGGTTTTACCATACATCAACATGAATCCTCCACAGATGTACATGTGTTCCCCATCCTGAACCCCCCTCTCACCTCCCTCCCCGTACCATCTCTCTGGGTCATCCCAGTGTACCAGCCCCAAGCTTCCTGTATCCTGTATCAACCCTGGACTGGCGATTCATTTCTTATATGATATTATACATGTTTCAATGCCATTATCTCAAATCATCCCCCACTCCCTCTCCCACAGAGTCCAAAAGACTGTTCTATACGTCTGTGTCTCTTTTGCTGTCTCGCATACAGGGTTATTGTTACCATCTTTCTAAATTCCATATATATGCATTAGTATACTGTATTGGTGTTTTTCTTTCTGGCTTACTTCACTCTGTATAATAGGCTCCAGTTTCATCCACCTCATTTGAACTGATTCAAATGTATTCTTTTTAATGGCTGAGTAATACTCCATTGTGTATATGTACCACAGCTTTCTTATCCATTCATCTGCTGATGGACATCTAGGTTGCTTCCATGTCCTGGCTATTATAAACAGTGCTGCGATGGTCTGCACTTTCTAAGAAGGACTAGATCTTTTTCAGAAAAGGAAGTAACATGAACAACAATATCAAATTCCTTTTTCATTTCTAAATGACTTCAGCATCCTTACAGCATAGCAGCAAACTGTGTGGTCCCTTCCTTTCCTGTTGCTCTTCCCTCAACGTGCCTTCGAGAAGGACCCCGGGATTTCAGCCTTGCTCTCTTTAGATGGAGGGGTGTCTACAGCCATCCATTTTTCACATGGCCGTTAGGGAGATTGCTTTAGAATGCAGCTCTGAAGATGCTGTTTCTTTCCTTAAATTATTTCAATGGCCCCTCATCATCTTTAGATTAATGCTCAGGTCCCTTAATTTGGTGTACCCTCATCCCACCTTTCTCACCACCTGTCCCATTTAAATTTTTTTAAATTCAATTGCATTATTGATGTAGGAGATTTGTCTATACTTCCATGTCCTTGCCCATGTCAAGGCATCTCTCTAGCTGGGACTCTCTTTTTTCTCTTTTCTACTTTCTTAGGCCTATGAACTCCTACCCATCCTATCCCCTGGAATACTCCACCTATTTGCCCCTTACTTCTCTATCTCACACTTAACCCATTAAGTTTTAATTTTCTGTTTCCTTGCCTATCTCTTCTTCTAGAGCACCGTTAGCCAGTATGCCACAGATGTCACTTTCAATTTTCTAGTAGCCACATTTTAGAAAGGAAAACTATAAATCTTAGGTGATTAATTTTAATAATATATTTTATTTAATCCAACATAGCCAAGGCATTATCATTTAAGAAACATATACATTATTCATTTTACATTCTTTCTTTCATACTAAGTCTTAGAAACTCAGTGTGTCTTTTACACTTACAACACATCTCAAGTTGGATGCTAAATTTTCATCAGAAATACTTGATCCATGCTTATATTTCATAACATTTAGAGTTCAAAAGGGCTTCCCTGGTGGCTCAGCTGGTAATGAATCTGCCTGCAAGGTGGGAGATCTGGGTTCTATTCCTGGGTTGGGAAGATCCCCTGAAGGAGAGCTTTGCAACCCACTCCAGTATTCTTACCTGGAGAATCCATATGGGCAAAGGAGCCTGGCAGGCTACAGTCCATGGAGTGGCAAAGAGTCAAACACGACTAAGTGACTAAGCACACAGAGTTCAAAAAGGAGACTCACCTTCCCGAGTTGTTTCAAGCATACTTAAATTTTCTAGTAATAGAATCAAGTATCAGAGAAGGAAATGGCAATCCACTCCAGTATTCTTGCCTGGGAAATCCCATGGACAGAGGAGCCTGGTGGGCTATAGCCCATGGGGTCACAAAGAGTCAGACATGACTGAGCACATGTGTGCATGCTCATAGGAGGAAGAATTGGCTTTGAAGTTAATTGGAATAGAAGAAAATTACAAATGCAGACCCTCAGTTACATTTCAAGGGCTCAGTGTCCACAAGTGACCAGTGGCTGAGTATTAGCAGCCCTGATCTAGGCAGTAAGGTCCTTCAGGGAGGGTGGTCCTTCTATTTTGTACAAATAGAAGGGGGCACCCTTTCTGTATCTTGTCCTGAACTAGGACAGCCTTGAGACATAAACAGTGTCTCTCTTTCATCTCCAGGCTTCCTGAAGCCAGGATGGCATACAGCAGGTGCTCACTGCGTGTTTGAATGAAGAACTAGTCGGAACTGGGAGTTAGTGGTGAGGGTGAAAGAAATCACCTGGACCCCTCTTCAATTTCCAATGAAAATATGTGAGCATGAAGAAGCTCCCAGATCCTCCTTCTGAGTGACAGGTGAGTTCACACAGTTAGATTAAAAAGAACAAAAATGGCTTAGCTAACTTTATTCCCAGAAAGTCTGTCCCATTTTTAAGTGCCTCTGTGATTCTGGATTCTACCCAGATCCTGATGTGGCACCGTCAAGCTTTTTAAAAAAAAAAAAAAAATGAGATTTTAGGAGCAGACTGGTCCCGATGGGAAAGGAGTTTCAGTGATGTGATGAGGGTTTTACAGTTTCTTTGGGAAGATGTAGGAGCTCTGAGAAATTCTGTAATAAGCTTAAAAAGGAAGGATCTGCCCATCTAATTGCTTTTGGTCTAGTTAGGGGATAAGTCAGAATGATGCAGAGGCAGGTGACAGGGTCACACCTACTTGACCTTCTTGTCCTTTGTATGGAAAGAGGTGCTCCCATGGCCATAAACCTTCAGCACTGCAACCGGAAGACAAAGGGCAGAGGTAAGGGAGAGGAGGGAGGCACTGGGACCCTGGAAAGATGATGTCTTGTGTGACTAAAGGGCTGTGGCTGCACTGAGAGTTTATTAGGAACAGAGTATTTATAAATAACTGCCCTTTGCCCAGCGTGTGGAATTGCTGGACAATGATGAAGAGCCTGCCACTGCTGCACGCACTGCCTCTTAGATGTGCAGCTTGCACCTGATTTGGGGAGTACCTGGATTCTTGAAAGAGATCGGATAGCAAGCTTGTGTCTCGGATGCGTCATTTCTGCAGCCAACCTCAGTTATAGCTCTTTGTGGCTTGAGGTAAAGTCTCAGTTAGTGCTTGAAACTCTGGGATCTTCCTTGTCAGCCATGGCTAAACCTCAGCTGAGGACAAACAGCTCTTTCTAAAAATGAGAAAGGTGCCAGAGAGCAAGAAGCTACAGCCCCCAGCACTGCCCAGGGCTATGAAACTCCATGACACTCCATGCAGAGCCATGTGAGGGTTTTGGATTTTAGTCTAAGGCAGAGATGAGTCATTGAAAGGTTTTAAACAAGACAGGGGCCAGATCAGATTTAGGTGTATTTAAAACAACAACAACATTGCTTGGCCCTGCACAGGCCCTGCACTAAATGGGTCTAAGAGGGAATCTGGGCGATGAACCAAGACCACGATAATTGTCTTAGATTTGATGGTGGCTTGGGAGAGGGTGAAACTGAGAGATACTCAGGGGTGCATTAGTGGGGATTTGGAACCTGATCTGGTCTGGAGAGGGAGAACTTGAAGAGGGACACTTGGCATGGCCACATGTGGAACCATTTTCCTCCAGTTAACTGCAAACTTCCCATCAGAACTTCTCACGGACGTGGAAGTGACATGATTCCCCACCACAGTAATAAGTACATATTCCTGCACATGAAGAGTATTCTTTGAAATTAGATAGACTTCAGCTTCAGAAAGACAGGATGTCCCCAGTGTTTGAATTAACACAAGAAGGACATGGGCATACTGGGCACCAGAAAGCTGTCTGCATTGGCTCATGCTCTGTTTATTTTTAGGAGCTTCCTAGGCGGCTCAGTGGTAAAGAATTCACCTGCCAATGCAGGAGACCCAGGAGACACGGGTTCAATCCCTAGGTCGGGAAGATCCCCTGGAGGGGAGGGCATGGCATCCTTCTCCAGTACTCTTGCCTGGAGAATCCTCATGGAGAGAGGAGCCTGGTGGGCTACAGTCCATGGAGTCGCAAAGAGTCAGATATGACTTAGGGACTGAGCATGCACACTGTTTATTTTTATTTTTTAGATATTTATTTATTTGGCTGTGCTGGGTCTTAAATGTGGCACTCAGGATATCTCATTCCAGCTTGTGAACTCTTAGTTGCGGCATGTGGGATCTAGTTCCCTGACCAGGGATTGAACCTGGGCTGCCTGCATTGGGAGTGTGGAGTCTTAGCCTCTGGGCCACCAGGGAAGCCCCTCTTGCTGTGTTTAGGCATGAATGGTAGGCTACCTAGCTACACTGTTGCTCAGTGCAATAGAATGCAACTTTGTGGTGCTGGTGAGAACCACAGAAATCCTACTGAAATCAAGCTTTCAGTTCAAATTTTTCACTTTACTTTTCATGTGAGAAATGACTCAGCTCTTGTCTCTCTTCAACATCACTTACAATTATGGAAGCTCAGAGAAGAAGAGCAAGAACGAAATTCTATTTCATGTCACTGAAAAGCATAACCTTTACCTCCTAAAATATACAACTTGCCCAGAAAGCGCTAAGCAGGTTCTAAAAGCTGTCAGTCTTGCTCTGTAACTATGATGAAAGGTGTCATAAAACGAGATGAATGGTGGCTTCTTATTCCAAACCCTCTGCCCTGTCTCCAATCCTGTAACACATATACTAATTCAACAGGTGTTTGGTGAACAAATTATATGTAACTGAAAACTTATGAAGTGATGTATAGCAAGTACAAATAAAACTTCTAAGAGGGAATAAGCAATAAAAACGACAGCACAGTAAGTCCTGTACATACACATGCTCAGGTTGCGAACTTTCAAAAATGTGAATGTGTGTTTCATTAATGTCAGGCGTGAGCAAAGTCACAGCTTGTCCTCCTCCTCCTATTGCAACAATCCTTCAGCTCTACCATCTCCCACCTCCTCTCCCTCCTCCATCAGTAACTCTTCTTACCTGTTCACTCGATGCCAGCTGCTGTGTGCCAGCTGTTGAAGTGACGACTGTACTTCTCAAGGTCCTGTACCGTAAGATTAAAGATGTTTTCTTTGTTTTTTTGTGTGTGTGTTTGTTTTTCAAGTATTATTTGTGTGAAATGTATTGCAAACCTATTACAGTACAGTGTTATATAGCCAATTGTGTTAGTTGGATACCCTGGCTAACGTTGTTGGACTTAGGAACAAATCGGACTTACAAATACACTCTTGAAACAGAACTCGTTCATATGTAGGGGACTTACTGTATAGGAATTCATCTGGAGCTGCCAGGGATAAGGAGACTGAAAGGAAAGCTAGCCGGGACTCTTGGGCCCTTTGTTAAACCAGTAGCAGAGTGGGAAGGGTCCCTAAGCTGTGAGGCCTCGAAAACCTTGGTCTCAACTTCTGCATCTGAAAACTCTCCCCATAATGGAATTGTCCGAGACGCTGAATGAATGGTAGGCTACATACCTATGCAGGCTGTGTAATGGTGAGGTTGCATGAATCCTTCCACCTCTAGGATTCAGTAAATTTTACTCTGAGCTTTGCCCTGTTCTCATCTGATGTATCAGGGCTCACACATGACAGGGGATCTGCCTTAATGAAAGGCACACTTGCTCTGGGGGGGCCGGCTTCAACCCCCGCCCCAAGTGAAGCATGTGGCAAAGATACCACAACCTATGAAATCACACTGTTCAAACCAAAGAGGCAAGGTGCTACTTCTTTCTATTTTTAACAAAACACAACTTCACTGGGACATTACCTAGGAACAATTATTTAAATTTAAATCTCCCCAAAGAATCTGTCTGCGAGAATGCACGTGATACAAGGTTGTTGGAGGCACCGCAGCATTTTAAGGTCGTTGCTCACACAACCAGAGTGAACGCCGGACATGTGTCATAAACTGCCATCAACCATGAAAACTGAAACCCCTTGTGAGCAGTGAAGAATGGAGCGGCCCCTCCTACACTGGCAAAGCCCAGGGAGTGGCCTGGTGTGACCTACTCTCCTCTGGGGTGGCGACACAGACAGAGAAAATCATTTCTGTGAATGCACACTCCCGCGAGAAAACCCCTGGGGTGATGCTCTTTCAGACCAAGTTTCCAAAAATGAGTCAGAGGAAAGCGTTTCCAGTTTCTCCATTCCTCAGCAGTATTTTGGAATCAGCTTTTTCCTATTTGTTCCTGATGCCCAGACCCCATGAACGACTTTTGTGACATCGTACTGCATTAACCTCTCATTGGAGGCAGCTGCTTTCTGGGATTCAAAGATTGCGGAAAAACAAATCAAAACAAAACCTAATATTTCAGGGGGCTATATATGTAGGCCAGGACTTAGCTTCCACCATGAGCCCATCTGCCTCCAGGACTGAATCTTATCTGATCATTTCCATGGCAACAGCTGTGGATTAGAATAGGATGAAGGTTTAGGACGACTTGCTGGAATTCAGTCATAGAGGAGTGAGGATTATTTAACTACACACTTGTGTTGCCATGGAAACACAAATTTACAAATCAGGCAGGATTTTTGTAGCTCAGTAGCATGGTATTATATTCTTAGGGTTGCTTCAAATCCCCCAATTCCATCTACTCTCCCATCAGGGGGGAACTATCCCACCAGATACAAGTTAATTATTCCCCAGATACTTTCTCCTTTAAATGTTTAAAACAGACATATAAATAGACTAAGATGAGGACCAAAGAAATTGTTCTTAAAATGCTTTTCCATTCTGTTGTTCAAAGAAAAATTCAAGTAAGTTTAAAGGAAGAACCTAAAACATACAATGGCAAGCATACTCATACAAGGCATTTAGGTACCATATAGGTCCAAACTGAAATTGTTATAATTAAGAAAATGATGTTTCAGTATTATAAATCAACTAAACTTCAATAAAAAAAAAATTTTAATGATGTTTATTTCTTGTAGGGCCTGTCACCCCTGGACTTGTAACTCGTTTAACACCAAGTTGTGGTTTTCTGCTTTTATTTATTTTATTTAATTTTTATTGGTTAGTTGCTTTTCAATGTTATGTTGCTTTCTACTGTACAGCAAAGTGAGCTATACATATACGTTTGTCCCCACTTTTTTGGATTTCCTTCCCATTTAGGTCACCACAGAGCATTGAGTAGAGTTTCCTATGCTATACAGTAGATTCTCATTAGTTATCTACTTTACACATAATATCAATAGTGTTTACATTTAATACTAAGTTAATTTCAGGAAATCTCCAGTGTTGACCATTGTTTTAGATTCGACAAACCACTTTCACAGTCTGCATCTGGAGATGAGAAACTGTGGTCTGAAGTGTTCTTGGGACTCACCCAAGGCAGACAGACTTTCCTCCTCCCCTCACATTCTCCCCCACATCCATTTGGTCTATTCATGGGAATATCCATTAGGATACCAGTGAAAACATTAACTTCTTATGATGTCACTTATAGAATGCCTCAGAAATGGACTCATTTTATCTTTCTTTGCCTGGCCATCTTTCCTTAAATTATTCGTCTTCTTGTGCAACGCTTGTGCACCAAGTCGTTTCAATTGGGTCCGACTCTTTGTGACCCTATGGACAACAGCCCATCAGATTCCTTGGTCCATGGGATTCTCCAGGCAAGAATACTTGAGTGGGTTGCTGTGTCCACCTCCAGGGGATCTTCCTGACCCAGGGATCGAACTTGCATCTCTTACATCTCCTGCATTGGTAGGTGGGTTCTTTACCACTAGTACCACCTGGGAAAGCTGGTCATCCTTCCTTAAATCGTCCTTCTCTTTGGAGGTGCACATTCTTTGGACAGGAAAGACCTATGGCCTTTCTTGCCTCTGACTTCTGAAGTGGGGAACATGAAATACATGGGACTCAGTATGACTGTATATCTCAGAGCTTGCATGTATGCAGACCACTCAAGGACACCAAAAATAGCCAGACCAAGAAGGGCTGGGGTTAGAACTGGTTCCTGTCCTAAAGTGAAGCAGGTGCTGGGGCGGACAGACCCAACTGCAGGCACCAAAGGAAAGTCTGGGGAGAAGCCAGAGTGAGTAACGGGGCAGAGCAGGAACAGCAGCTGGTGTGGAATGTCTGTCTGCTAGGATGTGGAAGAGTTCTGATGGTGATGTTTCTCACCAACTAAACAGCGGCAGTCCAGACACACAGTCCTGCAGGGAGAGCTGGGAGTTGGGGAGAAGTTGGGAGGAGGGATGCATGAAGCAGAAGTGCCCGGCACATCACTGAGATACAGCTCAGGCAGATGCCGAAGGACATGGAAAAGAGCGTGTGCTGAGAAAAGTCCTGGGTTCATGGTGAGCTGGACCGACCACCAGGAGGAATTGAAGTTGACTTCTGAGCCATGGTTTGAAACTGTTAGGACTGGGTTCAGAGGCTGAGAATAGCACATGGGGTGAGGTCCAGCTATGGAGAGAAGATGTGGCATTATTAGAGCCTGGGCTGAGGAAAGGCCACCTCAAGGCACCGCCCAACCCCATGGTTTGGAGCCTGCATGCATGTCAGACTCACCTGAGACCGATACCTCGTTCCACCCCTTGCTAGAAATATCAGATCAGGCCAGCTGCGTCATTTCTCTAAGTCTCTATTTTCTTCTCTGTAAAATGGGAACAATTACAGTCTCTGTTATTATTGGGTTGTTTTGAGAAGTGAGTAAGCTAGTTCTTATGAAGTGTTTAATCAAAAGCTTAAGAACAGGAAGTATTTACTCTTCCTTTGTTAGCACTTCCAGGACACTTATAATAATGTGGTGTCAAAACGCTATTTTAGCTGGGGCTCGAAATTTGACTTTAGAAGAAGGCAGTATGGTAAAGAGAGTAAAAGTAGGGTATTTCCTATAATCTAAGTGTGTGACACAACTGGGCCTGATTCTGATAGTGTAAGTGTGTTTAGCCTTAGACAGGCTTGGATTTTTCTATTCCACAAAAGTTCTTTCTTAAAAGTAACAAGCACAGGGAACTCTACTGGATATTCTGTGGTGACCTAAATGGGAAGGAAACCCTTAAAAAGGGGATATATGTGCACATGTAACTGATTCACTTTGCTCTCCAGCAGACACTAGCATGACATTGTAAAACAACTATACTCCAATAAAAATTAATTAAAAAAGAGTGACAACCTACATCACAGCTCAAACCACATCCCTTTTAGTTGTATCGAACCATCAGTAAGAGAACTAAAATTTTCACAGTGTTATTCTAGCCATACTTTTACTGGTTCCCTGAAAACTAAAAAATAGCCATTTAGTATTACGCCCACCTCCACGTCCCTTCACACATGCCAATACTGAAAACGTCGCATGTGGCTGACACCACCTTCTGCCACTAACCCCCACCAGCTACTTAAGTTGATGCAGTGACAGAAGCTGTCAGAAGTTAAGCGATTTTATTCAAGGTTAAGTAGGAATGCAAAGCAAGAACTAAGACCAGCAGTCAGAGAATCATAAAACCAGAACACGAACTGACATGGCCCTTTCTTGGACAGGGCAATAATGGCCTGTTTGCAAGTTTGCATGTTGATTGTGTCTCTGGCTCAATCTTCGCTATCAAGAAGGAAAACTACAGAGAACAGAGTAAGGTGAGCATCCTCCAGTGAGGAAGGTGGCATTCCAAAAATAAAACGCATCATTACAGTGTTGGGACAAGACACACCAGACAGTGTATTATAAAGCGGAGATGTCACTTTGCTGACAAAGGCTGTATAGTACAAGCTATAGTTTTTCCAGTAGTCATGTTTGGATGGAAGCTGGGCCAGACAGAAGGCTGAACACCGAAGAACTGATGCTTTCAAGTTGTGGTGCTGGAGAAGACTCCTGAGAGTCCCTTGGAATGCAAAGAGATCAAACCAGTCAATCCTAAAGGAAATCAACCCTGAATACTCATTGCAGAGACTGATGCTGAAGCTGAAGTTCCAATACGCTGGCCACCTGATGCAAAGAGCTGATTCATTGGAAAAGACCCTGATGCTGGGAAAGATTGAGGGCAAGAGGTAAAGGGGACGACAGAGGATGAGATGGTTGGATGGCATCACCAACTCAGTGGACATGAATTTGAGCAAACTCCAGGATATAGTGAAGGACAGAGGAGGTCGCAATGAGTCTGAGATGACTTAGTGACTGAACAACAACAACAAGACGTTAGCCTGGGCAGTGCTTGGGTGTGGTTGGGGCTGTGGAGTGAGAGAGATTAGAACCTGTCCTGGGCTACGGGAGTTTTAAACACCCATGTCAGCTCTCTCATCTCATCCCCTGAGGATGGCATTATATGTGGGGGCATGATTTTTCAAGGCAACTTAGTCACATTTATTCACATCCAAAGTCACATGGCTTTTAACCTCTGAACACTTCCGAGTTATTATCTTATAAGCACCAACACACAAAGATGTTTATTGTAGCACAATTTGTAATAGCAAAGCATATGAAACAAAAACTACTCACATCTGGAGACAATCTCAATGTCTCTTAATAGGAAAGTGATAGAATACATATGACATAAATATTCAATGAACACTGTGCTGCTGTTGAAAAGATGTAAATGGTCTATATGTACAAACATGAAATGATCCCCAAAATGCAACACTAAATGAGACAAACAAGATGCAGAATCAAATATGGTCCAATCTGTGTAAAAATATCGGCACCATGTGACTGCAGATGTGAAAACAATTTCTAAAGGGACCGTAAGAGGCCGCAGTTACTTCTGAGAGTGGGACAGAGGTTCAGAGAGAAATGAAAGCACTTATTTCTCATTTTACACTTTTCAGTGTGTCGTTTTAGTGTTAGTTGCTCAGCCACATCCGACTCTTTGCGACACCATGGACTGTAACCTGCCAGGCTCCTGTGTCTGTGGAATTCTCCAGGTGAGAATATTGGAGTGGATCACCATTCCATTCTCCAGGGGATCTTCCCAACCCAGGGATCAAACCCAAGTCTCCTGCATTTTTGCAGGCAGATTCTTTACTATCTGAGCCAACAGGGAAGTCAGTACTCATTGTAATTTTTAAATGAGTACATATATATATATATTCCTTATTAGTAAAATTAGCCTTGGAAAATAATGGAAGGGGTTGATTTGGTTTGACAGACCAAAAATGACTAGGGAGAGAAAAGAGATTTTAAAAAAAAAAGAAGAAGAAGAAGAAAGGGAAAGTAAAGAAAGAACTACTTTAATTGGTAGGAGTGAAATGATCTTTATCTCATCTTTGTAAAAAAATTTAACAGCTTTGTTGATATATAATTTACATATCATAAAATTCTATACTGTTTAAAGTATAGAGTTCCATGGTTTTAAAATATATTTATAGAATTATGCCATCATCACCGTAGTCTAATTTTAGGACATTTCATTACCTCAAGAGAAACCTCTTACCCATTAGTAGTCACACCTCACTCCCCATGTCTTCACCCCATCCCTTGGCAGATACTAAACTGCTTTCTGTCTCTATAGACATGCCTGTTCTGGATACTTCATATCAATGGAGTCATACCATATGTAATCTTCTGTACTGGGCTTCTTGTACTTATTATAAAGCCTTCAAACTTGAGATCAAATTTCTGATTATTCCAGAGTGTGCACTTGTGGCCAAATAGCCCCGTGAAATATCCACATAAAAGAAAGACAGTGATTTCATGGTTAAATAGTCTTGGGAAACACTGCATACTCTGTTCACATCATGGAGACTGAAGACTTGAGAACTCCTGTTGTAAAGAAACCCACTTAGCTTTGCTGAATTCACCATTTTCCAATGATACATAGGTACCAGTCCGAGATAAAGAGCCCCTCTGTGTTCTGAGGTCAGAGAGATGACTTTGACATGAGATTCACGGCAGATTACAGAGGTGGAAATCAGGAAAGGTGGGTCAACCCATTTATCAAAGGAAAGACTCATTTCATTTTAATAATTTTCCCAAAGAAGTCAAGCCTTAAAGAGCTTGAGTTCTTGGCTGTCTTCCAATACTCCTAATAGAAACTTTCCTCTGTTTAATAAACACACTGTCTCTCCCTTGCATAGTGCCTGTGGAACTTCAGACATGTAGACAGTATTCTATCATCTTGGCAGAGACAGCTTCTAGAAAAACGTCGGAAAGGTTTTGAAACCCAGGACAAGCCTTTTGCATCCCTGGATAGTTGAACAAGCTGTGGATGGGTGCTCTGAGTCAATCCTGTTGCAGAGAAATCCATTAAAACGCCAATCAGCTTATCTCTTGGCTGAAATGTTCCAATGTTGTATGTCTGAGACCCAGGGAAGGAGTTCTTTAGTCTAGACCTAAAATAATTAAATGGTTGAGTTTGAAGTGTTTCCTATGAGAAGGTCAAATTTCTCTCCAAATGCAGTATTTCAGCACCACCTGCTAGAGATTTAGAGATGTAGACTAGGAAAGGAGCAGATTTCAGCCTCCAAGGCCCGCATGTTTTCCTTTGATGCAGAGTAGTTCAAGGACCATGTTTATAGCTCCCTTTAATCCTGATTATGCTTAACACATTATGCTCGGTATTGCAATTTGTAATAAGAAATCTATGTTTGGTGTTCATCACCTTTGCTGGCTCAGAGTTCCTAAAACCCTTGGAATTTCCTAAGTGATAAGAGCTCTGGGAGCATCTTTTGTTCTCATGAGGTGACTCTGAGTGGGCTCCTCGACTGAGGTCCATTGCCAGTAAGACCAAGATGTGATTGGAACCTACCTTAGAATTTTAATCTCCACCCTCCATTCTCCAGAGAGGGAAGAGGGGCTGGAGATGATGTTAACAATTGATCATGCCTATGTACTTCCCTGGTGGCTCAGATGGTAAAGCATCTGCCTACAATGCAGAAGACCTGGGTTTGATCCCTGGGTTGGGAAGATCCTCTGGAGAAGAAAATAGCACCCCACTCCAGTACTCTTGCCTGGAAAATCCCACGGACAGAGGAGCGTGGTAGGCTACAGTCCATGGGGTCTCAAAGAGTCAGACACGACTGAGCAATGTCACTCACTCATTTGTCCCTCATGCTTATGTAAGGAAGCTTCCATAAAAATCCCAACAGTATGGGGCTTGGAAAACTTCCAGGCTGAAAAACACATCCAACACACCCACTCCACGAGGACAGAAGTTCTTGCACTTACGACCCTCCCTGCCCTTACTTTATGTATCTCTTCATCTCTATCCCTTATCATGCCTGCATGCATGCTAAGTCGGTTCCGTCATGTCCAACTTTTTGTGACCCTCTGGACTATAGCCTGCCAGGTTCCTCTGTCCATGGGATTCTCCAGGCAAAAGCACTGCCGTGCCCTCTTTCAGGGGATCTTCCCAACCCAGGGATCAATCTTGCATCTCCTGCGGCTCCTGCGTTGCAGCAGATTCTTTATTCCTGGGCCACTGGGGGAGCCCATCCTTTATCATATCCTTCAATAAACTTGTAGCCTAGGTGTTTCCCTGAACTCTGTGAGCTGCTCTAACAAACAAATCCAAACAAACCCAAGAAAGAGGTCTTGGGAATCTCAGGTTTATAGCTGTTAGGTCAGAATCACACTGACAACCTGGGACTTGGCAATTGTGGTCTGAAGTGGGGTGGGGGCAGACTTGTGGGACTGAGCTCTCATTCTGTGGAATGTGATGCTATTTTCAGGTTAAGGGTTCAGTTCAGTTCAGTCGCTCAGTCATGTCCAACTCTGCGACCCCATGAATCACAGTACGCCAGGCCTCCCTCTCCATCACCAACTCCCAGAGTTTACTTAAACTCATGTCCTTCAAGTCGGTGATGCCATCCAGCCATCTCATCCTCTGTCGTCCCCTTCTCCTCCTGCCCCCAATCCCTCCCAGCATTAGAGTCTTTTCCAATGAGTCAACTCTTCACATGAGGTGGCCAAAGTATTAGAGTTTCAGCTTTAGCATCAGTCCTTCCAATGAACACCCAGGACTGATCTCCTTTAGAATGGACTGGTTGGACCTCCTTTTAGTCCAAGGGACTCGCAAGAGTCTTCTCCAACACCACAGTTCAAAGCATCAATTCTTCGGCGCTCAGCCTTCTTCACAGTCCAACTCTCACATCCATACATGACCACTGGAAAAACCATAGCCTTGACTAGACGGACCTTTGTTGGAAAAGTAATATCTCTGATTTTTAATATGCTATCTAGGTTGCTCATAACTTTCCTTCCAAGGAGTAAGCATTTTTTAATTTCATGGCTGCAGTCACCATCTGCAGTGACTGTGTGGATCACAATAAACTGTGGAAAATTCTGAAAGAGATGGGAATGGCAGACCACCTGACCAGGTTAAGGGTATCAAAACTCATTTAGATTGTAAGACACTCAGCTGAAGTCTCAGAGAATTTCTTGGTGGGGGGAAATACACACTCATCTGGAGTCAAGAGTGTGAATGTGATAGTAACGTGAGCATAAAGGAGAAATACAAGAGGAAAACTGTCTTTTTTTCCCTACACAACACTGTTACAGCCATTGCATATGCTCAAAAATTACAGACTCGGGGACTTACCTGGTGGTCCAGTGGTAAAGAACCCGCTGGCCAATGCAGGGGACGTGTGTTCAGTCTCTGGTCCAGGAACTGAGACCCCACGTGCTGTGGAGCAACTAAGCCTGCAAGTCACAACCACTGAGCCCTCATGCTGCATCGACGGAAGGCCGGGTGCCCTTGAATCCATCTTGCACAGCGAGGGAAGCCACCACAATGAGAAGCCTGTGCCCCGCAACTACAGAGTAGCCCCTGCTCAGCATGACTAGGGAAAGCTTGTGCACAGCAAGGAAGACCCAGGACAGCATACATAAATAAATAAATTACAGACTCAAAAAAAGAGGTTGCAACGATGATACCTGAGAGCATCCAGTCAGGAGGAATTAGGGATGTCTAACATTCTGGGTGGCCAAAGTACTGGAGTTTCAACTTTAGCATCATTCCTTCCAAAGAAATCCCAGGGCTGATCTCCTTCAGAATGGACTCATGCAAAGAGTTGACTCATTGGAAAAGACTCTGATGCTGGGAGGGATTGGGGGCAGGAGGAGAAGGGGATGACAGAGGATGAGATGGCTGGATGGCATCACTAACTCGATGGACGTGAGTCTCAGTGAACTCCGGGAGTTGGTGATGGACAGGGAGGCCTGGCGTGCTGCGATTCATGGGGTCACAAGGAGTCGGACACGACTGAGCGACTGAACTGAACTGAACATTCTGGGTATATTATTAGTTAGAGCATGTGTGCATGCTCAGTTGCTTCAATCTAGTCAGGCTATTTGCAACCCTATGGACTGCAGCCTGCCAGGCTCCTCTGTCCATGGAATTCTCCAGGCAAAAATACTGGAGTGGGTTATCAACCCTTTTTCCAGCAGATCTTCCCAACCCAGGGATCGAACCCACGTCTCCTGCATCTCCTGCATTAGCAGGCAGATTCTTTACCACTAGTGCCACCTGGGAAGCCCCTTGTTAGTTAGTAGGCTTCTTCAATTCCATCGCAAGTCATGCTATGATGGATTTCCACTGTAGCCCCTTCAATTTCAGTTCAGTTATTAAATGTTCTTGTTCCAGGCATTTCTACCCCATGTGTTGTGCACCAGAAAGATTTAAGCCTCATGAAGCTTACACTCTAAGGAAGGAAAAGGACCAGTCAATGTGCATTACATGTGTATTACAAGTAAGAGCAGTGTGTCTGGATGCACAGTGGAGAAATAGCTCACTGAGATGAAGAGGGTCTAGGATGGCTTCCTATGGGAAGTAACACAATACCTAAGAAGGACTCTGAAGGACAGATAGGAGTTCTTAGTGACGGAGGTTCGTGACAATGTACAGGAGGAAGTGATCAAGATCATTCCCAAGAAAAAGAAAAGCAAAAAGGGAAAATGGTTGTCTGAAGAGGCCTTACAAATAGCTGAGAAAAGAAGAGAAGCTAAAGGTAAAGGAGAAAAGGAAAGATAAATCCATTGGCATGTAGAGTTCCAAAGAATAGCAAGGAGAGATAAGAAAGCCTTCCTCAGCAATCAATGCAAAGAAACAGAGGGAAAAAAATAGAATGGGAAGGGCAGAGATCTCTTCAAGAAAATTAGAGATGCCAAGGGAACACTTCATGCAAAGATGGGCACAATAAAGGACAGAAATAGTATGGACCTAACAGAAGAAGAAGATATTAAGAAGAGATGATGAGATTACACAGAAAACTATACAAAAAAGATCTTCATGACCCAGATAACCATGATGGTGTGATCACTCACCTAGAACCAGATATCCTGGAATGCAAAGTCAAGTAAGCCTTAGGAAGCATCACTATGAACAAAGCTAGTGGAATTCCAGCTGAGCTATTTCAAATCCTAAAAGATGATGCTGTGAAAGTGCTGCACTCAATATGCCAGCAAATCTGGAAAACACAGCAGCGGCCACAGGACTGGAAAAGGTCAATTTTCATTCCAGTTCCAAAGAAAGGCAATGCCAAAGAATGTTCAAAGTACCCCACAACTGCACTCGTCTCACACACTAGCAAAGTAATGCTCACAATTCTCCAAGCCAGGCTTCAGCAGGATGTGAACAGTGAACTTCCAGGTCTGGAAAAGCTGGATTTAGAAAAGGCAGAGGAACCAGAGATCAAATCGCCAACATCCACTGGATCATCAAAAAATCAAGAGTTCCAGAAAAACATCTATTTCTGCTTTATTGACTATGCCAAAGCCTTTGACTGTGTGGATCACAACAAACTGTGAAAAATTCTTAAAGAGGTGGGAATACCAGACCACCTTACCTGCCTCCTGAGAAATCTATATGCAGGTCAAGAAGCAACAGTTAGAACTGGACATGGAACAACAGACTGGTTCCAAATAGGAAAAGGAGTATGTCAAGGCTGTATATTGTCACCCTGCTTATTCAACTTATATGCAGAGTACGTCATGAGAAACACTGGGCTGGATGAAGCACAAACTGAAATCAAGTTTGCCAGGAGAAATATCAATAGCCTCAGATATGCAGATGACACCATCTTTATGGCAGAAAGTGAAGAAGGACTGACGAGCCTCTTAATGAAAGTGAAAGAGGAGAGTAAGAAAGTTGGCTTAAAGCTCAACATTCAGAAAACTAAGATCATGGCATCTGGTCCCATCACTTCATGTCAAATAGATGGGGAAACAGTGGAAACAGTGGCAGACTTTATTTTTTTAGGCTCCAAAGTCACTGCAGATGGTGATTGCAGCCATAAAATTAAAAGACGCTTATTTCTTGGAAGAAAAGCTATGAGCAAACTAGACAGTGTATTAAAAAGCAGAGGCATTACTTTGCCAACAAAGGTCCATCTAGTCAAAGCTATGGTTTTTCCAGTAGTCATGTATGGCTGTGAGAGTTGGACTATAAAGAAAGTTGAGTGCTGAAGAATTGATGCTTTGAACTGTGGTGTTGGAGGAGACTCTTTCGAGTCCCTTGGACTGCAAGGAGATCCAACCAGTCCATCCTAAAGGAAATCAGTCCTGAGTGTTCATTGGAAGGATTGATGCTGAAGCTGAAACTCCAATACTTTGGCCACCTAATGCGAAGAACGGACTCATTGGAAGAGATCCTGATGCTGGGAAATATTGAAGGCCAGAAGAGAAGGGGATGACAGAGGATAAGATGGTTGGATGGTATCACCGACGCAATGGACATGAGTTTGAATAAGCTCCAGGAGTTGGTGATGGGCAGGAAAGACTGACATGCTGCAGTCCATAGGGTTGCAAAGAGTCGGACACGACTGAGAGACTGAACTGAACTGAACTGAGTGCTATCCAGAGGGGAGTGGCATTTCCAAGAGAGAACGTATGAGTGAAGGTGTAAAAGCGTGAAATGACAGTGGGTAAGTAGGGACCTCTGTGTCATGTTCGTGCTCCTGGAGCAGACAGTGCTGGTGTGTAAACAGTGTTGGCCATTTTCTCAAAAGCAGCGGGTTAAACCTGAGTGTGCCTCTCTATCTGCTCATAACGCTGTTGCAGATTTTAAGCCTACGCATAAATAAACACTCTAAATATTTGCCACTATTATTATCACTAATTCTAAGACCTGTGCTGATGTCCATTTTTTTAAAAAAATATTATTTATATTTTCGCCATACCATACAACATATGGAATCTTAGTTCCTGATCAGGGATCAAACCTGCAGTCCCTGAACTGGAAGTGCAAAGTCCTAACCATTCTACCACCAGTGAAGTCCCTAATGTCTAAATAAAATTAAGATGTTTTTAGGAAATAGGATGTCCAAGACAGTCTGTGTTGATACTAATTAAAAAAAAAAAAACAAAACTTTGCTGAAATGCATTCATTCTACATAAAATGCTTTTATGTTCTTCTTTTGGAAGGTACATTAACAATTAAATAGCCAACATTTGTTAGAACTTTATTTCTGCCAAGTATTTTTTAATCTGTCTGTCTATCTATCTGTCTCTGTCTATCATCTATCATCTCTCCAGGCAGGAGGGAATTCTGGATAAAGCATCTCTATTTGGTCATTTGATTCCTGGGCTCACACAAAAAATGCCTACGTTTTAGCAGGAAAGGAGGAATCAGGGTAACATAAATGCGTCAACTGGGGCTGAAACTGTTCTCCAATGAGGCAGCAGGTGAAAGCCAGTCTGAGTCCGATAGTCCTAAATCTACTTCCCAACCGTGCCACTGATGATGTGGGAGAGCCTGAGTAACCACGGGAGATGTCTGAGTGTCCTTATTCTCATTGGTAAATGGGGCCGAAGGTGCCAGTACTGTCTGAGAACTATAGAAGATAGTGCATCCATAGCACCGAGCATTCATTTGCGACATAGCGAGCCCTAAATAATAGCTATTGTTCATCAATAGCCTGCAGTGTGGGAGACATGGGTTGGAAAGGTCCCCTGGAGAAAGGAAAGGCTACCTACTCCAGTATTCTGGCCTGGAGAATTCCACAGACTGTATATCCATGGGGTCGAAAAAAGTCAGACATGCTGAGTGACTTTCACTTTCATTATTATTCACCCAGTCTCTCTTGACATGGAATAAACTGTAGTGGAATCTGCAGTCTCATTTTTTAAATAAAGATTACACGTAGTTTTTACATGATTTATTTATTCGTGGCTGCCCTGGGCCTCCGTTGCTGCACACGGGCTTTCTCCAGCTGTGGGAGCAGGGGCTGCTCTCCCTTGCGGTGCGCGGGTTTCTCGTTGTGGTGGTTTCCCTTGTTATGAAGCACAGGCTCTAGGCAAGCGGGCTTCAGGAGTTGCAGCCCTCAGGCTCCAGAGCTTGGGCTCAGTAGTTGTGGTACACGGGCTTAGTTGCTCCACAGCATGTGGAATCTTCCCAGACCAGGGATCAAACTGGTGTCCCCTAAAATGGCCAGGCGGATTTATATCAAAGGAGGTCCAGAGGCTTATACTTTAGAGAAACAATGACAAGAAGCAGGAAAAGGGTATGCCACTTTCCAGGACCTATCAGCCAATCACTTGACAAATGTCTATCCTCAAACATTTATTGAGCATTTACTAGTGCCAGGTACTTTCCTAAATATTGTGGTTGTAAGGATGAGCAAAACAGGCAAAAATCACTGTCCTCGTAAACCTTACAATCTAGGGGAGAAGGAAAGACAATAAACATCTGAATAAGTAAAGCATATCATATGCCAGATGGTGATAAGTACTAAGCTGAAAAATAAAGCAAAGATGCGGAAGTATGCCTGCTTGAGTTTAGGGGAGGGTTTGTAATTTTGAGCAGGGTGATCGGTTCCAAAAAACTCTCTATGGAGGTGATTCAGGATTTGTACCTATTCACAGAAGAACCTGCTTGGCACCCAAAAGGGTGCCTACCATTCAAAGCAGAAATTTGGACCAGGAGGCAGATACGTGGGTGAAGCCTCCTGGCAGTCTCCTTGTAAGCAACTCTGCTTCTTTTTCCCACTCGAGTTTTTTTGTTGTTGTTATACAATGTGGGCTAGTCCCTCGAGAACAGGATTGTCACACACAAGTCCTAAATGCCACCCAAGCACGTTTGAGACTTGGAGAGGTCCCTGCTGCCATCTGGAGCACACTTGGAGATGGAGCTCTGAGTCCCTGAGCCAGTGCTGCTCTGGGTGGAAGCTGCCAGGCACACCCACTTGCTTGGAATTGACACCTCTGCCAGAAATCACTGTTCTCTTGTTCCACAGAGCCCTGGGCAAGCAAGAAATCGTATTTAGTGATGTACCCTGACAGGAAGAGTTAGAGAGGGACAGATTTGTCTCTGATGAGAATTTCTTGGTGGGATTTGAAATTCTCAGTGGACTTCCCTCAATCTGTTGGATTTCTCAGCCCTCAGATCCTTTGCCTCTTGATCACAATGTCAGTCAGCATTCATGGCAGGAAGAAGGGAAATGGGCAGCCTGTTTCATCTGTCCTGTTTATTAGGGGAGCAAAGTTTTCTTCCAATTACCCTGATTGGACTTCCTCTTACATTTTCAGTGGCCACAACTGGCATCATACAGTCACCCCTAACTGTGAAGGAGGTGAGATTTGGTCTAAAGTGTGTGTGTGTGTGTGTTATTAGTTGCTCAGTCGTGTCTGATTCTTTGAGATCCTGTGGACTGTAGCCCGCTAGGCTCCTCTGTCCATGGAATTCTCCAGGCAAGAGTACTGAAGTGGGTTGCCATTCTCTCCTCCAGGGGATATTCCCAACCCAGGGATTGAACCTGGGTCTCCAGCATTACAGGCAAATTCTTTTCCGTCTAAGCCACCAGGGAAGCTCTTGGTATAAAGTAATGGTTCCCTAATTGAATAAGCATTAGAATCGTGTGGAGGGTCTGTTAGAACACAGATTGTAAGGCATCTCCTCTAGACACTCTGATTCCGTAGATCTGGGGCAGCACTGGGAATGTGCAGATAACAAGTTCCCAGGCGAGCTGCTGCTTCTTGGCCCACTTGGAGAATCATTAATTGAAAGGAAATCTTTTATGCTTCGGCTGGCATTCTCCTAAACAGAAACTTGCTTTCAGTGAACTTTTGGAATAACCTCTTATCTGTTCTTCTTTCTTTTCATGTTATACATCATTGCCACATTTACTTCCCTAGTTTTAGGTCTGATCTATTATCTGTCTACTCAAAAATTGTCAGGGATCCCCATTGTTCAATAGTCTCTAGAATCCAAGGTCCTTTGTGATTAAATACTAGTGTGCAAATGTTTCCAACTATTCGTTTATACATGGCCCTAAAAACAAGGCCTTGAAATGACTCAGTTCTATCAAACCTCCATCTTACCAAGAACAACTATAAAATCTGGTTAAAGTTTTAATCTGGTTAAAAAGAGATATGTGAAAGATCACAAAGTAGCCAAGACAGCCAGAATGCTTAGAGATCAAATATCCAAGAAAAAAGAAAACCACAGAGATAAATTCTTTAAAATATACAAGGAGTAAAGAACCCAGTGTTACATAAAATTTTCCAGACTAGAAAGAGAGACGGCCTCATGACATATTTATGAAACCAGCGTAACTTCAATACCAAACCTGATGGTGACATTACAAGAGAGCCAAGTTCTTTTGCAATATCTCTCATGAACATAGATGTAAAAGCTCTAAAAAAAGAAAATAACAAATTGAATCCAACAATATACAATGCACCACAACCAAACTGCAATCCATGAAAGAAAGGTTAGTTTTAACACTAAAAGAAAGGAAGTGAAAAATCATATGGTCTTTGCAAGAGATGCATAAAAATTACTTGATTAACTTCATGGAAACAAAACATACATTTTTAACAAATTAGGAATAGAAGGAAACTTTCTTAATTATACAGAATCTATCTACAAAACCTCATCCACAAACATTCCATAAACACTGAAGTAGAGAAAGTCAAATTTGGGTCTAAGACAGTGATGCTGTTTATAATTATTTCCACTTAACCTCATACTGGAGGACCTAGGTATTGCAGAAAGTAAGAGAAAGAAAGAAAAGGTATAACAACTAGAAAAGTAAAAAAAAAAGTGTCCACAGATGATTGTGTTTTTCAAAATTAAGAATGGGTCTAGACTATTTATGGTCATATCTAGCAAAGGACTTGCAAGGAACTAGGAAAGCACTCATATCAAGAATATGTGTATGTGTGTGTGTATATATATATATATATATGAACATCTAAAAATCAATAAGAAAAGGATCCATTGAAAAAAAATGAGGAATTGAGGAAAAGACTTTTTGCAAGTTTTGACAAAGATTTGATGTAACTGACATGCTCATACACCACTGGTGGGAGGATTAATTTGTTAATTTGTGCAAACACTTCAGAAAACTGAGCACGGGTATATTCTCTGCTCCAGCAGCTCTACACCCAGATGTGTCCAACAGAAAGGTACGCCTGTGTGGGGCTCCTAGGCCAGGACTCCCAGAAGCAGATCCTGAGATGGGGATCTCTGTACAAGCAGTTTATGAAGGGCATGCACTCAGGAGGACTCCTGAAAGGGCAGCTGGACCAAGATGGGGAAGAAGTCCAAAAGGTTGTGGTTTCAGGCGAAGCCCTAGGAGGGCAGCTTCATCCTCACCTTGCATAGGAGGTGTGGAATGTGAAATATATATCAGAGTTTATCCTATCAATCAGTTCCAGGATTCCCCTAATCCTTGATGTCTAACTTAGTAATCTTCCATCCATTGACCTCCACTTGCTCCTCAGATATAAATTCCCCCTTGACCTTGTAGTATACAAAATGCAGCTTGGTGTTCTATTGATGTCTTCCCCTACCATGAGTGCCAAGTTGCTTCAGTCGGTCCCACTCTTTGTGACCCCATGGACTGTAGCCCGCCAGGCTCCTCTGTCCATGGGACTCTCCACGCAAGAATACCAGAATGGGTTGCCATGCCCTCCTCCAGGCGATCTTCCTGACCCAGGGATGGAACATGCATTTTTTTTTTTTTTAATGTCTCCTGCATTCGCAGGTAGGCTCTTTACCACCAGTGCCACCTGGGAAACCAGTCTTCCTGAATTAAATCGGCCTTTATTGCTTTGTCTTTTGTCTGTTTCTGTCTTTTATTTATTCATTTTACAGCAGAAAGAACAATGAGAGAGAAGATAAAGGGAAACAGCAAATATAAGGTCCTGAGTCTGGGAAGAAAACTTGTCTTGTTCTAGAAACTGTTGGAGGGCCAATGTGCTGGATGTCATGATCTAGGAGCAGAGAGGGTGAAGATGTCTGGGTGGCGGGTGAGGAGGGGTACAGATCATCTGGGCCTCCTAGGCCATGATAAGCAGTTTAGTTTTATTTCAATTCAATGGGAGGCCATGGAATTGTTGAAGGATGAGAAGCAAGGCATGATTTCTTGCATGAATTAACATAGTTTTCTTCCAAAGAGACTGGCACATCCCCTATATTCAAATGAATAACTAGGGTAAAAGCTGAGTGAGCACTAAAATAGAAATGTAAATTCTTGACTAACATGGTCAACGGGTATGAGTTACGCTGATTGCTGGTTTATTATTAGACAAATGTATTGCCTTCACTCAATCAGCAAATGTTAATCTACAGTAAATCCTCTACATAGTTCATAAGTCCAGTGTGTTCGTAAGTCCATCAAAGTTAGCCTCGGTGCAGTGCCCAACTAACACAATCAGCTATATAGCACTGTGCTGTAAAGGGCTTATAATACTTTTCACACAAGTAGTACATAAAACACAAACACAAGAAATAAAGAAAACATTTTTCAGCTTACAGTACAGGACCTTGAAAAGTACAGTAGTGCAACACGACGGCTGGCACACAGGGCATGTCTGTATCTTTGACAGTTTAAAGGTTCGTATGTGGGGGGCTTACTGTAATGGAGAAGCAGTGTGGCTTAAAGGGTAAAAGCAGACTCTTCGTCCAGACCCTCCCCATTCAAAGAGTCAGCATCTCTCGACTGTGGTAGAAATGTGGAATCTCAGGCCCCGTGCGGACCTGGGGCGACAGCCCAGCCTTTTGCCTTCTAACAAGGTCTCCAGGTGACTCTCATGCAGCCCCATGTTGAGAAGAACCGCCTGGGTTTGAACCCTGGCCCACCTCTTAGCACCTACGTGGCCTAAAGCAAGTTTCTCTAACTCCCTGTGCCCTGGTTTCCTCATGTGACAATGCAAGATAATCACAGTACACTGGACTGTTGTGCAATATTTGCTGCCCAATAAATGCTTGCTATTAACACAATGGCCTAGAACCAAGATCTCTGCCCTCCTGGAGTCTGCCTTCTGACTAGGGAGATGATACACAACACACACCTGAATTTATATGAATTCTATTCCCTAGCCCTATACTTTGGGGTGCATAGGTTCTAAGCCTTGGTTTCCTCACCTACACAGTGAGGGTTAAAAGACCCCATTCTGTATGTTTGTCATATAAATGACTGAGGTAATACATACTATGCTCCTAGCACTGCTGCTGCTGCTAAGTCACTTCAGTCGTGTCCGACTCTGTGCGACCCCAGAGACGGCAGCCCACCAGGCTCCCCCATCCCTGGGATTCTCCAGGCAAGAACAGTGGAGTGGGTTGCCATTTCCTTCTCCAATGCATAAAAGTAAAAAGTGAAAGTGAAGTCGCTCAGTCGTGTCCGACTCCTAGCGACCCCATGGACTGTAGCCCACCAGGCTTCTCCAGCCATGGGATTTTCCAGGCAAGAGTACTGGATATGCTCCCAGCACAGTGCCTGGTAACTTTGAGTTTTCACTAATGACACAGATAATTGGATTTAAAAACATAGATTGTAAGGTTAGACAGATAGCTCAAAAGGTAGGATTAAAAAAAAATTATTCCAGTATAGTTGATTTATGTTTTGTTGGCTGTACAGCAAAGTATACATATATCCACTCTTTTAAAGATTCTTTTCCAACATAGGTCATTACAGAGTATTGCATAGAGTTCCCTGTGCTATACTTATAAGTGTTAGGTAGGTCCTTATAAGTGTTAAGTGTTAGATGCTCAGTTGTGCCCAACTCTTTATGACCCCATGGACCTCAGCCCACCAGGCTCCTCTATCCATGAGATTTTTCAGGCAAGGATACTGGAGTGGGTTGCCATTCCCTGCTCCAGGGAATCTTCCCAACCCAGGGATCAAACCCGGGTCTCGCACTGAAGGCAGATTCTTTACTGACTGAGCTACACGGGAAGCCTTATAAGGGTCCTTGTAAGTTATCTGTTTTATGTATAATAGTGTGTATATGTCAATCCCAATCTCCCAATTTATCCCGCTCCTCCTTTCCCCACTAGTAACCATAGCTCAAAAAGATATTACACATACACCCCAAAGTTCATTGCAGCACTATTTACAGTAGCCAGGACATGGAAGCCACCTAACACCCACTGAGTCAGTCATACACCTCTGTGCAATAGAAATGCTTGTTAATTGTTCCCCATACTGTGTCACCGGATTCTCAGGTGGCTCAGTGGTTAAGAATCCACCTGCCAATACAGGAGATGCAGGAGATGTGGGTTTGATCCCTGGATCAGAAAGATGCCCTGGAGGAGGAAATGGCAACCTGCTCCAGCTATGGTCCATGGGTCGCAAAGAGTCAGACACAGCTGCCTTGGGATGCAGTGGCTCAAAGCGGGATTTTAGTTCCCTGCCAGAGACTGAAGCCAGGCTGAGGCAGTGAGAGCACTGAATCCTAGCCACTAGACCACCAGGAACCAGTGACAAGGGCCAGGCCCGTTGGCTTGATAGAAATGAATTTCCACAAAGAGATGGAAAGGCGTAAAACCAGTAAAGTTGTGTATTAGGAGGAAAAAGAGTACGTGTGAATAGGCACACAGGTGGCTCAGAGAGAGAGAGAGTCGTGCCTCATGGTACTTAATAGATTGAATCACTTATATGGGGCATTTCTTCCAGGTTTCCTTGGGAAGTCAAATGGCAAATACCCGGCATAGGTGCCTTCCAACAACCAGAACCAAGAGTCCCCAAAGTGAAGGACAATGCCACCCCTTCACCCCCAGGAAGGACCTGGTCTCCTGCTGATATTCAAACGGAGAGACAGCTGAGTACACATTAAGTCTTTACACACTGCACGGTAGTCATAACAGAGAATACTTAGAAAGTAGCCTGGTGTGTCCATGCTCAGAGGTCCCAGAAGCCCTGCTCCAGGGAGTCCATGCCAGAGAAAAAGTTTGCAATTTTAAGAAAGCCAGTTGAAAATATGAACTACATCACTAGACATCCTTCAAAAGGTAGCATGTCCAGCAGCTTTTCTCTGTGGACTTCTCAGACTCTAAAATGGTGCAAGGAAAGCTGTGTCTCCATTTCAGGAAAATGCAATAGGAGCAGAAATAGCAGTTGACCTCAAGGGCTGGACATCAGCAGGAACTAGAGAAATATCAGTGCCGGAGGGGGAAGGGGCCAGTCGTGGTCTGTTAGAGCACAGATGAGACATAGAGCCGACTCTTGGACATGATGCTTCTGGCTGCTGGTAACAGGAGTCCAATCAAAATAGAGTCGTTCAAAGAGGGAGACTTTTCAAATCTAAGAAGCTGTGTTTAAAGCCAAGGGTACGAATAGCTATAGGACAAATGTGTGGTCTTCTGTCCCAACAGTCCTTTGAAACTAATACAGCAGTCTTCAGAGTTTACCTCGGAGTCAAGAACAAGAAAATCCGAAACAAACAAACAAAAAAGCCCAAACTTTTTCTTGTACTGTAAGCCACATAACGTAAAACACACTATTTTAGCCATATCTAACTGCACAATGGCACCAAGTACATTCACAGCCTGGTGCAAATCTCACCATCATCCATTTCCTGAAGTTTTCACCTTCATAAACTTAAACTCTGTCCCCGTCAAACACCAACTCCCCTCCATATGCCCACCTTGGCATCTACCAGAGTACTTTCTGAATCTATGGATTTGAATATTCTAGGTACCTTGTATCAGAGAAGGCAATGGCACCCCACTCCAGTACTCTTGCCTGGAAAATCCCATGGGCGGAGGAGCCTAGTGGGCTGCAGTCCATGGGGTCGCTAGGAGTCGGACACAACTGAGCGACTTCACTTTGACTTTTCACTTTCATGCATTGGAGAAGGAAATGGCAACCCACTCCACTGTTCTTGCCTGGAGAATCCCAGGGACGGGGGAGCCTGGTGGGCTGCCGTCTCTGGGGTCGCACGGAGTCGGACACGACTGAAGCGACTTAGCAGCAGCAGCAGCAGGTACCACATAGAAGTGGAATCAATCAGTATTTATTTAGGTATGTTAATCATTCAGTCATGTCTGACTCTCTATGACCCCATGGACTGTAACCCACCAGGCTCCTCTGTACATGGGATTCTCCAGGCAAGAATACTGGAGTGGGTTGCCATTCCCTTCTTCAGGGGATCTTCCTGACCCAGGGACTGAACCTAGGTCTCCTGCATTGCAGGTGGATTCTTTACCATCTGAGCCACCAGGGAAGCCCTAGCCACCAAGGAAGCCCATTTTTCTATATCCAATATATGTAAGAGCAAGAGAATTTAATTGGCCAATTCTGGATCAGATTTAACCAGTGATGGCAGTGCTTTTTCAAGTGTGGTTCCCAGACCAGCAGCATCAACACCTGGGAAGTTGTTGGAAATGTGAATTTCCCAGCCCTATCCCAGTCTAACTGAATTTGAAGTTCTAGAGGTAGGTCCCAGGAATGTTATCACTTCTCCTCGTGATTGATTCTGATGTATTCTCAAATTTAAAATTCCTTGAGCTATGGCAAGAGGAAGCAGGGAGGGAATTATAGGAGTGAGGGGAGCAGGGTTATAGATGGTACCAATGACTTTAGTGGCCCATTTCTGTGAATGGGGAGTACTCATATAGTTCTTAAAACAGGAAGCTGGGATGGGAAGAAACCCCAGAAACTACTATTATTCCCGAATCTTTGGTAAAGAATCTGCCTGCCAAGGCAGGACATGTGGGTTCAATCCCTGGATTGGTAAAATCCCTTAGAGAAGGAAATGACAACCCACTTCAGTATTCTTCCCTGGGAAATCCCATGGATAGAGCCTGGTGGACTATAGTCTACGGTGTCACGAAGAGTCGGACACGACTTAGCAATTGGGTGCTTGAATCTTAAGAGAGATATCTGAGATTTGAACAATTCCACTGGGAGGGACCATATCAAAGATTAATATTCTATTATTGCTTATATGAAACCATTATATTTCAGTGCTGGTCTGGACTAGGGCAGCATAGATTACAAATAAAAACAGTATATTACAGAAATAATACAGGAACTGCACAAAGACTGTTCTACTATACTGTTTCTCAACTTTAACTGTATATTGGAATCTCTTGAATCACCTGGGGAGATTTAAAAAGCACTGACACCTGGGTCTTACCCCCAGCAACTCTGATTCAATTGATCTGTGATACAACCTGGGCTTCAGGAACTTTGAAAGTTCACCAGGTGATTCTAGCATCAGCTAAGTTTGAGGAGGACTAGGTTAATAATTCAGAGACGGCAATGGCACCCCACTCCAGTACTCTTGCCTGGAAAATCCTATGGACAGAGGAGCCTGGTAGGCTGCAGTCCATGGGGTCGATAAGAGTCAGACACAACTGAGCGACTTCACTTTCAATTTTCACTTCCACGCATTGGAGAAGGAAATGGCAACCCACTCCAGTGTTCTTGCCTGGAGAATCCCAGGGACAGAGGAGCCTGGTAGGAGGCCATCTATGGGGTCGCACAGAGTCGGACACGACTCAAGTGACTTAGCAGCAGCAGCAGCAGGTTAATAATTGATCACCGAAGCTGTGAGCTTGACGTATTTTTTGAAGGTAATAAGGAATATGATTTTCTCCAAGAGAGTTTTCCAGTGTGTACAGGTGAGATTTAGCTTAAAACTGGCATGAAGATTGCTTTGGTAAAGTAGAGAGTGAGATTGCATGTTTACAGTAGAATATGAGATTCAATTCAGTCCAACAAACAGTAATTGACCATCCTGTGCCAGGCACCCTGCTGGGGGATAGGACACAGTGCCAAACAAAAGTCCTTGTGTTCACCTCCCTGCTTACTGCAGGAATCATGCACACAATGTGATCTGGAGTTTTGTGTTGTTTGCATATTAATGGTTCTCTCTTTTTGTGAGATTAATCAGTTGTTAGTATGCCATAAGTTATGTGCTATCATGAGCTAAAATTTCAATGTTTGCAAAGAATTTACCTCTGGATAAATGAAATTATGGTGAATTTATAGGTATCCTCAAAGTAATGTCACTCACTTCAATTCCAGCTTTTGATGAGAATTAGAGACAGAGTTATGACTGAGAATTGTTCCTAACCCACACAAGATGAGCCATACAATCTTAAATTATCTATGGAAGATTCAGTTACAGCTGTAGTTTGACCAATTTTATCAGTAAATTCAGCTTCTTCAGTCACAGTGGTGGGTTGATTTGTTTCAAGCAGAACTGTAATAGATACGAGGGGATTTGGGCATTTTAAAATAGAACAGAGAGAATTATGAACAACAAGGTTGAAGCCAGTGAGTCCACATACTTATTATGTAGCACCTGAAAGGTCTCTGAAAATAGCTTCCTTGTCTTGTACCTCCTTGCACACAGTAGGTGATCAACAAATGTTTAAATTTTGAATTGAATGGCAGGTTTGCTGGATGATCCACAAATCACAGGATTGCCGTTATCGTAGTGTATTTGTTAGGGCACCTAGTGAGCAAACTTGGCAGAAATCTTTTCAAACTGGTGCAAGCACAGTTTAGACTTGCCCTTGTATATTATCTTTCTCCATAGGCTCTGCTGCTCACTGTGTTGGCTTCCAAACTCTCCCTCTGTTGAAGCCGATTGACCACTGGTTCCTCTAGGCTTATATTCTATTAGTTTAGCAGCCCCAGTGGAGAAAGAATTCCTATTGGTTACAACAGTAACCTTGGGGTGGGATGGAGGGAGGGATCAACCCAGATCGGCCTGGTTTGGGCCACATGCTCAACTGAATGTGTTTAATTCAGGGGCCAAGCCATATAACCAGTCCATGAAGTACAAGGTAGATCCTGACAAGTCAGCTGAGAGTAGAGAAGGAGCAGTCCCCAAAAGGAAAACTGAGTTGCTATTTCCAGTTCTACAAGTAGATACTATTTGAAGTAGGCATTATTCAAAGTAGATATCATTTGAGGAAATCGATGTTTAGAAAAATGAAGTGGTTTACCTAAAATCACATAGATAATAAGCGGCAGAGACCCACTGCCCTCAGTGTGCTTCACCCAACACACTGGCCTCATGTACCCATGAAGCTAAGGAAGTTCAAACTTCAGGGACCATCATGTACCGGAGAAGGCAATGGCACCCCACTCCAGCACTTTTGCCTAGAAAATCCCATGGACGGAGGAGCCTGGTAGGCTGCAGTCCATGGGGTCGCTAAGAGTCGGACACGACTGAGCGACTTCACTTTCACTTTTTACTTTTATGCATTGGAGAAGGAAATGGCAACCCACTCCACTGTTCTTGCCTGGAGAATCCCAGGGATGGGGGAGCCTGGTGGGCTGCGGTCTATGGGGTCGCACAGAGTCGGACACGACTGAAGTGACTTAGCATAGCATAGCATAGCATGTACCTGAAAGAGTCCTAGCAATTAAAGAAAACAAAGTTTTCTATCTCTTTTTTCAAGTAGCATTGTGATAACTGCATAAGCTTCCTCCCAAAGGAAGAATTTGATTTTAGCTTATCTTCCTGCTCACACTTGAATGCCTCACCTGCTTGCCCTAACCTCATGCTTTGGGAAGCAACTTCAAATTTTATTCTTACATCATTTCTGAATTGAAACATTCTCTGGCCTCCCTGTATAACATGATTATTTCCTGCTCCTGGTGCCTTCTTTTAAGATCTCTTAGGACACTTATTTGGAGAAGGCGATGGCACCCCACTCCAGTACTTTTGCCTGGAAAATCCCATGGACGGAGGAGCCTGGTAGGCTGCGGTCCATGGGGTCGCTAGAGTTGGACGCAACTGAGCAACTTCACTTTCACTTTTCACTTTCATGTTTTGGAGAAGAAAATGGCAACCTACTCCAGTGTTCTTGCCTGGAGAATCCCAGGGACGGGGAGCCTGGTGGGCTGCCGTCTATGGGGTCGCACAGAGTCAGACATGACTGAAGTGACTTAGCAGCAGCAGCAGGACACTTATTAGGGGCTTCCCTGGTGGCTCAGTGGTAAAAAAAAAAAAAAAAAAAACAGCCTGCAATGCAGGGTTCAATACCTGGGTCAGGAAGATTCTCCTGGAGAAGGGAATAGCAACCCACTCCAGTATCCTTGCCTGGAAAATCCCATGGATTGGTGGGCTACAGTCCATGGGGTTGCAAAGAGTCGGACAGGACTGAGCAACTGAGCGTGCACGCACATGCATGGGCACGCACACACACACAGGACACTTATTACAGGCTCCCTTGTGTTGTTTTAACTTCCCTGGTGGCTCAGACGGAAAAGCGTCTGCTCGCAATGTGGGAGACCTGGGTTCAATCCCTGGGTTGGGAAGATCCCTGGAGAAGGAAATGCGTTGTTTAAAATTGTGTTGTTTTAATTGTCTTTGTACATATTTTATCTTTCCCATTAAAATGTAAGTCACTTTCAGAGTGATATTTATTTTCTCATTCTCCCAGTAGTAAGTGTATTGCTTAATAGAGTGTATGTACCCAGTTTATGCATGTTGAGTGACTGGATAAAGTGTGAACGTATGCCAAGGCTTTCTTTGTCTTCTCTTCCTAGAACTCTTGATTTTTTGTATGTGTATTTTGGAGCAACTCCTTATCAGTTGGTATATGTTGATGAAGGCCGAACTTTGAAGACAAAGGTGTAAAATATATTGTAGACCAGATATTCCTTAGTTTTCCAAGGGTCATAAAGGATTCATGAACAGTTGCTAGAAATGCTTTCTCTTATAATTTTCCTGTGTGTCTCCCCTCTGGGACACTTTCCCCACTTATTTGAATGCTTAAGAGGTAGTGGAATTGTTGTCAAGTCTTTACTGGTAAATATTTAATCAGTAAAAGCTTTTTGCAAGTCTTTCTAATGGTGTATATTCCAAATAATACAAGAAATAATAGACTTCTCTGACATAAATCCTGGACGACCTATGGAAAAATGCACAAATAACCAGAATCAAGAATGCAATTTTCCTGCACAAGATAACCTGACTGTCTGTTTTGTGTTAGATGTATCTTTAACCACTGTATTTTTTTTTCTAATTACTTTTAAATGAAATTTATTTTTATCTATTGAAAATGTAATAGATGCTCATTGTGGAAAACATACACAAAACACATGCCAAGGGACAATGTCTATATGAATACTTTTCTTTTGTAGATTTCTGAAACATTTAACCAAGGTTTTTAGTGATTTGATAGAGGATTATTAATTTCCTTTCACAGTACATCTTTTTGTGTGCCCCCAGTGATACCTAAATTCTATTTTAGAACAGCAGGAGAGGAATCATCACCTCACCAACCAGTAGAAACAGCCTTACCAATCTATTAATGGATATGATTAAGACGAAGCAAGCAGACCAGAGAAATAAGTGCTTGTACGTCAAGGAAGATGAATCAGAGCCTCTGTGGGCCATGACTGCAGACTGCCCTTATTTGCATTCAGAATGCTAGTTACATTTTAATTTCAATAAGCAGATTATACTCTGAAAAACTCTATTGTTAGACTTTTGAAATTTTTGTTATTGTTGTTCAGTTTTCTCCAGTAAAATTTGCCTTTAGAAAAATGCTTAAATTCTTTGGGGGCAAAATACGAAGGGAAGGGAGTCTTCATACTGGGTCCAGCTGCAAGGAGAACTCAGGGAGTCTTTAGAAGACAGATGTTAATGGAGCCTGGACCTGCTCCCAGCAAGCTGGGGAGAAGAGCATGGGATCTTCATAATGGATCATTTTCCACTGAGACTTACATCACCTGCTCTGCCTTGGTCCTCAGAGATCTCTACCATCTCATGAGTCACTCACTGGCACTGAATTGTGAAAAGCCGTCTCAACATGGCCACTTCCTTCAAATTCAAACATGACTGATCTCCTACAAAGTGCTTATTTTTACTAAACGCACTGAAACAGGAGGGAAGCGGGCAGGGCACAACCTTCAAAAGAATGTCACAGCAGTATTTATATTGGTGGTGAGCTTAGTAAGGAGATAACCCAAGAGAACCGGTCATATTTAACTAAAGATACTAAAGACTGGTTAGAACCAACTGGGTCCAAATGACAGAAGATTCAACTTTCAATGGACCCCGAGTCACATTATGCCCTCATTGTAATACTTTACCATAAGCTAAGTGACACACCCACCCACCAGCACCGTGACAGTTCTGAGGCTAACCATAAAGGTCAAAAAGTGGAGAGTCACCTAGTTCCTGGAAAGCTCCACCTTTTCCCCCAAATAATTGAACTAATCCTCCCACTCACTAGCCTATGGAATTACAGAGCCTGTAAAAACTAACCATGCCATATTTTGGGGCTCTCTCATTCTGAGATGGCCTGCATTCTGTCTGTGGAGTGTGTTTTCTCTCTAAATAAATCCACTTCTCACCTATCACCTCATCTCTGAATTCTTTTGCAATGAAGCAAGAACCTCAAATGTGTCGGGAAGAGCACCACCACTCTGCAGTAATCCCCAGTCCGTAACTGTAGCCACTTTTGGAACCTCTCCTCATTTGTCCTCTATCACGGCCTCTCCTCCATCCCTCACCAAAATAACGGAGACATACTACTAGTGAGTCCTTATAGTTCCTTTTCCTACCCTGTATTACCATGTCTTCTCCATGTTCTTCAGTTCAGTTCATTCAGTCACTCAGTCATGTCGGATTCTTTGCAGCCCTATGGACTGCAGCACGCCAGGCTTCCCTATCCATCACCAACTCCCGGAGGTTGCTCAACTCATGTCCATTGAGTCGGTGAAGCCATCCAACCATCTCATCCTCTGTCATCCCCTTCTCTTGCCCTCTATCTTTCCCAGCATCAGGGTCTTTTCCAGTGAGTCAGTTCTTCACATCAGGTGGCCAAAGAATTGGTGCTTTAGCTTCAGCATCAGTCCTTCCAATGAACACCCAGGACTTTAGGATGGACTGTTTGGATCTCCTTGCTGTCTAAGGGACTCTCAAGAGTCTTCTCCAACACCACAGTTCAAAAGCATCAATTCTTCAGTGCTCAGCTTTCCTTATGGTCAAGCTCTCATATTCATACATGTCTACTGAAAAAACCATAGCTTTGGTAATATGGACTTTTGTTGGCAAAGTAATGTCTCTGCTTTTTAATATGCTTTGGTTATCACCTTACTAATCCTACCACCAATATAAAAAGTCACCATATCCACCATGTTCTATCAATTTTCTTTTGTGATACCCTTAACATCCATTTTCTAAAGCATTCTCAGTGCCATCACTACTTGATTTCAGGGATTAACCTCACCCATCTTCACGGTGTTCTGCATTTTCTTGCTCCTGATATGGCATTGCATTCTGCTTGCCACTCCAGCCCTTCTCCATTTCCCAAACTCTCCCCTGGACTGACTGACACTGTTGCCAAGGTTAAAACTCGGGTGAGGCAAGTGGGGTTATGTTAAGAGAAGGCAAAAAGATAGAGTGGCAGGGGTGTTTAGTGTATTTACACTAAAATACATGATGTCATTAAGGGGAACCAGCTTCCAGTTTAGTTGGAAGTTGAAAGGAACACCTGGAGAAGTTGAAGATGTATTGGAAATGAGTTTCTTGATAGTAGAGCAGCAACCAGGATTCAACAGGACCAGGATTAGGGCGAGAGTGCAATATATTAGGGAGGTGCCAAAAAACTCAATCATCAAGATAAATAATATTTAATACACTATTTTAAAATAAAAATTACTAGACAACAATACAAAATGAATAAAATATCATTTTAAATAAGGACATGATTCAACCCTACACTAGCGTGACTCAGCCTCCTTGTTGTTCAGTCGCTAAGTCATACCTGACTCTTTGCAACCCCATGGACTGCAGCATACCAGGCTTCCCTGTCCTTCACTATCTCCCAGAGTTTGCTCAAATTTATTTCCATTGATTCAGTGATGCTATCTAACCATCTCATCCTCTGTCATCCCTTTCCCTCTTCCCTTCAATCTTTCCCAGAATCAAGGTCTTTTCCAGTGAGTTGGCTCGTCCCATCAGGTGGCCAAAATATTGGAACTTGAGCTTCAGCATCAGTCCTTCCAATGAATATTCAGGGTTGATTTCCTTTAGGGCTGATTGGTTTGATCTCCTTGTTGTCCAAGGGACTCTCGCCCTACTCCGGGTCCTGTTGAATCCTGGTTGCTGCTCTACTATCAAGAAACTCATTTCCAATACATCTTCAAGTTCTCCAGGTATTCCCTTCAACTTCCAACTAAACTGGGAGCTGGTTCATCTTAACGACATCATGTATTTAGTATAAATACACTGAACATCCCTACCACTCTATCTCTTTGCCTCTCTACATGGTAAAAACCCAAGTGAGTGAAGTGAGTGAGTGAGTGAAAGTCGCTCAGTCGTGTCCAACTCTCTGTAACCCCCTGGACTACACAGTCCATGGAATTCTCCAGGCCAGAATAATGGAGTGGGTAGCCTTTCCCTTCTCCAGGGGATCTTCCCAATCCAAGGATCGAACCCAGGTGTTCTGCATTACAGGCGGATTCTTTACCTGCTGAGCCACAAACTTTAATGAATTTATCTATTTGTTTTCCCTGTCTGTGCCTTAGTAGATGTGGGCTCTGGAGAAAAACTCTTCTACCATGAACTCATGATTACCAATTTAAAATGGGTGTTGAGCTCTGTCTGATAATCCTATCAGAGCTCTCTGGTTAGCACTCTTACCTCTTCTGCACAGTTAACCCTAGTCATCTTGCTGCTGCTGCTGCTGCTGCTGCTAAGTTGCTTCAGTCGTGTCTGACTCTGTGTAACCCCATAGATGGCCTCCTACCAGGCTCCGCTGTCCCTGGGATTTTCCAGGCAAGAACACTGGAGTGGGTTGCCATTTCCTTCTCCAATGCTTGAAAGTGAAGTCGTTCAGTGGTGTCTGACTCTTAGCGACCCCATGGACCGCAGCCCATCAGGCTCCTCCATCCATGGGATTTTCCAGGCAAGAGTGCTGGAGTGGGGTGCCATTCCCTTCTCCTCCAGTCACCTTAACTCTCCTCAAAATTATGTCACCCACCTATAGCCTGTGAACCAGCACTCACAAGCTCTTCTCAGCGTATGGTCAATCCCCTGTCTTCTAGAGTAGTTGCCAATAGATAGGAATGCTCCAAATGTCCTATTCTTATGCTTACAACCTTTACTGCATCTTCACCTATACTATTTCCATTATTTCCACTCCTTCCTGGGGATCTCTAACTTGCAGGACAAGTGCATTTCCATCTCTTCTGGTTGTTCCCTCTTTTCTCGCACCCAGACATCTGATGATATTTTCAACATCTTTCTGCAAAGATCTTTTCACGCATGTAAACTGTTCACAGACAGGTCAGAAGAAGTCTCTACCCCAACTCTTCCTTGTAGGAGTCCTCTTCCTTTAGCTTCCACGTTGTTCTCAGAGGCTACTTCCACCAACCTCTCAACCTTCGGATTTATAAAGCGTGAGTCAGACTGCAGGCCACTGTTTAACTCCCCACTGACACTGAGGGTACACGTGTTAGGCAATCTCTCTTGACTTATGGTGAAGAGGAGGCATCACTCATCTATTTGAGATTCCCAACATTCCAAAATTATGTTTATCTTTAAATATCTTCTGTGAATCTTCTATTTGGATTCCCTGTCACTAAGCTTGGGTCCCTAATCCAGAGAGTCCAACCTTAGTGGGTAGGATATGATTGCAGCCCACTAGAAGGGAAACAAATCCACTAGATTGCCTTGCCTGGATCTGGTCCACTGTTGGTGGGTTGAGGTTGGCAGGCAGAGAGAGCTGGGGTGGAGCTGGCAAGATAGCCTGATATTAGGGTACTGCCAATTTAAGGCTGGCAGGCAGGAAGCCATCTACTGGTGTGTTAGGAAAACTTAATGGGAAGCTGCTCCTGGGGGATGCTATTGAACTTACTGGGGAGCTGGCTAGGTCATCAGTATACCAGAAAGCCACCAGGAAGACCCCTGCAGAGTATGTTGCTGTACATGCTGAGAAATTGGCTAAGACATCCTTGGAACTTTATGGAAAGCTTTACCCTCAGGGTCGTCTCTGAAACTTTCTGGGCATGAACTCCACTGGTAGCTCTCATGCCAGATGAGCACTGCAGGATAAAAAGAGAGAAATTACACCAGACTCAGGAAGAAGCGCTTTCCTTCTGCAGTATTTGTGTGCCACATCTACTAGCAAAGGAGGAATGGTTTACAAGATCCATCTCTAGTATCCCAAGCAGGGAAATAAAGGGTGGATTAGGAGCTGAGAGGCAGTAAATTGATAACTGTCATACCACACATGTTTAAAACTCTCCTACTTCTCATTTTTATTGTTCTTAGATTAACATCTGAAGTATTCCATTACTGAATGACTATATTAATTATAAATGAATGAACATTTGGGTGTTTGCATTATCCCCTGGTTGGGAATACTGTTGCTCACCAAATACTCCTGGCTGTCTGCATACAGGGCAAATGGTAGGATTGGACTTCTCAGTTCCTTTGGATTTGGATTGAGCCATGTGAATAGTTTTGAATGATAGGTTGTGAGTGAAAGTTCAGTGAATCAAGAAATGTACTGGTGACCACTTAACAACTGGTTCTTTTGGTGGTGGGGGTCAGGAGGAGTGTGATTTGTAGCACTAGTCTATTTCTCTGGTGCAAATACTCCTGCCATGGCTGATTTCTAGCTACCAACTTGATGGCAATGAATGTGGAGTTGGGAAGAGCTGTGCACAACTGGCTCTTGTGAGGCCATAGAAACTGACTCCAAGACACCACTGTGTGAGTCGCTTCAGAGTAAAAGATTAAATTGTTGGTGTGAGACCCTCTGGACTTTTCTTTTGCTTTGTCATCTTGTGTGAAAGTCATTCAGTCCTGTCCGACTCTTTGCAACACCATGGACTATACAGCCCATGGAATTCTCCAGGCCAGAATACTGGAGTGAGTAGTGTTTCCCTTCTCCAGGGGATCTTCCCAACCCAGGGATCAAACCCAGGTCTCCCATTTGCAGGAGGATTCTTTACCAGCTGAGCCACAAGGGAAGCCCAAGAATATTGGAGGGAGTAGCCTATCCCTTCTCCAGTGGATCTTCCCAATCCAGGAATCGAACCGGGGTCTCCTGCATTGCAGGCGGATTCTTTACCAACTGAGCTATCAGGGAAGCCCTTTGCTTCGTCATGGTATGTGTCAAAGTTTAAGACAGTGGTACTACCAACACTGTTGAAACCAAGCAGGACCCTGTGGAGTTTCTGGGTACAGAAGTTTTTTTGTGCCCTGCATATTTCTTGATTACTGGAAATAGGCTTCAGTTAGCCTCCATGACTTGCCCTGAGTCCAAAAGGCAGGTTCAAACCAGCGCTAACTAGTGAAGGGAGGGGATTCAGAGACAAGGGATGAGGAGTCAAAGGGAACAGCAGTGCAGCCTTGGGGCAGGGGCCTGCTTCCCCCTCCAGGGATATACCTAACAATATCTTTGATCTGGTTTGCAGATACGGAAACCCGCAGTAGGTGGGAGAAGTTAAATGTATGCTTCCCATAGGCAGACTCCAGACCAACTGGAACCAGAAGGTGGTGATGCTGACTCCCACTTATCTCACCACTATCTAGTCAGAAGAATGTCCATGAGCTGATCACACCCTCTTCAAACCATTACTGTAAAACTCCTTACTACCCCCCTCCAGGTCAGGACACACAGTTTTGAGGGCATTAGTCCCGTGTGACCCGCTTTCCCTGGCAAAGTGATAAAGCTTTTCTTTTCTACTTCACTCAAAACTATCTCTGAGATTTAATTTGTTGTCAGAGTACAGAGGCAAGGTTCAACTTCACTATTAGGCTAGATTCCTGTGCGAACAGGTCATGTGAGTGAAAAGCAAATATGTTTGTGTGTCTTTGTTTTAAGTCATGAGAGTTTTGAAGCTCTCCCTTTAGCATAACCTAGCCTAACCTGCCTGATAACCTCATAACTGGTTCAACTGGAATATTTTGTACTCCTTCCAGTTATTCTTTTATACTCTGCCATATTAAGTTCTGTAATCATGTTTTCTTCATATTTCTTCTCTAATTAAAATATCTACTGGTCCCACTCTGTTCCCTGCCTCATGCCAAAATATGAAGTCCCAACTTTTTGGCATAGTTCTCAAAATTCTCCAAATATGTCCTTATACTGCGTTTGCTATCATATTGCTCACTATTTTTTTGTGCAAACACACAATTCCTCAGCATTTCTTTTGCTCTTTCTGTGTTTCACCTTTGCCTCTACTGGCATGTAGCACAGTGAACATGGAATGTACTTTGAATGTTCTTTCTGTTCATCTCTACTGATCGTACAATGAAACAGGCATCAAATAAATGTGAGGTTCTCCCAGGGCCTGAAATTATTGACTAAGCAGAAGAAATTATCTCCCTTATGAGCCATGAATATATCTTAAACACACATATACACACAAATTATAATACTCAGGAATAGAAAGGTGAAGTAGAGTTAGAGTCTAGACAGAGAAACAAAAAAAGAAATTGACAAGGCAGAGGAGGAAAATGAGTGACAGAAAACCCAGCTCAAAAAGACTAGGAACGGTGATGAATAGCAAGAGCAAATTCATTGAGAACGCCAGAAACCAGTGACTGAGAACAGCACATTTCATGAAGAGGCAGAGAGAAGAAGCATGAACAGGGAGTGCAGTACAGCCTGCAGATAAACCAAAGGAACAGCTAATGTTTCTATGTGCCAGGCAGTGGGAACAGGTTATCTTATCTAATTCTTACACTTCTGTGAAATGCAGGTATTATTTTCATGTTTCAGATTTAGAAATTAAGACTTAAAGATGTGAAGTAATGTGCCCAAGATTCCACCGCTAGTGAATCAGAGTTTCTTTCTTTCTCTCCATCCTTTCTTTTTGCACAGTCCCAGTTTTGATTACCCTATTCCGTGTTCTTCAGTCTAGGGTATAAATCCTGATTGTTCTAAACCAAGCCTGATAATTGTATCCCCGCTGCCAGTATTTGGCTAGGAGGTGTTCATGTGACCCCATTCTAAATGAGAAGACATCAGAAGAAGGCTACTCTGAAGTTTCTGGGAAAGGTTTTGTCCCTTTCAAAAGAAGACCTAAAGAAGAAATCATCTCTTCTTTTCTTGGAGGCTGCTGTGGTGATTGTAACAGGTGTAACTGCCATATGTCCATAGGTAGCCTGAGGAAAAATTCAAAATACTAGGTATGATTAAGAAAAAAGACAGAAAAATCTAGTTCTGTGATGATTTCCCGAAGTGAACATTCAGCTGACTCTGAAATCACCTTACCTCCCAACTTTTTGATATGAAATAATTTCTTTACCATGTAAGGCACATGAGTTGAGGTTTTAAATTACTTGCACCCCAAATCATGTTAAATGATGAAGCAAAGATTTTAATCCGGCTCTTTTTGACTGCAAATCCATGCTCTGTATGACTATACATACTTTGCCTGTGTGGGCTTTGCTTGATGTTCATAACAGTTATTCTAACTCAGGAAGACAAAGTAAATGGCATCATATATGTAATCCTATTTTTTTTTTTTTTTGGTTGCACTGGGTCTTCATTGCAGCATTCAGGATCTTTAGTTGCAACATGTGAACTCTTATTTGTGACATGTGGGGTCTTGTTCCCTGACCAGGGATTAACCTGAGTCCTCTGCACTGGGAATGCAGTCTTAGCCAATAGACCACCAGAAAAATCCCCTTCACTCTATTTTCTTAGGCAAAGAAATGTGTCGTATTTTAGCATTGAATTTTTTGTTTTTATCTCATGACTTAAAAGGATAATCTTCAATTTCTCAAGGTTCATTTTCTCAAAGTGGATTCCTCCTTACCCTGCAGGACACTCTTGATGTGTTACTATTGATTGTACTCAACACAAATATATCATTCTGTGAAGACTTCATGGTCTCTATATACTGGGTGTTAGTGAATTTCAGGTATTTAGTAAATACTATGAACTATGTCAACCCCTTGAAAAATACATGTGCTGTGAGGTCAAAGTAGTATTATTCATCAATTTGAGTAACCTATTATAATGGCTTGTAATGATGATGATTTATTTTTAGTACTCCCTAATTACACTCTCCCTCTGATAATAATTCATACGACAGAAAGAGAGTGTAGTTGATATAATGTATACATCCAGCTAGTTGGCTTGATGTATCTCCTAATGGTCAAGAATCATTATGGTTATTGAAGAAAGAGATACTGAATTTGAATTTACACCTGTCCTAGGGCACTAAAATAGATGAGTAGTTAATGGGGGAAAGGTTTATAGAGTTTAAAGTTTAAAAGAACCAAGTTGTTTAGACAACTTAATCTCTTAGCCTAAATTCAAGCCCTGGAAGTTCTCTGGGTCAAAAATGTGGTGATACTGTAGGAAAGAAAAACCAGAAATGAAAGGTAGCAAAGAAACACAATTAAAAGTACACAAGATGCATACATTAGAAGACCCAGGCCATGAAAACTAATTCATTGTATAGTCGGAGCGTTATAAATAAGTTCAGGATTCATGTTGATGTACGGCAAAACCAAGACAATATTGTAAAGCAATTAACCTCCAATTAAAATAAATAAATTTATATAAACAAAAATAAATAAATAAGTTCAAAGAACATGCAGGTCAGTCAGTAGCCCTTCACAACTCATGTTTTGTGGATATTCTCCTAGTGGCTTTTTTAAGGTGACAAGATTATTGAAATGATCTTTCAAGTAAAGGGATTTATAGAGTAAGGGAGAGAGCAGAATATTTTTAGGTGAGAGCAATGCCATATGCAAACAAAGGAAATAATGACCAACTTACATATGGTAGAATTTGAGTATGATTGCTACTGAAGACTTTATTAGAAACAAAAAGAGGAAGGAAGTTGGTGAAGTACTTATATGATATACTGGAATATCCTTGGAATCCAGCAATTGACCTTTAAAATTAAAAAGATTTGCTACCTTTAGCAAAAAAAAAAACAAAACTCTAGAGTTAGAATCTGAAGACCTGGGGCTGGCTTCTAGGTCCACTGCTTATTCCACCATAGCCTCATCATTTATAAAATCAGGATAATGATATTAACTAACTTGCATTGTCATTATGCAGACTGCTGCTGCTGCTGCTGCTGCTGCTGCTGCTGCTGCTAAGTCGCTTCAGTCGTGTCTGACTCTGTGTGACCCCATAGATGGCAGCCCACCAGGCTCCCCCATCCCTGGGATTCTCCAGGCAAGAACACTGGAGTGGTTTGCCATTTCCTTCTCCAATGCATGACTAAGAGGGATAAGATGTGTGGATGGATCTAGCTTAATACTTGATAAAGAGGAGGCTTCATGAGTGTTGCTTGTTGAGAATTATTCAGAACTAAAGCATATACAACCCCACCTGGTTATATCTGACATATCTTGTTAAGAGGCTGTAAATAAACATGTAAATAAACAGAATCCACCAGAAAGTCTACCAGTTAGTAATGAATCAGCATGAATTTACTGAGTAACCAGAATATCAGGTCTTGAAAATCTTCTTTCTTAAATCAGTTACTTGACTTTTGAGGTGAATGAATTTCCACTGTGCTAAAGTGAGGAAGTTCTGCAAAGCTAGAGCCTAGAAGCCCTAGAAGCTTAGAAGCCTGCTTGCCCTGTGCCATCACCAGGCACAGGTCCTCTCTCAGGACTTCCTTTGCTATATCCTTGGCAGTCAACAGGTGGCACTGTGCTAGATGATCTATAACAGGATTCCCAGAAAAATGCTCTTTTGTCCAAAGTTTTGATTGAAGCAGTAACCAGCACTGTAATCAAGCTGACATCACAGTTTATCTTCCTTCCAACCACTGTAATTCCCCTTCTTGCCCACAGAGTGTTGTGGCTCAGTTACTTTCAAAGATCTTTTCAGGAAATGCTCTGCAAGCAAATTAAAGAGGAGGCACAAAAAGCTGATAATTATCTATGCACCAAACAGTCCAATGCCAAGTTCTCCTGTGGCCACAAAGAGGAAGCAGTGGAAATGATGAAGGGAGCCTGAGTGTGCAACCCACAACCTCAGTGGATGCAGGAGTAGACAGGCATTAGAGGATCATGAAATGTTAACACTTAGATGAGAAAATAAAGTGCTCTTCTTTACTTTATTCATCTGTGAAATCAAGATAGTTACCAAACATGCTTTTCTCAAAGGCAGAGAGAATTTTAAATGGCAGATTTTATAATTTAGAATAACACTGTCCAGTAGAACTTTTAGTGATGCTGGAAATATTCTATATATCTGCACCATCCAACATGGCCTTGTGGCTATTGAGTACATGAAGTGTGGCTAGAGTGACTAAGGAACTAAATTTGTAGCTTTAATTGTCATTTAAATAATCCCATGTGGATAATGGCAATTGCATTGGATAGCACAGAGAAGTTATTAAATCCAAATTATGCTTCTTAATCCACATTCTGTCTACAAGTATTCCATACCTGTTATCCAGTATTTGTCTAACCTGAGGTTCCTTCACCAACACGTGTGTGTGTGTGTGCTCAGTCATGTCCAACTCTGAGTGACGCCCTCTATGGACTGTTGCCCGCCAGGCTCCTCTGTCCATGGGAATTCTCTGGCAAGAATATTAGAGTAGGTTGTCATTTCCTCCTCCATGGGATCTTCCTGACACAGGGATCAAACTCGCACCTCCTCCATCTCCTGCACTGCAGGTGGATTCCTTACCACTGAGTCACTGGGGCTTCCGTCTTTGTCCGGGTGTTCCAAGATGGCCCCTTGCAGTTTGGGCCCTGCTAAGAGAAGGATGAACTTATTACTGCCTCCAAGGTGGCTTTTCTGCACTTTCTATCCTGTATTCTCAGTGCTTCCTTCTGGTACACCTGTAGATATAATTCCTCAATCTAGCAGGGGTGGGGATTTGCTACTAAGAACTTGTGCTTAAGAGCACAACTTCTGGAATCAGACTGCCTGGTTCTAAGTCTCAGCTTTACCATTTATCAAATGTACATCAGAGGAAAGTTACAAATCACAATTCTAGTTGCAACTTTCCTCATCTGTAAGAGCCTAGGAATTGGACGATTAAATAAAATTGAACAAGTAATACTGTCAGTAGAGTGCATGGCCCATTGTAAACAATTCAGAAGTGTGAGCACCTTTTATTGTTATTGATGTCCTCTGAATGCCCTTCCATTTATCAATGCCTCTTAAAATGCAATGCCCAGAACTATGAGGGTGTGTGCTTAAGTGCTTCGTAAACTATATGTTCATAAAATAGAGTATCACTATATTGCTTTTGTTCTCATTGTTGTGGTAACCAGGGCTCCCCTCTTTCCTCTTCATCTCTAATTTTAGTTGTCACGGAATTTGAGGTTTTTCTGTATCTTAAAGGAAGACAGCTTCTTGAGTGGAAGAATCATAGAACATTTTATGGGTTCAGGCCTGACAGAGAGAGCTTCCACAAAAATTTATAAATCAAAATATTACCATATTTCCCAGTCTATGTTTATGAGCTGTTCCCTTCCATCAGGCCATATGCCAGAAAGTATTGGAGGAGAAATAGTTGAAAGGATAGAGCCACAAGAATTTCTCTTCTTTCATATGGTAGAATTTTTACCCATACCTCAGCCAAGAAGTAATTTAGTTATATTTTACATATCAGTGGGACTGTGAAAAATAATTATGAGCAATCAAAAACAAATAGAAGAACAAACGACAGTATTACGCAAGTACACGATCATCAAAGCCATACTGTCAAGTTGAAGTGAAGTGAAAGTCGCTCAGTCTCGTCCAACTCTTTGAGACCCCACGGACTATACAGTCCATAGTATTCTCCAGGCCAGAATACAGGAGTGGGTAGCCTTTCCCAATGCCAGGGCATCTTCTCAATCCAGGGATCGAACCCAGGTCTTTCACAAATGCAGGCAGATTCTTTCCCAGCTGAGCCATCAGGGAAGTCCAAGAATACTGGAGTGGGTAGCCTATCCCTTCTCCAGTGGATCTTCCTGACCCAGGAATTGAACTGGGTCTTCTGCATTGCAGGTGAATATCTTCAGGTGGTAATTCATGAAAAGGAGGACAGGCAGAGCCAATGTTATACTGGAGTTTTCTCAAAGGTGACTTCAGGGAAGTGATTGCTAAATTTTCAAAATTTTGGTAAGCAAGCTGACTTCACGGTGGTAGTAGCTTGAAATTGGCCATGGAGGGAGAATTTATATCATGGAAAGGAACAAGTACTATAACCCCCACACATACCATCATGAGCCTTCTTCCCTATTCCAATCTCCCTTGCTTCATGTGTATGTCACTTCTGTTTTGAATGCAAAAATTATGGATACCCACCCATTGAGTTTAGCATGGCAATTTGGAAACTTTAATATTACCAGGTCATCTGGGATTAACTGGAATAACCAAGCACCTGAGGAAGAAATCTTAAGGTATTGTGTTAAAAATATCTTTGCTCACATATCTCGGGGATTATTTTTGTTTGTTTTTGCAGTGGGTATGAGCACCAGATTAGACATTAGAAACTGAGTTCCAATGCTGCCTGTATCACAAGATCCACGGTGAGATCTGAGGAGATCATGTAGCCTTGATAAGCTGTCCAGGCTGATCTCAAGTCTTCTCTGGCATGGATCTTTGGTAAGTTAACTAGAAAAGAGACTGTAAATTATAGTGGAAACCATAAAGTGAAATCTCACAAAAACCTTCTGAAGGCCTCCTTAGTGGCTGACTTTTATAGGATACTGGCCATGTGGATTTTACCATAAAAGGCGAGTATACTATGGGAGACAATAGCCAATTTTAGCTCAAGAGAACCAAGAAAGATGGCAAAAGAGCAATACCAATCATAGTTTCCAACAGAGGGAGTGTGAGGGCAGAGGCAGTGGACAGAGCAGTGTTGAAACCAAGCAGTGTTGCTCCAGGGGCACATAGTTGCTCTAGGAGCAACTATGAGGCGTCCTCATCTGAGGCAGAAATGAGGTGTCTATGGCAAATGACAGTGTTAATCAAAGAGGGAGACAATCAGGCTGTTCCTAATTTCTACGAGAGTAGACGGGTCAATGTAGGTAGATTTGGGGAAGACAGAGATATAGTTTGGAATTATGGAACCAAGCATCCTTCCAACCGCAAGAACAGTGCAGAGCAGAAATTGAACCCACACAGAAGCTGGCATCTTCCAATGGCTGTGATGGGTTAATTTTGCCAGTACTTTCATAAGGAGCACAGCCCCTGGTCAGGCTCCAGACTGTGGTCCTGTTTACAGGTGCAAAGTCGGGAATGTCCTGAAACCTGCACCGAAACCCACAGCCGACTTGGACATCTAGGGACGCCTCTGTGCAGCACCCAGACCTCACAGTGGCATTCCATTTTTTTTGTTGAACTCATTCCTCATGATTTAGGTTGGGGAAGAAACTTGTCACTTAAGAACTGTGTTCTTGCTTAGCCATTTTTATTTCCTCTGCTTACAAGAAATGTTCATTTCGTGTAATGAAGGAGGTCCATGTGAGACCTTACAGTGGGGAACTTTTTCTTATTTTTGCCACTGCTTCTTTCTTGTTGACAGATCAGACTCAAAAATATCAAGCTTCTAGGAACCAGAAAGGTGACAGAGGGGTAGGTGATTCAAGAAAAAGTCAGAGGGACCAAGGTTCCTGCTTTCTAAGTGGCCAGTCAGTTCATTTAAGAACACAAAATTGGGCTGAGTAAGTGGAGGCAGAAGGAGGACTCAAAGGGACCAAGAAATATTGATGTGTTTTTATCATTTTTACAAGTATATTAAAATACATTTTTGTGCTGAATACTTGACCCTGGGAATCCTGAATAAAATTATATTTGACAACACTTAGCAATTACTGTATTGTTTGTGGGACTTTAAAAGTCAGTAATTTCAGAGTAATTATGGTTTTACATGGAATGAGATTTTAACACAACATTTATCCTGTCTTCTAACATCTCTCTTTACTGTCTGTCTGCATAAGGCAGGAATATCAAACCCTTCATATCTTGAAAGTTCTGCTTTGTTATTCTGTAAGGTAATTGTTACACGAACTTCATATTTGCAAGTCCCTTTGTAATCAATTATTAATCTCTTCCAGGATCAATCTTCATCATATGAATTCTTTCTCCTCTTTCTGTTTTTCATGGGGAAAGCTATATACCAGTAATATTAGTTGTAGTTAAATAAAAATCATCCATAATCCCCAAACCCTAATGCAACTTTTCTTATTTGCATATACTTTTCTAGCTTTTGCTTTTATGAATAAAGATTTTTAGAGCAACAGAATTGTATGCAAAATTTAATATTGTGAGATTAGCATTGTGTCTTGAAAATGACCTTTATTCCTATGTAATTTTGGAGTATAATTTTCATATTTTGCTGTATATGTGCAAGTAAATTGTCTCATAATATATAAAATAATCCTCTGTCATTGGACTTTAATGTTTCCATTTTTCTCTATTGCAGTGAGGACTGAAAAGTAGACTTTGGTGGAATAAACTTCTTGCTTTTCTTCACTTCCCCAGATCCTAGCAGAGAATCCCATCTGCAACAGGCACAAATACATATTCGAAAAGTTAATTAGTGAAAGATACCCTTGTTTCCTTTTGATAAATTATTTCTTCAGGATGAACTTCCAAGAATAAGAGAGGTTGTTGAGTTAAAGGGGATAAATATTCTGAAGTGCTTAATATATATTGGTTTATTAAAATTTATTTCAATTCTTTTTCAACTATTATTATTTCAGATTTTGACTTAGCCATCAAAATGTTGTTTTATTTATTTTTTTAACATTTTTTTATTTAAAAAACTTGCTTATTTATTTGGTCATGCCACATGGCATATGGGACCTTAGTCCCCTCACCAGGGTTCGAATGCACACCCCCTGCATTGAAAGTGTGAAGTCTTAACCACTGGACTGCCAGGGAACTCCCAATGTTGTTTTAATTTGCACAGTGGAATATACATAGAATCATATTTTAATGGTTATTTTACTTGCCAGTTTCCCCGACTGGCAAGTATCTTGATTCTCAGAGAGTATCTTGATCTGCCTTGAATTCCAGGTGTGTGGCACAGAGTGTGGTATAAAATAGATGTTCAATGACATTAAGTCAATAAGTTGTACAAGGTTTTTGATCACTTGTGCTGTTTATTTTAATGTTTTGGAACTTCTAGAAGAGAAAACAAGAGTAGTGGTTAAAACAAAAGTTCTAGACCCTGTTTCCTATGTCTCTGGACCAGATGGGTTAAAATCTATAAAATGGAGATATTACTATCTCACGTGTCTTAGAACTGTGGTGAGGATTACATGATGTAATATAAATGAATGATCAGTTCCATGAAAGCACTTAACAAATATTACTCACTTTAATCTGGGTCTATTCATTTATGAAATCTTCCTGTCTCTCTTATGAAATTGAATGGATGTAATTATCCTCCAATTAAAATAAGTAAATTGTTAAAAAAGAAAGAAATTTAACCTGCCCTTTCAGCCAAAATGCAAGAAAGAAAATTTTTTGTTTATGATTGCTTTGCTGGATTTTATAGTAGGGACCCATTATGTTTGATTAAAAATAAGTACAAGGCAAGATCCAGAAATTTAGATTTTAATAAATCAAAAGTACAAAAAAATGAATGGGATATTAATGTGTTACAAATATTGATCTCTTGTTTTAAAAAAACTAGTGCAAAATTTTGCTTATTGTGCATGTTTAAATTTAAATTTTACTTTTTCTTATCAGATTAATGTATTTTTAATATTTTACATATTTGAAATGTATTTTTAATATTTTACATATTTGAAATGTAATTAAAAATTACATATTTTAATATTTTACATATTTGAACCTGAATTTTTTCAGATTCATGTTAACAGGGTCTTGATCTTTTCCCCAATTACCTACTTAACATTTTGTTGTATTGTATGTTCCCTGGTTAAGAATATGCCTACCAATTCAGGAGACACGGGTTCTATCCCTGATCTGGGAAGATCCCCTGGAGAAGGAAATGACAACCCACTCCACTTTATTGCCTGGACAGAGGAACCTAGTGGGCAATAGTCCATGGGGTTGCAGAGAGTCAGACATAACTTTGTGACTAAAAAACAACAACAAATATTTCTGAAGATTTATATTTCAGTTTTGGTGCCAGTGCCACACTGCTGAATAGGTTTTACAACATATTCTATTATCAGTAAGCTAGTGCCTATATCAGAGAAGGCAATGGCACCCCACTCCAGTACTCTTGCCTGGAAAATCCCATGGACGGAGGAGCCTGGTGGGCTGCAGTCCATGGGGTCGGTAAGAGTCGGACACGACTGAGGGACTTCACTTTCACTTTCATGCATTGGAGAAGGAAATGGCAACCCACTCCAGTGTTCTTGCCTGGAGAATCCCTGGGATGGGGGAGCCTGGTGGGCTGCCGTCTATGGGGTCGCACAGAGTCGGACACGACTGAAGCGACTTAGCAGCAGCAGGGCCTATACGGGCTTCCCAGGTAGCACTAGTGGTAAAGAATCCACCTGCCAATGCAGGATATCTAGGAGTTGCAGGTTCAGTTCCTGGGTTGGGAACACCCCTTGGAGTAGGAAATAGCAACCCACTCCAGTATTCCTGCCTAGAGAATCTCATGGACAGAGGAGCCTGGTGGGCTACAGTCCGTAGGGTCGCAAAGAGTCGGACACGACTGAAGCCACTTAGCACACATGCATGCAGGGCATATACACCTTCTTTCCAGTTCATAACATTACAATGATCTTATTTTGAGCCATCATTTGAAAATATAGCTCACCAATTTTTAATAAGCGTGGTTGGAATCTTATTGGAATTGTTTTAAACATATGGATTAACATGCTCTACTTATTTAAAAACCATGACTCTTCACTTTTAGAAATGATTAAATTTTTCCCAAGAAGACTTGGTTATGTTTTTAATGCACATGTCATTTTTCTTTAAGTTTTCTTCTAAGTATTTTACGGCATTGAATTTGTGATAGCTCATTTGTCATCATTTTCTAGTTGACTTTCATATACACATCATCATGTGTCAATTTCTGAGCACTTCTTTTGTGTCTGGCCATTTTAATAAATGCTTATTTATAATTTTAGAATATTATATTTTTATGTATATAATTATGCTATCCACAAGTAATGACACCGTTGCCATTTTTCCGACAGGGATTTATGGTTTAATGATTATCATTACTGTTTAGTGGATACAGAGTTTCAGTTTTGCAAGATGAAAAAGTTCTGGAAATGCATGGTGTTGATGGTTGTACCGGCAATGTGCATGTACTTAATGCCACTGAACTGGAAACTTTTTTAGGTAGTAAATGTTATGTTACGTGTATTTTGCTACAATTAAACATAAATAAGTAAACAATAAGATGTGTGTGAGTGTGTGTGTGTTAAGTCGCTTCAGTCGTCCGACTCTGTGCAACCCCATGGACTGTAGCCCACCAGGCTCCTCTGTCCATGGGATTCTCCAGTTAAGAACACTGGACTGGATTGCCGTGTCCTCCTCCAGGGGATCTTCCTGACCCAGGGATCAAACCCATATCTCTCACATCTCCTGCATTGGCAGGCAAGTTTTTTTTACCATGAGTGCCACCTGGGAAGCCTAGGAAACAATAATCTATGAGTTTTAAAAAAAAAACAAAACTGAATTTAAGGTGATATTTCTTTTGATCCTTGCTGATTTTAATATGTATTTGGGTTATAAATAGTAACTTTATTATGAAAGAGTCTCATTTCTAAGTTCTTTGTTTTGAATGGATATAAAATGTTGGCTATTGATTTTTCTGTGTTCTCTGATTGATAAGTCATATTCTAATAGTAGATTTTCTTAGGCACATTTGCAATCACCAAACATTTATTGAAAACCTGGTAAGTACCAGATACTCTTCTGGAAGCTTTATTTACTCTAAAATAGCTGATGAATTTTGCATGTTGAAATTGAGAGTCAAGCAGCCAGTCATGCCCCAAGCCACAGAGTAGAAACCGTTGGAGCCAGGATTCCATTCTTCTTACAGAGCAAGTTTGATTTTATTTCACTAGCAGCAGCGTTACCCTGCTCATAGAAGTGATTAACTTGGTCAACAGGGTGTTTTAAACATTTTTTGAGCCAACATTTAAAAACTTGGAGAATTGTCACAGCCATCCAGAATAGGCTCCCCTCTTTAGCAGTCGGTGGGTTTTCTGCACAGCCCACTCCTGTGGGTTGTCAGAGCCCCCTGGATGAAGAGCTTGCCTCCAGCACCCTGCAGCTTCAGCCACTCTCTCTACCCAGTGAGGACTGCGGTCAGCAGCCACTTGCCACCTGCTCACATTGGTGCTTTCTTGACTGTAGAGGAGTTTATCCCTGAAAATAGGCCCTAATGAAAAATAAAAGTTACGCTTGGAGGGATGATGGAAAAGAGTATATGTTTCTTGTGAAAATGAAGTTTATGCCCATGCGTTTGGTGTGAAAGTCACTCCACCCCTGCTTCTCTGATAGATTTAGAAATGCTGCAGGTTATAAATAGCCTACTGATTCTTATAGGATTCTCTTTCTGTGAATAATCAAATTTTATTTCTACTATAGTATTTGATAAAATCATTGTGTTGCCAAGGGTTGAGTTATAAAGCCAATTGATTCAGTGGGGATAAAAGTGTCTTATGATCTAGAGTTTCAGACTGGCAATAACAACATAATTTTTCCTTCAGGAGTGAAAAGACTAAAGGTATTTTTAGAGCTATAAAAGAACAGCTATAAAAATCTGACATCACTGAGTGATCAGATTTGATCATAGGAGCTGATTTGTGGAAGTGACACCTTTTCCTTTTTTTATTCCTAACATTACTATTATTGGCACAAAGACACTCTGACCTTATTCTCTCCACCATTATTGTCCGATGAACAAAGTTCAAAGCCACCTAAACTGAATTGTCTTTTAGCTAGCCCAGTGGTTTCCCCCAGCCTGAGTTGCTGTTTCCAAATCCTAATTATAACATTATGGATACAGCTCCCAGGAATTCCAATAACTTTCCCCAACCAATCAACCAAGTTAATAACAAGTAGCATTATTCTTGCCTGGATATATCCATGGACAGAGGAGACTAGTGGGCTACAGTCTACGGGACCTCGGAGTCAGACACGACTGATCATGCACGCTTACCTACATAAATATACAGCGTTATGAAGTCCCATTTATAGAAGTAATACATGCTTTAAATTTTTTTCTGAATATTCTCCAATGAGATTATTTGTACTGACAGAGGAAAGAGGAAGGAAGAAAGGTACATCCTTCCCAGTTTCATTTGTCAGAATGTATTGTTTTGTTTTTCTTACATGACTAAAATCATACTATATACACAATTTTGATTCATATCTTAATCAAGTAATCTTATAAAATAGGCCATTTGCAGGTTTTACACATTTAAATTTTTTATGTTATTTTCTATAAGTTTGGGGATCACAGTAAAATTTGCCTTATAAAAACACTTTTAAAATGTTATTTTTTGTACTGCTATAATTTTGTAGTTTAGTTTGAAATCTGAGAGCATGATACTGCCAGTTTCATTCCTTTTGTTCAAAATTTTTTTGACTCTTAAGGACCTTTTGTGGTTCCAAACAAATTTTAGAATTATTTGGTCTAGTTCTGTGAACTATCCCATAGGAATTTTGATAGGGATTACATTGAATCCATAAATTGCTTTGGGTAGTAACACATTTTAACATTATTTCTTTCCAACCATGAACATGGAATATCTTTCCATTTTTTGAGTCATCTTCATCTTATTTTATCAATGTCTTATAGTTTTCAGTGTACTTGTCTTTCACCTCCTTGGTTAAATTTATTCCTAGGTATTTTATTCTTTTTGATTTGGTTGTAAACAGTTTGTTTTCTTAAATTATCTTTCTGATAGTTTATTATTAGTGTGTAAAAATGCCACAGATTGATTTTGTATCCTGCGACTTTACTGAATTCTTTCGTTAGCTCTAAGAGGTTTGTGTGTGTGTGAGTGTGGGGGTTTGTGTGTGCAAGCGCATGCATGTCTGTGTAGTCTTCAGAATTCTGAATACACAGTGACAGTTTTACCTCTTCCTTCCCATCTTGGGCGACTTTTATGTCTTTTTCTTGCCTAACTGTTGTGGCTAGAACTTCTAATACTACGTAGTGAAAATGGTGGGGGTGGTCATCCTTGTCTTGTTGCTGATCTAAGAGGAAAAGCTCAGCTTTCCACCATTGAGCACAGTATTAGCTATGGGTTTGTCATATATGATTTTTATAATGTACAAGTACACTTCCTTTATATCCACTCTGTTGGAAGTTTTTTTTTTTTTTTATCATAACTGGATGTTGAATTTTGTCAAATGCCATTTCTGCATTTATCGAGGTGATCATATGATTTTTATCTTCCATTTTGTTGTATCATGTTGATTGATTTGTGGCTGATAAAACCATCCTTGCAACACTGAAGTAAATCCCACTTGATCAGGGTAGATGATCCTTTTAATGTATTGTTGGGTTAGGCTTGCTGATATTTTGTTGAGGATTTTTGCAGCTACATTCATCAAGAATATTGACCTGTAATTTTCTTTTTTGTGGTATTGAGAGCTGACTTTGGTATCAGGGCAATACTGGTTTTGTATGTTTGGAAGGTTTTCCTTCTCTGCAATTTTTGGAAAAGTTTAAGAATAGAGATCAAATCTTTTAATGTTTTGTAGAGTTTGCCAGTGAAAGCATCTGGCCCTGGGCTTTTATTTTTGGGGAAATTTTCAATCTCCTTACTAGTAATTTCTACACTATGGTTTTCTATGTCTTTATAATTCAGTCTTGGATGATTGTATGTTTCTCATAATTTCTCCATGAATGTCTGAAACAATTTAAAACTGAGATTCTGGTTTTTTTCTGAATTGGTAACTTTAATATTTTTGTCAGTTCTGTTTTTTGGTCATATTCTGCCCAGGCCTTTTATTTCATTCATGCATATTGGTATTTATGTTTTTTTAATAGGACATACAATTTATTGTTTTTCAAATTTAATATATGTTAATTTACTATATATTAATCTAGTATTTCTATGAGATTAATCTTTTATATTAGTTGTTTACCCTTTCTCATTTTAAATGTTTTATTCATTATTATTATTTTCTCTACTTTTTCATTGTTAGATATACCAAAATTCATTTATTTTAATAGGGTTTTCAAAGTCATCATAATATTTATTCAGCATTTCCAAAGTTTTTGTAAATTTTTTCAAAATTTGTTTCTTCTTTTATCTTTACTTGTTTCAATTTTTTCTTGAAATGTTTGTCCTTTTATAATTTGAAAATTCTAACCAAACTCACATATTATTTTTAATAATTATTGCTATTTTAATAATAATAATGATTATTATTTTCTAAATAATTTATCTTAAGATATGTCAACTACTATGTCAACAACTATATGTCAACAACTATGTCAACTACTCTATTTATATAGAAGAATGCAGCAATTTTACTTCTATTGTTATAAAATATTCTGTCCTTATATTCCTTACGAAGTCCTTCAGCAGCAAATTATGCAGAGAGTGGGATTGTCCTTTTTTCCCTTGATATTGTTTTGAGCTAATCCTCGAGAAAGTGATCCGACAGTAGGCTAGTCTTTTGAGATGCATTAGAGGACTGCTACAGAGGATGCACAGATTAACTGCTGCACACCTGCAGGGGTGCAGGTTCACAGTGTAAAATTTGGGGAGGATGGAAGCTTTATGAATGATACCCCTGGAACTTGTGCTGTGTACAACCTGCAAGAAAGTATTTAAGGTTGGTTTATGCTTTTTACCTCAGTAAGTTCAGTCCCAGAATTTTATCTTGAGAAACAATTCTGCAGAGAAGTAAAATGTGTTCATTCTTATCCACGATAGTAAAACTGGGGACAGTCACTGTATACTACTTTTTAGTATCCACAATTAGAAATGATCATAAATGTTATAAATTTATGTATTATATATTTCAAATATGTGAGCTGCTACACACTTATTAATAATAATAATTATGAAAAATTCAAGCAAATATCTCAGCTACAAAGCTAAGAATCATAAAGTATTACATACTTCCTGATTTTAACATTTTATATCAATATTTATTCACATGACCAAAATGAAGACATATTAAAAAATGTAAAAAGTTACAGATTATTTTCTTTTGCAAGAGTAGTACCAAATGTTATAGTTGCATATAATCTTTTCTTTAATGGAAGCAAAAGAAAAGAGCTATGGCTCTCAGAAAATTAATATTTGGTGCTTTAAATTTGAGAAACTACTCTATAGTGCAGTTCAGTTCAGTTCAGTCACATTTTTCTTTAGACTGAAACATACTTTTGTCAAAGGGCAATTCAAGCACAATGAGTGTTCCAGCCTAATGTCCCCTCTCTGACTCATTGTGGAATAAGTGGCTCTGTTCCCCTTTGTCACAGGTTGCTCTGGCCTCTTCCTGTCGCTCTGAATCTTTGTACCCTTAAAAATTTTCCAAGATCCAAAATGTGAAGCCTCCTCAACCAGCTAACCAAAATCTGCAAGTGTGGAGGCAGTTTTTTCTTGACCAGCAGTGACCATCCACAAGAAGGTTAGTTTTTTCACACTGTGGAGCAGAAATTGGCAGCAGGTGGTCTTCAGTCATTTCGACAACACCTCATTGGGCTGGCACTGCTTCCTAACGCACAGCAGGAAAATTGCCCAGCTGTCAATCCATACTTGAGGACATGCTGGTTTTTTTTTAAGAATTTCCTTCAAAAGCCTGCCTAATTTATGATAAAGCTGTTGGCTGCCTTCGGACCTCAGTTAGAGCATTAAAACAATGTCATCAGGTTATTCAGTTTCATGCAGATGTTGTTTGAGATTAGCCTTGTCTTATTTTAAGAATCCAGGTTATGTGTATGATAGCATATGCTGAATTATAGCGTTAGGCAACTACAAAGCAGATTTTCCCTATAGGATCTGCGTAGATTCTCATCCTGACCCTGAGAACAGCACCCTTGTTAATGCTAGTCCCCTGAAAAAAAAGAGAATTCTACATATACGCATACAAGAATATGCTTATACTTTTATAAGAGTTTTTTAAGGATGCTTATACATTTAAAGACTTTTAAGGAGAAGGAAATGGCAACCCACTTCAGTGTTCTTGCCTGGAGAATCCCAGGGATGGGGGAGCCTGGTGGGCTGCCATCTATGGGGTTGCACAGAGTTGGACATGAATGAAGCGACTTAGCAGCAGCAGCAGCAGCAAGGAGTCTTTAATAGAGAACAAATGTATCTATACCAAGGGAGAAAGTGGGAGTGGGATAAACTGAGAGACTGGGGTTGACTATCTATCTATATACATATACATATACATATATATACACACACACACTATATATGAAATAGATAACTATTGAGAAACTACTCTATAGTGCAGTTTAGTTCAGTTCAGTCACTCAATCATGCCTGACTCTTTGCGACCCTATGAACTGCAGCACGCCAGGCCTCCCTGTCCATCACCAACTCCTGGAGTTCACCCAAACTCATGTCCATCAAGTCGGAGATGCCATCCAGCCATCTCATCCTCTGTCGTCCCCTTCTCCTCCTGCCCCCAATCCCTCCCAGCATCAGAGTCTTTTCCAATGAGTCAACTCTACTCGTGAAGTGGCCAAAATATTGGAGTTTCAGCTTTAGCATCAGTCCTTCCAAAGAACACCCAGGACTGATCTCTTTAGAATGGACTGGTTGGATCTCCTTGCAGTCCAAGGGACTCTCAAGAGTCTTCTCCAGCACCACAGTTCAAAAGCATCAATTATTTGGTGCTTGGCTTTCTTCACAGTCCAACTCTCACATCCATACATGACCACTGGAAAGGCTATGGAAAAGGCTATAGCCTTGACTAGATGGACCTTTGTTGGCAAAGTAATGTTTCTGCTTTTTAATATGCTATCTAGGTTGGTCATAACTTTCCTTCCAAGGAGTAAGTGTCTTTTAATTTTATGGCTGCAATCACTATTTGAGGTGATTTTGGAGCGCCAAAATATAAAGTCTGACACTGTTTCCACTGTTTCCTCATCTATTTCCCATGAAGTCATGGGGCCAGATGCCATGATCTTCGTTTTCTGAATGTTGAGCTTTAAGCCAACTTTTTCACTCTCCACTTTCACTTTCATCAAGAGGCTTTTGAGTTCCTCTTCACTTTCTGCCATAAGGGTTGTGTCATCTGCATATCTGAGGTTATTGATATGCAGGCAATCTCCCGGCAATCTTGATTCCAGCTCGTGCTTCTTCCAGTCCAGCGTTTCTCATGATGTACTCTGCATAGAAGTTAAATAAGCAGGGTGACAATATACGGCCTTGACGTACACCTTTTCCTATTTGGAACCAGTCTGTTGTTCCATGTCCAGTTCTAACTGTTGCTTCCTGACCTGCATGTAGATTTCTCAAGAGGCAGGTCAGGTGGTCTGGTATTCCCATCTCTTTCAGAATTTTCCACAGTTTATTGTGATCCACACAGTCAACGGCTTTGGCATAGTCAATAAAGCAGAAATAGATGTTTTTCTGGAACTCTATTCCTTTTCCCATGATCCAGTGGATGTTGCCAATTTGATCTCTGGTTCCTTTGCCTTTTCTAAAACCAACTTGAACATCTGGACGTTCACAGTTCACGTATTGCTGAAGCCTGGCTTGGAGAATTTTGAGCATTACTTTACTAGCGTGTGAGATGAGTGCAATTGTGGTGTAGTTTGAGCATTCTTTGGCATTGCCTTTCTTTGGGATTGGAATGAAAACTGACCTTTTCCAGTCCTGTGGCCACTGCTGAGTTTTCCAGATTTGCTGGCATATTGAGTGTTGCACTTTCACAGCATCATCTTTTAGGATTTGAAAGAGCTCAACTGGAATTCCATCAACTCCACTAGCTTTGTTCGTAGTGATGCTTTCTAAGGCCACTTGACTTCACATTCCAGGATGTCTGGCTCTAGGTGAGTGATCACACCATCGTGATTATCTGGGTCATGAAGATCTTTTTTGTATAGTTCTTCTGTGTATTCTTGCCATCTCTTCTTAATATCTTCTGCTTCTGTTAGGTCCATACCATTTCTGTCCTTTATCGAGCCCATCTTTGCATGAAATGTTCCCTTGGTGTCTCTAATTTTCTTGAAGAGATCTCTAGTCTTTCCCATTCTGTTGTTTTCCTCATTTCTTTGCACTGATCGCTAGGGAAGGCTTTCTTATCTCTCTTTGCTATTCTTTGGAATTCTGCATTCAGATGCTTATATCTTTCCTTTTTTTTTCCTTTGCTTTTTGCTTCTCTTCTTTTCACAGCTATTTGTAAGGCCTACCCAGACAGCCATTTTGCTTTTTTGCATTTCATTTCCATGGGGATGGTCTTGATCCCTGTTTCCTGTACAATGTCATGAACGTCTGTCCATAGTTCATCAGGCACTCTATCTATCAGATAGAGTCCTTTAAATCTATTTCCCACTTCCACTGTATAATCATAAGGAATTTGATTTAGGTCATACCTGAATGGTCTAGTGGTTTTCCCTACTTTCTTCAATTTAAGTCTGCTGCTACTGCTGCTAAGTCACTTCAGTCGTGTCTGACTCTGTGCGACCCCATAGACGGCAGCCCACCAGGCTCCCCTGTCCCTGGGATTCTCCAGGCAAGAACACTGGAGTGGGTTGCCATTTCCTTCTCCAATGCATGAAAGTGAAAAGTAAAAGTGAAGTCGCTCAGTCGTGTCCGACCCTTAGCGACCCCATGGACTGCAGCCTATCATGCTCCTCTGTCCATGGGACTTTCCAGGCAAGAGTACTGGAGTGGGGTGCCATTGCCTTCTCCGTCAAGTTAAGTCTGAATTTGGCAGTTAGGAGTTCATGATTGGGGCCACAGTCAGTTCCTGGTCTTGTTTTGCTGACTGTATAGAGCTTCTCCATTTTTGGCTGCAAAGAATATAATCAATCTGGTGTCGGTGTTGACCATCTGGTGATGTCCATGCATAGGGTCTTCTCTTGTGTTGTTGGAAGAGGGTGTTTGCTATGACCAGTGCATTCTCTTGGCAAAACTCTATTAGCCTTTCCCCTGCTTCATTCCGTATTCAAAGGCCAAATTGCCTGTTACCCCAGGTGTTTCTTGACTTCCTACTTTTGCATTCCAGTCCCCTATAATGAAAAGGACATCTTTTTTGGGTGTCAGTTCTAAAAGGTCTTGTAGGTCTTCATAGAACTGTTCAAATTCAGCTTCTTCAGCATTACTGGTTGGGGCATAGATTTGGATTACTGTGATATTGAATGGTTTGCCTTGGAAACGAACAGAGATCATTCTGTCGTTTTTGAGATTGCTTCCAAGTACTGCATTTTGGACTCTTTTGTTGACCATGATGGCTACTCCATTTCTTCTAAGGGATTCCTGCCCACAGTAGTAGATACAATGGTCATCTTGGTTAAATTCACCCATTCCAGTCCATTTTAGTTCGCTGATTCCTAGAATGTCGACGTTCACTCTTGCCATCTCCTGTTTGACCACTTCCAATTTGCCTTGATTCGCGGACCTAACATTCCAGGTTCCTATGCAATATTGCTGTTTACAGCATCGGACCTTGCTTCTATCACCAGTCACATCCACAACTGGATATTGTTTTTGCTTTGGCTCCATCCCTTCATTCTTTCTGAAGTTATTTCTTTACTGATCTCCAGTAGCATATTGGGCACCTACTGACCTGGGGAGTTCCTGTTTCAGTATCCTATCATTTTGCCTTTTCATACTGTTCATGGGGTTCTCAAGGCAAGAATACTAAAGTGGTTTGCCATTCCCTTCTCCAGTGGACCACATTCTGTCAGACCTCTCCACCATGACCTGCCCGTCAGGAGGGCTGAGAGGAGCTACTGCACATTCAAGGTCAAGCGGGGTGGCTGTGAGGAGATTACACAGATGTATGTGCTCACCCTTCCTCCAAGGTAAGCAGCAGTGGCTGCGCTTTGCTGGAGCAGCCCTGAAGAGATACCCCACGTCCAAGGTAAGAGAAACCCAAGTAAGACGGTAGGTGTTGCGAAAGGCATCAGAGAGCAGACACACAAACCATAATCACAGAAAACTAGAAAACTAGTCAGTCTACTCACATGGACCACAGCCTTGTCTATAGCACAAGGAACTCTAATTAATCCTCTGTAACAACCTATATGGAGAAAGAATCTAAAAAAGAGGAGATATAGGTATCGGTTCAGTCACTCAGTCATGTCTAACTGTGACCCCATGGACTGCAGCATATCAGGCCTCCCTGTCCATCATGAACTACTGGAGCTTACTCAAACTCATGTCCATTGAGCAGGTGGTGACATCCAACCATCTCATCCTCTCCTGCCTTCAATCTTTCCCAGCATCAAGGTCTTTTCAAATGAGCCAGTTGTTCACATCAGGTGGCCAAAGTATTAGAGATTCAGCTTCAGCATCAGTCCTTCCAATGAATATTCAGGACTGATTTTATTTAAGATTGACTGATTGGATCTCCTTGCAGTCCAAGGGACTCTCAAGAGTCTTCACCAACACCACAGTTCAAAAGCATCAATTCTTTGGTACTCAGCTTTCTTTTTGGTACAACTTCACATCCATACATGACCACTGGAAAAATCATAGCTTTGACTAGACAGACCTTTCTTGGTAAAGTAATGTCTCTGCTTTCTAATATGCTGTCTAGGTTGGTCATAGCTTTTCTTCCAAGGCGTAAGTGTCTTTTAATTTCATGGCTGCAATCACCATCTGCAGTGATTTTGGAGCCCCCCAAAAATAAAGTCTGACACTGTTTCCACTGTTTCCCCATCTATTTCCCATGAAGTGATGGGACCAGCTGCCATGATCTTCATTTTCTGAATATTGAGCTTTAAGACAACTTTTTCACTCTCCTCTTTCACTTTCATCAAGAGGCTTTTTAGTTCTTCATTTTCTGCCATAAGGGTGTTGTCATCTGCATATCTGAGGTTATTGACATTTCTCCCAACAATCTTGATTCCAGCTTGTGCTTTATCCAGCCCAGTGTTTCTCATAATGTATTCTGCATATAAGTTAAATAAGCAGGGTGACAATATACAGCCTTGACATACTCCTTTTCCGATTTGGAACCAGTCTGTTGTGCCTTGTCCAGTTCTAACTGTTGCTTCTTGACCTGCATATAGGTTTCTCAGGAGACAGGTCAAATGGCCTGCTATTCCCATCTCTTTAAGAATTTTTCACAGTTTATTGTGATCCACACAGTCAGAGGCTTTGGCATAGTCAATAAAGCAAAAGTAGATGTTTTTCTGGAACTCTTACTTTTTCAATGATCCAGCAGACATTGGCAATTTGATCTCTGGTTCCTCTGCCTTTTCTAAATCCAACTTGAACTTCTGAGAGTTCACAGTTCACCTACTATTGAAGCTTGGCTTGGAAAATTTTGAGCATTACTTTGCTACCGTGTGAGATGAGTACAATTGTGCAGTAGTTTGAATATTCTTTGGCATTGTGTTTCTTTGGGATTAGAGTGAAAAGTGACCTTTTCCAGTCCTGTGGTCACTGATGAGTTTTCCAAATTTGCTCGCATATTGAGTGCAGCACTTTCACAGCATCGTCTTTTAGGATTTGAAATAACTCAACTGAAATTCCATCACCTCCACTAGCTTTGTTCCTAGGGATGCTTCCTAAGGCCCACTTGACTTCACATTCCAGGATGTCTGGCTCTAGTTAAGTGATCACACCATCGTGGTTATCTGGGTCATGAAGATCTTTTTTAAATAGTTCTTCTGTGTATTCTTGCTGTATACCTATAGCTGATTCAGGCCTTCCCAGTTGGTGCTAGTGATAAATAACCCACCTACCAATGCAGGAGACATAAGAGACATGGGTTTGATCCCTTGGCCTGGAAGAGCTCCTGGAGGAGGAGATGGCAACCCACTCCAGTATGCTTGCCTGGAGAATCCCCTGAAGAGAGAAGCATGGCAGATTACAGTCCCTGGAGTCACTAACAGCTGGACAAGACTGAAGAGTCTTAGCTCACATGCACACATAGCTGACTCACTTTGCTGTATGGTAGAAACTAACACAACATTGTAAAACAATTATACTCCAATAAAAAACAATTTTAAAGTCTTTAATCTCTGCTACAGTATATTCATTTGAGACAGTTAAGACTGGAACATTTGAAGAATAGATGTAAACATTTGATTCTAGGCCGATTTATTCCTCTGAACAATAAACACCATAAATGATAAATGTGACATCTTGACTCCACTAAAATCCCCAACCCTATTATTTAGAACCAATTGGGTGCTCTGTGGATGTTGCTTTCATGTAAACTCGGAAGATAATCACTTAAATAAATAATCAGCTCTTCAATTTATGAATTTGATGTAGTTGGTTGCCATCATAGAGAGGCAACTCCATGAAACTTTGGAGTCCTCTCTCATCTATGTTTTTTTTTTTTATCAATTTTGTACTTAATATATGTTACTAAAATGGAAAAATTTGGTCAAATATCTTAGATCTATGTGGATAATGCTTTCATAAGTTTCTTGAAGTTTTGAATCTTTTTTTTTTCCTTTCATTTCCACTGCTGTATGTCTAGTCCTCATGCCTTGACTCAATGGGGCTAGAGATATCCAAGAATTATGAGGAACAAAAGATGACAGATTTCTTACCTGAGGTTTTAACACCTGAATCAGAAAGGTGGCTTTCAGGAGTAGACTCTCATGGGCATGTCAGTCAGAACCAGGGAGAGTCTAGACTCAGGTCAGTAAAATATATAACCAAATAAGATGAAGTTGGGGTGGGGAAATTTCAAAGATCAGTGTTAGGTAAGAGAGTCTAAAGTGTGCCTGTCCTAAGGCAAAGTGTAAGTGGTTCCCCTGTCCTTAGGTGGCTTGTCTGTCAATGCAGGAGATACAAGAGATGCAGGTTCGATCCCTGGGTCTGGAAGATCCCCTGGAGTAGGAAATAGCACCCCACTCCATTATTCTTGCCTGGAAAATCCCATGGACAGAGGAGCCTGGCAGGCTACAGTACCTGGGACCACAAAGATTTGGACACAACTGAGCATACACACTCATGGATATGCAATGAATCTTAAAAGGAGGAGCTGGAGAGAGGTCAGTTCAGTTCAGTTGATCGGTCGTGTCTGACTCTTTGCGACCCCATGGACTGCAGCATGCCAGGCCTCCCTGTCCATCACCAACTCCCAGAGCTTACTAAAACTCATGTCCATAAAGTCAGTGATGCCGTCCAACCATGTCATCCTCTGTCACCCCTTCTCCTCCTGCCTTCAATCTTTCCCCCAGCATCAGGGTCTTTTAAAATGACTCTTCTTTGCATCAGGTGGCCAAAGTATTGGAGTTTCAGCTTCAGCATCAGTCCTTCCAATGAATATTCAGGACTGATTTCATTTAGGATGGACTGGTTGGGTCTCCTTGCAGTCCAAGGGACTCTCAAGAGTCTTCTCCAACACTACAGTTCAAAAACATTAATTCTTTGGCACTCAGCTTTCTTTATAGTCCACCTCTCACATCCATACACGACTATTGGAAAAACCATAGCTTTGACTAGATGGACCTTTGTTGGCAAAGTAATGTCTCTGGTTTTCATTGGTCATAACTTTTCTTCCGAGGAACAAGCGTCTTTTAATTTCATGGCTGCAGTTGCCATCTGCAGTGATTTTGGAGCCCCCAAAATTAAGTCTGTCACTGTGTCCACTGTTTTTAGAGAGTTCAAGGGATCCTGAAAAAAATGGTATCTGGAATTTTCAGTTTCTCTTTCCCACCAAGATACAAAAGGTAGCTGCTGTTATTGTTGTTTACTTGTTAAGTCATGTCCAACTCTTGTGACCCCATGGACTGTAGCCTGCCAGGGTCCTCCGTCCATGGGACTCACCAGGCAAGAATACTGGAGAGGGTTGCCGTTTCTTTCTCCAGGGCATCTTCCCAGCCCAGAGATTGAACTTGCATCTCCTGCATTGGCAGGCAGAGATTCTTTATCACTGAGCCATGGGGGAAGCCTACAAAAGGTAAGGAATTACTTAAATACAGAAATGAGGTCTGTATGCTGAACAAAAATGTCAAATAACTAAAAGTGCCAATTATGGGATGGGCTTTTACTAGACACCTTATATATATTTTCTTATTAGTTCTTATAATTATTACTTGTGATCAGAACTATTATTACTATTATCAATATACAGATGAGAAAATTAATGTTTGGAGGGTTTAAGTTACTTTCCAAGGTTATGTTCATGATGTGAGAATGCATTCCTCGGTCTATCAGATAACAAACTATGTATAGCAAAGGGGTTTCCATAAAATTAGAGCTCTTCATTGCAGTAGATATAGGGAACTAGTGAACTCATTTCAAGCCCAGTTAAAGTTTATCGGATATACTTTTATGGATGGAGAGTCAAGAGAATGCATTCTGCAGTAACAAATTTATTTCTCCTCCTATCTATATTTTTAATTTTGTTTATTCTTTTTTCTTTTTTTTTTTTGGCTTTGCTGGGTCTTTGTTGCTGCATGGGTTAGTTTATTTTCTCTGCTTTATTTTCTCTAGTTGCACCAAGCAGGAGCTCCTTCTCCAGCTGCGGTGCACAGGTTTCTCATTGCAATGGCTTCTCTTGTTGCAGAGCACGGGCTCTATGGTGTGCGGGCTTCAGTAAGTAGTTGCTGCGTGTGGGCTCAGTAGTCGTGGCTCCTGGTCCCTAGAGCACAGACTCAATAGTTGTGGTACACAGGTTTCACTGCTCTGCAGCATGTGGGATCTTTCAAGATCAGGGATCAAACCCCTGGATTCTTTACCACTGAGCCACCAAGGAAGCCCCTCCTCCTACATTTTTAATTGATGAGTTATGTAAATGAAACCTATGTGTATCAAAGTGATTCTGGAGATGGACTTAAGTTATTTATAGAAAACTAATCCTCTGGAAAAATATGCTTGGCAGGGAAATTGGCCCAGGCTCCTCTTGTGTCGGAGACAAAAATCACCCATTTTCTTGGGGAACGTTTCTCTACCGAACAGTTGGCACACTATTCATGCTGTTAAGTAATGTAAACCCCACTGACTTTATTATATAGTTACATTTGAGTGCTCAACAGAATAAACCCAGATCCACAACACTAGGAGACAGGATAAGCTGTCAAATTCTAAGCAGGTGAGTACACCTTCCGTGGTTGCTCACTGACATGTCCTCCCATGCCAGACTCCAACCATCACTTCAAATTGGATGTATCACCTTCTGTAATCAGACACTAGTAAACCCACCTGTTCTTCCCTTCATGGGGTAATGATGTAATATCTAAATGCAGGGCAGTCTTGAGAGAATCCTAGAAGCTCTGAGTTTGCAAGGCTCTCAAGGATACTTCTCTGGGACCTAGTGAATTATAACAATTGCTCTGTACCCTTGAAGGAGGAAACAGACAGAACAGGCTACATCTTGAAAGCAGGACTCCATCTTGGGCTGGACTGTGGATTTTGATCTATATGCCCAGTATCTATGGAAATGACATGCCAACGAGAAAACCAGACCTGCCCTACCCCCACCCCCATGGAAGAGCCCTGGGGCTCGTAGCTAGACTCTCCATTGCCCAAAAGAATACCTTAATTATCTGTGTAACGGAATAGAATCGCAAATTCTATTATGCTTATTGGGGTATGACCACAGGCCGATTGATAATTGTCCGCTGTTAACTACCTAGGCTTAAGGCATATGAATCACGGGTTAACTTTGACTGTATCTTTCTTTTCCTTTGTTCAGGCTAGTTTCAGGGAATTTGGGGAGGCAGGTTTGTGCATGTACACTTAGGGTATATAAGATTTTCACAAAAACTGGTTGGGGTCCTTGGCTAAGAGGAGACTCTGCCTCGGGCCCGCCAGTGTAATAAACTGCACTCCACTATCTGCATTGTCCTCCTGAGTGAGTTTGTTTCCAGGAACATGTGGCTACAACACCCTAATGTGGACAGTTTCTACATAGTAGGAAGGTGGTTCTATGTAAGAGCTTACTGAAAAATCTGAACAAAATTTTTGGCCAAGCCAAAAATTCTTTCTTACCCAAAGAAGGGCAGAGAATGGGAAAAAGGAGGTTTGTCCTCAATTATGGTAAAGAAAATCTGAGGTTCATGTGTGAGCCATTCAGCCCAAGAACCCTACCAAGGATCTCTCCCTTCTTTCCACACACACACTGGCCCTTATCTATGATGCACTTAGTGAAGCCTTAGCATATTGAAGCCTTTCACAATATACACTGATGATATATTTCCTAGTTTGCCTTCCTCCAGAAGTGAAGCCTGAGAAGTGGATTTGGGTAAAGGTGGTTTATTTGAGAGGTGACCTCTGGTGGGTGGAGGAAAACCAATAGGGTGTATGTTCATGATGGGTTTATCTCTGCTGTGGGTAACCGAAGCTGAGTTCTGCTGGGGACTCTCTGGGAGTTGGAGAATACAGGATGTTTTAGTTGACTCTGCTGCTGCTGCTAAGTCATGTCCGTCGTGACCGACTCTGTGCGACCCCATAGACGGCAGCCCACAGGCTCCCCCATCCCTGGGATTCTCCAGGCAAGAACACTGGAGTGGATTGCCAGTTCCTTCTCCAATGCATGAAAGTGAAAAGTGAAAGTGAAGTCGCTCAGTCGAGTCCGACTCCTAGCGACCCCATGGACTGCAGCCTACCAGGCTCCTCCGTCCATGGGATTTTCCAAGCAAGAGTACTGGAGTGGGGTGCCATTGCCTTCTCCCTTAGTTGACTCAGGCTGCTATAATAAAATACCCCAGAGTGAGTAGTTTAAACAACAGAAGTTTACTTTCTCAGAGTTTTGAAGACTAGAGGTCCAAGATTAGGGTGCTGGCAAATTCAGTTTTCTCCCCAATTTGCAGATGGTTGTCTTCTCGCTGTGTCCTCACATGACCTTTCCTCGGTACAGTCACAGAAAGAGAGAGAATTCAAGCTCTCTGCTGTCTTCTTATAAAGACACCAATCCTAGCAGATCTCCAGATACAGCCATACTGGAGGGGCAGAGGGCGGGTGGTTAGGGCTTTAATATAGGAATCTGGGGCAGGGGCACACATATTCCATCTGTAATACAAGGATGTAATATTAGTGCGCTGTTTTTCCACCAGCCCCCATCCTCTACCTCAGACAAAGGAAGATGCGCAATTCTCATCAGGTTGTAATCTGGCAGGGCCCTCTGAGGCCTTCCTGGGACAGACCCCTCCCCCACATCCTCCCCTCTAGCTCTCAGAAGTACCTAGATAATAGTATCTGATGCATATTTCTTGAGTTTTTCAGATGGAAAAACCACCACCAAATGGAAGAAATTAACTATTTATTGATCATGAGCACATAGCCCCCAGACCTTTTGGAGCCTAAGGATTGATCACCATCAACCAATCAGAATTGTGCACAAGCTGATCACAGACCCTGAAACTTCCCTCCTTTGCTGCTGCTGCTAAGTCGCTTCAGTCGTGTCCGACTCTGTGCCACCCTAGAGACGTCAGCCCACCAGGCTCCCCCGTCCCTGGGATTCTCTAGGCAAGAACACTGGAGTGGGTTGCCATTTCCTTCTGCCTCCTTTACCTTGCCTTGAAAAATGCTTTGCTGAAACCCTTCAAAGAGTTCATGTTTTCTTTTCTGTTTTGCTTTGTTTTTTAAAGTATGAGCTACTGTTCTTGCTTGGCCTTGCAACTAATCATTCTATCCTCCAAACTCTGATGTTTAGGTTTGTTTGGCCTCACTGTGCCTTGGGCACAAGAACTTGTGTTCAGTAACAAGGTCAACACCAGAGCAGGCTAAGGAGACATGGGCTGTGAATGAATCTGCTTGCTCTGTGGTGTGTGTGTGTCTGTGTGTGTGCTCTCACTGGTATGTGTACTCAATCTTCTGTCAATCAGGGACAGAAATTAGTCCCTGGCCCTGAACCCCTGGACACTGACCCTTGGCAAGAATGCTTGAACGCCTCTGCTGTTTCAGGGGTGACTGCCTCAGGCTGCCCAGTGCATAGCTGTCAGCCCTCCAGCAATGGGTCAAAGACAGAGTGAAACCAGGGAGAAGGTAAAAGCAATGAAGCTTTTCATCCAAAGAAATCAACTGCCTCATGCTTTACGTTTTCAAAACCTTCGAAGCATTTGTGAATTGGGAGGATAACACATGAAGCACCATTTCCAGCTGCCATTCAATGTCATTCTTTCTCTAAATATATATGAGCGGACTACTACGTGCTTGTCAGGTGACCAGGACACATAATTATTCTTTCTTTTCTTAGAAAAAAAAAAAAAAAAGCTGATGGGAAAGACTGCATCAGAGCTTCCCCATCACTTGTATATATTAGAGGGCTTAGCAGTCTGGAAACTCTTTCTTTTGTCCAAAATCTTTCTTACTTTAATGTCATTTATTTGTGTTGTTATTTATTAACAGTTAAGTTGGCTTACATGTATGAGAGCAATTTTCATTCACATTGCCCAAGTGTTTGCCTCCTTGGAACCAGAAAACAGCAGAGCCTCATTTTTATTATAAAATCTGCAGAAGAAGGAAAGGAAATGAGTAAATATTTTTTAGCATCTTATTGCAGCTTCCCTAGTTGGCTCAGTGGTAAAGACCCGCCTGCAATGCAGGAAATGTAGGAGATGATTCAACCCCTGATTCAGAAAGATACCCTGGAGGAAGGCATGACAACCCACTCTAGTATTCTTGCCTGGAGAATCCCATGGACAGAGGAGCCTGGCAGACTACAGTCCATGGGGTCGCAAAGAGTCAGACACAACTGAGCGACCAACACACACACAGACATGTTCTAAGAGCTTTCCCTACTTGAGCCTCATAAAACCTTATGAAAATGCAATGCAGTAGATATTACTTTTACACTATACAGATTTTTAAGTGAGAAACAGAGAGGTGAAGTAGCTTTCCCAGAGCCAATGAGAAACAGAGAGGTGAAGTAGCTTTCCCAGAGCCACACAACTATGCATGGTAGAGAAGGACATAACTCAACCAGGCTGGCTCCTTTGGCCATAGTCTTAACCACTAGGGTGTCTTTCTTCTTCATGTGCAATTATGTGGTCTTAACAGTAGTCAAGGAACCTATGAAAGACATGCTGATAGCAAGTGGTGGAAACAGATTCACTCCCAGAACTACCCGTCTATAAGGCCTTTCCAGTCTATACTCTGAAGTCCTAACCAGGCAACTCTTTAGGTTATTTTTAAAAAGCTTGTTTCTTTCATCTTTGGGTCAGACTTTTTCTGACAGATTTTCTTAGGAATCCATTGGATGAGAAAATTCCATATATTCCATTGTTATGCATTTTTATATTTACATCTAAGTTTACTTTACAAAGAATTCAACATGGCTAATTTTCAGTGTATTTTGCTTCACAGCTTAAATTTTTGAATTTGCTAAACCTGGTCACACAGAGAAGGAGGTGGTAGTTTAAAACTAGCTTATAGGAGGTAAATGTAGGTCAAGTAAATATAAAGATGGTATGGAGCTTGTTATCCCAAGATTAAAAAAAAAACTATAAATAGGTTCAAAGACGGCTGAGATAAATTTGTAAATCACAACCCCTCTAGACGTTGTTAAGGAAAATTAGTATGTATGAGAAACACATCCTGTGTATGGGATTTTTGTCTAGTTTGTACATTTTCTCATTGCATCATTTCTGAGTGGCTCGTCTTTGTCCTCTGCCAGCTTCTTAATGGGCATGGGGGCACTTTGGGCCCCCTGGTTTTACTGTTGTCACTGAATGAGAGGAGAACATAGTCAGCAAGGTGGCCTGTGCACTGCCTGCGTGAGCCCCCATTCATGGTGTGCTCTGAGGCTCCCGTCCGGGCAAGCATTCCAGTTCCAGAGCAAAGTCACAGGGTTACAGCCAGTTTACAGAAATGTATTTCTCACTGCAGTCTGAATGCTGAAGGGAAGAGCACAACAGCACGTTGGCATACGTTCATTTACCACTCAGCTAGAAAAGGCTAAATGTACCTATCAAGAGATGCCTTGAGGATTGTCAAGAATCTTGAAGCTCATGGAGTCCAGTGGAGTCCCCTCCTTTTTTTCAAATTAAATTTTTACTGGAGTCTAGTTGCTTTACAATGCTGTGTTAGCTTCTATGGTGCAGCAGAATGAATTAGCCGTAGGTATACCTTCATGGGGTCGCAGAGTCGGACACGACTGAGTGACTGAACTGAACTGAGCTGAACTGATACCTATATCCTCTCCTTTGGGACTTCCTTTCCATTCAGGTCACCAGAGTGAATGAAGTAGAATTCCCTCTGCTATCCAGTAGGTTCTCATTAGTTATCTATTTTATATAGAGTATTAACAGTGTATATGTATCAATCCCAATCTCTCAATTCCTCCCAACCCCCTTTTCCCCTTAGTATCCATATATTTGTTCTCTATATCTGTGTCTCTATTTCTGCTTTGTAAACAAGGTCATCTATACCATTTTTCTAGACTCCACATCCATGCATTAATATATGATCATTGTTTTCTCTTTCTGACTAACTTCACTCTGTATGATTCTGTATAAGTCTCTAGGTTCATCCATGTCTCTCTACAAATGCCCTAATTTTGCTCCTTTTGTAACTGAGTAATATTCCATTGTGTACCTCTCCTTTATACATTCTTCCCTTGATGGACATTTGGGTTGTTTTACAGACGAGGATACTGAGGCCCAAGTGATCCTGTTATCAGTTGATACATAATGAACTACTCTCAAATTAAGTGGCTTAAAGCAACAGTCATGTTATTATAGTCCCCAGTTTAGTGTGTGATGAATTAGGGCAGGGCTCAGCTGGGTGTTTCCTCTGCCCATGTGGTGACAACTGTGACTGCCAGGTGTTATTTGACTGCTGGAGGGGCTTTTCCTCTCTCTAAACTTCAAATCAGGTGTCACTAGTGGTAAAGAATCCACCTGCCAATGCAGGAAATGAAAGACACAGATTTGACCCCTGGGTCAGGAAGATCCCATGGAATAAGAAATGGTAACCCACTCCAGTGTTCTTGCCTGGGAAATTCCATGGACAGGGGAGCCTAGCGGGCTATAGTCCATGGGGCCACAAACAGTCGGACGTGACTTAGAGACTAAACAATAGCAACAGATTTCCAACCAGAAAGCTCCCGTGTAGACCCGGAGCATCTCCCCTGATAGGAGGGAGGTCAACTTAGAGAATTCCAAAGGCTTCCCAAAGTTATCTGTCAATGATCCAGGCTATTCATGGGGTACATCAACAAAGGTGTCAGGGGACGATTTTCTTGCCTTCAGCTCTATATCATACCAGATCTTGTATCAAGTTTTCTTCTAAAACAGATCAGCATCTCTGACCTCCTAGCTGTTTGGTTATTACTTTCCCATACTTCCTTTGTATGCGTGAAGATAAAAAGCTAAAATTTTACATAACCTCCTGCTCCTTCTGCCTCTGTAACTCAGCTTGCTCCTTGCAAAGTCTAGATCACATAGGTCTCAGAAAGTGGGGACTCACAATACTAGGAACTGGAGCTTATCTCACTCACCCTTGTCCTGCTCTTTGCAATCGCCCTAGCCTCTGCAAACCCACAAACCCACTTAATCATGCCTGTCCGCGTGTAAAAAAACTCTGTAACCCCTTTGTTCAGGGCTCAGAGCTTGGAGTGTTAACTCCTCTGGGCTCATCAGCGTAATAAACCTGAGTTCTCCAATTCTCTGAGTGTGGTGCTTGGTTTCTTGAGTACTGTTTTCTGCAACACATGTACCTTCTCTCCTTCCTGGTGGGTGGAGGACCCCAGAGCATTTGTTTCGCTTGGCATGTGATCATGTCGGAAGGAAGGAAGAGACTCTGGGTTTGGGTCTCAGTGAGCTGGAGCCCTGCCATCCAAGCCAGCATTTCTGAATTGTGCAGTTCCCAGGATCATAGAGTTTATTTTATTTTATTTTTTGCTAGAGAGTGAAAAGGGGTACCAGGTGTGGAGGGAATGCAGCAGTCCAGGCTATCATTATTTCTGGACAAACCAACCATTCTGATGAATGATATCAAATATGAATCTGGAACTAGATGCTCCTCAGTTCTTCTTGGCATCTTCTGCTGGCTTCTTTCAAAGATACAATGTGGGAAAACACATGCCCCCTATAAATTATTTTCCAGTGCAGACATCATAGAGAGCATATCAATGAGCTACTGCTTTCCCCCTCTGTTCTATGCAGCTGTGAGCGTCACTTTCAATATAGTATTTCATATTTATGTTTTTACTTTCTATGTCTCCTCCCATCCCCGAATCTTCAGGGGACCGGAGAAGAGCATCTGGAAGTGTGGTCAATGGGCAATGGGCTGTTTACTTAAGTTGTCAAATAGAAGAATTAATTGAAAGAGAGGATTACTGAGGAGGATAGAAGGAGGCTATGTGGACATTGGCGTTAGACAGGTTTGAGTTCAAATTCTTGCTCTGCCACTTATTTTCCATATGAGCTTTGTTGTTGTTCAGACACCAAGTTGTGTCCCACTCTTTGCAACCTCATAGACTATAGCCCTGGAGAAGGCAATGGCACCCCACTCCAGTACTCTTGCCTGGAAAATCCCATGGATGGAGGAGCCTGGTAGGCTGCAGTCCATGGGGTCGATAAGAGTCGGACATGACTGAGTGACTTCACTTTCACTTTTCACTTTCATGCATTGGAGAAGGAAATGGCAACAAGGAAATGGCAACCCACTCCAGTGTTCTTGCCTGGAGAATCCTAGGGATGGGGGAGCCTGGTGGGCTGCCATCTCTGGGGTCGCACAGAGTCGAACACGACTGAAGTGACTTAGCAGCAGCAGCAGACTATAGCCCATCAGGCTCTTTTGTCCATGGGATTTCCCAGCCTAGAGCACTGGAGTGAGTTGCCATTTCCTACCATGTGAGCTACAGCAACTTAAAGTTTCTGAACCTCAGTTTTCTCATCTGCCAAATTGGTATAACCGTACCTATGTCATATGATCATATTAAGGACTGAATGAGATGGTGTATGTTCTGTGTCTGCCATGACGGGAGTTCAGTAAATGTCAATGTCCTTTGCTCAAAGAACATCTCTGTGAGTAAACACAACAGGTAGAAAATGTCTTAAAGACATTTTTATTAATGTCTAGAAATGAGAGATCATAATAAATATTGTTTAGCATTCCACATTTTTAGACTGCTAGGCTCTGTGGAGAAAACATGGAAAACCGAGACCCCAGTAAAGGCAGGAGGGTGTGGGGAGTGAAGGTCAGTATAGCAGCCACAGAACTAGAAGATAATGATTTTAAAGGGGCTGTGCAAGTATGGTGCAGAGACTAGAACTGCAGTATTCTGACAGGGATGATTCACACCAATTCATTCACACCAAGAACAGATAAGTTGCATGAGGTCATGGGGAATTCACCTTGAACTCTATGGGCATTTTTATTTGACTTTGAATTTTGATCACCCATTAAAGGAAATCAATGGTCCAGAATAGTTACCAAAAATATTATAAGAAAAAATTCCCTCGAATTCAAAAACCATAAAAAATTGAGATAAATTCAGAAATCATAAAAATCTGATATACAATTTTTTGAGGAAATTAAAAAATTGTACCATGTGTTTTTCATAACTTTAAAAGATTGGTTAATTTAGAAATAATAGATATATACTTCTATATATCAAAGGTTATTTTTCCATTTTAAAATTTTGAAATAATCTGACTTAAAATTTACAAATGTAGTACTTAGAATTCCTGTATAACCTACTATGATTTCTCGAGTGTTAATATTCTAATACCTTTCATTTGTTCTCTGTCTAGTTATATTTTTAAAAAATCTGAACTGTTTGAGGATGAGTAGAGAGCATTATACTCCTTTACCTTTAAGTCACACTTAAAGGGCTTTCTGGGTGACAATTCAGGAGACACAGGAGACACAGGTTCGAACCCTGGGTCAGGAAGATTCCCTAAAGGCATGGCAATCCACACAAGTATTCATGCCTGGAGAATCCCATGGACAGAGGAGCCTGATGAGCTACGATCCATGGGGTCACAAAGAGTCAGATGTGACTGAAGTGACTTAGCAGCAGCAGCAGCGTACCTAAAACAAGGATATTCTGTAATATAACTACAGTACAATTATCACCAAATTTGGAAGTTAACTTTGATACACACATATTATCCATCTACAGATATTAAAATTTTATCCATTGTCCCACCAATGTCTTGTATGGAAAAAGAAGCAATTATCTGGCCCAGAATTCAATTCAGAATCACACACTGCATTTACACACCATGCACCACGTTCTTTTTCTATCCTAGTCTTCTTTGTCATTCATGGAGAGTGAATTTTTGAAGTGCATGTACCAGGGGTTTGTAGAATGTGCCTCAACGTGGTCTCGTCTGATGTTTCCGTGTGGTTAGATTTGTAATGTGCATTTTTGTCAGGAATACACAGATGTGGTGATGTGTTCTGTTCAGTGTAGCATATCTCATTATTGACCAGGGAATTTTTGCAGAAACTAATGCATGTGGCTGGGGATTTTTATTTTGGCCAGCCAAAAAATTAATTCTGTGATTTCACCGACACTTTGTGGGTTATACCATTCAATAGGTACACCAAACACACTCATAAACTCTTCTAATTTTCATGAAATGTTGTCTTCAATCCACTCTTCTATAGAATCAAAGGAGTATTCTTCAGCACTCTGAGTTTCATTTTCACTTTCCATATCAGAGTCAATCACTAAACTAAGGTTATTTTTTTTTTGTCTTTGTGTGGGTCTAATAATTGTGTTGGTCAGTCTACATTGTCTGACTCAGAACTATATTCTGAAAAATTATCATCTTCTGAGACACTATTATATATGTTGCTCAGACAATCAGAGAACGTATTTTCATAAAATTCACTGAAAAGTGCTTCTTTCCTCAAGATCTCATGATGCATCATATTTTAAAATTTTACACTTATAATATGCACAAGGTTGGAACAAAAATATGAACAACAACAATCATAAGTTGTATAATGAAACTTTGATCAATTTTAAGCACTAACAACTTCACACAGTGGTGGTAATTGTCTCTCTCTCTGAAAGAGTATTGATAGGTCTCCAATCAATAAGGTTCACATAATGAAAGACGTATTGATAGAAGTCTAGTCAATAATGTGATATCAGGAAACACTTGGTCATGCTTCTTTCTTCCCAACCACCGGGTTAGACTTACACCAGCCATTTTTCTCCACTGAAAAGTTACTTTTCCTATTCATAGTGAATGAATGGGCTTTCCTGGTGGCTCAGTGGTAAGGAATCCGCCTGCCAATTCAGGAGACCTAGGTTTGGCCCTTGGGTTGGGAAGATTCTCTGAAGGAGGAAATGGCAGCCCATTCCAGTATTCTTGCCGGACAGTGGAGCCTGGCGGGCTATAGTTCACCGGGTCACCAAGACTCAGACATGACTTAGTGACTAAACAGAACAACAACAATGAATGGTCATCTTGTGAGGAGATACATTAAAAGGCTGTGAACAGGTGCCATTGCTCATCACGTTTTTGCCCACTTGTTTTAGCATCCTTGGAGACTTTTATCTAGAGCAATTATTAGGATAGTATTTGCCAAATAGCTATATTCTAACTCAATTTCTTCTACATTTAGCTGAAATTTTTCTGTAAGGGAGAGCTTTTCTTCTGTAACATTAATTTATTTTTTCATTTACATGTTTATCTTACTGAAAACTCAAGGGTTCTTTTTTATTCTATAGGTTACTATGTTTTTTATTTTATTGCTCAAATTATTCTGTATTTGATTAGTGGAAGCCCCTTCAAGTTAGCATGTATCCTTTTCACAAGAACCTACTTTTGCGTTATCTATGTCCAGCCCTGGAATCAGCCATTTCTCCAAGGAGCCATTTTCCTGGGGAATCTGTTTTATTTAATTGTAAAGTGCAGTTTATTCTTTTTCTTTTTCAGCAATAACTGAGCATCCATTATATTGAAGGCAGCAAATGTGGTACTCCGGAAGCTCAAGATGCAATTCTTTACCCCAAGGAGTTTCTATCTTAAAAGAAAAATAAGGCATATACACAAACCCCCATATAAGAGAGAAATGATGCATCTGAAGAAGGTTAAATATGAGGTGTTGTGGGATGCAGAAAAGGGGAAAATCCCTTCAGGATGTTAGAGTTCAGGCAGGCTATAAAACGGAAATGGTATCCAAGCTCTAACCAACCAACTAAGCGCGTGCTTAGTCATGTCTGACTCTTTGTAACCCTATGGACTGTAGCTCGCCAGGTTCCTCTGTTCTTGGGATTTTCCTGGCAAGAATACTGGAGTGGGTTGCCATTTCCTCCTCCAAGGAAGAGTTAAATAAGGAGTAAATGGGGGGAGACAGAAAGATGATCAAATAGAGAAAAATAATTTGCTAATTTGCTCATTATTGAGACAACAGATGCAAATTCATGAACTAAATTTACATATGATTACTTTGTTAATTTATTTTATTTTTTGGCTGCACTGGGTCTTTGTTGCAGCCAATGACTTTCTCTAGTTACAGTGCAAGGACTTCTCCTTGCAGTACACAGGCTCTCGAGTTGCAGGGTGCAGGCTTAATCACCCTGTGGCATGGGGGATCTTAGTTCTCCAACCAGGGATGGAACTCGAGTCCCCTGCACGGGAAGGCAGATTGTTAACCATTGGACCAGCAGGGAAGCCCCCCTATGACTATTTTAAAGCTATACATCTTTTAAGATTTTGGAGATTTGCACTCCTCCCTTTTAAAGTAATTTTTGACACCACAAAAGAGGCACAAAGATTTATTTCACAGAATTTTTCAAAGAGTAGGAAAACAGGGCTTCTCCCAAGCCTGACTTTGACCTTCCTCTAGGCTTGACCAGAAGGAAAGCCTTCTCTGATCTGCTTGTGGCATCAGACAGGCTGAGAGGACTTGGTCTCACTTCACCCCAGTTCATCTTGGCTGCTCTGGGGGCCCCTGACCAGATCAGTCCACCTTACCTGGGTGCAGAAGCCTGATGGGCTACAGTCCACAGGACCACAAAAGAGTTGGACACAGCTTAGCGACTGAACAACAACAACAACAACAAATTTTTAATTTAGTAAGACCATGCTGGGCTCCCTGGTGGGCTTAGTAGTAAAGAACCTACATGCCAATGCAGGAGACACGGGTTCAGTCCCTGGGTTGAGAAGATCCCCTGGAGAAGGAAATGGCAAGCTCCTCCAGTATTTTTGCCTGGGAAATCCCATGGAGAGGAGCCTGGCGGGCTACAGTCCGTGGGGTCGCAAAGTGTTGGACACAGCTTAGTGATGAAACAAGATAAGAACAAGCATTTTCTTAGGGCCTCCATCTCCCACTGAACTTGAGATCCTGGATCATGGATCTGTGGCAAAGATAAATGGATGCACAGAAAAGCACGTGGTAACCTATGTGAATTCTTTCAGTCTGTACCTCATGCAACAATTGGATTTCCCTGGTGGCTCAGCAGTAAAGAATCTGCCTGCAATGCACAAGCCACAGGAGATGTGGGCCCAATCCCTGGGTCAAGAAGATCTCCTGAAGGAGGAAAATAGCAACCCATATTCTTGCCTGGAGAATCCCATGGACAAAGGAGCATGGCAGGCTACAGTTCATAGGGTTGCAAAGAGTCAGACTCACTGAAGTGACTTAGCATGCATGCAATATATGGGACATATTTGTACTAAAAATTGTCCTTTGTTTATCTGAAATTCAAATTGAACCAGGCATCCTGCATTTTATCTGGTACCCACACTCTTGGGAAACAGAAGTCAGTACTGACCTCCTGCCCTATGACACCTTCCCCCTGAGGACCCAGAGGAGCCAAAACTTTCTGAAATGCCCTGCAGACCGTGCCCCACTTGCTCAATAATTGTGCAGTGTGAGATTGGTGGATAAATTGGACATTATGGGAATTAATAGTCAGATGGTACATACAAACACCAAGAGATAAATTACCCATATTAGTTTTTATTTAAACTGTAATTGAATATGTGAATAGAAAATTAGTGTAATGTATTGATACCATCTGGAGTTCCAATTTCACACCGTTTTTTTCCATATATCTTAATTTAAACACAATCGAATTTTACCCCAACACATGATCTTATTTCATTTAATTACTGTTTTCACTTAGGTACCATCCTGTTGACCATAATCCTAAGTGGATTTAATAATTTGTAGATAATAGAACAGGTGTGCTGTCTTCAATAAGCCAATGTTCTTCCTAGTTATACAGATGCTAAGGCTCAACAGCTCACCTGCATAGCAAGATTGAATACTAAAACAGTGCACAGCACAGAAGTGTATTTAAAGAAATTGGAATTCTTTCACTCCTGTATTCCTTCCAGTATCTCTTTGTTAACTGCCTACTATGTGCCCCAGACTTACTAAGTCCTAGGCTAGAATGAGTCTGGTGACACATTCAGACCTGTCAGCAGATAACGGCAGCGTGAGTCAGTAAGGAGCAGTTACAGTGCTCTGGGTCCACAAAGAAGACCATCCCGCATATGATAGAACGAAGAGAAATGAGCAGCGAAGAGAGGCAGCCAGAGAGAGGAGCAAAGCAGCAGCAGGAAAAGGCGTTTAACACAACTCCATTTTCTAGCTCTGTTATTTGATTACAAGCACTTAGACTAGTATACAGAGAAGGCGATGGCACCCCACTCCAGTACTCTTGCCTGGAAAATCCCATGGACCGAGGAGCCTAGTAGGCTGCAGTCCATGGAGTCGCTGAGGGTGGGACACGACTGAGCGACTTCACTTTCCCTTTTCACTTTCCTGCATTGGAGAAGGAAATGGCAACCCACTCCAGTGTTCTTGCCTGGAGAGTCCCAGGGACGGGGGAGCCTGGTGGGCTGCCGTCTATGGGGTCCCACAGAGTCGGACACGACTGAAGCGACTTAGCAGCAGCAGTAGCAGACTAGTATAGGACTCTAGTTTAAAAGCTCATTCATAGGCATGGGCGCAAGCACACACATGCACATACACACGCGCGCACACACACTCACTGTAGAAATTGTAGTGTGAGACTGTCCTATTTTTGGCTGCCATGTGGCATGGGGGAATCTTAGTTTCCTGACCTAGGATCAAACCGGGGGCCCCTGCATTGGGAGCACAGAGTCTTACCCACTGGACCACCAGGGAAATCCCCTTTGAAGGGCAAAGAAGCACAAAGGAGGAGAGACAAAAGACAGGTGGTGTTTCTCTTTGGGTGCTCACCGAAAGAGCAGGGAATCTGGACACAGTCACCTTAACTGGTTCAAGCTCTGGGTTTACAGGCACTTTTTTCTTTGGTGTATCTATATTTTCTAATTTGTATGCCTTACACTTGTGTTCCTCTGTTGTGATTTTTTTAATGTGATTTTACATTATATATATAATATTTTAGTGTACTTTTACACCACATTTATATAAAGGAAAGATATAAGCATCTGAATGCAGAGTTCCAAAGAATAGCAAGGAGAGATAAGAAAGCCTTCCTCAGCAATCAATGCAAAGCAATAGAGGAAACAACAGAATGGGAAAGACCAGAGATCTCTTCAAGAAAATTAGAGATACCAAGGGAACATTTCATGCAAAGATGGGCTCGATAAAGGATAGAAATGGTATGGATTTAACAGAAGCAGAAGATATCCAGAAGAGGTGGCAAGAATACACAGAACTGTACAAAAAAGATCTTCACAACCCAGATAATCATGATGGTGTGATCACTGACCTAGAGCCAGACATCCTGGAATGTGAAGTCAAGCGGGCCTTAGGAAGCATTGCCACAAACAAAGCTAGTGGAAGTGATGGAATTCCAGTTGAGCTATTTCAAATCCTGAAAGATGATGCTGTGAAAGTGCTATACTCAATATGCCAGCAAATCTGGAAAACTCAGCAGTGGCCACAGGACTGGAAAAGGTCAGTTTTCATTCCAATCCCAAAGAAAGGCAATGCCAAAGAATGCTCAAACTACCGCACAATTGCACTCATCTCACACGCTAGTAAAGTAATGCTCAAAATTCTCCAAGCCAGGCTTCAGCAATACGTGAACCGTGAACTTCCTGATGTTCAAGCTGGTTTTAGAAAAGGCAGAGGAACCAGAGATCAAATTGCCAACATCCGCTGGATCATGGAAAAAGCAAGAGAGTTTCAGAAAAACATCTATTTCTGCTTTCTTGACTATGCCAAAGCCTTTGACTGTGTGGATCACAATAAACTGCGGAAAATTCTGAAAGAGATGGGAATACCGGACCACCTGATCTGCCTCTTGAGAAACCTATATGCAGGTCAGGAAGCAACAGTTAGAACTAGACATGGAACAACAGACTGCTTCCAAATAGGAAAAGGAGTACGTCAAGGCTGTATATTGTCACCCTGTTTATTTAACTTCTATGCAGAGTACATCATGAGAAACGCTGGACTGGAAGAAACACAAGCTGGAATCAAGATTGCCGGGAAAAATATCAATAACCTCAGATATGCAGATGACAACACCCTTATGGCAGAAAGTGAAGAGGAACTAAAAAGCTTCTTGATGAAAGTGAAAGTGGAGAGTGAAAAAGTTGGCTTAAAGGTCAACATTCAGAAAACAAAGATCATGGCATCCGGTCCCACCACTGCATGGGAAATAGATGGGGAAATAGTGGAAACAGTGTCAGACTTTATTTTTTGGGGCTCCAAAATCACTGCAGTTGGTGACTTCAGCCATGAAATTAAAAGACGCTTGCTCCTTGGAAGGAAAGTTATGACCAACCTAGATAGCATATTCAAAAGCAGAGACATCACTTTGCCAACAAAGGTCCATCTAGTCAAGGCTATGGTTTTTCCAGTGGTCATGTATGGATGTGAGAGTTGGACTGTGAAGAAGGCTGAGTGCCGAAGAATTGATGCTTTTGAACTGTGGTGTTGGAGAAGACTCTTGAGAGTCCCTTGGTCTGCAAGGAGATCCCACCAGTCCATTCTGAAGGAGATCAGCCCTGGGATTTCTTTGGAAGGAATGATGCTAAAGCTGAAACTCCAGTACTTTGGCCACCTCATGCCAAGAGTTGACTCATTGGAAAAGACTCTGATGCTGGGAGGGATTGGGGGCAGGAGGAGAAGGGGACGACAGAGGATGAGATGGCTGGATGGCATCTCCGACTCGATGGACATGAGTTTGGGTGAACTCCGGGAGTTGGTGATGGACAGGGAGGCCTGGCGTGCTGCGATTCATGGGGTCACAAAGAGTCGGACACAACTGAGCGACTGAACTGAACTGAACTGATATATATGTATATGATATTTTATATGTACCTATGTTTTACTTTTAAAATTTAATTTTTGATTGGCGTATAATTGCTTTACAATGTTGTGATATATTTGTACATTTTAATATATTGGGTTGGCCAAGAGGTTTATTGGGGTTTTTCTGTAATATGTTATGGTAAAATGCAGATGAACCTTTTGGCCAATCCAATATTTAATCTATGTCTATATAAATGGACAGAGTGCAAATGATACATGATGGAGCAAACAAGGAAAATGTTAACAAAAGTGAAGCTCAGAAAAAGTATACATGTTCACTGTATTATTTTTATTCTAGCAGCTTTTCTATAAATTTGAAAAAAAATATTCTTTAAGAGCAGTGTATACATTGTCTTTCTGATCCTCACAAAAATCAAGTAATGTGAGGTTTATGATTCCCATTATACAAATGAAGATACAAAAAGAAGGTGTTTAAAATTGCATAGTGGAGGCTTCCCAGGGACTAACCATTCCCAGTCCAATGTTTAAGACTCTGCACTCCTAATGCAGAAGGCAGGAGTTCGATCCCTGGTCAGGAAACTAAGATCCCACATGCCACATGGCATGACCTAAATAAATAAATAAAACTGCATAGTGGCCCTCAGGGGACTAAAACCCAGGTTTTCATGCCCAACACCTGTGTTAGTCTGATCGGTCTCTTTAGGCAGCCACATAACTGACCCTAGTGAGGTCCATGTGAAGAGGGGATTAATTTTTTGTAATGCTTGTCCCAGCTAAACACAACTCCCCCACACACAGGATATGGGTCTGAATTTTCCTTGTTTGACACCCAACTTCTCTAACTTGTGTCAGAAGAATCTCTGCTTCTTTGAGACTTAATCTATTTGGCTAAATCATTCTGTGTCAATCTCCTCATTCTCTTCCAACTAGCCAAATGGTCACATTCCCACATTTCCTGAAGAGATGGACATCTGGTTTACTGCATTTCTTTTCTGAAAGTTCTACCACCATCGTGCATGACATCAGCTTCCCACGCATGGCACATACAAAGCTCTGGCTCTTCTTTGACTGTCTTTTCTCCAATAAGATGCATCTTTACAGCATGTTTTCAATCCATTGTAGAACTATGTCCTCAAACTTTCCTATTTTACAAACCATTTGTTCAAGGCAGGGTGATTGGTCATAAACAACAGAAATCAATTTTGTCTAGTAAAGCAGATGGAAGATCCAATGGAAGAGATCTGTTAGTTTATGATTGACAGGGAAAACCAGAATGCCAAGTCAGAAGTCAGGGATCAAGAGAGTCTGGACAACTGAGAGCATGGCCTGACCTGTGTCCTGGGACCCAAGACCACCACCACTGCAGCAGGTACTGCTGACCCTAGACACCCACCCACCACCACACCACCAGATTTTGGCCCTAACATCACATGTCCTGTAAGTAATCGCTAACTGCCTCTTCTTCTGGGATTCTTCTGGGATTATGTTAAATGGGAAGAGTATTGGATATTAAGAAGTCAAAATTGACAAGTTCTTATACAGTTAATCTGCTTGGCAATCCTATATTCTCATATACTCTTCTTCCCATAATCACCTTTCAAAATAAAGTCTTCGTTTAGCTACTGCAATTCATTCTTATATGTTGAAAACTCATTTACAGTGCTACCTCCCAGTCAAGGATACATCACGAATCTCTCAGCAAATACATCCAGGTCTGAGTCCAGGTTTCTGAGGAATGTCTATTCCTCCCCCTGGCTCTCTCTTAAACCAGTCACAATATTTTGAAACTTATGAACCAACACAACCTGTAGACAATGATGGAGGGAGAAATGGAAGAAATAAAAGAAAAACTGTGTGTGTGTATACACATACACACACATATAGATATATATATGTACAGAGAGAGAGAGAATATGAGGGAAGGCCTTGTACTGCATCTGGTCTCAAGGTCGTAGCTGATGTACACGACTCTCCCCTACGCCCTTGTTCTCTAGGCTGTCAGCCAGCACCCATGGTGATTGCGGATGCTTGCCTAGTGAGCTCAAACCTTCCTTCCTGAAGGATGTGAGCTTGGTGGTCCTGCCAATTAACGTCGCAAGAATGGCTGAACTAAAAGGCATCCAGGGGAACCTGTGTCCCATTTATAGTCCTTTCTACCCCACTGCTTGATTCAAAACCATTTCCCCTTGGTGGGATTAAGTGCCCTGGCCAACAATCTAGTCTCCTGTTTTGCTGGTTAATTGAACGGCATGAGGAACTCAAAGTGGACAGATGGTATTCTTAGGCTCCAATTCTATGAAATCATTGTTGGATTCAGGGCTGGGAGCATTCTGTAACTGGATATTCAAATACCTAAACTAATAGGAGTCTACAGATTCAGGCAGGAAAGCAACATTTTTGCTAGTGAGTCACCAGATTTAATTATATGACATGCTCCCCAATTCTAGCCCCTGTAATGGACACTTGTAATATGACTATGAGAGTCACAGAATGATATACTGGAAACTGATTCTGAGCATATCCTTTATTCTACAAGGCTGCTTCCCTTCCAAGGAAGGTTTTGTCCTTTAGTTGAGCCAGGGAACTGATTTTTCAATACACACATAATATTTAATATGACATATACAGGTAGCTAGCAGAAGTATTATTAGCAGAGAAAACAAATTCAAATTCAGAATGTATCTCTTTCACTAAGAAGGAATTTTTCTATTATGAAAGAAGGCTTATAGAATCAATCAGCCACTAGGTCCCAAAATGATCCTCCAAACATCACACCACAGAACTGCAGTTAGCTGTTGCTACTGGAAAGTCGGCCACTCAGCAAGGGGGTAGACAGATAAGCACTGGCTAAGAGAAATCCCTGTTGGAAAAGACCCCGATGCTGGGAAAGATTGAAGGCAAAAAGAGAAGCGGGCGGCAGAGGATGAGATGATTAGATAGCATCACCACCTTAAAGGGCATGAATTTGAGAAAACTTTGGAAGATAGTGACAGACAGGGGAGCCTGGCATGAGCCCTGCAGTCCACGGGGTCGCAAAGAGTCAGACATGACTTAGTGACTGAACAACAATAATCACCACTCTACCCTTAGCATTTACACAAGGCCTGAATTATAGTGATATAGTTGTTACATTTGATGAGTGAAAATATAGGGCAGACAGTTAAATCTGAGGTACTAACCCTTTCTTACCTTGGCTGCTAGAGATGTCCACATTTGCCCCACTGGCAAGTTTTCCTAATAGAATCAGAGAATATAAAAGGTAAATGGTCAAGTGTAAGAGGGGAAAGTTGGGAAAGAATCACAGATAAACCAATGTCTTCTCTTCTGTCTAACCTAGACATGGGCAGAGAGGAGGGGAAGAATGTCTGAGAGTTGTTCCAGAAAGGATAGTAGTCATTTTCCTCCCTGGCTGGATACTTAGTACAGGGAAATGGCAGCATTCCCAGATAGATTAGAGGATCCAAGACTAGAGGAGATTTATGTCCATCCTTCCATCCAGTTCCCTGGGAAACTGAATAAATCAGCTTCTGCTGTGTAATAAACACCACAGAATCTTGGTGTATAACACTAGGCATTTTTCTTTGCTCACAAGTTTGCAGGTTGGTTTTGCTGCCTGTTTCAGGCTGTGAGTCTCCCCCATGTGTCCTCTTCGGGGGCCAGGCATGAGGGGTAGTGACTTCCTATGAATCTACCAGGGAGGTAAGAATTTTTCAGAATGATGAGCAGAAACAAGGCACACCCCTTCAGGTCTACACTCAGATCTCAGACACTATCGCTTCTGCCTATGTGCCATTTGGTCAAAAGAATATAGGACCAAGCTCAACATTAGTGGGTTTCAGAGGAAAACTCCTTCCATTGGGTAAAGATTTGCTGAATAATAATTGAATCTATAACCAGGATGGCAAACATTATCATTCAGTTGCAGGGGGTGCTGAGGCAGAAGGGATGGTAGCCATCTCTTGGAGCCCTTGAATCTTTTCCCTGAATAGAGGGAGAAGAAAAATACTTTCCTCTGTGCCCACATAATTATGAAAATTACATAGTACAATGTCTGAAATATTGTAAGTGCTCATACATACTTGCATTCTCTTGGCAGCTATGCCGTGGGGCTTCCCACATGGCTCAGATGGTAACAAATCCACTTGCAATGCAGAAGACCCAGGTTAGATCCCTGGGTCCAGAAGATCCCCTGAAGGGGGAAATGGCAACCCACTCCAGAAATCTTGCCTGGAGAATCCCATGGACAGAGGAGCCTGGTGGACTACAGACCAGGGGGTCACAAAAGAGTGGGACAGAACTTAGTGACTAAACAACAACAGCTATGCCATAGGCTGTGGTTTATCAAGCCTTTAATTGGACATTACATGTTTGACAAAATAGTTACCAGTTTTTGAAGGCTTGGTGTGTACAATTTTTGTCTCAATTAATCCTTTTGATCATCCTGTAAAATAGATCTTATTCTTCTTGGTTTGTGTATAAGAAGGCAGAGACTAGGAAAGTTGAGTCCTGAGCCCTGGTGAAAACCAGAAGAACTGGTATGAGAAAGCCCACGGGCCTGGGTACAGAGCCTGTGTCTTTCCACTGCCCTGTGCTGTGGCCTGTGAATCCCGGTCTCCTCTCTCCTAGAGCTGTCCCCTTCTGTCCTCTCCCAATAGCTGCTAAGCTCTTTCAGAAGTCAACTTCCAGCCACAGCCATGAAGAAACAAGGAGGAAAGCTTAATGGGGTGAATGAGGCAGCTTTCCCAATAGGAATTTGGTAAACAATTCCAAACCAAGACTAGTGGAGTCCAAGGAAGCATCTCTTCCAAGAGGCTTTGACAATGCTCAGCTTGCCTGCCTCCAACCAAACCCCGGGGGAGTCCAGCTGGGGAAGGGAGACTGAGGCTATCATAGGCTGTGGGGGGTTGGCAGCCTCCAGTAGGGCCTTCCAGTCTGACCACCACCAGTGATGCTCTATACATCAGGCTCCTGGCTCTGCACTTGATTTTTACAGCCGCTGCTGAGTCCATGTATTAGTCACTGAGCAGTGTCCTGCTCTGCGACTCCATGGACTGTAGCCCTCCAGGCTCCTCTGTCCATGGGATTCTCCAGGCAAGAATACTGGTGTGGGTAGCTAGTCCCTCCTCCAGGGAACCCTAACCTATTCCCTCCTCCAGGATCGAACCGTGGTCTCCTGAATTTCAGGCAGATTCTTTACCATCTGGGCCACCAGGGAAGCTGAGTTCCTAGTGGGAGTATGTAATTAAAATTGCGGTGGCATTTCAGAAAGGAGAGACTTGGCACAGTGCCAAGTTTGCAAGTCTTCTCTCTCCACAGTCCCTTTGTGCAGAGCCCTGCCTCCAGGACCCAGACCTGTGACTGCCCTCTGTCCCTCTCACCAGGCAAGTGGCACAACTGGAACAGCATGGGCAACCCTGGGCCTTCAACCTTGAGAGTGCAACTCTGGAGCTTTTTACAGCCATGCACGTGAAGAGAGGAGATGCAGCTTCTGTTTTATTTAATAGATCATCCTATAGAGGCTGGTGACACTGGCTGGAAGTAGAGTTGTGGTGCGATTCTTTTGCATCACAGACCAAACCGTGTTTTCAGGGAGTGACATGAGCCAGGAACAGCGGTCAATGGGGAACCAAAATACTGTTTTATTAGGACTGTGAGCTGAGATTGTGGCCCAAACACCTCTGATGAGCTCTCTGGGAATCTGGGCAGAAGTAGATGGCCAAGGCCCATGCAAAAGGACCCTACTTCTTCTTGGAATCTGACAACCTTCCCTCAGTAGGTTTCACTGAACAGCACATGGAAGAGGCAAGATTGCCTGAGCAAACGTTTAGAAATCTAGACGAGAAGAGAGAGCTAGAGACAAGTGTCTAGGGGCATCAGCCTGCTCCAGGTAGCCAAGTCAGGTGAACACTGAGTGTAAGATGGATAAAGATGTGCCTTCCAGGACATAACTTTATAACAGGTGGGGCAAGTGGGCCCGGGAGCTATCAACTCTTCCTGCAGGAAACAGACCTGAGAAGGAGGCGCACGGGGACTGCAAGGGAGCGAGTGGGGTTTGCATGCATCCCAAGCAGTATGCCTGTCCCTCCTTGTGGTATACTGTATACTTTTCTCGTCTATTTTACCACCTGGCTGGGAGCTCCTTGAAGGAGGGGCTTGTGTTTTCTTTTTCTGTTCGTGAAATCTTTCCCAAATTCAGTGCCAGGTGAAAAGTACTTGCTCACTAGTTACTTGTTGAAAGGATGAAGGGTTGGTAGAGTTAGAAGTGGGTTCCAAGAGATGTGGGAGGGTGGAGGAGATAGGACCTTCCCTCTATGGTAAGAAAAATCCAGGAAGCTTCATGGAGGACGCGGCTTTTGAGCTAGGCCCTTCCACTATTTGCCCACTGATCTCAGAAGTCTTAGTGCTCTCATTGGTAAAAGGAGACACATAGGTTCCGGAGGAGAAAATACAAAATGAATATAGAGAATTTAAGACAGTGCCTGGTACACCAGAAGATTCAATACATGGTAGTTGTTTTTATTATCAAAGTATCCTTTACAAGGAGATCAAACCAGCCAATCCTAAAGGGAATCAACCTTGAATATTCATTTAAAGTACTGATGCTGAAGCTGAAGCTCCAATACTTTGGCCGCCTGATGCAAAGAACTGACTCATTGGAAAAGACCCTGATGCTGGGAAAGACTGAGGGCAGGAGGAGAAGGGGACGACAGACGATGAGATGGTGGGATGGCATCGCCGACTCAATGGACATGAGTTTGAGCAAGCTCTGGGAGATATTGAAGAGCAGGAAAGCCTGGCATGCTGCAGTCCTTGGGGTCGCAAATAGTCAGATTTGAGTGACTGAACAACACCACCACAAATACTTTATAAGTGGCCCATTAGAACCCAGGGTGTGGTGACTGGGAGGGCTGGCCGATGTTGAAAGCAGGGTCCAGAAAGGTGGATTGAGCCCCAAGGAGAAGGGCCACCTGGCCAGCCTGAGGAATCTGGCCTTATTTTCAGAGACAGGAAGGTCGAATTGGTGTAGGATTCTAAGTATAGTTTCTGTGGTCAGGTTCCAGACCTGGCTTGACTTCTTGACAACTGTGCGAACTGAGGAGTCTACTTCACATTTTAGGCCTCAGTTTCATCATCTGTAAAATGGGGATCATGAGAGTACAGGGCTGTCGTAATAAGCTACCTTAACCTTGTTGACTTACAACAGCCAACTTATTCTCTCATACTCAGGGGAATCAGAAGTCTGACTCCAAGGTGTCAAGAGAGTCACATCTCTTCTGAGACCCTCTGGAGAATCCTTCCTGCCTTTTCCAGGGGACTCCGAGCAGCTCCTGCCTTGTGTCTTCACATGACTTCTCCTGTTTCTGTCCTCTCTTCTAAGGCTACTTGTAAGATTTAGGATAATTCGGGATGTAATTCAGGATGATTTCATCTCTAAGATCCTTAATTTGATTACATTTCTAAAGACTCTTTCTCCAAATAAGGTCACGTTCACAAATTCTGGGGTGTTGACCTACCTTTTTGAGAGCCATCATTCAATCTACTGAAAGAGTATATAAAAATAAGATGTGCAATTTCAGCGATGTGCATGTAAAATGTGTTTAAGAGAGCATTAGGTCTTTCACTGATGAAGCTGAATGCAGGCCATGGTGTATGCTTCCCTCCCAATTCTGCTGTAGATTCCACGTGCATGCATGCTAAGTCACTTCAGTCATGTCCAACTCTTTGCAATCGTATGAACTATAGCCCACCAGGCTCCTATGTCCATGGATCTTCAGGCAAGAAACTGGCGTGGGTTGCCATGCCCTCCTCCAGGGGATCTTTCCGACCCAGGGATTGAACCTGTGTCTCTTATGTCTCCTGCATTGGGTTCTTTACCACTAGCGCCACCTGGGAAGCCCGAAGATTCCACAGATACATGCTTTTCTGGGGACCTCTACTCCTAGACTGCATTGGTTACTTGTTTTCATTGTCTTCCTCCTGTCACAATACCCATCTCACTTTCTGGCTGTTTCTCATGCTGCTTGACTTCCTTGCCTGAATGTCTTTTTCCAGTCATTATTGTATCAGGTCCCCTACCAATATTTTTGAATGCACGAATGTTTTTCACTAACAAACCACTATGGAGGCGTGAGGAGAAGTGTACAGCTTTTAAGCAGACCTGAGTGAATCTCAGCTCTGAAATTTTTGTGAACCTTAGTTTCCTCATCTGAAAAATGGGCACATTATCCTAACCTTGAAGAATTATTGTGAGAATCAAATTGATATTATTTACTACTTCACTTTAGACTCAGTCTTATTACTCTCAATCTGCCTATCCACAGTACGCATATTTTTCCTTAAATTGTCTTCCTGAGTGATGAATTCATTTTCCCAACATTTAAATTACCTGAAAAAAAATACAAGATTTTATCTGATTAAGACTAATATTTCACCTGTCTTACTAAGACATTGCCAGAGCGCCTCTGGCTGCCTTTTTTTTTTTTTTTTTTTAATTCATTATCATTGGGGAAAAAGTTCTTATAGTATTGTGAACTTAGCTTACCCAATTTATCCACAACTGAAATAAGTAAATAAAGTAGCAAGTTGAAAACAAAACCGCTACTCAAAATCACAGCAATTGCCTCTGGACACCCTGTGTTTAGACACATTGACGTTTTGTGTAAGTCTTAACTGGTTCATCTCCTAAGTGAGATTACAAATAAATATCATACTTACCAAGCTTGAAATATGCAATTTCTTTCCGTTATTCAATGCTGGATAAAAGAGTGCACAGTGAGACTTCCTCAGGAGAAAATTAACCACTCTTGACAGAAGGAAAATAGAAATGTGCCATTTTGTGCACAATCTGCAATCTTTGGCTCAACAGTATTAATACTTTTAATTTCTAATTTAGCAGAGTGGAAATAAGAGCAATTAATTGTCCATCTTCCACATTCTCAGTGTTTGAGGTTCAGGAAGGGTTCAGCAATTGACGGGTCTTATTCTGATTTCACAAAGACAGTTGCCATAAATTAAAGTGCTTTGCTAAAAACTTGATAGCATTTTATTCTTGTGGCTTTTTATTGCTTGAAGTTTTTTTTTTCAATTGAAGTATAGTTAATTTACAATGTTGTGCTAGTTTCAAGTATACAGCCTTGTGATTCAGTTATACATATATTTATATCTGCATTTTTTTTCAGACTCTTTTTCATTGTGGGTTATTACAAGATATAGAGTACAGTTCCCCATGCTATACAGTACGTCCTTGTTATTTACCTATTTTATATATAGCAGTGTGTGCCTGGGTGCTGTCATTTCAGTCATGACTGACTCTTTGTGACCCCATGGACTGTAGCCCACCAGGCTCCTCTGTCCATTGGATTCTCCAGGCAAGAGTACTGGAGTGGCTTGTCATGCCTTCCTCCAGGAGGTCTTCCTGACCCAGGGATTGAACCCTCATCTCTTACATCGGCCTGCATTGGCAAGCAGGTTCTTTACCACTAGTGCCACCCGGGTATAAATAAGCACCACCCTTCTATACAGTCATGCGTGCTTGTACTTGGTTGCCGAGTCATGTCCGACTCTGCGACCCCATGGCCTGCAGCCCACCAGGCTCCTCTGTCCATGGGGATTCTCCAGAATACTGGAGTGGGTTTCCATGCCCTCCTTCAGGGGATCTTCCCAACCCAGGGATTGAACCTAGGTCTCCCACATTGCAAGTGGATTCTTTACTGACTGAGCCACCAGGGAAGCCCAATATAGTAATGTGTATCTGCTAATCTCAAATTCCTAATTTATCCCTCCTTCCCACCCTGCTATCCCCTTTGGTAACCATAAGTGTGTTTTCTGGGTCTGTGAGTCTATTTTGTTTTGTAAATAAGTCCATTTGTATCATTTTTTTAGAGTCCACATATAAGTGATATATGATATTTGACTTTGTCTGACTTGCTTCACTAACTATGATAATTTCTAGGTCCATCCATGTTGCTGCAAATGGCATTATTTCATTCCTTTTAATGGCTTAGCAATATTGCATTGTGTGTGTGTAACATGTCTTCTTTATCCGTTCATTTGTCGATGGACATTAAGACTACTTCCATGTCTTGGGTATTGTAAATAGGGCTGTAATGAACATTGGGGTGCATGTATCTTTTAAAATTAGAGTTTTCTCTGTATTCCTTGAAGTTTTAAGGAAAAGAAAACATGTGGGCCAGAATAAGATGCTAAAAGGAAGGCAAGATTCATTACCTTATCTCCAGGCATTTGGCCCTGATCAAAGCTCTCCATCAGTAATGAGATATCAGCTTTCTAAGGCCGACATTTTTGTGCATCTGATACTGTGCTTGAAAGGTGGGCACATTTCCCAATGCAACTTATATTTTGTAGAGGCAGGATGGGAATGGTCGTGTGGACACCTGTCTAATTTTCCAGCTCCTCACTGGGTCACTTACAGAAATCATGTCCCTTTCCTAGCTCTCAGATTCCTCAACTATGAAATGAAAATCTCAGACCAGATGCTGTTTATATATTGTCAAGATCCGTTCTTCTGCAGCTCTGGGAAGTGACTCTTCCACTGCAAGCATATTGGTCCAATAGTTCTTTCATCAAAGATGAGGAAATGATATATATCATTTTATACTTTTAAAAGAGCTTGGATAAGATATAAACCAGTGGCTCTCGATCCTGGCTGTGTATTAGAATCACCTGGGGAAATCTTTTATTTTTTATTTATTTATTTTTTTTATTCTTCCAATTTTATTTTATTTTTAAACTTTACATAATTGTATTAGTTTTGCCAAATATCAAAATGAATCCGCCACAGGTATACATGTGTTCCCCATCCCGAACCCTCCTCCCTCCTCCCTCCCCATACCATCCCTCTGGGCCGTCCCAGTGCACCAGCCCCAAGCATCCAGCATCATGCATCGAACCTGGACTGGCAACTCGTTTCCTACATGATATTTTACATGTTTCATTGAAATCTTTTATTTTAATTAAACTTGTGAAGAAGTATCATACGATATACATACATGCAGAAAAGTGAACCAATTAGTGAGTTTTCATAAAGGGAAAACTCCCATGTTTCATAAACTGAAAGTTTCCCACATTACTACCTCCTGAAGAGCTTTCTAAGGCTCAGCTCCCAAGTCATTGAGATGACCACTGAATCAGAATCTCTAGCAAATGAACCAGGGACCGTTATTTCAGTCGGCTCCCAGCCAGGCTGACATTGCCATTTGGAAACCCCTCGTGTGTGCTTGTGTGTTAGTTGCTCAGTCATGTCTGACTCTTTTGCAACCCTGTGGACTGTAGGCTGCCAGGCTCCTCCTCTGTCCACGGGATTTCCCAGGCAAGAATACGGGAGTGGGTTGCCATTTCCTCTTCTGGTGGATCTCCCTGATCCAGGGATAGAACCCAGGTCTCCTGAATTGTGGGTAGATTCTTTACCATCTGAGCCACCAGGGAAGGAAATGTCTTCCTTAGGTAGATGGTAATTTGTTGTTTTTCAAAGAAACATGAAGGCTTCAGTCATCCACTTGGGAAGGGACTAGATGTGTTAGCCTGAGGCCATGTGAGTCAGACATATTGTCAGCATGGAGTAACCATCCCACAGGGGAGGGGCTCAGGGATATGTGTATATTCTAATTTCTGTGATGACCTGGCAATGGTTGAATTATACTCTTACTTTCCAGAAACTGAAGCGCAAACGGTTAAATAAGGTGCCTGAAATCCCACATCCAGTGCTGGGTTTAAGACTCGTGTCAACCAGATGCAAAACTCTATGATCTTTCCATCTTCCTTGACACACAGACCTCATCTCTAAGATTGAAACCAGTTCCAACAAAGCCCAACAACTGCTGAATATGTGCCAGGGTGCATCATGGCAGACACTGGCGCTAGCTCACATCAGAGTTTTCAAGTGCTGCTTCAGTTCCAGCATAGGTCAATTCTAACTGCATTGGGGAGCATCTGGAAAAACTTTTTGGTAAGTCTAACTTTTTTGAGATTAGACAAAAATGTTTCTCCACGTAAAGGATTTACAGTGGAATATCTTTAATCTAAAATGTGGCTTTGGTCATACGAAAGTGTAGGGAGCTGTACACATTCTTTTATTGATTAAGAATTTTTGTTCTAGCAGGCCTTGTTGGAAAAAAATCCTTGTGAAAACTTCTAGTGCTTAAACGTGTTATATAAATCCCCCCTCTGCCATATGTGTCTAACTATGTGGCTAATTGTAGGGCCAAGTAGGATCAATATTCTGTAAAACTGTGTCCTGTGAAATTCATAGTAGATTCCTCCATGGCTCTTTCTTTAGCCTTATTTTATTTTATCATTCTTTCATTTTATTTGTTTTTTGACCATACTGTGTAGCATGTGGGATCTTTGTTCCCTGACCAGGGATCAAACCCATGCCCCCTTGGAGCTGTGGAGTCTTAACCACTGCGTCACCATGGAAGTCCCTAATTATGCTTTCCGTTTTCATATTTGGGGGCTGGGAAGTGTCAGCAGTGGTGTCTTCCCTCTGACATGCCATGTAAAAAATATAAACTGTAATGTGAGCAGATAATTTGACAGAAATGAGAAACACTGAGGCCAGAAGATCAATCAAATCATCTCTTCTCAAGGGTAACCAGGACAATGATGTTATAATGATACATACTTGTAAAACGATATGTAAATACAACATAGCTCCTTTTAATCAACATTCTGGACATGAAAAGTAAGGACAGATAAGGGAGAATGGCAGAGGTATTCACCTTTGTTTTGAATAATAGATCTCAAGCAGAGGGGGGCTATTTGCCCCCCCGCCCAGGAAATATTTGGCAATATTGTTACAGTGGGAGAAAGGATATGCTAGTATCTACTGGATAGAGATCTGGAATACTAACACTAAATATTAAATACTAAATATCCTATAATACATAAGGTAACCTCCCTCCCAACAAAGAGTCACCTGGCCCAAAATACAAATACAAATGGCACCAAGCTTGGAGAACCCTGGTTTAGGAAATGGTAACACATTTCCCACAAAGGCCAGCTTTTTTTGTAAAAACAATTGGAAAGACAACATTATTTCCACTCAGATTGAATAACACGGTGCTAAGGAGACCATGTATTTGACAGCGTTTGCTTAGACTCTAAACTAGTTCCCCTCAGGGCTATATTGGAAAATGGAGCTGAGAGAAAACCGCTTCCTCTCTGGGACTCGGGTTATTAAGCCTTTCTAATCTCGTCTGCCCTCAGCACTCTCCCCTCCCAGCCAATTCTCCTCTGAGGGCAGAATTTGCTATTCTAATGAGAAATAACACACAAACTAAAAAATGATACCAATGCAAAATGCATGTCTCTTGAGCAAAGTTAATTTAGGTATATAAAATCTCAATTGAAAAACGGTCTTTTTTTTTTTTAAGAATCCTAACTTTGAATAAATGTGGCTGCCATGGTGTCCCTAGGAAAGGGTTGCTAAGGAAACAGAAAGCCAACCCTGCAGTCAATGCATCCTGTCCCCATGGAATACCATTATGGCCCATCAGTCATCTTGAGAGTTAGAGACACCACAGTGAACAAAATGACGACTTTATCTGTTTATCCCAGGAGAACAGTTTCAAGAAATAGATTTACCCAAAGCCTTCAGAAGATTATCTAATGACCCCTCCTGTTAATGAGATAGAAAATGCATGTCACTCACAGCAATGCTACCTGGGAATACATTTTCTAGTCTTTAATATTGTGATTATAAAAATGCAAACTTTACTTGGTGATAGCCTGAAAGACTATATCCACTATAATAACTGTAAGTAAGGTCAATTATATACCACACATAAGTGGTTATTGCTTGGGACACAGTGCATTAATTTAAATATAACCCTTGTATAGTTGCTCAAAAAGCTCACAAAAATTCCAGGAAACTCTTCTCCAGGATGCCAGGCACAGGAAGTAATGTTTTTAGTGTATTCTCTACCAGTATGATGGCATCTGGAATACTGCCACAGACAATGGCCAGAGAGAGCTCTGTCAGTGTGACCAGGGTTACAATGCTACAGAAGGAAGAGTTGTCAGAAATTAGAATTCCTGACAACCTCTTGCGCTATTGGTGGGAATGTAAATTGATACAACCACGATGGAGAACAGTATGGAGGAGGTTCCTTAAAAATAAAAATAGAGCTACCATATGACCCAGCAATCCCACTACTGACTGTATACTCTGAGAAATCCATAATTCAAAAAGAAATATGTACCCTAGTCTTCATTGCCTCACTATTTACAATAGCCAGGATATGGAAACAACCTAAATGTCCGTTAACAAGTGAATGAATAAAGAAGATGTGGTACATAGGTACAAATATTACTGTTATAAGAAGGAGTGAAACTGGGTCATTTTTAGTGATGTGGATGAACTTAGAGTCTGTCACACTGAGTGAAGTCAGTCAGAGACAGAAAAACAAATATTGTGTATTAACTCATGTACATGGAATCTAGAAAATCTGTACAGATGAGCCTATTTGCAGGGCAGGAATGGAGACACAGATGTAGAGAATGAAAGTGTAGACACAGCAGGGGAAGGAGACGGTGGGGTGAGTTGAAAGAGCAGCACTGACATATTTACATTCCCATCTGTAAAACAGATGGCTAGTGGGAAGCTGCTGTATAGCACAGGGAGCTCAGCTTGGCTCTGTGATGACCTAGCGAGGTGGGATGGGGAGAGGGAGGTTCAGCAAGGCAGGGATACATGTAAACATAGCTGATTCATGCTTTGCACACCAGAAACTAATACAACATTGTGAAGCCATTGTAGTCCAATTTAAAAACATTTAATGTTTAATATTAATGGGCAAAAAAGGAAATCAGGATGGTTCATCTGATGGGTAAACAGGAGAGTAAAAGAAACGTCCTAACACCTGCAGAATTGCCCTAGTGATCCCATGGCCCCATCTGGATGTGAACCAGCCCGAGCCATATGCACAGGTGTTATAGTACCTGTGGGGAGACACCGCTCCAGCATCGCTCCGTGTTTTGTCTGGACACCCACCAGCCTCAGTATTCTAATCTGTTTCCCAAGGAGCTACAATCTCAGGCACTGTGTGCTCCAGGCCTTGCATCTATAGGAGCCCTTGAGCTATGTCTGTGTGTCATTGGCAGCCTAGGCTTGCCTAACCCCCAGAGTTTTTTCCTGCCTTTCTGATGCAAATGCCTGTGCACTCCCAAGAATGTACACTGACTCCCTCTATTTGTGGACCCAAGCAGTCTGTTCTTGTTTGCCTGGGGATTGGGGATTGAACTTCCAGATGCTCAAATTAGATTTAGAGAAGGCAGAGGAACCAGAGATCAAATTGCCAACATCCATTGGATCATTGAAAAAGCAAGAGAGTTCCAGAAAAACATCTACTTCTGCTTTATTGACTACACCAAAGCCTTTAACTGTGTGGATCACAACAAACTATGGAAAATTCATCAAGAGATGGGAATACCAGAGCACCTGACCTGCCTCCTGAGAAATCTGTATGCAGGTCAAGAAGCAACAGTTAGAACTGGACGTGGAACAACTGACTGATTCCAAATCGGGAAAGGAGTACTTCAAGCCTGTATACTGTCACCCTGCTTATTTAATTTATATGCAGAGTACATCATGTTAAATGCTGGGCTGAATGAAGCACAAGCTGGAATCAAGATTGCCGGGAGAAATATCAATAACCTCAGATATGCAGATGACACCACCTTTATGGCAGAAAGTGAAGAAGAACTAAAAAGCCTCTTGATGAAAGTGAAAGAGGAGAGTGAGATAGTTGGCTTAAATTTCAACATTCAGAAAACTAAGATCATGGCATCTGGTACCATCACTTCACAGCAAATAGATGAGGGAACAATGGAAACAGCGAGAGATTTTTATTATTCGGGGCTCCAAAATCACTGCAGATGGTGATTGCAGCCATGAAATTAAAAGATGCTTGCTCCTTGGAAAAAAAGCTATGACCAACCTAGACAGCATATTAAAAAGCAGAGACATTACTTTGCCATCAAAGGTCCATCTAGTCAAAGCTATGGTTTTTCCAGTAGTCGTGTATGGATGTGAGAGTTGGACTATAAAGAAAGCTGAGCACCGAAGAATTGATGCTTTTGAACTGTGGTGTTGGAGAAGACTCTCGAAAGTCCCTTGGACTGCAAGAAGATCCAACCAGTCCATCCTAAAGGAAATCAGTCCTAAATGCTCACTGGAAGGACTGATGCTGAAGCTGAAACTTCAATACTTTGACCACCTGATGCAAGGAACTGACTCATTGGAAAAGACCCTGTTGCTGGGAAAGATTGAAGGCAGGAGGAGAAGGAGATGACAGAGAATGAGTTGGTTGGATGGCATTACCAACTCAACGGATGAGTTTGAGTAAGCTCCGGAATTTGGTGATGGACAGGGATACCTGGTGTGCAGCAGTCCATGGGGCTGCAAAGAATCAGACATGACAGAGCAACTGAACTGGATATCAACTAGGGTGTCCTATAGGCCAGAGTGCTTCTCTGCCACTCACTGGATTACACCCACACCTTCTCCAACAAGATTGGAACCTCTTCCAAGTTGGTGCTTCTTGTGGTACTCTACAGCAGTGCCAGGGTACCTTTAGGGTTTTATTTCATTTTAAAAACTTTTCACTTTATATTGGAGTATAGTTGATTATTCAATGAAAGGATAGTTGCTGAAGCTGAAGCTTCAATACTTTGGCTACCTGAGGCAAAGAGCCAACTCTGAAATAGACACTGATGCTGGGAAAGATTGAAGGCAAAAGGAGAAAGGAGTGGCAGAGGATCAGATGGTTAGATAGCATCACTGACTCAGTGAACATGAATTTGAGCAAACTCCAGGAGATGGTGGAGGACAGAGGAGCCTGGCATGCTATAGTCCATGGGGCCACAAAGAGTCAGACATGACTTAGCAGCTGAATAACATTCACATAGTTGATTAACAATGTTGTGATAGTTTCAGGTGTACAGCAAAGTGATTCAGATATACATGTGTCTATTCTTTTTCATTATACATGAATCTATTCTTTTTCAAATTCTTTTCCCATTCATGTTATTACATGATATAGAGCAGAGCTCCCTGTTCTATACAGTAGGTCCTTGTCAGTTACTCATTCTGCATAGCAGTGTGTGCATGTCCATCTCAAACTCCCTAGGGTTTTCCTTCATCTTTTTTGTTCCTTCTCATCATAACTTAACAATTAATTCTGTTTACACTTCCTCTGTCCAAATTACTTCATAGAGTTTGTCTTTGGGTGGGACCCACACTGATACACCCTTGTACTGCACAACCTCTAACCCAGAAATTATGTCAGTTCATAAACATGAATGCTGATTTCATTTGTTTGGTTAACATGAACAAAACCAAAATTGTGTACAGGTTCTGGAAACTGTCCCACATTTCCCAAGGTGGCTGCTCTCAAAGGTAGATTGCTCTGCTGAGGCTTGAATGAAGCAAGTGTCACTTTCCTTTTCTTCCTTTTCCTAGAAATGCACACTCTTTCCAGACAGGAAATAGCTCCTTGTTTCAACAAACTACATGGATCTGTAACACAGTTTGCTGCATGAGAGCATGAGGAGTATCATGCTCCTCTCAGTAGAGGAGAATTACTTTCCTGTCTCTGCAGCATGAATGTTAAACCCCATCCCCATCTTTCTCCATCACTGTGTGTGTGTGTGTGTGTGTGTGTGTGTGTGTGATGGAGTTACAACTGCACAATGCTTAGTCTGTGCTAGGCATGTTTTTAAACATCTTTATATCCTAACTCATTTAATCCTAGTCACCTCATTAGGTAGGTACTATTAATCCTCCCATTTACAGATGGAAATCGTGGCCAACAGAGCTTAGTTAATGTGCTCAAGGTTGTGATGCTATTTGATGTCCATTCACCAGCGCCATTCTTCAAGTTGGCTTTATTCATATCTCAAATAAGGGATGGTAGGAAGCTAATGAGCCAGTGGCCCCAGAGAAGTAGCTCTTCATTATACATGATTAAGATGGGAAAATGTACATCATAAACAAGATGCATTCTGTTTTTTCATTTGCTTTTACCCTCATGTGTTGGGAGAATGAAAATTAAGACCAAACTATGTTCTTCCTTTCCCTCCCCCTATCTTAGATACCCAGCATCTCAGTTCACAGGAAAGACTGTAAGAGACCAAGAAGACACCGGCCAGAGGGAAGGTTATCAGAACATTCACATTCATGGGTACTTAGGGTCATAGTAAATAGAACCAGGGGACCATGAGTATGATGGCTATATGATTTAGCAAAACTAGAATAATTGTGAGAATAAAAGAGGATGCTGTTAATAATCACACTGGCATGAATCATGTAAATCAGAACAGTACTGGGCACGCCTAGATATGTGGTAACTCTGTTAGCAGTAGAAGGAAAGACCACCAGAATCCAGGCATGGAATCAAATGGCCATTTAACTGGAGAAATTTAATGAAGAGGCTGTTGGCTGAGCTATGAACAGAAATGTGAGAACCAACAAGGATGTTGATTACCAAGGGACTAGCAAAGGCAAAAGGAATCACCAACCCTTGACCATGATGAGCTGGAGCCATAGAAGAGGTACTGCCCAAAGAGCAGGGGCTTAAAGAAATATAGCCATTGCCAGAATTGGAAGAAGCTAGGAAAATACCAACCTCTCTCTCCTCCTGCTTTCTGATCTCCTGCTAGAGCTACATTCCCACTGGTTTTGATCAGTGGGATTTCAGATGACCAATAGCCTCTTAATAGTCCAACCTGCAAGGAAGCTAGACTCTCAAGACATGGAGAATTGCAGAGAACGGATTTGAGATCAAACAGTCATCAGTTCAGTTCAGTTCAGTCACTCAGTCGTGTCCGACTCTTTGTGACCCCATGAATCGCAGCACGCCAGGCCTCCCTGTCCATCACCAACTCCTGGAGTTCACCCAGACTCACATCCATTGAGTCAGTGATGCCATCCAGCCATCTCATCCTCTGTCGTCCTCTTCTTCTCCTGCCCCCAATCTCTCCCAGCATCAGAGTCTTTTCCAATGAGTCAACTCTTGGCATGAGGTGGTCAAAGTACTGGAGTTTCAGCTTTAGCATCATTCCTTCCAAAGAAATCCCAGGGCTGATCTCCTTTAGAATGGACTGGTTGGATCTCCTTGCAGTCCAAGGGACTCTCAAGAGTCTTCTCCAACACCACAGTTCAAAGGCATCAATTCTTCAGCGCTCAGCCTTCTTCACAGTCCAACTCTCACATCCATACATGACCACAGGAAAAACCATAGCCTTGACTAGATGAACCTTTGTTGGCAAAGTAATGTCTCTGCTTTTCAATATGCTATCTAGGTTGGTCATAACTTTCCTTCCAAGGAGTAAGCGTATTTTAATTTCATGGCTGCAGTCACCATCTGTAGTGATTTTGGAGCCCAGAAAAATAAAGTCTGACACTGTTTCCACTGTTTCCCCATCTATTTCCCATGAAGTGATGGGACCGGATGCCATGATCTTCGTTTTCTGAATGTTGAGCTTTAAGCCAACTTTTTCACTCTCCTCTTTCACTTTCATCAAGAGGCTTTTTAGTTCCTCTTCACTTTCTGCCATAAGGGTGTTGTCATCTGCATATCTGAGGTTATTGATATTTCTCACGGCAATCTTGATTCCAGCTTGTGCTTCTTCCAGCCCAGCATTTCTCATGATGTATTCTGCATAGAAGTTAAATAAGCAGGGTGACAACATACAGCCTTGACGTACTCCTTTTCCTATTTGGAAGCAGTCTGTTGTTCCATATCCAGTTCTAACTGTTGCTTCCTGACCTGCATACAAATTTCTCAAGAGGCAGATCAGGTGGTCTGGTATTCCCATCTCTTTCAGAATTTTCCACAGTTTATTGTGATCCACACAGTCAAAGGCTTTGGCATAGTCAAGAAAGCAGAAATAGATGTTTTTCTGGTACTCTCTTGCTTTTTCCATGATCCAGCGGATGTTGGCAATTTGATCTCTGATTCCTCTGCCTTTTCTAAAGCCAGCTTGAACATCAGGAAGTTCACAGTTCACATATTGCTGAAGCCTGGCTTGGAAAATTTTGAGCATTACTTTACTAGCGTGTGAGATGAGTGCAATTGTGCGGTAGTTTGAGCATTTTGTGGCTAATTTCATAAGCCCCCTTTCCTGTTCTACATCAGTTACCACAAGAAGTTAAAGACTCTCCCCTGTTATCTGTGTGTAAAGCTCTGCACATGACCTAATCTGACCACATTGCCACCCTCAACTCCTGCATCCCTTTCTCTGTGCTTTTGGAACTCAAGGAAGCCATTAGCAAAGTCTTTTTTCATCTTCAGCTTCTCTTCTCACTGTGCCCTTTGCACACATGAAACTTGACTATTTATGGACTCTGATTTTTTAAAGATCTTCACTTGCCCCATATCCCTCTTTAGCGACTGCATCCATGTCTATGCTCTTTTTGCAGGATGAAAAGAAAGCGAAAGTGAAAATCGCTCAGTCATGCCTGACTCTTTGTGACATATGGGGGTCCATGGAATTCTCCAGGCCAGAATACTGGAGTGGGTAGCCATTTCCTTCGCCAGGCGATCTTCCCAACCCAGGGGTGGAATTCAGGTCTCCCACATTGCAGGCGGATTCTTTACCAGCTGAGCCACCAGAGAAGCTTTGATAGGATCAGATCAGATCAGTCGCTCAGTCGTGTCTGACTGTTTGTGACCCCATGAATCGCAGCACGCCAGGCCTCCGTGTCCATCACCAACTCCTGGAGTTCACTCAAACTCACATCCATCAAGTCAGTGATGCCATCCAGCCATCTCATCCTCTGTCGTCCCCTTCTCCACCTGCCCCCAATCCCTCCCAGCATCAGAGTCTTTTCCAATGAGTCAACTCTTCACATGAGGTGGCCAAAGTACTGGAGTTTCAGCTTTAGCATCATTCCTTCCAAAGAAATCCCAGGGCTGATCTTCTCACAGGATAAATATAGTCAAATAAAGCCACTGCATTCCCCTTCCTCCTTTCCTCTCCTGACCCCACTGTCATCCTGATTTTCATCTTTTCACCACCACTGAAATAGCCCCTGTCAAGAACATCAAGTATCTCCTCACCTCCAAATCCAACAGGAAATTCTCAACATGTGTCTCACTTTGTTCATTAATGTTTCAAGTAGTTGGTTGCACCTTCCTTCTCTTAGGACATTCTTTTTCTGTTGGAGTATAACGGCTTTACAATGTTGTATTAGTTTCTGCTGTACAACGAAGTGAGTCAGCTATTTGTATACATATATCTCCTCCCTCTCAGATCTCCCTCCTCCCAGCCCATCCCACCCTCTAGGTCATCATAGAGCAGCAAGCTGAGCTTCCCGCTAGCTACCTGACACACGGTAGAATACACACGTCGATGCTACTTTCCCAACTCATCCCACCCTCCCCTTTTCCTTGCTGTGTCCTCATGTTTGTTCTCTACATGTGTATCTTTATTCCTGCCCTGGAAATAGGTTTGTTACCATCTTTCTAGATTCCAAATACATGGGTTAATACATGATATTTGTTCTTCTTATTCTGACTTACTTCATTCCGTATTACAGACTCTAGATCGGTTCAAATCTCTACCAATAACCCAATTTCATTCTTTTTTATGACTGAGTAATATTCCATTGTATATATGTACCACTTCTTTTTTAATCTTTATCTTATACTTAGTTTTCGGAGAAGGCAATGGCACCCCACTACAGTACCCTTGCCTGGAAAATTCCATGGACAGAGGAGCCTGGTAGGCTGTAGTTCATGGGATCGCTAAGAGTCTGACATGACTGAGCGACTTCACTTTCACTTTTCACTTTCATGCATTGGAGGAGGAAATGGCAACCCACTCCAGTGTTATTGCCTGGAGAATCCCAGGGATGGGGGAGCCTCGTGGGCTACCGTCTATGGGGTCACACAGAGTCAGACACAACTGAAGCGACTTAGCAGCAGCAGCAGCATACTTAGTTTTTAGGCTTCCCTGGTGGCTCAGTGGTGAAGAATGCACCTGCAGTGTAGGAGATACAGGAGTTGCGGGTTCAATACCTGGGTCAGAAAGATCCCCTGGAGGAGGGCATGAAAACCCACTCCAATATTCTTGCCTGGAGACTCCCATGGACAGAGGAGCCTATCGTGCTGCAGTCTATGGGGTTGCAGAGTCAGACACAACTGAATGACTGGGCAGGTAATGAGAGTGTAACAGGTAGGAAAGCCAGAGGTCCCCAAGCATCAGAGGAAATAAATTGCAAGTGGAAGATGTTTTTTGTTAGTTGTTTGTTTTTTATTTCCTCCTGATGCTTGTTGACCTCTGACCTTCCTACCTGCTACCCTCTCAGTACTTTGTTTTCACACCTCAGGGATCAATCCTCATTAATCAGTCAGTGGTACCCATTCTCTCCTATCTCCAAATGTTGGAAATTTCCAGGTCTCACTCCTTGGACTAGATTTCTCTATCGACATCCATTTCTTAGTGAGATTTTTCTGATCACATGATTGCAAATACCATTTATGCCCTGATAACTAACTACCAAATTTATATCACCAGCCTAATTATCTCCTACAAAGCTATACTCATATTCAGCTGCCTGTATAATGCTGCTTGTCTAATATATATTGAGACATTTGAAACATAATCTGCATGAAATATAATTCCTGATGCTTCTAAATATCCCCCAGACCTGCTCCACTTACCATCGCATTCATTGCAGTCTATGGCAACTCCATTCTCACAGTTGCTCAGGATAAAATCTCAAAGTCCCCATTGACACCATTTTTCTCTTCTCGAATATCCAATCCATCAGCAAGTGTTGTGTTCAGTTCAGTTTAGTCGCTCAGTCATGTCTGACTCTTTGAGACCCCATGGACTGCAGCACACCAGGCTTCCCTGTCCATCACCAACTCCCAGAGCTTGCTCAAACTCATGTCCGTCGAGTCAGTGATGCCATCCAACCATCTCATCCTCTGTTGTCCCCTTTTCCTCCTGCCTTCAATCTTTCCCAGCATCAGGCTCTTTCCCAATAAGTCCGTTCTTTGCATCAGGTGGCCAAAGTACTGGAGTTTCAGCTTTAGCATCAGTTCTTCCAATGAATATTCAGGACTGATCTCCTTTAGAATGGACTGGTTGGATCTCCTTGCAGTCCAAGGAACTCTCAAGAGTCTTCTCCAACACCACAGTTCGAAAGCACCAATTCTTCAGTGCTCAGCTTTCTTTATAGTTCAACTCTCACATCCATACATGACTATTGGAAAAACCGTAACTTTGACTAGATGGACCTTTGATGGCAAAGTAATGTCTCTGCTTTTTAATGTACCGTCTAGGTTGGTCATAGCTTTTCTTCCAAGGAGCAAGCATCTTTTAATTTCATGGCTGCAATCACCATCTGCAGTGATTTTGGAGCCCCAAAAAATAAAGTCTGACACTGTTTCCACTGTTTCCCATCTATTTGCCATGAAGTGATGGGACCAGATGCCATGATCTTAGTTTTCTGAATGTTGAGTTTTAAGCCAACTTTTCCACTCTCTTCTTTCATTTTCATCGAGGGTCTTTAATTCTTCTTTGCTTTCTGCCATCAGTGTTGTATCAACTGCATATCTGAAGTTATTGCTATTTCTCCCAACAATCTTGATTCCAGCTTGTGCTTCATCCAACCTGGCATTTCACAAGATGTACTCTGCATATAAGTTAAATAAGTGGGATGACAATATATAGCCTATACCCAAAATCTGACCACTAATCACTACTCCAGGCTCTAAGGTCTTCATACAAGCCTCTACTGCTGGATCCATTTCTGGGTCACTGAAAACATCTCCTAATTGGACTTCCTGTTCTTTATCTTTCTACTGCTTTTCTTAAGCCACACCATGAAACTGAGCCATTTCCCACCTCACTCAGGGTATGAGGGAAAGTCCAAATAAGATCTAATTATGGTTTTTCTGGAACCCCACCTCCTTCTCTTTCTCACTGCACTCCAGCCATACTCTCTTTTTTTTGCTGATTCTTAAGCATTACATGCTTGCCACTTCTTCCTGGGACATTCATCCATGGATAGCTGCATGTGATACGTCTATTTATTAAGCCTCTCCCATTCCCTCCTAGGGCTTCTCAGTGGCTCTAGTGGTAAAGAATCTGCCTGCCAATGTAGGAGATGCAAGAGACACAAGTTTGATCCTTGCGTTGAGAAGATTCTCTGGAGAAGGAAATGGCAACATGCTCCAGTATTCTTGCCTGGGAAATCCCATGGACAGAGGAGCCTGGGAGGCTACAGTCCATGGGGTCTCAAAGAGTAAGACATGACTGAATGATTGACCATCTTCTCTCCTATATCATCACACAGTGACATACTCTATTTTATATATTATCTGCCTAGCATCTGCCCCTTCCACTAGAATATAGCTTCTTTGATGACAGTGGACAATTAACAAATAAACTTTGGAAAATAGAGAATCAAAAATGCTCAAAGAGAACCAAGGCATCTATATACTAAGATTCTCTCTCTTTCTCTCTTTCACTGCCAGTGAGTCAAAGACTGAAACAGAACCTGATAAACACATCTTTGAGACTGTGGCTACCCCATCATTAGCATATTGTCTTGGTGAAAAGCACCTTTGGAGACTCTGTGGGGAGAAACAATTACTGATGCAGAGTCCCTTTCAAAGGGGTTCAGAGCAATGAGTCCACCTGATAAGGCTCTGCTGCTGCTGCTGCTGCTGCATTGCGTCAGTTGTGTCCAACTCTGTGTGACCCCATAGACGGCAGCCCACCAGGCTCCCCCGTCCCTGGGATTCTCCAGGCAAGAACACTGGAATGGGTTGCCATTTCCTTCTCCAATGCACGAAAGTGAAAAGTGAAAGTGAAAAGTGAAAGTGAAGTCACTCAGTTGTGTCTGACTCTTTGCAACCCCATGGACTGCAGCCTACCAGGCTCCTCCATCCATGGGATTTTCCAAGCAAGAGTACTGGAGTGGGATGCCATTGCCTTCTCCAGATAAGGCTCTAAGTCTGTTTAAAACAAATTCCACTCTGCACTTATTCCAAGCCAGCAACTTTGCAGCTGAGCATGGCTGGGGGGGGGAAAAAAAAAGTCACACTGACCATGCAACCCTGTATATGTGCTCCTTCAATCTGAAAGTAACCCAGAGGTTAGTTCTGGTGATCAGAGGAGGAAGAGTGTTTGACCCAGAACCTGAATTATGACAAGAATCCAGCTGTGCCAAGGTCCAAGGGATAGCACTCAGGCAGAAGGAGCAGTGAGAACAGAGACCCTGAGGTTGGAACAAGCTCAGTGGATTCCATGGAACAAAAGAAACATGCAGCTACACTTCAGTGACCTTCAGTGTATGTCAGTGTAGCCCTCTTCAGAGGGCTGAAGAGATGGGAGGGACTGCCATTGACTAAATCACCCATATGGCACTGGAAAATCATTGGAGGATTTTGAGCAAGGGAGTGATGGAGTTCTACTTTCCTGTTGCTGTATAACAAGCATCCCCTAAATGTAGTTTCTTGACACAATGACAGTATCTGTTTTGCTCAGAGACCCACCATATAGGCAGGGCTTGGTGAGTCAGCTCATCTCTGCTCAGCTGGGGCAGCGATAAAGCTGGGAATGGCAGTCATCTGAAAGCTTGCTCACTCTAGTGAGGGAATGTCTAGTGGGGAATGTTGGTTTTACAAGGCCACCTCAGCTGGACTGCAGCAAGCCCTTCCATATACCTTCTTGGCTTCCTCACAAGATGGCAGCTGGATTCCCAAGGCAAGCGTTTCAGGAGACAGAGCCTGGTGGTAGCTTGTATCACCTTTATTAACTTAGTCTTGAAAGTCTGCTGTGTTTTATTCATGGAGTCCATCCCAAAGCCTACTCAGCATCAAGAGGAGGGAATCTAGAACTGTGTAGTGATGCTGGGGTCTCAGTATTACCTTGTAAGAGCATGTGGAACAAGACCTATTGGTGCAGTCGTCTTTAGAAAATAAATTCTGTCCCCAAAGTATGTGAATTATGTGCTTGAAAGGACACTCTGGTTGCTTTGAAAAAAATAAATTATAAGGGGGACAGGAGTAGAAATGAAGCCTAGACTGGTGGCCCAAACAGACTTGTGGAGAGATGCTGGCGGCTTAGACTATGATAAAGGGAGTGTATTTTAAAAGTAGGAAGAATGCAAGACTTAGGGGCCAAATTTCAGTTACTTCAAAGACCTAAATGACTCTAAAGACAAGGGAGAATGAGCAAGAGACACTTCTCTCACCTTCAAAGGTACCTGACCCTCAAGGGCAGCAACATGTTTATATTTCCTCCCTCTTCCAAATGTCTGGGGCTCACCATTGGAGGTTATCTGTTGTTTTGGTTATATTATCATCATTATGTTAAGCACTTATATTTGGAATGTATATTTTTGGCAGAACAGAATTGCTCTGCTAGATAAAGACCCACAATAGAGCAGCAGAGAGCACCTCAACTTGGTGATGGAAGAAAAATCTGGAAAACTGTTCTCTGCTCCTCCAGACTGCTTGTGGGCAGTCTGTTTTGGGCAGACACAGACTGGGGTCAACACAAGTACACTTGACTTCCTCCTTGGAAGGTGTGCCAGGACCCAATCCTCTCCAGTTATAGTGGGGCTGTGTTCTTCGACACGGAGAAGGAAGTGGCAACCCACTCCAGTATTCTTGCCTGGAGAATCCAATGGACCGAGGAGCCTGGGGGTTCCATGGGGGTGCAAAGAGTCAGATACAATGGAGAAGCTGAGTACATTCTTTGTTAAGCAAGGCATCAGGACTTAGGGAAACCACAGCACCTACTACTATAGGACTATGCATATCAGTAAGATGAGAGTCCATCTTCTTCCTTGGGTTCCGTGTTCCAGACTTGTCATAGTAGAGTCCCCTCATCCCTGCTTTGAATCATAGAAGTGAGGAAAAAGAACTAGCATTGAAATCAGACAGCGTGAGGCTCCAGTTCTAGCTCTGCCATTTATGGATGTTTAGCCTTGAAAAAGCTATTTGGGTCTGCTTCCTTTTCCACAAAATGATGACACTAATTCTATCGTAAGGGGGTCACTGTAAAGATTAAATGAAACACCAAAAGAGTAGCTAACAGAATCTGATGCATACTAAGTCCTCAATAAATTGCAGTGATGACTCACATATTAAAGGAGAAGGATGCCACAATATTTAGAAAGCCATTCCAAAATTTCCCACAGCTAACACCACACAGACAGACCATTACAGGAAAACTGACGCTGCTTGCTAGCTGTGGTCATGTAACATCTTTTCATGGCTCAGTGATTTAACATTTAGAAGATGGAACTTTCACAGCACGAGCAAGTTGAAAAATAAGTAAAACCCCAGAGAGCATTTAGGCACAAACCAACTTAGATGAACGTGGATTTCTAACTTGGCCTGCTAGCTGGATGGTTTTTACATTCTGCTTGAGAAAATCTATGCTATCCCAGAGGTGGTTGTAAATTCACCAGTGCTATATGCATGTCAAAAATTCAGGAAGAGATTAGCTTTGAAAAGCGGATGTTTTTGTACATAACACCAAAGCCTGGAGCAAATGGGTGTGTGAGAAACACTTTGAGAGTTTTAAGAGGGCTAATGAGAGGAGCTGTTACTTAGACCTGAGCTTCTAGGTGACCCTGGGTGCATGGTGGGGCATCTAGGTCTTTTGCAAGTTTTCAGATGCTGGAAATGCTTTGCTGTTGTTGCTCAGTTGCTCAGTCATGTGCAGCTCTTTGTGATTCCATGAACTGCAGCACGCCAGGCTTCTTTGTCCTTCAGTATCTCCCAGTTTGTTCACACTCATGTCTACTGAGTCTGTGATGCTATTTGACAATCTCATCCTCTGCTGCCCTCTAATCCTGTTGACTTCAATCTTTCCCAGCATCAGGGTCTTTTCCAATGAGTCGGTTCTTCGCATCAGGTGGCCAAAGTATTGAACTTCAACTTCAGCATCAGAACTAATGAACATTCAGAGCTGATTCCTCTGGTTGGATCTCCTTGCAGTCTAAGGGACTCTCAAGAGCCTTCTCCTGCACCACAATTCGAAAGCATCAGTTTTTCAGAGCTCAGCCTTCTTTATGGTGCAACTCTCACATTCTCACATGACTACTGGAAAAACCATAGCTTTGACTATATGAACTTTTGTCAGCAAAGTGACAGCTCTGCTTTTTGGAAATACCTAGATCATTGTTTTTATTTTGTTCATTTCCCTTCCAGCTAATCATCTAGTATCAGAGAGCTCAGTGCATCCTAACAATGAATTCTAGCTAGTGTATCAAAATTAATCTTTCCTTAGGAGCCTCTGCTGATACGAGAATTTCTTTCCAGGATCACCTATAGCTACTTTTTATTGGGTGCCAAAAAGTGCCAAAAGATTTTATATACACAATCTCATTTTATTCTAACGACCAGAATCATTCATTCATCCACTTACCAAATATTAACTGACTGCCTCAGTCATTGATGTCAGCATACTATTCTGCAAATGAGGCATTCGGGTTTCAGAGATGGTAGGTGATGTGCTGAAAGTCACAAAGGCGGTCAGTAGGAGAGCCAAATATGAATGAACCCAGTTCCCATGCTGTCCCAAGCCATACTTCTCGGGAGTGCCAACACGGTGCGAGGAAGAAAGCTAGACTGGACTCTGCGGGTCTAAGTGCCACTTGTGCTCAGTTGAGTCTGGCTCTTTTGTGACCCCATGGACTGTGGCTCACCAGGCCCCTCTGTCCATAGAACCTCCAGAAGAGAATACTGGAGTTGGGTAGCCATTTCTTACTCCAGGGGATCTTCCTGACCCAGGGATCGAACCCACATCTCCTGCCTGAGTCTCCTGCATTGGCAGGCAGGTTCTTCACCGCTTGAACCACCTGGGAAGACCCAGGTACCACTTACTGACAAGTTATTGGTTAACACGACCTCGGAAAAGTTCTTTAATCTCTTGGGTTCCTTTCCTCATCTCCATAACAAGTTGTGAATATCTTTTTAACCCACCTTTTGGTGTTCCTGTGAGAATTAAATGCTGTAAGGTCATAATATAGAGAAATCTCACAAACATAATGTTGGGTCAAGGAAGGCAGATGTAGAGCATGCATCCTACATGATTTCATTTAGGATTTGAAAACATGCCAGATGAATAAGAAGTATGGTTGCCATTTACCTTCAGAGGGAAGAAGAAGATTGTGATTAAGAGAGGGATTTGGAGGGCTTCTGGGATTCTGAGAATGTTCTGTATTCAATTAAAAAAATACAACTTTTGAAAAAATCATAAAAGTAGGTAAAACTACTTTGAAAAAGAGTATACTCAAATATAAGGTAGTGTTCTGAATAGAGCTTCAGCTTTCCACTCCCTGCTAACCCTGATACTGCCCAGGTGTGGCTTCCCCCTACAGTGACCTGCCTGGACCTCCTTACCTCTCTGGGAAGAAACTAGTCCTGGAGAAAAGCTAGGGGCAGAGATGGGACCTGAGTGGTCTTCCAAAGACCCCCAGATCCCTGGGCTGGTATCTCTAAGGCAGCCTTCCGTTCTCTTTAAGAACATCCTTGATGAAGTCAGCCAGGCCCAACTCAAATGCTTCTAGGGATGGGGAACCCACTACTTTGCAAAACTACTCTGGCCTAAGTATAAGCTTGCGTGTTCGGTTGCTTCCAGCTCTTTCCATCCCCATGAACTGTAGCCCACCAGGTTCCTCTGTCCATGGAATTTCCCAGGCAAGAACACTGGAGTGGCTTGGCATGTCCTCCTGCGGGTGACCTTCCTGACCCAGGGGTCAAACCTGCTGCCCAACATCAAATCTTTTCCAGATAAAGAGAATACCATAAGACATCCCTTATATGCAGAATCTAAATAGAAATGATACAAATGAACTTACTTACAAAAGACAAGCAGATTCACAGACTTAGGGAAGGAATTTATGGTTGCCTATGGGGGAAGGATTGGGGAGAAGGGATAGTTAGGGAGTTCGGGATGGACATGTACACACTACCGTATTTAAAGTGGATAACCAACAAGGACCTGCTGTATGGCACAGGGAACTCTGCTCAGTGTTACGTGGCAGCCTGGATGGGAGGGGAGTTTGGGGAGATTGGGTACATGTTTATGTTTGGCTGAGTCCCTTTGCTGTCCATCTAAATCTATCACATTGCTAATGACCCATATTCCAATATGAAAACAAAAGTTAAAACAAAATCTTTCCACTTTCCTCATCTATTTCTCATACCAAGCAGTTTCCAAACCACGCTTTGCCCAGACCACCTTCAAGAGAATTTTTACTGAGCTCTTTTCTTACCCAGCATTTCTATCAGTATAATTTCTCAAAATTTCATAATTTTCTGGGTTCTCAAAATTTTCTACTTTGAATACTAAGCATTTTGCTTATGAGAAAATCCTTTTGTAAAAGAAAGTAGTACTAGTCTGTAAAATAAATAAGGACTTTAATGGAAGGAACATTCCTGGGTTTTATTATCAGAAAATGTTCCTTCTCATAGACACATGGGTTGCGCATTCAGTAGTCAGTAATATGAAAGACTCTCCTTGAAAATTTTGAGAAAAGATTTTTTTCATTCTTGTGCAGAAATTTTATTCTATAAACTCTTATATTTTCTGATAATTAATTTGTCACTGGCATATAGCTGACTTACAGTGTTTTACTTCCTGTTGTATAGTAAAGTGAGTCAGTTGTATGTGTCTCCACTCTTTTCCTGTGTAGGCCATCACAGAGTGTTTAGTATAACTCCCTGTGTTATACAGCAGGTTCTTATTACTTGTCTATTCTCTGTATAGTAGTGTGTATATGTGGAGAAGGCAATGGCACCCCACTCCAGTACTCTTGCCTGGAAAATCCCATGGATGGAGGAGCCTAGTAGGCTGCAGTCCATGGGGTCACTAAGAGTCAGACACGACTGAGCGACTTCACTTTCACTTTTCACTTTCATGCTTTGGAGAAGGAAATGGCAACCCACTCCAGTGTTCTTGCCTGGAGAATCCCAGGGATGGGGGAGCCTGGTGGGCTGCCGTCTCTGGGGTCGCACAGAGTCAGACACGACTGAAGTGACTTAGCAGCAGCAGCAGTGTGTATATGTCAATCCCAATCTCCCGCTTTATCCCTCTCCTTCCCCACCTTCCCCCTGGTAATCATAAGTTTGTTTTCTACATCTGTGACTCCATTTCCATTTTGTAAATTGGTTTATTTGTACAATTTTTTTTTAAGATTCCACATATAAGCAATATCTTATGATGTTTGTCTTTCTCTGCCTGACTTACTTCACTAAGTGTGACAATCTCTAGGTTCATCCATGTCCCTGCAAATGGTATTGTTTCATTCTTTTTTATGACTGAGAAGTGTTCTGCTATATATACACACTACCTCTTCTTTAGCCATTCCTCTGTAGAAGGACACTTAGGTTGCTTCCATGTCTTGCTGCAATGAGCACTGGGGGAAAAGATTCTTGAGAAATTTTGAATGGAAGAGCTGAGCAAAAATTCATCTGAAGGTGATCTGGGAGAAGTGTGACCACCTAACTGGAACAATTCCGTTTCTAATCTCTGATCCAGCTCTCTTCTTACCTCCCAAGTGTCCCCACTTGGAAAACAAATTACATGGTCACCCTCCCCGTAATCTCCCTGGCCAAATAAAATCATGATTAATATTTTATTATAAATCCATTCCAGTCATTTTTTATACCTATTTTACATCTTTGATCTTGATCTACATATAAAATTTTATAGTTTACTTTTACGTTTTACACTAAAACCTAGGCATTTTATGATATTACTCAAAATATTTTACAGATATTTTGAGTGGCTACATTTTTTTATTCCAATGTAGTTGATATAACCCTTATTTTTGAAAACAGTATGTTTCCAAATTTTAATATTACAAACAGCATTGCGATGAAAATCTTTGGCAGAAAACTATGCCTTCGTTTCAGATCATTTCCATCAGTAGAATCCCAGAAACAACATTTTGGAGGTGAGGATTACAAATATCACAAGTATTTGAAAGGCTCTCACATTCTCCCTGGAAAATCCCATGGACGGAGGAGCCTGGTGGGCTGCAGTCCATGGCATCTCGAAGAGTTGGACACAACTGAGCGACTTCACTTTCACTTTTCACTCTCACGCATTGGAGAAGGAAATGGCAACCCACTCCAGTGTTCTTGCCTGGAGAGTCCCAGGAACAGAAGAGCCTGGTGGCTGCTGTCTCTGGGGTCACACAGAGTGGGACACGACTGAAGCAACTTAGCAGCAGCAGCTGCAGCACATTCTCCCCTTTCCTCTCCTGAAGGCTCCAACCACTCTGTTATTCCTTCCAGCTGTGTTGAGTGTGTCTTGGTCACTGCACTTAATCTCCAGTACCAAACACTCTCATTTGTTACAGTTGTATTAATCTGGTAGGTTAAAAATAGCATCTCATTGTTATTCAAATTTCTATTTCATTGATGAGTGAGGTTGAAAAATGTTCAAATGTTTATTAGCCACTAACTAATGTGTCTGTGTTTTAAATTGTCTTTGTCCTTTTCCCCCTGTATTTACTGGGAACTTGATGGTTTTCTTATTACCTTTTGGCATGAGGTCTTTTCTTATTAAGTACATCACCCTTTGTCCTGTTCAGAGCAAGTATTTCCCCTGGTTTATTTGCTGTTAAGCAATTTTGAGAGAAAATGTAATTTGTATGTGAAATCCCCATTGATCTTTTTCTTTGTTATGTCTGCCACTCTTTTTGAGAGCTTGGAAAATTCTCACCTCAGTCTTGTGTCTCGATTTGATCCCTTCTCCTTTCCACTCCCACCTCCTATTTTCTCTGATTTATATACATTTAAACAAGCTCAATTCTTCTTGGTCAGGCACATTATGTACTGCTGGGGTTTAATAGGAAGTTTTAATTTATATTTTGTTTTGTTCTTCTGCCTGGAAATTCTATTGCTATTATTGATTGTCCATTTTAATAAGGTGCCTCTGCTTCAAAGCAGTTATACAAAAGACACAATTGGAAACCTAAATAATGAAGAATAAGTGCTTTTACTCTCACTTTATTATTCAGATAGAGGAATGCTAATTTTTATTCAAACATGAGATATGCCCCATTTTTAACTGGATAAATGTTCTAAAAAAAAACTCCTTCAACTGGGAAAATGGTAGAAATAAATTGAAGTTTTGAATTATTATTATTTTTATTATTTGAGAGGCAGTATCTGGCATAAAGAAGGTAACTCCTAGTCCAAGGGTTTCTTTGAGTTGTTAACTAAAAATTCAGTGACAAAGACTACAGTAATTTTACGATGCAAAAGGAAATGCCTAGCAAACTCTCCAGACAATAGACTATTTATCACAGTTTGCAGAGGTGGAGCAAGTACATGATTTTTTGATCCAGTTGACACATTCAATTATCTTTTAAAACTTTCAATCACAGGACTTCTCTCAGCCATTTATTGGGTATAAAAATATAATCCTTAATTACAGATATTTCATGTACCTTATATCAAAAGCCCCAACAATCCCTTCCTGAGGCATTTTGTCTTCCAGACAAACTGAGAGAAGAAAATAAATGCTTGGCAATCAAGACTTGCCAAGTGACCGTGAGGGGCAGTCAAGGAGCTGACAGCTGAAAATGTGGGGGAAAGAAATCTGTACAATGTACCCTAGGGTTTGGGTTTGCAGAGAAAATAATTTGTTGTATATCATAGTCTCACAGATGTCTGGGACTGAAAGGCACTCTGTGAACATTAATTTAGTCTATCTACCTGCTTTGAGCTGTAACCAACAGAATTTTCTGAGCCTACATGCATATCATAAAGATCAAAACGTAATATGGTGGGAAAATCAGAGGCTAGATTTGAGGTTATTTCTACCATTTCTAATAACATTTCCTTGGGTAATAATGTGTTTAACCTGAACAATCCTGGATTCTTTTCTGAATATATCAGGTTATTATACTTACCTGGCTGGGCTCTTATGGTGCCTACTAGGATACTGTTTGTGAGATGGTCTGTTCCTTGTTATTAATAACAATAAATGTCAGTCAGCCCTCCTTCACCCCTCCATACCAAGAGATTAGGAGAGACAAGTTGTCAATTAACTTCAAGGTATTTCCATATTGATCGGCCTCCTAAAGATGGGAAACCTTCCTCATGCACACCTCAAATTCTTCATCTTGTAGCTTGAGTGCTTTTCCTCTGGTTAATTAACCAGTGGAATTGTAGAACAGAGACAATCAAACTCAGGAAGATAATCTTCCATCTGATGTGTCCATAGACTTGAGAGCTGCCAACCATGTGTGGCTGAGAGACCTTTTACTCCTTCCTGTAGGCATGAAACATGAAATGGGCTGCAAGAAGACTGAACAGACAAATGTCACTCAGTCGTGTCCAACTCTCTTGTGACTCCATGGACAGTAGCCCACCAGGCTCCTCTGTCCATGAGATTTCCAGGCAAGAATACTGGAGTGGGTTCCCATTTTCTACTCCAGTATTGCTGAATAACATCTGACAAAAATCTTTTTCTTTTTCCCTTTGTATCTCATCTCTAACTCCCCTACTTCCACCTCATGTCCTCTAGTTCTATAATTCTAGCATGTCTAGCTTGTCTAAGACATGACATCTGGTTTGACATTGGATTGTTCTCTTTAAGTTGCCTCACTCATCACTGCAAGGGCCAAGGAATGAATTTTGTGAGTTTTTGCCTCCATTGTCCATGAATTATTTTGTGATAGTGAACCTGGCATTTGATCTGAGTCCTCCCTCTAATGAATATCAAGTGAAAGTGAAAGTTGCTCAGTCATGTCCGACTCTTTGTGACCCCCATGGACTATACAGACCATGGAATTCTCCAGGCCAGAATACTGGAGTGGGTAGCCTTTTCCTCCTCCAGGGGATCTTCCCAACCCAGGGATCAAAGTCAGATCTCCCACATTGCAGGCGGATTCTTTACCAGCTGAGCCACAAGGGTAGCCCAAGAATACTGGAGTAGGTAGCCTATCCCTTCTCCAGTGGATCTTCCTGAGCCAGGAATTGAACCAGGGTCTCCTGCATTACAGGTAGATTCTTTACCAGCTGAGCTATGAAGGAAGCCACGGACTATGAAAGTATTAGTCACTCAGTTGTGTCCAACTCTTTGCAACTCCATGGATGGTAGCTCACCGGGTTCCTCTCCATAGAATTCTCTAGGCAAGAATACTTGAGTGGACTACAGGCCACCAGGCCCCTCTGTCCATGGTATTCACCAGGCAAAAATACTGGAGTGGGTAGCCATTCCCTTCTCCAGGGAATCTTCCTGACCCGGGAATTGAACCCATGTCTCATTGCAGCCAGATTCTTTACCATCTGAGCCACCAGGAAGCCAAGCTGCAAGTGACTATGTTAAATGCTTTTCTGTGTTGCTTGAAATGCATAAGACTAATTTGTGTAAAGGAAAAGCCCTTTAATTTATAGGAAATATTCAGGAAAGTAGGAGGAACTTAAGAGAGCATCTTTTATCTTTCAGATTAGGAAAACTAAGACTCAGAGATGCCTAAGGAGGCCCCAAAGCCAAGAATATACAAGGTACAGCAAAGAATAAGTCACATATGGTCACATGTTTAGTTTGTGTTTCTAGAGAGCATATTAAAAAGCAGAGACATTACTTTACTGACAAAGGTCTGTCTAGTCAAAGCTATGGTTTTTCCAGTAGTAATGTATGGATGTGACAGTTGGACTGTAAAGAAAGCTGTCCATCCTAAAGGAAATCAGTCCTGAATATTCATTGGAAGAACTGATGCTAAAGCTGAAACTCCAACACTTTGGCTACCTGATGCGAAGAACTGACTGACTGGAAAAGACCCTGAGGCTGGGAAATGTTGAAGGTGGGAGGAGAAGGGGACAACAGAGGATGAGATGCTTGAATGGCCTCACTGACTTGATGGACATGAGTTTGAGCAAGCTCTGGGAGTTGGTGATGGACAAGGAAGCCTGGCATGCTGTAGTCCATGGAGTTGCAAAGAGTCAGACATGACTGAGTGAGTGAACTGAACTGAACCTAATTTGTGTTTGTCTGTCCCCAAGCTGATGCAAAGAATTTGAGCAACTCAGGTGTCTCTGAAGTCATCCTTTAAAACCAGACATCAAAGTCACTGTAAGGTTGGGAAAGCTTCACATTACTTGGGAAAGTGGCTAAGGCAGACCTTAGCCCAGAATTGGCAACCAAGCAAAAGCAGTAGAAAGAATCAATAATTATTTTTCCTCCTACTCATCAGCAGCATTATTGTCAATTACTATAACATTATTATGATAGCATGATAGTTGAAATTACCTTTCATCAAATATTCCTTTCTTTTCCTATCTTACTATAGGTGGAGATTAATCTACCCCATTGATGTTGGGGTTACCATGTGACTTGCTGTGACCAATGGAATGTTTTTCGATGTTATGGAAACAGAGACCTTAAATGTGCTTATGTATTTTGGCTTAGCTTGGTACTCAAGCGACTGCATTATGAGAAAACACGACCCAGTTAGGTATTGATTCTTAGCCTTGACCCTGAAATAAACACACAAAGAACAGAACTGAACCCAACCAACATCCTAAAGCCAAGTCCAGTTTGCCCAATTGGGCCCATAGTAATGGAATCAGCCTGCAGATTTGAACAAAAGAATAAAGGTGAGTTATTGTGAGCCACTGAGTTTGGAGGAGGCTTGTTATGCAGTATCTTTGTGGCAATTAACACTAATACATATAACTAGCCTTTGAATATTCATTGGAAAGACTGATGCTCAAGCTGAAGCTCCAATACTTCGGCCACCTGATGCGAAGAGCCAGCTCATTAGAAAAATCCTGATGCTGGGAAAGATTGAAGGCAGGAGGAGAAGGGGATGACAGAGGATGGGATTGTTGGATGGCATCACTGACTCAATGGATATGAGCTTCAGCAAACTCCAGGAGATGGTGAAGGACAGGTGCCGGGGCCCAGCCCCGGTGGATCCAGGGAATTCGAAGCGGGGACGGCGTCGGCGAGGATCAGGAAACAACTGCTTAATTAAACGTTAATTAAAGATATAAAGAGTAATGGAATAAGGATAGCTCAGTGAGGAAATTCAGTGGAGAAAAGAGGCTGAATAATTCAGCCAGAAGGTAAGAGAAAGAACGACATGGGGAGACCAAGTTTCAGTGAACAAGGCCCGCGCTTTATTTTCCAAAGTAGTTTTTATACCTTAAGTTATGCATAGAGGATAATGGGGGAAGGGGTAGAGTCAGGCAGCAAGCCAGGCTTTCTTTCTGCAAACATATCATATGCAAAAGCTTAGGTGATTTGCATCATCTTCTGGCCCGGAGGCCTGTTAACATTTTAAGACCCTTTCTTCAGAAAACTTATTTTTCTCTAAAGGTAGTAAGTCAAGCGCCACCCTCCAAAAGCATTAGATAAAGTTGCATTCCTACAGAGCAAAGGTGTGGTGGGCTATAACAAGAAAAAGAATTAACTCAAGGGTCCCAGGTTACAAACATTAAAGCTACTACTTACACCAATTATATTAATCAATACACTGCCAGGGACACAGCAGGTAAGGGATATGGAGACTTAGCAGCAAACATTGGCCCAACAAGTGAAAATCCCTTCACCAATACAATTTCTAATCAATCTTTTAACTGCTCAAAGGAATCTGTATTTAGACAGTTTAGAACATCTCATGCCTCTCACAGTTTGGAGGCTCTGAGCAATCACATGTGGCCGGAAAAACCTATTCAGGCAGGCTAGAGGACTTGCAAGGGAGTTTGTAGGTTGAAACACTGTCACACCCAGGAATTATTAACTGGAGCTGTAAGCTAACTCTTTTTTCAGAGAGAGGTAGTGGGGGACAGCCCCCCGTAAAGTCAGAGGTGTAGGTGAAAGCACAAAGCAGAAAGTAGGCAGACTCTGGTTTTGGGGGTAGATTGCTCGAGAATTTCCAGGGAGACTCCTGAGGCTTGATCCTGCCTTTGCATATGCCAAGCCTCCTTCCTCATGACCTTTGCCAGGGGCGGAGCTCACTCCCCAGAGATAGGGAAGCCTGGAGTACTGTAGTTCATGGGCTTGCAAAGAGTTGGACATGGCTGAGTGACTGAATAATAACAACAAAGCCTTTGAATATGAACTATGCAACAGACAGACTCTGTGTTCAGTGCTTTTAATCATCTCACTTCAATCTGATAATAACACCATGAGGTATGGCATTATTTAACCTTATATTACCCTATATTCACCGAACATTATATTTGTAAGATTTCTTCCTCTTATTACTTTATAGCACTTAATTCTCACAGAAACACCAAGAGGAGCTTGGGCTGCTATAACAGAATGCCATAGACTGGATGGCTTAAACAACAAACATTTATTTCTCTCAATTCTGGAGCCTGGGAAGGACAAGATCCCAATGACAAGACATCCTCATGATAGCCCCTTTTGGGCTTCCCCAGTGGATTGGCAGGAAAGAGTCTGTCTGCAGTGCAGGAGACACAGAAGATGTGGGTTCAATCCCTGAGTCAGGAAGATCCCCTGGAGGAGAGCATGGCAACCCTCTCTAGTATTTGTGCTGGGAAAATCCCATGGACAGAGGAGCCTGGCAGGCTACAGTCCATGGAGTTGCAGTAAGTCAGACACAACTGAAGCGACTGAGCAGGCACACTCATGGCAGAGTAGAGGGAGATTTGGTCTCTTACTCCTCTTCAAAGAGCACTAAATCCATCATGTGAGCTCTATCCTCATGATCTCATCTAAATCTAACTACCTCCCAAAGGCCCCAACATCAAATGCCATGATCAGGGATTAAGGATTCAACATATGAATTCTGGGGAGTCAAAAACCTTCAGTCATTGGAACTGTGATAGAAAAGCTAGTGCAGACAGAAGAGAACTCAAGGGCTCTATCTTGGTTTGCTTATTTGACATGCAGGTGGAAATATTACATGGAGACCCGAATACAGAAGTCTGGAGTTCAGAAGCTAGAAATTTGGGAATCATCAGAATATCTAACAAGGGGATAAATAAGTCCAATATTTGGAGGCTGAAATAAGGAAAAGAGCTTTAAAAAAGTAGACTGAGAGGTAAACTAAGTGAGGTTGAAGGAAAAGCAGGAGACTGATGTTTCAGAAGCCAAGGGAAGTAAATATTCGAGAAGGATGGAGGAATCCACCTCCTTGAGGTCATGGTGCTTAGTTGCTCAGTCGCGTCCGACTCTTTTGCAACCCCATGGACTGTAGCCCACCAGGCTTCTCTGTCCATGGGATTCTCCGGGCAAGAATAACCGAGTGGGTTGCCATGCCCTTCTCCAGGGGATTATCTTCCCAATTCAGGAATCAAACTCAGGTCTGGTGCATTTCAGGTGGATTCTTTACAGTCTGAGCCACCAGCGAAGCCCTAATCCACCTCCTCTAATGGTTCTAATCAGATAAGAATGAAGAAGACCTCACACTGGCTGTAGATTTAGCAATGTGATTTCATTGATGACTGTTGTGAAAACTTGTTTCCTAGAGTGGTGAGGGGAAAAGCATAAAGGGGGTTAGTCCAAGAGAGCATGGGAGTGGAGAGAGAACTGAAGAATTTTGTAATAAAATGCAAAGCAAGGTGGGGGTTAGAAGACTCAAGAGAATGAGCTTGTTGATGTTTTTGTCTTAATCATGGGAGATAAAATGACATTTTCATGCTGCCTAAAATGATCCAGAAGAGAGGAAAAACCTGATAAGGTAAGAGAGAAAGGGTGGGATTGATGGTGAAACCGGTGGTTCTGAGTGTTCTGGAGTATGGGCTCCAGTCTCATGTGGTCGGTTAGTCCTGGACCAGAACATGGATACAGGTAACTCATGGTAACAGGAGAGGAGGCAGGTGGTATCATCACAGATGGAGATAGGTTAAGGCATTAAGAGAATGAGGAAGTACTCTTCCTAGGGATTCTGTTTGCTCCACAAAAAGAGGGCAAGTCACTGGTTGAAGCTGATGATGAGGACCCTTATATTGCAGACCTGAGGAAACAAGAGAGTAAGGAATCAGTAGAAGGGATAGGATCACATGGAAGCGATGGGAGCTCAGCAAGCTTGTGAACTAGACCCTGGCCAGTCAACCTGGGTGTGTATTTTTCTCAAACCATGTTTAGCTTTTGCATAACAGGCAGGGAATTGTATTGAATTTCAGTGGGGTTTTACCAGGCAAGTTTGACACAGGATGAAGGGGCAAGAGTGTTGAGTCAATAACCCACCTGACAGACTTAGGAGATGGAAGAATGAAACAATTTCTAAGCATTTTTAACAGTCTTCTCCCAAGAATGTTTTCTTTTCTACTCAGAATAAACTGCACTGTCCTAGATGTAGAAGTAGCTTATTCAAGCCCATGTGTAATTGTTACATTTTACAATGCCATTAATAGCTTGCCTTTTCAGACAAAATGGCATAAATCTCACGTTTAATTGATAATAACCCAATTGTATCAAGGTAAATATGTCTTATAACAATATACATTATAGATGTGCTGCTAAGTAGTAGAAACTCAGAATAACTGAATGAGCTCATTTATCAATCTTCATAAAACGCAAAGGTCAAAATCATAGACAATCAAATACCCTTCTCTCAACTTCACCAGCAGCTCTTTCTTGCTTTCAAGGATATTTCTTTGAAATAAACAATGTTCGAGTATTCTTTTTTTCCTTCTTTCCTGCCTTCCTACCCTTCTATCCCTCTATCTTGCTACCTTGCCCTTCTTTCATTCCTTTCTTTTACTTTCTTCTTTTCTTCTCTCCTTCTTTCCCTCTTTCCTTCTTTCCTCTTTCTTTCTTAATATACCAATGTAATATTTTAAAGAGAAAAAAAAAAAACAAACCCAACTTGTAGAAGTTAGCTGCTCATGTGTGCTAAATCCACCACCTTTCCTCTGCTTTTCAGAGCATTATCTGATTATATCATTTCAGAACTTGGAGAGTTACCATGGAAACAGTCTCCCAACCCTTTCCTTTGAAAAGGATCCCTCCAGCCCTCAGAGAAATCACCTGCAAGTAGCCATCCAGCTGCCTTTGTTATGCTCTGTCTAAGTCTTCACCCATTATCTGCTGTCAGACTTGGGTCAAGAGCCTTGCCAATGACCTGTCAAGTGGAACAGCATCCAGAGTGGCTGGTTCAGGCTGGGCCACATCCTGCTCTCCTCCTGGCCTCCTCCTCAGGCCCCTCCTCCACCTGCCCTGGCAAGAGGTGGATTAAATCCAGGAGGGTGGGGCACAGCAAGGTTTCCTTCCTTTCAAAAACACCTGGAGGCTTTTTAAACTCCATCCTGGCTGCTAAAGAATCAAGACTCTGTCTGACAATTTCCCACGTCCCCTCCTCCATGAAACGGAGTTTCCCTCCTTATTGGTGTGCCAAAAGCAAAAGAGCATCCCCAGGCACCTGCCATTTAAACAAGAACAGATTTATTATGTTTTGCCAGAAAGATACTTGCTATAGTTGAAACAGTGCATGTGTCAGCCAGGAGGAAAGTTGCCCATAGTATTTTCCCTGGATGACCTATGAATGGATGGATTAATGGATGGAGGCTGCCTCAGTTACCCCTTATTGCCCTCTTCTTCCTCTCAGTATCCTTTCCTCCCATCCCTGTGATACAGTCTTCATCTCTGATCCAGCCTTTGCCCTCCGGTTATAATCATGAGACGAGATCAGAGATTAGTCACTTGATGGTGAGATGATATATGAACTCAGTCCCTGACATGGAGGCTCATTGTGATTTCTTTGTATGACTCACTTTTGCAAATTGAGGGGCTGGTATCTATTCCCTGTGTGATATGCTCCTATCTCACCAACTGTCAGGGAGAGGATGCCAGAGTCAGCTATGGGTGCTGCTTTGGGGACTGTCTGCATGTCTGTGGCTGACCGTGTCTCTGCAATCCTGTTTGGAGCCTCAGGACATAATTGACCTAGGATATAATAACTGGATGCCAATAAGTTGGAACTACTTGAAGAACAACTTTTCCCTTAACTTTGGTTTTGGAAACCTGAACTATTTCTTGGGTTTGGAGGTCCTTTTTAATAAAGTGGAGCTATTGCAATAAACAGGGCTTTCCTAATGGCTCAGATGATAAAGAATCTGCCTGCAATGCAGGAGACCCAGATTTGATCCCTGGGTCAGGAAGATCCCCTGGATAAGCTACGCACTCCAGTGTTCTGGCCTGGAGAATTCCATGGACAGAGGATACTGGCGGGTTACAGTCCATGGGGTTGCAAGAGTCAGACACAACTGGGCGACTAACACTCTCATTGCAACAAACAACTGAAAGAGAGAATACAACTCAGGATTGCAAATGTTTGTACCAAGTCTTTGGTTTTTGACATTTGACTGGTGACAACCTTCTCCCTCTTCTGTTTTACATCTTGAAAAGCTGATAAGAAAGTCTGAGTGTTGCCTCCTTTGACACTTATGGGAGTTTCAAAAATCCATGTAAGCCTCTTCCTGCATGAGACAACCCTCACCCTGGCCTCACTGTCTAGCCACAATAAAAATTCCAATCCAATTCTTTTTCTTGCTTAGGCCATTTTTAGAACAATCTGAAAGATATTTCCTGTGCTCCCCAGAAAGTCTCATTATGCAAATGATAAAAAGTTTTAATACCCTCTTAGCAACCCACTCTGGTGTTCTTGCCTGGAGAATTCCAGGGTGGGGGAGCCTGGTGGGCTGCCGTCTATGGGGTCGCACAGAGTCGGACACGACTGAAGCGACTTAGCAGCAGCAGCAGCAGTGAGTGTGTAGAACCAACAGTCTTGAGATCAAAGTTTTGAGTGGGAATCCATTGTGTGTGTGTGTGTGTGTGTGTGTGTGTGTGTGTGTGTGTTAATTGGAGGATAGTTGTTTTACAGTGCTATGTTGGTTTCTGCCCTACAACAATGTGAATCAGCCATTCTTGAACCTCCTCCCACCTCCCCACCCCAACCCACGCCTCTAGGCTGAGCACCAGGTTGAGCTCCCTGTGTTATCAGGCAACTTCACACTAGTTATCTATTTTACATTGTAGGTGTGTTCTCAGATGTGTCTGACTCTTTGCGACCTTGCAGACTGTAGCCTGCCAGGCTCCTCTGCCCATGAAATTTTCCAGGTAAGAATTCTAGAGTGGGGTGCCATTTCTTACTCCAGAGGATCTTCCTGACCCAGGGATCTTGACTCTCCTGCATTGGCAGGTGGATTCTTTACCACTAGCACCACCTGGGAAGCCCATCCATTCTACCTATGGTAATATATATGTTTCAATGCTACTTTCTCAATTCATTGTACCCTCTCCTTCCCCCGCTGTGTCCAAAGTCTGTTCTCTATGTCTAGATCTGTATTCCTGCCCTGAAAATAGGTTCATCCATATTTTTCTAGATTCCATATATAAATATATATATATATATATGTTAATATACAATGTTTGTTTTTCTCTTTCTGACTTGCTTCACTCTGTATAACAGGCTCTAGGTTCATCCACCTCACTAGAACTGACTCAAATTTGTCCTTCTGATGGCTGCTGCTGCTGCTGCTAAGTCACTTCAGTAGTGTCCAACTCTGTGCGACCCCATAGACGGCAGCCTACCAGGCTCCGCTGTCCCTGGGATTCTCCAGGCAAGAACTTATGATGGCTGAGCTTTTGCATAATTTCCACAGCTTTTTGTGTAACAATTTGTGTATAGGAAGAATGAGGAAACAATTTTTCAGAGCAAGAACAGAGCTGCTAAGTCACTTCAGTCGTGTCCGACTCTGTGTGACCCCATAGACAGTGGCCCACCAGGCTCCCCCGTCCCTGGGATTCTCCAGGCAAGAACACTGCAGTGGGTTGCCATTTCCTTCTCCAATGCATGAAAGTGAAAAGTGAAAGTGAAGTCGCTCAGTCGTGTCCGACTCTAGCGACCCCATGGACTGCAGCCTACCAGGCTCCTCCGTCCATGGGATTTTCTAGGCAAAAGTACTGGAGTGCGGTGCCATTGCCTTCTCCAAGAACAGAGCTACTCTAATGGTAAAATCTTGCCCATCTTTGTATCCAATGAAGAGAGAAATTGCAGGGCTAGACTGATTTAGGTTCTGTGTTCCCTGAGCCTGGACCAAACATTAGAGAGGGCACAGACTTGCCCTACAATGATTAGCCAACTCTCATCCAGTGAAAAGTCCAAAACTCCATCCTTGCAAACCATTCAAGCATCCGTTGTCTGCAGGAAGCTGGTAGAATAGACAGAGAAGGGGGCAGAGTAAGGACAATGGAAGGGAAACAAAAATGGTGGCTGGAGGGGAAATGCCAAAGTACAGACATTGAGGATGGATGCAGAGCTGGGAACAAACTCCGAATTATAAGCTACAAAGCCACTGATGACTTTTATGGGGAACTTGCAGATTCAGCTTTGGGTAAAGAGAAAGCCAAAGACTTTTAGAAGCTCTTCTTCTATCTGTAAGAGGCCATGTGTGGGACCTATGGAAAATCCCTTTTCCCATTTCATCTGGCAGGCACAGCTGGTCCTTGGCAGAGATGCTGGGGAAGACAGCAAGATAAGTGAAAGGGATGTTCAGGGGTGATACCTGGAGGTGGAGGCATCGTTCAATGATTAGAAACCTAGGCTCTAGAACCAGATTTCCTGGGTGCAAATTTTTCTCTGCCACATGCTGGTTAGGTTGGACTTTGGCAAGCTGCATAAAATGAGAAAAACTCGACTTAAATTTTTTAAAGTATTTTTAGAGAAAATAGAGTTCTCTTATAAAATGGTCAACTCACCAGGGAAATGTATATGTATGCACCTAATAATACAGCTCAAAACATTCAAAGCAAAAATTTATAGAAATACAAACAGAAATTAATACATCTATCATCAAAGTATGAGATTTTAACACAACTCTCTCAATACTGATAGCTGAAGTAGACCAAAAAAAGCAAATGAAGTACAAAAGGACATTTAAAAACACAGTTGATAAGCTCATGCTAATTTAGAGTCATTGCCAAATAACTTACTCTAATTTAAAGTGAGATTATTAACTGCGTTTTTAAACGTTTTTTTGGTATTTTATTTGCTCTTTTTTTTTTTTGTCTATTTGAACTATCAATATTGAGAGAGTTATGGCTTCCCTGATGGCTCAGAATGGTAAAGAATCTGCTGGCAACACAGGAGACCCGGGTTCAATCCCTGGGTTTGGGAAGGTCCCCTAGAGAAAGGAATGGCAATCCACTCCAGTATTCTTGCCTGGAGAATCCCATAAGCAGAGGAACTTGGCAGGCTACCATTCATAGGGTCACAGAGTCAGACACAACTGAAGCGACTTAGCACAGAATGAACATAAATAGGATTTGGCCTATCAATTTAGGAAACACACCCTTCTGCAGTACATGCAGATTATTTACAAAAATTATTTATCTACCAGGCCATAAAACAAATCTCAACAAGTACCAAAGGATAAATAACATATAAGTAAAACACATTTTCTGAGGAAAATGTATTAAAGTTGGAAGTTAAATTATAAATAAATTCAAAATCCTCATATATGTAGAAATTTAGAAAGGTATTTCTAAATAACAAATGAGTTAAACAAGGATTCATAAGTTAAGTAATACTTAGATGAAACTCCTAAAAGATGATGTAAGAGAAAACCTAGGTGAACTTGCATTTGGCAAGGACGTTTTAAATAAAGCACCAAAGGCATGATCCATAAATTTAAAAATTGATAAGTTGAACTTTATTAAAGTTATACTGACTTTATTAAAGTTTTCTGACAAAAGACTGATACCCAAATATATACAAAGTACTATTAAAATTCAGCAGTAAAAAAATAACCAATCCAATTAAAAAACCGACAAAATATCTGAACAGACATTTCACCAAAGAAGATATACAGATTGCAAAGAAGATATGAAGAGATGCTTTATATCACGTCATTAAGAAAATAGAAACTAAAACAGCAGTTTATAAGTGGCTAAAATCCCAAATAACACTGACAGCACCAAATGCTGACCATGATGTAGAGCAATATGAACTCTCATCCATTGCTGGTGGGAATGCAAAATAGTATAGCCACTTTGGAAGACTGTTTGCTGGTTTCTCACAAAACTAAACATACTCTTATTGTATGATCCAGCAACTGTTCTTTATTATTTATACAAATGAGTTGAAAACTTAAGTTCACACAAAATCCCTGACTATTTACAGTCTCTATATTCATAAGACTCTTGAGAGTCCCTTGGACTTCCAAGAGATCAATGCAGTCAATCCTAAAGGAAATCAACCCTGAATATTCATTGGAAGGACTGATGTTGAAGCTGAAACTCCAATACTTTGGCCACCTGATATGAAGAACTGACTCACTGGAAAAGACCCTGATGCTGGGAAAGATTGAGGGCAGGAGGAGAAGGGGGTGACAGAGGGTGAGATGGTTGGATGGCATCACTGACTCGATGGACATGAGTTTGAGTAAACTCTTGGAGATGGTGAAGGACAGGGAGGCCTGGTGTGCTGCAGTCCATGGGGTTGCAAACAGCTGGACATGACTGAGCTACTGAGCAACAACAAATACTCATAACTGCCGAAACTCGGAACCAATCAAGATGTCCTAAGACTTCCCTAGTTGGTCCACCTTGTTAAGAATCCACCTAGCAATGCAAGGGACACAGGTTTGATCCCTGGTCAGGGAACTAGGATCCAACATACCATGCAGCCACTAAACCCTAGCACCCCAACTGCAGCTACTCAGCCCACATGCTCCGGGGTCTGGATGCCACAATTAGAGAGCCTGTGCACCGCAACTCAGGGGTCTGTGCACTGCAATAAAAGATCACCCACGATGTAGCAAGGATCCCACGTGTTGCAACGAAGACACGACACAGCCAAAAAGGAAAAAAAGATGTCCTTCACTAGGTGAATGGGTAAAGAAACCATGATATGTTCATACTGTGGAATATTATCCAGCAAAAAATAAATAAATAAATGTGCTATCAAGCCATGAAATGACATGGAGGAGCAGTGCATATTGATAAGTGAAAGAAGCCAATCTAAAAACGCCCCACACTGGATGATTCTAACTACATGACATTCTGGAAAAGACAAAGTTACAGAGATGGAAAAAGGATTAGTGGTTGCCAGAGGTTCAGAAGGAGGAAGAGAGGGATGACTGATGGAACACAGGGAGTGAAACTAGTCTATATGAGGAAATGGTGGATACTTGTCATTATACATTTATCAAAACCCACAAAATGTACAACACAAAGAGTGAACCCTAGTGTCAGCTATGAACTTTGGTTAGTAATGTATCAATATTGGTTCAGCAATTGTGACAGAAGCATCGCCCTAATGCAAGATGTCAATAATAGTGGGAATTGTGTGGGGGATGGGGAATTAAGTATATATGGAAACTCTCTGTACTCTTCATTCAGTTTTTCTGTAAATCTGTAACTGCTTTCGAAAATAAAGTCTGTTAATTTTTTAAAAAATTACATCTGAAGCTTATGTCACATTTCTATTAGACAGCATTGGTATAAAGTCTCTCAGTTCAGTTCAGTTGCTCAGTCGTGTCCGACTCTTTGCAACCGCATGAACGCAGCACGCCAGGCCTCCCTGTCCATCACCAACTCCCGGAGTCCACACAAACCCATGTGCATCAAGTTGGTGATGCCATCCAACCATTTCATCCTCTGTTATCCCCTTCCCCTCCTGCCCTCAATCTTTCCCAGCATCAGGGTCTTTTTCCAATGAGTCAGCTCTTAGCATCAGGTGGCCAAAATATTGGAGTTTCAGCTTCAACATCAGTCCTTCCAATGAACACCCAGGACTGATCTCCTTTAGGATGGACTGCTTGGATCTCCTTGCAGTCCAAGGGACTCTCAAGAGTCTTCTCCAACACCACAGTTCAAAAGCATCAATTCTTCAGCGCTCAGCTTTCTTTATGGTCCAACTCTCGCATCCATACATGACCACTGGAAAAACCATGGCCTTGACTAGATGGACCTTTGTTGGCAAAGTAATGTCTCTGCTTTTTGATATGCTCTCTAGGTTGGTGATAACTTTCCTTCTAGTCAGTGTAATAACAAATTAAATATATAAGAATTAGAAAGGAATAAATAAAAATTTTACTTTATTGATAATAGAATTATCTATATAACCTCTCCCCCAAACTATAGACAAATTATTGGAAGTAATAAGATAGTTGAAGTTGGAAGTACAGAAAAATCACAACACAGAAGTGAATTTTTATTCCACTCTGAAGAACAATTAGAAAATGTAATGAAAAGAATATTCTGCTTAAAAGGATGACAAAAATTTAGCATAGATCTTTTTTTTTTCTGAGAGCCATTGAAGAAGACTAGAATAAATATAGAGATATACCATCTTTGTGTGTAGAAAGGCTTAGCATCACAAAGATGCCAATTTTTATTAGCTGTTGTCATGCTCGATCTCTGAATATATGACTGGTGGTTGTTGTTTAGCCACCAAGTTGTGTACTATTCCTGGGACCCCAGGGACTGTAGCCCACCAGGTTCCTCTGTCCATGGAATTTTCCAGGCAAGAATACTGGAATAGATTGCCGTTTCCTTCTCCCGGAGATCTTCCTGACCCAGGGATTGAACCCACGTCTCCTGTATTGGCAGGCAGATTCTTCATCACTGAGCCAGCAAGGAAGCCCATGTGATTGGCACTGTTTGGTTATTTTCAACATGCTTGTACGTACAGTTAATTCTTACAAGATTATCTTCATTTTACAGATGATTCCCACTCAGTAAGATTAAGGAATTAATACAAGGATTTATTAGTGCTGGCAAGTGGCTAAGCTAAGAGAATATCTAGGCCTGATTCAAGAGACTATCCCTTTGTTTCAAGAAATCTGCCTTGAGCTCTTAACATGGCTTTGCAAAGCTAGAAACATGGCTCTCATCCTTCATTTCACGCCTCCCATCTCCCCCACAGCCAATATTCCTTATGCTCTGTCAATTTTATCTCTTCATATTTTCCAAATTTTCGATTGCTCTCCATCTTCCATGGGAATAACTTTCATTAACTTAAATGTTCATTTCTTGCCTATAAATGCAACATTTTCTAATGAGTCCCTAACCTATTCATCCTCTATGTTGTAGCCAGAATGATCTGAAATCCAAATTTGATCATCTGCATGAACCCTTTTAGCACCTTCTCACTGTACTCAAGGCTTCCCAGGTGGTGCTGTTGGTAAAGAATCCACCTGCCAGCGTAGGAGATGCAAGAGATGCAGTTTCAATTCCTGGGTCAAGATCTCCTGGAGTAGGAAATGGCAACCACTCCAGTATTCTTACCTGGAAAATTCCATGGACAAGAGGAGCCTGGTGGGCCACAGTCTATGGGGTCGCAAAGAGTTGGACATGACTGAGCATGCATACACATTTCACTCAAGACAGAAATTTCTTAACAAATGATTTCATGGCAATTCTAGGCACTTCTAGGTCAAAAATATTTCTCTAACCTCATGTCTAGTTGCTCCACTCTGGAGCTTTTATGATCTTCCTTAATTTGTACTAAGCTATCTCTTGCTTCAACATCCATTTATTTTCCTTTTTCCCTGCTTCTCTTAACTTCTCTGGTTTCCAACGTTTACCCCTTTAGGTTCTCAACATAAATCCTCTGGCATTAGCCTAGGGATAACATCCTTCAGAAAGTCCTCTTTAACGCCTCAGCTTTCAAGAAAACCCATCTTCACTTTTGCTCTCATCTCACTGTTTTGTAATTCATCGTTAACTTTATCTCACGACCACTACACTTGGCTTCATGAGGGCAGAGAACTTGACTGGCACACAGTAAGAGCTAAATACTTTTATGTTAATTTTTTAGCTTTCACTTACAAACCAAAGGAGTACCAGTTAAACACTGAAAGGAAGATGTCACAGTTGATAATACATATAACCATTAATACTATATTGCCTTAATCTGGTAGGTCATTAGTAAGTAGGCATTAAGGAAATGTACTAAAAAATGTAAAGTCTACAAGGAGTCAGAGCCCAAGATAATATTAGTAATGACTGATAATCATTCAAGATGATATTGATAAAACCCCGACAGCATATGAAAGAGAGACTGAATGAGCAGCTCAGAATTTTTCAGGACATTAAATCAAGGGAATTTTCCAGTCTCTGCTTCTGACAAAGAGATTTAGAATTAAAGCAGCCTTCACTGCCAGAATAATGAAAATAAAGAGCCGTAATCATTGTTAGCCATATTATCTGTGGTTCCTGCCTCAGAAAAGCTTCATGAGACACTAAAAATAAAAGAAAACACATTGGCCTGTCAGATTCAAAGGCTTCCCATGGAGAAGATGAATTCCTTGACACCGTGGGAAGGTCTGGGGAGAGGACTTATGAATACCTGGATGACTGACAGGAAGTGGTTAGCGCATTTCCCCCTGACATCTGCATTGCATTTAGCCTCATTATATTGAGTTTTATGTGGATAAAAGGCTGACGAGACATTGTAGAAAATTGGGTGGCATTTCTGGATTTAAATGTGTGTGTGTATGTGTGTGTTTTTAAAGGAACTCATATGGGGACATTTCCCAGCCTATTCATCTCTTTGTTAACACTGGAAAAATGTATTTGGCTTAAGTATTTTAACTACAAAATGGAAAAATTTTAACCACTATCATTTGGAGAACAGACAGCATTTAAAAATTGGCATTGTTTCTTTGTGCCCAAGAAAGAATCTGAAGCACACTTCTGGGTGTTTTTCTAAATTCTTACATTGCTCACCCCTTCATAAGAAGCTACTGCTTCCTAGAAATGGAGAGAGGAGGTCTGGGCTAAGCTTATTTTCCTTCAAGCCTGATAAACTGATGAATTCAAATTCAAACCTTCAGGCCAGATCCAAAAATGTAATCAGTGGTGAGAGTACATCATCAAAAACAGAACAATTGAGTTGAGAGATTCATTCTTTTGGATTTTTATTTTATTTTATTTTATTTTTAAACTTTACAAATTGTATTAGTTTTGCCAAATATCAAAATGAATCTGCCACAGGTATACATGTGTTCCCCATCCTGAACCCTCCTCCCTCCTCCCTCCCCATACCATCCCTCTGGGTCGTCCCAGTGCACCAGCCCCAAGCATCCAGTATCGTGCATCGAACCTGGACTGGCATCTCGTTTCATACATGATATTATACATGTTTCAATGTCATTCTCCCAAATCTTCCCACCCTCTCCCTCTGCAACAGAGTCCATAAGACTGTTCTATACATCAGTGTCTCTTTTGCTGTCTCATATATAGGGTTATTGTTAGCATCTTTCTAAATTCCATATATATGCGTTAGTATACCATATTGGTGTTTTTCCTTCTGGCTTACTTCACTCTGTATAATAGGCTCCAGTTTCATCCACCTCATTAGAACTGATTCAAATGTATTCTTTTTAATGGCTGAGTAATACTCCATTGTGTATATGTACCACAGCTTTCTTATCCATTCATCTGCTGATGGACATCTAGGTTGCTTCTGTGTCCTGGCTATTATAAACAGTGCTGCAAGAGAAAAAGTTAACAATGAAAACAAATATTTCGTTTCAGGGATCCTTGTGCTTGTAATGTTAAATGAATGCTTTAAATTGGAAACGCTTAGTATATATCATGATGTTACTCAACTGTAGATGTCAAATGCAGGTGAATCTGAGGTTGCTTGGTGGAGGTTTTAGGAATACAAAAAAATTCATTGTTCTCTTTCAGTCTCCCTTTCCTTCTCTATAAAAGTGGCAATTATCTAAGTAGCTGTTTAAGAATTTTATTATGTTTTATTGATTTGAATTCAATTATATTCATTGACATTATAAACTGAAGAAATTGTGAAAAAAAATTGTGTTCTAAAAACCAGTTGGAAAATATAACATAAAAAGATTCCATGACAATAGCAAACTGTGTTGCTGTTGTTGTTCAGTTACTAAGTCATACCTGACTCTTGGCAACCCCATAGACTGCAGCATACCAGGCCCCTCTGTCCTCTGCTATCTCCCAAAGATTGCTCAAGTTCATGTCCATTGAGTCAGTGATGCTATCTAACCATCTCATCCTCTGCCACCCTCTTCTCTTTTGTCTTCAGTCTTTCCCAGCATCGTGTTTTTTTTCCAATGAGTCGACTCTTCTCATCAGTTGTTGAGAGCTTCAGCATTAGCATCAGTCCCTGAATATTCAGGGTTGATTTCCTTTTGGACCGACTGATTTGATCTCTAGAGAATACTTATAAAGCTCGAGGAAAGTAACACAGACCTATGTGAAGAAAATTATTAAACCCTACTACAATGGCACCCCACTCCAGTACACTTGCCTGGAAAATCCCATGGATGGAGGAGCCTGGTGGGCTGCAATCCATGGAGTCGCTAGGAGTCGGACATGACTGAGCGACTTCACTTTCTCTTTTCACTTTCATGCATTGGAGAAGGAAATGGCAACCCATTCCAGTGTTCTTGCCTGGAGAATCCCAGGGATGGGGGAGCCTGGTGTGCTGCTGTCTCTGGGGTCACACAGAGTCGGACATGACTGAATTGACTTAGCATAGCATAGCATAGCATAGCATAGTCATAAAACAACATCTAAGAAAAAGGAGATGCAAATTATATTTCTGGATGGAAATACTCAATATTAAAAAGTATATAGTTCAAATTGATTTGTAAATTCAGTTCAAGTCTATTAAGAATCCCAATGGGATGTTTCATAAAATTTAAATAACTCTATCTTTTATCTGGAGGAGTCAAAGCACAGAATTAGCCAAGGTATTTTAAAAAAAAGCTTCTGTATTAATAAAACCACCCTCATTATTAACAAAAAGATGGATGAACAAATCAACAAATAAAGCTAAAAATCCAAGAAACAGACTCATGTCTACTTTAAACTTAGCATAAGATAAAAATGGCAATTCAATTTTAATTCAAAGTTGGATAACTTATTGAATCAGTTCAGTTCAGTCGCTCAGTCTTGTCTGACTCTTTGTGCCCCATGGACTGCAGCAAGCCAGGTTTACCTGTTCATCACCAACTCCTGGAGCTTGCTCAAACTTATGTCCATTGAGTCTGTAGCTCATTCCAACCATCTCATCTATATTCTGTCATCCCCTTATCCTCCAGCCTTCAATCTTTCCTAGCATCAGGGTCATTTCCAATGAGTCAGTCCTTCACACCAGGTAGCCAAAGTATTGGAATTTCAGCTTCATCATCAGTCCTTCCAATGAATATTCAGGACTGATTTCCTTTAGAATTCACTGGTTGTATCTCCTTGCAGTCTAAGGGACTTTCAAGAGTCTTCTCCAACACCACAGTTCAAAAGCATCATTTCTTTGGTGCTCAGCTTTCTTTATAACTCTTTATAAGAGTTATAAAGTGTTCTTTCCAACTCTCACATCCATACACTAATACTGGAAAAACCATAGCTTTGACTAGACAGACCTTTGTTGGCAAAGCAATGTCTCTGCTTTTTAATATGCTGTGTGGTCATAACTTTTCTTCCAAGGAGCAAGTATCTTTTAATTTCATGGCTGCAATCACCATCTGCATCACAATCACCATCACTCTGATTTTGGAGTCCAAGAAACTAAAGTCTCTCACTGTTTCCACTGTGTCCCTATCTATTTGTCATGAAGTGATGGGACCAGATGCCATGATCTTAGTTTTCTGATTGTTGAGTTTTAAGCCAACTTTTTCACTCTTCTCTTTCACTTACATCAACAGGCTCTTTAGTTCTTCTTCGCTTTCTGCCATAAAAGTAGTGTCATCTGCATATCTGAGGTTACTGATATTTCTCCTGGCAGTCTTGACTCCAGCTTGTGCTTCATCCAGCCCAGCATTTTGCAGGATGTACTCTGCATGTAAGTTAAATAAGTATAGTGACAGTACACAGCCTTGACGTACTCCTTTCCCGATTTGGAAACAGTCCGTTGTTCCACATCCAATTCTAATTGTTGCTTCTTGACCTGCACACAGAATTTCAGGAGGCAGGTCAGGTGGTCTGGTATTCCCATCTCCTTAAGAATTTACCACAGTTTATTGTGATCCATAGTTAAAGGCTTTGGCATTGTCAATAAAGCAGAAGGAGATATTTTTCTGGAACTCTTTTGCTTTTGTGATGATCCAGCAGATGTTGGCAATTTGATCTCTGGTTCCTCTGCCTTCTCTAAATCCAGCTTGAATATCTGGAAGTTCTCTTTTCACGTACTGTTGAAGCCTGACTTGGAGAATTTTGAGCATTACTTTGCTAACATGTGAGATGAGTGCAATTGTCCAGTAGTTTGAACATTCTTTGGCATTGCCTTTCTTTGGTATTGGGATGAAAACTGACCTTTTCCAGCCCTGTGGCCACTGCAACGTTTCCCAAATTTGCTGGCATATTGAGTGCAGCACTTTCAAAGCATCATCGTTTAAGATTTGAAATAGTTCAACTGGAATTCCATCACCTGCACTAGCTTTGTTCATAGTGATGCTTCCTAAGGCCCACTTGACTTCGCATTCCAGGATGTCTGACTCTAGGTGAGTGATCACACCATCATGATTATCTGGGTTGTGAAGATCTTTTTTTGTATAGTTCATGTATTCCTGCCACCTCTTCTTAATATCTTCTTCTTCTATTAGATCCATACCATTTCTGTCCTTTATTGAGCTCATCTTTGCATGAAACGTTCCCTTGGTATCTCTAATTTTCTTGATGAGATCTCTAGTCTTTCCCATTCTATTATCTTCCTCTATTTGTTTGCATTGATCACTGAGGAAGGCTTTCTTATCTTTCCTTGCTATTCTTTGGAACTATGCATGCAAATGGGCATATCTTTCCTTTTCTCCCTTGCCTTTAGCTTCTCTTCTTTTCTCAGCTATATGTAAGGCCTCCTCAGACAACCATTTTGCCTTTTTGCATTTCTTTTTCTTGGGGATGGTCTTGTTCACTGCCTCTTGTACAATGTCACAAACCTCCATCCATAGTTCTTCAGGGACTCTGTCTATCAGATCTGATCCCTTGAATCTACTTGTCACTTCCACTGTACAATCATAAGGGATTTGATTTAGGTCATATATGAATGGTCTAGTGGTTTTCCCCACTTTCTTCAATTTAAGTCTGAATTTGGCAATAAGGAGTTCATGATCTTAGCCACAGTCAGCTCCCAGTCTTGTTTTGCTAGCTGTATAGAGCTTCTCCATCCTTGGCTGCAAAGAATATAATCAATCTGATTTTGGTATTGACCATCTGGGTGACGTCCATGTGTAGAGTCTTCTCTTGTGTTGTTGGAAGAGGATGTTTGCTATGACCAGTGTGTTTTCTTGGCAAAACTCTGTTAGCCTTTAACCTACTTCATTTTGTACTCCAAGGCCAAATTTGCCTCTTATTCCAGGTATCTCTTGACTTCCTACTTTTGCATTCCAGTCCCCTATAATGAAAAAACATCTTTTTTGGGTGTTAGTTCTAGAAGGTCTTGTAGGTCTTCATAGAACCATTCAACTTCAGCTTCTTCAGCATTACTGGTTGGGGCATAGACTTGGATTACTGTGATATTGAATATTTGCCTTGGAAATGAACAGAGATCATTCTGTCATTTTTGAGATTGTATTCAAGTACTGCATTTTGGACTCTTTTGTTTATTATGATGGCTACTCCAACTCTTCTAAGGGATTCTTGCCCATTGTAGTAGATATAATGGTCACCTGAGTTAAATACATAGTCCATGGAATCCTCCAGGATAGAATACTGGAGTGGGTAGCCTTTCCCTTCTCCAGGGGATCTTCCCAACCCAGGGATTAAACCCAGGTCTCCTGTGTTGCAGGCAGATTCTTTACCAGCTGAGCCGCAAGGGAAGCCCAAGAATCCTGGAGTGGGTATCCTATCCCTTCTCCAGCGGATCTTCCTGACCTAGGAATAGAACTGGGCTTTCTGCATTGCAAGCAGATTCCTTACCAGCTGAGCTATGAGGGAGACCAAATACCAAGATGCAGCTTCTTGAAACTGCTAAACTTCGAGGATGAAACATAAATCTTCCAACCAACCAGATAGAAAACTCCTATCACATCAAGGAGAAAAAAGTTCAAGTTAACCTCATATTTCTTCACCAAAAACAGCCAATACCAGGTAACAGTGGAGTGATGTTCAACAAGACCCAAGTAAAGAACCTGCCTACCAGTGTAGGAGACTTAAGAGATGCGGGTTCAATTCCTGGGTTGGAAAGATTCCCTGGAGGAGGACATGTCAACCCATTCCAGTATTCTTGCCTAGAGAATTCCATGGACAGAGGAGCCTGGGGGACTATAGTCCATGGGATCATGCAGAGTCAGACCACGACTGAAGCAACTTAGCACAAACACACATGCAAGGAAAAAAATGGTGTAAGAACTAATTGAAACCATAAATGATATGAAATTAAAAGAATTATGAGATATAAACTACTGTGCATAAAGTACACAACAAAGATATTGATACATTGTACAGCATAGGGAAATACAGCCATTATTTTATAATAACTTTAAATGCAGTATAATCTATAAAAATATTGAATCACTGTATTGTATACCTAAAATGAATATAATATTGTAAATCAACTATTACTTCAATGAAAAAAAATGTTGTCTGAGAAAAACTAATCTTACTACCTTACTCAGACTTATTATAGTATTACTGAAATTAAAAGACACTTACTCCTCGGAAGGAAAGTTATGACCAACTTAGATAGCATATTCAAAAGCAGAGACATTACTTTGCCAACAAAGGTTCGTCTACTCAAGGCTATGGTTTTTCCTGTGGTCATGTATGGATGTGAGAGTTGGACTGTGAAGAAGGCTGAGTGCCAAAGAATTGATGCTTTTGAACTGTGGTGTTGGAGAAGACTCTTGAGAGTCCCTTGGACTGCAAGGAGAACCAACCAGTCCATTCTGAAGGAGATCAGCCCTGGGATTTCTTTGGAAGGAATGATGCTAAAGCTGAAACTCCAGTACTTTGGCCACCTCATGCGAAGAGTTGACTCTTTGGAAAAGACTCTGATGCTGGGAGGGATTGGGGGCAAGAGGAGAAGGGTATGACAGAGGATGAGATGGCTGGATGGCATCACTGACTCAATGGACATGAGTCTGGGTGAACTCCGGGAGTTGGTGATGGACAGGGAGGCCTGGCGTGCTGCGATTCTTGGGGTCGCAAAGAGTCGGACACGACTGAGCGACTGATCTGATCTGATCTGACTTAAAATTTTATTATATTTGTATAGTAAATATAGTCACAAGGGTTAAAGATATAAATTATATTAAAACGTATCCACTAATGAGTTTTGCTTCCACTACTTTTTCCGTTTACCTTATTCTACTTTCATTTTGGGAACTTTTGTGAGTTTTTAAAACTCTTCCCAGTATTTCTTTATGTGAAATCAATAAATGCAGCAGTCATTTTTATTTTACTCCCTCAGCCATAAAATGTAGCTGTCTGTACACATTTTTGGCACCTTGCATTTTTTGCATGATAGTATATGTTAAAGATGTTTCCATATCAGTACATATGGAATCTTCATTCCTATTTCATACCTGTGGATCATTGCATAAGCACATGGACCAGACACTTTTAAAAAGAGAATTTAAAATTTTATAAAAGTTAGCATTCCTCTTTGTGAAGATGATTCATGTCTCCAATTAATTAGGTCTTATTTTCTCTCAATAAAATTTTCCTAGAAATCTCATATGCATCTATTAACTTACCTAATCTATGGCACTTGTTATTTTTTATGCTGTTGTGAATGATATCTTTCCCAAAAAACTGCCCTATGGGGGTAGAATTAACCTATTAAAAGCTGTAGATATTTAGTGCATACAACTGGGTGTGTTTGAGATACACTTGCGAAACCATCACCACACTCACTGCCATAAACTTTTCCATCACCTCCAGAAGTTTCTTCCTGTTCCCTTTATTTGTTGTTCTGCTTGTTTTGCTTTTCCTTTTGTGGTGAAAGCATTTTATGTAAAGTACCCCCTTAGCAAAGTTCTAAGATTACAATGTGGTTAACCACAGGTCATGGGTCATATCGTAGACTTCTAGAACTTACCTCGCGTAACTGAAACTTGTACCTTTTGACCACAACTACTCAGCTCTTCCTTCCTCCAGATCCTGGTAACCACTACTCCACTCTTAGCTTCTCTGATTTAGGCTATTTTAGATTCCTCGTATAAATAAGACTGTGCAGTATTTATCTTCCTGTGACTTGCTTCATTCAACATAACGTCTTCCAGATCCAGTCATGTGGTTGAAAATGGCGGGATTTTCTTCCTTATCAGGTTGAGGGACCCTCCACTGTGCATCTATACCACATTTTAAAAACTCACTCCTCTATCCATGCACAGTTAGGCTGTTTCCATACCTTGGCTATTGTGAATATTGCTGCAATGAATGTGAAAGTGCAGATATCTGCTCAAGATCAAGATTTCCAATTCCTTTGGATATACTGCCAGAAGTGGGATGGAAATATATTTGATTTTTTTTAAGGAATCTTCATACTGTTATCATAATAGCCGCATCAATTTACATTCCCACCAAGAGTTGATAAGAGTTCCGTTTCTTCCACATCTTGCAAACATTTATTGCTTGGTTTCCTTTTTATAATAGTCATTCTCGCAAGCGCGAGGTGATAGTATCCATTCAGGTGAAAGGATAAACAAATGGACCACATCCATGCAAAGGAGAATATAATTCAGTCACAGAAAGGAATAAAGTACTGGTACAACATGGATGAACCTCAGAAACATTATGCTAGTGAAAGGAGTCAGACACAAAAGGTCACATATTATGATTCCTTATATATGAAATATCCAGGATATTGAGACAGAAATGAATTAGGACTGCTGAAAGGGGGAAATGATGTGTGATTAGGGCTGTAGGGTGATTTTATTGGATGATGAGATTTTTTGAAAGTAGAAAGAGATGTTAATAGCACAACACTGTAAATACACAAGATACCTCTGAACTGAACATGTTAGAATGATGAATTACATTATGTAGACTTTATACCAATAAAAAGAAAATAAAACAAAGTAAATTAATAAGGCGAGGAACTTCCCCGGCGGTCCGGTGGTCAGAGCTTTGCTTTCTAATGCAAATTGGGTTCCATCCCTGGTCTGGGAAGATCCCACATGCTTCAGGGCCAAAAAACCAAAATGCAAAACAGAAGCAATATTGTAAAAAAAATTCAATGAAGACTTAAAAAGTGGCCCACATTAAAAAAAAAATCTTTAAAAAAATATGATGAATAACCAACATAATTTTAAGGGCACGAAGCAGAATCCACAAATGTCACTAATGTTGTTCTACCATTGGCCAAAATATAGTGATATAGCCACACCCACATTCAAGAGAAGTTGGGAAATGTAGTTCTTAGCTGAGTGGTCACATATGCAACTAAAATTTATTGCCAGAGTATCGTAGTGTGGGATGACTGAAAGCAAGAAGGGAAACTGGATGCAAGGAGACAACAGCTCTTACCTTGTCTTTATAAAAACCTGCTGAAAACAACAAGGAACAATGAGTGCACACTAACATTTTGGCTATTTCCAACAACTTTCTTGGATCCGAAAGTTTAAATCGTCCGTCTTCCAGATGAATGTTGCCAAGTATTTTACCCCAATGTTTCCCTTCAACAAACAAGAGTCATCAAGTTTGTAGCCTTAAGTATCTGTTTTCTTGCATCCTGTTGTCTGACTGTTGAATCAACAGCAGATATTTTAGTTTGTGTTATAACAGCACCCCAGTTCTGATATTTCTCAGTCAATAGGAATAGATCTTATATCAAAGATCTATTATCTTTGATACAAAGATATCTAAAGATACAAAGATCTTGTATCTTTAAATCTTGTATCAAAGAAACACAAATAAAATGCAAGTGGACAGAATTTATTCCACAAGGTCCTCTAGTGACCAGAGATGGAAACTCAACACGATTTCCATCATTGGGTCTGAGACAATTGCTCTGACTTTCCTGACTTACAGTGTTGAAATCACCATATCTACATTTTACTCATTGAAGACACAGAAAGAACACAGGAATACGAAGCAACTTTGTGTTTAAAGATACAAAGTTGAAGGTGCACATACTCCTTCTGCTTATATCCTGTTGATCAAAATCTAGTCACAAGGCCATAATTAGCAAAGACAGAAACTGACAAATATTACTAATGGTAATGCCATATGACAGAATTGTGAAGGGGACCTCGTAATAAGAGGAAGAAAGTCATAGTGGATACTGGAGGATAGAAGCAGTAAAGCATGCACATAAAATTCCTAGAAACATGATGAAAAAATGTAAAGTATATAATTTCCAATGAGTAAAGAAAAAACATAGAATAATGAAAATTATTCATCAGTCTAACAGAAATCAAGAAATGAAAAGAAACATTTAAGGGTGGAAGCAACTGAAAAGCACAAAATAAGATGGTGAAAATAGGTTCAAATGTATCAATAATTATAGATGATATAACAATAACAAACTTGGCAGATACAAAACAAATATTGAGGAAATGAGTAAAAAAATTAACCTTGTTCAATGTTTAAAAGAGAAACAGAACATAAAAACTTAGAATAGTTGAAATTAAAGAATGAAGAATAATCAACCAGTTAAGTTCTAACCAGTAGGAAGCTAATCTACCTGTATTAATAGCAACCTAAGGAGGCCTGAAGGCAAGCAGTACTAAATAGAAGTAAAACTGACAGTTACAAATGTCAAAGCTTAAATTCATGGAGAAGATATTTAAACTTGTATGGATCAACAATTTAGCTTCAAAATATATATAAAAGAAAATGTTGAAGGAATCACAAGAGGAATTGTCAAAGTTGCCATTGTGTTGGAGAATTTGGCTACCCTCTCAGTAGCTAATAGACCAAAAGAACTAAAATCAGTGGAGATGCAAAAGTTTTGATCAACACAAAGAACATGCTTAATTAATGGACTTTAAAATTTTCACTATTCAGTGCAAAAAGCCAAGTGACTAAAGAATAATAGAGTGTTATTATACACATATAATTATGGGAAGTTCAAAAGCTTGCAAAGCCAACAAAAATGTTTAGAAAATCAATCATGTTGTAAAACTAGAATAAAAAAAAACAAATAAATTGAAAGACACATTTTAATTTTAGATTGTATCTACTTATTCCCTCTAATGAAAGATGGGATAATTGCATCTATACACTGCTCACTTCCTTTTTTTACCTCATATGTTTTCAAGCTTCCAAATGTTAATGTTCTATTCTGCAAGCAATGTATGAGAAAGACAAGCTCTCTGTCTTTTGTGACACTTGGTTCATCCAGTTTCAATAAAGTCAAACCACAGAATATTCCAAGGCTAGGCTTTGATGGCTCTTATACCTCTATCAGTTCAGTTCAGTTCAGTCGCTCAGTCGTGTCCAACTCTTTGCTACCCCATGAATCACAGCCCGCCAGGCCTCCCTGTCCATCACCAACTCCCGGAGTTCACTCAGACTCACGTCCATCGAGTCAGTGATGCCATCCAGCCATCTCATCCTCTGCCGTCCCCTTCTCCTCCTGCCCCCAATCCCTCCCAGCATCAGAGTCTTTTCCAATGAGTCAGCTCTTCGCATGAGGTGGCCAAAGTACTGGAGTTTCAGCTTTAGCATCATTCCTTCCAAAGAAATCCCAGGGCTGATCTCCTTCAGAATGGACTGGTTGGATCTCCTTGCAGTCCAAGGGACTCTCAAGAGTCTTCTCCAACACCACAGTTCAAAAGCATCAATTCTAAGAATGTCAAATTGATTGGCAAGGTGTTACAAAGAGGTGGTATATTCCTGGACTCATATTACTGGACTCATACATTCCTGGACTCCTGCTCTGGAGAGTACCTTCCACTTACTGTGCAAGAAAAGCAAGAAAAACCTTATTCCAAAAAGTGAATAATTTAAAAGGAGAAATATGGTATTATCTATTATGATATACATGTAGTAGAAACTTGGTTTGAATGATAGTGCTAATGTAAAAAGAGTATTTCTAACAATGTAGAGGTGTCCCAATCCCACGTGGATTTGAATCCACTAGGAGAGACAAACTCCACGGCACTGGAAGGCTAGGAATTATGCTGTCTCAAGTTGGGTTGTTGTTGCTGTTTAATTCCTAAGTCATGCCGAATTGTTTTGTGACCCTATTGACTGTAGTCTGCCAGACTCAACTGTGCATGGGATTTCCCAGGATACTGTAGTGGGCTGCCATTTCCTTCTCCAGGGAATCTTCCTGGCCCAAGGATCAAACCAGCATCTCCTGCTTGGCAGGTGGATTCTTTACCACTCAGTCACCTGGAAAGCCCCTCAAGTTGGATACTGCTAAGTCACCTCAGTTGTGTCCAACTCTGTGCAACCCCATAGATGGCAGCCCAACAGGCTCCCCGTCCCTGGGATTCTCCAGGCAAGAACACTGGAGTGGGTTGCCACTTCCTTCTCCAATGCATGAAAGTGAAAAGTGAAAGTGAAGTCGCTCAGTCGTGTCCGACCCTCAGCAACCCCATGGACTGAAGCCTTCCAGGCTCCTCCGTCCATGGGATTTTCCAGGCAAGAGTACTGGAGTGGGGTACCATTGCCTTGGATACCACTCCTTAATTTCCCACTGTTTCCAGCCTCCCTAGCAGCTGGGAGTGGATAATAAGAAAATGGAAATCACTGGGTGAATCTTAAAATCAGCTCATCTAGTGAAGGAGGGTGTCCTTTGAGTCTCCCCCTTCCTTTTTCATTTCTTTTGACTCCAATGTTTCAGTGGAATGATGGATTGGCTCTTACAGTCTACCAAGACAACCTTCAAGTGTGTCTTTCTCCATTTCAAAGACAGGAAATCTGAAAACAACTTTCTCCATATCTCCTTGAAGCTGTGGTTCTGGATACAGTGAATGTTCAACCCATCTAATGCATAAGTGGAAAATCTGGAAGGCAGAAATAAAGCCAAGTGCTGCTCGTATTGTTTTTGTTGGCAAGCCCGATTGTGTGGGATCTAGTTATGCCGGAGAAGCATTAGCCAAAGACCTCACTTCCAGTCACTGAAGTCGTGGGTGCAGGCGTAGCAGAAACAGCTTGGTTTTGAGGACACCAACGGTGGTACAAGCTTCCCAATCATGGCAGCTTTGTGATTATGTGACTTCCTGCAATTGAATTTCCTTTCTTGTTGTGCAGTGGCCATGTGGCACTGGAGGCAGCAAGTGGGGCGGCAGCTTTAAACCAGGCAAACAGCTTCTTGATCAAAGAAGGGATAGCAAAAGAAAAAAGAGGAGCAGCTCCCTTGATGGCCCAGTTCTTTCATGTGATTTTGGGAGTTATTCCAGAAATCTTAACCCAGAGTTAAGGTTAAGAGTTTGTTTTTTCAGCCTTACCTATGATTCTCCAAGCCCTTTCAGTTCAGTTCAGTTCAGTTCAGTCACTCAGTCGTGTCCGACTCTTTGTGACACCATAAATCGCAGCACGCCAGGCCTCCCTGTCCATCACCAACTCCCGGAGTTCACTCAGACTCATGTCCATCGAGTCAGTGATGCCATCCAGCCATCTCATCCTCTGTCATCCCCTTCTCCTCCTGCCCCCAATCCCTCCCAGCATCAGAGTCTTTCCCAATGAGTCAACTCTTGACATGAGGTGGCCAAAGTACTGGAGTTTCAGCTTTAGCATCATTCCTTCCAAAGAAATCCCAGGGGTGATCTCCTTCAGAATGGACTGGTTGGATCTCCTTGCAGTCCAAGGGACTCTCAAGAGTCTTCTCCAACACCGCAGTTCAAAAGCATCAATTCTTCAGCGCTCAGCTTTCTTCACAGTCCAACTCTCACATCCATACATGACTACTGGGAAAACCATAGCCTTGACTAGATGGACCTTTGTTGGCAAAGTAATGTCTCTGCTTTTGAATATGCTATTGTTGGTCATAACTATCTAGGTTGGTCATAACTTTCCTTCCAAGGAGTAAGTGTCTTTTAATTTCATGGCTGCAGTCACCATCTGCAGTGATTTTGGAGCCCCCCAAAAATAGAGTCTGACACTGTTTCCACTGTTTCCCCATCTATTTCCCATGAAGTGATGGGACCAGATGCCATGATCTTCATTTTCTGAATGTTGAGCTTTAAGCCAACCTTTTCACTCTCCCCTTTCACTTTCATCAAGAGGCTTTTTAGTTCCTCTTCACTTTCTGCCATAAGGGTGGTGTCATCTGCATATCTGAGGTTATTGATATTTCTCCTGGCAATCTGGATTCCAGCTTGTGCTTCTTCCAGCCCAGCGTTTCTCATGATGCACTCTGCATATAAGTTAAATAAGCAGGGTGACAGTATACAGCCTTGACGTACTCCTTTTCCCTTTTAGTACTCTCTAATATAACCATTTGTATGTAAAGTACCTAAAGTGGGTTCAGTTACCTACAACTGGAAACTGATTAATGCAAATGTAATGTGATGGGAAGAAACTGATCAGTTATCTTGGACCACGATGCAACTGTAGAGACAGAATTTGCAGCCAAAGATTGTGAAATAGAAAGGGGAAAGAAATTTGCGTGCCTAAGGAACCCCTGCTTTAGCTCTTCACTGTCTATCTCTGAAATATTTTTTGTTTTAAACATGCAACATACTTCCTTAATTTATCTTACTTCAGCTCTCTACTTCTTGCAGCCAAATGAATTCCTTTTGTATGACATTCATTTTAGCTATTTTTATATTGATTTTATCAATCAGATCTTTTCTCACTATTTTTCATAACTGGTTATTACCAACAAAAATAAAAATTATTAACCTTTATTTATTATTGCATCCACCTGCATTACAGAGGTCTCCTATTCATACTAGTAATTTTATGGTATATTCTCTTTCATTGTATTTCTGCTCCAATCCATCAGGAAAATGAAGGAAAAGCTAAAAGCCCAGGATATGTTATATAATCCAATATTTTAAATTTCTCATATAAATCTGGCCTGAAATAGTCTTTGATTTTTATATAACCTCAGATTTATTTTACTATGTAAAAATATATCCAAACATTTATGTGCTTATTTTATTAAAAACAATTCCACATTGTTAGTAAGACACACTCAATATTTATAAAATATTGCTTTTGGTTACAGCTGTCCTATTAAATTAGTAAGATAAAAATATTTCCTACCTTCTCTTGCTGAATTACAGATGGCTCACCTTCCAAAGAATTAAGTACCTGTTTCACTTCTTTCAGTAAATGAAATAACTGCAAAATTGATTTTTGGAGAAACTTCTGATGATAAAATGACTACTTCCAATGCACGTTGTTGTCCTTTGGATGCAGTGTAGTGGATAGAGAGGCAGGGAACCGAGCATCTCCTGTTCAATCACACCAGGTTCTGTCCCTTTGCCACATCACCAGCGTCTCTGGACCACAACTTGTTAATAAGGAAATGCACCCTTTCCAGCTCTAATCTTCTGTAGTTCATAGATACACTCTGAATGTACATTTTTAGCAAAGAATCAGACTTTTTTTTTTAATTGGAGGATAATTGCTTTACAATATCATGTTGGTTTCTGCCATACAGCAATGTGAATCAGCCATAAATATACATATGTCCCCTCCCTCTTGAACCTTCCTCCCACCCCAAACCCTATCCCCACCGTCTAGGTTGTCACAGAGCACCTGCTTGAGTTCCCTGTGTTATACGGCAACTTCTTACTAGCTATCTGTTCCGCATGTGGTAATGTAGTACTTCAATGCACCTCTCTCAATTTGTCCACACTCTCCTTTCCCCACTGTGTTCAGGCAGTTTTGTTTTTGTTTTTTTAATTAAATAAATACAAGAGCAAAAATGTAAAATGAATTCTAAAATATCTCCACCAGATTACACTTCCTTCAATGTTAAGGGTGATTTTCTTCTTCACAGTTGGAAGTTTTTGAAATTGAGATACATTTTATAATCAGATGTACGCTTAATATGGTAGCTCTTTCTCCTAACCTCTCCATCTCCCAAATAAATTCTTGCTATAACAGTGGTATAGCATATATTCAGTGGAGGAAGAAATGGCAACCCACCCCTGTGTTCTTGCCTGGAAAATCCCATGGACAAAGAGGCTTAGTGGGCTATGGTTTGTGGGGTCACAAAGAATTGGACATGACTTCATATATGACTTCATACATGTGTGATACGTTCAGTAACCTCTAGGAATCTAGGAAAAACAAAATAGGCACCAGGGTCAGATTCCCACATGAACTTATATACAGCTGTGCATGGGGTCAGGGGCTCACCAGTGTCTATGTCAATTGGGTTACATGGGAATAGGGTGAGGGGAGAAGTCTTCCTGGAAAAATATGTTGGGCAGATGCCTGTAGTCAGGGTCAGGGGGAAGATGGGTGGGCCCCGAGCCATGCTGTGTGGGTCTCCAGGTGAGGAGTTGTAACACAGCTGGGGAGAGGAACTCCTGTCCTACCTCTAGGGATAACATGTCCCTGCTTTACTGCTGTGCCTGGCCAGTCTCCACTGTTCTGGTGATGATCTCAGAAACTGTGGCAAAGCCCCAGAGGGACCACAGTGCCCGGAAAGTATGGTGATTATCAGTGGAACAGCACAGAAGATGCGGCTCCTTGGTGGAATCAGAGTAGGACCCAGTAGAGAAGACTGTGTGATAGAACCCCAGGGAAGCCATTATAAGTGGAGTGAGTTTAAACATGAGATCCTATGAAGAAGTGGCGACTGTGAGCCTGTGAGGTCTGACTATTAATATTAATGTGACTTCATCCAAACTCATAGACTAGGGAAATATTTTGGAATAGATGTACATAAATACACACAAACATTTTTATCTCTCTCTCTGTCTCTCTCTTTATATATATATATAATATTTATATGTAGGTATATGGTGGTGGTGGTGGTTTAGTCACTAAGTCATGGCCAACTCCTGCGACCCCATGCACTATAGCCCACCAGGCTCCTCTGTCCATGGATTTTCCAGGAAAAAATACTAAAGTGTGTGTGTATATATATAAATATATATACATCTCTCTCTCTCTCTCTCTCTATATATATATATATATATATATATATATATATTTTAAATATAGGTATATGGTGGTGGTGGTTTAGTCACTAAGAAGGCAATGGCAGCCTACTCCAGTACTCTTGCCTGGAAAATTCCATGGATGGAGGAGCCTGGTAGGCTGCAGTCCATGGGGTTGCTAAGAGTTGGACATGACTGAGCGATTTCACTTTCACTTTTCACTTTCTTGCATTGGAGAAAGAAATGGCAACCCACTCCAGTGTTCTTGCCTGGAAAATCCCAGGGGCAGGGGAGCCTGGTGGGCTGCCGTCTATGGGGTTGCACAGAGTCGGACATGACTGAAGCGACTTAGCAGCAGCAGCAGCAGCAACATGGCCAACTCCTGCAACCCCATGCACTATAGCCCACCAGGCTCCTCTGTCCATGGGATTTCCCAGGCAAAAATACTAAGGTGGATTGCCATTTCCTTCTCTAGGGGATCTTTCTGACCCAAGTATCAAACCCAGATCTCCTACATTGCAGACAGATTTTTTTAACATCTGAGTCACCAGGGAAGCCCCATGTATGAATATATGGAATAACAAAACCATTCTCACCAACCATGCAAAAATTAAGAAATAAAATAGTCTTTGCTTAGTATTTAATTAGGACTTTCTTATGAGTGCTAATCTCAAGATTTCTCTCAACTCTAAGGGAGACCTGGAGTTGAGTTTGAGTCAAATCTAATGAGCTACATCACACTACTTAACAAAATGTTATGAATTGGGTAGAGGGAAGGGGTTGTCCTGTGAAGGAGGGGTCAAGAAGAGACAGAAGGGGCAAGCTTCATGAAAGAAGGACTCAAGGAATTTGAGTAACACAGATATAAAATATTCATTTTTAAGTCATCTGGGATGTAAGTCATTTGCTCCTCTTTCCACATCCAAATGTGTCACATGATATCTGCCACACAAGCTATTGTTTTGTAGAAATCAAGAAAGGATTTGAATTTCCTTTGTTACCACAATGTAAATTTAATAAACAGACATATGAACAATAATTCAGAAGAATCAAAAAATTAGGGCCAGAAGGTATCATGAGAATTCAAGGCCCTGGTATCCACAGACATTTTGGAAAGGGCATTGAGCTCAATAAGAAATTGAGCTTATCTAAGGTAAGTCTTAAGGGGGTGAAGCAACCTTTATAGGAAGAGATGGATGTAGGCATAGGTGTAGGTAGGTGATGTGACTACTTGGATTGCCCAGGACAGTTCCAGTTATTCTCTGTTGCCCTTAAATCTTGTCTATTTTTGCATTTGTTCCAAGTGTTTCATTTTCTAGTCAAATATGCTGTTCTGTGAAAAGTATATTCACATATTGTTCTGAAGCGTGAAGAGCCAACTCATTGGAAAAGGCCCTGATCCTGGGAAAGATTGAAGGCAAAAGAAAAAGGGGATGACAGGGGATGAGACGGTTGGATGGCATCACCAACTCGATGGACATGAGTTTGGGCAAACTCCAGGAGATGGTGAAGGGCAGGGAATTCTGGTCTGCTGCAGTTCATAGGGTCACAAAGAGTCAGACACGATTTAGTGACTGAGCAACAACTGAAGCATGACTTGTCCTTTAGATCAAAGGAAAATGACAAAGTTTAGATCATTTAGACACTTCTAAAATAATTTTATTTATCTTAAATCCTTTTCTACTTGTAATAAAATAAGACAACAGCTGTTTACCGTGCCAGTACAATTAACAGGATGAGAACTTCACAAACATGAGATGCTTTAAATAAAAAATTAGGTTGATTTCATAAGTGGTTCAATTTTTCTGTTTAGTTTATGAAATGGTAACAAAACATTTTGAAGCTCTTCCTGTCACTAAAGTGAAACACCTGAAATTTTTGTAAAATGTGTTGTTAAATTCAATTTTAGAAATTCAACGGGGAGAAAAAGTTATTCAGGCAATGATAATACAAATACAAATTTTAGTGGAGGATGGCATTGTAAAAAATAGTATTGTTCTAAATTAAGGGACCTATTTGAATTGGCTGTGGTGAAAATAATCCATAATTATTTCCAGATAAGCAGTGATACTTCCTCAATCACAAAGAAGATGGAGCTGACATCACTGATAAATATTTTACACGTCCACACGGTAAACAAGCCACATGATTTTGAATATGAAGTTGAATTAGAATCTATTTCAGCATGGAAGTTGTGCTTTCGCTTTCTAATGCTCACCAGAAGCCACATTTGAGAAATGTACGGATCTTAGATCTTTTTTTTTTTTAATCAAATAAAGTGAACTAAAACACTATGGAGCATTTTTGTAAGTGAGTTTCTTAATTTTGTTTGTACTGTTTATTAAGACTTACAACTAGCATTTCAGATCTCTTCATGTCACCATGCTATGACCACAATCCGGAGCCGCAACACCATGAAACATGCCCTACCCCACCAGTTCCCCACCTTCCAGAGCTGCTTTAAATTATCTAGCCCAGGCCCTAAAACCCTTTAAATATCTTTCTCTAATTTCTCCATTTTGAGTCAACACCAAGGCTTTTGTCATGGTGCTAGTCTCCCACCCTGCAAAAGGTCTAATAAACTCAACATCACTTCATCGATGGGTAATTTAAACTTTGACTTATCAAGTTGAAATTAAATTTTCCCTTATTGTATTGTGCTCACTTTATCTCTCTTCATCTATATTCTGGTATTATCAATTAGGTCCATATGTTTCTGTTTCTTTTATGAAAAATATTTTCCCCAAAATTACTCTCACTGCTTTGAAAAATCAACTGTAATGCATGCCAACAAAGTTTTCTTTCAGTTTATCCTTTCCAGGTCAGAAGGTTTTATTTTAAAGAAACACCTGGTCCTCCTTACTCTGGAATAATATATTTAAGTAGTAGGTAGGGCTCACCAGGTGGCTCAGTGGTAAAGCATCTGCTTGCCAATGCAGGAGATGAGAAGATGTGGGTTTGATCCCTGGGTCAGGAAGATCCCCTGGAGAAGGAAATGGCAACCTGCTCCAGTGTTCTTGCCTGGGAAATCCCGCGGTCAGGGGGGCCTGGCAGGCTGCAGCCTATGGGGTCACAAAGAGTCAGACACAGCCGAGCACACGCGCATCTAAGTGGTAGACACTGCAGCCGTATTCACAGCAGCCATGATATGGGAACAACCTAATCGTCCATCAGTGGGTGAAGAGATAAAAAAGATGTGATATCTATACACAACAGAATATTATTAAGCTATGAGAAAGGAGGAAATCTTGCACTTATTAATATAACAATATGGATGGACCTTAAGGGCATTACGCTAAATGAAATAGGTTAGAGAAAGACAAGTACTGTATGATCTCACAATGAGATTGGATTTCAGATATGTGAAATCCAAATAATCTGAATTTATGGAAACATCAGAATGCTGGTTATCAAGGACTGGAGGCATGGGAGAAGGGAAACTGGGAGAAATTATCTTAGCCCACAAACTTTCGACTAGCAGTTAAGTAAGTTCCAGAAGTCTAATGCACAGCATAGTGATTATAGACAATGCCATATTCATAACCTTCAAAATTTCTAAGAGACTTACACCTTAATTATTCTTACCACAAAGAAGAACTGATAATTACATGACATGATAAGTGTCTTAGCTAATGCTAGCTCCTTAAGGTAATCCTGTTGCAAAATTTGATATATAAATGATGTATAAATACATCAAATCAGAACATTGTACACCTTAAATCTAAACTATGTTACGAATCAATTACATCTCAATAAAGAAATATTTAAGCAACAAGGGAACATTAAAAAGCCAAAAGTTTCATAGGTTTACACAGCTAAGAATGCCATCATTAATTGTACTTTATATCCTATAATCGGGATGCCCAGCAGTGCCTGGGCTCTGTTCTTTAGATCAAAATGAGACTGCTTTTTGGCATTCGGTGGCAGCGCTGTGCTGTGATGTAAGGCCCAAGATTAAGGCTCCATATGTTGTGCTACCTTGATATCTGATAAAACTGGGAGGGTTTTGTGTTGTGGTTGTTGTTCAGTTGCTAAGTTGTGTCTGACTCTTTGCAGTCCCCCAGACTGCAGCATGCCAGGCTCTCCTTTCAGTCAGTATCTCCTGAAGTTTGCTCAGACTCATGTCCATTAAGTCAGTGATACCATCCAACCATCTCATCCTCTGCCATCCCTTTCTCCTTCTGCCTTCAATCTTTCCCAACATCAGGGTCTTTTACAATGAGTCAGCTCTTCAGTTCAAGTGGCCAAAGTACTGGAGCTTCAGCTTCAGCATCAGTCCTTCAGTGAATATTCAGGACTGATTTCCTTTAGGATGATTGGATCACCTTGCAGCCCAAGGGACTCTCAAGAGTCTTCTCCAGGACCACAGTTCAAAAGCATCAGTTTTTCAGTGTTCAACCAATTCCCCTCCCATTCCGTTCCTATGGATAACGTCTTCTCGCCAAACACCCCTCCTTATCATGGGGCCCAGACACAGAGCCTAATTGTTCCTGAGTAGCAGGCTTCAGTTCCCTGCCAGCCCACAGAATTATTCAAGCAAATCAGTCTCATTCTCTTGTGGGAACCGTGGAGCACCTCACCGTCTTGATACTACAAAGCCTGCCTCCACAGCCCCTCCTCCTGTACGGCCCTGTATAGCCCTGCATGCTGTATGAAGTCTTCCACTCCCAGGCTGTGAGTTCATGTAACTAATACACTGCAGCCAATCTCAACCGTCCAGGGTCACATGTCATGTATTCAAGCCACCTCCATAACCCTGGAGTGAAAATCCCACCCACCAATGGGAGGAAGAGGAGGAATGCATAAAAGCATGCATTCTCTGTATCAGGTAAATTTCCTTAAAAGGGGTGCAATAGGCTGGTTCTAGGGTTTTGAGATAAAAGCAAACCCCCCAAAGTACCACTCTGGTTTCCATGAGACCCAACCAACACAAACCTAATATTGAAGACAGAAAGTGGCTTTGGATGTAAATACCAGGATTTCAAGCCCTTGGAATCAATGAACTGTTTCAATTACACTTCTAAAAGAGAACACAAGGGTAAGGACAGGCTTCCAAACCAGGCAACATAGATTCTGCAACATTTCAAAGCAGATGAGATCATCTTTGATCACAGACCAGGTGGGCACCAGGCCCCACTGAGCATCTCACTATTTCCTCTTGTCCATGGCCCCGCCTTCTCCTACATCCACCTTCATATACACAGCCCCTGTGGTGCTTTTTAGGAGTAAATAGAACTCTCAGTGTGAGAAATCAGCCTCAGGAGATCTAGATTTCAATTATCCTTGCCACGGATCACCTTTGTCACTGTGGTTAAGTAACTGGGAGTGAGGCGCTCTTAGACAAAGACAGCAAACGCACCAGCTGATGATACAGGTGCCTGGTGCTCCTGCAATTGACCTCCCAGGTATCTCACACTACACTTCGGTGCGTGAGACAAGGAAGAAGAGGGTATGAGGGCTAATGCACAGAAACCCGCTTTATGCATGTCAGAGATTGCCGAGAATGCAATCCAAAGCAATGTGACTTCTGGCCTCAGGGGTGCTCTCTGAAAGTCTAAATGCGCTCACCAAACAGGTGCCATAGTGCTTAGTAGCAATAAGAACATGCAAGCAGATTCTCAGCTTCTTTATGACCTGTGAGCTTGCTGTTTTCTACTTGACCTCCAGCAGTTGTCTACCAGGGGCTTCCGAGGAGATGCTAGCGGTAAAGAATCCACCTGCCAAAGCAAGAGATATCAGAGATGCGGGTTCGATCCTTGGGTCAGGACAATCCCCTGGAGTACGGAATGACAACCGACTCCAGCGTTCTTGCCTGGATAATTCCATGGACAGAGGAGTCCAGCAGGCTACAGTCAATGGGGCTGCACAATTATCTACAAATGGACTGAGAATGGAGTGAGGCTTCTCAGGACATGTTAACCTCCAAGGAGCTAGGATAAAAATCCCTTTGTGGACACTGTTCTTTCCATGTTATTTGGAAAGATTGTCCCAGGATTAAACTTAAGCTGCCTCCACTAAGATTCATCACGCTGGCATGTCAATTGTGTTGACTCTCGTCCTAGAAACAGCATTTCCCATCAGTATCACACAGACAGCAGATCCCTGGGCCTCACATAATGAATATCTAGGTGCTAGAGATAGTGAACAAGACACAGTGTCCCCTCCACAAGGACAGACAGAAACAGTCGGTTATAAAACTGTGTTGTGACAGGCCAAGGACAGAATGCTATGGAGCACTTGAGAGAGAACTTTGCCCAAAACTCAGAGCCAGGAAAGACTTCCTAAGGGAGGGCTAATTTGAGGCTGAAAGGTAGTTAGGTGTTAGCAAAGAATCAGGCTAGACATGTCCATTTTTCCAGAAGTGGGATCAATGTGTGCTTAGGCCTGGAGGTGTCAAATACCATCTATTTCTATGTCAATGACACACACCATCTCTAACTCCTTCCAAAATGGACATCATCACTCTTTAAATCTGTTCCTCATCTTGAATGTGTAAAAAACTTAAACACTAGTAGAATAAAAAGAAAGGGGATGTAAATCCTATAAACCACAAATGCGAGAAAACCTAAAAAGGAACTTGAACGTTTTGCAAAGTCAAGAAGTGCAAAACAATAAAGGAGCATAAGACCTCAGAAACAAAGCAGGAAAACACAGCCGGATTAACATCCAGTATATCAATGATGGCAAGAGAGTGAGTTTAAAAAACAAGTTCTCTTAAGTTGGGGAAAAATAAACAACCTGCTAATAAGCTGTTTATGGAAATATGCATAAGGTAAATTGACATGAAGTCTGAAAGAAAAAGGGTTAGCCAAAATACACCAAACAAATATAAACTAATTTTTTAAAAAGGCATGAGAGACAGGATTAGGCAAGGTAGAATTAAAGCAGCCAGATATAAAAGAGGAAAAGGATCATTTTGTATTGATAAAAGGTATAATACCAAGAAATCAAAGCCACAATGAACCCTGAAGCATCAAACAATTGTGCATTAAAACGTGTAAAGCAAAACTGCTAGAAATACAAGAATTTGATGAAGCTGTAATTAAGGTGGGAAACGTTTAAACAGTTCTCTCTAAATCTGACAGTAAACAAAATTAAAGAAGTTTGAAGATATACTTCATTTAGACACAATTACAAGGAACTGAAAGCTTATTTAAGATTAATTTGTCCTCAACAAGAAGCCAAACCCAATTCAAAAATGAGCAAAAGACTTGGATAGACCATGCTCCAAAGAAGATATACAAACAGCCAATAAGCACCTGAAAAGATGCATGACATCATTAGCCATTAGAGAAATGCAAATCAAAAAGCAATTATCCTCCAATCAAAAATAAATTAAAAAAATATGTTTTACAAAAAAATGCAAACAATTTTCAAGATGTCTCCAATCAAGTAGGTTGTCAAACACTTTCAGTACTTTGTGTATGAGTTTGGTTAGTATTTTCTTCTTTAGTATCCATTTTATAAACTGTTTAGAGTGAATCTCTTAAGTCTTCAGTGTCTCCATCAATAAAATGAATGACAAAACTTTGAAATCTTAGAATAAAGCAAATACCAAAGATTTAAAAAAACAAACAAACAAAAAAAAACCGTACAAGATATCACTTCTAGGCCCTGAACCTTTCATACTTAAGTATTGGACTTATTATTAATAAAATCAAGTAATAGAACACCATGGAACTGGATTTGTCAATAAAAAATAATCGTGCGAATGTATGTCAATTCTCTTGACATTCCAGGGTGTGTGTGTGTGCTCAGCTGCTCACTTGTGTCCTACTCTTTGTGACCACATGGACTGTAGCCTGCCAGGCTCCTCTGCCCATGGAATTTTCCAGGCAAGAATACTGGAGAGGGGTGCCGTGCCCTCCTCCAGAGGATCTTTCTGACCCAGAGATTGAACCCCTGTCTCTTGCATCTTCTGCATTGACAGGTGGATTCCTTACCACTTACACCACCTGAGAGACCCAGGTTGCTACATACAATGAACAAATTCTTGGGCCCCTAAGAATTCCAGGTTGGACAAGGAAATTTGCTTTCATTTTGTACCATGCATAGCAATGATTTGTTTACCAGAACTTGTCAACTCTTTAACGTGAGGAATCCTCACCCTATTTTAAAGGTGAAGAAATATACACGGAGAAGTCAAGTGCATTGCCCAAGGACCCACACCCAGTGAATGAGTGTGAGAGATAGGTTGGGATCTAACCTTCCCTTATACCAAAATTGAGCCTTTTCCAACCATTTCATGATGCTGTCCTCGATTAGAGGGAAAGTCAGGAGACAAACATTGTTAGATGTGACAGTAAGTGATTATAGAAATTGTAAACATGTTAAAAATGGAAAAACAAGAAAGAGCAGGAGGAGAGAGGGGAGGAAGAGGAGAAAGTCTGCACTTGCCCCTAACTCTCAGAGACCGCTACTGCTCGCCCAGGGTGACTCACCATTCATCATCTCGTTTCAGCCTCACAAACAGAGCATCCCCTGAAGTAGAACGACTATTATCCTCATTTTCCAGATGGTAAAATAGTAACTATGGAATTTAAATAACTTGCCAAAGTCTCATAACTAAAAAGTAGGGGACCGGGGGCAAAATATTATCATAATACAAAAAAAAAAAGCAATATTTGGAAATCCCTTAGACCTAAAAACAGGCAAATCAAAAGTAGGTTTTCCTTTGCTTTGTTTATTCTTTCTCTTCCCTAAGCAACCAGCATCTCTGGGACAGTCTTGGTGCTGTTTTTCTGGGTCACCTCTGTCTAGATGGCCACTGTGCAACGAAATGATGGGCCAGCCTCATCTTAGGGGTCTATGAAGGCGTCTGTACCAAGACAAGCTAGAAGGAACTCTAGACTTTGCTATTCTCATCAAGTGTGCTCACCTCAACCCAGTGATGTGAGCTTAATAGTAACAATAGCTACATTTAGCGAGACTGATGCTAGGACTGGCTGTCCTCTGTCTAACATAATTCTTAGCATTGTCTTTGAATACAGATGTGGCCAAGGCTTCAGGAGTCTCCCAGAATCTGTGCTGTCTTTGTCTTCTGAGGCATGCAGCTAGACAACCTTGTCCAGCCCCCTTACATCTATTAATAGAAGTGGCCATGTGATGAGTTTTTGACAGCGGACCAGCCACAAAGGTGGTGTGTTGTTGAGACTGATGTGCCTTCTCCACTTTCTTTCTCTTTTCCCAGCAGCCTTTCCTCATCTATAGGCTGAATTTAGAGGATGATACGGTTCTAGAAGATCATAGAGACAAATAGTGAAAGGTGCCTGGACCCTTGAATGACCACATGGAGCTGAGCTCCTCCCCAACTGCTCACATTGGCCTGGACATGAGAAATAAACTTTCACTGTACTAAGCCCCTAAGACTAAAGAATGTTTCTTGTGGTACATGTTTCTTGAGGTACATGTTTCTTGAGGTAACATTATTAACCTCAACCACAGCAGTGGGTATCATTATTCCCATTTTGCACATATGATAACAATAGTTGGAATTAATTGAATATTTATTATGCACTAGACATTCTAATTTAGTCTATTACCATCCCTGTTTTACAGCCTTCCTTGGTGGCTTAGATGGTCAAGAATTGTCCTGCAATGCGGGAGAATTGGGTTTGATCCCTGGGTTGGAAAGATCCCCTGGAGAAGGAAATAGCTACCCACTCCAGTATTCTGATCTGGAGAATTCCAAGGGCAGAGGAGCCTGACAGGCTACAGTTTTTGGGGTTGCAGAGTTGGACATGACTGAGAAACTTTATCATCTCTGGAGTCCACCAGGCTCCTCTGTCCATGGGATTTTCCAGGAAAGAATACTGGAATGGGTTGCTATTTCCTTCTCTAGGGGATCTTCCTGACCCAGGGATCAAAGCCCCATTTTCTGCATTGGCAGGCAGATTCTTTACCACTGAGCTACCTGGGGAGCCCTTAAGGGTGGTCAGACTCAACCTAAATGGAGTGGATGTGTGTGTGTGTGTGTGCATTAGTTACTTAGTCGTCTCCGACTCTTTGCAACCGCATAGACGGCAGCCCACCAGGCCCCTCCATCCATGGGATTCTCCAGGCAAGCATATTGGAGTGGGTTGCCATTTCCTTATCCAAAAGGAACTATAGAAAGAAAGAAAGAAATTGAAGTCACTCAGTCGTGTCCGACTCTTTGCAACCCCATGGACTGTAGCCTACCAGGCTCCCCCATCCATGGAATTTTCCAGGCAAGAGTACTGGAGTAGGTTGCCAGTGGATGAATGGTTTCTTATCACCCATTTCCTACTGCATCACAAAAGGCTTTTGAGTTTGAAGCTTGAAGAGTTAAAGCTCATGGTATTTCAGTCACCAGAAATGGGATTGGTAACCCTTAAGCTGGAGAAAGAAATGGCAACCCACTCCAGTATTCTGGCTTAGAGAATCCCATGGACAGAGGACCTCTTTGGGCTGCTCCATGGGGCTGCACAGAGTCGGACACAACTGAAGTGCCTTAGCATACACGCATGCATTGGAGAAGGAACTGGCAACCCACTCCAGTATTCTTGCCTGGAGCATCCCAGGGACAGAGGAGCCTGGTGGGCTGCCATCTATGGAATCACACAGAGTCGGACACAACTGAAGCGACTTAGCAGCAGCAGCAGCAGCAGCAGCCCTTAAGCTGCTGTCACAGGTAGGGAAAAGTTTAGGGAGGATGCTAACAATGTTGGCCTTAGGATAGGGGTGATACTTCATTATTTTATCTCAACACCTTTATTCCACCACTTGGTAAACTTATACATAAAGAAATAAACTAAAAAAAAAAAAAAATGATAGCCCTGGATAAATGACAGCTGTAAACTTCATAAGGCTATGATAAAAAGAAGGTAACTAGATCTTTCTGGGAATTTTATCCTACTGAAGTTGCTCTAAATTGTTCAACAGGCCCAACTAATTTGGATGCTTCCACAGCTGTAGTAAGTACTAGTTTCCTCTGGCGTATTTTTGTAGGCAAGTGAGTAGCTAGAAACAGGTGGCTCAGTGGTGAAGAATCCACGTCCAGTGCAGAAGACATGGATTTGATCCCTGAGTTGGAACAATCCCCTGGAGCAGGAAATGGCAACCCACTCCACTATTCTTGCTTGGGAAATCCCACGGACAGTGGAGGCTGGTGGGCTACAATCACAAAGAGTCAGACACAACTGAGTGACTGAGCATGCATGCAGGAGTAGTTGGAAACAGGAGATATCCATGAGCAATATCTGCTGAAAGAGGAAGACTGACCTGTTGCCCCTCCACTCTCCTGCAGGAGACTCACCCCTGAGGCTGGCCCATCCAAGGTCCCACTCATCCTCCTGGTAGCACGCATTCACCTTTAGGGTGGCATGACTATTTCTTGTTGGCTTCTTAACTGTTATTCTAACTTCCTAACACATTTTTGGCTAATGTTGAAAATCACAATAACTCTTAAAACTGTTGACATCGATTACGGAGGAAAAAAGTCAACAAATGTAGTTCTGGCACTTATCAGTCATGTAATAAGTCGTATAAAGCCAAACTCATAACTCTGGCTGCCATTTTTCTACTAGTGAGATGAAATCATTGGAGTAGTCTCCAAGGATGCCTAATGTCCAGTGAGTGAATTTATATTTAAATGTGAATGGAGGATGTGAGAGGAAAGTGTAATGGGAGGATGGAGAGAGGTCAGGAACCCAGTACAGGGAAGAGGCACTTGAGTGCTATTACATAGTTCTTGCAAAACGCCAGCCTGGAGTTGCCCCTTCCTTTGGCCAGCATCATGGGAATTGTTAAGAGTTCCAGCTAATTCAGTGATTACATAGTTCCTTTATTTGGAATACAACATTTGTGATATTTTTTTCCAAAGTTCACATAAAATTTTATCAGGAGGACAGAGGGGAGAATACGGGTACTATTTGGGGGTCTCTCCATGGAACAGATAGATTTTGACTTCAGCCATACCATGTCTGTTTGTGGGCTCCATATTCTATGTCATGACATGTGACTCTGAGATTTAGAGGTGTATCTTTTCTCCAAGCCTTTCCTGATTTCCTTTGATAGCATATGTAATTAGCTATTTCCCTTCCCTATTAAATTCTGCATATTATCACCACCACTCTGGCTAAATCAGACTCAAGAGGCCAACATTATGAAACAAGGATTGGGAAATCTGTCTTCATTAAATAAGAAACAGAATAATTGAGAGGGTCAAGATGGAAAAACAAACCACAGCTGGGGGATGCTAATAAGAATCAATTGCCTACTTTTGCAAACATTTAGAATTTAAATCAAAGGCATGCCAAGTTATACTATTTCCAATTCTTTTGGAAACTGTTTCCTTACACAGCATTACAAAACCCTTCTCAAGTTTGGAATGTGACCCAAGAGACTTAGAATAGTTCCTGTCCTATCAATAAATAAGGATGTCACAGTCAGCAGCAATTCCAGAAGATCATGGCATCTGGTCCCATCACTTCATGGCAAATAGATGGGGAAACAGTGGCTGACTTTATTTTGGGGTGCTCTAAAATCACTGCAGATGGTGACTTCAGCCATGAAATTAAAAGACACTTACTCCTTGGAAGGAAAGTTATGACCAACCTGGATAGCATATTAAAAAGCAGAGATATTACTTTGCCAACAAAGGTCCGTCTAGTCAAGGCTATGGTTTTCCCAGTAGTCATGTATGGATGTGAGATTTGGACTGTGAAGAAAGCTGAGCACCGAAGAATTGATACTTTTGAACTGTGGTGTTGGAGAAGACTCTTGAGAGTCCTTTGGACTGTGAGGAGATCCAAGCAGTCCATTTTGAAGGAGATCAGTCCTGGGTGTTCATTGGAAGGACTGATGCTGAAGCTGAAACTCCAATACTTTGGCCACCTGATATGAAGAGCTGACTCATTGGAAAAGACCCTGATGCTGGGAGGAATTGGGGGCAGGAGGAGAAGGGGACAACAGAGGATGAGATGGCTGGATGGCATCACTGACTCTATGGACATGGGTTTGGGTGAACTCCGGGAGTTGGTGATGGACAGGGAGGCCTGGTGTGCTGCGGTTCATGGGGTTGTAAAGAGTCAGACATGACTGAGCGACTGAACTGAACTGAACTGAACTGAGGGCACTGAATCCAAGATATCAGCAGCCATGAGATTGAAGACAGTCCTTACAGGGAGCCCTGAGGAACTCAGGATGTGAAAAACACAGGATACTGGCCCCAGATAGCTGAGACACATATCAGAGGAATGATTTCAGTGAGCCCAGACTCTTGCATCTTCCATATATAGTGTGTGTGTGTGTGTGTGTGTGTGTGTTAGTAGCTCAGTCATAGCTGACTCTGCAATCCTAGGAACTGTAGCCCACCAGGCTCTTCTGTCCATGAAATTCTCCAAGCAAGAATACAGGAGTGGGTTGCTACTCCCTTCTCTAGGGGATCTTCCCAACCAAGGGATCAAACCCATCTGCCTTGCAGGTGGATTCTTTGCCATATGAACCACCAGGGAACCTCAGCCTCGAGGGAAGCCCCCGTATGTAAAAAAGCGCTAAACTCCTTGACTTGAGATCTCTGGCTTTCTTTAATTCACAAAAATCCTTTTAATGTTCAGACTACCTGCCCTTTGTTGCAAAATTCTCTATAATCTGACTCCTCCCCCCTTCTCCCCCACCCCCACCTTCTCAGAACACTTCTCTCAGTGTCATTTGAGATGCTGTTTCCTGGGCTTGAAGTCCTAAAAATTCCTACTGAACTGAACAACTCTCAGTTTTCAGGTTTTGACTGTTTTTTAAGTCAACGTTCATCATTTCATTATCTTGGAGTTGGGTTTTTTAATTTCTACAATTGTATGAGAGGAGTTTACATTTCATGTTGCAGAAACAGAACTATGTTCTAGTTGACTCCGTTTCTTCCAATTTCACATCAATAGAATATACAGTAATGGCCCAACTGTTATTCACATCTATACTAAGTGGCTATAGAAAGTCAGTTTTATCTGAGCTGAACAGATTTAGACTACCAACATGTAATGAGAAAAATGGACTGTTCATGCTTCTTTTCCAGTTATAAAAAATGTTTCCAAGATTCATCATTGACTCATGTGAGTATGAAACATGTTACTTGTCAAATATGCTCCCATAGTACAGCTGATGTCACCACAAAAGCAACCACTTGACAGGATATAAAGGAAGAAAAATACCTTAACTCAGAAGAAATATCCAATCTGATTGCTTCTACGTCCTGTCCCTTTTCACTTCTCTATCTTGGCTTCAATTTTTAAGCATTGTCAATGAGTGATGCTTTTAATTTGAGGAAAGGGATATTATATGGATGCACACAAATTAGCAGGAGAGGGCAATTTAATTACAAAGGAGTCAGATTCTTGCTGAGAAATATTGATGACTGTGTCCTGAGAGTTTCCACCTTGTCTAAAATGTATTAAAACTGAAAATGGAAGAAGAAATATAATGGATATTCTGTAACAGGCTTACTTTGGAAAATAGAAAGGCAGTTCTATGCAACGTAACCTCTATTTAAGTGCTGTTTTTGCTTGAACTAAAGATATTTTATAGGCATTTTCTCAATAACCTTCCTTGTAAGGCAACCTTACTAATTGACTTAAGGAACAAAAGGTCAGCACTCACCCCTCTATTTTACTAACCGGCTCTATAGCCTTAGAAAGAAAGCCATAATTCATTGATCACCAAATACAATCCAGGTACCATCAATTCAGTAAACATCCATTGATTTTCCTTTTATGCTGGCACTGAGTTAAATCTTGGAAATGATAGGGACAGAGTAAAGGGACAAAATAGGTGATTAATAGCTAATTCCATTAGGGAACTGTAATTAAAAAGATATCGGAGACCCCTGTAAGTTAATGATTACTCAAGAAAGCACATTTGCTTAACCACAAAATCAAGCAGGCTTACTTAGTAACAAAACCATGCAACAGAAGCACAGGACGCGCCCAAACAATAAAACTATGGTGGCAGGAGCCCCATATCCTGCCCAGTAAGCTCAGTAAGTTAATGATTCCTAGGACATGCTCTCTGCACACATTAAAAACAATCATTTGTGAACCTAGCTTGACCACTCAGGGACTAGAAAACTCCCCTGCTCAACCTGGAGGAGGAACTAACAATGAAAACATGCCATATACTCAAGAAAGACAAAGAAGTTCTCTCCCCCTCCCCACTTTTCCTTTGTTTATAAAACTGTAGCCTGCTAAGTTCTTGGAGCATGGCATCTCTCAACTGCCCACTTGTAAGCCTCACAAATGTCCTATTCTAATAAATCACTTATATGCAGAGTACATCATGGGAAACGCTGGCCTGGAAGAAGCACAAGCTGGAACAAGATTGCCGGGAGAAATATCAATAACCTCAGATATGCAGATGATACCACCCTTATGGCAGAAAGTGAAGAACTAAAGAGCCTCTTGATGAAAGTGAAAGAGGAGAGTGAAAAAGTTGGCTTAAAGCTCAACATTCAGAAAACTAAGATCATGGCATCCGGTCCCATCACTTCATGACAAATAGATGGGAAAACAGTGGCTGACTTTGTTTTTCTGGGCTCCAAAATCACTGCAGATGGTGACTGCAGCCATGAAAGTAAAAGATGCTTACTCCTTGGAAGGAAAGTTATGACCAACCTGGATAGCATATTAAAAAGCAGAGATATTACTTTGCCAACAAAGGTCCATCTAGTCAAGGCTATGGATTTCCCAGTAGTCATGTATGGATGTGAGAGTTGGACTGTGAAGAAAGCTGAGCACCGAAGAATTGATGCTTTTGAACTGTGGTATTGGAGAAGACTCTTGAGAGTCCTTTGGACTGCAAGGAGATCCAACCAGTCCATCCTAAAGGAGATCAGTCCTGGGTGTTCATTGGAAGGACAGGTGTTGAAGCTGAAACTCCAATACTTTGGCCACCTGATGCGAAGAGATGACTCATTGGAAAAGACCCTGATGCTAGGTAAGATTGAGGGCAGGAGAAGGGGATGACAGAGGATGAGATGGTTGGATGGCACCACTGACTCAATGGACATGAGTTTGGGTAAACTCCAGAAGTTGGTGATGGACAGGGAGGCCTGGCGTGCTGCGGTTCATGGGGTTGCAAAGAGTCGGACACGACTGAGCAACTGAACTGAACTGAACTGAATAAATCACTTCTTATCTACCGCGTTGCCCTTGCTGAATTCTTCTCTGCACTGAGACATAAAAGACTATAAGGTACCAGAGCTCTTCAGAGGCCCCATGAAATAACACCATTTTAGAAAGAAGATGGAAAAGATATGACCTTATTTCAAGAGGCTCACAGTCTAGTAATGCAACATAAAGTACATCTGAAGGTTTAACAATATACTGATCTATTGTATGGGTTTCCCTTATGGCTCAGCTGGTAAAGAATCCACCTGCAATGTGGGAGACCTGGGTTCAATCCCTGGGTTGGGAAGATCCCCTGGAGAAGGGAAAGGCTGCCCACTCCAGTATTCTGGCCTGGAGAATCCCATGGACTATATAGGGGTTGCGAAGTGTTGGACACGACTGAATGACTTTCACTTTTCAGATATACTACATAGAGTGTGAGCTATATGGGGGTCACACAGAGAAAGAATGATGCCAAAAGCTTGCTCTCTGTGCACTGGTGCTGAATGAAATCTCAGAGTTTTGGGGGAAGTAGAAAAGAGTAGCTTTATTGCTTGGCCAACCAAAGTGGGACAAAGCAGGCTCCTCCCCTGAAAAACCATGTGTCCCAACCATGGACAGAGGAGCCTGGTAGGCTACAGTCCTGGGGTCATAAAGAGTCGGATACTGAGCGACTTCACTTCCCAACTTAGTAGGATTTGGCATGGAGTTTTACAGCAATAGTTCAAGTTCAATAATGGGGTTACTGATAAGATTAGGGTGTGTGCTGGGCCTCCAGTCCTCTAATCTTGTTGTTATTGTTCAGTCCCTCAGTCCTGTCTGACTCTGTGAATCCATGGACTGCAGCAAGCCAGGTTTCCCTGTCCTTCACTGTCTCCTGAAGTTGGCTCAATCTCCTATTCATTGAGTCCATGATGGTATCCAATCATCTCATCCTCTGTCATCCCCTTCTCCTCCTACCCTCAATGGTTCCTAGCATCAGGGTCTTTTCCAATGAGTTGATCCTTCACATCAGGTGGCCAAAATATTGTAGCTTCAACTTCAGCATCAGTTCTTCCAATGAACATTCAAGTCGATTTCCTTTAGGATTAACTGGTTTGATCTCCTTGCTGTCCAGGGGACTCTCAAAAGTCTTCTCTACCACCATAATTTGAAAGCACCAATTCTTTGACACACAGTCTTCTTTATAGTCCAACTCTCACATCTGTACATGACTACTGGAAAAATTGTAGCTTTGATTACATGTACGTTTGTTGGCAAAGTGATGTCTCTGCTTTTCAATATGCTGACTAGGTTTATCATAGCTTTTCTTCCAAGGAGCAAGTGTCTTTTAATTTCATGACTGCAGTCATCATCTGCAGTGATTTTGGAGCTCAAGAAAATAAAATCTGTTGCTGTTTCCACTTTTCCCCCTTTTATTCACCATCTCAGGTGATCCTGATGACTGTCTCTGATTCCTTTAATGTAGCCTCATGTGGTCTTTCTCTGGTATGAAGAATGCTGCCATTTGCCATTTGTTGTGCTTTAATCCTATAAAGAGCTTAAAGACATTGTTATGTGTATCCCTTGTGGGGGAACCAGGGCCTGTCCCAAGGCTACACTACTGTTTCCTGGTTGCCCCTCCCTTGTCTTTGCATCCCTTCAGTTCAGTTCAGTTCAGTCACTCAGTCATGTCCGACTCTTTGTGACCCCACGAATCTCAGCACGCCAGGCCTCCCTGTCCATCACCATCTCCGGGGGTTCACTCAGACTCACATCCATCGAATCAGTGATGCCATCCAGCCATCTCATCCTCTGTCGTCCCTTTCTCCTCCTGCCCCCAATCCCTCCCAGCATCAGAGTCTTTTCCAATGAGTCAACTCTTCGCATGAGGTGGCCAAAGTACTGGAGTTTCAGCTTTAGCATCATTCCTTCCAAAGAAATCCCAGGGCTGATCTCCTTCAGAATGGACTGGTTGGATCTCCTTGCAGTCCAAGGAACTCTCAAGAGTCTTCTCCTACACCACAGTTCAAAAGCATCAATTCTTCAGCGCTCAGCTTTCTTCACAGTCCAACTCTCACATCCATACATGACCACTGGAAAAACCATAGCCTTGACTAGACAGACCTTTGTTGGCAAAGTAATGTCTCTGCTTTTGAATATGCTATCTAGGTTGGTCATAACTTTCCTTCCAAGGAGTAAGCGTCTTTTAATTTCATGGCTGCAGTCACCATCTGCAGTGATTTTGAAGCCCCCAAAAATAAAGTCTGACACTGTTTCCACTGTTTAACCATCTATTTCCCATGAAGTGATGGGACCAGATGCCATGATCTTCGTTTTCTGATGTTGAGCTTTAAGCCAGCTTTTTCACTCTCCTCTTTCACCTTCATCAAGAGGCTTTTTAGTTCCTCTTCACTTTCTGCCACAAGGGTGGTGTCATCTGCATATCTGAGGTGATTGATATTTCTCCTGGCAATCTTGATTCCAGCTTGTGCTTCTTCCAGCCCAGCGTTTCTCATCATGTACTCTGCATATAAGTTAAATAAGCAGGGTGACAATATACAGCCTTGACGTACTCCTTTTCCTATTTGGAACCAGTCTGTTGTTCCATGTCCAGTTCTAACTGTTGCTTCCTGACCTGCATACAAATTTCTCAAGAGAAGAAATTTCTCTTTCAACAACACAAGAGAAGACTCTACACATGGACATCACCAGATGGTCAACACCAAAATCAGATTGATTATATTCTTTGCAGCCAAAGATGGAGAAGCTCTATACAGTCAACAAAAACAAGACTAGGAGCTCACTATGGCTCAGATCATGAACTCCTTATTGCCAAATTCAGACTTAAGTTGAAGAAAGTAGGGAAAACCACTAGAGCATTCAGGTATGACCTAAATTAAATCCCTTATGATTATACAGTGGAAGTGAGAAATAGATTTAAGGGACTAGATCTGATAGATAGAGTGCCTGATGAGGTTCGTGACATTGTACAGGAGACAGGGATCAGGAACATCCCCATGGAAAAGAAATGCAAAAAAGCAAAATGGCTGTCTGGGGAGGCCTTACAAATAGCTGTGAAAAGAAGAGAAGTGAAAAGCAAAGGAGAAAAGGAAAGATTTAAGCATCTGAATGCAGAGTTCCAAAGAATAGCAAGAAGAGATAAGAAAGCCTTCCTCAGCGATCAATGCAAAGAAATAGAGGAAAACAACAGAATGGGAAAGACTAGAGATCTCTTCAAGAATATTAGAGATACCAAGGGGACATTTCATGCAAAGATGGGCTCGATAAAGGGCAGAAATTGTATGGACCTAACAGAAGCAGAAGATATTAAGAAGAGGTGGCAAGAATATACAGAAGAACTGTACAAAAAAGATCTTCACAACCCAGATAATCACAATGGTGTGATCACTCACCTAGAGCCAGATATCCTGGAATGTGAAATCAAGTGGGCCTTAGAAAGCATCACTACGAACAAAGCTAGTGGAGGTGATGGAATTCCAGTTGAGCTATTCCAAATCCTGAAAGATGATGCTGTGAAAGTGCTGCACTCAATATGCCAGCAAATTTGGAAAACTCAGCAGTGGCCACAGGACTGGAAAAGGTCAGTTTTCTTTCCAATCCCAAAGAAAGGCAGTGCCAAGGAATGCTCAAACTACCGCACAATTGCATTCATCTCACACGCTAGTAACGTAATGCTCAAAATTCTCCAAGCCAGGCTTCAGCAATATGTGAACCGTGAACTTCCAGATGTTCAAGCTGGTTTTAGAAAAGGCAGAGGAACCAGAGACCAAATTGCCAACATCTGCTGGATCATGGAAAAAGCAAGAGAGATCCAGAAAAACGTCTATTTCTGCTTTATTGACTATGCCAAAGCCTTTGACTGTGTGGACCACAATGAAGCTTAAGCACTTTCATTTATAAAAATGGTAAAGTAGCAAAGGCTGAGACACTACAGTAGGCAAGGCTTGTTTATGTCGTCCCATAATCCCATCATCCAGACTTGGCTAACATAACTGCTATACTTTCTTCTGGTATCTTATTGGTTTGCCTAAACACATCTGTGGATATGTCTGAGTGCATATGTGCACACCTGGGTGTTTTTCTACGTAGGCCCATCCCTTACTTCCTCTGGTAACATCACAGCCACCTTTCCTTTGAAAAACTCCTTGCCCACTCCAATCTCACTGACCTGGGTGGTGAACAGGTCAGAGGACCTTGCTTCTCCCCAGCCTCTGCAGTGATTGGCCCAGAGATTAGTGATTAGTCTGAGCCTATCCCCATTACAAGATATTATAATGGGAAAAGTTTATTTTTCCATATGGGTTGCTAACATGAAATAATGTGAGCTCACACTAATTTTAAATCCTAATAGTAAATTAAGTTGTGTAAAAAAATTACAAGAATTTTAAAGAAAGAATCAGAAACGTTAAATGAAACAAAACTGTTTAATAAATACAGTACTCAAAAAATGTCCACATATAACAAAAAGGCCACCATAATACTATCATACTGTAATGACTCTTACATCATGTAAGTTCTTCCCAAACATCATTTTTATGTCTCATGTTGGCCTGGTAAATAAATGCTGCTGGGCAGACCTAAGACATTTGCTTTATTAGATTGCAGAGGCAACTGCATGTTGGTGCTATCAAAGGCAATTTACATACACAATTTACAGGATATTTTGCTACCTTTCTGATTTAATGATTTGGTAGAAATGATCAAATTACCCTCTCATAGTAACTGTTGAAGATAAATACAGTGATCTATGCTTCCACTCTCATTTGTTCGTGAATCATGCACCTGTGTTGTGTTATGCTTGAAGCTAAAACAAAGAAACTTGTTCTGCTAAGCTTAGTCTGTGGGAGTGAAATAATTGCCTCAAAAGAATTTTCTCTAAATTCTTATTTTCTGGCAGTATTATTGAAGATAAACTGATTTTAAAAAGTTAACAAGATCTGTGGGTTGTCTTTTTGTTTTGTTTATTGTTTCCTTGGCAGTGCAAAAGTTTTTGAGTTTGAGTAGGTCTCACTTGTTAATTTTTGCTTTTGTTTCCATTATTCTGGAAGATGGATCAAAAAAGATGTTGCTGTGATTTATGTGGGAGAGTGTTCTATGTTTTCCTCCATTGTAGTGTCTGGTCTCACATTTAGGTCTTTAATGCATTTTGAGCTTATGTTTGTGTATGGAGTTAAAGAATGATCTATTTTCAGATGACCTGTAACCCCACTCTTATTCAAAAGGACACATACACCCCAGTGTTCACTGCAGCACTGTTTACAATAGTCAAGACATGGAAGCAACCTACAAGTCCACTGACAGAGGAATGGATAAAGAAGATGTGGTACAACATATACATATATATATATATAATGGGATATTATTCAGCCATTAAAAAGAATGAAATAATGCCATTTGCAGCGACACAGATGGACCTAGAGAGTGTCATACTGACTGAAGTAAGTCAGTGAAGGAGAAATATCAAGCAACATCCCTTATATGTGGAATACCAAAATAAACGATACCAATAAACTTGCGTACAAAACAGAAAGAGACTCACAGACTTAGAAAATGAACTTATGGTTGCCAAGAGAAAGAAATGATTAGGGGATAGGATGCACATGTACACATTACTATCTTTAAGAGGGATAACCAACAAGGACCTACTGTATAGCACATGGAACTCTGCTCAGTGTTACGTGGCAGCCTGGATGGGAGGTGGGTTTGGGGAAGAATGAATACATATATATGTGTGGCCCTTCATTGTCCTCCTGGAACAATCACAGCATTATTAATCAGCTATACTCCAATGTAAAATAAAGAGTTCAAAAAAGGCTAACAGGATCTATATCAGAGTCTTTGATCTTCTGACTTACTCTTTGGATGTTTTCAGGTAAATATGTGGTCCCCAATTTACTTTTCCTCTTCTATTTTTCATTGTTTTTTGACATAGGATGTTACTTTTCTTATCACAGTACCACATCTGAAATCCTCTGCCCCGATGTATATGCCTCTTTCCCCTTACTAACATGGGATTGTTATCCCTGCACTCAGTTGCTCAGTCATGTCTGACTCTTTGTGACCCTGTTGACTATAGCCCACCAGCCTCTTCTGTCCATGGGATTTTTCAAGCAAGAATACTGGAGCTGGTTGCAGTTTTTTCCTCCAGAGGATCTTCCTAGCCCAGGGATCGAAAGCACATCTCTTGTGCCTCCTGCATTGGCAGGCAGATTCTTTACCACTGCGCCACCTGGGAAGCCCCAGCTTCCTACAAAGCCCAACTGGGATCACCATTGCTTAAGAAAATTAAGTCTCTTAGAAGGAATGTCTGTGTCATAGGCATCTTATTCCTTTTTAAAAAAAAAAAATATTTTGGCCCCTCGTGGCTTGCAGGATCTCAGTTCTCCAACCAGGGATTGAACCTGGGCCACAGCAGTGAAAGCACTGAATCCTACCTGCTAGACTACCAGGGAATTCCTTGCATATTCCTTCCTGTAAAAGTTTGTTCATTACTGTGTGCAATAATCACGCCTGTCACAATTTTTGAAACAAGATTCTAATTTGGCATTCATGGGAGAATGGTGCATGATGTTTTGAATTATTTTGAATTAAATAAGATGCAGTATTTTCCTAAAAGCCAATTCTAAATAAGCTGCAAAAAAAAAAAAAAAAAAACAAGTATATAATAACAGATCTCTGGTTCTTTGTTCAGGATGTGTTCTTTCCAGTTCTGGCTGAGTGACTGTCAGGATCATCAACTAGAGGTCTGTGATCTTTGTTTAATGTCTGTTTTGGTTTCCTAGAGCTGCTTTGTTAAATCACCAGACACCTGGTGGCTTAAAACAATGGAAATTTATTCTGTTACATTTCTGAAGGTCATAGGTCTGAAATCAAAGGGTCCATAGGGCCGTATTTTCTGTGAAGGCTCTAGGGAGCACTTGTTCTTTGCATCTCCCAGCGTCTGGTGGCTCCAGGCATCCTTGGCTGTGTCTGCATCACTCCAAGCTCTGCCTTCATGTCCACGAAGGAGAAAAGGAACTCCTCCTTTCTCTTCTGTCTGAAATCCCCCTTTGCCTTTCTCTCATAGGGACGCTTATCATTAGACTCCTCTGGATAATTTGGGGTGTTCGCATGTCAAGATCCTCAACTAACAAACATTTGCAAAGATACTTTTTCCAAATAAGGTTGCATTCACAGGTCCTGGGTAGACCTATCTTTTGGGGTACCACTGTTCAACCTCAGTGCCTGATAATGTTTCCTTGAAAAAATACTTGCACTTTGATCTAAGACAGTGTGGTTATTCACCATTACTGGATTCTTTGGGGAAGCTTTAGTAACGTCCAGTGGTTGGGCACAGTGAGAGCTGGGGGTCTCCTCTCCCACCTCTTCACTAGCTGGTTGTATGTTACAATGAAAGTGAGTCTCAGACCAAATTCTGGGCTTCCCAGTTGGTGCTAGTGGTAGAGAACCAATACAGGAGATGAAAGAGACATGGATTTGATCCCTGGGTTGGCAAGATCCCCTAGAGAAGGGAATGGCTACCCGTCCCAGTATCCTTGCTTGGGAAATCCATGGACAGAGGAGCCTGGTGGACTATAGTCCATGGAGTCTCAAACAGTCAGACAAAACTGAGCAACTAATGTATCCTGTACCTCAATGAACCCCCCACTCCTGGCCATGTATCCTGTACCTCAATGAACCCCCCACTCCTGGCCACGCAGGCCCTCTAATGAGTACCTTGCCAGAAAGGTTTACTGATAGAATTATGCAACAGTGTTTTAGCCACAGGATATTGCTAGCTGTTTAGGCTAGGGCTTTTCAAACTATTGTTTGCATCCCACTAGGGTGTTCTGAAATAAATTGAGTGATTGCAACAAACAATGAACAAAGTAAAATATAGTACAATTGAATATAATAGAAAATAATAGAATGCATTACAAAAAGTGAGGGTAAGAAGTATTTTTTCTGGAAACTTTTCCTTTTAATGTGTGTGTATGTGTGTGTGCAGTAGTAGTAGGTCATGCTATAAAATATATTTATTGGCTTCCGTGGTGGCTCAAACAGTAAAAATCTGTCTGCAGTGCAAGAGACCTGGGTTCAATCCCTGGATTGGGAAGATCTTCAGGAGAAGGGACTGGCTACCCACTCCACTATTCTTGCCTGAAGAATCCCATGGACAGAGGAGCCTGGCAGACTACAGTCCATGGGGTCTCAAAGAGTCAGACTATTAGTAGTAGGTCACGATATAAAATGTATTTATTAATCTGATCTAAAAAGAATAAGAAATTATTTCTTAAGAGGAACAGGATGCAGGACTTGATGGAGTCCTTTACAAAGGTACCTCTTCAACAGTTATAGACTGACTGGGACCCTAGACACATAATCCAGACAGGAAAGGAAGGTTATTCATATATAATTTTTTTCTAGTCAGTCTAGATAACTGAATATCAGTCATGTCACTAGTGGAAGCGTGCTTAGTGAGTGTAAATAGCTCAGTCATGTCTGACTCTTTGTGACTGCATGGACTGTAGCCCACCAGGCTCCTCTGTCCATGGGATTCTTCACCAGCGGAAAAGAGTATTTCTAACACCAACCATTCTAATCAGCAAATGTTCTGTAGATAGCTGAATATTTGTAACAACTTCCTTAGAATGTGGGATTCTGATTAAATTCATTAAAGTACTAACTACCCCTGGAGTGTGTATTCCTGATTACAGTACTTCAACTCTAAGTGCCCATTGCTAAAGTATAAATAAAACAATATCATATTCTGTAGTGGTGTGTGCATACATGTAAAACAGACAATACCAAGATTATTCTTCTCTCTCACACAGGGTTGATAGAAGGCTTGCAGGGGAATAAAAGTGTGTTAAAAGAAGATTGTAATGGAATACACAGGACAACGCTGGATCATAATGGTTGATATTAAATGTAAAACAAACCACAGAAGTCTCCACCTGGAAACCTCTGCTGACACTTTAGTTAATGGAGTTTAAACGAAGGCAAAACTAGATGATGACAAGGATGGAATCCCAAGTCCAAATGTTCAGTCATACCTCAAGCAGTGGCTTCAGATATTTCCTCTTTACAGGGAACACTCTCCAGTCCCCCAAAATAATGAGTAGTTATCCATTATCCGAAACATAATATGTGCATTGACCTAATAAATACATCCAAGGCCATCACTGAATGCAGTCTGACTGGCACACTCTGCCTTTCCCTCTCCAGGAGCCCGCCTTTAGAGTGCCTCTAAGTACATGGAGATGAACTGCCCTGACCCCTTGCCATGGTGCCCAGTGGCTCAGCCTGCGGGCTGCCAACATCATTTGCAGGGCCCCGTGCAAAAGGAATATATGGCGCCTCTAGTTCAAAAAGTGAGAACCAAGCTTTTTTCCTTTCTTACACAATCTTTCCTTGACCTTTTATCATGTTCCTTATTTGCTATTTAGTTCTGGGTCCCCTTGGACACAGGGATACCTGAGGGGTGAACACTGACCTTCATACATGCCTGGACTAGACTCCTCCCTGTGTCTCACTGCCCAAACCCTTCCCTCCCTGAGTGTATCCCAAGGTGGTAGCTATTCCTAGACAAGGGCTGGGCAGAAGGCAGCCTAAGACCCATGCCAGAGAGGGGCTGGGGGCTGCAAGCCCCTAGTGCATGGTCCATCGTCCCATTGGAATGCACTTGCAAAGCACAAATGCAATGATTAGACTATGAAGAAATGATTACACTAATTCAATGATAAGACTATGAAGATGGCGCCCAAAGACCACTAATCCCCGAGTGCGGGCGCTTCTGGGAACAGAGCCCTGTGTGACTCTCCTGGCCCTGCATTCATGAAGCCAACCCTGGCTAGGACCTGCTATTTTCTGGTTTCTGGGGTCTGTTTCCAACACTGTTGCCTTTGAGATAACGTGGACATGAAGCTCCATGATTCTTTCTAATATGTTCACCAGAGTCAGTGAGAAAAGCAAATCTATCACAATAACAGTTTTTAAAATAGCTGAAAGTTCTCTACAGCACTTGCTAGTTGACAGGATGACAAGACCTCATGGGTCAGAATTCATACCAGTTCAGAACTCAGCATCTGTTACCCTGGAGATGAGGATTAAGTTTACATGTTAGGTTGAACTCTGTGAAATTCTCAACATTCCGCTGCTTTTGTTTTTACCAAGTTGAACAGCACATTTATGGACTGGGAGTTTCTTCCACCCTATCCCTTCTGAAAGAAGAGTCCTGCATTTCACTGAGGACATAAAAAGGCATCAAGCAGTTGAGTCATTGAGCTATGGGTTCACTATCTCAACTCGTTTCATTTCACCGCATTATTGCTCCACTTTGTAGGAAGAAGATGGAGACTCAGAGCCTTAGGTGACTTGCTCCAAGTCAGACCTCTGATAAGCAGCCATGCCAGGAACCCAACACATAATTCCTCAGGATAAGTTTTCTCATTGTGGACAGAGCTCAGTCTCACAAGCCGAACAACCTTCACTCTGGTTTACATTGAAAATCTGCCATGTGGCAGCTCCTGGCTCCCCAGAATACAGCTGCTGATGACACAGCTGGAATGGACAGCCCCACCCTCCAAGAACTCATGGAATTCAGCACTTAGGGGAAACAGAGTCACTGAATTCATCACTGCCTGAGGCTCCCTTTGGTTCAAGTCCTAGCCTTCTGCTCCAGGGACATCTGGATCTGTCAACACCAGCAAGACACGGAGAGAGAGACACAGAAATTGAGTCTGTCCACAGCTCCCCTCTCCGCTCTGAGGTTTACATGAACCTTGATCCCCAGAGGGAGAAAAGGAATGCTTGAGGCACAGAGGTGTACCCCCTCCCCGTCCCTCCAGGGCAACTGATGCTGGAAACAAGATGCAGACTGGGAGTATCTGCAGCCAGAAGGCAAACTAAATAAACGAGCACAATGCGGAATGGAGTGGGAGCGGGAGTCTCCCCCACCTCTCCCTAATCTTCCTTGAGTTTTCCCACCTACAAACCTTCCCCTGAGCCAGCCACCGCTCGGAAAGGCTGACAGCTCATTGCTGCCGCCCCTGTTTCCTGCGCTCCTCCGCTTCCCTCTCCCTCTCCATGGTAATTGTGATCCACCAGCCGCCGCGGCCACCCCCGCTTACTCCAAAGAACAGTTTGAAAGATCCATTCGACTGAAATGGCTTGATTACAACAGGGAGACAATTGGTTGAATAAAGTCAATTATCTTTTCAGTGACAGGTGCCCACTTTGAAGTCTAGGCACCTGCTGGCATAATCACCGAGGCTGACATTTCCAGGCCTTTATTTAAAAAGAGAATAGTACAATACCAGGCTTGAATTAGGGTGGGGGGATTTTTTTAAAAAGCAAGGCAGAGGGTGACTGTGATCTGCAGCTGTTGGGTCATTACCTTTCCATTAGCTCACAGAATCACGAGCTGGGCCCTTGGATGCTGCCAGAGCTGTCAGAGGCTCTAACCCAGCCGGTGCTGTCTGACAGGGGTTGGGGGGAGTGTAATTAACTCTGGGTCGCCCAGCAGGTCTGTGCTTCCAGTTTTCGGAGAGTTCACCATTCAAACCTGGGAAGCATTCAGATCTGAATATTTAGCAACAAGAATGAGGGGGATGTGGGCTTCCCAGGTGGCGCTCGTGGTAAAAATCTGCCTGTCGAGGTAAGAGATGAGGGCTGGAAAGATCCCCTGGAGAAGGGAATGGCATCCCACTCCAGTATTCCTGCCTGGAAAATTTCATCCGCAGAGGAACCTGGTGGGCTAGAGTCTATGGGGGAGCTTCAGACTCTGACATGACTGAGCACTCATCAGTGGGATGAAGCATGTATTATTACCTAGCCCATTAGGGAGACATCATATAAGACTGGAAAAAAAAAAAAAAAAAAAGATCTCCTTAGGGTCAGGGTGATATTTCCACCTCCCCTCTGTATCACCTATTATTTACTTATTCGTTTAGGCTGCACTGGGTCTTTGTACGGTGTGTGGGCTTTCTCTAGTTGCGGCGTGAGCAGGCGTCTCTTGTTGCCGAGCCTGGGCTCTGGAGCACACAGGCTCAGTAGTTATGGTATGCCAGCTTAGTTGCCCTTCAGCAAGTGGGGTCTTAGTTCCCCCACCAGGGGTCGAACCCACGCCCCCTGCATCAGAAGGCAGATTCTCAGCTTCTGGACCACTAGGGGCGTCCCTCCCCTGTATTCTGTATGCTCAGTCTCATATTACTCCTGACCTAGTCCCCTCACCCCTGCCATGACCCTATATTTTGTTCTCCATACTCACCCAAATGAAAGGACATTGCAGTGTTAGAACAGCAGATGGCCAGAGGCAGCAACGGGAATGTCTGGGGACCAAGGAGTGAAAGTCAAGTTGTTTATGTGGCTAAAATGTATTACTGAGTTGTTTATGCGCAGAAAGAAATGTGTCAGTACTTGCCCTAGGAGTTCATAATTTAGATCAAGAGTCAAAACGTGTAGTGCTTACAGACACGGGGGTGGGCATTGAGGGGTGGTTGAAGTGGGAGTTCGGAATTAGCAGATGTAAACTATTATATATAGGATGGGTAAACAGCAAGGTCCTACAGTTTAGGAAGCTGTGTTCACTATCGTGTGATAAACCATAATGGAAAAGAGCATGAAAAAGAATGTGTGTGTGTACATAGGGGCATGGACAGGAACTTGGGCAAACTCCGGGAGACAGTGAGGGACAGGGAGGCCTGGTGTGCTGGAGTCCAGGGGTCGCAAAGACTCAGACACAGCTGGGTAACTGAACGACAGCAACAGTGTGTCTATATGGGCTTCCCCAGTGGCTCTGCGGTAAAGAATCTGCCTGCAGAGCAGGAATCGCAGGAGACAAGTGTTCCGTCCCTGGGTTGGGAAGATCTCCTGGAGGACGAAGTGGCAACCCACTCCAGTATTCTTGCCTGGGAAATCCCATGGACAGAGGAGCCTGGCAGGCGACAGTCCATACGGTTGCAAAGAGCTGGACACAACTGAAGTGACTTAGCACGCACACAGACACGTGTTATATATATATATATATATATATACTATTGTTAATTCATGTCCCACTCTTTTTGCGACCCCACGGACTATAGCCCACCAGGCTCCTCTGTCCAGGGATTTCCCAGGAAGAATACTGGAGTAGATTCTCATTACCTTCTCAGGGGATCTTCCCAACCCAGGATTGAATCCACATCCTCTGCATTGACAGGTGGATTCTTTACCAGCTGAGCTACCAGGAAGGCCATATAAATATATATATATATATATATATATATATATATATATATTTGTGTGTACATATATAAACTGAATCACTTTTATGTACAGCAGAAACTAATACAACATTGTAAATCAGCTATACTTCAATAAAATAAATTTTTTTAAAAAAAACTTGCACTGCATATAGGACTAGGCAGGTAATATAAATGCATATAGCTAGCCGATGTATAATAGGGACTGGTGGAGATGGTAGCAAACCAGCAAGCCTTGTCCTGCCTAAAAGAGGCCACCTCTATTCAACTCCAGGTAAGAGATGGCAAGTGGCTATGTGAGCCCTGTGTTGACAGAGCTTCCAACTGTGAAAAAAGTTGGAATCAAGACTTTATTTGACCTTTTCAATGTTTAAAAAAATCCATAGAGCCTGTTCCTCTATTCTGCTTTTCACCTGAAAGTAGATTTTCTTGCAATTCGCTTGTCTATAAAAGGAAGAAAATCCTGAAAAAACTGTGACAACATGGGTGAACCTTGAGGACGTTATGCTAAGTGAAATAAGCCAGTCACAGAAGGACACATACTCCATGATTCCACTAATGTGAGGTATCTAAGACAGTTAAACCCTTGGCCCGAATTCAGTAGGGTAATGTTTACAACCTGGTGAGAGAAGAAATCAACCTAAAACATCCATACAAGAGAATGAAATGAAGACATTTTCAGGAAAAGAAAAACGAAGAGAATTACCAAAATCTTACACTAAATAAACTTCAAAAGGATGTATTCCAAGAAGAAGAAAATCTTAGAACAAGTATCTGAGCTTCAACATGAAATGACATGCAAAGAAATTTATAACATATGTAGTTTCATCTAAATACACTCTGATTTTACAAAACAATAACATAGAAAATAGATTCATAGAAGCAAAGAATAGAATGGCGGTTTCCAGAAGCTAGGAGGAGGAGGCCATGAAAAGTTGCAATCAAAAGACATAAAATTCTAGTTAGGCAAGATGCATAAATGCTAGCGATCTGCTGTACAGCATTGTGACTATTGATAACAGTACTGTATTGCATGCCTAAAAACCAGTTAGGAGAGTAGATCTCGTGTTAAGTGTTCTTTTCACAACAAAAAAGCATTAGAGTCAGATGCTACCAGCTATCAAAAGGGCTATTGGTTGCATTTCCCTTCTGTTCTGCATTCAAGCTGTCTGCTTCCAAATTCTTGTTTGGAGAAGGATGCTAAAAATCCATTTGTTATTAAGTCGCTAAGTCGTGTCTGACTCTTTGCAACTCCATGGACTATAGCCTGCCAGGCTCTTCTCTCCATGGGATTTCCCAGGCAAGAATACTGGAGTGAGTGGCCATTTCATTCTCCAGGGGAAAATCTGGAATATATCCAGAAAAATATGACCAGCCTGATGAGAGAATCTAAAACCATACCATGTAAGTAGTAATGAAAGAAATCAGTTTTATTTAGATCAGTGACGATACTGGGTGAGGCAAGGAAGTTACTTCATATCCTTGAAAAGGACAAGGACCAGTTTGTCAATTATAGAACCTGAACCAACATTGTGACTTTTTTTTTTTTTAACCTTTTTACTTATTTATTTGGCTGCACTGGGTCTTAGTTGCAGCATGTGGGATCCAGTTCCCTGGCCAGGGATTGAACCCAGGCTCCCTGCACTGGAGCACAGGCTTAGCCACTGGACCGCCAGAGAAACCCCCTGTGACATCTTAAGAAGGTTGAAAGAGATAATATAAGGAAAAACTTTCTGCCCAGAATTTCAATGTCTGCCTAAAAGGATATCGGTAGCACTGCCCTAATGGTAGCCAAGAAAGAGTTTTAAAAGAGTTACTCATTGAATATAGATGAGCCTTCCAGTGGTGTCATAGGTTAATATAATGAATAGGAAGCTTATTTGTAAGAACTTCTGCCCTCCTAATGCCTGATGGACTCCATGGGCACAAACATCAATTTTGAATTTCCAAAGGTGCAGAAATGGCTGCTGTGCTAACATGATCAGTGTCACATTAATGACTGTTTAAAGGAGGTGGGGGTGTGTATATGGCCTTTTGCCTCTACTTTATCTGACTGTAGGGCTTCCCTCTTAGCTCAGTCGGTAAAGAAGCTGCCTGCAGTGCAGGAGACCCGGGTTTGATCCCTGGGTCAGGAAGTTTCCCCTGGAGAAGGAAATGGCGACCCACTCCAATATCCTTCCCTGGAAAATACCATGGACAGAGGAGCCTGGTGGGCTGCAGTCCATGGGGTTGCAAAGAGTTGAGCGTGACTGAGCGACTAACACACATTTCACCTTATTTGATTGTAGGTTTCAGAATCAGATATTGTCTTCTTGGTAGAGGGTGGCTGAGAAGCAAATCCAATTTCTATGACTACCTCTTCAGTGATTTTCAGTAGGCAGATTGCCTCCTATATGCATATGCTAGTTTATTCTTTTACTACATTTAAAAACATTTTCTGTATTTATTTATTTTATTTTTGGCTGTGCTGGATCTTGGTTGCTGCAGTCTTTCTCTAGTTTTGGGGAGTGGGGGCTTCTCTCTAGTTGAGGTGTGTGGGCTTCTCACAGTGGTGGCTTCTCTTGTTGCAAATATGGGTTCTAGGGTGCATGGGCTTCAGTAGTTCTGGTGCACTGGCATCTTTTCCTGTGGCATGTGGGATCTTTCTGGACCAGGAATCAAATTGGTGGCTCCTGGCTTACAAGGCAGAGTCTTAAACATTGGACCACCACGGAAGCCCCTTTTACTACATTTAAAGCAAAGTCATCCTAAGAACAGAAAAAATTATTTTCCAAGACATCATATAAATATATGAACATCCTGACTGTCAACATCTGTAAAATCTTCAGACATCACAGGTCATCTGTCAGTAATTTGTATTGAGTGTTTTCTGTGTGCCAGTTGGACCAGACTATCAGCTACTTGCTCCAGTGCCCACTGTTAATAATCCTGAAGTCATATTCTCCATCCCAGAGACCCCAGGGATAACATGACTCTTGTCTTATACCCTAACTGCCTAGCAAAGCAGAATCTTCTCAGGAAACCAGAATACTTGAGTTTGGGAGTGCACTTGAAAAGAATACATGTGGTGTCAGAGCTAAAATCTGTGCATAGCTGCATTAACTTTGTCATTGTCTTATGATTTTGGATGTTGATGCTTCTCCCACCATCATCACTGTGATTGCTTTTATTTCTGGTTGGGGAGGTTCCTAGGGAGCTGCTGGCACCTAACAGACATGGATGTCAGCAAAACACATTTGACTCCCGGAAGTGGTTGCTTTATAACTAATCTTCTTGGCAGTGACTGAACTCCAAGGCTATCATTTATGGTGACTGCAAGCTGAGTGTACTGTTGTGATGCCATAATACTAATGTGATGGGGGAAGAAACACATACCTGGAAATTAGCATATTTAATCTCTTAGAGCTTGAATGAAGTGAAAGTCGCTCAGTTATGTCTGACCCTTTGTGACCCCATGGACTATACAGTCCATGGAATTCTCAGGCCAGAATACTGGAGTGGGTAGCCTTTGTCTTCCCCAGGGGATCTTCCCAATCCAGGGATCGAACCCAGGTCTCCCACATTGCAGCCAGATTCTTTACCTGCTGAGCCACAAGGGAAGCCCTAGAGCTCGAGATCAGGAGCCAAAACCTCCATAATTGAGTGTGAGAGTTCAAGCCCAGTTTTTTCTCATCTGATATTTTATAGCAGAATGATAGTTGTTGGGGGCAGGAGTCAGGTGGAGAGGATTTTCCACTGAGGGAAGTTCAAAATTATCTGGGAGATGGAGAGTTTAGGAGGAGATTCCTCAGTGGCTCAGGAAAAAGAACCCACCTGCAATGCAGGTGACACAGGAGACTCCAGTTCGATCCCTGGGTCGGGAAGATCCCCTGGAGAAGGGCATGGCTACCCACTCCAGTATTCTTGAGTATTCTTGAGAATACTGGAGTGGGTAGCCTTTCGACATGAGAAAATCCCATGGGCAGAGGAGCCTGGCCGGCTACAGTCCACTGGGTTGCCAAGAGTCGCACACAACTGAAGCGACTGAGCATTCAGGCACAAGTACAGATAGTTTAGGAAGCAGAGCAGCAAAAAGGAAATATATATAATACTGTGTCCAAAAGAATAAGTTTTTAAAAATATTGTTTTCTGAAACTTGGAGGGATTATATCATAAAAAGACTAAAAGATCAAGAGTTCATACAATGAAGCCCCTTAGAGCCTTGTCAGACCTGAACCTTGGACTATTGTCCAGTGGAGGTTATATATTATGTACAGGGGATGCAGAGAGAATAAAGTGTAATCCCTCTCTCAAGGAGAATGCACTAGTGGAAAAGTCAGAGCACAGCAGGAAAAAAGCTAGTTAATGACACACCACAAACTACGTGTGCAGTACAAATGGTCAGTGCTTTGTCCCTGTGGCCCTTGATTTTCTGACCTCTAAAATGAAAGTGTGCTATTAGGCTTTCTCAAAGAACTGCTTCTGGCAAAACAAGGCGTATTTGTAAGGAAGGGAAAAAGTATTGACAACAAAGAAACAGAAAGCCATGGATCATTGACTATTAGAATTTGAAGGGATCTTAAGTTTCATCTAACAACTCTCTAATATATGAAGACTGTATGCCTTAAGTTCAAAGATCATGAACAAATAATCACTGCCTAATATTTGATGCAAACATCAGCAGTAAGCAAACAGATAGGGTCCTTGTCTTCTTTGAGTTTATACATTCCGGAAGATGAAGACAGACAACAAATATGCATAGAGGGAGAACAGGGATTGCCTTTTCCAGTTTCCCTAACCTCCTCCTCAGAAAGATGAAGAGTAGCGAAAGATCTTTTGATGATGGTATATAGGGCATGTTAAAAGGGTGGAGAGGGAGGCCTCTCTGATGGTCCAGAGGTTAAGACTTCACCTTCAAATGCAGGGGTTGTGGGTTTGATCCCTGTATCACACATGTCTCTCAGCCGCCCCCAAAAAAAACAAAATATGAAACAGAAGCAATATTGCAACAAATTCTATAACGACTTTAAAAATGGTCTACTTCAGAAAATCTTTTAAAAAATGGGTGGAGAGATTTAAAAAAATAGTTGCAAACCACTCTTAAAAAATGATACATTGTTAATCAAGCAATAGTAAATACTACTCTGGAACAAAGCCACTAGAACTTTCACATCCAAATGAGCACTGTCCCCTTCAAAGTATTCCCGTCAGGAAAATAAACAGTTATCCCAACAATGCTGCCATTGATCAAATTATCTCTGGAACTAGAACATTATCTCTCAAGCCATGTTACTAGTCACACCAGATGAGAGCCTCATTTGAAGATCACCTCTCATTTTTCACAATCAAAATGACTCGGTACAGCATGAGCATCCATCAGATGCTTTCAGAGCTCCCCTGGGAAGCAGAAAGGCACTGGCCTGGAGTTAGGCTCAGATGCTGGGCAGCTGCACCAGAGCCTCTCACCTGCACTGTCCTTTGCTTTAATTGCCCAGCATTGGTGCTAATCCCACACCTGGGATCCCCCACCTACCATTCTACCAGTGAGCCAGTGATCATTTTGGCTTCATAGCCCAGTCCTGACTCAGAAGTTTCTTTAGGCATTATAATTTCTGGCTGTAATCCTTCTTTCTCAGAGTTACTGTTGGTTGTTCTGGATGCCATGGAAATACACCTTACAGATTTCCAACACTTACCCAAGAGAATTATGGACCACCCCCTGCATGGAGCTAAACGTCCTCTGTTAGCTGCTCCCAGCCAATCACGCAGCAAGGCTGGGATAACCTACCTGGGAGAGGTGAGAGCCCTCTGATAACCAGCTTTGGCTCAAGGGCTCCCAGTAACTTCTCCAAACCTTCCTTAGACTGAATGGCCATCTAGGAAGCATACACTGAAGTCTGGTGACCTTTCCAGCTCCTGGAATCTCTCTGCTTTCTCTCACAAGGATGTTTTCCCTTTTAAAAGTCGTATATATTCGTCTCATCTTGAAATCTGCTTCTAAGAGGACTCAGAACACTACAGCACTTTATTTGTGCCCCAGTTTTACCATCTTCTGACTTCCCTCTCCCACCTGTTGTTAGCCCTTCTTCCCTAACCAGCATATCTGGTCTCCAGATACCTGAACTCCAACCATACATGTCCATCCAGGTCAACCTCTGCCCTGCCCTTCAGAGGGGCCTTCATTTCATCCTTTTAGCTCACAATAGTAGAGTCTATTTAATTTTTGTCTACTTGCCATATAAGGAACCAGAGATCAATTTGCCAGTATCCATTGTATCATAGAAAAAGTACGAGAATTCCAGAAAAAGGATCAACTTCTGCTTCATCTACTACACTAAAGTCTTTGACTGTGTGGATCACAAGGAACTTTGTGATCACACAATTTTTGTTGATCCACACAACTGTTGTGTGGATCACAACAAACTGTGGAAAATTCTGAAAGATGGGAATACCAGACCTGCCTCGTGAGAAATCTGTATGCAGGCCAAGAAACAACAGTTAGAACCAGACATGAAACAATGGATTGGTTTAAAATTTGGAAAGGAATATGTCAAGGCTGTATATTTTCATCCTGCTTATTTAACTTATATGCAGAGTTCATCATGTGAAATGCCAGGCTGGATGAAGCACAAGCTGGAATCAAGATTAATGGGAGAAATATCAGTACCCTCAGATATGCAGATGATACCACCCTAGTGGCAGAAAATGAAGAGGAATTAAAGAGCCCTTTTGATGAAAGTGGAAGAGGAGAGTGAAAAAGCTGGCTTATAACTCAGCATTCCAAAGATCATGGCATCTCGTCCCATCAGTTCATGGCAAACAGATGAGATGGAGGAATAATGGAAACAATGACTGACTTCATTTTCTTAGTCTCCAAAATCACTGTGGACAGTGACTGCAGCCATGAAATAAAGACTTTGCTCTTTGGAAGAGACCTATGACCAACCTAGACAGCATATTAAAAAGCAGAGACATTACTTTACCAACAAATGTCTGTTTAGTCAAAGCTATGGTTTTTCCAGTAGTCACATGCAGATGTGAGAGCTGGACAATAAAAAAGGCTGAGTGCTGAAGAATCTATGCCCTTAAACTGTGATGCTGGAGATGACTCTTAAAAGTCCCTTGAACAGCAAAATCAAACCAGTCAATCCTCAAGAAAGTCAACCCTGAATATTCCTTGGAAGCACTTATGCTGAAGCGGAAAGTCCAATACTTTACTCCACCTGATGTGAAAAGCCAACTCTTTAGAAAAGACCCTGATGCTGGGAAAGATTGAAGGAAGGAAGAGAAGGGGACAACAGAGGACGAGATGATTGGATGACATCACTGACTCAATAGACATGAGTTTGAGCAAACTCCAGAAAAGAGTGAAGGACAGGGAAGCCTGGCATGCTGCAGTCCATAGGGTAGCAAAGAGTTGGGCATGATTGAGTGACTGAACAACACCAACAACTTACTACATGGCTCCTTCATTGCAGATGATCTGCTCATCCTGAGAAAATCCTAAAATGATGCATAAACTCTGGAGGCAATTCCCAAGAACACATCCAAGGCTCCAGTGCTACACAGATCCAGTGCTACCCTGAAAGTCTCACTGGAACAAATCCCTAGTATCTGATAAGAATTCTTTCATAGACAACATCATCCATTTTGAAGTATATGTTTTGGTTTGTTTGTTTGAAAATGATTGTGTGGTTTTATAGTCTCTCTGTGTACACTGAAAACAAATACACAAGCAACAGCTGTCCTGGGTGAAATATTCCCCAAGTACTTGGACTGGGAGAAGAGGAAAAATTACTGTTGATACAAACTGATTGATCTGAGTTAGGAAGAAGTCCCCTGCAGAAGGAAATGGCATCCCACTCCAATATTCGTGCCAGGAAAATCCCATGGACAGAGAAGTCTGGTGGGCTACAGTCCTTGGGGTCACAGAGAATCAGACATGACTGAGCAACTAAGCACACATCGGAAGAAGTATCCCAAATTTCCTAGGTAGGAACATGAAGAAACCACTTATCCAATTTTCACAGTCCAGCTCCCACAATTTTCTAGGACTTTAGAGCCTCTGATTCTATCTCAGACACTAACTTAGGAACAGAATAGTTACCGATGGCTCCATTCAGTTCAGTTCAGTTCAGTTCAGTCGCTCAGTCGTGTCCGACTCTTTGTGACCCCATGAATCGCAGCACACCAAGCCTCCCTGTCCATCACCAACTCCCGGAGTTCACTCAGACTCACGTCCATCGAGTCAGTGATGCCATCCAGCCATCTCATCCTCTGTCGTCCCCTTCTCCTCCTGCCCCCAGTCCCGCCCAGCATCAGAGTCTTTTCCAATGAGTCAGCTCTTCGCATGAGGTGGCCAAAGTACTGGAGTTTCATTAGGTGTGTGTAAAACACCAATGTTTACCCCATTTCTGGCACACAGAAGGTGCTCAATTAACAAGATCTGCTTCTTTCTATTGATACCTTTTTTGAACTCATCCCTTCCTTTCAGACACATTTTAGAAGACTCACTTAAAGCCTTATTCATTTAAAAAAAAAAAATCAGAAACAGGCTGTGTTACTCTTTCTTCATTATCCGATGGTCAAGAAGGAAACTCTTAAAGTGAGGTGAGGTAAGCAGCTGGGTGCTTGATCCAGAAAAGATGCAAAGGATGTTTGTGTTGCTAGGAACTCATTTCAGGATTTTAAATGCTTGGGTGGTGGAGTTTAGTCGCTAAGTAATGTCAGACTCTTTGCAACCCCATGGTCTGTAGCCCACGAGGCTCCTCTGTTCATGGGATTTCCCAGGCAAGAATATTAGAGTGGGTTGCCATTTCCTTCTCCAGAGGATTATCCCAACCCAGGGTTGGGATATGGGTCTCCTCCATTGCAGGCAAGTTCCTTACCAACTGAGCAACCAGGGAAGCCCCTTTTAAATGCTCACCCAGAGCCAAAGTTTCTGGGTGACTCCCCCTTCCACTACCAATGTGCAAAGACTACAGAAAACAGAAGAGGATCTACAAGCTTCTTCTCCAAACTTCACATCCTGAAGTTCTCCCAGTTGGACTCTAAAATTTAATCTGCTGCTGCTGCTGCTAAGTCACTTCAGTCGCGTCCAACTCTGTGCGACCCCATAGATGGCAGCCCACCAGACACCCCCATCCCTAGGATTCTAGAGAGCTATTATTTTGTCAACTCCCAGTTACCAGGAAAATAGAAGAAAAAATGTGTGTATTTGGGGCAAATGACATCAAATAGGGCAACAAGACCTAGGAATACTGCAGTGCCTGAGAGTGATCATTTATAAAACTTCCTTAGAACCTACAGATTCTAGGGCTTCCCTGGTGGTCCAGTGGTTAAGAATCTGCCTTCCAGTGCAGGGGACATGGGTTTGATCCCTGGTTCGGGAGTTAAGATCTCACATGCCATAGGGCAACTAAGCCTGCATGCCCATGCGCTGCAACTAAAGTCTGACACAGTTAAGTAAATAAGTAAAATTTTTTTAAAGTCTACTGAATAACAGAATTATTTCAGTGTTCCATTGTTCAAATGCTTCCCCACTGAGCTAGTTTTTTTGTTGTTGTTTTTTTTTTAATCCAGACATGTTTGAACTACCAGATTCTATTAGACACTTTAAAATAAAATATCTTGGACTTCCTGGTAGGGAGTAAACTTTCCCATGATGGATGTTAAAAGCACAAATTATCAAAGGCTATGATAATTTTTAAAAAGACACAGAAGGGCAATATTCTTTCCTCTAGAGTTATGAAATTTAAAAGGATACTCTAAGACACTTGGGAGCCCATCTTCCCTTCCTGATGTTAAATGAATCAAAAAAGTGATTTTGGATATGAACTGTCTCATGTGGTGCTATTGTCTTCTATCTATATCTTGTTATCTTATATCTGGATAATGTAACTGTGGTTTTCTTGAACTATCCTTCTACTGACCTACTTGGGAGAAAGAGCTCTAAAATTACCCCTTGTCATGTAAGTAAATTCTGCTGGCTTCAGTTAAATCTACTGAGCAAATGGTGTCATAAAAAGTAGAGATGGGCAGCAGCCTTTCAAAATCATTATTATTACCAACTTGCCCTGTTAAAGTGAATTAAAGACCTTCTAAGGTTCGATGGGTGTTTCAGGAGGTTTGTGGAAAAGCAATCCATTTTCCCAAAGCTCTTTAATGGACATAACCTTGAAGTCTCAGTTTGCTCTGGGAATATCAGCAAGAAATGGGGAGGTCCAGGCCCAGGTCCCAACCCCTGAGCCTTTGGGGGTCTTTAGGCATCACCTCTGGGCAAGTGTCCAGGGTGGCTTGTTTAGTAGGGCTTCTGATCCAGCATTTGCTGGCTCCACCAACACTGTCTGCATTCAAACAAGACCTAAAACCTATGGATTACACTAAATAGGTTCCAGAAGCCCCTAAATTGCACCAGCAGAAGTCAGCCTGAGAGTAAGTCTCAATATTCTGTCCACCAACCACATTTCTTTACTCTAGCTTGAGAACAGTGGCACAGCTTATATTTTGCTTCAGTGTGGGAAGGTATTTTGTTTTTGTTTTTAACAAAACTCCAGATGAAGTCTTTAGTTTCTGTTTGGGTTATCTTGTATGAAATTATGCATGTCTTTAAAGGCTTGAGTCCCTCAGTATAAAAATTCTTCACTATGTGCAGCACAAAGGAGCCAAGATCCACAGAAGTAGCGGCAGGTTTCCATCACCAGTTGAAATGTATGTTCCCTGAAAGGTACCAGGATTAACCAGCCACATTTTTTAAACATGCTATTTTTCTTTGCTGAGTTTCTATAGTCAAATTCTTATGCATCAAATGAGTGTGTAGCTGGCTTGAAATTTACAAATACAAAATTAGATGTACAAGAATAGAACTTTGTTTTTCTATAACCCAACATCTTTACTTATCAGAATCTCCTAACTTTAGTAACAAAAAATCCCCAAATCTCATAGGCTTAAAATGACAAAGGCTTATTTCCCACTCATGATGTATGTGTGCTATGGATCTATAGTAGTCATTCACAAGCCCAGGGTGATAAAAATCTCCATCATCTTATGACATCAGTATCTTAACATAAATCTCCCGGGTTCTCTGAGTATAGAAAAAGAGAGCTTAGAGAATCATTATACAGCCCATAAATTCTTCCACACAGAAGTGATGTGCATCATTTCTGCTTATATTTCATCATCCAAAGCAACTCAGATGCTCATAAAAAAACTTTACAGGAATATACATCCCAAAGGAAAGGGTAATCAGACACAACATTTACTACAGCATCGTACCCTGGGAGCTCCCATTTCCATCAATGTGGAGCACTTCTTAATCTTGGCACCTAAAGGAAGTTCTATTCAAATCAAGATAGTTCCCTACCCCTCTCTTCCAATAAGATTGCTATCTCTAGTCTTTCTTTAGAGCATTTCTTACTATTGGAAGAATTCGGATTTCCACTGCAAGTGACTAGTGTCTCCTACTTTCACACTATCTCTGTGGGATCATTATTTAATCAGTTCAGACTTTAGACTCACTCAAGTATAACTCCCTACCAGGATTGTAGTCTTCTCTTCCCTCTATTTCTTCCTCAGTTCCCCATTCAAGCTGGGAAAGTGGCACAGGAAAATCATCTCAAGGCAAAAAGAGAATTTCCTGATTACATTGCTCATCTCAGAAGGGAAAGAACCAGTAATTTAGGTGATGTTTTGGGAGTTGTGATGGGAGAAGGGGTATGAAAGAGTTGAGGACCTCACTTTAATTGTGACACTAGGTTTCAAATCACCCAGCAGAATAACTTTCTAAAATGGAACGTTGATATAGAAATCAAACAAAGCAAATACCTTATTCAAGTGCAGGAAACCTTCTTGTCGTTTTAACCTGAGAGCTGAAACCCTGGGTACATATTTGTGGTGACTGATCACTTCAACTGTTTTGCAGACTCTTACCCTACCCGAGACATGGGAACTAGAAACCAAATAAAAATACAAGGGCTACTGAGATAAAGCCTCCTCCATAATCAGTTTCCTTTTGGCATCAATTTCTCATCATACGATGGGCTACAGTCCATGGGATTGCAAAGAATCAGAGACATCTGAGCAACTTACATGCATGCATGCTCATCATGAAAAGAATTTGAGGTTCTACTACTCTATGAAGTATTCCAGGGCTGGGATAGACATGTCTTCAACTCTATCCTTTCCCCTTCAAAGGGACCTTCAAGTAAAATGTTCAACCAAACAGTATTTAAGAGAATTGTGAAATGTTTTCTATATACTTATTAAAAATAAGGATAGAGGAACTTCCCTGTTGGTCCAGTAGTTAAGATTTTGCCTTCCAATGCTGGTGGTGCAGGCTCAATTCCTGGTCAGGGAATTAAGCTTCCACATACGACTCATGGGCAAAAAGCAGAACACAAGCAACAGAAGCAATATTGTAACAAATTCAATAAAGACTTTAAAAATGGTTCACGACAAAATTTTTTTAAAAACTAAAAAGGTTAGAAATTAGGAGGTAGCGGAAGGCGCCAAGATGGCGGAGGAGTAGGACGGGGAAAACACTTTCTCCCCCACAAATTCATCAAAAGAGCATTTAAACGTCGAGTTAATTCCACAAAACAACTTCTGAATGCCGGCAGAGGACATCAGGCACCCAGAAAAGCAACCCAACTCCTCAAAAGGAGGTAGGAAAAAATATTAAAGACAATAAAAGAGACAAAAGAGGGAGGGACGGAGTTCCGTCCCGGGAAGGGAGTCTTAAAAAGAGAGAAGTTTCCAAACACCAGGAAACCTTCTCACTGCCGAATCCGTGCCGAGCTTTGGAAGCACAGAGGGCAACATAACAGGGAGAAAAAATAAATAAACAATTAAAACTCGCAGATTGCGAGCCCTACGGTAACTCCTCCAGCGGAGAAGCAGCGCAGACGCCTGCATCCGCCATTAGCAAGCGGGGGCTGGGCAGGGAGGCGCGGCGTGGGCTGCATCACTGAGAGTAAGAATCTGGCCCGAATACCCTGAGCACTATCTGAGCGAAATAATTTGGGCTAGCAAACCAGACTGTGGGATATCTACCATGCGAAAAGCCAGCCCTAACCTAAGACACCGCCAGCCCACGCACGGAACAAAGGACTAAACAGAGGTAGCCGGCTGCAAACCTTCCCCCTCCGGTGACAGGCAGCCAGAGCCGGAAGGGGGCAATCTCAGCCCCAGAGAGACATTATCTATAAAACTGGCTTCTTTGCTAACTAAAACTTATTGGGGGTCTGGACGGTCAACATCTGCCTGAGAAGGTGCGCCGTTTTACACCCAGATAACCAAGTGGCGGGAGGCGATAAGTCGCAGCATTGGCGCTCGCCAAACACCTCATCACCTGAGCTGCTCGGACCTGGGAAGAGCACAAAACGCAGCCCCAACTGAGTCTGCGCCTCTGAGGACTACCTGAGTGCCTGAACCTGAGCGGCTCGGACCTGGGAGGTGCATGCAACCCAGGGCCAGTCTCGGATTGTTCCCGGCGGAACAACCTAGAGCCTGAGCAGTGTGGGCAGGGAGGCTACACGCCCGTGGCGGGGCAGACCCAGTGTGGCTGAGGCACTGCGGCGACGCCAGTGTCATTTGTTTGCAGCATCCCTCCCTCCCTCCCCATAGCGCGACTGAACAAAGAGAAGAAATACAGCTCCACCCACCAGAACACCGACACAAGCTTCCCTAACCAGGAAACCTTGACAAGCCACCTCTACATACCCACACACAGCGAGGAAACGCCACAGTAAAGAGAACTCCACAAACTGCCAGAATACAGAAAGGACTCCCAAACTCAGCAATTTAAACAAGATGAAGAGACAGAGGAATACCCAGCAGATAAAGGAACAGGATAAATGCCCACCAAACCAAACAAAAGAGGAAGAGATAGGGAATCTACCTGATAAAGAATTCCAAATAATGATAGTGAAATTGATCCAAAATCTTGAAATTAAAATGGAATCACAGATAAATAGCCTGGAGACAAGGATTGAGAAGATGCAAGAAAGGTTTAACAAGGACCTAGAAGAAATAAAAAAGTCAATATATAATGAATAATGCAATAAATGAAATTAAAAACACTCTGGAGCCAACAAATAGTAGAATAACAGAGGCAGAAGATAGGATTAGTGAATTAGAAGATAGAATGGTAGAAATAAATGAATCAGAGAGGATAAAAGAAAAACGAATTAAAAGAAATGAGGACAATCTCAGAGACCTCCAGGACAATATTAAACGCTACAACATTCAATCATAGGGGTTCCAGAAGAAGAAGACAAAAGAAAGACCATGAGAAAATACTTGAGGAGATAATAGTTGAAAACTTCCTAAAATGGGGAAGGAAATAATCACCCAAGTCCAAGAAACCCAGAGAGTCCCAAACAGGATAAAACCCAAGGAGAAACACCCCAAGACACATATTAATCAAATTAACAAAGATCAAACACAAAGAACAAATATTAAAAGCAGCAAGGGTAAAACAACAAATAACACACAAGGGGATTCCCATAAGGATAACAGCTGATCTTTCAATAGAAACTCTTCAAGCCAGGAGGGAATGGCAAGACATACTTAAAATGATGAAAGAAAATAACCTACAGCCCAGATTATTGTACCCAGCAAGGATCTCATTCAAGTATGAAGGAGAAATCAAAAGCTTTTCAGACAAGCAAAAGCTGAGAGAATTCTGCACCACCAAACCAGCTCTCCAACAAATACTAAAGGATATTCTCTAGACAGGAAACACAAAAATGGTGTATAAACTCGAACCCAAAACAATAAAGTAAATGGCAACGGGATCATACTTATCAGTAATTACCTTAAACGTAAATGGGTTGAATGCCCCAACCAAAAGACAAAGACTGGCTGAATGGATACAAAAACAAGACCCTTACATATGTTGTCTACAAGAGACCCACCTCAAAACAGGGGACACATACAGACTGAAAGTGAAGGGCTGGAAAAAGATTTTCCATGCAAATTGGGACCAAAAGAAAGCAGGAGTCACAATACTCAGTATCAGATAAATTAGACTTTAAAACAAAGGCTGTGAAAAGAGACAAAGAAGGTCACTACATAATGATCAAAGGATCAATCCAAGAAGAAGATATAACAATTATAAATATATATCCACCCAACATGGGAGCACCATGAGTATGTAAGACAAATCCTAACAAGTATGAAAGGAGAAATTAACAATAACACAATAATAGTGGGAGACTTTAATACCCCACTCACACTTATGGATAGATCAACTAAACAGAAAATTAACAAGGAAAAAAAAAAAAAAAAATGTATCTATAAAGCTCACTAAAGCAAAGCACAGTAAAATGAGGTATGGCAATAAAAGGCATTAAATTTATCAAATAAAAAATAAATAAAGTGCTGAAAAATTAAAGCTGTCAATTCTGTAATAGATATTCATTGAAAGTATCTTTTGAAATGGGAGTGAAAACACCTTCAGAGAAATGAAAGCTAAGGAAGCATGCACGAGCTATAAAAAATGATAAAGTCCTTTATGAATGATGATAATATCAAAACAAAACTGGGAAATACAGGAAGGAGTAAAGAGCACTACGAACAGTCAATACATGGATAAACATTAGAAACTATTCTCTTTTCTTAATTTCTTCATGGTAAACTATCAACATTATATTGTGAAATTTTTCAGAAAAAAAAAAAAGAATATGGTATGACATAGTTCTGTCTTAGATATTATGCAAGTGGGATGAATACTGAAAATAACTAAAGTACCTCATGGTAAAAAATAAAAAAAAAAAAAAAAAAGACAGAGATAAACTATAAAAAAAAAAAAAAATTTCTACTAAATTAAAAGTTTTTCTTTCAAAGTTGTGAAATTGCAATGTTGTGGTTAAAATAGACCAAGTCAAAAATTAAAAAAAAAAAAAAAAAAAAATAAAAAGTAATGTATTCAAAAAAAGAAAAAATTAGGAGGTAGTATTCACTGTAGGAAATAGGTGGGGAAACAGTGGAAACAGTGTCAGACTTTATTTTGGGGGGCTCCAAAATCACTGCAGATGGTGATTGCAGCCATGAAATTAAAAGACACTTGCTCCTTGGAAGGAAAGTTATGACCAACCTGGATAGCATATTGAAAAGCAGAGACATTACTTTGTGAACAAAGGTCCATCTGTCAAGGCTTTGATTTTTCCTGTGGTCATGTATGGATGTGAGAGTTGGACCGTGAAGAAGGCTGAGTGCCGAAGAATTGATGCTTTTGAACTGTGGTGCTGGAGAAGACTCTTGAGAGTCCCTTGGACTGCAAGGAGATCCAACCAGTGGATCCTAAAGGAGACCAGTCCTGGGTGTTCATTGGAAGAAATGATGCTGAAGCTGAAACTCCAGTACTTTGGCTACCTCATGCGAAGAGTTGACTCATTGGAAAAGACCCTGATGCTGGGAGGGATTGGGGGCAGGAGGAGAAGGGGACGACAGAGGATGAGATGGCTGGTTGGCATCACCGACTCAATGGACATGAGTTTGAGTGAACTCCGGGAGTTGGTGATGGATAGGGAGGCCTGGCGTACTGCGATTCATGGGGTCGCAAAGAGTCGGACACAACTGAAAGACTGAATTGAACTGAACTCAACTGATTCACTGTGGGTGACTCAGAATAATTATCTGCTTCATGCTTGAGCAGAATGAAACAGTCCATTGGTCTCAGCTTTGAGAAATGAGAGGGAATTGAAAGTTTGGAAAATTTCTCCCAGGGTAAAATCAAAGGAAAAGGCAAATCCCAAAAGTTTTCAGTGTGTTTCATCTCACCTTTATTTAGTGGTGATGTAAAAGTGTGATGGCTGTGCCTGAAGACAAAAACTTCAAAAAGATACTCAGTACAAAACTAAACACATTCTTACCAAACAATTCCAGCAGTCACAATACTTGGTATTCAACCCAAAGAAGTTGAAAACTTATATAAACACAAAACTAACACATAGATGTTTACAGCCATTTTATTCATAATTGGCAAAACCCAGATGTAATTTGGACACCCTTCAGTAGGTGCTGCTGCTGCTGCTGCTAAGTCGCTTCAGTCATGTTCGACTCCATGCAACCCCATAGACGGCAGCCCACCAGGCTCTGCCATGGCGAGGGCCATGGTGGCCCTATCTTGTTTCTAACAAGATCCTGATTAGTTTTTCAGAGGCAACAGAACAAAACCACAAGTCATACAGTTGGATCATGCACATGGGAGATGATTTTGACCTCAAAAAATGACCTGAACCAAAGGACCGGGGCATGATGGGAACATGACCAGAATGGCTATCCAGGGAGATCTAGTGCTGAATCCCCCTTTACCATACCTTACCATAAACAGCAAAGTTTCAAAGCTCTCTAGTGGAAACCTGCTCCCAATGCTTCTGAATACCAACTCTTCTCCCTTGGAAGTTTGACCAAAATCCCAGATCAATCTGGGAGACACTGATGCAAGCCATTCCTCCTGTCTCCTTACCCACAGACCTCACCACAAATCTTTTTCTTTTCTTAAAAGCCTGTACTATAGCCTGCCATAGTACTAACTTCTATTTTCATAGGGCAACCAACTCTGCTCTGTAATATACGCAGACAATGAAATATTATTCAGTGCTGCAAAGAAATTAGCTACTTAAACCATGGAAAGACATGAGCAAAACTTAGATGCATATTCCTGAATAAAAGGAGCCAATCTGAAGACCACATACTGTATGATTCCATATATATGATGTTTTGAAAAAGGCAAAATCATGGGTGCAGTGAAAGGATCAGTCATTGCCAGGGGTTAGGAATGAGGAAGGAATGAGAACATGGAGCACAGAGGATTTTTAGGGCAGTGAAAATATTCTGTGCTGTTGTTCAGTCACCCAGTCAAGTCCAACTCTTTGCGACCCCATGGACTGCAGCATCCCAGGCCTCTCTGTCCCTCACCATCTCCTGAAATTTGCCCAAGTTCGTGCCCATTGCATTGGTGATGCCATCCAGCCATCTCATCCTCTGATGCCCTCTTCTTCCTTCTGCCCTCAATCTTTCCCAGCATCAGGGACTTTTCCAAGGAGTCAGCTGTTCCCATCAGATGACAAAATACAGGAGTTTCAACGTCAACATCAGTCCTTCCAACAAGTATTCAGGGTTGATCTCTCTTAAGATTGACTGGTTTGATCTCCTTGCTGTCCAAGGGACTCTCAGGAGTCTTTTCCAGCACCATACTTAGAAGGCATCAATTCTTTGGTGCTTGGGTCTTCCCAGTGGTCACATATGGTTGTGGTAGCTGGGCCATAAAGAAGGCAGAGAGCTGAAGGAAATATAATAATACCATAATACCATAATGATGGATATATGTCTTTGTACATTTGTCCAAACCCACAAAATGTACAACATTAAGAGTGAAATCTGATGCAAACTATGGACTTAGGTGACAATGATGTGTCAATGTAGTTTAATCAATTGTAGCAGATGCACCACTCTGGGGGTAGGGGATATTGATTACGGGAGAGGATATGTGTACGAATGGGGGTGGAGGGCATACCGGAAATTTCTGTACTTTCAGCTCAATTTTTCTGTAAACTTAAAAGTGCTCTAAAAAAGTATATATTAATATACGTATGTATATTTAAAAGTATCAAGTTACATGTCTAATTTGTCTCTCACATAACTTTTAACTACAGTTTTCTGTTTTGAAAAATAGAGTGTAAAAATATATTATACATATAAATGAAAATGATATGCATGAAAGATCTTGAGAATATTTGGAACTTAAGAAAATACTCAGTAGATGCATTTCCCTCGTAGGTACAACTCTAAATGCTATAGGGGCAGAATTTTGATTTGAAGATATTTCATTTTTAATAGTCTCTTGACCAATATTTCCTGGACAGCTCTTTACATCTCTTCTGGAGATCATGTTTATCATTGATTTCAGCAGCAACTCTGTGCAATCAGAAATCTCAAATGGAATTTGAGTTGTAATTCCAATTGATATATGTTGATTTAAATCTTGAAGGCCAATGTAATAACTCATAAAGCTGGAAGAAATAAGGGAAAAGAAGCCTTCAGATTCATGATGTGATTAACCTTTGACACACAGAGAGAAAGGGCATGATAAATGTGGAGCATTTGCTACACTCTTTTTTTTTTTTTAAACTTTACATAATTGTATTAGTTTTGCCAAATATCAAAATGAATCCGCCACAGGTATACATGTGTTCCCCATCCTGAACCCTCCTCCCTCCTCTCTCCCCATACCATCCCTCTAGGTCGTCCCAGTGCACTAGCCCCAAGCATCCAGTATCGTGCATCGAACCTGGACTGGCAACTCGTTTCTTACATGATATTTTACATGTTTCAATGTCATTCTCCCAAATCTTCCCACCCTCTCCCTCTCCCACAGAGTCCATAAGACTGTTCTATACATCAGTGTCTCTTTCGCTGTCTCGTACACCGGGTTATTGTTACCATCTTTCTAAATTCCATATATATGTGTTAGTATACTGTATTGGTGCTACACTCTTTTGATGGTGAAATTAAAAAAAAAAAAATAAGGAGTTTATGGATGTCAGGGGACAGGAGACTCTCTTGAATTGGATTAATGTCTCAACAAATCACCCTCTGATGAATTACATAATGATAGCATTTATTGACCTGTATATTGAAGAAAAAACGTGCATGAAGAATTTGCCGTAATATGTGTGTTTAATAGAAAGGACAAAGCTAATGTTTGGAATACATATTTTTTCTGCTAAGAGTGTAAACAAAGTGTTATATTTCTCCATCCCCTCGGTGGAGCTCTGCTTTAAGCATTATGCTAGAACAGGAGTAATTACATACACAGCAACAGAATGTTGTGTTTGTTTCCAGTGAAACTGGTCAGAACTACAGGCTCTGTCGTTCTATTATTTGGTTAGGAGACACAGACCTGGGAGGATGACATCTATCTCCCCCAGGCCTTGACAGTGGGAAGAGGCACCTATGACACCCAGGTAGGGTACTTATTTTTTCTGATGTTACTGTGCGGTGGATTGAATGTCTCACAAATTGTTCCTTTCTCTGGGAATTTCTGCATTTCCATTTCTCCCTCTAACTGAGAATGATTTTAACATTTGCAAATTTATGAATAAGAATGAATATACAGTGCATAGCCTAACATCAGACCTGCGTGCATGCTAAGTCACCTCAGTTGTGTCTGACTCTGTGACCCCACGGACCGTAGCCCACCAGGCTCCTCTGTCCACGAGATTTCCCCGGCAAGAATACTAGAGTGGGTCACCATGCCCTCCTCCAGGGGATCTTCCCAACCCAGGAATTGAACCCATGTCTCCTCGTCTCCTGCATTGCAGGTGGATTCTTTACAGCTGAGCCAATGGAAAAGCTCATAACATTAGACACATACAATCAACTGACACTTGATTTTTACACACACACACACCATATATATATGTATATATATATATATAATTTACCCAATCAATGAGTTACAGTTTTCTGGATCAAGTGAGTTAGCTGAAGGAGTGGAATTGATAAGAAGAAAATTGCTAAGAAGAATTTCAATAGAGGTTCATATCAAAGTGCCTAACAGAGGGTAGTTGTTCGATAAATACTGGTTAATTTGATCTGACAATATCACTATTCTTACACTCTGCAGATTCCAAATTAGACCATGGATATTTTCTCAGCTTTTTTAATCAGAACCAGATGGAAGAAGAAACAGGCAACGCATAGAAGGATCTAGTTTACATCAATCCCCAGAGGATGAGCAGAGGCAATAATGGGTCTTTGGAATCTTTGGTTTCAGTGACTCAACCGGAGCAAGGTTGCCAGGACAATTGGGGCTGCTCTGCCTCCCTGGGTGCAGGATAATTCGATATAAGCAGCCTTTTCCCACAACAGAAGCTAGGGCTGTGACTCAGCACACCAGGCAGGCAATGGACTAAAAAACGTCCCTGTGTGCCTTTTTGGACATTGCATTGAAAGCTGCCTGCTTCATCTGGTCTCCTTCTCGTCATATGACTCTACAACTGCAGCAGGTGTCTTGTTACAGCCTTTACTCACTCTCACCAAAGCTACAACCGGGTTTGCCATGTGCACCTAAGAACATCAATGTCAGTACTGCGGCAGGTGGATGGAGCACTTTGTTGAGGGAGGTCTGCTTCTCATGGGCCTGACAGCATGTGCCAAGTGCACCTGCCAAGCCTGGCTGTGTGCTTGGGGGTTAGGGACTGCAGGGAACAACCTGTGCAGTGTGTGCCTGCTCAGTGTTCAGGCGAGGAGTTCAGCCTCTTCAAGAAGGAGGTCAATGGTCTCTTACCGATCCTCTTAAATTAAGCCTTTTTTCCTCTACTTGGAGTTTCATTTACAGAATGAAGGAAGGTCAAAAGAGAAATTCCAAACCACACGAGGTACTGGAAGACCACCTGTGACCGAAAGTTGCATTAACTTCCAACAAAAACTATATGAGAAAATGTGCTGTGTGACTTACAGCCCATTACACACAGGTGTTCTATTTATTGAAGCTGTTCACCACCCTCCCCAGTGAGGAAGGTAGGGCTGAGGCAGGCACTGCACCTGGAAAAGACTCTCAGGACTCACTTACCTCTCCTCTGAACCCACAGCCAACTCCGAGTTCAAAGACACCAGCGAGAATGAAGGAAAGCCACACGCAGATCATCTACATCAGGGCTCCCTGACCTCCGAGATGATCTGAGGTGGGGCTGATGTAATAACAATAGAAATAAAGGTTCTCAATGAATGTAGTGCGTGTGTGTGTGTGTGTGTGTGAGTTGTTCAGTTGTGTCCAACTCTGCAGACTGTAGCCCACCAGGCTCCTCTGCCCATGGAATTCTCCAGGCAAGAAAACTGGGGTGGGTTGCCATGCCCTCCTCCATGGGATCCTCCTGACCCAGGGACTGAACCCAAGTCTCATGTCTTCTGCACTGGCAGGCAGGTTCTTTACCACTAGTGCTAACTGAGAAGCCCTTTATGCCGCATGAACTCTACCATATTCTTTTTTCTTGGCTCTATGCTAATTTATGTTATTGCAAAATGGTTTAATATAGAACACAATACACAAAAGCATGAAAGATGTGAGCAGCAAACAAGTATTGTGTTGGTAAACTGGCTTTCTAGGGGGAGAATAAAGCCGTGATTTATAGTCTGTGTCAATTTGCCTGTTGTAAATACACCCATCCTGGCCTTTTTAAAGCTACCAACAGTTTAACAACTAGCTCTCAAAGCTCCTGAATATTTAACAATAGGCTCTTACTAGCCAGCTTTAGCGCACTACTGTCTAACCCCACCACCAAGAGTCTACCCCTGTTAAGAAAATGGTTTATTTGTTTCCAGTTTTGGGGGGGCATTTTCACACAATTAGGTCTGTATTATAAATAAAATATTATATTCTGTTTTTTCCTGGTGTTTGCTTTTTAAATTTGTTCCATGACCATATTTTATTCATTTTTCACAGAATGCTTAAGTAGCCAGTTCGTGTGTGTGTGTGTAATTGCTCAGACCTTGGAGGCAAACAAAGTTAGCTACAGATCATGGTATCACCTGTGATGCGACTATGGCAACATTACTGAACTTTGTTGAACCTTATTTCATCACCTTCAAAGTACAGGTAACAAGCAGTACTCGATTCACAGGGTAAAAATAGTTGGTTTTTATTTAGTGATCATAAAATCCTAGATCTGTTCTTCCTGAGTTCACCACATTTAGCAGCTGATTTGCTCTTACTGCACATACTAGCCTTTCCTGTGTAGAAAGTCCTTCTTGGTCCAAATTCTCAAATAAGAGTGGCAAATACTGCTCACATGATTTTATAAATACATATAACATCAATATGGGCAACATTTAATGCATTTAGTACGTGTGTGTGGGCTCAGTTGTGTCCGACTCGTTGTGACCCCATGAACTGGAGCCCGCCAGGCTCCTCTGTCCATGGGCTTTCCCAGGCAAGAATGCTGGAATGTGTTGTGATCTCCTTCTCCAGCATTTACTGCAATGCTGATAAATTCTGTTTGTTGTCATTGTTTTTGGAATGCACACTTGCTCAGAACCCTGGGTAAATTAAAACAGGGAGACAAAGGTGTTTCACTTACTGTGACCAGTTTGGGAGTTTCTCCCTTTCCTTCCATTGAGAAAGACAGTAGAGCATGAGGCTTTATAATCAGGACTGAGAAGGAAGATGCAGTAGGGATCTGACACACAGATGCCAGCTGCCTTCCAATACCTGGGCTCCCATTCTTCCTTAGGAACAGAACGTTGAGCCCTTGATTCCAGCTCTGTGCTGCATATCCTGGGATTTATTTAACACAGGAGAAAACATAAACTTGTATCTTGTTTTAAACTTCTATTATTTGGGCTATCCGTCGCAAGCCGTCACACCTAATCCTATCTGATATCCCATGTAATCCAATCTAGGAGTCCTGATCCCCGAATATGTGATTTGAATTAAACTGAAAAAGTGAGACCAGTTAACTGAAACAAATGCCTCAAAAGCTGCCAGTCAGTGTTCTCCTATGTGGCAGGCATTGTTTTGAGTTTTTGTTGTTGTTGTTGTTTTTAAGATTTTTTGATGTGGACCATTTTTAAAGACTTTGTTGACTTTTTTATTGCTTCTGTTTCATGTTTTGGGGTTTGGGTTTTTTTGTTTTTTTTGGTCACGAGGCATGTGGGATCCTAGCTTTCTGACCAGGGATCCCCTGCATTGGAAAGTCTTTTAACCACTGGACCCCCAGAGAAGTCTCTGTTTTGAGTTTTAAAATGCGCCATGGTTTTTAAGCTTGTGAAGTAGGAATTGTTGTCCTCATTGTGTTCAGACAGGTGAAAGAATGGGCCAGATGTTATTTTAGACAACCTGTGGTGAAGCCAGGATTCACCTGTAAACTTGTCTAACTCCAAATCTCGTAATCCAACATTTTGTCATCAGCCATTTCAAAGAAACAGACTCCAAGGCACTCATTCATGGTGTTTCAAAAACCACAGACCTTCTCCAAAGCTTTCAAGTACCTGTCAGACCCCACATCATTTCTGAAATGTAAGTGAAACAGGTGAAAAGAAATGTAAATATTTGTTATTCAGTTGCTAAGTTGATGTCTCTCAATTGTCTCTTTTTCATACCTAGACAGCGTATCAGAAAGCAAAGACATCACTTTGAATTTAAATATTAATTTTAAATAAGTATTGAGGTTGATCTTTAAACCATATCAGCCAAGGATTCCTAGTTGTTACTGAAAAATTAAGTGAAAATGTATGGGGAAATGCACAATTCCACACTCTACATATTCTTTAGAATTTATTTTTTCTGTCTGGCTATAGATTTTTGCAGGACAACAGATAACTGTTCTTTCAGAATAGTTCACCTTCTCTGATCCCAATTTTTCACTTGAATTCATACTCCTCTGATTGGAAGAGAATTCTCATTCCTATGGCAATGAGGATTTTGTTCCCTGCTCCCTCTCTTTCAAAAATACAAGCAGATACCCCGAACTTCAGAATTGGAATTAACAGTGGAAACAGGTATTTTTAAAAACATGCTTTCCTCCACAAATGGTCTCTTGCCAACAAGTCAGAAGAAATATTCTTCAAAACCTCCTCTCCTCCAGACTTCAATTTTATTCGGAAGTATTTGTCTTTGGGGAAATTTCAAGCAGGACCAATGCTTTGTCATAGGGGTCAGGGCTTGAGGCTGTTCTGTTACTGGTCCATGTTTTCCTCTGGGATAGGGAGGACTAGTCCTTCAAGGTTGGCTGGCCTCTTTGAAATGTTCTCTGGAACAGATCAGAGATGCCCCTGGTAGACAGGGAACTAACTCATACATTTTAATAAGAGCCAGCAGAAGCAAGGAGTGTTTGTACAAGTGGCATTGAAGGTTTAATGTCTGCCACTGTTTCCAGCAGCATGTGGCATTAAGTACTGGGATTTCCAAGCATCAGAGGGTGGAGAAGTGTTCTCTGGGGCTGCAATAGCCCGCAAATGCCAGGCAGAGAAGGGCCCAGCTGGCGGGAACTTCAAGTCACAGCTATGCCCATAAGCTCCCTGCAGTAGCTTGCAGCCTTCTGAGCACCCTAGAGCACTCACTCACTGCCTCTGGTTAGCTACCACCTGATATCTAGCTACTGGTGGGTATCTGTCCCTCCTGCCCTTGCTTCCCGCCTTGTTCACTCACTGTCAGTCAATATAATGCATTTCATTGGAATGGTATGTATGTCTTCCTCAGATCCCTCTTTAAGATAGTATAATAAGGTGGACTGTACCATCAGAGTCACTCACTGTCAGCTTTCACAAAGTTATATGACCTTGAAATATTATTCAGCCATAAAAATGAATGAAATTATGCCATATTTGCAGAGATGTGGATGAATCTAGAGACTGTCATACAGGGTGAAGTAAGTCCAAGAGAGAAAAACAAGTATCATATGTTAATGCATATATGTGGGATCTAGAAAATGGTTTTGATGAACTTATTTGCCAGGCAGAAATAGAGACAGAGACATAGAGAACAAACGTTATGTCTCACTTTGAATTTAAATATTAATTTTAAATAAACATTGAAGGCGGTAAGGGGAGGGTGTAGGAGATTGGGGTTGACATATATATACTTCTATGCATAAAATAGATAACTAATGAGAATCTACTGTATAGCACAGTATAACTCTACTCAGAGCTCTGTGGTGACCTAAATGGGAAGGAAATAAAAAAACAGTGGATATATACATACATACACACACACACAGAGCTGATTCACTTTGCTATATAGCAGAAACTAACACAGCACTGTAAAGGAACTACACTCCAATTAAAAAATGTAAGAAATTTTTGTTCCCCGTGTGACTCTCAGTGCTTTCATCCTGTGTGGGGATTCAAAAATACCTACATCCTAGAATGGCTGATGAGTTTATCTGCAGGAAGCACCTGGCATGGTAGAACCTGGCTCTTGCTTTCCTGGCTCTTCTTTTTAATACACTATATTTTTAATATTTACTCTATCAGTGGTAACTGTCCCATCATCTGCATCACCATCGTCACCACCAGTCTTATTATTGTTACATTCCAGTTGGGAATCTTTGGTGTGACTTCCACAGTCAACAGTATACTCTACTATCCTAGACCTGAGGAAAGCTCCCATTTTTAACTAGCCTCTTCAGTCCTGTGTTTTTTTTTTAGTTTACCACATGTAGTCACCATCTTTTAACAGACCAGGATTCAAGGCAGAAATAAAATATTAGTGGTAAGACATGTGTTTGGATTCTTAAAGGCCTTACTTAAATCCCAGTTTCACCGCATATCTGTTGATGCCAAGAATGTCAGATAAGAAAGGGGCTGAACTCTCTGGACTTCCGTTCCCTTCCCTGTAAACTTAGAATAAGAGCACTTTCTGCACAGAGTTAATTTAGGAAACAGACCAGATAAGGCATGTGGTGGACAGGTAAGGTACCTGACACATCAGTGTCAATCACTTATCCTCTCCCAGTGCTACTAACATCACCACCACCACTGCTAGGCACCAGATATAATTCTGAGAGGACATTGCCTTTGGAACTGTTATAATCTCTTACAGCTGCAATATACTAATATGAATTATTAATATGTTAATAACCCCCCTCAAGACTTAAGGTCTTAAAACAACAGCAATCATATATGTTGCTCACAAATTTGTGTTTTGAGTAGAGCTGAGCAGGTTCCATGTAATGTCAGCTGGGTGGGACAGGTTAACTGGAGAACAGAAGAGTCACTTTCAAGGCAGTTCCCATCTGTGACTAAAGATTCGGTGCTGGCCTGTTGACTGGGAGGTCAGCCAGGGCCATGGACTGGGGACTTGGTTTCCCCTCCAGGTAGCTCTCCATGGACTGCTTAGGGCTTCCTTAGAGTCCTGGTAAGCCCCAAGGGCAAACATTCTAAGAGAATAAGGCAGGAGTGCTGGTAATTTTACAACTCAGCCTTGGAAGCCGTACAGTGTCATTGGTTCCAGACTCAATTACTGGAGACAGTTGCAAAGATCCGCCCAGGTCCAAGGGAGAGGAAACAGACCCTACTCCACACCACAGAAGGAATATCTAGCTCATATTTTAAGAAGAGCAGATCAGATGGGAAATAGCGTTGCCACTATCTCTGGAAAATACAATCTTCCACAAAAGTATTGGCTAGACTAGTAGTGCTCTGGACTTACTGATGAGCCCTCCTGGGAATACTGTTGCCTTGCCATTGAGCTAAACCTTCAGCCCTTGTGAGGCTGACTGCATACTGGTTCAGGCCTTAGAGTCATACTATGTGCCCATGTGCTCAGTGGTACCTGACTCTCAAAACCCCATGGACTGTACTCCGCCAGGCTCCTCTGTGCATGGAATTCTGTAGGCAAGAACACTGGAATGGGTAGTTATTCCTTTCTCCAGGGGATCTTCCCAATCCAGGGATCAAACTTAGGTCTCCTACATTGCAAGCAGGTTCTTTACCATCTGAGTCACCAAGGAAGCCCTTATGGTCATATTATATTCAGAAGCCAGGCCTGCCACTTATTTTCCCAGGTGACTCTGCTAAATTTCATTCCTTGGCTTCTGTCCTTATCTTTAAAATAGGGACAGCAATAGTATATAGCACATAGAGCTGTTATGTATCCTTTGATGGAAAGAAAATTATCCTAGTTCTTGGTAAAACAATGATCACGTTTCCAAAGGAAATCTAGAAAACGGTCAGAAAAAGAAAGGATGGACCATGCCACATCTCTCCATCTCTTCTTGAGGCAGAATAGAAAAGAACGTGGACAGTTAGAGTCAGACAAGCGTATATCCTGGCTCTATATTTTACCAGCAGCGTGACTTTGGGGAGGTACCCCATCATCCTGACTGTATCATCCTCATCTGTATAAGACTGCCAAGTATTTTTAATGAGCATTGAATTCAACAGTGTGTGTGTATGACATACTGCTCGGACACGAAATATTTATTGGATTATAAAAAGGCCTGGACATTAGTTAACAGCAATCATCTGAGTCATAGTGCATTCATGAAAGAGCAGATGAAAGGTGGATTCATAAGAGACCAAACTTTATGCCCAGGTTCTACAGTGTGTTGAAAGAGACAAGCTCATTTTATGGGAGTCTCCCCTCATACTTTACCTTCTAATCAAAATTTTCACCTTGTTTCAAGTGGAAGCAAGCAGGGCATGGGGTGTTGAAGCGGGCAGAGAGCACTTTGTGTTAGGAGATCTGTGAATTGAGCATTGAGTGTGACACCACCTAAGACAGCAGCAGCAAGAGCAACCCCTTGGTTATTGACATTAAAAAGTAAACACCCCTCCCGAACACATGCCTCCAACCATCTCTTAGCTGATGGTTAAGTAGTAAAGTGGCCTTTTGGCAGAGAAAAAAACTGAAACCAAAGGAGCTCGAAGAACACCTGCTTTAGCAACATGGATGGACATAGAGATTGTCCTGCTGAGTGAAGTGAGTCAGACGGAAAAGGAGAACTATCATATGACGTCCCTTATATGTGGGATCTGAAAAGGAATGTGCTTATTTACAAAACAGAAACAGACTCATAGAGAACATGCTCGTCAGGGGGAAGGACAGAGGGAAGATAGGGAGTTTGGGATGGCCATGTACCCACTGCTGTAATTAAAGTGGATAACCAAAAAGATGAAATGGATAGCCAGGAATGGCCTACTGTATATAGCACAGGAACTCTGCTCTGTTAAGTGGCAGGCTGGATGGGAGAGAGGTTTGGGGGGAGAATGGATACATGTATATGTATGGCTGAGTCGCTTTGCTGTTCACCTGAAAGAATCACAATATTGTTAATTGGCTATACTCCAATATAAAATAAAAAGCTTAAAAAAACAAGAACAGCTGCTTTCCCTAAGAGCATCAATGACGAAGCAAAAGCAGTTTCCTTCTCAGAAGTATGGTGTGATTTAATTACTTGTGTTGCCTCTGCGGTGTTTTCCACTATGTTTCATTGTGAGCATATGGACCTCCTTCCAATTATGGGCAGAAGTGTCTTCTGTGGGTTACCCTAGGAACTAACCACCATATGACCTTGTTTCCACAGGTAAATCCTTTCCAAGTTCTCAACAACTGAATGGGAACAAACTTTCACAGCCAATGAATCTTTTCTAAGATTAGAATTGCTTGTATCACGCAGTATATTTAACAGGTGAGACAGTCATGACTGATTACTTTTTCCAAGTTTTTATGGAAATTTTCCAGCATGTGCATCTTGCTCCAACATGTCTTGATATTATTTGCATCTTGTTTCTTCCTCAATCCCCACCCACATTCCCTCTCTCTACTGGAGGGTCCTTAATATAGACACTGTAGATGCCCAACTCAGATGCTCTCAGATCCCTTTACCATCATTGTGTCCCTGTCCAAGCTTCAGTGTGCTTTTATATCCGAAGACCCACGCATGAGATTCCTCTTCCAATGCCTGTCCTTGGGTTCTGGAACTCCTTTGCTCAGGAGCACCCAGGGGTTTACATCTTCCAGAATGTGGTCCACTAGAGAAGGGAATGGTAAACCATTTCAGTATTCTTGCCTTGAGAACCCCATGAACAGTATGAAAAGGCAAAATGATAGGATACTGAAAGAAGAACTCCCCAGGTCAGTAGGTGCCCAATATGCTATGGGAGACCAGTGGAGAAATAACTCCATAAAGAATGAAGGGATGGAACCAAAGCAAAAACAATACCCAGTTGTGGATGTGACTGGTGATAGAAGCAAGGCCCAATGCTGTCTAGAGCAGTATTGCATAGGAACCTGGAATATCAGGTCCATGAATCAAGGCAAATTGGAAGTGGTCAAACAGGAGATGGCAAGAGTGAACATCGACATTCTAGGAATCAACAAACTAAAATGGACTGGAATGGGTGAATTTAACTCAGATGACCATTATATCTACTACTGTGGGCAGGAATCCCATAGAGGAAATGGAGTAGCCATCATGATCAAAAAAAGGAGTCTGAAATGCAGTACTTGGAAGCAATCTCAAAAACGACAGAATGATCTCTATTCGTTTCCAAAGCAAACCATTCAATATTACGGTAATCCAAGCCTATGCCCCAACCAGTAACTCTGAAGAAGCTGAAGTTGAATGGTTCTATGAAGACCTACAGGATCTTTTATAACTAACACTCAAAAAAGATGTCCTTTTCATTATAGGGGACTGGAATGCAAAAGTAGGAAGTCAAGAAACACCTGGAGTAACAGGCAAATTTGGCCTTGGAGTACGGAATGAAGCAGGGCAAAGGCTAACAGAGTTTTGGCAAGAGAACACACTGGTCATAGCAAACACCCTCTCCCAACAACACAAGAGAAGACTCTACACATGGATATCACCAGATGGTCAACACCAAAATCAGATTGATTATATTCTTTGCAGCCAAAGATGGAGAAGCTCTATACAGTCAGCAAAAACAAGACTGGGAGCTGACTGTGGCTAAGATCATGAACTCCTTATTGCCAAATTCAGACTTAAATTGAAGAAAGTGGGGAAAACCACTAGACCATTTGGGTATGACCTAAATCAAATCCCTTGTCATTATACAGTGGAAGTGAGAAATAGATTTAAGGGACTAGATCTGATAGAGTGCCTGATGAGCTATGGAATGAGGTTCGTGGTTCGTGACATTGTACAGGAGACAGGGATCAAGACCATCCCCATGGAAAAGAACTGCAAAAAAGCAAAATGGCTGTCTGGGGAGGCCTTACAAATAGCTGTGAAAAGAAGAGAAGTGAAAAGCAAAGGAGAAAAGGAAAGATGTAAGCATCTGGATGCAGAGTTCCAAAGAATAGCAAGGAGAGATAAGAAAACCTTCCTCAGCGATCAATGCAAAGAAACAGAGGAAAACAACAGAATGGGAAAGACTAGAAACCTCTTCAAGAAAATTAGAGATACCAAGGGAACATTTCATGCAAAGGTGGGCTCGACAAAGGACAGAAATGGTATGGACCTAACAGAAGCAGAAGATATTAAGAAGAGGTGGCAAGAATACACAGAGGAAATGTAAAAAAAAAGATCTTCACGACCCAGATAATCACCATGGTGTGATCACTCACACTCACAAAGAGCCAGACATCCTGGAATGCGAAGTCAAGTGGGCCTTAGAAAGCATCACTATGAACAAAGCTAGTGCAGGTGATGAAATTCCAGTTAAGCTATTTCAAATCCTGAAAGATGATGCTGTCAAAGTGCTGCACTCAATATGCCAGCAAATTTGGAAAACTCAGCAGTGGCCACAGGACTGGAAAAGGTCAGTTTTCATTCCAATCCCAAAGAAAGGCAGTGCCAAAGAATGCTCAAACTACCACACAGTTGCACTCATCTCACACGCTAGTAAAGTAGTGCTCAAAATTCTCCAAGCCAGGCTTCAGCAATATGTGAACTGTGAACTTCCTGACGTTCAAGCTGGTTTTAGAAAAGGCAGAGGAACCAGAGATCAAATTGGCAACATCCGGTGGATCGTGGAAAAAGCAAGAGAGTTCCAGAAAAACATCTATTTCTGTTTTATTGACTATGCCAAAGCTTCTGACTGTGTGGATCACAATAAACTGTGGAAAATTCTGAAAGAGATGGGAATACCAGATGACCCGACCTGCCTCTTAAGAAACCTGTATGCAGGTCAGGAAGCAATAGTTAGAACTGGACATGGAACAACAGACTGCTTCTAAATAGGAAAAGGAGTACGTCAAGGCTGTATATTATCATCCTGTTTATTTAACTTATATGCAGAGTACATCATGAGAAATGCTGGGCTGGAAGAAGCACAAGCTGGAATCAAGATTGCTGGGAGAAATATCAATAACCTCAGATATACAGATGACACCACCCTTATGGCAGAAAGTAAAGAAGAACTAAAAAACCTCTTGATGAAAGTGAAAGAGGAGAGTGAAAAAATTGGCTTAAAGCTCAACATTCAGAAAATGAAGATCATGGCATCCGGTCCCATCATTTCATGGGAAATAAATGGGGAAACAGTGAAAACAGAGTAAGACTTTATTTTGGGGGGCTCCAAAGTCACTGCAGATGGTGACTGCAGCCATGAAATTAAAAGACGCTTACTCCTTGGAAGGAAAGTTATGACCAACCTAGATAGCATATTCAAAAGCAGAGACATTACTTTGCCAACAAAGGTCCGTCTAGTCAAGGTTATGGTTTTTTCAGTGACCATGTATGGGTGTGAGAGTTGGACTGTGAAGAAAGCCGAGCAACGAAGAATTGATGCTTTTGAACTGTGGTGTTGGAGAAGACTCTTGAGAGTTCCTTGGACTGCAAGGAGGTCCAACTAGTCCATCCTAAAGAAGATCAGTCCTAAATATTCATTGGAAGGACTGATGCTGAAGATGAATCTCCAATACTTTGGCCACCTCATGGGAAGAGTTGACTCATTGGAAAAGACCCTGATGCTGGGTGGGATTGGGGGCAGGAGGAGAAGGGGACGACAGAGGATGAGATGGCTGGATGGCATCACTGACTCGATGGAGTAAGTCTGAGTGAACTCCGGGAGTTAGTGATGGACAGGGAGGCCTGGCGTGCTGCAATTCATGGGGTCACAAAGAGTTGGACATGACTGAGCGACTGAACTGAACTGAACTGAAGTGATCCTTAGCCAATGATGGATGGGTAGGACACGTGAGAACAAGCTCCCTGCTTCAGGACAGAGCAGCTCCGTGGTGTAACTTCAGAGTTCACCTGATAATCAGAGCTGAAGCTACCTTTCACGACAGTTTGCCTGATATTACACCGTGTTGGGTTTTCCCAGTTGGCACTAGTGGTAAAGGACCCACTTGCCAATGCAGTCGACCTGAGACATAGGTTTGATCCCTGGGTTCGGAAGATCCTCTGGAGGAGGCCAGGGCAACCCATTCCAGTATTCTTGCCTAGATGATCCCATGGACAGAGGAGCCTGGCAGGCTTCAGTCCATAGGGTCGCAAAGAGGCAGATAAGACTGAAGCGACTGAGCACTGCACACCCTTGTTGACTTCTGCTCCCTGTGCGGCATCCCTGACCACTCCCACTACCCGCCTCTCCTAGCCGCGCTTCCGTGCTGTATTTCTTGCATGAAATCCTCATCAGGCTCTGCTTCTGGGACCAAGGTACAGGTTATTATCAGGAAAAGCCTGAGCATCATATTTCACCCTTCTTTTTGTTCAGTGTGTATAATTATCAAAGATTTTTTTTCTTTTCTAAGTATTGTGTGCTAAATTGCTTCAGTTGTGCCTGACTCTTTGCAACCCTATGGACCATGACTGGCCAGGCTCCTCTGCCAATGGGATTCTTCAGGCAAGAATACAGGAGTGGGTTGACTGGCCTCCTCCAAAAGATCTTCCAGACCCAAGGATCAGAGCTGAATCTCTTATGTCTCCTACATTGGCAGGCGGGTTACTTACCACTAGTGAAGCCCTTTTTAAAGTATTAGGACTATATTATTATTACACATAAAAATTAATTATAAATCCCTAAAAGTATATAATAGAGTCTCAGCAAATTCTTTTCATGCTTAGATTCCTAAAAATCAGAGTCCATAAACTGCACACATTACATGCGGTTGATAAGAATCTTTTAAGATTCCTCTTTTTAGTGCTAAGTATTTATTGAAGAAATCATCTAATTCATCTTAAAGAGTTCCCTATTTTATGATTTGGACCAATTGCATCTTTGTGATTTAATACACTGCTTATCCTTTATCATTCCTATAAATTGGTAGTTAGAATCTCAATTAAATTCAACTTTTTCTTTTTCTTTGCAAAATTGACTCATGATTGGGAGTCTGTACTTCATATTACCTTAGATCAGGAGGCCCAAATGTCTGGATCTCGTTGCACCAGCCTAATCCATCCATTATAAAATTCACCATCAACTTTTCATCCAGTGGCTTAAGCAGCCAATAATTAGTGTTAACTACAAATACTGTTTCATTATGAGTTGCAAAGTAATTAATTCTAATTCTATTATTCCTTCTGCATTTATGAACTGGAATTCATGTATAAAGAATCATCTCTTACCAACTATTTGGCTACTCTGAAACATAATTTGTATAAAAAGACAAGATAAATACTTGATGTCTTACTTTTATTTGCTTACTTTTCAAACAATGACTTGGTATCCTAGCAACAGCCAGAGTTAACATATTAAAGGAGTATTTCTATGAATTATAATGTAATTGATATATTTTAATCCATTGAATTCATTTTTCTTTTTGATGCTTAATTTGTGCCAATTGTTTTGGCCACTGGGACCCCATTCAAGTTGGCTCCTATGGCTTTCTACAATAATCTCACCAGTTTGTCTTGCACACCAAGGTATTTCTGGCTCTTCTTATAGAAATTCTGCCCCAGACAGAAATGAGCCATTTTTCTGAGGGATCCTGACTCCTTTTGGTGAGAAATAGTATATAAAGCAACAATCTGGATGCCAACGTTGCAATTGCCCCTGGGTTGTTATTACTTCTAGACTTTTTTTTTTTTTTTTTTTTTTCAAAAACAAGGCCAGGAAATACATGTTTTTATAGAAAGAGAAAAAATTCTAAATTCATGTTGATACTTCCAATTCAAAAGAAAGATTATAGTATTTTACCTTTCTTTCTTGATTTTATGTGCTTTTTGTCGTACTGAGACTCTTTCCCCTTAATTGCACTAATTACCTATTTAATTTTATTCATAAATATGTATCTAATGGACTTTCTTGGTGGCTCAGGTGGTAAAGAATGTGTACAATGCAGGAGACCCAGTTTCAAGCCCTGGGTCAGGAAGATCCCCCTGGAGAAGGGAATGGCTACCCACTCCAGTATTCATGCCTGGAGAACTCCATGGACAGAGGAGCCTGGCGGGCTACAGTCCATGGGGTCACAAAGAATTGGACATGACTGAGCAACTAACACTTTCACTTTCATTTATCTAATATTTCCAAAACACTAATACCAACATTATAACTAAAATAGTCTAAAGCAGTTTCTTAGCAGTTTCTTGTATTTTGGGATTCTTTTATTAGATATGTATAGTAGAATTATTCAAATTATTGTGGTTAGAAGTAATTGGTCCTAATTTTTCTGTGTCATTATGTTGCCAACTTCACACACAACTATGTTCATGCTTTAACTTTGCTTTATAATTCCAGAGGTTGTGACTATGTTCCCCTTTTTACTTATAGTAATGTAGAACATTTCCACGGAGAAGGCAATGGCACCCCACTCCAGTACTCTTGCCTGGAAAATCCCATGGACGGAGGAGCCTAGTAGGCTGTGGTCCATGGGGTTGCTAAGAGTTGGGACACGACTGAGTGGCTTCACTTTCACATTTCACTTTCATGCATTGGAGAAGGAAATGGCAACCCACTCCAGTGTTATTGCCTGGAGAATCCCAGGGATGGGGGAGCCTGGTGGGCTGCCATCTATGGGGTCGCACAGAGTTGGACATGATTAAGTGACTTAGCAGCAGCAGCAGAACATTTCCATGGTTCCAAAGTCGAGACCATTAAACAAAGAATAGCCCTCTTCATTTTTTTTTACCTTCATCATGAATGATGATTTTTGTTAGTTTTTAGTTTATCGTCCCACTACTTTAAAAAGTCAGTGTTTGTATGTGTTTCATACATAAGAGGCAGGAAAAGTACACTCGTGTTACACCTGGAATTTTTCATTTAACAAGGTACCTTCATAATAGGAATCAAAGGATTTCCTCTTGAGAATCCAGCTGTTTCTTTATTTGCTCCTCTCCCTCCTAGAGCACCCTTCCACTAAGTATCTCACTCTTTGTTGCCTTGAGATGTTTCTTGCAAAATTAGTCCCTGGAGGGGTTTGTACAGAACACCAGCATGCATCTGGACAATGCTCTGGGGCAGGCTGAAGATCTCCCCATACAAAGAGACAATTGACTGATGAGAACTAAGAGAAATGCTAGCAGAGTGATGGGTAGAGTTATGGCCTTAGGACTGGTGGGGGGAGGGTTATAATTCAGAATCTCATCTGTCTCTATATACAGGGATGCAGGGTATGTAATGATCTGTAGGCGTTTGTCTCCTTCTATGGAAGGAGACAACCTGAGCTTCTGTGTATTCACTATGTGACCTCCAGCAGAGTGTCTTACTCTCTGACCTGCAGTTTCTTCATGTAAAAAGTCAGGAAGGTGATGGATAACCTTAAAACGTTGTGAATATTAAATGTGATAAGGTACAGAAAGCCTCTCTCACAAGACCTTATGATTATCATCATCTAATATGTAGCAGGTCTTTGCAATCAGAATCAAAGCAAATCCAGTTAAGGATCCCACTACAGTGGTCTACACCCAGCGTATAGACACAGGGATCAGGCTCAGTGAGCAGGAAGCCAGGAGGAATGAGAGCAAATGAAAAGCGTGTTTCAAAGAGTTCAAGGTCAGCAAATTAGTCCTGGAGCTAAGAATAAAGCCAGGGTGTCAGGGCAGGGGGATAAGTTACAGGTGGCTTCTATGCAGAGCTAGCTCAGTGTTATGGAGATCAGTTTGAAGACCTAATACATTTGTGCAGCATCAAGCAGGAGGGACAAAATGTTGCCCATCCAATACACTGAGTACCGTTTTGGTACATGAGAGGACGCAGCCTTGGAGTTAGTGGGTGTGGCAAGAATAAAGCAGAGATTCCTCCTACTGGGAATATTATAGGAGATTCCTTTTAGGTGTCAGACCCATGGAGAAAAGTAAAGAATCTAGTGATCCAGGGCCTGGGAAGAACTTTGAGATCCACACAAATTCAGAAAAAGTTATTGATGCAGTATGACATTGTTATTGTTGTTTAGTCCTTAAGTTGTATCTGACTCTGCGACTCCATGGACTGTAGCCCACCAGACTCCTCTGTCCCTGGGATTTCCCAGGAAAGAATACTGGAGTGGGTTGCCATTTCCATCTCCAAGGGATCTTCCCAACCCAGGGATTGAACCCACATCTCCTGCCTTGGCAGACAGAGTCTTTATCACTGAGCCAAAGGTATGCTAAAACTTGCATCCCCTTAAACAAGGTTAATAAAACCAATTCCTGATCCTGGAAGGACTTTGGCATGCATGGAGTTATCTGTTCAGCACCCCAGCTTTAACTAACTGTGGGTAAAGGGACTGTTTATCATAGGTCTAAGAAATACACGAGGGGTGACTTTCCTGCCATACTAAAGGGCAAATGTCTTCAGGTTTACTGTCTCTTGGAGGCTTTTCAATCTTGAGCAATCACTCACTTGACCTACTTCTCTTCTTCATTTTGTTTTCTAAACTTTCCCCAAAGCACAATTCTGATTCTCTTAAGTAAGACACTGAATTTTTGATCTTAGTAAATTAGAGACTATGATTTACTTTAGGTGGTTCTTTCTGTAATTCCATTTCATCAATAATAGTCAACATATTTACAGTAATGTGTGTGTGTGTGTGTGTGTGCGCGCGCGCTGGAAAAGGATCTCAGTTGACTGAGAATTGAACCGTCATTTGTTGGGGCATGTCCTCTTCTTAGCATCCATTGCCTTTCCTGTCCACATAGATATGGACAGGTTCCTCTGTCCATTGGGAGTCTCCCAATTACTGAAGTGGCTTTTCATGCCCAAATCCAGATCTCCTGCATTACAGGTGGATTTTTTATTGCCTAAGCCACCAGGGAAGCCCAAGAATACTGGAATGGGTTGCCTATTCCTTCTCCAGGGGATCTTCCTGACCCAGATGAATAGTTTTAACTAAATATATATTTCCTGACCTTTCAGGGGACAGTTAAATTCTTCCTTTCCTGTGTTTTCATAAAACTGTTTACCCATACTTTTTAACAAATTACAGTTTTTAAATTACCTACTTGAGCCCATGGAAAAACCATACATCATTAATTTTATGTCCCTGGTCCCTAGCAATAGTAGGTATTCACTCATGAATGACTTAATGTGTGCAGACCAAAACTCAAGCAGTCTAAAATGCATTTTCCTCAAACTCGCCAAATCATGATCAAATGAAATAAAAAAGAGAGTCATAGACAAAGCAATAAGCTAACCCTCTTTCTTTGTTAAATTTACCAAAATCACAGGAGACAATTTCAGTTGACTCTGTATCTTCTGAGTCATTTGTGTATTCATTAGGTATCTATATATCATTTCTGCTTCAGCATTCATCTGGTGTACCGTTCGCAAGCATAAAGATGATGGGTATATTATTCTGGCCTATAGAAAAAAGCGGTTGGAGTATAGGTACGCTTGTGGGGAAAATTCAAAGGTCTGGTAGAATTCAACTGACAAAGACCATCTGCTTCCCAAGCCAAGAGAGAGGGCCAAATACAGAAACATTGAAAGGGAGGAAGACAGTGGACAGATCTGATGAACCCACATGTTGGGAAACCCTACAGAACAGATGTACCTTTACTTAGTTGCTATTTGATGGTATGGTCAAATTCTCCTGGAGAGTTTAGGTGATTGAAAATAAAAACCATTGATTTTTCTTTGTCTATTTGTTGTTGTTTACTCACTAAGTCATGTCTGACTCTTTTGTGACCCCATGGACTATATAGCGGAGAAGGCAATGGCACCCCACTCCAGTACTCTTGCCTGGAAAATCCCATGGACGGAGGAGCCTGGCAGGCTGCAGTCCATGGGGTCGCTAGAGTCGGACACGACTGAGTGACTTCACTTTTGCTTTTCACTTTCATGCATTGGAGAAGGAAATGGCAACCCACTCCAGTGTTCTTGCCTGGAGAATCCCAGGGATGGGGGAGCCTGCTGGGCTGCCGTCTATGGGGTCGCACAGAGTCGGACACGACTGAAGTGACTTAGCAGCAGTAGCAGGACTATATAGCCTACCAGGTTCCTCTGTTCATGGGATTTTCAGGCAAGGCTATTGGAGTGGGTTGCCAGTTTCTCTTCCAATTCATTCATGTTATTGTATGTATAGAGTAGTTTGGGATGTTTGTTCTCCATTTCTGTGTAACTGCATTGTATGAATACAGTACAATTTGTTTCATTCTAGATTTGATGGCTAATTGGGTTGTTTCTAATTTGAGGCAATTGTGAGAAAAGCTCCTCTGGTGATTCTTGAACATATCTTTTGGTGAATGTAAGTATTCATCTGATATGTACTCAGGGATAGGGTTGCTGGCTAATAAAGTAGGTATGTGCTGAGCTTTGCTAAATGCCAAAAGACAGTTTTGTAAACTGGTTGCACCAACTGATCACTACCTCTGTAGAATACAAGAGTTCTAGTTGTCTACATTCTCACCAAACTGGGCATCATCAGCTTTTTAGTATTAGCCTATCTGATGGGAGTGTGGCAATATCATAGTGTGATTTCAGTTTACACCTTTTATTAATATAATCACTGATAATATTATATCAGTGATGTGTCTATATATTTAGGGGAGCGTTTGGGTATCCTATTTTGTAACATAGGGCTTCCCTGGAAGCTCAGATGGTTAAGAGTCTGCCTACAATGCTGGAGACCTGGGTTCAATCCCTGGGTCAGGAAGATCCTCTGGAGAAGGAAATGGCAACCCACTCAGGTACTCTTGCCCGGAAAATTCCATGGACGGAAGAGCTTGGTAGGCTACAGTCCATGGCGTCACAAAGAGTTGGACCCGACTGAGTGACTTCACTTTCACTTTTTTTGTGAAATGAGGTTCGAGTCTTTTACCCATTTTCAGAGTCTAACTTTTTATAATTTATTTGTAGACATTTAAATATATATATATTCTGGATATGGGTCCTACTTTGTTTTTGTCTTTTTAACAATAAAGGAAATTTGTTAGCTCATATAGTTGAAAACTATAGACAAACACTATATATTATCACATATAATCTTTACAGTGTATCCATTATCATCTCCATTTTATATGAAATAAATGAAGCCCAAAGAGTTTAAATAATTTATCCAGAGTTCACACAGACACTGTATGGTAGTTTAAACCTAAACCATCTGACTCCAAAGCATGGGGCCTACTTTGGATTTCTGCATCGCAAATGTCTCCTCTTAGGAGTGGTCATTTCACTTTCTTAACAGGGTCTTTTTAAAAATAAGATCTAGTTTATAAATCTTGTCTTTTACACCAAATTGGGACATTTGGTATCCTGTTTAAAAATTCTTGCCTATCTCAATATTATGAAAATGTTTCCCTCTGTTAACTTCTACAAGTTTAATTGATTTAGGTCATGACCTTTTCTTCATCACAAAGAATTGCTCTTTAAGGTGAAAGGTAGAGGTCAAGCTTCACTTTTTGAACACAGATATCCAATTGACCTGACACAAATCATTGAACAGATCATCCATTTATCACTAAGTTCATTATGACGAGCCATTTAGCTCAAAATAATTTTTAGTTTTATTTTCACGTGTATGTGTATGCTCAGTCGCTCAGTCTTGTCTCTTTAGTTTCATATATCTATTCTTTATTATGAACAGATTTTGAATTTTATAAAGTATTTTTTCTGTCTATTAATCATATGGTTTTCTTTTTATTCAGTTGTAGTGAAATGCATTCATTGATTTTCAAATATTCAAGCAAGTCTTAGAATAATTTCAACTTAGCCATTAATCCAGTTGTACATTGCTAGATTTGGGTTACTGATAATTTGTTTAGAAACTTTGCAAATATATCCATGATAATATTGGCCTGTCTATTCCTTTATAATACTGTTTTTTGGGGTTTTAGAATTAAAGTTATTCTAGCTTTATGACATGAATTGGAGCATCTATACTCTTTCTTGGGCTTCTCTGGTAGCTCAACAGTAGAGACTCTGCCTGCAATGCAGATGCGAGTACCATCCCTGGGTTGGTGAGATCCCCTGGAGAAGGGAGTGGCAACCTACTCTAGTATTCTTGCCTGGAGATCCCATGGACAGAGGAGCCTGGCGGACTACAGTCCATAGGGTCGGTCACAAAGAGGTGGACAAACTGAAGCGATTGAGCACACACGCACGCAAACTTTTTCTCAGTTCTCTAGTATGATATATATGATTGACACTATGAATTCCTTAAACATCTTAGTATAACTTATCGATGACATTGTCTTAGAGTGTTTTGATTGTCAAGAATATGCAATAGTAGTGTACTGATTATGGACTCTCAAGAAATGAAAGACGTGATGCTTGACATATATCAGTTCAGTTCAGTTCAGTCACTCAGTCATGTCTGACTCTTTGTGACCCCATGAATCGCAGCACGCCAGGCCTCCCTGTCCATCACCAGCTACCGGAGTTCACTCAGACTCACATCCATTGAGTCAGTGATACCATCCAGCCATCTCATCCTCTGTCATCCCCTTCTCCTCCTGCCCCCAATCCCTCCCAGCATCAGAGTCTTTTCCAATGAGTCAACTCTTCGCATGAGGTGGCCAAAGTACTGGAGTTTCAGCTGTAGCATCATTCCCTCCAAAGAAATCCCACGGCTGATCTCCTTCAGAATGGACTGGTTGGATCTCCTTGCAGTCCAAGGGACTCTCAAGAGTCTTCTCCAACACCACAGTTCAAAAGCATCAATTCTTCAGCACTCAGCTTTCTTCACAGTCCAACTCTCACATCCATACATGATCACTGGAAAAACCATAGCCTTGACTAGACGGACCTTTGTTGGCAAAGTAATGTCTCTGCTTTTGAATATGCTATCTAGGTTGGTCATAACTTTCCTTCCAAGGAGTAAGCGTCTTTTAATTTCATGGCTGCAGTCACCATCTGCAGTGATTTTGGAGCCCCCAAAAATAAAATCTGACACTGTTTCCACTGTTTCTCCATCTATTTCCCATGAAGTGATGGGACCAGATGCCATGATCTTCGTTTTCTGAATGTTGAGCTTTAAGCCAACTTTTTCACTCTCCTCTTTCACTTTCATCAAGAGGCTTTTTAGTAGGTGAACAAATTTGAGGGCTGGTTGAAAGAAACCTAAAATGAGTCACCAGTTCCTTCCCAGAGGAACCCATGGCCATTTAACAGAATTACTGTGAAATGAGAAAGGGAAATATAAAGACCTTCCACAGATTAGCAACTGGTTCTGAACTTACTCTTTTTCTCAGAGATGTGAATGACATGGTGGTCTACCATTCAGAGTAAGGAATCCTGGACATCCAGGGATAGATGAAGTCTTGTGCTCAGTTGCTCAGTCCCTCTGTCCATGGGATTCCCCAGGCAAGAATGCTGGAGTGAGTGATATGCTGCTTCCTCCTCCAGGGGGTCTTCCTGGACCGGGGATCAAATTCATGTCTCCTGGGTCTCCTGCATTGCAGGTGGATTTTTTTTTTTTTTTTTTTTTACCACTGAGCCACCTGGGAAGCCCCCAGTGTAACAGTACCACCTGTCTTTTGTAAAAGCTAAAACTGAAGGAAAAGATTCTTTTCTGTGTGTTCCAAAAAGACAGAAGGGAAGAAGGAGCTATTTAGGCTCATTTCAGTGATAATCCTACAGGGATGTGGGTAGAAAGGAAAAGGAAAGGAAAGTGAAGTGGCTCAGTTGTGTCTGACTCTTTGCAACCCCATGGACTGTAGCCTACCAGGTTCCTCTGTCCATGGGATTTTCCAGGCAATAGTACTGGAGTGGATTGCCATTTCCTTCTCCAGGGGATCTTCCCGACCCAGGGATCAAACCCAGGTCTCCCGCATTGTAGACAGACGCTCTACCGTCTAAGCCATAGATCAGATCAGATCAGTCGCTCAGTCGTGTCTGACTCTTTGTGACCCCATGAATCGCAGCACGCCAGGCCTCCCTGTCCATCACCAACTCCCAGAGTTCACTCAGACTCACGTCCATCAAGTCAGTGATGCCATCAAGCCATCTCATCCTCTGTCATCCCCTTGTCCTCTTGCCCCCAATCCCTCCCAGCATCAGAGTCTTTTTCAATGAGTCAACTCTTCGCATGAGGTGGCCAAAGTACTGGAGTTTCAGCTTTAGCATCAGTCCTTCCAAAGAAATCCCAGGGCTGATCTCCTTCAGAATGGACTGGTTGGATCTCCTTGCAGTCCAAGGGACTCTCAAGAGTCTTCTCCAACACCACAGTTCAAAAGCATCAATTCTTCGGCACTCAGCCTTCTTCACAGTCCAACTCTCACATCCATACATGACCACTGGAAAAACCATAACCTTGACTAGACGGACCTTTTTTGGCAAAGTAATGTCTCTGCTTTTGAATATACTATCTAGGTTGGTCATAACTTTCCTTCCAAGGAGTAAGCGTCTTTTAATTTCATGGCTGCAGTCACCATCTGCAGTGATTTTGGAGCCCAGAAAAATAAAGTCTGACACTGTTTCCCCATCTATTTCCCATGAAGTGATGGGGCTAGATGCCATGATCTTCGTTTTGAAGGAGACTATAAATAAACAACCTGTACCAATCAGGGTTCCAACAGGAAAGAGATGATGTCTTCAAATAAGGAGAGGGGAAGCCACAGGAAGAGGGAAGTATCATGAGTCCAATAACAATAGGGTCAGATCAGATCAGATCAGATCAGTTGCTCAGTCGTGTCGGACAACAGGGCAGTTTTAGCCAATTTGCCCAGAGGAATGACGGGAGGAGCAGTCTCCGGAGTGGAAAGGAGAGGACAGTGTAGCAGGCTGATGTAGACAGCGGCAGTGATCATTGGTGCAGGGACAAACTAGCTCCAGGAAGCCACATGAGGACAGAGCCAGGGAGGTAAATAGTCCTGTATCACTCCCTCTTCTCCTTTCTCTCTCCTGCCAGGATTCTTATGGCCAAAACAGATCAGAAACCAAAGGGCAAGGGAGTCTGTTGTTGCACAGGTTGCAAGGTGGAAAAGGATGAGGCGGGAATCCAAAGATCAAATGGAATATGTCTGTCACTATTCAAACCATTTCCTTTCAACCTTCACTCCTGTCTGAACTTGCATGAAAAGACTTTGTGCTGATCACAAAGGCAAAGTGAAGTCTTGTCAACCACCCTTTCATCAAGGGATGCTGTAAGTTCAGCTGTACTTCTACCTGAAACCTACAACTTTAGTCACTGTAAGTGTTCCAGTAAGGCTTCCCTGGGGGCTCAGTGGTAGAGAATCCACCAGCGATGCAGGAGATGCAGGTTCAATCCCTGTGTCGGGAAGACTCTCTGGAGGAGAAAATGGCAAGCAACTCCAGTATTCTTGCCTGGGAAATCCCATGGACAGAAGAGCCTGGCAGGTTACTGTCCATGGGGTCACAAAGAGTCGGACACGACTGAGCATGTACGGATGCGCTATTACATCTTATACTTTCTGCCCAGCAATAATGCCACAGGCAAGGAATTATAAGGGATTTGCTTACCTACATAGAAGAGGTGGGGAGAGAAGGAGGGATAAACACAAATTAATATACATTTTCTTATTCTGGTGTAAACTTCCCTGACTGGCAATTTGCCTGCTTTCAGCCTGGACATGGATGCTCTTCCCCGATCAGTGGCTTCATCCACAGCAACTTGGCAGTAAAACCGTAATAAAAGAAGGGCAGATGCATTTCATTTCCAGTGTCAACCCTAATTGATTGGCTCCTGGAGCATGGTATTGGGAGAGATTCTGAGGCCTTATCCAAGATGAGTAGGAAACAAGTGCTGTAATCAATTAGAGATGCCTATCAGAGGTATAACAGCCCAGGGCTGCATGTTATTATCCCTCATCTAATCTCTCCCTCTGCTTAAGTAGTAATCCATTCCCTGGCTAGTTAACCCTCAGATGCTCAAGAGGCAAAGGGCTATTTCTCTCATGGGGAGGACCAAGTTGGGGATTAAGGCAAGAACTGTGAGCTTCAGATTCTTTTATATTTTAAAGATTTTTTTTAATGTGAATCATTTTTAAAAGTCTTTATTGAACATGTTACAATACTGCGTCCATTGTTTATATTCTGGTCTTTTGGCTGCAAGGCATGTGGGGTCTTAGCTCCCTGACCAGTGATTGAACCTGCATGCCCCTGCAGAGTAAGACGAAGTTCCAACCACTGGACCATCAGGGAAATCCCTGCAAATCCTAATTCTCATTTATATATATGAGTGGTCGCTCAATGTGAGTTTAGCTGAACAGACACTGAAGGACAAAGGGAGATATTCGATATATTCTCTCCTTTGTTATAATGTGTTTGCACAGATTTCTACCCTGATTTTTGTTTTTTTTTTTTTAAATGGACTTCAGACTCTATGCTAACTAAACGTAAGAGTTTAGTCTTATGTCTAAATGGACGTATGAAATCAAGAGTTCTCCCATACTCCTTTCACCCACTCAGGCATCCCAGAGCTACTATAATTGCTCTGCATTCATTTCCCCAGGTTCTCAAGGTCAGATATAAGGACATCTCCCATCTTTTGGCTGCTTGCAGCTCTGGTTCTTGACCCTATTCTTGAATTAGAGAAGGCACCGACAACTTCAGCCTGCCAATTACCAAAACTCAGCATATCTGGTTGTCCTAGAGTTAACGATTGAGCTGCCACATCGCTTTCCCCAGAGACCCAGAGTCCTACATTTTGGTTGTCGTGAGCCTCAGTTCTCAGCAAAGGGGGTCTCTGCTTCACTCTGTCTGCCCTTCCAGGGAATGAGGCCCTGTGCCCCATTCTTGCAGGATAGTTCCTTGCTAGTCCTTAAAGGTCCTCTCAGAAGATGACTCCCCACCACAGTCCCCTCCGTACCTGCCAGAGTCCTGCCACATTATATTTGCTGCCCCTTCTCTTGAAGATGACTCTTGATGTCTTTGACCTCAGTCTTACCTAGGATTGCTCCCTCTCAGAGAAAGTTCCCCTGTTGTTGTCATTGTTCAGTCACTAAGTCATGTCCGACTCTTTGTGACCCCAGGAGCAGCAGCAGGCCAGGCTTCTCTGTCAATCTCTATCTCCCTGAGTTTACTCAAACTCAAGTCCATTGAGTCAGTAATGCCATCCAACCATCTCATCCTCTGTCACCCCCTTCTCCTCTTGCCCTCAAGTTTTCCCAGCATCAGGGTCTTCAAATTTATAAATGTGTGTCCTTATCCAAGCTTAATTCAAGTATATTTACAATAAGCTTTGAGTGAGGTGTATTCCCTGGCCTCTGTCTAAATCCAGATAGGTAAGTCCCACTCTATTCTCTGCCCCTCGCCTCCACGTCTCTGTGTGTGATCATGAAGTTTTATACAACCAAAAACTTCAAAGCAGGAAGATGCATCTAGGAATCAAGCAGGCCACATAAATGCATGACATTTATCAAGTGGGAACCATGCAAACTGGAGAACACGTGACCAGCGGGAGAAGGCCGAACATAACTCAACCTTTGCACTTGAAGCCAGAAGTATGGATTACCTGATGCCTCTCCAGTTCGAGTCCTTTGGTTTTTGTTTGTTTGTTTGTTTGTTTTTGGCCATGCCACTGCAGCACGTGGAATCTTAATTTCCCAACTAGGGTTCAAACCCATCCCTGCTGCTGGAAGTTCTAACCACTGGATCGCCTGGGAGTTCCCTTGATGTTATCAAGTAATTGAGAAGTTTCTAAACGCTGATCAATCCACACATCACACGTTTGTGATTTTAAAGTGACAAGGTGATCTTCTAGTCATAGAGTGGACCTTCTCTCTACATTCCAGATTAGTAGTTCTTTCAATATGACTTGAGAAGTTCACACATAGTGGAAAGCTGATCGTGAATTTCTCTGTGTACAAGGGAACACATTTGGGAGAAAAAATAAACAAACAGTCTTTCTTGGCTGGATAGCATTGAATGCTAATTTAAAATAAAGCTTTACTTCAGGCTACATTTAGTCCCTACAAAATGAAATGAAAAGAGACCAAATGAATCAGCCAGACATGTCTAGCTCTTTAATCACCGTTCTTACTACTGCTGAAAGAATCGTCAATGCACATGGGCTTTGCTCCCCGAGGTACACTAAAACAAATACGTAACACGTGTCTTCTTAAGATGAACGATTTCACATGTTTGGAGTTAAAAGTACCTATAAATCGCAGCAAAAGCAGGGCATAACAAGTAAGCAGGAAACTGAGACCTTACAGGAGAGAAAATAACATTATTTATTGAGCACAGGGGTTTGGAGTTTAAAGGGTCCTTATTGCTGCAGGTTTTCCGAGGAAACCTAGAAAGTTTGTTGATCAATATCTTAAGCAGTATAATGGAAGCAAACTTGATCTCACCCGGTGTTATCAACCAGTTATCTTGAATCAGTCTTTTGTTGCTGTTTCTATTGAATCGGTTTTGTGATTCTAATTGAGTTGTGTCAGTCTTCGCTGATTTATTCATTATCATCATCAAAATAATCAATGTTCTCATTAACTTCTTGGTAATTGATCTGAATTTCTTAGGCTGTAATTGATATATCTGAGCCTTTGAATTTGGTCTCCAACGTAGAGATGTTGAGAGTGAGTAAAATATTCAAAATTTGTGGAACATGTCCATGGATTCTTTCCAGCTGTAAAGAACTGAATTTCATCTTTTTTTTAATCATAGAGGAAAAGAATGTGGAAAATCTAAGTTTGAGCACAAATTAGCCCAGATGTAGTAAGCTAATTGGTTTGTGTGGCACACATGTAAATGAATATTAATCAGAATGGGAAGTGACTATGAAAATCAAGCATCCTCTTTAAAGTTTAGCTGATTTCTTTAAAAAAAAAACAAAACACTTGTTCAAAAACATGATGGAGAACATTCTGAGTGAATCAGCAGTATACATTGATTAACTTCTGAATATATATTTTAACCCAATGCAATTTTATGTAGTATTAGTTATGATTAAAATAGTGTATATGGACATAGAAAAATTTTGTTTAAGAATTTTGTTTCAAGATTTAAGTTCTACCTCATTGTAGTAATAGATTCTTGCAATATTAGTCCTGGTTAAAGCAAACTTTAATTCTAAAAAAGGAAAAATGTAAAGAAGAAAAAATTTAACAATATTACAATGTGAGGAAATGTTAAAGTTATAAAAATACAATGATCACTAGGCTGACACATAAACTGAATGAAAATATTAATCACTTGTTTAAAAAAAGAGAGTAAAAATAAAGTAGAACACAGTCTGACAATATATTTTATTTGGGTTGTTTTTTCCATTTTGATTCATTTATTCAAAATTAACTGCCCAAAATGCATCTCCCTGGTGTGATCTACAGGCTAACAACATTGATATTCTTTTGGGAAGTTCTTGAAAATACTTACTCAGCCCTCACTTATGACCTGGTGATTCAGATTCTACATTTTACAAGCTCTTCCAGATTATTTATATGTACACTAAAGTTTGAGAAGCACTAATACACAAAATAAAAAATTGTCCCCAACCTCAAGTTCTAGTACAAATAGGGAAATAGATTGTGTGAACAGGTAATTACGATACATCTATTAAAGGGTATGTCAGAGTTACCCTTGTCAGATGTGGAAGAGAAAGAACATCACTTAGCAAAGGCAATTCCTTGAAGCCATAAACAGAGTAGAGGAGATGGATCTTGAAACTAATGAGAAGGAAAGATATTCTGGGCAGAGAAAACACAGCATGTTTAGGGAATTACAGTGTTTTCATAAGGTGGACTTGTGACTCCTTGAATCAAGAGACAGAAGCAAGGGCTAGTAAGACATGATGACAACCATTGTGGGGACCTGGCAACAGAGTGTGAACGTTACCCTAGGACAATGAGTAGTCATCAGAGGTTTGAACAAGGGTTGTGACTTGATCCCAATTGTGTTTCAAAAAGATTGTGAGCAGTGTACAGGCAGCACAAGAGGAACAGACTAGTGAGCAGGCTATGAAAGGTCTGCATTCAGGAGGTAGGAGCTCAAAGGATATTTAAAAGACACCTAGAGGGGAGGAGCAAGCTAGGGTTAGGGGATTAATAGGTACAAACTATCACGTATGAAATAAATAATCTACAAGTTTGTAGTGTACAGCACAGAGAGTATAGCCAGTATTTGATAGTAATTATAAAAGGAATATAGCCTTTAAAAAATCACTATGTTATTCACCTGTAACTTATGTAATATTGTACAATAGCTATACTTCAACTAAAAAATAAATAAATAAACAAAAAGATATAAAAATAAAAGATATCTAGATGATAGGAATGTATAGTGTGTATATCTGACCTCTCTGTGAATGCTCAGTTGCTTAAGTTATGTCCAATTCTTTGTGACCCCATGGACTATAATCCACCAGGCTCCTCTGTCCCTGGGATTCTCCAGGTAGGAATACTGGAGTGGGTTGTCATTGACTCCTCCAGGTGATCTTCCTGACCCAGGGATCAAACTCAGGTCTCATGAGTCTCCTGCATTGCATATTTCTGAGCCACTGGGGAAGCCCTATTTCACCCATGAGGTCCGTTTAACCCAGGTATCTTTACTATGTATAGAACTCTGAAATGATAAACATTCACTAAGTAGTTTTATTGTCTTCTTCCAAATACCTACAAAGAGATTTATTTTTGCCATGGCTTGAATGAGATTTGTCTTTCTCCAGTAAATTGGGAGTCACATTTTACTGTTGATTATATTTTCCACAAAGATCATCTCCACCATTTCTCAGGCAAGTATCGTTGCATTCAATATGCAAGAACTGATTGAGTTGATTCTCCTCTACAATCTCATCACTCAGTTCAGTTCAGTTCAGTCGCTCAGTCATGTCCGACTCTTTGCGACCCCATGAATCGCAGCACGCCAGGCCTCCCTGTCCATTAGCAATTCCCGGAGTTCACTCAAACTCACATCCATTGAGTCAGTGATGCCATCCAGCCATCTCATCCTCTGTAGTCCCCTTTTTGTCCTGCCCCCAATCCCTCCCACCATCAGAGTCTTTTCCAATGAGTCAACTCTTCGCATGAGGTGGCCAAAGTACTGGGGTTTCAGCTTTAGCATCAGTCCTTCCAAAGAACACCCAGGACTGATCTCCTTTAGAATGGACTGGTTGGATCTCCTTGCAGTCCAAGGGACTCTCAAGAGTCTTCTCCAACACCACAGTTCAAAAGCATCAATTCTTTGGCGCTCAGCCTTCTTCACAGTCCAACTCTCACATCCATACATGACCACTGGAAAAACCATAACCTTGACTAGACGGACCTTTGTTGGCAAAGTAATGTCCCTGCTTTTGAATATATTATCTAGGTTAGTCATAACTTTCCTTCCAAGGAGTAAGCGTCTTTTAATTTCATGGCTGCAATCACCATCTCATCACTAGGCAAGATATAGTCCACTAAGCAAGAGGGAACAGTACTGTACTGTTTTCCAATAAAAGGGACCTCAGAGTCCATTCAGGTTAAACAAAATAAGCAACGAAAAATTCTAAACAATGTTAATTCCATTTGGCTTAGACATTCCATCCTTATGTCCTTAGTTGCTCAGTCATGTCTGACTCTACAGCCCCATGGACTGTAGCCTGCAAGATTCCTCTGTCAATGAAACTTTCCAGGCAAGAATACTGGAGAAGGTTGCCATTTCCTACTCCAGGGGATCTTCCTGTCCCAGGGATCGAACCCAGATCTCTTGTGTCTCCTGTATTGGCAGGAAAATTCTTTACTACTAGTGCCACCTGGGAAGCCCAATTGATCAATCACTGCACACATTTATATAGGATGAGAAGGATACAAAAAAGATCTTCATGACTCAGATAACCACAATGGTGTGATCACTCACCTAGAGCCAGACATCCTGGAATGTGAAGTCAAGTGGCCCTTAGGAAGCATCACTATGAACAAAGCTAGTGGAGGTGATGGAATTCCAGGTGAGCTATTTCGAATCCTAAAAGATGATGCTTTGAAAGTGCTGCACTCAATATGCCAGCAAATTTGGAAAACTCAGCAGTGGCCACAGGACTGGAAAAGGTCAGTTTTCACTCCAATCTCAAAGAAAGTCAATGCCAAAGAATGTTCAAACTACACACAATTGCACTCATCTCACACGCTAGCAAAGTAATGCTCACAATTCTCCAAGCCAGGCTTCAACAGTATGCGAACTGTGAACTTCCAGATGTTCAAGCTGGATTTAGTAAAGACGGAGGAACCAGACATCAAATTGCCAACATCCTTTGGATCATTGGAAAAGCAAGAAAGTTCCAGAAAAACATCTATTTCTGCTTTATTGACTATGCCAAAGCCTTTAACTGTATGGATATCAACAAACTATGGGAAATTCTTCAAGAGATGGGAATACCAGACCACTTTACCTGCCTCCTGAGAAATCTGTATGCAGGTCAAGAATCAACAGTTAGACCTGGACATGGAACAACAGACTAGTTCCAAACAGGAAAATGAGTATGTCAAGGCTGTATATTGTCACCCTGCTTATTTAACTTATATGCAGTGTATATCATGTGAAATGCCAGGCTGGATGAAGCACAAGCTGTAACCAAGATTGCTGGGAGAAGTATCAGTAACCTCAGATATGCAGATGACACTATCCTTATGGCAGAAAGTGAAGAAGAACTAAAGAGTCTCTTGATGAAAGTGAAAGAGGAGAGTGAATAAGTTGGCTTAAAGCTGAACATTCAGAAAACTAAGATCATGGCATCTGGTCCCATCACTTCACAGCAAATAGATGGAGAACAATGGAAACAGTGACAGACTTTATTTTCTTGCAGCTCCAAAATCACTGCAGATGGTGACTGCAGCCATGAAATTAAAAAAGATGCTTGCTCCTTGGAAGAAAATTTATGAGCAACCTAGACAGCATATTAAAAAGCAGAGACATTACTTTGCCCACAAAGGTCCATCTAGTCAAAGCTATGGTTTTTCCAGTAGTCATGTATGGATGTGAGAGTTGGACCATAAAGAAAGCTGAGCACCGAAGAACTGATGCTTTTGGACTATGGTGTTGGAGAAGACTCTTGAGAGTCCCTTGGACTGCATAGAGGTTAAACAAGTAAATCCTAAAGGAAATCAGTCCTGAATATTCATTGGAAGGACTGATGCTGAAGCTGAAACTCCAATACTTTGGCCACCTGATGTGAAGAACTGACTCATTGGAAAAGACCCTGATGCTGGGAGGGATTGGGGGCAGGAGGAGAAGGGGATGACAGAGGATGAAATGTTTGGTTGGCATCATTGACTCAATGGGCATGAGTTTGAGCAAGCTCCAAGAGTTGGTGATGGACAGGGAGGCCTGGCATGCTGCAGTCCATGGGGTCGCAAAGAGTCGTACATGACTGAACAACTGAACTGTATGTGACCTCTGCACACGGCCATACATATTGGTAGGAAAAGAGGTACAATAAGATGCTATGCTGTAATACTGTATAGATTAAAGGTACACAGATGTGTGAACATCTTAGAACTAAGGATGAAAGCTCTCAAGCCAACATTGGATTCAAATCCTAGCTCTTCCAGTTCCTGATTGTGTGATGTTTGGCAAAATAAGTTCACTAAACCCACTTCTTTATCTATAAACTGTTGATAATAATAGTACCTACCTCACAGAGTGGTTGAAAGTATTTAATGAGTTAAAACATGTGAAGCTTTTAAATGATGGTTGAACTCAATGAAAGCTCAATCAATATTAGCCATTATCATCACTATAGGAGACCTATTGCAGTTCCCAGTAAGGATCCCAAGGAGAAGACCTGCCAATTTCAATAGAAAAGTTAGAAGTGACATTTGAACCTAGTCTTGAGAATTGACCAGTCATTCTCCCAGTGGACAGGGTTGGGGAAAGAAGAGGAGTGGAAAAATGAAGCTGTTTGAGCAAAAACATTTAAGATTTTATGAACTAAATGATCTAATAGTTTGGGGACGATTGCAACAATCTAAGGAAGCAAGGATTAGGGGCTTAGCTAGGACCATTGAACAGGAAATGGAGAAGAGAGGGTAGATTGTAAAGAATAGTAGAGCCATAGGACTTGCATGTTACTAAATGTGGTAGGGAGGTAACTGGGGACTCCATGATGACTCCCTGACTTTCTCCTTGGGTGGATTAAGATCCTGTTAGCTCAGACTGGGAATGTAGGAGGAGATAGACTTCAAGACATTATGGTAAATTCTGTTTTAGACATATTGACATCAGGAGCATGTGGAACATCCAGGTGGAAATAGCCATTAAACCACTGGATAAAGTGGAAGGAGAGGACACCCTAGGCTCAGTCAACATTCATTGAGCTGAATAAATCAGAGCACGCGAGAGAAAGCTCTGGGTTTGGGAGACACTTCATCTGAGCAATTTTAATGCATGGACAGATGATTTTTCTTTTATCCATAATTATCTATGGGCATTTTTTTATTTTCAGCTTGTCTTTGAAATACAATTGATTTAATTGAAATATAGTTCCCTGTGCTGTACAGTTGGTCCTTATTGTTTATCTATTTTAGTAGTACATGTCTATTAATCCAAAACTCCTAATTCTTTAAAACAATAACTCACTTATTTCTCAAAATAAAAATATCTTTATGGTTTTATAAAAGCAGTACTTCCCTACTGTATATGTATTCAGATAGTAAGTTATAGAGAACAATGAGAAAATCACCAGTAATCCCATTCCATCATCTAGAGATAACTGTTAATATTCTATTGCATAACTTCTCATATTTTTATGATAAAATATACACAAAATATTTTAATAAAATTTGAATGATAATGTCTATAGTGTTTTATACCTGCCCTTTCCTATTACGTCTTATCAGAGGCAACTGTCTATGTCTCTGTAAATAAACACACATGACTATCAGTGGCTGCCTTGTATATCATTGTGCACACGGTCCTGTAATTCAGGGGGTCTCCACTTTTTTGATATTACAAACAACATAGCCATATCCTTGTAAATATGTTTTGATTCACATGTCCAATTATTTCCTTAGGATAATTTCCTAAGGTAAATTCCTAGAAGTGAAATTTCTGAGCTAAAGGAAATGCCTGTTTTAAATTGTATAGACAGGCCACATTTCCTTCAACAAGAATTCATCTTCCCCAAAACAATTGTGCAAGAATGCCATCCTCATGTTCAATCCTCCATCTTCCTCAATACTAGCTTTGAAACATCAGTTTGTGGGAAAAACAAAACAAAGACAAGGAGAGGAAAGTACTGATCTCACAGAGACTTGTAAGTCAGGAGAGACATCTAGATGTGGATGAAGATTTGGGAGCCTTTGCCTTGCAGGTGGTAAGAGAAGCCATGGAGATGGTCAAGACTGTTCAGAGAGAATGTGTGAAATGTGAAGGAAAGTGACCCTAGGACTGACCTCCGAGAAACCCTAATCACTGAAGTTGGTGAAGGAAGAGGCATTAATGAGACAAATTCAGTTCAATTCAGTTCAGTTCAGTCGCTCAGTCGTGTCCAACTCTTTTGCAACCCCATGAATGGCAGCACACCAGGCCTCCCTGTCCATCACCATCTCCCGGAGTTCACTCAGACTCACGTCCATCAAGTCGGTGATGCCATCCAGCCATCTCATCCTCTGTCGTCCCCTTCTCCTCCTGCCCCCAATCCCTCCCAGCATCAGAGTCTTTTCCAATGAGTCAACTCTTCGCATGAGGTGGCCAAAGTACTGGGGTTTCATCTTTAGCATCATTCCTTTCAAAGAGCACCCAGCACTGATCTCCTTTAGAATGGACTGGTTGGATCTCCTTGCAGTCCAAGAGACTCTCAAGAGTCTTCTCCAACACTACAGTTCAAAAGCATCAATTCTTCAGTGCTCAGCTTTCTTTACAGTCCAACTTTCACATCCATATATGACTATTGGAAAAACCATAGCCTTGACTAGATGGACCTTTTTTGGCAAATTAATATCTCTGCTTTTCAATATGAGACAAATTAGGAGAAATTAATTAGAGGAGAGTCAGCAAGAGTCATGGAAGCAAGCTCTCTGTTTAAGCCAAGGGGCCTGTGTCTTCCATGGGTCACCATCTCTGACCCCAGGGTCAAATTCAAGTCAAGGATTCCTCTAAGAACTTTTCTGGCCTCATTAGCTAAGGTTAGGTAGGGCCATAGAAAGTAATTAATTCTATACTCTCGACATTTTCAGAGAAGCTAGAATATTCATTTATGTTTTAAGTTATGTAGCCCAAAGCACTCTAAATTTTGTAGAATTCCTAATACTGGTTCCAGATAACAAGAGATTTTAAACTCCAGGGTTAAACATTATAAAATTTAAAAAGTCACATTGTAAAATAAAAAGTCAAACTTATTCTTTTAAAGTACGACTAAAAATGCAGACAAAGATGTTACAGATTTCGTAGAGGAATATATGATCAAAAAACACAAAAAGTAACTTCAAAATACATAAAGAATCATTCTTTAGTTATATTACTTTTCAGTTTCTGGTGTGAGACATTTGCTTAGGTGGGAAAAAAGAGAATCAGCTGGGTCTGGATTCCTTCACTCTTCTTCAAAAAATCGGAGACTTGGAAGGTACCACTAATTAACTGTCACAGCCCCTAGAACAAAATAAAGCTTCTTTTTAAAAATATATAATGTAGACTAGCATGAGTAATGTAAATACACCATGAGGAGATTTAAACAACTTCATTGTTGTTCTGTCGCTCAGTCGTGTCCAACTCTTTGTGATCCCACAGACAGCAGCAGACCAGGCTTACCTAGACTTCACTATCTCCTGGAATTTGATCAAATTAATGTCCATTAAGTCGATGCTGTCATCCAACCTTCTCATCCTCTATCGTCCCCTTCTCTTCCTGCCCTCAGTCTTTCCCAGCATCAGGGTCTTTTCCGGTGAGTCAGTTCTTTGCATCAGCTAGCCAAAGTATTGGAGCTTAATAGGAATTTTTTCTCTCTCTTTAATGAGAGTAAAGCTCTCTATGGCTGAATATTTTTAGCAACTAACAGAGCTTTTGATCAGAATTTCCTATAGGTATATTGGCAATTGAGTGAATGTTAGAATAGTGAATAACAATTTCTTAATACACAGTGTCAAGCTTTTAACATTACTATAAGATGCAGGATTTTCTGTAATATTCTTAGTAAGGTATCAGGATTGCTTTCTGTAAATATTCTTTCCCTAGTGAATTTCTTTTCTTTCTCAGTTATTATTCTGAAAGAAAAAACTATGCTAGCAAACACTTAGAGGAGGAAGTATGGAAATTTATTTTTTGTCAGTTCAAGAAAAATACAATTGATGGATGCTTTTGATTCTCCACATATGAGAATCAGTTGTCATCCCTGTTTTACAACCCTTGACATAGTAAAGTTGTCAAGAAAACAGAAGAAAAATCTCGGGAATGTAAGAGCTTAGGAAACACACATACACTTGGCCTGGGGAAAAAAACTTCCTTGAGGGCATAGTCCATCTGGTTGGAAGATTAATCAAAATTGTATATGTGTGTATGCTCAGTCGTGTCTGACTCCTTGTGACCCCACGGACTGCAGTCTACCAGGCTCCTCTGTCCATGGGATTCTCCAGGCAAGAATGCTGGAATGGGTTGCCATTCCTTTCTCCAGGGGATCTTCCCCACCCAGAGATCAAAACCCATGTGTCCTGCGACTCCTACATTGGCAGGCTGATACTTTACCATCTGAGAAGCTTTAATCAAAATTATGAACATAAAAATAGGGCAATCTAGTGAAAAAGGATTGGTAGTACAGTATCAGGTTAAAATACCTTTAAATCATATAATTAAAAATACGACTACAGGAGAAAGTCAACAAAAATATTAATGAAAGATAAAGCATATAATACAAACATTATGATTTAATATTGATTATCTGGGTCCCAAATTCAAAAATGGCCTCATGAAAATTCTAGTGAAGTGAAGTCGCTCAGTCGTGTCCAACTCTTTGCGACCCCATGGACTGTAGCCCACCAAGCCCCTTGGTCCATGGGATTTTCCAGGCATGAATACTGGAGTGGGTTGCCATTTCCTTCTCCAGGGGATTTTCCCTACCCAGGGATTGAACCCAGGTCTCCTGCATTGTAGGCAGACGCTTTACCATTTGAACTAAAATTCTACTCCCTCCTAAGAAACTAGAAGCTAGCTCTCTACTCCTGGGCCCACAACTTCAAGATATCTCCCAGCTCTTCAAGCCACACAACAGTGTTCAGTCAATAAAATGTGAGCAAATGTAGTACCCCACTTCCAGGCCTAGCTCATAAGGAATACCCTTATGGTATTCAATAAGCAATGATCCCAACTGCCTGTCTGTCCCTCTCTCTTTCTCCTTCTCTCTCCTCCCATCCCCAGGGTGGAAGCGAATACCCAGGCAGTTTGAAAAATTAAACTTGAAAGCAACAGCATTCGTATTAGTTTAGATTAATAAGAGACTTCATGAAACAAAATCTGCTTCACCAAACCTCACCCCCTTCCATCTCCTTTCCCCATTGCCAGATGAAATTTATGAGAGAAACAAAAACTTCTCCTGTGCTAAGTCACTCAGACACTAATTTTATTTACTACAGCAAGTAGCTTTACCTCAGCTAATATAATATGCTATTTAAAACCTGGGGATTTCTCTGGTGGTCCAGTGGTTAAGACTTTGGGCTGCCAGGGCAAGGGGCACAAGTTTGATCCCTCGTTGGGGAACTAAGATCCCCATGCCATGCAGTGCAGTCGAAAGATAAAAAATAAATAAAATAAAATAAAATCTGGGAAAATAATTCTCTTTGTCAAGAACATCACTACACTTGAGGAATTTCTAGGAACAGTTTTGATCTGTGAGTTATGATCAGGATTTATGATCAGCTCTTCTGCAGCCTCAGAAAGGTCAAACTAATATCACTACCCATGAAGCTCTTCCCTCTCTCTTTTTTTTTATGCTTTGTATTATTTCATTGGCAGCAGGGAGAGCCAGGGGAAAGGAAAGGCAAGAATCATATCAGTATGATAAAAGGAAAAAAGCAATTTATTAACTCCTCCCTAAAAAATAATATCGGACGTATCTACATGGAAATTGAATCCACCAAGGAGTGGTAAGGAGGAGAAAAGAACATGATCTAATTTATTCTCAGCTAACAGGAAACTGAAATCCACATGGCTTTCATCTCTCCTGCACACGAGATGGGTTGGAGGGCCATGTCTGTGGGAAATATGCTTTATGTCAAACTGATTAGGAGAGTCAATATTAGACATAACCTCTTTCTCTTAAGAGTAGGCCCACTTGATCATCCATTTATTTCTCTGGTGAGGCTTAAAGGGAGGCCTTAATCAACTTGCCTTATAACCTGAAGGCATTTGGAAGAAAAATCTATATTTGTTTCCTTAGTCAGATTACTGAAGCATGAAATGGGATGTCTTCTCCTGCTGCCTTTGGTAGAAATGCCATATATTCTGTTTATTTATTTGAATGGGGGAGGCAGGAGGATTGTTGAAGAGTTTTACATACTGCTCACCAACTTTGAGTGAACTGGTCCAAACGGCTAGAGAAAAGACAGGCAGACGCTTTCAACCAGAGAAGACTTTCAGAGCAACTTTTCTTTTAAAACAGGAAAACATAGTCACTGCATTGGCATCCACCTGAGAATAACCAGAGAAATTCTCAATAAATACTTGCTTTTCAGCCAACACCTCTGGGCTCCTTCTTAGGCCATATTGTGTGTGTGTGTGCATGTGTGTGCGCTCAGTTGTGTCTGACTCTTTGCGACTCCATGGACTGTAGGCCAGCAGGCTCCTCTGCCATGGGGTTCTCAGGTAAGAATACTGGACTGGGTTGCCATTCCCTTCTCCAGGGGATCTACCCAACTGAGGGATTAAATCCATCTCCTGAGTTTCCTATATTGGCAGGCGGATTCCTTTGCCCCCGTGCCACCTATATAAATTCCAAACATCATCTGAAAAGGATCTTGTGGCTCAACCAACAAAGGGAAATGCAGCCTGGTGGGAGGAGCTGAACAAGGACACTGGTCTCCAGACTGGAGGTCTGCTGAAAGGAAAGGTGATGGAGAGGAAGGGGGAAGAGGAAGGTGCTTCCCTTTGGCTTAGGTCTTAGACTTAGTCTGGAGATGTGCCCAGAATTGCTTGTGATGGAGGGATTCTCCCCAGACACACTCCCTGCTGAGGAAAGTGACTTCTCTCTGCTCTAGGTAAAGCTCACAAGCTGACAGGAAGGCAAGAGAACCAGGTGTGGAATGCAGTTCATGGCAAGGAAGGCTCTGCAGCAGGCAGAACCCACCTATGAGCTCACCACTGTCACTGAACTTGGGATGGCAAAGCCTGTCCTCTGCATCCCCCGACCCTGCACAATGGGCACCGGCCCTGTGGCACCCCTGTCATTGCCACCGCGGGTTCTCTGCTGTCACAGGTTGTGTGTACCACCAGCTAGGTTCCTGTTCAAAATCTGGGGTGAACACATTTGAAAACCAGGTACTCACTCTGTAATCTATGATTGCAATCATAGATCCATAACATGGAACTTCTCAGTTTCTTTAACTGTAGGAATTGTCTACATCTCCTTGAAGTACTGGTAGATTTTTTTTTTTTTCTGCATCTCGGGGCATCCAGGATCTTAGTTCCCTATGCATGTCTAGGTCATTAAGTTGCTTCAGTCATGTCTAACTCCTTGTGACCCCATGGGCTATAGCCCGCCAGGCTCCTCTGTCCATAGGACTCTCCAGGCAAGACCAGTGGAGTAGGTAGCCATTTCCTTCTCCAGGGGATCTTCCCAACCCAACCAAAGGATCAAAACCACATCTCCTATGTCTCCTGCATTGGCCAGGTAGGTTCTTTACCACTAGCGCCACCTGGGAAGCCCTGCCTGACTGGAGATGAAACTCACGCCCCTGCACTGGGAATGCAGAGACATTCCACTGGACTACCAGGGAAGCCCCAAGTACTATCAGGCTTGACTTTATTTTGAGATTCTGTTACTGGCTGCTTAAAGGTTTAGTATTGCTATGTACTCTCAATAAACTCATTCTTCTGATCATTATGTAATGTACTTTTTGTTGATAGCATTGTTCTGATGCCTTCTTTGTCTACCTAGTATAGCCGTAGTATATGTCAGCATAAATCTTTTCCCATCCTTTTATTTTTTAAGCACCATCTCTCTTTATGTAAATTGAGTTTCTCAGAAGCAGCTTATAGCTAGGTCTTGCTTTTTTATTCAAAATGACAATCTCTGCCTTTTAATTGGAGGGCTTAGGCCACCTATATTTGATATGAATAACAACATTCATAAACTAAATACACACCTGTCGTATTAGTATTTTGTTTTATTGGTTCCATCTGTTCTTTTTACCCTTTCTCCCTCTTGTTCTATTTTCAGTTGAATATTTTTACGATTCATTTATCTCCACTGATGGATTATTAGCTATAATTATTTGCTGTGTTGTTTTAGTGGCTGCTTTGGTGTTCACAGAAAGAAAATTAATCTACAATGTACCTTAAATAATATTATATCACTTGATACACCCTATTCCAAGCTTACAACAGTATATTTCCATTTCTCCCCATCCAGCAATGTTACTACCTTTTTCATACAGTTTATTTTATTTATGTTATAATATGCACAGTACATTCTTACTAAAAGTCAAAGAGAAGGAAGAGAAGAAGAAATAACCCAATACCCTGTGGCTACAGAGCAGGAGTTGCTTGATTTTCAGCTCTGGTTACTGTCAATCGGCGTCCTGCTGGAGACAGGCAATCTCACCACTCCCAGGTCACTCTTGTTCCCTGGTTAGTAGTCTAAGTTGGCAGCTCTCAGAGTGCAGGCGGTCCGTAACCAGCATCACCGCTTCCTGGAATCTCACTCAGAACACAAACTCCCGGGCCCCACCCTGGACTTTGTTCTTGTTCAGTCACTAAGTCATATCCAACTCTTTGCGACCCCGTGGACTGCAGCACGCCAGGCCTCCTTGTCCCTCACTATCTCCCAGAGTTTGCCCAGGTTCATGTACATTGAATCAGTGATGCCATCCAACTGTTTCATCTTCTGCCGCCCTCTTCTCCTTTGGCCTTCAATCTTTCCCGGCAGCAAGGTCTTTTCCAAGAAGTCGGTTAGTCCCTCGGCCTAATGAATCAGAATCTCCCCCATGGAGCCCATCCATCTGTATTTCATCCGGTCCTCCAGGTGACGCTGATGCACTCCTTGCTAAAGTCATCTCTTGGCCTCAGGCATACCCAGAATGTCAAGGGCCTGGAAGGCAGGTGCAGTGCAACCCTTGGTTATTGAAGAAAAGGTCTTCAGTGACCAGGCCTCCCCCTCACCGCCCACCCCCCACATGGCTTGTCCGTCACTGCATTCACTGGCTGTGGGGATAAACAGAAAACCACACTCTCCTTCAAAATCAAGTTCAACTATGGTATTTCCATGTCATAGGAGGTTTACACTTGCCATTGAATGGCTCTTTGGTTAGACACACACACACGCACAGTTATTTCCCCCTAAAGAATGTCCATGAGCCAGGGTAAGATGATCCGGAGGGTATTTCATTTTAAAACACAGACCGTGGGATTTCCCTGGTAGTCCAGTGACTAAGACTCCCAAGTTCCCAATGCAGGGGGCCTGGATTCGATCCCTGCCTGGTCAAGGAACTAGATCCCACGGGCTGCAACTATGAGTTCACATGCTGCAACTAAGACCTGGTACAGCCAAATAATTTTTTAAAATAAAAAAACATAACAAAACACAGGCAGTGGGCTTTCCTGTGTGGCTCAGTGATAAAGAATCCACCTGCCAATGCAGGAGACACAGGTTCAATCCCCGATCCGGGAAGATCCCACATGCCGTGGAGCAGCCGAGCCCTTGCACAACTATTGAGCCTGTGCTCTACAGCCCTCGAGCTGCAACTTCTGAGCCCATGGGCCAGAGCTCCTGAAGCCCTCGCGCCCTGGAGCCCATGCTCTGCAACAAGGGCAGCCACCACAATGAGAAGTCTGCACATCGCCACTAAAGAGTGGCCCCTGCTCACCGTAACCAGAGAAAAGCCCTGGAAGCAATGAAGACCCAGCACAGCCAATAGATACATAAAATTATTTTTTAAAAATCTACAGGCTCTGCCTAGAACTCCCATTCTCTCTCAGTATCATCATGTAGGTGACCAGGTAAGGGTGAGTAGTCCCCCCTAAGTCCCAAGGCCCCCTGTGATCTTCACTCCTAGACAAGAGACATCTAGACTGAAAATTCTCATTGCATATAGTTTTTGTTGTTATTGGAAAACACAACTGAAAGCAACAGATAAATGGTGATTTACCAGAGTTACACAAATGAAAGACTGAAGAATTCACAAAATAAAGCTTCAGAAAAGATTAATTTGAATATCAAAGAATTAATAAAAATCTTTGGGAAAATGGATAGTACCTGGTATCTGATTGTTTTTGTTGTTAGTTTTTGGTTTTTCATTAAAGGCCTTTTTTAAGAAAGTAGTTTTAGGTTTACAGAAAAATTGAGCAGAATGACCAGAGTGTTCTAATATACTTTACCTGCTAAAAACAGTTTCCTCTATTTTTTTATTAATTAATTTATTTTTAATTTTTTTTATTTTATTTTTTAACTCTACAGTATTGTATTGGTTTTGCCATATATCAAAATGAATCCGCCACAGGTATACATGTGTTCCCCATCCTGAACCCTCCTCCCGCCTCCCTCCCTGTACCCTCCCTCTGGGTCATCCCAGTGCACCAGCCCCAAGCATCCAGTATCGTGCATCGAACCTGGACTGGCGATTCGTTTCGTATATGATATTATACATGTTTCAATGCCATTCTCCCAAATCATCCCACCCTCTCCCTCTCCCACAGCGTCCAAAAGACTGTTGTATACATCAGTGTCTCTTTTGCTGTCTCATATACAGGGTTATTATTACCATCTTTCTAAATTCCATATATATGCGTTAGTATACTGTATTGGTGTTTTTCTTTCTGGCTTACCTCACTCTGTATAATAGGCTCCAGTTTCATCCACCTCATTAGAACTGATTCAAATGTATTCTTTTTAATGGCTGAGTAATACTCCATTGTGTATATGTACCATAGCTTTCTTATCCATTCATCTGCTGATGGACATCTAGGTTGCTTCCATGTCCTGGCTATTATAAACAGTGCTGCGATGAACACTGGGGTACACATGTCTCTTTCAATTCTGGTTTCCTCAGTGTGTATGCCCAGCAATGGGATTGCTGGATCATAAGGCAGTTCTATTTCCAGTTTTTTAAAGAATCTCCACACTGTTCTCCATAGTGGCTAGTGATCCATTTGTGACAATTGATGAGCCAATATTGATAGATTATTAATAACTAGAGGCCATAATTTACATAAGGGTTCACTCCTGATGTTCATTCTATGGGGATTTTTTTTCATATATATATATATCCTCCTGCAATGCAGAAGACCTGAGTTCAATTCCTGGGTCAGGAAGATCCCCTGAAGAAGGAAATAGCAAACTACACCAGTATTCTTGCCTGAAAAATTCCATGGACAGGAGCCCGCTGGTCTACAGTCCATGGGGTAACAAGACTTGGACACGACTTAGCGACTAAATGACCACCTCACCACCATTCTTTTTCAAATTCTTTTCCCATTTAGGTTATTACAGAATACTGAGCAGAGTTCACTGTGCTATATAGTAGGTCCTTGTTGGTTATCTGTTTTAAATACAGCAGCATGTACATGTCAATCTGATACTGATGTTTATTTTTAAACTTTTTTTCTTACAACTTAGGAAAATGTCAGTAAGAAGTTTGGCATGGATTTCTGGCCACTAAAATGTCGTTCCCTGGGGATGTTTGAGAAGGTGCAACAGGGAGACATCTTTCTGGTTTCATATTGAAATTCTGAAATGAAAGTGCAACTCCCATCATGACGCCAGATGGGCTGCGCAAACTGCAGGGCCACTGCTTACCATTCACCCATCACTGAGCAGTCAAGGCAAAGCGATGCACACAGCAGGTGTCCTCAGCTTTTTGAGGCAAAAGGCTACAAGGAGCCTTCCCCGCACCTCATGTTCTTGGTATATTGAGTGTATTAAAGGGGATGGTGGGTGAGGAAGGGGAACAGTCCTTTCAGGGGGTTCCCTGGCCAGCTCCCTAGAGCTTGCCTTCTTGCTTCTTTAGAACTGCAGCCCTTCCTCAGCAGCTTCAGACCAAATTCCTCTTGTTGTTCGGTCACTAAATTGTGTCTGACTCTTTATGACCCACTGCAGCACACCAGGCCCCGCTGTCCTCCGCTATCTTCCAGACTGTGCTCAAATTCATGTCCATTAAGTGGGTGATGCTGTCAAATCCTCTGTTGCCTCCTTTTTCTCCTGCCCTCAATCTTTCCCAGCCTCTGGGTCTTTTACAATGAATTGGCTCTTCTCATCAGGTGGCCAAAGTATTAGGGTTTCAGCTTCAGCATCTGCCCTTCCAATGAATACTCAGGGTTGATTTCCTTTAGGGTTGACTGGTTTGATCCCCTTGTTGTCCAAGGGACTCTCAAGAGTCTTCTCCAGTACCACAGTTCAAAAGCATCAATTTTTCAGCACTCAACCTTCTTTACCTCTGGGAAGCCCCGAAGTCCTCTATCCTGGAATTTCAAAGAGGAGGGCAGTCCTGTGCCAACAGCATTCCAGCTCACTGTCTGTCTTTGACTGGTGAATGCCACACTGATCCTCCAGGGCAGGGATCACATCTGTGTGGTTCATTGTTGAATCCCCAGCATCTAGCATGGTGACCAGCACACTTCAGATTATAATTTGGATGGATGACTCAGTGAGCCTCAGCCCCCTCTCCTCTTTGAAGGGAGCCAAATGCAATAGCATCTTGCACAGCCCAGCCCATGAAGACAGCGTATCCCTATGCAAAGTTCAGTCCAGAGGACAGCAAGCCAGAAAGTCTGCATTCAATGCTGAGCTCATCCGTGTGGGTTCCTTTACTCAAATCACTCGGTCTCTCTCACTCTGTCTTCCTTGTTAAACAAGAGTGGTGATACCTACTTGGCCAGGCTGTTAGGAAGGATAAATAAATAATGTATCAGGATGCCTCTTGGGAGCAGTGAGACTACACAGATGTAAGAATTGATTATAATTCTTTGGAGAGCAAGAAGCATGCTGGTTAGGTCCTGTCTTGCCCAGAGTCTCATTGATTGAGGCTCCAAACCTCATATCCATTGGAGACCCTCTTACGATCTGGCCTTCTGGGAGGCTGCTGCTCTTGTTCAAAATATCTGTGTTAAAATTGGTCCACTGATGCTTACTTCAGAATTGATTGCAGTCACCTGACTCATCTCAGTCGCTTAGCTAAAGCATATTTATTTTCATTGTACCTGCAGCCCAGGACTCCTAACAGTGTCCTCTTTAACCAATTATTTCCCTCCCTCTGTCCCAGATACTCACATCCTCCATGTACTAGGGCATCGCCATCAGCCCTGCACCAGTCAGTATTTTACAAGGAGCTGGAGCAGAGCTACTGGTCCATTACCTGCTTCCCGTCATGCTTCTCTGATGACAGTTTATCAACTAGAAGAAGATAAGCAGAGCAGTTTAAACTGACTCTCCTTGCTTTTCTACCTCTATCGCCTTCTCTAACCTGTTCCTGAATACCTGAAGCCTATAGAAAACCAGGGAAGAGAAGACAGGATAAAATAAGCAGAATTATACCTTCTAAGCTCCACCCATCCGTTAAATCCCTCTGTGACTCCTAGGCCACTGACTTAGCCTCTCTATACTTCAGTCTCCAAATATGTAATTCAAAGGTGATGTCACCACTGGAGACTTGGGGAAAAAAAAAAAAAAAAACTGAGCTCATAAAATGTAAGTATTTTTCAGATGTCAAAGATCTAGGAGGTTGCATAAGTTGTTGTTCAGTCACTAAGTCGCGTCTGACTCTTTGCGACCCCATGGACTGCAACACACCAGGCTCCTAGTCCTCCTCTGTCTCCCAGAGTTTGCTCAAATTCACATCCGTTGAGTTTGTGATGCTGTCTAACCATGTCATCCTCTGATGTCTCTTCTCCTTTTTGCCTTCAATCTTTCCCAGCATCAGGGTCTTTTCCAGTGAGTCAGCTCTTAACATCAAGTGGTCAAAGTATTGGAACGTCAGCTTAAGCAGAAAGTAGGTTTGTGCAAAAATACTAAAAGTTCTCAATCTTAATTGGATCAAAATCTTAATATTTCTTTCTTTAAATTTTTTCACAGCATTTGATTTGTAAGTTTGTTGCTGTTGTTCAGTTGCTAAGTCATATCCAGTTCTCTGAGACCCTATGGGCTGCACCACGCCAGACTTCCCTGTCCTTTCACTATCTCCCAGAGTTTGCTCAAACTCATGTCCAGGATACTATATTTATTTGACATTTATAAAAGTGAGATTATATTTATTTGAAAATGTGTAAGGAGCACTGAGGTCATGTGCATGTGAACACTGCAATATTACCCGGGCAGTATCTCAGCACAGCTACCCAAGGTTCAAAGATGAATGGGAAACACCCATGCCATATGAAGGATTGGCCAGATAGCAGTGGAAATAAGTCACTATGGAGTAAATGGAAGCCCAAACCCCCCAGGTGATGGTGTTTGTAGGCAAGGACTTTAGGAGTGATTAGGTTGAGATGAGGTCATGAAGAGAGGGTCCCATGAAGGGATTAGTGTCTTTATAAGAGAAGGAATGGACACCAGCACTCTCTTTTTCTCTACCATGTGAGGACACAGCAAAGAGACACCGTCTGTGTAAGCCAGGAAGGTTGTCCTCACCAGAATCCAACCATGTATCGTGATCTTGGACTTCTAGCCTTCAAAACTATGAGAAATAAATGTCTATTGATTAAGCTACCAAGTCTATACATTTTGTTCTAGCAGCTCAAGTAGACTAATACTCAGCTATATAAAATCCTTTGTTACTTACGGCTGATTCACACTGTTCTATGGCAAAAACCAACACAACATTTTAAAGCAAGACTAAGACACTATGATATTTCGAGTAAAAAAATGTGAAAGTGTTAGTCACTCAATCGTGTCCCACTCTGTAAACCCATGGACAGTAGCCCACCAGACTCATCTGTCCACGGGATTTCCCAGGCAAGAATACTGGACAGGGTTGCCATTTCCTTCTCCAGGGGATCTTTCCAACCCAGAAACTGAACCTGGGTCTCTTGCATTGCAGGCAGATTCTTTACTGTCTGAGCCATGTTAAATGTTAAATGATGTTAAATGGAAGCAAAGGAAACATGGATATTTTTATTTCACACACACACACACACACACATACATATAGCAGGAAGAATGCACCAATAATTGAACAAAATAAATGTGACCATTTTTAGTTCATAAAAAAAATCCTGTGTATTATGGCTTCAGTGCTAAACCACAGATATATCCAAGTGCAATGGGAAGGAACAGCTTGCCTTCCTGGGGAGGTCGCAGGTAGCATCACTGAGGAAGCGCTATTAAAATGAGGCTTGAACTCATGTATTTTTTGAATATGTATTGCTTCCATATTTATGGAGAATGAAGGCATAATCTATTCAGTTATGCTGGGAGTGAGATGCCTCTGGTCTCCTGGAGCAGCAAACATCAGAGGGGGATGCTGAGAAACCAGACACTAGAGCCAGGAGGGGCCAGTCTGAGAAAGTCTTCAAGCCCATTCTGTTTCTTCTCTTGACTATAAATATGCAAAAGTCGGACTTGCCAAATAATGTTTAGGTTTAAAACTCTTTAGTTATGGCTACAAGAACTCTTTTCATATTGAAATTCCTTCTGGAAAACTAATTTGTATTTGCAATTCTGAAACTCTCTGCCAACTCCTTTTTTTTTTTTTTTCTCCACCAAAACCCTTGTTAGAAATGTTAGAGCTGTGGAGCTCATTAGGAATCATTGCTGTTGGATAAAGAGGATAAACTGTATGTATACGTTAACTGATTTATTAAGGACTGTCAGCTAAGCTGCCTGCCTGCCCTTACATCCTCATTTCCTTGCTGGACAGTGAGCCTGAGAGCAGAGACTGTATCATCAACGTATCATTGTATTCCAGGCATGGGTCCTGATGCCTAGCACATGTCATACTACGAAGTTTGACATTTCTGTTCGAAGCGATAACTGTTCAAGTCAATATAACTGCTTAATTGTATTCATTCTAAAGATACTGATATACCAAAGGAGTTCCATAAATCCTTTAAGACAACCATTCTATTTTCAAAAGCATTACAGAAAAACAAAAACTTCTGATCACTGCAGGATTCAGTCATTTTACACAGGCCTTCTCTCCTTGGTTTACACAGAGACCTGTCCATTAAAGAACAGAGATTCCAGCGAGATACTGTATGCTGACAGCCGAGATTTTAGAAGCTAGTAAAAAATAGATAAAACGGAATCTCAAAGAGTACCAACTAAACAACTATACAAACTAAAGCACACGTTTAGGAAGAAGTTTGTACTGCATACTTGAAACGGGGGGCCAGGAAAGCTCACAGCGTTAAGCTGAGGTCAGTTTTGCAGAAATACAGGGAGCAATCATGACAAATGATGGAAACGCTGCCAGACAGTTCTTTCATTTTGAGAGAATCTGAAAGGAGACCCAGCCAGCAAGAATAGCAGTGCGCTCTGTTGTCTGCTGCCCCTGCCTCCTCCTTCCCATCTTTGTCTCTTCTGCCGTTTGCTCCAGAGTTTCTCCATTCCTTTCCCCAAGTTCCCTGAAGACCCCTCCTCCCAGCCCACATCTTTCCTCGCTTTGCTCCCACTTTCCGTCTTTAACTTTTTATTGGAGTACAGTTGTTTTACAGTGTTGTGTTAGTTTCTACTGTACAGCAAAGTGAATCAGTTATACATATACATAAAAGTCATACTTGGAAAGTGTTAGTCACTCGGCCGTGTCCGACTTTTTGTGACCCCATGGACTGTAGCCCGCCAGGCTTCTCCATCCATGGGGTTCTCCAGGCAAGAATACGGGAGTGGGTACCATTCCCTTCTTCAGGAAATCCTCCCAACCCAGGGATCAAACCTGGGTCTCCTGCATTGCAAGTGGTTAAAAACAAGATCCTGGGGTCAGGGACACCCAGATTCAAATCCAGTTCTCAGAATTTAACAACTGTGGGAGTTGGAGTAGATTACTGATCTTTTCCAAAGCTCTGTTTTCTTGCTGGAAAAAATAAGAACAGTGATTTAAAACTGTTGAAATCACGAAGGAGAAAGTGGTTAGCACAAAGTACAAAGTAAATGCTCCTTAAATTTCAGGCATTATGATGACTATTTTTATTCCTGTCAAACTTTATCTCCAGGCTTGTTTATTTTCAGGATAGCAGACTTTGTAGGGATTAACCTCATAGAGGGTTTCTTACTTTTTGTGAGACCCTCAGTTCTTATTATAAAATTCTTTATTTCCCCTATTATTTTGTGCTTAGATACATTATTCTACAGTGTATCCATGGGGTTTTAGTAAGCCTTAAAACATCCTAGAGAATTTCAAGTTGCAGGGATGATGAAATATCATAGACAGAACTGCTGTTACATGAACACACACATACACACACAAAGATCCTTGTATATGCGTAAGCATAAGTGCAGGCATGGGCTTTTTAAACTTACCTTGCATGACTATTGTAAGCGGCCAGCTACCAGCCAATTCTCTAACAGAGTCAGAGGCAGGCTTGGTTTACGGTTTTCTAACTGTGTGTTGAAGGTTTTCATATACATGTTTCCACTTATCAAGCCACTGTGAAATAATAAGCTATACTTCTGGCAACCTAGGGCAGCCTTATGAAGTGATTATGATTTGTGTCTGAGATAAAGTACCGATTCCATGGTACTCTTCCCCAAACTTTACTAAGGGTGAAAAGAAGACGTAATTAAAAAGTTCTTTGGGTTTTGTTCCTTTTTTAACCACAGCCATCTGCAAGCACTTCCTCATGGCGTCTTATCACCGTCGTGCAGACACAGGCTCATCTTTGTCACGTGTGGCAAAGGCTGAGCTGCAGAGACCCGTGAAAACAATGCTGACGCGCTTATTTTTAAGGACACTACACCGCTGGCTGCTCTTTCAGGCACCTAACCCCAGATGAAGTTCCCTCTGTGCTTAGATGTGAGCTGCTATTTTTATAGCATGGTTCCCTCTTAGTCCATTCTTTAAGAATCCTGCTTGTTGCATTTAAAGTGTGGTCCTCTTTCTAGAGCATACATTTTGCTAATTGGAGGTGGAGTTGTAAAATAGCATATTTTAGTTTCAAAAATTCAAATGGGAACTAAAGCGGATTTAAGAGCATTTAGCTTCTGTTGTGATTTCTCCAGCTGCTTCCCCGTTGGCTGCCACCAATATAAAAGCTGTGCAACTTGAAGGCTGAATGATAAGAAGCTGGTTGAAAATATTAGGGTACACACTCAAAAGAAGAAATGCTTGCCATGCAATTTTGAGAAATGATTTTGGAGAAGAATGTGTATATTACCATGGAAATAGGTCTACAGCGTATTATGTAAAAAAAAAAAAAAAGCCACATGTACAGCATGATCTAATTTTGCTTAAGATGCAAATAAATAGAAGTTACACCACAGTGTGAGTGTTAGAGGTCATTTTTGCTTTCTTCTTTTTCCTTACCTGTATATTCCTCATAGTATCTACAGTGTTTTATAATTTAAACAAACAAACAAAGATTTTTAAAATGTAAGAGATGGGGAATTCCCTGTTGGTACACTGGTCAGGACTCTGCACTTTCACTCCCAAGGCCATGGTTTCAATCCCTGGTCAGGGAAGGAAGATTTCACAAGCCACACAGCATGGCCAAGATAAAATAAATAATCAAATGTAAGCTATGATCTGGTTATAGACAAGTTGAGTGAAACACTCCATTCTGTCTCTCTCACTGAATGCAACGATCAGGCTTGGATAGAATGGGAGGAGGGGGTTTCTGAGGACTCTCACCATGGACGGTAACAGGCGGATTCGGGAAGGAGACCAGACTTTGAACTCCTCCTGAACCAGTGGTGAGTTTATCATTTTTCCCTCAATATCAACCAGCCAAGAGTGAAAGATAGCCTAAATCCCTGGAATACACGCCAGACGTGGACAGAAAGAGCGTCAGGTAAAGACCTTCCTTTCTCGCCTGTGGATCAGAAAAGGGCCACAGCAATTGAGAATGATACCCTAGGCTTTTGCTTTTCTTTTTTTCTCTTCTCTCCCATGATGACCCCCAAGCGATTCCGTGAGTGTACTGGTGGTGGCACAGTGACATACATGGCGGTGGATGGCCCTTGAGCCTTCTTTCTGATGAAAGGATCTGTGTCCCAAGAGTGTGCAATGAACACACACAGCTATAAATTCTTTGTCCCTTTCTCCTCCCACTACTGAACCCTGGACACACTCACAGGTACAGGAAGTTCATGGAACAGTGGGGAAACCCAAATCCCAGATTTCTGGTCAAAGAACAGGGAAGGGAAATAATAGAACACAAGACAGTGCTGGTGGGATCACAGAGAGGATCAGGATGAGCAGTGGGGAGCCACGGAAGGACTATGAGCAGGAGAGTGCAATGAGCCAAAGAGCTACAACCCTTTAAAAACAGAGCCGGTGTCATAGTCTCTGCTCCAGGCGAGGTCTGACATTAAACGCCATAAGCCAAAGGGAGGAGTAAGAGCACCTCTCTTTTTAAAATCTCTCAGCACCTTTCCTTCCAGCTTTCTTGATGCGTAACATGGTGTAAGTTTCAGGTGTATAGCATGTTGATTTAATACATGTATGTATTTGCAAAAAAATTTTTTGTAATAATTTTCTGTTGATAGAATAATTCAATTTGGGGGCATGGAGGATGAATATTTGTTTAGCTATTGATATTTTTAAAAGATTTCCCTCAGCTTCATCACTCATCACTGTTTCAGAAAGGTCAAGTCCAGATATTGACAGACAAAGCCACCACTTTTCCTACACAGGTCATCACTGGTGGGTATGCCCTGCAAGCATAGGAATTCTGAGAAATTCTCTCTGGTTCAATGTCCATCAAAAAAATTCTTAATTTTTTTGTACTTTAACATTGTATTTAAAGCATATCCCTGAGAGGCAAGAATATCTGTTTGACTAATACTGCACATATCTAATGATTAGAAGGATTTTTCACAGGTGACCACGTGATATGAAACCACGCTCCTTCTCAAGTATTCACATATTGATAGCAGGTGACTCAGGACACAGTCACATCATTATAGAACATGTGGTCCTGCAAATTTTGTGTCATGAGATCAGATGAGGCTGAGTAAGCAGAAGGAAGTGCCTTTCCTACACCAGGTGGGCTCATCACAGCTTAACTGTGCACAGAAATGACTGTAAACCATATCGGCAAGCAGACTGGATCACACCTACCTTGCTATATTTCTAATGCAACCTTCCCTTAGTTGACTCCCACAACTGCCCATGCTCATCCTACCACCATCCAACAAGAAAGGGAAAAGGAAGGGAAGAGACCTATATTTTGCAAGTATTACCATATCATACAACCAGTGTGGGCATGGCAACCCACTCCAGTATTCTTGCCTAGGAAATTGCATGGACAGAGGAGCCTGGAGGGGTCTCAAAGAGTCAGACACACTTAGTGGCTAAACCACAACAACATGACCAAAGTGAGCATGTTCAGGCTGCTCCTAGGGTCTGAGAAGGCGAGTGTATTATGAGGGGAACTGAAACTTAAATTCCATTCTCTTTCATGGTAAATCAACATCTTGTTAGGATAGAACCTGGAAGGGCAACCACATCTGGGAAATGAGCAGAAAAATAACCCCAATTAAATTCCAAATTAGGATAATTATTTTTTCATGTGGGTTTAGAAAGCAGATTTTCTTTTTATTTACATATCAATTGTTCACTGATCCTTGCTAGGCACTAAGTTTTAACAAATAAATGTAACTCTTGGATCTCTTGAATACTGCTGCTGCTGCCAAGTTGCTTCAGTCGTGTCCGACTCTGTGTGACCCCATAGACGGCAGCCCACCAGGCTCTCCCATCCCTGGGATTCTCCAGGCAAGAACACTGGAGTGGGTTGCCATTTCCTTCTCCAATGCATGAAAGTGAAAAGTGAAAGTGAAGTCACTCAGTTGTGTCCGACTCTTCATGACCCCATGGACTGCAGCCTACCAGGCTCCTCCCCCCATGGGATTTTCCAGGCAAGAGTACTGGAGTGGGGTGCCATTGCCTTCTCCGCTTGAATACTAGCTGCATAAACAAGTATACACTATAGTCTATTCAGAGCAGGGAATCCCAAGGAGAGAGCACTCAGCTACCTAGGGCTGGGAGTCCCGTGTAGTCCCCAGAAAGACCTCCTAAGGCTGGTGTGCCTTTGAATATTGAAGGGGCCACACGAGTTTGCCAAGTGAACAAGGAGGGCAGATGCATTTTGGATGGAGAGAGCTGAGTGCAAATAAACCAAGGTGAGATGCAACAGAGTGAGTTCAGAGGAGAGTAGTTAGTGTGCTAAGGCCACATTCCAAGGTGCATGGTTGGGGTTGGCAGGAAAGGGACCCAGTGCAGAAAGGAGGGCCTGGCAAAAAGATCTGACGTGAGGACTATTGGAGCAGTGAGTACATGGGTGAGAGGTCTAGGAAAGAAATGAGAGCTGCCTAAGCTGAAGGGGCAGGAATGATGCTTAAAGGGCCCTGACAGGCTTTGGTGATAATTCCCCGGTGGCTCAGATGGTAAAGAATCTGCCTGCACTGCAGAAGACTCAGGTTCGATCCTTGGGTTGGGAAGATCCCCTGGAGAAGGGAACGCCTACCCACTCCAGTATTCTTGTCTGGAGAATTCTGCGGACACAGGAGCCTGGCGGGCTACAATCCATGGGGTCGAAAAGAGTCGAACACGACTGAGCAACTTTCACTTTCTTTCAACTGAATATTGGATTTCAGGGGGATAGAGGAGTTCAATTATGAAGGCTTGGACTTCCTGTGTCTATAAGTTTATAAGCTCATGTTATTAGAAACACTTTTAAATATAAAGGAAATGTAAGAGAACCCCCATGAAAAATTCCCTTGTACCCATTACCCAGTTTCAATAATGACATTTTACCAATCTTGTATAAATACCACTCAAAAGATTAATTGATAAAACATAATAAAACTCAAATGATTATAAAAAGTATAGTAATAATGTGTGAATTGATACATTTTGGGTAGTATCTCAGATAGCTGAAGGGAAAGGAGTATTTAGGAAATAGTGTGGGGCAACTAGTTAAACATTTGGGAAATACTTAAGTTAGAGTCATACCTGATTAGGGCTTCAGAGGTGGCTCAGTGGTAAAGAATCCACTTGCCAATGCAGGAGACATGGGTTTAATTCTTGGGTTGGGAAGATCCCCTGGAGAAGGGAATGGCTACCCACTCCAGTATTCTTGCCTGGAGGATTCCATGAACACAGAAGCCTGGAAGGCTACAGTTCATGGGGTTGCAGAGAGTCAGATCTGACTGAGCACACACATGCTAACATACCTCATTGTATACTTAAAAGACATAATGAAGGGAAAGGAGGGAAGAGACTTTAAATGCTATAAAAAATAAAATATATCTGAATATTTAGCTAATTTTAAAGTTGGAAAGAACTTTTTAAGCGTAAGTTAAATAGAAAAAATGCAAAAAAAAAAAAAAGATGGATGGTTTTAGCAAAAGAGTCACAACTTCTTCAAGTCAATAATAGTGCGAAATTGAGATAAAAATGCTAAACTAAAAAAAAAAAAAAACTTAAAAAGAGTTTATTTATTTGTGAAGTGCCCTTACAAATTAACAAGACAAATGTCAAAAGAAAAACTATCAAAGAACATGGAAAAACTTAGAAAAAATTTAAATCACATAACCATATAGAAGGAAAAAAGTAAATTCTGCTAGTCAGAGAAATTATCGTGAAACTGAAAGTCCACTTTGGCTTATAAAAGTGGTAAAATTAATCCTTAAAAGCAATGTTAGAATTGATGGAAGTAAGGCAGATTGGCAGCCTCATGTACCAACAGTGGGAGTATAAACTGCTACAATCTTTCTGTAGAGCAATTTGACATAATTTCTATGAAGAACTCACATTGCTGTATGGCAGAAACCAACACAACATTGTAAAGCAATTGTCCTCTGATTTGAAAAAAGCAGTTAACGAATAGATGCATTGACCCATTAAACCTGTGCTTTATAATTAGCTCAATATAATAAAAGGTGTATGCAAACATATTTGTACAAAAATGTTGAGCAGAGTGGTAGTTATAACAGTGAAATGTTGGCAACACTAAACATTAAGGGACAGATGTTGAAATTTTATTGTGATTGTGGTAAATTCATGCACTGAATAAGGCACAGCTGTCAAAAAATTGCATTTTCAAATTTTTTGATGACAGAGGGCATTGCTCATAATGTATCACATATTGTGAAAAGTACATGGTACGATTTTAATTTTAATAGGGAAATGTGTATGTATGTAATACACAGTAAAAATGACTGACATTAAATATACTAAAATATTAACTATGATTGTCTGTTGGAGATGGAATCTGGGTGATTATTTTCTATATTTTCTACCATGAACAAGCATTACATTTATAATCATAAAAAGAATGCCGTTTTGTTTACAGAAGTTCGTTTGTTTGTATTCTCTTCCTAAAATGATTTCAATATTGAAAATGGAATAAACTCATTACTTCACAAATATGAAGAGCAATATCAAAATCCATAATGTGAATATTTGCTTGCCAGGGGGCAAACTTTCCAAATCAAGAACTGCTCAACTGAATAAAGGGTGCAGCAGATTCAGAGCCTGGCAATGTTCTTTGATTTCATGCACAATATGTGGAGTTATCTCTGTGATAAGACCTCAGTGCCTGGTCTCAGGAACAGTCTGTTTTCTGGTTCACGTCTTACGATGCACAGGTAGCGAAGGATGGCTGTCCTCTCAAAGGAAGAAGAAATCCACTGTGCTTGGCACTTTACAAATGTTTTTTCATATATTTATGTAATATTCATATAAAACACAAACAGTTTATATATTCATCTGTCCTGAGGTGGTCGATTCAAGAGATAGTGAGATTATTTCTTTCCTAGGTAATGTTTTTCTATTTTAAATAGTTGTTCAAGAAGGATCTTTCATGCTCAGGTAAAATCTGATTGCCAAAAATTTCCTCTCCTTGGGAATTCCCTGGTGGTCCAGTGGTTAAGAATCCATATTCCAGATGCAGAGGGCCAATAAGATCCTACACGGTACAGCCCCAGATAAACAAAGACTCTACAAAATAAAATTAAATTTTAAAAATATTCCTCTCCTTGATGTTGTTACTATACTTGCAGTCCTGGAGGTGAGCATTTCTATCTACTCCCATCCTCCTTTTCTCCATTTTGGACATTCTTAGTTCCTTGAACTGTTTCACACCCAATGTGATTTCTGGAGTTCCCTCCCCTATGGGTATGGTTTATATTGCCCTGTATCCATTGTCTGGAAATGTGGCACCAGAGAGGCACACAGTCTTCAGATGTGGTTTGACCTGTGCAGAGCGCAGGAGCTCTCGCCACGCCGTGGGTAGGGACAAATACCAACAGTTCAGGTCAAGTGGCTTTAGCTGTTCTAGCAGCTGCCTCATCCACTGACTCATGCACTGAGGGGGGATCTACAAAACAAATTAAAAAAAAAAAAAAAAATCTCCCCAAGGGCTCTTCATACGAGGTTTTTGCATTAGTCTTCTCTGGCTGCCATAGCAAAATACCACAGATTACATGGCTTAAACAGTAGAAATTTATTTTCTCACAATTCTGAAGGCTGAAAGTCCAAGATCAAGGTACCAGTCAATTCAATTTCTGGTGAGGACTCTCTTCCTGTCTTTCAGATGCCATCTTTCTTCTGTGTCTTCACATGGCTGTTTTTCTGTGTGTGGGGGAAGAAAGTGAGTGTTCTAGTCTCCTTCTCTTATCAGGACACATATCTCTTATCAATGTCTTATCAGGACACTCATTCTGTTAGATTAGGGTCCCACTCCACACAAGAAATGCGGTTTCAATCCCTGGGCCAGAAAGATGCCCTGGAGGAAGAAATGGCAACCCATTCCAGAATTCTTACCTGGAGAATATCTGTGGACAAAGGAACCTGCCGGCCTACAGTCCATTGGGTTGCAAAAGAGTCAGACACGACTGAAGCAACCTAGCTTCCATCCATGCATGCACCTCCTTAAAGGCCCCATCTCCAAATACAATCACATTGGGAGTTAGAACTTCAACATATGAATCTGTGAGGAACACAGTTCAGTCCCTAGCAGCTTCATAAAGCTAAGAGAAACTGGTCTAAATGCTTCCATTCTGGCCCACCCACAGAGCAACCAGAATGACCTTCTTGAAACCATTGGTCAGATCAAATCACTGCTGTGCTCAAAACCCTCCAAGATACTCCCTTACACTCAAAATAAAATTCAAACTCCTTATGTTCACCTACTCTCCTCACCATGGTAAGTCCATCCGTTACCATCGGTTCTGGGGTGGCTTTCCGAGACCTGAGATCTCGGCTAGCTCCCAGGCGCCGCGGGCTGCGTCGAGGTGCGGGACACTTTTTAAGGCCTTTTCCAGGGGAGAAGGGAGTTTGGCTTCTGTTCCAACCTAAGGGCCTGGCGGGAAGCGAGCGAGCTAGCAGCTAGGGAAGGGCGGGCTGTGCCGGCCCCGCAAGGTCCGAGAGGGCGCTTTCTGTTGCAGGCTGCTACTCAGGCGGGCGGGGATTCCCGTTTTTCCCAGAGCGAACTGTGTTTCTGGGGCAAGAAGTCGAAGGGGCATCCCAGAAACTGGCCCGACTTGGGGATGTTGTCAGTGACACGCGGGATGTTTCGGTCATCGAAAAGGGAATGTGGACTGCTGGTTTTCGAAGACTTATTAACTTGGGAGCCAGAATCCTTCCACTTGATGAGATTATAGGACTTTTTAGCCCTTTGTTCAGGAATTTGAACGTTACCCCGTTTAAACTCATGGGACCAGGGGGTGATGTGGTGTCAATCTGTGTGTCATTCGGGTGTTCTTCGTAAAATGCTAGCTGCGTGCGGATTTTTCCTGTGATAGTACCCTGGAAAATTTTAACTGTATATGCTTTTAGGTGTGGAGAGGATCGGTATCTGGTGTTATACGGTTTTATTAACAGAAATTTACAGTTGCTGCTATGAGCTGGGAGAGAGGAGTGTGGTCCTTTCGTTTGTAATAACGCCTGTTATGCAACGGTGTGTTGGGCCACATGGGTCAGACAAACAGCACTCAGGCCATTTCTCTGGACTCTACTGCACACCGGGGAGGGAAGTGTTTGGGTTTGGATTAGATGACCAACGGAGAAGGAAATGGAAACCCACTCCAGTATCGTTGCCTGGAAAATCTCATGGACAGAGGAGCCTGGTGGGCTGCAGTCCATGGGGTCTCAAAGAGTCAGACACGACTGAGCGACTAACACTAACCAACACTATGTTCACCTCCCAGGGCCTGTGTCACTAGACTTTGCTCACCTTCCAAACGCACCTCCCCGCACTCTCCCAGCTGGGCCTCCCACACCTGCAAATGACAAGCCTGTCCCTGCCCTGGACCAGGGCACTTTCCCTCAGTCTTTCTGAAAGACTCTTCCCTTCTCACTTCCTGCATCCACTCAAACCTCCACTCATTTCCACCCCCCCGGCCCTTCTGAGGTAGGAGAAAAATGGCCCCCTGGGCCAGACGGCTGGTATTGTCAAGTGGAGCAGAGCTGAAGCTTTGTCCTCACCCAGACACTCCAAGGACAAAACTAATGACAGAAGCTGAGTTCTGCTGAAGCAAAGAGATAAATGACCACTCCTGAGGTCAAGGAAAACTTCCCTGTCTGCACATGCACAGGAAAGCTCCCTGGGGGTCAAAAAGGGAGGAGGCTCCACCCCATAATAAGTGTGGACATGTTCCCACAGGCCTCTGAAGTGGGAACCGTCTTAGCAAAACTTTGCCCACACACCTAGCGAAGGGTCTTAGGGACTAGTCTGGTGTGAAAAAAGAAACAAGATAATTGGCCAAAGGTACTGCAACGTGCCAGGCCATGGAGGTCTGATGGCTAGGTTTCCTGGGTTTTCATCCAGATTGTTGTTGAGTGGCTAAGTCATGTCTGACTCTGCAACCCTATGGACTGGGTCATAAGGCCTGTCCCTCACCATCTCCCAAAGTTTGCCCAAGTTCATGTCCATCCAGGTTACCTAGGTTCAATACCTGGGCAGGGCACTAATATCTTTCTTCAGGATCACTCATTGCTGTCTCTCTGAGATCACGTCCAGCGGACCCAGCGCCACCTCACATCCTTACCTCATTTCAGTTGTTTTAATGCAGGGATTCATATCACAACCTGAAACCATAGTTCACATGTATTTGTCTAATGTCTGTCTTGCCCACATTTTTATCTTATTTACCGCTGTGCATAGTAAATCGCTCCAGTCATGTCTGACTCTGTGACTCTATGGACTGTAGCCTCCATGAGGCTCCTCTGTCCATGGGATTCTCCAGGCAAGAATACTAGAGTGGGTTGCCATGCCTTCCTCCAGGGGATCTTCCCAATCCAGGGACCAAACCCACGTCTCTTCCATCTCCTGCATTGGCAGGTGGGCTCTTCACCACTAGCGCCCCCTGGGAAGCCCGTGTTTACCGCTGCACCCCCATGCTAAACAGCAGCATGTGTGTGTCCATATAGGCAATAATTGGAAAAACCCTGTTATAATATTAGGCAAAACAAAACTCTAAACAGCTCTGATTCTATGGTATGTTTTTAACTATCAAAGATAAAAACACAAAACCAAACAAAAGAGACAAGGTGGAAATATATGAATCTATTAACAGCGATTGTCTTTCTGGAAGAACTGGAATCATTTTCTACATTTTCCAAATTTTCTTGAATAACCATGGGCTTTTACAATAGAAAAAAAAACACTCATTTTTATAAAATGGAATTTGCTTCATTTTTTTCTTTCTCTGAAAAGTATACTATTTTTGCTATAAACTGCCTCAACTGCTGTTTGTGGCACACCATTTTCCGTCACACAAGCCAGTGCACAAGGTTAAACGGATGAAGAAAACATGAGGAAGTTTGTGCGGTGATGTTTAGATTTGGGGGAAGCTGAATGACTCAATATCAGTTAATTCTTTGTCATTCAGTTGCCCTTCCCAGAAAATACTGGGAGAGCTAACACCTGCCAACATGGAGCTCATCTCCTTTAAGTATTATTTTAAAATTCTGCAATGATTGAGAAGCATTAGGAAAACCATCTTTCAAACTGAAATCCAGAAGAACCTAACCAACAAAATACTTCTCAGCAGCCTCTGGGAACAAGTGCTTTCTGGAAACTGTATATATTCACTCAGTGACATTTGGGAAAATAGAACAAATGTTGAAATTGAAATGGTTACAGAACATTAGCATGTTTAAAAATGCTGATATGACTCTGAAGATAGCTCTTTATTGCCTTAAAACGTTTGTCTCTATTACTTGCTAGAATAAGAGGTATCAATAGCAGTAGCAGCAACACACATTGAGCTTAAGAGTAAGATGCAGGAATCAGATTGCCTGAGTGTAAATCCAGATTCCAAAAGTCTATGACCACATGCAAGTTATTAAACCCTCCAAGTCACATTTTTCTGGTTTGTAGAGTAACTAGGAGATTTGGAATGATTAAATGACATAATATAAAGCATTTACGTAAAGTCTTAGTAAATGTTAATTATTACTGTCATTCTTAATGTCAAACAAAAACCAATAGAACATAGCCTTAAACTTTTAAATCAGTTCCTCGCTATGAAAAGACTCTGATGCTGGGAAGGATTGGGGGTAGGAGGAGAAGGGGATGACAGAGGATGAGATGGCTGGATGGCATCACTGATTCGATGGACATGAGTCTGAGTGAACTCTGGGAGTTGGTGATGGACAGGGAGGCCTGGCGTGCTGCAATTCATGGGGTCGCAAAGAGTCGGACATGACTGAGCAACTGAACTGAACTGAACTGAACTGAACTGATGGGAGCCACAGATACCTAGCTCTAATCTAATCTGAGAGGTATTGCCAGGAAACCAAGTGTACCTTCAGGAGGCCAACAAGAGTTGTAGTAGGAAATTGGAACTTACAATTCTGAGATGCTAGCCACATTTAAGGACGCCTTGTGCACTCAGTTTCAATAAAGGGAAGAGCAGCTTGAACATTTGGGGAGAGTTAAGTACAGAACATGGCTTTTCCAGCTCTGTGTGCTTTGGAATACAAGCTGCTACTTGTTGTCAGTGTTGGAATGAAGACTCATTTTGGCAAGGATGAGTCTGTCTTCCCTTCAGATTTTTCAGAATTTAACATGCTGGATACTAATGAGCTCAGTTCTCTACGCAAAAAAAATTAGAAATGGCATCTGGTAGATCTCCATATTTTTTGAAATGACCCATTTACCCTTCCTCCCTCACTCTAATTCTCTTCTAGAACAGAGTTTAAATGGATTTTTCTGCATTTCAAAAGATTTTAGTTTCTGTAGGGTAGGAATATCAATGCTGAGAGCTCCACATTAAACTGATTATGTAACAGGAAAACTCCCAGTGTATCTGGCACAAGCAAATGTAGAATTACCTTTTTGCAACATTTTCTCAAATAAGATTGCATTCAATTCCAACAAAATTAATAATCCCCACTGAAAGTGAACTCTCAGTGAAAGATTACAATAAAGAAAATAAAGAAATAACATGAAATAAAGAAATCAGAAAGAAATAGGTATGATATCACAAAATTTAGCACCCTAGAACCCAAATTTATGGAACAATAGGGCTCTATCAAAATATATATTTTAAAATTATTAAAAAGATAAAAGTAGGAAAAAATCACAAGGAAAGAATAAGACAGAATAAAAATCATCAGGAAAATTAGGAAATGAAACAAATTTTCTAAAAATGAAACCATAGTTAACTAGAATTAAGCTCAGTAGAGGACTGAAACAGGGTGTTAGACATAGATGAAGAGAAGATTATGAAACTGGGAGCTAGAATTTGGAAGAAACTAAAGAATCACAACATGTGAAAGTTTTAGAGAAACATGAAAGACAGAACAGAAAATTTAACATATAGATCTAATAATAGTAGTAGAAAGTAAGAGTCGATAGAAGACATAAAAGTAAATTGAAAGAATATCTTCCATCGTTTTCCATAATTGATGAAAGATGTGCATGCTTAGTTTGATAAAGCACACAGACTAGCAAGCAGGATAAACAAAATCAAAATCTTCATCTAAATGCATCAGAGTGAAACTATAGAGCCCCAAGATGAAGATAAAATCTTAAAAATAACCAAAGAGAAGAGACAGTTCTGTACGAAAGAATTGTAGTTAGAATAACAGCAGGCTTCTCAATAGTGACAATAAAGGCAAGACAACAGTGAAATAATGCTTCTTAAATGCTGAAAGTAAAAGATCAATCTCTTAGGCTCAAGATAAAATTCTTTATTCAAAATCCCACACTCAGCTAAGCAATCTTTTAATAATTAAGATGAAATAAAGATACTTTCAGACACATTTTGATAAAGTTTATCATCAATGTATCCTCACTAACAGAGCTCCAATGTAAGGATCATACTTGGGTCACTAGGAATTAAAATGAGAAGTTAGAAGTGGTATGTAAGAAATAATAAAAACTGAAAAAAAGGTAAATAAATGAGTAAATCAAAGTAGTATGACAATAATAATCACTATGTGACTAATTTGAATAAGGTATTAGTAAAAATAAAGTTTCACTAAAACATAAGAAAGATCATAAGAAAGAGAACAGACCTTGCTTCTAGTACTAGTTTTTCCAGCTACATGACTTTAAACAAATCATTGCTCCCATTTATAAAATGATATTCAGATCAGATGAAAATTAAGTTTCTTTGAAAATCTAATATTCTATGATCTTATTATACTACCTGCTGACCAGCTTCCCACTCAAATAAAGAATACAAGAATCTATGTAATAACTACAATGAAACATGCCTTTTTGGCTCAAATGCCTGACCTATCAAGCTACATGTGTATTTGTCGCTTACCAAAAAACACGCAGTTTAGACAAATGCTCTTGAAATGTCCAATCTGATCCACCAGATTTGTACCAATGGTGTGACAGGGAGAACACCCTTTTGATGTTGTTTGTGTTGAACCTTTAATGAGCACTTGCAGCAGGCAGGTAGAATACAACCTGCCCTCCAGTCACTGTGCATATTATGCCAATCAGTCCTGGCGTGAAACCCTCATGAAGCCTGGCAGGAAACAGAGATGCCTCCTACCATGCCTAGAAAATCTTCAAAAGGAAAAAAGAAGTTGGAAATATAGTCTAGTAACCCTACATATTCAGTGTTGCTGCTAAGTCACTTCACTCGTGTCCAACTCTGTGCGACGCCATAGACGGCAGCCCACCAGGCTCCCAGGTCCCTGGGATTCTCCAGGCAAGAACACTGGAGTGGGTTGCCATTTCCTTTTCCAATGCATGAAAGTGAAAAGTGAAAGTGAAGTCACTCAGTCGTGTCCGACTCCTAGCGACCCCATGGACTGCAGCCTACCAGGCTCCTCTGTCCATGGAATTTTCCAAGCAAGAGTCCTGGAGTGCAGTGCCATTGCCTTCTCCGATATTCAGTGTTAGTTGGGGTAAAAGAATATTAAATGTATTTCTCCCTGGAAAAAAGCAAGAACGATTTTTTTCTTATCTGAGTGGAGTGTGCACTCTGAGGTCTGAGAGCTAGGTTATAGATGATCCCTTTTTTCCAACTGCTCCTTAAACTTCTGCACAGTTTCTGCAAGTTGGGAAACTCTTTCTCTGGTTCTAATTTGCTTCAAGAACTTCTTGGTTAGCATACTAACCAATAATTTGGTGTCAAAATCCTTTATATTCTTGAATGGTGGTAACTGAATATTCATTGAAAAGACTGATGCTGAAGCTGCAATAGTTTGGCCACATGATGCAAAGAGCTGACTCTCTGGAAAAGATGCTGATGCTAGGAAAGATGGAGGGCAGGAGGTGAAGGGGGTGACAGAGGATGAGGTGGCTGGATGGCATCCTAGACTCCATGGACATGAACTTGAGCAAACTCCCAGAAATAGTGAAGGACAGGGAAGCCTCGTATGCTGCAGTCCATGAAGTTGCAAAGAGTCAGACACTACTTGGCCACTCGACAACAACAAATGGTGATAACTGCAAACCCAGCAACTATTTGCACCATTTGAAGGGGCAGTTTGTGGCCGGTGACCTGACTACAATTTAAGTCTTTTTCTACCCACCACTTTTTCTATAGAACAATTATCCCAGTATCATCATACCTTTGCACATATGGTTCCTTCTTCCTGGAATTTATTTTTTTCCTTTCTTTAGAAGACGGCTATACTGTATTAGGCTTCACTTCCTAAATGCCTCCCAAGTATAACACTGTGCATATGGTAGACATTATTAATACTCATTATTATATCCAAATCCTCCCTTCCATGCATATAGAAGACTACTTTTCCAGGCTTTGATGTTATACATGGCTACACAACTTGTTTTAGCTAGTGAATAGAAATAATTAGTGTTACTTCCAGGCATAAGCATTTAAGGACTGTCAGGTGGTTCTCCAACCTTCTTTTTCCTTCCTCCTTCAACTGGGGTCATATGTTGCAGATGGTAAAGCTCTAACATAGTGGAAGTTCCAGTATCCTGGCTTGCTAGGGTGCCATATGAAGAATAGTTGTCATGGAAAAACAGCTAGATCCACAAAGGAATTTGTGTAAGCAAGAAATAAGACTTTTTCTTGATTATGCACTGAAACCCTGGGGCTGTTTATCACTGCATCATATCCTAACCTCCGTGACTAATATAATATCTCTATACTAGTACTTATGACACTCGACCACATTTGTCTATTTTTTTTTTAATTTTTATTTATTTTTGGCTGTGCTGGGTCTTTGATGCTGTGTGGGCTTTTTGCTAGCTGCAGCGAGCAGGGGCTGCTCTCTAGCTGCAGTACCTGGGCTTCTCGTTGTGATGGCTTCTCTCTTTGCAGAGCATGGGCTCTAGGGCCTGTGGGCTTCAGTAATTGAAGCTCACAGGCTCTAGAGCACAGGCTCAATAGTTGTGGTGCACGGGCTCAGTTGCGCCGTGGCATGTGGGATTTTCCTGGAGCAGAGACTGAACCAGTGTCTCCAGCATTGACAGGTAGATTCTTTACTACTAAACCACCAAGGATGTCCCATATTTGTCTATTTTTTTCCCCTATCTTCCTAACCAGGTGATAGCTGGGACATTTATTTCTTCATTCTCTGATCCCAAAATAATGACTGTTATGTATAGTAGGTGTTAAACAAATCTCTTGAATGGCACGATAGTAGCAATGGTAACAAGAATATATACTGTAATTAGTACTGCTTGAAGTCTTGTCATTTTTCACAGCTATAGTTTCAGGCCTGTGAAGCAGATATATAACCTCTCAACAAAGGATAGATGGTTTCCCTGAAATGAGACCAAAAGTGTCAGACATCGCCAGCTGAGTTGCACAATTTTGCCCATGATCTAATTTCACTTTAGAGTCCCCTTTTACCTATAATTTCCTATAGAGACAAAAATCATCAAAGTCTTTAAAATTGTTCTGTCCAACATCCGTACTTTGAAAAAGAAAAGAAATCATCACTCATTTTTGCCTTGACTATATCAAAAAAGTCTTCAAACCAGGAAGTCTAAGTCTTCCCATCTTCTTCCTTCAAAATGTGGTTTGGTTATTCTGGGTTGTTTGCAATGCCATACAAATTTTAGAATTTGTCAATTCTACAAAATAAGAATCATGTTGGTATTTTGAATGGGATTATGCTGAATCTCTAAATCAAAAAATCATTTTAGAAAAAATGTTTTAGTAAAAAATCTTAACACTGTTTCAATTTATGAATATGGTTTATTATTAATTTATTTTTCAAGTTTTATTGCTGGTGCATAAAAAAAGCTAATTTTGCACATAGAGTTTACATCCCATAACTCTGATTAAAATCGCTGTCATTTTTTCATACATTCCTTAGGATTTTCTGAACATGTGATCATGTGTTTACTTCCTTCTTTCTATTGTTATGCCTTTTGTGTATTTTTCTTGCCTTACTGCACCACTAGGAGCTTCAGGAAAATGTTTAATAGGAGCGATGAGACTGAACATCATTGTCTTATTCCTGATCTTCTGGTGAAAAGCATCCAAAAAACTCACCATGAAGCATAATGGTAGCTGTAAGTTTTTAGTAAATACTCTTTACCAAATTAAGGAAGTCCCTTTAATCCTAATTGTCTGACAGTGACTATCATGAATTGATATTATATTTTCTCAAGAAATATGGCTGATTCTATTGAGGCAATTTTTTTTCTTAATTAGGCTAATATGGTGAATTATATTGTTTTATTTTTGAATTTATAAAAAACTTGCATTCCTAGAATATATATCCTCCTCGCTAATTATGATGTGTTATCCTGTTCTTATCCTATAGAATTTGATTTGCTGGTATCCTCAAGAATTTTTATGTATATGTTCATGAAAGACATTGGTCTATATTTTTTTTTTCTTTTCTTTGCTACACAGGCTTTTCTCTAGTTGTGGAGAGGAGGGCCTACTCGCTGGTATGTTGTGCGGGCTTCTCACTGCAGTGGCTTCTCTTGTCATAAAACAGACTCCAGGTGCACAGGCTTCCATGGTTGTGGCCTGTGAGCTCGGGAGCACAGGTTCAATAGCTGTGGCACATGGGTTTAGTTACTCTGTGGCATGTGGGATCTTCCCAGGTCAGGGATCGAACCCATGCCTCCTGCTCTCACAGGTAGACTCTCTACAACTGAGCCACCAGGGAAGCCCGGTCTGCAATTTTCTTCTCTTGTGATGTCTTTGTCTAATTTTGATGTTAGTATTTTGCAGACTTCATCAAATGCATTGGGAAATGTTCTGTCTATCCTCTTCTGATTGCATTTTAAAGTTTGTGAGAGTGTGGTATCATGTCTTTTTTAAATGTTTGGGAAACCACTTCAGTATTCTTGCCTTGAGAACCCCATGAACAGTATGAAAAGGCAAAAAGGTAGGACACTGAAAGATGAACTCCCCAGGTCGGTAGGTGCCCAATATGCTACTGGACATCAGTGGAGAAATAACTCCAGAAAGAATGAAGAGATGGAACCAAAGCAAAAACAATACCCAGTTGTGGATGTGACTGGCAATGGAAGTAAAGCCTGATGCTGTAAAGAGCAATATTGCATAGGAACCTGGAATGTTAGGTCCATAAATCAAGTCAAATTGGAAGCAAACAAGAGATGGCAAGAGTGAATATCGACATTTTAGGAATCAGAGAACTAAACTGGACTGGAATGGGTGAATTTAACTCAGTTGAACATTGTATCTACTACTGTGGGCAAGAATCCCTTAGAAGAAATGGAATAGCCATCATAGTCAAGAAAAGAGTCCGAAATGCAGTGCTTGGATGCAATCTCAAAAAATGACAGAATGATCTCTGTTCGTTTCAAAGGTAAACCATTCAATACCACAGTAATCCAAGTCTATGCCCTGACCAGTAATGCTAAAGAAGCTGAAGTTAAATGGTTCTATGAAGACCTACAAGACCTTCTAGAACTAACACCCAAAAAAGATGTCCTTTTCATTATAGGGGACTAGAATGCAAAAGTAGGAAATCAGGAAATACCTGGAGTAACAGGCAAATTTGGCATTGGAGTCTAGAATGAAAAAGATCAACGGCTAACAAAGTTTTGGCCAAAGAACACACTGGTCACAGAAAACACCCTCTTCCAACAACACAAGAGAAGATTCTACCTATGGACATCACCAGATGGTCAATACCAAGATCAGATTTATTATATTCTTTGCAGCCAAAGATGGAGAAGCTCTATACAGTCAGCAAAAACAAGACTGGAAGCTGACTGTGGCTCAGATCATGAACTCCTTATTGCCAAATTCAGACTTAAATTGAAGAAAGTAGTGAAAACCAGTAGACCATTCAGGTATGATCTAAATTAAATGCCTTACGATTATACAGTGGAAGTGACAAATAGATTCAAGGGATTAGATCTGACAGAGTGCCTGATGAACTGTGGACAGAGGTTCGTGACATTGTAGAAGAGGCAGTGATCAAGACCATCCCCAAGAAAAAGAAATGCAAAAAGGCAAAATGGCTGTCTGAGGAGGCCTTACAAATAGCTGTGAAAGGAAGAGAATCGAAAGGCAAAGGAGAAAAGGAAAGATATACCCATGTGCATGCAGAGTTCCAAAGAATAGCAAGGAGAGATAAGAAAGCCCTCCTCAGCAATCAATGCAAAGAACTAGAGGAAAATAATAGAATGGGAAAGACTAGAGATCTCTTCAAGAAAATTAGAGCTACCAAGGGAACATTTCTTGGAAAGATGGGCACGATAAAGGACAGAAATGGTATGGACCTAACAGAAGCAGAAGATATTAAGAAGTGGCAAGACTACACAGAAGAACTATACAAAAAAGATCTTCATGACCCAGATCTACAATGGTGTGATCACTCCCTTAGAACCAGACATTCTGAAATGTGAAATCAAGTGGGCCTTAGGAAACATCGCCATGGACAAAGCTAGTGGAGGTGATGGAATTCCAGTGGAGCTATTTCAAATCCTAAAAGATGATGCTGTGTAAGTGCTGCACTCAGTATGCCAGCAAATTTGGAAAATTCAGCAGTGGCCACAGGACTGGAAAAGGTCAGTTTTCACTCCAATCCCAAAGAAAGGCAATGCCAAAGAATGCTCAAAGTACTGCACAATTTGCACTCATCTCACACGCTAGTAAAGTAATGCTCAAAATTCTCCGAGCCAGGCTTCAACAGTACGTGAACCATGAACTTCCAGATGTTCAAGCTGGATTTAGAAAAGGCAGAGGAATCAGAGATCAAATTGTCAACTTCCATTGAATCATTGAAAAAGAAAGAGAGTTCAAGAAAAACATCTATTTCTGCTTTATTGACTATGCCAAAGCCTTTGACTGTGTGGATCATAACAAAGTGTGGAAAATTCTTCAAGAGACAGAAATACCAGATCACCTGCCCTGCTTCCTGAAATCTGTATGCAGGTCAGGAAGCAACAGTTAGAACTGGACATGGAACAACAAACTGGTTCCAAATAGGAAAAGGAGTACGTCAAGGTTGTATATTGTCACCCTACTTATTTAACTTATATGCAGAGTACATCATGAGAAATGTTGGACTGGATGAAGCACAAGCTGGAATCAAGATTTCAGGGAGAAATATCAATAACCTCAGATATGCAGATAACACCACCCTTATGGCAGAAAGCAAAAAAGAACTAAAGAGCTTCTTGGTGAAAGTGAAAGAGGAGAGTGAAAATGTTGGCTTAAAACTCAACATTCAGAAAACTAAGATCATGGCATCTAGTCCCATCACTTCATGGCAAATAGATGGGGAAACAATGAAAACAGTAACAGACTTTATTTTGGGGGGCTCCAAAATCACAGCAGATGTTTACTGCAGCCATGACATTAAAAGATATTTGCTCCTTGGAAGAAAAGTTATGACCAACCTAGACAGCATATTAAAAAGCAGAGACATTACTTTGCCAACAAAGGTTTGTCTAGTCAAAGTTATGGTTTTTCCAGTAGTCATGTATGGATGTGAGAGTCGGAATATAAAGAAAACTGAGTGCCAAAGAATTGATGTTTTTGAACTGCGGTGTTGGAGAAGATTCTTGAGAGTCCCTTGGACTGCAAGGAGATCCAACTAGTCCATCCTAAGGGAAATCTGTCCTGTATATTCATTGAAAGGACTGATGCTGAACCTGAAACTCAATACTTTGGCCACCTGATGGGAAGAACTGACTCATTGTCAAAGACCCTGATGCTGGGATAGATTGAAGGCGGCAGGAGAAGGGGACGACAGAGGATGAGATGGTTGGATGGCATCACGGACTCAATGGACATGAATTTGAATAAACTCCGGGAGTTGGGAATGGACAGGGATGACTGACGTGCTGTAGTCCACGGGGTCACAAAGAGCCGGACATGACTGAGCAACTGAACTGAACTGATAACGCATCAGCGAAGACACTGACTTGGATTTTTCATTGTTGGAAGTTTTGTTTAATTTAAAACAATTTCTATAATGTTTATGGAGATACTCAGGTTTTCTGTTAACATACAACAATTTTTTGGTTATTTTAGCTTTTCAAAGAATCCCCCAATTTCACCTAAGTTTAATTTACTGGCGTTAATCAACTTGTTATATATATTCTCTTCTTAATATTCTGAATACCTGTAAAATCTGTGGTTATAGCCTCTCTTTCATTGTTGACACTTATGTTTTTTCTCTATTTTTCTCTAGGGTTTTATCAATCTTTTTAATGAAATAACAAAGGCATGTCTTAGTTTTTTCTATTATTTGTTCCCTATTTTTTTTCCCTTAATTTTTATTGGGTTATAGCTGATTTACAATGTTGTATTAGTTTCAGGTGTACAGCAAAGTAAATCTGTTATGCATATACATATATCCATTACTTGCTAAAGTCTTTTCCCACATAGACCATTACAGAGTACTGAGTAGAGTTCCCTGTAATGGGTAGTAGGTTCTCATTAGTTATCTATTTTATATACGGTAATGTGTATGCATCAATCTCAGCCTTTCAATTTATCCCTCCTCCCTCCCCTCACCTCCTGGTACATACTGAGTGAAGTAAGTCAGACAGAGAAAGGCTAAAATATGATATCATTTACTTGTGGAATCTTAAAAAAAAAAAAGCTGTAAAAGAACTTATCTACAAAACAGAAATGGTTACAGATATTTCCTATTTCATTTATTTCTGTTTATCTTTTTAGTTTAATTTTTATCTTTTTTTAGTTCCTCCTACTTTCTTTGAGTTGATCTATTCATCTTTACTGCTGCTGCTACTAAGTCAATTCAGTCATGTCCGACCCTGTGCGACCCCATAGACAGCAGCCCACCAAGCTCCCCCATCCCTGGGATTCTCCAGGCAAGAACACTGGAGTGGGTTGCCATTTCCTTCTCCAATGCATGAAAGTGAAAAGTCAAAGTGAAGTCGCTCAGTCATGTCCGACTCTTAAGAACCCCACGGACTGTAGCCTACCAGGCTCCTCTATCCATGGGATTTTCCAGGCAAGAGTACTGGAGTGGGTTGCCATTGCCTTCTCCGATACTCATCTTTAGAGTTCTTTAAATGGGAAGTTAGACTCTTCATTTTAAAATTTTCTTATTTTCTAATATAAGCATTTAAAAGTATAAACTTCCTTCTAAGTGCTACTTTGTATCCCACAGTTTTTTGTTTTATTATTATTTTTTTAATTTTCCTTTTCATTCAGTTCAAAACAGCTTCCAATGTTCCTTCTTCTTTGATCTCTAGGATTTTTATAAGTTTATTGCTTAATTTCTAAATATTGGAAGATTTCCAGATGTCTTGTTGTAATTGATTTCTGAATTATTTTCCTTTTGATCTGAGAACTTGTTCTGTATGATTTCAACATTTTATTCAGACATTTTATTTCCAGGACATGATCTACTTGGGTGTTTGTAAGATATATACCTGAAAATAAAAGATATGATTATTCCGATGGGTAATTGTTTTATAATAACAATGTGTGTGGCATGGTTGATACCATTATTCAAATATTCTATACCTTACTCAAAGTTTCCCAGAGTATTTTATCAATTACTGAGAGAGTTGTGTTAAAAATCTCCAAGAATAATTATGGGTGTATCTATTTCTCCTTTTAGTTCTGTCGGTTTGAGTTTCACATGTTTTAAAATTTGGTTGTTATTAGCACACTGAACTCGGAGAAGGCCATGGCACCCCACTCCAGTACTCTTGCCTGGAAAATCCCATGGACAGAGGAGCCTGGTGGGCTGCAGTCCATGGGGTCACTAAGAGTCGGACACGACTGAGCGACTTCACTTTCCCTTTTCACTTTCATGCATTGGAAAAGGAAATGGCAACCCACTCCAGTATTCTTGCCTGGAGAATCCCAGGGATGGGGGAGCCTGGTGGGCTGCCGTCTATGGGGTCGCACAGAGTCGGACACGACTAAAGCGACTTAGCAGCAGCAGCAGCAGCACACTGAACTGAACTGAACTGAGCACAAATTTGCAATTCCTATGCCTTCCTTGATGAATTAACATTTTTTCATTCTTTCTCTTAATATTTGGTATATCCCTTGTACTTATGTCTGTTTTTTCTGATATTAATATAGCCTTCTTATACTATTTGCAAGGTATATTTTTTTCAATATTTTTACTTTCAACACTTTTCAGATTAAAATACAACAATTTTAGTAGTTTACAAACACAAACAAAAAAGTGGTTGGATTTTTATTCAGCTTGATAACATGTAATTGTATTTATTTATTTATTTTATTTAAATTTATTTATGTTAATTGGAGGCTAATTACTTTACAATATTGTACTGGTTCTGCCACACATCAACATGAATCCACCACGGGCCTACATGTGTTCCCCATCCTGAACCCCCTCCCACCTCCCTCCCTGTACCATCCCTCCGGGTCATCCCAGTGCACCAGCCCCAAGGATCCTATATCGAACCTGGACTGGCGATTCATTTCTTATATTATACAGGTTTCCAAACATGTAATTTTTAATTAGAAAGCTAAATGTGTTTATGTTTATGGTAAATGATAATATATTGGGGATTAAATATAACTTTTTGCTATTTTCTTTTTTCTTATTGATTTATTTGCCAGTTTTTGTATTACATGAATTCTTTAAAGTTTTTGTAATACTTCATTTTGATTCTTCTAATGCTTTATTTTCAGTTCAGTTGCCCGGTCGTATCCAACTCTTTGCAAATCCACGGACTGCAGCATGCCAGGCCTCCCTGTCCAACACCAACTCCTGGAGTTTACTCAAACTTGTATCCATTGAGTCAGTGATGCTATCCAGCCATCTCATCCTCTGTCATCCCCTTCTCTTCCTGCCTTCAATCTTTCCCAGCATCAGATTCTTTTCCAATGCGTCAGTTCTTCCCATTAGGTGGCCAAAGTATTGGAGTTTCAGCTTCAGCATCAGTCCTCCCAATGAATATTCAGGACTGATTTCCTTTAGGATGGACTGGTTGGATCTCCTTGCTGTCCAAGGAACTCTCAAGAGTCTTCTCTGACACCGCAGTTCAAAAGCATCAATTCTTTGGTGCTCAGCTTTATTTATAGTCTAACACTCACATCCATACATGACTACTGGAAAAACCATAGCTTTGACTTGACAGACGCTGTTGGCAAAGTAATATCTCTGCTTTTCAATATGCTATCTAGGTTAGTTATAACTTTTCTTCCAAGGAGCAAGTATCTTTTAATTTCATGGCTGCAATCAACATCTGCCATGATTTTGGAGCTAAAAAAAAATAAAGTCTGTCACTGTTTTCATTGTTTCCTCATCTATTTGCCATGAAGTGATGGGACCAGATGCCATGATCTTAGGTTTCTGAATGTTGGATTTTAAGCCAACATTTTTACTCTCCTCTTTCACTTTCACCAAGAGGCTCTTTAGTTCTTCTTCACTTTCTGCCGTAAGTGTGGTGTCATCTGCATATCTGAGGTTATTGATATTTCTCCCTGCAATCTTGATTCCAGCTTGTGCTTCATCCAGTCCAACATTTCTCATGATGTACTCTGCATATAAGTTAAACAAGCAATTTAACTTATTAAATTATTTAACTTATTAAACATTAACCAGGTCAAGAAATACCTGGAGTAACAGGCAAATTTGGCCTTGGAGCACAGAATGAAGCAGGGCAAACACTAATAGAGTTTTACCAAGAGAATGCACTGGTCATAGCAAACACCCTCTTCCAACAACACAAGAGAAGACTCCACACATGGACATCACCAGATGTCAATACCAAAATCAGATTGATTATATTCTTTGCAGTCAAAGATGGAAAAGCTCTACACAGTCAGGAAAAACAAGACTGGGAGCGGACTGTGGCTCAGATCATGAGCTCCTTATTGCCAAATTCAGACTTAAATTGAAGAAAATAGGGAAAACCACTAGACCATTCAGGTATGACCTAAATCAAATCCCTTACAATTATACAGTGGAAGTGACAAATAGATTCAAGGGATTAGATCTGATAGACAGAGTGCCTGAAGAACTACAGATGGAGGTTCGTGACATTGTACAGGAGGCAGTAATCAAGACCATCCCCAAGAAAAAGAAATGCAAAAAAGCAAATGGTTGTCTGAGGAGGGCTTACAAATAGCTATGAAAAGAAGAGAATTGAAAGGCAAAGGAGAAAAAGAAAGATATACCCATTTGCATGCAGAGTTCCAAAGAATAGCAAGGAGAGATAAGAAAGCCTTCTTCAGTGATTAATGCTGTCTTTTAGCTGTAGCTTTTAATAGTTTTTACTGATTGCCTTAATTTTATAATAGATGTCCTTAAGATATCATAGTCTACATAGTTCGTATTGTACCACATCACACAAAAGTTTAAAACACATGCAACAATATAATTTCATTTCCGCCCCCCATTCTATGTGCTGTTCTATTTTACCACCACATACATTTATAATTCCATATGAAACACTATAATGTTTGCACTGAATTATCACTGGTCTTTTAAAGAGTTTAAGGGTAGAATTAAAAGATGCTCTTTTACATCTACTGTTATTTACCATTTCCTATACCCTTCATGGGAGAAGGCAATGGCATCCCACTCCAGTACTGTTGCCTGGGAAATCCCATGGATGGAGGAGCCTGGTAGGCTGCAGTCCATGGGGTCGCTATGAGTCAGACATGACTGAGTGACCTCACTTTCACTTTCCACTTTCATGCATTGGAGAAGGAAATGGCAACCCACTCCAGTGTTCTTGCCTGGAGAATCCCATGGACGGAGAAGCCTGGTAGGCTGCAGTCCGTGGGGTCGCACAGAGTCAGACACGACTGAAGCGACTTGGCAGCAGCATACTCTTCATTCCTTCTCCTAGATCCAAGTTTCTATCTCGTGTTCATTCCTTCAGGATGTATCATTTATGTATTACTTTTAACAAACTACCCCGAAATTGGTAGCTTGAAAGAACACAAATGTACTGCCTTTTAATTCTGTAGGTCGGAAATTTGAAATGAATCTCGCCAGGCTAAAATCAATGTAGCAGCAGGACTGTATTCCTATCTGGAGATTCCAGGAGACAAGTCATTTTGTTGCATTTTCCAGATTCTAGTAGCTGCACATATATTTGGGTTCCTGGCCTCCTTTTATCTTCAAAGCCAGTAACAGCCAGTGGAATCTTTCCCACATCACATCATTTTGAAATGGCCTCTTCGGCCTCCCTCTTCCATATTTAAGGACTCTGATTACATTGCCTGTCCCTTCTCTCCCCTGTCCTGCCCTGACGGTCAGCTGATTAGCAACATTAGTTCCATCTGCTTATTTAATTCCCCTTTGTCATGTAATATAATATATTCAGTTTTCAGGGCTTAAGACAAGAGCATCTTTAGAATTCTATATGCCTACCATAATCCACATTCCCATTTCTTGTGTTATAGGTCTGCTAGCAATAAAATCTCTCAGCTTTCATGTATCTGAAAATGTCTTTTATGCACCTTCATTTTTGAGGATATTTCTGATGACATAAAACCCCATGTTGACAGCTTTTTTTTCTTTTAGTGCTTTAGAAATGTCATTCCTTCATCTTTTGACGTTCATTTCTTTCCCAGATAAAGATCTAGACAGTGGTATCTTGTATATAAGGTCTTTCTGCCCGCCCCCCCACCAGGTGCTTTCAAGATTTTCTCTTTATCTTTAGTCTTCAACAGTTTGACTCTGATATGCCTAGGTACTGTTTTCTTTGTACTTATCCTAATTGGGTTTTTTTTTTTTAATCTTTTGGATATATAAGATCATGTTTTCCACAAAATTTAGGAAATATTTGGCTGTTATTTTTTGTGCCATATCTTCTCTTCTATTTCTGGGATTCCAGGGACATATGTTTTATACTCTTTGATGTAGTCCCACAAGCCACTGAAGCTCTATGTTTAAAAATATTGTATTCTCCCTCTGAGATTCACGTTAGAAAATTTATATTGACCTTTCTTCGAGTCCACTGCCCATTCACCTGCCAATTTCTGCTTGCATGATGCTCAGCTGCTCAGTAGTGTCCAACTCTTTGCGACCTTATGGACTGTAGCCCACCAGTGTCCTCCATTTATGTAATTTTCCAGGCAAGAATACTTGAAAGGGTTGCCATTTCCTACTCCAGTTCCTACCTATATATTCTTCAACCCAATTGGCACATTTTTTTCCCCAGCTTTACTGAGATATAATTGACATATAACATTGTATAAGTTAAGGGGTACAATGTAATGATTTGATACATGGATATATTGCAAAATTTTTATCACAATAAGGTTAGTTAACACATCCATCACCTTATATCATTACGTTTTGTGCGTGTGATAAAACCATTGAAGATTTGCTCTCTTGACAACTTTTAAGTGTACAATACAGCATTATTAACTGTAACCACCAAGCTGCTACAACTTTGAACTGTGTCTGTGAGCAACTGTGACTTATCTCAATTTATTTTGTGCATCCATTAGCAAGATGTGTCTTAAGGTAATTGCTTCTTCACTTTATACCATTTCAGTTACAACTGGAAAAAAAAAGTTTTCTTAGAAACACTCTACCTTAAGATAGCAAAGGAAATAATTAATAGTAGTAGTAGTAACTATTTGACTGAGCAATCTAGCAATCTCTATCCCTCCATTTCCTTCATCTCTAAATAGGTCTAACAAAAACAATTAGTATGTTTCTGTGGGGCCTAAGTAAAAGGAAATAAATAAAACTATAGAGGTACTGGAAAACATTAGCTATTTTAAGTCACTGAAAGTCAGAGCCTGTTTTTTTATACAATGGCAACAAATTTTTTTCCATTCCAAGGGTTGAAAAAATACAATCCATAGATTTGATCTATTTGCGCTTTGGATAGAATAATAAAGAATGAAAACTAAGAAGTGTATATCGCCTTCTGGCTTTTTTGCAAATATAAAACTGGGCCAAAATCATCAAAATATAGATTTCAATAAATAAGAAAGGGCTTTAATAGCAATTTTATTACAGTCTTTACTAAGCAGTGACTGGTAGAGTTTCACATTATTCACATTCTGTCTCCTCTTCTGTTTTTTCTCCTGCTATTCTCTCTCCTTCTTCTACTCATCCCACCCAAAAGTTAGCTGAAGGCAAATTAGTCTTGGGGTAGTTACCATAATAGTTTGGGTAGGTTACCAGAAATATCCCTTCCCTAAATCTTTAAACAAATTAACCTGTTACACTACATTATTTAGACAAAGTTTAACAGAAATATTTAATGTATCCTTTGAATGAGTGAGTGAGTGACGTCGCTCAGTCATGTCCGACTCTTTGTGAGCCCATGGACTATAACCCACTAGGCTTCTCCATCCATGGGATTTTCCAGGCAAGAGTACTGGAGCGGATTGCCATTTCCTTTTCCAGGGGATCTTCCCGACCCAGGGATAGAACCTGGGTCTCCTGCATTGCAGGCAGGTGCTTTACCCTCTGAGCCACCAAGGAAGATTAATGTATCCTTAAAATACATTAAAAAATAAGCAGGAAAAAATGGATTTTTACTACATTCAAAGAAAGATAACACAAAAGGACAAAGACAAATTGTTTTTCCTGACTGGAATGAATGATCCAATCCCATTAGAAATGGAACCAACACACTTGTGTTAGCACCCATTTTTCTAGGACATGCAGTAGATAATGAGAGTAAAGGACAATTTGTTCAGTCGAGGTCCATTGATCTTTAAATAACTAGATTTGTGAATCATAAATCTTACCAAGAAAATCAGGCCTCCACCAAAATTCGTGACTAATATTGTTAATGTGTTCATGGATCTGACTTCTCTTCTCACCACACATCTTCCCAATGTTGCAAACAAGCTCTTTAGCCTAACCATCTGGCTTCTAAGTATGTCTCCGACCCTGTCTTGAATGGATCATTTTAGAGCCCCTGCACTTCACCAGCCATCCCCCTCTAGAGGCTTCTGTGATAGCCCCAAACAGAAGACACTCCTGGATTGGCTTGCTACTGTATACTGCCAAAGCCCTCTATAATTACACATGTGCATAATAATGATATGTTTGTCCACTGCTATGCAATGAGCAACTTAAGAGCAAAGGTTTCATGTACTTATTTTTAATGATTTTATATTTTATACTTAACATGCAATAACTTGCACATATTTAAAGTGTACAATCTGACAAATTTCAATGTGCACATATGAAACTGTCACTAAAATCATTTAATCTATAAATAATATGAGAATCTCTCAAAAAAACCTATGATACTAATTACAACGGGGAAAATATATATGAAACTTGTCATACTGCAGTAAATCAAGCACATGCATTTAATTTTTGAAAAATGTCTACTTCAAAGATTCACAATAAAATTATAGAACTTACTCTTCAAAAAATAAGTTCAACATCCACAAAAGTTTCCTCCTCTCCCTTTGTAAGCCCTTCCTCCCCCTCTTCCTTCTGCCCCTAATCCCCACACAACCAGTGATCTGCTATCACTATAAATTAGTTAGCATTTTCTAGAATTATCTATGATTGGAATCGTACAATGTATACTCTTTTTCTTCACTCAGCTGAATTATTCTGGAGTTTATCCATGTTGTTGTGTGTATCAATAGTGTATTCCTTTTTAATTGTTATTGAAGGTGTTTCATTATATATACATACATATGTGTGTGTGTATATGTATATATATATACACACACATATCAGTTCAGTTCAGTCGCTAAGTCATGTCTGACTCTGCCACTCCTTGGACTGCAGCATGCAGGCTTCCCTGTATTTCACCTCCCGGAGTCTGATTGTATGTATACACCCCAAAATTTGCTTACCTATTACCACAGATTCAATTGTTGATGGGCACTGGGGTTGTTTCCAATTTGTGGCTATTAAAACTAAGCTGCTATGAATATTCCTGTACAAGCCTTTGTGCAGACACCTGCTTTCATTTTTCTTGAGTAAATATCTATTAGTGAGTCATGTGATAGAAACTTTTTTAGAAAATTTAAAATTATTTTTCAAACTGATTGTATCTTTTACATTTCCAATAGAAGTGAATATATAAGAGTTTCAGTTGCTTCTAATCCTCATTAACACTTGTGCATTCAATTCTTATAGACACCTATTAGACATTCTAATAGATATTTAGTAGTATCTTATTGTGGTTTTAATCAGCATTTCCCTAATGATTAATGATGTTGAGCATTCTTGCACATAGCTTTTGGTGAACTTATGTGGGCATCTCTGTTGGAATTGCTGGGCCAACGAGTGACATACCAGGTCAGCTTTAGAAGATAGTGCCTGGGCTTTCCTGATGGTCCAGTGGATAAAAATTCGCCTGCCAGTGCAGGAGACACAGATTGAATCCTTGATCTGGAAAGATCCCACATGCCACAGGGCGACTAAGCCTCTGCACCACAGCTACTGAAGCCCACGTGTCCTAAAGCCCATGCTCTGTCACAAGAGAAGCCACCCCAGGGAGAAGCCGGTGCACTGCAAATAGAGTAGCCCCACACTCGCGGCAAGTACAGAAAAGCTCACATTGCAAAAAAAAAAAGAATGAAAGAAAATTACAAACCAACATCCTTCATGAACATATGCATACCAATTCTTAATAAAACACCAACAAATCAAATTCTACAGAATAAGAAGAGGATAACACAACATAATTTAAGAGGAGGATATATATCCTAGGAATGCAAGGTTTTTTAGATAAATAAAATATTTTTAAAAATAATAGCAAAATAAAATATTTTCTAAATGAAGTATTTATCTTAATTGCTGAGTTTACGGAGCAGACTTAAGTTTGGCACCCAGCATGGGGCCCTCACTCACCTCACTCTAGTCCCTGTCCTGCTTAACACCTGAGGCACACAGATCTTCCTGCCCATAAGAAAACTTATCCATACCTTCAAGATACTTCCGTGGGTTGTTTGTGGGGCCCTCAGCTCCCCTCCTTAAGTGAATAGAAATATTCTGATTGCCTGAACATGCCCACGATCATGATGATGATCTGCCTGGAGACAGTTTTATATCCTCCCTTCCCAGCTCCTCTTAGGAAGGATCAAGGTCTTACAAGAATCACTGTAAGTAAGTGATTTACCCTTTGAAGGCCCATCCAGGGGTTTCTAGTATCTTTCTCTACAGAGCTAAAAAGATGTGAAGTCCTCAGGGAGTCATCCTATCACAGGCAGTATTGGATTGCATTACATTTCTAAATTATACCCATTGCTGTTTTGCTCTTACCAGTTTAAACTTGCAGCATCAGGGATGCTCACACCAAAGCCAGTGACAAAAATAAAGACAAGGGGAGCCATTCTCCAGGGAGGGGTCTTCTCACTTTCAGATCCACTAATAGTCCCCACTCATGATGTACTCTGCGTATAAGTTAAATAAGCAGGGTGACAATATACAGCCTTGATGTACTCCTTTTCCTGTTTGGAACCAGTCTGTTGTTCCATGTCCAGTTCTAACCAGGTTAGGTTGCTTCCTGACCTGCATACAGATTTCTCAGGAGGCAGGTCAGGTGGTCTGATATTCCCATCTCTTTCAGAATTTTCCACAGTTTATTGTGATCCACACAGTCAAAGGCTTTGGCATAGTCAATAAAGCAGAAATAGATGTTTTTCTGGAACTCTCTTGCTTTTTTTCCATGATCCAGTGGATGTTGGCAATTTGATCTCTGGTTCCTCTGCCTTTTCTAAAACCAGCTTGAACATCTGGAAGTTCACGGTTCATGTATTGCTTAAGCCTGGCTCGGAGAATTTTGAGCATTACTTTACTAGCATGTGAGATGAGTGCAATTGTGCGGTAGTTTGAGCATTCTTTAGCATTGCCTTTCTTTGGGATTGGCATGAAAACTGACCATTTCCAGTCCTGTGGCCACTGCTGAGTTTTCCAAATTTGCTGGCATACTGAGTGCAGCACTTCCACAGCATCATCTTTCAGGATTTGAAACAGCTCCACTGGAATTCCATCACCTCCACTAGCTTTGTTCGTAGTGACGCTTCCTAAGGCCCACTTGACTTCACATTCCAGGATGTCTGGCTCTAGGTGAGTGTGAGTAATCACACCATAGTGATTATCTTGGTCGTGAAGATCTTTTTTGTACAGTTCTTCTGTGTATTCTTGCATCTCTTCTTAATACCTTCTGCTAGGTCCATACCATTTCTGTCCTTTATTGAGCACATCTTTGCATAAACGTTCCCTTCTGTTCAGTTCAGTTCAGTCCAGTCGCTCAGTCATGTCCGACTCTTTGAGACCCCATGAATCGAAGCACGCCAGGCCTCCCTGTCCATCACCAACTCACGGAGTTCACCCAGACTCACGTCCATCGAGTCAGTGATGCTATCCAGCCATCTCATCATCTGTCGTCCCCTTCTCCTCCTGCCCCCAACCCCTCCCAGCATCAGAGTCTTTTCCAATGAGTCAACTCTTCGCATGAGGTGGCCAAAGTATTGGAGTTTCAGCTTTAGCATCATTCCTTCCAAAGAAATCCCAGGGCTGATCTCCTTCAGAATGGACTGGTTGGATCTCCTTGCTTTACAAGGGACTCTCAAGAGTCTTCTCCAACACCACAGTTCAAAAGCATCAATTCTTCGGCGCTCAGCCTTCTTCACAGTCCAACTCTCACATCCATACATGACCACAGGAAAAATCAAAGCCTTGACTAGACGGACTTGGCAAAGTAATGTCTCAGCTTTTGAATATACTACATAGGTTGGTCATAACTTTCCTTCCAAGGAGCAAGTGTCTTTTAATTTCATGGCTGCAGTCACCATCTGCAGTGATTTTGGAGCCCAAAAAAATAAAGTCTGACACTGTTTCCACTGTTTCCCCATCTATTTCCCAGGAAGTGATGAGACCAGATGCCATGATCTTCGTTTTCTGAATGTTGAGCTTTAAGCCAACTTTTTCACTCTCCACTTTCACTCTCAAGAGGCTTTTGAGTTCCTCTTCACTTTCTGCCATAAGGGTGGTATCATCTGCATATCTGAGGTTATTGATATTTCTCCCGGCAATCTTGATTCCAGCTTGTGTTTCTTCCAGTCCAGCGTTTCTCATGATGTACTCTGCATATAAGTTAAATAAGCAGGGTGACAGTATACAGCCTTGACGTACTCCTTTTCCTATTTGGAACCAGTCTGTTGTTCCATGTTCAGTTCTTACTGTTGCTTCCTGACCTTCAAATGGATTTCTCAAGAGTCAGGTCAGGTGGTCTGGTATACCCATCTCTTTCAGAATTTTCCACAGTTTATTGTGATCCACACAGTCAAAGGCTTTGGCATAGTCAATAAAGCAGAAATTGATGTTTTTCTGGAACTCTCTTGCTTTTTCCATGATCCAGCAGATGTTGGCAATTTGATCTCTGGTTCCTCTGCCTTTTCTAAAACCAGCTTGAACATCAGGAAGTTCACGGTTCACATATTGCTGAAACCTGGCTTGGAGAATTTTGAGTGTTACTTTACTAGTGTATGAGATGAGTACAATTGTGTGGTAGTTTGAGCATTCTTTGGCATTGCCTTTCTTTGGGATCAGAATGAAAACTGACCTTTTCCAGTCCTGTGGCCACTGCTGAGTTTTCCAAATTTGCTGGCATATTGAGTGTAGCACTTTCACAGCATCATCTTTCAGGATTTGAAACAGCTCCACTGGAATTCCATCACCTCCACTAGCTTTGTTTGTAGTGATGCTTCCTAAGGCCCACTTGACTTCACATTCCAGATGTCTGGCTCTGGGTCAGAGATCACACCATAGTGATTATCTTGGTCGTGAAGATCTTTTTTGTACAGTTCTTCTGTGTATTCTTGCCACCTGTTTTTAATATCTTAAATGTTCTTAAATGTTCCCTTGGTATCTCTAATTTTCTTGAAGAGATCTCTAGTCTTTCCCATTCTATTGTTTTCCTCTATTTCTTTGCATTGATTGCTGAGGAAGGCTTTCTTATCTCTCCTTGCTATTCTTTGGAACTCTCCATTCAAATGGGTGTATCTTTCCTTTTCCCCTTTGCTTTTCATTTCTCTTCTTTTCACAGCTATTTGTAAGGCTTCCTTAACAGCCATTTTGCTTTTTTGCATTTATTTTTCTTGGGGATGGTCTGGATCCCTTTCTCCTGTACAATGTCATGAACCTCGATCCATAGTTCATCAGGCACTCTGTCTATCAGATCTAGTCCCTTAAATCTATTTCTCACTTCCGCTGTATAGTCATAAGGGATTTGATTTAGGTCATACCTGAATGGTCTAGTGGTTTTCCTTACTTTATTCAATCTAAGTCTGAATTTGGCAATAAGGAGTTCATGATCTGAGCCACAGTCAGCTTCTGGTCTTGTTTTTGCTGACTGTATAGAGCTTCTCCATCTTTGGCTGCAAAGAATATAATCAATCTGATTTTGGTATTGACCATCTGGTGATGTCCATGTGTAGAGACTTCTCCTGTGTTGTTGGAAGAGGGTGTTTGCTATGACCAGTGTGTTCTCTTGGCAGAACTGTATTAGCCTTTGCCCTGCTTCATTCTGTACTCCAAGGCCAAATTGGCCTGTTACTCCAGGTGTTTCTTGACTTCCTACTTTTGCATTCCAGTCCCCTATAATGAAAAGGACATCTTTTTTGGGTGTTAGTTCTAGAAGGTCTTGTACGTCTTCATAGAACTGTTCAACTTCAGCTTCTTCAGCATTACTGGTCGGGGCATAGACATGAATTATTGTGATATTGAATGCTTTGCCTTGGAAATGAACAGAGATCATTCTGTTGTTTTTGAGATTGCATCCAAGTACTGCTTATTTTACTTATATGCAGAGTATATCATGAGAAATGCTGGGCTGGAAGAAGCACAAGCTGGAATCAAGATTGCCGGAAGAAATATCAATAACCTCAGATATGCAGATGACACCACCCTTATGGCAGAAAGTGAAGAAGAACTAAAGAGCCTCTTGATGCAAGTGACAGAGGAGAGTGAAAAAGTTGGCTTAAAGCTCAACATTCAGAAAACTAAGATCAAGGCATCCGGTCCCATCATTTCATGGCAAATAGATGGGGAAATGTGGCTGACTTTGTTTCTCTGGGCTCCAAAATCACTGCAGATGGTGATTGCAGCCATGAAATTAAAAGATGCTTACTCCTTGGAAGGAAAGTTATGACCAACCTAGATAGCATATTCAAAAGCAGAGACAATACTTTGCCAACAAAGGTCCATCTAGTCAAGGCTATGGTTTTTCCAGTGATCATGTATGGATGTGAGAGTTGGACTGTGAAGATGGCTGAGTGCCGAAGAATTGATGCTTTTGAACTGTGGTGTTGGAGAAGACTCTTGAGAGTCCCTTGGACTGCAAGGAGATCCAACCAGTCCATCCTAAAGGAGATCAGTCCTGGGTGTTCATTGGAAAGACTGATGTTGAAGCTGAAACTCCAGTACTTTGGCCACCTGATGTGAACAGCTGACTCATTGGAAAAGACCCTGATGCTTGGAAAGATTGAGCACAGGCAGAGAAGGGGATGACAGAGGATGAGATGGTTGGACGGCATCACCGACTCAATGGACAAAGGTTTGGGTGAACTCCAGGAGTTGGTGATGGACAGGGAGGCCTGGCATGCTGCAGTTCATGGGGTCACATAGAGTCAGACGTGACTGAGTGACTGAACTGAACTGAACTGAACTGAATAGTCCCCACTGGACCAGTTTCACTTACCCAAAAACACAAACTCAAAGACCAAGGCAAGTATAATACATATCACACCCAAAGTGTGCAACAGATCACAACCGTTGCCAGCTGGGAATTTAATTAGCACCTGGAGCTAAGGCATCGAGAGATTCATGAAGTCGAAGCTGAGATGGATCCACCTTCCTAACGCAGAATCATGCATCTAGAAAAATGAGGGGGATACAATGCACACCTAGTTCCTTCCCTCTTCTTTGATATCACGTGAAACCTGTTCTTTTCCATTCTTATCTCAGCTCCACAACCAGCTTTGCATGCACCTGCTCATTGATTTGGACAGGTACCTGGGGCTATAAGATTTGTTAACAAGAAGACAGTGTGTTGGCCACTAATTGGATAATGGTAAGGATTGTTTTAGCTGTGGCTTTTTTGCAGCAGTTTCATCATAAATTGAGTGCTCAGGGGCTGGATTTCTGTTCATACACCTCTGATTAAATACAGTCAGCCCACGGCATGCTGAGTTATGGCTAGTCCAAAAAGGCAATCAACATCCCCCATCAGTCCCTGCTTATGCTAGACTGCTATAGCCCTCTTCCTCAATCACCAGTTCCATTTTTCTAACTTTGATACTTTTGTTCTGTCTTGGAGGCCATTCAGATTCTGACTCTTTTAGGGAAGATGGAATTGGTTCCAATTCTACCACCATTCGCTTGAGTGTCCTTTTGAAAGTCACTTTACCACCTTCTATGCCAGTAGTTCTCAACACAGTCTGCATTTTAGAATACCAGTGCCTTGACCCTCTCTCAGAAATTCCAATTCAATCAGCCCACAGTCAGGATATCATCTGTGGGTGAATATAACGGGCAGTCCAGGTCTTCCCTGGTAGCTCAGTGGTAAAGAACCCACCTGCCAATGCAAGAGACATAAAAGTCTGAGTTCTTACAGGTTTGATGGCTGGGTTTGGAAGATCCCCTGGAGGAGGGCATGGCAGCCCACTCCCGTATTCTTCCCTGGAGAATTCCATGGACACAGGAGACTGTGGGCTATAGTCCATGTGATCACAAGGCATCGAAGACAACCTAAGTGACAGTACTTAGCACACAGCTCAAGAACCTCAAAACCAGTGGTTTCTTTTCACCTGAAAGGTGATTAAAATGCAAATCCCCACCCCTGTACCTTCAGAGTCTAATTTAGAACACTTGATTAAAGACTACAGATTTTCTATTTTAATGATTCTGAAACTGGTGGTTTAAGAGAAATCTTTGAGAGAGACTGATTTAAAACAGAAAAGGGCCATACCATACGACCTCCTGGGTCTATCTCAGGGCTAACGTTCTATAATTTGGAGTCGCTGCCCTACAGAAGGTGTGAATAATCCTAACAATTTGTTCCTATTGAATTTTCAGAATGGTGGGTTTTGGACTTTCCTGCTTGTCCAGTGGCTAAGACTCCAAGCTCCCAATGCAGGGGACCTGGGTTCAAATCCTGGTTGGAGGAACTCGATCCCACATGCTTCAACTAAAGATCCCACATGCTGCAAGGAAGACTGAAGATCCCACATGCCACAGCAAAGACTCAGTGCAGCCAGATAAATACATAAATAATATTTTTTTAAAAATGGTGGGCTTTTTCTTTCTTTGTTCTTCTTCTTCTTCTTTTTTTTTTTTTTTGGTGGACTTTCTTCACCTTAAGATAAAGAACCTGTCTGCTCCTTTTCAGACCATCTTCCTCTCCCCACAACTGGGCAATGGATCCCAGTGTGTGATCTCAGTGTCTCCTGTTAATTGTCAATTGGTACAGATGTTATTGAAAACAGAATGGAGATTTCTCAAGCTAAAAAAAAGAACCATCATATGATCAAGCAATCTAACTTTGAGGTATATATACCAAAGAATTGAAATCAGAATTTTAAAGAGACATTTGCATCCCCGTGTTCATTGTAGCATCATTCACAGTAACCAAGATATGGAAACAACCTAAACATCCACTTAGAGATAAATGGGTAAAGAAAATAAGGTATATGGATGTAATCGAATATTACTCATCTTTAAAAAAAAATCCTGCCATTTGCGACAATGTAGATGGACCCGGAGGACACATATAACAGATTCTCTTTGCTGTACACCTGAAATTAATACATTGTAAATCAACTATATTCCAATAAAAATTAAATTAAATTAAATTTTTTAAATACAATAAAAAGCATCACTAAAATGGGATAAATAAATAAGCAAGCCAGGCACAGAAAGACAAGTATTGTAATATCTCACTTACATGTGGAATCTAAAATAGACTCAAGGAAGCAGAGAGTAAAATGGTGGTTACCCAGGTTGGATGGAGAGGAAAATGGAGAGGAGATGTAAAGGGTACAAAATTTCAATTATGCAAAATAAGTAAGATGCACTGTACAGTGTGGTATGTATAGCTACCAGTGCTATATTGTATTTAAAATTTGCTAAGAGAGTAGATATTATGGGTTCTTTCCACACATTATCCTCCTCTTTGTCATCTTAGGGGTGGGAAGATATTTGGAGAGGTGATGGATATGCTTATGATGTTGATGGTGGTGATGATTTCATGAGCGTATACTTAACCCCTAATTCATCAAGTTGTTTACATCAAATATGTAAAGCTTTTTATATGTCACCCATTACCCTAAGTAGTTTAAAATCAAATGTTTGAAGTATGATGTTACTATTCTAGTTAACTTCTTTGTACTCTGGGGAAACTAAGTTGTTATGTAATTTTTCCTACATAGCTCTAGCTCAAGTCCTGTTTTCCTGATAGCTTCTTTACTCTAGCCAGGAAGTAGTAGCTGCTGCTGCTGCTGCTATGTACTTGCTAAGGCATGTCTGACTCCTCGTGACCACATGGACTGTAGCCTGCCAGGCTCCTCCATCCTTGGGATTTCCCAGGCAAGAAAACTGGAGTCATTTGCTATTTCCTGCTCCAGGGGATCTTTCCAGCCCAGGGATTGAAACTATGTCTCCTGCATTGGCAGGAAAATTCTTTACCACAGAGCCATCTGGGAAGCCACAAGAAGTAGTAGACACACTGTACAATTTTTTCAGCCAACAATCTATCGTTTCCTCTGGTTTTCTCATTTGTGAAATGAGGGCATTGGATTGGGTGATCTTCCAGGTCCTCTCAGCTCCTAAGTCTATGACACCATGATTCCTGACTATGTAGTTGGCTCTACATTTTACAGGCATGTCCTTAGGTCTTAGGTGATAGTTTCTTGTGTTGTTTCATTTTTTTTAATTAATAGCAAATGAATTGCTTGATTTTTCTTTTTATATCTCATATATGAAGATGCCAGGAATTTCTTATAGACTTTTCACCTTCTAGCAGAGCAGGGAATGCTTTAGCCACAATAATTAAATGAAAAAAAAAAAATCTTAAGATAAACTCCCAGTTTTTAATTCCCAGTTAAAACACAAAGGCCAGCATTTTGTCACTGTTATGGGCTTCCTTATAGCCCAGTGGTAAAGTGCTGCTGATGCTATGTACTTGCTAAGGCATGTCTGACTCCTCGTGACCACATGGACTGTAGCCTGCCAGGCTCCTCCATCCTTGGGATTTCCCAGGCAAGAAAACTGGAGTCATTTGCTATTTCCTGCTCCAGGGGATCTTTCCAGCCCAGGGATTGAAACTGTGTCTCCTGCATTGGCAGGAAGATTCTTTACCACGGAGCCATCCGGGAAGCCACAAGAAGTAGATTCTTGGTAAAGAATCTGCCTGCAATGCAGGAGACCCTGGCTCGATTGCTGGGTGGGGAAGATCCACTGGAGAAGGGATAGGCTACCCACTCCAGAATTCTTGGGCTTCCCTTGTGGCTCAGCTGGTAAAGAATCTGCCTGCAATGCGGGAGACATGAATTCAATCCCTGGGTTGGGGAGATCCCCTGGAGAAGGGAATGGCTACCCACTCCAGTATTCTGGCCTGGAGAATTCCACGGACTCTATAGTCCATGAGGTTGCAAAGAGTCAGACACGACTGAGTGACTTTCACTTCACTGTCAATATTAGACAAACAGCTCCCAAATCAACCTTTTTTTTTATAATTTTTTTTAATGTGGGCCATTTTTAAAGTTTTATTGAATTTGTTACAATATCGTCTCTGTTTTATATTTTGTTTTTTGGTCTCAAGACATGTGAGATCTTAGGTCCCTGACTAGGAATTGAACCCACAGCCCCTCCACTGAAAGGTGAAACCTTAACCACTGGACCACCAGGGAAGTCCCTTGATTTCATCTCCTGAGACATTTTCTCAGTGAACAGCCTAACACTGGAGTTTCACTTCTGTATTACTGAGAGCTTGTCTTTGACCCAAACATTTATAACAGCCAGTGGTTTATTTCTCATCCACATGAACTTTACGATGGAAAGAAAATTAAAGTACCTAATTTTTAGACCCCATCTTGCAAATGAGTCACCTTTCAGATGTCAACAATGGTGTACACTGATGCGAAGTTGAGCCTGGAGGGAGGGAATCATTTTCCCCCTTCTTCAGCTTTCCTTTGGGACAAAATAGCAGCTAAAAGCTTTGGCTATATTAAATCCCAATACTCATCTGCCAGGAAATTTAATCTAGAAAGGAGAGGACACTTCTCTTGGACACTACTCCAGGAGGGGACTCCTGAAGTACTTCTGCGTGGTTTTCTTTATACTTATGCATGTCTCGGTCCATCAGCTGACAGGAACAGCGTTATGCGTGCCTTTTTGTAACGGTTTTCCAAGGCCACACTAAAAGAAGGGAAGAAAAGGGGGCGTTTAAAAAAAAGTGAGATTGTATCTACAAGTAAAATAAAACAGCATTTCTCTGCTTCTGCCTTTCATTTAGAAGAAACAAAACTTTCTTTCAAATATTTCAAGGACTACTGGAGGCTGTCTTGCTTGAGCTCTCACCATGGGTCCATCTGTGTCCATTAGGCTTCTCGTCTCTTCTCTGCTCATTGTTGTTGATGTTGTTCAGTCCTAAGTCTTGTCCAACTCTGCAACCCCATGGACTGCAGCATGCCAGGCTCCCCTGTCCTCCACTGTCTCCCAGAGTTTGCTCAAATTCATGTGCATTGAGTCAGTGATGCTATCCAACCATCTCACCCTCTGCCACCCCCTTCTCCTTTTGCCTTCAATCTTTCCCAGCATCAGGGTCTTTTCCAATGAGTCAGCTGTCATTTCCTGCATCTATGTCTCTTTCTCCCTCTCTTCAGCCTTTGGGTTCTCTGGCTTCCTTTCTAGGTCCATATCTCTATTCTATATCAACATGTATTTTAACAGTATCATTCATAGTAGTACGGTTATATTACCACCTCTACTAGGGTTTCTTTTAGCTAGAAAATGATTCTGAATGTCTCACATTGATTCTACTAAGCTATCTCTATTTACTCACTCCGTAATTATTATACTCTTTTCTCCAAGGACTTTCCTCTAGTCAACTCATGAGGGATGGGTCAAGCAATTCTCAGAATAATAAGTATTATACTACACTCAAAATCACTCTTCCCCTCTAACTTGCCTGGTTTTCCTCAGAATAAATTTGCAATTCTTCTTTGAAATATCTAGTGTCTTTTCCAGAAATACCTAGTGTCTATTTATCTGTTATTCGAGACGTACTCAGGTTGGTCTGCATCTTAGGATGAACACAGCAAACTCAGGTTGGCAAATCAATACTCTTGGTACATAACTATTTCTCAAAGTGCCTGGAATCTATTGTTTCATAAATAACATAAAAATCCCTAGTATTTAAGGGTAAATATTAGGGATTCTTATGTATAGAAAGTATTTTCGAGGTGCCAGATACTGAACAAGACAATAAACCAGGCCTTTACTAGACAATTACACTCTATTAGAAGAGACAGACCAGATTTATAAACAAGTGAGTTCAGGAGGTTTCCTTTTTGTAGATGTTTTGGTGATGGCCATTCTGACTAGTGTGAAGTGATACCTCATTGTAGTTTTGATTTACGCTTTTCTAATAATTAGTGATGTTGCACTTCTTTTCATGTGCCTTTTGGCAATTTGTATGTCTTCTTTGAAGAAATGTCTATTTAGATCTTCTGCCCATTTTTTGATGGTTTGTTTGGGGTTTTTTTTATGTTGAGCTGTACAAGCTGTTTGTAAACTTTGGAGATTAACCCCTTGTTGGTTGTATCACTTGCAAATATTTTCTCTCATTCTGAAGCTTGCCTTTTTGTTTTGCTTAGTGTATCCTTTGCTGTAAGAAAATTTTTAGATTTAAATAGTTCCCATTTGTTTAGTTTTGTTTTTATTTTCACTACTCTAAGACTTGGATCCAAAAAACTTATTGCTGCGATTTATGTCAAAAAGTGTACTGCCCATGTTTTCCTCTAGTAGTTTTATAGGATCTGGTTTTGATGGGAATAGATTCCATATATGTGTGTTAATATACAACATTTGTTTTTCTCTTTCTGACTTACTTCACTCTGTATAATAGGCTCTAGGTTCATTCACCTCATTAGAACTGACTCAAATGCATTCTGTTTTATGGCTGAGTATTTCCTGGTGACTCAGACAGTAAAGAATCTGCCTGCAATGCAGGAGACACAGGCTTGATCCCTGGGTCAGGAGGATCCCCTGGCAACCCACTCCAGTATTCTTGCCTGGAGAATTCTATGGACAGAGGAGCCTGGAGGTTATAGTCCATGGGGCTGTAAAGAGTTGGGCATGACTGAGTGAATAACACTTTCACAATATTCCATTGTGTATATGTACCACAACTCCTTTTAACTGTCTGTGGATATCTAGATTGTTTCCATGTCCCAGATACTGTAAATAGTGCTGCAATGAACATCGGGGTACCTGTGTCATTTTCAATTATGGTTTCTCAGGATATGTGCGGAGAAGGCAATGACACCCCACTCCAGTACTCTTGCCTGGGAAATCCCATGGACGAAGGAGCCTGGTAGGCTGCAGTCCATGGGGTCACTAGAGTCGGACACAACGAGCGACTTCACTTTGACTTTTCACTTTCATGCATTGGAGAAGGAAATAGCAACCCACTCCAGTGTTCTTGCCTGGAGAATCCCAGGGACAGGGGAGCCTGGTGGGCTGCCGTCTCTGGGGTCACACAGAGTCGGACACGACTGAAGTGACTTAGCAGCAGCAGCAGGATATATGCCCAATAGTAAGACTGTTGGATCATATGGCTGTTTTAATCCTAGTTTTTTTGAAGGATCTCCATGCTGTTCTCTATAGTGACTTATCAATTTACATTCCAACAAATAGTCCAAGAGGATTCCCTTTTCTCCACACCCTCTTCAGCATTTATTGCCTGTAGATAATGGTCATTCTAACCAGTGTGAGGTAATACTTCATTGTAGTTTTTATTTGCATTTCTCTAATAATGAATGATGTTGAGCAGCTTTTCATGTGTTTATTAGCCATCTGTTTGTCTTTGGAGAAATATCTGTTTAGGTTTTCTGCCCACTTTTTGATTGGATTGTTTGTTTTTCTGGTAGTGAGCTGCATGAGCTTTGTCAGTTTTTTCATTTGCCAATATCCTCTCCCATTCTGACCAACCTAGACAGCATATTAAAAAGCAGAGACTTTATTTTGCCAACAAAGTCCATCTAGTCAAGGATATGGTTTTTCCAGTGGTCATGTATGGATGTGAGAGTTGGACTGTAAAGAAAGCTGAGCACTGAAGAATTGATGCTTTTGAACTGTGATGTTGGAGAAGACTCTTGAGAGTCCCTTGGACTGCAAGGAGATCCAACTGGTCCATCCTAAAGGAGATCAATCCTGGGTGTTCATTGGAAGGACTGATGTTGAAGCTGAAACTCCAGTACTTTGGCCACCTGACGTGAAGAGCTGATTCATTTGAAAAGACCCTGATGCTGGGAAAGATTGAGGGCAGGCAGAGAAGGGGACGACAGAGGATGAAATGGTTGGATGGCATCACTGAATCAATGGACATCAGTTTGGGTAGACTGGGAGTTGGTGATGGACAGGGAGGCCTAGCATGCTGCAGTCCATGGGGTGGCAAAGAGTCAGACACAACTGAGCGACTAAACTGAACTGAACTCCCATTCTGAGGGTTGTCATTTGAATAAAAAGATTTTTTTAATAAAACAATTACTGATTATAAAAAGCAATAATTGCAAAGTATAGTCAATTACATACAAATTTATGTTCTAGATAGAACAGTAGCCCAAACCTGGAGATTAACTCTGTTTAGGGGTGGAGAATCAGAGGGAAAATTGTGAAGAACTTCAGCAGAAGTCTAGAGAATCGCTAGATAGTCAGGAGATGTGAATAGAGTAAGTTCCATGGGCAAAATCAAGCAGGCAAAGCCCAAGAAAGTTTGTCCAGGGATAGTAAGGACTTATAGCTTAAGTATGGGGCATGAAAAATGCAGAGTTGAAGACCAATCTAGGGAAGTAGGCAGAGGGTATTCAGGCTAAGGAGCTGAGCTTTGTCCTTTTAGCAATGAAGAACCTTTGAAATATTTTAGGAAGGAAAGAAGTGATGTGATAAGTTGATGCCTGATCGATTGAAGGTTAGCTTTTGTAGAATGTTCCTTGGAGGCAAGAGTATGAGAAGCAAGTTGGATTGTAACTAAGATTGATGCAAATGTGGGGAAGTGTCCAAAACCAAATCCTTAAGCCCATGTGCTAAACTGTACAGCTTGTTCTCCTATTCTGCATCCCATCACTTTGGGGTTCACACTAGGTCTGTCCTTTAAGAGCCTCCCTTGGTAATCTGGTGACAAGCATAAAATGGCCTCAGAGAGAAAGAAGAGTTTTGCCAGGACCCTTTATAAAATGGCCGGTTACTAAGGCTTTCTGCCCCATGCGTGCCTGGCACCAACATGGGAGTGTCAATGTTGAAAATGCTTGTATTACATCACTTATCTTATACACCTTTGTCTTCCTCATCATGTTTTTCCCTCATTGCTGACCTCAGCCCACACAAAGAAGAAAGATAATTGATACCAGATGGTGCTGTTATATACACAGCTCTCAGTGTCCCGGAAAGGATTCCAGAATTCTTTTTCAGCTTGTTTGTAGGTCTTTGGGAACCCATGCACCAGGTCACTCAACAGGTCTACCAGCCAGCATCGGCAGGTAATGACTGAAACACAACCGCCCTTGCTGTGACCATCCTTCAACATGCGGTAAAACACCCAACGTCTATGAGATATTGAAGGACCAGGCCTTAAAAAGTGATCCAACATATAGAGTGGCAGTTAAAGTTTATCAAACTTCCAAGATTACAGTGGTTTTTAAAAAATGGAATATTTCCTGCCATATCAGTAAACAAAGGATGTCGGAGTCATCAGCAATTGCAGTCACCATGGCTGGTGGGCTGGTGAGCCCTGAGGCAAGGTGGGAAGAAAAGAATACCTGCCACCTGGCAGCCATCAGACTGTAGCCCTGAGCCCCGAGGAAACTCAGGATGTGAAAACACAGGATACTGGCCCCAGATAGGTGAGGTGCATATCAAAGGAATGATTTCAGTGAGTTCAATCTATTAGATCATCCCATATATAGAAAAGCATGAAATTCCTTAACTTGACATACCTAGTTTCTTTAATTAACAGTAATCTTTTGATGTCCTAAGTGAAAGTCACCCAGTTGTGTCCGACTTTTTGTGACTCCATGGACTGTATAGTCCACGGAATTCTCCAGGCCAAAATACTGGAGCGGATAGCCTTTCCCTTCTCCAGGGGATCTTCCCAGCTCAGGATCAAACCCAGGTCTCCAGCATTGCAGGTGGATTCTTTACCAGCTGAGCCACAAGGGAAGCCCACTTTGTTATAAAAGTTCTATATATCCTGGCTTCTGCCCTCACTTCCTCAGAGAACTCTCTTGGAGCTCTGAAACACTGTCTCCTGGACTGCAGTTATCATTTCGCCTCAAATAAAGCTTACCTCCCAACTCTCATCTTGTGCAAAAAAATTTTAACACTTTTAACTGTGAAACATAAAATCTCACAGTTGAATTTCTATCCTAAAACTCATCTAGTCCACGGGGTTTCAAACATGGCTGTGTTTTAGCATCACTATGTAAAAAATATATAGATTCCTTGCCTCTACTTCCAGATGCTCTGATTTGGCCAGTCTTGCGGTAGTACCCAGGTAGTTGTATTTTCAACAGCTCAATGGCCAGTTTTGATGTGCAGTTACTTTTGGCAGCTTCCGGTCACCTTTACAGTGTTTGAATTCTACCCTAAACAGCCCTTTCAATTTCCTGAGCAACATCTGCAACTTCCAAGGACTTCATTTCCTCCCTCTGTAGTCCACTTATTTAAATAACTTAAACCATTATAAAGTGCTTTTTCATGTAACCAGATGGCAGGGTCCCATTTCTGTCCCTGGATAGGGAAGAGTTTATCAGGGGAATCCAGGAAATCCACCCAGCAGTCTGCATTGCCCAGGAGCACACATGATGATTGGCAGTCTTCTCCAAACAGGTGACCCCAAGAGGAAGGTCTGTGTTCCCCCTTCCACTTGCCATGCCTCGCCCCGCCAGAGCACCACCAAGTGATCCTACATGCTATCTGCAACAGCTTCATTTGTGGATAATCCCACACTCTCCTCCTTGAAGAAAGAGAGACAGAACGCTAACAGATGTAGAAGAAGTTCTTTCACTAATGATTCCGTCAACCACCCAGGCAATAGAGACAAAAGGTGATGACTTGGTCAGAATTACTTATACTTTCCCAAGCAGGTGTCCAAGGGCTTACAGTTGGGACCTTTGTTAGTTCTTATAAATATGTTCTAGCTCCTCATCACCCTTCTTCTCAGTGACCCTCTTACTGCTCCCTGTTCTTGTCTTCTTCCTATACTCACAACTCAAGTCTCGCCATATGGAGGTGTCACCACCCCATTCTTGTGTGAAACTCCAACCCTTTTTACTTAGGGAAGGAATTCTAGTCTCATAGGGCTTTCCTCGTATCATAACGGAGGCTTCCTTCTGCCCAAGCTCACAGAGAGAAGAGAAGGTGTAGACACTGAGGATGGGAGAAAGAAGATGGGAACTCCTATTCCATTTCATTCTCTCCTCCAATAAAGGTGGTAGCCAGTGTCAATTGAAATCTCCTAAAAACTTAGAAATGGAATATTTCCCGCCATATCAGTAAACAAAGGAGGTCACAGTCATCAGCAACTGCAACCACCACAGGGGAGTTGGTGAGCTGGTGAACCCTGAGGGATCTCAGGAAGAAAAGGATGCCTGCCATTTAGCAGCCATCAGACTGCAGCCATTCCCTCGAAGAGCCCCAAGGAGACTCAGGATGTGAAAACACAGGACACTGGCCCCAGGTAGCTGAGATGCATATCAAAGGAATGATTTCAGTGAGCCCAGACTCTTACATCTTCCCATACATAGAAAACTGATAAATTTCTTAAATTGGGATATCTGATTTTCTTTAATTAATGATAATCATTTGATGTTCAGACAATCTGCCCTTTGTGGCAAAACTTCTACATAACTTGACTCTTCCCCTTACCTCCTCAGAGCAGTTCTCTCAGGGTTACTTGAGATGCTGTCTCCTGAATTCAAAGTCCTAAAATTCTCAAAGAACAAAACAAAACTCTCAACTTTTCAGGTTACGCATATTTTTTAAGTCCACTGAGCAACACACCATGCCTTAGCAACTAACTATTCATTTTCATCCTAAAACAACATGATCTAGTTGCCTAAGTCTCCTATTAGAAATTTACTAACTCCCTTGTGAAATATAACATTGAGGGCATGATTGAACCAAAGAGCATTTTAGTATCTTTCCTGCCTTTGTTTACATTACAGGAGCTACCACATTGGCAGCTGAGATACAAATAGCTTATAGGAGATATGCAGAAACATTCCCACAGATTTGTTTTTTCTGATGCCCAAATTGTTCTCTTGATAGAAAGCAATAGTATTAGCTCATTCATACCTGTGTTAACTTGAAATCTCTCTCCCAGTGTTTCTGGTTTTTTGTTTAGTCAGGCAATCAATACAACACCATCCATCATAGAGATACAAATAATTTATCAAAGGCCTGCTACTTTGAAGAAGTAGTGCAACAAAGGTGAACTTCTATACTCTCCTTTGGCACAATTACCATTCTTAGAGACAGAATACAAAACTGTACAGACAGTTATTTTCAATGCAAGAATTTTTCATATGCTACCCTCCTCTAAATAGCAGTACACTTTACTTTTCAGATCTATATATATGTTTTTGATACTTTTTTCATTACACCAAGAGCTTCTTGAGAGCAGGAATACTCTCTTTTTCATTACAGTATGCCCTGGGTCATAGAGAGTCCAGTATATATGAGGGGCTCAAGAGCTATTTATTGGAAGAGAATGTAAACAGAAATATAGATGGATTATGGGTAGAGGATGGATGGATGGATGGATGGATGCCATAAGCCTTTGGGGAGTCCAGCAATGCAAATATCACATACACTTAATTCTGTAGCTTGAAATTCTGCTTTCCCATCTAGGACTATAGGTGAAGAGTGGACCCTGATTCTTACCTTAGGAATTGTGATTGCTTTGTTCTGTTTAATTTCAGCTACTTCCAAAGCCAAGAAAAAGCAGATCCTGCTCATAAACATGATTATGCCAGATGGGAAACTGATTAAACAGGCCAGCTGACAATATCTGTTCATCTTAATTAGGGCATAGCTTGAAGATGACTGCCTGAGATTCAATCTGATCACAACCAGAAGCAATGGAAATTGCCAAATGTGCTGCTTCCTCCCTACGAACGTGAGTCTGAGATGACTGTAATTTCTTTTTAAAAAATTAAAAAAAAACATTTGAGAACAAAATTGATCTCATTTGTTAAGATGTCTTTTGAGGGAGATCCAAATTATAGGAGATAAATATGGAAAATGACAAAATCCATCAAAAGTTGATGATAAACAAAGAAATTAGAGTCCATTCTTCATTTGTACAGAATTTGTTAAAGGGAAATGAGAGACCATATAACTATTATGCTTTATTTCTTCCCCCAGGATGCCAAAATCCATGACTTTCTAAAATAAACAGTAGATTTTACAACACAGTCCTGAACAAACTCTGCTACTTATTAACTGGGTGTGACCTAGGGCAGAGCAATTAATCGTTTGGAACTCAATTTCCTGATGTGCATAAAAAATAAAATTTAAAAGGTGCAGGCTAGCTAATCTATGTGCACATTAAAGAGGTATGCAAACCATGGCTGCCAGGCGCTAGTCTGAGTCATCTGCATATAATAATTTCTTTAACCTGGTTGGAGTGGGTGCTCTTATGCAGGAGGACGTGGCAAGCACTAAGAAGTTAAATCACCTCACCAAGATCACACGGCTAAGACTTCCCTGAGGGTCAAGTGGTTAAGACTCTGTCTGCCAGAGCAGGGTACAAGGGTTCAAGCCCTGGTCCAGGAACGCCACACGCTGTGCGGCCAGTAAGCACCACAACTACTGAGCCTGTGTGCTGAAACTACGGAAGCCCACATGCCTAGTGCCCCTGCTCACAGGAAGCCACCACCATGAGAAGCCCTCACGCCACAACTAGAGAGGAGCCCCCACTCGCTGTGTAGAGAAAGCTGCAGAGCAGCGATGAAGATCCGGCACAGCCAAAGATAAATAAATACATTTTTTTTTAAGATCACGTGACCAGAAGCAGACTATTAGTGACTGAAAATTAGGAAGGTTCTCCTCAGTACTCTCTGCCTCACATTGTTGGTTTCCCAAAAGTATTGTTGATGAATGAATGAGAAGGGGAAAGGGAAAGAGGAAGGAGAAAGTCTAACGCGGACGTCTCTTTAAATCAATTCAAGAATTCCCCACTGTTTCTGATTCAGGCTTCTCAACAGCCTTATCATTATAATTTGACTTTGTCTGTAGATCAAACAAAGAAGGAAAAGCTTATGTAACTGAAACAATTCATATGGTAAATTCCACCTGAAATGAGAATGCTTATGACAAATGAACAAATTCTGAACGATGTTTATCTGGCAGTATCTAAACTTGATTAATGTGAGTCGATACTTGAGAGATAGTCCATATCCTTAGGCTGACCAACCACTTTTAAGAGCCTGCATATCAGACCATGGGCTGCTGGTGAATCTTCCTAGGAAATGCCAACCTGTAGGGTCTTCCCCAGGTGATGCTAGTGGTAAAAAACCCACCTGCCAATGCAGGAGATGTAAGAGACATGGGGTCGATCCGTGGGTCAGGTAGATTCCCTGGAGAAGAAAACAGCAAACCACTCTGGTATTCTTGCCTGGAGAATCCCATGGACAGAGGAGTATGACAGGCTACAGTCCATAGGGTCAGAGTCAAACACAACTGAAGTGACTTAGCACACAGCACACAAGGTCTCTGCAGAGACTGCCAGCCAGCCTTGGGCAAGAAAGACACCCTGTGGGCAGACAGAGTTTCTTCCCACTCTCTCCAGGACCTGTAGCCTATTTCTGTTTCTCAACTTCTGCGCAATGAACATTAGTCCTGTGAGATTCTCTGTGAAGAGATATATAGCCAAATCATGCACATTAGAAAATCAAAGGGTTTTTTAAATCCTGTTTTCAAAAAATGTATTTAGATACAACTTGATGTTTCCCAGTCTTCCCATCAAGGGAGCCCATTATTTTTCCACATAATTCTCATTAATTTTCTATAATAGTAATTCCACTGGCTCCACTCAATTCAACAAGGAAACAAAAATTGAGTACATACTTCACACAAAGAACTGTCCAGGTTCTGGGTAAGAAATGGAATATTTCCTGTCATATTGACAAACAAAGGATGTCATAGTCATCAATAATGGTAGCCATCACCAATGGTGAACCAGTGAACCCTGAGCAAACTCAGGGAGGAAAGAATTCATGCCTTCTAGCAGCCATCAGACTGCAGCAACTCCCCACAGTGAGCCCAGAGGAAACTCAGGATATGAAAACAAGGGATGCTGGCCTCAGAGAGCTGAGGTGCATATCAAAGAAACTTTTCCACTGAGCCCAGACTCCTGCATCCTCCTACACATAGAAAAGCACTAACTTCCTTAATTTAGGATATCTGAGATATCTGTCTGCATTTGAAGCCATGTTCCTATCACTGCAGACTTGAGACTCTTACAGTTCTATTCAGTTCAGTTCAGTCACTCAGTCGTGTCCAACTGTTTGCCACCCCATGAATCGCAACATGCCAGGCCTCCCTGTCCATCACCCACTCCCGGAGCCCACCCAAACCCATGTCCATTGAGTCAGTGATGCCATCCAACCATCTCATCCTCTGTCGTCTCCTGCTCCACCGCCCTCAATCTTTCCCAGCATCAGGGTCTTTTCAAATGAGTCAGCTCTCCATATCAGGTGGCCAAAGTATTGGAGTTTCAGCTTCAACATCAGTCCTTCCAATGAACACCCATAACTGATCTCCTTTAGGATGGACTGGTTGGATCTCCTTGCAGTCCAAGGGACTCTCAAGAGTCTTCTCCAACACCACAGTTCAAAGCTGAATGCCATCAATTCTTTGGCACTGAGCTTTCTTTATAGTCCAACTCTCACATCCATACATGACTACTGGAAAAACCATAACCTTGACTAGATGGACCTTTTTTGGCAAAGTAATGTCTCTGCTTTTGAATATGCTATCTAGGTTGGTCATAACTTTCCTTCCAAGGAGTAAGCGTCTTTTAATTTCATGGCTGCAATCACCATCTGCAGTGATTTTGGAGCCCAAAAAAATAAAGTCTGACACTGTTTCCACTGTTTCCCCATCTAATGCCCATGAAGTGATGGGACCGGATGCCATGATCTTCATTTTCTGAATGTTGAGCTTTAAGCCAACTTTTTCACTCTCCTCTTTCACTTTCATCAAGAGGCTTTTTAGTTCCTCTTCACTTTCTGCCATAAGGGTGGTGTCATCTGCATATCTGAGGTTATTGATATTTCTCCCGGCAATCTTGATTCCAGCTTGTGCTTCTTCCAGCCCAGCGTTTCTCATGATGTACTCTGCGTAGAAGTTAAATAAGCAGGGTGGCAATATACAGCCTTGATGTACTCCTTTTCCTATTTGGAACCAGTCTGTTGTTCCATGCCCAGTTCTAACTGTTGCTTCCTGACCTGCATATAGGTTTCTCAAGAGGCAGGTCAGATGGTATGGTATTCCCACCTCTTTCATGTCCTAGCTATTGTTAAAAAAAAATAAAGTAATTAATTAAACCTCTGAGTACGTACCAAGTACAGGACATGATGATGATGTTAAAGTGGACAAAACTTCCCTGACTTCAGGACAGTTTACTACATAGCAAGGACAAGTTCCCTGAATACAACCATTGGAAATAGCTGTGGAAAGCAGAAGAGGTCTAGATTGGTTTCAAGTGAAGAGCTTCCTGGAAGAGGTAGAATTTAGTTTGGAGATACATTTGAACAAGAAGTGCTAGAGAAGAAGGGCATGCCAAGCAAAAATTCTAACTGAACAACAGGAGAGAGTAAAAGATATAAGAAAGATGAAACATTTAGAATGCTACTATAGTCTGGGAATTGGAAGAGCTGCCTCTGTGGCCACGGCATGCATGCATGCTAAGTTGCTGCAGTCATATCCGACTCTTGGTGACCCTGTGGGCCATAGTCTGCCAGGCTCCTCTGTCCATGGGATTTCCCAGGCAAGAATACTAGAATGGGTTGCCATGTCCTCCTCCAGGGGATCTTCCCCACCCAGGGATCAAACCTGCATGTCTTATGTCTCTTGCATTGGCAGGCGGGTTCTTTACCACTAGCGCCACCTTCCCTGGTGGCCAAGGCACAAAGAAGATAAGGCAGTCAGGCTCGAGATCCCTCGCAATTTCTAACCAAACAGTTCTGCCTTTATCTTTGCCATATCTTGCAGGTCTTTATAATGTTTTATTTTATTAAAAAGGATTGCTTTGCTTAACAAAAACTTGAAGCTGGGGAAGATTGGGGTTGAGTGTAATGGTAGACAAGATTGGAAAAGAAGAACAGAATCAGTTGTCCAATGGATCAACTCCATGCCGTGAATTCTAGGTTAATTTAGTAGGTGGTGGGGAGTATTTTTTTTTTTAGTGAGAATGTAAAACTGAGAAAAATGTTTCACAGTTGGCTCTATCCCATACGTTATTCTTAGAGAGTATTCTGATAGTTTTGAGTTATAGAATCACTCTATTACTATCTTCTACCTTTCACCACCATGATTCTTGTGTGGCAGCAACATAAGAATGAAATCAGGCCAGAGTATTTCCACCTGTCCTTCCACTGTCAAAGACACACACTCTCAAGGTAAGGTCACTTCTCAGTCATTGTTCCAGCATAGAAATGGAGGACCAATGTTACAAGTTAGGAAGAATATCTGGCTAAACTAGGACCATCCCAGGATCACATTATGATAAAAAGTTTACCCTCCTTAATGTTCCTCTTTTGCCTTTGATTCCTTGTGTTGAAGTGGAAAATTGGTGTATTTAAAAAGAAAATAAGATATACAACCTAAGTTGAAGTGTTTCAGAGAAAAGTGTTAGATGGGGACTAATAGAAAAATCTCTCCATGTGGGTCAAATATCAGGGTAGGAGTACCTCACTGATAGGAATGTTTATCTTATCCAGTAACTCAGTACCTAATTCAGGGTGTCTGATAAGCGATCATTATTGAAAGCGCAACAGCAATGGGAAAATTCAATGCCATTTGGCCCTAGTCACATTTTGAGAATTTCTACCAAGTAGCTGAGATATTGCAAGTAAGAATATAAATTGCCGTTTCAGTTTCAAACACGTTCTCCGCGAAGTGAGAAAATGCCATAATGAGTAGCAACAGAAGACCCCAGCAGGGTTCCAGAGTGCTGAGATTTCAACCCGTGTGCACAAATGCCGAAACTCATAAGCTCTCCAATATGGAACATTTCTCTGCTCTTTTGAAAGATCATGTTCAAAGTTTAAGAACTTAATTAGAAGACAGATGAACTAGTTTTCAGACCTCAGAAGTATAAATTCTCAAATCAAGTAAATTAGATTCACTCCAACATGAATTTTCAAGTGAAATAAATATGAGCTCAACAGGATAGCTTTGCCATTAAACATACACATTATACAGAGGGGGTTCTTGCCATACCACCTTCATATGGTCTGGGTATCCTGAATACTTTCCTGTCATTTCTCCAACCTGTGCCCACCCTTGCCCATTCTGCTCTGCAGGGCTGGAAGTCTGCAGGCTCCACTTCTCAGACTCTCTCACCTGCTGGTATCCTGTTCGGTTCTTCTCATAGTGGGCACTGACAAGAGATCAGAAGGCAGCAGAACCAGAGAGGTCTTCTGCTCTGATTCCAACAGAGTAGCAGTTGCTAGAGATGGCTAGGTGTTTTCCAGATTATTCCAGAATCTGGCAGCCCCAGCTGATTCCAGACCCAGTCTCTGGGGCATCTTCAGTGGGTTCAAAACTGACTTCTGTAGCGTTTTCAGCAGCTCCTCTCCACTGAAAGGTGAATGCAAATCCTCATTTGGGTATTATCTCCTTTTCCTTTTTACTCATTCTATGTCCCCTGACTGATTCAGGCTATCCAACCTCTGTGAGTTTTAATTTCCTCCCTTCTAAAATTGAGCTAATAATATTTGCTGGAGAAGAGGGTGAGAAATTAAGACTTTTAGAAATCCTAGGCTCTAAAAAGATAATAGAGACTTTCTTTGTGTAATTGAATTTTTTTAAGTAATTATAAACAAAGAAGTATGAAGAAATTCATAAAAATTCTGATTTCTAGCATAGGACATTAATAACATTTTTAATATAAAAATATGGGTGCCCCTGCGCTTCTGGTTGAAGATAGATAACAAAAGAAGGGAGTGGCAGAGGTTGAGATGATTAAATAGCATCACCGACTCAGTGGACATCAATTTGAGCAAACTCCAGGAGATAGTGGAGGACAGAGGATCCTGGCGTGGGGTCTCAAAGAATCAGACACGATAAACGACTGGACGACAAAAACAATTGCATACCTTGTCACTTATTGTGTATCTAGCACTTAAAATTTCTATCTTTTAGGGTTATTTTGATGATCAGCAGTAAGGTATATGAAGCACATAGCACAGTGCCTGGCCTGTAAGCTAAATACATGGCAGCTATGATTTTTCGCATTGCAACCATTTTAACAACAACCATATCTTCTTAATACCTCCTGTACCTTCTAATATCATTACTATTATTATATCTCAGATTATATCCTCATTATGCCTCCACACAGCTAAGATTGGTGATCTCAGGAAGCCTCAAATAGAGACTGCATAGATAATAAAAACTGAAATCTCTCTTGATTCTCCAGAATGTGTTACAAGCCATAAACAGGAAAGTTGACACTCTTCCCAGTAAAATATATTTACATAACCTACTTAATCCTAAAAAGAAATAAACTAACATTTCCTGTTGCCTATTAAACAACAGACAGTTCGTTAGGTGCATTTATCTGGATTCTCTCATTTAGCCTCGTTAAATTAACTAAGTAGAAGATGATTTACCTTATTAATTGGATGAACATAAACAAAGACAATGAATATCATCTGTCTTAATTAACAAGTGAGTATATATCACGTTAGGAAGAGACTTATTTCTGTAACCAAGATTTATTGCACACCTGCTGAGTACCAGGAACTGTATTAGAAACTAAGAAATGGAATTTAAAATAAAAACACACTGAAACTACCCCACTCCCAGTTGCTTGAGTAGGGACTGCCAAGAGCACACAGCCTCAGTCAAAAGGAGCAGTTTTGGGAATTCCCAGGTGGTCCAGGTGTTAGGGTGTCAGGCTGTCACTGCCGAGATCCTGGGTTCGGTCCTTGGTCGGGAAATAAAATTCCACAAGCCCAGCTGAATGGCCAGGGTAAAAAAAAAAAAAAAAAGCAGCCTCATGCAGAAAAGCCATAGAGGATCCACCTCTCCCCAGGGTGTGCATGCTTGTGAAATCATTTCAGTCATGTCTGACTCTGTGTGACCCTGTGGATTGCATCCCACCAAGCTCCTCTGTCCGTGGGATTCTCCAGGCAAGAATAAAGGAGTGAGTTGCCATTTCCTCCTCCAGAGAATCTTCGCAACCCAGGGATGGAACCCGTATCTCTTATGTCTCCTGCATTGGCAGGTGGGTTCATTAACTCTAGCACCAGGAAGCCTCTCCCCAGGGCAGCCTCCACCAATGACTGATATGTGGGTACAAGAATCCCAGCCCCCTGCCTTAAGGCAGGGCACCTCTGTGATGCTATTCACACTCCAGGGCTCCGCACGGATCAGGGTGAGGCAAGACAGCGGGCAGTCACATCACCTTTGCTTAGTTTCTCCCTATCCCGCATCCTTCCCTGGCTCTCAGGTTCTTCCCAGGAGCATTCCTTTAATAACTCCCTTGAATAGAATCTCCATCCCAGGCTCTGATTGCAGGGAGCCTTGTCTCATCCTGCCCTCAGGGAGCTTTTTGCCTAGAAGAGAAACATACCTATAAACATTCAAACTGAAAATAAATCTTAACATACAGTCACAAATGCAAATGTACCAAAAACTGCCGGTGCACAAAGATAAAGAAGCTTGACAGAATCCTTGCTCATCTTCATCCAGATGGTATTTGGGTGAAAGCAAGATAAAATTCGCCCAGAATTCAAGTACACTAAGGCATATGCTCTAGAACAAGATCAACAAGCTTTTTCTTAAAGAAAGTGATAGTTGCTCAGTCATGTCTTTACAACCCATGAGCTTTAGCTCACCAGGCTCCTCCGTCCATGGAATTCTCTAGGCAAGAATGCTGGAGTGGGTAGCTATTCCCTTCTCCAGGGGATCTTCCTGACCCAGGGATCGAACCCACTTCTCCTGTGTCCCCTGCATTGGCAGGTGAGTTCTTTACCATCTGAGCCAACGGAAGCCCTTTTCTTATAGAACAAGGTAGGAAACATTGTTAAGTTTTCTGGACCAAGAGGAGAAATTGAGTATATTTTATAGGTACTTATCAGATCAGATCAGATCAGTCGCTCAGTCGTGTCCGACTCTTTGCGACCCCATGAATCACAGCACGCCAGGCCTCCCTGTCCATCACCAACTCCCGGAGTTCACTCAGACTCACATCCATCGAGTCAGTGATGCCATCCAGCCATCTCATCCTCTGCCGTCCCCTTCTCCTCCTGCCCCCAATCCCTCCCAGCATCAGAGTCTTTTCCAATGAGTCAACTCTTCGCATGAGGTGGCCAAAGTACTGGAGTTTCAGCTTTAGCATCATTCCTTCCAAAGAAATCCCAGGGCTGATCTCCTTCAGAATGGACTGGTTGGATCTCCTTGCAGTCCAAGGGACTCTCAAGAGTCTTCTCCAACACCACAGTTCAAAAGCATCAATTCTTCGGCACTCAGCCTGCTTCACAGTCCAACTCTCACATCCATACATGGTCACAAGCAGCTGAGTAGATTTGGTCTAAAGGCATATCCAGAACAGAGCTTTTCAAACATCAGTGTGCATAGTAACTACCAGAGACTCTTGTGAGAACACAAGATTCTGATCCACCAGGTCTAGGGGTGGTTCCTAAGGATCTGAATTTCTAAGATGCTCTGCTGATGCTGCTGGCCTGCAGACTGCACTTTGATTAGCAATTCTCCTAGAGAGACCAGGATGGAAAAAAATTGTAGTTAGGAACCAAGGAAGCAATGGAGAGGGCTCCAGGCTCAAGTCAGAGGGAGTACAAATAATTTAATTAACAGATATTTATTGTCAACTCATTGCAAATCACTGCTCTAAGCACTGCAAACGGGAGAGGTCTAGCTTCTGCAGTCATCAGTGTACATTGTCAAAAAGTCAGCTGAAAGATAATGCAGCAGAGATTACCCAAAGACTTAGGTAATCGGTTGTGGCAGAAAGCATCAACAGTCTGGCAGAAATAGGATGGATCAAAGGTTGGAATAAACGAAGCCAGATGAACTCAAATGCAGATGCTTCAGAGGTGGGCCAACGACACAGGGCTTCAAACTCCAGTTCAACCCTTAACTCTGGGGTCTAATGTGTGTCAGCTTATGACTCTGAGCCTCAGATATCCAACCTGATAACGCAGTCGTTGTGACAATTACGTGAGACCGTGTATACGGAGGCACCTGGCACAGACCTGCTGAGTGAAGCCCTTCTCTTCCCCTGGTAAAGATGATGGCATGGTCACCTGTTGTGAGACATGCAAAGATGGGACCAGGGATTTTAAGAGAGGATTGCAAGTCATGCTTTTTTATATTTATGAATTTATGATCTCTCTCTGGAAGGATCTTTAATAAGTTGATAACTGATGGCATCTGGGATAGGGACAAAGGTGAGGGACATGGACAAGAGGTAAGATTTTGTACTATACATCTAGACTCTGTTCCATGTACGTGTATTGCTCATTTAAAGAAAGGAATCTCCCAATGATCAATACATGATCTATAAAATCATGCATGGGTAAAAAAAACCCACTTACATTGTGAGATAGTCCACATGGATTTACATGTAACAGAGAAGGAAAATTTTATCAACAGAAGTACAGAATTACAACCAATGCTTAAGAAACTACCACTTGCCTAGACTTAATGATGTATCTCAGAATAGTCACAATTATCTGAAAAAGAAAAACTATTATATAGTTCTCCCTTTTCCCACTCTGTAGCCTCTATGAGTCTAAATTTTTTCAAATAAACTGAAACAACTTATCACAAACACTGAACATGCAAGGGCTATGACACTCCAGCTGTCTTTAATTTAATCAGATATTAAAGAGATTTGCAAAAAGGTAAAACTGCAACCTTTTTTTAAACAAGTATTTTTTGGGGGGAAAATATAGCTAAGTATTCCATAAAAATCTTATTTATAGAATGTTTTCATAGAATGGACCATTATAGAATGGACCTATTAATGTGACTTTGAATAGATTTATAAGTAAATGTAAAAAATTCAAATTTTCATTGCTAATGCTGTAAGCATCAATAGATATCACCCACATTACAAAGCTCTTTGGGACTGTCATTTTGGGGAGTAAAAGGTATCCTATAAAGAACAGTCTCGTGGTTGCTAAGGGAGAGGGGCTTGGAGGAGTATTGGAGTGGGAGATTGGGGCTAGCAGATGTAAACTCTTATATAAAAAGAGTAGATAAACAACAAGGTCCTTCTTTATAGCACAGAGAACTGTACTCAGTATCCTACGATAAACAATATGGAAAAGAATATTTTAAAAAGAGAATATACGTATAAAAAATGTAATATCTCTCTTTGTCACACACACAACACACACACACACACACACACACTGACCCTCTGAGTTGATCAACAATACACATTTGTGAATGAAGTCTATTGACAATAGGTTTGAGTGAGGACAGTCTTCAGTGTGTGATTGAATTTCTGTCCAGGAAATCAGAAAACTGTACTTGGGAGCCTACTTTGCCTTTTATTTCTAAACATTACCATAACCAAGAAAATTCATTAAAACTTTTCCGGAAGGCTATGGAAGATACAGTTCTTTGGTTCACTCAGCATGGGTTCCAACCCTATTCTTCCTTAACTTTTTTGCTTAAAAAAAATTGATTTTCCAATATTGTATTGGTTTTTAGCCTCCAATTAAAATAAATAAATAAAAAAGAAAGAAATGAAAAAAAAAAAAAATTGATTTTCCAGCCTCTCTTAGAGCTAGAGGGCGCTGTATAACAGAGTTCTGGCCATTGAAACACAAGCATCAAGTTACTAGTGCTGCCTCTTCCCTTTCAGTCTTCTGTCTGTTATGCTGGCTTGATGCCTAGAGATCCTGCAGTCATTTTGTAACCATGAGGGTGAGAGCCACATGCAGAGGGCATGAAGCAGAAAGTCAGGAAGGGCCTGGGCTACAGTAGCATTGGTGACCTGCCACTGAGCACCAACTTTGCTCTTCTTCCGTAAAAAAATAAATTCCTTACTTACTTAGGCTAGTTTGTATTAGTTACAATTAAACAGCTCTTAATATATAAAGAAAAGGAGTCAAGTTCAAAGAACTTTCTTCTCTTCTTCAGAGAAGAAAGAGATCCATGAGAAATGTGGATGATAAAGAAAATCCATTTCAGAAGGATAATATCAGAATAGCTGCATTTGAAATATATATGTATATTTCAAATATATATATATATTTCACATATATATTCACATATATATATTTCAAATGCAACTATTCATATATGAATGAAATAGTGCCATTTGCAGAGGCATGGATAGATCTAGAGATTATCATACAGAGTGCAGTAAATCAGAAAGAGAAAAACAAATATCATATAATATCGCTTATATGTGAAATCTAGAAAAACAGTGCAGATGAACTTACTTGCAAAGCAGAAATGGAGACACAGATGTAAGAGAACAAACATATGGAAGGAAGGGGGGTTGGGATGATCTGAGAGATTGGGATTGACATATATACACTGCTGAGGATAAAATAGATAACTAATGAGAATGTACTGTATAGTACAGGGAGCTCTACTCAATGCTCTGTGGTGACCTAAATGGGAAGGAAAGCCAAAAAAAGAGGGGATGCTGGGAAATCCCATGGACAGATGAGCCTGGTGGGCTACAGTCTATGGGATCTCCAAAGAGTCAGACAAGATTTAGTGACTCAACATCAGCAAAAATGTGTACATATAACTGGTTCACTTTGCTAACACAACATTGTAACGCAACTATACCCTAATAACAAATACTTTAAATTTAACAAAAAAAAACACAAAAATATGTATTTATATGTATACAGATAGATAGATAGATATCGATATATTTGGAAATATATAGAATCTATCTCCCTCTCTTATTTTTGTGATATATAAACACAGCCCTCTAAAGCAAAGGAGACACAGACATAAAAAAACAGACTTTTGGACTAATTAGGAGAAGGTGAGTGTGGTATGGTTTGAGAGAATAGACTGAAACATGTTTATTACCACACGTAAAACAGATGACCAGTGCAAGTTCGATGTATGAAGCAGGGCACCCAAAGCCGGTGCTCTGGGACAAACTGGAGGGATGGGGTGGGGAGGGAGGTGGAGGGGGCTTCAGGGTGGGGAGACAAGGATGCCTATGGCTGATTCATATTGATGTATGGCAAAAACCTTCACAATGTTGTAATTATCCTCCAATTAAATAAATAAATTTAAAAATAAATAAACACAGCCCTTGAAACAAATATATGCATTTTCACCAGCCCTCTCAGTTCAGCTTAATTTTAAGATTAGACTCTCTGCCCTGTTTTTTTCTATTTTTCTAAATTTCAAGCAAAGGATATATTTCAAAGGCTTGGGAGTGATTACAGAGTAAAGGAAGAACTGAGTGGTTGTTTTGCAAAGACTAAAACAAAGAAGTTCCAGGACCTCCAGCAGCTGGGGGTTGAAGACATACTTTCTACAGCAGGGCTCAGGGTTATGCAACTCCAACTCCATTTCCATGTGTCTCAACTCAGGTTTTCAAATTGTTAGGAGAGCAAATCTAACAGACTCAACTTGAGTCAGGTGTCTCTATTCTTGGACCAAATAGCCATGCCCAGGGGACAAACTCTATCTTGCAGCTATGGCACTGGGGAAAGCATCAGGAGCTGGGCCACCATCCCGCTTTGTGTCTCTGACATTCTGTCCCCGGCTGTCTGGGGTGTGTGTGTGTGTGTGTGTGCATGCGTGCACGCACTCGTGCACTTATATATACACATCCCTACACCCAGCACACAAATCTTTTTTCCCACATTTCCATATTTTTCATACAACTAGAAGTAATTATTCTATATATAATAACAGTCTCACTCTCTTCTCCAATAGGAAACATCCCAAATGTTTATCCCACTATGAAGAAAGGGACAATGTCATGAGACCACATTTTAGTGATTCCAGGGTCTCCAGGTAATAGCCATTTATTATGATTTGTAGTAATTCTATCTTTATATTCTGCAAATGCACAGACTATGAAAGGAAAGAAAAGGTTATTATATGTTAAACATTATTATATGTTAAATGTTAATATAGATATAGATATATTTGGGACTGACACATAGACACTAATGATACTATGAATAAAATAACTAATGAGAACCTACTGTGCAGCACAGGAAACTCTGCTCAAAGCTCTGTGATGACCTGAATGGGAAGAAAATTCAAAACAGAAGGGATATATATATATATATATATATATATGGCTGATTAATTTTGCTGAACAGTAGACGCTCACACAACATTTTAAAGCAGCTAGACTCCAATAAAAAATATTTTTAGGAAAAGATAGAGACATATTATAAACAAAGAAATGCAAGTAGAGGTTTTTTCCTTTCTTACTGAAACTGACATTCCTTCGTTGCTGGTATTTCTGACTTCCTTGCAGACTCTTGACTCCTCTTGACTCTTGCTTTTAGGCAGGAACTCAGCTAATCAGAATTCTTTGCCCAGGAAATTGTCTGGTATTTCACTCTTGAATGGTCTGGTCCCTTAATGTTTCAGCTAGCACGATGTTGCAAGAACTTCTATTAACCTTTGCTATTGAGCACAGCAGCCAAGATGATTTTTTCTCTCTAGAGGACTGTCATCTGTATAACTCAGCTCGTGTAGCCTTGATCTCTGTATCTTCCCTCACATGTTTTGGATCCTTGTGAAAAAATATTTTGAGGTTAGAGATCTTTATCTGTTATATCAGTTGCCTATGGCCAGAGGCCTAGAATCAAATGGACATTCACCTCAGGAATGGTTGTGAAATGGGTCACCACCCCCAAATTTTTCTAGGCAAATATATTCATTATTAGTACCCATTTCCAAGACTGTAAATGAAGAATGGGAGCATTTTTTCTACAGTGATATTTTGTCAGCATTAATTTGCTCTCACATACATTGTTTTTTTGAGAATCATATAGAGGAACAAGTTAATGTTAACACTGAGGAAAAACTTTGAACATGAGTTCTATTTACTTACACATTAGCTCAATAAACATAACAACACACATTGTTTTTCATTTGAGATAAAATCTCTTTCATTTGGTTGTAATGCCAAGAGAAGGATACTTTGGAGGCATTGCAATAAACTAAAGCATTGATTTAGTTCTGCTTGCACTTGCTATGCATTGTTTGTAGTATGTGTGTTTTGGCAAGATTTAGATGTCTAATGTGAGGCTTGGGTGTGATTTTTTTTGCAATTGTTACCAATATGTAGCCCACCAGGCTCCTCTGTCAATGGAATTTTCCAGGCAAGAATGCTGGAGTGGGTGGCCATTCCCTTCTCCAGGGAATCTTCCCAACCCAGGGATTGAACCTGGGTCTCCTGCATAGCAGGCAGATTCTTTACCATCTGAGTCACTGGGGAAGCCCTACCAATATGTAAGTTGCAGAAAAAGTGATCTTCTGCTGTCCTAGGTGAGCATCGACACTTCATCTCCACTCTTCCCCAAGAATAGCACATTGTCAATAAACGTTCATGAAACTGAACTGAACATACAGCTGGTCCAATTTCTCACATACATTTTTAAAAAGATAGAATATTCTGATCATTGGCCATGCATTAACATTTTAATTTAATCTTTTTTCCTCAAAGTCTTTCTAAATGACATATTCCCACTCATTTGATTAGATTATCTGACAGATAAACCTAATAGTTGGTGAAAGAGCCCAAACAAATAAAGTAATTCTTTTTGTGATCAAGTTTGTAACATAACTGAAAGAGCAGAAGCTTGGGAATTAGTTGATGTGGGTTTTATGTCTGGTACTTACTTGCAATCTGACCTTGGGCAATTTATTAATTGCTTTCAGGCTCATTTTCTTCATTTATAAAATAATTGTAATATCTAATTCATATGCAGATTGAAAAAAATGTAATTAAATGACTTATATAAAGTTTCCACCACAGTTTCTAGAAAATAATAGACATCCAGCCAGTGACAACCATAATAATCAGAGCTCATTCTTTACACTGATGGGATAAAATTTAGCAGGCCCTGGTGGCTCAGCTGGTAAAGAATTTGCCTGCAATGCAGGAGACCCAGGTTGGATCCCCAGGTCAGGAAGATTCCCAGCAGAAGGGAATGGCTACCCACACCAGTATTCTTGCCTGGAGAATCCTCATGGACAGAGGAGCCTGGCTGGCTACAGTCCATAGGGTTGCAAAGAGTCGGACATGACTGAGTGACTAACACACAGCACATGGTGTAGCATTCAAATAGAAATTCACAAACAGAGGTCCTGGTTACTTTATACCAAGCCAGAAATGTTCCCACTATTATCTCATCTGTTATCTGCAACACAGTCCTTCCCAAATTCCTTCTCAGATTTCTCCCAAGGTAAGGTACATTGGATCATAAATGACTCTGCCTCCCCTGGCTCTTTTTGCCAGATTTTTCTCATTTGGGCATCATCAGCAGAAGGTGAGACTGTTATCAAGATAAGCAGGGAGTGCTCTCAGTGCAGCCTCAGTTGGAACTTCTGCTCCACCTGGTCCAGCTCCAACTGTGTTCTTGGCTTCCCTCACTCTTGTTGTTCCAAGAAAGTAACCATTCTGCCATTTTCTCCTCTTTATTTTCCTTTCTCCACATGGTATCATTGAACTACACATTTTCACTTAATTCTTCTCAACCCTGTTTCTTGTAAATTACCTTGGTCCCTCTCCCTTCTCTAAGTCAATAGAATAAACAGTGCCCACTAAACAGTGTGTGGGAAGGAGAAGTGGCCAGGATGGCAGAGTAGAAAGACTATGAACTCACTCCTTCCATGGGCACAGCAAAACTACAACTATATATGGAGCACTGGTGGTACCAGTGGTAAAGAATGCATTTGCCAATGCAGGAGATGTAAGAGATGCAGGTTCGATCCCTGGCTCAGGAAGATCCCCTTGGAGGAGGGCATGGCAACCCACTCCCGTATTCTTGCCTGGAGAATCCCATGGACAGAGGAGCCTGGTGGACTCCATAGGGTCGCAAAGAGTCAGACACGACAGAAGTGACTTAGCACACATATATGGAGCCACTATCTATGAGAATGACTTGAAAACTAGGAGAAGATTTTCCACAACTAAAGATATAAAGAAGGAACCACATGAGACAGGTAAGTTGCAGGTGGGGGGGATATAGTTAAGAAATCTGAGTCTCTTCTCTGCCTGCTGTTTCAGAGTGACATGAGAAGCCAAAAATGCTGTATGCAAGAGTGATGTTCAACTTCCAGTTCAACAGAACCATAAACGTCCTTTGTGATAGAAGCATCTCTCCTTTGGGAATGAGGACCTCTGACCACAGTTGCCAATACAGGAAGAAAACATGTTGTATGTGGGCCATTAAATGTAATACTGAGAATTTCTCCAATTTTCACTTGTAATTCCCAGATCCGTATATTTGACTCAGGAGAAAAGAATATTGTATTTCTATTACTGTCCAAAGTGCGTGCCTTATCCTGCAGGCAGAGGGTTTATGTAGTAAGATGCTGTGCTGAGCTTGGGGTCAATTTCTCTCACAATAAAATGAATTCCTTGGTCAGGAACACAATTAAATGGGATACCATAATGGTGAATGTGGCCTTTGATAGAAAGTCTGGAGGCAGAAAAGGCAAAGCGATTTTCAGGATAGACCCCCTTCATTTGGAAGGAGGTCAGCATAATCAACCTGATATCATATTGCGCAGCACTGATCCTACAGCCACACTTTGGGCGCTCAGCAGTGGCCGAGCCAAATCAGGCTTGGTGAAGGGAAGTCCATTTAGTTGAGCTTATGAATGACCTTTATCACTGCTGCTATGGCCACTTTGTACATGAGCAAGCTTTGAGGGAAGAGATCAAGTGATGTCCACAGAGTGGGTTACCTTGTTCTCCTAGTTACTGAGGGCCTCCACTTCCATGGGTTCTCTATGGGAACCATATTCAGAGTATATTTTCACACTCTGTGCCTTTTCATGAAGTCCAGCCACATTCCTCTTCTCCAGGCTTCCTTGTGACCAATCTTCCAGTCTGATTTGTCCTCACTCCATGACTAACCAGTCTATGCCACTATTATGAATCAGTGTAGGAATATACTTATATCTCCTTCCTTGCAAAGTAGGGAACCAGATATATTGCCAAAGGTTCTATCCACTCAGAGGCTTCCCTTCATTCCTCCCAAATGAAGCTGTAAATCAGAAGCAGTCCACTTCCAATTGTCAGCCTATCATGCAGACACATCTGTTCACCAGGTCCAAGTTTTTTTTTTTTTTTTTCTTCCTCCATCAACTAGTCATAGGAGACACTCCTTGAGGAGTAGCTGGAAGTAAGGATGGCAAAGCTGCAGAAGCCAATGCCTGGGGATCTGAGTTACCTGCTCATACACTATATACTGGGACAAACCTAGACAAAGAAGAAACATCACTTTGTCAATAAAGGTCCATCTAGCCAAAGCTATGGTTTTTCCAGTAGTCTGTGTATGGATGTGACAGCTGGACCATAAAGAATGTTGAGTGCCGAAGAATTGATGCTTTCGAATTGTGGTGTTGGAGAAGACTCTTGAGAGTTCCTTACATGGCAAGGAGATCAAACTAGTCAATCCCAAAGGAAATCAACTTTGAATAATCATTGGAAGGACATACACTGAAGCTGAAGCTCCAATATTTTGGCCACTTGATGTGAAGAGCCAACTCATTAGAAAAGATTCTGATGTTGGAAAAGACTGAGGGCAGGAGGAGAAGGGAGTGACAAAGGATGAGATGGTTAGAGAGCATCATCAACTCAATGGATATGAGTCTGAGCAAACTCCAAGAGATAGTGAAGGACAGGGAAGCCTGGCATGCTGCAGTCAGACACAACTTAGCAACAATGCTATACTTGTGTCCTCTTAAACTTGTAGAGCCTGATCTCATGTTTGCCATTTCCACTTGATGATGTAGTGTTGCTGCACACAGGCAAGTTTCTGCCTTGGTATTAAAGATCAGATAGCACCCAGTTCACAACTGATGGGTCAAGCCACACGGTCATTTAGATTTTAAGGATTAAACAACTGTGTCTACCTGTAACTGTATCTCAGAGTAAGAATAATTACCAATGTAAGAGAGCTGTAAAACCCTAGGGTCCTAGCTATAACTTTCATATTGAGTTTTGCCAGAGGCTTCATATAACATTTAATAATGGGAACTAGTAACAAAGGTGTTAAAAGATACGATGAGCAAGAATCTTCTGTCCCTCGCAGTGGAGAGAAAAAGTGGTGTCACCAGAGGCCAGAAGCCTAGCCACTTGGTGGAAAGTGAAACCACAGTGGGGCTTCCTGTAGGAGCTTGGACCATGGAGTCATGGGGTCTGGTAGACCTGAAACCACTGAAGAGATACAGCCACGGTTGGAGGTACCACCTAAAGCCTGGGATGGGGATGGAAGTGATGGATGAGAAAAGCTCAGGCTTCTCCACTCCTCTCACAATTGATTTCCTTCCCTTGTTGAAGCATAACCAGGGGCCAGTTCGCAAAAGAGCCTGAGAAATGCTGTTCGCAACAGAGCAGGGGAATGTCAGAGAATGGGTCAGTAATCCAAATGCCAAATAGCTGCACACTTCTTCCCTGTTGTTTTCCAAATTCCAGGACAGTGTCTGGGACATCATAGAGCATCAATAAAATTTTACTGTGTGACTAAAAATCCACTTATTCTCATTGATCTACAATGGACAGAAGAAAAACAGTGGAATTTTTGCCTTGGGCGAACTTTGTTTTACTGTCGGCAGTTTCAAAGCAATCAAGGAGTTTAGAGACAAGTGCCATGTTATGTTTTTGAGCTCCGTTGCCCACTGTGGACACGGTGAGGCTGCTACTTGTGAAAGAGCTTCCTAGCAGAGCGTGGAGGGAGGACAGCTTGAGCCACAAACCAGAACATCCGTATCCTAATCCTCCCTAATTTCAATCATTCTTGGCTCTGTATTCAGACACAGTACAAGGGTTTTATTTCATGTCTAAGTTATTTCAAGAGTGTATTTTCCACTGGAGAACTGTTACCACTATTCTGTGAAAAGCTTGCATGAAAATTTTTCTTTCTTCAAAATATATTATAATGCCACATGCATAATGATAAAACAGGTGATTTAACAAGGAAGGTAATTAAGATAGCAATATTACTATAACTTTCATAATAATATAGATTTTAAGAACAAATAAATAAAACTCATACTCAACTAAGAAGCTCATTTTCCAACCAGGCAGACCAGAAATCTGTCCCAGAGAGGCTGTCCTTATCGAAAATATTCTTTGAGATAGTTTTAGAGTCGAATACAAAACATAAGGGATATTATGTGATATTCCTTATATGTGAAATCTAAAAAATAAATGATATAAATGAACTTATTTACAAAATAAAAACAGGCTCATAGACTTAGAAAATGAACTTATATCTGCCAAGGGGGAAGGGAGAAGGGGAGGGATAGTTAGGGGGTTTGGGATGGACATGTACACACTGCTATATTTAACATGGGTAAACAAAGACGTACTGTATAGCACGTGGAAGTCTGCTCAATGTAATATGGCAGCCTGGATGAGAGGGGAATTGGGAGGAGAATGGATATGTATACGTATGGCTGAGTCACTCTGCTGTGACCTGAACCTGTCACAACATTGTTCATAGGTTTTACTCCAGTATAAGATAAAAAGCTAAAAAAGAATACAAAGGAAAATGAGTTACTTCATTATAGCAGAAGCTCCTGAATACCCCTCCAAGCCAGTTCTCCCCTCTTCCATAAAAAGAGAGTTTTTCCTGGACACACCACCTCATCCTGGCTTGGTGTGGCCATGTGACTAAGTTCTGGCCTTTGGAATGGTAGGAGGAAAGTCACGTGGCTGTTTCTGGGATCTTTCCTTAAGGTACAGTTGGGACATGCTCTGGACACTCACCTTATTCATCTTTTCCTTCTTATTTCAGGTGAAGAAACTGTTAAAACTGCAGATTACAGAAAGAGTTAAGTGGTGAGCTACATGAGTTTGGGTCCCTGAGGACTTGGGTGCAAAGCTGTCAAACAATGGGCTACTTATTACCAGGTTTTTTCTACTCCTGAAAGAAAATAGAATTCTGTGTAGTGTTAATACACTAATGACACATTTGTACGTTACTTTCAGACAAGTCAGTTATTCCATAGAAATCAGACAGCATCTTGGAATTGGTAGGCCCTCCTTGAGGTGATGGAACAGACAAAAGAAGTGGATTTGGAGGATAGACTTGTCAGGGTAGGGCTTTAAGATAAGTCCATTCTTGATCAACTCAATTGTCTCTGTCAAATAGATGGTGAAATCATTGCTAGGAGATACTGGGAAGTTGGAGGTGGAAGAGATGCTGGAAGATGGAACATATCTTATCATTAAGAAACAAAAGTCAGTTAGAGACAGTGCAATAAATTTGGTGCTTGAGTGAAATCAAGGCCATGTCCCTTTCATAGAAATCAAGCCAAGGTCTTGCTAATGAACTGCCTTCTTTGGCAGAAATCAAGAAATTAAGCAAGTATATTCTTCCCTCTCTTTCAGATCCTTCTCTGTCCTAGCTGCTTGCTCCTAAGACAGCTGAGCCACTGGGGTAACGAGTACTAAGCACATATTTTGGGGGAAAAAAGGAGAAAAAATGTGAATTATCTCACACTTGATGTGCTGTGTTGTACTTAGTCACTCAGTCGTGTCCCACTCTTTGCAACCCTGTGAACCACTGCCCGCCAGACTCCTCTGTCCACGGGATTCTCCAGGTAAGAACACTGTAGTGGGTTGCCACGTCCTCCTCCAGGGAATCTTCCTGATCTACGGATTGAACACATGTCTTCTGTGTCTCCTGCATTTCAGACAGATTCTTTACCGCTGAGCCACCGGGGAAGCCCTGTGGTCCTGATACAATAAGTCAATTATACTTCAATTAAAAATAATAATAAAAATAAAATTTAAAAAAGATTTTTAGATTCTGATTTGACTGTGTAACTTTGCAATGTACAAAACCCATCAGCCATAGGGATCCCCAGCCATCTCCTCTCTCTACTTTTGTCAAATCAAAGACCTCAAACTTTAGGAGAGCCAGAATTGTCTATTTTCCACAGAACATCGGCATCCCTCAGCGTGTCAACAAACATCCAACACCAAATATACTTGGGAATGGAGAAAGAGGAGAAATATGTGTCAGTATTGCCAGGTGTATTCTTAAATGCCAAAAGCCTTGTTACCACATGTTTCCTCATCCATAGCATATTCTGGTAGGAAAGAAAGGCCAAAAATAACTGAGAAAAAGCTAGGCTTTTATTGAAAGTCAGCCTTTGTCAGGAGTGAAAGGCATTTCTAAAGTAAAAAAACAGACAATGGGGGAAAAACACTATTTACTAATCAAAGCAAATGCAAGGTACATTCAAGTTTTGAGATTGAACTCATGGGATTTTGCTATAATACGAAGCTAGAAAGCTCTGCATATAATAAAGACAATTTTAAGCTGCCTGGGGAGAAAATGGAGAAGTTCTGGGACAGGAGGATGTAGAGCTTTGAGGAGAAAAGAGAAGGGTAAGCACTTGAGCAGATGTATTGATCTGGTTCACTGGCTAGGGCAAAATCCAGGAGGAGGCTGTATTGATAACAACCAACTAAACTGGAAATTCTAGAGAATGTAGCCAGCCTTTTCTCCCTTTCGCAGATACAAACTGGAAGATTTCACCTTCACTTGGAAGACTGACATTCAGCTGGTTCCCTGAGCAACATGGCACCTCAAGAAGAGGTTAGACCTACAAAGGGAGATGATTAGAGTTGACCAAAGGCTACATTCTCCACGGTTGTGCAGGGATATAAAAGTATCCACGTGCCACGGGGAGGAAAAAGGGAGGTACCCACGGGGGTAGTGATCAGCAGAGTCTTCAGCCAGGACAAAGAAATCATTCTGTAGGTACATCAAACTCAAGAGAAAAGGACCGGCCCTTCAACAGCAGATATCAGCACACCATGACCAAAAGGACTAAATGGAGCATATCATTCCCCAGGTAACAGGTAATGAGGAGATTTTATACATGTAGGACAGGAGACATATGGGAAATCTCTGTACCTTTCTTTCAGTTTTGCTGTGAACCTGAAACGTCTCTAAAAAATAAAGTCTGTTTTTTCAAACTGCACTATCAATAGAATGTATGTGTGTGTGTTCAGTCATGACTAACCATTTGCAGTCCCATGGACTGTAGCCTGCCAGGCTTCTCTGTCCATGGGATTCTCCAGGCAAGAATACTGGAGGGGGGTGCCATTTCCCCCTCCAGGGGATCTTTCCAACCCAGGGATGGAACTCAAATCTCTTACATCTCCTGCATTGGCAGGTGGATTCTTTACCACCACACCACCTGGGAAGCCCTTGTTGGTAGAAGTACAATGTCTATTTTCATACCTAGGTTGAAGTCTTCAAAACCCATATTGAATGGGCTTCCCTGGTGGTTCAGTTGGTAAAGAATCCACCTGAAATGTGGGAGACCTGGGTTCAATCCCTGGGTTGGGAAGATTCCCCGGAGAAGGGAACAGCTACCCACTCCAGTATTCTGGCCTGGAGAATTCCATAGACTGTATAGTCCATGGGGTTGCAGAGTCAGACATGACTGAGCAACTTTCACTTTGTCTTTGGCTCATATCTATAATTTAAAAGCATACTACTCTCTGCCCCAAAGCAATATCTTCACTGAATCCTTTACTGAATCCCTTATTCTGGTAGATGTTCATTAACTATACTTAAAGATCACAATATGTAGTAATATCTCAATAGTCTAAAATCGCAGCAGAAAAAAATGTTAAGGAAATTACTTCTGTATGATTACGAGATGTCTTTAACAATTCTTTTACATTTTTCAGTATTTTTCAACTTCCCTATGATGAATAGGTATATTAGCATGAACAACAATAAACATACATTATTTGAAAGATACATATTTGTGAACTGCTTATATATAGACATTCATATACACATCATGTCATCACCGTTATTGATTGGGGAAGAGACAGTAAAAATAGTAATTGCATCAGAGTGAAATATACCAAAAGAGAAGTGATGATTTGACTGTGGCTAGTTTTGTGTTGTGGGGCTTCCATGGTATCTCAGCTGGTAAAGAATCCGTCTGCGATGCAGGAGACCCCAGTTTGATTCCTGTCAGGAAGATCTGCTAGAGAAGAGATAGGCTACCCACTCCAATATTCTTGGGCTTCCCTTGTGGCTCAGCTGGTAAAGAACCCTTCTGAAATGCGAGAGACCTGGGTTGGATCCCTGGGTTGGGAAGATCCCCTGGAGAAGGGAATGTCCACCCACTCCATGGACTGTACAGGCCACAGGGTCACAAAGAGTCAGACGCGACTGAGCAACTTTTACTTTCAGCTTTGTGTTATAAGACTAAAAGAATATTTTAAAATCTACTTCTTTGTGTTTTCCAGATGTTTTATAGTGAATCTCTATTTTTATGTGGAAAAATAAACTTGGATGTATGAAATAAAAATTCAGTAACACTATATTTAGAGAAACACTTCTTAAATAAACTGGAGCATGAGGAAATTGTTGTGACTGTTGTGGTGAGCATTCTGAAAGATTAACAGAAGTAGGGGTAATATGACATTTAACTGATCTTTCAAGACAAGCTGGACGAATAACTTTTTTTTTAAAAAAAAGGAAAATAGTAACTAGCAATGAAACATGATGTTTCTAGTATGACTCAGAAGTGAGGTGTCAAATTCTTCCGTGGAAGATTTCAACACCACCAAAACCCAAGAAGTCACATACTTCAAAAACAGGAGTGAAAAATATCTTGATTCATTTGTTTAACACTGCCTTAGAGTTTATTCCCAAAATCCTATTTTGGAGAGATTCTATCTCATGTCACCTTATCCTTTGTAGTGAATTGGCTAAATAAGAATATTGTGTGTGTGTGTGTGTGTGTGTGTGTGTACATGCATGCTCAGTGTGTCTGACTTTTTGCTACCTCATAGACTGTAGTCTGCCAGGTTCCTCTGTCCATGGGATTTCACAGGCAAGAATACTGGAGTGTGTTGCCTTGCCCTTCTCCAGAGGTTCTTCCCAACCCAGGGATCAAACCCTGGTCTCCCATATTGCACTCATTTTCTTTACTGCTGAACCACCAGCGTAGCTACATCATCTCTAATCCTTAGAACAACAGTGTAAGGAAAGGATTCTTAGTCTCACTTTACAGATAGGAAAACTGAGTCTCAAAAATGTATCTTTTCTGACATCACACAGGCAATTCACAACGGAGGTAGGCCCCAAACTGTCTGTCTGACTCTGAAGTCTGCATTCTCTCCACCCCTCCGCCTCAACCCAACACTTGGAGCCTTTGCCATAACAACCCATTTCTTCACAATGTGCTTTACGTGAAGTTTTTCACCCAAACATTACCATCAGGCAAGACGGCTCAGGTTATCTGCAAAACATGACTTCAAAAGAAAAAGTTGTCATTTCTGAAGCACATCGAGCCACAAAGGATAAAGACATGAGCAGTAGTTTGTACAGAAGGAAGTAGCCTAGGCAGTAAGGACACTTCCAGAAATGTCTAGAACCAGAGGAATCAATGTTTACTTGCTAGGAACTATATTCATTTGAAAGTAAGATTTTTTGTTCTCATTTAAAATAACAGTCTTGTTATTGATGTTTGCCAAAGAGGAAAAGGGTGGGATGAGGAGTGAAATGGATGAGAGAGGTTGAGAAGTACAAAATACTAGTTACAAAATAAATAAGTCACAAGGATGTAATATAAGCATGGGGATATAGTCAATAATCTTGCAATAAATTTATATGGTGGCTGATGGTAACTAGACTTATTCTGGTGATTATTTTGTAATATATAAAAATATCAAATCACTTTGCTGTACAACTAAAATTAATATAACATTATAAGTCAATTATACTTCATTTTAAATAATTGAAGTTTTATATATATATACACACAAAACAGCTGGCCTTAGGGACTCCCTAACAAGACGAAAGCACAGCAATTAGACTGCAATTTTTTTTCAATAAAAATTCTCTCTTAAAAATTCACCTGTTGCCCTCAGAATTTTCAAAGGCCCTCCTACAAATGATCAGGAAATGGATCCGCTTGGAGCTAATGTATGAGAAACAGTAGAAGCAACTGTCCTTGTGTTGCAATCGCTGCAAAAGTAGAAATGTAAACGTAGAAGCAAGTCAAAGGCCACATAACTTTAACAATCCGCAAACCTCACCTGTCCCTCTCAAAATGTAGTAGATATTGCATAAGCGAAGTGAAAGTCACTCAGTCATGTCCAACTCTTTTCGACTCCGTGGACAGTAGGTAGCCAGCCAGGCTCCTCTGTCCATAGGATTCTCTAGGCAAGAATACTGGAGTAGGTTGCCATTCCCTTCTCCAGGGATCTCCCAATCCAGAGATTGAACCCAGGTCTCCTGCATTGCAGGCCGATTCTTTACCATCTGAGCCACCAGGGAAGCCCTAGGTATTGCATAAGATCAAGGTAATTGGAGCCAAAATTGTTCAAAAAAAGAAAAATAATTATCGTAAGATTTCTGATAACAGACAAATATACTTCAAAACTCTAAGGAAAAAACATATTTTCTTTTGCTATCCCTTTAAAATGGGATCATCTAGGAGATAACTAAAACTTGCTTGAGACTAAAAGGAAAAAGGGAGCAGGGGGAAAAGGCCTTTTTAAATACAAACTGCTAAAGGGTTTTTGCCTAAACTTTAAACCACAGCTGTCTTAAAATTGCTTGTCAAGGGCAAATACAAATGATAATGTCACCACAAATAGTAAAAAGATCTTAGTCATCTAAGTAATAAACTTAATTTATTCCAACTGTTATTTATAGACTAGTGAACTTTGTTTGTACCTGATTCATGGCTAAAATTTTCAAATGAAAGCTAAGAAGTATCTGTCTGTGTTTGTATATGTGTCTATTTATGTACATTATAAATGTTATTTTTCTACCTTTGGATGGCATTGCCAAAATTAATATGTAAAAACTCTATTTTATTAACTTAAAGCAAAAAGTGCTTATATGTATTTAAATACAACAGAAACTAACCTAGGTATTTTTTAAGCTCACATGATTTAGGATGATTTTAGTAAATAAAAACTCGTTTCAGTTTGTTGGTTTCATTTTAAAACAATAGTAAAAAAAATAAATTAACAGTCTTGTTATTTTAAACCCTAATGCACAGGTAGGAAGTATGAGTTATATATTAGCTTTTTATTCCCTTTACCTGCATGCTCCAAGGATGGATATCCTTCCAAATTTTAATTCTAATCACAATTTATGAAAGTATAGCTGAATTTAATTCTTTAAGGGTAAAACAACACATTGGTAGGTTTATAGAAATCATTCAAAAGAATACCCTGAAGAAGTGAGCTCCTAGAAGGCAGGTCCAACCTTGTTTATCTCTACAGCCCAGTTGTGTGAAGCACATTAACTACTACAACTTAATTAATTATGCATTCAAGAATCTAGAACAGGCAGTTAACAAAGAAGTCAGTTTCAGACCCAGCACAACCTTAAGGAGCTTGTGTGCTTTTTGATAGCTTGCCCTTTGGAATCACAAAAAAGAATCCCATCGTGTTGCTCTGGTCTATAAAGACTGCTCCTTGAGTTCTGGGTGTTTATTCTGACACTGCCACTAATGGGTTAAATAGAAAATCCTTCATTTCCCTTAGTTTCCTTTCATTAATGTTCTTTTTATTATTTTTTTCAATTTTTAATTTATTTTTTATTTTTGGCTGTGCTGGATCTTCGTTGCTGAGTGCGCAGACTTTCTCTATTGCAAGGCTTCTCATTGCAGTGACTTTTCTTGTTGCGGAGCACGGACTCCAGGGCCTGTGGACTTCAGTAGTTGGGGCACAAGGGCTCAGTGGCTGCAGCTCCTGGGCTCTAGAGCACACGCTCCACGGTTGTGCCCCACTGGTTTTATTGCAGCTTGGCCTGTGGAATCTTCCCAGATTAGGGATCAAACCCATGCCCCTGCACTGGCAGGCAGATTCTTAGCCACTGGAGCACCAGAGGAGTCCCTGTTAATTTTGAAATCAGCACAATGTGAAGCTGAGAAGAGAAGAGAGGGAAAGGGCAGTTAAAGGAAGGGGAGGGAGGAGTAGGGAAGAGGTGGCGGGAAGGTTAGTGCACTCTCCTGCCTGTGTCTACACCACTGTGATTTGGATAAAGACCAGGGTTTGGCCAATCACAGCCAACAGGCCAAATCCAACCTAAGGTCTAAGAGTGCTTTTTACATTTTTAAATGGTTGAAAGAATTCAAAAGAATAATAATATTTCACAGAATGTAAAAAAATTAAGTACGATTCTATTTTCAGTGTCCATAAAAAAAAAAATTACATTGGAACTCAGCCACGCTTGCTCCTGTGCGTATTTCAATGGCAGCTTTCACACTACAACAGTGCAGTTGAATGATTGCAACAAGAGACCATATGGGCCACCAAGCCTAAAATATTAACTATCTGGCTCTTTCCTGGAAAATGTTTGCTGACCCCTGACATAATCAACCAAGCAGTCACTTTAGAAAACTGAAGCGGCAGTCTAGGATAAGTGGGGTTGTGTAAATTAAGGGACAATTCTCCCAAGCACTTTAAGAAAATTCAGTATTCAAAGAAGAGCAGGTTATGTGCCTTGGCAGCACCACTGCTATTCTTTGTCCAAAATCTCCCCTCACCTGAGCCGCTCAAGCAGCCAGTGTTTCACAGGCTTCCATGGAGAAGGAGGAAGCATTTCGATTGCTCGCCCTACATCTTTCTTTCCTCCCACTTCTTTACACTCTATTTTCTGAGTGGTTGTCAGAGGAATGCGGGATCCTGCTGTTGTTTTTCAGACCCCAGGAGCAGTTTCTGACAGACTTGGCACCGTGAAGCACTCCAAGTTCCTATCTCGGCTCTGCAGCTGCCTGCCCCCCGTTCTGTCAGGCTGCTCTTCCCACAATGCACTTGTCCACTTCCCTCTCTCTGTGAGTGTCTCACACACACACACGCACACACACTTTCTCTCTCTCTCCAACTGGATAGAGGGAGAAATCCCTCTCAGCCTCTCGCCAACACTAATAGAAAATCCTTTTTATAGACAAAACTGCCTTTTGTCCTTTGTAAAAGTACAAAAAAAGCCCCTTCTTTCGGAGAGTGATAGTGTTATTTTTCTGCATGGCCTTCTCTGGCCGTGTGTGTGTATGTGTGGGAGGGGTGTGAAGCAGGAAGGGAAAGAATGAAGGGGAGGGTGACAGGGAGAGGGTACCGCAGAGTAACCAGACGGAACACTTAACGTCAACACTGTAAGGTTAGGATATGGGGTTCCTAAGTCAATCACCTTCAAGGAGGAGAAGAGGAGAGGAGAGTGGGTGGTCCTCTCTGACAACTTACTCATCTCCTCAGACAATTTCATGAATAAAAATATCTTCTAAAAAGGTGTCTGAAAAAGTATAGGAAGAGAATATAGCAAGATGTTAACAGCAGTTGTCTTTGGGTAGGAGGGAAAAGAGGCAGGTTATGGGTGATCTCTTCCTTCTATGTTCTGTAGCTCCCTTTACTCTTTTGAATGTTAAGCTAGAGAAAAAGTACAATAATATAAAGAGCAAGTCACTGATGCACAGAAAATCTCCACAGACCCTGACTTGGCCAGAGATGCTTGGGCTACCTTCCATGCCCAATTATTTGTGGGTTAATCAGAAACTCTTTTTTAAAATGTGTTTTACAATATTTATTCTTTTATCCTAAGGATTATAAACTGAACACAAATAAATCTTCCCCCTTGCCCCAGTACTGATTCAAGATCATTGTCTGAATATCACTTCTTTTTAAACAGAAAACAGGACTAAATCTTTATTGACTCCAAAAACAGACCAGTGGGTTTGTCTATTATAACACCATGTTTCCCTTCCTTCCTTCTCAATCTGTCTCTCTCCCTCACTCTCTCTTACTCTCTTTCTCCTTCATCAAAGCATAATGCACATATAAAATTCTGATTAACTGAAACATGGAATGATCAAGATTTTACTCTAAGAGAAATACAAATATTGTTGTTTAGTTGCTCAGTTGAGTCCGACTCTTCATGACCCCATGAACGGTAGCCCACCAGGTTCCTTTGTCGGTGGGATTTCCCAGGCAAGAATACTAGAATGGGTTGCCTTTTCCTTCTCCGGAGCAACTTCCTGACCCAGGGGTAGAACCCACATCTCCTGTATTGGTAGGTAGATTCTTTTCTGCTGAGCCACCAAGGATGCCCCAAGAAAAATATATTGACTTTGGCTAAGAGAGGCCATAGAATAAATGCACGTGCTTTCATTCCTTCTTTACATTACATTAAAGTCACAGTGAGAGGATCTTAAAAAGTAAACCCTCTAAGATAAGAAAAAGAGCAAAGACAGTACCTAGGAAGCTGAGTACCTATCCAGCACTTAGGAAGCTGGGAAGCAGAAAGTGTAAGTGGTACCTGACAGCAGATCCAGGACTGCTGAACCCTAAGCCAGCAATAGGAAAGCAACCAGATTCCCCTAAAAGCTTGAGTTGGCAACATAATTTACCTCCAGAGGCAGAGGTAAAAGTAAGATGAAAAACAAGGTTGAATTCTAATTAAGTAGCAGTACAGCCCAGATTTTCTACCTGCTCTGAAATGACTGTCCCTCCCTCAAAGTGGCACCACCCAGAAGTGTCTTTTCTATAGGATCTCTCAGTAGGAGCTCTCCATACACAAAGTGCTGAAAACACTAGAAATAAGTGACCGGTTATACAATGAACACTGATATCCTCCAGCTTTTCCTCCCAACTGGTTGCAAGCAAGATAGTAGACACTCAGGTAGGAAGCAAGAAGATTCCTCTCTGGAGAGAATCTTACCTGCCCAGCTGAAAATATTGAAAGATAGGACTGGTGGGGTACAGTTCCCAGAAAACTGACCCAACCAGACTACCTTCCAAGGAAGCCCCCCCCTCCCCAACAAAGAACTCTAACTACTTTTAGATGCTCTATTTTTTAACAGAAGCAGACAGCTAAGTGTCACCAGATATCTGAGGAAAGTTTCTAACAACAACAACAACAAAGGCAGAGACCATAGCAAAAAGACAAATAAAACCATCTGGATGAAAAAGGACTGTATAAAGAGGTATCTTCGGGGACTTCCCTGGTGGTCCAGTGGCTAACTCTCTGCACTCCAAATGCAAGGGGCCTGGGTTCAATTCCCTGTCAGGGAACTAGATCCCTCATGCCACAATAAAGACCCTGGTGCAGCCAAAGATATAAATAAATAATATTTTTTTAAGAGAGAAAATCTTCAGAAACCCATCATGAGAATCCTCAAAGAGATAAAAGCAGATAATATTTTCACAAAACAAGAACTTAATCCAAAGTGTTCCAAAAGTTCCCTCAAAGCCCCAGCAATTGCCTTCTTATATCAAGAACTCCAAAACTGGATTTTTCTCTCCAGTGAAACAAACTTGTGATGAGAAGACAATTTGAAATCAGTTCTGCTCACCAAAATGAAAGTTTTCAACATTGATGAATGTATTTCAAACAGTATGTCATGGCCTTCCCTGGGGCAAAGTAATACAAGCCAACAGAATGGATTTATATCCATATTTTTTCCAAAAATAGAAGATATTTTTATTTTAATTTTTCTGATGATTTTTTAAATTAAGACATAATTGACAAATAATATTGTGTAGATTTAAGGTGTAGTTGCTGATGTGATACACTTATATAGTGCAATATCACTCCCCTGATGGCTCAGTCAATAAAGAATCTGCCTTCAATGTAGGAGACTGGAGACCACATGCAGTGCAGGAGATGTGGGTTCAATCCCTGCGTTGGGAAGATTCCCTTGGAGAAGGAAATGGCAACCCACTCCAGTACTCTTACCCGGGAAATCCCATGGACAGAGGAGCCTGGTGGGCTATATAGTCCATGGGGTCCCAAGAGTTGGACATGACTTAGCTACTAAATCATGACCACAACGCAATATGATTACTTCCCTGGCGTCAGTTAACACTTCTTTCAGTCATATAATTGTTGTTCAGTCGCTAAATCATATCCAACACTCTGCAACCTCATGGACTGCAGCACACCAGGCTTCCCTGTCCTTCACTGTCTCCTGGAGTTCACTCAAACTCATGCTCATTGAGTCAATGATGTCCTCCAACCACCTCATCCTCTGTCACCCCTTCTCCTCCTGCCCTCAATTATTCCCAGCATCAGGATCTTTTCCAATGAGTCAACTCTTCACATCAAGTGGCCAGAGTATAAATTTACCATTTCTTTTTGTGGAGAAAATTTAAGATCTAGTCTCTTAGCAAGTTTGACAAATACATTACAGTACCATTGACTATATACACTATGTTGTGCATTAGACCTCCAGAACTTATTGATCTCCTAATAGAAAAATTGTATCCTTTGACCCACATCTCCCCAATTCTCCCACCACCACCACCTCATGCCAGGGTCAGGGTGAACTGGGAGAAGTCCCCTCCAACACGTCCCAGGGCTTACAGCTCTCTTTCCTGTATTGCTCTGTCCCACTGCTGCCCATGAACTCTGATCACATATTTCTTTGGTAGAAGCATTTTTATTACTGATTAGCTATATAGTCAAGTGGCTCTTCTTAGGGCCACTAGGAGGTAATCGACTGCTTTTTGTTAAATGTCAAGTTGATTAGTTTAACTGATTAGTTTGACCTCAAAGTTATTGCCTTTATCTCCAGGTTCTTGGGAGAGAAGTCTCATGGATTGCTTAAGGAGGGGGTCCCTATCCTTTGAGAGACTTAATGCCTGATGAACTAGGTGAAGCTGATGTAATCAAGACAGAAATAAAGTGCACATTAAATGTAATGCACTTGAATCATCCAGAAACCACACCTCCATCCTGGTCCATGGAAAAATTGTCTTCCATGAAACCCATCCCTAGTGTCAAGCAGGTTGGGGACTGCTGACTTAAAGAACTTGGCCTCCTTATCTGTGACTTGTGTGATTCTGGGCAAGTTATTTAATGTCTCTTCTATAAAAGGAAAATATAGTATCAAGGCCATTGTGAGCCTTTAACAAAGCAAGCAACATAAAGTTCCTAGCCTAGGGTCCATATTCATGGAGTGCTGAATAGCACAGTTCCCTCCCCTCTGAGATCACATCATACGAGGACCCTCAGACAAACACAGCTCTGGTCAGTGGGACCAACATGGGGCTCCAGACCACACTGTTAAGGTTTTTGCCCAGTGGCACCTCTAACTTGTGGTTACTCATGGCCGCCTGAGTCTACCAACTCCCACCCCTCACAGCAAGGACTTCAAATGCAATTTCTGCCCCACCCTTCAGAAGAAGAACAAGAATTAGAGACCAGCCCTGAAATACACACAATAAAATGGAGGCAGAGTTCACAGGAGCCCAAGCACAGTTTTTCAGCTGGTAATCAAGAAGTCCCATCACTTGGCCCTCACCCCTCAGCCCCTAGGTCAGACAAACATGGTTCTTTTTCTCTGCAACCCTAGTCCAGAGTCACTTGGTCTTTTTCCAGCTGACGTCACAAAGCTAGACAAAGCTTTCAGGCTAATTTCTCTTTTAAAGAAGGAACTACTCAAATGATGGGCAGTGTTTCAGGCGACCTGAGGGTCCTATTAGAGCTCTCTGGGGATGGTGCTCTGCTCTCAGTCACTCATAGGTCAAAGGCTCAACACCAGAGCAGTGGCGCATAGGCTCAGAAATAGGAAATTTTCTGCCTTAATTCTTCTCTCCCTGGCAGAGGGGAGGTTGTGAAAAGCTGACTTCTGAGCAGTGAACCAGAAATCAGCTAATTTCTCCTGTTACTTTGTTGTGTTTTCCCGGGCAAACACATCACATCTCTGAGTCTCCTTTGTGAAGAGGGGTGGGATTAGAAAGTCTGTAAGACCCCTTTCCCTTGGACTTCAAGGAAGATCAAACCAGTCAATCCTGAAGGAAATCAACCCTGAATATTCATTGGAATGTCTGATGCTGAATCTCCAATACTTTGGCCACCTGATGTGAAGAGTCAACTTATTGGATAAGACCCTGATGCTGGGAAAGACTGAAGGCAGGGGGATAAGGGGGTGACAGAGGATAAAGTGGTTGGATTGCATCAAACTCAAGGGCCATTAGTTTGAGCAAACCCCAGGAGATAGTGAAGGACAGGGAAGCCTGGTGTGCTGCAGTCCATGGGACTGCAAAGAGTCATAATGAGTCAGACACAACTGGGCTACTGAACAACAAGAATGGGTTAAGTTTGCCAAATTTTAGAATTTCATGTAAACTGAATTATATAGTGATCACTCTGGTATAAGCCTTCTTTCAAGCCAATAAAATGGTTTTGATATTTATCCATATTGTTGCACATATCAAGAGTGCTTTTAGTTTTATTGCAATATTCCATGGTATAAATGACTATAGCTTGGTTATCCACTCTCCTGTTTATGGACACCAGCACTGTTACCACTTCTTGATTATTATGAATAAGACTGTTATGTTCTTCTACAAGTCTTTTTTTTTTTTTTTCAGTATGCATTTTCATTAGTCTTGAGTATATACCTAACAGTGAAATAATTGAACTTATACGGTAACTATATGGTTAGTTTTATAAAGAAATTTCAGAAATTTTCCAAAGTGGTTGTACTATTTTATATTCTCACCAGCAAAATAGCAAGACCTCCAGTTGCTCCACATTCTTGCCAACACTGGTGTTAAGTATTTCAAGTAGCCATTTTGTTAGGTGTGTAGTGACTGACTGAGGCTTTAATTTGCATTTCCTTGATGACTAATGATATCAACCACTTTTTTCCCATTTGTATATTATCTTTGTGAGGTGTCTCCTGAAATCGTATCCCCTTGTGGAGGATTTTTTTTTATCTTTTATTGTTAGACTATAAAAATTCTTCATATATCCTGGAAACCAGTTCTTTTGTCAGCCAATGGATTTATAAATATTTCCTCCCAGACTATGGCTTGCATATTTATATTCTTAATGTATTTTTTGATTAGCCAATATTTTTTTCAGCAAGACCCTGTGTCAGTTTTTGTAAGTTGCATTTTTCAAAGGATTTGTTTATTTTATCCAAGTTGTTAAATTTGTCACTATAAAACTTGATAATGTTCCCTTATCATCTTTTTCATGTCTGTGGGATCTGTAGTGATAACTCCACTTCTGATATTGAGAATGCATGTTTTCTTTTTTTTCATTATCAGTGTAGCTAATGGTTTATTAATTTTAACCTTTTCATAAAGCCAGCATTTCCTTTGTTTTCTCTATATTCTTTTTCAATTTAGCTGCTTTCTAAAGTTTTATCTATAGCATTTCCTTCATATCACCTCCTGGATGGTTTCTTTTATTTTCTTCCTATTTTCATTAGGCCATTGATTTTAGACCTTTCATTTTTTTCTAATATAAGCATGTGTAGCTATAAATTTCCCTCTAATCACCACTATAGCTGCAAATGTTGATATGTTGTATTTTTATTACCATTCAGATTGCAGCTTTCTGTTTTCCTCTTATGATTTTTTTGACTCATAGATTATATCTAATCTCCAAATATTTGAGACGTTCCGAGATATCTTATTGATGATCTCTATTTTAATTTTATTATGGTCAGGGAATACTCTCATTATGATTTTGATTTGATTTAATCTACTGAGTCTTTTTTCATGACTCAGACAGTAATCTCTCCTGGCAAAGATCATACACATTGGAAAAATTATAGATAAATGGAAAGATAGATAGATAGACAGATGGGGCTTCCCTGATGGCACTAGTGGTAAAGACCCCGCCGGTCAATGCAGGTAGACATAGATACTCGGGTTTGATCCCTGGGTAGGGAAGATCCCCTGGAAAATGACATGGGCAAGCCACTTCAATATTCTTGCCTGGAGAATCCCACGGATGGAGGAGCCTGGGAGGATACGGTCCATAAGGTCGCAAATAGTGACTTAGCACATGCAGCACACCCGCAGATGGATACAGATATTTTGTGGTCTTCTATAGGTTAACTCAAGATGTTTAATGTCCTACTCATCCATGTCTTTACTAATATTTGGTAGTTGATTTACCAATGGCATGAGAGATGGATGTTGAAGTCACCAACAAAAATTGTAGATTGTCTATTTATCCCTTTAATTCTATTTCTGTTTCATGTAGATTGAAGCTGTTATTAGGTACTTTTTAAAAATTTTTGACATTTTCCCAATAAATTGACCCTTTTGCTATCATAAAACAATTCTCTTTATCTCTTTGACTTGGAGCATATTTTGGAGATCAGTCCTGGATGTTCTTTGGAAGGACTGATGCTAAAGCTGAAACTCCAATACTTTGGCCACCTCATGTGAAGAGTTGACTCATTGAAAAAGATTCTGATGCTGGGAGGGATTGAAGGCAGGAGGAGAAAGGGATGACAGAGGATGAGATGGCCGGATGGCATCACTGACTCGATGGACATGAGTCTGAGTGAACTCCAGGAGTTGGTGATGGGCAGGGAGGCCTGGCGTGCTGCAATTCTTGGGGTCACAAAGAGTTGGACATGACTGAGTGACTGAACTGAACTGAATATTGCTACTCCAGATTTTTATCATTTTCTATTTTCATAGAATGTGTTTTAGGAAAAAAGGAAAGATATAAGCATCTGAATGCAGAGTCCCAAAGAATAGCAAGAAGAGATAAGAAAGCCTTCCTTAGCAATCAATGCAAAGAAATAGAGGAAAACAACAGAATGGGAAAGACTAGACATCTCTTCAAGAAAATTAGAGATACCAAGGGAACATTTCATGCAAAGATGGGCTTGATAAAGGACAGAAATGGTATGGACCTAACAGAAGCAGAAGATATTAAGAAGAGGTGGCAAGAATACATAGAAGAACTGTACAAAAAAGATCTTCATGACCCAGATAATCACGATGGTGTGATCACTGACCTAGAGCCAGACATCCTGGAATGTGAAGTCAAGTGGCCTTAGAAAGCATCACTACGAACAAAGCTAGTAGAGGTGATGAAATTCCAGTTGAGCTATTTCAAATCCTGAAAGATGATGCTGTGAAAGTGCTGCACTCAATATGCCAGCAAATTTGGAAAACTCAGCAGTGGCCACAGGACTGAAAAAGGTCAGTTTTCATTCCAATTCCAAAGAAAGGCAATGCCAAAGAATGCTCAAACTACCGCACAATTGCACTCATCTCACATGCTAGTAAAGTAATGCTCAAAATTGTCCAAGCCAGGCTTCAACAATATGTGAACCGTGAACTTCCTGATGTTCAAGCTGGTTTTAGAAAAGGCAGAGGAACCAGAGATCAAATTGCCAACATCTGCTGGATCATGGAAAAAGCAAGAGAGTTCCAGAAAAACATCTATTTCTGCTTTATTGACTATGCCAAAGCCTTTGACTGTGTGGATCACAATAAACTGTGGAAAATTCTGAAAGAGATGGGAATACCAGACCACCTGATCTGCCTCTTGAGAAATCTGTATGCAGGTCAGGAAGCAACAGTTAGAACTGGACATGGAACAACAGACTGGTTCCAAATAGGAAAAGGAGTGCATCAAGGCTGTATGTTGTCACCCTGCTTATTTAACTTATATGCAGAGTACATCATGAGAAACTCTGGACTGGAAGAAACACAAGCTGGAATCAAGATTGCCGGGAGAAATATCAATAACCTCAGATATGCAGATGACACCACCCTTATGGCAGAAAGTGAAGAGGAACTAAAAAGCATCTTGATGAAGGTGAAAGTGGAGAGTGAAAAAGTTGGCTTAAAGCTCAACATTCAGAAAACAAAGATCATGGCATCCAGGCCCATCACTTCATGGGAAATAGATGGGGAAACAGTGGAAACAGTGTCAGACTTTATTTTTCTGGGCTCCAAAATCACTGCAGATGGTGACTGCAGCCATGAAATTAAAAGATGCTTACTCCTTGGAAGGAAAGTTATGACCAACCTAGATAGCATATTCAAAAGCAGAGAGATTACTTTGCCAACAAAGGTCTGTCTAGTCAAGGCTATGGTCTTTCCTGTGGTCATGTATGGATGTGAGAGTTAGACTGTGAAGAAGGCTGAGCGCCAAAGAATTGATGCTTTTGAACTGTGGTGTTGGAGAAGACTCTTGAGAGTCCCTTGGACTGCAAGGAGATCCAGCCAGTCCATTCTGAAGGAGATCAGCCCTGGGATTTCTTTGGAGGGAATGATGCTGAAGCTGAAACTCCAGTACTCTGGCCACCTCATGAGAAGAGTTGACTCATTGGAAAAGACTCTGATGCTGGGAGGGATTGGGGGCAGGAGGAGAAGGGGACGACAGAGGATGAGATGGCTGGATTGTGGCATCACTGACTTGATGGACGTGAGTCTGAGTGAACTCCGGGAGTTGGTGATGGACAGGGAGGCCTGGCTTGCTGCAATTCATGGGGTCGCAAAGAGTCAGACACGACTGAGTGACTGAACTGAACTGAACTGAACTGAATCTATTTATAATTAAAGTGACTCTCTCTCTTATAGACAGTACATAATTGAGTCTTGTGTTTTTGTTTTGTTTTTTAATCAGTCTGGCAATCTCTAAACTTTAATTAGAGTGTGTAGTTCATTAACATTTAATGTTACTAAATACTGGTTTATTGATAGCTCAATAATGTAATTAGATTATGTCCACCATTTTATTATTTGTCTTCTTTACTTTTTGTCCTCCCTGTTTTTGTCCCTGTTCATTTTTTCCCTGACTTCTTTTGGATTATTTAAATTATTTATGATTCCATTTAAAATAACCCATTGAATTTTTAGTAACACATTGAAGGAGGTTGATATACCTCCTTCCACAATTTCTCATTGATTATTCTTTGTATTAAAATATGCAAGAAAACATAAAGTTTTTTGAATTTGGAAATTAAATTTGAATTTTGAAATTAGATCATATTTTTGAATTTTGAAATTAAACTGGACAGAATTATTTAAACCTAGAATTGCTCATGAAAATATTGGGTGCCAAAGACTTTATCCAATGAATCTGTAAGAATGAGTCCACAGAGCAAATTTAAAAGGTAGGGGGAAAAAATAAACCATTTCTAATTGTTTCTTACTAGATCTAGTGTATTCAATAAACATTTTATAGTGTTACGTTACTGTTTTTTTCTTGTTATTACAATTATTCCCAGATGGGAAAATAAGAGCAATGTGAAGCTGATAGAAAATATGAATGATTGAGAATTGCCTTTATGCCTCACTTTACCATTTAAGAAATATAATCACCACAATGATCTTTCACACAGAGGGTTGAAGGATTTTTCCATCTGTTATGTTTTCTGCCACATTCTGGATAGGAAATAGACTTTTTTTCTCCCTGGGTGCCTGTTAAAGATATTTGAGAAGAATGCCAGTTCAAGACCAAAGTCTGATAAAAATGGGAATGTGTTTTATTTCCCTATTTTTCACTCTTTCCTTTTACTAGGAAGTGATGTATAAGAAGGAGGTGAAAGAACCAACAGGGTTGAATCCTTACTGTGGTCCAAACTCTGTGTATGGACTGTCTACACATTATCTCTTTTTATTGCCAAAACTACCATACCAAACAGTTAGTATTGCTTCTGCCATATTATACAGACTATAAAGCTCAAAGAATCTAGCTACCATGTCCAAAACCTTCTTGTGTGTGTGTTCCCAGTCACTGTGACCCCATGACCCATGGACGATATTCCCACCAGGCTTCTCTGTCCATGGAATTTTTCAGGCAAGAATACTGAAGCAGATTGCCATTTCCTCCTGCAGGGGATCCTCCAGACCCACGGATTGAACCCACATCTCTGCTATCTTCTGCACTGGCAGGTGGATTCTTTACCACTGTGCCACTTAGTAAGCCTCCAAACCTACTTAGAAGTCACAAATTCCTCAGAAACTTAAAAATTAACATGTGTCCTTTTTTTTTTTTTTTTTTTTCCCTAAGGTTCCTCACATGGTTTCTTCCCAGATGGCGCTAGTGGTAAAAGAACCCGCCTGCCAATGCAGGTGACATAAAAGACATGGGTTCGATCCCTGGGTTGGGGAGTTCCCCTGGAGAAGGGAATGGCAACCCACTCCAGTGTGCTTGCCTGGAAAATTCCATGGGCAGAGGATCCTGGCAGGCTATAGTCCATGGGGTCGCAAAAAGTCGGACATGACTGAAGTGACTTAGCACAGCACATAAGCCATATCATACGATATTTCTCTTCCTCTAACTTCATTCAGTATGAAAATTCCTAAATCCATCCATGCTGCTGCAAATGACATTATTTCATTCTTTTTATGGCTGAGCAATATTTCATCAATATTCATTGTATGTGTATACCATGTCTTCCTTATCCATTCTTCTGTCGATGGACATCTGAACTTACTAACAAACAGAAACAGACTCACAGACTTAAGAGAACAAACTTACAGTTACCAGGGGGAAAGGGTGGTGTGGGAGGGACAGAGAGAGACTGTGGAACTGACAGGTACACATGGTTATATTTAAAATAGAAAATGGACAAGAACCAACTGTACAGCACAGGGAACTCTGCTCAATATTTTGTAACAACCTAAATGAGAAAGGAGTTTGAAAAAGAATAAATACATGTATATATATATATAACTGACTCACTTTGCTGTACACCTGACACTAACATAATGTTTCTAATCAACCATACTCCAATATAAAATAAAGTTTTAAAAATGTAAAAAAAAAAAATATTAGCATGTAAATAGCACTTCTAGGAATTTCTCAGAAGGCAATTCTCACGCTGATGCCCAAAGACATTTACAAGAATGTTTTCCACAACATTGTTGACAATAATGGAAAACTGAAAGCAACCTAAATGCCATAATCAGAAGAAGAACTAGGTTAGTTCTGATGCCTTCACAAAACGAATACTGTGCAGATGTTGACAAATAATGTTAAGTTAAAAAATCACATTCAGCTTCTACTCATGGGCCCCCAAGGAGACACGTTCAAGAATATTCACAAATATGAAGGAACAAGTAGAGTTTATCTACTACAAGCAGTTCTTTATTGGAAGAGGAGAATTAATGGAGGGGCTTGTACTTTTTAAATTAGTTTTTATTGGCGTATAGTTGCTTTACAATGTTGTGTTAGTTTCTGCCGAACAGCAAAGTGAGTCAGCTATACAGCCCCTCTTTTTTAGATTTCCTTCCCATTTAGGTCACCACAGAGTACTGAGTAGAGTTCCCTGTGCTATACAGTAGGTTCTCATTATAATCTATTTTATAAATAGTAGTATACATATGTCAATACCAATCTCCCAATTCATCCTGTTCCCCTCTTCCAAGGGGGGCTTGTATTTTTAATATACTTTGGTATTGCATGTTTTCACGTATAACTTGTGTAACTTTTCTAAATATAATATTTTAATATCTGCATGATTACTAGGTGAGAAGACCCTAAAGTTGCTTTAATACAATCTTCCCTATTACTGCAACTGTTTTCTATAGCAAGAACCTTCCAAGTCCCTGAAGAACACTAGAACTGGAAGGCAGGAATATTAATGCTGGTGGTATAGGCCTGGAGAAGGTGGATCTGAGCAACCAGACCCAACAGTAGCCCTGAGTAGACGCCTCGGGAAATCTCACACTTGACAAGTGCTCCTAAATGAGTTAAGAAAAGCCATGCCGGTTGTGAGTTAGAAACAAAGGTTACATTTATCATCAATAATAAGCTATTTGTTGTTGTTGTTCAGTTGCTAAGTCACGTCCAACTCTTTGCCACCCGATAGACTGCAGCACACCAGGCTTCCCTGTCCTTCACCATCTCCCAGAATTTGCTCAAATTCATGTCCATTGAGTCAGTGATGCCATCCAACCATCTCATTCTCTGTTGCCCTCTTCTCCTGCCCTCAAACTTGTCCAGCATCAGGGTCTATTCTAATAAATCAGTTCTTCACTTCAGGTGGCCAAAGTATTGGAGCTTCAGCTTCAGCATCAGTTCTTCCAATGATTATTCAGGGTTGATTTCCTTAAGAATTGACTTGTTTGATCTTCTTGCTGTCCAAGGGACTCTCAAGAGTCTTCTCCAGAAACATTAAATTTTAAAATGCCACTTACACTGTTACGATTGGCAAAAATTTTAAAGCTTCACAATACCAAGTTAAGCTAAAAACAAACCAAGCTATCCAGTGTCACTTGTGGGAATACATATTGTTATAACCACTTTAAACAATTGGTCAGTTCCTAAAACACTGGAGACAAGTCTACCCAACAAGTTAGCAACACCGAATACTTAAGAGGTATTCTTCTCAAGAGATCTACACAAGAATGCACATAGCAAGAGTTTAATGCTCACATTGTGGGCTGTCCATATCGTAGATTACTTAGCAGGAAAATTAAGTAGACTAGAGTTATACATTTTAATAAACATAAATCTTGACAAGATAAAATTGTGCATATCTTTTGTCAAGATATTGTATTTCCTGATAAAAATATCTTTTATTAATATTTTATCAAGATAGAAGTGAAAAGTGCTCAGTCATGCCTGACTCTATGCGGCCCCATAGACAACAGAGTCCACGGAATTCTCTAGGCCAGAATACTGGAGTGGGTAGCCTTTCCCTTCTCCAATGGATCTTTCCAACTCCCACATTGCTGGTGGATTCTTTATCAGCTGAGCCACAAGGGAAACCCAATTGATCAATTGATGAAACAGATCAATCCCATATCAGTTGATTCCAGTTGATACAGGAGTTTCAACACTATCTACAGTATTTTGTTTTGACAAAAAAGAGGAAAAAACCAAAAGATTCTAAAGTATATGGAGAAAATATCTATATTTTTAAAATTTTGATGATGTGTACATAAGTGTTTGTTATACTATTCTGTCTTTTCTACATTTTTTGAAGTATTTAATAAGGAGGAAAAAAGAAAATACATAGGAAAGAATATTCTGAGAACAGACACCAATATTTTAATGGTGATTATCTCTAAAATGTAAGGTTCTAAATGACTTTGATTTCTTTTTTTACACTTTTCTCTATGTTATAGTTGTATACAAAGCATTTTATTTATAACAATAAAAATGCATTATTTTAAAGCTAATATATACAACTTTATGACATAATGGGCTTCCCTGATAGCTCAGCTGGTAAAGAATTTGCCAGCAATGCAGGAGACCCCGGTTCAAATGCTGGGTTGGAAAGATCCACTGGAGAAGGGATAGGCTACCCACTCCACTATTCTTGGGCTTCCCTTGTGGCTCAGCTGATAAAGAATCCTCCTGCAATGAGGGAGACCTGGGTTCGATCCCTGGGTTGAGAAGATCCCCTGGAGAAGGGAAAGGCTACCCATTCCAGTAATTCTAGCCTAGAGAATTCCATGGACTGTATAATCCATGGGGTCACAAAAAGTCAGACACAGCTGAGCAACTTTCACTTCATTTCACTTCACTTCACTTATGACATATAATGAAACTACATGAAGTGTAGACACAGCTTGAAGAACTAGAACTAAACTAAGATATTAACAGTTGTTCACCATCAGGCCCACTCACAGAACAAAGGACTGAACAGAGATAGCCAGCTGCAGACCATCCCCCTCCGGTGACAGGCAGCCAGAGCCGGAAGGGGGCAATCACAGCCCCAGAGAGACATTATCTACCAAACTGCAAGCAGGCTTCTTTGCTAAGACTTCTTGGGGTTCTGGACGGTCAACATCCACTTGAGAAAGCACGCCGGCTGTACACCCAGAAAACCGAGCAGCAGAGATGAGGGAGGTGAGAAGTCGCAGCAACCGCACTCTCCAAACACCTGGTCACCCGAGCTGCTCGGATCTGGGAAGGGCCCAAAACGCAGGCCCAACCCAGCCTGCTCCTCTGAGGACTACCCAAGTGCCTGAACCTGAGCAGCTTAGACCTGGGAGGTGCATGCAGCCCAGGGCCGGCCTCAGGCGGTTCCCAGTGGAGGAACCTAGAACCTGAGCAGTGTGGGCAGGGAGGGCACACATGCCGTGAGCGGGGGCAGGCCCAGTGTGGCTGAGACACTGCGAGCATACACCAGTGTTATTTGTTTGCAGCGTCCCTCCCTCCCCACAGCACGACTGAACAAGTGAGCCTAAAAAAGTGTTCACCACCGCCCCCTTGTGTCAGGGCAGAAATCAGACACTGAAGAGACCAGCAAACAGAAGAAGCTAAAACAGAGGGAACCATCTTGGAAGTGACAGGTGCAATAGATTAAAACCCTGTAGTTAGTACCAACTACAAAAGAAGGGGCCTATAGATCTTGAGAAATATAAGCTGGACCAAGGAACTATCCGAAAATGAACTGACCCCACACTGCCCACAGCAACACCAGAGAAAGTCCTAGATATATTTTTACTATTTTTACTATCATTTTTTTAAATTTTAAATAAATTTTAAGTCCTCTATTACTCCTTTAATTTTCATTTTTATAACCTACTATTACTTTGCAAAAAAAAAAAGAGACCCTATTTTTTAAAGCAAACTTCATATACATATTTTTTAATAATTTTTGTGAGTTTTTTTCTTTTTTTTCTTTTTTATAATATTGTATTTTTGAAATCCAACCTCCACTCTAGATTTTTAATCTTTGCTTTTTGGTATTTGTTATCAATTTTGAACCTTTAAGAACCCAATCTTCAGTACCCATTTTTACTTGGGAACAAGATTACTGGCTTGACTGCTCTCTCTCCCTTTGGACTCTCCTTTTTCTCCACCAGGTCGCCTCTATCTCCTCCCTCCCCCTTCTCTTCTCTACCCAACTCTGTGAGTCTCTTTGTGTGTTCCAGACGGTGGAGAACACTTAGAGAACTGATTACTGGCTGGATCTGTCTCTCTCCTTTTGATTCCCCCCCTAAACCCCGCTTTATCCTGCTGGCCACATCTGTCTCCTTCCTCCCTCTTCTCCTCTCTGTATAGCTCCATGAACATCTCTGAGCGGTCCAGACTGTGGAGCACACATAAGGAAGTAATTACTGGCTAGCTTGCTCTCTCCTCTTTTGATTCCACCTCATCTCATTCGTGTCACCTCTAACTCCCTCCTCCCTCTTCTCTTCTCCATGTAACTCTGTGAACCTCTCGGGGTGTCCCTCACTGTGGAGAAACTTTTCATCTTTAACCTAGATGTTTTATCAGTGGTGCTGTATAGAAGGAGAAGTCTTGAGATTATTGTAAAAATAAGACTGAAAACCAGAAGCAGGAGGCTTAAGTCCAAATCCTGAGAACATCATAGAACACCTGACTCCAGAAAACATTAAGTGATAGGAGCTCATCAAACGCCTCCATACCTACACTGAAACCAAGCACCACCCAAGGGCCAACAAGTTCCAGAGCAAGACATACCATGCAATTTCTCCAACAACACAGGAACACAGCCCTGAGCTTCAATACACAGGCTGCCCAAAGTCACTCCAAACCCATTGACATCTTATAACTCATTACTGGACACTTCATTGCACTCCAGAGAGAAGAAATGCAGCTCCACCCACCAGAACACCGACACAAGCTTCCCTAACCAGGAAACCTTGACAAGCCACCCGTACAACCCCACCCACAGCGAGGAAGCTCCACAAAAAAGAGAACTCCACAAACTGCCAGAATATAGAAAGGCCACCCCAAACTCAACAATATAAACAAGATGAAGAGACAGAGGAATACCCAGCAGGTAAAGGAATAGGATAAATGCCCACCAAACCAAACAAAAGAGGAAGATTTGGGGAATCTACCTGACAAAGAATTCTGAATAATGATAGTGAAAATGATCCAAAATCTTGAAATCAAAATGGAATCACAGATAAATAGCCTGGAGACAAGGATTGAGAAGATGCAAGAAAGGTTTAACAAGGACCTAGAAGAAATAAAAAAGAGTCAGTATATAATGAATAATCCAATAAATGAGATCAAAAACACTCTGGAGGGAACAAATAGTAGAATAATGGAGGCAGAAGATAGGATTAGTGAAGTAGAAGATAAAATAGTGGAAATAAATGAATCAGAGAGGAAAAAAGAAAAACGAATTAAAAGAAATGAGGACAGTCTCAGAGACCTCCAGGACAATGTTAAACGCTACAACATTCAAATCATAGGAGTCCCAGAAGAAGAAGACAAAAAGAAAGACCATGAGAAAATACTTGAGGAGATAATAGTTGAAAACTTCCCTAAAATGGGGAAGGAAATAATCACCCAAGTCCAAGAAACTCAGAGAGTCCCAAACAGGATAAACCCAAGGCAAAAAACCCCAAGACACATATTAATCAAATTAACAAAGATCAAACACAAAGAACAAATATTAAAAGCAGCAAGGGAAAAACAACAAATAACACACAAGGGAATTCCCATTAGGATAACAGCTGATCTTCAATAGAAACTCTTCAGGCCAGGAGGGAATGGCAGGACATACATAAAGTGATGAAAGAAAATAACCTACAGCCCAGATTACTGTACCCAGCAAGGATCTCATTCAAATATGAAGGAGAAATCAAAAGCTTTACAGACAAGCAAAAGCTGAGAGAATTCAGCACCACCAAACCAGCTCTCCAACAAATGCTAAAGGATCTTCTCTAGACAGGAAACACAAAAAGGGTGTATAAATTCGAACCCAAAACAATAAAGTAAATGGCAACGGGATCATACTTATCAATAATTACCTTAAACGTAAATGGGTTGAATGCCCCAACCAAAAGACAAAGACTGGCTGAATGGATACAAAAACAAGACCCCTACATATGTTGTCTACAAGAGACCCACCTCAAAACAGGGGACACATACAGACTGAAAGTGAAGGGCTAGAAAAAGATATTCCACGCAAATAGAGACCAAAAGAAAGCAGGCGTAGCAATACTCATACCAGATAAAATAGACTTTAAAACAAAGGCTGTGAAAAGAGACAAAGAAGGACACTATATAATGTTCAAAGTATCAATCCAAGAAGAAGATGTAACAATTATAAATATATATGCACCCAACATAGGAGCACCACAATATGTAAGACAAAGGCTAACAAGTATGAAAGGGGAAATTAACAATAACACAATAATAGTGGGAGACTTTAATACCCCACTCACACCTATGGATAGATCAACTAAACAGAAAATTAACAAGGAAACACAAACTTTAAATGATACAATAGACCAGTTAGACCTAATTGATATCTATAGGACATTTCACCCCAAAACAATGAATTTCACCTTTTTCTCAAGTGTACACGGAACCTTCTCCAGGATAGATCACATTCTGGGCCATAAATCTAGCCTAGGTAAATTTTAAAAAATTGAAATCATTCCAAGCATCTTTTCCGACCACAATGCAGTAAGATTAGATCTCAATTACAGGAGAAAAATTATTAAAAATTCCAACATATGGAGGCTGAACAACACGCTGCTGAATAACCAATAAATCACAGAAGAAATCAAAAAAGAAATAAAAATATGCATAGAAATGAATGAAAATGAAAACACAACAACCCAAAACCTGTGGGACATGGTAAAAGCAGTGCTAAGGGGAAGGTTCATAGCAATACAGGCATACCTCAGGAAACAAAAAAAAAGTTAAATAACCTAACTCTATACCTAAAGCAACTAAAAAAGGAAGAAATGAAGAACCCCAGGGTCAGTAGAAGGAAAGAAATCTTTAAAATTAGGGCAGAAATAAATGCAAAAGAAACAAAAGAGACCATAGCAAAAATCAACAAAGCCAAAAGCTGGTTCTTTGAAAGGATAAATATAATTGACAAACCATTAGCCAGACTCATTAAGAAAAAAAGAGAGAAAAATCTAATCAATAAAATTAGAAATGAAAATGGAGAGATCACAACAGACAACACAGAAATACAAAGGATCATAAGAGACTGCTATCAGCAATTATATGCCAATAAAATGGACAACTTGGAAGAAATGGACAAATTCTTAGAAAAGCACAACTTTCCAAAACTGAACCAGGAAGAAATAGAAAATCTTAACAGATCCATCACAAGCAAGGAAATTGAAACTGTAATCAGCAATCTTTCAGCAAACAAAAGCCCAGGTCCAGACGGCTTCACAGCTGAATTCTACCAAAAATTTAGAGAAGAGCTAACATCTATCCTACTCAAACTCTTCCAGAAAATTGCAGAGGAAGGTAAACTTCCAAACTCATTCTATGAGGCTATCATCACCCTAATACCAAAACCTGACAAAGATGTCACAAAAAAAGAAAACTACAGGCCAATATCACTGATGAATATAGATGCAAAAATCCTTAACAAAATTCTAGCAATCAGAATCCAACAACACGTTAAAAAGATCATACACCTTGACCAAGTCGCTTTATCCCAGGGATGAAAGGATTCTTCAATATCCGCAAATCAATCAATGTAATACACCACATTAACAAATTGAAAAATAAAAGCCATATGATTATCTCAATAGATTCAGAGAAAGCCTTTGACAAAATTCAACATCCATTTATGATAAAAACTCCCCAGAAAGCAGGAATAGAAGGAACATGCCTCAACATAATAAAAGCTATATATGACAAACCCACAGCAAACATTATCCCCAATGGTGAAAAATTGAAATCATTTCCCCTAAAGTCAGGAACAAGACAAGGGTGCCCACTTTCACCACTACTATTCAAAATAGTTTTGGAAATTGTGGCTACAGCAATCAGAGCAGAAAAAGGAATCCAAATTGGAGAAGAAGAAGTAAAACTCTCACTGCTTGCAGATGACATGATCCTCTACATAGAAAACCCTAAAGACTCAGAAAACCAGAAAATTACTAGAACTAATCAATGAATATAGTAAAGTTGCAGGATATAAAATCAACACACAGAAATCCCTTGCATTCCTATACACTAATAATGAGAAAATAGAAAGAGAAGTTAAGGAAACAATTCCATTCACCATTGCAATGAAAATAATAAAATACTTAGGAATATATCTACCTAAAGAAACTAAAGACCTATATATAGAAAACTATAAAACACCGGTGAAAGAAATCAAAGAGGACACTAATAGATGGAAAAAATACCATGTTCATGGATTGGAAGAATCAATATAGTGAAAATGAGTATACTACCCAAAGCAATGTATAGATTCAATGAAATCCCTATCAAGCTACCAACGGTATTCTTCACAGAGCTAGAACAAATAATTTCACAATTTGTATGGAAATACAAAAAACCTCAAATAGCCAAAGCAATCTTGAGAAAGAAGAATGGAACTGGAGGAATCAACCTGCCTGACTTCAGGCTCTACTACAAAGCCACAGTCATCAAGACAGTATGGTACTGGCACAAAGACAGAAATATAGATCAATGGAACAAAATAGAAAGCCCAGAGATAAATCCACACACCTATGGACACCTTCTTTGACAAAGGAGGCAAGAATATACAATGGAGAAAAGACAATCTCTTTAACAAATGGTGCTGGGAAAACTGGTCAACCACTTGTAAAAGAATGAAACTAGAACATTTTCTAACATCATACACAAAAATAAACTCAAAGTGGATTAAAGATCTAAATGTAAGACCAGAAACTATAAAACTCCTAGAAGATAACATAGGCAAAACACTCTCCAACATAAATCACAGCAGGATCGTCTATGACCCACCTCCCAGAATATTGGAAATAAAAGCAAAAATAAACAAATGGGACCTAATTAAACTTAAAGCTTCTGCACAACAAAGGAAACTATAAGCAAGGTGAAAAGACAGCCTTCAGGATGGGAGAAAATAATAGCAAATTAAGCAACTGACAAACAACTAATCTCAAAAATATACAAGCAACTCCTGCAGCTCAGTTCCAGAAAAATAAATGACCCAATCAAAAAATGGGCCAAAGAACTAAACAGACATTTCTCCAAAGAAGACATACAGATGGCTAACAAACACATGAAAAGATGCTCAACATCACTCATTATCAAAGAAATGTAAATCAAAACCACAATGAGGTACCATTTCATGCCAGTCAGAATGGCTGCTATCCAAAAGTCTACAAGCAATAAATGCTGGAAAGGGTGTGGAGAAAAGGGAACCCTCTTACCCTGTTGGTGGGAATGCAAACTAGTACAGCCACTATGGAGAACAGTGTGGAGATTCCTTTAAAAGCTGGACATAGAACTGCCTTATGACCTAGCAATCCCACTGCTGGGCATACACACCAAGAAACCCAGAACTGAAAGAGACACGTGTACCCCAATGTTCATTGCAGCACTGTTTATAATAGCCAGGACATGGAAGCAACCTAGATGTCCATCAACAGATGAATGGATAAGAAAGCAGTGGTACATATACACAATGGAGTATTACTCAGCCATTAAAAAGAATACATTTGAATCAGTTCTAATGAGGTGGATGAAACTGGAGACAATTATACAGAGTGAAGTAAGCCAAAAAGAAAAACACCAATACAGTATACTAATGCATATATATGGAATTTAGAAAGATGGTAATGATAACCCTGTATGTGAGACAGCAAAAGAGACACAGATATCTAGAACAGTCTTTGGACTCTGTGGAAGAGGGAGAGGGTGGGATGAATTGGGAGAATGGCATTGAAACGTATAATATCATATATGAAATGAGTCGCCAGTCCAGGTTCGATGCAGGATACAGGATGCTTGGGGCTGGTGTACTGGGATGACCCAGAGGGATGGTATAGGGAGGGAGGTGGGAGGGGGGTTCAGAATTGGGAACATGTGTACACCTGTGATGGATTCATGTTGATTCATGTATGGCAAAACCAATACAATATTTTAAAGTAATTAGCCTCCAATTAAAATAAATAAATTTATATTAAAAAAATTTTTTTAACAGTTGTTAACCCTTGAAGTTGGGAAAGGTGACTTTTTTCTTCATATTTTTCTCTAAATGTTAATTGTTCCATAGTGGAAAAATTAAACATTTGTAAAAGTTGGGCTAAATCAAAAGCTATATGTTTTAAATGAAAAGAAATTCAAATTTTGTTCTGCATTGTAAAATATTCATGTTTCTAATAATGAACTAAAGGTTACCAAAAAATTTGCTTTTAAGAAATTTATTTTTTCAATAATCTGATTGGAGTATATATAGTTGCTTTACAATGTTGTGTTAGTTCCTATTGTACAACAAAATGAATCAGATATACTTTTTCATATATTGTCCTCCCTTTTGGATTTCCTTCCCATTCAGGCCACCACAGAGCATTAAGTTGAGTTCCCTGTGCTATACAGTAGGTTCTCATTAGTTATCTATAGTTAGATTATTTTTAAATGAAATTAGTTATGATATTTCAATTTATCTTGATATTCTGTGAGTGCTCATTCTGCTAATCAAAATATTGAGTTAAATAGCATGAGCTATCCCCTAAATAAATTGTAAGAGGGGATGGTTTATTAGGAAATAGGGAACATAAGGTTCTAAGCGGCCTGGTGGCGTGTGTTGTTTCTACTAAGAAAGAAGCAACAGAGCCATTTAATCAAGGCAGTGTCTCCTATAAATCTTCAGGAACTCTCCCAGGAAGTCTTTAAGCGATGGATTCCATATCACTGCTGATAAATGTTCCAATTAAATTTTTAGTATTGCCCTCATGGGACTTCCCAGCCTGAAAGAAGAACAATGTGATACTAGCCTCCAGACTCCCCATCCTCGACAAGATTCTCACACATCAGTGAGGCCGAGAGCAGCCTGTTGACTACAATCCCTAATGTGAAATGATGGCACTGCTCCAGCAGTCCTGAAACTCTGCTCCAGAATCAATGCAAACCTCTGACAATCTTAGAATTTTTGTATACACATATACGTTGTCATTCAGTTGCTCAGTCATGTCTAACTCTTTGCAATCCCATGGACTGCAGCACGCCAGGCTTCCCTGTCCTTCACTATCTCCCAGAAGTTGCTCAAACTCCTGTCCATTGAATTGGTGATGCTACCTAACCATTTCATCCTCTGTCATCCCCTTCTCCTCCTGCCTTCAATCTTTCCCAGCATCAGGGTCTTTTCCAACGAGTTGGCTCTTTGCATCAGCTGGCCAAAGTATTGGAGCTTCAGCTTAAGCGTCAATCCTTCCAGTGAATATTCAGGGTCGATTTCCTTTAGGATTGACTGGTTGGATCTCCTTGCAGTCCAAGGGACTGTCAAGGGTCTTCTCCAGCACCACAGTGCAAAAGCTTCAATTCTTTGGTGATCAGCTTTCTTTATGGTCCAACTCTCACATCCATACATGACCACTAGAAAAACCAAAGCACATACAGGTGGGTGTCTTCAAATATAAGAGCATTGTTATTTTCTGGATGAAAAAAAAAAGTCTAGAAAAATTCTACAATCCTCTCCTCTGCCACTCCTCTGCACTCCATCCCATCAGTAACAGCCAAACCCCAAGAAGCGGCTGCCCTGCTGCTTGTCAGGTCATCTGAATTTGCCCATACTATGTGTTGGGAGATCAGTTTTATAAAGCACATATGCAATCTGTTATATTAGACTTGAACAGAGAGGACTCAAGGTAGGAAAATCAAGGATTATTGCCCCAAAGTGTACCAAAAAAAAAAAGAATCTTAGAGAATTTAAACAATTTGCCAGGATTGCTCTTGTAGCTAGCTGATGGTCCGGATTGGCTTTAGACAAAAGGAAAAAAAAAATGTGAGAGTGATAGTTGGAAAGCTACAAAGGCAGATAAGCAAATTAAATAATGAATTTTAAAAATTTCATCTCTTTTAACTCTTTCTCTTTTGCCCTTTTCTTGGGTTAATGAAACCCTACAAACACATTTCCATATACAGTTTTATCCTCATTGCTTTAGGGACTTGGATTTGAATAGCCGTAGGAAATGCAGCTGACCCCTTCCCTCCTCCTGCGCTCTCCTGTTCTCATTTTGCTTTCTCAATACCGATTTAAAATATACAAGGATTTTGCTGCCCCCCTCCAAGATTTTGCATCTTTCTGCTTAATTAATTACCCCCAACCGAAAAATGACTGTTCTACATACTTGGAGATATATGGTAATCAAGCAACTAAATGCTCCTTTCGCTAATGACATGTTTTTTCAATATGTTCAAATGAGAGGCTCTTTGGAAATTATTCAGTTTCTTCTAAGTTGCAAAAGAAAATGAAAGGCAAATTATGGCTGTGTAAGCATGTGCTTGCTCAGATTCTGTTCCACTGAATTAATTTGCCATCCACAGAGCTATTGACAGCTAGCTCTTTCCTTGAGCCATTTCACTTACCAGATGGAAATGGTTAGAAATTTAATTTCCTTGAAGGGTCATTTAGGTTGGAGACCACATCTTTGTAATACAGAAGCCACATCGTTCACTGGAAAAACTAAGAGAACAATGGCTTCCATAATTGTTGCAACCGTGGGGAGAGGGAGTGTGAGAGTTAAAAGGAATTCAGGTCATCACTGATTTTTCAGATGAGGAGACCGAACGGGGTTGATCAAAATCATAGCTGAAACTAGGAACTAACAGTTTTAACACTTGACCTCCCTCTCCCTCCCTCGCATCCTGCTGCTACCAGTGTTCCTGATACCTGTGGTGGTTACTCAGTCATGTCTGACTCTTTGTGAGCCCATAGACTGTAGCTTACCAGGCAAGAATACTGGAGTGGGTTGCCATTTCCTCCTCCAGGGGATCTCCCCAACCCAAGGATCGAACCCCAGTCTCTTGCATTTCTTGCATTGGGAGGCAAATTCTTTACCACTGCAACACCTGGGAAGTCCAGTGTCTGTGGTAAATAAAAGGAAATTCGATGACTCAGAACATCAAACCAGCCCTCTGTGACAACCTAGAGGGGTGGGATGGAGTGTGAGGTGGCAGGGAGGTTAAAGAGAACGAGGACATGTGTATACCTATGGCTGATTCATGTTGATGTATAGCAGACACCAGCACAATTTTGTAAACCAATTATTCTTCAATTAAAAATAAATGAAAGAAAATGTAGCTTGGGGAGAGGCACTAGAACAGAGCAACAAAGCACACTTGCAATTTTCTACAAATTCCTTAATTACACAGCTTCATGCAATCACAGAAGCTGCCCCACTCACACATAGCCCAGCGCCCACACAGTCCAAGGGAGGTAATTCATCATTATCTTACACCACTCAGGGTGGGCAGTTCCAGGCAGAATGAAGAAGAGGGGCAAGAGTCAAGAGCAATACAGATGGAGCTGCTCTCCTCTGCTCTCCAGTCCCCATCCCTCCCATCAGCCCAGGCTGATCCCTTTTCATTTAAAAATCCAGACACATTGGATAGAAAGCTCTGCTTATCAAATCTGCTCTTAATAACCAATTTTTATCAAACTGTACTTGATGGAACCAACATATGTTTGTTCTTAGAATAAAGTACATCTACCGGTCCCACTGCTAAAATGACCCTGCCCCAAAGTGAATGGTGTTAAGAGTGGTCTTTAAAAGCCTTAGAACCAGAAAGAAAGGAGTTTAAATCCAAAATCTACCACTTCCTAGCTGCAGTGCCCTGCGTGAGTCATTTATTTATTCATCAATACCTTCCCAGAGGCTTCTCAGCGGTGGTAAAGAATCCACCTGACAATGCAGGAGACACAGGAGACACAGGTTCAGTCCTCGGGTGGGGAAGATCTGCTGGAGGAGGAAATGGCAACCTGCTCCAATATTCTTGCCTGGAAATTTCAGTTTTCCAGAGGAGCCTGGCAGCACACAGTGCACACACACACACACACATCTTACTGAGCACACTAGGCTATGGGAATTTCAGACTTCCCCTAGGAAGGGCGGCCGGAGCTGAGATCAAGACAGTGCATGTGTATGCTGGAGCTGAGATCAGGACAGTGCATGTGTGCCATGTCCTCAGGATCTAAGTCCCGTGTCTCTTAGGTCGTTGTCAAGAGACTTTACTTTTAAACCCCATGGACTGTAACCAAAGAAACAGACAGCAGGTAAGGAGGTTTGTCCTCATTCTAGGTGGCAGGCTCCTCTGTCCATGAGATTCTCCAGGCAAGAATACTGGAGTGGGTTGCCATGCCCTCCTCCAAGGGATCTTCCTGACCCAGGGATCAAACTTGCACCTCTTACGTCTCCTGCATTGGCAAGTGAGTTCTTCATCACTAGCACCACTTGGGAAGCCCAAAACGGGGATAGCAATATCTATATCATGATGTTGCTAGAAGCATTAGAGAAAGTTCCCAGAAAGTGACTGGTGTGCAGCCCTCTCCCACATGAACAGTACTTATTCTCATTGGCTGTTATTTCTTGATCTGATTGTAAATTCAGGGTATCAGATGTCTATTTATTTTCACTCTCTTCTTTGATCATTCTATCAAATTGGTGCTTTACTGATCTAATCACCTTAAATAATCTCTATTATGCCATCCTAGCAAAATAGGCAAAGTAGCAATTGCTCTCAAAAACTTAATATTGTAAATGGCACTGCTACAGTTTAGTTCATAATAACTTACTTTGCTCTTCAAGGGAAAATATTGATTGCAAATGCCATTCCCAATATCGGCCAAATGTTCCCATGCAAATGTATTCAGTAACCAGGGATGTGATAATGGGTCATTTAAGGGAAGCCAAAAAACACTGCTCCCAAATTCAAGGGAGAAAAAAATAACACGTACTCAGCACTTCAGAGTTCATAAAGTGCCATCACCCACACTGTATTAATGAAAACTCACACTGTTTGGGGGTGTGTTGGTGAGGAGGACAGTGAGTGCTTTAATGGTTATTTTTACAAGTGGGATTAACTTGGAAAAGTGCCTTGCTGTAGCCCACAAAACAAGGAAGTAGCAGAAGAGACTAAAACACAAGTCCTGTGGCTCCCCATTCTAAATATATCTATTGAAATCCCCCAATGGCCAATGTTAAGCCATTCAGTGGAAACAGTAAAAAAATCATGCACCCACTAAACAGAGAGGCCAGGCAAGACCACTGAACTTTCGTGGTGTCATTTGTCAGTTATACTGGAGAATGCTTTATGCACACTTCAGAAGAAGGTGTATTCTTCTGTATTTGGATGGAATATCCTGGAGATACCAATGAGATCCATCTCATCTAATGTATCATTTAAGACTTGTGTTTCCTTATTAATTTTCTCTTTTGATGATCTGTCCATTGGTGTGAGTGGGGTATTAAAGCCTCCTACTATTATTGTGTTACTGTCAATTTCTCCTTTTATGTCTGTTAGTGTTTGTCTTATGTATTGAGGTGCTCCTATGATGGGTGCATAGATATTTACAATTGTAATGTCTTCCTCTTGGATTGATCCCTTGATCTTTATATAGTGTCCTTCCTTATCTCTTGTAATCTTCTTTATTTTAAGGTCTATTTTGTCTGATATGATTGCTACTCCAGCTTTCTTTTGCCTCCCATTTGTATGGAATATATTTTTCCATCCTCTTACTTTCAGTCTACATGTGTCTTTAGGTCTGAAGTGGGTTTCTTGTAGACAGCATATATATGGGTCTTGTTTTTGTATCCATTCAGCCAATCTGTGTCTTTTGGTTGGAGCATTTAATCCATTTACATTTAAAGTAATTAGTGATATATATGTTTCTATTGACATTTTCTTAATTGTTTGGGGTTGATTTTGTAGATCTTTTTCCTTCTCTTGTATTTCTTGACTATATAAGTCCCTTTAACATTTGTTGTAAAGCTGGTTTGGTGGTACTGAATTCTCCTAACTTTTGCTTGTCTGAAAAACTTTTTATTTCTCCATCAGTTTTGAATGAGATCCTTGCCAGGTACAGTAATCTTGGTTGTAGATTTTTCCCTTTCAGTACTTTAAATATACCTTCCCATTCCCTTCTGGCCTGCAAGTTTCTGCTGAAAGATCAGCTGTTAAACGTATAGGGTTTCCCTTGTATGTTATTTGTTGTTTTTCCCTTGCTGCTTTTAATATTCTTTCCTTGTGTTTAGTCTTTGTTAGTTTGATTACTATGTGTTTTGGCATGTTTCTCCTTAAGCTTATCCTGTATGGGACTCTGTGTCTCTTGGATTGATTGACTATTTCCTTTTTCACGTTGGGGAAAATTTCAAGTATAATCTCTCCAAAAATTTTCTCATGCCCTTTCTTTTTCTCTTCTTTTTCTGGGACCCCTATAATTCAAATGTTGGTGCATTTGATATTGTCCCAAAGGTCCCTGAGACTATCCTCAGTTCTTTTCATTCTTTTTACTTTATTCTGCTCTTCAGAAGTTATTTCCACCATTTATCTTCCAGCTCATTCTTCTGCTTCAGACATTCTGCTATTGATTCCTTCCAAAGTATTTCTAATTTCAGTAATTGTGTTGTTTGTCTCTTTAGGTTTATTCTTTAATTGTTCTAGGTCTTTGTTAATTGATTCTTGCATTTTCTTCATTTTGTATTCAAGGTTTTTGATCATCTTTACTATCATTATGCTGAATTTTTTTTCAGGTAGTTTGCCTATTTCCTCATCATTTATTTGGACTTCTGTGCTTCTAATTTGTTCCTTCCTTTGTGTAGTATTTCTCTGCCTTTTCATTATTTTTTTTTTAACTTATTGTGTTTGAGGTCTCCTTTTCCCAGGCTTCAGGGTTGAATTCTTTCTTCTTTGGGTTTCTGCCCTGCTAAGGTTGGTCCAGTGGTTTGTGTAAGGTTGTACAGGCTGAGATTTGTGCTGAGTTTTTTTTGCTAATTTTTTTTTTTTTCCTCTGATGGGCAAAGCTGAGTGAGGTGGTAATCCTGTCTGCTGATGATTGGCTTGTGTTTTTGGTTTGTTTGTTGTTTAGATGAGACATCCTGCACAGGGTGCTACTGGTGGTTGGTTGATGCCGGGTCTTGTATTCAAGTGGTTTCCTTTGTGTGACTTCTCCCTGCTTGATACTCCCTAGGGTTAGTTCTCTGAAAGTCTAGGGTCTTGGAGTCAGTGCTCCCACTCCAAAGTCTCAGGGCTTGATCTCTGGTCAGGAATGAGGATGCCACAAGTGATTTGTTATGGCATTAAGTGAGATTAAAACAAATACCCAAAAATGAGAAACCAAAGATGAACCCCAGACAAAGGGCAGTTACAAAATCAGGCAAATAATAATTAAAATAATGGAATGTACACATATACATATACCCTCATAAGCAAAGTCAAAACAGTCCAATAAAATAAAGTACAGTAGATTGACCTGGTGAACAAAGGAAATCAAAAATTACATTTACCAGCTAAGAACAAAACTAGTGAAAGCAAAAACTGGAAAACAAAACTAAAGCAAGGTGCCAAGTGGGGAATAAACCAATGAAAACACAACTGCCAAGTATGTTGAGAGGAAAGGAAATAAAGAAAAGAAAGAAACAATAAATATGCAAAGTTAAGTAGAGGTAGATAAAGAAGATTATATACATTCAAGATTAACTGCAAGGGGAAAGGAACAGTAAGAAAGGCAAACAAAGGAATAAATATAGAAAATATATAACAGGTTTAAATTTTTTTAATTAAAATTATAAAAAAGATAAAAGAAAAAAAAAAAAAAGAAGGAAGAAAGAAAATGAAAGCTCCACAGAACTGAAAAATCCAATGTAGAGGCAGAGGTTTAAAACAACAATAAAAAGTGTGACTGAATATACACATATACATATACACCCATAAGCTAAATCGAAAGAGTCCAACAAAAATAAGGTACAATAGATTCACCTGGCAAACAAAGGAAACCAAAAATTATATCTACCAGTTAAGAACAAAGCTAACTAAAGCACAAATGGGAAAACAAAACTAAAGCAAGATGCCAATTGGGGAACAAACCAATGAAAATAAACTAAACAAATATGTTGAGAGGAAAGAAAAGAAAGAATAGATATGCAAAGTTAGATAGAGATAGATAAAGATGATTTGTATACATTAAAGATTAACTGCAAGGGGAAAAGAACAGTAGGAAAAGCAGACAAGGGAATAAATGTAGAAAAATTAATAATAGGTTTAAAAATCAAAAACTGAAGTTAAAAAAAGAGAAAAGAAAGAAAAAAAAAAAAAAAGGAAAACTCCACAGAATGGCAAAAGCCCAATGTAGAGGCAGAGGTTTATAACAACAATAAAAAAATGTGACTGAAAATAAAAAAAGCCCAAAAGCTTAATTAGATTTCATAATACCAATAAAATTGACAACTACAACAGAGAGGGTGGAAAGGGAAAAAAAGAAAAAATCCAAAGGAATCTATAGCAGTGAATAGTGAAGTCGCTCAGTCATGTCCGACTCTGCGATCCCATGGACTGTAGCCTACCAGGCTCCTCTGTCCATGGGATTTTCCAGGCAATAGTCCTGGATTGGATTGCCATTTCCTTCTCCAGGGGATCTTCCCAACCCAGGGATCGAACCCGGGTCTCCTGCATTGTAGGCAGATGCTTTACCATCTGAGCCACCCTATAGAACAAGTCAAAACATAAGAATAATAAATGTTTGAGTCACTGCTGTCAGAGTCCCTTCCCTGGCTAGGAGTCACACAGTCTGCCTCACCTCCCTAGGATGCCCTCCAACACTGTGCTGACCTCTGGACCTTCTGTGGGGGCAGCTCAGATTCTAATCTGATCCTACTCCTGTGTGTTCTTGCCACCAACGTCCACAGCTATCAGAGCTAGTGTGTCTTCTTTCGTGGGAGCTCTCAAGGGCCTTATATATAGTCCACAGACACAGAGTCTGCCTAGTTGATCGTATGGATTTAATCTGCATCTTGTACAGCTGGTGGGAAGGGTTTGGGTCTTCTTCCTTAGCCACATTGTCCCTGGGTTTCAATTGTGGTTTTACTTCTACCTCTACATGTGGGTCGTCCACTTGGGATTGCTTCTGAGGCTGCCCTGGAGGGCTTGGGCTTGCCCCTGGAAAGGCCAGGCCTGGAGGTGGTGCAGCTGCTTGGGTCACAGGGGTTCTGGCAGCACCAGGTACTCAGCTGGTGGCTAGGGTAGCAGGAAATATAGTGCTCTAGAAGGGTATGGCAACCAGTACTGGCCAATACGCTCCAGTATTCTTGCCTGGAGAAGCCCCCTCCCTGACAGAGAAGCCTGGCAGGCCACAGTCTACAGGGTCACAAAGCGTTGGACAGGACCGAAGTCCTGCACACAAAGATGCAAGATTTTTTTTTTTTTTTTTTTTTGCCTGTGGCAGCTCTGCCCCAGTGAGAATTGAGCATGAAGGTGGTGCAGCTGCTTGGCTTGCGGGGACCCTGGTGGCGCCAAGTGTTCAGGGACACAGACTGCCTCTGCAGCAGGAGTTATGGCCCTATCAGAGTCTTTTTTCGAGCCTCCTGTAGCTGGCAATCAGAAGGCCTTTTTGGTCAGTCTTTCTCTGTAGCTCCACCTGTTCAGGCACTTACAGGACTCCCTTGCCTGGGGTCCTTCTCTGTTGTTCAGCTTGTCAGGCACATAGAGGAGTCCTACTCTGTAAATCGGCATGTCAGGCACTTATAGGAGCACCCTGGCTGGGGTTCTACTCTGTAGTTCAGTGCATCAGGTGTTTGATGGGTCAGCCTGTCTACTGTTCAGCTGCTGACGCTGGTGTGGGAAGAGAGAGAGGCTGTGGTGATGGCTCCACCCCCATGCGTGACTCAGCAGTATCGCCTTGCTTCCATGGCTGCCCGGATTTCCTCCACAGGCATTTCCCATGATCTCCTCCCTTCCATCTCCTCGACCCATCTCTCCGAAGTCAACAGCAGCCCTCACACTGGGATTGCTCCACAATGCCTAAACTCCAGCTCCCAGCTGCTGCACCTTCCAGGGGACCTGAGTCCTTTCCAAGGAATGCATCACTGAGGCAAGGACTGTCTGATTTCTCATTCCATTTAGGCTGCCACAGATCAGCTGCTTCACTTTCAGCCTTAAATGTTTCTCCTCTGACTCAGACAGTTGCCCCGATGTGGGGATCGGACCCCTGCTTCAATTCCCCCACCCACCGAGGGCAGGTCCAGTCCCACTAACACTCCTGGTTTTCCCCCTAGTTCCTTCATCCTACCCAGTTTTTCGTGGGTCTGTATATTCTTTTCCGCTGGTCAGGGACTCCTGTCTGCTCTCAGCTGGTGTCCTGCATGCACTTCTGTGTCTGAAGGTGTGTTCCCGATGCATCCGTGGAGAGAGGTGTGCTCCATGTCCACCTCCTCCTCCACCCTCTTGTTCTCCTGTCAGTTATTTGTTCATTATAGTTGTGGTTGCCATTGAAAGACAACTAATGGTGAATTATTAGTCTACGCCAGATCATGTTCTGCTAAAAGTTCATGGTCTCATTGAATCTGTGAATCAATTCATGAGTGGTTTTGAAAATCAGAATTTGAAAAAGTATAGATGAGAAGGGAAACTTAGAAAGTGTAACTTCTTGCCTAGTTTTTAAACTCTGATCTCTTTCCAAAGCCACTGTACTAGGCTAACATGCTTCTGTGGGACCTATTACTATATTGCTATTGTTTAGTCACTAAGTCATATCCAACTTTTTATGACCCCTTAGACTACAGACTTTGCTACTCCATAGCCCCCCAGGCTCTTCTGTCCATGGGATTTCCCAGGCAAGAATACTGAAGTGGGTTGCCATTTCCTCTTCCAGGGGATCTTTCCAACCCAGGAATAGAACCCACATCTCCTGCATTGGCAGGGGGATTCTTTACCACTGAGCCACTTGGGAACCCCTATTTAGTGCATACCAGTTTCAAATACTACTAAAGCCAACATCCCAAGTGATTTCATGTTATCCTGGGTCATTTGGAAGCTCATGCAATGTCTTCTGTCATCCTAGCAGAAAGGCATTTACTCTAGTTCCAGCCACTCAATGAATAAACATACATGAGCCCTTACCTGGGCCAGCTACAGCTCTGGGTTCTCTGGGTTTTATATACAGAGGTTTATATCTCAAATTCTAATCCTGGATCTTCTCCTTACCAGCTGGAAAAGCTTGGGCAAGTTACTTAGTAGCTCAGATACTCAATTTAATAGTCTGTGAAGTGGGGATGATAATACTTAGTTCCCACATCAAAAGGTAAGTGGAATCTTATGCATAAAGCATTTAGCATGGTGCCTGGAACATGGCTGGTGCTCCACACTTATCAGTTATGGTTATCTTATATTTTGATGATCCTCCGGCTAGCAGAACAGATGTTAGTTTCATTTTATAGAAAGGAAACTGATTCCAAGGCATGATGTATTTTGTATAATCTCACACATCTTATAAATGGTAAAACAAAGATAAGAAACCAAGTTTTCTAAATACTACTAACAAATCTTTCTTATTAAAATCCCCTATAGCTCTCTAAGAAGGGTGGGCCTTGGTGTCTGAAACATTTTGAAAGTAGAAGCAGGACTGAGCCAGATTGCACTTATCATGAACGGTTTCGAGATTAAGAGAGGTGGATGATTCAGAAGTGGGAAGAAAAGACAAGGAACAAAGGTGTGGAAGGGAAGGTCCGAGAAAAGGGAGAAGTCATAAGACTGAAGGGCTGGGGGAAAAGAATATGTTCAAAAGGTTTCGAGGAATTTGCTCCAGTGCGTACAAAGTAAACTTCTCTTCTGTCTTCAAAATCGTCATGAAAATCTAGACTACCACTAGGGAGCACTAGTGGTAAAGAACCCCCTGCCAATGCAGGAGACAGATGCAGGTTCAATCCCTGGGTCGGGAATATCCTCTGGAGGAGGGCCTGGCAGCCCACTCCAGTATTCTTGCCTGGAGAATCCCCATGGATAGAGAAGCCTGGCAGGCTACAGTCCATAGGGTTGCAAAGAGTCAAATGTAACTGAAGCAACTCAGCAAGCATGGGATTCCCTGGTGGTCCAGTGGTTCCACTCAGTGCTTTCATTCACAGGGCCTGGGTTCAATCCCTGCTTGGGGAACTAAGAGCCCACAAGCCGTACAGTGTGTTCAAAAAATTAATTAATTAATTGAATACAAGGTCTTGTTTGAGTCTAGAGATGTACAGAGGAGCTTATCCCCATCTAAAGGTGGTGGAGAGTGGTAGCAAATGCACAGAAGGACAGCCCCCGCCAAGGCTTTCTCATGGACAAGCAATGGGCCCAGGCTATGTGTTGTGTAAGAAAACGAAAGGTGTGAAATCAGATGGTATTTATCAGGTGAAGGCAAAAACAGGGAAGAAGCGGGAGGAAACAACCCAGTTCTGCACAGTCTGAGAAAACATAACCAAAGCTTTAGCTTCTACCACCCCACTTTTAGTCTAGCCAGTGGGGGCCCAGATCATTCATTCAGAAAGCCACCCATCCTGCCACAAAGCCTGTGGGAGGCTCTTAACATGTGAATACTCTCCAACATCCCTGAAGGAATATGCTTGATTTAGGAAAGAGAGGGAGTGAAACTGGAGAAATGTCATTATTGCTCGCATTTTGCTTTTTCACCATGATAAATACAGACATACCAGGAGTTTGGGCTTCCCTAGTAGCTCAGTCAGTAAAGAAACTGCCTGCAATGCAGTAGACCTGGCTTCAATCCCTGGGTCAGGAAGATCCCCTGGAGAAGGAAATGGCAACCCACTCCAGCATTCTTACCTGGAGAATTTCATGGAGAGAGGAGCCTGGTGGGCTGCAGTCCATGGGGACACAAGAGTCGGACATAACTTAGTGACTAAACCACCACCAGAAATTTCCTTAGAGCACTCTGAAAAATCATGAAATCCCCTGAACTCTGCCCTTCGTCTCTGCCAAAAAAAAGATGTGATTGATAAAGAACAGAATCTGTATTGGCCACATGTTCACTGAAGTTCAAATACTCAGACTGTTATGGTTTAAAATCATATTTGTTTTTATATCTCTTGACCTGGATATAATAATAATTGCTGTAATAATTACATCTCTTGATAGTAGGTATCAAGAGAGCTGGAAAATAGACACAAGAGCATGGAGGAAGGCAGAGGGAGTCAGGGAATAAAAGTAGGCTGAGAAAGTTGATCTCTCCTTAAGGACTGAACAAATACATCACTATCTTGTTTCATTTGGAAGAAGGCAGTCTCCTGGGTGCTCCGTTCACCCCCCTTCCCTCTTCATGCCTCCCTCACTCCCATTCAAAGTGAACTAAATAAGAGACCAGTGGGATGGGAGAAAGATAATGGCATTTGGTATCAAACAATCCAAGTGTGAGTCCCAACTTCCAGCATTGATTGGCTGTGCGATTCTAAATGGAATGACATATCCTTTTTGGCTTTGTTTCTTCTCATGTGTGAAACAAGGCTTTGTCAAGGAGATAAAGCAAGTACTCAGTACATTTCTATGAATACTTATTAAAATTTAATGGCCAAAAATTAATTGAAGACTTTAATATAATACCTAAAACTATGAAACTCCTAGAAGAAAACATAGAGGGAAAGCTTCATGACATTGGACTTGGCAATGATTCCTTGGACATGACACCGAAAGTACAGACAACAAAAGCAAAATTAGACAAATAATTTGGGACATCAAGATAAAAGAAAAGGAATCCATCAACAGAGTGAAAAGCCAATTGATGGAATCAAAAAAAAAGATTTTCAAAGCACATATTATATCTGATCAAGAATTACTATCAAAAATTATTAACTCGGTAATATAAAAACAAATAATCTGATTTGAAAGGGGGACAAGAGACTTGAATAGACATTCCTCCTTAAAAAGACTTGACTTTAAATCGCTCAACTAAATGCATCAGGTTACCATTTTCCCTTTCGCCCAGCTCCTCCATCACCACTCGACACTCACGTGTCTGTTTGTCTTCTGAGTTAAGCCATTCCACCCACTGACCTGACTGCACTCACAAGCCTAGCCAGCCTGTGATGGCTAGTGCAGAGGCAAGTGAGAAAAGTCTGAGTCAGGAATTCAGGGAGGCCCCCATCTGCCCACAGATCTCAGCGGCTTGTTGGAAAGATGGTCTGAATAGGCATGCATGTCCCACCTCGCTCATGCTAAAGTTTTACTCTTTGTGAGTGTTTCACCTCCTCATGACTGATGCGAATTAGCATGCATGCACACACCTCCAAATAGGACCTGGAGAATACTGCTATGAAGCAGAAGGTTTCTTGGTGAAGTTTGCATTTACTCTGGTTGATATGCATGTATTTGCCAAGAACACACAGGTAAACATGATGGTGGAATTTCAATAGACTACACAGTGGTGAGGGCTTCCCAGCTGGCTCAGTGGTAAAGAATCTGTCTGCCAATGCAAGAGACGCCGGCACAATCCCTGTGTCGGGAAGATCTCCTAGAGAAGGAAATGGCAACTCACTCTGGTATTCTTGCCTGGAAAACCCCATGGATGGAGGAGCCTGGCGGGCTACAGCCCAAGGAGCCAAAAAGAGTAGGACACAGCTGAAGCAACTGAACACGCACAGCAGTGTGAGCAAACTGTGGTCCATGGGTGAACTGATTCCCACTGCCTGTTTTTGGAAGGCCTGCGAACCAACAAGGGATTTTACACTTTTAAATGACTGAAAAAACTCAAAAGAATAGCATTTTATGATATGAGAAAATTACATGAAATTATGTGAAAATTATATAAAATGCAAATTTATCATCCCTAAGTAAAGTTTGATTGGAGCATATCCACATGCCATTATTTTCATATTGGCTGTGGCTGCTTTCCCACTACAACAGCAGACTTGAGTATTTGCAACAGAGACCATATGGCCAGCAAAGCCCAAAATATTTACGATCTACCCCATTATAGAAAGCGTTTGTTGACCCCTGAGCTCCAGGACGTTACTGCTCAAAGGGTACAGATCCATTGATCCCCACAATGCAGGTGACCTCTAAACTCCCTTTCATTCCACCCTGACCTATTCCACTGGCTATGAACTTATTGCTTTCATTCTTGCCCTTTTTTAAAACACACTTTTCATCACTTTCCCCATGCCATCTCCCAGTTTGAAAGCCATCTATAGGGGCTTTCCTGGTGGTCCAGTTGTTGGAACCTCACCTTCCAATGCAGAGGGTTTGGGTTCATTCCCTGGCCGGGGAGCTAAGCTCAACATGCCTCATAGCCAAAATAAATAAATAAATAAAACAGAAAAAAATATTGTAACAAATTCAATGAGGGCTTTATCAATGGTCCACATTAAAAAAAAGAAAACTCTTTAAAGAAAGCAAAGCAAAACAAAAGCCATCTTTATATTTTTACAATCAGGAGAAAGAATCTTCCTCTATGCCAATGGTTCTCTACCATTTAAAGGACAAATTCCAAGGGTTGTCATGCACATTTAAAGCCATTTCAATCTAGCCTCAGTCTCCCCATCACTTCTGGAATAAGCATCCAAATTTCCCTCTCCGACTTAATGCCTTTCACTTTCATCTACCTAACCTATATTGCCTTCAAACTCAGTTCTAAATCACCACTCCCTTTTTCCTCAGATCCTCAACCAGAAGGCTGATTTATTCAACAGTTGTTCTCCCAAAACACACACTTTTTATCAACTTCTGTAGTGAAACATACCATGTATGTGTTAGTTGCTCAGTCATGTCCAACTCTTTGCGACCCCAGGGACTGTAGCCCACCAGGCTCCTCTGTCCATGGGATTCTCCAGGCAAGAATACTGGAGTGGGTAGCCATTTCCTTCTCCAGGGGATCTTCCTAAACCAGGAATCAAACTCGGGGCTCCTGCATTGCAGGCAGATTCTTTACCATTTGAGCCACCAGGGAAGCTGAAACATACCATAGTACCTTGAAATGATAAATGTGTGTCTGTCTGTCTATATATATATATGTATAGCCTGACCCACATGAGGAGCAACCCCACACCCGAGGCCAGGGGTAGTGGCCAGGAGGACCAACCCCATGCCATGGCTGTGCGGGCACAGAAGGGCCTAGAAGAGCTATCCCATGTTGAAGGTCAGGAAGGGCAGCGGTGAGGAGATACCTTCGGTCCAAGGTAAGGAGCATTGGCTGTGCTTTGCTGGAGCAGCCATGAAGAGATACCCCACGCCCAAGGTAAGAGAAACCCAAGTAAGATGGTAGGTGTTGCAAGAGGGCATCAGAGGGCAGACACACTGAAACCATACTCACAGAAAACTAGTCAATCTAATCACACTAGGACCACAGCCTTGTCTAACTCAGTGAAACTAAGCCATGCCCGTGGGGCAACCCAAGATGGGCGGGTCATGGTGGAGAGATATGACAGAATGTGGTCCACTGGAGAAGGGAATGGCAAACCACTTCAGTATTCTTGCCTTGAGAACCCCATGAACAGTATGAAAAGGCAAAATAATAGGATACTGAAAGAGAAACTCCCCAGGTCAGTAGGTGCCCAATATGTTACTGGAGATCAGTGGAGAAATAACTCCAGAAAGAATAAAGGGATGGAGCCAAAGCAAAAAGAATACCCAGCTGTGGATGTGACTGGTGATAGAAGCAAGGTCCGATGCTGTAAAGAGCAATATTGCATAGGAACCTGGACCATAGGAACATGGACCATGGTCAGGTCCATGAATCAAGGCAAATTGGAAGTGGTCAAACCAGAGATGGCAAGAGTGAATGTCGACATTCTAGGAATCAGTGAACTGAAATGGACTGGAATGGGTGAATTTAACTCAGATGACCATTATATCTACTACTGCGGGCAGGAATCCCTCAGAAGAAATGGAATAGCCATCATGGTCAACAAAAGAGTCCGAAATGCAGTACTTGGATGCAATCTCAAAAACGACAGAATGATCTCTGTTCGTTTCCAAGGCAAACCATTCAATATCACAGTAATCTAAGTCTATGCCCCAACCAGTAACGCTGAAGAAGCTGAAGTTGAACGGTTCTATGAAAACCTAGAAGACCTTTTAGAACTAACACCCCAAAAAAGATGTCCTTTTCATTATAGGGGACTAGAATGCAAAAGTAGGAAGTCAAGAAACACCTGGAGTAACAGGCAAATCTGGTCTTGGAATACGCAATGAAGCAGGGCAAAGACTAATAGAGTTTTGCCAAGAAAATGCACTGGTCATAACAAACACCCTCTTCCAACAACACAGGAGAAGACTCTATACATGGACATCACCAGATGGTCAACACTGAAATCAGATTGATTATATTCTTTGCAGCCAAAGATGGAGAAGCTCTATACAGTCAGCAGAAACAAGACCAGGAGCTGACTGTGGCTCAGACCATGAACTCCTTATTGCCAAATTCAGACTTAAATTGAAGAAAGTAGGGAAAACCACTAGACCATTCAGGTATGACCTAAATCAAATCCCTTATGATTATCCAGTGGAAGTGAGAAATAGATTTAAGGGCCTAGATCTGATAGACAGAGTGCCTGATGAACTGTGGAATGAGGTTGGTGACACTGTACAGGACACAGGGATCAAGACCATCCCCATGGAAAAGAAATGCAAAAAAGCAAAATGGCTGTCTGGGGAGGCCTTACAAATAGCTGTGAAAAGAAAAGAAGCGAAAAGCAAAGGAGAAAAGGAAAGATATAAACATCTGAATGCAGAGTTCCAAAGAATAGCAAGAAGAGATAAGAAAGACTTCTTCAGCGATCAATGCAAAGAAATAGAAGAAAACAGCAGAATGGGAAAGACTAGAGATCTCTTCAAGAAAATCAGAGATACCAAAGGAACATTTCATGCAAAGATGGGCTCAATAAAGGACAGAAATGGTATGGACCTAACAGAAGCAGAAGATATTAAGAAGAGATGGCAAGAATACACAGAAGAACTGTATAAAAAAGATCTTCCCGACCCAGATAATCACGATGGTGTGATCACTGACCTAGAGCCAGACATCCTGGAATGTGAAGTCAAGTGGGCCTTAGAAAGCATCACTACAAACAAAGCTAGTGGAGGTGACAGAATTCCAGTTGAGCTATTCCAAATCCTGAAAGATGATGCTGTGAAAGTGCTGCACTCAATATGCCAGCAAATTTGGAAAACTCAGAGGTGGCCACAGGACTGGAAAAGGTCAGTTTTCATTCCAATCCCAAAGAAAGGCAATGCCAAAGAATGCTCAAATTACCGTACAATTGCACTCATCTCACATGCTAGTAAAGTCATGCTCAAAATTCTCCAAGCCAGGAGTCAACAATATGTGAACCGTGAACTTCCTGATGTTCAAGCTGGTTTTAGAAAAGGCAGAGGAACCAGAGATCAAATTGCCAACATCCGCTGGATCATGGAAAAAGCAAGAGAGTTCCAGAAAAACATCTATTTCTGCTTTATTGACTATGCCAAAGCCTTTGACTGTGTGGATCACAATAAACTGTGGAAAATTCTGAAAGAGATGGGAATACCAGACCACCTGATCTGCCTCTTGAGAAATCTGTATGCAGGTCGGGAAGCAACAGTTAGAACAGGACATGGAACAACAGACTGGTTCCAAATAGGAAAAGGAGTATGTCAAGGATGTATATTGTCACCCTGTTTGTTTAACTTATATACAGAGTATATCATGAGAAACGCTGGACTGGAAGAAACACAAGCTGGAATCAAGATTGCTGGGAGAAATATCAATAACCTGAGATATGCAGGTGATACCACCCTTATGGCAGAAAGTGAAGAGGAACTAAAAAGCCTCTTGATGAAGGTGAAAGTGGAGAGTGAAAAAGTTGGCTTAAAGCTCAACATTCAGAAAACGAAGATCATGGCATCCGGTCCCATGGGCTCCAAAATCACTGCAGATGGTGACTGCAGCCATGAAATTAAAAGATGCTTACTCCTTGGAAGGAAAGTTATGACCAACCTAGATAGCATATTCAAAAGCAGAGACATTACTTTGCCAACAAAGGTTCGTCTAGTCAACGCTATGGTTTTTCCTGTAGTCATGTATGGATGTGAGAGTTGGACTGTGAAGAAGGCTGAGCGCCGAAGAATTGATGCTTTTGAACTGTAGTGTTGGAGAAGACTCTTGAGAGTCCCTTGGACTGCAAGGAGATCCCACCAGTCCATTCTGAAGGAGATCAGCCCTGGGATTTCTTTGGAAGGAATGATGCTAAAGCTGAAACTCCAGTACTTTGGCCCCCTCATGCGAAGAGTTGACTCATTGGAAAAGACTCTGATGCTGGGAGGGATTGGGGGCAGGAGGAGAAGAGGACGACAGAGGATGAGATGGCTGGATGGCATCACTGACTCGATGGACATGAGTCTGAGTGAACTCCAGGAGTTGGTGATGGACAGGGAGGCCTAGCGTGCTGCGATTCATGGGGTCGCAAAGAGTCGGACATGACTGAGCGACTGATCTGATCTAATCTGATAGCCTGACCCACCATATCTACCAGACAGTGAGCTACAAACCACATTTTCTTCATCTTTATGACTGCAGCACATGGCATACAGAAAGAACATAATGTTTATAGAATTTAATAAAAAGAATAGTAGTTGATTCCTTTTATTTTCTTCTTTCATTTCAGTAATTTAGAACAATTCTTATAAATAAACATTGTCATGGGGAGAATGGATGCATGTATATGTATGGCTGAGTTGCTTTGCTGTCCACATGAAACCATCATAACATTGTTAATCGCTACACCTCAATACAAAATAAAAAAAAAATTTTTTTTAATCTTTAAATGGTAAAAATAGCCAGAGACTTAAGAGGTCTCTACAGGCTTATCCTAAGTAGCTCTGTGACATGAGATAAGCCACTTAAATTTTCTGAGATGCAAATTTCTCACGTGAGAGAAGATAAAGATGAGACCTAACTGGTTGACTTTATCTACCTCATGCGAGAGGATGATAATCAATCATAAAAATAACAACCAGCATGAATTCACATTTCTTAAAAAACTGCTAGTTCAAAAAGTACTCTCATAAATGGAGATCTTTTATTCTGGTTTAAAAAAACAAAAATGAAGCCCAACTAACATAATGTCAGTAAAAGCTCTTTATAAATTGTGAAGTACACATGTGAAATAATATGGCTTTTAGTTTCTATGATAATAACCACCTGGCATAGCTCAAAAGATCACAGCCTAGCCTGGCAGATCAGGAGGCTGTTTGGAGGGCTCATCGTACAATGCAGAGGAGTAGGTAATTTTATTTTTCACGGTAATGATATGCCTTCTGGCTTCCTCCACTTCAGCTTCCTCGTGAGGAAATAGAACACCTTACAAGCGCGTGGAAGTTAGAGTCACAAGAAGCTTGACATCCATTTTCTCTTTTAATCCTCAAGACTGCCTTCACTTTACAAATCACAACTTTGCAAATCAGATATCCATTCTTCAGAGCCGAAGTGACTAACCTCAGACCTTCCAGCAAGTGACAGAGAGCTGGAATTCGAACCATGGTCCTCAGACTGTGAGTCTTTCATCCTGCCATCATGCCAAAAGCTTATCACGTTAGAGCACATGAGATCATCTATGCTAACAGCTTTAGAGTTTAAGAAACTGAGACTAAGAGATTACAAATGATCTAAGATCATATTATTAGGGAGAAATTCAGGAATCCAGCCAGGACACTTACCCCCAGTCCCTGAATGTGTGCACACGTGCTCAGTCACTCAGTCGTGTCCAACTCTTTGTGACCCTGTGGACCATAGCCCGTCAGGCTCCTCTGTCTATGGGATTCTCCAGGCAAGAATACTGGAGTGGGTTGCCATTTCCTACTCCAGGGGATCTTCCTGACCCAGGGATCAAACCCAAGTCTCCTACTTGGCAAGCGAATTTTTTACCACTGAATAGTTATATTTTATCTTCTGTGGTAACCAGTCTCAGAAATGACCTCCGGTGACCCCTGTCTCCTGGTAATCACACTCTTGTATCATCTTCTCCCAGACTGAAGAAGGCCGACTTGTATAACCAATGGGATATTGTGAAAACGACAATGTGAGACTGGGTCATAAAGGCCTCTGTGGCTTCTTTCTTGCTCTCGTGGACCATTTGCTCTGGGGAGAGCCAGCCACAGTGTTGTGAGGATAGCCAAGGGCCCTTTGGAGAGGTCCACACACAAGCAAACAGAAACATGCTGCTTGTGTTTAGAAATGGATCCTCCAGCCCCTTCAAGCCTTTAAATACCTCCTCCAGAGGGTCTTCCTGACCCAGGGATCGAACCCTCATCTCCTATATCTCCTGCATTGACCGGCAGGTTCCTAACCACTAGCAGCACCAGAGAAGTTCCCTTAGATGACTGCAGCCCCTGCCAATATCCTGACTAAAACCTCACGAAAGACCCAGAGTTACGACCCCCTGGCCACATTGCTGCTGAACTCCTGACATACAGAAGCTGTGTAAACAATTAACGTTTATTGCTATTTAAATCATTTCGCCTTAAGGTAATTTGTCATGCAACAATAAATAACTAATATACTTCCCATTGTGAGCAGTCACTTCAAGGTTTGTGTGCATTCACTTCTCTCCTCCTGCATTCCAAGCTTCTCTTCCTAAAATGTAGTCATAAATCCACTTTTCAGTAGTTCCCCGACACTCACTTTCAGAGACATCAATCACATGAGAGAAGTTCCTTGGATAATCTGATTTCTCCGTGGCCTTCACCCGGCTGCCCCAGAGGTTTTCTGTCTTGTCCCCAAGCAATTTCCTCACGGTATACTCGCCTCTGAAGCCCGAGATAAGGTTGAGGAGGCAGTGTGAATGTCACATACTCTATATGTCCTCTGCTCTCTGAGGAACGCATGATAAGATCTGAGATGCATCTGGTTGAAAATTGGATCCTGAAATGATAAGATCATGGCCCTTAAATACATGTTTGTTTCTTTGGTCCGGATACCATGTTTCTCTCTTCTTTAAATACTTCTGCCATCCTCCTGTCCTTTATGATTGATCAGCCTTATTACTGAGAAACCAAAACCATAGAAACTAGCTGTCAACAATAAGCATGTTCATCCTTTAAATATATATATATATATATTTACAAATCAGAGCCCCTTCTTTTTTCAAAGCCAATAAACTGTGAAATCTCTAGCCCCCACTCCCACCCTCCATCAGAGACTTGAGTGTTTATGCAGCTTTCTTGAGAAAAGGAAATAAGTGAGAATCCTGACCTCATCCCATCTCTGCCCTAGGAAAACCTAAGCTACTTGTCAAGACAAAGGGAGCAAGATGCTGGCCTAGAAGGAGATTGGTTTTTCTTCATCCTTGCTATACGGCTAGGAGCAAATGCCATCAGGTCCTTACAGTGGGGGTGAGAGTGAAGCAGAGCCAGCAACACCTTCCAGAAGTGTTTAATATTATAAGGAGGAATAAACTAGTTAATTGCAAGGGCTTCCCAGACTTTTAAGGGTATATAAATTACATAGGGATTTTGGTAAAAAATAGATTGGGCTACCCACTCCAGTATTCTTGCCTGGGAAATCCCACAGACAGAGGAGCCTGACAGGCTTCAGTCCATGGGGTTGCAAAGAGTAGAACACGACTGAGCAACTAACATTTTCACTTTCAGATTGTAAATCAAGAGGCTGGAGAGTGGACCGAGGTTCTACATTTCAGCAAGCTGCCAGCTTCTGGTGTAAGGACCATCTTTTGAGTAATGAGGATAGAAATGCATTGTAACTCTTAGCAATTATGATTGTAGTTATTCATATTCTCTCCGTAGCAAGAGTAGCAGTGTTGGTGAGTGGCAGAGTTGAGATGTAAATCAACCCCCATATCCTCTGAAAAGGAGTAGGATATGCTTGGAGCAGTGCTAGGCGACAGTTTCATACGATAATTATGCCAGTGGTCTACCAAGCCGGCAGCTTTCCTTGGGACAATTCAGCCCTGATATCTTAAAGACTCCAGAGAATAATTCCAGCAGAGGAGCTAGGAATTCATTAGCGCTTCCATCACATTATCTCATGCTGAAGACTTTCTGGGTTGCCCAGAAAACATCTGTCAGCAAAGACAGATTCTATCAAAAATGAAAATTGAGGCTTAATTCAGCCTGGGGAGGAAACTGATTAAACAGAAGATGGGAGATTAACCCCCTGGGCTATAGCTCAGGGGTAAGCAGGGGCTGGCTGTTCTATGTTCATTAGAATCAATTAAGCACTGTCCTCCCCAGGAATCAGGAAGAGAAATCTCTCTCCCAGGCCTGAATTAGCCCAGAGACAGGCACACAGATCTTCACTCTTAGGATTTCTCAGTGGAGGTTGAGCCTGAATAAGCAGATATTTGGATTTACAGGGGTGTGACAAGGCTCCTGAGACAAACTTGGCTTTTGAGGCAAGAATGCCTGGCATTTTTATATTGTTTTATCTTAAATATGCCAGTAGTCATGGGGAAAGGAAGCAGGATTAAATTCTGAGAAAGGATGAAGCGGGCAGTCCTCACATTCTAATATGTTGGCATCAAACCCTGAGAGTTAGTTACAGATGCACCAACAACTAGTTATGAAATGTCAAGCACTAGCAACGAACTTAATCACAGAGAGTTTAAAATTTGACTAATAAAGGCTAATAATAGCTACTCCACTGTCTCAGAGTTTGCTGATAAGTGCATTATCACAATCAGTCTTTCCTGCAGTCTTATGGAGGATGGATCTGTGACCCCTATTTTACCAAGAACTGGAATGAAGTTACTTGCCGGCTTCCAAAGACCCTGATGCTGGGAAAGATTGAGGGAAGGAGGAGAAGCAGGCAACAGAGGATGAGATGGTTGGTATCACCGACTCAAAGGACATGAGTTTGAGCAAACTCTGGGAGACAGTGAAGGACAGGGAAGCCTGATGTGCTGCAGTCCATGGGGTCGCAAAGAGTCAGACACAACTTAGCAACTGAATAAAAAAACAAGGGCAATGCTACAAACATATTTATCTTTTTAAAGCAATTGAATCTTTTGATGGAGACAAGAGATTGAGCATGAATCAGAATACAGCATTTGAGAGAGCATGGAAAAGAAAAGAGAATGGAAGGATCGTGTCATTACTGACCAAGATAGAGGCAGGATCATCCAACCTTTGTAGTTATGCAACGCATTCTATAGAACACTTGTGAGCTTTATTTGTGGAAGCGTGTTGGAAGTTCAGGTTTGTCATAGGGGCTTCCCTGGTGGCTCAGAAGGTAAAGAATCCACATGCAAGGCAAGAGACCTGGGTTTAATCCCTGGGTTGGGAAGATCCCCTGGAGAAGGGAATGGCTATCCACTCCAGCATTCTTGCCTAGAGAATTCCATAGACAGAGGAGCCTGGCAGGTTATGGTCAATAGCGTTGCAGAGTCAACATGACTGAGCAACTAACACTATAGTTTCTTAATAATGTGTCTCTCCTGCCTCCAGCTAGAGCAGCACTCATTTGAAGATGATCTGAATGAATTCTTGCTAGGCTTGGCATCACAAAGCCTACAATCATTGACATTTGCACTAGTGTGGTCTGGGAACTCAGGGTTAGCAATTAAACCTTTCTGACCCTGTATCCTCATCTGTAAAATGGGCAGGCAGGCTTCAGTAGTTGTGGCACATGGGCTCGGGATCAAATCCATGTCCTCTGCATCGGCGTGTAGAGGGTACTCTACAATACGGTTGGAAAAGCAAACAAAATAAGATTCATGAAAATTACTTGAGCATCCTGCACGAGTGTTAGTTATTATCCCTGGAGGAAAACCACTCTCCTCTCTTCCCCAGTGAAATGCCCGGCCTTAAGCAGGTGTATTCCTAGTTCCTAGTTCTCTCTCAAAGGAATGGCAAAGGATACATGAATCATCAGGCAATACAGCATGCCTTTGCTTTCCTCATAGTCATCTTTCCTTCTTCTCCTCTTTCTACTGGCAACATGGCCTTCTAAAGACTGACAGTGATGCTGAGTGATTGGCTCACTTCTTCATGACCAGCCGGAAGTACTCTTTCAGAAATGGAAACACGCCTCCTTCCAAGATCCACACTGAAGGAGAGAAGTTGGGTACAAAGATAATAGAAAAAACAAAATCACAGGCAGGACTTCCCTGGTGGTGGTTCAGGGATTAAGAATCCACCTGCCAATGCAAGGGATATGGATTCGATCCCTGGTCCAGGAAGATTCCACATGCCCTGGAGCAACTCATCCTGTGTGCCACAACTACTGAGCCTGCCTGCTCTGGAGCCCATGAGCGGCAGCTACTGAGCCCGTGTGCAGCAGCTACTGAAGCCTGTCTGCCTAGACCCCGTGCTCCACAACAAGAGAAGCCGTCACAGTGAGCCCGGGCACTGCAACTAGAGTTTCCCCCACTCACCACAAGTAGAGAAAGCCTGCACACCGCAATGAAGACCCAGAGCAGCCAAAAATACACGAGCATTTTTTAAAGAATTTTTTTTAAAAATCAGAGGCAAACTGTCCAGTTATATCTGACCTTAGGTCATGTACATGCCCTCCAAAATCTCAGGGGCAAACACAGCACGCCTGAGCACGTGCACACAGGCTAGGCATCCTCAGTGTGAAAGGATGCCCCCCCATCCCATCTCACACCCCCTGTCAAAGCAAGGTCTCCAGCAACTGTCAGTGACAGTGGGAGGACCAAGGCTGGGACAGAAGCCCAGGTGAGGTCATTAACCAATAGTCATGGAACCAAAGCCTCATTGACAAAGCCAAAGCAAGGTTAGGAATGGGCTGAAGTCTTCTCAGTACAAGAGCAGGACTTCCTAAACTGTGACGCTGCCCCCAGTGCTCACGGGGTCTTGCCTCTCAGAGGACTGACCCAATATCAGCATTCCTGGACATGCTCAGGCAAAGTCTGTAAGGATAGGAAGCTTCACTTCCTGGATGACTTCTCCAATACCTTCCAACATCTGTCTTATTTCCACAGAAGACTTAGGAAGGAGGAACAGGATATCACACAGTACCCCTTATATGTGAAATCTAAATAGAAATTATACAAATGGACTGACTTACAAAACAGGAAGAGACTCACAGACAGAGAATGAACCTACGGCTGCCAGGGGACGGTTGCGGGAAGGGATAGTTAGGAGTTTGGGAAGGACAGGTACACACTGCTGTATTTAAAATGGGTAACCAACAAGGACATACTGAACTGCACAGGGAATTCTGCTCAATGTCATGTGGCAGCCTGGAAGGGAGAGGAGTTTGGGGGAGAATGGATACGTGTATATCCACCTGGTTTGTGTTCTCTTCTGTTAGTAATTTTTAAAATGTCTTGCCTTATTCCTATTTCCTCTTCTAGTTTCTGATTTTATTTTTTCTTTCTGTTCGTCTCAATTCTTATACTTTTTAGTGGGGGGGAACTGAGTTGTGCTAATAATCTGAAAAAAAAGAAGTTCAATATTTTGAAAAACCTCAAAGACACAGACTTTGGAATGCTAAATCCTTATCCCGGGAGCTTCTTTGAAGAACATGCCAAAGCTCTTGTCGTCTTCTGCCAATAATTTTGATTTGAAGCCATGCATTAACCTACCACTCATTTCCTTGCCAAGGAATTATGAGGGTGTCTCGAATACATTAACCTTACATATCCTAGGATTCTGCCATGGATTGGACAGCCTCTAGCTCCACACCTTCCAAAAGCACAATATTCAGAAGGAAATGTACAGTTTGACTCTTCCCAGACTTTTTCAGAGATTCAAAAGCCCCAGTTGCCTTTTTATTTTGTCTACCACCATGTTGAAATACAAGGATCAACTCTGGGGCTGAAAAATATGTGAATATAGTTAGAAATCCCTTAGGGGAAAAAATGGAAGTAAAGGATTAACCAAGGAGAGCCATTACATAAAGGATTAATTCTCTCTTCTGAGTGGTCCCACATGAAGTCTTTCTGCCCACTCCCAGCTCCCCTGCAAGCCATCCTCAATCAAAGCAGATGTCTGTACAGGGAGAAGAATGTCTGTTTTAAAAAAAGCTTTTTTTTTTTTTTAATGTGAACCATTTTTTAAGTCTTTATTGAGTTTTTTTACAGCATTGGTTCTGTTTTATATTTAGGGTTTTTTTGCCCTGAGGCATGTGGGTCTTAGCTCCCAACCAGGGATCGAATCTGAACACTTGGCACTGGAAGGAGAAGTCTTAACCACTGGACCACCAGGAAGGTCTCAAGAATGTCTCTGTTTTTTAATCCCTGAAATTCAAATTCTTGACCTGAAATTATGAATCCTAGTTAATGATAGGCAAGACCTTGGATTGTAGGGGCCTATGAAGCAGAGTTTGGAAAACAGATCAACAGAATGGATTTGCCAGTGGCTTTGGTTATATGTCCAGCATAATTTTTAAACACAGTAAGTTAGGTCTATCGTTTTTTGCACGCCGCCAACTGAGTAGCACCTTACATTGTGCCTTACTGGGGATTTTCCTATAATCAGAGCCTGAGTGAGGAGTTCAGAACATGATGTCTGAATACGTAAGTGAGGGAATGGAGACAGTGAGACAGGGAGGGGGACAGAGAGGCTGCATTTTCAGTCACTGCAAAGCAGCAAGGCCGGACTCAAAGCGAGCTCTGGAGGGTGTACGAAACACGCCACAGCAGTGCGCTTGCACACTGACCCACTGCCTCCCCTTGTCCCTTGCACAGGGCTGCCCCAAGGGATGTAACTGCTCCCAGCCCCACTTCTTGCTGCTATTATGCAGACTGAGCCAGCTCACTTGCGGCAAAAAGTGGAAAGAGGCTCAGCGCATTGGAAGTGGGATGTAGACCCCGCCGACGGAACTGGATACATACCTACTCAACTGAGCCGCAGCAGAAGTCAGACGTGGATGGCCAGGATGTGACCAGTAATGCAAAAGAGTCTGCAACACGTAGATGCATATCATAACCCCTGTGTGCTCCTTCGACCTCATGACTCCTATGCAAACTCTATGGAGAGCAAGTTAGTTACATCTTTTCAAATAAAGAATATACACACTTGATCAGGAAGTTCCAATTCTAGGGGTTTGCCCTACGATTATTCATTCTTGCTCATGTGTGAGACGCCATATGTACAATGATGCTCACGGAAGCATTATTTGTGATGGCAAACAATTGGGAGGAAAAACCTTAGTGTTAATCTATATGGGACTGATCAAATAAATAATGATATGTCCATGGAACTGTGGAATCAGGGTGGTAATTAATTGTATTCAACAAGCTGCATGAAACTGTCACTAACAAATCAGAATGGACACTCAATAAAGAAGAGGAGAAGCCCACTGACATGCCTGTACTGATGCACAGACTGTCAGTCAGGAACGGCAAACCACGTAGCAGGTTAAAAAATGAAACCTCCCTGCAGTCCCAGTGATACTCCTCCTTCAGGTCATTGTTCTGTTAGGAAGTTCAAGCAGAGGGACTTCGCTGGTGGTTCAGCAGTTAGGAATCCACCTTCCAATGCAGGGGACCTGGATTCGATCCCTGGTAGCGGAACAAAGATAACAAGATCCCACATGCTTCAAGGTAACTATGCCCATGCACTGCAACCACTGAGCCAGGGCACCTCAACCAGAGAGCCCACGTGTCCCAACTAGAGTCCCGTGCTTTCTGGAGCCCACGTGCCGCAACTAGAGAGAAGACCGCACATCCCAATGAAAGATCCCAAGTGCCATAACTAAGACCCAACACAGCCAGAAATTAATAAATTTTTTTTTAAGGGAGAAGCTCAAGCTGAAAGTTCAAGCATCATGCCCTCAGTTCCCTTTGCTAAATTGTTTGCCTTGAGAACAGCTCAGGCTTCGGTAGCACAGAATGTGTTGTTGCTTATCTGAAGGGTGAATGGGAGGATATATTTAATATATTAGGCATATTATGCAGTTATTAGTAGGGTTTGTTTTCCTCCTGTCCCAGTATCCATTTTATTCTAGATGTCTAAGCAGTTGATCGAATTAAAAGCCAGAGTCCTGCGTGTGAACAACCAGACTTCACAGAGTTAAACTAATTTCTCAGCAGGATCACATCATCAAGAAGACTGATAAATCACACTCAGTGGGATTTTTTTCTTCTTCCTGATAGCTTTCTTCTCAACTTTAATCTGCAAACAAATTGTTTCAGCCTTAAGAAAAAGCGTTGGGAACCTGGACTCCTACTTGGACTTCCCCATGGAAACCAAGATCCTGGAGAACTATGTCCAGATCCCTGTGAAACAAACCTCCCCATCTGGTCTCCTTCATTCTCTGTCTTTAAAGGCAGACAAAACTCACCAACCAAAACCACACCATGCTTTTTATTCATTTATTTTATTTTAAACTTTTTATTTTGTATTGAAGTATAGCCGAATAACAATGTTGTGATAGTTTCAGGTGGCCAGCAAAGGGACTCAGCCACACATATACCTGTATCCATTCTCCCCCAAACTCCCTCCCACCCAGGCTGCCACATAACATCGATCAGAGTTCCCTGTGCTAGACAGTAGGTTCTTGTTGGTTATCCACTATAAAGATAGCAGTATGTACATGTCCACGCCAAGCTTTTTAAATCTCAGAAGGGATTCACCTAGGATCCCATGCCTACAATCATGGTTTAAATCCAAAGTGAAAAAAAAAGCAATTCTGGTCCTAGATTGAATCCTAGTCCTGTAGGCAGTTGGTTATCCCTATAGGGTCTCTCCAGCACCTACTCATGAGCCGTCCCCTTTTCGGCCTCAGTACGTGTTCAGCCAAGTGTAGGATATAAACACAGTAGAATGTACCCAAAACAACCATTATAGTTTAGACTGACAAGGAAGCAAAAAGCAGTCCCTACCCAGAGTTCTGTCTGACATTCTGCTTTCTTTCCCAGTCTGGAGAAATCCCTAGAGATAAAAAGGAAACCTCCCATATCAGGGTTAATTCCAGGAGCGGTAAGGATTCAGCAACAGTGTAGGAGTTACGTCTGTGTCCATTAAAAACATTCTTCTGCAGCTGGACATTTTATTAAGGACTGTGAATAATTCCATAACACAAAGGCACTTGCCCCTCTGTTTTCCAGCCATGGAGATTAGAGTTTGGATCCATGGTAGCTTAAAACAAAGCCCACAGTGAGAAGGCTCGTTCATCACAATGACAAGGACTACAGTAAAATTTCAAGGAGTTTGATGCCTTTCAGTTCTGTTCAAAAGGCTGAATGTGATGATAAAACTTCTTGATTCCCAACTCTTCACTAGGGATATGGAGACAAAGGGGCCATGAGGAGTTCCAGGGCTTAAAGAGGAAGCAAAGGGGCTTGTGGGGAAGTAAGGTTCAGAGCAAACAGGACAGATGTGTGTGCTGGCATCTCTTTGGAGGGTCCAGACAGGCTTGTCCTATTTCCCTGTCTTGTCGCTGCTGTCATTGCTCAGTCACTAAGTCATGGCCGACTCTTTGTGACCCCATGGACTGCAGCATGCCAGGCTCCCCTGTTCTCTACCATCTCCCAGAGTTTGCTCAAATCATGTCCACTGAGTCAGTGATACTATCCAACCATCTCATCCTCCGTCATCCCCTTCTCTTCCTGCCTTCAATCTTTCCCAGCATCAGTCTTTTCCGATGAGTCAGCTCTCCCCATCATGTCGCCAAAGTATTGGAGCTTCAGCTTAGGCGTCAGTCCTTCCAATGAATATTTACGGTTGATTTCCTTTTGGACTGACTGGTTTGAACCTTGCCCATAACTGAAACAGGGATGCTAAGCTCACATCATGAACTCTGGAAAGTCCAAAGTGTAGAAACACGGGTTAGTAATTTGCTGCCTAGATTTCGTAGTTAATGCGTGGGGAGATGCAAAAGAAGGGTTTTTTAAATTTTTGTTTTATAAATAAAATACTGTTTAAATTAGTAGAGGCAAATTTTTCTCCCATTAGGACCCTTATTTTCCATTTTTCATTAAAAGAATATTTCAGGTAAATAAAATGCCCTATCCCCACCCATTATATTTCCTTCCCTTTCCATGTCCCCCATGACAATTACTCCCAATTTGATGTTTATTTTTCCCGCTTATGTCTCCATATTTTTCCTGCATATTTCTCATACATATGTGTATGTATGTACTACTGAACAACACACAGTACTATTTCCTGTGCTTTTAGCTTTTAAAAAGTATGTGTTTTTCATTCTGCATTTGGTATTTACCCATATTGGTATGACTGCTCCAATTTAATCTGGCACCATTTAATAATACATTTTATGAATCTGCCACAATTATTTATCCCTTCTCCTGCTGGTGTATATTTGTTTCCAACTTTTCACTATTACAAAACTGCTACAATAAACATCAATGAACATCTTTGTACTTGTCTGTGCACATGTGAAATGGCTGTGACATATTTTTAATAAAACAATACATCTTGGAGAACTTTCTGTGCCTGTACATGCTGCTATAACTCATCTTTTTAATGTCTAAACAGCATCCTAGAAAATACAAATCACTAAAATGTGTTGAAACGTGGATTGCTGGACCTTTAGATTGCTTCTCTCTTTAAGATGTAACAACAATGCTACATGTCTCTATGAGCTCACATGACAATTTCACTATTCTGTGTACCTATAATTGCAATTACTTGGTCAAAAAGTGTGTGGGGGGACTTCCCTGGTGGTCTAGTGATGAAGAATCTGCCTGCTAATGCGGGGACATCCCTGGTCCAGGGAGATCCCAGGTGCCGAGGCACAACTGAGACCATGCACTACAACTCCTGAGCCCGTGCTCGAGACCCCATGCTCTGCAACAAAGGAAGCCACCACAGTGAGAAGACTGCACACAGCAACGGAGACCTGCTGCACCCAAAAGTAATGAATAAATCATTTTACAAGCCTGCTACCCCCCATTCTCGCTCCCAACCCCACTCTCCCCAAAAAAGTGTGCATAGGCTTTCAATTTTGCCACCTACTGCCAAATTACTCTCCAAAAGAGCTTCACTCACTCACGCCAGCAGTGCAAGGGGATAGCCACTGCTCCACCACCTCACCATCTCCTAGTACTGTCAGTCTTACACGTTTCTGCAACTTGATGGATTTGAAATGACATCCCATAATATCTAATTTCATTTGCATGATTACTTGTAAAACTGAACTTCTTCTCACACATTTATTGACCATTTGGTTTCCATCTTCCACTGACTGTGGATCCATATGCTTCATCCTTTCTACTTCTTGGGCAACCACCATAAAAGTCTGTTTCCAATAATCCCTGTATCTATTTACTTTAGAAGAGGGTAATCCATTGAAAGCTTGGTTGAGAAAGTCTAAGGGCATAACAAATAAATGACTAATAAGTAAAATAATTCTAACATGTAGTAAGTAAATGAATTATTTTCAATGCCTTGATTGTTTTGGCCATACTGTGCAGCATGTGAGTTGATCCAACCAGGGATCAAGCCCATGCCACCTGCAGTGGAATCATTGAGTCTTAACCACTGGATCACCAGGAAAGTCCTCTAATAAGTAAATAAATTTAACACAGATCTGCTTCTCCGAGCTTTGGAAACTTGACCATGGTGGCTGTTCTATAAGTAAGAGATATCTACTCAGATGCATGTGAGTAGAAATCCAACATTGCTCTGCTAAGGGAATTGGGGGAAAAAACTAGCATTTTCAAATATTGACTCTGTACACAGATCTTAATGGATATCATCTCATTTAATCAATCATCTCATGTAATAAATGCGTGAGAAGACTTTCAATTTTACAAGCAGAACTGTGAAGGAAGTATTATTTTCCCCTTTTAGGATGAAGAAATAGACTTAGAGAGATTAAATTTTTATCCTGAGCAATGCAGGAGACCTGGGTTCAATCCCTGGGTTGGGAAGATTTCCTGGAGAAGGAAATGGCAACCCACTCCAGTATTCTTGCCTGAAGAATCCCATGGACGGAGGAGCCTGGTGGGCTACAGTCCACGAGGTTACAGAGAGTCGGACATGACTGAGCAACTTCACTTTCACTTTCATGAACCTGGTAATTAGCAAAGCCAGTATTCAAACTCAGGTTTATCTGCCTCCCAACCACATGCGCTTGCTACCGTACAAGAGAGTCATAATCATTATGGATACTCTAGTTTGAAGAGAGGGTTGGCATTTGGAATAATAGCCATTCTTCCAGGAATGATTATTTAGGGAGCTAAAGATGATGTCCCAATTTTTCTGAATCTAACCATTAGGAATCTTCAGAGGCACCCTTACCCCACCACTCTTTTCCTGAATGGAAACCGCAGCCATCATGTTATTGTTCAAACATTGTACCCTCTGTGGGGGGTTGGTATGCATTCTCATCTCCTTCCTTTCCACCTCCTGTCCTCCTGCTAGGAAAGGAGTGGTTAGTTTTTCAGGAAGCAATACCAGCTGCTTCCTCACGGGCTTGATGACATGACAAGGCATTCTAAGGAGGAGAAAGGAATCTCTTCTCCTCCTTAGTTTTGTTTCAAAGAGCAGTAGAATTTATCCTGAAAAAAATGTAATTAAGCACATACTCATTGAACATATTACACATTTTTTTAACCAATACTCTCTTTCCCAACTACAACTGTTGGATGATTACAGAGGGAAACCAAGTTGAGCCTCGACAGTATGCAATTAAGAGAACCTTACAGGAAGTTCTGAAGTAGTTTTAATAGCTCTTAAGATTCTTTGAACTCTGACAGACTTCCCATGAGTTTTAGGACAAAGCAAGTCCCTCTGTGTTGTATTAATGTATCATCACCTGGATATGATTTCAGCCAAAGCTCTGTTGGACAGTTCCCACTGCGTCTTCCCATCCCCCACCCCACAAGCCTTTTCCCACTTTCTGCCTTTAGATCCTTTTTTTTTTTTGTTTATTTTAATTGGAGGCTAATTACTTTACAATATTGTAGTGCTTTTGTCATACATTGACATGAATCAACCATGGGTATACATGTGTTCCCCATCCTGAACCCCCCTCCCACCTCCCTCCCCATCCCGTCCCTCTGAGTCATCCCAGTGCACCAGCCCTGAGCACCCTGTCTCATGCATCAAACCTGGGCTGGTGATCTATTTCACATATGATAATATACATGTTTCAATGCTATTCTCTCAGATCATCCCACCCTTGTCTTCTCCCACAGAGTCTAAAAGTCTGTTCTATATATCTGTGTCTCTTTTCCTGTCTCACATATAGGGTTATCATTACCATCTTTCTAAATTCCATATATATGTGTTCGTATACTGTATTGGTGTTTTTCTTTCTGGCTTATTTCACTCTGTATAACAGGCTCCAGTTTCATCCACCTCATTAGAACTGATTCAAATGTGGACTTTCTGCCTTTAGATACTTTCTGAAGTCAAGGAAGCTTGTTCAGCCTTTGTACAGAGCCAGAAATTCAAGACAGTTAATACCTCTGGAGGCAACCCCACCCAATAGGAGATTAAGTCAATAAGTAAATGTCCCATCTCTGGCCCTTCAAGTATTCTACATCCTGTTTACCCATAGTGCAACTCTATTCAACAAGGAATGCACTCTTTCTTGGATTTTCTTCCTTCCCTTTCTCATTCTCCCTATTGTCTCAATACCCTGCTCCTGGAAGCACCTCCCTAATAAATTACTTACACTCAGGTCCTTTTCTCAGGTTCTGCTTTTGAGACTACCTGAAGCAAAACCCCCAAAGTTTCACACTTATCTATGTATCACTTTATTTTTTTAATTTTTTATTTTTAAACCTTACATAATTGTATTAATTTTGCCAAATATCAAAATGAATCCACCACAGGTATACATGTGTTCCCCATCCTGAACCCTCTTCCCTCCTCCTTCCCCATACCATCCCTCTGGGTCGTCCCAGTGCACCAGCCCCAAGCATCCAGCATCGTGCATTGAACCTGGACTGGCATCTCGTTTCATATATGACAATTCACATGTTTCAATGCCATTCTCCCAAATCTTCCCACCCTCTCCCTCTCCCACAGAGTCCATAAGCCTGTTCTATACATCAGTGTCTCTTTTGCTGTCTCGTATACAGGGTTATCGTTACCATGTTTCTAAATTCCATATATATGCGTTAGTATACTGTATTGGTGTTTTTCCTTCTGGCTTACTTCACTCTGTATAATAGGCTCCAGTTTCGGGCATACACACTATGTATCACTTTAGATATAACCTCCTCCTCCAGGAAAACTTCCTTGGTTTCTTCTAAGTATAAAAAAGGTGTAGTTGAACTTTTATCACATCATGTTTTTATTGGTTATTCATTTTTTTTAATATATTTCTAACTAGATAGTGAGCTTCCTAAAGATAGAGACCATATACCATTGCATGCTTAGTCCTTAGCACAATATCGGGCACATAGTAGACAATAAATACCTGATGAAAAACAGAGACAATAATGTCTAGGCACTGGGCTAAGAACTTAAGAGGCATATACCAAGATGACAACATTCAACATTCCCTTTGGTCAAGAGGATTCAGCACACTGGAAGTGACAGATATGAAAACAGATAAGTTGCAAAGCTACAAGTTTTGCTTTCCAGTGGAGATATGAAAAAAGCATTGCTTAAGCTCTATCTTGAAAGACTAGGACAAGGCTCTCAGGAAAGATATTTGAGCAAGGACTTGAAGAAATTTGGTGTATCTTTATGAAATTAATCGATAAAAAATAATTTTTTAAAATAGCTCACATTTGTTGAGGTTCCTCATGCAAAGAACTTTTCTGGTATCATCTCATTTAGCTTCCATAGACAGAGATTGAACAGTTCCGTTTTCCAGTTAAAGAGATTGAGGCTGGTAAGGTTGAGAATTTGTCTCAATTTGCACAGGTAGCAAAAGGTAAAGCCAGGATTCCATGTTTATTTAATGTTATTAATGTTTATTTAATGTCCAGCATTTATCATAACCATCATCCCAGGTAGTGCTAGTGGTAAAGCATACACCTGCCAATACAAGAGACACAAGAGACACAGGTTCGATCCCTGGGTCAGGAAGATGCCCTGAAGAAGGAAATGGCACTCCGCTCCAGTACTTGCCTGGAAAATCCTATGGGCAGAAGAGCCTGACGGGCTACAGTCCGCGGGGCCACAAAGAGTCGGACACGACTGAGCGACTGAGCACATTTATCATAACAAAACTTGCTACTCTAGAGGTTACAGTTCGAGATGTTGATACAAGAGGATCACAACTCCTACACATCGGGTGAATGAGACAAGACTCACAGTGAAGCAGGTCCGAGAGGCTGGGACACAATCTTGTCTCAAACCCCAACCCCAGCGCTGCCACCTACATTTGGGAGGGAACCCCAAACCTGGAGCTTCTCTTTGATGCAACAAGGACTTTGAACCCCACATAAGGCATCATCAACATTTAAGACCTGCATCTCAGAGATGAGCCAAAAAAATCAAGCCTTGGAAACTAACAGGACTTATATCCATAAGTCCAGGGCAAGGGAACGGAAAATGGGATGAACCCCAAGGCTACTGCAGTCCAACAAAGAGTTCTTAAAAGACTCATGTTCAAACTCACACAGCTCGGGCTCGTCACAGAAAAGGCTGGTCCAGGGCACCCAAATTTGTGTGGGAGAGGCTCACTGGCTTGTCTCAGAGCTTGGACCTGGAAGGGGCATGCTCTCCAGACAGGTGTCATCTCTATGTGCTCTCTCTCTGCCTTGTTCCAGCTGGGGAGAAACTTTTTTCTTAACTTTAAGATTTTTTCTCTCTCTCATTCTCTTTTTTATTTTCCCATCAGGCACCATCTATCTTCCTGTCCTCCTGCCTTGCTCCATCCAGAGGATACCATTTTTTTTCCTTCTTTTAAATTCTAGGCCTCTTTTTCTTCCCTTTTTTTATTGGAGTATAATTGCCACACAATGTTATGCTAGTTTCTGCCGTACAATGCAGTGAATCAGCTATCCGTACACATATATCCCCTCCCTCTGGACCTCTCTCCCACCCACCCCCACCCCTCCCCCTAGGTCATCACAGAGCACCCGAGCTGAGCTCCCTGTGCTATCGAGCAGCTTCCAGCTAGCTGTCAACTTTACACACGGTGGTGTATATATGTCAATGCCACTTTCTTAGTTCATCCCATCCTCCCTTTCCCTTGCTGTGTCCACATGTTCTCTACATCTGTGTCTTTATTCTTACCCTGGAAATATGTTCATTTGTACATTTCTTTAGCTTCCACATATATGTGTTAATACACAATATTTGTTTTTCTCTTTCTGACTTACTTTACAAGGTACAACAGTCTCTAGATCCATTCACATCTCTACAAATGACCCAATTCCATTCCTTTCTATGGCTGAGTAATATTCCCTCCTGTGTATATCACCCATTCTTTGATCTGACTTTTCCTGAAAAACAAAAATATATACACAGGCGTAGATGATTCTACTTGGAGTCATTCTTAATTCTTCGAGCATTTCTCAATTATTTTAAAACAGTCCTCAGTTGAGTTCAGTCGCTCAGTCATGTCCAACTCTTTGTGACCCCAATGACTGCAGCACACCAGCCTTCCCTGTCCATCACCAACTCCCGGAGTTTACTCAGACTCATGTCCATTGAGTCGGTGATGCCATCCAGCCATCTCATCCTCTGTTGTCCACTTCTCCTCCCACCTTCAATCCTTCCCAGCATCAGGGTCTTTTCAAATGAGTAATGTCCCCAAAGTATCCCTTATATATATAATTCAGGTGATCGTTGGTGGTCTTTCTTTGGCACATGTGTGTGTGGTGTCACACACAGTCAGAAACAGAGAGAGAGAGAGGTGTGCACAGATGCACATTTTAAGAGGTTCTGAGGACTGTCTCTGTCTCTCCGTTTCTGGCTGTGTGTGTGACACTACAGACACACACATGTGCCAAAGAAAGCTCACCAACGATCACCTGAATTATATATATGTGATACTTTGGGGACATTACTCAGTAATTAGGAGATAATGCAAAATATTTTAAGGCTAAATGTTCAAGTCTTCAAATTTCCTCTCAAAATCTGATCAACTCTGCTGCAGAAACAAATCGTTTCAGCTGTTTCATTCTCAGTAGAATCATAGTACTATTTTGTGGACTTCCTACAGGTGAAATATGCTTATTATGACCTATTACAGAAGTCATACAAGTGGGAAAGAAAGAAAGAAGGAAGGAAGAAGACAGGAAGAGAAAGAGAGAGAAGGGGGAGGAGGAATAGGGAAGGGAAGGAGAGGAAAAGAAGCTACTTTTCTTCTAATGGGAGTAAGTGAAGCTGCTGAATAAAGAAAAATAAATGGGAGGGGAAAAATTCCAATTTCCAGGTTTCTTTTCCATTAAAAGAAAACAGGAAACTTCTTACATTGCCTCTGTTCTGCAGAACGTCAGACAGGAGGGGAAATTCCAGAGGAGGAAAAAACATCTTTGCTCTTATTTGAAATGCAGCATGGATAGGTGAAGACGTCGAGATCTTCTAATGGTTCAGAAACAGCATAACTGATTAAGCAAGGATCCTGGAATTAAATGACTACTTCACCTTATGTTCTTTAAAGGACTGGCCCAGACTCAGAAGAAGGCTGAGAGACTAGTCGCAGAGTGATGGGCAGTTATCAGTACCATATCAAAGGTCTGTTAATGGGATCTTGGGAAGAGAATTGGGCTGCGAGTTGGTTTAGTTGAAGACCGTTAAGAACCTCTTCCAGTAAGACGATAATCCCCACAGAATTGAAGAAAGTGACTTCACTGCATAAAACATGACCGCAGTTTATGGCACACTTTCTTGCAAAGATCTCAGGCAGCCCCTGAGGAATTGATAAATCTGTAATTCCACGTTAATTGACACAAAGGGTGCTGTTTGCCAGATGACCTCACACCTAATTGAATTAGGCGGGCACACTTACCACATATCACATGTTTATTGCATGCATTATCATCATTTAGCATTTATCACCCTTTCCCAGTAGCCTGTAACAGCTAAGAGGGCTAGTTCTAAAACCTGATAGACTCAACCCCTATTGAAAAAAAAACAAAAGCATAGCTCTGTGAGTTTAATCATCTTTAAAAAGCAACTAAAAATAGCACCTTCTTCAAAAGGTTGTTGTGGGTGGGAGAGACTAAAGCATGAAAAATATAATACCTGGCATATGGGGGACATTTGTAAATATCATTATTATTTGCATTTTTTTGAAAGCAGCCTGGATGGGTTTATTAGCTAGACTTTGTTCCTTGTGCAAAATCAGCTAATTATTTTCAACCACCTATTTTGTATACAATGCTTTCATATATACTTCACTGAAGTAGATATTATTATTCCTTCTTAAAAGCCAAGAAAATCAAAGTTCAGGAAAGACAAAAGAATTGCTGTTCATCATTTGACTATAAAGTTGTTTGATTTGAGCTCACGTCTTCTGACTCCACAGCACAGACTCTTGTACTATATTCTACATTACAGTGGAATGACTTTTTACACACATGAATTTTTACAGTCCATATCTATGCGTGTTCTGATAAGCCAGTTCTCCCAAAACCAAGCCCTGTTTCATCACATTTGCCGGTTTCTGCGGTATGCATATTCCCACTGTGGCCAATTTCAACAACCAGCTTGGAAAATTCTTTGGTACTTAACAGTCTGCTCTAACTAGTCATTATAAGCCAGCTCCAGCCCACCTCTGACCTTTTTCTTTTATATAAAACTCACAGAAACAGGGAGTGGAAAAGTGGTTTCCAGGGGCTGGGAAGAGAGGAATAGACAGGAACGGGGAGAGATTGGTAAAGCTTTCAGTTATATGACAAGTAAGATCTGAAAAATCTAATATATAACACAGTTGACTACAGTTGTTAACACTGTATCGTAGGATTGAAATTTGCTAAGAAAGAAGGATTTAAATATTCCTACCAGAAAAGGGGGGATAAATATGTGAAGTGATGAATGAGTTAATTAACTCAATGGAGGGAATCCTCTGGCAATGTATACATATATCAAATCATCATGGTGTACACTTTGGATATCTTACAATTTTAATTGTCAACTATACTTCATAAGGACCTACTGTGTAGCACAGGGAACTCTATTCAAGACTCTGTAATGACTTATATGGGAAAAGAATCTAAAAAAGAGTGGATATATGGGTCCCCGGTGGCTCAGAGGTAAAGAATCTGCCTGAAATGCAGGAGCCCCAAGAGACGTGGGTTCGAACCCTGGGTCAGGAAGATCCTCTGGAGAAGGGCACAGCAACCCACTCCAGTATTCTTGCCTGAGAAATGCCATGGACAGAGGAGCCTGGTGGGCAGCAGTCCATAGGGCTGGAAAGAGACTTATATGACTGAAGCAATTAAGCACACGGATGTATAACTGGTTCACGTCACTGTACACCTGAGACACAGCACTGCAAGCAATTAAGCACACAAGCACACGGATGTATAACTGGTTCACGTCACTGTACACCTGAGACATAGCACTGCAAATCAACTATGCTCCAGCAAAAATTAGAAAAGAAGCTGTATCTCAGGACTTCCCTGAGGGTCTGGTGGCTAAGAGTCTGCACTCCCAGTTCAGAGGGCCCGGGTTCAATCCCTGGTGGGAGAACTAGATCCTCCATGAAGCCACAAAGATCAAAGATCCTAAGTGCTACTCCTAAGAAGCAGTGCAGCCAAATAAATAAGCAATATTTTAAAAAACTATACCTCAATAAAGCTGAAAAAGTGGGGTAATAATTAAATATTATTAAATTTCTGTGTGTATATATCCATATCTGGTTAGCACTGAAGTCAAACTTTAGACCAGTGGTTCTCAAACTTGACTCCACATTACGGCCACTGGCACACTTTTTCAACGCCCTGTTGGCCTATGCTGAGCCCCAGACTAGTTCTCTCAAAACCTCTGAAGATCAGACTCAGTCATCCCATATTTTAAAGTGCCCATGACTGAGGGAAGTTAAAGCTTGCCTATTGCTGGCCATGATCCTTTGCTGAGAGCATGGCTCCCTGGCTGTCTCAGACCTTGTGGGTACAGCCTTGGAACCCGCCTTAGAGAGGTGAAGTGTGTTAGAGGGGCCAAACCCAAACCAGGGCAGAGCCAGCCTATAAAGCAGAGCCAGGAAACATCGGAGAACAAGGCAGGGAAGCTAGAGCAGTGACTCAGAAAAAGGACAGGCAGCCAAGAGCAAGAGACAAGTCCGATTTCAGACACAGAAGATGGGCCAAGGAACTGAAGGGACACAGACGCTAAGTAAAAGACAATCAGATGGGAGTGGCTAAGCCTTGGGGTGGGGATTGTACCAATTGGTTCAGCCTTCTGCCCAGCCACTACTCACAGGGCACCCATGGGCAGCTCATTTAAAATCTATTTGCCTCCATTTCTTCTCCTATGAATGGGAGCAATAGGATCTTCACATAAAGGATTTAATGATGTAAGGGTAGCACAGTTTTCATATAGCAGTGTTAGTTTTAAAAGCTGGTCTAATTACTGGTCTGAAAGGCAACTCTGCCTCAATCAGGAAAGACTTTTTAAATTTTACTTCATTCCATTTTTTAAGCTCAAGTGCACAGATTTGATTGTCCGCTTAAATACATGGCACACTTTTCTCATCCATCCATCTGTGGGTCTCTTTTTATTTATTTTTTTTATCGGTGTATAGTTGCTTTACAATATTGTGTTAGGTTCTGCTGTACCATGAAGTAGTTGGGCTGAGCTCCCTGTGCCATACAGCAGGTTCTGTGGGTCTCTTTCTAAATCGTTTCTCACTTTATTTCTTGTTCTAATCCCATTCTCTTTCCCTCATAAGCACCGTCCCTCCTGTATCTAGTATACATACTTCTAACCTACATGTGTTTATTCTTTTCTCTTCCTATCTATGGAAGTTATGGCTTGTGGGAGAATCCTTTAAATTTATGCAAAGAGCATCCTTTAAATTTACACAAAGAGCATCCTATTAGTTTATTTGGTGTGACATATCAAAATACCACCCAGATGTAGTGGCTTAAGCAACAGACGTTTCTCACACTTCTGGAGGCTAGAAGTCTGAGATCCAGACCTAAGCCAGCAGGGCTGGCTTCTTCTGAAGTCTCTGTCCTGGGTTTACAAGGGGCTGCTTCTCTGTGTGCATCACATGGTCTTTCCTTTGTGTGGGTACGTATCTGGCAACTACATTTCCTCTTCACAAAAGGACATCAGTCAGGTTGTACTGGGGCCCAATCTAAAAACTTCTTTTTAACTTAGTAACCTCTTTTCAGACCTTATCTTTACATCTGGTTACTTTCTTCAGTCCTGGAGGTTAGGGTTTCAGCATATGAATCTGCTGCTAAGCTGCTAAGTCACTTCAGTCATGTCCGACTCTGTGTGACCCCATAGACGGCAGCCAACCAGGCTCCCCTGTCCCTGGGATTCTCCAGGCAAGAACACTGGAGTGGGTTGCCATTTCCTTCTTCAATGCATGAAAGTGAAAAGGGAAAGTGAAGTCGCTCAGTCGTGTCTGACTCTTTGTGACCCCGTGGACTGCAGCCTTCCAGGCTCCTCTGTCCATGGGATTTTCCAGGCAAGAGTACTGGAGTAAGGTGCCATTGCCTTCTCCATATGAATTTGAGTGGACGCAATTCAGCCCATAAGCATTACTGTTTAACTATAGTCAATTTTTGTAGTCCTGATCTTTCCTGGTGGCTCAGATGGTAAAGCGTCTGCCTACAAGGTGAGTGGACCCGGGTTCAATCCCTGGGTCAGGAAGATCCCCTGGAGAAGGAATTGGAAACCCACTCCAGTACTCTTGGCTGGAAAATCCCATGGACAGAGGAGACTGGCAGGTCCTGGCAGGTCCATGGGGTCACAAAGAGTTGGACACAACTGAGCGACTTCACTTTTGTACTCCTGGTATTAGTGCAGGTTTGTGTGCCCCGTGGGCAGCGAGGCAAAACACACCAAAACGTCGGATTTTGGAGGAGAGAAAGGTTTCCTGCAAGGTCATGCAAAGAAACGGGTGATTTGTACCCTAAAATGCCCTGAAGTCCGTAAAGGGTTTCCAGTTTCAGCAAGACATTTTTGAAAACCAGGTAAGGGAGGCGGGGTCACAGAGTGGGTAATCAGTTCATTCACAATGCTCTGATTGGCTGCTGATGAGGAAACAGGGCGGTGTCGCAGGATTGAACTGGATCAGTCCTTAGGCTCCCAGAGGCCTGGGGCTATGTGCTCCTGGTTGCCTGCATGCGTGCTTAGTTGCTCAGCGTGTCCAACTCTTTGCGACACCATGGACTGTAGCCCACCAGGCTCCCCTGTCCATGAGATTCCTCAGGCAAGAATATTGGAGTGGGTTGCCATTCCCTTCTCCAGGGGATCTTCCCGATCCAGGAATCCAACCCGCGTCTCTCGCATTGCAGGCAGATGCTTTACCGTCTGAGCCACCAGGGAAACTCCGTGTTCGTGTTTATCAAGTAATTAAATCTTCCATTTGGTGGAGAGTTTTCGCATCTGCAGAGCAACTCAGGAAGTGTGCAGCAGATAGTTGTCTAGGTTCTTCAGAGAGGAGCTCAATTAGGGGATCTGGGGCGGGGTGGGAGGACCATCCCAGGAAGGCCTCATAGTGTCCTGCCCAGTCACCCTGGCACCCAGTGAGCCACCCACCACCCTGGGACCATGCTTTCTTGTACCCTCTTTGTCACTGATTCCAGTCTTGGCACATAACTTACCCTGGCTAATATGACATTAGCCAGTATGATCAAGCAAAGGCTTGGTAACTGCACTAGGGGTTTGCCTTCTCTGCTACCCTGTGAGAAAGCCCAAGCCAGGCCACAAGCTGGTGCTGACATGAGGCCCTCAGACATAAGAAGCCAACATCAGTGACTAGACGGACAGGTAAACCCGTTGCAGGCAACCTGGTAACAACTGTTCCAATCCCCTACTGACAGCAGGGGAATGAGTGAACCCAGGAGAGACCAGCAGAGCTGCTCTGTTCATCCCAGCCCCAAATGCTGACTCTCAGCCTCCAGAGCTAATAAATAGTAGTTAGAAGGCAGTGAGTTTGAGATGGCCTGTTAGCAGCAGACCTCATGGCAGCTATGCATCTCATTCTGTTCCTTTCTTTTTTCTCTCATTTAACATTATGTAGTTGAGATGTTGCTATTTGTAGATCTGTTTCACTCCTTCTCTGGCTGCAATGCGGCATTCTGTCATATGCACATGTCATATTTTACATATCCATTCTTCCACGGAGTAACAGTTGAGCTTCCTCCAATTTTTTACTCCACACACATCCTTAGAGACATCTCATTATCTGCCTGTGTGAAAGTTTCTGTGCACATGCTACTCAGAAGTGAAATTTCTGGGTTGCAAGGCATATGCATACTTAATTGCACTAAATATGGTTGCATTGGCCTTCAGAATAGCTATAGCAATTTACATTCCTTCCAGAAGTGAAGGAGGGTACTCTTTTTTAGGGGACTTTTATGTTTCCTATTAGAGTAGGAATCCTTCCCTGATGGTGGCTAGCTTTCAGCCTGCAAGAGAAAGTAAGTATAAGCCCTGAGTTGAGACAGAAAACAGTGGTCCAGAAACCAAAGATCAGCTTCTGCCATAGGCAGATCTTAACACTCATATAATTTATAAAGTCTAACATATACAGTTTAGTTAATAAAACTGTACCAATATTAGTTTATTCACTGTAATGGACATTACAATTAATGGATAGTTTTGAGGATTAATAGGTAGTTTTACAACATGTAAAACTATACAGAGAAACTAAAAATATATAGTGATTATTTAAAGGGAAGGTTAGAGGGTGTGATCACAAGGGCCATGTAGGTATACTCTGGGATGCCTATAATGCTCTTTCCTTACCTGAATAAGGGGTACTACTACTACTAAGTCGCTTCAGTCGTGTCTGACTCTGTGCGACCCCACGGACTGCAGCCCACCAGGCTTCTCCGTCCATGGGATTCTCCAGGCAAGAACACTGGAGTGGGTTGCCATTTCCTTCTCCAATGCATGAAAGTGGAAAGTGAAAGTGAAGTCGCTCAGTTGTGTCCGACTCTTAGCGACCCCATGGACTGCAGCCTACCAGGCTCCTCCATCCATGGGATTTTCTGGGCAACAGTACTCGAGTGGGGTGCCATTGCCTTCTCCAGAATAAGGGATAAGTGTGGGTTAAACAGATGTTTGGCTTAATAATTTTCATTAAGTTTTTTGGGCTTCCCTGGTGACTCATCAGGTAAAGAATTCACCTGCAATGATGAGATGCAAGGAACCTCGGTTTGATCCCTGGGTTAGGAAGATCCTCTGGAGAAGGAAATGGCAATCCACTCCAGTATTCTAGCCTGGGAAATCCATGGAGGAACTTTATTACTACATATTAATATATACATATCTATTTTATGTACATTTATAACCATAAAATTATTTTTCAAGTGGAATGTAATGCACTGCAATAACAAGGGAGATTTTCTCTGCAGGATGAGATTATGGATATTTTTCTTTTTCCTATGCTTTAAAATATGTTCTATTTTTTTTTACCATGCATGTGAATGCTATGTATTACCTGAGAAGAGTAAACTCTGCCTATTAAAGAAGGAAAGAAAAACAGACTATCAAAGTGCATCTGGCCAGAAATATCCTGTTTCTTTCCATTTAGAGCTTTGTGTGTGCTAAGTCACTCAGTTGTGTCCAACTCTTTGTGACCCTTTGGACCATAGCCCGCCAGACTCCTCTGTCCATGGGATTTTTCAGGCAAGAATACTGGAGTGGGGTGCCATTTTCCTCCTCCAGGGGATCTTCCCAATCCAGGGCTTGAACCCACATCTCCTATATCTCCTGAATTGCAGGCAGATTCTTTACCCGATGAACCATCAGGGAAGACGATCTACGGCTTTATGTTGTGCTAAAAGTTGACTAGAAATATACCAGTTAAGGTCATCTAATTGCATGTCAAATGGAAATGTAAGGTAGCATATAATGCAGGAAAAATCTAGAACTGCTATAATAAAGTTTTCTATAAATCATTTCAATGCTTCAAAAGATTGTTTTCATAATTCCCAGTTCAGAAATGAGCTCACAAACAACAAAAATACAATGACTTTGGAGAAGACATAATGACCCACAGAAAAGATAGCCAAAAAAATTCTTATCATTTCACAGCTTTTTCAGAAGCAATTAAGCATCTGGCCTGGTACTTTCATTTGCAGTGTTAAATACCAGAGGGAAAATAATAGATGAAATAGACAACAGCCCCTGCTTGATTTTGTGCAGGCATTTCAAGGGAGCCATTCACAAGACATATCTCCTTAGAGAAGTCCAACGTGGAGAACTTTCTGATTGTATGTGACCTTTACAAGTCATGTTAGCCTCCCTGGACCTCGGTGTCCTTGTCTGTAAAATGAAGGCTAGGAAGTAATGATCGCTACGGATGCTCCTAGTATTAAAATGTTATGACTGAATCTACCCAACATACAGGAGGACAGATCTTGCAGGAAAATCAATGCTGAAGATAATAGATTTGACTATTCTGTAACATTTTAGTCTATATCTTCCAATCTATGTTCATTTTAATATGACACTTTTTAAATACTTTCCTACTATTTTAATACCATACTTTTCAGCCTATGTTTCATTTCAACTCATGTTCCTCCTCAACAACTTCTATTGATATTTTAAGTAGGAATAGAAATAACATGACACCTATTTAGAAATGAGAAAAAATGAAATAAATATTGACATCATGCAACAGACAGCACAAAATTTCAACGGGTTCTGAAAATGTAGGGTCTAGGAATATATATCTGTAGACTCTTACGCATTCTGGTTCTCAAGGTTTGGGGACTGTGTTTCTTTTTTATTCTCACCTGTAAAATGAGAAGGTTGAACCAGGTTAGATGATCTCTATGATTCTCTTATTTTATGACTAAAGCAAATTCACATTTTCCAGTAAACAGGCAAGGTCTTGATTATAAATGGTCATCTTATATAGCTCAGAAAACTGTAACGTGTGTGGAAATGGACTAGAAGTCACTTATTTGGAAACGCTTCATGGCCCCTAAGAACCCAATATTGTGCACACGGCTCTCTTCTCTGTCACTGAATTGAGTCAACAGAGACCCATGTTCTGATTCCAACTCGTGATCGCTGGGACCTCAGTTTTGAGATCTATAAACTTAAGGGCTTGAAAACACCACACACAGACCACAGAAGTTTTGTTTGACAGTAATGTGATGCCTGCTCCATGTTTTACAAGACAATAAGACCAGATAGGTATCATTCTCGGTGTGATATAGGGCTCAGCTCTGACCACCTGAAAGTTTCCAGCATTTACATGACCTATTAATAGACTCCACTGCCCCTCTCAGGCACTGGACTCTGTATCCCTGCCTTAACTGTCTTTCAAGAAATCGTGATTCTGGCGGTTTTTTTATTCTGTGGCCCTGGCCTTTGTGACAGTGGGTCTCAGACTTCAAGGGGCATCAGAACCATCTACAAGGACTGTAAAAACAGAGGGCTGGACCCCAGATTCAGACTTCCTGATTCATCAGGCCTGGGGTGGGACCCTAGAAATTGCATTTCTACCAGGTCCTTGGTGATGTCGATGCTGTTGGCCCAGGGACCACACTTTGGAATGCTCACTGATCTCACAGATCACTGTACTGATCTTTGGGTGCTGCTACAAGAGTAGGTAGACGTAATAGTCAGCAAGTTTTTCTTACTGAATGTGACCTGGCTCCCTTCACTTTTTATCCATTAAAGAAATCTGCCCTTGTTCCACTTGACTGTGCTTAAAATATTTGAAGATTATTTTTCTGCCCAGACCCACACTCTTATGGTCATTTTCAAGCAGGTTATGATAAAAAGATGCCTGGTAAAATTTATTTTTCTCTAGTGTTGTGGAACAGCAGTGATTGAGTATGTCAATAATAGCAATTTCATTAAAAAATAAACGCAAGTAGTGAGGCTGTTTCCTATGGTTCTTAAATTTCTCCAAATTCTAGGACATATGTTTGAAAAACTGTCAGTATGCTACACTGTACATTGCGTTATTAGCTGTTAATTTGAGCATATCATCTCTCTGCAGGTGGATTCCACCAGTAATTATTGCTTGTCGTTCTGACCTGTCCAACTGCCTGCGACCCCATGGACTGTAGCCCACCAGGCTCCTCTGTCCATGGGACTTCCCAGGCAAGAACACTGGAGTGGGTAGCCAGTCCCTTCTCCAGGGGATCTTCCTGACCCAGGGATTGAACCTGCGTCACCTGCATTGCAGGCAGATTCTTGACTGTCTGTGCCACCAGGGAAGACCCAACTATCACTTACCCCTGGGAAAATTTTTTAAACTTCCCATGCCTCAGTTTCCTCATACAACTGTTTTGAGGACCAGAATGAGCATACATGTGTGCCTGCACACACACACACACACACACACACACAACACAGAACAGTGTTTTGCACAGAGTAAGCACTTACATATGTTTACTTATATGTAATAAATATATGTGTTTGTTCTTATTATACATTGCATAAGGGAAAGAACAACATAAATAGATACGTTTAAATAAATGGTTTCTTGTAAAGGAATTGATTTAAGTATATTCAATTAATAATAGGGGCTAATAGCTCACAGACTTAAAAATCTACAATCCTCACTTCCTAGGAAAATGGATTGATTTAACAGATCTAATGAGCTCAGTGTTTGCTCGTAAAGAGGACAAGCTGCTGATTTCCATGGGTATTTTTCATTTTCCCAACACCCTCGCCCTTCTTCCGACACCACCTAACGCATCCGATTGCTCCATTCAGATGGCTGGCAGGTGAGCCCCCTGTCCCAAGGTAAGTCAACCAGAGTGCTGGCATGGAAATCTAAAAACTAGAACAGAGAAAGTCAGTCAGTCCTTGAGTGGTGGTTTACCATAGTGTGGGAGGCTAGGACTGGATGTGTATTCTAATTTCCTATGACATACCCTAGAGAAGTGAAGGAAACATTTGTACCTAAAAAGGAGGAAGAAAGAATGTGGTACATAGAGAAAATCATACATAAAAGAAATAGAAAGCCAATTCTAAGAGCATCTGTGTTTCTGATTCCAGGTTTGATGAGAACTGATAACACTTATGTTCTTAGGTTCTGTGAGACTCCCAATATCTTTTCAATAAATCTCATTTCTTCTTAATTCAGCTAGTGTGATTTTCTTCCACTAGCACCTAAATGATCCTAAACAATAATATGTCCACACAAGGCAACTGCTCTGGAGGTCACCATTCATTTAGGTGTAATTGACGCTATACCCAGAACTCTCCAGTGAACTTTGCACTTTGTTGTTGGTCAGTCGCTAAGTCGTATCTGGCTGTTTGCGACCCCATGGACTGCAGCACTCTGGGCTTTTCTGTCCTCCACTATTTTCTAGAGTTTGCTCAGACTCGTCCATTGAATCAGTGATGCTATCTAACCATCTCATCCTCTGGTGCCCGCTTCTGCTTTTGCCTTCGATCTTTCCCAACATCAAGGTCTTTTCCAACGTGTTGGCTGTTCGAATCAGGTGGCCAAAGTATTGGAGCTTTGACTTCAGCAACAGTCTTTCCAATTAATAGTCAGGATTGATTTCCTTTAGGATTAACTGGGTTGATCTCCTTGAAGTCCAAGGGACTCTCAAGAGTCTTCTCTAGTACCACAGTTTGAAAGCATCAGTTCTTCAATCCTTAGCCTTCTTTATGGTCCAAATAGTCAAATGACATAAAAAGTATAGGCATAAAGGTACTTGACTGAGATGTAATACCCAAGACATTCACTTCTCAAAAGCAAAAAAAAAAAAAAAAAGATTTTGTGAAGTTGCAGAAGGTCAAAGTTTGACTCCTACGTAAGGCCTCAGTTAGCAGAAGAATTAATGAAAGAAACAGGCTTAGCCTAGGCATAACCAGGCTCACACTTCAGTTCAGCCCTGAGATTCTGGCTTCAGGATAAAAAACACATTCAGCTTTCAATGAGTTTTGTAAATTCAAGGTCTGTCCTATCAAATGAGGAAGGAATTCCATAACAGACAACCTTGATCTGAAAGAAGAGGGAAAACAAATTCTAAGACCAAAAAAAAAAAAAAAAAGCATATAAAAGACAAAGCTCCTTTTTGGATCTTCTTGAAAAGTCATTTTCACTCTCTTGACAAAGCAATCAGAAGACAAGCTTGCAGGGTGAGACGGGGATGGATGAGGAGCTGAGGGCCAGGCTTGGAGCTGCTCCCAAGAAGGCAGTGCCTCTCCCCTTAACAGACCCGAGGCTGTGCTTGTGCTACAGTTCTCATTGTCTAGAATTCTGTTTGAAGCTGCCCTAACAGGCACTTCCTGCAACTGACAAACCATAATCTGGGTATAATGGTTTCTTTCTTATCTTCAAAGAAAATTTACCAAAAATAATCAGGAAGTCTTGCCATGCAGGTCACGCTATAATTAGTGTTAGACTGTAGCTAATATGGCTTTAGACTCCAATTTTCAAAGGGAAAACAGGGCTACCCATTTGCTCTGATTGATATGCTCTGTCTCGCTGCCCCAGCTGACTGAAGACCTGAACTCCAGAACAAGTTGCACAGGGAGGATTTGAAGAAAACACAGACCTCCTAGGCTAGGATCTTGCTGTCAGTCCCGAGGCCTGTAAATGAGTATTTAGGCAGTATTAACCTTTCAGCTTCACTTTATGATAAACATCCATCATTCATTTATTCCCACTTTGTTGGATCGCTGCCTTCACAAGTTTGACTTTAATTGATACTTTTAATTGGTCTCTGTAGGATGTGAAAGTGCAAACTTTCCCACAGATTAAAAGAGAGTGTAGTCTGTCCCAGAAAAGCATTAGAATGGAGTGGGGGAGACCGAGATCATGACAGGGCTGTAGTTGGAGGTTTCCTTAAATTTTAATACCTCCATAAAATATACTTTCTTCTATCAGTTAGTTAGGGGGAAAATAATCATCATGGTATGACCCTCTTAATATAAGTGTTGAAGTGTCTAGAATATTAGGTGGTTTGTAAACCTTGTACATGTGCGTGCTAAAATGCTTCAGTCGTGACTGAATCTTGGCAACCCTATGGCCGGTAGCCCACCAGGCTCCTCTGTCCATGGGATTCTCCAGGCAAGAATACTGGAGCGGGTTGCCATGCCCTCCTCCAGGGGATCTTCCCAACCCATGAATCAAACCCACGTCTCCTGTGGCTCCTATATTGCAGGTGAATTCTTTACCACTGAACCACTGGGGAAGCCCTCGTAAACCCTAAGGTGCATATATGAAGGAGGTGATAGCTATTCTTTTCATAAGAGTTCTCTTCCTAAACTAATCAATCCTTAAAAGTGATGCTCCTTCAGGAAAGACACCGGGGAAGACGTCTACGAAAACTTAACTCTTATCCCTGGTTCCTAAAATCAAGGCTAAAGCCCCAACTCCACCAGTAACAACTTATATGACCTTGAAGAAGTCACCAAATTTTTCTAAACTTCACTATCATCATTCAAACACACACACACGCACACACAGAAAGAACCAATGCCTTCCTGCAAGGTGAGCTGCTACGAACTCATCCATTCATTCCTTCAACCAGTAATTGTAATCCAAGGTGATAACAGCATTTGATGGGTTTGTATACAATCCTGGGGCACAAAGAAGAAGCAATCGATTGCATCCAGAGCCATTGGGACAGGGTGCTCAGGAAAGGCAAACTGGAACTTGGAAGAGTCATCACGTCAACCATGCCTAGGGTCCATGTGAGCAAAGAGAGGAAGTCAAAAGAGCCGTGTGGGTTGAGAGAATAAGGCCAGGACCTCATCAATGGAGCCTCTCACGAGGGGAAATTGAGGGAGCAGAGGCTGGAAAGGGAGGTCGGGTCCAGATTATGCATCCTGGGAGTCAAATGACAAACTTCATTGTGGAAAACACTTTCTAAATGGAAAAATGAACATGTGATGTGCTCAGCCACTCAGTTGTGTCCAACTCTTTGTGACCGCACGGACTGTAGTCTGCCAGACTTCTCTGTCCATGGCATGTCCCAGGCAATAATACTGGAGTGGGTTGCATTTCCTCCTCCAGGGGATCTTCCCAATCCAGGGATCAAACTGAGGTCTCCCACATTACAGGCGGATTCATCTGAGCCACCAGGGAAGCCCACATATTAGCCATGGTGAACCTCAATTTCCTCATCGATAAGCTGGGGTTGATAACACCCACTTTGCAAAGATGTTTTGGATGGTAGGAATCATTTATATAAAATGCCTGGCACATCCCAGGTGGTCATTAAGTGATAGCCATTAGCATATTTTTATTGGCAATGACGTATCTGAACTGCCAAGATCAATGTCTGGCTCAAAAGAGGTGTTAATAAATCCCCTTCATTATTCTCAGAGGTGGGAAGGGCAGTTTTTTTAATTAGCCTTATTTGTAAAGGGGTCAGAATTCCACTTTCCCCAGCAATTCTCCTCATCTGAAAATTTCCACTCTCAATCCTTCCATGAGTCATGGAAAAACTTTTCCAAAGTGTGTTTTCAAGCAAAATAGTTCTGTGGTCTGAATATGTGTTAGAAACATTCATTCTCATGCATGTTGAGTTGTGTCTGACTCTTTGCAAAGCCATGGACTATAGCCTGCCAGGCTCCTCTGTCCATGGAATTCTCCAGGTAAGAATACAGGAGTGGGTAGCCATTCCCTTCTCCAGGCAATCTTCCTGGCCCAGGGATCAAACCCGTGTGTGTGTCTTCTGCTTTCCTGCATTGCAGGTGGATTCTTTACCACTGAGCCACCTGGAAAGTATTAGAAACACATACACTCACAAACAGCCATGCTGCAGTTCTCAAACTTCTGTGACCACAGAACACAAGCGTCTGTAGAGATGGACTCAGTTGGAGAAAAGGCAAATCAGGACTTGATCTGCATTCAGATGTCTTATCCAAAAGGAGATAAAACTTGAACAGCTGACAGTAGCAGTAGTGATAATATCCATAATTCACTGTCTATATATGCTTAGAATATTACATGCATTGCCGCATTTAATTAATGTTCATTACAGTCTTAGTAATAGCCTCATCTACCCAACACTATGTGCCAAGAACTCCAAGCATTTTAATAATTGTTCAATTCTTGAAATAATCCTATGAGGAGAGAGTCATTAGTATCTCTATTTCACAAGTGGGATAACTAATGCGCAGTGAGATTAAGTGATTTGCCCAAGGTGACTACTTCTGAAGGGCTGAATCAGGAATCAAACCCAGGCAGCCTGGCTCCAGAATCCATGCTCGTAACTGTTGCATCACATATCCATCAATCCAGGGATCCATTGTTGGATGTGTAAACTGAGGCACAGCAATAGAAGAGACTCTTCTCAGGTGGCTCAGCCATAAAGAATCTACCAGCCAATACAGGAGATGCAGATTCAATTCCTGGGTCAGGAAGATCCCCTGGAATAGGAAATGGCAACCGCTTGAGTATTCTTGCCTAGCAAATTCAATGGACAGAGGATCCTGGTGGGTCCATGGGATCACAAAGAGTCGGACACGACTAAGCAACTGAGCGTGCACACACACACTTCCCTAGGAAATCAAAAGAAGCTCGTGAGAACCATGATGAATACTCAGGGCATGCTCTGAAGTTTCTGGGCAAAGCTAAAAGGAGAAGTAATTACTTCTGCAGAGTGGGTTATGATGCAGTAGGGAGTTCAGTACACGTAAGGAGCCAGTCTCTCTTCCACTGGGCCATGGATTACAATTCACAAAAAGTGTTTAACAGAAAACCCTCAACAAAAGAAGTCTCTTCTCCTGACTGGACCAAACCCCTAGTTTTTTTTAAATATATATTAAATTTATTTCCTTTTAATTGAAGGATAATAAAGTGTGAAGTCACTCAGTCATCTCCAACTCTTTGTGACCCCATGGACTGCAGCCCACCAGGCTCCTCTGTCCATGGAATTTTTTAGGCAAGAATACTGGAGTGAGTTGCCATTGCTTTACAATATTGTGTTGGTTTCTGCCAAAATCAACATGAATCAGGCATAGGTATACCTATGATCCCTCCCTCTTGAACCTCCCTCCCACCTCCCTCCCCATCCCACCCCTCTAGGTTGTCGCAGAGCCCTGGCCAATCCCCTGGTTTGCCATGAGTCTTCTGGAATCTAGTCATGGTACTATTCTCAGCAATGTGGCTTGATGCATGCACCCCAAAGAGACCAGTGGCTCGCTGCCTGAATAAAAGTGAAAGTGTTCGTCATTCCGTCATATCTGACTCTTTGCAACCCCATGGACTGTAGTCCGCCAGGCGCTTCTGTCCATGGAATTCTCCAGGCTGAATACTGGAGTAGGCTGCCATGCCTTTCTCCAGGGTATCTTCCCAATCCAGGGATCCAATCCAGGTCTCCCGCATTGCAGGCAGATTCTTTACCATCTGAGCCACCAGGGAAACCCATGAATACTCGAGTGGGTAACCTATCCCTTCTCCAGGGGATCTTCCTGACCCAGGAATCAAACCGGGGTCTCCTGCATCACAGGCAGATTCTTTACTGTCTGAGCCACCAGAGAAGCCCCAAATCTACCCTAATTGGAGAAAACCTGCCCAGGTGGTGGGGTCTACCTGCTGCTCCCTGTTGCAGTTTTAACACATCCTCATTAAATCAATTCTAGGTCCCCTTCGCTTACTGCTTTTCAATTTAACAATTGAGCTGATATGGCTCCTCTGTTGAATTGACAAAGCCACAGACTCAGTCCTACATTGACTAAAATACTTTAGAGCACAAAATCAACTCAGTGAGACTGAAGCCGGGCACCCCGTGTCATTGTCATTGACAGCATCTGCGGATGGCTTTGTCTTCCTCCCACAAGCACAGTCACACTAATAGAACATGGGGGACTCTATTACTTTTCCAGCATGCTTGCTTGTCTTCTCAGGGAAGAGAGGATTTATGGGTTCTCTGGGGCCTCCAGGCCCTGAGATCCACCGCACCATCACTCAGCAGGTGCCAACGCTCTGAAACCAACGGGACACCAGCCCAGGTAAATGATGTCAGGCTGGAGGCTCCAAAACCTGTCCATGAAATAGTTTACCTCCTATGGTTCAGTCAAATGATGAACTATCACACAGTTACACACACACACACACAAGATTACTAGAAAAATAGTGTAGAAGTATAAAACAATGCTTTGATGTAAGAAAATTCTAAATGGCAAAATTCAGAATGGCCCGTGTACTCTGGACCCCATGTGCAAAAGTATTTATGCAAGTGATATGCAATCCTTATACTCTTGTGTAGAAAAAGAAAATTTTAATTACTGCATATGCTTTTTTCTTAATATTTATTGATTTATTTCTATTGTTCAGCTGTGCTGCGTCTTCGTTGCAGCACGTGGGACCTCCAGGCTGCGTTGCAGCACGCAGTATCTTTTAGTTGCGGCATGCAGGCTCTAGTTCCCTGGCCAGGGATCAAACCTGGGCCCCCTGATTTGGGAGCATGGAGTCTTAGCCACTGGACCACCAGGGAAGTCCTGCGTATCCTTTTTTTATTTGATCAGTTTGACCAACACTGCGTAAGATTCTGAACATAAAGGAATCACATATTCCATGAGAGCTTTTCGAGGAAGTTAATAGCCATTCACTATGGACTATATGCCTAGGGAAGTACATACAATATTGCAAGCAACCCTTGAAACAAAATTGCAAGGTGGGTAGTGTTATCTCCTTTCAGAGAGCACAAAGTACCTTGCTGATGAATGACTGCAACAGACAGAATTATGACCCTGAATCTTTACTCCATCTCCAGTAACAGGGTCACACGTCCGGATCCTTGGCCACGTAAGCTGACAGGGGCCCTGGACTCTGAGTTCAGCCTCCACGACTTGTTTCGGCTGATGAGATGTTAGTCCATGGGATCCACAGAGACTGAAAGCTTTTGCAGTTGGACAGGCTCTCTTCCACCTCTGCTACCACTAGTGCCCTGGTTCCAAGGAGGCACATGAAGAAGAGCCACCCTGGCTGAAGCAAGCCCAGGCTACCCCCTATCCACCCAACTCCCACACTGTCCTGCAGACACTGGAGCTTAATCAGTGCTTATTTGGGTACGCTACTGAGATTTTGCGATCAGTGTCACTTAACATTATTGTGGCCATGGCTGACTGAATCCGTGGCTAAGTCAGAACTTAGGCTCAGACCTCTCATTCCACATCCATTGCCTTTTTGGTGCTGTGTTGGTTTCCTAGGTGGTGCAGTGGTAAAGAGCCCGCTTGCCAATGCAGGAAGCACAAGAGACTTGTGTTCAATCCCTGGGTCAGGAAGGTCCCCTGGAATAGGAGATGGAACCCACTCCAGTACTCTTGGCCGGAAAACTCCATGGAACAGAGAAGTCTGGCCGGTTACAGTCCATGCAGTCACAAACAGTCGGACACAACTGCATGACCTAGCAAGCACATATTACCATGTAGTCTGAAACTTTTACTAAAACTATACTTGATACATGGGAAATTGGGCTGAACCAAATGAGATTTGAACAAGCTTGTCTTTATCATCCTTTTTCTTTTCCCACTATGACCTTTCATGCCTAATATTCAAATTGGGCTGGTAAACAGCCTACAAATGACAATGAATTCTATCAAACATATTCAGTGCAAGCATTGCTCTGGACTCCTAAAGCGGGGCCAGATTTGGCTGGGTAGAAATTTTACATTGTAACGTCTGCAGTTAGGTAAACAGAATCATGGTCATTAAAGATTTTACAGAGAGGGAGTTGTATTGAGAAATAGCTAGATAAATGGTGCTACATCCAAACAATGGAATATTACCCCTCTGTTTTATACATTAAAAAGCTAAATATGCATATGCATATTTGCTCATTTTTGCATCAGCATAGAGAAAAACATGAGAAGGATACACACTGTTACATCGGTTACCTCGGGGTAGATGGGGAGCACGGGTGTGAGTGAAAGATGATCAGTTTATGCAGCTTTATATTGCTTTGCTTATTACCATAATCTTATATAACTTCTAAGCCATTGTTTGGCAATGTTTCTCTTCCTCCCTACCCACCGGTACTTCCATTATACATATGATGCTGTGTTGGATGGTCACCCCCCCCCCCCACATTTCTTGGAGGGTCCATTCATTTACCGGTGGTGGGGGGAGATGCTGTGCTAGGACTTCACGGCAGCGAACTGGCTTCTCTAGTTGTGGTACAAGGGTTTCATTGCCCTCTGCATGTGGATCTTGGTTCCCCGGACCAGGATCAAACCCATGTCCCCTGCATCAGAAGATTGATTCTTAACCACTGGACCACCAGGCAAGTCCCAAGTTCCATACATTTTTATCCATTCTTTTTTCTCTCTATTCTTCACCTTGCATAGTCTCCACTGAGCTTTCTCCAAGTTCATTGATTCTTCTTTCTGCCACTTCAAAACAAGTTTAGGGGCCCTCTGGAAAAATTTTTATTTCAGCTATGTTTACTTTTCAACCCCAGAATTGCCCCAGAACTTGATGATGTTACAATTTCTATTTTTTTAATATTCTCTATTTGTAATATGATCCTGCCTTCCTTTACTTCTTAACTCATAGTTTCATTTACTTCTGTAATCATATTAATGTTTACAATGGCCATTTTGACATTGGTTGCTGTCGAAGCTGACTTCTGGTCACTCTCACAAGCAGTTTCTATCTGTCTTCTTTTTTTTTCCTGGTGAATGGGTCATACCTTCCTATTCCTTTATATGCTTTATAATTTTTGTTGGTAAGTAGACATTTCAGATTATATATTGTAGCAATAATCTCTGGGTGCTGGTATCCCCCTCCAATGCTTGTTTTCATTATTCACTTATGTGAAATAAAATTCATATTTTATGTCAAGACAAGAAGAATTCAAACAAAAAAAAAATTGTCCCTTCCCTTTGGTCTCCTATCTCCCCCCAACAGTGCATTATGTGTCTACATTAGGCATGACCAAACCTCCCCCGTTGGCAGAAATACCTGCTCCAACATAAAAAGCTACATTTCCTAGCACCAACAAGGCAACTCCTTAAAAGACAGCATTCCTTCTTGATCTTGTACGGGACAGTTTAGCTCTGGATTGTGTAAACTGTCTAAAATACGTCCTTTGACGTACAGCCCCCATCTCAAAAAAACTTAGGTAACTGTGCCTTGACTTCTAACAGGTGGAGAGTTTCTCAGACTTTCTAGATGCTCTTCCTGGGTTATAATGTTCAAATTTGGCTCAAATAAGATTTTCCATTTCTTTATTAGATCCATTGATTAAAGTTTCATTGACACATTTATTTTTTAGTAACTAACTAAACTTTAGTGAAGGCCAGCTTCCCAGGTGGTGCTCTTGGTAAAGAACTCACCTGCCAATGCAGAAGATATAAGAGACACAGGTTCCATCCCTGGGTCCGGAAGATCCCCTGGAGGAGGGCATGGCAACCCACTCCAGTATTCTTGCCTACAGAATCCCATGGACAGAGGAGCCTGGTGGGCTGCAATCCATGGGGTCCCAGAGTCAGACACGACTGACATCATACATGCACATTCTTCCCATAAACAGAGAATGCTAAACCTCTGGTGTTATTCTAAGGGAGGTGCAGATTTGGGGAGACCCACAGTCACCCTAAGATGACTATGGTGTTGCCAGGGCTTACTTTCTCTTTCCCTGACCTCACCCGGCTGTTAAACTCTATTAACTGCCTATTGATTACTTTATTGCTTTCAACAATGCTCTAGGCCTTAAATTGCTCTGTGAACTAATCCAATCAAATCAAGGCTCCTTTGGAGGAATCATTTCTGATGTTCAAGTTTGATATTTATTCTGACCCTGGGAAGGTTCTTCCCAGCTGTCTTATTCCCCAGTTCTCTCCTGCAGTGTAGCCTGACTACAACCTAAACTGTGTCTTCATTAAATCCATGAGTATCCATCCAGTTACCATTTATCATGACCTTCACTATTCTTGGGGCTTCCTCAATGGCTCAGTGATGAAGAATCCACCTGCAATGCAAGGAGCCACAGGAGACGTGGGTTCAATCCCTGGGTTGGGAAGATCTCCCAGAGAAGGAAATGGCAATCCAATCCAGTATTCTTGCCTGGAGAACCCCATGGACAGAAGAGCCTGGTGGGCTATGGTCCATGGGGTCGCAAAGAGTTGAACACAACTGAACGACACACCACTGGTCTTGAGAGTGTGCTTAGGTTTGAACTTCTCCACACTCCACTGCAACTGGAGTCAGTTCTTTGAGGAAGAGATTAGGAGCTGTCTGTCTTGTGACCGGCTTCTCTCCCAGGTAAAATCTCGGAGCCACCTCTCTAGAACTAGAGGTGAGGAAAATAGCAAGCTTTGCTCTGAGTGACAACCTGCTCTATTTGCTGACCACTCGGTTGGGGGTTGAAAGAAAGGTACAATCTGAAGTCCTCTCGATTTGCCTCTCCTGGCCTGGGACCACGATCTCACAAGCCCTGGCAGGCAACAAGGCCCTGGGCTTCCCTGGTGGCTCAGGTGGTAAAAAATCCACCTGTGATGCAGGAGACCCAGGTTTGATGCCTGGGTTGGGAAGATTCCCTGGAGAAGGGAAAGGCTACCCACTCCAGTATTCTTCCCTGGAGAATTCCATGGCCGGAGGAGCCTGGCGGGCTACAGTCCCTGGGGTCCCAAAGAGTCGAAGACGACTGAGCGACTAACACTTACCTATTTAGTCACGGCATAGCACACAAAGATAGGCCACTGTCTAACAACTGGGGACTGGGCAGAGGAAGGAAGCCCCGCCTCCAACCTCATGCCGGGACTTAGCCTCAGCATCCGATATTTGGGAAGCAAATACTGAATACAGAAATGCTGGAGACTGTCTCTTCCTGGGAAGAAAGCCCCCTGACTGGAAGCAAGGGAGAGAGGGAGTTTTGTGTTCCTGGCTGCAGCATCTGGAATGGAGTCTCCATTTGGCTGAGCAGAAGTCATGAGAAAGGGGGTTCAAATACTACAAACTCTCTTTTTTATCAAATTTTCATAGATTATCTTGCAACCCTGCTTTTTCTCTTGATGTTTGCTCAAAGGACCATTTACAGAAGTTTTACATGATTGGCATTTTTTAAGTAATTCTCACAAGTTTCAATGGTGAACAGATCAGTGGAGCTTCTGGCACGATTGTACCAAAAGTCTTTGTTCAGTCAATGAACCTGAGATAGCATTCATAGTTCATGAAGATGTAAAGTGCAAAGAAAGCAGAAGGTCTGGGAGATGCTGAACTCCAAACCTGACCATTTACTGGTGCGGAAGCTGAGGCCCAAAGTCAATGGTCTATCCTGCTCATCCTTCCTTTCATTCTCTCTCCCCACAGCGGGGATGAGCTTGGGAGCTGAGGCAGATCCACAAGAGATGTGGCAACTGCAGTCTTGGAGGAAGACGAAGGCAGGAGGGTGAAAATCGTCATGACATCCAGCTCGACCTTCCTAGTTCAACAAAGGAAGGGGAGATTTTACTCCTCTGGCCCCGAGACCCCAACGATGCCAGCCAGATCAAACATCACTGTATAGTCAATTCCCAGATTTCCTTGGAATTATTACATGGAGTCACTGCTCCTTTAATCTTTTATTACTAAAGATAACTCTGCTTTGTTTGACAAAAATGCATCTGGAGTACAGACTCTTAAAAGAGAATATGCCCAGATGGTAGCAGTATTTAAGGAAATACAGTTTTCCAATATGAGAACACGTAACCCTCTCTGATTTCATTTGTATGATTTTCCAAACCTCCCCCTGTCTTTTTTGCCCATATACAGTTCAAGTTGCCAGGGGAGGTTTGTGAGGTAGTCATGGTAACCAAGAAGCCTCATTATGCTGCCCACCCACCCTACACACAGGCACACACTTCACACACTCTTACCCACTGACCATCACTTTTTCAAACTCTGAAAATCATTTATAACGCCAAAATGAGTTTGAAATAACAAATCACAAAGTTGTATGGAGCACCACATGTTGTATTTTTGTGGCTCTGCCTAATTACTATTCACACCATAGGTAAAAATATATATATATAAATGGGATTCAGGAACAGGTTGCTGGCAGTTGAGGACTTCCTCCTTAATGGAGAAGAGAGTGGGAGTTTGTGCGCTCCCCTCTCTGCTAGGAGAAAAGCTGAAATGGGAGATGGCTTTAAGGCATGTTCCTTCCCAGTTATTTTCGCTTTCCTTGCAGTAATAATTATTCTCGGCTAATAATGTTGGTTTTTAAAGCAGGTAATTAGTGCTTCCAGCACTGTAATTGAATTTCCTGAAAGCGAAGACCTGCATGCTACAATCCAGGACTCCAGTAGTTGACCATGAACTGCACCTCAGTGATAAGAGGCAAGAATTTCCCCACTTCTGCTCAGGGGAAACCTGGTCAGGTCATACCTACTGGGAGGTCCAGAGCTCTTGAGACCAGTTTCAGAAGAGCTTTGATGGATAGGTCTGCATTCAGGTGCAGGAGACCGAGTCAGTGAACAGATCCATCAACTGTGTCTTAAAATTAAGCCCTGGGGACACTGAGAGTTTGGCCTAGAGAAGTGTGTGGAGTTGGAGATTGCAGAGTCTGTGTTTTGGGTGAAATCTGAAGAGCAGAGGAACTGCTCCTGAAAAAAGAATATCATTAACCAGAGAGTTGGTAATAATAATAATATACTAGTGGTGATACTCCCATGCGCTCACCGCCTCTCCAAAGCAGAAGACGAGGGACGTGTCCTCACTCTGCACTGGGGCTCACTCATGCCCCGGCTCCCTGTGGAGACGTGTTACATGCAAGACATTCTCCCGGAGGAACGATCCCCATCCCCTTCTCACCCTCAGTCTGCTATTTCCCTAGCCTGGGTTACCCCACAGTAGAGCCTGAGATAAAGGCATATGTGAGAGTAGTTTATTTGGGAGGGTGATTCCAAGGGAGCAAGACTGAATGACAAGAAGAGTAAAAAGGAAAGAAAGAAAGAGGAAAGCGGTGCACTTGTGCTGTCTAACTGGTCCTTGCTCTTGAGCCACTTGATTGCAGGGAGTCCCCTGAGAAAACAGGGAACGTGTTTCCACGTCATCTGGGTAAGAGGGAGAAGGCATCTACCCTGGGCTCCGTCCCGAATGGCTCCAGGGCGTCCCCATAGGGGACCGACTCCCTCCGTACCAGAGGTCAGCACTGGTGGGTCCTGGGACATGCTTTGGGTGTGCCCTGCCACGGACTCCAAAACTCCCTCAGGCAGCAAGTGTGTGCCCAAGTGCTTCAGGCACGTCCAACTCTTTGCAACCCCATGGACTGTAGCCCGCCAAGCTCCTCTGTCCATGGGATTCTCCAGGCAAGAATACTGGTTGCCATTTCCTCCTCTAGGGGATCTTCCCAACCCAGGGATCAAACCCACATCTATTTCGGCCCCTGGATGGCAGGTAGATTCTTTACCACTGAGCCGCCGGGGAAGCAAGGCAGCTAGTGAGGGCTGAGGAAAGCTTTCAAAGCCTGTGTGGATTGATGCCCAGCAGCCATGATTGAAATAAGAGGTCGGGCCAAGAAGACTCACGGTGATGCCTCAAGGTATTCAGTTCACTCTTTAAAAGAGGAACAGTCAGGGCGTAGAGCAGCTGGGCCAAGTCCCAGACTCCTTGGTTACTCATCGGGTGTGACATGGTAAAGATGTGACTGTCTATTTGTTTTTTAAAAAAATATTTACTTATTTATTTGGCTGTGTCTGGTCTTAGTTGCAGCATGTAGAATCTTTGCTGGAATTTGTGGGCTTAATTGCTCCAAGGCATGTGAGATCTTAGTTCCCCAACCAGGGATGGAACCTATGTTCCCTGCATTGCAAGGTGGATTCCTAACCACTGGGCCACCAGGGGAACCTCTCGACTATCCATTTCTGACCCAGGGATGAAGTTTCCCCTTTCCTTCTCTAGCATCTTCTCCAACAAGATGGAGAGAAGATTATACTGTGAAAAGCAAAGGAGAAAAGGAAAGATATAAACATCTGAATGCAGAGTTCCAAAGAATAGCAAGAAAAGAAAAGAAAGCCTTCTTCAGCGATCAGTGCAAAGAAATAGAGGAAAACAACAGAATGGGAAAGACTAGGGATCTCTTCAAGAAAATCAGAGATACCAAAGGAACATTTCATGCAAAGATGGGCTCAATAAAGGACAGAAATGGTATGGACCTAACAGAAGCAGAAGATATTAAAAAGAGATAGCAAGAATACACAGAAGAACTGTACAAAAAAGATCTTCACGACCCAGATAATCACGATGGTGTGTTCACTGACCTAGAGCCAGACATCCTGGAATGTGAAGTCAAGTGGGCCTTAGAAAACATCACTACAAACAAAGCTAGTGAAGATGATGGAATTCCAGTTGAGCTATTCCAAATCCTGAAAGATGATGCTATGAAAGTGCTGCACTCAATATGCCAGCAAATTTGGAAAACTCAGTAGTGGCTACAGGACTGGAAAAGGTCAGTTTTCATTCCAATCCCAAAGAAAGGCAATGCCAAAGAATGCTCAAACTACCGCACAATTGCACTCATCTCACACGCTAGTAAAGTCATGCTCAAAATTCTCCAAGCCAGGCATCAGCAATATGTGAACCGTGAACTTCCTGATGTTCAAGCTGGTTTTAGAAAAGGCAGAGGAACCAGAGATCAAATTGCCAACATCCGCTGGATCATCAAAAAAGCGAGAGAGTTCCAGAAAAGCATCTATTTCTGCTTTATTGACTATGCCAAAGCCTTTGACTGTGTGGATCACAATAAACTGTGGAAAATTCTGAAAGAGATGGGAATACCAGACCACCTGATCTGCCTCTTGAGAAATTTGTATGCAGGTCAGGAAGCAACAGTTAGAACTGGACATGGAACAACAGGCTGGTTCCAAATAGGAAAAAGAGTTCGTCAAGGCTGTATATTGTCACCCTGTTTATTTAACTTATATGCAGAGTACATCATGAGAAACGCTGGACTGGAAGAAACACAAGCTGGAATCAAGATTGCCGGGAGAAATATCAATAACCTCAGATATGCAGATGACACCACCCTTATGGCAGAAAGTGAAGAGGAACTCAAAAGCCTCTTGATGAAAGTGAAAGCTCAACATTCAGAAAACTAAGATCATGGCATCCGGTCCCATCACTTCATGGGAAATAGATGGGGAAACAGTGGAAACAGTGTCAGACTTTATTTGTCTGGGCTCCAAAATCACTGCAGATGGTGACTGCAGCCATGAAATTAAAAGACACTTACTCCTTGGAAGGAAAGTTATGACCAATCTAGATAGCATATTCAAAAGCAGAGACATTACTTTGCCAACAAAGTTCGTCTAGTCAAGGCTATGGTTTTTCCTGTAGTCATGTATGGATGTGAGAGTTGGACTGTGAAGAAGGCTGAGCACTGAAGAATTGATGCTTTTGAACTGTGGTGTTGGAGAAGACTCTTGAGAGTCCCTTGGACTGCAAGGAGATCCAACCAGTCCATTCTGAAGGAGATCAGCCCTGGGATTTCTTTGGAAGGAATGATGCTAAAGCTGAAACTCCAGTACTTTGGCCACCTGATGCGAAGAGTTGACTCATTGGAAAAGACTCTGATGCTGGGAGGGATTGGGGGCAAGAGGAGAAGGGCATGACAGAGGATGACATGGCTGGATGGCATCACTGACCCAATGGACGTGAGTCTGAATGAACTCCGGGAGTTGGTGATGGACAGGGAGGCCTGGCTTGCTGCGATTCATGGGGTCTCAAAGAGTCGGACATGACTGAGCGACTGATCTGATCTGATCTGACTTCTATCTGTCTGAAATTGCCTGTGTCCTCAGACATGAATCCTGTCTCCCTCTGACCTGTTAGAATGCACAGAGCTGACCCAAGCCTATACTCTATGATTCCTTGGTTTGAAGGGGAAAAAAATTGTTTCATGTTTCGTCTATTCAGTTCAAATAACTGTCCTGAAAGACAAATGGACAGAGAGGATTCCAGCAGGTACAGTACAACAGGAGAAGCAGGATACCTTGTCTGGCCTGAAGGAACTGCACTTTTCCAGAATGTCCCCCATCTAAAAGTGAAAGTGAAGTCGCTCAGTCGGGTCCGACTCTTTGAGACCCCTTGGACTGCAGCCTACCAGGCTCATCCGTCCATGGGATTTTCCAGGCAAGAGTACTGGAGTGGGTTGCCATTTCCTTCTCCAGAGTATCTTCCCGACCCAGGGATCGAACCCAGGTCTCCTGCATTGTAAGCAAGACGCTTTACTGTCTGAGCCACCAGGGAAGTCCCCCATCTAAAAAGGAATCTATAATTGGGCATGTTTTCAGTTTCCTCCATTGAAGGACTCAGGATCACGGAACACACTCTCCTTCCGTGTTCCTAGATTTCTCATGATGACCTCATTCTTGCTTCTGTGGTCACCACCTGCTGTCCCCTTCTGACCTGGATTCATTCCACCTCCTGCCCTCCTCCTCACCGTCTGTGCTCTTCTCTTACCTTCATCTGATTCATTCTCTCTCTCTCCTCTTTATCCATCCTTTTTTACTCAGGGTAGGTTTCCCCAGGCAAAATCCTATATACAGTGCAAATTACAATTGCGAGCTCGATGCAAATGCAACATTGATTTTTAAACAAGATTATGTAAATTGTGGGTAGTCCATTCGTATGCTTGCTGAAATATCTTTAACAAAATTATGAAGTTCTTTAATATGAGGCAGGCTCAAATAGGTAAATACGTAAAATGATCAAATCATGAAAACATGTGATACCAAAGCAGTCTGTTGGTATCACAGACCCTGCATCCTGATTCTAGGAAACCCTAACATCCGAATTTTGGAAGAGACATACTTTCTGCTGAACTTCACCCAGGCCTCTTACATCGCTTTTCCACATAAGAAACCTGAAACTCCCTCAACCATTCTTTCTGGGGTGCATGGCTTACAGCGGCACGTTTCCTGTATGTTTCTAAGCTTCTTATAAACTGGATCTCATTTGCAGTAACCACTTACGTTTCTTAGGATTTTCTCCAGGCTGTTAATATAGGATTTCAAGTCACATTAAGAGCTTCTCCTGGAAAACTGTAATTCAAAAAGATACATGAACAACACTTAGGATGGATAAGACATGGAAACAGACTAAACGTCCATTAACAGACAGATGGATGAACACTGTACACACATACACAGCTGAATGTGTGGATGTGTGTGTTATACACACACACACAATGGAGTTTACTCAGCCTTAGAAAAGAATGAAATGATGTCATTTTCAGCTACACAGATGGACCTAGAGATTATCACACTACACGAAGTCATCGGAAAGGGAAATACAAATACCATTATGATATCACTTACATGCGGAATCTAAACTACGACAGAAATGGACTTCTTTACAAACCAGAGACAGACGCACAGCCCTCAAGACCAGACTTGCGGCTGCAAAGGCAAAGGGGAGGTGGCGGAGGGAGCACTGGGGTGTCTGGGATTAGCAGATGCAAACTGTTCTATGTAGAATGGATAAACAAGGTCCTATTGTGTAGCACAAGGAGCTATATTCACTATCCTGTAACAAATCATAATGAAAAAGAAAAAGAAATAATTTCTCCTGGTTTTTTCAGAAAGCGCACAGGGGTGCCACTTGTCGGGACACAAGTGTTGCCCTCATGCTCTTCTGCACACTCTGGCTCCCACTTTTGATGTTTAGCACGTCCTGTTAATACAAAGCCTCTCCTCACTGTCACCATCACCGAGCCTCTATGCACAGTCCTGCAGCCTGCTCGCCCAGGGCTCCCACCCAAGTCCGGGGAGGTGGCCAGTGACCAGTCTCCAAGACGACATTGTCTTCCTGCCCTTCCTTCCCCGGAACCTGGTGCACACAGCTGACCTCTGTTCTCCCCCTGCCAAAACGAACTCTTACCACGCCAACCAATGCTGGAAAGGTCCGTCTCGTGAAACACACCAGGACTCACACTCAGACACATCTTCACGTCCTTCACCCACCTGTCCTCTCTGGTCTTCTTTCAACGCCTGCTCATCTTTAGGTGGGGAGTGTTCTGGAAAAGCACGGTTCCTTCAGGCCAGACTTACTGCACCCCGATTTCCCTGTGGCACTCTCCTTTCTGGTCTCCTCTCTCTCCACTTGGCTCCAGGGAGAGTGATATGCACTGAATAGATGAAACATGCAACTATTTTGCATTTAAAAAAGGTGAAATTTCTTTTCCCTTAGAACTAAAGATTCAAGTAGAGGCAAAGGGAGGGAGACAACTAACATTTGCAAACATCAGATGAGAAAAAAGGGAGGTCCAGAGAGATGCCCCGCTTGCCCAAGCTAACCATCTAGCAAATGACAGAGGGGCTTCCCTGTGGTCCAGTGGTTAAGACTCCACGCTTCCATTGCAGGGGGTGCAGTTTCAGTCCCTGGTCAGGGAGCTAAGAATAAAATTAAAATTAAATAAATAATAAAGTAAAGAACCAGGACTTGGATCCCTCCATCTCTTTCTCTCCCTGATTACTTTCCTTCGTAGTTTTCATCGGCCTGACTGAAGTTTCCTGTCACCACTTCGTGGGCATCTTAGTTAATATCTGACTATAAAACTAGACTCCACTTTCTCTATGACTACTTCCCTTTTCTTTTTCCTTTAAATTATCCCTGAGTCCAGATTTCCCTCCACATTATGTTTACAGACCACCGCTGCTTTTTTCCTTTGAAAGAAGCCAGCCGTGGGGGGAATAAGCAGAGGACATCCCGTCAAGTGTCTCCAAGTAAGTTTATTGAACCTCGCATGCACCCTCTTCTTTGCATCCTACCCAGATTCACATGCGGAAGATTCCATTTCCGTGTTTTACTTTGGTTCTCACTGTAGGAAATCAGAACTTGGAGGGACCTTACAACCATTGGTCCGCCTCTTCTATTTTAAAGATGATGAAACTGGAGCTAAGAAACCAGTCCAAGACCTCCCAGCCCTTCCCTAAATCACACAAGTTAAGAGTGGAGCCAAGAAACTGGGCACCCAAATGGAGCTTCTCTGAGTGTATCCAACTTCCTTTATGTGGATCAGATATGCTGAATAGACTTGCTCCTGCGAGCTCTGCTGGGATGGTGACTGCATGTGCTTAAACATGGTTAATGTCAGGAGCTGCTTCCCATACATGCATGTGTGCTAAGTTGCTTCAGTCATGTTCAACTCTGCGCGACCCTATGGCTGTAGCCCACCAGTCTCCTCTGTCCATGCGATTCTCCAGGCAAGAATACTGGAGTGGGTTACCATGCCCTCCTCCAGGGGAATCTTCCCAACCCAGAGATCAAACCCGTATCTCTAACATATCCTGCATTGACAGGCGGGTTCTTTACCACTGTTGCTGCTGCCAAGTCGCTTCAGTCGTGTCCGACTCTGTGTGACCCCATAGATGGCAACCCACCAGGCCCCCTCGTCCCTGGGACTCTCCAGGCAAGAACACTGGAGTGGGTTGCCATTTCCTTCGCCAATGCATGAAAGTGAAAAGTGAAAGTGAAGTCGCTCAGTCGTGTCTGACTCTTAGTGACCCCATGGACTGCAGCCTACCAGGCTCCTCTGTCCATGGGATTTTCCAGGCAAGAGTACTGGAGTTGGATGCCATTGCCTTCTCCATCTTTAGCACTCCCATATGTGGAAAAGCTCAACTTTTGAACAGATACATTATAAATATGGGCTCCCCTCGTAACTCAGAAGGCAAAGAATCCTTCTGCAATGCAGGAGACCTGGGTTTGATCCCTGGGTCGGGAAGATCCCCTGGAAATGGCACCCCACTCCAGTATTCTTGCCTGGAGAATCCCATGGACAGAAGAGCCTGCTAGGCTACAGTTAATGGGGTCATAAAGAGTCAGACATGACTTAGCAACTAAACAACAACGTCAGTCATCTGCTAGGGTGTTGCTAAGTGTTTCCACATGTTGTTGTTGTTGTTGTTCAGCCACTAAGTTATGTTGTTCAGTTACTCTATGCAACCCCATGGACTGCAGCACGCCAGGCCTCCCTGTCCTTCACTGTCTCCCAGAGTTTGCTCAAACCTATGTTCGTTGAGTCGAGGACGTCATCCAATCATCTCATCCTCTGTCCTCATTCCACATGAACATTTAATAAATGTTTGCTCAGTCTGAATCTAGACAGTTGCCCCCAACAAGTAAGTCCTGTTTCAGACCTGAGAATGTTACAAATGACTGAAGAACACTCTGATCCCTTGAGAAATTATTCTGGAATCATCTCCACTTTCACATGCATCCTAAAGAATAGAGGGAAATGTTTGTCATTTTACAAAAGCTGTCACATTGCACTTGAGGTGACCAGGACCGAAAGCTAACCACCCTCAGAGAATAAATGTCATACATCTTCAAGGTAGCTACCGCCCTCTAGTGTCCTGTGAAAACAGCAAAAAGTATACTTCGTGGGTGTGCTCAGTCATGTCCCACTCTGCGACCCCACAGACTGTAGCCCTCCAGGCTCCTCTGTCCATGGAATATTTCAGGCAAGAATACTGGAGTGGGTTGCTGTTTCCTACTGCAGGGGATCTTCCCAACCCAGGGATCAAACACGCCCCTCCTGGGTCTCCTGCACTGGCAAGCAGATTCTTTACAACCACCACCTGGGAAGCTCTCCCCATCTCTAAAAGGAAGAAAATAACATTCAGACCTTTAGTTTTTTATAAGGAGATATATCATATCTCATGTCATACAGAAAGCTTTCCATACATGTTTGCTAATATTAGGATCATGAGGTATTAATAGTTTAATGTATTCACCAAATCAAATCTTTCTACTACATTAACACACTAAAGAACAAAAACGCTTAGGTCATCAGAGCAATTCCACTTTCCAGAGACAGTCAGATGGAAAAACACTTAAAGGGAGAAGGAAACTGGAGCATGAAAAATGTGAAGAGAAAACAAAACTGACTTTGGTCATTTCACAGCCTCGCTTTAATCATTCAGTAGGTGCATTCATGATGTATGGTATTATTTACAGACTTCTCCAGACAGCTCTAAATGCACATACAGCAAAGCTTTATCCAGCCAGCTGTCGAGTCATTGTAAACCGGATAATGAGTCTCTTGGCCCATCACGTGCAGAATTCCTTTTCTTGGCTCACAGCTTGTGGCCCTGTGTCCTCCTTGTGGCCATGGGATTGGTCAGTATCTCACGCAACTGTGAAACAAACCCCCTCTTCGTCATCTCTGCTTGAAGCTGCTTCCAAAGAGAGATGGCAGGCTTCTGAAGAAGAGCTCCTTCCTCCGTGGGCCGTGGTTCAGCACATTTCATCAACAGCAATAATATTGCTTTCTATGTATGTATTAGTATTGTTTTATGCAGTAATATTGCTTTCTTGTATATACCTTTCTATAAATTCCTTCTATATCTACAATGCATTCTTTACAAATCTTAGAGCACTGTGCAGGACTACACTGGATACTTGGCAAGATTGTTTCTATTAACTTTGTTCCAGGCACCCAGCCAAGAGCCATAGTGGACATAACTACTCAACTTGTCACATTGGAAAAGTTAGAAGTGCCCCACTCAGTCAAAGGACTGAAATAGCCATGTTTATAGCAGTGACTATAAAACATATTCAAAACTACTGGTCAAACATTCAAGGAAGATCGTGATGAGTCACACGTCTGGATCCTGTGACCTTCCCCCAAAAATGGCCCCTCTCTAGCTCCCCTCCCACCAGAGGGAATAAAACCTCTTAATCCCCCAGCATTGCTTATTGCAGCCCAGAGGCTTAGTTGGGACTTTTCTAAATTTAACCTACTACTCCGGAATTTTTTTAAAAAGGTTCTTAAGCATAAGTCAGTACGGGAAGATGGAGCAAAAAACTTGAACTTCTTTTCCTAATAACTCAACCCGCTTTATGTACGTACCTATCGCATCAAGAACAAAGAAGTAATAAGAAAGATAAAGATACTGTACTCAGACTGTTAGGGTTGGGGACCTCCAGAATTCAGACTGACCAAAAATCTGGGACCAAATGGAAATGCACGGATCAGCTATCTTTAAGTCTGGCCTATATGAAATGTAGCAGAATTGACAAGTCTGTGTCTAACCAGTTGATAAATATTTCACACTTTTAAACTTTAAAATAGCCTTTAGATCTTATCATATAAAGTAAAAATAGCCTGAATCAAAGCTGACTAATTGGTGGCATGTGTACTAAACAATAATCGATTTCCTCTCTACACATTGTGAGCATGTGTGTGCTCAGCTGTGTCTGACTCCCTGTGACCCCATGAACTGCAACCCGCCAGGCTCCTCTGTCTATGAGATTCTCTAGGCAAGAGTACTGGAGTGAGTTGCCATTTCCTCCTTAAGGGATTCTTGACCAGGGATCGAACACATGTCTCCTGGGCCTCCTGCATTGCAGGTGAATTCTTGACCATTGATCCATCAGGGAAGCCCCTAAGTTGTGGAGGGATATTTTTAATGTATATATGGATATTTTTATGTATATATGTCACAAATACTTCTATCTTACTTCTCCAAAATTTAATTTTTAAAAGTTGAGCTACCTTTCAAAATCATCAATTAAACCTATTGGTTACATATTTGTCTCTTCAGGACTACTTATATAATGTTCTTTTCCTGCCTCACTTGTTACACCACATATTCTAACATACATCTCAGCAACATACCATTTATATTCTGATAGAAAATCTTCAGCTTATGGTTTGATATTTCAACCGTAAAGTATGTAGAATGCAGGTTTCTGATGGTATCCTTATTAAAAATCATTAGCAAGAATATGGGCAAATTCGCTATTAGCAATAGCTATTTGTTAAAGTTGTTATATTTTAACAATATTTGTTAAAGTTGAGTTTTCTTGATTCATCCAGACCAACTCCAAATCGGAAAGAAAGCTGTTACCACAAAACAAATTTTAAATAAGTAGAGTTTTGCCACTTCCAAATACTTTTGAGGTTGAAAGAATTAGCTTTGTGATTCTTTGGAAGAAACGCTTTTGTAAATAAGGGTTATTTATATGCTATGTGCAGCCTGGGTGGGAGGGGAGTCTGGGGAAGAATGGATACACGTATATGCATATATGAGTCCGTTTGCTGTTCACCTGAAATTATCACAACATTGCTAATCGGCTGTACCCCAATACAGAACAAAAAGGCTTTGTGAGATAGTTCAAAGTCAAATTTTCCTGAAAGGCTATTTTTTTTGGTCTTTTGCACATATCCTATTGAATTCACACACTCTGATTTAGATTTAAAGAAATCTGTATTGCTGAGATTATATATTGTAGGTGTAATATTCATTGGAAGGACTGATACTGAAGCCAAAGCTCCAATACTTTGTCCACCTGATGCAAAGAGCCAAGTCATTGGAAAAGACCCTGATGCTGGGAATGACTGAAGGCGGGAGAGAAGAGGGTGACAGAGAATGAGATGGTTGGATGGCATCACCGACTCAACGGACATGAATTTGAGCAAACTCCAGGAGAGAGTGAAGGACAGGGAAGCCTGATGTGCTGCCGTCCCTGGGGTCGTAAAGAGTCGGACACGACTGGGTGTAGGTGAGAGGTGAACAGGATAGCTGGTTTCGAATAGCCTGCTTTCCTGAGTGACAGTCATGGAATTAAACAGACCTCCCTATCTAGCCAAATGACCAAATGTGGTGTAGGGGGTATCTCCTGAAAGAACTTTAATTTGCAGAGGAGTACATATTTATGGTCCCTGAAATTCGAAGACATTTGAAGCCAGCAGGGCCAGAAGTGAATGGATAGCCAAGCATGTCCTTTCAGGGGACATGGTGAAGAGTCCTCACTGCCCAGCTCATGGCTCGAATCTCCCGGAGTGTGTTACTACCATCCTGCTGAGCACATCCCCTGCTCATCCTGTAATTAACAACTATATAGCACTATATAGCACCATTTACTTCTCCATTTACTTTTGTGGATAGCTCTAGTCTTTGTTTCAGCTCATCATCAATCTTTTCAGAAACTTCAGTGCTGTCACAAAAGCTATGCATATAAATCTCCCCACCGTGCTTCTGCAAATTAAATAAAATGTGTTTTAAGCTTGCCTCAAATGCAAAGGCTTCATGTGATTTATTTCCACACAGTTCTTAGGGCTGTGCCGAAGCATGACTCAGCTACCCGCAAAAGCCCAGACTTTGAACATGGGGACAGTCACTTAGAGGCGGGGGCCTTGTAGAGCGTGGGACACACGTACCCATTCTGCAAATACGTGTTGGATGAAGTCTAAGTGGAGGAATTCTTCATATCAGTCTTTCTCTTTTTGAAAGAAATCTCTTCGCCTTTTTCTAGAGCTATTTCCATGCCAAGTTCAGGTTGACTGTCGCTGATCAAGTTCATATCTAGCCATCGCTTCATGGACAGCCATCAGTTACTAATGCAGTGCCCCCAGTTGATTGTCCCTGAACTTGAGGATGATGGTAATCATTTTTTCATGGCTTCTAGTTTTGAGAGTTTCTTTCTGATTTGGGCAAATTTTAAATGATCAGTACAATAGAACTTCTCCAACAAATCAAATTGGCAAATTGTTGATGCTGCTCTAAATATGATCCAAGGACTGAGGCCATCCAAGGACTTTTGACCACCTGGGAGTTGGTCAAAAATGCAAATTCTCAGATCCCACCCCAGATGGGGTGGGGCCCAGCAGTGTGAGTTTTAACTGCCACCCGCCCCTTCCCCCCACCGCCCCAGGTGATTCTGACACATGCTAAGGTTTAAGAAGCATTGTCCACCTCTCCCTTCTCTTTTTCTCCCTTAGTGCCAAGATCTTCAATTTGGAGGACACGTGGCAATGTTTCCAGGTAAAGGTGGCATTTCCCAGCCTCCCCTGCAGCAAAGGGAAGTCCATGACATACTTGTGGAAACCACCAGAAGGGGCATCCAGGACAGCAGGTCCAAGAAAGGCTGCCTCAGCTGGGAAGTGTGGCCCCTTCGCCTATTGCCTTTCCTTGTGCTTCCCACCGAATTGTGGATGTGAGGGCCAGTGCTCCAACAGCTATCTCAGTCAATGAGACAGCTTTGATGATGGAAACAGCACTGAAAACTGAGCAGCTGAAAGGCAGAAGTCTGTTCCTAATAATCAGATTACAAAGCAGCCACACTGGCCATGGCTTTCAGTTCTGCATCCCCAGAATTGAGTGTGGAGACTGGCACACAGTAGGGGCTCAGTAAGGATTTGTTGAATAAACAAAATGAATGACTGAATGCATGCTTGCTCAGTCACTCAGTTATGGCCAACTCTTTGCAACCCCGTGGACTGTAGCCCGCCAGGCTCCTCTTTCCATGGAATTTTCCAGGCAAGAATACTGGCTCGGGTTGCCATTTCCTTCTCCAGGCGATCTTACGGATCTTATCGACCCAGGGTTGGAGCCTGTGTGTCCATGACTATACACTAAACCCTTTCATGTTTATACTGGTCCTTCCACTTTTTCTAGGTAAAGCAATCAAGTGGACTTTCAGTGAATAGTTCCCAGGTAAGTGTTGGTCATATTTTCCCATTCCTCGAAGACTATGGGAGACTCTGTAGTAATATATCAGTGAGCAACTGGTCCAGAACTAGATCAACTTGCAACCCACTTGTAACCACTGCAAGCACTATGTGTCACCTTGGTCACATCATTTAAGCTCTCAAGGTCCCCACAGGCAGCATAAGAAGGAAATGATTGTCAGCATCCCGTCAGCACATCCAGTCAAAGATTCCAGAAGAGACTTCAGAGTCTAGAAATAATCTTTAGTCTCAGTTCTTTAAGGCTTGATTACAATTACTTTTATTATTATTTTTAATGAACTAATACAAGGGGCCAGGAAACCCTGGGAAAGAGATTATTTATTACATGACCTCAGGGTTGTGCGCTATAAACGTCACAAGTAGGCACACCCCTTTCACTATTTATTTCCAGTAAAACAAAAGATCGAGAAATCAGCATCAAGAGATGACACAGTACAGCTGAGACCATTAAAAGCAACTCCTCCAAAACTGGGCATCATAAAAGTACATCATGAACTGCAAACAGATTTGCTCAACGAGGGACAGCTCATCCTTCTGATTCTCCACGAATGCCATAGGGAGTTTCTCAGGGTAGAATGTGAAATGAAAAAGAAGCGCCTGGCCAGGAATGCTGTACATTATCCCCCAATGACCTGCCAAAGGGACTATTTTTAAAGATGCATTTATCTCAGCAGGAGTGACAGCATTTAAGAAGTGGCCAGGTCCCAGTGCCAGACAATCTTGCGTGGGAAAAGTCTGCAGAGCATGACTGTACCTCTACAAAGGCCTGGGTGATGGATGGGATGTGAATTGCCCTTGGTTGGCTAGATGGTTGGTGTATGGAGCCATAAGGATAATGCAGAAGTGAAAACTTGGGAATCAAACGGAGTTTACCCCAAATCGTCACAGCCATCCCAACACTCAAAAAAGAATCAGGCTTTAGATTTACAAGATCCATCCTAACTAGAAATGCAGGCTTTTGCTGCCTTAAAAATTTCTTAAGCAGTAACTAACTGTTCATCAAATTGTACTATCCCACTGAAAAATCATGTTATAAGGGAGGTAGTAATCCCAATTTACACTGTTCTCTTTTATGAACCTAGCCAGTGTATTTTGTATCACAAGCAAGTATATTACAGCTATGTTACATTGATCCTCTCATTATTGATGTAGCACTGATGTTAGGTAACTCCTGTAACAAACTGAGAGAAACACTAATACACAATGATACATTTACACATCTGGGGGAGTCAGGATATCAAACCAGAGTCGATGAGTCTTCCTTCCCTGCACAGAAAAAAAAAATGGTGATCCAATTATCAGTGGACGAGAGAAGCAAAGAAAACCTTTTAATCATTAAAACTGATCGCAGATCCAGGATAGAGAGGTGCCAGGAATTTACTCTTTCTCCTCTCCACCTTCTATCCCAGAGTATAACCAAAGGATGGCTGGAAGCTATCACGGGGCCTAAGTGTGTCTCCAAAACAGAAAATACACTCAATGCTGCCATCTTTATTCTTCTTTAAATTTTTGAGGTTTCTGGTAGCAAAAGCCTGGCACTTTATAGAATTGAAAGCATCACAGATCAAAGGGCTAGTTCTTGCAGACTGACATCCATCTGGCCTCAGGGTTCACCTCCAGGACCCAGGGCTTATAGCTCACAGTCCCTTCCATGAAAGACGGTTCTGATGGGTGAAACAGTTGTTCTTTTTCCATGGATTCAAGACTTCAATCTATTACTGACCTTTGCCGAAGCAGTTTGTCCTGAGTTCCTCACCCCACCCCCACCCCACTCCCATTCACGTTTCATGCTAGACCTCAGGAAAGTGTTCCTTGTGAGGACTGAAGAAAAACAGATATGACAACCCCTGCGCTCCCCAACTCCCATGCCAATGTCTGCTTCAAAAAGAAGCAGAACCGAGACACACAGAGTAGATTTCCATGGGTCTGACCATTATAATAAACACGGTCGTGTCTCACTGCCAAGTCTATACTTTGAAGGCCTGCGGCTGCCTTTCCCCACCCCGCCCTCCATCCCCCATGCCCACCACATCTCATTCCTGCCTACAAAGACGATGGCAGGAGCCACGGAACACTTCCCGTGTTGCCTCTGGGGGAGCAGGCACGTCAAATGCTAGGATGGATGATGGTGAGCTTGCATTTCACCAGCAGTCTATGTAAGAGAGGAAATAATTCCTCCCCCACGAGAAGAAAAGAGCCAGAACGAGATGAACAGTGCAATGTGAGCTCATGAAGTGCATCCTCCCGCCAGCAAGTTAAATGGCTATAAGAAATTGTGCTTGCACTTCACTCCATCAGCCCCAATTTCCTGGGACCTCAAACACCAACTCCTCTCCAAATATGGCTAAATGCTGGCAAATATTTGCAGACACCATTTCTGCAAATGAAACCCAAAGACAATTATGTACAAAGTTAGTTTACAGAATGCCTATCCCCTTAAGTGTTTTTGACTAGATCAAAATAGGAATAAATATTATTCTTCAATTTACCCCCTAATCATCATGGAAAACTTAGGACTCTTGGAGGGGGTGACATAGATTTCTACAGATATTGCTCAAATATTTGGTTTCCTATATCAGAGTATCTTCAATGCTATTGTGCCAATTTTCAAATGGAAACTATGAGAAGTAACACTTTAACTGCAAAAATATATGTATCATATGTACTTCAGAATTCAGATGATGACTCAACTTCCCCACCAAGTTCATTTGTTAAGTCCTTGGGCTCCGAGGAACTTTACGGAGGAACATGAGTGTTTCTCAAGTTCATTTTGAAATGCAAGAAAGTCCTTGTACCTTACTTGCAGAAATACACACCCCTTGCTTAGTGTGTGTTCCCACTGGGGGGTGCTCTCCTCCTTGGGCTGGGGACACTAGAAGCCAAGCATGGAGTTCTGAGATTCTACGGGAGGACAGCTCAGGAAACCCCCAAATCAGTCACCTGAGTTACAAACATACAGACAGCGGAAATGGGTGCTAAGCTAGGGGTCACAAGTTCAACTTTTCCTCCTGCGCTATCCAGGTGTCCACCAGACAGTGACAGACAGGAATTGAGGGCACTGCTGAGGTTCCCAGACGGGGTTCTTCCAACACTTCCTTTCCCCGGTAGGTGGTTCACATCAGGACCTGTTCTCGAGTCTCTGGCAGTCGAAGAGCAATCAGGCCACCCCCAACGAGAGAAGTGGCCGCCAGAAGGATGGGGACCACTTTGGTGATCCCAACGAAAGAAGCGAAGATGGTGTTTCCCAGGATGGCGCCAAATTTGCATAATCCATTGAGGATGCCAAAGGCTGTTGCCCTGTAAAAGAAGGAGAAAGTAAACCATTCTGAAGGATACAAACTAGACCGCCTTAGATGTGTGGGACTGGGTTCTTTCTTTCCCTTGCTAAAGAAGTAGAGTGCAGCCTGGACGGGAGGAAGTCTGGGGGAGAATGGATGCATGTGTAAGTATTGCTGAGTCCCCTCGCTGTTCACCTGCAACTACAACATTGCTTTCTAATCAACACATTCTTTTCTACCACAACACGAAATAAAAAGCTTTTTCAAAAAAAATAAAAAATAAAAACCCTGTCGGAGTGAATCCCTCAAGCAAATAATAAGAATAATAAAGAAGTATAGTGAAGGTGTGGGAGGGAATTTTTTCCCCTAAATATCAGAGTAACACATTCTTATTTTAGCCTAATTTGGCAACACAGAATAACATAAAGATGCAAGAATTTGTAACTTCACCACTGCAAGGAATCACCATTATTAACATTTTGGAGTATTTCCTTCCAACTTGAGTTGTTCACAGGCTTCCCAGGTGGCGCTAGTGGTAAAGAACCCACCTGTCAATGCAGGAGACATAAGAGAGGCAGGTTTGCTCTCTGGATCAGGAAGATTCCCTGGAGGAGGGCATAGAAACCCACTCCAGCGTCCTTGCCTGGAGAATCCCATGGACAGAGGAGCCTGGCAGGCCGCTTCCATGGGGGTCACAAAGAGTCAAACACGACTGAAGCAACTTAGCCTGCACACAAGTACCTGAGTATTGTGACATATTGCAAGAATGAAAAAGGATGAAGCAGAAAGTGTAAGTGTTCCCCATTAATAACTCCTCTACCTTCTTGAGGCAAAAACAGTTCTGCCTAAATAGCAGATCTCCAGATATAAGACTGTATTTCCCAGACTCCTGTGCTTCTGAGCCTAGCCATGTGAGTAAGTTGAAGCCAATGGGATATAAGTACAAGTGGCAGTTCCTGAGAAACTTCCTTAAGAGATGTCAAGAGTGGTCTTTTCCAACTGCATAGCACAGGGAACTCTAGTCAATGTCATGTGGCCATCTCGATGGGAGGGGCATTTGGGGGAGAATGGATACATGTAAATGAATAGCTGAGTCCCTCTGCTATTCACTTGAAACTATCTCAGCATTGCTAATTGGCTATGTGCTGTGTGCTTAGTTGCTCAGTCGTGTTCGACTCTTTGTGACCCCATGGACTGTAGCCAGCCAGGCTCCTCTGTCCATGGGATTCTCCAGGCAAGAATACTGGAGTGGGTTGCCATGCCCTTCTCCAGGGATCCTCCAGGGGATCTTCCCAACCCAAGGATCAAATCCAGGTCTCCCACATTGCAGGCAGGCCCTTTACTGACTGAGCTATCAGGGAGGCCCAATAATACTGGAGTGGGTATCAGATCAGATCAGTCGCTCAGTCGTGTCCGACTCTTTGCGACCCCATGAATCGTATCACGCCAGGCCTCCCTGTCCATCACCAACTCCCGGAGTTCACTGAGATTCACGTCCATTGAGTCAGTGATGCCATCCAGCCATCTCATCCTCTGTCATCCCCTTCTCCTCCTGCCCCCAATCCCTCCCAGCATCAGTCTTTTCCAATGAGTGAACTCTTCGCATCAGGTGGCCAAAGGTTGCCAAAGTACTGGAGTTTCAGCTTTAGCATCATTCCTTCCAAAGAAATCCCAGGGCTGATCTCCTTCAGAATGGACTGGTTGGATCTCCTTGCAGTCCAAGGGACTCTCAAGAGTCTTCTCCAACACCACAGTTCAAAAGCATCAATTCTTCAGTGCTCAGCCTTCTTCACAGTCCAACTCTCACATCCATACATGACCATAGGAAAAACCACTCCAATATAAAATAAAAAGTTTTGTTTTGTTTTAAAGAGTCCTTTTTCCTTCCATCTTGCTTCCTGGAGTGTAGACGGTCTCACTGCAGACCATGACTGAGGTCATGAAAGAGGAAGAAACAAGATAAAAAGAGCCCTCAGTTCCTATCTGCCTACATCTGTCTTATTAATATCTGGAGTCTCTCACTCATGGCAGAACCTAATCCTAAATGGTATTAACCACACTTCCCAGTGATAACTACTGTTAACCATCAATTGTCTTCTGACTCCATTTATGTATACAGGCAATACTCTAAGCACTATTGGAATTTTCCAGGTAAGAATACTGGATTGGGTTTCCATTTCCTTCTCCAGGGGATCTCCCCAACCCAGGGACTGAACCCTTGACTTGTGCGTCTCCTGAATTGGCTGTCTTTCAGTCGTTCAGTCGTGTCTGACTCTTTGCGACCTCATGAACTGCAGTACCCCAGGCTTTCCTGTCCTTCACCACCTCCTGGAGTTTGCTCAAATTCATGTCAACTGAGTCAGTGATGCCATCCAACCATCTCATCCTCTGTTGTCCCCTCTCCTCCTGCCTTCACTCTTTCCCAGCATCAGGGTCTTTTCCAATAAGTTGGCTCTCTACATCAGGTGGCCAAAGTACTGGAGCTTCTGTTTCAGCATCAGTCCTTCCAAAGAATATTCAGGGTTAATTTCCTTCAGGATCAATCGGTCGTATGTCCTTGCAGTCCAAGGGACTCTCAAGAGTCTTCTCCAACACCACAGTTCAAAAGCATCAATTGATGCTTCAGTGCTCAGCCTTCATTATGGTCCAATTCTCACATCCATATGTGACTACTGGAAAAACTATAGCTTTGACTATACAGACCTTCGTCACCAAAGCAATGTCTTTGATTTTTAATATGCTATCTAGGTTTGTCATAGCTTTCTTTACAAGTCACTAAGCTACCTTAGAAGCCCATGTTCTGAGCACTAGTCCGACTCAAATTAAGTAAACTGTCTGTATTTCATACCACAAGTTTATAAAGAATATATATATTTTTACTTTAAATTCTTTTTACATTTTTTCTATAACCATGCCACACTTTATCTTTATCCATTTTTTTCCAACTCCAACCCCAGTCTTTTTGTTTTCAGAATTTTTTGGATATTTTCATATGTGTATTTCTCCAAATAAACTTTACAGTCATTTTTTTCGAGTTTCCCAGGGTGGGAAAAAAAAAAATCTCATCGAGTTGTGAATGAATGCTTCAAAAGCTGAAAAATACTTAACATTTTTGTGAGGTTAAATCTTCTTAGATACATATTGACATATATTTAAGTTTTATTTTATATCTCTCAGTAAAGTTTTATGATTTCTTCACATAAGCTTTTCAGTTTTCTCATCAAATGGATTCTAAAATATTCTATGATTTCTTCCATTATTAATGAATTTCATTTTATTTTTAATATTTGATCTTTTTGAAGATCTATAAATTCTTATGTCAGTTTTATTATTGACCATTTTACCAAATTATTTTATTGTTTCTATTACTCTCTTTGTTTAATTCCCTTAGGTTCCCTGGATTTAAAACCACATATCACTGAAACAGTAACTTTCCACCTCTTATTTTTTGTAATAGAAGTTCTTTGATTAACAGAAGAGGTTTCAAATACAGTATTCTGTGCTTTTCCATAGCTATCTGTAATCCAATACCTCTGTTGTCAATCTTGGGAATATCATTATTTTCTGCAGAATTGCATTTACTTGCCTTCCACAACACTTCACACTTATTTCTGGCCCAAGAGCCACTCACATGCAGTCCTGAAAAATCCCCCCTCCACATACTATGAATCCATTTAAAATACTGAGAAAGTGACATGGAACAATCTCCAAAATACATGCCTGTGAGAATAAAGCATGGCATAGAATGTTAGCATGTTCTCATCTTGGTTTTGAAGGGCGGGATGGTAACATACACACAGAGATGGTAGCAAAACACACAAACACATACACACACAAACACATACACACACGCATTCCCATTCATGCAAAGAATATTTCTAACGAGTACACGAGAAACTGGTAGCAATTGCTGCTTCTGAGAGCGGAACTAGCAGCCTATGGTGGAAAAAAGATTGAACTTTTCATTGTAAATCTTGTTTTTCCACTGTCTGATTTTACACTGTCTGTGTAACTTATCTATTAAATAAAGAAAAAATCCACAGAAGAAAAAAATTCCCCCTCCATGAGAAGAAATTACCTGCTAAGCGATGGGCCTTGATTCTATGCCTTTAAATCAGACCTCTTCCTAAAGAGTGTGCATGAAAGAAAATAAACGCTGCGTGTTCCTGCCACATTCTCTGCAAATCCTAACCATCGTGCCTCATGCCACCTTTATTTCTGCTCCACGCTTTGTCTGTCCAGCTCTTCCCCTGTCTCCTTCATGTCCCACTGGCAGGCCTGTTCTCACCTCCCTTTGGGTGGCACATACATAGGTTTGGCCCTGGCTCCTCTCTCCTGGACAAGGTTTGCCCTGGTCCTTTACATCTTGCCATCCAACCCACTCTATCAAGCCTTAAGCCTTCCCAAGCCCAGGCCTATGCCAGCCTCTGGGCAAGAGAAACTCAACAACCCAAGAGACATTTGGTCCATCGAACTCCAAGAAGACCAAGACGGCCGCAGTGGAGGATCTCGGGGCAGGCTGACTCCTGGCTAAAGAAGCCCAAGCAAGTCCCAAGGGAAGCACAGAGAGGAGCTGACCTCTGGTTGGTGGGATACAGCTCCACTGTGATCACATCCAGCGCGTTCCAGGCAGCAATGCTGGTCCCGCAGAACAGGCACTGCCAGCCGATCATCGCAGACTCACTGTTGCCGAAAAACAGGAAGAAGCAGCAGACGGCCGAGATGAGCATGGAGCCACCTGCCCAGGGAGATCAGAGGAGAAAGAAACATGAAACCCAAGTCAGACAACACCTGCAAAAGCAGGTTCATCTCCACACACAGAGAGCACAGCTTGGACCCCCACATGGCACCCCAGCCATGGAATTAGAGCCTTCTGCATGGGTCATGTCACCAGAATGAGCCCCCAGGAAGGATTTCAAGATTCTCCCTCCCTAGTACTGTCCAGTGGTCATGTATGGATGTGAGAGTTGGACTGTGAAGAAAGCTGAGCACCAAAGAATTGATGCTTTTGAATTGTGGTGTTGGAGAAAACTCTTGAGAGTCCCTTGGACTGCAAGGAGATCCAACCAGTCCATTCTGAAGGAGATCAGTCCTGGGTGTTCTTTGGAGGGACTGATGTTGAAGCTGAAACTCTGATACTTTGGCCACCTGATGCAAAGGGCTGACTCATTTGAAAAGACCCTGATGCTGGGAAAGATTTAGGGCAGGAGGAGAAGGGGACAACAGAGGATGAGATGGTTGGATGGCATCACCGACTCTATGGACATGGGTTTGGGTGGACTCCAGGAGTTGGTGACGGACAGGGAGGCCTGGCGTGCTGCGGTTCATGGGGTCACGAAGAGTCGGACACAACTGAGCGACTGAACTGAACTGAACTGAGTACTGTCCAGCCCAGAGTAACTGAAGACAAGGCAGAGAGGGTGGATCTTAGTTCAGAAACTAATATATGCCAGACTTCCTAAGGTGCCTGAAATTCATCAATGTCAGAAGACTCCATTCTTGGGACTTCCCCGATGGCTCAGTGGTAACAAATCTGCCTGCCAATGCAGGAGGCACAGATTCAGTTCCTGATCCCAGGAAACTCCCACAGGCCACAGGGCAACTGAGGCCCTGCTCCAGAGCCCCTGGGAGCCACAAATACTGAAGCCTGTTGCCCTAGAGCCCGTGTTCCACAACAAGAGGGGAGCTCCCCCTCGCCGCACCTAGAGACAAGCCGGCATGGCAACGAAGACCCAGTACAGCCAAAAATAAATAAATAAATGAAAAATTTTTTAAACCCAGGACTCCCACATTGCAGGCAGATTCTTCACCAGCTAAGCCAGCAGTATAAGTGAAAGTCGCTCAGTCTTGTCCGACTCTTTGCAACCCCATGGACTGTCCATGGAATTCTCCAGGCCAGAATACTGGAATGGGTAGCCTTTGCCTTCTCCCAGGGATTTTTCCAACTCAGCCACCAGGGAAGCCCCTTAATTTTTAATTGAAGGATAATTACTTTACAATATAGTGACAGTTTCTGCCACACATCAACACGAATCAGCCACAAGCATACATATGTCCTCTCCCTCTTAAACCTCCCCCAACTTCCCTCCCCATCCCACACCTCCAGGCTGTCACAGAGCATAGGCAATCATCTTTTTTTTAAGACTCCATTCTCATGGAGCTCAAGTTCAACTGGACACCGGTTACAGAAGAACACCTGATCAAGAGCCCCGCTGCGCACTCTTATGTATGCCACCTGCATCCCAGACATCTAAGCTACCCTCCTCAGCCCTGCCCTGTGCCCCAGGAAGCTAACCCCTGTGGACGGCATGCCTGCAGCTGGCTCCCTTGTCAGTTGCAGGGAGGAAGGGCTCGGGGTATTTCATGCCAGTTCCCAGCCTGCTTTATAAGCCCTTTTTGGGGCAAATGTTCCATCCCTCCAGGACTATAGTTTCTCCCGGATGCCTCCTCCTCCTTGGTTCTAGCTCTCTCTGGGTTCAGTTACTGCTGTTTTCTCCCTCTGTCCCTAGAGATAGAGCCTGCTGCCCACTGTCACTAGTATCTGGGGGTCTCATCAACCTCATCTATCCCCATAACCCTGCCCACACATTTAAATGCTGCTCCATCGTACAGTCTTCACCAGAACTATCTTGGGTGAATTCCTTTTCCCACCAGGACTCTGGGTGATACAGTTAATAACAAGAGATCCCCTTGAAAGAAGGCTAAGTCACACCCTACCCAAATTCAATACATCCAGCCCAGAAGAGCTGGGGAAGTCTTGAGTGGGTGCAAGGCAGGGATCAAGAGTATGTCAGGAAATATGGTGGGAATAGTTGGCAGAAAGGAAGAAAATAAGCAGGTCCCAACCAACCAGCTGGGAAACAGAGAGGAGTCCCCACCAGGGATCAGGAGCCTGGAGGAGGGAGTTCTTCAGGTTGCGAAGGAACCAGAATGCTGGTCTGGCCTCCCCTGCAAGTGCCTCCCTGGGTGGGGTAGGGGGGACACCTGTGCCTGGAGCCTCGCCATCAGACCCGGAGCCGCTGAGACTCATGCCAAACCCTGCTGACGAGCTGGGGGACGGTAACTGTCCAGCTGCATTCTGCTGATTCTGGGGAAGGATAGGGCTGTGGCTGGGTAGCATGCTAACCTCTTTCCAGCAGTGAGGAGAGAACTAGAGTGGGAGGAGACTGCTATCTACTGGACCACAAGTGCCCTGAGAACCGTATCGTCAACATGCATGCATTGCTCAAAGTGGCCAGCCGTGGGCTTTGGTGTACAATGTTTATTGAACACAAAATATTATCATCAAAGAAATCATAGGGAACCATTGCTGTTGTTCAGTTGCTAAGTCATATCTGACTCTTTGAGACCCCCCTCCCGCCGCTCGCTGGATTGTAGCCCATCAGGCTCTTCTGTCCTCCAGTATGTCCTGGAGTTTGCTCAAACTCATGTCCATTGAGTCAGTGATGCCATCCAACCATCTCATCCTCTGTCCCCCTCTTCTCCTCCTGCCCTCAATCTTTCCCAGCATCAGGGTCTTTTCCAGTGAACTGGCTCTTCACATTAGGTGGCCAAAGTACTAAAGTTTCAGCTTCAGCAACAGTCCTTCCAATGAATATTCAAGGTTAATTTCCTTTAGGATTGACTATGTTGAGTCTTCCCACTATAGATCCCCCTGGTCCCCAGTGCTTCCACTCTCATCATTAGTCCTTATTCTCCTTGTTTTGGAGAGGCCTGAGGTCAACCCCAGCTGCCCCTGTGTGATCTTGAGTCAGACACTTAACCTCCCTGAGCTGTCTCACTTTCCCTATCACAGGGTTACAGTGAAGGTTAAATATATTAATATTTACAAAATGCCTGGAACAAAATCTGACCTCTAATAAGCACTTCCTAAGTGTTAGTTCAATGAAATTTCTAGTTTATGTCTATCTCTCCAACAGATCATTTTTTCCTTAAGCACAAGGATGCTGTCTGTCTCCATTAGCATCGTATTCCCATTGCTGACCACACAGCCTGGTGGAGAACTGTCCTGGACAAATTAATGTTTATTAAACTGAATAAATGAGGAATAACAGGCTCATCAGGAAAAGTTTCTTCTCTGCTGTTAACAAGGCACAATTCTGGCCCGAAGAGGGCACAGTGGCAGAGTAAGCAGGATAAATGATGCTCCAGCAGACTTGACTGGGGGTTGTCTGAGGGTCTTGGGAAAGGCAATTTCAAAACAGATCACTCCACATCACATCGAGACATTAACTGAGTACTGGGTAGGTACTGGGCCCTGAGAATATAGCAGTTAATACTCTGTACACCAGACCTTTTTCTAAAGATACAAAAAGAACACTGTATGAGCTTTTAACAGTCTTGCTCAGAAATGAAACAGACATTAGTAAAAGATGAAAATATGAAGACAAAGGTCTATATATTCAAAGCTATGGTTTTTCCCGTAGTTATGTATGGATGTGAGAGTTGGACCATAAGGAAGGCTGAGTGCCAAAGAATTGATGCTTCTGAACTGTGGTGCTGGAGAAGACTCTTGAGAGTCCCTTGGACAGTGAGGGGATCAAACCAGTCAATCCTAAAGGAAATCAACCCTGAATATTCATTGGAAAGACTGATGCTGAAGCTGAAGATCCAATACTTTGGCCACCTGATGCAAAGAACTGACTCATTAGAAAAGACTCTGATGCTGGGAAAGCTTGAAGGCAGGAGGAGAAGGGGACGACAGAGGACAAGATGGTTGGATGGTATCACTGATTCAATGGATATGAGTTTGAGCCAATTCCAGAAGATAGTGAAGGACAGGGAAGCCTGGAATGCTGCAATCCATGGGATCTCAAAGAGCTGAACACGACTGAGTGACTGAACAACATATAAAGAATGATGAATGGTAAGTATTAGCTGCAGATATCCAGTTTGGGGAGTACGACTAGTTAGCATTGGAGAACTCTATTTTCAGCTGGGATGCATTCATGATGACAAGAAGAGACTCCATGGAGAAGGAAAGAATATGTGCTGTCTCCCTGCCCCGCCTGCTCCCTGTGCTCAGCCCTCCCTGCACCCTTGGTTGAGGGGGGCGGTCCATTCTCGTTCACAGGGGCACCCCCCTGCCCCCAACCCTTCATCCACCCTCATCTCCCAAGAACTCTTTCGGAGCTGACACAGAATTCACTATTCAACCCTAGGACTTAAAAGACCTGTGATAGAAATCCACTTCCCGGGGACTTCCCTGGTGGTGCAGTGGCTAAGAATCCACCTGCCAAGGCCGGGGACACGGGATCGGTCCTCAGTGCAGGAAGACCCCACATGCCTCAGGGCAACTAAACTTTTCCATCACAACTACGGAGTCTTCGGGCCCTAGAGACCATGCTCTGCCACAAGAGAAGCCACTGCAATGAGAAGCCCACGCACACAGCTAGAGAGCAGCCCCTGCGCTCCAGAACCAGAGCAAGCCCGCAGGCAGCAACAAAGACCCAGCATAGCGGAAAATAAAATAAACAAAGAAATTTTTAAATTAAGAAAAATATTACTAACCTGAAGCTATTATATATGGAATGGATAAACAAGGTCCTACTGTATAGGACAGAGAAATACATTCAGTACCTTATGAGAGAGCTTCCTTGGTGGCTCAGTGGTAAACAGTCTGCCTGCCAATGCAGGAGACTCAGAATCGATCCTTGGTCCAGAAAGATCCCCAAAACCATGGAGCATCTAAGGCCATGTGCCACAACTACTGAGCCTGTGCTCTAGACCCCAGGAGAGGCAACTACTGAGCCCACGAGCCACAGCTCCTGAAGCCCAGGCATCCTAGGGCCCGCGCTCTGCAGCAAGAGAAGCTGCTGCAATGAGAAGCCTGCGCCCCGCAACTAGAGAGCAGCCCCCAGGCCCTGTTGCTCTGTGTGCAGCAACAAAGACCCAGCACCACCAAAAATAAATAAATAAATCATTTTTTAAAAAAAAGAACAAGAAATTCACTTTCTTGTATGAAGATTGCTCTTTTCTTCTCCAAAACCGTGGGGTTTTTTCCCATAAAAATAGACCTGTCAGAGCCACTCCAATTGATTTAGTTCAAGTGCCAAGTAAAAATGTATGGCTTCAGTCGCCTGTTTTTCTTCTCTAGGTTGTTATTACACAGACTGACAGAGACTGCTTGAAACACGCTATTTGTCTAGCTCATTACATACTAATATTTCCAAAGTTTAAAAAAAGGGCCAGTGGCAGACGTGTCACACACTTACTCTCACTGGAGCAAACAGGTATTATTTTAACCTTCGTGGAAGAGAACCTCAGAGCAGTTGAGGAAGTCGTGCAGACTCACAAAGCCAGGGCCAAGATGGCCAGCTGACTCCCAGCCACCAGTCTCTGACACCACGCCACCCTGCAGGACCTTCCTGCTGAAAAACCTGGTGCCTCCAACTCATCCAGGAAAGAGGTCATCTTAGCTGATTCTGTCGGTCCCACAGCGCGACTCAGCCATGACTCAGTGGCAGACACCGAGCTGGGCACAGACATCACAGAAGTTGATAAGCCACCATCTTCCCGCATCAGGTTTCGGGTCTAACCAGAACACTGTGGCTGAAGAGGACACAGCTCAATCTGCTATGCCTGAGACATCACCATCATCTCGACGAGATTAAAAAGCAGAAACCACAGGCATGTCTTGGGCTCACCATTCTAAATATCCATGCAACTACTTATTGACAAAGAGACTCTGCAATTTATTTTGTGTCCTTTGAGGATCTTGGAATTAATTTTCCCTGACAACTACATCCCTGGGGCCGAACTCATGGCATGTGTATCAGCATACTGTCTGCTCCCCCTCCCCTGGCCTTGACTCATATTCTTTCTTTAATAATTTTATTAATTTATTTTTGGCTGTGCTGAGTCTTCGGTGCTGCGTGGGCTTTTCTCTAGCTGCGACAGCGGGAGCTACTCTTCATTGCAGTGTGAGGGCTTTGCACTGCGGAGGCTTCTCTGTTTCAGAGCACAGACTCTAGGCACGCAGGCTTCAGTAGTTGTGGCTCCCAGGCTCTAGACCACAAGCGCAACAGTTGTGGTGCATGGACTTAGTTGCCTCAGGGCATGTGGGATCTTCCTGGACCAAGGATTGAACCCATGTCTCCGGCATCGGCAGGCGGATTCTTTACCACTGAGCCACCAGGGAAGCCCCTTGACCATATTCTCCTGTATACATTTTCCCTGTGCTGTGCTCAGTCGCTCAGTCGTGTCCAACTCTTTCGTGACCCCATGGACTGTAGCCTGCCAGGCTCCTCTGTTCATGGGATTCTCCAGGCAAGAATACTGGATTGGGTTGCCATTCCTCCTCCCACCACCGATCCAAGGATTGAACTTGTATCGTTTGCATATCTCGCACTGGCAGGTGGACTCTTCACCACTAGTGCCCCCTGGGAAGCCCCACGTTTACCCTGGCTCTGGGTGTATATATATTTTGTTTCTTGTTCACCATGCCTGGCTTGTGTTTTGGTAACAAACTGCTGCAAATCTGGCAGAATGAAGCAAGGCAGACATGAGAACCTGCAATGCACCGAGCGCTAGGAGATGCTTTGGGTGCACTGTGTTAAATTCTCACAAACCCCTGCCAGCTCATCATAAGTCTACTTATCTATAAAATGAGGCCCAGGGAGGTAAAGCAACATGTCCAAAGTCAAAGACTGGATTCCAACATGAGCCTGTCCAACTCCAAAGCCAGAATGTTATTACTATTAAATAATAAAAAGTAACGAGATTCATCTAAGATGATCAAATGAAACTGATGCTCATTTAAAAGCATTTTAGTGTATTTTTCCACCAAGAGGAATACAAAGTGGGTACAGCAGACGTATTTAACATCCTGCTGCTGCTGCTGCTGCTGCTCAGTCGCTTCAGTCGTGTCCGACTCTGTGCGACCCCAGAGACAGCCCACAAGGCTCCCCCGTCCCTGGGATTCTCCAGGCAAGAACACTGGAGTGTTGCCATTTAACATCCTACTAAAGTGCTAATAGAATTGCTGAATCAGGAAACGAAGGCTTGTGCCTGACCTGGACTACGGATCTCAGAGATCTCCAAGGTGCCCTGGGGTTTTGCAGACTTGGTTCTATACCAGGAGAATCCATCTTACCTCCGTGGTTTCCTGTGCAAGTTTTCTTGAAAAAGAAAAAGGGAAATCCCACTGCTTTCCCTCCACTTTAAGCCTCTGCCCTAGCCCAGTAGAATACAGACGTGACATCCCTGACAACTCACCAATCATCTTGAGTCTTCCGACTCTGTCCATGAGCAGGGCAGAAATGATGTTCCCAGGCAAGACAGACAGACTGCCAAGGAAGCTGACGAGGTAAATCAGGAAGTCGTTGTCTTGCTCTAAGTCCATGTGGCAGCCCTCCTTCTGCTCCAGAAAGGTGACGTTGATAAAATGACAGTTGATGAACTTATGTTGATAGAGGTCTGCAGACAGAAGGAAACATGTGGCTCATGTGAAACAGGGATGGAGGGGGGAGAGTGCTGGGGAGACTGGGGGCGGAGGCAGGGATTGGAGTTACTCCCCTTCCTTGGGCAGGCAGCACCACCCCCTGGCCATCAGACAAAGTCAAGGAAACACGTGGTGATGACAAACCTAGACAGCATATTTAAAAGCAGAGACGTCACTTTGTGGAAGAAGGTCTGTATAGTCAGAGCTATGGTCTTTCCAGTAGTCCTGTTCAGATATGAGAGTTGGACCGTTAAGAAAGCTGAGCACTAAAGAACAGATTCTTCCAAGTTATGGTGCTGGAGAAGACTCTTGAGGGTCCCTTGGACTTCAAGGAGATCAAACCAGTTGATTCTAAAGGAAATCAATCCTGAATATTCATTGGAAGGACTGATGCTGGAGCTGAAACTCCAATACTTTGGCCACCTGATGTGGAGAGCCTACTCACTGGAAAAGATCCTGATGCTGGGAAAGACTGAGGGCAGGAGGAGAGGGGAGCGACAGAGGAGGAGATGGTTGGATGGCATCACCAACTCAATGGACGTGAATTTGAGCAAACTCTGGGAGATAGTGAAGTACAGGAAAGCCTGGCGTGCTGTAGTCCACGGGATCGTAGAGTCAGAGTCAGACGTGACTTAGGAACTGAACGACAACAGTACCAACAGGGGGCAAGGTGGGGATGTAGCAAGAACTCTTTAAAAATGTAACAACTTGTGTAAGTTTCTCTAAGCAAGGAGAAATGAAATGAACATTCACTGAGGGACATGTGCAAGTAGAACATCTTTCAAGTCAGGTAACAGCCCTGTTTGGATCAACAATATGACGCTGAGGCCCACCCTGCCTGGGGTACTCCTTCAAGGATTCCCAGCTTACAAGAGGCAAATGACCAGAGAACTGGGTCCAGATTGAGCCAGTCACTCCAACGCCCTTGCAAAAACCTGAGCATGCTTCTAAATAAACACCATTGGCTCAGTGGTTGTGGAGGTTAGGCAGGAAATAGATGACTAGGTAGAGTAAAAATACTCTGCATGATGTTACAATGATGCATATTATCCATGTATCCAAGCCCATTGAATGGCCAACACCAAGAATAAAGACCTTTCCCTCCACCTATTGCTCTGGAAGTCTGTTCCTATCTGTAACTAAACTTTGAGATTTAGAAGCTTTGGCAGAAATGTGTGAGGAAAGAGGGAAAATGTGGAGTGTGGAATTTTAAATTCTAATTTACTCTTTTGTGGCAGGTGCTTCATAAATGAATGCACTAATATGTATGTGGAATCTAGAAAAATGCTACAGATGAACCTATTCACAGGGCGGGAACAGAGACACAGATGCAGAGAATGGGCGTATGGACCGAGGGTGGGGGAAGGGGACAAACTGGACGGTAGCACTGACATATACACGCCACCACGTGTGAGACAGGAGCTGTGGGAAGCGCTGGACAGCACGGGAAGCTCAGCTCAGGGCTCAGGGCTGACCTAGAGGGCGGGGTGGTGGGAGGGAGGCTCCGGAGAGAAGGTACGTATGCACGCATGGAGCTGACTCAGGCTGTTGTGCAGCAGAAACCAGCACAGCTTCGTAAAGCAGTTATCCTCCAATTCAAAACTTTAAAATTTAAAAACAAAAGCCTTACTATGCAAAAAAAGAATAAACCTTACCGTGAACTATGGACTTTGGGTGATGATGTGTAGGTTCATTCATCATAACAAAGGTACCACCCTGGTGGGGGATGTTGATAATGGCGGAGGCTATGGTATGTGACTAGGCAGCATATGGAAATTCCTGTATCTTTCTTCTAATTTTGTTGTAAACCCAAAACTTTTCTTTAAAAAAAATAAAGTCTTAAAAAGTAATAATAAGCATTTGCTTTGGAACCAGTTTCATGTTCTCTGGTACCTTCTAACATCAGCTGTTCTAGAAGAAACATCACTATATAGGCTCTCCACAAACCTGGGTTTGGGAACTGGCTCAGTGGCTGGCCCTCGTTAACCCCCCTGAGCTTCTGCCTAGAAAGTCGGAGGAAACACCTAATGATGTCCACTGCTTCCCAGCTCTGATATTTCATGACTACAAGTGTTTGCAAAATCCCAATCTCCCCACATGGCACAGTGGTAGAGAATCCACCTGCCAATACAGGAGATGCAGGAGACCTGGGTTCAGCCCCTGAGTCACGAAGATCCCCTGGAGGAGGGCATGCATTCCTGTCTGGGAAATCCCGTGGACAGAGGAGCCTGGCGGACTACAGTTCATGGGGGTCGCAAACAGTCGGACCCAACTGAGCTCTCACTCACTCACCTACCACGTTAGATGTTGCATATCTATGGCATATTAAGTTTAAAAAAGCAAATGTCACAACAATATGAGCTATATAATCAATTTACTTTTAAACAAACATGTATATTACCTATGTAAATAAACAAAAGGTTTGCAAGGACACTGTTACATAGCAGCTCCCTCTGGAAAAAGAGGAAACACTATCAGAAATCAAGTGCCAGATGGAAACAAAGCTTTATTTCAACTCTGCGTCCTTCCTAATGTTTGAATTTTTGCAATAATCATATATAAGTGTTATAGCTTTCTTAAATGCTAGGAAGACTAGTAAGCACAGACCCTACTAAATGAATTGATATGTTGGCCATGTCTCTACACACACGTATAAGTGTGAACATGCAGACTTGATTGCACCTGTGTATATATAATGGGTGCCGGTATGTAGTGTATATATGTTCGTGAATTGTGTGTAGTGTGTATGAACATCTGTGTCATATCGTGGTGTGTGGGAACATATAAACATATATAGTGCGTGTGTGTGTGCTAAGTTGCTCCAGTGTTATCCAACTCTTTGCGACCCTATGGACTATAGCCCTCCAGGCTCCTCTGTCCAAAGGGATTCTCCAGGAAAGAATACTGGAGTGGGTTGCCACGCCCTCCTCCAGGGGATCTTCCTGACCCAGGGATTGAACCTGTGGCTCTTATGTCTCCTGCACTGGCAGGAGGGTTTTTTACCACTAGCACCGCCTGGGAAGCCTATATATATATATATATAGTTCATACATACAAGTATACAGACACATAAAGTTACTTGGGCTTAAGTGTCACTAAATTCTGTGAATATATATATTCATAGAATTATATATATATACATATAACTTTAATGAAATAGCAGATTTTATCTTGGAAACTCCTAAAATATTTTACATAAATAAAATGTACTTGCTGACATTGAAAGAAGAAAAAAATAAAAGATATGCCAAAGATGAAATGTACAAAACTCCCCAATATTTTTTTAAGTTCCATAATGGACTATTTAAAGACCCAGGGATATTTAGAGACCAGATATTGAATTGCTTGAGATTGGCGTCATAAAGGGGAAAAAGATGTTCTCGCATTAAACTGTGCCATGGTGCCAATGCCAGGGAGAAAGCATTGATCCGGACACAATGCAAGTATTTCAGAGGAAGACTCACAGACTTTACAGCTTAACAATTAAGGGATGAAGCCAAGCTTCCCCCACTTGTTATCTGTGGCCTTAATGTAAGTTGCTTAAGCCTCTGTTTCCTTAGTTGTAAGATGTGGATGTTGCTACATTTCTTACTTGAGACAGTATCGGTGAAGCCCCTGGTAAAGCTTAGTTAGTTTCCTTGTAACCCAGCTCCACTTGGTATTAATTCATAACGAGAGCAGTAAAAATAATGAGGAGTGAGAGAGAGGTGGAATTTTGTGATTTTTTTTTAATCATGGAAGTCTGAAATGGTGTAATTTTAAAATATTCTTATCTTATTTCATGCATGAAGCTTGAAAAGATGCAGTTTTTCCTTTTCATGTATTATCGTGAGAATTTTATAAGTTTCAAATTATGCTAAGTCTTCAAGAATGCACTTCAGGCATAAAATGTAACCCTCTTGGAATGCTATTTTTTTTTAATCTGGGTCATAATTTGTTCCTACCAAAGACCCTGAGCATACACTTGTTGAGATCAGAACACTTGCCCAGTGCTTCTATTTCTATTTTACGTGAGATCTTTGGCATGGCAACTTCTTTGTGCCCTGCCTGGGGCAAGAACCCAAGACTCAGCACACACACCAGTGAATACTTTACTATTCCTAAAGCTTATGGCTGAGCAGTCGGACAATTTCTAGACACCAAGCTTACCCTGTTCACGCTCTTACCTGTGTTATAAAAGATGGTCGATTCAATGGTGCAGTTTTTGAAATAGGTATCAGTCGATGTAACATCCTCAAAATAGCACTCGTCAAATAACGTGTCCTCAAAGAGTACATGTTTAAAGTACATCTTTGTGAACCTATGGGGAAAAGAAATAGCCCCCAAATGATTCATCCAGGAAAAAAAAGGAGACTTGAGACTCAAACACAAAACACAGAAAGGCAGAAGAAGGAGAAGTGCAAACTAAAAGGTTCTAGCACATTATTTTCAACCCAAACTAGTTCCCCTTTTCTTCACCGTGTATTTATAAACAGAGAGGAGCCTCAGGACCATGGGAGCTGATGTTTAGTCCAGGTACACACAGGATTCTAGGCATCAATCTATGATTCCCAAAAGCAGATTCATGGATGTTCTGCATCAGAATCATGGAACCATGAAATAGCATGACATGAAAATATTCATAATATCTCAGTTTAGGAGCTTTAAAAACAGGAATATCCCTTAGCTGGTCTTGAAAGGTTTAAAGGCAATAGATGTATGAGGGCCTCAGAATTTTTGTTTTTAAAATTGAACCAACAAAAATGTGGGGGAATACAGGCAATGTCGTCCACACTGGTGAACATAATTGGTGCAGGCTCTTTGGAGAGCAGCTTTGCAAAATTTGAAATGCACTATCCCTTTGACCTAGGAATACCACCTCTACCAATCTGTCATACACATACTTGCTCATGCATTCAAAGAAATCCATTCACTGATCTTCACTGCAACACTGCTGATAACAGCAATGGCTTACTAGAAAGATAGATGGAGAGATAGACAAACGATAGATAATAGGGGACAGGTAAATGACAGGAGAAACAGATAATAGATTACAGACAGGGTAGACAGATGATAGAGAGAATGGATAGATAGATCGGTACCACACATAGCCATCCACCTAATTATTATAACACCTACAGGTGCTCAGTTGTGTCCAACTCTTTGCGACCCCGTGGACCATAACCCATGGGGTGGCGCAGTGGTAAAGAAACCACATGCCAATGCAGGAGATGCAAGAGACCCAGGTTCAATCCCTAGGTCAGGAAGAACCCCTGGAGAAAGAAATGACATCCCACTCCAGTATTCTTTGGGAAACCCCATGGACAGAGGAGCCTGATGGGTTACAGTCCATGAGGTCGGAAAGAGTCAGACACGGCCGAGCAACTGAGCACCCATAGCCATTGTAATAATCAGGCAGATCTGTGTGTCTTAATCTGGAACCATGTTTAAGATGTATTGTTAACTGAAAAAAAAAAAAAATGCAGCGTGATATTTATAGCATGTGACTTTCTTTCGTGTGAGAAAGGATAAGGCCCACACACCTGCAAGTGCATAGCACACACCTGGAGAGAGTGCCGCAGACACGGGCAGGTGTGTGCGGCTCTGGGGAGGCACACGGGGGGCTGAAAGGGAAAGTGTTAGTCACTCAGCTGTATCCGACTTTTTGTGACCCCACAGACTGTAGCCCACCGGGATCAGACAAATTTTCTTTATACCAAGTGTATATAATACTTTTTCACTTAAAACCGAAACAGTCAATAAGAGGTAAAACCTCTGGATGATTGTGAGGCACAGCCCACATCTGGAGCTGTTGCACGTCTTCAACTCCTGCTGCTGCTGCTAAGTCACTTCAGTCGTGCCCAGCTCTGTGCGACCCCATAGACGGCAGCCCACCAGGCTCCCCCATCCCTGGGATTCTCCAGGCAAGAACACTGGAGTGGGTTGCCATTTCCTTCTCCAACGCACGAAAGTGAAAAGTCAAAGTGAAGTCACTCAGTCATGTCCGACTCTTAGCAACCCCATGGACAGCACTTCAACTCCTACATAAACTTAAAAGGAAAAAGCAACAGGACACTTAAAAACATAGACTCACACACAGGGACATCAGCCTCTACTGGTTATATTTCCCAAGGTTGGTTAAGCTATTAAGTGAGAAACCTTTGGCTGTGTCTTTATTTGTGAAGAATCTCAACCCTATTCATTCATTCATCTGTCAATTCATTCACTGATTCAGTCTTAAACAAAAGTTTTACCGAGCGTGGTATTAGGTGCTATGAGTACAGACAGAAAAGACATGGTCCCTGCCCTCAAGCCTAATGGGAAAAAGAAACGGAGCCAACAGACAGTTCCAGTTCAGTGGGGACCCAGTGACCGAGGCAGCACAGGGCACTGAGGACGGCTGCTGCTCTTCAGCGCCACCAGACCATTCCATCCACGAGCACACACGATGGCCAGCGGCCCTTACTCTTCACTATCAGCTATGTTCTGCTGAGAACCCTAACCTAGAACCACATCTTACTAGCTTTGACAAAAAGACCTCTCAGCAGTAAGAAGGCCTGGGCCAGTGCTTCTCAAGGAGACGTCGCCAGAACACTTGCATCAGAATAAAATAGGGAGACACGCTGGGAGAGTAGCATTGGCGTATATACACTACCGTGTGGGGGCTCAGATGGTGAAGATCTGCCTGCAGTGCAGGAGACATGGGTTCGATCCCTGGGTTGGGAAGATCCCCTGGAGAAGGGAATGGCAGCCCACTCCAGTATTCATGCCTGGAGAATCCCATAGACAGAAGAGCCTGGTGGGCTACAGTCCATGGGGTCGCAAAGAGTCAGACAACTGAGCAACTAATGCTTTCACTTTTCATGTGTAAAACAGATAGCTAGCAGGAAGCTGCTATGAAGCACAGGAGCTCGGCTGGTGTTCTGTGATGACCTTGAGGGGTGGGATGTTGGGGGGGCGGTGGGAGGAAGGCTCAAGAGGCAGGGGATTTATGTATACATAAGGTTACACAGCAGAAACCAACACAACATTGTAAAGCAATTATACTCCAATTTTTAAAAGTTAAAATAAACTGACGTAACTTAGGTACCAAAAAAAAAAAAAAGAATAAAATAGGAGGTTATTACGAAAGATGGGAGTTCTCTTCATTCCAACCTGCACCTCTTGAACTATAATCACCAGAGGAAGATGCCAGATTATTACACTTCAGAAAATGTGAGAATCCCTGATCAAGAAAGTCAAATTGTTTTCAACAGTTTTTCTTAGGGTTAAATTTGAATCGGCCTCCAAAAGCTACCGCTGAACTCTTCCTATTTCTATGGAAAAACTGATCACTAAGCCTTTTGTTACAGGAAGATGGCTCTGATTTCAAAATTAATGTAATTTGTATGCTGACTGTATTTACTCAGGAAAGCTATTCCTGGAGCCTGTCTCAGGTCTTTGCCCTTCTTAATATATCCTTCTCTTTAATACAGTAATGGGCTGGTGATGTGGCCTCCGGTGATATTTTAATGTTCTGCCGAAGGTGGGTGAGAAAGAAGGGCCATAAATCATAACAGGTCTGACACCGGCAGACCTTAAAATGTATCTCCAAGTGAGTTATAAAAAGCCAAAGTTATAAAAGGAGAGTTAAAAGGAGAAAAGGCCAAGGCATATTTTATGAGTCTTTTATATAAATCATCTCCTCCGATCCCTAATTTATATACTGAACTGGTCCAAGATGCTTCACTCAGGAGGTCTCAAAGGCTGAAAGAAAAGTTAACAGAAGTAGCTTGTGGAACGCTTCCTTTAAGGAAACAGAAGCCATTGGTGATCCAGAGCCTGCGGTGGAATTATTATTACAAGCACTTTATTTCAGTTACCCTCAAGCCCAGTGCTTCATCCACCAGGTGATCTAAACTACGCCAGAAGTCGCACCTACGCAGTCACCATGATTTCGACTTGAATGGGCTCACGCTCAAGAAACTCAAAACTAAAGAGGGAACAAGAAAACTGACAATTAAAATCTGGCGTGATAACTATCAAGCTCAGACATACGTAGGACTCCCCTGGTGGTGCGGTGAATAAGAGTCCACCTGCCAACACAGGGGACACGGGTTCAGGCCCTGGTCGGGAAGATTCCACCTGCCGCGGAGCCACCAAGCCCTCAGGCTGCTACTGAGCCCGTGTGCCTGCAGCCTGTGCTTCACACAAGAGAGGCCACGCAGTCAGAAGTTCATGCACAGTGAAGGGCAGCCCCCACTCGCAGCAACTAGAGAAATGCTATGAAGAAAAACAATGAAGACAGCGCGACCAGATGTAAATTGTTTTTTAAAAAAGATTAGAGATAAGCTACAAGATCATTGCAAAAGGGTACTTATGATACAGTCAGGTACAGCATGATATTCGCTTTTCCTTAAGGATAAATAAAAGCTATCCAAGCCAAGACGCAGTGCAAGTGAATTCCAGGCAAAGGGAATAGCATATGCTAAGGCACAGAGGCATGATATATAATGTATACCCTTCAACTGACTTTTTCGTTAAGTGTAAAATTCTCTTTCACATCATTTATATCACCTTTCAGAGAGAAAATAAACAAAGGGTCTATTTTCCCAAAGCTCACACACACGGACCGTCCTACAGTAAGCCTTCCACATACAGTGAAATAAAAGAGAAACTTTTTCAGGAAAGACCCGGAACTCTAATTTCTCACACATTATCTCATATCAGGTCCTAATCTGAGATGAAGCAAAGCAGGAATGAGAAAACTGTCCACGTCAGGGGACTTCCTTGGCAGGCTAAGGCTTTGCCTTCCCTGGTCAGGGATCGAACCCACATGAGGATCATGCGGCCATGGCCAAAAACCCAAAACATAAAACAGAAGCAATATTGTAATAAATTAATAAAGACTTTTAAGATGGTCCACATTAAAAAAAATCTTTAAGAAAAAAAGAAAATCACTTCAGAAAATACATGCTTGGGCTCATTTTGCTTAAAGAATGAAGGAAACAGAGGGTCTTTTGTTTATAACTTCTATGCAACTTCTTAAATTCTCTGTATAACTCTAAATAACTTCTTAAATTCTCCACACATAGGCATCAGGCTTTAACTTCACCTCTGACACCACCTTTCAAAAAATGAAGAATAGAGTTCAACTTTTAGCACTGTCATTAAAAGATTTCAAGCAAGTCTCTTCTCTGCAGGCTTGTATTTTAAAATCATTAAAATAACATTATTGAGGAGATGACTTTTTCCAGCTCTAGTATTTGGTTTTATAAATGAGAGGTATCTTTACTATAAGTAGCCTGGGAAAGAAGAGTAGAGTGGAAATGGCCATCAAATGGTTGAAATACTATTTCATGGAGAAGCAGACGTATATGATGGGAAATACCGGCCCTGCATCTGCCAAACAGACTCTCTAAGGACACGTCCTTGTGCCTCGGGGGATCTGCCAGTAAATCCAACTTACTCTCTCCATCTTCTCTTAAGCTTACGGTCACCTAAGTGCTGAAATCACCACATCTCACCCTGTCTCTTTACACGGATCCTAGAACATTTTTAAAAAGAGGGTATAACTGAAAAGGAGCAAGATACTATGGTCCTTGCCTCCCATGTCCTCAGCCTCCCTTTTGTCTGTGGAAAAACTTTAGCCAAAGAATAAGTTCCATCAGAGAAGTGAAAACATGCAGAAACAAAGGAAAACAGTCAAAGGAGACCAAGTAATAATAGTTTAGCCATTACGCATAGTCAGGGACCCTTAGCTCCTTCTCAAGGACTATTCATAATATTCTGAGCCGTGTCCTGTGAGCTGACAGGACACGGCTCAGAATAGTGTCTGACACCCTCACCAGGTGGAGAAGTTGACGGCATGAAGACCAGACTGTAGCCGTGATATCAGCTGTCAGAATTCTAAGAATCAGCCTCAAAGAAATGGAAACAAACCAATCCTGGAACTGAAGATTAACTGCACTTAAAACGGTCAAGATACCACTGGTCAGACCCCTGATGACCAATTTCAAGGTGACTGTTGGCTGACTGTACTGTTTCTCCATATAGCCCCCTTCCTCCGTCTGTAAAAGCTCTTGCCCTCTGATTGTCAGTGGGGGCAGCTTGGCCTTCAGACAGATGTCCACCTCCTCCCCTTGCCCCAACACTGAGTTGCCGGCATCCAAAAGAAAGCAAACTTTGCTTTCCGCCAACCTGGCCTCTGTATTGGCTTTTGAGCAGTGAGCAGCCAGACCCCACTTTTGGTTACATAACCTTGGTGTGTGTGTGTGTGTGTGTGTGTGTTAGTTGCTCAGACGTGTCCCACTCTTTGCGATCTCATGGACTGTAGCCCACCAGGCTCCTCTGTCCATGGAATTCTCCAGGCAAGAATACTGGAGTGGGTAGCCATTCCCTACTCCAGGGGATCTTTCAGACCCAGGGATCGAACCCAGGTCTCCTGCATTGGTGGCAGATTCTTTATGGTCTGAGCCACCATGGCTCAGCTACATAACACCACATAACCTTGATACCAAAGATCAATAAGAACAGTATAAGGAAAATATACACCAATCCTATTTAAATGCAAAAATCCTAAATAGAACATAAGTGGTTCTGTGTGTGTGTGTGCACGTGTGTGTGTGCACACATGCATGCTCAGTCGTGTCCAACTCTGCGACCCCAGGGACTGTAGCCTGCCAGGGCTCCTCTGTCCGTGAGATTTTCCAGGCAAGAATTCTGGGGTGGATTGCCATTTCTTACTCCAGGCGATCTCCCAGACCCAGGGATCAAACCCACGTCTCTTTCATCCCCTGTGCTGGCAGGCAGAGCCTTTACAACTAGTGCCATCTGGACGTTAGGCACCATGCAGACTATTTCCACTGTGCTCTGCTTATTTATCCATACTTCCCTCTCCCCTAACCTCTGGCAACCACTGATTTGCATAGTTTTGCCTTTTTCGGAATGACATACAGCTGAAATCATAAGGATGCAGCCTTTTTAGCGAGGTTTCTTTCACTTAGGAACATGCATTTAGGTTCTCAAGGCCTTTGTATGACTTGATCCCTTACTTCTTTGGCACTAAATAATATTCCAGGGCCAGTATGTACCACAGTTGATTTATCCATTCACCTGCTCAAGGACATCTTGGATCATTGCTAGATAATAGGGTAGTTCCGGCAGATGGTATATGGGACATCCCTGTGGCTCCCTCTCAATTTCACTGTGAACCTAAACAGCTCTGAAAATAATCTTAACAGAATAATAAGTTGAAACCCAATCTGAAATATTTGCACAATTTTTTGTAGAAAATAAAAAATAAAGGACATGTGTGTTGCCTCCACATTTTGACAGTTATGAACAAAACAGCTATAAACATCTAAACAACACAAAAAAGAATATTAGTAAATCAAATTTGTCGATGTATTGCTACTTTAAAAAAATCACATGGAATGATCAAGATATATCCCAGGAATTAAGTACAGTTGAATATCCAGAAACAATATTACTTTAATCTATCATATTAATAGGTCCAAGGAGAAAGCCATATGATTGTCATAATAGATGCAGAAAAGCATGTGACAGATTCAATATGCTTTCATGATAAACACCCTCAGCATACCTAAAAGAGAATTTCCTCAACTTTATAAAGAAGACCAATCAAAAACATAGCAAGTATCATACTTCAAAGGAAGACACCCAAATTACCCCCACTGAAGTCAGGATACCCATTAGCACTGACATTATAATCAACACAATACTGTACATCAACTACACCTCAATTAAAAATATTTACAATAAAAGAAGTAAATGGCCTAAAAATAACAACAAAAAAAACTAATTGCAAAATTTATAGTATGAAAATTATACATTCACATCTATAACAAAGAGAAGACTAACACAAGAGAAGACTCTACACATGGACATCACCAGATGGTCAACACTGAAATCAGATTGATTATATTCTTTGCAGCCAAAGATGGAGAAGCTCTATACAGTGAGCAAAAGCAAGACCAGGAGCTGACTGTGGCTCAGACCATGAACTCCTTATTGCCAAATTCAGACTAAAATTGAAGAAAGTAAGGAAAACCACTAGACCATTCAGGTATGACCTAAATCAAATCCCTTATGATTATACAGTGGAAGTGAGAAATAGATTTAAGGGCCTAGATCTGATAGATAGAGTGCCTGATGAACTATGGAATGAGGTTCGTGACATTGTACAGGACACAGGGATCAAGACCATCCCCATGGAAAAGAAATGCAAAAAAGCAAAATGGCTGTCTGGGGAGGCCTTACAAATAGCTGTGAAAAGAAGAGAAGCGAAAAGTAAAGGAGAAAAGGAAAGATATAAACATCTGAATACAGAGTTCCAAAGAATAGCAAGAAGAGATAAGAAAGCCTTCTTCAGTGATCAATGCAAAGAAGTAGAGGAAAACAACAGAATGGGAAAGACTAGGGATCTCTTAAAGAAAATCAGAGATACCAAAGGAACATTTCATGCAAAGATGAGCTCGATAAAGGACAGAAATGGTATGGACCTAACAGAAGCAGAAGATATTAAGAAGAGATGGCAAGAATACACAGAAGAACTGTACAAAAAAGATCTTCACGACCCAGATAATCACAATGGTATGATCACTGAACTAGAGCCAGACATCCTGGAATGTGAAGTCAAGTGGGCCTTAGAAAGCATCACTACAAACAAAGCTAGTGGAGATGATGGAATTCCAGTTGAGCTATTCCAAATCCTGAAAGATGATGCTATGAAAGTGCTGCACTCAATATGCCAGCAAATTTGGAAAACTCAGCAGTGGCCACAGGACTGGAAAAGGTCCGTTTTCATTCCAATCCCAAAGAAAGGCAATGCCAAAGAATGCTCAAACTACCACACAATTGCACGCATCTCACACGCTAGTAAAGTAATGCTCAAAATTCTCCAAGCCAGGCTTCAGCAATATGTGAACTGTGAACTTCCTGATGTTCAAGCTGGTTTTAGAAAAGGCAGAGGAACCAGAGATCAAATTGCCAACATCTGCTGGATCATCAAAAAAGTGAGAGAGTTCCAGAAAAGCATCTATTTCTGCTTTATTGACTATGCCAAAGCCTTTGACTGTGTGGATCACAATAAACTGTGGAAAATTCTGAAAGAAATGGGAATACCAGACCACCTGACCTGCCTCTTGAGAAATCTGTATGCAGATCAGGAAGCAACAGTTAGAACTGGACATGGAACAACAGGCTGGTTCCAAATAGGAAAAGGAGTTCGTCAAGGCTGTATATTGTTTATTTAACTTATATGCAGAGTACATCATGAAAAACGCTGGACTGGAAGAAACACAAGCTGGAATCAAGATTGCCGGGAGAAATATCAATAACCTCAGATATGCAGATGACACCACCCTTATGGCAGAAAGTGAAGAGGAACTAAAAAGCCTCTTGATGAAAGTGAAAGTGGAGAGTGAAAAAGTTGGCTTAAAGCTCAACATTCAGAAAACGAAGATCATGGCATCCAGTCCCAGCACTTCATGGGAAATAGATGGGGAAACAGTGGAAACAGTGTCAGACTTTATTTTTCTGGGCTCCAAAATCACTGCAGATGGTGACTGCAGCCATGAAATTAAAAGACGCTTATTGCTTGGAAGGAAAGTTATGACCAACCTAGATGGCATATTCAAAAGCAGAGACATTAGTTTGCCAACAAAGGTTCGTCTAGTCAAGGCTATGTTTTTTCCAGTGGTCATGTATGGATGTGAGAGTTGGACTGTGAAGAAGGCTGAGCGCCGAAGAATTGATGTGTTTGAACTGTGGTGTTGGAGAAGACTCTTGAGAGTCCCTTGGACTGCAAGGAGATCCAACCAGTCCATTTTGAAGGAGATAAGCCCTGGGATTTCTTTGGAAGGAATGATGCTAAAGCTGAAACTCCAGTACTTTGGCCACCTCATGCGAAGAGTTGACTCATTGGAAAAGACTCTGATGCTGGGAGGGATTAGGGGCAAGAGGAGAAGGGGACGACAGAGGATGAGATGGCTGGATGGCATCACCGAGTTGATGGACGTGAGTCTCAGTGAACTCCAGGAGTTGGTGATGGACAGGGAGGCCTGGAGTGCTGCGATTCTTGGGGTGGCAAAGAGTCAGACACGACTGAGCGACTGATCTGATCTGATCTGATCTATAACAAAGCGTGGTATTTACCTAAAATTTAAAGCACACAAAAGAATGCTGTACAGTGTTTACAGATACATAAATATATGGGAAAGTATAAAAACACACATGCGTGTAAAACACTGAATTTATGACCGTGGTGATCATTACTCCTTGGGAGGAAGAAAAACAACATTAAAAAGAGCAACCGAGTGAGTGATGTTTAATCTATATTAAAATCTGAAGTCAGTGTGAAAGTCGCTCAGTCGTGTCTAACTCTTTGTGAACCCATGGACTATACAGTACACAGAATTCTCCAGACCAGAATACAGGAGCAGGTAGCTTTTCCCTTCTCCAGGAGATCTTCCCAACCCAGGGATTGAATCCAGGTCTCCCACATTACAGATGGAATCTTTACCAGCTGAGCCACAAAGGAAGCCCACTGGAGTGGGTAGCCTATCCCTTCTCTAGGGCATCTTCCCAACCCAGGGATTGAACCCAGGTCTTCCGCATTGCAGGCGGATTCTTTACCAGCTGAGCCACCAGGGAAGCCCGAAGTCAGTGCATCACAGTTTATGATTTTACAAAGCTAATAAATAGGGTTGCTCTGAATAGGGTTGTTGTGTTATTCTCTACTCTTTGTATATTTGATATATTTCATGATGTAATAAAAAAGAAAAGAAAGGAGACAAAACAATTGTTATTGGCAGATGACAGGGCTGTTAGAGCTAATAAAAGAGCTCAGCTCAAACATCCCCAGATCAATAGGATTTCTGTTGATCTGCAATAATAACCTGGGTAAAGGTCTGATGGAAAAACAGCCACCCCATTTTTAGTAGCTATTTAATTGTAAATGGGCTTCCCACGCAGTTCAGTGGGTAAAAATCCGCCTGCAATGCAGGAGATGCAGGTTTGATTCCTGGAGAGGGAAGATCCCCTGGAGGAGGCCATGGCAACCCACTCCAGTATCCTTGCCTGAGGAATCCCATTGGACAGAAAAGCCTGGAGGGCTACAGTCCATGGGGTCACACAGAATTGGACATGACTGAAGCAATGGACTACGCATGCATGCACAGTTGTAAAATATTCAGGAAGAAGCTCTATAAGAACTATGCACAACCTAGATTAAATTTCTAAATTATGCTGGGGGTATTTTAGTAGTGGGCTTCCCTGTTGGCTCTGTGGTAAAGAAGACATGGGTTTGATCCCTGGGTCAGGAAGATGCCTTGGAGAAGGAAATCACAACACACCCAGTATTGCTGTGGGGGAAATGCCATGGACAGAGGAGCCTGGCGGGCTACAGTTCATGGGGTTGCAAAAGAGTCAGACACGACTTAGCAACTAAACAACAACAATAATTTCAGCAACCCTGAAGCATGATGGACATTTTATCTCAATATTATGACTTTCTGATGTGCAATCAGAGGCTTACACAGGTCATAGAGGGTTCAGTTAGTCACTGACCCATCAAGGCTTGGAACCTAGATCCCCAAGTCTTGGCTACTTCCTCAGACCTGAAGCCAGAAGGTACGTTTAACACATTTCCCACCCTTGGCAGCTTCATGGGGCGTTATTGCCCTGAAACACAGCCACTGCAGATGAAGAAAATTTTTACTGATGCCTCACTAAAAATAGCTTTTAACTGTGTGGGTAGCATGTCACTATGATGCGTGAAATCAACCTTCTCTCTTCTAGATTGACTTTCTTTCTCTTTGCTCTCCCTGCTAAAAGTAATCTTCCTCATGTGTGGTAGCTAATAAAGTAAATAATTTTACCTAGAATTTTAATCAGCAAAGTGTGGCTAAAGTCAAATGAGGACTACTGGTAAGAGTGGGGACAATGCTAACGAATGTGAAGAATTTAACTTGTCAAGACTCAAGATTCCCACAGGTGAGGTGTTTTCTGGTTTGTGACCAGCAGATGGCAGCATAACTCAAGAAAAACAAACAAACCCACGTTCAATTCCTTAGTTTCAAAGGTTCCTAATCTTTTTTGAATTGTGGTGCTGGAGAAGACTCTTGAGAGTCCCTTGAACAGCAATGAAATCAAACCAGTCAATCCTTAAAGGAAATCAATCCTGAATATTCATTGGAAGGACTGATGCTGAAACTGAAGCTCCTTGGCCACCTGATGCAAAGAGCTGACTCACCGGAAAAGACCCTGATGCTGGGAAAGATTGAAGGTGGGAGGAGAAGGGGATGACAGAGGATGAGATGGTTAAATGGTCTCACGGACTTGATGGACATGAGTTTGAGCCAACTCCAAAAGATCGTGAAGGACAGAGAAGCCTGGTGTGCTGCAGTTCACAGGGTCACAAAGAGTCAGACACGACTTAGTGACTGAACAACAACATATGATATTATCTACGAAATAATCAGCCTTGTTATCATGGTCATCACCATCGCCATTATAGTAACACCACAATAGAGTGTCACTGAACAGAGGCAATTTCACAGATAAAGTCTCTTTTAATGAATTTGTCTCTGCATGGAATAACATCATATCAGAGGGACATCTAGCCATCTATAACATCCCTTACTTTTCAACACTTCCAAAGCATTCTAATAAAGAAGGGCAACATTTCTTCTTCTTTTTTTTGGCGGTGTGGGGGGCGTCGCTGTGCTGGGTCTTCCTGCAAATCACAGGCTTTTTTTTTTTTTTTTTCCTCTAGTGCTTAATTGCCTCAGGACATGTGGGATCTTACTTCCTGGAGCAGGGATCAAACCTGAGTCCCCTGCATTGGAAGGAGGATTCTTAACTGCTGGATCACCAGGGAAGTCCCAAGAAGGGCAACATCTCTTCCTTGGCAATGCCAATGCAAGATCTCTGTGTTTACACTGAAGAGCCCTGACAGTGAGAAATCCCAGCGGGGATTACCATCCACCACCAACCATCAGCCTGGGAACTGCCATCCTTGGAGTGGCCACTCTCAGCAGATTCCAGTGACCCAAGTGTCCCCAGCGAAGGCATGTGCACACGTGGGCGTGTAAACGTGGAGATGTTTGTGACTGAGCCTCGGCATTTTAAAACATCATCTGAAAATCTGAATTCCATGTCTACTGATAGTCACGCCTAACTTTCCTTCCTCAAAGGCCTTATATTTATAGAAATAACATTCCTCTTTTCAAGTCACACTTTCTTTCTCATTCTAAATAACAGAGAACATTTGCTAAGGTCTGGCCAGTAACATACGGACTAGATGGCCCAAGGCCCCCGCCTTGGACTTCATCCAGACTCGTACCTCTTTCCCACAGCAGCTAAGAGTCAATGGGCACAGCCACTTGGACACATAGCTGGGTGCGGGCTGGAAAAGTAGAACTGGCATTGGAGGAGAGAATCCCTGGTGAGAATTCTTGCACAGGTGCATGAATGAGGGGCAGCATCTATCACCGACACTGAACTGCCTGGGCTGTGGGGTTTCTGGTGTAGCCCTCCCCTGACCCAGTGAGCTTGCTAAGGATAATTCAAGACGGCTAACAGCAGAGGTGGAGATGCTCAGCTTAGCAGATCACGTGGCTTGGAGGGAACTTTGTGCTGTCCTGACCCATCTGGGGCCATTGGAGGCAACCTCAAGGAGGCATTCTTAAAGCCCAGAGGTCTGGACTATCCATCTCAGTGTTCCAGGAGTAGAAAGAGGAGGGGTCAAACAGACTGAAGACAAGGTCTGTCTGCGAGCTTGCTGTTGTGTCCAACTCTTTGCAACCCTATGGACTATGTAGCCTGCCAGGCTCCTCTGTCTATGGGATTCTCCAGGCAAGAATACTGGAGTGGGTTGCCATTTCCTTCTCCAGGGGATCTTCCTGACCCAGGGATCACCCGTCTCTCCTGTGTCTCCTGCACTGCAGATGGATTCTTTACCACTGAGCCACCAGGGAAGCCCTGAAGAGGATATGGGCAAGACTTTTTTAACACTGCTCTAATTTTTTTTTCCCCAAAGGACAACAACACTCTTGATGGCAAAGGGCCATGCCGATAGACACTTGGAGGTAGGATCTTCCTGACCCAGGGATCAGACCCACATCTCCTGCATTCCAGGAGGATTCTTTACCCACTGAGCCGTCGGGGAAGCCAATAATAGGTGAAAGAATATCATAAAATAGAGTTATATTAGCCTTGGGCTTGCTGCTGAAGAAGCATCCAGAATCAAAGAAAAAGCTCACCAATCAGGCTGTGAGTTGGTGCCGGACCTCTGGGCACTCCCTCCCGGCAGGCATCATTGAGGGGCTCTCTGTGCATCACCAATAAACGTGTGAGGTCTCAGACAAGACAGCCTGGTTGACCCTCCTTGATCAATCAACCCTAGCCAGGATGATGGGGGACCACACAGTATAGACAGGGCCACCAGGGGGCACTGTCGAGTCTCTGGCAGCCTAGGCAAAGTGTGATATTCTATCAGTCTCAGAGCTCAATCCCCACCATATTGAATTCTTATCTGGCCAATGCCTCCCTCCCCAAGACAGTACCCACACACACTCCTCTCGATCTAAGGAAAGTCCATGGTCCTGCACTTACTTGTCATTCACAAGTTTCCCGTGTTGGTGAATCTGATTTTCCATTGTGAAGTTGATTGTGACACCGTACACGTGCTCGTCGTGAAACACCTTCATTTTGGACTTGTACGCTTCATCTTGAAAATACCGGATCATGTCAGGGAACCAAACTGTCAGTCCATAGTAACTGTAATGGAGAAGAAAGAATATTGGAGCAGCAACACCATCAGAGTCTGCATTTCTGATATGATGTAAATCAAGCCCATTTTAAATGAGTCCATATGGTTCATTAGAAAATACAACTTATATAAGTAGACCTAATGGAAAAAAGTCACAATAGTCTCTACAGATGCCAAAAAGGCACTTGATAAAAAACAACATGCGTTCTTGATTAAAACAGCAATAGATTAGAAATTCATGTGTGCTTCCTTAGCATGGAAAAATACATATAGTGCTGGTGGTTTAGTTGCTAAGTTGTGTCTGACTCTTGCGACTCCATGGACTTAGCCCACCAGGCTCCTCTGTCCTGGGATTGCCCAGGCAAGAATACTGGAGTGGATTGCCATACCCTCCTCCAGGGGATCTTCCTGACCCAGGGATCAAACCCAGGTCTCCAGCCTTGCAGGCAGATTCTTTACTGACTGAGCCACCAGGGAAGCCCAAAATATACATAAATATATCCCAACTCAAAAGGAAGGATCTTCTGATGGGGAGAACACTGTGGCCACTCCCACTAACATAAGAAATAAAACCAGGATACCCATATCCTCACTACTATTTAACACCATGTTGTAGTGTTAGCTAACTCAGTTAATTAAGTTAGTCTTAACTAACTCAGCTACATAAGAAAAAACATAGGAATATAAAGTTACAAAGCAAGCAGTAAAACTATATTTGCAGATGGCATTTTATACCTAAAACCTCAAGATCACCAACTCTAAAAGATGGCCATGAAACACAAAAATCATGCTCCATCCCACTCATAACCCGAAAAGTGAAAATTAAAACCACACTGTGTTACCATTCTCGCCCACCAGACTCAAAACCTTGAAGTTTGCAAAAACTCTGCTGGTGAGGCTGCAGGTAAGCAGGTGCTCTTATGCATTGCTGGGAAGAGGACGGCATTTTGCAATACCATCTTCAGGTGAATTGGTCAGTGCCTACAACAATTACTGATGGATTTATCGCCTTTTGACTCCATAATTCTATTTCTAGGAATCTATTCCACTGATTAACTTGTCCAATACAAAGGAGCCCACAAAGAGTGACTCACTGTGGCCCTGTTTGCAACAACAAATGTCTGAAAACTTCCTAACAATCTGGGAACAGGGTCCTGGTTGAATAAAGTGTAGAGTTGTACTGTGGAGAGCTATGCACACATTCTATGCTACTGTAAAAAAAGAATGTAAATCTCTATCTAGCGGTATGAGAGAGCTCCAGAATATATTGTTGAATGCAAAAAGGAAATGCAAAACTGCTTTCTTGCAGTTCCTTCTCATAAGAAAACAATAAAGAAATTTGTAAATATACATACATTTGCTTAAATTTACAAAAAGAAATACTAGAATGATAAATAGAAAAATAAAAGATAATTACATAGAGGACGCAGAAGAGAGTAAATAGAGGGGGAAGGAAGCGAGACCAGATCTCTCTGAGGTTCCAACACTGGAAAGCCATTACCTACTTGACAAAATTAAATTAGACATAAGGAAATCTGTTAAAACTTTCAGTGAATTGGATCCAAGGGTCTACCATTCTAGCTTCTGAAATGTTCTGTGTTCTCGTCTAGCTTAGATGGGACAGGTGGACATGAGCAGTCTGCTTCTACATTTATCTGTTTGGTAAAGAGACTGTTTGGGCTCCATCAATATCTATTGGAAGACACTTGGTTAGATATTGGAAAAGGCAGGTCTTCACACATTCCTCCCATAATCCAAGAGGTCATTAAAGCCAATTGAATTCCTTGGGTTGAGGGGAATGAGTCTTTGGCCATGGGCGGTGGTGAACAAAATAACTTCATAGATGAAAGTTTAAAATCTCACCAAAAGATTTTAGTTGATAATAGCAATTTATTGAGCACTTACTGATGTGCCAGAAACAACTGCACTTTATCCATACAATGAAACAGCCTCTTAACACTATAAATGGGCCCCAAAACTGGCACGGAAAGAAGGGTCATGTTATCTGGAGGTGAATAAAATGACTAGGGTGAGAGACTACTATTTAAGAGAGGAGCCAGCTAATCATCGATCACATTATATTTCATTTACTTTATTGCTGTGGATATTATTGCAAAGGTTCTCTGTTTTCTGCATTTAATATTCACAAGGACACAGACAGCTGCTGACCCAACATTCATTCCCTGCTTCTTCCTTGGGAACAGGAAGTTGATTTTGTTTGGGTGTCAGTGCTCAGGAAAGCTAACGGTATCATCAGCTGAGAGGCAAATCTTGATTAGTCTGAAGTCATCGGGAAATCACATCCCGATCACCAGTGGCTAGTTTAGCCCTAAAGCATGTGACACACACATTTGGCTAATATAATGTCGGGGTGGGGAGTCTGCTGGCAGCTTCAGAGAAAGTTTTGAAGTGAAAGTGTTAGTCGCTCAGTCATGTCGGACTCTTTATGACCCTATGGACTGTAGCCTGCCAGGCTACTCTCTCCATGGGATTCTCCAGGCAAGAATACTGGAGTGGGTTGCCATTTCCTTCTCCAGGGGACCTTCCCGACCTGGGGATCGAACCCCAGGTCTCTTGCATTGCAGGCAAATTCTTTAACATATGAGCCACCAGAGAAGATGAGAAAGGTTTCCTTGATGTTAAAAAGTGGAGCTCAGGGACTTCCCTGTTGGTCTAGTGGCTAAGACTCCACATCCTCCCAAGGCAGGGGTCCAGGTCAGGTAACTAGATACCACACATCATAACTAAGACTTTCCAAGCCTCATCTAAAATAATAATAATAATAATCCCCCATGCAGCAACTAAAGATTCTGCATGCTATAATGAAGATCAAAGATTCCACATGCAGTAACCAAGACCCAGCAGAACCAAGTAAAAAGAAAATTATTTTTAAAAAGTCAATCTCAGAGAAAGGCAGCCTCTTCCTTGTTGGGACACTTTTCCATGTCCGAGAATGCCAAGAGCAGTTGCAGACATCTTGCTGGCAGATGAGAACTAGCCTGAGGCTGAATCCCCACCTGGAGGCTGCCTCTCCATGGAATTCTTATTACAAAGGATCAGAAATTTCCTTGTTGTAGAAGCCACTAGAGTGGGTTGCCTGTCATAGCCAAAAGCATCCAATCTGACACAGACTCTATATGAGTTAGAACCAATGGTAACCCTCAATGTACAGATGAGGCATGGGAAGCACAAGAAAATTAATGAACTTTTTGTTCAGTTGCTAAGTTGGGTCTGACTCTTTGCAGCCCCATGGACTGCAGCACACCAGGCCTCCCTGTCCATCACCAACTCCCGGAGCTTGCTCAAACTCGTGTCCATCGAGTCGGTAATGCCATCCAACCATCTCGTCCTCTGTCATCCCCTTCTCCTCCTGCCTTCAATCTTTCCCAGCATCAGGGTCTTTTCCAATGAGTCAGCTCTTCGCATCAGGTGGCCAAAGTGTTGGAGCTTCAGCATCTGTCCTTCTAATGAATATTCAGGGTTGATTTCCTTTAGGACTGACTGGTTTGATCTCCCTGCTGTCCAAGGGATTCTCAAGAGTCTTCTCCAGCACTACACTGTCTACGTTTGTCATAGCTTTTTATTAATTAATGAACTTAAGGAAGACAGAACTTACCTTAAAGCCATGGTAAACCAGACCACGGCCAGAATCAGCGTGTTCATCCTGTAGGGCCCCATCACACAGTACAGAGCGTTTTCCCAGACCTATAACCCACAGCAGAGATGGGTGGTTAGAGGCAGAAACTTGTGACTTGGAAGAACTCCTTTTTAAGATTCTCTACTAAATTGCCTAGGAACCCATGGAGAGAACAGGCAGTAATGTCTTCCAGAGGCAGCAATTCTGCTCAAGGAACAAGAAACCCTCTTCTGTTCTTATTAGCTGGTGTCATGCTCTAACAGTCCTGCAGCATCCACGAACACAATGATGCATGTGACCAAAAGCACAGTGAGTGGGGATGTCAGGGTGCTGAATAGCCTTGAGCTCTTCTCCCCGCCAATGGGAATGGATGCTATTTCAAACACTGAACCACCCTCCACCAAGAAGGTTATCCAGGCTCAGCTGACTCTGGCCGTTGACTACCTGAGTGTTTGACAGTTGGCTTGTCTCACAGGACCACTTCTCTGGAGAAATGGCCTTGCCCTTCATAAATATTTTCTCAGAGATCACTTAAAGGGGTCCTTTCTTTCACTCCCTCCCTCCTTCCTACAGTTTATTTAAAGAGAAAGTGCCATTGGAGTGGCATATCAGCAAGAATTTTCACCTGGTCTAAGACTCCCAGCACTGTGGGACAAAAATTGATCCTGAAATGTCTCCCAAATATGGATTGAATTTTGGGCCAAGAGGAGGAACTGATAAGTGGATTGCTGCCTGTCATACTGGTAAACAGAGGATGTCACCTTCATCAGTGACTTCAGCCATCACCAGAAGGCGAGCTGGTGAACCCTGAGGGAACTCAGAAGGGAAAACAATACCTGCCTTTTAGCAGCCACCAGACTGCAGCCTCTCCCCATGGTGAGCCCTGAGGAAACTCAGGATATGAAAACACAGGAAGGACATTCCCCAGATAGCTGAGGTGCATATAAAAGGAATAATTTCAGTGAGCCCAGACTTTTGCATCTTCCCAGGCATGGAAAAACACTAAATTCTTTAACGTGACATATCTAGTTTCCTTTCATTAACAATAAACTTTTGATGGTCAGACTACCTGCCCTTTGTTGCAAAACTCCTATATATCTGGCTTCCACCATCCTCGCCTCCTTGGATAGTTCTCTCAGAGTTACTTGAGCTGCTACCTCCTGGGCTTGAAGTCCTAAAAATTCCCACTGAATAAAACATAACTCTCAGACCAAAAGAAGAAGAAGAAGGTGCTAGAAAAAACGATGCTTTCTCAGACTAGACATTGTGTCTACATTCAAAATCTCTGCCTTTGGAAAGAAGAGCAAAGAAAAGAAACTAAGGATTAGACACTTTGTGGTTTAGGGCTCACAGAAGTTGGAGGTCGGTGTGGGCTAGGACCCAGCTGTTGCTTCCTGCCCATCACTGTGCCCTGGGTTGACAGGCGTGTTCAGAATCGCTATTCCTCATCCACTGTCATTACAACTCACCACAGAGCCTCCCTCTCACCCACCCCAGGTCTCCAAACATACCTGCTTGAAAGTGGTCTTGAATCTGACCAACCAGCGTTGATACCAAGTTCCTGTTGAACTCTGGATCTCAATGAACTCATCCATTTGCTTGGGAGTTTTAATGTTGGAAACCTGTGAAGCAAAGACGGGCTAGAGAATCTCAACCTTACGTTGACTTTTCAATTTTTAGTTGACTGTAACTGACTTTATTAACTTCCTTAGGGCTAGAGGAGCTTTTGGTGACCCTCTAGTTCAGTAATTCTTAACCAAAATTATACACAGCATCTCTTAGCGATCTTTCTCAGGTAGATATGTCCCACTGCAGACAAATGATTCAGAGTTTTTTTCACTCAGTTATGGCTTTGGGAAATACACTGAGGTCCTGTCTATATATTACTTGCCCATAATAGAGTTGACTGCACCTTAAAATTCACAAGTCTATCCTTAATGGGCATTAACATCAGAGAAGTCTAGAGCCTGCATAGACAACAGTGTGTGTGTGTGTGTGTGTGTGTGTGTGTGTGTGTGTGTGTGTGTGTTCGGAGAGAAAGCTTGCTCTGGAAGACTTTTTTAATTATTTTTTTTTTTGTCTGTGCTGGGTCTTTGTTGCTGCACGGGCTTTCTCTAGCTGTGGCAGGTCAGGGCTACTCCCTGGTTGCGGTCTGTGGGTCTCTCATTGTGGTGGCTTCTATTGTTGTGGAGCACAGACTCTAGAGCATGAGGCTTCAGTAGTTGCAGCTTCTGGACTCTAAAGCACAGGCTCAATAGTGTGGCACATGGCCTTAGCTGCTCCACAATATGTGGGATCTTCTTGGATCAGGGATCAAACCCGTGTCTCCTGCATTGGCAGGTGGATTCCTTGCCACTGAGCCACCAGGGAAGCCCTGTGTAAGACATTTTTTAAACACAGCAGAATAAAAGACATTAAGTCCTCCTTCTGCACAGCAAAAGAAATCACCAACAAAATGAAAAGACAACCTACTGAATGGGAGAAAATATTTGAAAATCATAAATTTGACAAGGGACTAATATTCAAAATATATCAAGAACCCATGCAACTCCCAGCAAAAAAAAAAAAAAATCCAATTTAAAAATGGACAGAGGATCTGAATAGACAGTTCTCCAAAGAAGACATAGAGATGGCCAATAGGCAGGTGAAAAAAATGCTAAGCATCACTAATCATCAGGGAAATGCAAACTAAAACCACACTGAGATATCACCTCATACCTGCTAAAATAGTTATTACCAAAAAGACAAAAAATAACACGTGTCCATTAAGATGTGGGGAAAAGGATACCCTTCTGCATTGTTGGTGGGGATGTAAACTGCTGAGGCTACTATGCGAAATAGTATGGAGGTTCCCTCCAAAATTAAAAATAGAACGACCATATGATCTATGAATTCCACTTCTGGATGTTTATCTGAAGGAAATGGAAACACTAAATCAAAAAGATATCAGTACTCCCATCTTCACTGCAGTATTATTATAAAGGTGAAGATATGGAAACAACCCAAGTGGCCATTGATAAGTGAAAGGATAAAGATGTGACACACACACACACACACACAGGAATACTAACCAACCATAAAATAGGAAATCTTGCCATTTGCAACAACATGGGTGGGCCTTGAGGACATCATGGCAAGTGAAATAAATCAGATGGAGAAAGACAAGTACTGCGTGATCCCACTTATATTTGGGGAATCAACCAAACCAAACAAAAACAGAAAACCAAACTCATAGATACAAGAACAGATCGGTGGTTTCCAGAGGGGAGGGGTGTGGGAGGGTTGGACAAAACAGGAGAAAGGGATCGAAAGGTACAAACTTGCAGCTATAAAATAAGTCCTGGGATGTAATGTAGAGCATGGTGAAAACAGTTCAGTTCAGTCGCTCAGTCGTGTCCGACTCTGTGACCCCAGGGACTGCAGCACACCAGGCCTCCCTGTCCATCACCAACTCCTGGAGTTTATTCAAACTCATGTCCATTAAGTCAGTGATGCCATCCAACCATCTCATCCTCTGTTGCCCCCTTCTCCTCCCCATCTCAATCTTTCCCAGCATCAGGGTCTTTTCCAATGAGTCAGTTCTTTGCATCAGGTGGCCAAAGTATAGGAGTTTTAGCTTCAGCATCAGTCCTTCCAATGAATGCTGCTGCTGCTGCTGCTAAGTCGCTTCAGTCGTGTCTGACTCTGTGCGACCCCACAGACAGCAGCCCACCAGGCTCCCCCGTCCCTGGGATTCTCCAGGCAAGAACACTGGAATGGGTTGCCATTTCCTTCTCCAATGCATGAAAGTGAAAAGTGAAAGTGAAGTCGCTCAGTCGTATCTGACTCTGAGCGACCCCATGGACTGCAGCCTACCAGGCTCCACCATCCATGGGATTTTCCAGGCAAGCGTACTGGAATGGGGTGCCATCGCCTTCTCCAGTGAATATTCAGGACTGATTTCCTTTAGGATGGACTGGTTTGATAATAGTTAATAATATTCTATATTCATTACTTGAAAGTTGCTAAGAAAGTAAATCTTGAGTCCTCAACACAAGAAAAAACATTTTGTAACTGTGTGGTGACAGATGGTAAGGAGACTTATTGTGGTGATCATTTTGCAATGTATACAAACATCGAATCATTATACAGAACTCCTGAAACTAATACAATGTTACATGCCAATTATACCTCAATTTTTTTTTAAAGGGACTTCTCTGGTGGCTCAGATGGTAAAGCGTGCCTACAATGTGGGAGGCCTGGGTTCCATCCCTGGATCAGGAAGATCCCCTGGAGAAGAAAATGGCAACCCACTCCAGTCCTCTTGTCTGGAAAATCCCATGGACACAGGAACCTGCTAGGCTACATGCATGGGGTCACAAAAGTTGGACACGACTGAGCAACTTTTTACTTCACTTTTAAAAAAGAGACATTAGGTCTTCCTTGCTACCCCTGGTTTTCCTGTTGGAAATCAAAGAGATAGGGAATGGGAATAAGGCTGTGTGTAACAGGGAAGAACAGAATCTGACTTCATGTTGGATATGTTTCTTTAACCTTTGCTTTCTGTGGCTTTTGTTTCTAAAAGGATGCTGTCTACAGCTGTAAGCTTTCCCTGCCTGGGGAACTCTGCCCCTCTACGCGCATACTAAGTTGCTTCAGTCATGTCCAACTCTTTGTGACCCTATGGACTGTAGCTGACCAGGCTCCTCTGTCCATGGAATTCTCCAGACAAGAATACCGGAGTGGTTGCCAGGGGATCTTCATGACCTAGGGATGGAAACTTCGCCTCTTTCACCTCCTGCATTGGTAGGTGGATTCTTCACCAAGAGCCAGCTGGAAAGCCCACCCCTCTACTGACTTTAAACTAAAGTGTCTTTGTTCAGCTCACAGGGAAACACGCCAACCCCGCCCACCTGTGAATGGCTGCAGGGAAGAAGAAATGAACACATCCCCTCCCCAAGGCTGGCCAAGCCAGGAGATATTTTGCCAGATTTATGGTCTTTTTACTTTACTTCCTCATCTCCTCCCTGTCTCTATTCTATAAAATAAACTAGCACCCAGAACCCTATAAGATGGTAGTCCACCACCTTCTTGGACACCCAACTTTCCAAATAAAGTCTCTCTTCCTTGTCTCAACACCTCCTCTCCCAATTTATCGGCCTGTTGTGTGGTGAACAGACCAAGCTTTGACTCAGCAACACAAGTACCCTGGAAAAGTGTCCATTTGTCCAATGTCAGCAGGTAGCTCCAAGGAGCAGTCCTGACTCATTAAGACAGTGATTTTCAGTTTAATCAGTGTTTAAGACAACCACTGAATTCTGTGACTAACAATCACGTTAAGGAGATTTCTGACCATACAGACTCTTAGCCAAGTTATCAAGGTCTGTGCTTGCAGACCAAATCAGAAGAAAATGGAAGAGCCTACTCAAAAAATTCAAAAACAGTTTCTAGCACCTCTTCCAACAAATCTTTCTTCTGGGGAGAAAAGGCTTTAGTCATAAGAGCATCTCCCATTCTTACTTCAACCAAGGGACTAAGGATGTAAAGAGACAAAGGAAGAGAGAGAGAAGTGAGGCTTAATATTACACAGGAAAATACAGTCACTGAAATAGAAACAAGTGGTTCTTTAATTCCCCAGCACCAAGCCCCGGATGGCGCGGCTTCATTTTTCTAAAGCTTGAACACAGTGGTTCTTAACTCTTGCCTGGGCTGGATACCCCTTTGAGAACCTAGTAAAAGCACAGGTGCTCTTCCTAAAACTGCAGGTATATAAGCACAGCAGAGCCTCCTGAGCTGGCCCTGCCACTCCTGGGTGTGTGGCCTTTGCAATCGCACTACTGCCTGGTCCAGACAGGGACACAGGAGAGGGAACCCAGATGGCCCGCATCATGGGACTCTTGGCTAGAGCTGATCTTCCTGTTATTAGATAACCCAAGAGGGCCAAGAACACAGCTGAAGCCAAAAGGGGCTGAGTGGAAGTGTTAAAAAAGTGTCAGTTGCTCAGTCATGTCTGACTCTTTGCAACCCCATGGACTGTAATCACCAGACTCTTCTGTCCACGGAATTCTCCAGGCAAGACTACTTAAGTGGGTTGCTGTTCCCTTCTCTAGGGGATCTTCCCCATGCAGGGACTGAACCCAGGTCTCCTGCATTGCAGGTGGATTCTTTACCATCTGAGCCACCAGGGGAAAGCTGACCCCAAATCAGGAAACACGTTACGATTCACATTCAGTGGGACCTCCCTGGCAGTCCGGTAGTTAATACTCCATGCTTCTACTGCAGTGGGTTCTGTTGGATTCCATCCCTGGTCGAGGAACTAAGATCCCACATGCCTTGTGGTACTATCAAAAAAATGCAAATTTTGTCTTTGCTTTCCTCTTGGGGAAAATAACACCCTATTCCTTAGGGATCTGGGAGTGGATGTGTTGACAGCTGCAAGCACAATTACTCTAATTTACAATTAACTAGGATGTTTGGCTTTGCTTTGGTCTAAACTATAATATGATCTGTGTTTGCCCCAGCCCTGCAGAACAGCAGTTCTCAAGGGAATATTTCAACACCTCTCCTTCGCAAAGGTATCCTAGGGACACCTGCTAGGGGGACATTTCAGAAGCTTGTGAGGCAGCAAACAGGGCTGGAGACAGAGGTGAAGCCAGGGCCCTGTAGGGGAGGAATAAGTTCTCCTCTACTGTCCTAGACTCCCTGACTGGGTCTGGAAGCTAAACTGGCAAAGACAGATTTAACAGGAGTAAGGACTTCCCTGGTGCTTCAGTGGCTAAGACTCTGTGCTCACAATGCAGGGGGCCTGGATTCAATCCCCAGTCATGGATCTAAATTCCTCACCTAAAAGATTCAGAGTGCTGCAACTGAGACAACACAGCTGATAAAGATTAACAGAAGTAAAGCACCCACATTTTACTAAATTTTTACGTATCTGTGGGAGCCTTCACAAGAGAATGAAGTCCCAAAGAAGTGACCAGTGCAGGAAGCTTTTATACTGTGTGTGTGTGTGTGTGTGTGTGTGTGTGTTACTTGCTCAGTCATGTCCAACTCTTTGTGACCCTATGGACAATAAGCCACTAGGTTCCTCTGTCCATGGAATTCTCCAGGCAAGAATACTGGAGTGGGTTGCCATTCTCTTCTCCAGGAGATCTTCCTGACTCAGGGATGGAACCCAGGTCTCCTGCATTGCAGGCGGATTCTTTACTATCTGAGCCACCAGGGAAGCCTTAGAAACAATAAATTTGTGAAGAACAGACAAAACAAAGGGATTTGGGTGAATAATGGTGAAGAAGTAATTAGGATGATAAGGGTTTGTTTAACAGGGTTTGTTTATATAGCCTTCTTAGTCTGAGGAACAACAGCCATAGCTCTTGAGAACAATGTCTTCTTTCCTCCTGGTTCAGGGAAAGCATCTTACACGTGGGAGATTTATGGCCTGTTTCAGGGAAGAAGGGGGAGCAAGGGGAGGTCAGAGTAACCTTTCTGCTTCTTCTGTTCTCTCCAGCTCCTTCAGCTTATGAGATACAATACGCTGAGGTGCCATAATCTGGGGCTGTTATATCCTGAACCCCATCAGCTCAAAGGCACTGAGGAGGGCCACACCCAGGGCTTCCCATGGGCACTGAATCCAGCCTGCCCGACGCTCTTCCTCAAGGCCACTGAGTACATTCACTGTGATACATCCACGGAGCGGAGCACACAGGAGCAGAGCAGGCGACCCCAGCCAGTGGGGCTGAGTATTCACTTCCGACTCCAGCCACAGCCCAGCGGTCTGAGGTTAGTAACACTTTCCAGTCATTTGTTTTTTCCTTTTTTCCCTGCCCCATCCAGTTATCCGTTTCTACATAATTAATATGATCATCAAGTCAGCATGATACCATGCAGGACCCTGTGGGGCTCCTGGGCATAAGGCCTTTCTGTGTCCCCCATTTCTTTGGTTACAGGAAAGAGCCTTCATTCAGCCTCCATGAGCTTCCCTGACTTCCAATGGGCAGTTCCAAGCAGTCGTTAATTAGGGAAGGGCTGAGAGATCAGGGAGAAACAATAGTGCGGCCTTGGAGCAAGGTCCTGTTTCCACATCAGTGGATACACGTAATGTCTTTGAGCTGTTTTACAGATCCTGAAATCTCCTCCAGGTAAGAGAAGTTAACTATTAATGATGATATGCTGCCCACAGCATGTAGACCCCAGACTAGTTGGACCTGAAGGTTGATGATGCTGACCAACCCATCACCCATCAGAAGAACGTCCAGGAGCTGATCACACCCTCTTTGAGCAATTACTATGAAACTTCTTACTATCTTCCCCAAGTTAGGACACACATTTCTGAGGGCATTGGCGTGCTGTGGCCCCCCTTTCCTGACAAAGCAATAAAGCTATTCATTTCTACTTCACCCAAAACTGTCTCTGAGATTCAATTCGGCACCTGTGTACAGAGAGGCTGAGCTTTTGGCATCAGTTACGGAAATACTGAGTCCATAACCTTTCTAATTCCCTTTTCCTGTGGAGGGGTGAAAACTACTAAAAACGGAGTTTATGCCCAAGGACTTGGTGACTGGCATGCATGTTGGAGAAAGACAAAATTCCGGGTCTCAGAGCCCTCTGCTCACTGATTCCTGCCTGAGCTTTCTTCTGGGGCATGCACACCCTTCCTGAAGTGAGGAATTCTGGTCCTGAAGTAAGGGCTCAGTTTCACCATTGGAATTCAGAGTTTTGATTGATTTTCAGGCCAAGAAAGATCTCATTTCTTAAAAGTAAGCTGTTTATGTTAGAATGGGTTGTTAAAAGAGAAAGTCAGACCACTTGTCTAAAAAGGGGTCCCAGGCAGGCAACCTTGTGGTTGGTTTATTTTATTTAATTTTTATTGGAGAATAGTTTATTTATAATGTTGTATTAGTTTCTACTATAAAACAAAATGAATCAGTCACATGCATGCAAAGTCCCTTCAGTCATGTCTGACGCTGCAACCCTATGGACTGTAGCCCACCAGGCTCCTCTGCCCATGGGACTCTCTGGGCAAGAATACTAGAGTGGTTTCCCATGCCCTCCACCAGGGGATCTTCCCGACCCAGGGATCAAACCCAAGCCTTCTGCAGCTCCGGCACTGCAGGCGGATTCTTCACCACTAGCACCTCCTGGGAAGCCACACATACACATATATCCCCTCTTTTTTGGACTTCCTTCCCACTCAAGTCTCCACAGTGCATTAGGTAGCCCTCCCTGTGCTCTACAGCAGGTGTTCATTAGTTATCTATTTTATACAAAGTATCAATATGTGGTTAGTTTAGAAGTGATCCTTCCAGAGGTAACCTGGGGAAGACCACCCTGTGTAAGGTCCTGCGTGGGATAAGCAGGGCAAGACAGAGGTGGAAGGTCAGGGAGATTCATAGTTACAGGGACAGATGTACAAATGAAGTGCACAGTGATCTACGCAAAGACTCCTCTCAGGAGGGTTCAGGGCTATTGTGGGACAGATACCGCACGCTAATAAACTGCTTCACATGTGGGAAAATCCTTGGGAAATGGGCTCAAACTCAAAAGACATAAGCTTCTTTGCATGAGTAAAGGAGAAAGATGTGTTTTATTCCACAGAGAGGACAGGGGAGGGGAGGGGACTAAAGAAGGAGAAAAGACGACAGGGGTGGGGAGAAGGAAGGAGGAGACCCTGTACTCTGAGAGGTCGATCCTCCGTGACCCTTCAGTCCATGAAGTCGCACAGAGTTGGGCACAACTGAATGATTAACACATACACATGTATAGGAAAATTTTAAGCTAAATGTTATACTATAAAACTCCTAGAGGAAAGCACAGGCAGAACACTCTCTGACATAAATCACAGCAAGATCCTCTATGACCCACCTCCCAGAGTAATGGAAATAAAAGCAAAAATAAACAGGGCCTAATTAAACTTAAAAGCTTTTGCACAATGAAGGAAACTATAAGCAAGGTGAAAAGGTAGCGTTCAGAATGGGAGAAAATAATAGCAAATGAAACAACTGATAAAGAATTAACCTCCAAAATATACAAGCAGCTCATGCAGCTCCATACCAGAAAAATAAACAACCCAATCAAAAAATGGGCCAAAGAACTACAGACATTTCTCCAAAGAAGACAGACAGATGGTTAATAAACACATGAAAAGATGCTCAACATCACTCATTATCAGAGAAATGCAAATCAAAACCACAATGAGATACCACCTCATGCTGGTCAGAATAACTGCCATCAAAAAGTCTACAAACAATAAATGCTGGAGAGGGTGTGGAGAAAAGGGAACCCTCTTACAGTGTTGGTGGGAATGCAAACTGGTACAGGCCTATAGAGAACAGTGTGGAGATTTCTTAAAAAACTGGAAACAGAACTGCCATATGACCCAGCAATCCCACTACTGGGCATACACACCGAGGAAACCAGAATTGAAAGAGACACGTGTACCCCAAAGTTCATTGCAGCACCATTTACAATAGCCAAGACATGGAAGCAACCTAGATGTCCATCAGCAGACGAATAGACAAGAAAGTTGTGGTACATATACACAATGGAGTATTACTCAGCTATAAAAAAGAATGTATTTGAGTCAGTTCTGATGAGGCGGATGAAATCGGAGCCTATTATACAGAGTGAAGTAAATCAGAAAGAAAAACACCAATACAGTATGTTAATGCATGGAATTTAGAAAGATGGTAACAATGACCCTATATGCAAGACAGGGAAAGGGACACAGATGTAAAGAACAGACTTTTGGACTCTGTGGGAGAAAGCAAGGGTGGGATGATTTGAGAGAATAGCACTGAAACATGTGTATGTGAAATAGATGACCAGTCCAAGTTCAATGCATGAAACAGAGCCCTCAAAACCAGTACACTGGGACAACCCAGAGGGACGGGGTGGAGAGGGAAGTGGGAGGGGGGTTCAGGATGGGGGACACATGTACACCCATGGCGGACTCATGTCCGTGTATGGCAAAACCACCACAATATTGTAATTAGCCTCCAATTAAAATAAATATTTTTTTTAAAAAGGATGATTCTGAACACTATTAGACACATGTAGAATGTCTATGAGTGCTCTTAAATAATTTATATTTATATGTAAATATGGGTACATCTGGCTATCTCTATATGAATACAGCTAGTTTTTTCCTTTGCTATTTTTGAGCAATTAGTGGTACCAAGAAGGAGTCCATCAAAATACAAAAAATAATTATGATGAAGTAATATGATGCAGAATATCAGGGGCTTTATTTCCTTTTTGACAAATTTTCCATGATGTGCTTATGCAGTAAAATTATTTTTTAGCAAATCAAAACAGTGAAGAGGAGAGGCCCCCTCCGGCTGGCACAGGTGACCACGCACTCACCGTGAACACCTTCTCTGGGGCCCCCTTGGCCCTCATGTTGGTGTCGTGCACGTGCTTGAGAATCATCCAGGCTTCGTCGTGTTTGCCCATCTGGTAAAACCAAGAAGAGAGACATGAACAATCCTTTGCTAATTAGAGGTGGAAAACCCAACAGAGACAACAGGGTGCTGATGCCCGCGTCTTAGGCCACTGGCCAGGGATGCGTTACAATCTGCGGCTTGTGAAAAACCAACACAAGCTTCTGTTGCAGCCCATCCTGGGAGGCTAACCAGGCTGTGCCTTCAAGGTGTAAATACTGGGTATTATTATTGTCATAGGCTGTGAGTAACTACTTGTAGTTTTAAGGTTGAATAGACTGCAGGTGGGAGCCATGATCCTCTCTGGACGATTAAAGCCAAGACCCAACACATAACAGGTTCAATTGTGTCCCCCACGCCACTTCGATATGTTAAAGTTCTAGCCCTCAGTGCCCCCAGAAGGTGACTTTATTTGGAAGTAGGGTTGCTGCAGATGTAATTAAGATGAGGTCATCCTGGGGTAGGATGGGCCTCTAATCCAACATGATTGGTGCCCTTACAAGAAGCAGCCCAAGTGAAGACCTAGAGGCACTCAGAGAGAATACTTTGTGGTGACAAAGACAGATTGGAGTGAAAGAGCTGCAAGCCAAGGACCACCCCAAATGTAAGCAACCCACCCAGAACCTGGAAGAGGCAAAGTGAAGGTTGCCCTATGGCAGTGGCCCCCAACCATTTTGGCACCAGGGACCTGCGTCATGGAAAACAATTTCTACATGGACCAGGATGCAGAGGATGGTTTTGGGAGGATTCAAGTGCACTTCATGTATTATGCACTTTATTTCTATTATCACTACATCAGCTCCACCTCAGATCATCAGGCACTAGGTTCCAGAGGTTGGGGACCTCTGCCCAAGGACTTCTGAAGGAGTGTGGCCCTGCAAACACTTTTGGCACTTTTAGCCAACACATCTGGGAGACAACAAATTTCTGTAACTCTGAGACACTCAGTTTGTGTTCCTTTGTTACAGCAGTCCTAGAGAGCTAATACACATCAAAGCTTCTGAAATAAGCTTGGATTAAAAAAAAAACAAAAACTTTTTGCTGCATCTGCCCCTGACCAATGGGATGAAAGAAAACATTCAACAAGAAAGTCTGCGGAAAGTTAGAAGGAAGTTTGTGAGTGGACTCTGAGAACTCGGGCTGTAAGAGCCTTGGAGTCCTATCGCCCCTCCACCAGCCCGACCCGTCTGACCACTGCAAGCAGGAGAGCCCCCACCACCACCACCATCCAGCTGGAAACCTCACAGGACTGTGGGAGCAGCCTTCTGGAGGAGAGAGGTCCTGCAGAGGCAAGAGTCCTGCAGGGCTGGGGAGCAGAGAAAGATCGACAACCCAGTTCACTGCTGTAACATGGAAGAAACTCCATGCAGCTTTTTGTTTTGTTTTGGGCACTTTTTGTTTTGTTTTGTTTTGTTTTCTGCCTCACAGCCTGTGGATGTTAGTTCCCTGCCCAGGGATTGAACCAGTGCCTCCTGCAGTGGCAGCACGTTGGGGAGGACCACTGGACTGCCAGGGAAGTCCCGCTCATGCAGCTCCGAAGGTCAACAGGACCTCTGGGGAGCATGGGTACCAGAAGCATCTTCAAGAGGGTGCCCTCCAGCTCCACCCAGACTCAGGAAGCAGTGCCGCTGATCTGCACTCTGTGAGCTCGGCTCCCTCCAGCTCTGGCAGTCCTTGCACCCTGGGCAGGCCACCATCATGACGGGTTTAATGACAGGCCAGGTCAAAGCCGACCTGGGACCAAGGGGCTAGGAGAGCAGGCCTCACATGGGGTGGGGCACTGACTCACCTCCAGCAGAAACCTCGGGCTCTCTGGCAGGAACTTCAGGGCCACCATGGACACGGTGCAGGGCAGAGCGCAGACGATGACAAACACTCTCCAGCTGTGGAAGTGGTAGTTGCTGCCCATGCTGAAGCCCCAGCCTGTGAAGAAGCAGACAGACACACAGCACTAGTTACAACAGCCAGGACATGGAGGCAGTGCAATGTCTGTAGACGAATGAATGCATAAAGATGTACTATCTGTTCATAGTGGAACACTACTCAGCCGTAAAAAGGGACGAAACTGGGTCATTTGTATTGATATTGATGGGCCTAGAGTCCATCATACCAGGTGAAGTAAGTCAGAAAAGAGAAAAGCAGATATCATATATTAATGCCTATTTGTGCAATCTAGAAATATGGTACAAATGAGCCTGTTCACAGGGCTGAAAGAGACACAGACACAGAAGACAGACATGTGGCACAGAGGGGAAGGGGAGGGTGGATGAACTGGGAGAGGAGCACTGACATATATACGCTCAGTTCAGTTCAGTGGCTCAGTCGTGGCCGACTCTCTGTGACCCCATGGACCACAGCACCTGTCCTCCCTGTCCATCAACAACTCCCAGAATTCACCTAAACTCATGTCCATCGAGTCGGTGATGCCATCCAACCGTCTCATCCTCTGTCATCCCCTTCTCCTCTTGCCTTCAATCTTTCCCAGAATTGGGCTCTTTTCAAATGAGTCAGCTCTTCCCATCAGGTGGCCAAATTATCAGAATTTCAGCTTCAATATCAGTCCTTCCAATGAACATTCAGGTCTGATTTCCTTTAGAATGGACTAGTTGGATCTCCTTGCAGTCCAAGGGACTCTCAAGAGTCTTCTCCAACACCACAGTTCAAAAGCATCAATTCTTTGGCGCTCAGCTTTCTTCATAGTCCAACTCTCACATCCATACATGACCACTAGAAAAACCATAGCCTTGACTAGACGGACCTTTGTTGGCAAAGTAATGTCTCTGCTTTTTAATATGCTGTCTATGTTGGTCATAACTATGACATAATATGACATACCTATGACAACAAAATATGCTATCTATCTATGTTGGTCATAACTTTCCTTCCAAGGAGTAAGCGTCTTTTAGTTTCATGGCTGCAGTCACCATCTGCAGAAATAGATAACTAGTGGGAAGCTTCTGTATAGCACAGGGAGCTCAGCTCAGTGCCCTGTGATGACCTAGAGGGGTGGGACGGGGTGGTGGTGGGAGGGAGGCTCAAGAAGGAGGGGACATGTGTATACGTACGGCTGATGCACTTCATTGCACAGCAGAAACTAACACAACATTGTAAAGCAACTCTACTCCAATTGAAAATCAAGCAGTCAGAGTGTCTCTGACACTTGGTCTTAGAGCGACCTTCAAGAAAGTGAAAGTGTTAGTCCCTTGGTCCTGTCTGACTCTTTGCAACCCTATGGACTGTAGCCTGCCAGGCTCCTCTGTCCGTGGGATTCTCCAGGTAAGAATACTGAGGTGGGTTGCCATGCCCCTCTCCAGGGTATCCTCCCAACCCAGGGATCAAACCTGCATCTCCTGCATTGCATGCAGATTCTTCACCATCTGAGCCATCAGGGAAGACAAAGGAAAGCCAGAGCAGGGCCTTATGTGACCTAGGGTTTTGATGGGGGATTACTCTCACCCACGTCAAAGAGCAATGCCAGCTCTGGGTGATTCCAAAGCACGGGGCTTAGGACAACAGTTTGAAAACCACTGTCAGTCATAACGCTAATTTTTTTTTTTTAAGAAACTGAGCTTCTATATTCAAATGAATTCATAATCATTGAAACAGAGAGGTGACTAGCTCCAACTCAGCTTTCATTATATTCAACGTATTCCTAAAACTCATTTTTGGAAATTGCCTTTAGAATCTACAAAACGTTATTTCAAACATCTTTATAAGTAGCAAATTTCCCTCTTTCAGGGAACAATGACACAGTGGAAAGTGCCTGGATTTCTGCAGTCACATAGGTCAGAGTTCAAATCCTGGCTTTCTCACATCGTTATTGTTATGTTGGTGAGTTTTCACAGCTGTAGAATGCAGCTAATGTTACTTCCACAGAGTCACTGTGTGTGAAAACTCCCCAGCAATCAATAATAACTCACCTGCTTTGAGGGTAGCTTTGATTTGTTTAGAAATAGTTACATGACATTTAGTGCCAAAGATGGTGAGTAAAACGGGTGAATATCAGCAAAGATCAGCAAAAGAACTGTTTTCTTTTTCTTTCATGCCATTCAAAACAACCTCTGAAGACAATTCCAAGCGCATTTCTGGTTTTGGTCTTGTTTTTAAGGTTCTTTTTTTTTTTATGGGGACCATTCTTAAAGTCTTTATTGAACTTGTTACAATATTTCTTCTGTTGTTTGTGCTGTGCTTAGTCACTCTGTTGTGTCCAACTCTGCGACCCCGTGAACTTAGCCTGCCAGGTTCTTCTGTCCATGGGATTCCCCAGGCAAGAATCCACTGCAGTGGATTGCCATGTGCTCCTCCAGGGGATCTTCCCAACCCAGGGATCAAACCCAGGGCTCCCCCATTGCAGGCGGATTCTTTACCACCACCATGAATACTGCAGGGAGAAGGCTATTCCTTCTCCAGGGGACCTTCCCAACCCAGGAATCAAATTGGGGTCTCATGCACTGTCCGTGGATTCTTTATCAGAATTTTGTTGTTTATGTTTTGGATTTTTTGGCCTCAAGGCATGTGGGATCTTCGCTACCCAACCAAGGATTAAACCTGCACCCCGTGTATTGGAAGGCAGTCTTAACCACTAGACTGCCAGGGAAGTCCCCCAACTAGCATTTCTTAAAAAGACCTAACTTTATAAATAAATATAGTGATTTCTAAAGTTCAAAGGGTAAACATTATTCTGCTGTAAAATCTCTATTCCATTTACTTGAAAAATACACTAAATGGCTAACTCCAGAGGTGGGAGGTTTATGTCCTTAAGTCTGTTACTTACCATTGCAGTTCAATTTGTTGTACTTGCCAGAGACTCCTAACTAATATCTCTTGTTTCTGCAGATATTTCTAACTCTATTTTCAGAGTGAAGGACTGGCCAGAGAGAATCCCAGGTGGAAAAACACGGGACTGTGGCCACTTTTACACAATGGCCACAGAACATAATACACAGAATACATCCAGCCTTCTCAATCGGAATCAAACCTCTTTACGCACCGCCCATCCTCCTTCCCATATCACTGGGGTTTGCTTGTTTATTTTAATTTTAATTAAAAAGCCTTTCCTTTCTCCTGGGAGTGACAACTGGAAGAGGAAGACAAAACCATAGAAAGATTTACACATTCTCAGCTCATGTTCAAAAACCATTCTGGCGTAATTAGAAATAACCACATAGCCATCCAACTCAGGTGGGTAACGAGAAGAACAGAAACAAGTATGTTTAGAGAGTACTCTGCCTCAGAGAGATATTTTTTTCTTAATGATAATATGTGCAAATTATCCAAAATCCATTATTCCCTCATGCCTCTCTGGTTTTTACGGTGACTTAGTAAACTGCACTTCATTAGGCACATCTTTGGGGCCTTAAATTAAATAAAATTAAATAGCGAACTACTTCCAAATATATGGAACAACCGCTAATATGGAGACATGGATTGTCTTGTTCACTGATCTTTTAGCTTGCCCTACTTTTTCTCCATCAGGATCTCACAAACAGCTGGTGCTGCTGACTACAGTGGGAATTAATCTTCCATAATATAGCCACATTTTTCAGGGCTGTGCCCATGACTTCCCAGAAAAACATTCTGAGCTTTGTAATTTTCTTTCTTAATGACTCCGTCACCCAAATTCCTGGTGCCAAGACCTCACATCATTTCATTCCAGCAAAAGCAATTAAATGGTTTGTACAAGCTACGTACAAACATTCCGTCTCCTTTCTGGATCACCCTTGCATTTGTCCCTGCTGAGTGGGGGCGATGTGAGCAGATTAATGTCTTAGGCCTATTTAAAAAATATCATCAAATAACTGGTTCACTGTGGACAAAACATCTGGTCCTGGTAAAAATGAGGCTTAAAATAAATAGTCACTCCTGTTACACTGTGATTCTAGTCTACCATATTTCTAGGATGGTTTGCCCTCAAGTAAATGTGCATTTCAAGCCTTCAAGCCTAATCATCCAAGAAGCCATTTTTAAATGGCGTATAAAAGCCACAGATTTCATACAAGCATCAGTTCAGTTCAGTTCAGTCACTCAGTCATGTCTGACTCTTTGTGACCCCATGGACTGCAGCATGCCAGGCTTCCCTGTCCATCACCAACTCCCGGAGTTTACCCAAACTCATGTTCATCGAGTCCATGATGCCATCCAACCATCTCATCCTCTGTCACCCACTTCTCCTCCTGCCTTCAATCCTTCCCAGCATCAGGGTCTTTTCCAGTGAGTCAGTTCTTCGCATCAGATAGCCAAAGTATTTAAGTTTCAGCTTCAGCATCAGTCCTTCCAATGAATATTCAGGACTGATTTCCTTTAGGGTTGACTGGTTGGATCTCCTTGCAGTTCACAAAAGCATACAAATAGGAAAATATCCCGTCCATTTGGAGTAGGATATTTAAGCACAAGCCCTGTTATCAGCCAGCAGCCTTATGGCCCCTCTGCCATGGGCATCCCATTTAGTCCTGATCAACAAGTTCCCAACCTGAATTAACTTATTGCTTCTTTAAAAACCAGACACCCAGACATTGGCACGTGTTAGTGGGTAAAGTGAAGTGAAAAAATGACACAGTTTGTAGTGACTACTGAAGGCTGCTACCCACCTCACAAAATCTTTCCAGTCCTTCTCCACTGGGTTGCAGACTTGTGGTTTGGGTGGGACTGACCCCACCCACAACGCCAGGGACGGGGAATGAAGTATATGAACCCTCAGTATCTGGCATCCTCTGGAGTTTAGTGATTGGCTGAGGTGAGCATATGACCTAAGCTGATCCAATCAGAGTGAAGCCAAGAACCTTTGCTCATTGGTTGGTTGTGCGGGCCATCCCCTTACAGAACAAGCAGTCTGCAAACAGGGCCAGAATTGCTAATACAGCTTGGAGGGAAGCCAGCCCAAGTACTAGAATCATCTCCAAAATTTTCTCGACATTCTTTGCATCCTAAGAACTGCTGGCTGTAAAGGCTGGCACAGATCAGATCTCTAGAGTCAATTCACTTTGCTTCTTTCTCCCTTCATTTTATAGATGAAGGAACCAAGCCTGGACAAGCTAGAGTGACTTGTCCCAAATTACAGAGCCCTGCTATTTTGACTTAGCTTTTATCCAGAATCTATTTGTTCCCCTCCCAGCAAATTTTTCTAATTCAATTTATATGTAGAAATAGTTTCTTACTGTTAACACATTTGGACCAATGACCAGGGGAAATGATATTATATTAATAGCAAGGACAAAAGCAATTCCTTGGACCCATGTAACCAACAGCCTGGATAATTAAAGTGTGCCTTTAGGGGAAGGGTAGAATGCAGAGCCTAATATGGGGAATAATACAGTTTTGTATCTAAAATTATGAAAAACTGCCTGTGTGCACGTTTAGGCGCTTCAGTCGTATCCACCTGTGACCTGATGGACTGTAGCCTGCCAGGCTCCTTTGTCCATGCGATTCTGCAGGCAAGAATACTGGTGTGGGTTGCCATGCCCTTCTCCAGGGAGAACTGCCTATGGTAACAGAATTACCTGGAAAACGTCAACTCTTTATTTCATTGTTTCTGTTCATATTTCTTTCTCTGTTTCTAATACAAAATCCAGTGGGATATGGTCTCAAACCCATTTCCTCCAGCTTCAGGGCACACAGCTAGGTTACACTGCCTGGCGTCCTTTGCCGTAGAGTGTGGTCGCATTATAGATGTGGGGCCAAGGGGATGTGAGCAAAGAGGATGTGATCCACTTCCTACCCTGCCCTTCAAAAGCACCCACATGCAACTGCCCATGCTGTTTTCCTGAACCAGCATGTAGGTTACATGCTGAAGAGGGGAGAGCACAGGCTGGGAGGAACCTGAGCCCTAAGATTACTGAGGAGCAGAGCTGCCCATAGATCAGAAAGACCAGCCAGCTTTGAAGGAGGGGAAAATATCTTTGGTGTCAAACCAAGATTTCAGGGTTGATCAGGTTCTCAGGGTAATATACCCAGCATCTCCTTAACTACACCAATCCAAGAAGATTGCTTCTTCTTAAAAAGATAATGCTTAAGCCTCCATTAGTCCAGAACAGACAACAGAGAGGTTTAGATTTAAAACAAGCATGCCAAGAGACAAAGGAACCCTCCTATGCTATTGGTGGAGATGCAAATTGGTACATCCTCCTATGGAGAACAGTATAGAGGTTCCCTAAAAAACTAAAGATAGAATTACCATATGATCCTGCAATCCCACTCCTGGACATTATCTGGAGAAAATTCTAATTCAAAAAGCTACATGCACCCCAGTGTTCATAGCAGCACCATTTACAGTAGCCAAGACATGGACCTAAATGTCCATGGGACAGATGAACAGATGAAGAACACGTGACATATATTATGGAATACTGCATGCATGCATGCTAAATTGCTTCAGTTGTGTCTGACTCTTTGCAACCCTATGGACTGTAGCCCACCGGGCTCCTCTGTCCATAGGATTCTCCAGGCAAGAATACTGGAGTGGGTTGTTATGCCCTCCTCCAGGCTATTTTCCCCACCCAGGGATCAAACCCACATCATCTCCATGGGGTCACGAAGAGTCAGACACAACTGAGGGACTTCACTTTCACTTTCACTTTCATGCATTGGAGAAGGAAATGGCAACCCACTCCAGTGTTCTTGCCTGGAGAACCCCAGGGACGGCAGAGCCTTATGGGCTGCCATCTATGGGGTCACCCAGAGTCGAACACGACTGAAGCAACTTAGCAGCAGCAGCAGCAGCAGCAAGAACCTACTATATAGCATAGGAACCATTCTCTATATTTTGTAATAAACTATATGGGGAAAGAATCTGAAAAAGAGTAACTGACACAATCCTGTACACCTGAAAGTAACACAACATTGCAAACAAACTGTACTTTAATAAACGCACACACACACACACACACACACGCACACACATGCCCCATGGAGGCGAATGGGTGGAGAAGTGTTGGCTAACTTCAGGGGCAGTTGTCTGCTCTTCCCTATGGTCTGCAGGATTCTAGATGATGGCAAAGCCTACACCCATAATCTGTAGTTTGCCAAAAATAATTTTGAAGGATGTTAATGGCATTACCCAGAATACTCCAAAGGCATAATCAAATTCAAAACTGCTGCCTTCTCCCTACTTTACTCTTAATAAAATCCAATAGTGAAAGTTAATGTTGCCAAGTCTCTGTCCAGAAAATCCAGTTTTCACAATTAACCAAGATAATAAAATTGTCTCAGCTGAAACCAAGACCTTGTCTGTAAGGGCTGCTCCATGTCTGCAACCAAAAGAGGGACAGCAGGAAGTAAAATGGAAAATGCATGAGAGCACTGCGCTGCGAGGGAGGGGGCGTCAGGATTCAAGGTCATGCCAAGGCCAAGTCATCAATCTGGCCGAGTCACCAACTTCTGGGCCTCTGCTACACCATCTATAAAAAGGAGTTACTGAGCCGAATTCATTGTGAGGAGGAGAACTGGAGATGAAGTTTGCCTTAAAGGGCTTCCTGGGTGGCTCAGATGATAAAGAATCCACCTGCAATGCAGGAGACCCAGGTTCGATCTCTAGGTCAGGAAGATCCCCTGGAGAAGGGAATGGAGCCTAATTTGCTGTGAGGAGGAGGGCTGGAGATGAAAGTCAAAATCCCTTCAAATAAAAGAGAGGAAAGGAGAGAAGGAGGGGGGAGAAGAGGGAGGGTAGACTGTATTATTTCCAGACAGACGTGTACTGAGATTAGCAATATGTCTCCAGTGCTGGAAGTTCTTTAGAAAGATCAAGGTTGTACTCAGGAACTGTGTATGAGAATGTGGGATTAAGGCTGAGGACAGGAAATGCTGTTCGGATGCAGGTGTCTCGGAACAAAGGCCCCTCGGCCCTTTGAAGCTTTCTGCACTCACCATAGTGCGGGATGATGCTCCAGGCCATGGCAGATGCATAGATGCCACCAGTCATCCAGAAGATGCCCAGCCAACTGAGATGCTCTCCTCGCTTCTCCCGGGACAAGAACTCAGAAAAATAGGCAAACACGATGGGCAGAGCACCCCCAATACTGCAGAGAGAAAATGCCAGAAAGGAAGAACCAAGTCAGACACTAAAAACAGTCAGACCAGGAACCCAATTGCCGCGTCCCGCCCTTGGGCCAAGTGGTGAAACAACCCAGTAAATTCCAAAGACCAGCCTAAGGCAGCGTTAGGTTCTTTTGACCTTATACACTGATTCTGCAACCTAACCCCTTCCTAAGATTCAACCTTAACACGGGATCGTGGAAGTCACACAAGAATCCAAGAACTTCCCTGGTGGTCCAGTGGTTAAGACTCTGCCTTCCATTGCAGGAGGCATGGGTTCAACTCCTGGTTGGGGAATAAGGCACCGCATGCCGTGAGGTACAGCCAGAAATTAAAAAGCAGAATTCAGTTCAAGGTTTTCTGGAGGACCACTCAGAGGCAAGGTACCAGGATGGATGGATGGCAGGAGGGGCCGGCTGAACCTCTGTGATTACGTACCCTATGCCTGAGATGAGTCTGCAGAAGAGGAAAGCTCCATATCCCTGTACGAAGGAGGAGAGGGAGGCAAAGGAAGCATTGATGGCCAGGGAGATGCTGAGGACTCGCTTCCTCCCCAGCTTATCAGCCAGGCCCCCCAGGACGAAGGCTCCCCCCATCATTCCTAGGTAGACTATCAGCCCTGTGAGGAAGAGAAAGAGAGAGGGGAGGGTGGAGAGAGGAGACAAGAGATTAGAGACCATGCGGTGTTTTAGAAAACCTGATGCCCATCTTAATGCATCCTAGAAATTCTGTGTCACAGACATAAAAGGTGGAGTGTGACAGATGTCGGCAGCAAATTAGACATGTTGGACAAATGCGACTTCTGAGGAACGCTATTCAGAAAATAACAGCCTCACCAGGTTGACACATATGTACACGTGCTAAAATAGATCAACCAGAACTGGGTTTGACGTACCTTTCTTTGAAATGCGTAATGTGCAGCTGAAGGAAATTCTGTCATTTTTATTTTTAAACAAAAAAGTGGCAGTGCCTCAAATGTCCTTACCTGCGGGGTTATGCTTAAAGACAAATTTCCCAGGAAAAAGTGTGGTGAGGCAGGTATGGGGACCATTGGGAGGGCAAAGAAGAGACTGATAAGAGCAACTACCAACAAGACAGTTTATTTTAGTAAACACCCAAGAAGGGCCTTTTCCAAGCCACAGCCAATGTTCAGATTTTTTTAAATTGGACTGTAATTACTTTAAATGTTGAGATTTCTCAGGAGAATGTAGAAGAGAGCAGCCATGAGCTAGCCTTTCTCCAACAGGCGTAACTACTACGTGCTTTGTAATACAATCAGTTACCTGGTGGTGGTTTAGTCGCTCAGTCGTGTCCGACTCTTTGTGACCCCATGAACTGTAGCCCGCCAGGCTCCTCTGTCCATGGGATTCTCCAGGCGAGCATACTGGAGTGGTTTGCCATTTCCTCCTCCAGGGGATTTTCCCCACCCAGGAATCCAACCCAGGTCTCCTGCATTGGCAGGCGGATTCTTTACCACTGAGCCACCGGGGAAGCCCCATCGGTTACCTTAAGATATAGTAATATAAATACACTGTTGTAGACACATTTATGGAATTCCAATGAACCCAGCATCCTCAAAGAGGTGGCAGATCTCTAGAAGCACACAGATAATTCTTTCCAACTAAAAACTGAATACTTACTATTTATCAACGACTGTTGCTAAGAATATATTGATACATTATATACTAAACCCAAGAAGGAAATTCTGGAGAACGTCTTTCATACAGTGGAAATCCTGAATACAAATTAGTTAAGTGTCCTTTTGCTCAACCTTGACTGTAAATCAGATGAAGAAGATCATTTATCTTTCATGGAAAGGAAGCTTCTCCTGACCCGTGGATGCTTTATTTAGGCAGATGTGTGCTGGGAAGGGCCCCCGTACAGCCAAAATCTTCATTAGCTGTTTAATCAACTTGAAGGGAGGTCCCCAAAAGGAGCAATGGAACTACGCTCTGCTTTACCTTCCCGGTGGCAGGTTTCCTTCTTTTATTATTTTATTTATGAGATGAAAAGAAGATAACTTTGATGCTGCCAATGGTTTTCACTAACTAGGATTTCCTTCACTCACACGCCTCATCATTTTTCACCTCCACACAACTCAAAGCCATGAAATAAGCCATTTCCTTTTTCCCTTCCATATATGACATCAATCAAGGAACCATGCCTATGAGTCTACAAGCATTCATTCAATGCCTGTTATTAGTTAAGTGCTATTTGGTGGTGCTAGTGGTAAAGAACCCACCTGTCAATGCAAAAAAATAAGAAACTCAGGTTCGATCCCTGGTCAGGAAGATCCCCTGGAGGAGGGCATGGCAACCCACTCCAGTACTCTTGCCTGGGAAATCCCATGGACAGAGGAGCCTGGCAGGCTACAGTCCATGGGGTCACAAAGAGTCGGACATGACTGAAGTGACTTAGCCCATGTTTTCATTACTGGGAATACAGCAGGAGACAAATGTATGAAAATCCCTGCCTTCGTGGCCCTTACATTCTAGCTGGGGAAAGAGATGATAAGTGAGTGAATGAAATATACAGTAAGTGGGTTACTGAAAGTGATACAGAGAAAAATAACACGGAGGCAGAGACAGGGAGAATCAGAGTGGGAGGTGACGCTTCCAAACAAGACGGTTCGGAGGTCCCTCGGGAACCGGGACACTTGGGCAAAGACCTGCAGTGAGTCAGATGTGGGGACGTCTAGGGGAAACTGCTGCGCCTATGCTCCTGGGCTCAGGGTTTTTCTCCACTGCTATTTTACCAGTTTCTCAGCCCACAGCTTAGAAAATATAGTGAGCAATCTCCCACTTTATTAGGTCATTGACATTTGTGTTTGAGAAAATAAGCCAAGACTTGCAAACCCAGCTCAGGCCTGGGTCATGCTGTATTGTAATGATGTCTGGTTAGTGTTCCCACTAGACTCTGAGTTTATCTGCCTGATTCAGCCCTGACCAGCCAAAGGCTTTCAGCATCTGGCTCCTGGCAGACTTAATCTTTCCCAGTTCTTAGCCATTGAGTGTTATGTCTCAATGCCTTACTCATTGATGCTGCTGCTGCTGCTGCTGCTAAGTCGCTTCAGGCGTGTCCAACTCCGTGTGACCCCAGAGATGGCAGCCCACCAGGCTCCCCCGTTCCTGGGATTCTCCAGGCAAGAACACTGGAGTGGGTTGCCATTTCCTTCTCCAATGCATGAAAGTGAAAAGTGAAAGTGAAGTCGCTCAGTCATGTCCGACTCCTAGCGACCCCATGAACTGCAGCCTACCAGGCTCCTCCGTCCATGGAATTTTCCAGGCAAGAGTACTGGAGTGCGGTGCCGTTGCCTTCTCCGACTCATTGATGAGACTGTCTTAAAACAATCTTCTGTGGCCATGACCCATCTCTATCAAGAATGAATTGGGGGCTTCCCTGGTGGTCCAGTGGTTAAGAATCCACCATGCAATGCAGGGGACACTGGTTGGATCTCTGGTCTGGGAAGATCCCACATGATTCGGGGCAATTAAGCCTGTGTGCAGCAACTACTGACCTGCCTCCCTAGAGCCTGTGCTCCCCAACAAGAGAAGCCACCGCGGTGAGAAGCCCACACACCTCAACTAGAGAGTAGCCCTCACTCGCTAACTAGACAAAGCCTGTGCACAGCAATAAAGACCCAGCGCAGCCAAAAATAAGCAAAATAAAAGTAAATAAATATTTTTTAAAAGAATGAATTGGATCCTGTGCCTGGGTCGGGCGTAGCTTTCCTGTTACTCTCACCAGGCACACTAGTCTGCACGACTGGCTTTGCGCCTGGTCCATGCTAGTTTCCTACCAGCATCTGATGCCCCAACCAATCAGAAAAGTCACAAACTCTGCCCCTGCCCGACCAGGCCTTCCCCAGGAAAGAACCAGGTTCTAATTCCTCAGATTGAAACAACCTACCTAACACGACACCCATGGCCAGAGCCCCACTTATGAGATGCCCTGCCCTTCTTCTCCCCTCCCGGATAGACCCCTGGGAGGTCACCACCAGCCCAGTTCACAAGGGAGTTTTACATCATTCCTTATGCTTGGTAATTCAGGCTTCTAGACCAGAGCAGAGAGGGAACTATTTTCCCCAGGTAGGTATGTGCTAAGCTTCCAAGTTTGGTTGGCCTCATTTTAGTACAACTCCCTGCCTAGATGCTGGGAAAGACTGTGGGCAGGAGGAGACAGGGGTGGCAAAGGAGGAGATGGCTGGATGGCATCACCTATTCAAGTGGGCATGATGAGTTTGAGCAAACTCTGGGAGGTAGTGAAGGACAGGGGAGCCTGGTGTGCTGCAGTCCATGGGGTTGCAAAGAGGACATGACTAAGCGACTGAACAACAACTGCCTAGAATTTCCAGCATCCCGTTCAGCCAACAAATGACTTGTGTTGGTCTCGTGATACCTGGTTAGTAAACATTTGGAATAAAGAAAGAGATATTGAAAGGGAGGAAGGGAGTCAATGATTTAGAATCCCTGATTGTCCAGTGGTTAAGAATCTACCTTGCAATGCAGGAGACACAGGTTTGATCTCTAGTCAGGGAACTCAGATCTCACATGGCCCAAGCAATTAAGCCTGTGAGTCGGGCTAGAAGGTCCATGAGCCTCAGTGAAGATCCCATGTGCTGCAAGTAAGACCAGACACAGTCAAATAAATAAATAGATATTTAGGGGAATAAAGGAAGGGAGGAGGAGGGAATTCCCACCCAAAATACAGCTCCATGAGCAAAGCAGATGATACAATGGCTTTAAGCCACTGAGTTATACAGGAATAGATAATGGGGTAGCAAGTATATACTTCAACCAGTAATGCTGAAGAAGATGAAGTTGAACGGTTCTATGAAGACCTACAAGACCTTCTAGAACTAACACCCAAAAAAGATGTCCTCTTCCTTATAGGGGACTGGAATACAAAAGTAGAAAGTCAAGAGCTACCTGGAGTACCACGCAAACTTGGCCTTGGAGTACAAAACAAAGTAGGTCAAAGGCTAACATAGTTTTGCCAAGAGAACACATTGGCCATAGCAAAGACCCTCTTCCAACAACATAAGAGAAGACTCTACACAGGGACATCATCAGATGGTCAACACTGAAACCAGATTGATTATATTCTTTGCAGCCAAAGATGGAGAAGCTCTATATAGTCAGCAAAAATAAGACCAGGAGCTGACTGTGGCTCAGATCATGAACTCCTTATTGCCAAATTCAGACTTAGATTAAAGAAAGTAGGGAAAACCACTAGACCATTCAGGTATGACCTAAATCAAATCCCAGCAGAAGTGACAAATAGATTTAAGGGACTAGATCGATAGTCAGAGTGCCTGAAGAACTATGGACAGAGGTTCGTGACATTGTACAAGAGGCAGTGATCAAGACCATCCCCAAGAAAAAGAAATGCAACAAGGCAAAAGGGTTGTCTGAGGAGGCTTTACAAATAGCTGAGAAAAGAAGAGAAGGTAAAGGCAAAGGAGAAAAGGAAAGATATACCCATTTGAATGCAGAGTTCCAAAGAATAGCAAGGAGAGATAAGAAAGTTTTCCTCAGTGATCAATGCAAAGAAATAGAGGGAAACAATAGAATGGGAAAGACTAGAGATCTCTTCAAGAAAATTAGAGATACCAAGGGAACATTTCATGCACAGATGAGCACAATAAAGGGCAGAAACGGTATGGACCTAACAGAAGCAGAAGATATTAAGAAGAGGTGACAAGAATACACAGAAGAACTATACAAAAAAGATCTTCATGACCCAGATAACCACAATGGTGTGATCACTCACCTAGAGCCAGACATCCTAGAGTGTGAAGTCAAGTGGGCCTCAGGAAACATTACTACAAACAAAGCTAGTAGAGATGATGGAATTCCAGCTGAGCTCTTTCAAATCCTATAAGATGATGCTGTGAAAGTGCTGCACTCAATATGTCAGCAAATTTGGAAAACTCAGCAGTTGCCATAGGACTGGAAAAGGTCAGTTTTCATTCCAGTCCCAAAGAAAGGCAATGCCAAAGAATGTTCAAACTACTGCAAAAATGCACTCATCTCACACGCTAGCAAAGTAATGCTCAAAATTCTCCAAGCCAGGCTTCAGCAGTACGTAAATTGTGAACTTACAGATGTTCAAGCTGGTTTTAGAAAAGGCAGAGGAACCAGAGATCATGCCAACATCCGCTGGATCATCGAAAAAGCAAGAGAGTTCCAGAAAAACATGTACATCTGCTTTACTGATTATGGCAAAGCCTTTGACTGTGTGTATCACAACAAACTGTGGAAAATTCTAAAAGAGACAGGAATACCGGACCACCTAACCTGCCTCCTGAGAAATCTGTACCAAGTCAAGAAGCAACAGTTAGAACTGGAACTGGACATGGAATAACAGACTGGTTCCAAATTGGGAAAGAAGCACGTCAAGGCTGTATATTGTCTCCCTGCTTATTTAACTTATATGCAGAGTACATCTTGAGAAATGCCAGACTGGATGAAGCACAAGCTGGAATCAAGATTGCCAGGAGAAATATCAATAACCTCAGATATGCAGATGACACCACCCTTATAGCAGAAAGTAAATTACAGAAGACCTAAAGAGCCTCTTGATGAAAGTAAAAGAGTAGAGTGAAAAAGTTGGCTTAAAGCTCAACATTCAGAAAAATAAGATCATGGAATCTGGTCCCATCACTTCATGGCAAACAGATGGGGAAACAATGAAAACATTGACAAACTTTATTGTTTTGGGCTCCAAAATCACTGCAGATGGTGACTGCAGCCATGAAATTAAAAAATGCTTGCTCCTTGGAAGAAAAGCTATGACAAACCTCGATAGCATATTAAAAAGCAGAGACATTAAAAGGTCCATCTAGTCAAAACTATGGTTTTTCCAGTAGCCATGTATGAATGAATGTGAGAGTTGGACTATAAAGAAAGCTAAGCACCAAGAATTGATGCTTTTGATCTGTGGTGTTGAAGAAGACTTTTGAGAGTCCCTTGGACAGCAAGGAGATCTAACCAGTCCATCCTAAAGGAAATCAATCCTGAATATTCATTGGAAGGCCTGATGCTGAAGCTGAAGCTCAATACTTTGGCCACCTGATGCGAAGAACCAACTCACTGGAAAAGACCCTATTGCTGGGAAAGATTGAAGGCGGGAGAAGAAGGGAACGACAGAGGATGAGATGGTTGGATGGCATAACTGACTCAATGGACATGAGTTTGAGCAAGCTCCGGGAGCTGATGATGGACAGGGAAGCCTGGTGTGCTACAGTCCATGGGGTCGCAAAGAGTCGGACATGACTGAGTGACTGAACTGAACCAATCTGAAGTACTCAACACACTTAAAAAGCCTAATGCATCCTATAACAGCAGCAAAACAGCAAACACGGACTCAGCACTGGCCACTAGACAGGAGACCCGGATTTGATCCCTGGGTCACAAAGATCCCTCAGAGAAGGGAATAGCAACCCACTCCAGTATTCTTGTCTGGAGAATCCCATGGACAGAGGAGCCTGGCGGGCTACAGTTCATGGATGCACAAAAAGTCAGACATGACTGAGCAACCAAGCACACACACACACGTGTGTGTGTGTGTGTGTGTGTGTGTGTGTGTATGTATATATATATATATAGTTGCTGTACAGCAGAAACTCACACATTGTAAAAGCAACTATACTGCAATAACAATTTAAAAAATAAAATAAAATTGAATTTCAGATTTTAAAAAGAGTTAGTCAGGGTTCCACCTTGGTGATGGGATATATCACAGGCGGGAGCAGACAGCAGGTGCAGAGACAGGGAGGCAGAAACAGCAGCTGATGTGCGAGGGCAACCACCTGCGAGGAGTTCCGTGTGAACAGCGTGCAGCACGCATGGGACACGTGGCGGGAACGGGGCAGGTGAGACCGAGGCCCGCTCATAAATGGCACAGAGGGTGTGTGTGTGTGAGAGAGAACATGCGTACACATGTATGATTGCATGCACATGTGCTGTCTACATGCCTGTGGGCCTACAAGTGTAGGAGAAGGGGAGACAGGAATCAGACAAATGGTCAGGACATTTGGTAAGAACCCATCTATACACCCATGGAGAAGGAACTGGCAACCCACTCCAGTATTCTTGCTTAGAGAATTCCATGAACAGAGGAGCCTGGTGGGCTGCTGTCCATAGGGTCACACAGAGTCAGACACGACTGAAGTGACTTAGCATGCATGCATACACCCCATACCCTGGCCCCACCCCAGAGAAAAACACCAGAGTCCAAAAGAAGTTCTATTTTTCTCTTACTTCAATAAAGCTATCTTCAGCACTTCTCCAGTTTCACTATGTACACAAATCACGGAGGGATCTTCTTAATATCAGATTCTGATTCTCAGTTCAATAGGTCTGAGTTGGGGCTTAAGATTTTGCCTTTCTAGCAAGACTGGTGCTGCTGACCCATGGACCACACTCTGAGTAGTGAGAGGCTAGTGTACACCCACCCTCAGGGAAACACAGGGAGGGGTAGCAATGAGAATGCTGGTCCCCAGAACCCAAAGATCTTGTTCACTGGTTGCATAATTTGAGAGACATCCTCTCACCCTCCAAGGGCCTGACCACCACATCTGCAAACTGATTATTGAGGTAGCTAACCTCCAAACTGGGCTTCCCAGGTGAGACAGTGGTAAAGAACCTCCTGTCAATGCGGGAGATGCGGGAGACACAGGTTTGATCCCTGGATCAGGAAGATCCCCTGGAAAAGTAAATGGCAACCTGCTCCAGTATTCTTGCCTGGGAAAACCCATGGACAGAGGAGCCTGGCGGGCTACAGTCCACAGGATTACTAACAGTCAACTGAGCATGCAACTTCCAAGCTGCCTTCCCATTCGTTTGTAAAAAATATAAAAAGAGAAATATGAAATTCTGTGGATTTCTCAGGAAGAAGATTGTCAGATTATAAAAACAAACCCAAAGCAAAGAATAATATCCCACTGTATGGCTATACCACTGTTGACCTGTCCATTCACCTACTGAAGGAGATCTTTGTTGCTTCCAAGTATGAGCAATTATGAATAAAATTGCTATAAGCTTCAGTGGGTGGGTTTTTGTGTGGACATACATTTTAAAATTATTTGGGTAAAGCCAAATGGCTTTTGAATTCTCTTAACTTTTCTATGCTGTTTGCTTTAGATATGTCTTTTGTAAGCATCTTATAACTGGAATTTTTAAAAGCTAGGTTTGTGCTGGGACTTCCCTGGAAGTCCAGAGGTTAAGACCCCATGCTTCCAATGCAGGGGGTATGAGTTTCATCCCTGGCCAGGGAACTAACATTCCCCTGTGCTAAACAGAGTGATCAAAAATCTTTTTAAAAATAAAAAATAATTTTTAAAAAGGCAGTTTTGTGGAGAGGTAGAAAATGAAGCAAATATATTAAAATATTAATTGTAGAATCTAATTAGTAGGTATATAAGTGTATATTGTAAAATTCTTTATATATGTTTGAAATTTTTCATAATAAATATTGGGGGAATAGTGAAAAAGTAAAAAACAAACATGAATGGATGATTAAACGTTTGTGATTGTCACACAGGACAGATGGGTCAGATGTGGCCCTACGTCGCTTCTGGGCCACCAGTTTGCAATCTCAGCAATAAACATTGAGCCAAGTATTAAGCTATTCCCTCTTAGCTCCAAAGCCACCCTTCCAGCCCCTCCATTGTCCACAAACGACATGTGCTTTGCAAGCCCTGCCAGTAGGGGGCACTAGAGGGAGGCTTAAAGGCTGGTGAAGGGGCAAGGACCTATGCTTTCTGCTCCTGCAAGTTTCACCTGAGCAACACTTTTTCACGCTGGCTGCAGCAGTTCCCTTCCGCCTCCACAGCAGCGGAATCCAATAAGAAGAACCATTGGAGAATGGTTCTTGGGGGAGAATGGACACATGTATATGAATGTCTGGGCTTCCCAGGTGGCTCAGCAGTAAAGAATCTACCTGTCAAGCCCGAAATGCAGGTTCGACCCCTGGGTCGGAAAGATCCCCTTGAGAAGGGCATGGCAACCCTGGCACCCCACTCCAGTATCCTTGCCTAGGAAATCCCATGGACAGAGGAGCCTGGCGGGCTACAGGCCATGGGCACGACTGAGGCACTAAACTAAGGAAGTAAACAATAGGTAAGGCTGAGTCCATTTGCTATCCATCTGAGACTGTCACAGCATTGTTAATCGGTTAGGCTCCAAGACAAAATAAAGTTTAAAATGTGTCATAAAATTAATTATTAAATTTATTAAAAGCAGAACCAGCCACATCCTGCCTCCCCTCCCCTCACACAGCACCAGTCAGCCAGGACCCCTCTCCAGAGATCTGAGCTGTAACCCCATGGGAATGCTTTCTCTCAGTTTCTAAGTTACCATAATTCCAATTTACTCCTTCTTGCCATCCCTACCTCAGTATACGTTCTATAAACAGTTCACTTATATGTACTTAATTAATAGTTTTTTTTTTTTTACATTAAATTCTCTCTGTTCCAATAACTGGCATAATTTCTGTCTCCTGACTATACCCTGACAGATTCAGACACATAGGCAAATTGATGAATCTTAGAAATTAGACATTGAGTTCAATGCCTATGCTATACCGGGTGAGGAGGCTGAGTGCCAGAGAAAGCTAGGGGCTCACGGAGGCTCTCTGCTGGCCCTGCATACACTCTGGTCTCCTGGACCCGAATCTGGTACTTTTGCTACTAAACCTCACTGTCCAAGCCAAAGAAGGAACTCGAAAGAACAAGAAGAGCTTCTCAGAATGCTGTGGCAGGGAATCAGGATATGTGGCCTCCAAATGTGCCATTTTGATACAAGGAGTGTTTCAAGCAGAAGACAGCTGAGAAAGAGCAGACTCGAAAAAAAAGAAAAAGCTCCCTGTTCTCCACTGTTGCTTAGTCTCTTCAGTCGTGTCCAACTCTGCAACCGCATGGACTGTAGCCTGCCAGGCTCTTCTGTCCATGGGATGCTCCAGGCAAGAATACTGGAATGGGTTGCCATGCCCTCCTCCAGGGGATCTTCCCAGCCCAGGGATCCAATCTGGGTCTCCTGAACTGCATGCAGATTCTCTACCACTGAGCCACTAGAGAAGCCCCTGACCTCCCCTACATTTGCCTAAAAGCAGGCAGGCCATCTATGGGGTCGCACAGAGGCAGACACGACTGAAGCGACTTAGCAGCAGCAGCAGCAGGCTTAGACTCTAAATCATCGGAGACTCTTATCAACCCCAAGACACGACAAAGAGGAAAAATATCACTTGAAACAATTCTGTATTATTAATGGTTTGCTCCATATGTTTACCTTACCACAGTTTACCACTCTTGGAAGCCTAAGACCCTTTTTCTGTGTCTTGTCCCTTCTCTACAATGTATTGTTCTCTGTGAAGATGCTATCTAAATTGTAACCATCCCTAGAGGTACTCACAAGTATATGCATTGTGCATGGTAATGAAGTCTGTTTGTATTTCTCTTGCTAATCTGTCTTTTGTTAGTTTAAATCAAGGGCTCCCTGTCACCGAACCTAGGAAGGTAGAAGTTCTTCCCTGCGCTGTCTTGGGAGGCCATGAAAAGGAAGAAAGGAAAAAAGATGAACTTATCCAAGGAGAAGAAAAATAGAAAATTCACAATGCCTCTGAAATGGCTCTGCTGTTAAACTCATTTAAAAATCTGTCTTCCACAGAAGAAGTTAAGACAATAAATCTGGAAAATTAGAGTGCATTGGAGTTATCAAAAATTACTTTAGCATGAAGCTGATAAGGGACTAGTTAGAAAGCTGTTAATAAGAAGTCTACCCTCCTTCAACAAGCTCAGTGGCATTTTAAGGCAATGTCACCCCTAATAACACTGAGCTTTTGAGATAATTAAAAACCATGATTGCAAAGACTTCCCTGGTGGTCCAGTGGCTAAGACTCCACGATCCCACAGCAGTGGGTCCGGGTTTGATCCCTGGTCTGGGGAACTAGATCCCATGTGCTGCAACTAAAGAACCCACATGCCACAGCCAAATAAATAAATATTAAAACAAACAAAAAAGATTGCTACTTTCAGAGTAGGGGGGATGGAAGTGAAAGGAGAGGGGTGCGGTGAGTAAGGAGGGCTTGCAACTGGCAAATAAAATGGACTAGGCTTCCTTGGAAGAGGGAGGAGCCCATGCTGGTAAGTTCCCATAAAAGGAAGAGCCCAGTCTTCACACATGACACTTCAGCTGGTCATGTCGTAGTCCTGGCTCCATGGACGACCAGCAGCATAACCACAGGCACTGCACTCAGCTTCTCTGACCACTGCGCCTTCTTTGTAAAATTCAGACACAGAGTTATCTCGCAGAGTTATGAGGATTTTGTAAGACAGTGGGTTGCAAATATGTAACAGGATGCCTGACTCAAAAGTGATGCATTACCTGTAAACACCAGTTAAATATATCTGGTCTATTGTGTCATTTAAAGCTTGTGTTTCCTTATTTCTTTTCTGTCCAGATGACATGGGGTGGGGGGAGGGGAGAGTAGCATTGACATATATACACTCAGATCAGATCAGATCAGTTGCTCAGTCATGTCCAACTCTTTGCGACCCCATGAATCGCAGCATGCTAGGCCTCCCTGTCCACCACCAACTCCTGGAGTTCACTCAGACTCACGTCCATCGAGTCAGTGATGCCATCCAGCCATCTCATCCTCTGTCGTCCCCTTCTCCTCCTGCCCCCAATCCCTCCCAGCATCAGGGTCTTTTCCAATGAGTCAACTCTTCACATGAGGTGGTCAAAGTACTGGAGTTTCAGCTTTAGCATCATTCCTTCCAAAGAAATCCCAAGGTTGATCTCCTTCAGAATGGACTGGTTGGATCTCCTTGCATATATACACTACCATGTGCCAAATAGCCAGCTAGTGGGGAGCTGCTACAAAGCACAGGGCGCCTCAGCCCCATGCGCTGTGATGACCTAGAGGGGTGGGGTGAGAGGCAGGTGGTGGGAGGCGGTCCAAGAGGAAGGGGATATATACAGACACATACCTATAGCCGACTCACTTCACTGTACAGCAGAGACTAACACATCATTGTAAGGCAATTATACTCCCTCCCCAAAACTATTCAAACACAAACTTAAAAAAATAAATGCATAAGTGATCAAAATTGCTGTTGTTGCTATGAGCAGTCCAGCTTAGAATGGGGCTGGGAACTGAGAGAGCCATGGGATTGGAAAAATGACAACAGGTCAGTGATATTTTAAAATCAAACCAACCAAATATCAGAATTTGCAGAAAGGATCAAGACAAGCAGAAGAAACTTATTTATAGTAGCATGCCCTTTAACTGTACATCCCTGTCTCCTCACCTGGAAAGGAAGCCAGATTCCAATAAAATGTTTTTTAGGACAAAAGTTTTTTCAAGTTTATTCTAACAAGACTTTGGCAGGGGACTTCTCCTCTGCCCCAATTCTCTTTCTAAAGTTCCCAGATTAAACATCATGTCCTAAGAGAGGCAAGCCTGATGTTCCAAACTGGGACTCATCAAACTTTCTCTCTAAAGGGTCAAAGAATAAATATTTTACTTGCAAATAATTTACTTTACAGATGTCTTGTGGTCTCTGTGACATATGCTTATTCTTTTCTTTCTTTATAATCCTTTAAAAACGTAAAAACAAAAAATACAAGTCCTCTACATTCAAACAAGTACCGTTTCGCAAGCATGTTCATAAATCCAATTTGTTCACAAGTTCAACCAAGTTAGCCTAGGTATCAACTAACACAGTCAGCTATACAAACTGTACTGTAATAGGTTTATAATGCTTCTCACACTAGTAACACATAAGAAACACAGAGATAAAGAAAACATTTGTGCTCTTACAGCACAGTACTTGAAAAGTAAAGTAGTGCAGCACAACAGCTGGCGCCTGCGGGCTGGCATCAGGTGACCAGGCCCAAAGAGTTAGTGATGGAGGAGGGAGAAGAGGTGGGAGAGGGCAGAGCCGAAGGGTGGTCAGCAACAGGAGACGGAGGGCAAGCTGCCATGTCACTCGTGCCTGATGACGATGGAAAGCATATTCACATCTCTGAAAGTTCACAGTTTGAAGGGTCATATGTAGGGGATTGAGTGTAGCCCACAAGTCACAGCTTGCTGGCTCCTGTTCTGTTCCAAAGGAAATTCTGTCATCTCTGCCAGTCCTTCCACACCCTACCACCATTCTTTTATAGAACTTATGTCCATTTGCTCCGATGTATTTATTGGTTCAATGTTTGTCTCTAGAGGTGCTCTTCACACCGACAGAATATACCCTCAGCCCCAGAGGCAGCAGGCTGAGGAAACAAACAATCAGATTGTGCTGGCTTAAATGTGATGGGAAAGAAGAGCCCCCTGCAGAATAATCTTCTTTATTTAGCAATTAACCAAGAACAGCGAAGGCATTTCTCTCTCTCTCTCTCTTTTTTTTTTTTTGCTTGAATGCATTGAAATTAAATGCATTAATATCCAAGGAAAATTCTGAGCTCCCTTTTTCTGAAACCACTCCAATATTTATTTGACTGCATGCATATGCTTTGAAGGAATAAAAATCAGCCTCTCCAAATGGAACCATTGCCATTCCACTTTATTATTCAACCAATATACTTTCCTGAAGGGTAATGTTCTCTTGGACGAGGGTCTGGAAGTCAGTGGTAGCTGTGATAAAGATTGAACATATAAGGGAATCCCCAGGAGAAGTCTCACTTTGCTACTAAGGCATGGAAGAACATCAAGATACCTATGCGCATACCCCTATTAAACCAGATGCCTTGGGTAAGTTGGCCAAGTGTTTTGTTTATATGACATCTGAATGCTTGGAAACTTCTGGGATGAGTAAATCCTTTCTCTTGAGTCGAAGTGCTTAGCACGGAAAAAGTTTGGCTTTAACAATTGGTCTAGTGGAAACCAACCTGGCAGTCACTGTAGTGAACTCTCCTGCTTCTTTGTGTGCAAGTGCTCAGTCCTGTCCGACTCTGCAACCCCCTGGGCTACAGCTCCTTCAGTCCATAGAACTCTACAACCCCCACCAGGCTCCTTCAGTCCACAGAACTTTCCGAGCAAGAATACTGGCATGGGTTGCCATTTCCTCCTCCAGGGGATCTTCCCCACCCAGGGATCAAACCCACATCTCTTACGTCTCCTGAACTGGCAGGCGGGGTTCTTTACCACTAGTGCTGCCTGGGAAGCCCCAGTACTTTATGTGTCAGATAAACTCAAGTGAATGAATCTTTGGAAGTAGGTTAACTTGCCCTACTGAAGGGAAGTAGGTTAACAGTCTGCTGAAAATTGAAACTCTCCAAAAGGTCACTAAGACATTTGGAAACAATGTTTTTCTCTAGTTGCAAGGAGTTGAAGGTCTAGGGGTCGCTCTCTAGGTGCAGTGGGCGGGCCTCTCACTGCAATGGCTTCTCTTGCTGCAGAGCACAACCTGGGGGGTGGGGCACAGGCTTCAATAGTTGTGCACAGGCCTACTTGCCCCACAGCATATGGGAATCTGACCAGACCAGGAATCAAACCCATGTGCCCTGCATTGGCAGGCAGACCCTTAACCATTGGACCACCTGAGAGGTCCCACAATTTTATATCTAAGTAAACTGTTCCAATATCTGATGGAAGAAATCCAGGTTTATATTTGGGTGATTCATCAAATGATGAATTGTGTGCCCCAAATGATGGAGTGTGCTTAGCCGCTCAGTCATGTCCAACTCTCTGTGAGCCCATGGACTATAGCCTGCCAGGCTCCTCTGTCCATGCGGATTCTCCCAGGCAAGAATACTGGAGTGGGTTGCCATGCCATCCTCCAGGGATCTTCCTAAACCAGGGGTCGAACCCAGGTCTCGCACATGCAGGTGGATTCTTTACTGTCTGAGACACCAGGGAAACCCAGTGATGGAGCCGTCCATGAGAAAAGATGCATCAATACTACACAAGGGCACCAGGGCTGGAGGCACGTGTCGCTCCGCCTAAGGATGCGATGCAATCATTCATGCTTGGTCCTTCGGCTATAGAGAAGCCACAACCCCATGGAAGAGCAGAATCATCTGTCTTGGAAGGTCTAGGATCAGGATGTGGCCAAGAGACCCAGAGGTAGGGTCTGCAGGTGGATTGGAGAGTTAGAGGGACAGGGACACTTGTTACAGTAGCGTAGCGTAAGGATAAGGTATTTTTAATAGATATTTTAATAGTCATTCACAATCTTTTTGGGGGTCTGTGTTGGGTCTTCATTGCTATGCAGGCTTTTCTCTAGCTGTGGTGAGTGGGGGCTACTCTCCAGCCGTGGTGCACAGACGTCTCATTACAGTGGCTTCTTTGGTTGTGGAGCGCAGGCTCTAGGGTGTGCAGGCTTCCGCAGTTGTGGCTTCCAGGCTCTAGAGCACAGGCTCAATAGTTGTGGGGCATGAGCTCAGTTACTCCACGGCATGCGGGATCTTCCCGGATCAGGAATTGAACCCAGGTCTCCCCACTGGCAAGTGGATTCTTTACCACTGAGCCACTGGGGAAGCACATAGATAAGGTCTAATCCCAGGAAGAGGTTCTTTCTCCAGCCATACTTATGGGAAATTAAAGACCCTGCAAGGAAGCCCAGAGACTCCATCATCCTAGGTGGTGATGCAAAACCAAGCTCAAGCCACAAGGCAATATTCTGAGCTGGTAAGGATACCCAGGCCCCAGATCCCTGGCCATGTCTTTGGTGAGTAGAAGACAGGTGTACAGTCATGGTGGAAGCAACAGTAACAGAAAACATTCAGGATACCAGTGAGGTTTCTGCCCAGGGCTCAGACTAGCCCTGGGGCAAAGGGGTACCTGGCGTGTCCCTTAATCGCCTCTCAGGCTGATAGCAAGAGGCTTTAAGAAATACTCCTTGAGGATGCTGTGAGAATCCTAACATTGCCTTGTTCACATCCCCTGACACTAGAGCCATCTTAGAAAAGCAGAGATTTCCTTTTGTATCTCTCAGTGCAGGTGAGAAGACGTGTCATCTGGGCTAAAGCTGTAGAGGTGTGACACCTCGGACAGCTCTCCTGAGGACCATGAGCATCTCAGCCGTGACCACTACCCATGAGACTCGCAACCCCTCCTCCACTCCACCACAGCCCAGTGTGTGGCTGCCACTGTGTTCATGTCCAGACAGTGGAACAATGTGCCTGATGACACCCAGGACTGGTCCAGGAAAATCACAAATAGAGCTTATTAACTGTAGAGTATTTTGGCTCCACGGTAAAGAATCTGCCAATTCAGGAGAAGCAGGAGACTCAGGTTCGATCCCTAGGCTGGGAAGATTCCCTGGAGGAGGAAATGGCAACCCACTCCAGTATTCTTGCCTGGGAAATCCCATGGACAGAGGAGCCTGGCGGGCTACAGTCCATGAGGTTTCAAGGAGTTGGACACAACTGAGTGACTGAGCACATGGCTGAGAATTAGAAGCTGAGATGGGAGTAGCTGACATAAAATCAAGAAAAGAAACCACAATCTTCATGCAGAAATTTGCTCAACCCCATTATCTATATGTCAGTGAGTATGGGAAGAGGGCATAGAGATTAAATAAGCCCAGCCCAGTCCTCTGTTTCAAAAACACTCAAATATAGCTGAAATAAATAGGTGGACACAAGTTAAGTGGTAGAATAAGGCAGGGGCCAGAGAAAGGCCACAGCAAGAACTCTGGCAAGGTGATGGCAAGAAAGAGGGTGGGGGGCAAACTTGGCTGCCCTAGAATAAGCAGACGGTTGGGGTGATGGAAGATGGTTGGAGGGGGAGCAGCGGACCGAGCATCACACAAAGAATCAGAAGGGGATGAGGCTGGTTATTGGCAGAGGTCAAACTCACGACCTTCCAAAACGTGGATGTCTTTTTGATATAATGACTCTGAACAGGCCACCTTGTCTTCAAGTTGATTTACAACCAGGACTGGAAAAGACCTGTCTTTCTGTCTGGGACACCTAGAGGTCTGGCTCTGACTCATGGCCAAGATAAGGGCAATGAGATTTATGATGTGCTGTAAAGTCTGAAACTCCCATGGTGATCCCTACAGCTGGTTTGTTTACTCATGGTTTCAGTGGCATAACTGGTTATTCAAAATGGCAGAGCAAAAGCCAGAGGGATGAGCAAATCCCACTGAGAACTTCTGCCTTGAAGTCTTCCCAAAGGGAAGATTTCTTGCACAGATCTTGGTGGTTTTACCTGGAGACAGGTTCATATAAGAATAGGACCCTAGTGACTATGCCTGTATATCTTTTGAACGTCCAGTGCTTGCCTACATGCTTTTTCTCACTTTGAATAAGAGCCTGTGTGACTGTGGGCTTCCCAGGTGGCGCTAATGATAAAGAACCCACCTGTCGATGCAGGAGACATGAGACACAGCTTTGATCCCTGGGTCAGGAAGATGCCCTGGAGGAGGGCACAGCAACCCACTCCCAGGATTCTTGCCTGGGGAATCTCATGGACAGAGGAGACTGGTGGGCTACAGTGCATGGGGTCACAAAAAGTCAGACACGACTGAGAAAGTGAACTGAACTGAGCTAACCAAACAATTATTTTCATCCACTGTTTGAGAATCCTATGTGACAGAGATCTGGGCAGGTTTTAATATTAGTATGTTAGGAAAGTGAGTATTCATGCTTTTGTTGAAATAAAATGTATCTCATGGATAGACCTCTTAATTTTTTTATTCTTATGACAATTACTCTTTTCTCTTTACCTTTGGTGGCTCAGAGGGTAAAGAATCTGCCTGCAATGCCTGCAATGCAAGAGATCTGGGTTTGATCGCTGGGTTGAGAAGATGCCCTGGAGGAGGAAATGGCAACCCACTCCAGTATTCTTACCTGGGAGATTCCATGGACAGGGGAGCCTGGAGGGCTACAGTCCACGGGGTTGCAAAGAGTCAGACACGACTGAGCAACTTAGCACACACACACAAATGATGCTCTTTCCCATCTGAGTCTTCACACTGCTTGTTTCTCCACCTGGCATGTTCAGATCTTTGCATGGCTGGCTCCTTCCCATAGTCCAAGCCAAAGCTTCCCTGGCCGCCCATCCACAGGGGTCTCTCCCTCCAATAGACAGAATCACAAAGGCCAGTTAGAAGGCCACTATAAACCTAAGTGGGTGACACTGACCACTTGGGGCAGGGTGATCAGTGGAGCTGGATTCTGGATGTATTTTAAAGGTTGGGTCAAGTAACTTCCCTGGTCCCGTGGGTAAGAATTTGCCTTGCAATGCAGGGATGTGAGTTCAATCCCTCGTCAGGGAACTAAGACCCCACATGCCACAACTAGAGACTCTGCGAACTGCAACAAAAGATCCCACTTACTGCAGCTAAACCCCAACTCAGCTAAATACATAAATAAATATTTTAAAATTTTAAATAAAGTCAAGAGAATGGATGGCTTATGAAGCAGAGATTAGGCCAGTTCAGTCCAGTTCAGTCGCTGAGTCGTGTCTGACTCTTTGCAACCCCATGGTCTGTCCATCACCAACTCCCGGAGCTTGCTCAAACTCATGTCCATCGAGTCGGTAATACCATCCAACCATCTCGTCCTCTGTCATCCCCTTCTCCTTCTGCCTTCAATCTTTCCCAGCATCAGGGTCTTTTCCAATGAGTCAGCTCTTCGCATCAGGTAGCCAAAGTATTGGAGCTTCAGCTTCAGCATCAGTCCTTCCAATGAATATTCAGGATTGATTTCCTTTAGGATTGACTGGTTGGATCTCCTTGCAGTCCAAGGAACTCTCAAGAGTCTTCTCCAACACCACAGTTCAAAAGCATCAATTCTTCGATAATCAGCCTTCTTTATGGTCCAATTCTCACATCCGTACATGACTATTGGAAAAACCATAGCTTTGACTAGACAGACCTTTGTCAGCAAATTAATGTCTCTACTTTTTAATATTCTGTCTAGGCTGGTCATAGCTTTTCTTCCAAAGAGCAAGTGTCTTTTAATTTTATGACTGCAATCACCATCTGCAGTGATTTTAGAGCCCAAGAAAATAAAGTCTGTCACTGTTTCCATTGTTTCCCCATCTATTTGCCATGAAGGGATGGGACCAGATGCCATGATCTTCATTTTTTGAATGTTGAGTTTTAAGCCAGCTTTTTCACTTTCCTCTTTGACTTTTATCAAGAGGCTCTTCAGTTCCTCTTTGCTTTCTGCCATAAGGGTGGTGTCATCTGCTTATCTGAGGTTACTGATATTTCCCCTGGCAATCTTGATTCCCGCTTGTGCTTCATCCAGCCCAGCATTTCAGATCTCCAAAAGAGTGAGGAGAGAGAGGACTTTCTCTGGCTGAGTATTGACACGTTCCAGTGTTAAAAGGTCCGGAAGATAAAGAGAAACCAGCAGTGGAGAATGAGAAGGAGTGGCCAGTGGAACAGCAGGAAAACTGGAGGCAGGGATATCCCAGATGTCCAACAAAGAAAGTGTATCAAGGAGGCAGGAGGATCACCTCTTACAGTGGCTGCCGGCAGGTCAGGAACACGGAGGACTGAGATTGGACCACGTGGGGGTAATCTAAACGAGAACAGTCTTCTGAAGTGCTGGGGGAATGGGAAGTGAGGACTTGGATTTAGAGGGTTTTACTAAAATGGAAGGACTTGGATTTAGTGGGTTTAAAAACAGAAGAGATGTGTGTGAAGTCACAATCAGAGAAACAGTAGCATATTTGTGCACTGATGGGAATGACTCCAGAGAGAAAAGTCAGTGAGGGAGAGGAGGGTGAAAATTATGAAAGTGGTTGCCTGGAGAAGTGGAAGGGGACAGGCATGAAGCCTGAGAATGGACAGGTGAGCCCCACGGCTCGTCCACGGCCACAGGAGGAAGGGGGAAGACCCGAGGCAGCTAGGAAGCTGGTGTGGCGGTGGGCACTGTGGGAGCCCTTTCTGGACGCTCCCCTGCTTTCTCAGTGAAACAGGCACTGAGGTCATTATGCTGAGCAGGTGCTGGGAGTTGGAGAGCAGAGGGTGAGGCACGAAACAGGCATCAAGGAGCGTGGGCAGGTGAGTGGTTCTGGGAAATGAAGGATGATGCTGGCGGCAAAGGGCCCCCTTGAGGTTCTTGACGATGAATTTAAAGTGAGGCCAGTGGACGACGTGCTGTGTAGCTCACCAGCCGCATGAGGATGCAGACTCATGAAGAGTAAGGTGCAAGCAGAGCTGGTGAATGCGACAAACTAGAGAAGCACAAGAAACTGATGGTCTGTGCAGGGAATGGTTATGGTTGGAAGACTGGATAAGGTGAGTTACAAAGACAGAAGCGGGCACTCGATGTTGGGATTTTTGGAGGGGTTGGGGTTATTGATAATAATAAGACCTAGGGTAAGACCAGGACAGTAAGTGGTTGAGAGGGGGCTATCACTGCAGAAGACCTTAAGGAATAAAGAAACGTGGACATTGGAAAATGCTTATGGAAATCACCAAGAATTACAATGAAAAGAGCGACAGTAAAGCTGCAACTAAAACCCTCCAGGGGGACTTTCTTGCTGGTCCAGGGGCTGAGACCCCTTCGCTCTCGATCCAGGGGACCCGGGTTCCATTCCTGATTGGGGAACTAGATCTCACACGCTGCCACTAAGAGTTCACACAATACCAATAAAATATCCCACCTGCCTCAGCTAAGACACAGCACAGCCAAATAAATAAATAATAAATCTTTTAAAAAGAAAGAAAGGGCATGTCCAGAGTTCTCCTTTATCCATTCTCCTTCTAAATACTATAAGGTTGTAAGTAATGGCTTTTGCCTTTTACCCGGTGTTACAGATTATAAGATTTCCCTTTTTAGGACCCAACGAGAGGTGAGGAAGAGAGGTCAAGGAAAGGATGGGACTTCTTTGGGCTAATTGCTGCACATCACCAACGGAGATTGATGTATGCCTCTGAGTCAGCAAAATCTCCAGTGTTGAAACAAAAGATGCTCACTCTGCATATTTGAGCAGTCTGGGCCAGTCAGTCCCCATGGAGAGAAAGGCATTTACATTCAGTCTGCTCATGGACCCCAGAGGACATGTCAAAAGGTATTACATTTCCAAGACCATCTATCTGACTCTCCCATCTCTCTCCCTTGCCCTGCTAATATCTGAGACTCTCTGGAAATTAAAATTCAATTAGTTGCAAAGAAAAAAACCAACTCATCTGGGCTTGTGCTGTGGAAGAATTAAAAATACAGAGCGATTTTACAGCCACTGGCCTGCAAAAGGGTATTATAGCTGTACAGTCATGAGCTCCACATTGGATGTCAATGTTTTGTTTGTTTTTAATTTCTAATTTTCTCTTTATTATTGCTATTCAGTCACAGAAAAGATTAACATCTCTCTAAGAAGTTTATTTTAGCACATGCCATATGTTGATACAATCGACATAATAATTTTATATGAAGAGAATTCATTGCAGAAGTAACTAAGGAGGTGCCCTTACAAAAAAACAAAGGAAAGGCAATAAAGAAATTCTTTCATATAAAGACTTCTGATGTGCATGATTTTTTCAAAATATAAAACCTTAATATTAGAATAAAACAGAACACCAAGGATTAGGAAATGTTCCATGCAGATGCTTGGCATATGTGGTATATGTATGGGTTGAGTTATAATAAAAATACTTATGTATTACAGTCAATTCTTATATAGAGCTAGAAACAGAAATTTTCAATCAAGCATGACTGGACTGACATTTTCTGTCTTCAATTACATGATGAATTACAATTGTATGGCAGTCACTTCTGGCCAGCAGTGTCATGATAAATGCTTCGTAAGATATAATATCTCTCCTTGTTCACTTGCAAAACATGGGTGCCTTTTTAAAATGTTCTACGAGTTCTGATGTTCCACGCTATCTGATGTGATTCCTGGCAGGGGGAGGGTGGAGAGGTCCTTGGTGCCTCCAGAGCTCCCTTGCTCTGGAGCATTTCTTGGGACCCTTTTCATAGGAGGATGGCAGTGAGGTGCTTCAGCAATACAGCGGCCTCTTCTGGGCTGACACAAGTGCCTAAGTATCAGATCACTGCAGGCCCCTTGCCTTCCTGATCCTGGCTGGGATGTGGACTACATCACCCTCCAGCTACAGAAATACGCTGTAAATGACTCCAGCACGCTGATGGAGGACCAGTGCCTAACTGGCAACTGCATCTTGACAGAGTGATGCGTTTTGCATAAAGGTAGCTCAAGGTTACGTACGAAGTGGGCACATAGGAACATGTCCCACAGAGGGAACGGCAAGGTAGAGGAGAAGCAATGGACTTTCAAGGCAGACGTAGCTGGTTTCAACTCCTAGAGCCGTCACTAACTAGTTTTGCTGCTGCTGCTGCTAAGTCACTTCAGTCGTGTCCAACTCTGTGCAACCCCATAGACAGCAGCCCACCAGGCTCCCCTGTCCCTGGGATTCTCCAGGCAAGAACACTGGAGTGGGTTGCCATTTCCTTCTCCAATGCAGGAAAGTGAAAAGTGAAAGTGAAGTCGCTCAGTCATGTCCAACTCAGAGACCCCATGGACTGCAGCCTACCAGGCTCCTCCGTCCATGGATTTTCCAGGCAAGAGTACTGGAGTGGGGTGCCATTGCCTTCTCCAGACTAGTTTTGACAAGTTACATTAAGTTCTTAGAGACTAAGTTTTTTCCAAAAAAAAAAGTTTCTTTAAAAGGATGCAAAGAATGCTTCCTTTGTAGGTTGTTCCAAGCATCAGAAATGTCATATTTAAAATAGTATAAAAGAGGTGGCGCTGGTGGTAAAGAACCCACCTGCCAATGTAGGAGACATGAGAGACACGGGTTCAATCCCTGGGTGGGGAAGATCCCTGGAGAAGGAAATGGCAACCACTCCGGTATTCTTGCCTGGGAAATTCCATGGACAGAGGAGCCTGGCGGGCTGCAGTCCACGAGATTGTGAAGAGCTGGACATGACTGAGCACCCACACATTCCAGTACACAAGAGTTTATCAGATTGTAACCATTGCTGCTGGTAGTAGCATGATTATTACAGTTTGCTTTTAATTTAAAAGAAAGGTAACAGAGTTTGCATCAACACTGGGAAATAATGGACCCTTTTTCATCAGTTCTTTGTTTTCTATGAAGAAATCCATATGTGAGAAAATAAGCCTTCCAACCTCATTGCTAGAAAGTCCCCCACAGTGAACACGAGCGGCAGTGAGCGATGACACAGGACAAGAGGCCTGCCTTAGCAACCACATGTGTCACTTAAGGCCTCCAAGCAGCACTTCCCTCACCCTGTAAACTGGGGATTTACCATTCTGATTGCCTCTCAGCGTCATTTAAAGATCAGATGTGAGTATCTGTGAAAATCACTGATAACCCCTGAAGCACTGTGCAAATGTAAACAAGGTCTTTGGGTACAGCCCCATTTTTTTCCTGCTGGTCAAGGTGTGTGCAAACATCCCATCCATCCCCACGGACACAAGAAGGAAGCCATCTGGGGAGAAGTCCTACACAGCACAGTAAGCACAAAGCCTGACAACTCAGCAGCTCCTGCTGACCCCGAGTCTCTGTGTCAGCCGCCTAATTCCCTATGCTGGCTGCACAACACAGTCACCAGACTGCTGCTGGTGATCCCAAAACGCTCCGCCACACCTCACCCGCAGGACTCTGACACCATTATTCTAGGACAGGGCTTGGTTGCTTTTTCCGTTTTTTAACAGCTCTTCAGGTGACTCAAAAGGGCAGACAGAGGAGAGAACCACTCACCTGGAGCACTGGTTCTCAACTGGAGGTGATTTCATGCCCCCAGGGGACATTTTGCAATATCTGGAGTCATTTTTGGTTTTATATATATATATATATATACACACACACTTGGAGCTTCTCTGGTGGGTCAGTGGTAGAGAATCTGCTTGCCATACAGGAGGCGCAGGTTTGATCCCTGGGTTGGAAAGATCCCCTGGAGAAGGAAATGGCATCCCAATCTAGTATTCTTGTCCAGGAAATGCCATAGACAGAGGAGCCTGGTGGGCTACAGTCCAGGGGGATGAAAAGAGATGGACACGACTTAGCAACTAAACAACAAATCACACACTTGTACAGAGAGTGCGCTAGGTATATGTATATGTATGTATTTATGTATATATATCCAGCACATGCCTGACCCTGCAACTTGCCCTCCATTCCTAGTAGATATAACAGTCTACTTAGGGATTTCTCCCACACATTCCTGCTGTATTTTCCACGATCTGAAGATTATATTTTCAAGTATGTGAGTTAAGCTGAAGCTCCAATACTTTGGCCAGCTCATGTGAAGAGCAGACTCATCGGAAAAGATCCTGATGCTGGGAAAGACTGAAGGCAAAAGGAGAAGGGGCAGCAGAGGATGAGATGGTATGGGAGCATCACCGACGGAGCGGACATGAATTTAAGCAAACTCCAGGAGCCAGTGAAGGACAGGGGAGCCTGGAGTGCTGCAGTCCGTGGGATCACGAAGAGCTGGCATGAGTCAGCGACTGAACAACAATGACAAATGTGGATTTAGAGCTCAGTGGACTTTTTCTAGTTCATTAAAGTTTTCCATGGTAGGGGCAAATATAGAGGAATCCATATAAATTAATAAATATCATATTTTTATTCCAAAAATTGGTAAACCATTAGTTAGCAAACATCTTTTATTTAGATCTTGAGAAGTGTGCTTACAACAGTGGAGGGAAAAAAAGTCCTTCAAATCTTTGCAGGAATCATAGCCAAAGATGTTCTGCAAGCAGTGTAGACAGAATGTACTGAGACATCTTTGCTACAACAAGAGTTCAAACCAGTTAGAAGTGGAACCTCATCTGTTGGAGATGGATCACAAGGACAGAATGAGTATTAACTGATTACATACTGTGTGCAGACCCTGAGCTGGACAGTTAGCACAGTGGCATGGTAAGTCGATTCAGTCATGTCCAATTCTTTGTGACCTTATGGACTCTAGCCCCCAGGCTCCTCTGCCCATGGGATTCTCCAGGCAAGAATACTGGAGTGGGTTGTCACACCCTCCTCCAGGGGATCTTCCTGACCCAGGGATCAAACCTGTGTCTCTTACGTCCCCTGCACTGGTAGGCAGGTTCTTTACCACTCTCAGTCAAGTCTCCCAACAGCCCTGAGAGCTAAGGATTCCTCCTAGTCTCCCTCTGTCCCCTCCCCTCCTTCCCCTTCCCCTCTTTCCCTTTCTCTCCTCCTATTTATTCTCCCTCTTTCTTTACACAATGCTATTTACTTCATACACACAGAACTCCAAACAGCTTTGATTCAATCTTGATTAAAATCAGAGTAGAAATCCAGGATCTGTAAATTTGAACAAGTGGTTAATAATTTGCAGTTGTTGACACAAGTGTTTTCAGACTGAGGTAAGCTCTATCCTTTGATGTAGGACTTAGTTGAAAGGCACGCGCGCACACACACACACACACACAATAGCAGAGACAAGTGGAAAAAGTGCCTCACTCAAAGCTAAATCCATATTTAACATGTAGCTGACATCATAAAGATGATGATTTTGTTTCAAGACCTTCTCTTTGCAAGGATTTCTTAACCCCCAATGGTTAACTGTGAAATTACTTTTCATCTTGAAATTATGATGCTGATTTGGGGACTGGTTGATTAGCTGGTGGGTTCGTTGGTTTTAGAGGAAATTGTTTTTCTTCATTGTATGTTTGTTACAGAAAATTGAATTTACTCACTAGCTTTGTAATAGTCAACCCTCTGACTATGAATTCACTGATCTTATTATAATAAACACAACCAGCTGTGTAAAAATGTAAACCTCTTGAAGTTAAGAGAGCTTGTCTTCTTTGCATAAGTCATCTGTTTCTTCCTTGAATAAATTAAATAAGAAAAAGTGATGCTTATAGCAGAAATATTTTAAAGCTCCACATAAAAATCTCAATTTTTCAAAACACTCAAACAGCCTCTACTATTTCCTCTACATAATAGTCCAGGAATTGCATATTTCCCCTTGGACTACTCCAATAACCTTCAGCCAGCTCTCCCATCTGACAATTCATTCTTCATCAATGTGGGGATTTTGCTAGTTGCTAAATATATCACCTCCCATTAGACATTCCAGAACTGGGGAAACAGCCACAGAGTGGATGTGGGGACCTACCAGGCCCACTGTGAGATGGACCTGAGCCAAAACTGCATTGACCACCTGATTTCCATTGCCCCTAGTCTGACTGATAGACCACCGTGACGTTCTGAATCTCCTGGAATTAGTGTCAGTCCAGATCCCATAATCCTCAAAAGGTCTGATTGTTTCCTTTTCCCCAGTGCCTGGTAGAAAGCCAAAAGTCCCCTGGGAGAAACTGGGAGAAAGATTAACCAGAATAAATTTTGGGCAAGGGTACTGTGATCCTTTCCTTAAGGAGACCCAGCCTCCCCTTCATTCACGGATTTGGGGCTTATCAACTGGCTCAAACCTGGGAAATGATTGAGGAACTGTGACTGTTTTTTGAGACAGGTTAGATTTTTGCTCCCTTGACCTGGAATCTTTCTGTTTATACAGCTCAAACAAGAATTTAGTAAGCTTCTATGTATTTCATCTGGGGATCCCTCAGTCTCCAGGAGCCGGGCTGTCCCGGTCCCTGTCTGGCTCCGTGGTCCATTACAGCAACACGCCCTCCTTGACTTTGGTGGTTAGGTGATGCCGCTTGAGCCCTGCCACCCAGGGTCCCATGACTCCTCCTGCACTTAGGCTCCTCACTGCAGTGGCGGAAGTCCCCACTGTGAGGTCTGGCTTGCATTTAAGAGTGATCACAGAGGACTTCCCTGATGGTCCCATGGATAAGAATCCGCCTGCCAATGCAGGGGACACAGGTTTGACCCCTGGTCGGGAAAGATTCCACATGCCAGGGAACAACTCAGTCCATGCTCCACAACTGCTGAGTGTGCATGCTGCAAGTACCGTAGCCCCCGCCGCCAGAGCCCGTGCTCATCAACAAGGGAACCCCCACAGTGAGGAGCCCACATACCACAAGGAAGAGCGGCCCCCACTCACCACAGCCAGAGAAAGCAACACACAGCGACAAAGGCCCAGCACAACCAACAAACTAAACACTAAAGTTTAAAAAAAGGTTGCTTATCTTATGTAAAAAAAATAAGAGTGACCATGCTGCTGCTGCTAAGTCGCTTCAGTCGTGTCCAACTCTGTGCGACCCCACAGACGGCAGCCCACCAGGCTCCCCCGTCCCTGGGATTCTCCAGGCAAGAACACTGGAGTGGGTTGCCATTTCCTTCTCCAAGAGTGATCATAGAGCTCTTCAAGGATGTTAGGAGGTGGCCTCACAAATTTATTTCTCATAGACACAGTGAAAGATACATGCTGTGGACCCTCCCAAGATGGGTGCATAGGTTTTAAATGACAAGTCCATTCTAACATTCCAATCTCCCTAAGCCTCTGAATCTCTTCCTCTACATAAAGCCTAGGCAGGTCTGGCACTCAAGTTTATACACTGTGACCCAGCGTCTGGTCCATGTTTTAGCTACCCAACTAACCAAACCAGTAGAGCCCTTTTTAACTCCTCAATCTTCAATATTAAATGTTGATTTCTGTTTAGCAAGTCCATATCAATTAATGCAGCCCGATTCAATTTTATTTTCCTTCCCCATTACCCCACACCCTTAATATCCATTCCCACACATGTTTCCTGAACTTCTGTGTAAATTAGAAAACCAAGTAGTTCTTTTGCAGTGTAACAGACCTCCTCACAGGCCTCCCAGGTGGCTCAGTTGTAAAGAATTTGCCTGCCAATGCAGGAGACACAGGTTCAATCCCTGGCTCAGGAAGGTCCCCTGGAGAAGGAAATGGCAAGCCACTCCAGTATTCTTGCCTGGGAAATCCCATGGGCAGAGGACCATGGCGGGGTACAGTCCATGGAGTCACAAAGGGTCAGGACACAACTGAGCATGCATGCAATGCAAAGACTTCTTCATGGGTCTCACTTTGACCCTCACTTTTAAGGACCTGCAGTAACTTGAGTCTAGTTATACAAGTCCAGAGGAAAAGAGGGGGTTGAGGTCCTCAGGAGAATCAACAATGTCTTGCAAGGCAACTGCCACAAGGGAGGCAATTATAGCTTCCTCATCAAAGCAGGGTTACACAGGTGGAGAGGCTGCATCTACTGGCGAAGAAGACGCACCAAAATTTAGAAGTTCAGTGCCCTCGGCTTCATCAGGGTCTTCCCATACATCCCCATGCCAACCTCCAGGATCTCATTTCTTGCCTATCAACAGTAGACATTCTGTGAGGCTGGGAATTCAACTCTGCACTTGTAATTCAGTCACTTAGAGGATGGGATTCTGGGTTTGGTTGTCAGCAGCCTCAGGAGATAAACGTCTCCTTCAGGGCAGACACAGAAGATTCGGAGTCACTTATGCAGTGCTTGGTGCTGGGAATTTGAGCCCTGAATTCATTCATTTCTTTTCCCACTTTGTCAATGACATTAGGAGCAACCAGCCAATCTCATACTCATTAATTTGACAAAAATGTTAGTCTAACAAAAATGATGTCCCAGATCCTTGTCTCTTTTAAGTATCTGAACATGAGTATCCAATGAAATGTTGTATATCCCTGTGGCCACGTCATGCTGTGAACACAGAAGTGCTCTCTTTGCCACAGGGAATAGAGTCGATGCTGCCTTTAAATCTAACTGGGTCACAGGACCAATTCCAGAAGCTCCAGAATCAACTCAGTAAACATATCCTTCAGATTCTGTTCCCTTAGAACCACGTCCAGTACCAAAATCACTGAGTAGAGTTGTCATCTTAAATCAGCTTTTCACTCTCTTCCTCAAAGTCATTTAATAGCTCTCCATTGAAAGCTCTTCCATTGACTGTGCAATCAAGCCCTCACTCCAAAACATGGCAATCAGTGTGGACTCTGTTAAGGGTCTATTCTAAAGAATCCCATGATCTAAAAAATCATAAAAACAACTGATACAATCAAACACAAAGAGATTATATGAAAATTCCTAGTGGTGGATTTCACCATAATGAGTATTTGTTTCCATGATACTAAGTAAGTACTTATTGAGCACATGTTGTGTGCCAGGCTCTGGGGTATAGGCGGCCCCTCGTTTTAGGAACTGACACTCTGAATTCAGGGCTAAAGATAAAGCAGCTCATAAATCAAGTGTTCTGCCCTGATGCTCACTATGAATTTGCATATAAAACAATTAAAGGATAATCTTTCATGACAGTAGAGTAATACATCCATCTCTGAGCCCCTATGGAAATTCAGTGCACACTTTATTCTAATGAATCCACTCCGTCTGACATTGCTCCACGTCCTCCCTTAGCTCATACAGACATCACGCCCCAGGGGTCCCCTATTAGGTTCTAAATCACTGTCTGAAGCTGTAGGACTCCCTGAGCCTTCCCACTGCTGATGGCAAGAAAAACTAACAGCCAATAAAATACCCACAGAGCAACTAGACCCTTTCAGGAAATCCAAATTCTGAAGGCAAAAGTGGAACTGTGGCCTAAAAACAGAGCTCTCTTTCTTCTCCTCAGCATGAAGGTGGGAATCACCCACAGTTCGAGCTTAAGGAGTATTTTTTACAATTATAGGAAAACCTTGGTGGTAATTTACCAAATTCAGGCAGAGAAGGACACTGTTGGTTTGTTTCATGTGTCATGAATAAGTACTGTCCTGCTGCTGCTAAGTTGCTTCAGTCGTGAACGACTCTGTGCGACCACAGAGACAGCAGCCCACCAGGCTCCCCCATCCCTGGGATTCTCCAGGCAAGAACACTGGAGTGGGTTGCCATTTCCTTCTCCAATGCATGAAAGTGAAAAGTGAAAGTGAAGTCACTCAGTCGTGTCCGACTCTTAGCGACCCCACAGACTGCAGCCTACCAGGCTCCTCCATCCATGGGATTTTCCAGGCAAGAGTACTGGAGTGGGGTGCCATTGCCTTCTCCGAAGTACTGTCCTAGCTATAAGGAAATAAGGATTAGAGATGCCAACAATTTGATGTCATTTGAAAAAGAAAATGTCACGCCAGATAGTCCTTAACTTCCTATCTTCAAGTCATATTAAATGATTTTTTCCTGTATATAACCAGAAAATACATAAATAGTAACTAAAAGGGATTAAAAAGAAGTGTAGATTCATTCATCAACCACCTAAAATCATGGAAGTCTTCAAGAGGAAGACTCCAAAATCAGCACAAGGACACACAGCCACTGCACAGAAGAGCAGATGTAAAAGCAGGCCGCTCAACTCCACAACCTGCCAACCTCAGGTTCTGTCCCTTACGCTGTCTCTGTTTCCTTCACATCTGAGTAAAAGGGATAACACTGAACACTGCATTGCACAACTGCATAGTTTGGTATTCTATGTTTCTCGTGTGAACTTTATTTTCACCATTAGAGCAAAACTCACTGAGGGCTGGGACCTGCCTGCCTTGCATTGCCACGAGAGAATACTACACGGAAATGTTCAGTGATCCTTCTAAAAATAAGAATAACGAATTTAATTAACAGATGAGTGCCTTCTTCTTGTCTTAAAGGGAACTACCCGCTTCATAAGAGAAAGGGCTGAAGAAAAACAAATATAGTATATTAACACACATATATGGAACCTAGAATATATGGAACCTAGAACGGAGAAGGCGATGGCACCCCACTCCAGTACTCTTGCCTGGAAAATCCTATGGACGGAGGAGCCTGGTAGGCTGCAGTCCATGGGGTCCCTAGGAGTCGGACATGACTGAGCAACTTCCCTTTCACTTTTCACTTTCATGCATTGGAGAAGGAAATGGCAACCCACACCAGTGTTCTTGCCTGGAGAATCCCAGGGACGGGGGAGCCTGGTGGGCTGCCGTCTCTGGGGTCGCACAGAGTCGGACATGACTGAAGTGACTTAGCAGCAGTAGCATGGAACCTAGAAAGATGGTGCTGATGAACCGATTTGCAGGGCAGCCATGGAGACGCAGCCACAGAGAAGAGACTTCACACGGCGGGTAGCGGGAGGAAGGAGAGGGTGGGAGGAACAGGGAGACTGCCATGGAAACATACACACTGCCATATGTAAAACAGACAGCCAGCATGAATTTGCTGTGTGACTCAGGGAACTCAAACTGGGGCTCTGCGACAACCTAGAAGGGTGGCGTGGGGTGGGACGGAGGTTCAAGAGGGAGGGGACCCTTGTACACCTATGGCTGATTCTTGTTGTTGTATGGCTGAAACCAACACAATATTGTACTTATCCTTCAATTAAAAATAAATTTAAGAAAAGAAATAACTGCTGAAACTGTAAAAAAATAAAAAAGAAAAGAAAAAGAAACAGGGTTGAGCCTTGAATGCTAACATTTTTCATGGGGCTTTTTCTTCCCCAAATGAGACAGTTTTAGATGTGACCCACTAAAACACAACCCTTGAAGGAAGCAAACTTTCATCTTTCTAAAAGCTCAGCGAAGTGGCACAGCGGCACCTAGATATTTTTGTTACCTGGCCTGGGGATGCTTCTTTTATCTTCTGAATGGATTCATCCATTTCCAGGAAGAAAAATAACAAAATAGTTCATGATTTGAGGTCTGAATTTGGGAGTGGGAGGAGTTCTCCCTCTGAATTCTTTCCCTGGAACATTAACTAGGGTCAAGTCTAGAGGCATCACTTTCAGTGTCTTTTTTCCTTTTTCTTTTTTGGCGGAACTACATGGCTTGAGAGATTTCAGTTCCCCCACCAGGAATTGAACTCGGGCCAGGGCACTGAAAGTACTCAATCCTAACCACTAAACCACAAGCAACTCCTCCCGTTTTTTTTCTTTTTTAATAACAAGAGAGTTAAGAGAATGAGAAGACAGCTTACAGACTGATAGAAAATATTTGCAAAAGACATCTGATAAAAGACGGTTATCCAAAAACTACAAAGAACTCTTAAAACTCAATAAGAAAGTTAAAAAGCTAATTTAACAACTCCAGTATTCTTGCTTGGAGAATTCCATGGACAGAGGAGCGTGGTGGGCTACAGTCCATGGGGTCACACAGAGTCAGACACGACTAAGCGACTTTCACTTTCACTTTCGAAGACCTTAATAGACACTTCACCAAAGAAGGATGCTTGTTTAGTCACTAAGTCATGTCTGACACTTCTGTGACCCCATGGACCGTGTAGCCCACCAGGCTCCTCTGTACCATGGGATTTCCCAGACAAGAATACTGGAGAGGGTTGCCATTTCCTCTTCCAGGGGATCTTCTCAACCCAAGGACTGAACCCATGTCTCCTTCATTGGTAGGTGGGTTCTTTACCACTGAGCCACCAGGGAAGCTATACAGAAGGTATACAGATAGCAAATAAGTATATGGAATGATGCTCCACGTCATAGGTCATCAGAGTAATGCAAGTTAAAACAGCAAGATACCATATCACACCTATTAGAATGACCAAATCCAGAACACTGAAGACATTATATACTGGTGAGGATGTGGAGCAACAGAAACTCTTATACACGCTGCTGGGAATGCAAAACGGTACAGCCCCTTTAGGAGACAAGTTGGCAGTCTCTTACAAAACCAAACTTATTCTTCCCATACAATCCAGCAATCATACACCCTGATACCCAAAGGAGCTGAAAACTAACTATCCATACAAAAACTTGCACATGGACATTTATAGCAGCTTTGTTCACAACTATCAAAACTTGGAAGCAACCAAGATGCCCTTTGGTAAGCAAATGGATAAATAAAACTGTGGTACATACAAATAATGGAATATTATTTAACCCTAGAAAGGCATGTGCCCATGCAAAGACAGGGAGGAAACCTAAATGCATATTATTGAGCAAAAGAAGCCAATTTGAAACAGCTACATACTATATGAGTCCAATTGTATGAAATTCTGGAAAAGGCAAAACCTTATGAAGACAGTAAAAAAAAAAAAATCAGTGGTTTCCAGAAATTGGAAAATTGATTTTAAAAAAAAGTAAAGAAACAAACTTAGCAATAATAATTACAACATCTTGAGCACCTATGATGGGCAGCCACCATTTCAGGCAAGTTAAATGCATTAAACTCATTTAGTCCTCAAAAATCCTATGAAGTAAGATATCCTTAGCGGCTCCATTTTGCAGAGAAGGAAACTGAGCACAGAGAAGCTAAGTAATTCCCAAAGTCACTCTCCTAAGAACTGGAGGAGGCAGGGTCCACTTGGCTGCAGGGTGATCTCAGTGCAACTGTGCCAAGTTGCTTCAGTCATGTCTGACTCTTCTCAACCCCATGGATTGTAGTCCACCAGGCTCCTCTGTCCATGGGATTTCCCGGTCAAGAGTACTGGTGTGGGTTGCTGTTTCCTTCTCCAGGGGATATTTCCAGCCCGGGGATCAAACCTATGTCTCCTGCATCTCCTGGTTTGGCAGGCAGGTTCTTTACCACTGAGCCACCAGGGAACTGCAACTCACTATAAATGCTGCAGGGAGACTATAATAATACAAAGTAACAAGAACTAACAGTAGTTTAGTGGCCATGGAGCTTACCAGCTTTATCTCATATAATCCTTGCAACAGATGTATCATTACCCTATTCCATATATAGGAAAACTGATCATTAAAGAAGTGATGACTTGCCCAAGACCACTTGCCAAGAAAGATAAATGACAAAGCCATTTGCCAAAACCTTGTTGACAGACACCAGTGTCCACACTGGCAACGTTCCCCACACCATGCTACCTCTCTGTTGGAAGAAATTTGTGGTGTTCAGGTACCCTATGGGGTGCCTGACAACTGGAGAGAAGTCTTCCCCATGGCATGACCTCCTTCCTAAAGACCATGGATGAAAGGAAAGGCTGTATGGTGTAGCAGAATGAGCACAGATCCTAAAATCAGAAAGACCTGGGTTGAAAGTCCAGCTCCAGCAATTACTATGTGCCATTGAATACAGCTCACTGAGTCTGCTTCCTGATATGTACAAATGGGACGAAAATTCCTATAAGCACCATGGTGACTACGAAGCTGACATGAGAAAATGCATAAAGAAGCCAGCCTGATGAGACTCTCCAGTCACCCACCTCCCTGGATCCATTAAGGGGGCCCCACAAGTGCATATGGGAGTCCATCTCTGTCAGGGGTCTGCCCTTTTTGGGCTGAGTCATAGCATCTTCATCGTAAACACTGAAAGCAAAACTTCACAACGTGGGTTCTCCAGATTGGGACCATGTTTCCTCAATTCCCAGCATTTGCCCTGGGAGCCAGCTCTTAATGACGTTGTTGGGTACCAGGGTAGTGGAGAGACCAAGAGGGCATGAAATCATTACCGACATGCCAATTTGGACTAATACGAATCTAGGGTTTCAGTTGAGAATACCACAAAACAAAATAATGGTCTTGGAAATGTTTAGATCAACAGGCAACAGTTTCGTTTTGTCAGGGAGTTGGGATTCATTTTGATTTTGTCCTTTTAAAAAAGTCTATTGAAACTTGAAGAGACAGCAGAATTTTGCTGACAAAAATAATAATTTTTTTATTATTTTAAAATAATAAAAAAAAAACTCTGGGTGACATCTTGCTTCTTGAGTCATTTCTTTTGTTTGTATATACTTGGTCTCTTTTGGTTCCCTGATAGCCATACCTGACAGAGATCTCATAATTTTAAAGGTCCCTTTAACTTTAATTAAACAGGAATAAATAAAAAACGTGGGTGTGTTTGGTTTATTACACTTAGTGTAACTTGTTTCATCCATGTTGTAGCTTGTGTTAGAATTTACTTCTTTAAGATTGATTATTTTTTTACATTTATATTCATTAGGGATAGTGGCCTGTATGCTTCTTTTTTAAAAATTTTATTGAAGTATAACTGATTCACAATGTTGTGTAAATTTCTATTCAGCAAAGTGATTCAGATATATAGGTCTCTCTATATATAGACAGGTATCTTTTCATATTATTTTCCATTACAGCTTATCACAGAATATTGAATATAGTTCCCTGTATGACCTTACAATGTATCATCCTATATATAACAGTTTGCCTCTGCTAATCCCAGGCTCCCATTCCTTCCCTCCCCTACCTCCACTTCCCTCTGGCAAATACAAATCTATTTACTACATCTGTGAGTCTATGAAACCATTTTTAAAAGCCTCCAGGGACAGTTTTTTATGCAGATGTTTTCTCCATTTTATACCCTAGTCCTATTTATTGTGGCTGTAAATCAGGGGCCAATGAACTATAACCCACAGGCTAAATTCAGCCTGCTACATTGTTTCTAAATAAAGTTTTATTGGAACACAGTTGTGTCCATTTGTTTGCATATTGTCTATGGCCTCTTTTTTGCTAGAGGCAGAGTTGAGTAGTGGCAACAGAGACCATCTAGACCTGTAGAGAAAATGTTTGTCAATCCCTGCTCTAAAGCAGGCAGTGGGGCCAGAATGGCACAAAATGTTTGAAAGCACGCATCCTTACCATAATCAAATAATTTTCTGTTTGTTAATACCTGTTTGTCCTACTTTATATAAGTTCTTTGAGAGGCAAGGACAACATCTACCTTGTTCAATATTTTTTCTCCAGGGCTGGAGCAGAAAGACTAAAACATGGTATACAAACAAGAAATATCTGTTGAATGCATGAACTAAATTTCTGGGTGGATTTTGAGTTCTTGAGGGTCATAACGGTTAAAATATTTCAGTCTTGAGTAAGAACCTGACTCATGGTAAGTTCTCTGACACTGTACTTTTGCTAAACAATCAATTGTATGGACTGTGAATTTAGAGAATGAATATGTTTTGTAGGACATTTAATGACCAAGACAAGCCCTTGTCTATATTCTGATGAATCTCTTCTATGCCACACTATTTATGCCCACACTCTCTCTAACTTCACAAAATTCTCTGTGCCTCAAGCCCTGATATCTGAAGTCTGGCTCTGATGGTGCTAGTCTCATCAAGGATTTGCCAAGCTCCCGTCCTCCATCCCACGGACTCCATCTGTGCTTCACAGTGTGGCTCCCAACAGCCTGCAGGGGCTCTGCGGGTGGCTCAGCCCAGCATTTATCGCCAAGACACACGGGCGTTCAGCCCACTAACACTTATATACAAGAGAAACCAGGAGCGGATGTTAATGGATTCTGGAAAGTCACAGAGAGGACTGAGTGGAAGAGACATGCACACACACAAAACGAATTTGTTATTTGGATATGGAAGATGATTTAATATAAAGAAGAAAGAAATCAGACTCTCAGGGCGGAGGAAAAGGAAGTATAACCTTTAAAATCTGTGAATCCCTATATTGTATGCCTGTAACTTATATAATATTGTACATCAGCCGTACTTCAATTTAAAAAAAAAAAGACTTGGAAAAAAGAACTAAAGTCTTGAGAGTCAATTCTCAGTAGGAACCTAAGCTCCAATATCTATTAGCTTTGTAAACCTGTGCCTATTAAATTCTCTGAGATAAAAACACCTTCATGACAAAATGGATGTAAAATGATGGTGCTGCAAGGACATTATGGTAGATTTAAGACGCCTAAGAGTGACAGGTGCTATACAAATTATACCGCTCTTTCCCGCTTCAGATTTTCACGCCACAGGGAGAATGAGCTCTGAAAAGTTCTACTTACCAAGCATTCCTTTCTTGGAACTAGAGAGACACATGTCCTTCTCGGCACTGGGCAGGGCAAAACTCACCACGAACACTTCCACCCCATCAGCCATCAGGGCCAAACCCAAAACAAAAAAGAGGGTCCACTGGAAGCGTCCGTGGCCACACTCATCAATGATGGTCTCGTACTGGTGCGCCAGCTGCTCCTCGTCTTCCATCCGCTCGGCCAGCAGGTCTGCCTGGCCCCGCAGGCCGTCGGCCCTGGAGGACGCCATCTTGGCCTGCTTGGCCTTGACGTCATCCGGGTGAGGGATGCCCTGGTACTCGCCTTCGTAGATCTCGTCTTCCTCATCGTGGCCTTCCGTAACGTCACTCTGCGCATCCTCTTCTGGATTGGACTCATTGCCACGATAGTAGCCATCGCTGGGGGCGTAGCCCTCATAGTTGTCCTGGTATTTGTAGTCATCCATTTCTCGGCTCTGGGGCTGCCTGCTTGCCTCTTGAGCTATATTCCCTTCACTGTGATAGAGGTTTGGGCTGTTTCAATAACCATCATCCATGCCACGTACAGACGTTTAAATGTAGACTTCCTGGGTGAATGTGACACCCTTTGTCTTTTGCATTCAGTGGCTATTGGAAGTCTTTGAAAAGTTGCAAAGTCTGGCCTGGTCTCCTTCAGCAGTCCAAAGGTGTGTTGAACGTTGATCAGAAATGGGTCCAGCTGTTCTCCTTGACAAGGAGCCCACAGGACTTGGCAGCTTGCTGACTGGCCTGATTTGTTCTGCCACTGAAGGTTATGCTCTGGAGTGAAAGAAAGAAAAGACTGTTATTAAATGTAGAAATTCTGGCAAATTACTCTCAGAATTGAACAAATATATTTATTAGTGCCAAGGTTTCATGTGTAAGGTGGAGGGCATCTTGATTAGACATCAGATTCATATCAAATGGATGAGCCTCAAATCAGTGAGAAAGAACAGTGGTCAGAGAGCCCTTGGAAGCACTGATTAACCCATGAAAGGGGTCAAGTCTTATATTAATACAAGAATGAAATGTAAAGTGGGCAAGACGTTTTTCAATGCAAGATGATTTTGTGTTATGGATTTTCTGTTAGAATTAATCAAGCTTTTGGCAACAGGGCAGGTTTATTACAGTTCAGCTTCTGTTATGAGAAGACCAGCTTCTCTAACTGTCAAGAAGTGTCTGTGCAATTTTATACCTAGAAATGTATGGCTAAGAAATATCTAGGACCATTTTTCCCAAGGCTCAGCTTACTTTTGATACTCAGCGTTGTGGTTCCAGGGCTACTCTGATGTCCTTGCACTTGCCTTAAATAGGTGAGAATAGTTCCTGAAGACCTAGAGTCAGAGAGCTTGTGTCTGAAATTCGATCCTGCCACGCAGTGGCAGTGTGATCATGCGCATGTTTCTGAGCCTCGATGCTCTCATCTGTAAACTGGAGATAATCAATAGCACTTAACTCGTGAGGTTGTGCATAAAGTGCTCAGGATAGTGTCAGACTCGCTTGGTAAGCACTTTTTAAGCTTTTTTCAAACTTTTTATTTTACACTGGAGTAGAGCTGATTAACAATATTATGACAGTTTCAGGTGGACAGGAAAGGGACTCATCCATATACACAAGTGCATCCATTCTCCCCCAAACTCCTCTCCCATCCAGGCTGCCACATAACACTGAGCAGGTTTCCCTGTGCTATACGGCAGGACTTTGTTGGTTATCCATTTCTAATAGAGCAACCCTATTTAAACATTGATGTTCTTTTGCTCTTTTTTCTTCCTAGCTCCAATTCTGGGAACCAGGACCCAGTATTGTCAGACCCAAGACCTTACCTTGTATCCCAATTCCAATCACTGGGTCCATCTGTTGATTTCCATGCCCAGCAGTGAAATATTGTTGCATGCATGTATGCATGCTCCATCACTCAGTTATGCCTGACTCTTTGCAACCCCATGGACTGTAGCCCGCCAGGCTCCTCCATCCATGGAATTCTCAAGACAACAATACTGGAGAGGGTAACCATTCCCTTCTCCAGGGTATCTTCTCAACCGGGGGATAGAACCGGGTCTCCCACGGTGCAGGTAGATTCTTTACCATTTGAGCTACCGGGGAAGCCCAGCAGACCCTGTCTTAATCACGTCCCTATAACCCCAGTGCTCACAAGGTCTGCAACCACCATTTAACGATGTCCCCTGGGCACCAGAAACTGTGCTAAATGTACCACATCCTTTATCCCTAATTCCTACAATGATCAGAAGGAGAAGAAAACTGTGCCTGTATCTTTATCTTACAGATAAATAAATTTGTATTAGACCATGCCAGACTGAACCATGTCAAATTAATATTCTAAATCTGTTTTTATTATATCTGTTTAGGACCACAGGAGGAATATAAATCACATGTAAACAGCATGAGAGCTTAGCAGAGTGCTATAAAAAATGGAGAGAGGATGCCAACTGCCTGAGATCTGGTGTGCTATTTTCATCCTGGGGGTTCTGCAAAAATGTTATGAACCAAAAATGATAGATATGCAATTCCAAAAGCACGTGTGGGAAATACCACTCGGGGCAAAGGTCCTGGGACTCACTTTGTGGAAAGAAGCAGATCTTTGTCAAAACGAATTCCTCTCGTCATACCCAGTTAAATGGACCGCTGTGAATGTCAGATGTCATGGAGTCAGGAAGACTATCATGTGTTGTGGGTTTTCTCCTCTTTCATTGAGAAATGCCAACTCATTTTCTCAGCAAAGTATTTTCTAGAGAATACAATAATTAATCATTTTCTCTGTTACAGATTGAGTTGGGAAAAAATGGTATACTGAAACCCTAACTTCCAGAACCTCATAATATGACCTTTTTAGGAACTACATCATTACAGAGGTAATCAAGTTAAAATCAGGTCATTAGGGTGGCCGCTAATCCAAGATGACTTGTGACCTTATAAAAGGGGGGAATCTAGATGTGGAGACAGACACGCATAGAGAAGATGCTGCCTTCTCTCTGTCAGTGGAAGGGTACCACTGACAAGACAAGGGATGCCTGAGGCCACCAGAAGGTAGGAGAAAGACATGGCTCACAGCCCTCAGAAGGAGCCAACCCCCCTCAGAAGGAACCAACCCCCTCATCAGGACTGATCAAAACCAACACCTTGATTTTGGATTTCTAGACTGTGGCACTTTGAAACCATCAACTTCTTTGTTTAAGCCATTCAATTCATACTGCTTCGTTATGGCAACATTAGGAAATACATACATTTGAAAACATTAGCAAGTCTAGTGTTTATCAGCTAAACAGCAATAATAAAACAACCAGAAGAGCAGCTACTAAGATAAGCATGTTACCAGCATTATCTCATTACCCTCACAGCCAATAAAGGAGCAGTACTATTCTATCCATCTCACAGATGGAGACACTGGGGGCCAAGAGGATTCAAGAATGTGCCCAAAGTAACACAGAGAATCAATATCAGGGCTTGGATTTGAAGCCAGCCTCAAAGAGCATGTTAGGGATGTTAGGGATGAGCTTCTGATTCCCAGGTTCAAGATTGTTTGCCCATTCTCAACAAACATTCCCCAAGATCCTTGGTGCTTAAGGCAGTGTATTAGGTATGACATGACTTGATCCCCACTCTCAAGAGGTCTACCCCTCATGAGACAGTCAAACAACACAAAGCATCATGCATCATAAAAATGACAATCTTGATTATCAATAACATTATCTTTCATTTATTGGGTGCTTTGTGGCTTTGACCCAGGTACAGTGCTGAGTTTTGTAGTATCTTCCAACCAGGGCAAGAACCCTATGAAGCAGGGGCTGTTTTTACACTCAGTTTACAATAAATAAGACTGAGGCTGAAGAGGTTGGACAGATGCCAGTGTCCCGGGTTGTAGTTCTCTCAGGGGATTCAGAGAAGGGAGAGATCACTATAGGCTGAGTTCTGCCGAAATAGCATCCTAGAGGTTAGGGGCCTTCCAAGGGCAGGCAAGCGCTCAGAGAAGCAAACAACAGAGAAGGGGGCACTACGGGCTGGAGGACAGAGAGAAGCAAAGGCACAGAGTCAGGGATGGCTTCACTTGTGGCAGCAGTGAAGCATCCGCCCACAGCAGAGGATCCAAAAGGGGGCAATCACAGAAGATAGACTGGGGAGGTAAATAGCAATCAGTCTGAATGCCCTGCTCAGGGACTGGGAATTATCCTTTGAGCAAAAGGAGCCCTGAAGATGGTTGTTGAATTGAGTAAGAGTGGTGTGTCATGTAGAGCGGGAATCTGGAAAGATGTTGCTAGTGGGGATGCAAATCCTGATTTTTAAGTGAAAACCCAGAGACAACGAAACCAGGTAGAAGTTTTCATCTGTGTGTGTGTGTGTGTGTGTGTGTGTGTGTGTGTGTGTGTGAATAGCCCAGAGGTCAGGTTAGGCCTGGACAAAGGAGGTGGCCTTCAGACAAGAAGAGAAGGATAAACACAAGGAGAGGTTCACAGGAGAACGAGTGATATATTTCCTGGCAGGAGAGAAGAAACAGCAAGGACAACTGGGATGATGATGACTCTAGGGAGGCAAATTCTGGACTGGAAATCCTACAACTGCTATGCAGTTAAGACAAGCAAAAATCTTCTTTCAGGCCAATCCGCCTTTTTGGAAGGTGAAGTGAAAGTTATTCACTCAGTCGTGTCCGACTCTTTGTGACCCCATGAACTATACAGTCCACGGAATTCTGCAGCCCAGAATGCTGGAGTGGATAGCCATTCCCTTCTCCAGGGGATCTTCCTAACCCAGGGATCAAACTCAGGTCTCCCACACTGCAGTTTTTACCAGCTGAGCCACCACGAAGGTGGCAGGATATATACCAGGCTTCCCAGGCGGCACTACTGGTAAAGAACCCACCTATCAATGTAGGAGACATAAAAGATACAGGTTCGATCCCTGGGTTGGGAAGATCCCCTGGAAAAGAAAATGGCAACCCACTCCAGTATTCTTGCCTGGGAAATCCCATGGACAGAGGAACCTGGTGGGCTACAATCCCTAGGGTCTCACAGAGTCAAACACAACTGAACCGACTTAGCAGGCATGCATGCAGGGTATATAGCAGAGTGGTTCAAGAACACAGCCCGAGTGTGGTGCTGAGTCCGCGCGGCGGCGGGACCAGTCCAGGCGTCTTGTGCGGCTCTGGGCCTCTCAGGCTCCGCGGCCCAGAGTGCACCATGGACAACACGGAGTTAAAAAAAAAAAAGAACACAGCCCGAGTGTCAAGGCACCAGGTTCAGATCCTGACTCTGCCACTTCCTACTACCTGTGTGCAAGCTACTGGTCACTCTGTGCCTCGGTTTACTCATCTGTAAAGTGGCTGCAATACGAGTGCCCACACTGGGGATGTGAGAAGATAATACATGAAGACTGCTTAGCACAGTGCCTGGCACAGGTGTGACCAACATAAATTTGAATTATTATCATTGTTGTTGTTACGATTATTATCTGAGCATTGATAAGGAAAATGTAGCCAGGATCTCAGCTTGAGCTTTGCTGAACTCCACTTGAGATCTGAGGCCCATCTGGACTGGGCTGGGGAACCAAATACAGAGAAAAACAAACTGACATTTAGTTATTCAGGAAGACCATTGCTTCTCAAAAATGGCCTAGCACAAATCTCTTAAGCACCCTCCTTTAACTCTTACATTCTATTAACCTCTGCATCTGTGCCACCTGATTCAAAATCACTGTGTGGTAAACACTTGTTCGTAATTAAATATCACAGAGAACAAAGCTAAAAATATTACAATCAAATGATGTAATGCTTCCCAAAATGTGTTCTGCAGAACATTAGGCCTTTTAATATGCTCATTTAAGGGAAAAAAGAATTTCAAGAGAAAATGAGTTTAGGAAATGTTGTGTATACTCTATTCACCATTTGCTTTCAGAGACTAGTAATTCACATGGCTATGTTAAAAGCTGTGAGAAGACCTGCATAAAGATCCATTTCATACCACAGTGAGCTACCACAACATACACATCAGATTTGCTCCAATCAACAGACAAACGACAGCAAGCATTAGCTTGTATGTGATGAACTAGAACTAGAACCCTCATACATTGCTGGTAGGAATGAAAAATAATTCTCCCACTTTGGAAAACAGTTTGGCAGTTTCTTAAAATGTTCAACATATGCTTACCAAACAACCTGTTGATTCCATCCTAAGAATCTACCCAAGAGAAGTTAAGACATAATGCCCACAAAAAGACTAATACTTGAATGTTAAAAACAAAATAATTTACAATAACCCCAAATTGGGAACAATACAAATGTCCATAACTAATGAGGGATGAACAAAAGGCAGTCTATCGATGCAAGGGAATAACAATCAGAAAGAAAAAAAGAAAAACTCTACTGGCACATATTACAACACGGAGGAACCTCAGAAACATTACGTCAATTAAAAGAAAGCAAACACAGAGGGCCATGTACTGTGTACATGTGTGTGTATCAGAGCAAATCTGATATAGATTCCGTTATATGAAATCTCCAGAATAGGCAAATTTCAGTTCAGTTCAGTCGCTCAGTCGTGTCGAACTCTTTGAGACCCCATGGACTGCAGCACGCCAGGCTTCCCTGTCCATCACCAACTCCCGGAGCTTGATCAAACTCATGTCCATTGAGTCGGTGATGCCATCCAACCAATTCATCCTCTGTCATCCCCTTCTTCTCCCACCTTCAATCTTTCCCAGCATCAGGGTCTTTTCCAATGAGTCAGTTCTTCAAATCAGGTGGCCAAAGTATTGGAGCTTCAGCTTCAGCATCAGTCCTTCCAATGAATATTTAGCACTGATTTTCTTTAGGATTGACTGGTTGGATATCCCTGCAGTCCAAAGGGACTCTCAAGTCTTCTCCAACACCACAGTTCAAAAGCATCAATTCTACAGCGCTCAGCTTTCTTTATAGTCCAACTCCCACATCCATACATGACTACCGGAAAAACCATAGCTTTGGCTAGATGGACCTTTGTTGGCAAACTAAGTCTCTGCTTTTTAATATGCTGTCTAGGTTGGTCATAGCTTTTCTTCCAAGGAACAAGCATCTTTTAATTTCATGGCTGCAGTCACCATACTCAGTGATATAATAAAGTCTGTGACAAATAAAGTGACAAAATAAAGTCTGTCACTGTTTCCATTGTTTCCCCATCTATTTGCCATGAAGTGATGGGACTGGATTCCATGATCTTAGTTTTCTGAATATTGAGTTTTAAGCCAATTTTTCACTCTCTTCTTTCACTTTCATCAAGAGGCTCTTTAGTTCTTCTTCACTTTCTGCCATAGGGTGGTGTCATTTGCATCTGAGGTTATTGATATTTCTCCTGGCAATCTTGATTCCAGCTTGTGCTTCATCCAGTCTGGCATTTCACATGATTTACTCTGCATATATGTTAAATAAGCAAGGTGACAATATACAGCCTTGATGTACTCCTTTCTCGGTTTGGAACCAGTCTGTTGTTCCATAACTGTTGCTTCTTGACCTGCGTACAGATTTCTCAGGAGGCAGGTCAGGTGGTCTGGTATGCCCATCTCTAAGAATTTTCCACACTTTATTGTGATCCACACAGTCAAAGGCTTTGGCATAGTCAATAAAGCAGAAGTAGATGTTTTTCTGGAACTCTCTTGCTTTTTCAATGATCCAACAGATGTTGGTAATTTGATCTCTGGTTCCTCTGCCTTTTCTAAATCCAGCTTGAACATCTGGAAGTTTACAGTTCATGTACTGTTGAAGTCTGGCCTGGAAAATTTTGAGCATTTCTTTGCTAAGGTGTGAGATGAGTGCAATTGTGTGGTAGTTTGAGCATTCTTTGACATTGCCTTTCTTTGGGATTGGAATGGACAAGAAAACCTTTTCCTGTCCTGTGGCCACTGCTGAGTTTTCTAAATTTGCTGGCATATTGAGTGCAGCACTTTCACAGCATCATCTTTTAGGATTTGAAAGAGCTCAACTGGAATTCTATCACCTCCACTCGCTTTGTTTGTAGTGATGCTTCCTAAGGCCCACTTGACTTTGCATTCCAGGATGTCTGGCTCTAGGTGAGTGATCACACCATCATGGTTATCTGGGTCATGAAGATCTTTTTTGTATAGTTCTTATGTGTATTCTTGCCACCTCGTCTTAATATCTTCTGCTTCTGTTAGGTCCATACTGTTTCTGTTCTTTATTGTGCCCATCTTTGCATGAAATGTTCCTTTGGTATCTCTAATTTTCTTGAAGAGATCTCTAGACTTTCCCATTCCATTGTTTTCCTCTATTTCTTTGCATTGATCACTGAGGAGGGCTTTCTTATCTCTCCTTGCTATTCTTTGGAACTCCGCATTCAAATGGGTATGTATATCTTTCCTTTTCTCCTTTGCCTTTCACTTTTCTTCTTTTCACAGCTATTTGTAAGGCCTCTTCAGACAACCATTTACCCTTTTTGCATTTCTTTTTCTTGAGGATGGTCTTGATCACTGCCCCCTGTACAATGCCATGAACCTCTATCCATAGTTCTTCAGACACTCTATCAGATCTAATCCCTTGAATCTATTTCTCACTTATACTGTATAATCATAAGGGATTGATTTAGGTCACACCTGAATGGTCTAGTGGTTTTCCCTACTTTCTTCAATTTAAGTCTGAATTTGGCAATAAGGAGTTCATGATATGAGCCACAGTCAGCTCCCCATCTTGTCTTTGCTGACTGTGTAGAGCTTCTCCATCTTTGGCTGCAAAGAATATAATTATCTGATTTCAGTGTTGACCATCTGGTGATGTCCCTGTGTAGAGTCTTCTCTTGTGTTGTTGGGAGAGGGTGTTTGCTATGACCAGTGCGTTCTCTTGGCAAAACTCTGTCAGCCTTTGTCCTGCTTCGTCTCGTACTCCAAGGCCAAATTTGCCTGTTACTCCAGGTGTTTCTTGACTTCCTACTTTTGCATTCCAGTCCCCTATAATGAAAAGGACATCTTTTTTGGGTGTTAGTTCTAGAAGGTCTTGTAGGTCTTCATAGAACCATTCAACTTCAGCTTGTTCAGCGTTATTGGTCAGGGCATAGACTATGATACTGAATGGTTTGCCTTGGAAATGAACAGAGATCATTCTGTCATTTTTGAGGTTGCATCCAAGTTCTACATTTCAGACTCTTGTTGACTATGATGGGTACTCCATGTCTTCTAAGGGATTCTTGCCCATAATAGTAGATATAATGGTCATCTGAGTAATATTCACCCATTCCAGTCCATTTTAATTCACTGATTCCTGAAATACTGATATTCACTCTTGCCATCTCCTGTTTGACCACTTTCAATTTGCCTTGATTCATGGACCTAACATTCCTGGTTCCTATGCAATATTGCTCCTTACAGTATCGTACTTGACTTCCATCACCAGTCATATCCACAACTGGGTGTTGTTTTTGCTTTGGCTCCATCTCTTCATTCTTTCTGGAGTTATTTTTCCACTGATCTCCAGTAGCATACTGGCAAATTTATCAAGACAGAAAGCAGATAAGTGGTTGCCTGGGGCCAGAGGTGGGAGAGGGGAGTGACTGTAAGTAAATTTGAGGAAAGTTGAGTGTTGGGAATATTCTAAAACTGGATTATAGTGATGGTTGTTGCAAAACTATAAATTTAATAAAATCATTTACTCCAATGAGTGTATTTTACATCATGTGTATTTTAATAATAAATTATATATTAAATATAATAAATTAATTGTTCAGTCATGTCTGACTCTTTGCAACCCCATGTACTGTAGCCTGCCAGGCTCCTCTGTCCATGGAATTCTCTAGGCAAGAATATTGGAGTGGGTAGCCATTCCCTTCTCCAGGGGATCTTCCTGACCCAGAGATCAAATCCAGGTCTCCTGCATTGCAGGTGAATTCTTTACCATCTGAGCCACTAGGGAAGCCCTATTATGTTAAATAATTTTATAACGTATATTAGGTAATAAAGCTCCTATTCTCTCCCTTTTACTTCCTTCCAAAATCTATTTAACAGGATTTAATTGATTGAAACCAGTGTTTCCCATGATTATGGACCTCTTTTTTCTTGGAACCTGTATTAACCTTTATGGAATATAGGCTCTTCTAAGGGGGCTTCTCAGGTGGCTTGGTCATAAAGAATCCATTTGCCAATGCAGAAGAGGCAGATTCAATCCCTGGGTTGGGAAGATTCCCCGGAGTAGGAAATGGCAACCTGCTCCAGTTTTCTTGCCTGGAAAATCCTATAGTTAGAGAAGCCTGGCAAACTACAGTCCATGGGGTCTCAAAGAGTTGGACACAACTGAGCAACTGAGCATTCCTGCAGACTCTTCTACATAGTGAAGCACTGATTTTGTGCTTAGAACCTAAGTTTTATTCATCTTAGGATTTTGTCATGCATTGAAAGACCACTTGGCAGGTATCCCAGAATCTATCTGCATGCAGGACCCATTAGAAGTAAGAATTAGCTAAAAAGAAATAGCCTGGTTGTAGCCCAGTGGGCCACAACCACAACCTTCCAAGATTTTCCACCAGCTTCAATCAAATCAAATGTGGTACATTAAAAGCCCAGACTGTAGCTCCTTGGATGCAAACAATAATAGACAATGTCCCCTTAGCAAAGATACCAGTAGACTCAGACCACCCCTGGGAAACTGAGCACACTCCTTGGACTCTTTAGCAGGAGTCAGTAGCAGTGCCCTTCAGCTGATATTGGCCTTCACCCCAAAGATGCAGAGCAGAAGAACATGACAGATAGCCCACGCTAAGGAAAACGAGTGCACCAACACAGGAGATGGCTTGAGGACTCCTGAAACTATTTGGCAGAAATTAATGGGGGACTGAGACAAAGAGGGGTAAAGCCTGAGAAAAATGTTATTTAGAACCTTGGTGTAATTCTATCTTACATGAACAAGGATAGGAAGGTCAGCAAACTCAGTTGAGTTCACTCAGTCGTACACAGATGAGCACTAATGAGATAGCCAATGTGTCAATTAGCTTTGCATACACCTCTTACTTCACTTCCCATCCTAACTGTACAGGTCATGCCAATAATGAGTCCAAAGAGAAGGCAGGGGATTCAGTACAAAATATTGTCAGTAGTTTAAGAGAAAGACCACTGGACCCCAGGATACAGGATGTGAACTATATAGTCTTATGCCTGCCATCAAGTCATGGTGGGAACCTGGGTGAGGCATTCAGATCCATGTGTCTAAATGACAGGCTGCCTTGTCATATCTACATAATATATATGTATATATATATACATATATTATTGGAGAAGGCAATGGCACCCAACTCCAGTACTCTTGCCTAGAAAATCCCATGGATGGAGGAGCCTGGAAGGCTGCAGTCCATGGAGTCGCTGAGGGTCAGACACAACTGAGCGACTTCACTTTCATTTTTCACTTTCATGCATTGGAGACGGAAATGGCAACCCACTCCAGTGTTCTTGCCTGGAGAATCCCAGGGACGGGGGAGTCTGGTGGGCTGTCGTCTATGGGGTCGCACAGAATTGGACATGACTGAAGTGACTTAAATATAATATATATATATATATATATATACTGTAATTGTGTATTTCATCCAAGAGATTGTGAGCAATTCTAGGATAGATGAACTCTGGATTTTACTAACTTCTTCATCTCCAGCACCAGTTACAGAGTCTGCAGAAGATCCTTGAAAATATTTGCTCAATAAAGGAGGTTAACAGTTATTCAGTGCCTAGAGGGTTAGAGAGATCACAAGTTATATATCTGCTCATGTGCTCAATCAGATCCGGCTCTTTGTGACTCCATGGACTGTAGCCCACCAGGCTTCTCTGTCTGTGGAATCTTCCAGGCAAGAATACTAGAGTTGTTGCCATTTCCTAGTCCAGGGGATCTTCCCAACCCAGGGATCAAACCTGCATCTCTCACATCCCCTGCACTGGCAGGCAGGTTCTTTACCACTAGCACCGCCTGGGAAGCCCTAACTCAGTGCCTGCCTGAAAGCAAATCAAAAATGACCCACGGGCCACAATTCCCCTGCCTTTGCTATAAACAGACCAGCTGGCTTACCTTTATCAAAGAAAAGTCTGATCAGTTGACATCCTGAAGATGCCACCTTTTATAAGGAGTCATTTACTCTTTTACTTCCCTACTGGCTTTTTACTGACACCGAGGTCTCAGTTGATATGGCCCAGGATGCAATGATTCTAAGGACAACTTGAGTTATTTGTTATGAACTACAGAAGATAAAACATGTTTTAACCACCTGCGATGCTCCCTGAAATACACTGCTTGATGTTTTTGTAGGAGGTTATATCTTCTATGAGCAGGAAATACCAAGACTTAATCTGGCTGGTATTGGAAGATGTTTTCTCTGAGGTTTCCAACAATCACTGTCCCACTTAAAACAGAATGAGCTCATTAGTGTGATATTAAAAGTACTTCTCTCCTCTTAGCTGAATCATCCTGCTATTCTACTGTGTTAAAACAGAAAGTGAGTTTCCAAGGTGTGAGAAATGATTATTAAGAATCAAACCACATGATCTTTTCAGTTAGAGGGAAATAACAAATATTTTAAAGTACTATCAAATCCTTTAGAGTAATGTCAGCCTTAATTTGACTGTTGAGAGGTTCTTCATTTTAAATACAAAAGCAAAATAAAAATTTATGGAGAAGAGTGCTAATCCAAGCATTATTTAGAACATCAAGCCTGGAAAACAATCCCTGTATATTAAACAACAAGGGCTACGTGGTTCAGTGGCAAAGAATACACCTGTGAATGCAGGAGACATGGGTTCTATCCCTGGGTTGGGAAGATCTCCTGGAGGAGGAGATGGCAATCAATTCCAGTACTCTTGCCTGGGAAATCCCATGGACAGAGGAGTCTGCCAGGCCACAATCCAAGGGTTTGCAAAGAGTTGGAAGTGACTTAGCAATTAAACAACAACAAAATAAATGTTGGCATACTTATACCGTTAAATATTATGGTGATATAAAAATTATAGGCTTTGAAGAATTTATTAGGAAAAAATGATCACCCTATACTAATAGATGATCACACTGTAATAGTAGTTGAATATGGTAAATCATATATTTAAATCACTATGCCAATAGTCCCTATAACATTCTATGTTGTAAATATGTGTTTATATTATACAAATGTATTCCTATCTGGTGGGATGGTCCACTAAGATGTTAATGTTGACCTGCCTGCTTGTGCTCAATCCCCAGGTAGTGTCCAAGTCATAGTGACCTTATGGACTGTAGCCCGCCAGGCTCCTCTGTCCATGGGATTTTCCAGGCAATAATACCAGAGTAGGTTGCCATTTCCTCCTCCAGGGGATCTTCCCACCCAGGGATTGAACCCATGTCTCCTGTGTCTCCTGCATTGGCAGGTGGGTTCTTTACCACTGAGCAACCTGGGAAGCTCAATCAATGTGGACCCAGTGATCCCTGAACTGTTAATTTTCTCTCTCTCAGATAAGAAAGCCTTCCTCATTGATCAGTGTAAAGAAATAGAGGGAAACAACAGAATGGGAAAGACTAGAGATCTCTTCAAGAAAATTAGAGATACCAAGGGAACATTTCATGCAAAGATGGGCTCGATAAAGGACAGAAATGGTATGGACCTAACAGAAGCAGAAGATATTAAGAAGAGGTGGCAAGAATACACAGAACTATACAAAAAAGATCTTCATGACCCAGATAACCATGATGGTGTGATTACTCACCTAGAGCCAGACATCCTGGAATGTGAAGTCAAGTGGGCCTTAGAAAGCATCACTACGAACAAAGCTAGTGGAGGTGATGGAATTCCAGTGGAGCTGTCTCAAATCCTGAAAGATGATACTGTGAAAGTGCTGCACTCAATATGTCAGCAAATTTGGAAAACTTAGCAGTGGCCACAGGACTGGATAAGGTCAGTTTTCGTTCCAATCCCAAAGAAAGGCAATGCCAAAGAATGTTCAAACTACTGCACAATTGCACTCATCTCACACGCTAGCAAAGTAATGCTCAAAATTCTCCAAGCTAGGCTTCAACAGTACGTAAACCGTGAACTTCCAGATGGTCAAGCTGGATTTAGAAAAGGCAGAGGAACCAGAGATCAAATTGCCAACATCCCTTGGATCATCAAAAAAGCAAGAAAGTTCCAGAAAAACATCTACTTCTGCTTTATTGACTATGCCAAAGCCTTTGACTGTGTGGATCACAACAAAGTGTGGAAAATTCTTAAAGAGATGGGAATACTTGACCACCTAACCTGCCTCCTGAGAAATCTGTATGCAGGTCAAGAAGCAACACTTAGAATTGGACATGGAAGAGGAGACTGGCTCCAAATCAGGAAAGGAGTATGTCAAGACTGTCACCCTTTTATTTAACTTATATGCAGAGTACATCATGTGAAATGCTGGACTGGATGAAGCCAAGCTGGAATCAAGATTGCCAGGAGAAATATCAATAACCTCAGATATGCAGATGTCACCACCCTTATAGCAGAAAGTGAAGAGAAACTAAAAAGCCTCTTGATGAAAGTGAAAGTGGAGTGAAAAAGTTGGCTTAAAGCTCAACATTCAAGGAACAAAGATCATGGCATCTGGTCCCATCACTTCATGGCAGGTAAATGGGGAAACAGTGGAAACAGTGTCAGACCTTATTTGAGGGGGCTCCAAAATCACTGCATATGGTGACCGCAGCCATGAAATTAAAAGACACTTACTCCTTGGAAGGAAAGTTATGACCAACCTAGATGGCATATTGAAAAGCAGAGACATTACTTTGCCAACAAAGGTCTGTCTAGCAAGGCTATGGTTTTTCCAGGGGTCATGTGTGGATGTGAGAGTTGGACTGTGAAGAAAGCTGAGCACTGAAGAATTAATGTTTTTGAACTGTGGTGTTGGAGAAGACTCTTGAGAGTCCCTTGGACTGCAAGGAGATCCAACCAGTCCATCCTAAAGGAGATCAGCCCTGGGTGTTCTTTGGAAGGAGTGATGCTAAAGCTGAAACTCCAATACTTTGGCCACCTGATGCTAAGAGTTGACTCATTGGAAAAGACTCTGATGCTGGGAGAGATTGAGGGCAGGAGGAGGACGAGAGGGCTGGATGGCATCACCGACTCGATGGACATGAGTTTGAGTGCACTCTGGGAGCTGGTAATAGACAGGGAGGCCTGGCGTGCTGCAATTCATGGGGTCGCAAAGAGTCGGACACAACTTAGTGACTGAACTGAACTGAGCAACTGAACTGAACGACTCCTCTGTGTTCTAAGGCCAAATCAGGGTTTTTCAAAGGATACCCCTCAAACCACCTCCAGGAGAATCACTTGGTGCCAAGTAAATACACTCTTCGATCCTATTTCAAACTTTCAACACAGAAGGGGGACAGAAATCTATTTTATTAGCAAGCTCTCCAGGTAGTCCTTGTGATCACTCAAAGTCAAGAACCTCTGGCTGATGCTCTTCTTACCCCTCGAAGTGGTTAACAATTTGTTTGAGATTCAACAGCAAATCCAAAGCCAGCCTCAGCCAAGTCTTCAGACAATTAGTTCCTTCCAGGAGCTAAACTAAAAGCTCCTGGAAGAAGGAGCGGGCAATAGGAGCTGGTGCTTTGACTTGTAGGGGACGTACCCAAGCCCTGAGAGAGGGGCACTCGCAGAGAAGGAGCCTGTGAGTTTCCTAAGAGAAGACAGAGCCCTGTCTGTCCAGCAGGCAGCACTGTGAATGAAGTATAGGCTGTGGGTGCCCAAGGAGGCTATTAATCCTGCACCCCAGGATCAGCAAAAATGGTCTCTTGCAGTAAAAAAAAAAAAAAAAAAAATCAAGAATTGCTGGATGGTGCCACTGTATCCATCCAAACCAGAACCGCCCAGCAGATGGCAGAAAACCTGATCTCACAGGCAACACTGAGTAGCAGAAAGGACCAGGAGAATCTCTGTGGCTGTAGCCACGGACCAAGAACCAGGCATCCTCACAATTTGAGAGGGGCCTTAAGTAGTCCCTGGTGACTCAGATGGTAAAGAATCTGCCTGCAGTGCAGGAGACTGGGTCCCATCCCTGGGTCGAGAAGATCCCCTGGAGAAGGGAATGGCTATCCACTCCAGTATTCTTGCCTGGAGAATTTCAGGACAGAGGAGCCTGGCGGGCTACATATAGTCCATGGGGCGGCAAAGAATTGGACATGACTGAGCAACTAACACACACACACTTAAATAGTTCAATGGCGTGGGGAAGGGAGCCCTAACAAAGACTGATCACCGCAATCTTACCAACCCTACTGTTATATGAGTAAGAAAAACAGTTTTAAAGGTATTTCGTGCCTTGCTGTGATATCGTAAAGCAAATTCTTGGCCGTACACCTGCAGATTCTAGTTCTGCTCCTTACAAGCTCTGAGAATCTGAGCAAGCCATTTAATCTTTAAGCTTTGGTTTCCTCATGTGTGAAATGAAGAGAAAGTGAGTTCCTATTCATCGGGCCTTTATGAGAATTAAATGAGTTGATAGATTCAAAAAGCTCAGTACAGTGTCTACCACCAAGAAAGAGCTCAATAAAAATGGCTATTATTATATAAATGAATAACACAGAGATAGGCATTTCTACTGAAATAAGAAATGGCAACCCACTCCAGTATTCTTGCCTGGAAAATTCCACAGACAGAGGAGCCTGGCCGGCTACAGTCCATGGGGTCGCAGAGTCGGATGAGACTGAGCACGCCCACGGTGCATTTCTACATACCCACTAACCTCTGCAGCACTGCATAACAGAGCTAGAAGGACGGTGAGAGCCAGCGCAGACTGTGCATTTCTACATACCCACTAACCTCTGCAGCACTGCTTAACAGAACTAGAAGGACGGTGAGAGCCTTCAGCGCATCCCACAAACAGCAAACCCGCAGACTGTGAAGTGATATTTTCTAGGTTTTTAGCACCGCACTTGGCAGCAGCCCCACCCTGAGTCCCTGGCTAGAGTCCTGACCACCTCCCCCCATCACTCTGTACCACTTGCTCTCCCCCCCGGGACACCCCCGACCCCCATCCCTGCAGTCACCAGATGGTATTTTGCACCTGCTGTGGTTCAGAGTGGCTCCCTCAAAATACACCGTATTGATTACTTTGAATTGCAGTTACTTAAGAAACAGCCAGTGCAGGAGGGACACTTTGATCATCTGCGGTCCAGTTGAAAGCAGGAAATAAATCTCTCATGTGAAAAGTACATCTGAATTTAGAAGAACACCCTTATCGCCAGAGACAGGGAATTCAGGCAGAGAATTCGTGAATAAACCCTGTCACTTCTTTAATTGATGACACCAGGCCTAAATTCTAGATTCTTCACTGATTAAGCACCTAAAACCTAAGTCTCTATGTTGTGCCAATTCTTCCCAGATGTACTGTTACCTTGTCTAAAACATATAAAAGCTGCCTGCTTTGGGCCACTTCTTAGGTCTCATTTCTACCAGACCTCTATATGCTTGAATTAAAACTTGATTCTTTTTCTCCTCTTCATCTGTCTTGTGTCAATTTTATTACTAGTCCAGCCGCAAGAACTCAAGAGGAATTGAGGGCAAATTTCCCCCTTCCTGATACTCCCAAAGGACTGTTTCCCAAGGCCAGGCTCCCAGAGCGGGTGATGCTACCTTTGCTGGTATCTGATATGATTTCAAAACATCCCAGATGAATGGATAAAGAAGATGTGGCAAATATATAAATACAATAGAATATTACTCAACCATTAAAAAGAATAAAGTAATTCCATTTGCAGCACCATGGATGAACCTGGAGATTATTATACTAAGCGAAGTAAGAGACAGAGAAAAACAAATCTCACATGATATTGCTTATATGGGGAGTCTTTTTAAAAAAATTATATGAATGAACTCATTTGTAAAACAAAAACAGACTCACAGACTTATAGAATGAATTTATGGTTACCAGAGAGTAAGGATGGAGAAGGAAATGGCAACCCACTCCAGTGTTCTTGACTGGAGAATCCCAGGGACGGGGGAGCCTGGTGGGCTGCCATCTATGGGGTCGCACAGAGTCGGACACGACTGAAGTGACTTAGCAGCAGCAGCAGCAGAGGGTAAGGAAGGAGAAGGATAAATAGGGGTTTGGGATGGACATGTACAACACTGCTATATTTAAAATGGATAACCAACATATATACCTACTGTACAGCACAGGGAACTCTGTTCGATATTACATAACAACCTAAATGGGAAAATAATTTGAAAAAGAATAGATACAAGTATACATATAACTGGACCGCTTTGCTGTATACATAAAACTAACACAATATTGTTAATCAACTATGCTCCAATATAAAATAAAAAAATTTTTAAAAGATAGATGTTCAACCATACCATTAAATAACATTAATTGCATGAAGAAAAAGTGCATTTTTAATGTTCTTTCTATCCCTTTTGATTGTCAGAGAAAAAGTCTCCTTTGGGGGCCAGCACACCTCTGTCACCTGCTTGCTAACTTGTTAAACTGCCTTTTTAACCAAAGTGAAACAAGCCTTAGATTCAGAGCTTTTAGCGAGGGTTAAACATCAATAACCTAATATTGTATTATCCTCACTGTTTTTGTTTTTCTATTACTTATAAAGTTTTATAGAAAGAATGCATCTGAGTTATCATTCTATTGGATAGAACAACTGAACAGTACTTATAAAACATAACTGTCCTTGAGTAATAATTATCAAAGGTTTTAATTGTACAATATTGACAAATATAGAACAAAATACAGTTATCAAAGGACAACTGCTCTACAATACTGTGCTGGTTTCTGCCATACGTCAACACGAATCAGCCACAGGAATATGTATGTCCCCTCCCCCGTGAACCCTCCTTCCACCTCCCACCCCATCCCACCCCTCTAGGTTGTCACAGAGCACTGGCTCGAACCCCCTGCGTCACACAACGAATTCTCACTTGTGTCTCTTTTACATATGGTAATGTACGCACTCCCAGGCTACTCTCTCCTTCACCCACAAGTATCCACAAGTCTGTTCCTCTGTGTGTGTCTCCACGGCTGCCCTTATGTTGAGGGTCATGCATGAAGAATGCAAGATTGGCAAATACCACTGAGACAGAAAACACTGCCTTCAAAGCAGAATGAAAGCAACATTTTGTTACCTGAGTACTTCAAGTCTATCATCTCTGTTTCAACTTCACCACACTACGAGATAGTTAGGCTTGCTTTTCTATTCCACAGATGAGAAAACAGACTCAGAGAGTACAAGTCACTTGCCAAGGTCACAGAGCTAACTTGAGAGTCAAGATTCAAAGTTTCCACCTGGACCAAGCTTCCTCCCCCACCCCTTAGTGCTTTTTCTGCTGCCAGATGAGTACCTCTTGGAAACCAATGCTGGTTTGATGAAAAATTAAATGTATATGGAAGTCTACTGACTACCTACTGCTAGGAGGGCCTGCCTGCCTGGTAACACAGACGCCCTGTCTCAGGCCCCTGGAATCCAGGCTTCCTCTATTCTGTAACAGAACACTCCTTCACAATTCCACTTTCCTGTTGCTGTGTTTTATTTTTGGTCACACCCCACAGCATGTAGGGCCTCAGTTCCCTGATCAGGGATGGAATCTGTGCCCCCTGCATTGGAAGGTGGAGTCTTAATCACTGGACCACTGGGAAGTCTCCATCCCATTTTACTTTATAATCAGACACACTCAACAAAGACTGTATACTCTAAGCAACAACTGAAAACGTCCGTGTATGTTCACTTAGGAACATATGTGCCCTAAGTAAACTCAGAGGCTGACAAAACTACGTAGCAAATTTGGGTAACAGAGGGGCTCAGATCTTTGGCGGGCATAATGATTAAATTGCCGTAGGACAAGTTAACAGGAGAAAAATAAATTTAACTTGATATGTACAGGTGCCTCATAAAAATATGAGACTCAAAGAGACGACTAATGCAGGCAGTGTTTATGCCTTGTAGGCAAAGAAACAACAAATACGTGAAGAACCGGCGTGACAAGGGGGTTTGGACTTTGGGAGGTAAATTAGTTAAGAAGTAAGAAGGTTTGCTTAGACAGCCTTCTTGGAGCTAAATTTCCTATTTCTTGTGAAAAGGATGCCCACTACCCTCCTGGTGCAGGGGAGTTACTTTTCATGCGAGAGATTTATTTCCTGCTTTCAGGGGAACAAAGGAAAATCAAGTGTTCTTCTTGTACTGGCAGTTTCTTAAGTAACATTGATTCAAAATAATCAATATGCCAAAGTGGCATTTTCTGCTTCCCTTTGGTATCATCAGGTTTTTTAATAATGGGAGCTCCATGGAGGCCAGTGAGCCCAGAGGGAGCTTGGAAGGCCTTGGGGAGGATGGCTGGAGATAGATGTGGAAATGAAGGTAAGGCAAGCTCAAGAAGGGCCTTGAGTGACGACAGAGGGTGCTGGACTCACTGACCCCTCAAAGCTGAGGTGTGACGCAGCGCAGGTGCATTTCATTTTACTTTAATTTCTGTTTTTTTAAATATTTCACATTTTTTAATTTTTTACTATTCCACCACAGAATGATGTGAAATATCTATATCTGCATATCCCCCCCATCAGCTCTCTTTAATTATTTTGTTGCTGATTTCAATTTCTTTTTTAAACATTTTATTTTATATTGGAGTATAACTAATTAACAACGCCATGATAGTTTCAGGTGTACAGCAGAGCAACTCAGCCATACATGTACACATGTATCCATTTCCCCCCCCCAATCTCCCCTCCCATCCAGGCTGCCACCTGACACTGAGGTACATTTTAAACTAGCCTTTTGAAAAATAAGTGTTTGCTTTGTTTTTCCTGAGAAGCAATATTTCCTTTGGAAAGGAAAGTAAGAGCTATTAAATTGACACCCTCTGTGCTGCTCACATCTACCTGGACACTCACAGAACACGGCACGAGCTTTTATCTAAGGGAGCACTGAATGGTGCGTCTCACTGCCGGTGGGCTTCCATTGCCCAGAGCAAGAAGAGAGATTAGAACCTGCTGGGCATTTCAAATATACCTTTTTTCCTTCCCCAAAATAGATTTGATTCAAAAATCATTCTACTGGTTGAAAACACAGCTTAAAGATAAGGAACAAATAGTTTAGAGTGTCAGACCAATAGCAGAATTGAATATCAGCTTGAAGACTTCTGTGTCCATCATCAAGAAAGCCAAACCCCCAGGGTGTCCTTCTTGTGTAGTTTACGGGTTTTGCCCACTGAGCCCATTAGCTTTTACAACTTGACACTGTGCCAGAGAAATAAGGTCTGGAGACAAGCCTCCAACCCACTGACACCGCCTCAGAACATCTCTCACCTGAGTTACCCCAAAGGAGTCGGCTCACCTCCCTATGGCCTGAGTACCATCTCTTAAGTGGTTTCTCAAGACCTTCAAACCACTGCCCTCAAATTTGGCCTTGAAGGACCAGTGCTAAGCAACACCCACTCCACCTCCCCAGCTATATTTTCTTTTCTCATAACTCCTTCCTAAGGGGATTAGTCTCACTGAACTCTCATCATCACTGTCACTCACCTTGCGGGGGTGGGGGTGGGGTACCTCCTGCTTGGTTGGTCTGTGCCCAGAGCTGGGGATGCTGTGTGTGTGTGTGTGTGTGTGTGTGTGTGCGCGCGCGCACGTGCACGCGTGCATGCTCAGTCACTTCAGTCGTGTCTGACTCTTTGCAACCCCATGGACTGTAGCCCACCAGACTCCTCTGTCCACGGAATTTTCCAGGCAAGAATACTGGAGTGGGTTGTCATTCCCTCCTCCAGGGGATCTTCCCAACCCAGGGATCAAACCTGCGTCTCTTGTCTTCTACAGTGGCAGTAGGATTCTCTACCCATGGTGACACCTGGGAAGCCCACTGGGGATGTTGAGAGGAATATAACAAGCTCCTGCCCTCATACCCCTTATAGTCTAGTTCACAGATATTTTACTGAACCCCAGAACAACAGATTTCTGTAAGGACAGGTTTCTTCACACATAAGATCATCTCCATCTTCTGGTGAGTTACAGTCTTTAGAAGTAGATCCCAAAAAGTAAAAATATAGAACTGGCATTTAACTTAAATGATTTGATACTCTAGTACAGGGCCATTGGTGGAAAAACTGGATCTCTTCCTAAAAGACTAAAAACTTTGTGGATACAGATTGGTGAGGAAAATGTGAGAAAAAGTGTGGCAGATGGAAAAATGAACAAAGGTGATAACGAGGAGGAGCCAAGACCGCCCAACGTGCCCCCAAAGGCAAATCAGAGGAAAAGGAGCCGGGCTGAAGGAGTTTTCCTTCATGTCTTGCTTTACCTCTTCTCTTGTCTTAGCCTCTGTCCATTTTTTTTCCTAAAAACTAGCCTGCTCTTCTACCATATGATCTCGCAATCCCACTTCTGGACATATAACTAGAGAAAAACGTGGTCCAAAGGGATACATGCACCCAAATGCTCATCGCAGCACTGCTTACAATAGCCAAGACATGGAAGCAACCTATATGTCTATTGACAGAGAAATGGATAAAGAAGATGTGGTACATATATAAATGGAACATTACTCAGGCACAAAAAAAATAATGAAATAGTGCCATTTGCAGCAACATGGATGACCTGGAGATTCTTGTACTAAACAAAGGAAGTCAGACAAAATAAAACAAATATCATATTATAGTGCTTTTATGGTAATCTAAAAAAAGATACAAATGAACTTATTTACAAAACAGAAACAGACTCATGGACTTAGAGAATAAAATTGTGGTTGCCAGGAGGGGAAGGGTGGGGGAAGGGATCGTTAGGGAGTTTGGGATCGATAGGTTCACACTGCTGCTGCTGCTGCTGCTGCTAAGTCGCTTCAGTCGTGTCCAACTCTGTGCGACTCCATAGACGGCAGCCCAACGGGCTCCCTCGTCCCTGGGACTCTCCAGGCAAGAACACTGGCGTGGGTTGCCATTTCCTTCTCCAATGCATGAAAGTGAAAAGTGAATGTGAAGTCGCTCAGTTGTGTCCGACTCTTAGCGACCCCACAGACTACAGCCTACCAGGCTCCTCCGTCCATGGGATTTTCCAGGCAAGAGTACTGGAGTGGGGTGCCATTGCCTTAAAATAGATAACCAAGAAGGACTTACTGTATAGCACAGGGAACTCTGCTCCTCATCATGTAACAACCTAAATGGGAAAAGATTTTGACAAAGAATAGATACATGTATGGGCTTCCCTGGTGGCTCAGAAGGTCAAGAATCCGTCTGCAGTGTGGGAAACATGGGTTTGATCCCTGGGTTGGGTGGATCCTTTGGAGGAGGGGATGGCAGCCCACTCCAGTATTCTTGCCTGGAGAATCCCATGGACAGAGGAGCCTGAGGGGGCTACAGTCCACCAGGTCACAAAAAGTCAGACACGACTGAACGGCTAAGGACAGCACAGCACAGCACAGACACATGATAACTGAGTCACTCTGCTGTATAACTGACACTACCACAACATTGTTTTGTTTTCTTAACGTTCTTGATTTTATTTTATTATTTTTTTAATATTTTATTTTTTTAATATTTTATGTTTTTACTTCACAATATTGTATTGGTTTTGCCATACATTGACATGAATCCGCCATGAGTGTACATGTGTTCCCCGTCCTGAACGCCCCCACCTCCCTCCCCATCCCATCCCTCTGGGTCATCCCAGTGCACTAGCCCCGAGCACCCTGTATCATGCATCGAACCTGGACTGGTGATTCGTTTCACATACAGCTATCCCCAACACAAAATGTTTTCAGTGTTTACAAAATTAAAAAAAAAAAACTTTCTAAAATGAAAAAAAATACAAAAAATAAAATAGATAACCAAGGGCCTACTGTATAGCACAGGGAAATGGGCTCCTTATTATATAACAACGTAAATGGGAAAAGAATTTGAAAAAAGAATAGATACAGGTATATGTATAACTAAATCACTTTGCTGTATGCCTAAAACTAACACATTGCTAATCAACTATGAAAGTGAAAAGTGCAAGTGAAGTCGCTTAATCATGTCTGACTCTTTGCGACCCATGGACTGTAACCTATCAGGCTCCTCCGACCATGGATACTCCAGTTTAAAATAAAAAGTCATTAAAAAAAAAAATCTGCTCTTCACCACATTCCAGCCTTATGCTGAGCTAAGTTGCTTCAGTTGTGTCCGACTCTTTGCGACGCCACGGACTGTAGCCCACCAGGCTGCTCTGTCCATGGGAGTCTCCAGACAATACTGGAGAGGGTTGCCATTTTCTACTCCAGGGGATCTTCCTGACCCAGGGATCGAACCCACATCTCTTCTGTTTCCAGCATTGGCAGGTTCTTTACCACTAGCGCCACCTGGGAAGCCCAATCATGGACACGGCCCCTCCTCCAGGGTTGCCTGCAAGTAGCTGATTCCGCAGCTCAGGCCAATGGACTTATCACACACCACGTGACCAGGGGCCCCTGATTTCTGCTGCCCGGTTATGGCTGCACCCTGGGTCCCATCATCCTGCTGCTCTCCCCACTGCTGGAAACCTCCCCCACACTTCTCACTTTGAAGAAACTCTTCCTGGCTTATCTTGCTTTTGTTAGTCCCCTATGTTTCCCAAAAATAATATACATTTTTTAATTTACCCCAGTACACTTTTTTTCTTTTTACACTTTTTAAAATCACTTTAATTGAAGGTTAATTACTTTATAATATTGTAGTGGTTTTTGCCATAGATTGACATGAATCAGCCATGGGTGTACATGTGTCCCCCATCCTGAACCCTCCTCCCTCTTCCCTCCCCATCCCATCCCTCAGGGTCATCCCAGTACACTGGCCCTGAGCACCCTGTCTCAAGCATCGAACCTGGACTGGTGATCTATTTCACATATGGTAATATACATGTTTCAATGCTATTCTCTCAAATCATCCCACCCTCGCCTTCTCCCACAGAGTCCAAAAGTCTGTTCTTTACATCTATGTCTTTTTGGCTGTCTCACATATGGGGTCATTATTACCATCTTTCTAAATTCCATATATATGCATTAATATTCTGTTTTTCTTTCTGACTTACTTAACTCTGTATAATAGGCTTCAGTTTCATCCATCTTATTAGAACTGATTCAAATGCATTCTTTTTAACAACTGAGTAATATTCCATTGTGCATAGGTACCACAGCTTTCTTATCCATTCGTCTGTCACTGGACATCTAGGTAGCTTCCATGGCCTAGCCCCTGGTCTTTGCCACAGCACACAGACTTTCTCTAGTTGCGGCGCACACAGCCTCCTCTTGTCGGGATCCACGGGCCCTGGAGCATGAGGGCTCAGTGGTTGCTTGGGCTCTCTAGTCACAGCCCATGAGCTCTCTAGTTGTGGCACACAGGCTTAGCTTCAGCACGTGGACTTAGCTGCTCCACAGCATGTGGGATCTTAGCTTCCCAACCAGGGATAGAACTCACATCCCCTGCATTGGAAAGCATATTCTCAACCACTGGACCACCAGGGAAGTCCCTACCCCAGGACCTTCTAATTCTTGCCTCCGGCTCCTAATTATCCTGGGATGACTCAGTCTTCGGTGTGACTGGCCCCGTGGTCCTCCTCTGCACCCCACTCCAGGGTATGACATCTCTGTAATTAGTCTCCTCCTTCTCTCCGTCCTCGCCTCTGATTCAGCTTTGGCAATGTATACACTTTGTAATTAGAAAGGGCTCAGATGTTGCCAGGAATGCAAACAGATTTAGTGCTAGAGTCTAGAGTTTTATGCAGTTCTGGGCTCCACTCCAGACCCTAGAGTAACAGCGAAAGAAAAGGGGAGAGGAAGGGACCCTGTAATGAGCTTGTAATACATGTCAGGAGCTTTCTCACACACAAGTTCATTTCATCCTCTTGAGGACCTAAGGGGTGGATCTGGGTAACAAGAGTTTAGAGAGGCCAAGAGGATTGCCCAAGGTCACAAACCCAGAGAGAGACAGTCAGATTCACACCCAGGGCTATACTTGGCAGCCGCGGCTGTGGTCTTTGGGCTTCTCCACATTTTTACAGAATGTCACAGATTATCTCAGTCTGACACCCGACAAGCCTGGCTACTTGGGTGATAGAATTCCTTGACATGGCTCTTTCCGCTGTTTGACTCTCCTGCTGAAATGACTCCAACCTATTTGACCTATTTGGTAAGGAGAGATTTCAAATGATGTCAACACCTTAAAGAACTCTGTTTAAGCCACCCCACGCAGCATCCCTGCCCTCACTCACCCTTGGAGCTGACTGCCTGGATTGTCAGCACCTTGAAGGCAGGGTCCACCTTGTATTTGTCTCCCAGTGCCAGGCTGCAGAACACTGCACGCAAGGCAGTGTAGCCCACTAGGCTCCTCTGACCATGGGATTCTCCAGGCAAGGAAACTGGCGTGGTTTGCCATTTCCTTCACCAGGGAATCTTCCCGACCGAGGGATCAAACCCGGGTCTCCTGCACTGCAGGCAGATTCTTTACTGTCTGAGCCACCAGGGAAACCCCACTTAATAAATACTGTGTTGCAAAAGAAAAACAAAGAGAAGACTGGGTTTCCACTGATGCCCCTGAGCATCGGTCAAAACCCAAATAAATGATTCATCACAACATCCTTTCATCTGCCTGTGGACACCAAAATGAACTAGGAGGGCTATGTCCTGAACTCCTGAGTGAGACAGAAGGGAGGAGGAAGGGAAGAGGGAGCCATACTGGCTGGCAGGTAGTGCTTTTTCTTAAAAGATGCGTCTTCCTTGTCCTCCTGTTCCTAAACTGCCTTATTATTTAGAGGGTTGTCATACACCCTCTATGGGGAAAGATGAATTTTAAGAAGACCTGGCAGGGATATTTTCATGGGCTCCTCAACAGCTACTAGAATCATCCCAGAAACAGATGGCACATCATGGCAACATGCCGTGTGAAGGACAACTCCTGCTCCAGCATCATCCAGGATCCACCCCCAGAGCTGCCGGCTGCTACCACTGGGAGCTGTGAAGCTAAAGATGCCACGTCTTTCTGTGTTCCCTGAATGTGCTACTGTCTTTAGCACATTGATCTTTGGAAACTTTCACCTCTGAAATCAACTAACCCAGTGTTGTTTTCTTTTCAGAAGGGAAAAAAAAATACTTTCCTCTTCATCATAAACCACACAGTCATGATTCACCCTAGAGATCTAAGGGGGAGAAAGGTAATCTGCAAGCTGGTATGCACGTATGTACAGGCTTCCCAGGTGGTGCCACGGTAAAGAACCCACCTGCCAGTTCAGGAGGAACAGGAGACGTGGGTTCGATGCCTGGGAGGAGGAAATGGCAACCTACTCCGGTATCCCATGGACAGAGGAGCCAGGAAGGCAACAGTCCACAAGGTCACAGAGAGTTGGACACAACTGATTGACTGAGCATGCTTGCATGCGTGCATGTCCATATTTATAGAAGTGTAGATAAGAATATTTTTTCAAAATGGGAGAGGTCTCTGCTGGGGAATTTGAAACCAGCTGCATAGACACCAGTCAGTTTCAACTACTTCAGAAATGTTGCCATTGCTTCATCAGGGCTCAGGGACCCTGGCTTGACTGGGAAGAACCCAGACAAGCTTGACCATCAGGAAGAGCCCTGAGTCAGACCGAATATGGGTCAAATGAGATGATTGGCAAGAGACAACCTGGAAAAATTTCATCACCATAAAACCCGAGACTGCCAGCCACATGGCAGAGCAGTTCTCCTGGGTTCCCTCACTCTGATGCTCTCCAGCCAGGAGCCTCTTCCCAATAATGTCTCTTGCTTTGTCAGCACATGTGTCTCCTCAAACAATTCATTTCTGAGTGTTAAACAAGAATCCTCTCTCCAGCCCTGGAAAGGGTCCCCCTTGGTGCAAAATATGGCTATATGCATGGAGAACCTTTGGGAAATATTAACCAAATATTAACAGTAGTGACCTCTGGGAAAGGGGATCATGGGCACTGTATCCAGACAATAAGGCTTTCTGGAAGAAGAGGAGATAAGGGGGCAGCAGCAACAGGGAACCTGTGAGCTTCTTTCTGAAGCATGTGAATTACTCCAGAACACAAAAATTCGGGTCCATACTTCAGCCTTAGGTCAACTTGGTTGGCAGATGTTTGGCAAGTTTATTTAACTCCTCTCAACCTCAGTGTTTCCCACCTTACAGGGTGATGGTGAGGAGAAGAAGAACTTAGGGCTTCCCAGGTGGCACTAGTGGTAAAAAAACAAAACAAAACAAAACTGTAGGAGACATAAGAGACATGGGTTCAATCCCTGGGTCAAGAAGATCCCCTGGAGGAAGGCATGGCAAACCACTCCAGTATTCTTGCCTAGAAAACTCCATGGACAGAGGAGACTGTCTGATGGGCTACAGTCCATGGGGTCGTCAAGAGTCAGACACAACTGAAGCAACTTAGCACAGCACAGAAGAAAGGTGAGTGGATAGATAAACACAGCTGATGTGTGTAAATCTCCATAAATATTACATGATCTACTATCGTAACTCTCAACACATCACAAATGTGAGTTAGCTTTTCTTTTAAACCAACATCCCTACTCAAAACTAAAAAATGTTAGAAATTTAAAAGACACAAAGGCAAAACCTTCTGTCCAGTAGAACTTTCTGGGCTGCCTGTTACAGTAGCCACCGGCCACCTCTGACTATTGAGAACAGGAGATGTGGTTAGGGTGACTGTGCTTGCATGCAGTCACTCAGACTTGTCTGACTCTTTGTGGTCCTATGGACTGTAGCCCACCAGGCTCCTCTGTCCATGGGATTTGCTAGGCAAGAATACTGGAGTGGGTTGCCGTGCCCTTCTCCAGGGGACCTTCCCAACCCTGGGGTTGAACCACATTTCCTGCATAGGCAGGCAGACTCTTTACCACTGGGCCACCAGGGAAGCCCCTCTGCCTTTGTACACCTTTTCTTTCTTGCAGCTCAGCAGAGCTGCATTCTATTGCTAGATGAGATGCTGCTGTGTGGCTTTTAGAGCTGATGGTTGGAATCTAAATATTTAATATTTACTGCAGTTGCACAGACTCCAATGCAAGTCAAGAACAATGCAGTGTGACATTCTCCTGCTGTACTAAAGAACCTTCAGAAGGTGTCCTTAACACTCAGTGCGGGGACTTCCCTGGTGGTCCAATGGTTAAGAATCCACCTGCCAATACAGGGGACACAGGTTCCATCCCTGATCCGGGAAGATCACACACACCGCAGGGCAGTAAGCCCACAAGCCACAACTGCTGAAGCTTACGTGCAGCAATGACTGAAGCCCACACATCCTTGAGCCTGTGCTCCACAACAAGAGCAGCCACGGCAGCGCAAAGCCCACGCATCTGCAACAAAGAGCAGCCCCATTCACCGCAACCAGGGACAGGCCGCACGTAGCGATGAAGACCTAGCCAAAGAAATGAACAGACGCTAGGAGTGGCTATGATGCCAGGCAAAAAACCAAAAGGCAATCAGCAGACTGTAATCTATACGAAATGCTGTGTATCCCAAATTGAGAGGTGGTTGCAGGGCAACTTAACCATCATGGCTGTTATTTTCATAGGCATTGCATTGCTACCGATCTGAGGGATGTGCCTGGCTCAGGATCTGCTGAGTGATATTGAAGCTGTCAGAACTCACTGGTACAGCATCTGCAATATCTGCTTCAAGACACTGGACAGGCGCAGACTTCCTGACCATCCGTGTGCCCAACTGACATCCATGCTGCACAGAACGTAATCAAGAAGCATCTTGCAATCCCACCTGATGGAGCTGCCAAGAATGTAGCTTTGTAGGGATAAGACTAGGAAGTGCTGCTCACTGATAGAACCATTTAAAAAATAACCAGTTTAAAAAAAAATTGAATTGCTTTTTATAAAGCCAGTTAGGTCTTCAAATTTATTCAAGTTGAATTTTTGTTATTTAACAGTGCCCTGTATAGAAACAAAGCAGATTAAGGGCAACAGGATCCTGGAGCAGTGAGAATGGGCTGTTTCAGGCAGAGAAATAAAGGAAGACCTCATGATAAATTGACATGTGAGTAAAGAATTGAAGGAAGTAAAGTCACGAGCCGTGTAGATACAGTCAGCACTCTCCTATCTGCAGGGTCCACACCCACGGATGCAGAATCCACAGATATGGGACGGTTGGCTGTACTACACCATTTTATAGAACAAGGGACTTGAGCATCCTCAGAATTTGGTATCCAGGGAGGATCCTGGAACCAATCCCCTGAAGATACTGAGGAACAACTGTAGTTGCAGAAAGTAGTTCAAGTAAAGAGGGCAAGTGCAAAGTCAGGAGCCATGAGAGATACAGAGCAGAGGTGTGATGCGATTTGACAAATTTTAACAGGATCACTCTGGTCAGTGCTGTGTTGAAAATAGACTGGGGGTGTAGACAGGCGGTGGGCAGACACCCCACTATGTGGGGTGCAGGAAGGGAGGGAAGGGAGCAGGGAAGCCACAGGGAAAGGCTGGTCTTGCCATAACCCAAACCAGCAAGAGCAGTAGTTTAGGCTGAGATGGTTATGACGAAGTGGTAGGAACTGTCAGACCTGGCTCTGTGTTGGAGGTACAGCCATATGGATTTGTAGATGGATTAGATGCTGGGGGTGACCACAAGAGAGGAGTCAGATGACTCCGAGACTTGGCACCCAAGCAGTGGGAAGGATAGAGTAGCCATGAACTGAGATGAAAAAATCTCCGGGAGGAGCAGCTTTGACTGAAGATGGAACAGGACCAGGAGATTACAGGGAGGCAATATGGCATGCTGGTGATGGGGTTCAGGGGCAGACTGTCCTGAAAGATGCCACTTTGGCATACTGATTATTTTGAATTGATGTACTTAAGAAACAACTGCTGTGAAAAGGACACTCTGACCCTCTTTAGTTCCCCTGAAAGCAGGAAATAGACCTCCCACATGAAAGGCACCCTGCTTATACCAGAAGGAAGAGAGACATGCCTATCACCAGAGATGGGGAGTTCAAGGCTGAGAAGGCTGTGCCAACAAACCTTGTTACTTCTTCACTAATTTACTACCCAATCCCAAACCCCTTTGTCTTGTCAATTCTTCACAAATTTAGTGTCTCTGTCTAAAAGGCATGAAAGCTGCCTGTTTGGGTCATTTCTTTGAGTCCTTGTTTATTTTTTAATGGTTTCCATGTACATACAAAATTAAATTTGTTTTTCTCCTGTTAATTTGTCTTGCATGCGTGTGTGCTAAATCGCTTCAGTCATGTCTGATGTTATGCAACCCCATGGACTGCAGCCCGCCCGGCTCCTCTGTCCATGGGATTCTCCAGGCAAGAATACTGGAGTAGGTTGCCATGCCCTCCTCCAGGGGATCTTCCCGACTCAGGGATCGAACCTGCAACTCTTATGTCTCCTTCATTGGCTGGTGGGTTCTTTACCACTAGCGCCACCTGGGAAGTGCCATAAAAAACATACTATTTTAACCATATTTAACTGTACACTTGCTTCCTCATCAGCAAGCGGGCTTAAAATTAATAGCCTTTAGCCCAGAGTAACATGCCAAGCCCTCATCCCCATGGTGAATGTCCAGAAACTTCTACTGGGCCTCTGCTTCATTACCTGGCTTATCTACAGCCCCACCTGGGCACTGAAACGCAGGTCCCTCAATGGTTCTTCTCACCTCTTACTGCTTGTGGTACTGATTCAACACTAACAGGCTTGAAAACAAACAAGGACCATCACAGCCTGCAAAGTATTTACTCTGCTCCCAGAACCTGAGCGCCTAACACCTGTTAAGAAGCACTACTTGCTCCCACTCCACGCAGGGAGGTCTCCAGGAGACAGAAGAATATGCTTTGCTATCAATCGCCCACATCCTCATCATCACCACCAATATTCTGGTCCCCTGAGCATTCTGGCCTAGAGCATTGTTATCAACCTTTTTTTACCTATGCTCCCCCTCCTTCATAGGCTTCCCCAGTGGCTTAATGGATAAAGAATCTGCCTGCCAATGCAGGAGACACAGGAGATGTGGGTTCGATTCCTAGGTCAGGAAGATCCCCTGGAGGAGGACATTGCAACCCACTCCAGTATTCTTGCCTAGCAAATCCCACGGACAGAGGAGCCTGGCAGGCTACAGTCCAAGGGGGTCACAAAGGGTCGGACATGACAGAGTGTGTTAGGAACACTTTCACTTTCACTTCCCCCACCTTCAACAAATTCCACAGCCATTCATTTCCTAGCCCTCATTCTTCCCCTGTGGGTGTGATGGCTCCATTAAGAGTCACATTATTTTCTGAAAAATTTTCCCCTGAGATATGTTGAGTTTAGCTCTGTAATATACATGGGGGGAGAAAAAGAAAAAAGTATTATATTCAATATAGAAAAAAAATTTTTAAGTTTCTTGGTTTTATTTTTTAAATTTTACTTATTCATTTATTTTGGGCTGTGCTGGGTCTTCGCTGCTGCCTACAGGCTTTCTCTAGCCGCGGGGAGCAGGCGCGCCTCTCTAGCTGCGGTGAACAGGCTTCCCATTGCTGTGGCTTCCCTTGTTGCGGAGCACGGGCTCTAGGCCCACCGGCTTCAGTAGTCATGGCTCATGTGCTTATTTGCTCCATGGCATGTGGACCTTCCCTGACTAGGGATCAAACCCATGTCCCCTGCTTTGGCAGTGGACTCTCAACCACTGAACCACCAGGGAGGTCGAGAAAATATATCTGCTGATACCAAATATTCTGTTTCAAACTGTAAATACACATGCAAAACCACAGGAGGTTCAGCCAGTCCTAAAGGGCCATTTCACGTCTTTAGAATCACTATGGCTTATGTCCCCTCCACCAGATCAGGCCCCAGCACGCAGCAGGACTAACCTGGGTCAAACCAAAGTTGGCCACGTAGCTTTAATATTTATAATTAAGGGACTTCCCTGGTGGTCCCTTGGTTAAGATTCCGAGTTGCAGTGCAGAGGACCCAGCTTCGATCCATGCTCGGGGAACTAAGATCCCACAGGCCAAGAAGCAACTAAGCCCACAAGCCACAACTCCTGAGTCCACAGCCCAGGAGCCGAAACTTCATAGTCCACGCACTGCGATGGAAGATCTCACATGATAAAGACCCCGCGTGTGGCAACTAAGACCCAATGCGGCCAAAGAAATGAATATTTTTTAAAATAAAAATTATAACTAAGATCTCCAGCCACCCTCCTTGGGCAATATCACCTCAACCAGGTTACTGCTTCCCCACCAGCGTCCCCACTCACCCCTTATGGGGTACTCAGCTCCTGAGGTCTAGGTCCACTCACCGACAGCACAAGCCCTTCTAATCATTAAGGTCATATGCTCTGCATTTCACTTAAGAAAATTGTTTTTTAGGTTTCTGATACAAACACCATACTCCATTTTGACAAATATGTTTGCTTCCCCTAACAGATCTCCAAACACACCCCCTACGCACACACATGCCTCCTGGATGAAGACCAAAACCTGTCAATCGGGAAGACAAAGCAATTAGGAACATTTTAATGCCAAAAGTAATGTTTTCTTTGAGTAGACCTGGGTGCCTTGATTAAAGCATCGCCTTTTAGGATTTTATTGTGTTAATGAAATTTCTCTTCAAATACAGAAATGCAAAGAGAAAATAATATACCATAATGAAAAAACATGAATTCATGGCCCAGACACATCTAATCTTAACTTTGACCTTGTGGACTTCTTGCTTTCAAAACAAAGAAAGTTGTTTGGATAAATTGAAGCTCCCCCATGTAGACCTTTCCCATACTGTAACATCTCTCTCTCTTCCTCCCAGAGATTCACAGGTTTTTATTATTGTTCAGTCACTAAGTCATGGCTCTGCAAAAGTCAGACTCTTGCAACCTCATGGGCTGCAGCACGCCAGGCTTCCCTGTCCTTCACTATCTCCCTGAGTTTGCTCAAACTCACATCCATTGAGTTGGTGATTCCATCCAACCACCCCATTCTCTGTGCCCCCTTCTCCTCCTACCCTCAATCTTTACCAGCATCAGGGTCTTTTCCAAAGAGTCAACTCTTCACATTAGGAGGCCAAAGTATTTAGACATAAATGACAATGTATCTGTTCATATAACAATGTAACAATGTATCTTCCTACATAACAATGTATCTGTTCAATATGTTTTGCATGATTTTTAAACTTTATATAAGTGGTGTCCTATGGTAAATATCCTGGTTTTTTAGCCCAACATTATATTTTAGAGAGTTAGCCATAACATATATGTAATTCTAATTAATTTAACTGAGGTATAGTATTCCTTCATACCTTTCTCTGTAATGATCCATCTCTTTAAGGTGATTTAGGTTTTTTGTTATTAAAAACAATGATCATGGCACACACTACTGTATTTAAAATGGATAAGCAATAAGGACCTACTGTACAGCACATGGAACTCTGCTCAGTGTTATGGGCAGCCTGGATGGGAGGGGAGTCTGGGGGAGAATGGATGCATGTGCCTGCATGGCTGAGTCCCTTCACAGTCCACTTGAAACTATCACAACATTGTTAATTGGCTATGTTGCTGTTTAGTTGCTAAGTCGCGTCTGACTCTTTGAGACCCCATGTACTGTAGCCCTTCAGGCTTCTCTGTCCATGGGATTTTCCAGACAAGAATACTGGAGTGGGTTGCTGTTTCCTTCTCCAGTCCGCTATACCCCAGTACAAAATAAAAGTTTATTAAAAAAAAAAAAAAAAAAAAATGATCATGGAACTTCCCTGGTGGTCCAGTGGTTAAGACTGTGCCTTCCAGTGTTGGGAGTTACATGTTTGATCCCTAGTAGTCAGGGAGCTCAGATCAGACCAGATCAGATCAGTTCAGTCACTCAGTCGTGTCCGACTCTTTGTGAACCCATGAATCGCAGCATGCCAGGCCTCCCTGTCCGTCACCAACTCCTGGAGTTCACTCAGACTCATGTCCATCGAGTCAGTGATGCCATCCAGCCATCTCATCCTCTGTCATCCCCTTCTCCTCAATCCCTCCCAGCATCAGAGTCTTTTCCAATGAGTCAACTCTTCGCATGAGGTGGCCAAAGTACTGGAGCTTCAGCTTTAGCATCATTCCTTCCAAAGAAATCCCAGGGCTGATCTCCTTCAGAATGGACTGGTTGGTTCTCCTTGCAGTCCAAGGGACTCTCAAGAATCTTCTCCAACACCACAGTTCAAAAGCATCAATTCTTCGGCGCTCAGCCTTCTTCACAGTCCAACTCTCTCATCCATACATGACCACAGGAAAAACCATAGCCTTGACTAGACGAACCTTTGTTGGCAAAGTAATGTCTCTACTTTTGAAGCTAGGACCCCACATATTGCTATTGCTATTGCTAAGTCACTTCAGTCGTGTCCGACTCTGTGTGACCCCATAGATGGCAGCCCACCAGGCTCCCCTGTCCCTGGGAATCTCCAGGCAAGAGGACTGGAGTGAGTTGCCATTCCCTTCTCCAATGCATGAAAGTGAAAAGTGAAAGTGAAGTCGCTCAGTCATGTCCGACTCTTAGTGACCCCATGGACTGCAGCCTACCAGGCTCCTCCGTCCATGGGATTTTCCAGGCAAGAGTACTGGAGTGGGGTACCATCACCTTCTCCAGGAGCCCACATACTATGTGGTCAAAAAACCAAAACATAAAATTAAGTAATATTGTAATGAATTCAACAAAAACTTCAAAAATCGTCCACGTCAAAAAGAATCTTAAAAAAAAAAAATGATCACAGCATTCCTTTGCATTAACTGATACTGACTCTCTGGGAAGAAGTGTGATACTTTGATATGGCCATTCTTGCTCTGTCATGGATCAGAGGCAGGGCATATGGCCTTTCCAGTTTGCTTTCATCTAAGACCAGCATCTGTGGGCTGAAGGTTGCATGGCTGACAGGCTGAGAAGAAGAGGGGCAAAGTCCCACAGCCCCGGGGTTGGGTGTCAACTTCCCCCCAGCAGGTGACATGCTGTGTAAACATCGGTCATCATTGTTATTTCCATCTACCCGGACGTGTGCCTAGCTAGACACTCCCAGCTGTCACCCCACAGTGCCAGTCCTGAATGGCACAACGCTCATCTTAGTGCAATTTCATTCCAGCAGCAAGTTGCATGGGCCCATCTTGCTCAACAGGCAGAAAACTTCCTTGGATATATAAGCAGAGGACAATTCACACCATTGCTGAATGTTCTTCCTCCCTATCTCTGATGTTTATCCAGGGCATGTGCATCAAATGCATATTTCCCTACAGAGTCCTCTCCACCCTCTGACTGCAGGATCAAATCCAAATTCTCCAACATAGCATCAAAGGCCTTGCAGTCAACGTCAGCCCCTCATCTCATCTTTAGCCACATCCCACATCCTGCCCCTCAGTCTGTGCCTCCCCCCAGCCAACAGGGCCCTACACACCCATGCTATGCTATGCTAAGTCACTTCAGTCGTGTCCGACTCTGTGCGATCCCATAGACGGCAGCCCACCAGGCTCCCCAGTCGCTGGGATTCTCCAGGCAAGAACACTGGAGTGGACTGCCATTTCCTTCTCCAATGCATGAAAGTGAAAAGTGAAAGTGAAGTCGCTCAGTCGTGTCCGACTCTTAGCGACCCCATGGATTGCAGCCCAACAGGCTCCTCCATCCATGGGATTTTCCAAGCAAAAGTACTGGAATGGGGTGCCATTGCCTTCTCCACCTACACACCCAAGGGGTGTCCAATTAGCCTAGCAACCCCAATCCAAGCATCACTTCCTCTCCAAGGCTTTGGGGAAGCCCATCCAGACATAGCAGATCACTCCCACATCTGTGTTCCCATCATCTTTGGAACCTATGGAACTCTGTAATGCAATAGCACTTAACAACATCTTTTTTTTTTTTTGTCATGCCAGTATCTTGTTAAAATTCATGAAATGTACTTTTCATTTTCCTACTCTATTTTTATAACCATTTTTTAATTGAAGTTAATTTACAATGTTGTGTTAGTTTCAGGTGTATACAAAGTGATTTATAGATAGGTTTTACATATATATGTAAGATTATATATATAGAGAGAGAGTTTATATATATATATATATATATATATATATATATATATTCACACACACATGGGCTTCCCTGGTGGCTCAGATGGTAAAGAAGCTATCTGCCATGCATGTATTCTTTTTCAGATTCTTTCCATTTTAAGTTATTACAGGTATTGAATATAGTTCCCTGTGCTATACGGTAAGTCTTTGTTGGTTATCTATTTTATATATATATATATATATATATATATACATATGTACATATATATATATATATATATAGTGTGTATTAATTCATCCCAAACTCCTAATTTATCTACTCCCCCTCTCCCCAACGGCTGCTATCCCCTTTGATAACCACAAGCTTGTTTTCTATGTCTGTGAGTCTATTTCTGTTTTGTAAATAACTTCATTTGCTTTATTTTACTAGATTCCACACAGAAGCGATATCATGTGACACTTGTCGTCCCCTGTCTCACCTCACTTAATATGACTATCTCTAGGTCCATCCGTGTTACAGCATGTTATTTTAAGATGCTTTGTACACAGCGTTCATCTCCTCTAGACCGTGAGCACCGCATCACAGGGGTCCTAATTTATGTTATGCTTCATTTTATACTCATGCCTGGCCCTGAACATAGAGTGAGTAAATGTTTCACAAACACATCAAATGTGATTTTTTTCCATGATTCATTTCTAGCAGGAAGAGAAGAATTTTAGTATCTTGGCCTGTGTGTGAACTATTGATTTATTTTTGAAAAAAAAAAAAAGACTCTCAGCAGGAGATCTTTAATAAATTATTATGAACATAAAGTCTAAAGCACTTAAACAGTTTCCCTTGTATGGATATTTTCCTTGCCTGCAGACTTTTTTTAAAGAGGTAGACACATTTTGTTCTAGATGTAACAGAATAGAACAGAACCCTAATATACTTTGGCCGCCTCATGCAAAGAGCCGATTCATTGGGAAAGACCCTGATGATGGGAAAGATTGAAGGCCAAAGGAGAAGAGGGTAGCAGAGAGTGAGATGTTTAGATAGCATTACCAGTTCAATGGACATGAATTTGAGCAAACTTTGGAAGATATTGGAGGACAGAGGAGTCTGGCAGGCTAATGTACACAGGGTCGCAAAGAGTCAGACATGATTTAACAACTCAACAACAACAACAGAGATGAAGCCCTCCCCCGGGTCCACTGATCCCCAGGCCCTTCAATCCCGATGCCGACAGAAGGTGTACGTATATAAGAGCGCCAGCATCCGTAAAACAACTACAGCAACAACAGCAAGCAAATTTCAAGGACTTGCATGTCAGGCCCTGAGTGGTGCTTTACCTGCACTTCAGCATTTAACCAGCCCAATGCCTTACAGCTCGTGATGGCTCACTACAGGGTGCTCACATTAAACCGGCTGTGTGCATGACGGTGTTTCCACAGCAGGTGAGTATTTGAATCAGTGGACTCAGTAGAACTGTCCTCCTCAGAATGGGTGGGCACCATCCAGTCCAGCCCACTGAGAGCCTGGCTGGAACGGAAGATGGAGGAACAGGGAAGACATTCATTTCCTGCCTGCCTACTTGAGCTGGGACGTCAGACTTCTGCCCTTGGACTAGGATTTACACCATCGGCTCTCCCGGTTCACAGGACTTCAAACTCGGGCTGGAATTACACCACCCACTTTCCTGGGTCTCCAGCCTGAAGACAGTGGCAGATCACAGGACTTCTCAGCCTCTGCAGTTATGTGAGCCAGTTCCTCATAGTAAATCTTCTCTCTCCATTGATAGATAGATAGGTAAGATGGGCAGATAGATGATAAATAGGAGAGATAGATAGATAGATAGATGTCTATGTGTTAGTCACTCAGTCGTGTCCGACGCTTTGTGATCCCCTGGACTGGAACCCGCCAGGCTCCTCTACCCAACAGGATTCTCCAGGCAAGAATATCGGAGCAGGTTGTCATGCCCTCCTCCAGGGAATCTTCCTGACCCAGGGATCGAACTCACGTCTCTTATGTCTCCTGCATTGGCAGGTGGGTTCTTTACCACTAGCGCCACCTGGGAAGCCCAGATAGATAGATAGACAGATAGCTATAGATAAATATGGCTTCCCTGATAGCTGAGCTGGTAAAGAATCCTCCTGCAATGCAGGAGACCCTGGTTTGATTCCTGGGTCGGGAAGATCCCCTGGAGAAGGGATACATTACCCACTCCAGTAATTTTGGACTTCCCTGGTGGCTCAGCTGGTAAACATTCTGCGTGCAATGTGGGATACCTGGGTTTGATCCCTGGCTTGGGAAGATCACCCAGAGGAGAGCATGGCAACCCACTCCAGTATTCTTGCTGGAGAATCCCCATGGACAGAGGAGCCTGGTGGGCTACAGTCCATGGGGGTGCAAAGAGTTGGACACGGACTAAGCCACAGCACATAGATAAATACAGATGAGGTAGAGACAATATAGCATCCACCTGTTTGCATACATATAAAGAGAGCATATATAGATGTATATAATATTGAGAATACTGGAAAATATATATTATATATATATAATACTGGCAAATATATATAATATATATATATATATATATATATATATATATACACAGGGCATGGCAACCCACTCTAGTATTCTTGCTTGGAAAACCCGTGGACAGAGGAACCTGGTGGACTGCAGTCCATAGGGTCACAAAGAGTCAGATACAACTGAGTGACTGAGCACACATATGTGCTCGAGTGCACACACACACACACACACACTGGACCACCCTCCACTCCAGAGGGCCCTACATATCCAAGGAATATATATATTCTACCCAAAGGCGTTGTTCCTACTTATCTAAACAGGAAATGAAGCTCATGAGACCCAGAGATGCAGGTTGCCAGCCCAAGGTCGTGCCTTTGCGAGGCAGAGTTAAGGCAGAGCGACACGTGCCCTGCTCTGTCCCTCGCCCAACACGTCATGAACCAGGGCCTCCTGCCTCCCCATCCTACCATTCCCGCTTCACCAGGAAATGTCTTCTCTCCCCACCTCCCCTAGTACAAGACCCTAATTGAAACTGCCCTTGACTGACCCCAGCTGACTTTGCCTCAGTTCGATTCTCTCCTGTGCTGGCCATCCACTCCAGCATCTCAGTGCCTCAGCCAGGGTCCTGTAAGAAAGCAAGCCCCCTGATGATCAACTGCAAACACAAACGTAGGTTTACAACCCCACATTTACACTGTAGAAGTAGGGGGAAATTTTGCGGGTCCTTATTGGAGAAGGAATGGCACCCCAGTCCAGTACTCTTGCCTGGCAAATCCCATGGACGGAGGAGCCTGGTAGGCTGCAGTCCATGGGGTCCCTAGGAGTCGGACACGACTTCACTTTCACTTTCACTTTTCACTTTCATGCATTGGAGAGGGAAATGGCAACCCACTCCAGTGTTCTTGCCTGGAGAATCCCAGGGACGGGGGAGCCTGGTGGGCTGCCATCTCTGGGGTCGCACAGAGTCAGACATGACTGAAGCGACTTAGCAGCAGCAGCAGCAGCATGGCTATTATTCAGGTTTGATAAACCTAAACATGCTGGAATATGGAGGAAAACAAAGAAAAATTTTTTTAGCTTGCTCTCTCTGAGATAGCAATAAGCACATTCAGAGCAGTTAAATCCTCTCCAGTGATCTATTTTGTGATGATTTGACAAGCACCCCACTTGATAATTAATCCTCAGGTTAACATAAAGGGGCAGATATGAAAGTTGAGTGCTTCCTAGAATGAGGAGCTTTGAGAAGATGAGAGTTGCTTTCATTTTGTGTTGGCAAAATGTCCCTGTGCTTTTCTCACATATTTGGAGGTCTTCAAAGGTCTTAAAATTTGTAGAATGCGTAGGGTGGGTCCACTCTGAGATCTGCCTCTTGCTTTGACCTGGTAAGTGAAGCCACCGTCTGCTCTGCCTCAAGAAAGAGAAGGAAGTACAGACAGTCTGGGTTTTCCTATGGGGGTTCCCTGGCTCTACTAGTATTAATTTTTAAGTCTCCAGCTTGGAAAAATGTCAGGGCAAAGCAAAGTGAATCCTGCTTCTTTGGAAATGAGAGGTTAACTATATGCATCAAGATCAACGGGTACATTTCTCAAATAATGTTTGATGAGGTGCTGCTCCGTGGTGGGGTGCCAGGCGGGCACAGCAAATAACCCCTCTGCAAGTTCACCTCCTGTATCCCTTACAGGGGCTCCTTCCCATCCTGCTGCATTCTCAGGCTCACCTTTCCTGACTCCCCCATCACTTACAAGAGCTGGACAGGGCACGATACCGAGCAAACGCAAATGCCTAAGAGACAGATGTCTCACTGAGTAAAAGTGAGCACTATGTTTTACCAGATAGAGAACAAATCAGTGACCTGATTTGCTTTTGCACTTTAGAGAAGAAAAGCAGGGGAGGGAGGGGAATAGCGTACTGTGTAAATGCAGCCACAGCCTGAAAATGACAGGTTGGAACATTCCAGGCCAGCTCACTGCATCAGGAACAGCCTCCACCCTACCCGGCCTCTGGAGCCTGCCAGAAGGTGCCTGCAAGACCGTGCAGCTTTGTTTGAAGGTAGGAGTCACACAGCGGTCCCTAAGGCCCATCTCAGAAAAAGCAGCTCCTGTCCATAGCAAGAAACTTTCTGTGATTTTTAAAAATAGAAAAAGAAAATCAGTTAATTCTGTGACCTTGTGAAACAAAAGGAAATGTTACCTACTCTCCCCTTTTCTTCTCATCCTTTCTTAAAGGGAAGAATTTTGTCAAATATTTTAAAGCCATAGGAGGGGTAACTCAATGACCATTGTATTCAAGGTCAGAGAGGCCAAAGGTCATTTCCATGATGAACCTCGGCCCTCACAACAGAAGAAGTCAAGATACCAAATTAACAAAGACTTAGAGAAAGAAAATGAATTAAGACAGTCTAGAATTTTGGTAGTTAAACTTTCCATTAAATGCAAAAGTGAAATAAAGATATTTTGAGTCATTCAAGGCCTTAGAAGGTTTCTAACACAAAGACTCACTTTGAAAATACTTTTTAAGAGGAATAGTGCGGCAAAAAGAGAAAATAAATTCTAGAAGAGTGCTATATACAAGGAAGAAAAAGTAAATATACCAACAAATTTTATTTTCTAAATAACTGACGACCCAAATACATACATATTTATGTATGTATGTATATGTGTATACCTTGAACTAAAGATCGATGCTATCATAGGGGTGGACAGGGAGGGCCAGACCAGAGTGAAGTGAGACTATGACAATGTATTGCTTTGTTTGTAAAGATAAATGCAGCTTTAATGATCAGAGGTAACCACAAGGAAACTAAAACTACAACTTTAAAGATCTGTAAAATAGAATTCAACATATGTATTAGAAAGCAGGATGGGAGGGGAAAAAAGATAAAAGGTATGCAAAACCAAAACAGAAAACAAGATAAAGCAACAAATCCTAATATAATAATAACTACAATTGAAGTTAGACAATGTGATTGAAATATCCTCAGGTTGCATTTTGAAAACTATCCAGCAAAAGATAAGATATTTGTTGCCTATAACAGATTTATTCAAAACAAAAGTTCATGGAGAAATCACATAAAAGAAATATTTTGCACCACTTGGCAAAAAGGACAAGAAAAATTTTATCTGAGCTATTGCAATAGAGGAGAGAGACTCCACTGTTGAACTGAGCTCAACTCCAAAGGCAGCAAAGACAGTTGAAGCGTTACAGCCAGAAAGAAGAGCGAAGGAATCAATAGATGGAAAATCACTAAGAAGAACCTAGCAAGACAATAAGGGTGGGGAAATTTTTGCAAAACTGGCTTAATAGGATTCTGCTAAAGGCAGGTGAAGGACTTGGATATCAAGGATGCAGGATGAAGAATTTGATCAGACATGAAGGATGGGGAGGTTCTCCCTAAACTCACTTATAAAGATTTTTAGCTGAAACTGGACTCTGAAGGCCAAGGTCAAACTCTAGACTATTAGGAGGAGGCTGGATGGCATCACTGACTCGATGGACGTGAGTCTCAGTGAATTCCGAAAGTTGGTGATGGACAGGGAGGCCTGGTGTGCTGCGATTCATGGGGTCGCAAAGAGTTGGACACGACTGAGCGACTGATCTGATCTGATCTGAACAAAAATTTGGTCAAAGTGGGAGTCTGCCAGATGAAAATAAAGAAATGGAAAAATAAGAACCCCCCAAAACCTTAATATCAGACTAAATAGAATGTAAGGTAAAAAGAATCATAAGGAAAAAAGACCTATGATATATACTGGTAGAAGCAACACTAGATCAAGAAACTATAATAATCATGAACATAACGCTCTAAATAACACAGTATCAATGTACATGAAGCATAAAAGATAAACCACAGGGAGAAGTAAATAAATCAATGATTATATCTGGAGATTTTCTAATACTTCCTTCTCAGAAAAAGATAAAGCAAAGAAAAAGTCATGTTGAAGAACTATATGTGTGTATATGTTTGTTGATATATATGAAATATTAGCAAAAATTTACAATGTACAGGCCACAACAGAAGTTTCATACAGATTTAGTTTCTGCCTATAAAGCAATAAAATTAGAAATCAACATCGTATGTCTGAAAACTAATAAAGAAGAAATAAAAATGGAAAGTTGAAGACACTTGGAACTGGTTAAAAAGAGAGCACTACAGGAAGCATTCATTGCCAAAACCGACAACAAACATCACGCTTGTTGAGAACATCTGACATGTGTCACTTGAGAACAGGAAAAAGTGCACATTTTACCACAACTGTACAACATAGTACTGGAGGTCTCCATCAATTCAACTACGCAAGAAAAAGAAGTAAAGAAAAAATAGAAAACATTGGAGATGAAAGGGCACAACAATTATTATTCGTGAATGATAAGATCATTCGTGTAGATTATTCATATAGATGTAACAATTCAAGGTTTATGGATAAAAGATCAACATATTAAAATAAGTAGCATTTCCCTTTATTAGCAATAACTAACAAGAAAATACAATATGAAATGAGATAATCTACACAATAGCTGCTGCTGCTGCTACCGCAGCTAAGTCGCTTCAGTCGTGTCCGACTCTGTGCGACCCCATAGACAGGCAGCCCACTAGGCTCCCCCATCCCTGGGATTCTCCAGGCAAGAACACTGGAGTGGGTTGCCATTTCCTTCTCCAATGCATGAAAGTGAAAAGTGAAAGTGAAGTCATTCAGTCGTGTCCGACTCTTCATGACCTCATGGACTGCAGCCTACCAGGCTCTTCCGTCCATGGGATTTTCCAGGCAAGAGTACTGGAGTGGGGTGCCATTGCCTTCTCCTATAAAAATCTAAAAAACTCTCAAGGAGTTATTCTAAAAATGAGTCTATAAGGCCTGTATGGGAAAACCTAAAATTTGACCCAAAAAATTTTAAAAGTCCTGAATATATGGAGAGATTTATCATACTCCTATAATGACATTACAACAGCATATATAAATGGGGCATTTTATTAGAATCACAATGTGTTGGTGAGTTAATTTGGAAAAAATTGACTTCTTTATAAAGTCAGAAGCATTGAAATGCATATAAACATGTATGGATATATGTGTTCATGTGCTCGGTTGCGTCTGATTCTATGACCCCAAGGACTATAGTCTGCCAGGCTCCTCTGTTCATGGAATTTTCCAGGCAAGAATACTGGAGCAAGTTGCCATTTCCTCCTCCAGAGGATCTTTCCAACCAAGTGATCAAACCTTCGTCTCCTGCATTGGCAGGCAGATTCTGCCAATTCTACACACACACACACTCACACAAGGGTTTCCTTGGTGGCTCAGATGGTAAGGAACCCTCTGTGATACAGGAGACTCAGGTTTGATCCCTGGGTGGATCCCTGGAGAAGGTAATGTCTACCCACTCCAGTATTCTTGCCTGGAGAATTCCATAGACAGAAGAGCCTGGCGGGCTACATTCCATTGGGTCACAAAGAGTCAGGCACAACCGAGAGACTAACACTTTCAACACTTCCTTAAAAATAGCACTAACTGAAAAGCAAGAAACAAAATAAAACTATGGTGTAAAGTCATCCATGTTTAGTGCATATAAAAATATATATATAAAACAATACATTTCAAAAACATACATAAATGGACTTAAACACATTGGAGTAAATCCCTCTGGGAGGAGGTAAATAAGGATGGAGCTAGGAAAAAATGTAAATGACTAAATAAACACGAAACACAGAGCACCTTTCCAAGGACCAATCACAACAGTGTGCCATAAATTAAATATGGTCCAAAAACTGAAGAGAGGTGAGAAAAAGGCATTTTCAGATAAAAAGGAAAGCTAACGTAACTCTTGCCTGGAAAATCCCATGGACAGAGGAGCCTGGTAGGCTGCAGTCCATGGGGTCGCTAAGAGTCAGACACGACTGAGAGACTTCCCTTTCACTTTTCATTTTCATGCATTGGAGAAGGAAATGGCAACCCACTCCAGTGTTCTTGCCTGGAGAATCCCAGGGACGGGGGAGCCTGGTGGGCTGCCATCTATGGGGTCGCACAGAGTTGGACATGACTAAAGTGACTTAGCAGCAGCAGCAGCAACATAGGGAAAACAGTGCAGATAAACCAGAGCTTAGTATCAGAATCTATCAAATCATGAGAACAAAAAGCAAGACAACCTGGAATATATGATGGGTCAGAGAAATAAGGTGCTTCTATGGTGGTAAACTGACTCGATGGACATGAGTCTCAGTGAACTCCGGGAGTTGGTGATGGACAGGGAGGCCTGGCGTGCCGAGATTCATGGGGTTGCAAAGAGTCAGACATGACTGAGCGACTGATCTGATCTGATCTGATGGTGGTAAAGAACCTGCCTGCAGTGCAGGAGACCTGGGTTCCATCCCTGGGTCAGGAAGATCCCCTGGAGAAGGAAATGGCAATCCATTCCAATATTCATGCCTGGAGAATACAGACAGAGGAGCCTGGCGGACCACAGTCCGTGGGGACACAAAGAGTCAGACAGGACTGAGTGACTTTCACTTTCATAGAAGTAAAAGCTTTCAAAACAAATTTAGTTTTTCAAAAAGTCTTTAAATAACTTTCACTATTCAGGCCACACATTCATGTTCAAAGGAATTTGGCTTCCAAATTCTCTGGGTTCAAGAAGTTAACGCACACACTGAGTTGACAGACTTCTTCCTGGTATCTCTCTTGGCCTCTGTAAAAGGTAGGTTGTAAATCTTTAATAAATTTGTCTCTGATGGGTCTCTATAGTTATTCCTTTTAAAATGAGGCAAGTATAGGAAAACTTACTGACAAAATAACTAAATGAAAGCTAATATGTAGTCTTAATAAAATATGTTAAGCTTTCTCTGAGCCACTTGGGAAGCCCCTTTCAACCCCAAATGTATTAGTAATTTGTATTTGAATATTTTATGAGTATAAAATGACTTAATTACTATTGTTTATTATGGTATTAAAGCTTTAAAATTAAACCAAAATATACTAAATCAAACTGAGTTTAACTTTCAAAACTGTGGTTCAGTTCTTCTCAAAAGCTCTAACACACCAGTCTGAAAAGAAATATAGTCAGTGTTTTGCCAAATGAAAATTCACAAATTCCAAGTGCTACTTGAAAGTGAAAGTGAAAGTCACTCAGTCGTGTCCGACTTTTTGCAACCCCTTGGACTATACAGTCCATGGAATTCTTCAGGCCAGAATATTGGACTGGGTAGCCTTTCCCTTCTCCAGGGGATCTCCCCAAATCAGAGATCGAATCCAGGTCTCCCACATTGCAAGCAGATTCTTTACCAGCTGAGTCACAAGGGAAGTCCAAGAATACTGGATTGGGTAACCTATCCCTTCTCCAGTGGGTCTTCCCGACCCAGGAATTGAACTGGGGTCTCCTGCATTGCAGGTGGGCTCTTTACCAACTGAGTTATCAGGGAAGCCCCCAAGTGCTGTTTCCTAGAAGATAAAAACAGAAAATTATTGAACCAGTTATAATTTACATTCAGTAAAACTTACACAAAATCCACTTATCTTTGCAGTAAGAAGAAATTTGTATTTGTTGCCACAGAAAAAAAAATTGGAAAAAAAAAAAAAAACGATTTCAGGATTATCACTATTTTTCTAGGTATCAAACCAATGTCTGTTAACAGATGGTACCCTACAAGCCACATGAAAATTTACTTTAAATAAATACTGTGAGGTAGTTTTAAATACTGGATTACATATGAGAATGAGATGCCTTCTAGAAAACAAACCCAAGGTCACTGATTTCATAAGCCGAAGCACTTTTTCAGCACCTTGGACAGTGACCTTTACCTGCGGTTTTCCGATGATCCTGGGGCATGCTCTACTCTGCTGTCAGGTAAAGAACTATTGATTAAATGTGAGACTCTGAAATTCATCTCTTATGGAGAAACATTTAAGAGCATTATAGAATTCATTTTACCCATGCAATAAATCTACTGAGAAATGATAAGGAAGAACCCACTTGCAAATATGGAGAAATATTTCCTCAAGCAGTCACATCAGATAAATTATTAACCTCCAACAATATGCCACAAAATGTAATGCTGGTGGATTTTTTAATGCAGTGTTCACGCATCCAGGGATGGATGCTTGGGAAATGTTAGTGCCTGTCAGTTTTTCTTAAAAGCATGTTGTGTGCGTGACTCAGGCCTTCTCCAGCGCTCATTAGAAGAACAGAATGTGTTCAAGCAATCATCTTTCTAGTGCAAAAAAAAACAGTGTAGTTTTAAAAGATAAACAAGCTCCTCCAAATAAATCTCTTCTGTGTATTCGACTGGTATGTCATGCTTCCAAGTTAATTGCCTAAAAAAGACTTGAATCTCCTCTCATTTTTTAAGGTTTATTAAGCATCTAGATTGGAGAAGGCAATGGCAACCCACTCCAGTACTCTTGCCTGGAAAATCCCAAGGACGGAGGGGCCTGGTGGGCTGCAGTCCATGGGGTCACGAAGAGTCGGACACGACTGAGTGACTTCACTTTCACTTTTCACTTTCATGCATTGGAGAAGGAAATGGCAACCCACTCCAGTGTTCTTGCCTGGAGAATCCCAGGGACAGGGGAGTCTGGTGGGCTGCCGTCTCTGGGGTTGCACAGAGTCGGACACGACTGAAGTGACTTAGCAGCAGCAGCAGCAGCAAACATCTAGAATCTTTTCACGTTTCTACAGCTTGTTCAGTAACTCCAGGGGTAGGTATGATTACCTCCTCTTAAAAATCAGAAAACCAAGCCTCAAAGAGGTCAAATGCCTTAAAGGACACACAACAAGCAAATTGTGGAGCTGGTCTTTGAAATTAGCTTTGACCAATTCCATGTTTATAGTTATGCTTTTCCTATCGTTCATAATGCTGCCCCACTAAAAAGTTTTACATATACTATTTGCTCTGTGGCTTATCTCACTTACAGACAAACATAAAGAAATAAATTTAAATTCCATCATTAGTCTTATTTACATAAAAGAAAACACATTTATGACAGTGATCTGACAAATAGGTCTCCTAAGGATCTGTTGTTACCAGCTTTGGATGTAAAAGAAATCAGTCTTTGCCTCTGTCATTCCCCGTCTCACCAATAAATAGCCAGACTGGCCACAGCCTAATTTTTTTAGAAGAAAATAAGTGGGTAATTCCACACTAACACCCACACCTTTGTTCAAAGAAGGAAAAATACCACAGTGTAATAATCCCTTATAAACAATCTTCTTGTTTATGATGATAAAGAGAGAAGGAGCAGAAGTCCAAACACAGCCTCAGACAGGCAGCAGTCCATCAAAAGAGGGGTCTAGTCCCACCCCACTGGGGTGTCAGGATACACTGATAATAAAGCACCAGTCAGCCTCATGTTTGATGGACTAGTGCTGAGTGTGTGATTCAGAGACAGGCCACAGCCACGTGACCTCGGGCAAGTTACTTTACCCCTGAGCTTTAAGTTTCTTCACCTGGAAAAAAAGAGATAATGAGAACTATGTTGCAGAGTATTCTGAGAGTACAATGAGTCCCTGAGTCCAGGGTAAGCTGAACAAATGCTAGCCATTATCATCACCCTAATCATCATATTTCTTTTCCGGTTCAGCAGTTTGACCTTCGAAAGTGCTCAGTACAATTTTCCTCAGGAAACCTCAAAGGACACTGACTTGTGGGCATGAAGGGCAGAAATGTCTGTGTTCCATTCTACTTATTCTCGTGTGTTTTTCTGGAGAAAATCAGAATATTTTCTCAAATAGTTATGAGCTTTGGACCAACAAGAGCAAGACGCTTACCGTCAATGGACTAGAGAGAGTTGCATAGCTTAAAGGCTAAGCATTCCCCCCTGTTTAAGTGAAAGAAAGGAAAATATCATCCATATCATGGATGCAAAAGAACTACCTGCAAAAATTCAAGATTGCAAACAGATACACATCCACAAATGTGCTGCACATCTTTATAAATTAGAAATCAAAGTAATGTTTTCTCAAACATCTTTTAGTTGATATTCAACTTAATGGACAGAACATATGTTTCAGAAGGAAGCTCCAGTGACAGGATAAAATGATTCCCAATATCATACCTCTTTAAAAATGAAAGAAACCTTTAGAGATATTTGCCTGTTAAGCATTTTTATTGGAATACAGTTGATTTATAAATACTTATCTTAACTGAAGTAGATGCATAACAATTTTATTATACTAACATTAATCAACCAAGAATATATGCAAATTCTGTCATGTACATTTATGCCGAAGAGTCTGAGAAATCTCAAAACACTGTGGTAACATTTTGACTTAGAGTTCTTAAGCAAACATTTGAGGAGACAAAGGGCAGTTGCTTCTGACTGTTTGAATTCTGAATACAGTAGTGAAGGTCAGATACAAAGTTGGATGCCAATGATAAAATGAAGCATATGGCTTTGAAGTAACAGATAAGTCGTGAGTAGGCACTTTCAAGCTCACAAAAGAAGCAGCAGCTGACTAGCAGTGGAAAAAAACAAGGTAAAGAAGAAATAAATTGTGGAATAGAAAGTACTGGGTGATGAATCAGAAGGCAGTATAGCTTCCAATAGCAGGACCTTGGGAAAGATGCTAAGAAAAAGGGACAATTTAAAGAGCATAACCAGAGCCAAGAAGTAACTGGTATCTGTCCGTGAACTCTCACAACATCAGACATCCACTCGTGATGCCCAAATGAGGCATTCATAGGTAGCGTTTATTGGAAAGGTACTGTGTGCTAAGCATTTTACAAGCATTCTCTAATCCTAGGAGGTAGGAACCAATATCATTCCCATTTTTCAGATGAGAAAATTAAAGCTCTGAGAAATTAAGTGACTTGACTAAGGACGTGCAGCAAATCATTGGTACCCAGATATGACCCCGGAAATGAAACTCAAGAGTCCATGCTTTTAACTTCAAAATTATATTTCTGGATCAACAATGGAATACATTTCTTGAAAGTTAAAAAATTCATACAGTTCAACCTAATGAAATGAAGGAGAACAGGAGTGTGATGGGAGAGGGTTGAGAGGGAGAGGATAGATGTATACTTATGGCTGAAACCAACACAACATTGTTAAGCAATTATCCTCCAGTTAAAATGTTTAAATAATAATAAATTTTAAAAGAAAGAATTCCACCTGCAACCTCTCTTCCTTCGATAATAAAATCTCATTATATTATGACTGATCCAAGTTCTCACCAAGTCATACCTTGGTTAGAATGGACATCACAGGAGAGTCTCAGAGCCTTGCAAATGAGAATTTCATAGCATCAGGAACCTTCTTAAGCTAGGTAGTGTTTTCTCCCGTTCCTCTTTATACATACAAAAGAATACTACTTCTTACTAAAGTTTTTAAAATTTTTTTATTTCAGCTCATTGTCTTTAAATAATGACTTACCCAATTAACCAGTTAGGTAACAGTGAACAAATGGAATACTCAGTTTGATGACCATGATGAAGCTGTCACTTCCTTGAGTAAAGGAGTTGTCAGATGTCACTCCTTTCATGTGAGAGTCATGATTGAACCTGTGGTGGATTATCTGTAAATTAATGTAGAAAACTTCACAGCATTTGGTCTTTTAGAAGGAGAAACACTTTAGTTCAAGCTAGACTGTATGTCTCTGCAATCTATATCTAGATATGATAGATAGACACATATATATAGATATATAAATACATACATACAAGGGCTCAGTCACTTCAGTCATGTCTGATTTTTTGTGACCCCAAGAACCATAGCCCACCAGGCTCCTCTGTCCATGGGATTTTCCCTGCAAGAATATTGGAGTGAGTTGTCATGCCCTCCTCCAGGGGATCTTCCCAACCCAGGAATAGAACCCACATCTCCTATGTCTCCTGCATTAGAGGCAGATTCTTGACCACTGAGCCACCAGGGAAGACCCAGATACATACATACCATACAGTTAAATAGTGGTAATCAGGAAATTTAAGATATGGGTGAATAAAGGAAGAGATTGGCTGGAAGACTAGAAGGACACGACCATTGCTTTAAAAAAAATTTTTTTTTTCATTTCTTTTTACTTATTCAGCAGACTTGAGCCACCACAGACTGTCAACACAAGGGGAAGGACTAGAACAAAGAATTTCTAGAGGAAGATAATTCCTCAGTGTAAGTATTTTTAAGAGCTTAATTCTAAAAATAAAGAGAGAAAATGGACCCTTGGAAATCTGTGCTTTTTCTTCTTTGATTTTGAAATACTTAGACATCTCAGATGTAAGGTAATCTATCTGTGTCTATCTTTCTAGAACCACATTATCACTGGCCTTCTGATTTAAATCGTATCCAAATGAAAAACTTGCTGACACTGCAAAATAAATTCAAGTGGGAGAAACAGGCCTTGTATGAAACAGAATAGGAATGTTTTTCCTATGATTAATTCAAAGCAAGGATCAGTTCAACAGGGATTGCTTTCCTTTTTAGAAACCTCGCAAGGCCCGGTGTGTGACCGTCCCTCTACCTGCCACTGTGATGGGGGCCTGCAGTGAATGAAGGGCTTGCTTGTGGTGTTTGGCACTGGCGCACAGTAAGTGCTCAACTAATATTTGTTGAATGCACAAACAACTGATTAACCAAATAAAACGTGCCTCAAAAACCTCAACAACTAGAAGCTCCGATTTCAAGAGTCTGAAATGAGATCCTAAACGTAAGTATCAATCCAGTGATGATGATACTCTTCAGCCCCAGGTTGTGAACAAGATCGCCGCAGAGGCCAATCGGCTGTGGCCATTCTGAGCCACCACTCTGTGCCCTGTGCCCAGCCAGCCATCCTGCCAATGCATGCCACTGACCGCAGGGGCATCCAGGATGGGTCACTGTGGAGTCAGAGCTGGACAGATAATTCCAAGGGCATGTTTTTGTGGCAGAGGTCATGAGGACCTCTTTGGGTCCCTCATTTCATTTGAAGTTTCTTGTCCATACCATCTTTTGAAATTCCATTCATAAAGGAAAAAAAAAAAATCCACAACTCTGCCAGATATTAGTAACAACAAATCAAGCTCAAAAGCACATAGAAATGTCAAGTTTGGAAACTGCTATGGAGAATTATCATTCATATGTATGTCCATGGGCTCAAAGAGTCGTCCAATCAATTCACAGTTACTCTGAACAGCCTCTATGGAGCACCTCTGTGCCAGGCACGATGACAAGGCTGAAGAGACTGCAGACCCTGTCCTCGTGAAGTACATATTCTAGGGGAGAGATAGACACTGCAAATATATAATCCTATAGAAGCAAAGGAGAAGGTGCCGGGAGCCAGTGAGGCATTCCACTCGTGACAAAGGTCATGAGGAAGGAGGCTCGGCATACGCAAAGGCGGGATCGAGCCTCAGGAGTCCCCCTGGATATTCTCGAGCATCTACCCCCAAAAAACCAGAGTCTGCCTACTTTATTGCTTTGTGCTCTCACCTCTGACTTTACTGGGGGCTGTCCCCCACCACCATCTCGCTCTCTCTGTCAAAGAGTTAACTTACAGCTCCAATTAATAAAGTTCCTGGGCAATTAGGAGTGTTTAAATCCAAACACCTCAGATAGCTCTCTACCTCGCCTGACAAGCTTACCCGGTCTCCTACAGCTATGCATACGATTGTTTACAGTCTTCCAGCCTCGAGAGGCACGGGAAGCTTAAGATATTCAAATAGCTTAGAGCCTCTCAAAGAGTTAGAAACTGTCAGAATAAAGTAGTAAAGGATTTCATTGATGAGCCAATGCTTGCTGCCAAGTTTCCACATCCCCTGAATTGTATCCTTGAATGTGTATTAATTAATATAGTTGGTATGTAGAAAAAATAAGTAGTGGCCTTGGTGTTAGCAACTTTTAGACCCTTAAGGTAATAATTCTTTCCTTTGTTGTAAACTCATGACACCTCTGCCCTATAGGAAGGCAATTTTATCTAACACCTTTGGAAGATGGCACCAAACCTTAAAATAATTACTCTTAGAGAAAATAAGTCTTACGGTTGATAAACCTTTGTCAAGAGTCATAAAATGTTAATAGGCCTTCTGGCCAGAAGATGATGTAAATCACCTAAACCATTTGTATACGATAAATTTGCAGGAAAGAAACCCTAGTTTCTGATAAGGATCAAAGACTGCTGACTTTGAAGCCCCTATTATCCTCTATGTGTAACTTAGGGTATAAAAGCCCCTGTTGAAAATAAAGCTACGGGCCTTGCTCACCAAAGCTTGGTCTCCCCATGTCATTTTTCTCCTTAATTTCCAGCTGACTCTCCATCTGGAGCGCGGAGGTCCTCTGCGACCATTTATTTGCCTGGGCTTCTAAGACCCACTCGAGAAGGTGTCTAAGGTGGGGTACCTTCCACTATTCAAGAGGGCGCCTGCGGCCTCCGTGGTCAGAGCTAACCTGGTGTCACAGGTTATATTGATTTTCCACGTAAACCAAGCTACTCAGCCTCTTTTCTCCACTGAATTTGCCTACTGAGCTATCCTCATTCTATTACTCTTTATATCTTTGATAAATATTTAAATAAATAGGTTGCCGACACCGTCTCCCCTTCGAATACCCTGGATCAGCTGCGGTGGACCCCAGCAAGAAGGGACTTCCTTCTCCTGGTGGTCCAGTGCTTGAGACTTCATCTTCTAATACAGGGGGTGCGGGTTCAGTCCCTGATCAGGGAGTTCCACATGCCTCAGGGCCGAAAACCAAAACATAAAACAGAAGCAACATTGTAACAAATTCAATAAAGACTTTTTTTAAAACGCAAAGGAGATCATTTACAAATCATTTGGAAATGGAGATCAAAAAGGAGGAAAAAAAGGAGATCAAAGCAAATCATTTGGAATATCTAACATGAGGACTTTACTGAGTTGGAGGAGATGGCCTTTGGGTAGGCTTTGGGTAAGGCTGAAGACTAACAAATAGCTATGATCACCATGTGATCCTGATCATACAAATCGAGATTACTTAGATAAGTTGGAGAAAGTCAGCCTTCACTTGAATTACCCAGACACCATGATTTTATTTTCTATTGTGAACTACTGAAACATCAAGTGGGAAAAATCAGAGCAATTGACCAAACTATCAGCCAGAAAACATTTTTTGCCTTAATTATATAGACTCTTCAATAAAAGCAGTCTGATAACAACTGCATAAACAGCTCTTGGGTTCTCCACCTCAGTTAGTGCCTTTACATCCAGTTTTATGACCCAGCGTAAGATTTATGACTTGTTCTAGGTCAAAACTCGGGGGTAAATTTCTTCAAAACTCTTTGCACGACATGGTAGATTCCATCATAGGTTATTGCCTCACTAGTAGGATGTCAATGAGCCTTCCCGCAGACTAAGCTGCACTGTTGGATCAGTTCCATTGTACTTCATAGCCGTTTTGCTATATAATTCTGTGGGCATTCATCAAGATGACAAAGGAAATGAATACTCCAGTCCCAAAGCTGTGTGGATGTCAGTGAGCAAACAGATCCAAGAAGTAAACAAGCCAGATCCACATTCACTTGTGATTAGCAGGAAAACAGAGGGGGAGGAAACTGACTATTTGCCAAGGACAGGATGGAACGCAAATTGAATTTTCCTCCTGGCCTTTGAAAATGTTGACATTTTCATCTGCTCATCATTTCTGCGTGTCTTACATTCACAACTTGCTTCACACCCCAAATAACTGCCTGGGGCCAAAAAAAAAAAAAAAACTGCAATTGCATCAGGACTTATTTAACTGCTGGTCTTGTAAAGAAGTTACTGTGTCTACTGTCATCTTTTGTGAAGAGTCTAGAACACCTGACATTCACAACATTGTGAACTCATAATGCTTAAGAGAAATCTAAAGACTGCTGCTAAGTCGCTTCAGTCGTGTCCGACTCTGTGTGACCCCATAGACGGCAGCCCACCAGGCTCCGCCATCCCTGGGATTCTCCAGGCAAGAACACTGGCATGGGTTGCCATTTCCTTCTCCAATGCATGAAAGTGAAAAGTGAAAGTGAAGTCACTCAGTCGTGTCCAACTCTTTGCGACCCCATGGACTGCAGCCTACCAGGCTCCCCTGTCCATGGGACCTTCCAGGCAAGAGTACTGGAGTGGGTTGCCATTGCCCTCTCCAAATCATGGCTCATTTATCTCTGTAGCCCCAGTACTTAACACAGAGCAGAGCAGTCTCAAAATCCCATTAACAAGAGGCCCACTAAAACCCTTGAGCAGGAAAGCAAAGTAGGAGGCAAACTGTGGTCTCCAGAGTCAGACAGATGTGATTTTGAATCTTGACCTCTGTTTCCTAGCCACATGGCCCTGGAAAAAAATGACTTATATTTTTTAAACCTTAGATTCCTCATCTATCAAGTGGAGATAAGCATCTCCAACATCACAGGGAGAAGGTAGAAAGCAAATTAGATGAGGCACATAAACATCAGCACTTACTAGGAAATAAGGAAATGTGTGCACTCCTTCCTTTACTAAAACGACCCAATGGATCAACTTGTAGCATGTCAATGGTGTGGAATTTCTCTTTTATCTTTACTAGTGGGTTAAGGTAATATGATGGAGTAGACTGTGTTCCATTTGATAGGACAAATAATTTCTTGGCAAGTTACTTTTTTCCAGACTTGCTTTATCCTTGCCAGAACAGCACACTATATATTCATGTCTGAAAAGTGATCCCAGATGGTGACAGAGATATAGGGCTGATAAAGAGGATGCGATCCAGCCATAGTCTCAGAGACCCTCCCCATCATCATTATCACCTTCTCTGATGCAATGAACACAGAGAACTCCATAGTCATCCACCTGCCCTTGGCATCTCTTCTATGAATTACAGATGAAAAGGTCTCCCAGAGGGAGACGACTGGGTCTGAAATCACCCTCACTCTGCTCAGGGTCTTTGACTGAAGCTGACTCCTACATTTGGGATGCCAGTTGGCTCAGATGTTTCAATGCTAAGAGACTGGTCCATCCAGTGACCTGAATCATCTAATGAGTTACATAGAAATGTCACAAATCTGGAGAATTATCTTAGAAGAAGCTTTTCTTCTGCTATCACTACAATCAGCTTCCTTTTGCCACCTGAATGAAAACACTCTCCACGGGCTGCTCCCTAAGGTATAAACTGCCTAAGCTAGCCAGCACTCTTAGGCATGAATAGTGAAAGTGAAAGTCGCTCAGTCATATCCAACTCTGCGACCCCATGGACTATATAGACCATGGAATTTTCCAGGCCAGAATACTGGAGTGGGTAGCCTTTCCCTTCTCCAGGGGATCTTCCCAACCCAGGGATTGAACCCAGGTCTCCTGCATTGCAGGTGGATTCTTTACCAGCTGAGCCACAAGGGAAGCCCAAAAATACTGGGTGGGTAGCCTATCCCTTCTCCAGCAGATTTTCCCAGCCCAGGAATCTCCTGCATTGCAGGTGGATTCTTTACTAACTGAGCTATCAGGGAAGCACTTTTAGGCATGCTGGATCCCATTTAGTGTTGAATATTATTTAATAAGCAAGGAGATCAAACCACTCAATCCTAAAGGAAATCAACCCTGAATATTCATCAGAAGGACTGATGCTGAAACTGAAGTTCTAACACTTTGACCACCTGATGCAAAGAACCGAATCATTGGGAAAGACCCTGAAGCTGGGAAGGAATGGAGGGCAAGAAGAGAAGGGGGAGACAGAGGATGAGATGGTTGGATGGTTGCACCGATTCAATGGACATGACTTTGAGCAAACTCCAGAATATAGTGAAGGACAGGAAAGCCTGGTGTGATGCAGTCCATGGGGGTCACAAAGAGTCAGACCCAACTTAATGACTGAACAACATTATTTAATGAGAAGATAAAGGAAATTAGGATGTGGTGGTGAAGGGGGCTTATGCCATTAAGAGAATGTGATCTTTGGCTTAAAATTAAGTCATTTTCACCCAAAATTAAGTGATAGCACAGTATTCAATGTTCAATTTCCCACTGGGAATGGAAATAAAATATAAAGAGTACCTACTACATGCCATCAGACAGTTAACACAACCATCATTGCGTAACTGTAACACTGGTGTTTGCAAAGTTCAATTATTAACCCCAAAGAAACGTGAAGAACGCAAGTAACTTGCCTAAACCACAAAGATAGTGAAGCTGAGATTCAAAGCCAGGTTTCTCACCTCTCAAGTCTAACTTCCTTAATCACAGACTCTTCTATTGTTCAGTCTTTAGTCCAAATGTACCCTCTTCACAGAGACCCACAACCCACCACACCAACCAAAAAGTCTCCTTTCCCCAGAAAATAATTACTCCCGAGCACATTACCTTCTTTTTCCTTTCACAGAACTTAATACAATGTGGCAGCATCTTGGTATTGATTTGTTCACTTGTTGATTATCTGACTTCATTAGGAAAAAAATGAGCCTTCAAAGGCAAGCTCTTACTCATCATCTCAGTATATTTGCCAGACATTAGTGATATATATAACCTTTATTATGAGCTACATACTGTCATCAGTGTGTGTGTGTGTGTGTGTTAGTCGCTCAGTCACGTCCGACTCTTTGGGACCCCATCAACTGTAGTCTGCCAGGCTCCTCTGTTCTTGGGATTTCCCAGACAAGAATATTGGAGTGGGTAGCCTTTCCCTTCTCCAGGAGATCTTCCCAACCCAGGGAGCAAACCCAGGTCTCCCACGTTGCAGGTAGAATCTTTACCGTCTGAGCCTCCAGGGAAGCCCATATTAATCCACTTAATCTTTTGAGGTGAAAATTCTTATTTTCCTCTTTATCTTATAGGTAGAAAACCAAGGTACAGAGAGGTTGAGCAGCTTGCACCGAGTCACACAGGTTAGCCATCTTGACTGACAGTCTCCAGAGTCTAAACTCTTAAGTGCTCTGCTCTCTGACTTCTATGTGTTACAGGAAGGGTGGGAAACATCTTGGAGGGAGGCACGAAAGAGAGGCTCTGGAGAGCTTATTTATATCACCTGCCAGCATCCAGGCCCTTCTACCTGCTTATGCTTCCCATCCTTTCCCTCCATTCTGAAGATCCCACGTGCCAGAAGAAGAAAATGAAAAGACTCGCTGAGGATGAAAATGCTCTGTGAGGGGCTCGCTCAGGGGGACCAAGGGAGGCTGGCCACAGCATCTCCACCCTTGTGGCTCTTGTGCACAGCGTAACGCCTGGCACACAGGGCATCTGGAAAGGAACGGAGAAGGGGAACTCCCTCACTGGGAAGGGTTGAGAAGAGATTTCCTAAAAGAAAAAAAGAGGACATGCAGCTGTTTGCGCTCCTGACTCCTTCTGTCATATGAAGTGTAATTGACATATGATACAATTGCATCAATTTAATGCTGTGATACTAACGTAGCTTGATGCATTTTGACGTTTAACCACCACCAGAAATATGATATTTCTATCACCACCCCTCAAAGCTTTCTCACCACTGAAGACTTTTAAGCAAAAGAGTAACACAATCAGACTAGTGTATCAGAAAGATGATCCTGGGGCTTCCCTGGTGGTCCGATGGCTGAGACTCCACGCTCCCACTGCAGGGCGTCCAGGTTCCATCCCTGATCAGATCGGGGAACTAGATTCCACATGCTGCCACTAAGACACGATGAAGCCAAATAAATTTGTTAAATAAATAACTAAATACTTAAAAAAAAAAAAAAAAAAAGACAATCCTACAGTGGGTGCAGACAGCAGGTGGATTAAAGAGGCAATGGTATCATTAAAACCCAGTCATTTTAGCTTCTGATCCTTGGAGCAAGATAGATTCACTGATAGGCAGCTACTTGAAAACACTCCCTGGAAGTGTTAATTCACAGATTTTGCTAAAATGCCAAAAGAAAAGAGAGGGCCAAACGACAGAAGTGGTCTGTGTGGGTTAAGCACAGAGCTTTTCCTGAGAGCAAGAGATTGTTGCCCGATCAATAAAGCCGCAGCATTCCGTACGCATCACGAGGAGAGATGATGGCCATTTAAGCTGAGTCTGAGTGTTTTATGACTTTGGGCACAGCCTCAGAGTCCCATTCCAACCAACTGCTCTGAGAAAATTAGCTGCCAACTTGACACACGACCGGCAGACCAGGCGAGGGTAGTATTTGACATAAACTGCAGTCTAGTGCTCAGGGTGACTGCAGAGGCAGGAAGGCAGCCTGGCCAGGATGTTCAGGACCACACTGACACCAGCCTGGTACTCCCACCAGCTCAAAAGACCAAACACACCCAAACTGTCTGAGCTCAGACCTGAAGATGGGAAGTTCATCGCATGGACTGCTGACTATATACACGTGCTAAGTCACTTCAGTCATGACACTCTGACTCTTTGGGACTTCATGGACTGTAGCCCCCCAGGCTCCTCTGTCCATGGGATTTCCCAGGCAAGAATACTGGAGTGGATTGCCATTTCCTTCTCAAGGGGATCTTCCCAACCTAGGGATATAGGCACATATCTATATGTGTTGGCAGGAGGGTCCTTTACCACTAAAGTTAACTACAGGGCTTTCCATAAAAACTTAATTAACCATATTAGCTGAGGACTATGGCGCTAATGCTAAAGAGGATCTCCTGCCAATGCAAGAGATAAGAGATGCCAGTTCAATCCCTGGGTCGAGAGGATCCTCTGGAGGAGGAAATGGCAACCCACTCCAGTATTCTTGCCTAAAGAATCCCATGAGCAGAGGAACCTGGAGGGCTAGAGTCCATAGGGTTGAAAAGAGTCAGACACGACTGAAGAGACTTAACACATAATTATTTCCATTTTAGAAGGGATTAAACAGAGGCACGGAAAGTTCAAGCCATGTATCCAATGTCATACAGCAAAGCCAGGACCCAAACCCAGGAAACGCAGCTCCAGAACCCAAAGACTGATCCCTAAGCTTCCCCGCCTTTGCATAGCCTAACAGTTTAAGAGCACAAGTCTCCACATTGGACTGAGATACAAATTCTGGTTCTGCTACTAGTTAGCTGCATGACTTTGAACTAAACCTCTCTCCATCACAGTTTTCTCATCTGCAAAAAAAAGGCAGAGTTGTGGAGGATTTAAATGTGCTGAAACTGCTGACACAGAGCGAGTCCACAGTGAAGACTAGATGGGATAGTATTAGTTCAGGAATTTACAAACCACATTCCAAAATGCATATTATTCAAGTTTCACTGTCAACTACCTACCTCAAAAAACCTGAACACTAATGAATTGTGCTGGTTTTAATTAGAGCCTTATTATTGCATTAGATCAGTAAAACTTCCCCAGAAGCATGTATTCATTTGACAAATGTCAAATATTTATAGCCAAGTGCTGTTCTTGTTTCTGAAAATGCAATGATGAGCGCAAGGTCTCTTACATAAGAGACCTCACAGTCAGGGACAGTTACGTTTTTTAACGTAATTTCAATTAAGTTTCTATAATGTTCCTTTTAGAGGAGGAAATGGAAACCAACTCCAGTATTCTTGCCTGGAGAATTCCATGGACAGAGGAGTCTGGGGGGCTACAGTCCATGGGGTCGCAAAGAGTCAGACACGACTGAAGTGACTTAGCATGTACGCACACACGGAATGTTCTTTTTAATTCTTAAAAAAATCTAACAAACCAACATGTTTACCTCTTAGAAGGCTATAAGAGCAATTAAAAAAAAAAAAAACCAGGGTCAAGCATCTTTATCTTTTGTCTGGTATTAGACAAACCATATCTATGGACACTTCAATCTCACGAGATATCTATTGAATTAATCAAGGGTTTTTAGTTTTGGTGGTCAAACTCTGAAAACATGGACCTAGGAGACTAATTTCTTTAATCTTTGATGATTTTTTTAAAGCTGAGCTAAAACAAATCACTGGGTAGTCTTTCTAGGTCCCCTTTAATAATCTGAAAGGAACTGAGGAATTTCTCTGGCAGTCCAGTGGTTTAGACTCCATGCTTCCAATGCACAGAGCATAGGTTCCATCCCTGGCCAGGCAACTAACTGTTAGTAACTGCAACATACTGTTCAGCACAGTGCAGCCAAAAGAATAAAATAATAACAATAAAGAAAATTCCAAAACTGAAAAGAAAAAAAGAGAATAAAGGAGCTTATTCTCCTTAGTCTTTTTAAAACATTTCTCCTATTAAAGTTTTATTTACACTTTTAATCGTTTCAATGAAAAGAATGAGCAGGTTAAGCAACAGGGAAACTCCAAGTTGGGATGTGATGAATGACCCTGCAGATGAATGAACGTCTGATGGCATCTTTCTCAAAACTCAGCTGAAACGTGACCTCTTCCACAGAGAACTTCCCTGATCATCCAAACGAACGCAGCCCCACCCCCAGGGTCTATCCACAACCCTTTTGTTTCTACCTATCACTTATCACCCCCCGAAATGACCCCACTTGTTTATCTATTCCTCGGTTCTTGCCTGCCTTTCATATATTAGACGGCAAGCTCTGTGGCGCTGGGATTCCATCTGCCTCCCTCACTGCACCCCCAGCAGACAGAAGGCGATTTGTTCAGAGAATAGATGCAGGGCAAAGTGAGCGTGTTCCTTTGAAAGGGTCTCTCCTCTTAGCTGCAGTAAGGAAAGAAAAGCACGTACAAATTCGTAAATTCTGGGGGTGGGAGGAATTGGGAGGTTGGTATTGATGTATAGACACTATTGACGCTACGTATAAAATAGATAACTAACAAGAGCCTACTGTACAGCACAGGGAACTGGACTTAATGCTCTGTGGGACCTGAATGGAAAGGAAGTCCAAAAGGGAGGGGATATATGTATAGCTGATTCATTTTGCTGTACGGAAGAAATGAACACAACATTGTAAAGCAACTATATGCCAATAAAAACTAATTTTAAAAAAGTCCTGCATTGTCCTTAAATAGCCTATAAAGCAGGGCTGGGGTGGGGGTGGTCTTGCATCCATTCATTCACTGAGCAGATACTTACTGAGAAACTACTATATACCAGGCACAGGGCTAAGTGCTGGGTAGGAGAGGGAAATACAGTCCAGGTTCTTAAGGAAGCCATTATGGAACAACCTCAAACCTGGAATGTCTGCAAAGTCTACACTGATGGGCTTATTTCAAAGAGACAGAGCATATGTACAGCCCTGGAAAATAGTAAGCACTCAAGTACTGTTGAGAAAGAAGAAGATGACCATGGCAATGATGGTGATTATTACTGCTTTGTATGCAGAAAGATAAAGGCACCTTCTGTAAACATCAGATGAGCAATAACTAGTTACTGGGATCCTTGAAAAATAGCAATAGTCTACCCCCAGGCTAACTAGGAGAACTCAGTATAGGTTCCTCCTGCAAATAAGAAGAATCACCACAGCCAAGACTATAATGATATATTTCACTTTCTTATCTAAAGCTGCAGCCACATCATCATTTATATTATTAATAATCTACCTGGGACATCCAGTTCTGGGGAAGATGGAATGCGTACACTCTGCTCTCTATCTCTCCCACTCATTACTGATAAAATCTCTGGACAAACTAGATAAAGCAACTATATGAGGATTCTAAAAAGTAAATAACAGTGGGCTTGCTGGGGAGGAAAATGAAAACTCAAAGAACCAATATAGCAGCAAATTTCCTGGCTTAATTTTTTAACTCCCAACTCTCCAGGTTAGACTTAGATTTAGGAGGACCAAATTCCAGAGCTGAATGGCAGCCACAAACAGGAAAAAAAAAAATCTCCAAAAGAAACTTTCTTTTTCTGGCCAGGAGACTGGAAATGTGGGGTGAGGGGGCTGGGAGGCAGTCGTTGTGGGGACACCCCTGTCTCTTTTCCTCTTTTCCTCTCTGCTCCTGTCCCCAGCAAGCCCCACAATGAGCCTGCCCCTCTACAGAAGGTGAAGCACTGTCACCACACAGGTGCCCAAAACAGAGAGAATCCTGCTCTGTGGCCAGAAGGATGGGATTATTATTTTTTTTTATTGAAGTATAGTTGGTTTATGGGCTTCCCAGGTAGCTCAGTGGTAAAGAACCCTCCTGCCAGTGCAGGAGACATAAGAGATAATGGGTCCGATCCCTGAGTTGGGAAGACCCCCTAGAGGAGGGCACGGCAACCCACTCCAGTATTCTTGCCTGGAGAATCCCATGGACAGAGGAACCTGGCTGGTTACAGTCCATGGGACTGCAAAGAGTAGAACACGACTGAAGCAACTTAGTAAACATGCATAGTTGGTTCACAGTGTTGTACAAGATTCTGGTATATAGCAAAATTCAGATAGATATGGATGGATAAGTGTGTGCATATAGTCTTTTTCAGATTCTTGTCCATTATAGGTTATTACAAGATCCTGAATATAATTCTGTGTGTTATGCAGTAGGTCCTTGTTGATTATCTATTATATATATGTGTGTGTGTGTAATCACTCAGTTGTGTCCAACTCTTTTGCAACCCCGTGGACTGTAGCCCACCAGGCTCAGTAATGGCGCCCCAAAAGATGTCCATGTCTTAATCCACAAAACCTGTGAATATGAAGTAGAAGGGGGGCTTTCCTGGTGGTCTAGTGGTTGAGAATCCGCCTGCCAAAGCAGGGGTCACTGTTCCATCCCTGGCCCGGGAAGATTCCACATGCCATGGAGTAACAAAGCCCCGTGCACCAAAACTACTTAGCTTGTGCTCTAGAGCCCGTGAGCCACAATTACTGAGCCCCCACACTGCAACTACTGAAGCCCACACACCTACAGCCTGTCTTTTGCAACTAGAGAAGCCACTGGAATGAGAAGCCCACGTACCGCAGTGAAGAGCAGCCCCTGCTCACAGCAACTAGAGAAAGCCCAGGAACAACAACAAAGACCCAACACAGCCAAAGATAAATAAATCTTCTTTTTTAGTGAAGTAAAAGGACAGTAAATCCCTTACATGATAAAAGGGATTCCACAAATGTGATAAAGTTAAGATCTTGAGATGGGAGATTATCCTGGATTCTCTGGGTGTGTTCAGTGGACTCACAAGAGTCTTTATATAAGAAGAGCAGGAAGATCAGGGTCAGACAATGACGATAAAATCAGAGGTTGAAGATGGAGAAAGAGGCCATAGGCCAAGGAATATAGAAACTTCCAGAAGATGAAAAAGACAAGAAAATACATTCTCCCTGAAAGCCTCCAGGAGGAACGTGTAGCCCTGCCAACACCTTAGACTTCTGACCTCCATGACTAGAAGAAAATAAATGTGTGCTGTCTTAAGCCAATAAATTTGTGGTAATTTGTTACATCAGCAATAGGAAATGGATGCATCATTTCAAATTACTCAACAAAAAAAAGAAAAATCTCATTAACTCTCAAAGAAAATACAACAGTTGCCAAATCTGAGTAAATTAGATGTGGAGATTATTAGACAAGGACTTTAAAATACCTACTGCAACAACGTTCCATGAAGGGAAGGCAAACACCCTTTGAGTGAATTAAAAAAGAGACATTTTCAGGAAAACAATAGAAACAACCAAAACAAACCAAATCAAATTTTACAACTGAAAACTATAATAAAACTGAAGTTTAAAATTCCCTAGATGGGTTCAACAGAAGAATAATGATTCAAGAAAGAGTTAATAAACTAAAAGATAGATTAATAGAAATTTTCTAATCTGAACAATACAGGAACAAAAATTGAAAAAAAAAAAAAACAGGTTTCAGGGAGCAGTGTAATAATATCAAAAGTTCTAAAAATCTACATCATTTTTGTCTCAAAAGGAGAAGAGAAGGAAACTGGTGCAGGGAAAAAAAAAAAAAATTTTGAACAAGTAATGCTGGAATGCTTCTCCAATTTATAGGATATAAATTTACAGACTCAAGGAATTCAGTGGATCTCTAATAGGATTAAGCTCAAAGAAAACCAGGACCAGATACTCTGTAATCAAACTGCTGAAAACCAAGCAGAGAGGGAAAAAGAGAGAGGGAAGGAGGAAGGAAGGAACCAGAGGGAGGGAAAGAGAGAGGAAGGGAAGAAAGAGGGTTTTTATGATACATTATATTAAGAACATAACAATGGTTCTCAGCTGGGGTGATTTTCACCCCCACCCTCCCAAGGACATTTGTCAATGTCTGGTGACATTTTTATTTGTTGCACTGAGAGTGGGATGCCTTGGCATCTAGTAAGCCAAGGAGGCTGCTTAACACTCCACAATACACAGAACAGCCCCAAAACAAAGAATCATGCAGCTCAAACTGTCACCAGTGAATTCCAGAACCCTGGTATAAGAGAGCAATAATTCAAGTTACAGAAGATTTCTCATTAGAAAGCATGGAGACAGGAGACAGTGGAACAATATTGTTAAAGTGCTAGAAAAGTTCTTCACCTACAATTCCATATCCAGCGAAAATATCCTTCAAGGATAAAGGCAAAATTAAGACATTCTCAGATGAAGAAAAACAGAGAATTTGTTGCTAGCAGATTTGATCAAAAAAAAAAAAAAAACTAAAGGAAACATTAGGTGGAAGGGAAATGGTGGCTCAGATGGTAAAGAATATTAATAATATCAGAAAGAAATTGGAAATGGTAAATATCTAGGTAAATATGATAGACTATTTTTCTCCTCTTAAATTCTTTAAAATACATATGACTATTGAAAACAAAAAACTATAATTGTCTGATGGTATTTCGATGCTCGGTCTTTTATTTCAGAATAGCATTGTTGTAAGATAGCCCCCAGTATTCTCTGGCCCTAGTGAGTACACACCTTCTCCCAGTTATTCAAACAGAAATCCATGTATTACTATGAAGGGCTTTTGCAAATCAGTTCACCTTAGGACAGAGAGATTTCCCAGGTGCACCTGACCTAATCACATGAACTCTTTAAATCTGGCTCTTAAGTTCAGAGACAGCAAAAGTTAGAGATTCAGATCATAAGAAGTATTTGACAATGCTATTTTGACTTAAAGATGAAGGGGACATGAGACAAGAAATGCAAGTGACCTCTAGGAGCTGAGAGCAATCCCTAAGTGACAACTAGCAAGGAGATGGGGACCTCAGTCCTGGATATTATATTGATGTAGCAAAACATATTCAAACACATCCCTATTTACAGAAATTCGTCAGGTTTCTATTTCTTGTTATTTTCAAAGAACCCAAAAAACATACAAATGCATTTGTCTTGATATATTGGTACTATTTTTTTTTTTTTTTCTGGAAGACAGATTGCAAGAAGAGTGATTATTTTATCAAAAGCATGTACTATTTTTTAAATTTTTATACCTCAGTTCAGTTCAGTTGCTCAGTCGTGTCCAACTCTTTGCAACCCCATGAATCGCAGCACCCCAGGCCTCTCTGTCCATCACCAACTACCGGAGTTCACTCAGACTCATATCCATCGAGTCAGTGATGCCATGCAGCCATCTCATCCTCTGTCGTCCCCTTCTCCTCTTGCCCCCAATCCCTCCCAGCATCAGAGTCTTTTCCAATGAGTCAGCTCTTCGCATGAGGTGGCCAAAGTACTGGAGTTTCAGCTTTAGCATCATTCCTTCCAAAGAAATCCCAGGGCTGATCTCCTTCAGAATGGACTAGTTGGATCTCCTTGCAGTCCAAGGGGCTCTCAAGAGTCTTCTCCAACACCACAGTTCAAAAGCATCAATTCTTCAGTGCTCAGCCTTCTTCACAGTCCAACTCTCACATCCATACATGACCAGAGGAAAAACCATAGCCTTGACTAGACGAACCTTTGTTGGCAAAGTAATGTCTCTGCTTTTGAATATGCTATCTAGGTTGGTCATAACTTTCCTTCCAAGGAGTAAGCGTCTTTTAATTTCATGGCTGCAGTCACCATCTGCAGTGATTTTGGAGCCCAGAAAAATAAAGTCTGACACTGTTTCCCCATCTATTTCCCATGAAGTGATGGGACCGGATGCCATGATCTTCGTTTTCTGAATGTTGAGCTTTAAGCCAACTTTTTCACTCTCCACTTTCACCTTCATCAAGAGGCTTTTTAGTTCCTCTTCACTTTCTGCCATAAGGGTGGTGTCATCTGCATATCTGAGTTTATTGATATTTCTCCCGGCAATCTTAATTCCAGCTTATGTTTCTTCCAGTCCAGCGTTTCTCATGATGTACTCTGCATGTAAGTTAAATAAGCAGGGTGACAATATACAGCCTTGACGTACTCCCTTTCCTATTTGGAACCAGTCTGTTGTTCCATGTCCAGTTCTAACTGTTGCTTCCTGACCTGCATACAAATTTCTCAAGAGGCAGATCAGGTGGTCTGGTATTCCCATCTCTTTCAGAATTTTCCACAGTTTATTGTGATCCACACAGTCAAAGGCTTTGGCATAGTCAATAAAGCAGAAATAGATGTTTTTTCTGGAACTCTCTTGCTTTTTCCATGATCCAGCGGATGTTGGCAATTTGATCTCTGGTTCCTCTGCCTTTTCTAAAACCAGCTTGAACATCAGGAAGTTCACGGTTCACATATTGCTGAAGCCTGGCTTGGAGAATTTTAAGCATTACCTTACTAGCGTGTGAGATGAGCGCAATTGTGCGGTAGTTTGAGCATTCTTTGGCATTGCCTTTCTTTGGGATTGGAATGAAAACTGACCTTTTCCAGTCCTGTGGCCACTGCTGAGTTTTCCAAATTTGCTGACATATTGAGTGCAGCACTTTCACAGCATCATCTTTCAGAATTTGAAATAGCTCAAGTGGAATTCCATCATCTCCACTAGCTTTGTTCGTAGTGATGTTTTCTAAGGCCCACTTGACTTCACATTCCAGGATGTCTGGCTCTAGGTCAGTGATCACACCATTGTGATTATCTTGGTCGTGAAGATCTTTTTTGTACAGTTGTTCTGTGTATTCTTGCCATCTCTTCTTAATATCTTCTGCTTCTGTTAGGTCCATACCATTTCTGTCCTTTATCGAGCCCATCTTTGCATGAAATGTTCCCTTGGTATCTCTAATTTTCTTGAAGAGATCTCTAGTCTTTCCCATTCTGTTGTTTTCCTCTATTTCTTTGCATTGATCGCTGAAGAAGGCTTTCTTATCTCTTCTTGCTATTCTTTGGAACTCTGCATTCAGATGCTTATATCTTTCCTTTTCTCCTTTGCTTTTCGCTTCTCTTCTTTTCACAGCTATTTGTAAGGCCTACCCAGTTAATCTCCAAAAATGTTGAATTGATTTATACTCCCCAGACAGATTTCATTCCCTCACACCCTCACAGATAATACTAAGTATTATCAAATGTTAGAAATTTTGCCAATCGATAAGTTTTGTTTCATTTCCATGGCTACCTAAGCCATGGAATAATACAAATAATCCCTATTTGTATTGTCATCTGTGAATATCCTTCACTGATGAGCCTACAAACAAAATTGTTTGTCTATTTTAATTTTTATGAGGTTTTTATAAAGAAAAATTCACTCATCTGTTACACATGATGCAAACACTTTACCCAAGTCTATTATTCACATTTTTACATTTTAAATGTGTCTTTCACCATGAATTTTGTTGATTTTGTGCTACCAAATGTATATTTTTCTTAGTGGCTTTCCTATGACTTGTTTAAGAAAATATTCTTCATCACAAGTTCATAAACAATATTTTCTGATATGTTACTCCGGAATTTAATTATTTTATACTTTTCCTTTTTTCACTCTTAATATTGTTAATAGCTTTCTCAGTTGATTATTTTCACACCAAAAACTCATAGCGAATGTATGAAGCTGTACATGCCTGCAGTCCCAGAACACAGCCCTCACCCCAGAGCTCTCCGTGCCTGTGTTCAGTCCGTCCTGCTCCTATTCCAGTCCCCAGGAAACAACCGGTCTCTATAGCTTCTGCCTTTTCTAAAAATTTCACATAAATGGAATCACACGATACATAGTATTTTGTGTTTAGCATCTTTCATTTAGCATAACGTTTGTGAGGCTAACCTAGGTTGTTGGATGTATCGGTAGCTAATCCATTTTGTTGCTGCATGGTATTCCACCGTGTGAATAAGCAGCTTTTTGTTCCCCCACTCACCAGTTGGTGACCATTTAGATTGTTTCCAGTGTGGGGCTCCTCCTAGGTGATTATTTCATATGAAACTCATTCTGATTATAAGGTTTGAGGTAGGGGTCTGTTTTTTTTCCAAAATAGGTAACGGTCCTTCCACTAATATTTAATGAATAATATTAACCTCAATAATTTGGATTACTACATTTATCACACATTAACATCCCATATGATCCTTGGAACTGTTTCTGGACTCCCTCTTCCAATCCACTCCCTCTTCCAGTCCATTGATTGTTTTGATCGTAGTAGCTTTATGTCACATTATAATATATAGTATGGTAGGTACCCTCTAGTTATTTTTCTTCTTTTTCAAAGTCTTATTAGCTATTTTCACATATTTAGTAGGTGATGTGAAATTTAGAATACATTTTTCAATCTTCCACCTCTCCAAAAAAAGATAACACAATGATTCTTACCAGAATTGCATTAAATGTTTACACTGGTTTCAGAAAAATTTTTATCTCTATGATGTCACTTGTCTATCCAAGAATATGGTATATCCCTTCATTTATTCCTTTGATTAAAATTTATATTATTCTGTAAAAGTGTAGAGTTTTCTTCATATTGCTAATATATATTCTTAATCATTAGATATTTTATAGTCTTGTCATTAATTTTTACTCCATTTTACTTTCAAAATCATTTTTAATGGTGGAAAAGGGAAATTTATTTTTGCATAGTCATTGAATTTCCAGTTAAGTTATCTCATTAATTATAATAGTTTTCGTTTAGGCTCTTAGATTTTATAGGTATAAAATGATTTCAGAAACTTTTAGCTCCTTCTCTTTCAATATATGTCATTTATTTTTATGACTATATTCTATCATTAGAACCCTCAAATTTTTTGAATGATAGCAGTAACAAATATCCCTGCCTTATTCAAAACTTGAATAAAGATGTCTTATGCTACTTGGTATAGAGCTTGCTGTTCATTTTTAATAAATTTCTTTGTACTCTTTATGAAGTTTTCTTCTCTTCTTACTTGACTTGATGTTTTGTCAGAAATTGATCCTAGTGGAGTTGAGAAAGCACCTCATCTACTGAATGTGCTCAGAGATGCAAACCTAGGGGAGGAGGTAGATGAGGTCCAGATGGTGGAGGACACTGGATGCCCAGGCTAGTGAACCTGTTCATCCTTCAAGCAGAGTGGGCAAGAGCATGGACTCTCAATTCAGATCCCAGGTTCAAAACCCAGCTCTGCCACATATCACCTCTCTAACCTGGGACAAGTTAATTAAGTCCTTCATGTCTCCGTTTCCTCCTCTCTAAAACGGGGCTGATGCGGTAGGAGGTGGGAAGGCAGTTCAAGAGGGAGGGGACATACATGCACCTATGGCTGATTCATGTTGATATATGGCAGGATCCAACACAATCTTGTAAGGCAATTATCCTTCAACTGGAAATAAATAAATTTTAAAAAGAATAAAATAGTATGTACACCATGGTGTTGTTGCAAGGAATACATGAGCTAGAATGTTCAAAATGCTTAGAACTCTGTCCAGCATATTGTCAGCAACAAAAGTGTTTGCTTTATTATTATCTTTGATCAGGGGAGAGTCCTGAAAAAAGCTAAGTGTTCAGAGCATTACTCTGGCCAAAATTATCTTGGAGCCAGGGAGCGATAAGGGATGTGTGATGTGGGGAGGCAGAGAAGAGAAGGAAAAGGGGAGCAGGAGGTCTGCCTCTCCCAAGGGCGATGCAGAATACCTCTTCAGATGTCATGCCTCTCTTGATCCTTTATGGAGATGAGCTAATGCAGAAACCCTATATCTCTGTGCACGCAGTGATTGTACACCCAATTCCCCCAGAATACAGATGGAAATGGGGGAAAGGAGAAAATTCTCCCTGAATCCTGGTCTCATTTCCAAGTTCAACCTGAAAGTCCCTAACAGGCCCTCATGACATCACTGTCTAATACACACAAAACCTTAACCACACCCTGACTATGGCCTGATCAGCCCTACAGCTGGGGCCAAGTTCAGCGACAGAGAGCCCCAGGCACCCAGCGATGGGCTTGCACCTGCACTTGTTTACTTGGGGTTTTCATTTCCAGATAAAGCATCTGTCCCGGTGCTTTAGGTAAACACAAAATTCACCATTAGCAGCCCACATCAGGGAGGCAGTGTCTCCATGTGGCTCACGAAGCAAGGGAGCCGGGGTTACATACGAGAACAATGGGATGAAAGGACATTACACCTGGAGATTTTCCAGGCAGTGTTACTGGCAGGTGATGCTAAACTTCTTGGGGATTTTGGTTGTCACTCCGGCTTGATGATGAGTGTCTATCTGACTTTGCCTTTGATTAGAGATTTCCAAGTAGGAATGAGCATGTGTTCCAGTATGCTTAAGCCAAGCTGATGGCCATCAAGGGTGACAGGGTAGAGCCATCAGCATTAATCTCTCCTGTACATCTTCCCATCCATAACCTGGCTCAAATTCTACATCATGTTCCCCCATCACCTTGCCCTTGGCTTCAGCTTACAGGTTCCTACTCTGCTTCAGCCATCCTGTTCAGGGTTTCGGCTTGATTTTCCTGGACTTTTATACACATATATTTATTTATTTATGATTGTGCTGGGTCTTCATTGCTGGGCAGGCTTTTCTGTAGTTGCAGCAAGTGGGGGCTCCTCTCCAGCCATGGTGCACAGGCTTCTCACTGCAGTGGTTTCTTCTGTTATGGAGCCCGGGCTCTAGGCGCATGGGCTTTGCACTTGCAGTGCCTGGGCTCTGGAGCACACTGCAGTACTGGTGGTGCATGGGTTCAGTTCCTCACAGCCCTAGACCAGGGATCAAACCTGTGTCTCCTGCACGGGAAGGGTAGATTCTTCACCACTGAGCCACCGTGGAAACCCTGCTTTTTCTGAGCTTTGATTCTCCAGATGTTTAGACACTCCTGCCCACCTACAACTCCAGGGCTCACGTAGCTCCTGGTGTCTGGTGCTATGTCCTCCACCACAGCTACATCCCTAGGGATTATAATCCCCTCAGACCCCAAGCTAGTCCCTAAGAAGGATCATTGGGAACCAGAAGGCTATGTCTGAGGTTCAGTGTGCAAGTCTCTCATCAGACATTCCTAGGTGCACACACTCATCACATGATCTCACAAGAGAACCCGTCTCTGAGAGGTCCTCAGTGATCATACCTGGCCTCTCACTCCACTCCAGGGAAGGATGGTGATTTGTAACCTTCCCTGAAATTTGGCAGAGACCATGCAAGCTTTCTGAGGCCACTCCTTTCCCTTGGGCACTGCAGCAAAGTCTCCATGAGACATTTTCACCAAGCCCAGCCTGGAGTTATCTGGAGGCACCTATGACATGAACGGGCTCCCAGGTGGCTCAGGGGGAAAGAACTCGCCTGCCAATGCAGGAGACATAAAAGACACTGGTCTGATCTCTGGGTTGGGATGATCCCCTGAGAAGGAAATGGCAACCCACTCCAGTGTTCTTGCCTCAAAAATCCCATAGACAGAGCAGTAACCCTGGTGAGTTACCAGTCCACAGGGCTGCAAAGAGTTGGACACAACTGAGTGCACACACACACACATAAGACAGCTTCAGCACTACTTGTCTACATTCTAGGGGCCTCTCTCTTGCTTCCACCATATTCTTGGCAGATGTCCTCTTTTAAGAACCCACCAGAGGTTCCTGCCGATTTTGCTTTGACCTTTGTCTCTAGCAGCCCTGCTCTTACAACCTTGACACAGTAGGAACTGACCCTCAGCACTCAGCTGGTCCCTCTCCCTCGGCCAATTTAGATAGACATCTCTTGTGTCCTAGATCTGATGTCTAGAACCTACCCACGAGCTGACTTTTTGGCAGATACATGACACAAGCTTGTCTTGGCATCCTAGCTCACATCTGTGGAGAACTCTGTATGTGCCTGACACAGAGTCAGTGGTTTTCCATGGATCAGCTGGTTAAATTCTCAGAGCAATCATGAGAGGTAATAACAACTACTCTTCCTGTGGGACAGACGAGGAAATGGCCTTGGAGAGGTTAGACACCTGCCCCACGGTCCTACACCCGATCAAACCATTGATTTGATTCCATCCTGGGACCGAGACTCTGTAGCCAGCAGTCTCAGAGCACAAAACCAGTTTCCCAGGGTGTGAGTCACAGAGTCCTGTTGACACCACAGATGATAGGAGTGGTACCCAAACACGGCCTTAATACTGAATTCTGGAATGAGATTCCTCTATTAACTGTCTTTCATCTTTCTGATGATATCGCAGAGAAGGCCTGGGTTTGGTGCTGAATGGGATGTGATTTAACATCTTTCTGACATGTGTTGTTAGCCTCTCCACCGCCACCCTGTTCTTTAAAGGCAAGGCAAGCCTTGAGCTCAGCAATTTGACAAGAAATCACCTAGAAAATAATGATACTAGTCATCCTCTTATTTCTTTTTTTATGGTTACTTTGAATTTATGCAAGTGACACTGTTTATCCTTTTATGGTAGTTATTAAAGGCTTCATTTTGTGATGCATTTATTTAAGAAAAAGATATGAATCTACTTCTTAAAAAAAAAAAAAAAATATATATATATATATATATGTATGTCGTAAGAGAACATCTGGTATACCCAATATGGAAAACTCAGGAAGGTGGGGTATAGGAGACCCCAGATTGGGGATGTATCCTGTGTTATGTCACCCCCAAGACTGGGGCCCCCCAGCTGCCATATCAGCCAAGCTGGCAGCTCCCACCTAGCTGCTTCTCAAATATTGTTAATGGTTTGTGTTCATTTAGACTAGATACAAGTTTTCACAGGCTTTGGAAAAACTGAAGAACACTGATCCCCTAACCATCACATTTTCCTTCCCAGAACCCCAAACTTTTGAGAAAGTAAAAATAAGCTCAGACTGGGAAAGTAAAAATCTACCCCTGCTATTCATCAGGCTGGGCTAACAGATAAAGATAAAACCAGCTGCAAAGTAATAGGAAACAATATTTCTCCCAAGGACACTCTGACATTATAACCTTCTTTGAGTAACTCCTGCTTTCTTACATCCAGAAAAACCTTGATCTCTAAAAGCAGAGACTACCAGAAATGTTGCTACTGGAAATAGGATCTGTAGGAATAAAACATTTCACTCTCCCCTGGTGGAATGATCTTAGCCACTCTGACACAAAGATGGAGCCTCAATCTCCAGCCCAGGTGCAGAACTTCAGAGAAGGGGGCTCTGAAGACAACATTCATATGTATCATAGCCTCATTGTTTCCAAGGGAACAGAAGCCTGGGGCGAATTTACAGTCCACACCTGACACCTTTTTACACAGCTCTGCTCAGCTTTGAACCTTTATTTCCATTTCACTTAAACTTCACCCTTCTCCAAAATCCTATCACAATTCTACCTTTTCCCACATTTGCTGAGAAGACTCATGGTTCCCCTGAAGTGCAGCCTCCTCAAAAGCAGTGGACTGGTAGAGCTTTGTCAGGCCACAGAGGGTGGTCTTGGGCTGATTGGGTTAAGAGGGTCGATACTTAACTTCTGTTATTCCAGGCTTTTCTGCTTATTGTTTACCTTTTCAAATAAACGTAGAAATCACAATCCACCCGCTAAGGGATACCAGAACAAAATTTAAAACCTGCAACTCGTCTATACAAACCACCTGGCCACACTACTCCACCTTTCTGGGCATCCACTGCTGTGACAGTTGTCTTTTTTGATGGGTGTGGTTTGGTTTTATTTCAGTTAGGAGTTCTGGCCTTGATCAGTGTTGCAAATAAACACACAGGCTTATTTGTGGCAACATGGACAGACCTAGAGATTACCATACTAAGTGATCTAAGTCAGAAAAAGACACATATCATGAGATATCACTTATATATAGAATCTAAAAAAAAATACAAATGAACTTATTTACAAAACAGAAACGGGTTCACAAACTTTGAAAACAAACCTATGGTTACCAAGGGGAGAGTGGGGGAGGGATAAATTAGGAGTTTGGGATTTACATGTACATACTACAGGCATGCTAAGTCACTTCAGTTATGTCCAACTCTTTGCGAACCTATAGACTGGAGCCCTCCAGGCTCCTCTGTTCAGGGATTCTCCAGGTAAGAACACTGGAGTGAGTTGCCATACCCTCCTCCAGGGGATCTTCCCAACCTGCATCTCCTGCATCTCCTGCATTGCAGACAGATTCTTTACCACTATGATATATAAATTAAACTACAAGGACCTACTGTAGAGCACAGACAGCTCTACTCAATAGTTTGTAATAACCTATATAGGAAAAGAATCTGAAATGGAATATATATGTAAGTGAATCATTTTGCTGTACACCTGAAACTAACACAACATTGTAAATCAATTGTGTGTGTGTGTGTGTTAGTTGCTAAGTCGTGTGTGACTCTTTGCTTCCCCATGGACTGCAGCCTGCCAGGCTTCTCTGTCCATGGAATTCTCCAGGCAGTAATACTGGAGTGGATTGCCATTCCCTTCTCCAGAGGATCTTCCCAACCCAGAGATCAAACCTGGGTCTCCTGCACCGCAGGCAGATTCTTTACTATCTGGGCCACCAGGGAAGCCCATATTATCTGTATAAGAATCTAATTTTTAAAATGGAGGTGGGGTGTGGTGGTCCCTCTAAACAAGTACTCTGGAGGCTAGTCTTCTAGTCCTGAGCTGCCACTAACTCTGCTACCCTGGGCAAGTCATTTAACCTGTGAGTATAGCAGGACCAAGCCAGGGGCAGCAAAGATTTCTAGGTTCTAATCTAATTCCAAAAATGTATCTCAAAGAGGAGGGTAGTAAATAGATGGTACTATCTTTAAGATATGAGGGGGTACTAATTCAACATTTTTCAAAGTAAGGCAACTTTTTCAGCACATGAATTGTCAAGCTTATTAATCTTTCAAGACTATTTCTGTCTTACATAAAAGCTCTTTTTAGAAGAAGGGGTCTAATGCAACTTACAGGAAATACCTTTAAAGAATATTCTGCACATTATTTTGTGTCTCTTGCTGTAACTTTGGAGTTGTTTAAATTGATTTTATTAAGTTTTGTGGGGTTTTTTAACATGGACCATTTTTACAAATCTAAATTGAATATGTTACTATACTGCTCCTGTTTTATGCTTTGGTTTTTTGACCCCAAGGCATGTGGGACTTCGCTCCCTGATCAGAGATTGAACCCATGCCTCCTGCACTGGAAGGTGAAGTCTTAACCACTAGACTACCAGGGAAGTCTCTGGACTTTAAGTTTTTATACTGAAGTCTTTATCACTATACTTTAATAATAATTTAATTAATTAAAACACCACACACAAACATACGCATACACATATACACACAGGCTTAAGTTTCCATAAGCCTGCTTAGCTGTCCGTGTTCCGTGTTAGCACGGAAGCAAAGCTCCATCCATGCCCATCGTGGGGCATGGCCACCACTTGTTACACAAGCCCTCTGGACAAAGACTCATCTGGATGGAAAGAAATCAACTCCCCTGCCCAGCAGCATGTGTCAGGGAGGTTTCTTTAAGCAGAATCACTCCGCTGTCTTGGGCAAGGGAAGAAAGTCTAGCCCAGGGAAGGATGGGGGTGCAAGGTCCAGATTCCTTCCATCTGTTCTCTATGTCTGCTTCCCTGCTCATACCCAGCTCTCTGCTCCCCATACCTAAGACACTGACTTGGCTTGGTAGCATGCTTGGCCACTCACCCATGACTATTGCAGACTCTCATGGCCTCAGAACTGGAGTCTCAGGACAGAAAATATGATGAGATTGTTTCCCTCTCAGACGTGCTTCACCCCTATGCTCATCACAGCAGACACAAACACAGAGCCCTGGTCCTCCCTTCAGCAGAGGCTACGGGTCAAGAGTAATTCTAAAGGCAAGGATGTTATGGAAACATTTATGTATTAACTCAGCTATTGCAGCTACCTGTGATCCCTGGGTTAGGAAGATCCCCTGGAGAAGGGCATGGCAACCCACTCCAGTATTCTTGCCTGAAGAATCCCATGGACAGAGGAGCCTGGTGGGCTACAGTCCATGGGGTCGAAGAGTCGGACATGACTGAAGCGACTTAGCACGGATGCAGCTACCTGAGGGCTTTATAGCAACATGTCAAGAGCATGGGTTACCCAGTATAAGTTGACTTGAATGGCTCAGAAATATGACACCAGATCCTACTAGCAGAGGGGGCAGAAGGAAGGGAAGGAATGGGGGGAACAGCGGGGGTGGGGGCGGGGAAGTACTGACAAAAGGAAAAGGGAGAAAAGGAAAGGAGAGATGAGAGGAGAGAGATCAGAGGGTCAGTGCAACTCATTCCCCCACAGGAAAAACCACTTTCCACCATAGCCCTGGATGCTCATGAGTCAGCACAAGAAAAAGTGTCGCAGTGAATAATTATACCATTATTAATTCATACTGTGGCTTTGAAAGGTCATTTTCCTGGGGGGGAACAGCTGGGTACCACCGAAAGGGCACCAGATTTATCATCAGGTGGCCCCAGACTCCACTCTGTGTGACTTTTCCAGCTTTCTGATTAGGGCAAATTCCTCCCCGTCTCTGAGCCTCAGTCCTTCTCTCTTGAGGACAGTCCGCAGCACCACCTTGCCCAAGGTTGAAGTTGAACATTACAAAAGATAATGTGATTCACCCTCCCTTTGGGCTCCAAACCCATCCCAGACGGGGAAACCCCCACTGTGGTCCAGACTGTAACATCGACAGTTCAGACCCTGGAGATCCTGTTTGAAGAATCTTTCTTTGGTAGGTTGTTCCCAGAGAAAATGTCATAAGAGCACAAGTTCTTCTTCTGAGATCGAGTCCCAGAGGTTAAAGCATCTGGGACTTAGAATCAATCCCCAGCTTTAAATATTTTAAAGGTACGTGGGATGGTACAGATGAACCTATCTGCAGGGCAGGAATAGAGATGCAGACATAGAGGATGGGGGACACAGTGGGGAAAGGGGAGGGTGGAACGAACCGAGAGATTAGGATTGATATAAATACACGACCACGTGTAAAACAGACAGCTAGTGGGAAGCTGCCATACAGCACAGGGAGCCCAGTCCGGTGCTCTGTGACAACCCAGAGAAGTGGGGGTGGAAGTGTGAGGGAGGTTCAAGAAGGAGAGGATATATATATCTATACATATTTGTTTTTGTTGTTCAGTCACTAAGTTGTGTCTGACTCTTTGCAACCCCATGGATTGCAGCATGCCAGGCTTCCCTGTCCATCACTATCTCCTGGAGTTTGCTCAGATTCATGTCCCTTGAGTCAGTGATGGTATCTAACCATCTCATCCTTGCTGTCCACTTCTCCTTTTGCCTTCAGTCTTTCCCACCACCGGGGTCTTTTCCAGTGAGTTGGCTCTCTGAATCAGGCAGCCAAAATATTGGAGCTTCAGTTTCAGCATCAGACCTTCCAATGAATATTCAGGTTTGATTTCCTTTAGGACTGACTGCTTTGATCTCCTTGTAGTTCAAGGGACTCTCAAGAGTCTTCTCCAGCACCACAGTTCAAAAGCATCAATTCTTCAGTTCTCAGCCTTCTTTATGGTCCAACCCTCACATCCATACATAACTACTGGAAAAACTATAGCTTTGATTAGATGGATCTTCATCAGCAAAGTGATGTCTCTGTTTTTTAATATGTTGTTTAGGTTTGTCATAACTTTCTTTCCAAGGAGTAAACATCATTTAATTTCATGGCTGCATATATATATACTTATGGCTGATCTGCATTTCTATACAGCAAAAACCTGGAGAAGGAAATGGCAACCCACTCCAGTATTCTTGAACTGAAAAATTCCATGGACAGAAGAGCCTGGCGGGCTACAGCCCACGGAGTTGCAAAGAGTCGGACACAACTGAGCACAAAGCACAACAAAAATCAACACAACATTGTAAAGTAATTATCCTCCAATTAAAAGTTTTAAAAAATATTTTAAAGATAAGAAAGCATCCAAGTGCTTTATCCCACCCTGTGTGGCAGACTCTATGGGTTGATGTAGCTGATGCTGTCTGAGCCCACCCGTATCCCTTCATCTTACTACTCTCGAGTTCCTGCCGGACTCCCCATGCCAGCGCCTATTTCCAATGCCCAAGCCTGTTTGCCAGTTCACAGGCAGATGGAAGTGTCTGGGACTCAAATTCCCCCTGCATCCCTCAACCAAGGCCTACTGGACGTGTGATAACTCCCACGGGTACTTGCTACTCTGGCTCCCAGAAATGCTCCAGCAGGATGAGGCTCCAGCTGTCCAAAGTGATAGTCAACTTGATAACACCCTCTTTCATGGTGTGATGGTTAACTTTAAGTGTCAGCTTGACTGGGCCATGAGGTACCCAGACATTTAGTTAAACATTATTGCTGGGTGTGTCTGTGAAGGGATTCCTGGATGATATTAACATTGCCTAGGTAGGGTCTCCCCTGGTGGTCCAGTGGTTAAGGATCCACCTTCCAATCCAGGGGACATGGGTTCAATCCCTGGTCAGGGAACTAAGATCCCACATGCCACAAGGCAAGTAAGCCCATGAGTCGCAACTACTGAGCCCGCCCACCACAACTAGAGAAGCCCCCACATAACGCAACTAGGGAAAGCCCCATGCCACAACAAAGACCCAGGGCAGCCAAAAAAAAGCAGAAACAAAAAAACAAAACAAAGTGTTGCCTTGGTAGCCTAAGTAAAGCAGATGACCCTCCTAAGTGAGAGTGGGCTTCATCGACTATGCTGAAGGTCTAAACAGAATGAAAGGCTGAGTAAGAACGAGTTCCTTCTCTCTGCGTGGATGTCTTTGAGTTGCAAACAGTCTTCTCCTGCCTTTGGATTCAGACTCAGACTGGAGCTTACAGTTTTCTGTCCTGGGTCTCCAGTTTGCTGACTGCAGAGTTTGTATTGTCTCAGCTTTCAACATCTGTGTGAGTCAGTTCTGTATTGTGTGTGTGTGTGTAGATACGGATGTGTATCTGTGTCTCATTGGTTCTTCTCTGGAGAACTCTTACTAATAAGCTAGAATACTATTCTCTTTGCCTCACTTCCCTACCACTTCTACCAGGCCTTACTTCACCGCCCAGACACACTGCGTGTGTGTGTATGTTCAGTCACTAAGTTGTGTCTGACTCTTTGCCACCCCATGGACTGCAGCATGCCAGGCTTCCCTGTCCTTCACCGTCTCCCGGAGTTTACTCAAATTCATGTCCATTGAGTTGATGATGCTGTCTCACCATCCCATCCTCTGCTGCTCCCCTCTCCTTTTGCCTTCAATTTGTCCCAGCTTCAGGGTCTTTTCCAACAAGTCAGCCCTTTGCATCAGGTGGCCACAGTGGCTACAGCTTCAGCTTCAGCATCAGTCCTCCCAATGAATATTCAAATTTTATTTCCTTTAGGTTTGGCTGGTTTGATCTCCTTGCAGTTCAAGGGACTCTCAAGAGTCTTCTCCAACACCACAGTTCAAAAACATCAAATCTTCAGTTCTCAGCCTTCTTTATGGTCCAACTCTCACATTCATACATGACTACTGGAAAAACCACACCTTTGACTAGATGGACCTTTGGCAGCAAAATGATGTCTTTGCTTTTTAATACACGGTCTAGGTTTGCCATAGCTTTCCCTCCAAGGAGCAAGCATCTTTTAATTTCAGGCTGCAGTACTGTCCACAGTGATCTTGGAGCCCAAGAAAATAAAATCTGTCACTGCTTCCATTGTTGCCCCTTCTATTTACCATAAAGTGATGGGACTGGATGTCATGTTTTTAGTCCCAAACTCACTACTAGTGTTCAAATCCTTGTACCAGAATCTGCTTCTGAGGGGACTCAGACTAAGGCTAACCCAATAGCATTCCTGACCCCCTTCGCTCTGGCTGTCTCCCCCAATCAAGGCGGGAAATCCAGTCTTTGCTTTCCCAGCTTCCTGTGCAGTTAGAGGCAGCTGTGTGACCCAGCCTTGGTCAATGAGACAAATGAGTTCATCTACTGGGGGGAAGTAGAACTATAAAATGCTATTTGATTTCTCATTAAAATGGAGAAATCTGGAAAGAAAACTTTCGTCTCTTCCATTCTTCTTCCTGCCCTAAATACTGAGATCATATCTGGAGTTTCATTAACATTTCAGCAACCACAATGAATTAATAGCCCCTAAAGGAGATCCAACCAGTCCATTCTAAAGGAGATCAGCCCTGGGTGTTCTTTGGAAGGAATGATGCTAAAGCTGAAACACCAGTACTTTGGCCACCTCGTGCAAAGAGCTGACTCACTGGAAAAGACTCTGATGCTGGGAGGGATTGGGGGCAGGAGGAGAAGGGGACGACAGAGGATGAGATGGCTGGATGGCATCACTGACTCGATGGACGTGAGTTTGAGTGAACTCTGGGAGTTGGTGATGGACAGGGAGGCTGGCATGCTGCGATTCACGGGGTCGCAAAGAGTCGACATGACTGAGCGACTGAACTGAACTGAACTGAACTGAAAGTCGTATAACTTCATAGGACTATAGAGGGTGTCAGAGGATGAGATGGCTGGACGGCCTCACTGATGCAATGAACATAAATTTGGGCAAACTCTGGGAGATGGTGAGGGACAGGGAGGTCTGGTGTGCTGCAGTCCATTGGGTCACAAAGAGTCGGACACAACTGGGCGACTGAACGACAACAAAGTCCTATAACATTTGCCATCTTTAATAAGACCTAATATTATTAATAATAATAAAACCTAATGATTTCTTCCTAAGTACTATGTATATAACATTTTAACATACTAACTCTCCTTTGCCACATATAAGCAAGTAGTGAATTTTGCACACGGTCACCCAGGAGAGGCTTATGGCAGAATAGAGAGTAAATTGCCCGAACGTGTTCTTAGTCATGTGTCCCAAAGACGGAAGGCCTTCAGTAAAGAGGAGTTCTAAGCATGGACTGGGTGTCTTAGCAGAAAGGGAGAGTTGATTTCATGCTGGTTAAAAAGAGAATCCCAGGGGATGGGGAAAGAGAGAGGCTCCAGAGAGTGGAAGAGATGTATAGCCTGCCACCTGTCATGCTCTGCTTGTCTGCCGCAATGTCACTGGCTGGTGGCAAGACCCAGGAAAGGAGTGACTGCATGGCACATCCGGGCAGGCCAGCATCTCTGTAAAATTCTGCATCTGGCTCACATCTCAGGGAGCTACGGAAGGAGACTCCCAGACTAGAAGGACCGTTCAAGAAGGGGCAGCGCAATTGGACTGGCAAAACCAATACTTTGCCAATGAGGCTGAGGAAGTCTGAGCGATAGGTTCAGACTCCTTTAGGGACAGACAGGTTAAGAGCTCAGGGCTGTAACGTTTGTATGCACTCAGGCCCGAGCCAATAATCAAACAAGACCAGTTCATCTTTCATTTTTTCAATGAACATGAGCTCTTACTATTACTAGGCATTAAAGACATGAATCAAATAGTAATAGAACAAAGTCTCTGCTTCCAGGGAGCTTACTGTCTGACAGGATAAACACTCACAGACAACTTGTAGGCTCAGGCACTGAGTTACAGAACGGAGAAGCCTCCCCAATGTTACCTGAATTAATTCAGACAAAATGCGTGTTTTGTGCCCCATTTATAGATGAACAAGTAAGACTTATCAAAGCCCACATAGTCGCTAGGGGGTCGCATTAAGACTCAGACCCAGCTCTGACTGATTTCAGTGAACAAGTCCCTTCTGCTTTTCTCATCAACCTCAAATGCCCACAGGGAGCCTAGAGGAGCCTAGGGACCACTCTTTATACCCTTGACCCTGACAGACAGACTTTATCAAGTAGAATTAGTCTTGTCTTGCTATTCAGTGTGAATGTTTCCCAAAGCCAACTGCTCCATCTGCTAAAGCGCTAGGTGACTTCCTTGAAAACCAGTTCCGTTCATCACACCTTAAGGGAAAACAGCAACCTCCTGTATGCACACATTAATTAACACAGCAGAAATAGGCTTGAGTTAATTATAGAGGCTCCCTACATTAAAAATGAAGAACAGGCCAGCTGCCAAAGAAGGCTCAGTAGCATGGAACAACGCGAAAAAAGTGGGAAAAGCCATTACTTCTGTACACTGTGTCTCTGCCCAAGAGATGCTCCTGTTGAGAAGCACAAGTTTAGCATCTAACACCTTGGAGCTAACCACGAACTCAGAAAGTCTCTCTCAGCTTTGTCCATGTTACATATTCCTTTAAGGAAAGAGCCTTTGTCACTAGAAAAGCTGGGTGCATCAGTTATTAAGAAGGGCTTATATCAAGGAAAAATCGTATGTCATTTTCCCAGCATTCAATTTTTTTCATTATTTATTACTAGCATCCATCTATTTGGGGAAGAATGAGCCAAAGTTTTTTTTTTTTTTTTAATTAATGAAAAGAACTGGAGAGATACTAGGAAATGCATTCTCCAAGGCCCCAAAACGATATATTTACCACTGAATCCCTTGAGAAGTTTTTTCTGCTTCACATATGCCAAGGAAAAGTGTACTTAAGCATGCCACATGCCCCAAATCACCCCAGTCCTGTGTTTACCCTTCCACTTTTAAAAAAATAAATGTGATATCAACTAAGCATCTCATCTTGATCCCTCTAGCTAGTTCCTGCAGGTGTATAAACATTATCGAGCTTCTTCAAAGGAAACTCTGTGTGGTCTTCTGGCAACATGAACAAGTATCCCTAAAATAAACAACACTTTCCATTACAAAAAGAAGGTGCATCCCAGATATTTTAAAGCCAGCTCAGTGTTCTGTGTTCTCCAATAATTAAACAGATACTATGTTTGACCAGTTGCCCCTGCCCACATGAATAAAACACTGTGATTTAAAGACTACAAGACAGGGAAGACAACTACCCCCAAGAAAAGGTAGAATTTATAGAACCTTGTGATAAAGGGGATTTAAATTTTTATTTTAAACTTTTTATTTTATACTGGAGTGTAGGCAATTAACAATGCTGTGATAGCTTCAAGTACATGGCAAAGGGACTCAGCTTTACATGCACATGTATCCATTCTCCTGATTGGAGGGGATTTTTTTTTTTTAACTAAATAATGTATTTTAATTGGAGGCTAATTACTTTACAATATTGTAGTGGTTTTGCCATACATTGAGATGAATTAGCCATGGCTGTACATGTGTTCCCCATCCTGAATCCCCCTCCGACCTCCCTCCTCATCCCATCCCCCGGGGTAATCCCAGTGCACCAGCCCTGAGCACCCTGTCTCGGAGGGGATTTTAATGATAACCTGTTCCAACAGTCTCCAAACCTTGGTATGCATCAGAACTGGCTGGAGAGTCTATTTTATTTCCTTATTTATTTATTTTATTTTTTCTGGCCACACAGCATATAGGATCTTAGTTCCTCAACCAGTGATCGAACCCACGCCGCCTGCATTGGAAGGTGGATTCTTAACCACTGGACCACCAGGAAAGTCCCATGGGAGGTGTACATTTTGAAATGCCACTGAGCCATTCCAGACATGCTGAATCATTGGTAGTAAGACACAGGCATCTGGATTTTGAACATATCTTCTCCAAGTGATTCTGATGAGCAGCCCTATTTGGGAACTTCTCATCCAAACCATTATCCTCACAACAACATCCCAGCCAAGTGGCCCTACAGTCTTTGCTTAAATGCCTCCTCCCAGGACAGTAAGCCAATCAGTCTATCCCTGGATGGTACTAACCACTGGGAAACCAGCCTCCCTGGAATGCACCAGAGCTGGCCCTGCTCTATCATGTAAGTCAAAGAGACCTGCACCTGGGAAGGGGCAGATTTTTGTTGCTTTCACGTGAGAAACCATATAAAGACTTACACCAAGATCCAAACTGCAGGTTACAAAAAAATAACGGTGGGTGTTCCCTGGTGGCTCAGTGGTAAACAATCCACCTGCCACTGCAGGAGACACGGGTTCGATCCCCAGTCCGGGAGGATCCCACCTGCTGCGGAGTGGGCCGCAACTATTGAGCCTGTGTGCCACAATTACTGAGCACACGTGCCACAGCTACTGAAGCCTGTGCACCCTAGAGCCCGTGCTCTGCAAGAAGAGAAGCCACCACAATGAGAAGCCCACATACCACAACTAGAGAGGAGCCCCTGCTCTCCACAGCCAGAAAAAAAAAAACCACACAGCAATGTAGACCCAGCACAGCCAAAGACAAATAAATAAATAAAATTTCTAAAAAATCAGGTCTAGCCTAAACTTTATTATTATCAAAAATAATTTTATACTGAATTAGTTTAGCATAAGGGTACCCAGGGGGTACTAGTAGTAGAGAACCCACCTGCCAATACAGGAGACCTAAGAGATGCAGGTTCCATTCCTGGGTTGGGAAGATCCCCTGGAGGAGAGCATGGCAGCCCACTTAAGACAAAATATCATTTCAGAACCAACCTTAAGTTCTCTATGGTAGAAGAGGAAGTGATTAAGAATACAATGCAACCTAAATGTCCATCAACATAGGAACGAATAAAGAAGATGTGGTGCATATATACACTGGAATATTACTCAGCTATAAAAAGGAACAAAATTGGTCATTTGTAGAGACATGGATGAACCTAGAGAGTGTCACATACAGTGAGGTAAGTCATATCATGTATCAATACAAATATGCAGAATCTGAAAAAAATCAGTATGGACTACCTTATTTACAAAGCAGAAATAGAAACACGAATGAAGAGAACAAACATACAGATACCAAAGGTGGGAGGTAGGAGGAATTGGGAGATCGGGGTTGACATATATACTATGTATAAAATAGATAAATGAGAATCTGCTGTATAGCACAGGGAACTCTACTTGATGCTCTGTGGTGACCTACATGGGAAGGAAATACAAAAAAGAGGGGATATATGTGCAGTTATGGCTGATTCACTTTGCTGTACAGTAGAAACTAACACGACACTGTAAAGTAACTATACCCTAATAACTTAAAAAAAAAAGACTACAGTGCAAAGAATACAGGTCTTTCCATCATACCTGGGTTGGATCCTGGATCTTCCATTTACAGCTCCATTTAAACCCGCTGAACTTCGGTTTTCTTGGAAAATTGGGACAAAATCAATAGGGTTGTCATATCACACGAGACACTGGCATTCAGTAAATGGGCCCTTCCCTTCCCTTTCCTTCCCTTCGGTTTTCTTTCTCTGCTCAATTTGTTGTGAGCTCTTATTTCTACTCCTTGCATCCTGTTTTTCTCTCCATTACTAACACCACCACCACCACTTACATTATTGTGTCCGTATTTGTTCAGCATCTCATGGCTTAAATAATTAGGTTTGGATGGGGGTGAGAAATAAATTAGCATCTTAAAAGAAAGTTCCATAATTCTATTCAGGAACTAATTCTCTTTGTTCAGGAAAAAATCTTGCAAGGTCACTTGGGGCAGCAGAAACCCTGAGAGCTTGGGTTAGCAAGAGAAAAAGCAGAAAAAGATGTAGTAAATTGTTCTGCATTTCAAGTGAACTGGGAGAACTAAGCATAAAAGAGTGAGGAGGGGACACAGAACAGTGAGACTAAGAAACAAGGAAGAGGAGTCTTAGAGATGCTTCAGATTCGAGTTTAAGTTGTGTCCCGACTATAATATAAACTCACGTCCATGTCCCCAAACTTAGGTAAAATTTGCTACACAGCAAAGTTTTGTGGCAAGGAAAGGAGCTTCACAAGACAGAGGAAAAAACAAGAATCAGAGTAAAGTAAAGCAGAGTAAAGTAATCAAAGTTGATCTTGCAATGAAAGCCCCCAAGAGCAGCAGGAAATCTTGAATGTTTCCAACCACATCCAGCTCTGAAGAGTCAGAAAGCCTCAGCTAACACCAAGGCTGCACTAAGAGGTCTGCAAAAGTCAGGACTTCCCTGGTGGTCCAGCGGCTAAGACTCTGAGCTCTCAGTGCAGGAGGCCTGGGTTTGATCCCTGGTCAGGGAACTAAATCTCAACATGCTGCAACTCAGAGCTCACATGCCATAATGAAGATCAAAGACCCAGCGTGCCACAACTAAGATCTGGTGCAGCCAAATAAATAAAAAATAAATGCTTTTTAAATATTTTTTAAAAGATGTCTGCCATCAAAAAGTCTACAAACAATAAATGCTGGAGAGGGTGTGGAGAAAAGGGAACCCTCTTACACTGTTGGTGGGAATGCAAACTGGTACACCCACTATGGAGAACAGTGTAGAGATTCCTTAAAAAACTGGAAACAACTGCCATACGACCCAGCAATCCCACGGCTAGGCATGCACACCGAGGAAACCAGAACTGAAAGAGACACATACCGCCATGTTCATCGCAGCACTGTTCACAATAGCTAGGACATGGAAGCAACCTAGATGTCCATTGGATGAATGGATAAGGAAGTTATGGTACGTATACACAATGGGATGTTACTCAGCTATAAAAGAAAAAGTATTTGAGTCAGCTCTAATGAGGTGGATGGAACTGGAGCCTATTATACAGAGTGAAGTAAATCAGAAAGAAAAACACCAATACAGTATATTAATGCATATATATGGGATTTATATATGTAACGATGATCCTGTATGCAAGGCTGCAAAAGAGACACAGATGTAAAGAACAGACTTTTGGACTACGTGGGAGAAGATGAGGGTGGGATGATATGAGAGAATAGCATTGAAACGTGTATATTACCATAGGAAACACAGATGACCAGTGCAAGTTCGATGCATGAAACAGGGCACTCAAAGCTGGTGCTCTGGGACAACCCGGAGGGATGGGCTGGGGAGGGAGGTGTTGAGGGGGATTCAGGATGGGGGGACACAGGTGCAGCCATGGGTGGTTCATGTCAATGTATGGCAAAAACCACCACAGTATTGTAAAGTAATTATCCTCCAATTAAAATAAATTAACTAATTTTTTTTAAAAAGACCTGCATCTTTTCATCTCAGCCCCCTTTATGCCACTCCTCTGCTCAGAAGCATTGAGGGAGCCTTGATTTTGACATTCGGAGGACCCTAGACAGAAATTCTTTTTACTAATTTCTGTCAGAAAGTGTCCAACTTTTAAACATATACTCTTTATGTGCAGTATCACTAATTATTAGAAAAAAGCAAATCAAAACTACAGTGAGGTTATCACCTCACACCAGTCAGAATGGCCATCATCAAAATGTCTAAAAATAATAAATGCTGGAGAGAATGTGCAGAAAAGGGGATTTTCCTACACTGTTGGTGCAGTCACTATGGAAAACAGCATGGAAGTTCCTTAAGAAAACTAAAAATAGAGTTATCATATGATCCAACAATCCCACTCCTGGTCATATTTCTGGAAAAAAAAACTGTAATTTTAAAATATGCAGGCACCCCAGCATTCACAGCAGCACTATTTACAACAGCCAAGACATGGAAGCTACCTGTGTCCATCAACAGATGAGTGGATAAAGAAGATGTGGTATACATACAAATGGTATATTACTCAATCATAAAAAAGAACGAAATAACGCCATTTGCTGCAACATGGGTGGATTTAGAGATTATATGAAATGAATTAAGTCAGAAAGAGAAAGACAAATACCATATGATTTTAAAAATGATATAAATAACTTTATTTTCAAAACAGAAACAGACTCACAGATGTAGAAAAAAACATGATTATCAAAGGGGAAAGCAGAAGGGAGAGGGATAAATTAGGAATTTGGCATATACACACTACTATCGAAAAAGCAAGAGATTTCCAGAAAAACATCTATTTCTGCCTTATTGACTATGCCAAAGCCTTTGACTGTGTGGATCACAATAAACTGTGGAAAATTCTGAAAGAGATACCAGACCACCTGACCTGCCTCTTGAGAAACCTATATGCAGGTCAGGAAGCAACAGTTAGAACTGAACATGGAACAACAGACTGGTTCCAAATAGGAAAAGGAGTACATCAAGGCTGTATCTTGTCACCCTGCTTATGTAACTTCCGTGCAGAGTACATCATGAGAAACGCTGGGCTGGAAGAAGCACAAGCTGGAATCAAGATTGCCGGGAGAAATATCAATAACCTCAGATATGCAGATGACACCACCTTTATGGCAGAAAGTGAAGAAGAACTAAAGGCCTCTTGATGAAAGTGAAAGTGGAGAGTGAAAAAGTTGGCTTAAAGCTCAACATTCAGAAAACGAAGATCATGGCATCTAGTCCCATCACTTCATGGGAAATAGATGGAAAAACAGTGGAAACAGTGTCAGAATTTATTTTTTTGGGCTTCAAAATCACTGCAGATGATGACTGCAGCCATGAAATTAAAAGACGCTTACTCCTTGGAAGAAAAGTTATGACCAACCTAGATAGCATATTGAAAAGCAGACACATTACTTTGCCAACAAAAGTCTGTCTAGTCAAGGCTATGGTTTTTCCTGTGGTCATGTATGGATGTGAGAGTTGGACTGTGAAGAAAGCTGAGTGCTGAAGAATTGATGCTTTTGAACTGTGGTGTTGGAGAAGACTCTTGAGAGTCCCTGGAACTGCAAGGAGATCTAACCAGTCCATTCTGAAGGAGATCAGCCCTGGGATTTCTTTGGAAGGAATGATGCTAAAGCTGAAACTCCAGTACTTTGGCCACCTCATGCGAAGAGTTGACTCATTGGAAAGGACTTTGATGCTGGGAGGGATTGGGGGCAGGAGGAGAAGGGGACGACAGAGGATGAGATGGCTGGATGGCATCACTGACTCGATGGATGTGAGTTTGAGTGAACTCCGGGAGTTGGTGATGGACAGGGAGGCTTGGCATTCTGCGATTCATGGGGTCACAAAGAGTCAGACACAACTGGGCGACTGAACTGAACTGATACATAAAATATTAATAGATAAACAATAACGTATAGCATAAAGAACTAAACTGAATATAATAAACTATAATGGAAAAAAATCTGAAAAAAGAATATATATATATATATATATATGTATGTATAACTGGATTGCTTTTCTATACACCAGACTACACTAAGCATTATAAATCAACTATACATCAATTAAAAATAATAATAAAATAAAATAGGCATACTCTCTTTCAGGTATAGCATTCACCTCTCTGAATGAAACTTCCTGTAATCTGTAGCAAAAAAAAAAAATGTTGCTAACATGTGACCTCTGTTCAGAAGAAAACTATTTGCAACTCTGTAGGCTTGAGCCTCTAAGGAGAAAAAAATATATAAAAATACATATGATAAATTATATATAAATGAGTTTTATATATATTCTATTTAGTGAGTAGCTACTAGATGTCAGACTCAGTCTTTTATTCCTATTCTCTCATTTAATCTTCACAAGAGCCCTCCCAAGTATATATTATTCTTACCGTTGTTTGGACAAGCTACGTGAGTTGCACAGGAATTTGGTAATTTACCCAAAGAGTCAGGTGGCAAGTGGCATTGCCAGCCTTACCCTGCCTGCACTCCTGTCCAGGCCACAGGCTGATCCCTCACTGGATGGAGACTAGGTTGCAAGAGTAAATTGCAAAGATGCTCCTGAAGACCTCAGGTCTTCTTGAAGAAGAGTGTATTGCTACTCTGCAACAGACCCTAAAATGATAGCAGCAAAAGATCTGGAAAAACATCATCTTTGCTAGAACAGCTCTAACTCAACATCGACTGCTCCAAATTCAAGCTGTGCCTTAGAATCCCCTAAGAAGCCTCCCCAAATTGGTGTTTTTCAGTGCATATCTACTAAAGCAGACTCTATGGAAGAAGGGGTGCAAAAAAGACTGCATTTTATTTATTTGGCTGTGCCAGTTCTTAGATGTGACATGCAGACTCTTATTTCCAGGATGTGGGGTCTACTTCTCTGACCAGGGATCAAACCCGGGCCCCCTGCTCTGGGAGGGTGGAGTCTGAGCCACTGGACTACCAGGGAAATCCCTCCAAGACTGTATTTTAAAGGTCCCCCCACAATGCAGCCAATTTCAGAAGTGGGGTTTAAGAAACACTGATTATATGCCACTCATGTATAAGAACTACCCCCTTAGTGTTGTAGGAATTCTAGCTTCCATCACAATAATAGGTCTATTTTTAAGAGAAGTTGGAGGAAGTGAGGGAAATTGTAGCATGAACGTATGTCCATTGAAGGCCGGATGGGGTTCTGTTTGCTGCCTGTGGCCAGAAGAAAGCAGAGAGAGGCTTCAGTGGTTGCTCATGGTAAAGAATCTGCCTGCCAGTGCAAAAGACATGGGTTTGATGCCTGGTCTGGAAAGTTCTCACACACCGCGGAGCAACTAAGCCCGTGCACCCCAACCACTGAGCCTGCGCTCTAGAGGCTGGGAACCGCAACTACTGAGGCCACAAGCCACAGCTACATAAGTCCCTGCGCCCTAGAGCCCATGCTCTGCAACAGGAGAAGCCACCACCACAAGAAGCCTGCGCATGGCAACTAGAGAGCAGCCCCCACTCACCGCAACTAGAGAGAAGCCCACGCTGCCACGAAGGCCCAGCGCAGCCAAAAATAAATCTGCTGTTGCTGTTCAGTTGCTAAGTCGGGTCCATCTCTTTACGACCCCATGGACCACAGCATGCCAGGCTTCCCTGTCCTGCACTATCTCCGAGTTCACCCAAACTCATGTCCATTGAGTCAGTGATGCCATCCAAACATCTCCTCTGTCGTCCCCTTCTCCTCCTGCCCTCAATCTTTCCCAGCATCAGGGTCTTTTCCAATGAGTCGGCTCTTTGCATCAGGTGGCCAAAGTATTGAGGAAGAGAGACTCTCTCCATGTGTTTATAAACTTCCAGGAAGCCTCTAATTAATGGGGAGAGCCCATCCTATTATGCTTGATACAAAGGTGCTAAACAGCCACTGAGACATGCCAGAAACTTGTTCAGGACAAGCGCAAGCATGTCTTAAAGAGAAGAGAGTGTGTTAAGCCACAGATATATCCAATTCATACCCCAAACTCAGTCTGGTTAGTACAGGAAACCCAGCAAAGAAAAAGAAACTAGCGTCAGCCATGTGCTACAATTTTTGTTGGAAGACAACCAGGAGAACAGACAGGAACGGCTGCAGCTTAGATCTCAGGTTAAGTGAGTACCAGACCTAAATGACCTAAATGAGCCAGGGCTGTTTGAGAACTTGGAGGAAAATTCCAGGAACTGACACAGAGGAGAGGCATACACCTAATTAAATCCTCCTTTGAGAAAGTGATATTTTTGTTCTAATTCTCTGGCAGAATCACTAGACCTTTGAGACAGAAAATGTTTACATAAAACGATAAAAGGCATTTGTATTAGTGTAAAGTCCTTCTCAACAGATAATTACTGAAAGACTGTCATTAGACTCTACAGAATTACCAGGTGCCACTTAAATGTTTATTATGGGGGAAAATGCAACTTTCTTCCTATCTGCTATTGTAAGAAAAATGTCATTGGTATTGTGATGCTCATTGGAATTTTGTTAATAGCTGATAACACCAGTTTAAACATGTTTACCTAGGCCGGTGGTTCTCAAACAGGGCTTCCAGGTGGAACAGTGTAAAGAATCCACCGCCTGCAATGCAGGAGGCAGAAGAGAAGTGGGTTCGATCCCTGGGTTGGGAAGATCACTTGGAGTAGGAAATGGCATCCCACTCCAGTATTCTTGCCCAGAAAATCCCACGGACAGAGGAGCTTGGTGAGCTACAGTCCATGGGGTCGCAAAAGAAATGGACTCAACTGAGTGACTGAGTGAACCTAAGCACAGGCCAGGGGTTCTCAAACTTAGGCCATTAGACTCACCTAAATCGGAGGTCCCCAACTGCCAGGGTCTAATGCCTGATGCTCTGAGGAGGAGCTGATGTAATAATAATAATAGAAATAAAATGCACAATAAATGTTATGTGCTCAAATCGTCCCCAAACCATCCCTCCCTCCAGGTCCATGGAAAAATTGTCTTCCATGAAACCAGTCTTTGTGCCAAAAAGATTGGGGACCACTGACCTGTTCCAAAAGGACTTTTTCCAAAACAGCTTGTTAGGCCTCACCCCTGAGTTTCTACTTTATTAGGTCTAGGGGAGAGTCCAATAATTTATAATTCTAACAAATTCCCAGGATGCTGCTGGTCTGAGGACCAGATTTTGAGAACCACTGACCCAGAGCATGACATCAATTTCCAAATGATCTGGAGTGAAATGCAATCTCTCATTCCCACCAAACTCCAGAAGCAGAAGAGGTGGGTCTTCCTTCCACACTTGTTTGCCAGGGGGACCACTGGTTTCTCCAGGAAAATTCTTGTTTATCTCTTTTGCAGTAATCTAATATCTGCTAATTATTTTAGCAGAGCTTCCCTGGTGGCTCAGTGGTAAAGAACCCACCTGCCAATTCAGGAGACATGGGTTCCAGCCCTGAGTCGGGAAGATCCCGAGGAGAAAGAAATGGCAACCCACTCTAGTATTCTTGCCTGGGAAATCCCAAGGACAGAGGAGACTGGCAAGCTACAGTTCAAGGGGTTGCAAAATAGTCAGATACAACTTAGCAACTAAACAACAAAAATTATTTTATCACTTTCTTTCATCACCGAAAGTGTCCTAGTTTGGATGATAATTTTTATATTCATCCTAATACTTGTTCATACATACTTGTTTGACCGTAGTCTGTAAAGTCCCACAGGCCTAACTGGAAGATGCTCTCCTCCAGAGAGAATTTGTTTTTGCCTTCTCTGAGAACCAGGGACACTACAGACCAGGAATCATTTTAAACTGAGGTAGCAGCTTAAAAAGAAGTCTTAGCCCCAGCGGCAGGTTTTCCTGATTGCAGGGTGGACAGCGCTATCTGCCCTCAGGGGGCCCTGCCTTTCCTTTCGGGCCCCATGTGTACATCCTTTATGGCCCCCAGTTTCCAGCTCAGATTTTAAGTCAAAGGTGAAATTTTTCTTGCTGTTGCTATTATTTAAACTTGGAAGAGTCTTCTTGGAAATTTCCCTTACTTCTTTTAGTTTTTCACATTTTATCACAAAAATTTTCAAACACATTCAAAAGTAGAGAGGATAATATAATGAACTCCCATGTACCCACCAACCAGCTTGAACAGTGATCAACTCATTCCAATCTTGTTTCATCTACACCCACTCAATTCTCTATCCTCTTCCCCTCCTCACACATACACTGGATTGTTTTGAATCAAATCATATACATAATATGATTTCATTTATAAAGATATCAGTAGTGTCTCTAAAATAATAGGACTCTTTTTCAAATAATTAGTATTCTGTGATCACACCTAAAAAATAGTAATAAATTGGTAATACTATTTTCTTATAATTTTGTTAGTTTCTTTGTTCAAATCATGATTCAAAGATGCTCCATATCTTGTAATTGGTGGTTATCACTTGTCTTTAATAATTTACATGTTCCCCAGAATATCTGGCTTTTATTCATCATATCTTTTTTTTCTGGTGAAAATAGTTTGTTCTATAGATTTTTCTTTACAGTATGTTTTGCTATTTGCATTCCTATGGTGTCATTTAACATGTTCTTCCATGCTGTGTATCTCCCATAAGCTCACAGGTAAGCCTAAAGCTGTGCAGTCCAATGTAATAGCCCTTAGCTACATATGGCTACCTAGATTTAAATTAATTAAGACAGAAAGAGAAAGACAAATACCATGCAATGTCACTTACATGTGAAATCCAAAATATGACACAAATTAATTTATTTACACAACAGAGACAGACTCACAGACATGGAAACAAATTTATGGTTACCAAAGGGGAAGGAGGTGGAGGAGAGATAAATTAGGAGTTTAAGATTAGCAGATATATAAAAATATATAAACTGAGTGAAAGTGTTAGTCACTCAGTCGTGTCCGGCTCTTTGCAACTCCATGGACTGTAGCTCACCAGGTTCCTCTGTCCATGGAATTCTCCAGGCAAGAATACTGGAGTGGGTTGACATTCCCTTCTCCAGGGGATCTTCCCAACCCAGGGATCGAACCCAGGTCTCCTGCATTGCAGGCAGATTCTTTACGGTCTGAGCCACAAGGGAAGCCCATATTTTATAATAAATTTACTGCAAAATAAAGTAAAATTTACAGTATATAAAATAAATAAACAAGATCTTACTGTATAACACAGGGAACTATATTCAATACCATAAAATAAACCAAAATGGAAAAGAATATGAAAAAGATATGGATACATATGTATGTATAGCTTGCATGTATATATATACATATTCTCTTCATATTCTTTTCCATTATATGTATGAATCACTTTGCTATAGACCAGAAACCAACACAACCTTGTAAATTAACTGTAGTTCAATTTTTAAATTTTTTAATTTAAATTAATCACAACCCAGTAAATTTTAAAAATACATTTCCTTAATCACATTAGTCTCCTTTCAAGTTCTCAATGCCCACATGAGGCCAGGGACTACTATACTGGATGGCGCAGATATAAAACATCTCTGTCATCACAGGAAGTTCCATTGGACACTGCTGCTCTTATTCATACTCAGATTCGTTTTTTCCAAAGCGTCTTCACAGGCAATGATATGGTAGTTCTACCAAGAAGCACATAACATCTTGTCTGTTTTTCATCATGTTAGCAGCCATTGTTGATCACTGCCTAGACTCAGAAATTCAGGGTGACGAAATTCCAGATCCATCACTCTTTTTACTTATTACCCGAATAACTCTATAAAAAGAAGCTGCTTCCCCTCATTTACTCTTTAATTGTCCTAAACTAGTTTGCATAGGAAAGGCAAGGTAACTATCTAATCCTTTCCCCAGTTCTCAAAACAAGTTGGCTCCCTAATCTTTTTTTAAGACAATTTCCTTTTTTATTTTTCAAAATTTTTATTTATGTATTTATTGGCCATATCAGTCTTAGTTTCAGCATTCGGGATCTTCTGTTGCACGGGCTTCTCTCTAATTGTGTAATCTGTAATCTGCAGCGTAGACTCTCTGGTTGAGACAAGCTGGCTTAGCTGCCCCACGACATGTGGAATCTTAGTTCCCCAACCAGGGATCAAACCAGTGTCCCCAGCATTGGAAGGTAAACTCTTACCTTCCATGGGACCACCAGGCAAGTCCCTTCCTAAATCCTCTAAAAGTGACCAATGACGCATTTTATTCTGAGAATCATTATGAACCTGTGGGTCTAAACGTATTTGGTATGTTTGAATCAACTGATGTTCTTAGCTACAATTATTGGCCTTATATAAATAAGTTTTCATATTTTTGCCATCATATTTTTGGAATTAAATATTAGAAGACTTCTGAGTCTAAAAATAAATGTTCACATAATCTGTCCACCATCTCATGCCTGACATGTGGCTACTCCTAGTTATTTGCTGACCTTTTATCCACAGTAAATGCAACTATAAGTTTAAAATAAGTAACAGTTTTGTGGTAAATGTTTTAATGCCACTCACCTCTTCAATCTCACATTGAGAACCACACAATTTTCGAAATGACTGAGCTGGCTGGATTCTGATATAAGAGTGGCTTAAACACTCATTAATAATTGGGGTGATTAGTCATTAGTCTGGAGGGGTGTCCCATCATCATATTCAAGTTTTCCATAAAATGATTTAAAATTTTTCCAGAACCAGAAAGAAAAAAAAAAAAAAAACATTCAATGACATGTAGAAGCTATCCCACCCAAATCTCTCACATCTCACCTGGAGAAACTAAGGCTCAGCAACAATCTGATTTTCCCAAGTTGTCCCAACAACTGGTATCTCAGTTGGGACTTCCATTCCCTGAAAATGAGAGGCACTTCTGATTTCTTTTTTTTTTTTTAATTGGAGGCTAATTACTTTACAATATTATAGTGGTTTTTGCCATACAGATCAACTTCTGCATAGGATTCAACCTTTCCTTAAGGAGTAGCCATTTCTTCCTGGTCAGGGGAAGTGGCCCACGACCAGGACAGGAGGAATGACTAGTCCTGCCAGAGTCATCTCTCTTCTCCTTTCCAGCCAAACATGCCAGTCTCCACTTCATCACTGCCAGCCCTGGATCCCTGTGAACCAGCTTCCAGATGCCTCTCGGCCCAGGAGAAGAACCAACCCCGGCTGTCACCACTCCCACCTTCCCCAGGGAAAGAGGAAGCCATCCCTGCTCCTGGAAAGATAGACGTGATGACAGCTAGAAAGGATTTGCCTACTGAAGCTTGGAGCGCCTTCTCACAGATTGTGGAAGGAATGGCTGCTCCTACTTCGCAGTCCAATCAGGGCTCAGCGAATCTAGCCAGTGACGAAATGAAAGACGTAGGGGAGTGCTGGCAGCTACCCACAGGTCCCTTATTCCACTGCACAGTTCTCTGCCTGGGAACAAGCACCCCAAAGGGCTGGACCCTCTCACTGGTCTCTGCTGGCTGGGATCAACACATGGAGATAAAGCTTTCTCTCCAGGGGCTTCCCTGGTGGTCCAGTGATTAAGAGTCCGCCTTGCAAAGCAGGGACACTGGTTCAATCCCTGGTCCGGGAAGATTTCACACACCACAGAACAGCTAAGCCCGGGTGCCACAACTTTGAGTCTGTGCTCTAGAGCTCAGGTACCGCAACTGCTAAGGCCCACGCGCCTCAGAGCCCATGCTCCGCAACAAGAGAAGCCACCACAATGAGAAGCCCAAGCACCACAAGGAAGAGTAGCCCTGCTTGCTGCAACTAGGGAAAGCCTGCTTGCAGCAATGAAGACCCTACACAGCCAAAAACAACTAAGTAAAATTAAATAAAAGTTTTCTCTCCAAAAATATACCAAAGGTCCCTAGAGAGTAGAGCCCCTCAACCTGAAACCTTGCATTCTGGAATTGTCAGGTGCATGAACCCTGAATCAAAACTCCCAACAGCCCCCTGAGATCAGCCCACTCTCTTCCTACTTACTGAGGTTCACGCCTAAGCTGCACTGTCCACCTATAGCTGCCTGAATGCCTTCCACTGAATTATCTCCAGAGAACACAGGTCACTGTTTCATGTATCAGAGACCAGTGATTTACCCTGGGACTCCCAGACCCCTCAGGGATATTTACAAAGTTTTCAAAACGTGATAGTTTATATTTCTATTCATAGCTAACTCTGGAAAAAAAATCAAGTTTGTGCGTAGGGAAAGAGGAGTTGAATACCTAAAAAACTGGCCATGGGAGAATGCATGAGGGTTCTCTCATGCTCCCGCAAGGCAGAGATTCAGAGCACTTCCTTCTGCACATGGAATCATGACATTTGCAGCAATATGGACGGACCTCGAGATTGTCATACTGATTGAAGTAAGACAGACAGAGAAAAAGAAATGTCCTATGATACAGAGTGTGGATTCTAAAAAGAAATGATCACCAGTCCAGTTTTGATGCATAATACAGGATACTTGGGGCCGAAGCACTGGGATGACCCAGATGGGATGGGATGGGGCAGGGAAGAGGTTCAGGATGGTGAACACATGTACACCCGTGGCGGATTCATCTCAATGTATGGCAAAACCAATACAATATTGTAAAGTAATTAGCCTCCAATTAAAATATATAAATTTTTATTTTAAAAAAAATAAAAAGAAATGATACAAATGAACCTATTTACAAGACAGAAACAGACTCACAGACTTTGAGAATGAACTTATGGTTGCCAGGAGCAAGGATGGGGGAAGGGATAGTTAGGGAGTTTGGGATGGACATGTACACACTCTTATATTTAAAATGGAAAATCAACAAGGACCTACTGTGTGGTATAGGGAACTCTGCTCAATATTATGTAACAACCTAAATGGGAGAAGAAGTTGAAAAAGCACAGATACACGTATGTTTATAACTTAACTGACTCGCTTCGCTGTACATCTGAAACCATCACAACATTGTTAATCAACTAGACGTCAACATAAAAGTTAGAAAACATTTCACGAGACTTCCCTGGTGGTCCGGTGGCGAAGACTCCATGCTCCCAGTGCAGGGGGGCCTGGTTCAATCCCTGGTCAGGGAGCTAGATCCCGTATGTCACAGCTGGAGTCCACATGCCGCAATTACAGATCAGGCAAACCACAGCTAAGACCAGATGCAGGCAGATACATGAATTTATGCTTTCAATTTCATGAGGAGGATCAAGAGGGTGGCAGATAGGAGGAATGTGTGTCAAAGGGAAAATCTCTCTGGAAGGTAAAAGTGAAAAAAGAAGGGGGTTGTGGGGAAAGAAGCACCTGATGCAAGACAAGCGCCTGAGACGAGAGCATCCAAGAAGAAAAGAAAACGGCTGAGTGAAAAGCAATCCTCTACCTATGGGTCAGCAGCAACGCTAGGGCGGGGGAAGTGGTGAAAATAGGCCAGCGGTCAGCGCTACCTGCTGGGAACCTACAGTGATTTTTGGTGCAGAGCACTTTTTGTTGCCACTATTGTTTTTATTGAGTTTGTTTGAGGTTTTTTTTTGTTTTTTTAAGAAAAAAGAGGAGTCAATATATATTGAACACTTCTGTGCTAGGAACTGGGCCTGGCATATGATGTGTATTACTCCAACAGGATCACGAAAAGCAGATTTCAGTTCAACCAATGAGGAAAATGAAGTTGTTTAAAGATAAATAAAACACTTAACTGCAACCTGCCCTCCCCACCCCCCGCCTCGTCCTCATTTTTCTAGAGTGGTCATCCTTGCAAATTGCTCCGGACAGTGCCTGTTAGTGCCTGACATCCTGGGGTCACTATTAAAGAGCACCCCCCTTTTCACTCTGGTGTCTGGGTTTGGATATAAATTAAATAATCGCCCTAGGTTGCAGCTACATGGTTGCTCTGTCCAATCCTCCAGGGATTTCTACAGGGAGGGTCTAGAATCAGAGCCATCCTCAATGGCCTCTTGCCTGAGCATCCTCAAGACAAAGGAGTTCCCAAGAAGAGAAGGAACCATGAGAAGAAAGTAGCAGAGAGACATGAGAAGAGTCCTACATTGAGAAATCGAAACACGCCTGACTTCTGGAACTTTCCTGAACACCATCATGATTCACACATGAGCCTTTTGGAGCTCTGAGAAAAGCAAAACCGCAGGTGTAATCCCAGCAGAAGCGGAGGTCACAGTGGCTGCTTTCAAGGGATGGCACACCTGGCCGGCTTAGGACACCCTCAAGGAGGAGGACGGGGGACTTGAAGAAACCCCGTCGTCATGGAGCCATGCCCTGCCCCACCGTCCCTGCAGCCTGTGGCTGGACACCTTCAGGGTTTGGAGTCCTGGCTCCGGACAGCACTGTTTAGATGGTTCATAGAAGCCCTGCCCCCACCTCCCACCCAGGCATGGTCTGCAGACCCTCACAGTGTCCAGGAAATTGACATCTGTGGGTTCAAGCAGGATGTCAAGGCTGCTGGAGACGTTCTATTTGTGCCTGCATCTGAATAATTTAACACTCCCTCCAAAATAGACTATCATTAGAATTTGTCAATTCCTGTGCAGACAGCCTCAAAAAAGAGAGAGAAGGGAAGAGAAAGTTCCCACATATGTTGCCTTAGAGTAGGGGAACAGGAGGCTGGGTTCTGCGTTGTTCTTTTTCCTAGAGTCACAGCCCGCTGCTCACTGGTGCGTCTGGCCCCCCGGGAGCTGCTTCCCTTATGCGTGTCCTTACCCCTAAACGCACGTCTACTGCTGCATCCACCAGATAGAGACGAAAGCCCTCACTGGTCTGTTCCCCCCCACCACCACTTCCTCTGTGTGTGTGTGTGTGTGTGTGTGTGTGTGTGTGTGTGTGTCTGTGCGCTCAGTCGTGTCTGTCTCTTCATGACCCCATGGACTATAGCCCACCAGGCTCCTCTGTCCCTGGGACTCTCCAGGGAAGAATACTGGAGTGGGTTGCCATTTCCTTCTTCAGAGGATTTTCCGAACCCAGGGATCAAACACAGATCTCTTGTGTCTCCTGAAATGGCAGGCAGATTCTTTACCACTGTGCCATCTGGAAAGCCTGCCACTTATCTTATGTGGGGCATATTCAGGTCACTTCTATGACCCTCAGTTTCTCCATCTGAAAAACACAGCCTCCAGGACTTCCCTGGTGGTCCAGTGGCTAAGACTCCAAGCTCTGAATGCAGGGGGCCTTGGTTCGATCCCTGGTCAGGGAACTAGATCCCACATACTGCAACTAAGATACAGCCAAATAAATAAATAATTTTTTTTTTAATAACATGGCCTCCCTCATAGGGTTTTCATAGCATTAAACGAGCGAATTCCTCAAGGTCTGGCACACAACACAAGCCTGTCTTTAGTCTGCTGTTCCTTATCAGGCACTGACCTTAAATGAAACAATGCTAGTTCGCAAGAGGTACCACAGACAGGCACAATTTCCAGCCCTGCATAATTCCACTTTCTTCCCATTGCTTAGCGTGACCATGCTCATGGGAAAACAAAAACAATCAAAATAAAACATTTGTGTATATATACACAATACATACATGTACCTATATATACATGGATTACATATGTAATACACACATATATACGCACACACACACATACGGGCTCATCAGCTCAGCCTCCAGTCTGGATGCTCAAATCAACTGAGCCCCAGTTCTGCTTGTCAGTTTGTTGAGCCCCTGGTTAGTGCCTAATTATCCCCCATGAGGGCTGGTCCAAAGCTTTTCCATAAACCCCACCCATTTCCAAAACCTTCCCTCTTACTTCACCCCATTCACTGAGTCCCGCAGCCTTGTCTCCAAACGTCTCCACCCTCCTCCCATCCAGGCTCTCTGCACACCATCACGGCCTGAAGACCAGCCTCCCACTGTGCACAGCCCCACCTGCCCCCGTGGGGTCCCAGACTTGGCTCCATCCACCACCTCCTCCCCTGCATCTTCAAGGTCTTATTCTCACTTAGTTTTTATTCTGTAAAAATGCTCAAGCCCCGCACATCCTAAAAACACTTCTCCCTGTGCTCTTTCTCACTAAGTCAATCTACATCGTCTCCTTCCTTCTTCCACCACCCTGAGAAATGTCTGGGTTCGCTGGCCTGTATCCCCGCCTGCGTACTGGTTTCTTCAGCCCTGGAGCTGCACTTCTTGTTCTCAGGACTGCGCTGGCAGCGTCTCCTCCAGACTCACTGATTCTGTCCTAATTACCGTTCAGAGGTCTCTCGTGGGTCCCCATCCTCCTGGATCCCCCCTTGGGCAGACCTCTCCTACTCTGGGGTCCGTGACACCAGCCCTCTCCTGGCTCTCTCCCCTTCCTCCCTGAATGCCCTCTCTCTCAACCCCCCTGCCATCTCTCTCTCATTCCATGTTCATTATCCTCCACCCTCCTTTTTATTTTTCATATTCATTTATTTGGCTGCACTGGGACTTCGCTGCAGCATGCAGGATCTTCTAGCTGTGGCATGCAGGATGTAGTTCCCTGACCAGGAATCGAACTGGGTCCCCTGCCTTGGGAGTGTGGAATCTTAGCCACTGGACCACACCTCCTTTTTATATGGGAATATTCCCTAAGGCTCTCTCACGGCACTTTTCCCTTCTGTCTCTACTCTGTCTCCGTGGAAGACTATACAACCTCTTCCCCCACATCACATTTCAGCCCTAGCCAAGCACATAACTCAGCCCTGACCTTGTCCCCTGAATTTGCCATCAGCTCACGAGTCTGCCCACTAAGACATCCACCAGCCTCTGAAATGCTCAAATGGAATTCAGGATTCCTCCAGCAGTGCCCCATCCTCTTCCCAGTTGCCCTAATCCTGGAACTCCAGCAGCTGACTGCTCCCTCCTTCCTCAGCCCCACTCCCCACACCTCCTAGCCCTGCAGTCTCAGCATCACATCATCACAGTCCCTCTTTCCCCCTCCCCACCACCACCCAGGTTCAGGCACTGGCCTCCCCCACCTGCCAACACAGCAAAGACCACGTGGCCTCAGGCCTGCAGCCCCTCATCTCCTAAGTACCATCCCCGCCCGCTCTGCTCCGCACTGTAGAGCCTTCCTTGAATGTCTATTGACATGCACTCCCTTTGCTTCCAAGAGCCTTCAAAGTGCCAGTCAGTGAGCTAAGCATTCTCCCCACGTCATTCCACTCTCCTAAGACCCCTACGTGGGCACCATTTCTGCCTCCACTCTACAGCTGATGAAGTAGAGCACAAGGGAAATCATGCTCATGGGCACACAATTAGTAAAGAGTCTAACCAGCAAACGAGCCTAAAACCACTTACTGCCTCCAACGGCAGACCAAATAAGACCAAAACAATTCCCTCCAAAGAAACCTTGGTAGAACCGAGTGTATAACACAGGGAATTCTACTCAGTGCTCTGTGGTGACCTGGTAAACAGGAAGGAAATCTAAAAAAGAGAAGATATTCGTATGTGCATGGCTGATTCACATTACCGTACAGGGGAAACTAACAGCCTTGCAAAGCAACTATTACTGTGAGTCACTCAGCTGTGTCTGACTGTGTCCGACTCTTCATGACCCATGGACCGTAGGCTGCCCCGGCTCCTCTGTCCATGGGATTTTTCAGGCACGAACACTGGAGTGGGTTGCCATGCCCTCCTTCAGGGGATCTTCCTGACCAAAGGTTCGAACCTGAGTCTCCTGAGTTGCCAGCAGATTCTTTACCATTGCCATCAGGGAAGCCCTATACTCCAATTTTAAAAAATAATAAATAAACGGTCCACGTCTAGGGAAAAAAAAAAAAAAAGAAGCCTTGGGTGGCTCCCTGCTGCCTACCAATTTCCCCAGCACCAGAGGCCCCCAGGGCTCCCCAGCAGCCACATAGCCGTCACACTGATGTTCCGTGTGTTGCTCCCTTTGGGTTCTGACCACCTCATGGCCACATCTGTGCCCTCAGATCATGTTCCAGTTCTGGGCTTTTCCCAGACTTTGCTGGCTTCACCAACTCACTTGGTTGCTCCCTCCTCCCCCTGTGCCAGCTCCTACAGACAAGAATTCCTCCTTCATTGGCACACCCGGCACTTTATACCTTGGCCACAGCCTTCATTTTCTCTGACCTTACATGATGGTCATGTACATGTTCATTTTCCCATTGCCTCGAGGGCAGATACCCTCAATGGACTTATTTCTGTAGGTGGCACATATCTGACCCATTGTTGTTGTTCAGTCGCTAAGTGATATCTGACTCTTTTGTGACCCCATGGACTGTAGCCCTCCAGGCTCCTCTGTCCATGGGATTCTCCAGGCAAGAACACTGCAGTGGGTTGCCATGTTCTCTTCCAGGAGATCTTCCCAACCCAGAGATCCAAGCCGAGTTTCCTGCCTTGGTGGACAGAGTTCTTCATCACTGGCCCAGGGCACATTAAATATTTGTTGAAATGACTTGATCCCAAGGATCTGCCATAGAAACTGTCACCATGATTATTTCACCCTTGTTTGTAAAGCAGTATGATGAGGCTTGCATAAGGCAATGTCGGGATCTCGTACTCAATTAAGTGGAAAATGGGGGTGGGTTCCAGACCCTGACCCACTAGCTGGTCCGCTCACTTGTTCTGGCTCCATGCAGAAAGCTCACTGCTTACAAGCTGCCAAATTAATTTTCAAGGAAAGAACAGAACAGCTTTCACATTCTGACACCTCCTCCTGCTCTTCCATCCCACCTTCTTGAGAACTGGCCTCTGAGGATGACTCATCGGTGGGAGAGGGTGAAAACAGCTCCCAGGAGGGGGCTGACAATCTCTGCTAGACAGAGAGTGGGGCTGGTGACAGCATGTGTCCCCGCCGGGTGGAGAGGCATTTTCTCCACCATCTCAGGTTTGATTTGAGCCCTGGGGATAAGGCTAAGAAAGATAAGAGCATTCAGAAGTGCACTCACCTTCTTTTATCTGTGGAATATGCTCGAATACCTGGGGGATGCTTCTCTGTGCAAATAGCACCAAATGTCATTCTTCCCTCCCTCCACTCAAGTCTCCTTACAGTCCACAAAATGCAAGTCACTTTAATGCATCTAATGAGAAAAAGACAAGAAAAGCTCAAAGAACTACTCCTGAATCTGCTTGGCTTGGCAGAGTTAACATAGAAATCCGGACTATATCTCACAAGGGAATTATATTCAATATCCTGGGATAAACCATGATGGAAAAGAAGATTTTAAAAAAAAGAAGAAGAAGGTATGTATGTACATACATGAGGCATTTTGCAGTACAGCAGAAATTAACACAGCATTGTTCATCAAACATACCTCAATCAATCAGTAAAAAGAAATCCTGGTCACCACCGGGACTATTTTTGCACTCCAGTATTCAGGGATTAAAACCTGAACTCTGCCTACAAAGGCATCACGCAGAGCCTGGCACAACTCTTATACCAAACGTCTCTCTCCTCCTTCCCCTCAAGCACCCCACCTCCCCACTGGCATCTCAGCTCCAGACACACAAACACCCTTCTGGGCTGTCCCTGGGTCTATTCTATTCATCTGTTATGCCTCTAGAGTATTTCTTCTCTTTCTGATTCAAAGGTTATTTGTTCCACAGAAAGAGCTTTTCTTTTCCAAAATCAGAACAGGGTGGACAGTCTGCTTTCTAAACACCTACTGAGCCTTTCTGCTGGAAGATGATGCTGGACGGTGCTGCCAGCATGCGGGCTTGGAGCACAGAACGCCTCTCTGGCAGCCTCAAACAGAGAGCGAGGCCGAACGAGTTTGCTCTGCATCAGGCACGCAAAAGGTGCAGCTGATCTCTTTTCAGCCTGGCCTCTGCCCATTATTAGAACATCCCAGTAATGCTTAAATTTACCTCCCACTCTCCCCACCCCATCTCATGCACACTCTTCTCTTTTCTGTGAAGATAAGGCTAAGCAGCCAGGGGAAAGAAGGGTTGAGAACATCCAATGAGCATCTGCCATGCACTCAGCTCAGAGTTGGGAGTTTAACATTCATTTGGTCCTTACAAGGACCCTCCAAGGTAGGTACGGTTATTATCCCATTGTATGGAAGGAGGAACTGAGGCAGGCTCAGAGAGGTTAAGCCACTTGCCAAATATCACTCAGCTGGTGAGTGATGGAACTTAGCAGTTGAGTCCATCTTTCAGCTTCAAAGCCTGGTCTACAAGATTTCCTCTGTGGTCTACAGTACAAATGACCAGACTGAACTGCTTGAGAACAATATTCACATTTTCAACATCTCTATATTCCTCACAACACTCACCAAAGAAAAGCCACTCTGTGTGTAATGAAAGAATCCACGTGTGCGTAAACAGTTTAACAAAATAAGAGATCTGCCTACTTCCTTCTTAAGGTGGTCTGTACCCTGATTTTTGATTAAGTTTTACAATAAAGCCAAGTGCAGAGAGACCCCAGAAAGCAAGGATTGTTAGCTTTTGAAACAGACACGGCAATCCCTGGCACATCACATGAAGAAATAGACTTGTGTTCCCTGGTGGATGGGATGGTAAAGAACCCACCTGCCAATGCAAGAGACTCGGGTTTGATCTCTGGGTTGGGCCAATCCCCTGGAAAAGGGAATGGCAACCCCCCTCCAGTATTCTTGCCTGGGAAATCGCATGCAGAGAGGAGCCTGACGAGCTACAGTCCACGGGGTTGCAAAGAGTCAGACCGGACTGAGCAACTAGACAACAACATGCTTCCATTTCTACTTTCCTGCCCCTGGTTAGGAAATTATATTCCTTCTTATGAATGGAAATGCTAATGGAAATAAGTTTTGATGTCCCTGTCTGTTATATGGATTGGAAAGGAACACGGTGCAATGTCAATGATGGTGCTATTGGCGGAAATGGGTGCCAATCCCAGAAAACTACTCAGCCTCTGTGACCCTCAGTTTCCTGGACTTTCATGTGGGTTATGACAACATCCCCACTGCCTCACCAGGTTGGGATATCCAACTTCAAAAATTAGAGGGTGTAGCCAGTGTCGAGGCTGGGTGTCACTAAAGTGAACAACTGACCATCATCCAAGTTTTCCCAAAAGGGTGCTCTTAACTCAGTAAGGATAATTGTGGGGGGAGGATTTCCCTGGCAGTCTAGGGGTTAAGATTCCATGCTCCCCATCCAGGTTTGATCCCTGGTCAGGGAACAAACATCTTCCATGCTACATGGCACGGTCAAAAAAATAAAGAGACACAAATTTTTAAAAGAGCATAACTGTGGGAGGCAAAAGAATGACCTCCTAAAGCTGTCCACATCCTAATCCCTGGAATCTGTGGACATGCTACTTGAAATAGCAAAAGGGACTCACAGGTGTGATTAAGTAAAGGATCTTATGATGCAGAGGCTATGCTGAGCTATGGGAGTGGACCCATTGTGATGACAAGGGTCCTCATAGAGAAAAGGAAAACAGGAGGGGGAAAGTCAGAGCGAAATCAGAGAACACTAAGCTGCTGGATATGAAGGTGGAGAAGAGGGCACAAGCCTGGGGATGCAGTCAGCTTCTAGAAACCAGAAAAGGCGAGGGATCAGGTTCTCTCCTCCAGCCTGCAGAAGAATGCAGCCCTGCAGGCACCTTGATTTTAGCCCAGGGAGACCCATTTCGAACTCCGACCTCTAGAACTGTAAGATAATTTATCATTGTTTAGCCGATAAGTTGTGTCCTACTCTTTTACAGCCCTCATGGACTATATCCCACCAGGCTCCTCTCTCCACGGGATTTCCCAGGCAAGAATACTGGAGTAGGTTGTCGTTTCCTCCTCCAGGGGATCTTCCCAATCCAGGGCTCAAATCTATGTCTCCTGCATTGCAGGTGGATTCTTCACCATTGAGCCACGCAGGAAGCCCTTATAAGATAATACATGTGTGTCATTTTTACCCACTATGGGGCGATTTGTTACAGCAGCAAAAGAAACAAACCTAATATCCCTGCCCAAGGTCTGGCTGTCACCCCAAATCAGGCTTCATCAGGCCTGCAACACAAGTCTCTCTCCCATTCCCCATTGATTCCAGACAGCAACCAGAAGGCCTGACTGCTTTGCAAGGAGACATCTACCGGTAAGTCAGAATCCTCATCTTGGCATAACCAGCACCCCCTATCTTATTAGGCAGACCAGCACGGGAGACCCATCTGTATTTGGAAGGAAGCTGAGAAGAACAGAACTGGAGGAGGCAGAGGTGGATGAGTCACCCTCTCTGGCCCCCAGCTCAGACCCTGGCACCTGTGCCCCCACAGTAGGCACAGCCTTGCCAATACCTGGGTCTGCTGGCTAGAATGTCCTCTTTTGGGCAGTATTTGGAAGGCACTGCCAGCATCGCCTTCTGAGAAGCTCGTTTTTCTGCACATACTTGACTGATCAACACCTCGTAAGAGTGTTAAATGTGTTCTTTCTTTAGAATGGCAACAATTAAATATGTCATACACTAGAAGCTTGGAAGGACTGATGCTGAAGCTGGAGCTCCAATACTCTGGCCACCCGAGGCAAAGAACCGGCTCATTGGAAAAGACCCTGATGCTGGGAAAGACGGAAGGCAGAAGGAGAAGAGGGTGACAGAGGATGAGATGGTTGGATGGCATCACCGACTCAATGGACATGAACTTGGGCAAACTCTGGGAGAAGGTGAGGGACAGGGAGGCCTGGCGTGCTGCAGTCCATCAGGTCGAAAAGAGTCGGACATGACTTGGCAACTGGGCAACAACAACCAGTGCTAAAAGCATTCAGAACACAGCAAGCACTCAACCAATTTCAGGGATTTCCCTGATGGTCCGGTGGTTAAAGAATCTGCCCTGGAATGCAGGGACGTGGGTTCAGTCCCTGGTTGGGGAACTAAGATCCCACACGCCATGGAGCAGCTAAGCCTGCCAGCCTAAACTACTGAACCCACGTGCTCTGGAGCCTGCGTGCCACAACTAGAGCGTCCATGCACTGCAGCGAAAGATCCCCCATGATGCGATGAAGATCCCACGCGCTGCAACCAGGTCCGGATGCACTCAAGTAAATAATAAGTATATTTAAGAAAACAAATTTCAATTACTATCAGTATTATTATCATCATTGTTAATTTATTCAATCCAGTTATGTTCAAGTGCACTGGGACTGGGGGTTCTTTTCTTTCCTCTAGGAAACGTAAATTTCTCTCTCCGCTCTTTATCCCCTGGTGTTAAACTTCCAGCTTCCCAAGGGGAGCTTCACCTCTTGTGCTGACTGCCAGTGGTCATTATACAGAGGTCAGCTGGGATCGCCGTTGCATGATCTATAAGGTCCTTTTCAATAAATGGGAAAATGTATGTGAAACTGCAAGTATAGGGCCTGGCACAGAAGAGAAACTCAACAGTGTCTGCATTCTCACTTATTAACTCTCGGTTATAGGTTGACTTATGTTCCCTCATAATTCATACATTGAACACCCACTGCCTCAGAATGTGACTGTATTTGGAGACAGGACCTTTAAAGAGGTGACCCAGGAGGCACTAATGGTAAAGAACCCGCCTGTCAATGCAGGAGACATAAGAGACGTGGGTTGGATCTCTGGGTCAGGAAGATCCCCTGGAGGAGGGCGTGGCAACTCACTTCAGAAATCTTGCCTGGAGAATCCCATGGACAGAGGAGTCCATGGGGTCACAAAGAGTCAGACACAACTGAGAGACTGAGCAGGAAGTTCAATGAGGCCCTCAGGGTGGACCCTGACCCAATCTAACCAGTGTCCTTATAAGAGGAGGGGCTTCCCTGCTGGTCCAGCGGTTTAAAATCTGCCTGCCAGTGCAGGGGAAACAGACTTGATCCCTGGTGTCCAGGAAGATTGCACACACCGTGCGGCAACTAAGCCCAGGTACCACAATTGCTTAGCCTGAGTGTCCAGAGCCTGTGCTCCACAATAAGAGAAGCCCATGAACCACAACTGGAGAGCAGCCCCCGCTCTGCAGCTAGAGAATGCCTGCACACAGCCACGAAGACTTAACGCAGCCAAAACTAACATTTTTAAATGCTAAATAAATAAGTGTTTTAAAGAAAGAAGAGGAGGTTAGGACATGCAGAGATTTACCAGAGATACACACACAGAGGAAAAGCGTGTAAGAAGACATCAACGGGCTACTGTGCCCAAGTCAAGGAGAGAGCCCTCAGGAGAAATGAACCGGCGGGCACCTCGATCTGGACTTCCAGCCTCCAGAACAGGGAGACTTTCTGCTGTTCAAGCCTCCCCTGGGAAAGACCCTGATGCTGAGAAGGCCTGAAGGCAAAAGGAGAAGAGGGTGGCAGAGGATGAGACGGTTAGATGGCATCACCAATTTGATGGACATGAACTTGGGCAAACTCCAGGAGTTAGTGATGGATAGGGAGGCCTGGCGTGCTGCAGTCCATGGGGTTGCAAAGAGTCAGACGCGGCTGAGCGACTGAACAACAACAACAAGCCTCTCCATCTGTGTATTTTGTTGTAGCAGCTCTGGCAAACTAATACCACTCCCTTTCAAGAACAAATAATGGCTGCATCCACTCCAGCATTCTTGCCTGGAGAATCCCAGGACAGAGGAGCTTAGCGGGCTGCCGTCTATGGGGTCGCACAGACACGACTGAAGCGACTTAGCAGCAGCAGCAGCAGCAATGGCTGTATCTCTGGACAGCAGGAAGCTGTTTTAAGTCTGACTTAAAAGAGGTCTCTGATCCCTGTTTGGGCCTGGGGGCCTCTTTGTGTGAAGCAAGGGCACATATTTTCCCAGCAGGACTTGGCGGCCGCGCCTGGCACTCATGAGAAGGCGTCTCACTTCCTGAAGAAGGAGGTGTCATTATTTGCACAATCCCCCCCCAGAGCCCTTCATGAAGAGGAGAGCCGTGCATCGTGGCCTCACAGAGGAAACGCGGCGCTGGCACCTCGGATACGGAGAACTGTAAAATCGCAGATGACAGATTCGTGACTCCCCTGGGGAAATAAATAGCAAGAACAGATGGGACCCGAGGCTGGGAGGTTTCATGGAAATCTTAATAGCATTCTGATAATGTAATGAATGTGGTGAGAAGAGAAGAGCAAGCCAGTATCAGCAAGGCAAGACCCAGTCTAGCCCACCCTGAGGATTACCCAGGAGGACCATTCTGTGAGGAGGACATGCAGAGGTTGACCAGAGATAGCCACACAGAGGAAAACCATGTAATAAGACATCAGCTGGGCTGCTGTCCACAAGTCAAGGAGAGAGTCCTCAGGAGAACCTGCAGGCACCTCCATTTGGCCTTCCAGCCTCCAGAACAGGGAGAAGAGGAGGCTGGAAGAGGAGCCACAGGGTGAGGAGAGCACCACAGGGCTACATGGCAACCATTTCCCAGGGAATTTAAAGAGTGCTCTCTGAACTGGCTTCCCAGGTGGCTCAGTGGTAAAGAACCCACCTGCCAATGCAGGAGACATGGGTTTGATCCCTGGGTCAGAAAGATCCCCGGGAGGAGGAAATGGCAACCCACTTCAGTATTCTTGCCTGGAGAATCCCACGGACAGAGGAGCCTGACAGGCTACACCCCATAGCGTCTCAGAGAGTCAGACGGGACTGAGTGACTGAGCACAGCTTTGAACTGGCAAAGCTAAGTGCCTTACGATGGGGTACCCTCCAGAGCGATGCTCCCCCATTTGCCCCATGCACCGCTTCAGGCTATCTCTCTGGGCAGCAGTGAACCATGACCCAGTCTGCTTAGCTGCCCCACAGGCCATCTTCTACATGGCCCTGGGTGACTTCCAGGTAAAAGAGTAATCTAGGAACAGTGAGGGGACACAGGCCACGTGTGCTCAGAGCTCAGGAGGGTCTCTCCTGGAGATGGCTTATCTAGTGAGTCCAGCCTATTCCCAATTAATCTCTCCCTATTCATTTCTAGAGACTCTCAGTGAAGACATGCCCGAGGTAAAGAGTCCTGGACAAGGAATCTGAAGGTGTGGATCACAACTCTACCACGTGCCAACCATGAGACACTGGATAAGTGACTCAGCTTCTCTGTAAAGTGGGAATAATACTTTCTACCTTGTGGGAATTTTTGGTAAAGAGCAAAGGAGGTCTACTCCTTAGAAATGGCAGGCATTGAACACACACAAACTCCCCTCAATTTGTGTCCCACAAATAGAACAATGTACACAGTGTTTATTGCATGGATCTTGGCTTTCTTGGTATTCCTGGATAAACAAATGCAGGCTTCGAGGTTTGATGGCCCACAGGCACTGTCTCTTCCTCAAGCTTTTATTTAAACAGGTGTCTTGGAAAGTGCAGGACTGAGAATAGATGAAACGTTGGGGAAGATAAGCCCAGGTGCTCAGTATCTTAACTGGGGAATCCAGTGTTGTTCAGTCACTCATTGAGACAAAAGAAGCAACTGGAAGCAGCAGAAAGGATGGAGAAGGAGTCAGACCTGTGGTGCCAGCTCTGCAGCAGAGAACAAGCAGGGAACTGGTGTCCAAATGGCTCACAAGGCAAAAGGAGCAGAATCATTACCCATCAGAAGAAAGCTGAGCAGTTAAAGAGGCTCCAGACAGGGCAGCCCTGCTTTCCCAGCTGAGTCCTCAAAGAGGATGTTTGGGGACCCCACTTGTGAGCACCATGGCTTAAGTCGTGATGGGTGGCAGGGAGCATCTCTGATGAAACCTACTCTGAATCAGGCTTTGTGCTCATCTTAAATGTGTCCACAACACCCCTGGCCTTATACTCATGACATATATTTATAGTGAGTCCCCTACATATGAACAAGTTCTGTTTCAAGAGCGCATTGGCAAGTCTAATTGGTTTGTAAGTCCAACAAAGTCAGCCTAGGTACCCAACTAATGCAATCAGCTGTATAGTACTGTACTGAAAGAGGTTTATAATACTTTTCACAAAAATAATACATTAAAAAATAAACACACACAAAAAAGAAACATTTTTAATCTTATACTGCAGGACCTTGAAAAGTGCAGTAGTACAGTACAACAGCCGGCATGCAGGGGCTGGCACGGAATGAACGGGCAAGAAGAGTTACTGATGGAGGAGGGAGACAAGGTGGGAGAGGGCAGAGCTGAAAGGTCATCAACAATAGGAGACGGAGTGCAAGCTGTGATTTCACTCAAGACTGATCCTGATGGCTCGGGTTCTGGTTCTTTGCTGGAACCAGATGCACCGTTGCATGAACCTTGAAGCGTGAAACTTGAAGATTCACGTGTAGAGGACTTAGTGTACCTGACATAGTGGGGGGTTGCAAATGGGGCCGTTTAGCACATATTGGGAATACAGTCTCTTGTAGTCAGGCTCCTGAACAAGCAATGTTTTTCAAAATAGTTTATAAATAGATTCTTTCTTGAGGTGGATGGAGAAGGAGAGGGCATGGCAGAAAGGAAAAAAATTCCCTGACTGGTATGAGGACTTGTGAGTTTTAAGCGAATTGATGTTCTAATCTCATCTGTTTTCCTTTTTAAGCCAACTCTCTTTCCTTCTAGCTAGTGGGTGATCTGTTTGGTTTGCCCGGCTGTTGAGTCCACCTTCAGAAAGAAAATAAAAAATATAAAAAGGTAAAGGTGATCACAGAATATAATAGACGCAAAAGACAAAGAAAGGAGATTCTAGCCAAGAACGGTGGGTGACTCTGGGAGGAAAACAAAAATGTCAGAAACAGAAGCGACAACTGAAGGTTTACTCTGTCAGGGTGTAAAACCTTGGCTGCACATCAGGATCACTGGACAGTTTCTTTAAGAAATTCAATTTTCCAGTGCCACCCTTAGAGTCTGGCTTAAGTATCCTTAAGGAGAGTTAGGATATTGCTTGTTTTGTTTTGTTTTTAGATAAACTCCTCAGCTGATTCTAATACACAGCCAGGATTGAGAACCAAAGGACTGGATAAAAATTTGCCAAATATAAAGAAAATCTTCACTCTTCAAATTTATGTGCTGTGCTAAGTCCCTTCAGTCGTGTCTGACTCTGTGCAACCCTACAGACTGCAGCCTGCCAGGCTCCTCTGTCCATGGGATTCTCCAGGCAAGAAGGCTGGAGTAGGTTCCCATTTCCTCCTCCAGGGGGTCTTCCCTGACCCAGGGATCAAACCCTCGTCTCTTGTGTCTCCTGCATTGGTAGGCAGGTTCTTAACCATTAGCACCACCTGCAAAGCCCCTTCAAACCCATAGTGTTTACCAAATTTCAAGCAAAGTGCACCGCATCCTAACACTTTGTTAATTTCAAAGAGAAAATTTTAATATAAGTTATTAACATAAGAACAAAACTTAGTATTTTCATAGACAATTTCCCTGCCACTTTAAACTACAGGAGATAATTCGCCAGAATCTTAAGGGAGGGGCTACAATGTAACTGCTCAGGCTCCAGAATCTAAAAGTCTTGACTAGGTTTCTCTGCCATTTACTGCCTGAATCCTCTTGGGTAAATTGGGAAGATTAAATGAGATATTATATTTAAAGTAACCAAAGCCTAGCATATAATCCTTAGTGAGGGTTAGGTTTTTTCTTATTATTTTCTTATTTTAATAGCTTTGTTATTTGAAAATACAAAGCTTCATAGAGAGACTGAAAATAAACATTGGATAAATAAAGAAATATACCATGTTCTGTAACACCAACTGTCACCAAATTAACTAGTAATGTAACTACATAAATATAAATCTAATTGGTAGTGGAATTAAACTGTAATTCCTATCCAAATTCCAACAGAATTTTTTTCTTAACTCAATATGATGAGAAAAACAACTTTTGTTTTTCAGAGCTTTTGCCTGGCATCTTACAATATAATAACCCTGTCCAGAGTCTGGACAATTAGAAAAGGATTGAGTTTAGGATTCCCTCTGTAAGTTCCTGCTTTGCTTTTTCCAAGGTCCCTTTTAAGACAACTAATTAGAGTTAAGTACATGAAAATTAGTGACCTTCATCCATACACACACACACACACACACACACACACACATGGAATATTACTTGGCCATAAAAAAGGAAGAAGTGTGAATCAATTGAACTAAGGTGGATGGAACTAGAGCATGCTGTACAGGGTGAAGAAAGTCAGAAAGAGAAAAACAAATAACATATTAACGCATATATATGGAATCTCGAAAAATGATACTGATTAACCTATTTGCAGATGTAGTGATAGACCCATGGACATAACAAGGGAAGGAGAGGGTGGGACCAATGAAGAGAGTGGCACTGATGTATATACACTACCATCTATAAAACAGACAGCTACTGGGAAGCTGCTCCATAACATAAGGAACCCAGCCGGATGCTCTGTGATGACCTAGAGGGGTGGGTTGGGGAGGGAAGGCTCGAGAGGAAGGAGATATACACATAGCTATGACGGACTCACATTCCTATATGGCAGAAGCCAACACAACACTGTAAATCAATTATCCTCCAATTTTTAAAACATTAATAAAAATAAAATAACCACACAGAGTTAAGCCCATGAAAAATCAGCAGCTTCTGGCCCAACCACCTTATAAGTAACAGGTGCTTACTACACTGTCCTCAGTCTCCCGCTGGATCATGACCTGGGACAGAACACTACCCTTCCCCCCAATCACAACTGTGCCCACTCGCTTCCTTGGTGCAGGCGTATTGAAACTGCACCTTCAATCAACACCCACCCCTGAAACCCAAAGCTGGTGTTCCGGGACAACCTAAAGGGGTGGGGTGGGGAGGGAGGTGGGAGTGAGGTTGAAGGGGAAGGGGACATATGTATACCTATGGCTGACTTATGTTGATGTACGGCAGGAGCCATCACAATATTGTAATTATCCTTCAATTAAAAGTAAAAATTTTTTTAATTTAATAAAACCACCCCTGAAGTTCCCCTTCCCCAAAGTGGAAACTCAGATGCTGAAGGAGCCACTTGCCAATCCTATGCAGATGGTTTGTACCCCCTCATTCAGCAGGTCAGAGTTTGCATATTCTTAATTCAATACACCAGCTCTGGCTTCTCAACACATTTGGCAACATAACTCAGTAATTCACCTGGAAAAATAAATGGGTGAAAATACCCAAGTGAAAGTCACTCAGCCAGCTCTTTGTGACCCCATGGACTGTAGCTCACCAGGCTCCTTTGTCCATGGAATTCTCCATGCAAGGATACTGGAGTGGGTTGCCATTCCCTTCTCCAGGAGATCTTTCCGACCCAGGGATCGAACTCTGATCTCCTGCACTGCAGGCAGATTCTTTACCATCTGAGCCAAATACCAAAGGAACATTTTCAAAGTAAGATTGAAGAGGGATTTGTACTTCTAGACATTAAAGCAGAACATAAAAGTATAATAATTACAAGAGTTTGAGACAGAGAGATCAAATAGAGCAAAATATACAAGTGGGTTTTCAACTCAGTGGGGAAAGGAGTGTTCACTAAGTGGTACTGAAAGACTGATCAACAACAATTAAAACGAACTAAAATAGACTTGGGCTTCCCTGGTGGCTCAGTGGTAAATAATCCACCTGCCAATGCAGCAGGTTTGATCCCTGGGTTGGGAAGATTCTCTGGAGAAGGAACTGGCAACCCACTCCAGTATTCTTGCCTGGGAAATTATACAGATAGAGGATCCTGGCAAGCTACAGTCCATGGGGTCACAAAGAGTCAGACACGACTGAGTGACTGAACAACAACGAAATAGAGATTAATTCCCTACCTCCCACCATAAGATCATAATAAAGTGAAAATGATTAATAGCTCACATATAAAATTAAAATGGTAAAAACAGTCCAAATTTACAGGGTAAGGAAATTTTAGGGTAAGGAAAAACTTAAGCATGAAAAGAATGGAATTTTAACTGAAAACACTAGCAATATGAATACATAAAAATTAGATTGCTACATGGCAAGAAGACCATGTAAGTACAAAATTAAAGGCAAATAGATTGGGAACATGATTACAGTAATTATGAGTCACTGATTTAGTAACCTCAATACACACAGAGCTTTTACTAACAAATATGGAAAACAGTAACACTCAATTTTAAATGGACAAAGGACATGGAAAGACAATGCTTAAAAAAAAGGAAATACAATTAGTCAATAAGCAAAGTGCTCAATCATGTTAGCAATCAAATACAAGAAAAGTAACATCTTGTCTCAATGAACAAATTGACCATGTTTTTATTTTTTTCATAATTAAACATCAAGGATGCATTGAGGGGCATTCATACATTGCTGGTCGTAGGGTAAATTAGCACCATGTTCTGAAAAGTAACTTGGCAGTATGAGTAACTTTATAATACATAAGTTTTACTATTTCCCAAATCTTATTCAATAGCAAATACTATCAAGCTGATCAGAAAAAAATTAGTAAGCATAAAGAAACCAGTGACCTGGATGACAAACTTGAATAGTTCCTAATTTCACCAGTAGATTTTGGTAATTTCAAATTCCCTTGCAAACATGAGTCTTGGAATAAGTCACATTCTGTGTGTTATTAATATAATAGTTTACAACAACCAGAGCCAGAGTGGGGGTATTTGTCATCTGCTAAATTCAGGCAACTCAGCAAGTGACCCCGACCTAAACAGGAGAACGAATGGATTGCTCACTAGAACTTTGTACTCAGACTAGACCTCAGGCACATTTTATCCTTTTCCCTCATCCACTTTAACCACTGAATCTTTCCCTGAGATTAAGAAAAGATTTATCATTTAAAAATATATATATATAGCTCACCACTGGGAAACTCTTATTCCCCTAGAAATGCCAACCGTTTGCTCCTTGCAAAAATATACTCAGTAGCAGCATTTTATTTTTGTTCTTTGGACCCTGCCTTATCCTAAAAAGTGGAGCATCCTGGGTGAGCTCCCCACAGAGGATCCCATCTGCTGCCGGCCAGACAGAGGCTGGGGATTAGGAGTAAGCGCTGGGAGCCCCAAGCAGATCAGCCAGCATGCCCACACCCCTGTGCCCTGCCTCCACACAGGGAGAGCTGATTAGCCAGTGCATGAAATGTGCCAGGCTCCAAGCAGAGTTGAAGGGAAGCAGGAAGGAGCTAGAAAGAGGGGCCGGAAGAGGAAGAAGGCAGCAGATCGATTCTGTCCATTCAAACTGGAACGTTGAGTGACTCAGAGGCACAACAGTAATTATGGTAACAGGGAGATGTCCCTTCTGGCATTGCTCTGGTCTATATCGGCCCCTCTAATGCCGGTGGTTCCCAGGTATGCTGCTTTCTTGGGGCAAGGCTCAGCTCACCCTAGCTTCTTGCAGCACTGAAGAGCATCTCAGAGAGGGGCAACTGGGTCCCAGCTCACACCCTCCAGCTGACCAAGCATCCATCCAGCCACTACTTCAAGTATTGGGCTGACCAAAAAGTTCATCCGGGTTTTTCTGCAGCATCTTATGGGGAGACCCGGATGAACTCTTTGGCCAACCCAAGAGATTTCCCCCTGCTGTGATTTAGCTACTGTTTAGGCAGGCCTGGGGCGCCTGCTCCTCCCCTAAGCTTTATGCTTCCTCCCAAGGAGCCTTCAGTACCTTCCAAAGCCCCAGTGAATGGATGAGAAAAAGGTCCTTTTCTTCCCTTGGCACTGCACCACCATCCATGTTTCCCTGCTGGTATGGGCTACTCTATTAAGCCTCCTACCTGCCAAAATTTCCAGACTCAAAGGAGGCACTCGGCGTCCTCACTGCTCTAAACTCCAGGGGACACATCAAGCCCTCCAAGCTCAATACACTCCAGCAGAACCACAGAGGGGTGGAGTGTCTGCAGGTATAACATGCCCCATGGCCCTCTTTGCAAGCATCTCCAGTCTGTATAAGGGACTCTCTCAAGGTCCCTTCACTTGACTTCATGGGGAGCAAACAGTCCTTCACCTCAAGCAAGTACTTTCTATAGGTGAAGATTCCAGAGATGATGCCTTCTTTTCCATCTCTATACCTATGTAGACCTGGAGGCTTAGAGTTGAGGGCGCCAAGGCCAGATTTGATACCTCTTGGGAACTCATGAGGGACCCCAGTTATTTGTGTGTGCATGTTCAGTCACATCCAATTCTTTGCAACCCAATGGACTGTAGCCCACCAGGTTCCTCTGTCCACGGGATTTCCCAGGCAAGAATACTGGAGCAGGTTGCCATTTCCTCCTCCAGGGGATCTTCCCAACCCAGGGACTGGACCTGTGTCTCCTGTGTCTCCTGTATTAGCAGGTGGATTCTTGACCACTGAGCCATCCAGGAAGCCCCCAGGTTATTTGTGGCTCAGTGTAAAAAGCAGAGTGCCTAAAACTTCATATTTTCAGATTTGCCCTCTGAATGCCTATTCTAGGATGATAGAAAATTTCCATAAAGAAGGCTGAGAGCCGAAGAATTGGTGCTTTCAAATTGTAGTGCTGGAGAAGACTTTTGAGAATCCCTTGGACAGCTGGGAAATTAAACCAATCAATCTTAAGGGAAATCAACCCGGAATACTCATTGGAAGGACTGATCCTGAAGCTCTAATACTTTGGCCACCTGATATGAACTCATTGGAAAAAAAACCCTGATGCTGGGCAAGATTGAAGGCAAAAGGAGAAGAGGGAAGCAAAGGATGAGAGGGTTGGATGACACCACTGATTCAATGGACAGGAGTTTGAGCAACCTCTGGGAGATGGTGAGGAGCAAGGAAGGCTGGCGTGCTGTAGTCCACGGGTCAGACATGACTTAGCAACCGAACAACAGAAAATTCCCACTCAACTTCCTGTTATATAAATAACTTGCTGTGATGGCTCAAATTATTATTCCCAATTCTTCTCCCCAGTGGAATACAATTATAATCCATACTCTTAGCCAAATAATGTTGCAGTGTGTTCCACTGTGAGAGATGTGTACTTTCTCACTTCGTTGATGTTGGGTTTGGCAATGTGGTTTGCTTTGGCCAGTGAAATGTCAGCAACAGGATATGCACAGGGGCCTTCAATTTACTTTTACAGTTAGGCATCTCTCATGTCCTCTTACCATTTGCTGTGAGAAAGACACATCCTTAGCAGCTGCCTGTAACATCCAAGGAGCTGGATGAGAGACACACAGAGCAGATCTGCACCTGACCTGCAACATGAAGGAGAGCCTTTCTATTTGACTGACAAACTCATGAGTGAGATAAATAAAGTTCATTGTGTCAGTCACTGAGAGATCAGGGGATGTTTGTTATGCAGCATTATTATTCTCAGGCAGTAATAGCTGACTGATACACTTGGTATCTGCCTAACATTATGCTGAGCACTATAGTGCATCCATGCTCAACTACTCGATTGTGTCCAACTCTGCAACCCCACGGACTGTAACCACCAGGCTCCTCTGTCTACGGGATTTCCTCAGCAAGAATACTGCCATTTCCTAGTCCAGGGGATCTTCCCAACCCAGAGATCAAACCCCCGTCCTGAGTCTCCTGCAGTCGCAGACAGATTCTTTACCACTGAGCCACCTGGGAAGTCTTGAGCCCTGTAGTACCTCACTTAATTTCTTTCTCTTCACAACTGTATGAGACAGAACCCTATTAATATTATCTTTATCCTATAGATAAGAAAATTGAGGCACAGAGCATTTAAGCACAATTAGTAAGTGAAGGAGACAAGCTTCAAATCCAGTCATCCGATCACAGTGGGAACATGAAACAGGAAGAGAAAAGTGCAGCTCTATGCTCTCCAGGGTCTGTATTCTGGGACTAACTTTGGACTCAGAGCTGCAAGACTCTCAGAATAAGATTGACTAGATCCCAAGAGCCAAGGCAACTTTTCCAGCTCTGTCAGTGCATGCAGAGAAAATGAGACAGGCTTCCCTTCCAGAATGCATGACCCATCCCTGAACTTTGAGGAGGGGAAGTCCCATGGGGAATTCTAACCAAGGAACAATCCTGCCTTTGTGAAGAGCAGTCATCCAACTGCTGGGATTGTTCTGCATGGGATTGCACTGCACGTCTCATTCTCTACCTTTTTAGAAATTCTCTCTAAGCAAATATCTCTGGCTTTTTCTTTTAAAAACAATTACACAATTGCCAGCTGCTAGGCTTATACAAGTAACCTGATAATAGCAAAGCAATATGCTGTCCAGTGTTCAAACACCGCCACACAACAACAAATCAGGCTGGAGTGCCAGTTCTTGTTCAGAGCCTGCAAACAGAAGCAGCACAAGTCAAAGCCACCCACTCTCCCCATATCAGGGGAACAGAGTAGCAAGACGTTTGGTCCCAAGATGGATTTTTTTGTCTCTTCCAATTTTCAGGATGTTCTGCGTGCAGGGAGAATGTGAAGTCACATTCTTTGGCAGAATAACTCGTCAGTGTGATTCAATGACTCACTCCCTTTTTTAACCAAAGTTAGTACCCCTGATGGCCAGCATTGGGGCTTACAGGTCTTCAAGTTACAGACAAGCCAGTAATTCAGAGGACAAGGATCGAGTCTTCCTTGCACACCACTAACCCCGATGCCTAGCATGGTGGGCAGTCAATCAATATTTGTTGAATATAGATGTAAAGGGGATTTCAGGGATGGAGGGGAAGCTACCTTTGAATTTTTCATATTCTAATTCTTAAAATGCAAGAATAGGGAAAGCATGGGACTTCCCTGGTGGTCCAGCAGTTAAGAATCTGCCTTGCAACACAGGGGACAGAGGTTCAATTCCTGGTCAGGGAACTAATATCCCTCATGCTATGAAACAGCTAAAGACCCCATGCCACAGCTAGAGTTTTGGGTGCTGCAAATGAAAGATCCCACGTGACACAAGGAAGACCCTGTGAACCACAACTAAGACCCAATTCAGCCAAATAAATAAATAATTTTTACAAAGAGTAAACTCAGAACCCCTTAGAAAAGAAGGAAAGATGAAGACATAGCCAGACTTTAATGTCTTTGAGACACCTCAACAAAACTAATACTTTATAATCTTTATTTAAGCAAAAGAAGTCAGCTCACTATCTGTGGCAGACACCGGGGTTTCCATGACCAATAACCAATTCCCCTTCTTTTGATAACAAATCCTCAATTTGCCTTTGAGGAACTCCTCTTCCCTCACACCATGTGGGACTCAAAGAGTGGTCTCCAGGACACAGATGTGACCCCAGTGGGGTCAGCCAGATTTTTTTGATCCCAGAAAAGGAATCAGGAGCTGGGCACTCAAAGTCAAAAGTGGTGGGGGACTCAAGACCCTTGGAAGTGTTTCCAAATAGACCACCTATTACCAAAGGAGCCAGCTAGACTTTTCCCAGACATACTGGAGATTTCCCAGAACACAACATGGAATTTACATCAGGACTCCAGCACTTTATTCCATTGTTTCGCTCTTTCAGCTAAGCCCCTTCTCCTGAAACCTTCATTAAACACTAGCACAGAGCAGAAGAGAGAACTCCAGGCTGGAAACAGGGGCTCTGATCATAAATCTGCCACAGAAATAATGTTACCTCCCCTAAAGGGGGCTCAGTCTCTCTCTCCATAGTATTAAGGGGTCAGGATTTAGTGATCACAAAGGAGCCTTGTGTGCTGGCTCAATAAAAACTGACCCCTGAAAGCCCCAGTTCTTGACAACACAAAACTCACATTGTCAGGGACAGTGAGGCTTGGAGTTTAAAGCAGTTAATCCCCAGGCTGGATGACTCGGACAAAGAGGATTAACCCTCAGATGAGAGAGCCATCATCCAAATATAGAGCAATCTCATGCACACACATTAGAAACAGAAAGCACCCCCACCTTCTCTTGCAAATTCCTGTTCTCTAGCCCTCTGGTGAGCTGATTATTAACCCTTCAGCACCCCAAGGCCAAGGTGGTAGACCCTCTCCATGTTCCTCCATCACCCTTCTCAATTCTCCAATCCAGGGTTACAGCATTTCTCCTTTGAAATGCACAGGTTGGTTTAAGGTATTCCAAGTTTGGGACTTCCCTGGTGGTCCAGTGGTTAAGAATCCACCGGACAATGGAGGGAACACACAGGTAAAATCCCCGATCTAGGAAGATCCCACATGCTGGGGAGCAACTAAGCCCGTGAGCCACAGCTACTGAAGGCCCTGAGCGTTAGAGCCCATGCTCTGCGACAAGAGAAGCCACTGAAATGAGAGGCTCTGCAACTAGAGAGCAGAGCCCTGCTCACCACAACCAGAGCAAGCTCTCGTGCAGGAATGAAGACACAGCCAGACAAAAACTAATTAATTATTTTTTTAAAGGTACTCCAAGTTTGCTAAGTAACTAACCATTGAGCACTTCGTCTGCCAGGGACTGGTAGACACCAGAGCTTTAGGGGTTTAAGATGAAACAGTGCTGGCTCCCAGGGAGCTTTCAGTCCAGAGGGAAAACGCCTACGGAGTGCCATGTGGTCTGCAAAGCACTATCTCCTCAATAAATGCACCCCAATAACCGCTGAAAGTAGATATTACTATGATCATTTTACAGATGAGGAAACTGAGGCTGTGAAAAGTTAAACTATTTGTCCAAGGTTATATAACCTATAAGTATCAAACCAAGCTGCTTGGCTTTAACATGCTATGGCACACAGAATGGGAAATGCCAAGAATGAACCCTAAGGTAAAGTACAGACTTTGAGAGATCGTGATGGGTCAGTGTAGGTTTATCAGTGGTAACAAATGTACCACTTTGGTGGGGATCCTATAACAGTAGAGACTGTGCATGTTTGGGAGCAGAGGGATGAGAAATCTCTGTATCTTCCTCTCAATTTTCCTGTCAACTTATAACTGCTCTAAAAAATGAAATATGTTTCAAAATAATAACATCATTTGTAAATGAAAATAATCCCATTGACAGCTGCATCAGAAAGAATAAATACCTAGGAATATATTTAACCAAGAAGGTGAAATACCTGTATCCTGAAAACCACATGATATTAACAAAAGAAACTGAAGAAAACACAAATAAATGGAAAGAAACACTGTGCTCACAGATTAGAAAAATCAGTATTCAATGTCTGTACTGACCAAAGCAATCTGTAACTTCAATGCAATCCCTATCAAAATTCCAACAGAATTTTTCAAAGAAATAGAACAAACAATCCTAAAATTTGTATGAAACCACACCAAAAAGTTCAAAAGGCCAAAGTAATCTTGAGAGAAGAACAAAGATGAAGGCATTTTCCTATACCACGAAACTATAGCATTGTCAGTATATTTTTGGTGTTGGCAAAAACATCAGACACATAGATCAATGGAACAGAATAAAGAGCCCAGAGATAAACCTATGCAGAAATGGTCCATTGATTTACAACAAAAGAGTCAAGAATATACACCGCGGAAAGGAAAGTCTCTTAATAAATGACATCAGGAAAACTGGACAGCCACATAGAAAAGAAACTTGGCCACTACCTTACACCATGCTTTTTTCCAAAGAAAACCACCAATAGTCACATGAAAAGATGCTCAATATCACTAATCACGAGGGAAATGCAAATCAAAACTACAATGAGCTGTCACCTCATGCCTGTTAGAATGGCTGTTATGAAAAAGATAAGAAAGAACAAGTGTTGATGAGGATTGTGGAGAAAAGAGATCCTTTGTACACTGTTGGTGAGAACGTAAATTGGCACAGCCACTATGGAAAACGTGCTATAGGTTCCTCAAAATCTGAAAAATAGAATTACCATATGATCCAGCAGTTCCACTTCTAGGGATTTATTTGAAGGAAATGAAAACACTAACTCAAAAAGATATATGTACCCACCATGTTCATTGCAGCATTGTTTACAATAGTCAAGATATAAAAGCAACCTAATGTCCATCAACAGACGAATGGATAAAGAATAGAATATTATTCCGCTATAAAAAAAGAATTAAACTATGCCATTTGTGACAACCTTAAGGGCATTATGCTAAGTGAAGTAAGTCAAAAAAAGAAAAATACTGTAAGCTCTCTCTTATACGTGAAATCTACTAAACAAATAAACAAATATGCTCATAAATACAGAGAACAGTCCTCCTTCCTTCCAAGGACAGAAGGAATTGGAGAAATGGGTGAAGGGAATCAAAAGGTAAAGAGAAAAATAGATAAATAAATACATATGGTGCATTACTGAGCAACACCAGAAAATAGACTACCATTGTTTGGTAATTTGTTAACAAAAAACAAATTTTTAAAAACTCTTTCAAAAAAGAAAAAGGACCTCAAGTTGAGTATAAACGGCACAGATATCGAAACTAAACAGTGGCGACAAAGCCATATTTTAATTTGTTGGAGTTTTTTTGCAAAGCTTGAAGTCACCTTTTTTTTCCTGCTCCCTGCATCCTACAGCGAACCCCCACTGGCTGTCTGTTTTACACGTGGCTTGGGATGCGTCTCAGGGCTGCCCTCTCAACTCCCCCCACCCTCTCCTCCCTCTGCTGCCCACAAGCCTGCTCTAAGCATGTGTCTCCTCCACTGCTGCCCTGCAAACAGGCTCAGCAGCACTATCTGTCTAGGTTCCATATGTGTGTGTTAGTACACGATATGTGTCTCTTACTTTTTTACTTTTTTTAAACTCATTTTTAATTGGAGGATAATTTCTTTACAACATTGTTTTGGTTTCTGCCATACACCAACATGAATCAGCTACAGGCATGCATACGATGTATGCCTTCTTGAACCTCCCTCCCTCTTCCCACCCTCTCCCACCCCTCTAGGTTGTCACAGAGCACCGGCTTTGAGCTCCCTGCATCATACAACGAATTCCCACCAGCTATCAATTTTATTGATTTTTATCAATTTTGTAAAGAATCTGCCTGCAATGTGGGAGACCCGGGTTCGATTCATGGGTCAGGAAGATCCCCTGGAGAAGGAAATGGCAACCCACTCCAGTATTCTTGCCTGGAAAATCCCATGGACAGAGGAGCCTGACGGGCTACAGTCCACTCAACCACCACCACCATTGATTTTACATATGGTAAAATTTAAATTCTAAAGAGCATCTGCTCAATAATACATCTAGATGAACTACTCCATAATTCAGCACATATTAACTATCATTCTAAATATGATAAACAGTTTAGAAGGTAGAAAAAACCTATTCTTATTAAAAAGGTTTCCCCAAGGCCCCACTCAGAACTTTTCATCTGTATCTCAGTAGCTAGAATTAGAGTCATCTCTAGCTGAAAAGAAATCTGAAGAGAAAACATTTTTGGCTGAGTATATTGCCCTTTCCTCTCTGGGGGAAAAAAGAAGAAAAAAAAAAGTGAGGTTCTCATGGTAATGAAGAAAAGGACAAAAAATACTGAAGAGGCAGCCAACAGTATTTTCCACATAAAAAATTATTTTGTCACAATGAAACAGAAACTGGCTTAAGCAGAAAATCCAGAAGGAAGGATTCCAGAAGGAGCTGATTCACTAAAACCATGACATATCATCCGGAGCCCAGGTTCCTTCCACATCTCTGCTCTGCCATCTCTCACGCTGGTTTCAGCCTCAAGCGGTAGCCAGATGGCTGCCACAATTTCAGGTGTAAAATGTACATGTGACAACGTCCAGAGAAAGAAAAAGGACTGTGTTTTCCGTGGGTTTTTTTCCACTTTAGGAACAAAAAAACCTTTCCCAGACACTGCTTTGTTAACTTATTCTCGTTTCTCATTAGCCAGAACTGAGTCACACTTTTGAGCCAATCACTAGCAAAGTGAATGGGGTTATCACTTTTTTCCCGAGGTGAATCCTCTGTGTGGAATGTGAGCTCCCCAGCTCCACCAGTGTTCACTGTAATATTCTGATAGCATTCACCAGGGGAAAGTGGTGAATGAATTGTGGCCAATCTAGAATCCCACCACTTCATACTAGAATAATAGATCAGTGGGATCCTAGAAGATAAAAACTACGAAATAGAAATACAACTGCGAAGTGTACTTTTGAGCAAGAATCAAATATTTAATGTGCTACATTTGGGCCCCAACTACCTTCTACAACCTCAGAACACCAGCCTTTGAGAACACACTGGCCAGTAAGCATCTGGTCACACCTTTCATCAAGCCCTTTGGATTTCTACACTATAGCATCAGGGGCCAAAAGGCCAAATCTACCGGTTAAGTACTTCAAGTTTCAGTGGATGGTCCTAGCTATAATCTAGGATACAGATGATCAACATACCTGGAGAAGTCAGCCTTATCTGAGGCATATATGCTCCGTGGTCGTCAGGCACATGTCACCAAAGATGGAGCTTTTTTCCTAGAAGCTTTCCTCACTCACCCAGCACTGTTCTCAGTAAGATGTTCAACCACATTGCATAATACACAGAGATCCAACACTCTTAATTATTTATGTAATTTATGTGGCAAGAACTTCCCTGGTTTTCAGTATAAAAAATTATTATTATTTTTAATGATATCAAATGTTACAAGATATCCTCATCATTTTATAGAAGTCAGAAACAATGTGGGAGGAAAGGGAAAATATTGAACTTTAGTCTTTTCAGACTGCATAGGCTCACGGAAGAGTCATCAGAGGAAACACTGGCTATTTAACCCTGTGCCCTTTCCTGCATTTAAGAACCTCCTAGTTGCTTATATCCTAAATATAAAAGCTTACATGTGCCAACCCCCATTTCCCATTCCACTCTCCCCCAACCCCCTCCCCCTTGGGAACCCTCAGTCTGTTCTCTGTCCATGATTCTGTTTCATAGATAGGCTCATGTGTGTCACAGTTAGATTCCACATATAACTGACATCATATGGTATCTGTCTTTCTTTTTCTGACTTCCTAAAGAGCCTCTTGATGAGGATGAAAGAGGAGACTGAAAAAGCTGGCTTAAAACTCAACATTCAAAAAACTAAGATCATGGCATCCAATCCCATCACTTCGTGGCAAGTAGATGGGGAAAAAGTAGAAACAGTGACAGATTTTATTTTCCTGGGCTCCAAAATCATGGCACATGGTGACTGCAGCCGTGAAATTAAAAGATACTTGTTCTTTGGGAGAAACGTTATGACAAACCTAGACCGTATTTAAAATCAGAGACATCACTTTGCCGACAAAGGTCCATATAGTCAAAGCTATGGTTTTTCCAGTAGTCATGTATGGATGTGAGAGCTGGACCATAAAGAAGGCTGAGTGCCAAAGAATTGATGCTTTCAAATTGGGTGCTGGTGAAGACTCTTGAGAGTCCCTTGGACAGCAAGAGATTAAACCAGTCAATCCTAAAGGAACTCAACCCTGAATATTCATTGGAAGGACTGATCCTAAAGCTGAAGCTCCAATACTTTGGCCACCACATGCAAAGAGTTGACTCACTGGAAAAGACCTTGATGCTGGGAAAGATTGAAGGCAAAAAGAGAAGGTGGGCAACAGAGGATAAGATGATTGGATGGCATCACTGACTCAATGGACATGAGTTTGAGCAAACTCCAGGAGATACTGAAGGACAGGGAAGCCTGGCGTGCTGCAGTCCATGGGGTGGCAAAGAGTCAGATACAACTTAGTGACTGAACCATGACAACAACTTAGTATGATAATCTCTAGTTACATCCATGTTGCTGCAAATGGCATTATTTCATTCTTTTTAATGGGTGAGTACTATTCTATTGTGTACACACACACACACACACATAAGATATATACCACATCTTCTCTATCCATTCATCTGTCCAGGGACATTTAAATTGTCCCTGTCCAGTTGCTTCTATGTCTTGGCTATTATGAATAGTGTTGCTATGAACATGGGGTGCATATATTTTTTTTGAATTGCAGTTTTGTTGGATATATGCCCAGGAGTGGAATTGCTGAATCATACAGTGATTCTGCCTATATAAAATTATTAGACTTTTTAAATACTGTACAGTATAACTATTTTCAGTTCAGACCAGTCGCTCAGCCATGTCCGACTCTTTGCGACCCCATGAATTGCAGCACACCAGGCCTCCCTGTCCATCACCAACTCCCGGAGTTCACTCAAACTCACATCCATTGAGTCGGTGATGCCATTCAGCCATCTCATCCTCTGTTGTCCCCTTCTCCTCCTGCTCCCAATCCCTCCCAGCATCAGAGTCTTTTCCAATGAATCAACTCTTCGCATGAGGTGGCCAAAGTACTGGAGTTTCAGCCTCAGCATCAGTCTTTCCAAAGAAATCCCAGGACTGATCTCCTTTAGAATGGACTGATTGGATCTTGCAGTCCAAGGGACTCTCAAGAGTCTTCTCCAACACCACAGTTCAAAAGCATCAGTTCTTCGGCGCTCAGCTTTCTTCACAGTCCAACTCTCACATCCATACATGACCACTGGAAAAACCATAGCCTTGACTAGACGGACCTTTGTTGGCAAAGTAATGTCTCTTACTTTTGAATATGCTGTCTAGGTTGGTCATAACTTTCCTTCCAAGGAGTAAGTGTCTTTTAATTTCATGGCTGCAATCACCATCTGCAGTGATTTTGGAGCCCCAAAAAATAAAGTCTGACACTGTTTCCACTGTTTCTCCATCTATTTCCCATGAAGTGATGGGACCAGATGCCATGATCTTCATTTTCTGAATGTTGAGCTTTAAGCTAACTTTTTCACTCTCCTCTTTCACTTTCATCAAGAGGCTTTTTAGTTCCTCTTCACTTTCTGCCATAAGGGTGGTGTCATCTGCATATCTGAGATTATTGATATCCCAGCAATCTTGATTCCAGCCTGTGCTTCTTCCAGCCCAGCGTTTCTCATGATGTACTCTGCATAGAAGTTAAATAAGCAGGGTGACAATATACAGCCTTGACGTACTCCCTTTCCTATTTGGAACCAGTCTGTTGTTCCATGTCCAGTTCTAACTGTTGCTTCCTGACCTGCATATAGGTTTCTCAGGAGGCAGGTAAGGTGATCTGGTATTCCCATCTCTTTCAGAATTTTCCACAGTTTATTGTGATCCACACAGTCAAAGGCTTTGGCATAGTCAATAAAGCAGAAATAGATGTTTTTCTGGAACTCTCTTGCTTTTTCCATGATCCAGCGGATGTTGGCAATTTGATCTCTGGTTCCTCTGCCTTTTCTAAAACCAGCTTGAACATCTGGAAGTTCACGGTTCATATATTGCTGAAGCCTGGCTTGAGAATTTTGAGCATTACTTTACTAGCATGTGAGATGAGTGCAATTGTGCAGTAGTTTGAACATTCTTTGGCATTGCCTTTCTTTGGGATTGGAATGAAAACTGACCTTTTCCAGTCCTGTGGCCACTGCTGAGTTTTCCAAATTTGCTGGCATATTGAGTGCAACACTTTCACAGCATCATCTTCCAGGATTTGAAATAACTCAACTGGAATTCCATCATCTCCACTAGCTTTGTTCGTAGGGGTGCTTTCTAAGGCCCAATAAGTTTAAATATTAAAATATATGTTAATAAATAGGAATACAATAAATTTTAAAATTAAAACAAAAGAAGCTCACATGAAACAGGCACCCCAGCAGTCAGCCCAGAGGTAGCTTTTTCATCTTTATGTTACCAAGAAATGCTCTTCTTGATCCTCTGTGATGTGTTCCCATAAGCTTATGAGGAATTACTAATTAAAATTTCAGGCTTTGTATTGGTGAAAGTAGGCTAACTGCTATAACAAACTCCAAAAATGTCAGTGGTTTAACATAGGCAGAGCTTATTTCTGGCATGAGACAGTGCCAAGCAGGGCCAGCCAGTGGATGGGAAAAGAGCTTGGAAGTGGGCATATGGAAGTTCACTGGCCGGCCCTGGGAACCCCAGTACCCATCACATCCATTCTCATCACATCAACAGACCTGTCACGTGGCCACACTCACTTGCAAAAGAGGCTGGGAGCTGGAGTCTCTGTGCCCAGGAAGAGTAGGAAGCAGTTTAATAAAGAGATTGCTGGTCCTCTTGGTCCCCTTGCAGCTCTCTCCTCTACTCTAAAGCCAGAAAACAGAACTTTCTGCTCTGTTTGTTCTGGGCAACTATGGTCTAGGACTTCTTTATAGTTCTTAAATATTTTCCACGCTATCTTGGATCTTTCTGTACACTGAAGATCTCCAAGACATCAATCACAGTTTCCACTGCTGTTGTTTCTCTAATTGGATGGATGTCTGTGATGGAGACTATATCAGCCTTATGATCCACACAGTTCACACACGGCCAGGCCTTGTGGATGAAGCAAAGGACAGTAATTATCTCGACATTCAAAGGACCATTTCAAGGAGCCCAGACAACAGTCCGCTTTTCTGAGTATGTTAGTGGATTTTGAGGGGGTTTTCTTCCTCTGCACTCCTAATAACATTTAAACTCCCAAGAGGAACTAACAAAACATTGTTAACCAATTATACTCCAACAAAAGTTAAAACAGAAAAACCCCAAGAGGTTCCAGTGTGTGTCCATGCCACCTTCCACTAGCCCCTTTGCCCGTCCTCAACTGCCAGCCAAAACCACCTCACCATACCAGTTTGCTTATTGTTCCCAGATCAACTGAACACTCTCAGGTCTAGCTTCTTCTCAAACTATCTCTGCTATCAGGAATACCATTCTCCTCCCCAGCGCCCTCCTGGAAAACTCCTACTCATCCTTCAAGGCCCAGTTAAGCAATGCCCCTTCACCCTGTCCAGCAGTTTTTCTGGGCCTCAGTCTTCTCTCCTTATGCAGCAATAATCATTGCTTATAGTCCATGCTCCCACAAACGTTCACTCAGTTTATATCTCTGTGCCATCATCATCTCACCTTGTAGTCTCATAATTAATGAGCTTCCCAACAGCAGAGCCTAGGCACTGCAGCCCTTATAAGACTTTGTAGGAAAATAGCTTCAGAGGCTGGGAATCCAGTTGGATCCAGTTCCTGGTTTAAGCCCATTAGGAAGTAACCAGATATTTGCAAACTCCCTTTAGAAGCCTGTGGGTTGTAGCAACAGGAGCAGGAGAGGCTGGAGTCAAGGTCGTGGATTGAGACTCACTGCTGCACCTAACCAGCCTTCATGGACTTTGTGGGGAGGGAACACGGCACACAGCAAAGAACGTGTTCTGAGGTTAAGCAGCCTTGCATTTGAATCCATTCTCCCCTTCAATGCTAACATTACTTTGCCAACAAAGGTCTGTATAGTCAAAGCTATGGTTTTTCCAATAATCATGTATGGATGTGATAATTGGACCATAAAGAAGGCTGAGTGCCAAAGAATTGATGCTTTTGAACTGTGGTGTTGGAGAAGACTCTTTAGAGTCTCTTGGACAGCACGGAGATCAAACTCATCAATCCTAATGGAAATCAACCTTGAATTTTCACTGGGAGGACTGATGCTGAAACTGAACTTCCAATACTTTGGCCACCTAATGTGAAGAGACAGCTTATTGGAAAAGACCTCAATGCTGGGAAAGATTGAAGGCAGGAGGAGAAGGGGACAGCAAAGGATTAGATGGTTGGATGGCATCGCCGACTCAACGGACATGAGTTTGAGCAAACTCCAGGAGATGGTGAAGGACAGGGAAGCCTAGTGTGCTCCAGTCCATGGGGTCACAAAGAGTTAGACGCTACTGAGAGATTGAACAACAACAATAACCTTTGGGAAACTTATTTAATGCCTCTGAACCTCAGTTTACTCCGTGACAAAATGGAGACAATAAACTCCCACTTCACAGAGATTGGAAGAATGAAATAAAATGAAATCATATATACATCATAATCATCATTACTGTCACATGATCAAACTACAAGCTCCTAGAGGAACCACGTCTAATGCATCCATGTGGGTCCTCAGTACAAAGCTAACTTTGCTGCAAGATGAAACCTCTGCTGTCTCTATTTCTTTATCTGTAAGAAAATAAAACAGACTTATAAGCTGCCTATTTGAGGGTTATTGTGAGGACACCTGCTGTTGGAATATGAGGTGCCGAGCAAATGCTGAAGGTGATTCTTATAACACCAGCATGACTTTCCCCTCTATTTCCCAAATGGACAAGTCCTAAGCATTTCCTCGTCTCCCCAGTGTGAGAGCAGAGGGAGCAAATGAGAGCCCTGAGCAGGCTGCAGGGAATCTTGGGACATGCATAGGAAATCTGGAGGTGACAGGCTCAATCTGCAGCAGCTGCTGCTGTAAATGGACCTCAACTAGTCATTGGACTGAGGATGCAGCATCTAATAGTATCTGCCATCAGTGACTCTACAGAGTAGGTAAAACCATCATCATTCCCATTTTACTGATTGGAAAACTGAGGCCCAGCATTGCTAAATGACTCACCTAAGATCTCAACTGAGTAAGAAGCAAGGCCAGGCCGGGAACCCAGGAGAGACTGAATCTAGGACTCTTTGTTTTCTCTACCCTCTCTAAGAAGCTCAAGAATCCAGGAATAATTGGAAGGTCAAGCCAGCCAGAAGAGAACTTACATGCCTGGAGAAAATGGGCTGAGAGTCCCAGGACATCCACCTGGCAGTGACACGGATGAATCTGAGAAAACTGATGGGAATAACCTGGCCTGTGAGAGCTCTACCTGGTCCCCCACACTGGGTCACTGTGGAAACAGGAGGCCCCCAACCCCGTGATGTGAGGCAGGGAGCCTGGCACAGCGATGCGCTGGGACCCCCAAATGAAGACAAAGTCACCCATCGTGGGGAGTGAGAGGAGAGCTCAGCTCAGCATCCCATCCTGTTTCCATGCTGCTCTGACCGTTTCTCTTTTTTGTCTTTTTTAATATCTATTTTTATTTATTTGACTGCACCAGGCCTTAGTTGCCACATACAGGATTTCTTTAGTTGCGGCTTGTGGGATCTAGTTCTCTGACCAAGGATCAAATCCCCGGCTCCCGGCAGTAGGAGCTCGGACCCCTAGCCACTGGACCACCAGGGAAGCCTCTGCTCTGACCCTTTCTAATCGACCTCTTTACCACTCCACGTGGGCTGATCCTCTTACTGCTTTCATTTTTTAACTTTTTGTTTTATATTGGAGCATAACCAATGGACAGTGTTGTAATAGTTTCAGGTGGACAGCACAGGGTCCCAGCCATAGGTATACGTGTATCCACCCTCCCCCAAACTCCCCTCCCATCCAGGCTGCCACGTAACACGGAGCGAGAGTTCCCTGTGCGACCACTTTAGTTTTGAAGCTACCACCTTTACTCTGCTTTCCTAGATCTTCCCTTTCCTTCAAGCTTAATTTTTATGCTTTGCTGAAAAATACTCAAAGCAGCCGCCTGTAACCCACAGACATTTAAGCAACCGTGGGTGGGCTGCCTTCATCACTCATCCTGGTGGGGTGGGGAGCGCAGGAGTGGAATTGAGTCCCTTCAGCCCTCCAGGGCCAAGGTCAGGAGCTCCTGACATGGCCGTGACCTCTTTAGCCCGGTCCTAGGGGCGCCCGGGACTCTGGTCTGGTGCAGGCCTCTCCCCGCCAAGCCGTTTCTGCTCCCTCAGAGCCGCCCACGTGCCAGCTGGGCTCCGATCCGCACCATCTGCTGCCCCCGATCAGGCGAGAGGCCACGGTCAGACCCTGCGCCTGGCAGGAGAGCAGGGGCCGCGGGCAGACCAGGAGCTCCGCTCACTGGGCCTGTGCTTGGGTCACCGGCAGGGGAAACCCCCAGAGGATTTCTCAGAGGGAGCTGCAGGGGAGCCGCCCAGGCTCTCAACTGCCTGGGGGAACCATCCGTCATGTTGCAGAGGGTTTCTCAGCGTGAAGGGCACCCGGGCCTCGTTTCCTGTGCTCTCTTTTTTTTTCTTAATTTTTCTAATTGAGGTACAGGCAGTGTACAAGATTATATAAATTTCAGGAGCACAACACAGTGATCCACAATTTTTAAAGCTTATGCTCCATTGACGGTTATTATAAAGTATTGGCTATATTCCTTGTGCTGCACAATACATACCCTTTAGCTTGTTTATTTTATGCCCCGGAGTTCGTACCTCTTAATCTCCTACCCCTCTCTGGCCCTTCCCACTTCCCTCTCCCGACTGGTGACCGCTCGTTTGTTCTCTGTATCTGTGAGTCTGATTCTTTTCTGTTACATTCACTAGCTGGGTTCTTTTTTAGACTCCACATACAAATGACACCATGCAGTACTTGCCTCTCTCTGGCTGACTTATTTCTCCAAGCAGAATACCCTCCAAGTCCACCCATGTTGTTGCAAATGGCAAAATTGCGTTTGTCCCTGAGGCTGAGTGGTATTCCATTGTATGCATGTACCACAGCTTCTTTATGCAGTCATCGCTGATGGACACTTAGGTTGCTTCCATACCTTGTAAATAACGCTGCTGTGATCGTGGTCTCTCTGCTCTCTACTGTCTGATGAACTTAGCTTCTGCAGGCCTGACTTGGGCTCTGGTCCTCTCTCTAGTGTTCCCTGACTATAGGACCTTAAGCAAGTCATTTCCTTCTCCAGACTCAGCTCCTGTCTTTGCCTAGTAGGGACTTTAGATTCCTACAGTCCCTTCAGCTCTGAGACACTAAGATCCTCTAGTCCAAGTAAGTCCTTCCATTGTCCTGAACTTGTTCTGGGCCCAATAAGGAAACTGCCTATGAAACGTGAAAGTGAAAGTCACTCAGTCGTGTCCGACTCTTCCTGACTGGATGGAACTGTAGCCCCTCGGGCTCCTCTGTCCAGGGACTTCTCCAGGCAAGGATAACGGAGTGGGTTGCCATTCCCTTTACCAGGGCATCTTCCAGACCCAGGTATCGAACCTGGGCCTCCTGCATTGCAGGTAGATTCTTTACTGTCCGAGCCACCAGGGAAGCCAAAGGAACCTGCCAATGAAATACTTATTAAAACAAATTTGTACATTTGGAGGTATTGATGGACAGACATGTGTTCATTGGCAGGTTTCAGTAATGGGGAGCCATGAAAATACATGTGTGAAGTACACACATCTCCCCCAAGCTTACGTGACTTTTAGGCGCCAGAGCTCCTGCCAACACATGCATCATCTGGGTTTGACGTATGAAGCAGTTAATGGTCCCCAGCTCCCAGCTTGAACAGCCGACTGCTAGACCCGGACATCTGTGATGCAAGAAGGCCCCAGAAGTCTGGCCAAATTACCTTCTCCTGCATCTACATAGAACGGGAAGAGAAAGAAATGAGGTTGTTCCACCGCTTGTCCAAGAGTATCTTCATCTGTGATTTCCTCGCTCTGGACCTCAGGTTTCCCATCTATAAAGTGGGAATGGAAGAGAAGACATGGCCTGTATGTTCTAGCTCCTAAAAAAGTTCAATTTAATTGTGTTTCTGAGGGGTTACAGAGTCACTGGGCTTCCCTGGTGTCTCAGACGGTAAAGAATCTGTCTGCAATATGGGAGACTGGGGTTCGATCCCTGTGTCAGGAAGATCCCCTGGAGAAGGGAATGGCAATCCACTCCATATTCTTGCCTGGAAAATTCCATGGATTGAGGAGCCTAGCAGGCTACAGTCCATGGGGTTGCAGAGTCGGACACGACTGAGCGACACACACACACACAGAGTCTCTGGTTAGGGGAGAATTTTCAGTTGCCTTTTGGGGAAAAGAAAAAAGTTAATGCTACTCTCCCCACTGCTGCCCTGGACAGAAGCAAGCTCTAAAGACTGAAGGAAACAGGAAGTGCATGGAGCAGGAGCTTCCATAGAAACAGAGAAATGTGATAGGACCACAGGCTGAAGGAGGGAATCCACGGTGCAGGTTTTCACTGGACCAGGAGACACAGTGGGTAAACTGTAATCCATGGGCAGGACAGCAAGGGAGCTTTGGTCTTCACTCCAGAAGCATCTGAGAGCCCCACGAGAAACCTGATGCTCCTTGATCCAGAGGAGGCCAGAATGGCAGCAAAAGCAGGGAGGTGGGACAGAGAGAAACCATTGCTGCTGTGGTTGTACGTTAGTCACTCCATCGTGTCCGACTCTTTGCAACTCCATGGACTGTAGCCCGCCAGGCTCCTCTGTCCATGGCATCCTCCAGACAAGAATACTGGAGTGGGTTACCATGCCTTCCTCCAGGGGATCCTCCCGACCCCAACTCAGGGACTGAACCCACATCTTTCATGTTTCCTACGTTGGCAGATGGATTCCTTACCACGAGCGCCACCTGGGAAACCCTTAGCTGCTGAGTACTTACTAGATGCTGCAAACTCAGCACTGTCTCTCACATCGTCACATCTTGTCCAGGTCAAAGAGGAAAAACCAAGGAGCCTCAGCCAACAGAGCAACCACAACAGCATTTACTCATTCATGAATCAAATAGACTCGTATTGTGTGCCTACTATGTACCTGGAGCAGGAAAAACAGCAGATTTTCCAGTAGAAAACATCATGGGGCAGATTTCATGGGAGCAAAACTCAGAGGCATCTGATGGAGAGTTTCTGCACCTCCATAATCCAAATGACTCAAAAACTTTGATCAAGGAATTCTAACAAAGCATGAGACAAGACAGAGCTGAGCTGGGGGGTTGGTCTGTTGCAGAGAATGGAAGGTTGGTTTCCCTTTGAGGCACCTCAGAAATCTCTAGCTCATAAGTCTGATTATTATCCACCTGTCTCATTTTGAACACCATGGGCCTCATGCAAATAATCTCATCAGCACTGGCAACATTAAATGACAGGTTCTAAACTCTCTCTACACTTAGAATTTCCAGTTCTTTCATTAGATATAGTGATCCTTTGGGAAGCCCCGATGGATCAGCAGGTAAGGAATCCACCTGCAATGCAGGAGCCACAGAAGACATGGGTTTGATCCCTGGGTCAGGAAGATTCCGTGGAGGAGGAAATGGCAACCCGCTCCAGTACTCTTGCCTGGAGAATCCCATGGACAGATGAGCCTGGAGGGCTGCAGTCCATGAGGTCACAAAGAGTCGGACACAACTGATGACTAAGCGCGCACTCAGTAATTCTTTAATTAGTATTTAGACCAACTTATTGCCAAGAACAGGAGCATGAAAGAAACTGCAGACCCCTTGGGTGTTATTACTACTACCATCACCGCTGTCATCACCACCACCACCATCAGCACCATCATCATTTTACAGCTGAAGGAACCAGGGCTCAGGGAAATTAAATAACTTGCTACGGTTTACACAGCTAGAAAGTAAGGAAGATTGAGTCCAAACCAAGTTTTGTTTGATCCCAAATCCCACCGCTCCATCCAATCTCCAACATGGTCAAGCTTGGTATCCACACGTACAAACGGAGGCCAACTTGATATCCCTTTCTCATATTTCCTTCTCAGCTTTAGTTCTTTTCTTCCCACTGTTGTCCCTTTCCTGCTCTCTCTCTCTCTCTGTCTCTTTCTCTTTCTCTCTCTCTCTCTCTCTCTCACACACACACAGAGAAGCCATTTGCCATTGCAGTGACTACATTTTTTCCTCACTCCCACCCCCTCTAATATCACTGCAAACAAAACTCACACTCACACATATTCAGTCACACCACGGGGAGGAAATGGTCAGCACCTGGAGTTTGAGACTGAAGTCATTCCAATTAAAGTCACGCCAATTAAACCCCATAACTGTTCCTCCCCTTTTCCTATAAGACTATTGCTGATTTCTCTCCTTTTATAAACAGGAACAGATTACACAAGATGCTGTAGATGTGGGATTTTTCAAGCAAGCTGGTGACACTCTTTCACTTGGCACAAAATCGATTTAAATAAACATCTTCCTTTTTCAAGATTCTTTCCTGCTTCTGCTTAATCTTAAATTAAGAGGAGTACAATAATAACCCAAGAACATCACACCTCTGAATTTCAACCTCCTCTCCCGCAGGATTTTGTCTCCTTTTTTGAAAGTATGAGCTATTTTTTGGTTTCCACTTGTTTCTCCTTCTTACTTGTCATCACACATTGTTTTCTATAAGACATAAGCAATTGGAGCCTTCACATTTAAAGTCTGTTTTTAGTCCGTGGGATCCACAATAAGGCTCTCATGAGACCTTGAAAAGAAAAAGAATAACTTCAGGGAGTTACACTTCAAGACCCACTGAAACAAAGATCTGCAGTCACCTCCAGTGATTGAATGACTCCATTCACTCATTCAGTAAATACTCACTGAGCACAGACTATGTGTCAAGCAATATGCAGGGCACTGGTGGTACAGCAGGGACTGGGCTCAAGGAAGGGACAAATTAAGAATGCTAACGATACTCAAGCTTATATCTCCTTGTAGGACCTCTTCCTTCAACTCTAGACCCACATGTGTAAACTATCAAATTAACATCTCCCATTGGGTGTTCAGTTAAACCCCCCACACGTGTAACTATCAAATTAACATCTCCCATTGGGTGTTCAGTTAAACCCCACTACTCTTCCTTCTCCATTTCAGTAAAAGGCCACTCTTTCTAGCTGCTCAGGTCAAAATATGTAGAGTCATCCTTGAATCCCTAGAGCAATATATCCGTAATTTGATAACTGTTCACCATCACCACTAACTACCCTGGTCCAAACCACCATCACCTCTTGCCTGGATCATTGCAGTAGCCTCCTGACTTCACCTCCCTGTTTTCACCCTTAACCCCAAAAGTCTATTCTAAGGTCTAAAGCTCAGGTAATCATTGTAAAGCTTAAATCAGATAATGTCAGCGAGTGCTCAAAATTCTCCACTGGCTTCCCATCACGCTCAGAGTAAAAGCCACAGTCTACACAATGCCCTAGATAACCTTGTATTACCCAGCTTTCAGCCATTTGTCTGATCTCACCTTCTCCATCCTCACCCTCTCTACATGAATGCCCTTTCTGTTCCCAGGATACACCAGGACACTCTTCCCTCGGGGCCTTCACACTTGTCGCTTTTCCTGCCTAGAAGGGTCCTTCCCCAAATATCCATCTGGCTGACTCTCTTCCTTCATGTCACCCTGACCACTCCCACCCCTTCCTTCACCCTGCTCCTCATCCACTCAACCAGGCACTCCTCATCCTGCTCTCCCTACGTGATGTCCTCTCATCACATAATACATATTTACTTATTTACACACCATCTCCCCAGCTAGGATGAATGCGTCATGAGGATGGACCTTGCTACCTTGACTGGTGCACGTGTTTGTGTGTGTGTGCTCAGTCGCTCAGTCATGTCTGTCTCTTTGTGACCCCATAGACTGTAGCCTGCCAGGCTCCTCTATCCATGGGATTTTCTAGGCACAGAATACTGGAATGGGTTGCCATTTCCTCCTCCAGGGGATCTTCCCAACCCAGGGATTGAACCTGCGTCTCTTGTGCATCCTGCATTGGCAGGCAGATTCTTTACCACTGTGCCACCTGGGAAGCCCATGCCTGGCATGTAAGGAACACTCAGTAAATATTTGGTGGATGAATGGCTATCTAAAGATTCATATGTCTGAAGCTGATCAGCCATGGAAACAGAGAACAACAGAGAAAAAGAAAAGGGCAAGTTTCAGGCATTGTCCATTCAAGCAGAACTTGGGAAAAAAGGAGCCTTAGTCAAGGGGACTTTAAATATTAATGTCCCTATGGTATACTGAATGCAAAGACATTCCAGTTCCCCTCCTCCCTCCATATCCATGCTCTTTGCAGTGTGCCTTCGTAGCTCTTCCCATCAAGCAGTGTACTCCAGGGACTTCCCTGGTGGTTCAGCAGCTAAGACTCTGTGCTCCCAATGCAGGGGGCCCAGGTTCCATCCCTGGTCAGGCAACTAGACCCTACATGCCACAACAAAAGGTCAAAGATCCCACATGCTGTATCTAAGACCTGGTACAGCCAAATGAGTAAATAATTTTTTAAAGTATATTCTAGTCCCTACACCTTCACTCTGGGCTGGCCTTGTGAGTTGAAGAGAAAGTTTCAGTCACTCAGTCATGTCCAATCCTTTGCAACCCCATGGACTGCAGTCCGCCAGGCTCCTCTGTCCATGGGACTCTCCAAGCAAGCATACTGGAGTGAGTATCCATTTCCTTCTCCAGGGGATCTTCCTGACCCAGGGATCGAACCCTGGTCTCCTGCATTGCAGGCAGACTCTTTACACCTTCACTCTGGCTGGCCTTGTGACTTACTTTTGTCAATAGACAAAGATGAAACAACGGTGTGCCAAGTATAAGCTTAGACTTCAAGAGGTCAGGCAAGTTTCCACTCTCCCTTGGATTCCAGGGATACTATGTGAACATGTTGGGCTAGCCTGTTGGAAAATGTGGTACTACCCAGAGCAGAGCCAAGTTCCCCCGGGTAAGGCCACCCTCAAGCAGCCAGCTCTCAGCCACTCCAACAGCAGACAAAAAAAACATGAACAAACCCAGCTGAGATGAATCAAGCCCACTCAGACCTAAAGAACTGCCTGGCCAGCCCGTAAACACGTGAGAAAATGAGAAATGGTTGCTGTCTTAAGCCGCTAAGTTGCGGGGAGATTTGTCCTATAGTTCCTTGGTAAGGTCAGCCCTAATGTATGTGATCAGCCCCCAGGGGAGGCATCTCAGCTGCTCTGCTCTGAATATGTGCTCATCAGGAAAGCTTCTCCTTGTGATGTGGTTGTCACCAAGGGGATCAGCAAGAATAAGACACCCTGCCATGCCACACAGGGTCCCAGCCACTGCAAATTCGGTCTGGGGTGAGCAAGGTCACTGCAATGTAAGTGGCTTTCTGAAGCAGCAAGACCTTGGATGGAGAAAAATCCACAGAGGTGAAAGTCACCTTCTAAAGGGGTGACTTGGGGGACACCCAGCCAGCCACCCAGCCAGGACCCAACCTTGTCAAATCCTGTTTCACAGAAACCTTGACCAGCTTCTCAGGCATCCAACCCCATTTCTATCCACGAAACACACTGCAACAGTCCCACAGCACTAGGGTCAGCCATGAGGGGGAAGCTCTCAAATCCCCAAAACCACGCTCTTTATTTTTTGTAATTGGGTCCAGTTGATTTCAAGTGTACAGCAAAGTGATTCTATCAGACATAATATATAAATACGTATATATATTCTTTTGCATTATAGGTTATTACAAGATACTGAATGCAGTTCCCTGTGCTATGCAGCAGGTCCTTGTTGTTTATCTATTTTATATGCAATAGTGTGTGTGTGTGCTCAGTTGCTCAGTCATGTCCGCCTCTTTGCAGCCCCATGGACTGCAGCACACCAGGCTCCTTTGCCCATGGGATTCTCCAGGCAAGAATACTGGAGTGGGGTGCTGTGCCCTCCTCCAAGGGATCTTCCCAACTCAGGGATAAAACTCGCGTCTCCTGCACCTCCTGCCTTACAGATGGATTCTTTACCATTAACGCCACCTGGGAAGCCCAATGTGTGTATTTTAATCCCAAACTCCTAATTGATCTGTCCTCCCTCCCCTCACACTCTTCTCTTTGGTAACAATAAGTCTGCCAAAACCATGCTCTTTAAAGCAGCAGTCCCCAATCTTTTTGGCACCAGGAACCAGTTTCGTGGAAGACAATTTTTGTATGGACCAGACAGGGGAGATAGTTTCAGGATGACTCAAACGCATTACATTCATTGCACACTTTATTCCTATTACTATTACATCAGCTCCATCTCAGATCATCAGGCATTAGATCCCAGAGGTAAGGGACCCCTGCTGTAGAGGAACGATGTCCCAGAGGGGTGGAGCAGCAAATTGTGATCTTCGTCGTATTCAGCCTACAAGATGGAAGTCTCAAATAAGTGCACCATATAATATCATGTACATGCATCCCACGGTACACCAACAGTCAATGTATTTCCAGTTGATTCTAACATCTTTCCATAGCCATAGAAACTACTTTCATCCTCCAAGAATACAGACTAAAAACTAGCAGGGACAATACCTGCAGGACTATTCAGTAAAGGTGGCCCTTTCTTTCATTGCGAAGGAAATGTTCAATAGAAGCCCTAAAACAGTCCTTGATCTGGATGAAAGATTGCTAAACACTGTTTTGCACTGAGCTTCTCATCACCTTGGAAAGATTTATGCCTCTGCTGGTTGCATTTGCTCAGGCTGAGTGACCTAGGAACCTATGTCTCCCAACGAGACTTCTTCTAAACATCGAGTGTAAGATGTCAGCCAATTCTTTCCACAAGTGCTCAGGATATTAATCTTCGCAACAAATAGAAATCATGAGAGGCAATACCCCAGTGACCCTGCCGGCTTACCCCTCTGGCCTCAAATCCTACTGCTGCTCCCCTCGCTCACTCACCCGCAGCCTCACTGGACTTCTTTCTGGGTTTTCGTATGAACACACCTCCCTCCTGCTTCAGGGTTTTGCAGGTGCTGCTACACTGCCCAGAATGCTCTTCCTCAGACATCTGCCTGGCCCGCTCCTCACTTTCCCAGGGGTCCAGTCAAATGTCACTCATCAGCAAAGCGTTCCCTGACCAAGCTATATTAAACAATAACAATCCTCACCGCGCCCTCTGGCAAGACTCCCCATTCCTCTTACTCTGCTTTATTTCTCTCCACTATAATGCATCATTATCTTGTTATTTATTTGTCTGCTATCTTACATACACACACACACACATATACACACACACACACAAGGTAAGCTCCTTGAGGGACTTCATTTAATTCAATTCCGTATCCCTACACATAGAGCAATTCTTGACACATAGTAGGTACTCAATGAATGAACTGCCATTTCTTAAGCACCTACTTTGTGTCAAGCAACTTATATATGATGATCATTTCCCAATAAACATATTTTTAAGCACTTATGATGTAATTATATTATAAGAATTCCACTGTTATCTCCATGTTACAGCTCAGGAACCCAAAGCTCAAAGCGAGGCTAAGAAACCTGCACAAGACACTTACCTAGGTCTGTTTGAGTATCAAAACCCACGGTTCTTGACGCGTGCCAATCTGCTTTTTAAATACCTCAGTGATGCTTTAGGTTACAAGACGCACGTAAGACGTATCTCTGGCAACATGTATAGCACAAGAGCTCTTCATTCTACCATTTTTCTATCACCCACCATAGATTTTGTCCAGGAAAAAAAATCCGTCAGATTGGATTTTTATTTCCCAGAGCACATTGGTTGGAATAGCTTTAGATTTCCTTTATTCCATCCATTTAGAGACATCCAGGTTCAGAGCTTTCCTTTTGATCTGAGCTGGGACAAGCACAGACAGGTCAGGGACCCAAAGGAGATGAAGGCAGAAGTTCATCTGCTCTGAGAATCCCTCAGAACTATCCAGAATCCTTGCCTTTGTGATGTACTGCTCCCAAATCTTCCTGGTTCTAGAACTTGGGGAAACAATCCATTAAAGAAACAAAAAGCCTGACCTCCTGTGCTGGACACTCTTTTCTCTTGGTTGTCATCTTGTGTCTGTGTCTACTAGTATCTGGTCACATACTGCAAACGCCAACCCTGCTGTAACTTACAGAGCTCTGCACGTATAGTAACCTTGATGCTGATGATGGGGAGACTGATGGGGGTTACTCACAGACCAAAGGACCAAGAGAGGGACCCCGTTTCTACTGAAATTCATGTAACATCTCACCTAGGAGAGCTTCGTTTAAAAAAAAAAAATCACTGCCACATTAATTCCTCTCTTCCTGCTCCCACCACTCTTTCCACATCTACATTGCTGAACTTATCATACCTCATTATTACAGGTGTTTCTTCTCCACCAGATGTGAGCTTCTGGGGAAATAGACTTTGTTTTCATCCTCTCTGCACCCCTCAGGGTTAATCCAGCCTCTGACACATAACTAGGTGCTCGACCAGTATTTGCTGACTCAAGAAAGATGCAGAGCGAGCCTGTGCTGTGCTTGCTGCACCCACTGGAGCAAGCAGGGTAAGTGACCTCTTCTGGAAAGGGCAAGAAGCAGAAACAGAAGAGACCAGGGTAGACCAGAAGGATCACTGAGCTGGCTAGGAAGTCTAATTCTCCCCTATAGGTATCTATTTCCCATCCTTCACCTGCCACTCCCTGAACCTCAAAACCACCCACATTTGCTTCTGAACAAGCTTTTTAAAAAATGAGCACGCACCCCACCCCACCCTACCGTTCTGCTCTTACCAGAGCCCCAGACACCGAGGTTAAGTTACCTTTAAAAGGAGCTAGTCTGCATCTGTGATTTCTGGTTTAAGGATCGTGTTTCAGCAGCCGGGCTGAAACCTGGACAGCAGATATATCTAACACCCGTCTGCGGAGGAAACGGCAGTGCCTCGCTCCTCCCTGGCTAAACGCACCCGCTCACCCATCCCTGCAGAACAAATCATGTTCTTTTCCTTGCGCTAAAATCCATCTATAAACAAATCCTCTCCGCGTCCCTAAGAAACGGCTCCCACGCGCGCGGAGGGCGCCCTCCACACACACAAATACACACTCACAAACCCCAACCCAGAGGTACCAGGTGAAAGCCTGGTTTCGATCTGTCCTTTAAGAACAAACCAACAACAACATCATTCACCACACACACACACACACACACACATCCATCTAATTGCAAAGAACCGAAACTAAAAGGGGTGACTAGGAAGCTTATGGAAAGGGAGTTATCAACGTCAATAGCCTAAGTTGCAAAACTATGTATGGCGCTAACAGTTCAAACAGGATTTAAAAACAGCCCTTGGGGGATGCCCGCTTCAAAGAGGCGCGCAACCCCGCGCAGCAGGCAAGTGCTTGCTTTTCTGCGCCAGCTTTCCAAGACTCTCCCCTGTCTTTTGTGCCATTTACTATAAACAACATTCAGAGGTACCAGCGTGTACGTTTCAGCCCAAGCAGGCGAGCCTGGGAGCCCCCAGGGTCGCGCCGGCTCCGCGCCCCCGGCCGGGTCTGCACGCACCGGAGCGAGCAATGCCGTCCCCTACCTGGGTGGGAAATCCGCACGAGGCCGCCCCCGGGTGCGGGCGGAGCGGGGTCAGTCCGGGTGGCCCGGCCGGCTGCTCGGGAGAACGCGGCACTGGGGCGATCCCGGCGGAGGCAGGAGTCCGCGGGTGTCACACCTGCATCACGGCGCCCGCGCCGCCGCAGCGCGCAGCGCGCCCCCGCCACACCGAGCACCCAAGGCGGGAGGCTCCTGGGTCCTCTACTCAGCGGGATCAGATCCTAACCCGCTTTCTTCCCGGCCTGGGCATTAAAGGTATTGGCGGCGGCCACCTCTTCTCGCTTCTAAATCCCCTTCTGATTCAAGAAGGAGTGTTTGGGATAGCTTGATGGGCAGGGGACCCAGCTGGGGACCCAGGCTCTCTGGATTTGCAGACCAATACACGCTAAACTTCTTATTCCTCGAGTTTCGAGTTTCATCCCCTACTGCTGACTGGCATCTCTTTCACGCTCTCCACCGCGCCCGGCACCAGGGGGCGCTATGCACTCCACACTCCCTTTCACCAGCCCCAAACTAAGACACTTCGGAGGGCACGACTTGAATTCCTGGGAAGGTGAATCCTCGGATAGTGCATGCCTCCTCGGTCGTGTGGACTCTTTGCGACCCCATGGGTACAGCTCGCCGGGTTTCGCTGTGCATGGAATTTTTCAGGCAAGAATACTGGAATGAGTTGCCATTTCCTATTCCAGGGGATCTTCCCGACCAGGGATCAAACCTGTGTCTCCTGCATTGGCAGGCGGATTCTTTACCATGGGACCACCATGGAAGTCCGTCAATGCTTATGTCTGGTACCTAAACTTCTTCTTGCCTGACGACTCTGGTTAAGACCTCTCAGACAACATTGCATTAAAGTGGTACTGAGGCTGCTATATTTACAATGGATAATCAACAAGGGCCTACTGTGTAGCACAGGGAACTCTGCTCAATGCTATGTGGCAGCCTCCATAGGAGGGGGGCTTGGAGGAGAATGGATCCATGCTTATGTATGGCTGAGTCCCTTTGCTGTCCACCTGAAACTATCACAAAATTGTTAACTGGCTATCAGTTCAGTTCAGTTCAGTAGCTCAGTCGTGTCCAACTCTTTGCAACCCCATGAATCGCAGCACACCAGGCCTCCCTGTCCATCACTAACTCCCGGAGTTCACTCAGACTCATGTCCATCGAGTCAGTGATGCTATCCAGCCATCTCATCCTCTGGTCCCCTTCTCCTCCTGCCCCCAATCCCTCCCAGCATCAAAGTCTTTTCCAATGAGTCAACTCTTCGCATGAGGTGGCCAAAGTACTGGAGTTTCAGCTTTAGCATCATTCGTTCCAAAGAAATCCCAGGGCTGATCTCCTTTAGAATGGATTGGTTGGATCTCTATGCTGCTGCTAAGTCGCTTCAGTCGTGTCCGACTCTGTGTGACCCCATAGACGGAAGCCCACCAGGCTCCCCTGTCCCAGGGATTCTCCAGGCAAGAACACTGGAGTGGGTTGCCATTTCCTTCTCCAATGCATGAAAGTGAAAAGTGAAAGGGAAGTCGCTCAGTCGTGTCCGACTCTTAGCGACCCCATGGACTACAGCCTACCAGGCTCCTCCATCCATGGGATTTTCCAAGCAAGAGTACTGGAGTGGGGTGCCATTGCCTTCTCCGTGGATCTCTATACTCCAATATAAAATTAAAGGTTTTTAAAAAATAAAGTGGTGGTACTGGATATCTTTTTCAGGGGAAAAGTCTTCATACTATTACATATTTTAATTATAAAAGTGATAATGAAGAGCCTTATCTTATTCTTAATTTCTTAAAAAAGCATATTTTACCCTTAAGTATGATGTTAGCCATTGTTAAAAACTCTATCAGATGAAAGAAATTTTCATAATAAATATGTAGAATTTTGTCAAAAGTTTTTTGCTTCCATTGAGATATCCATAGTTTTACTCTTTTATTCAACTCATATGGGTAATTCCATTCAATGACTTTTGAATGTTAAACCACCTTTATATTCCTCAAATAAATTCCATGATATCATATTTTATATATAAATGGATTTGATTTGATATTTTAATATTTTTATATAAAAACATTCTATGTTCATGAGGGATATTAACTTAGAATTCTGCTTTTATAATGTCCCTGTCAAAGCTTTTATAGTAAGGTTGTGCTGGCCTCATAAACAAGCTGAAAAGTTTTTCTCATTCCTTTTATCTGGAACAGTTTGTGTAGATTGTGTATTCTTTCTTAAACGTTGGGGGAAAGTCATCAGTGAAACTATTAGAGCCTAAAGTTTTTATTGTGAGAAGGTTTTTTATTACAAGTTCAATTATTTTATTAGCCATTTGACTACTCAGATTTTCTATTTCTTCTTCTTTCAGCTTTGTTAAACTATTACTTTTCAAGAACTTTATCCATTTCATTTAAGTTTTTAAAATTATTAACTGCAGTGATGTCTCATTTTTCATTCCTGATTTTGGTGAGTTGATGGTTTTCCTTTCTTTTGTGCTACTCCTTGCCCTATAAACTTCCCTCTAAACACTGATTTGGTTACATTTAACCAATTTTAATATGTTCCATATACATTTTTGTTCAGTTTAAACTATTATCTAATGTAGACTGTGATTTCCTTGATCCATAGGATTATTTGAAGTATAATTTTCAAACTTTTACGAATTTGTTTTCTGTCCCATTTTTCATTGTTTATCATCTTCCTACTTTCTTCTTCTTCATTAATCAATGTCTTTAGCTAAATTATTATATATACTCTATTCACTTTAGTTTTCCCTTTTAGTATTTTTATCTTAGTTAGATGCTGTATTTCTATAGTGCAACTCTAATTGCAGTCACCTCATCACTTCCCTGGTGACTCAGACGGTAAAGAATCTGCCAGCAATGCGGGAGGCCTAGGTTCAATCCCTAGGTTGGGAAGATCCCCTGGAGGAGGGCATGGCAACCCATTCCAGTATTCTTGCCTGGAGAATTCCCATGGACAGAGGAGCCTGGTGGGCTAGAGTCCATGGGGTCGCAAAGAGTCAGACACAACTGAGCAACTAAGCACAACAAAGCACATCACTTATCACTCCCCAAAAAATGCAAAACACCAAGCTCAACTCCATTTATTTTTTTTTAACTTTGTGCTAAAATATATATTTTAATTTAAAATTTTTAAAATATTTTTAAATTTACAATGACATAACTTCAAGTGTAAAGATTAGTAAACAAACTTAAATTTTTTTTGCTTTTCAGTTAGGCCAGCTGCTTTGTCCAAGAAATTTTTCTGAGCTATTCATTTCCCAGGCAGAAACAGAAACAGATCCAATGGTCTCTCTCTCTCTCTTCATATATATTTCAAATAACCCCTCTCAGATTACATGAGTGAATTTCATTACATCACCTGACCCTTAGATGTCAGTCTGATGCATTGTAATACCTGCTGTAGAGAATTCCCCAACGGTCCAGTGGTTAGCACTGCATGCTTTCTTTGCCAAATGGGCAGGTTCACTGCCAAGGGTGCAGACTGGGGAACTAAGATCCCACAAGCTGTGGCATGGCAAAAAAAAAAAAAAAAAACAACCTTGCTATAAAATGGGGTTGACAGGTCTTAGCATACACCATCCCCATCATGGGGAGACAGATGACAGATGTGACTGAAGAAATTTCATATATAGATATGTATATGTTTCCCTGATGGCTCAGTGGGTAAAGAATTCACCTGCTGCCTACAGTGCAGGAGACGCAGATTCAGGCTCTGGGTTAGGAAGAGCCCCTGGGGAGGGCATGGCAGCCCACTCTAGTATTCTTGCCTGGAGAATCCCATGGACTGAGCAACTGGTGGGCTCCAGTCAACGGGGTCACACAGTCAGACACAACTGAAGCAACTTAGCATGCAAATATATATATATATATACATATACAGCAAACCCCACAACCCACAAGACATTGTTATTACTGTTCTTTTACAGCCAATGTTTTTCTATATATTATCATATATTTACCCAGTTCTTCATTCCTTCCCACGTATTTATTGGAAGTTCCTTTACTTCAGTCTGAATAGGTCTTTTTAGTATTTTTTGTAGGGAAGAGACTAATTTTCTAGACTGCTAGAGACTAATTATTTCAGATTTTTTTCAATTAAAAGTGTCTTTATTTGACCTTTATTTTTGAAGGTCCCTTTTCACTATATATAGCATTTGTAGATGGAAGTTTTTTTTCTTTCATCCTTTTTAAGATGTCATTCTATTGTCTTCTTGATGTGTGCTGTATGTTCAGTCTAAAACTCTATTAGTCTAATTTTCACTTCTCTGAAAGTAATCTTTTAAAATTTTGCTTCTTCTAATATTTTCTTTCATAAGTTTATTCTGTTCCTACGTATGATTTTCTTGGGCCAATACTTTGGTCACCTGATGCAAAGAACCGACTCATTGGAAAAGACCCTGATGCTGGGAAAGATTGAAGGCAGGAGGAGAAGGGGACAACAGAGGAAAAGATGGTTGGATGGCATCACCGACTGGATGGACATGAGTTTGAGCAAGCTCTGGGAGTTGGTGAAGACAGGGAAACCTGGCAAGCTGCAGTCCATGGCTCGCAGAGTCAGACACAACTGAGTGACTGAACAACAACATGATTTTCTTTATTTTTTTCTGATACTGAGCATCTTGAATTTGTGGGTTAATGTTGTTTACTAGTTTTAGAAAATTCTCAGACTATCTTTTCAAATGTTGTTTCTGCCCTGTTTTCTCTCTCCTATACTCTTAGATTGAGAGAGCACATACATTACACATAATTAAATGGTTTTGCTATTATCCCTCATGTCTTATGCTCCATTCTTTCTATTCCCTTTTCACCTTCTTTGTACTTTAGCTTGAGAGTTTTCTACTGACCTGTCTTTAGGTTAACTAAATTTGCTTTCTGCTGTGCAGAAAGCTGAGCACTGAAGAATTGATGCTTTTGAACTGTGGTGTTGGAGAAGACTATTGAGAGTCCCTTGGACTGCAAGGAGCTCCAACCAGTCCATCCTAAAGGAGATCAGCCCTGGGTGTTCTTTGGAGGGAATGATGCTAAAGCTGAAACTCCAGTACTTTGGCCACCTCATGCGAAGAGTTGACTCATTGGAAAAAATCCTGATGCTGGGAGGGATTGGGGGCAGGAGGAGAAGGGGACAACAGAGGATGAGATGGCTGGATGGCATCACCAACTCGATGGACGTGAGTCTGGGTGAACTCCGGGAGTTGGTGATGGACAGGGAGGCCTGGCGTGCTGTGATTCATGGGGTCGCAAAGAGTCGGACACGACTGAGCGACTGAACTGAACTGATGACCAATTTGCTATTAAACCCATCCAGTGAGTTTTTAAGCCTAGATATTACATTTTTTCCAATGGCTACTTGATTAATTGACATAGACTTTGCTCCATCTTTCTATGTTCTAACATTTATAATAAAATCTACTAACTTCAATATAGGAATAATTTAGTCTAGTTTATTATCTTTTCTGTTGACTATTAGTACAATTTTTCTTGTCTCTTTGCATGTATCCCTTTTTTTAAATTTGTATGTCAGATATTGTGTGTAAAGGAAGTATTGAAAACTGAAATTACTGTTGCTTCTTAGAGATCATTTACCTTGCCCTCTGTTATACAGATAAGATGAGGGGTTACTCACCTCAATCCATTCAAAAATAAGCTTCCAAGGAACTGGATATTAGCTCTACTTAGACTAATTTCACCTATGTTTTCATATGTTTTAAAGATGACAGCGGTCATGTGTTTATTGCAGGACATTGCCTCAGGAAGGATTTTACTCATCAGCACTATGTGACTGCAAAATATCTCACTCTGCCTTTCCAATTCAACACCGAGCTTCTTATACCACTCCCCCACTCAGCATTCAGCAAAGATTCCGCCAGGCAAACTGTACATTTGGGGTTTCTGTACATTTTAAACAGGCATAAAGCCATATGGTGTTCTAAAGCTCTGCTGGTTTGTCTTCCCCTAGTAGAGCTCCTTCACCTGATCCTCAGCTCATGCTTGGACTCAGCAAATCTCCAGAAGGAAGAAAAGAGTAAAATCAGCTCACCTAGCAAGAGATCATTGGAAGGACTGAAGCTGAAGCTGAAGCTCCAAAACTTTGGCCACCTGATGCAAAGAGCTGATTCACTGGAAAAGACCCTGATGCTAGGAAAGATTGAGGGCAGCCAGGTGACAGAGGATGAGATAGTTGGATGGCATCAACTCAGTGATATGAGTCTGAGCAAACTCCAGGAGACAGTGAAGGTCAGGGAAGCCTGGCATGCTACAGTCCATGGAGCCACAAATATTCAGATAAGACTTAGCAACTGAACACCAACAGAAAGAGCTCTTTCTTATTTGGAATGTTAGTTCATTTAGTCCTTTTTGTTTCCACTATTCTCAGATATCTTTTAAAATATGATTTCTGGGACTTCCTTGGTGGTCCAGTGGTTAAAAATTCATCTTCCAGTGCAGGGGATTGGGAACTAAGATCCCACATTCCATGGGACAACTAAGCCCAAAAGCTGCGACTACTGACCCCACACATTCTGGAGCCGGTGCATCACAAATAGAGGAAGCCTGCATGCCTCAGTGAAAGATGCTACGTGCCTCAATGAAACCAAATAAATTAATAAATGTTTTTAAATAATAATAAAAAATAAAATATGATTCCTATAATTAATTCTTTTTTTCTAGTTGATGCAGAAGATTAATGACATGCCACCTATTAAATATTACTGGAAAGCAGAAATTGATTTGCTAACTGTTTAACTCTCACAACTGTTTTATGAGGTAAGTACATTTTTCAGACAAGTTGTGTAACTTGCCAAAGATCACTTAATAGTAAGTAACGACGCCAGGAGATGAACCTATGCTATCTCATCCTAAAACCAGGAGTGACAATGACCACGATGATATACTGCTTCTAATAAATGGAAATCTCCTTTTTCAATAGGTAAAGAAATGCTAATTCTGACTTCTAACTGAAAATCTGAAGGGAAGATCATTTTTAAAATTTTCTTTTGAGATTCGTTTTGAGTCAGATATGTAACTTACTTTAAATTCAAGGCACATCTCTCACCAAAATGTTTCTGTAGAAACTAAATTACCTTTTCTTATCCCTCAAGCCTCAAGAGATAAACCTCACTTAATCAAAAGCATTTTGGGTCCTATTTTCTTCAGGAAACAGGGGGACAACTGTCAGATTTCTGTGTCCTCCTCCCACAGAATTCTATTGTTAATTACAACAGTTCACTTTAGGAATACAAATGCATCTAAGGGAACACTTCATTTTATGTTTTCGCTTTGGGAAAGTAAGTACAGTGGACTCCTAAACTGCTTGCTTAGAACAGCAAAGGTTAAGGTAATTAGAGTAGAAATGGGGCACAGTCGATTTGTGTTTGGGAAGGGCCAATGCATACCAAATGAGAGCTGCCAGTGGTTTGTGACTGCAAGGGGTGAGCCACAACTGAAGCTACAATATGGAAACCAGCACATTCTGAAAAGCGCTTGTAGTCACTCTTTTTTTTCACTTAATTTTTTAAATTTCTATTTTATGTTGGAGTATAGAGAGTCCCTTGGACTGCAAGGAGATCCAACCAGTCCATCCTAAAGGAGATCAGTCCTGAGTGTTCATTGGAAGGACTGATGCTGAAGCTGAAGCTCCAATACTTTGGCCACTTGATGAACCGACTCATTTGAAAAGACCTGATACTGGGAAAGATTGAAGGCGGGAGGAGAAAGGGACAACAGAGGAGGAGATGGTTGGATGGCATCACTGACTCAATGGACATGAGTTTGAGCAGCTCCAGGAGCTGGTGATGGACAGGGAGGCCTGGAGTGCTGCAGTCCATGGGGTCCCAAAGAGTCGGACACAACTGAGCGACTGAACTAAACTGAAAAGACAGTTGATTAATAATGTTTTGTTAATTTCAGGTATGCAGCAAAGTGATCCAGTTATACACACATCCAGTCGCTCAGTCGTGTCCGACTTTTTGTGACCCCAAGGACTGTAGCCTGCCAGTGTCCTCTGTCCCTGGGATTCTCCAGGCAAAATACCGGAGTGCGTTGCCGTACACACACACATGTACCTTTTCTTTTTCAAGTCTTTTTTACCATTTAGGTTATTACAGAATATTGAGCAGAGTTCCCTGTGCTATGCAGTAGGTCTTGTTGGTTATTTACTTTAAATATAGTAATGTGTACATGTCAATCGCAACCTCCCAATCTATGTCCTTCCTCCCCAACCCTTTCCCCTGCTAAACATACATTCTTTCTATAAATCTGTTTCTGGTAGGTGTATACAATGGAATGGAATATTAACCAGCCATTAGAAAGAATGAAATAATGCCATTTGCAGCAACATGGACGGACCTGGAGACGACCATACTAAGTGAAGTAAACTTACAAATGAATATCATATGATATCACTTATATGCAGAATCTTTCAAAAGTGATATGAATTAACTTATTTGCAAAACCAATGTTTACTCTTTCTGGGCCTTTACCTAAGAGTAATGTGATAATGATAAAGTCTCTTCTGGCTGTAGCTTTATCAGTAGAATAACTTAAGATGCAAAGAATCAGAATCTCTTCCATTTGCTCTATAGGCAGGGAGGAATTCCAGACTTGACCATGGCAAAATTCAGTATGTGAACTACTGAGAAAGATTTAATTGTTGGCTCTTAGGAAGGAAAGTATCACCTGATACTATAGAAAAACCAAACAATTCCATTTTAAAGAAAGCAATTGTCTGCTTGAAAGCAGAATTTTAAAACTAAATCTAAAAGAGGAAAAAAGGAACCCACAAAATCCCATCACAAGATTTTAAATATTTCCATTACCTTCTGCTGCTTCCCAGTCAACCAGAGAAGACAGTGATTTCCATGCACTGGATGCGTCTGGCAGACTTGCTGGTTCATTTCCTGGGTTTTATCACTCTGTGAATTTTGATGGTTCAATTATATTACCATCAAATGATGTTAAGATGCCAATCTTCCTGTATTTAAAAAAAAAAAGCCTTTAACATTACCTGCCAGAATAACAATCAACTTAACAGCTGCTTTTATCACATACTTACAATTTGAAAGCCATTCTATATATATTTTTGCTAATTTTTCCCAAACACTGCAAGTTATGCACTTTATTTTCATGTGCTAAATTTTTAAAAACTTAGAGTGGTCAGGTAATACCTTGAAGGCCACACAACTAATAAGCAAAAGGGTTAAGAGTCAAATTACAGTAAAATTCCAAAGCCTGGATTCTTCCATAAAATCACTCCCCTATAGGAATAATTTTAGTTTCAATCTAGCTGTCCTGTCTTATTCCTCCTCATGCCTGTCCCCACACCTCCCGTTCTACCCAAATTGGTCTGTTCCCTTGAATATTTTGTATTTGTTTTCTCTTCTGTATCATTACACACACAGCTCCTCATACTAATATTGTTTCTAATCCTCAACCCTATGAAAACCTAATTTATCTTTCAAGTACCTGCTGAGATTCCACTTCTTTCAATGAACCTGCCCAGACAACCTTACTTCCTCCCCTAGCTTCACATAGTAATCTCTCCCTTCCAGATATTTATATAGCATATATTCTCTGTACTATTTGTTCATTCATTCATTCAACAGATCTTTATTCACTTCAAGCTCTAGAAACACAGAGATGACTACAAGTGAAACCCAGTAACAGATGTATAAAGATAACATGTGTTGTTAAATATATTAATATATGTGTATGCATATATATACTATATTCAACCATATTAATAATAGGCAAATATTATTGAGTACCTACTATGTGCCAAGCACTATTCCAGGCCACTTAGATGTTCTAAGGTGTTTATCTGGCACATTCATCTCTCATTGATCAAAGGTTGGAGCGCTGAATGTAAATTTCATATTTGCACATTTGTTTATGTGGAAGCATCAGCTGGTGCTCCAGTTGGTTTAGCTGCCTCACAGAGGCTTCACAAAAGAACTGATGATTCTGCAACTGAATCATTCATTGGTCCTCAAGTTGGACGAGCAGGTTCCCAGAAGAATCCCATATCTAGTATCAGAAAAGCCCTGGGGCAGAAAGTAAAAAATACACTGTGTAGCTGAGGCAAGGTGCCAAGACACTTGAGTAGAGCTGACTCTTGCATCCAAGGCTGGATGGAAGGTAGACTGAGAGGATATGAGACGGGGCACAGGAGGTGTGCACACACAGCTCCAGATGTCAGACAGAGACATAAAAAGCACCTTCAAACTCAACATCATCGTCCTGTTGCTAGAATCTGGCTACCTCTGTATTTCCAATAATGGAAACACATTAACTTCCTTATTATTTAAGTCACTTCTTTCTTCTTAATCTCCCCTTTATTAAGAGGAAACCACTAAGAAAAAAAATTGCATATTTATAGTCTTTCCTGATAGCTCAGTTGGTAAAGAATCTGCCTGCAATGCAGGACACCCCAGTTCGATTCTTGGGTCAGGAAGATACACTGGAGAAGGGACAGGCTACCCATTCGAGTATTCTTGGGCTTCCCTTGTGGTTCAGCTGGTAAACAACCCACCTGCAATGCTGGAGACCTGGGTTGGGAAGATCCCCTGGAGAAGGGAAAGGCTACCCATTCCAGTATTCTGGCCTAGAGAATTCCATGGACTGTATAGTCCATGGGGTTGCAAAAAGTCAGACAGGACTGAGCAACTTTCACTTTCATATGAATTGTGGCATTGCAGGTAGCAGTAGGAAGGTAGCAGAGACACAGCATTTGTTTTCCTTGAATATAGGATTTGTTCACCTCACTATTTGTGAAGCCTTATTGGTATTGCCTTGGCCATGCTCAAAATGTGCATAAGCTACTTGTTTATGTGAAATAAAGCATGCTATCTTTTCTGTAACCTGAAGCTGAAATTTTGCCAGTTCTTACAGAGGGCATCCTCTACAGGAGAAACAGTATTTACAAAAGAAGGATGGGGGCTTTCCTGGTGGCTCAAGGGTAAAGAATCTTCCTGCCAATGCAGGAGACCCAGGTTCGATCTCTGATCTGGGATGATCCCACATGCTGCGGAGCAACTAAGCCCCGAGCCACAACTGCTGAGCCTGTGCTCTGGAGCCCGGGAGCCACAACTACCGAGCCTACACAACTACTGAAGCCCGTGCACCCTGGAGCCTGCACTCCACAACAAGAGAAGCCACCACAATGAGAAGCCCCCATCCACACCTAGAGGGAAGCTGAAACTAGAGAAAAGCCCACGCAGCAATGAAGATCCAGCACCGCCAAAAATAAATAAATAAACGCATAGACGCAAGCAAGAAGGTTGTTCAACAGCTCAGTTTTTCGTTCAAAAACTGGGGGTGACTTTCATGTACCAATCATCATTGCTCTCCTCCCTGGGGATACAACCCAGAAACAGACAAGATTCCCCATCGTTAAAGAGCATCATCTACTAAGAGAAACAGATAGTAAACAAGTGAGTACTCAAACGAGGGGACAGGTGAGACTGGAGTATATTTTTAAAGGATCATCTGGGACTGGGGTGGAAGCAAGGAGACTATTTAGATGTTGATGTAGCAATTTGGGTTAGAAGTGATGGTGGCCTGGACAACAATGGTGGGGATGAAGATGATAAGGCTATTCCCTTTACTGTGCATTGCAGTAAAATCTTTGAAGAAGGAAATATCTGAGGAAGAAAATGGATTCTAGAAGGAAGGAGAGAAGGGATTAAAATAAAACAGGCTAATGGATACGTGTCGGGGAGGACATCTGATTCAGCTGGAAGGATGGTTGCAGAGTGTGAAAGACTCACAGACTGAAATAAACATGGGTGATGAATTGAATCTACTCTGCTGTTGATCAAGAGGCATATGATTGCTAACACTGGAATATTCTAATTACTTTTAATTGTTGAGTTGTGTTTCTTTAAATACAACACCAGGCAAAGACTGGACTCTGTGGGACTCAATATACATAGAGTTACACAGGCTTACACAGAATGAAATTTGTCCTGTTTAACACATTTTGAAAGTGATTTTTAAATATTTTTACTCTTAGGATTTTTACTCATAAATCTTTCCCTCTGAGATATATTAAGTACCAGTTCCTGCAAAGAAAATTAGACACAAGGCAGTTTAGTGATGAATCAAACTAGCATTATGATCAAAGAGAGTCTCAGTAGATAGAATGTAGTTTAGAAATTTAGTTAGCGAAGTTTGGACCTCTCACATTAATCATTTCATAATTCATATTTTAATATTTTTACAGCTCATTGAGCAAGCCTATTTGCTTTCCCTGTGGAAAGATGCTTGGTACTTAAGGGGCCCTGGGATTTAGTAAGGGTAACTATATGAAATAAAGTACAAATGACAAGTGACTATTTTTGTGATTTGCTTTGCCTTTGTTCCAAACTCAGAAGAATGGTGAGTAGAGGGGGACACTGGATGACCATTTGAGCAGGCGGTGATTTCTTTACTTATTCAAAAATATTAGGAGCAACAAATTCTTCCTTAAAAATGCAAGTGTACTCAAGACTGTAAGCTCCATCACACCTGTGTGTGATGACAGTAATGCCTCAGTTACCTAAAAGAGTGGGCCAGGGGGCACTAACAAAGAATAGAGGGGAAGACTTCCTGCTGCTGCTGCTAAGTCACTTCAGTCGTGACCGACTCTGTGTGACCCCATAGACGGCAGCCCGCCAGGCTCCACCATCCCTGGGATTCTCCAGGCAAGAACACTGGAGTGGGTTGCCATTTCCTTCTCCAATGCATGAAAGTGAAAGGTGAAAGTGAAGTCGCTCAGTCGTGTCCGACTCTTAGCGACCCCATGGACTGCAGCCTACCAGGCTCCTCTGTCCATGGGATTTTCCAGGCAAGAGTACTGGAGTGGTGTGCCATTGCCTTCTCCAGAGGGGAAGACTTAAAAACTTAAGAACAGAAAACTAAGGTTTTTTCCCATCTGTGCTACCATTTAGCTGGGTGGCTTTAAGAAAATCATGTGGCTTCAACAAATGATGTTGGGAAAACCAGATATCCACATGTAAAAGAATGAAATGCAATCCTTGCTTTACAACCTATACAAAAATCAACTCAAAATGGAGGAAAGACCTAAATATAAGCGTGAACCCTACAGAACTCTTATGATATTAGATTTGGCATTGATTTCTTGGGTATGTCACCAAAAGAACAGGCAACAAAAGCAAAAAAAAGAAAAAGATAAATTGATCTATATATGAAATTAAAAGCTTCTGTGCATCAAAGGATACTATCAACAGAGTGAAAAGGCAACTCACAGGATGGGAGAAAATATTTGCAAGTGATCTATTTCATCAAGGGTTAATAGCAAGCAGACATAAAGAACCCTTACAACTCAACAAAACAAAAACCAAGCCCAATTAAAAAATGGACAAAGGATTTGAACTGGTGTATCTCCAAAGAAAATATACAAATGTCAGTAAACACATAAAAAGATGCTCAACATCACTAATCATTAGAGAAATGCAAATCAAAACCACACTGAATTACCACCTCACACCCATTAGGATGGCTATCAGCATTTAAAGAAAACAAAATAGCAAGGGTTGGCAATGATATAGAGAAGTTGGAACTGTTGTGCACTGTTAGTAAAAATGTAAAATGGTGCTGTTGTCATGAAAAACAGTAAGGTTCTTCTTTAAAAAATTAAAAATAGAATTACCATTTGACCCAGAATCCATGTATGAGGATGCCTAAAAAATTGGAAGCAAGGATTTAAAGAGATATTTTAAAACACATTTATAGTAATATTATTGACAATAGCCAAGAGAAGGAAGCAACCATTTGGATAAGCAAATGGTGGTATATAGATATAATGGAATTCAGTCCTAAAAGAGGGAAATTTTGATACATGTTGCAACATGGGCGAACATGGAGGACTATGTTAAGTGAAATAAGCCAGTCACTAAAGGACAAATACTGTATAATTCCAGTTATATAAAGTACCAGAGTAGTCAAGTTCAAAGAGACAAAGTGGAATGGTAGTTGCCAGGAGGGTAGTAGAAATTGTTCCATAATTGGTATCAAGTTTCAGTTTTGCACGATAAAAAGAGTTCTGGGGATGGATGGTGGTGATGGTTGCATAAAAATGTGAATTACCTAATACTGCTTAACTGTATCGGAGAAGGCAATGGCACCCCACTCCAGTACTCTTGCCTGGAAAATCCCATTGATGGAGGAGCCTGGTAGGCTGCAGTCCATGGGGTTGCTAAGAGTCGGACACGACTGAGCGACTTCACTTTCACTTTTCACTTTCACCCATTGGAAAAGGAAATGGCAACCCACTCCAGTGTTCTTGCTTGGAGAATCCCAGGGACGGGGGAGCCTGGTGGGCTGCCGTCTATGGGGTCGCACAGAGTCGGACACGACTGAAGTGACTTAGCAGCTACACTGTACACTTAAAAGTGGCTAAGATGACAAAATTTGTTCTATGTATTTTATTACAATTTTTTTAAAATTTAAGATAACAAATAGAAAATGCTTTCACAGTGTAGGAAATACAGAAAGTGCTCCCAAAATAGCAAAATTTATACTTGTTATTTTTATTAAACTTCCTGAATTGAGGCCCAAGATGGTCCCAGTATGTCAACTGCCTTTCTGGGGAAAAGAAAGCATGTGGAGAAATTAAGTCATCAGAATTTTTAGAGTGCCTGAGACATCATTTGGTCTCATTTCCTGGAAAAAAACAGTTACAATGCCGTGCCAACTCTTAGAATTCCTATTTCTAACATGAAGGGTTTAGAATTCTAACAATTCATTAAATCATCTGTAAGTTCCTTCATCTCTCATATTCTCTAATATTTTGTAAATTGTGTTCTACAGTTCTAGTCTTCCAGGTGAAGGGCACGCTTATATCACTTGAGTCTGGATGCTTTGGTACAGACACACACACACGCACACATACACACACACCCTTGTTTCAAGCTGAAATGCCTGCTTTTTCTATACTTGGAGTTATGTTCAATATTTACTTTTACACATTTTTCTAATTAAAAAGCCTAAAAGCACTGTTTCTAAGGAAGCCAGTTAAGTGAATTTTTTAGATAAGTGAAATTTATCTTAGGTACAAAATTTTCATTTTAAATTCTATGTTTGATGAAAATCCTTTAAAAACTGACCCTTGGGACTTCCTTGGTGGTCCAGTGGTTAAGACTTCACCTTCCAATGCAGGGGGTAAGGGTTCCATCCCTGATGGGGGAGCTAGATTCCCCGTGCCTCAAAGCCAAAAAACCAAAATGTGAAACAGAAGCAATATTGTAACACATTCAATATACTTTTTAAAAAATGGTCCACATTAAAAAAAAAAAAAAAAAACCTGACTTTTGTCCCACATCTTCTTAAAGAGGATCCTGAGGGGAAAAAATAATAATAATAAAAGAGGATTCCTTAGGGAAAAAGTAATAATAATAAAAGATTTCTGGACCATATTCTGCTTGGTAAAGCTTGGCCTCACTGACATGCAGTGGCTCAGTGGTAAAGAATCCACCTGCCAGTGCAGGAGACATGTGTCGGATCCCTGAGTTGGGAAGATCCCCTGGAGAGGGAAATGCAACCCTCTCCAGTATTCTTGCCTGGAAAATCCCATGGTCAGCGGAGCCTGCACGGCTACAGTCCTTGGAGTCACAAACGGTGGGACACAACTGAGCACAAGCATGTGTTACAGACATGCTTACGCCTGATACGCCACTAGACAACTGTAACTATGAGTTTCTGATCTCTTTCCAGGAAAAACACAGTTCTTGGAGACCAAAATGAAAATAACTCCTGCTAACCCAGTTCTTAATCTTGCCTCTCTTAGTGCCCCATCAGTCTTCACCTTCCACCCAGGACACTGTCCATTTTCCACGCCTCCAGCTTTGCATGAGCTGTTTCCTCTATTTAAGCTCCCTTTGTCAGCTTGGTCTTCATCTGGCTGAATTCTTGTCACCATTAAAAACTCAGCTCATGTATTCCCACTTAAGAAAGCCACCCAAGCTGGGTGAAGTGCTTGTCCTTTCCTCCCCAAATATCTTCTCCATCTAGACACCATGTATACACAAGTCCATGTATACACATGACTCCTCTGGGACCATGGGCTGTAGCCCTCTAGGCTCCCTCTGTCCATGGGCTTCTCCAGGCAAGAACACTGGAGCAGGTTCCCATTTCTTTCTCAGGGGGGTCTACCCTGCCCCAGGGATCAAACCCTCCCTCTTGGGTCTCCTTCTTTGGCAGAGGGATTCTTTACCACTAGCACCCCCTGGGGAGAAGGCAATGGCACCCCACTCCAGTACTCTTGCCTGGAAAATCCCATGGACGGAGGAGTCTGGAAGGCTGTAGTCCATGGGGTTGCTGAGGGTCGGACACGACTGAACGACTTCACTGTCACTTTTCACTTTCATGCACTGGAGAAGAAAATGGCAACCCACTCCAGTATTCTTGCCTGGAGAATCCCAGGGACAGGAGAGCCTGGTGGGCTGCCGTCTCTGGGGTCACACAGAGTCAGACACGACTGAAGTGACTTAGCAGCAGCACCTGGGAAGCCTGATTCGCCACCAGAGACTTCTAAAACTGAGAGGCAACGAGGAAAAAGATTAAAAATGGAATAGAAGAGCCAAGAACTGTAGGACAACTACAGAAGGTACAACATCCAAGTAAAAGGAATACCAAGGGGAAAAGAAGGAACAGAAGAAATATTCAAAGCAATAATTATAATAGTGGCGGCACGGACACCCAGCCGTTAGAGTGGGCCTTCCTGATTGGCTGTTAGCTTCCCATCCCCACCAACGGTCGCCTCGCAGTGTGCCCCTCCCTCCCCCCCCCCATATAAAGGAGCCCGAATTCTGACTCGGGAAAGATGGTTCTCTGAGACGTTTGTCCGCCGTCTCCTCAGCCTGGTGCCTTTCCAAATATCGTCATTCCTTGCCCTAGGAACGCCTGTCCCTGTATACTGGTCTGTCAAGCAGCGAGCAAAATGAGCTTGGACTCAGTATCATAATGACTAAGAATTTCACCAAATTAACATCAGCCACCAAACCACAGATTCAGGAAGCTCAGAGAACAGATAGGATAATGGGGGAAAATATTAAGTATATAATATTCCAGCTGAGGAAAATCAAAGATAAAAATCTTAAAAAGAGCCAGAGGGAAAACATGCCTTCCCTCTAAAAGGACGAAAGGAAAAATGACATCCACCTAGTCCCTCAGAAACCATGCAAGCAAGAAGAGCGAGGAGTGAAATATTTGAAGTGTTGAGAGGAAAAAAATGAACTCCAACCCAGGATTCTGTATTCTGAGGTCCTCTTCAAAAAGCGAACCATAAATACATTCTAAGGCAAACAAAAATTGAGAGAATGTATAGTCTTGCCTTGAAATGTTAAAAGAAGTTTCTTCAGAGAGAAGGTGTTGGTTCAAAACCAACAACCTGGTGGTCCAGTGGCTAAGACTCTATGCTCCCAATGCGGGGGGTACTGGTTTGATCCTAAGCCAGAGAACTAGATCCTGTAAGCTACAACTAAGACCCAGCACTGCCAAAATAAGTTAAAAATGTTTTAAAATAAATATATATTTTTAATATTAAAAAAAAAAAAACTACCTAGAGCTTCCCATGGAAAATCTGAAAGAGATTCCCAGACACAGAGGATGAAGAGAGCCGTAAGAAAGAGGCAGACACTCCAGCCTGGTAGGTGGCAGGTCTAACAAACAAGGGAACTTGGTACCAAGGCTGTGACCCCAGGACCATACCCCTGCCCCTCCCTCCAGGTAAAATGCAGAAAACCACAACTAACTTTTCAAGTCGTGGTACTGGAGAAAACTCTTGAGAGTTTCTTGGACTGTGAGGAGACCAAACCATGCATGCGTACTAAGTTGCTTCAGTCGTGTCTAACTCTGTGACTCCATAAACTACAACCCACCAGGTTCCTCTGTCCATGGGATCTCCCAGGTGAGAATACTGGAGTGGGTTGCCACTTCCTTCTCCAGGGCATCTTCCCAACCCAGGATTTAAACCTGCATCTCCTGTCTCCTGCACTGGCAGGCAGGTTTTTTTACCACTAGCGCCACCTGGCAAGCCCAATGATAAGAGCTGACTCATTGGAAAAGACCCTAACGCTGAAAAAGATTGAAAGCAAAAGGAGAAGGGGGTGACAGGGGATGAGATGGTTAGATAACATCACCAACTCAGTGGACATGAATTTGAGCAAACTCCGGGAGATAATGAAGGACAGGGGAACCTGGCGTGCTGCTGTCCATGGGGTCGCAAAGAGCTGGACACGACTTAGCGACTGAACAGCAATAAACCATGTCCTGTTCATGGCACAGGAACAAGAGTCCATCCACAAGAACACCCTGGCAAGCTGGTTCAGCGTCACAAGTGGGGCAAAGACCACCCTGCAGCTTGTTACCATCTCATTATAATTCTAACCTCTCTGCCATCCGCACCAGGATGGTTCCCCCGGCTTCCAACCCAGATGCCAAAGAACCACGCATGGGCAGAAAAGAGGTAGCAACTCAGTTCCAGGAAGACTCCTGCCTCTTAGAAAACCGATGCAGATGCCTCCCCATCATGAACCTTACCCTTAAAATCTTGCCTGAATCATTCACCCAGGTGAGAAGTTGATTTGTAACTAAGTTCCTGCTTCTCCAGCCTCTGGCCATTGAATAAAGCTTACATTGCTTCCATCTCAGCTTCGGTTTTTGTCCCAGTTGAATAGGGAAAAACCTTCCCCACCCAGGCCAGCTGGGGCTCCTGTAGGCATCCACGTGACCTAATTCAGTAATAATTAGGTTGAGGCTTATCTTAGGCGCCACAAGATAAGTCAATCTCCAGACCTGCCCACCAGAATCTTAAACTTTATGTAGAGGACTGAACAAAGTTCAGTCACACGTACCATCCAGATGGCCTGAACAACAGATGGCTTTAAAGCTGCATCTTTGAAAATGGCTTGCACTGTGAGAACGGTGGGCAGAGTACAGGCTTCAGGGACAGCGGAGGGTGGAGGAGCCTCCCACCTCCTGGGTCCAGCTCACGGGTCATCAAGTGGTCACATCCTCTGGATGAACTCCTCCAAGGGAAGGAAATTGATACGGGTCAGAAGCTCACATCCACATAAAGAAAGGAAGAGTTCGAGAGAAGAAATCTATGAAGGTAAATAAAAGCTTTTATGTTTCTTATTCTTAATTGATTTCACAGATAATAGTTTGTTACAGATAACGGTAGCAACAATGTACTTGATTCTGCATGTTTATTATATATATACAATATAATCATCATCATTTAGTCACTTAGTCATGTCCGACTCCTTGTGACCCCATGAACTGTAGCCCACCAGGCTCCTCTGCCCATGGGATCTCCCAGACAAGAATACCAGAGTGGGTTGTCAATTCCTTTCCCAATATATACAATATAAGCATATGCCATTGTATATATAAGCATACACACTTCCATATGCTTCTGTGTGAATGAAATAAATGACTGCAGTGATATAAGGTAGAAGCAAGGGTTCAGTTCAGTCCAGTTCAGTCGCTCAGTTGTGTCCGACTCTTTGTGACCCCATAAATCGCAGCACGCCAGGCCTCCCTGTCCACCACCAACTCCCAGAGTTCACTCAGACTCACGTCCATCGAGTCAGTGATGCCATCCAGCCATCTCATCCTCTGTTGTCCCCTTCTCCTCCTGCCCCCAATCCCTCCCAGCATCAGAGTCTTTTCCAATGAGTCAACTCTTCGCATGAGGTGGCCAAAGTACTGGAGTTTCAGCTTCAGCATCATTCCTTCCAAAGAAATCCCAGGGCTGATCTCCTTCAGAATGGACTGGTTGGATCTCCTTGCAGTCCAAGGGATTCTCAAGAGTCTTCTCCAACACCACAGTTCAAAAGCATCAATTCTTCGGCGCTCAGCTTTCTTCACAGTCCAACTCTCACATCCATATATGACCACTGGAAAAACCATAGCCTTGAGTAGACAAACCTTTGTTGGCAAAGTAATGTCTCTGCTTTTCAATAGGTTGGTCATAACTTTTCTTCCAAGGAGTAAGCGTCTTTTAATTTCATGGCTGAAGTCACCATCTGCAGTGATTTTGGAGCCCCCAAAAATAAAGTCTGACACTGTTTCCACTGTTTCCCCATCTATTTCCCATGAAGTGATGGGTTGGGAGGAAGGAAATAGGAATATTTTGTTTTCATAGGTACTTGCACTACTTGTGAAGCAGTATAGCATTATTTGAAGGTGGACTTCAGAATTCCCTAGCGATCCAGTAGTTAAGACTCCTGGATTTCATTGCTGTGGGTGTGGGTTCGATCCCTGGTCAGGGAACTAGGACAAGCTGGTTGGGTGCACCCAAATTAATTAATTAATTTAAAAGAAAGAAAGTGGACTTGGATTCATCTGTAAATATATGTATTGCAAATTCTATTTAGGCCTGCCTGCGTGCATAATCAGTTGCGTGGTCGTGTCCGACTTTTTGTGACCCCATGGACTGTAGCCTGCCAGGTTCCTCTGTCCATGGAATATTCCAGGCAAGAATACTGGAGTAGATTGCCATTTCCTCCTCCAGGGGATCTTCCTGACCCGGGATCGAACCTGTATCTCCTGAGTCTCCTGCATTGGCAAGCATATTCTTTACCACTGTGCCACCTAGGAAGCTCAATTTCTATCAAGGGCAACCCCTTAAATAAAGCTGAAAAAGAAGTAAAACTGATATGCTAAGAAAGGAGAGAAAATTGAATCATATAAAGTGCTCAAGTAAAACTACAAATAACGGGAAAAGAGTAGATGACAAAAATAGGAATAAAGAACAAGCGCAATGAACAGAAAACAGAAACAAATAGTGTAGATAGTAATCCAACTCTATCGACAAACATCTTAAATGTCAAGAGTATAAACACCCCAATTAAAAGACAGACTTTGACAGAGTGGATCAAAAAGCAAGACTCCACTCTATGTTGTCTACAAGAATCCCATTTTAAATATAAAGACAAGTATAAATTAAAATTAAGGGATAAGTAGGCAAAGCATGAAGGGTTTTTTTTTAATAATAGGCTTTATTTTTTTAGGGAAGTTTTAGGTTCACAGCAAAAGTAAGGAAGAAGGTACAGAGGCTTCTTATATATCTTCTGCTCCCATACATGCATCAGTCAGTTCAGTTCAGTCACTCAGTCGTGTCTGACTCTTTGCTGCCCCATGGACTGCAGCACACCAGGCTTCCCTGTCCATCACCAACTCCCGGAGCTTGCTCAGACACATGTCCATCAAGTCCTCTTCCATTATCAACAACCCCCACCGGAGTAGTACTTGTGTTATGATTAATAAAAGTACATTGACACATCAGAGTCACCCAAAGTCTATAGTTTACATGAGGGTTCACTCTTGTTGTACATTCTGTAGGTTTGCACAAATGTACAGTAACATGTATGCTTCATCATAGTATCATATACAATGATATTCAGTGTACATGTATTGATACAATGTATTCATTGCCCTAAAAGTCCTAAAATGCGCAGAGGATTTTTAAGGCAGTGAAACTAATCTTTATGACAGTCATATGGTAAATGCATGTCTTCATACATTTATCCAAATCCATAGACTATACACCACCAACAGTGAACCCTACAGACTTGGGTGATAGTGATGTGTCAGTATAAGTTATTGACTGTAACAAATGTACCACTCTAAAGGAGAATGTTGATAATTATGCCTATTGCGGGGGCAGCCACAATATGCAAATACTGCGAACTTTCCATCCCACTAGCGACTGAGCAACTTCACTTTCACTTTTCACTTTCATGCATTGGAGAAGGAAATGGCAGCCCACTCCAGTGTTCTTGCCTGGAGAATCCCAGGGACGGGGAGCCTGGTGGGCTGCCGTCTATGGGGTCGCACAGAGTCGGACAATGACTGAAGCGACTTAGCAGCAGCAGCAGCAGGGGAGTGGAAATGGCAAATTTTTAAAAATTTTAATATCTTTCTGTACTCTCCAAATTTACTGTAATAAGTGTGTAAACAGAGATAAAATATGTTAAAATCCTACCACTTCTCTTTTTTTTTTAATTATTTATTTTTTAGAGTATAATTGCATTACAATGTCGTGTTAGTTTCTGCTGCACAACACGATTTCCCTTTTTCTAATATGAAAGAGTAGAAAATTCAAAGTGACCCATTGGGCTTCTCCAAGTCATGGGTTGTTTGATGGGTAACACACTCTCATTCTCTGCACTGACTGAACTGGTTCTGCAGTAAAAACATTGAATAAAGGGACTATGACCCTCCCAGTTTGGCATCTTCCTCTGGCCTGTGCTCCTAGTCCTCCCACCCTGTAACCAAAAGGAGTTTGGGGCACTCATGCATAATGAAAAGCTTATTGATTTGGAAGGGGCTGATACTCTCCAAGTGTTTGCAGCAGAGTCAGTAACAGAGCATTAATATTTCACGGCTTTTCTGTTCATGTGTGAAGACAACTCTAGCTGGACTTCTGAGTCATAAGGGAGAGGGCAAAGGCTGCTAGGGACTGCAGAGTCTCCTCAGAAACTGCTGACCCCAAAGTGGCACCTCACTCCACATATATGGGTCATTGTAGACTCTGAGACACGCGTTAGATAGCAAGATGTATATTTAGCCAAGAAGCGTGTTTCCATGGCAATCTTAAACTCCTATGTCCGCCTTTCTTCCCCTCTCCAGTGTGTGTTAAGTCCACATGAAGCCCCTGTGGGCTTTGCCCATCTGCAAGGCAGCTGAGGCTTCAGCTGCTTTATGGGCTGCTAATAATCTTGGAAAGCAAGAGCAAAACCCAGACAATCATGTTCATAGTCCTTGTTTTGTGATTGCTTGACATTTTTTATGAGTCTGTTTTCAATTCAGAGACATTCACAAAGATTTCACAAGGCAGGTCATTGTAACACTATTTGCAGCAGCAAAACACTGGAAATCATCTGCATGTCCAACAAAAGGGGATTTTTAAAAACAAATTATGCTACCTGCACATGCCCTGAAACCATGAAAATCATTCTCCTGGAAAATATTAATCACAGGAGGAAATGTATGATTAGATTATAAAGTGGAAAAGAAGGCTATCTGAATCGGCCATGGAGTATGTGCCAGTTTTGAATGTCTAAGGGATGGGTTGGTGTTTCAGAGAGCTGATTTCACCAAAGAACCACAGCTGGGTCTTTCTGTGTGACCTCACCATGGCCCCTCCAGGTGTCCAGGGCCCGGGCTTCAGCTGGGCTCACAAGTGTTGTTGACCAGCAAAGTGGGCACTGGACCCATGAGGTCATTCAATTGAGACTAGCAGTGTCTTGGGGAATAGATGGACAGCACTCACTCCAGGTGATCAACATGCCGGAAACACACTGACAGATCTCTGTGGGTGATACTAGTGTGATGGTAGGGAGGGAACACCTACTTTGTTTCTTGGCCCTGGTAATACAAAAGCTTACTCCAGGAGGGGCGCAGTAGTCTTTGGGACTTGACACATTTCCCAGTTGCCAGCATAGATGGTGCTCTCTTGAGCAAAGATTGGGCAGCAGCTCGGTGCTGGGTCCTCTCAAGGCCACATAGTTTTTCTCAACTCCATCCACTTCTCTCCTCGCAAGTGCTCTGTGTCCCTGTAGAGCAGGGACTCTGCAGTGCAAGGGCTTCAGTGCTTCAGTAATTGTGGCACATAGTTATTGAACACAGGCTTAGTTGCGCTGAGGCATATGGAATCTTCCAGGACCAGGGATCAAACCTGTGTGCCCTGCATTGGCAAGCAAATTCTTAACTGCTGGACGACCAGGGAAGCCCACTCTTGCAATGTTATGCACTGAATTCTCCAGGACATAGACCTTCAAAATATTGACATCCCAGAGCTAGATATTCAAGGCTTTTTAATTCTGACAAAAGTTTCAAAAGGTAATGTTGAACTTTTAAGTACTGATAGAGTGGAGGGCAGTGAGGGATGACATCAGGATAAAATACAAAGTACAAAGGAATCCAAAATACCTAGAATAATATCTCAAATGTGTATCCTAACACATTCATGTGTGCTTAGAGTAAATATTGGAGAGCCATAAACCTGAACAACCATTACAGTCATTATCTCCATGTAGAGAGATTAGAGATGACTTTTAGTTTCTTCTGCTGCTATATTTTTTCAACTTTTTACATTGAGCTTATATTGATATTACAGTAGAAATATATTTTTTGTCAATATTAGCTTCCAATGGCAGCTTACAATGTGAAAAATTATATATAGTTAAAATTGAACTCTCTTAATTGTACACTAAATACAGTGCTCAGACTGATCAATTGCTGGTTGGTCAGTTACTAATTGCTGGTTGGTCAGTTATTGGTTGATCAATCTAACCAGTAATTCCTGTGGCATTGGAACAGATAGCTGTTTCTTCAGCTAAGCACCAGGTAAGAAAGTCAACTTGCATATAAAGTCCATGCTGTATGTAAAACACTAGAATCACATATGTATAGCTGATTTTGCATAAGTTGAATGCTTTTATAACATAATCACACTGTACTCATTTTTTAAAAGCTATATTAAACACTTATTACTCAATAAAAGGTATTAAAGGAAATAGAATAACTTCACTATCCAACAAAAAGAAAACTTGCTACTTAAGAGACTTATGTAATCCCTTTTTAATTCCCCTCCCCAAAATTTCCCTGACATTTGCCACCTATGATACTAATTAAATATAAATTAATCTATCCTAAATAATCTATATTTAATTTAAATATAAATTAAATAATTTATCCTAAATAATCTATCCTGGTCTGCAGAATGGGCATAATCAGACTAAAAAATATTCTCTGAATTCTACTTTCCAGCTAACGCTGGATGGTCAGGGACTGGAATTGGCCAGCCTGGCTAGAATGGGACTGGTCACATGATGCATGCAGAGTACATGGAAATATTGTCAGATCACAAAATCCCAGAGAGGGACAGCACAATGCAGAGAGGACCTGATCCAAGCCCCCTTTAACAGGTGTAGAAGCAGAGGATCAGAGAAGCCATACACTAACTGACAAGCTAGTCCAGAGGGGTGGGGACCAGAATCTAGGTCTCCTAATTGTCCATTCTGAGTGCATTCCAAAACTTCCTTTTTTCAGAGTAGAAAACCAAGAAACAGAGAAAGTGGATGATTTGAAAATGCATTGTGGGGCAACGCAGACACAGAGCACACAAGCAAACCTAGCACGCGGTGGAGCTCAGTGAACATTTGCTGAATGCAGTTCAGGGTATGCTGATGATCTTTTTTTTCAGATTTCACTTTTGAGCCAATATAGTATGTGCTTATTATAAAAAAAAATAACAAAAATATACAAAGAAAAAAATTAAAACTCAACCCCTTTTTTCCCACCTCTAGAGGTAACCACTGTTAACCACTATTTACAGTTTGAAGAAAAATTTTCCAGGTATTTTCCATATTTTTTTCCTGTATATATATATATTCTTTCTTGTATATTATATGTATGTATGTATATATATAATTTTAAAACAAAAGTTGACTCATACTGTATTCACCTTTACATCTTTTTTAGTTTAATAACTAAAAAAAGGAGGCTTCAAAATCACTGCAGATGGTGGCTGCAGCCATGAAATTAAAAGATGTTTGCTCCTTGGAAGAAAAGTTATGAGCAACCTAGACAGCTTATTCAAAAGCAGAGACATTGCTTTACCAACAAAGGTCCATCTAATCAAAGCTATGGTTTTTCCAGTAATCATTTATGGATGTGAGAGTTGGACTATAAAGAAAGCTGAGCACCAAAGAATTGATGCTTCTGAACTGTGGTGTTGGAGAAGACTCTTGAGAGTCCCTTGGACAGCAAGGACATCCAACCAGTCCATCCTAAAGGAAATCAGTCCTGAATATTCATTGGAAGGACTGATGCTGAAGCTGAAACTCCAATACTTTGGCCACCTGATGGGAAGAACTGACTCATTTGAAGAGACTCTGATGTTGGGAAAGATTGAAGGCAGGAGGAGAAGGGGAAGACAGTGGATGAGATGGTTGGGTGGCATCACCGACTCAATGGACATGGGTTTGAGTAAGCTCCAGGAGTTGGTGATAGACAGGGAGACCTGGCATGCTGCAGTCCATAGGGTCACAAAGAGTCACAGTGAGTGACTGAACTGAACATATGAAAGATGTTTTTCTGCATCAGTATACATGGATTGCTTGATTTGTTATAATGTCTGAATAATATTTGTTCATCTCTCTTACACTGCTATCCTCCCTTGACCAGGTGAGAAAATTTAAAAGAGAAGTATGGGGATGGACATTTTATAAATGGTGCTGAGAAATTTGGATAGTCATTTGGAAACATACAAAATTAGATCCACACTTCACAACTTATGCTAGAATAAATTTCAAATGGATCAGAGGTTTAAATATTAAATATGAAAACATGCAGAAGAAAACATGTGTGAATGTATCTAATCTGAGAATGGGGAAATCTTCACTAACCATGACAGAGAATCCAGAAGCTGTAAGGCAAGAATGGATCAATTTGATTACATTTTTTTTCTTAATGATCACATAAAATTTTTTTAAAAAGGAAAGGGCATCTGTAAATTTAAAAATCTACAGATTGATTTCGAGATAAATCAATCAATGTAATATATGGATTGTTTGCATCCTGTTTCCAACAAACCAAGTATAAACACGCCCATGCACAAGCATACACAAGAACACATAAGCTCATTTGCATGCACACATGTTTATAAGACAATCAGGGAAATTTGGGACATTGATCAAAAATTAGAAAATAAATAACTTCGCAATTTAATGATATTATTAGGTTTTTTTTTAAAAGATACATACCTTTTAAAGATACTCTGATAATATTTATGCATGAAACAATATATCTGGGATTTGCTTCAAAATAATCCAGGGAGTTCGGTGGGAAGAAGTAACTGGCAATATATATCAAATGAGAATGTCCATGGGTTTAATCATTATTGAATTTGTGTAATGAGTAAATGTGGCTCCCCAGCCTATACTCTTCTTTTTTGTATTGCTTAAAATCCCCCAGTGGCTCAGAGGTAAAGAATCCTCCTGCAAAGCAGGAGACACAGGTTCAATTCCTGGGTTTGGAAGATCCCCTAGAGGAGGAAATGGCAACCCATTCCAGTATTCTTGCCTAAAAAAATCCCATGGACAGAGGAACCTGGAGGGCTACAGTCCATGGGGTCACAGAGTCAGACATGACTGAGTGACTGAGCAATTAAAAAGTCAAAATTCTTCACACTAAATATTAAATTTTAAGACTGCTGATACAGTGATACAGTCAAGAAAACTCTCTTCTGGCTTTAGTCCTGCCACTTGGCAAATACAAGTTTCTTTGTATAATTATATCATACATTGTCTCATTATTCTGGAAACTTATAAATTACCCAGTTAGATTTCAAGTGCTTGATATCAGGAATAGCACGTTTTGTTCATCTTTTTCCCCCAGTGCTAGCTTGGAGTAGGATTAGATAGGGAAGTGTCTCTCAAATTTGTCTATATGTGGACCACTGGTTTTACGTAAAGCAGATAAAATCTGTATTAATTTTTAAATACATTTATAAAATTAAAATATTACTAAAATTGTTAAAATTAAGATAATAACACTATAAGTGATAAGAATGATTGGTAGAGAATAGAACTGATAGATAAAAATAAGTGATTAAAAATTAATACAAATATTATAAATGATAAATTTGATATTAAAAACATAAAAATTTATTTTTTGAAGTGTAGTTTATTTACAATGTTGCAGTAGTTTCTGCTATGCAGTAAAGTGATTTAGTTATATATATATTCTTTTTCATATTCCTTTCCATTATAGTTTATTGTAGGGTATTGAATATGGGTTCCCTGAGCTATATTAGGGCTTCCCTAATGGCTCAGCAGTAAAGAATCTGCCTGCAATTTAGAAGATACAAGTTCAATCCCTGGGTAGAGAAGATCCCCTAGCGGAGGACTTGGCAACCAACTCCAGTGTTCTTGCCCAAAAGGTCCCACGGACAGAGGAGCCTGATGGGCTACAGTCCAAAGGATTGCAAAGAGCCAGACGTGCCTAAACAACTGAGCATGAGCTATATATCTGTTCTATTAATATATATAATAGTTTGCATCTACTAACCCCAAACTCCCACTCCATCACTCCCCCACCTCCCTTCCCTCTTAGCAAATCATGTCCGTTCTCTATGTGAATCCGTTTCTGCTTCATCAGATCAGATCAGATCCGATCAGTCACTCAGTCGTGTCCGACTCTTTGCGACCCCATGAATCACAGCACACCAGGCCTCCCTGTCCACCACCAACTCCCGGAGTTCACTGAGACTCACATCCATCGAGTCAGTGATGCCATCCAGCCATCTCATCCTCTGTCATCCCCTTCTCCTCCTGCCCCCAATCCCTCCCAGCATCAGGGTCTTTTCCAGTGAATCAACTCTTCGCATGAGGTGGCCAAAGTACTGGAGTTTCAGCTTCAGCATCATTCCTTCCAAAGAACACCCAGGGCTGATCTCCTTCAGAATGGACTGGTTGGATCTCCTTGCAGTCCAAGGGACTCTCAAGAGTCTTCTCCAACACCACAGTTCAAAAGCATCAATTCTTTGGCTCTCGGCCTTCTTCACAGTCCAACTCTCACATCCATACATGACCACAGGAAAAACCATAGCCTTGACTAGACGAATCTTTGTTGGCAAAGTAATGTCTCTGCTTTTGAATATGCTATCTAGGTTGGTCATAACTTTCCTTCCAAGCAGTAAGTGTCTTTTAATTTCATGGCTGCAGTCACCATCTGTAGTGATTTTGGAGCCCAGAAAAATAAAGTCTGACACTGTTTCCACTGTTTCCCCATCTATTTCCCATGAAGTGGTGGGACCGGATGCCATGATCTTCGTTTTCTGAATGTTGAGCTTTAAGCCAACTTTTTCACTCTCCACTTTCACTTTCATCAAGAGGCTTTTGAGTTCCTCTTCACTTTCTGCCATAAGGGTGGTGTCATCTGCATATCTGAGGTTATTGATATTTCTCCCAGCAATCTTGACTCCAGCTTGTGTTTCTTCCAGTCCAGCATTTCTCATGATGTACTCTGCATAGAAGTTAAATTCTGCTTCATAGATAGGTTCATTTGTCATATTTGAGATTCCATATATAAGTGATAGGGACTTCTCTGGTGGCCCAGTGGTAAAAAAAAAAAAAAAAAAACTGCCTGCAATGCAGGAGACATGAGTTCAATCCCTGAGTCAGTAAGATCCCCTAGAGAAGGGAATGGCAACCTACTCCGGTATTCTTGCCTGGGAAATCCATGGGCAGAGGAGCCTGGTGGACTACAGTGCAGGGGGTCGCAAAAGAGTCGGACTCAACTTAGGAACTAAACAAGAATATAAGTGATATCATATGGTATTTGTCTTTTTTAAATTTTTAAAAACTAATTTACTTTTGGCTGTGCTGGGTCTTGTTACTGTGTGGGCTCTTCCTCTAGTTGTGGTGAGTGGGGACTGCTCTCCAGTTTCGGTGCACGGGCGTCTCATTGTAGTGGCTTCTCTTGTTGCACAGCACGGGCTCTAGGGCCCTTGGGCCTCAGAGGAAGTAATGCTATTTGTAATGCTAGGGCAACATGAGAGGAATTAGAGGTCATCACGTTAAGTGAAGTAAGTCAGGAGGAGAAAGATAGGGGCTTTGCTGGTGGCTCAGTGGTACAGAATCCACCTCCCGATGCAGGAGACACAGGTTTGATCCCTGATCCAGGAAGATTCCACATGTTGCCGAGCGACTAAGCCCATGCACTACAACTAATGAGCCTGTGCTCTAGAGCCGGGAAACAGCAGCTCCTGAAGCCTGCCTGCCCTAGGGTCTGTGCTCCACAGCAAGAAAAGCCACCACAGTCAGAGGCCCTCCAATCACAGCTAGAGAGTAGTCCCCGCTCTCCGTAGCTAGAGAAAAACCCACACAGCAGCGAAGGCTCTGCACAGCCATAAGTAAACAAATAAATAAATAAAATTTTCTCTTTCCCGCCTCTTCATTGGTCTTTCTTAACGTAAGGAAACAAGTTAATTGGATTTATACCCTGGAAGGAAGCTGACACAGTCAGTGGCTTGGCACACAGGTTCTGGATCTACATCCCCTAAATTGGCATCCTGTTTTGGCCACTGTTCAGCTGTGTGACTTTGTTTCTGTGCTTCATTTTCCTAATGTATATGATAGAGGGGAGAATAGAACCTACCTCCCAGTGTTGAGTTAATACATATCGCACAGCATTTAGATAAGTGCTCCAAAAAATCTCAACAATTCATTTTCAAAGTTGCAGTCACATCCAATTTTCCCACCTCCTTGAAACTGCGCCCTACCTTCATAATGAAGATGGCCCTGGAGATAATAACATTATACTCAGTGCCTATGACATATGAGCATTATCCAAGGGGCTTCAGATACAATAATATCTCATTTAATTGTTATAATAAATTCCTTGCTGTATACATTGGCAAACTATATACAGAAAAATAAGGAAACTAAGATTTAAAGAATTTAAGAAATTTTCCCAAGATTACACTTGTAGTAGATTACAGAGCCAAGATTTGAAATGGATTCTCTCCAACTGTAGATGTGTTTTTCCACTTGGATAGAGCTTGTGGTATCCTCCAACTGTTCGCTTAAATGTTCATAGACAATCTTATGGTATATTCCATAGATAGGTAGCCCCACCTAGCATGAATTTTTCTTTTTAATTTCCTGAGCACAACTTCACTCCCCATGGTTTCAGATTTGCAGATAGAGGGCCTACCTTATTGCAGCTTTCTCACATCACAGGAAGAGAGAGGGAGACAACATCAAAATGAACCTTCAGAAACAAATTTATTTCATGGAAAGAGGTTCATTTTCCTAGAAAAGAATAGAACTGCCTATGCCTGAAGCGCCTGGATTGTAGGCAAGCTAAAAATGTCAAAGATTAAAAAAAGAAATCCTTGGCAACAACCTCATCAATCAAGCAATGAGGTCTTACCAGTAAGTTCCTGAGAATCAGATTGAGAATTTTCCATCAAAGAAGCCACTGTCGGTTCCCCACATTTAATATTCAGGCTCGCAGTTTTCCCGTGCATGCTGTAGTTTAATGATCAGGGGGAAAAGTGACCCGAAGACCCGTGTTTTCCGTTGACATGTCACAGATGCTAACTCGTCCTCCAGGTCTCCACAGAGCCACCCACCCAGAGGGGAGCTTGGTCTTCACGGAATCTGCACCAGCTCAGAGCCCTGCTTACTAGTCAAGAAACTTGGGGAAACGCTATTGCCTGAAAGAACCATGGAGGGGCAGGTGCAGAGTGGGCACAGTCGTGCTCCCTGATGAATCCCCGTGGTCTGAAGTGGTTGGCCAGGTCTGAGTTCTCTGCTTTGAGAAAATAGCAGGGAAGCCAGTAGATTTTTTAAATTAATTGTTTTAGAGAATGGTTGCTTTACGATGTTGTGTTGGTTTCTACTGTACAGCAAAATGATCAGCCATACATATAGATACATCCCCTCTTTTTTGGATTTCCTTCCCATTTAGGTCACCACGTAGCACTAAGTAGGGTTCACTGTGCTATACAGCCTGTTCTCATTAGGCATCTGTTTTATAGATAGTATCAATCCTGTATATATGTCAATCCCAGTCTCCCAATTCCTCCCATCCTCCCTCTCCCCTTCTTGGTGTCCATACATTTGTTCTCTAAGTCTGTGTCTCTATTTCTGCTCTGCAAATAAGATCGTCTATATCATTTTTCTTGATTCTGCATATATGCATTAACATATTTGTTTTTGTCTTTCTGGCTTTCTTAACTCTGTATGACAGTCTCTAGGTCCATCCCCGTCTCTACAAATGACCCAGTTTTGTTCCTTTCTTTTTGGCTGAGTAATATTCCATTGTATATATTAATATGTACCACATGGAAGTCAATAAATTTAATTTAATTTAAAACTTAATGGACATAGCAATTAAAAATCATTTCCCAGTATAGTTTTCATTTGGCCCCACAACTCTTGAGGGTAGATACTGTTCTCCCTGTCTTCTAAATGAAGTGACTCTGTCCGGGGTGGTGAAGCAGTTGAGGAAGCAGCTAGGGTTCGCGCCCAGGTTAGTGTCTCTGAAACCTCTCCTGCCGCTGCCCTGTGCTCGAGTACATCCAGTGCCCGTCTGAGCTCCAGCTGTTTGCCAGGCACTGTTCTGGGTGCTCAGAGAACGGAGACAGGACAGCCCCTGAGAGACAGGACAAACAAATAGGCACATCAAGTCCTCCACAGTGATTGTCACAGAAGGGCGCTCAACTTCGGTGTAAAGCAGCGACACCAAAGCTGAGGCCGGAGAGAGGACCAGAAGTTGGTCCAAGAAAGGCGGTGTTCCAGGAGGGCTTTGCGCCCAAGACCTCCACCAGGACAGTCTCCAATTTGACAGCCAAATAATGTTCCTCTCCTATTCAGGGCTCCTGGGGCTCATTTCCTTCACAGTTTCCCAGTGTTGGACAAATATTTTTACAAGAACCATTTTTTTTTCTAGGAAAAAATATATAGTACACATATAGTATGTGTATGTGTATTTATATACATATTCATATGTTTGTGTCTATAGACATGTAGAAATAAAGATGTAGATATAGGCTCAGATAAACTACATACAGAAGGACAAAGGAGCAGTTAAATTCATCAAGTACCAGTTTTCTTTTAAAAAACAAAAACTTTTTCTTTTGTATTGTGGTATAGTCAATTAACAATGTGATAATTTCAGGTGGACAACAAAGGCACTCAGCCATACATTTACATGTATCCGTTCTCCCCCAGACTCGCCTCCCACCCAGAGTTTGTGTGCTATAACACTGAGGAGAGCTCCATGTGCTGTGCAGTAGATCCCACTGGTTATGCATTTTTGAGTACTGTTTTTCCATGTGGAACCTTAGCCAGTTTTTTCAATTATTCAATTATTTGCGTAAGAAACACTTAAAATGTATTTGCTGAGCATCTATGCCAACTTTGTGCTAAGCAGTTGAAGATACAGCAACAAAGAAGACTCCATTCTCATGGTACTCACATTCTACTGGGGGAAGCAGATGTAAGTAAACCTAAATAAGCAAGATACTTACAAATTAAACTAAGTATTATAAAGTAAATAAAGGGATGAGAAAGAGGAAAACACTAAGAGCACCTTAGGAGAATGTCTGAGTCGTCCTCTCTGAGGAGATGATGTCTGAAGTGAGACCTGGCGATTTCAAAAGCACTCCAGGTGGACAGGACAACGAGGATTAAGTCTAGAAGCAGAAAAGAGCTCTTTGTGTTGATGCTCTGGTTTCAACCTTGGCTGCCCATTTGATGACCCTGGAGAACATTCTAAAAATACCAATACCCGGGCTTCACTCTAATGCTTGGTATTTTTTCAGTGCTCCAGGTGATTTTAAAGTGCAATTAGATTGAGTATCACGGTGGTAAAGGATCAGAAAGGAAGCCAGTGTGTCTGATGCTCAGTGAATAAAGGGCATGTGTACATGCTGAGTCGTGTCTGACTCTGTGCGACCCCATGGTCTGTAGCCCACCAGGCTCCTCTGGCCATGAGATTCTCAAGGCAAGAACACTGGAGTGGGTTGTCACACCCTGTTCCAGAGGATCTTCCTGGCCCAGGAATGGAACCCAAATCTCTTGCATCTCCTGAATTGCTGGCGGAGTCTTTACCACTGAGCCATTGGGGAATAAAGGGAATTGAGGTTAAATAAACACACAAGTGCAAGTCTGTGCAGGACCTTGTAGACCCTGGGAAGAAATTTTAACTTTATTCTAGGTGTGAGGGAAAACTGTAAGAGTATTTTTCAGTATCGTGTCATTAAGCGATTTCCATTTCTATAAGATCATTCTGATTACAGAATGGAGGAAAATAGAGAGTATACTGTAGAGCCAAGAATGGAAGGAAAAGACCATCATGGTTGTTCAGGTTTAAGTGATGGTGGCTGAGACTGAGGAGGGGGCAGTAGAGATGGGAAGAAGTGGATGACCTTGGGCTAACTGCCTGGAGTTAGTTCAAACCTCACAGGTTTACAGCATGATCCTCCACAAGCTCCAGGGTTCTCAGGTTACCTGTACTTCTAACCAACTGGCTGCCTATTTGGGGTTCATTTCTTTTCAGGTTTAACAATTTGCTAGAACAACTTATAGATCTCAGGAAAACATTTTACTTGCAATTTTATAATATAGGATACAAATTAAGGCCAGCCAAACGAAGGGACACATAAGGTGAGATCTGGGAGAAGCCCAAAGGTGAAGTTTCCATGTTTTCGGGATGTGTCATCCTCCTAGCACATCAATGTGTATCACAAATCAGGAAGCTCACTCATGCCCTAGTGCCCAGAATATTTAAGGGGGCTTCATTATATAGGCATGATGCATTGAATCCTTGGCCACAGAACTGAATTTACTCTCCAGCTCCCCCATCTTCAGAGGTTGGGCTGATATCAGATGGATCAAGGCCCCAACCCTCAAATCACATAGCTATCATCCTGGCCAGCACTTGTCCTAAGTCATCTCATTAGCATAAAATCAGGTGTGGTCTAAGAGACCTGCCATGATTAACAAAGACAGTTCTATCACCTGGGAGATTCCAAGGGTTTAGAGAGTCCAAGGAATGGAGACGAAGACCAGACAATTCTTAATCACTGGAGTGGGACCTCTTACTGAGCTAGAGAGGCATAGCCTGGTGAAGGTCATGGTCTGAATCAGGAGGGTGGTTCTGCATGTGTGAAGTTTAGATTTCCAATTAGACAGTCACATGGAGATGTCAAGTAGGCAGTACAATGAATGAAAATGACCTCAGGGATGAGATTTGGGCTGTAGATATAAATACAGTCATCAGCATGCTAATGGTATTCAAAACCAGCATCCAGGGTGAACTCACTTAACAAGTTGACATTAATAGAGAAGCTGGTCCAGGTCTAAGCCCCAAAGCAAACCAATATTTGAATTATTGCTACCTACAACTCTGCTTTTGCTACTGTCCCACCTTTATCTGCTCAGACAGCAAAAAAAGAAAGTTTACCCCAATTGAGGCAAGTTCCATCTTCTATACAGTACACACAACCTGCTCAACAGTCATGTGTCCCAAAAAAAAAAAAAAGGCATGTGTCCCAAGAGTAAGGCTAGACCTTCCCACAAGGGACACTGGACTCGAGCAGGTGCAGACCTACCTGCTTATTTTAGAATAAACAGACAATAAAATAAAAAACAGTAACTCAAAATACTTGAAATAACTCAGAATAAACCAAGACATGTTCCTTTCACCAATGTGAAAGTATAAAAAGGATATAAGATGTGTTTGTAATTTCAACAAGAGTTTGGAATTCCAACAAAAAATGAGTTTTTGATTTCAACAACGAGTTTGTGATTCTTTTTATTGATAATGTCCACTTTCATACAGTAATTCTGACTAATTATACTGTTTAAACTTTTTTAAAAATGAAAAAGTTGCTATTCCTTATTGAAAAGGAATTTCAAAGTTGAAGCTTTTTTTTTTTTTTTTTTTCAAATTTTAAAAGCTAACTACTGGAAATCCAATAGAAGAATTACTCCTTGAGAGCAGTGCCAACTTAGAACCCAGATCATCAGGGTAATAGTCAATAAGATCTTTATCCAAAGCCATCCCAAGGGTGGTAATAATTAATAATGAAAAGAGCAGTCAACATTCATAGAATTCTTATTATATGCAAACCTTGAGCTAAATGCTTCATGGACATGATTTTATCTATAATATTTTGTATGTATTGAATGTATGTTTTAATTTTTATTTAATAATGTTTGTTACAAAATAACCCTGAGAAATAGGCATTACTACTATCCCATTTTACAAGTGAAGAAATTGAGGCTTAAAGAGATAAAGTAACTTGCTTCTCTACAGTTTTTGCACCAAGGTAACAAGGCCCTGAAGGTAATAAACCCTGAAGCCAGGATACTAGCCTAGTTCTGTCTGAAGGTGAAGCTATAAGAGGTCCAGGAGTTGAAGGAGAGAGAGAGTCACTGATGCCCTTAACCATGTCTTGGGTATGTGACTGCCTCACTGATGCAGGTTCTTTCTAATGGAAGAGATTTAATTCCATGTGCAGATGCTGCAGGATTTCTTTGCTTTCCCAGCAGGTGGGAGCTGGAATAGGCAAGACTGACAGTCTCCCTCAAATACCAAGATGGCTGTTGTTGTTGTTTAGCTGCTCAGTCATGTCTGACTCTTTGTGACCCCATGGACTGCAGCACGCCAGGGTTCCCTATCTCTCAGAGTCTGCTCAAACTCATGGTCACTGAGTTGATGATGCTATCCAACCATCTCATCCTCTGTCACCCCCTTCTCCTCCTGCCCTTAATCTTTCCCAGCATCAGGGTCTTTTCCAATGAGATGGCTCTTCGGTAGATCAAACTCAACAATGTAGTGGTGCAGTGCTTTGTTCAATATCCAGAGCGTTTATTTTCAAGTAAATGCTTGTTTCTCTTCTTCCCGTCCTCGAGGTCTGTCTGGTTGAGAGGCACCCTCATTCTACCATCTTGCTCCAGAAACTCATCCCTGCTGTCCAAGAATGGGTGAGTGGGCTGGTCATAGAGTTCAGGTAGCCAGCATTGTGCTGATCACCTTTTACTTGCCGAACACCAAGATACTGAAATGTCTAGACCTTAAGACATCAGATTATCTATAAAAATTATTCCTCACGTAATGTTATTATATAAATACATTATAAATATAAATAGATTTTGTTGCTGTTCAGTTGCTAAGTTGTGTCCAAGTCTCTGTGACCCCACGGACTGCAGCATACCAGCTTCCTCTGTCCTCTACTACCTCCCCGAGTTTGCTCAAATTCATGTCCATTGAGTTGGTGATGCTATCCAACCATCTCTCCTCTTGTTGCCCCCTTCTCCTCCTGCCCTCATTCTTTCCCCACGTCAGGGTCTTTTCCAATGAGTTGGCTCTTCGCATCCAGTGGCCAAAGTATTGGAGCTTCAGCATCAACAATCTGTCCTTCCAATGAATATTCAGGGTTGATTTCCTTTAGGATTGACTGGTTTAATCTCCTTGAAATCCAAGGGACTCTCAAGAGTCTTCTCCAGTATCACAGTTCAAAAGCATCTGTTCTTCAGTGCTCACTCTTCTTTAAGATCCAACACTCACATCTGTACATGACTACTGGAAAAACCAAAGCTTTGATTATACAGATTTTTGTTGGCAAAGTGATGTCTCTGCTTTTTAATACATCTAGGTAGTAGATGTTATTATTATTAACTTATTAACATTATGAATGAATGATTTCTTTATCATTTCTATAGTAAAAATTCTTATGTATTAAGTGCTTTCTATGCCTCAGGCTCTTTACACAAATATTTTTATTTAATCTTCATAGCACTCAGCAAGGTAGATCTGATAATCCCCTGCAGAGAGTCAGATTTAAAATTTGTCCAAGGTCACACACTGGCAGGGCTAGGATGTCTGAATGCACGTCCTTTCTCACATAAATTCTGCCTCCAGTACACTGGGTATCAGTCCCTTAGCTCCAGGCATTGTTCAGAAGTATTTGTTTATCACTGATGTCAGTCTCTACCATCTGCATTCTGGCTTAGCTGCAGGTAATAAAGATCACCCACATATTTTATTAAACTGAATACATTAACATTATTTGAACAGCCATTACCACTCAGCGCACTGATACAGAGATAGCCTCAGCAGTTTATTGACATGCATCGAGTTCTTTGCCTCCATGCTAAGCCATGTCACCCTGACATGCTTTCGCATATTTAATTTTTTGAAACTCGTGTCTGTTTGTATCATTTTTCTGCCTCCTAACCTCGATGTTAGGTTGTAAGCTGCCACATACATCCTCCTGATGTTCTTTTGCCTGCTTCTAGAGAAGAGCTACTGATATTTTGTGCCTGATAATTCTTCATTTGGGTAGGGGCTGTCTTGTGTACTTTAGTATTTCTATCAACATCCCTGGCCTCTGTCTTCAAACACCAGTAACAATTCTCCTTTCCTTCCCAGTCAGGACAATCAAAAATCTCTCCAAAATATACAAATAGCTCATACAACTCAGTATCAAAAAACAAAAGCAATCCAATCAAAACCTGGGCGCTTGGGTTGTTCCCATGTCTTGGCATCAACACACGATTGACTTAAGAAGTTGCAGTGTATATATATACAATGGAATATTCCGTTCAGTTCAGTTCAGTTCAGTCGCTCAGTCATGTCCGACTCTTTGTGACCCCATGAATCTCAGCACGCCAGGCCTCCCTGTCCATCACCAACTCCCAGAGTTCACTCAGACTCACGTCCATCGAGTCAGTGATGCCATCCAGCCATCTCATCCTCTGTTGTCCCCTTCTCCTCCTGCCCCCAATCCCTCCCAGCATCAGTCTTTTCCAATAAGTCAACTCTTCGCATGAGGTGGCCAAAGTACTGGAGTTTCAGCTTTAGCATCACTCCTTCCAAAGAAATCCCGGGGCTGATCTCCTTCAGAATGGACTGGTTGGATCTCCTTGCAGTTCCAGGGACTCTCAAGAGTCTTCTCCAACACCACAGTTCAAAAGCATCAATTCTTCGGCGCTCAGCTTTCTTCACAGTCCAACTCTCACATCCATACATGACCACTGGAAAAACCATGGCCTTGACTAGATGGACCTTTGTTGGCAAAGTAATGTCTCTGCTTTTGAATATGCTATCTAGGTTGGTCATAACTTTTCTTCCAAGGAGTAAGCGTCTTTTAATTTCACGGCTGCAGTCACCATCTGCAATGATTTTGGAGCCCCAAAAAATGGAATATTACTCAGCCATAAAACAGAATGAAACATTGTCATTTTCAGCAACATGGATGGACTTAGAGAAGTATTCTTACTGAGGTAAATCAGACAAAGACAAATACTATATGATATCACTCGTATGTGGAATCTCAAGCTAGCTAAGTCACTTCAGTTGTGTCCAACTCTATGCGACCCCATAGATGACAGCCCACCAGGGTCCCCCCTCCCTGGGATTCTCCAGGCAAGAACACTGGAGTGGGTTACCATTTCCTTCTCCAATGCATGAAAGTGGAAAGTGAAAGGGAAGTCACTCAGTTGTGTCCGACTCTTAGTGACCTCATGGACTGCAGCCTACCAGGCTCCTCCATCCACGGGATTTTCCAGGCAAGAGTATTGGAGTGGAGTGCCATTGCCTTCTCCAATGTGGAATCTAAAGAGTAATACAATTTTAGAGTTTTTTCAACAGACATTTGAAGCAGCAGGATTGATATATTCCTTTTAACTAATTCCCCAAAGAAAATGAAGAATTCTCACATACAGTTTTTTCTTGAAAGACTTATAGTCTAACTGGAATTAAATAGATAAAATTAAAATGTATCCATAAAGAATATACATTTTCATAACCAAATAATGCATCCATTGTTGTACAAATAACAATACAGGTCGTTATGCTATAATGTTAGAGAGCCAACAAATATTGAATGATTAAGTAACTTACTTGTATAATAAACTGATAAATGAAATAAACATAGATTATATGGCACCCCACTCCAGTACTCTTGCCTGGAAAATCCCATGGGTGGAGGAGCCTGGTGGGCTGCAGTCCATGAGGTCCCTGAGGGTCGGACACGACTGAGTGACTTCACTTTCACTTTTCACTTTCATGCATTGGAGAAGGAAATGGCAACCCACTCCAGTGTACTTGCCTGGAGAATCCCAGGGACGGGGGAGCCTGGTGAGCTGCAGTCTATGGGGTCGCACAGAGTCGGACATGACTGAAGTGACTTAGCAGCAGCAGCAGCAGCATAGACACTCACAACTGGAAAGACCTTAAAAATTGTTTAGATAAGTTTGCTAAATTTTTGTTTTAATATACTAAGCCTTTTCAAAAAAAATACATTTCTTAAAAGTTCTCTTAGATTTTTTTCAAATAATTTTATAATTTTGCATCATGTATAATAAAGAAGTTATTCTGAGTAAAAATATTTTGTATTAGATCAGTGTATTGTCAAACATTGTACTATTAAGTTTATTAATAAAATATTTAATAATATTACAAAATTATTTTCTACTTAGATATTCAACCATGTTTAATTAACTTTAATTAGAGAACAAGATTAGCCAACAAATAATTTTTCTAATAAATAATTTTTGTCCTATAATATGTATTTGGTTTAGAGACTCTATATATAAATTTTAAAGTTAAATTGAACTATACTATTGTATAAAAAATAAAACAGAAACTCCTTGTTGCTCTGGTAGGCAGAGAAAAAAAAATTTAAGTTAAAAGATAATACAAATGAACCTACATACAAAATATAATCAGATTCACAGACATAGAAAACAAACTTTTGGTTATGAAAAGGGAATGGAAGGGAGGAGGATAAATTAGGAGTATGGTATAACAGGTATAAACTACTATACATAAAACTGAGGAGCAACTAGGATTTACAGTGCAGCACAGAGGATCATGGTTCAGTTCAGTTCAGTTCAGTTCAGTCACTCAGTCGTGTCCGACTCTTTGCGACCCCATGAACCAGGCCTCCCTGTCCATCACCAACTCCCGGAGTTCACTCAGACTCACGTCCATCGAGTCAGTGATGCCGTCCAACCATCTCATCTTCTTTTGTCCCCTTCTTCTCCTGCCCCCAATCCCTCCCAGCATCAGAGTCTTTCCAATGAGTCAACTCTTCATGGTTGATAACTTATAATAACCTATAATGGAACATAATCTGAAAAAAATAACTGAGTTACTATGCTGTACACTTGCACTACTGGAGGAGGAAAAGGCAACCCACTTCAGCATTCTTGCCTGGAGAACCCCGTGGACAGAGGAGCCTGGTGGACTGCAGTCCACAGTGTCACACAGAGTTGGACGCAACGGAAGCAACTTAGCACGCACGCAAACCTGAACTAACTAATGTTGTAAATCCCACTACACTGCAGTTTAAATAAATGTCTCCAGACATTGTGTCAAATGTTGCCTGGTAGAGGGGGAAGCAAAATTACCCCACTACGAACCATGTTTTAGGTGTGTATACACACACACACACCCCTAAACCTCTAATGTGTTCCTCTTAAACAATGCTATTTAAAGGAGGAAACAGCCAGTCAGGTCTTTCAGACACAAACACAACATTGAATTAGATAAACTCAAGCAGTATTGTGAGGAGACTACTCTGAGTACGATGTATGAGCTTTAAGCCCATGAAGTCTGTGACATGGTTTTCTGCTCTGAGATCTATTTTATTTCATATACATTTTATTTTTAAATTAATTTTTATTGGACTATAGTTGCTTTACAATGTTGTGTTAGTTTCTGCTGTACAGAAGAGTGAATCAGCTGTAAGTATACATTTATCCCTCTTCTTTGGATTTCCTCCCCATTTAGGTCACCACAGAGCACTGAGTAGAGTTCACTGGGCTATACAGTAGGTGCTCATTAGTTATCTATTTTATACATGGTAGTATATATATATATATATATATATATATATATATGTATATATGACAATCCCATTCTCCCAGTTCATGCCACCACATCTTTTCCCTCCTTGGTGTCCATACCTAGTTTGTTCTGTACATCTGTGGCTCTACAGCTGTTTTACAAACAGGTTCACCTGTACTGCCATTCTAGATTTCACATATATGCGTTAATATATGATATTTATTTTTCTCTTTCTGACTTTCTTCACTCTGTGTGACAGTCTCTAGGTCCATCCATGTCTCTACTCAAGTATATACATTTTATATTTCTAGCACACTCTTCTCAAGAGCTGAGGTCTTCAATTAAGTGACCATACAAAAGAAAATTTACTACATGTATCACTAGGGTGATCATGATCACGCTCCTCTCATGTTACTTGAATAAATCTCCACTTCTCCTACAACTGAGAAATCCTATAACATTTCCATTCTCCCTGAATCAATACTTCTGTTAATTTTTTAAAATGAGTTAAAATGTTACTGTAAAATTTATGATTCCATCTCATATATTTGCCCATCTACTCATATGAACTACCTGATGTAATTCATTGATTGTTCTCTGCACAGATATTTTTACCTACTCAAATTCTAATTCTCAGACTTGCCCTGAGAATGTCTGAGAGACAAACAGCATGACGGTCTCCATCATTTAGAAACTTGCTGCCAAAGTGTATTTTCCCCTGCTGACAACGGCATTCCAAAGAATCGATTTCTCTCTCACAAGAACTTGGGCAATTTTTTCCTGCTCTTCAGATGTCATCTTGTCAGAAAATGAAGCCACTAGGAGTTATTTATATATGCAGTTGTTTTCACTATTTCGTTATCTGGGGTTGTTGACTGGAAAATAAATCCTTATCGATAGCACTGATGGAATTGCTGAGTCATAAGATGTCCATGTTTTCAACTTTAAGATATGATACTATTTTGTTCTCCAAATAGCTGAACCCATTAGAAATGCCAACAGCAGTGTTTTAGAAGTATAGCTACTTCTTCCACAAAGGGGTGTTTAGTTTTACTAATAATTTTGGAAATACTCAGACAGCAAAGAAGCTGCCTGCAATTAGGACACCTGGGTTCGATCCCTGGGTTGGGAAGATCCCTCTGGAGGTGGGAATGGCTACCCACTCCAGTATTCTTGCCTGGAAAATTCCACAGACAGAGGAGCCTTGGTGGGCTACAGTTCATGGGGTCGCAAAAAGTCAGACACAACTGAGTGACTAACCCTTGGAAATACACATGACATTGACATTCTTTGTAATCCATGGAGGATTTTTACCCATCTAAAGAATTTGCTGACAAACAGATATGCTTCTACTCTCTGACCACTCTGCTCAGGGGATGTTACATCTGTCAATCCATGGCTTGCATAAGTTCAAGCAGGAAGCTCCAGTGTGACTGATCTGAATCTCTATACCGTCTCGTTGTGCGTGCATGCTCAGTCATGTCCAGCTTTTTGTGACCCCATGGACTGTAGCCCACCAGGCTCCTCTGTCTGTGGAGTTTTTCAGGCAAGAATACTGGAGTGGGTTGCCATTTCCTCCTCCAGGGTATCTTCCCATGCCAAGGATCAAACCCACATCTTGCATCTCCTGGATTGGTGGACAGATTATTTACCACTAGCACCAGCTGGGAAGCCCTCCCTAGCCCCTGCACCAAATTTCTCCTTAACTCCAAATAACCTCTTTTTTTTTTTGCCATTCATTGCTAGTTGGAAAGTGACTGATGAGATTAAACATTGGATTTTTCCAGAATCCAAAATCATATATTTGAATCGTGAGTGGGGTTCCCAGGTGGCACAGTGGTAAAGAGCCACCTGCCAATGCAGAAGATGCAAGAGACTCTGGTTTCATCCCTGGGTCAGAAAGATTCCGTGGAGGAGGAAATGGCAACCTACTCCAGTATTCTTGCCTGGAGAATCCCATGGACAGAGGAGCCTGGTGGCTACAGTCCACAGGGTCACAAAGAGTCAGACACGACTGAGCATGCTTGCACACACACATACCTGTGGTAGGTAATCGGGTAACCAGGAAAGATGCGTGATCCTCCTCTAGAGTGCAGAGTCTGAGGGGGAAATGGCTGCCCAGGAAACATTATATTCCCCAGTACCTAGACAGGACCAGTTCTTACCAAGGAGATATGTGCAGAAGTGATGTTGTCTCCTGCAGGTTAAGGTGATTCAGACATACTTGACTTCCACATAATCCCTCTCCCAGGCCATCAGCTGAATGGAAAGAACTCTGGGCACCTGGTGGAGATGGAAGGAACCAGGACCCTGAATAGCCACATGGAAGGTGTTCCAGCTAATTTGGACTGGGAACTAAGAAATATATTTTTACTGTAAATTTTTATTTTATTGTAAATCCACTGAAAAAAATCAGTTTTAATCTGCCCCAGGAGCTAATATCATCCAAGTTAATACAGAAAACATATGCAACTAAAAGAGACTTTAATTTATATGTGGGCAATTTGAATTAGCCCTTTTAATAAAACAGGTATACATATTTGTAGTTTTCAAGTTCATAGAAGCAGGAGAAAGTGCCAAAAGCTAACATCTACTCCTTGGTGTTTATCCAAAGGAGTTAAAAACATGTCCACACAAAAACCTGCACATGGATGTTTATAGTAGCAGCTTTTATTCATAATTGCCAAAACTTGGAAGCAACCCAGATGTACTTCAACAGGTGACTAGATAAACAAACTGTGGTACATCCAAACAATGGAGTATAATTCAGTACTAAAAGAAGTAAGCTATCATGCCAGGAAAACTGTGGAGGAAACTTAAATGCACTTTACTAAGTGAAAAAAACCTATCTGTAAAGGATACAGACTGCATGATTCCAGCTATGTGATATCCTGGAGAAGACAGCTATGGAGACAATAAAGAGATCAGTGGTTGTCAGGGGTTATGGGGGATGAAAGTTAGAGCACAGAGGATTTTATGGCAGTGAAACTAGTCTGTGTGATACTATAATGGTAGATCCAGTCACTATACAGGTGTCCAAACCCATCGGATATACAACAGCAACAGTGAGCCCTAATGTAAACTATGGACTTGGAGTGATTATGACGTGTCAAAGTAGGTTCATCCATTGTAACAAATGCACCATTCTGATTGGGGATGTTGATAAAAGTGAAGCTATACATCCACAGGGGGCAGAGGTTTATGGCAAGCCTCTCTACCTTCCTCTCAGCTGTGCTGCAAACTAAAACTGCTCTAAAAAATAAAGTCTATTTAAAAATATGGGGACTTCCTAGGTGGTCCAGTGGTTAAGATGTCACCTTCCAATGCAGGGGATGTGGCTTCAAACCCTGGTCAGGAGGCTGAGATCCCACATGCCTTGCAGTCAAAAAACCATAATATAAAACAGAAACAGTATCATAACAAATTCAATAAAGACTTTTAAAATGGTCCACATCAAAAAAAAATCATCAAAAAAGTATATGAACTGAACTAAAGGGGGAAGTCAGAACCTCTAAATTTGCTCTTAGCCCCTCTTGGATCTCTTGGGTCATGAGAGCAGTAAAGTCCCTGGCCCAGTGCTGGACACGCAGTAGTACTATTAAATGTCAGTTTCCCTCATCTTCTCAATTCTTAATCTCTAATCAAATAATGGATGCCTCTCAGATACTGGCATGATCCACCGGAGAGAACATAGCCATTTACCACTTTCTCAAAAGTGAAGACAGAAAAAGGAAGCCTCCATGAGGAGAAGGCACAGAAACTTTTCTTGGCCGCAAGAAGGCAGAAATACCATCTGCTCCTGCATGATTCTGCTGTCTCAGGGCATGCTTGCTGATATTATTTTCATCATTTTACCATCATTTCATGGAAATAGAGCCTAGCTCACAGTTCATTAGAAGGCGCCAATCCTTTGGCCACCTGATGCAAAGAGCTGACTAATTGGAAAAGACCCTGATTCTGGGAAAGATTGAAGGCAGGAGGAGAAGAGAACGACAGAGGGTGAGATGGCTGGATGGCATCATAGACACAATGGACATGAGTTTGAGCAAACTGCAGGAGATAGTGATGGACAGGGAAGCCTGGCATGCTGTAGTCCATGCAGTTGCAAAGAGTTGGACACAACTTAGTGACTAAATTTTTAAACAGCAACAACAATGGATTTTACTTTGTGTTTCATCATTTTAAAAAATAATTTTGATAATATGACTTTTCCAATGTTTCCAAAAGCAGTCTTTATAAAGATGCCACCTTATCCCCCTATTTTTCCTTCAATTGAAGGCTCTATTTCTGACCAATATGCCAGCAGTTTAGCATGTTTTTCTAATCTTTATTGTTTTTTTACTATGTGCAAATTCATCATGCATATACTATATAAAAAATAAATTCAGATAATAGAGAAATGCAAGGGAAATAGGGAAAATGGGATCATGTTATACATTTAGTTTGTCTGTTTGTTTTCTGGATTAATCTATTTGTCTTGGGCATCTCTTCATGGACATCCTTCCTATGACAAGCACCCTCAGTACCTTTAAAGACCTAAGATCTGGCTTTAGAGCTAGGAGTGAACACTGATATTAATTCAGCACTCCTTCAACCCTGGCTGCCTCCTCAGCCCAGCCCACTTCACATGGCAGGAACAGCCATTCCCCGGGGAACTCATCTGGGCATGCTAAGTCACTTCAGTCATGTCCAACTCTTTGCGATCTCATGGGTCATAGCCCGCCAGGCTCCTCTGTCCATGGGATTCTCCAGGCAAGAATACTGAAGCGGGTTGCATGCCCTCCTTCAGGGGATCTTCTCAACCCAGAGATCGAACCCATGTCTCCTTCATCTCCTGCTTTGGCAGTTGGGCTCATTACCACTAGCGCCACCTAGGAAGCACGGAAGGAACTCACTGGGCAGAGACGTCCGAAGAAAGGAAAGTTTTCTAGTTTTTGTCATGGTTGGCTCTCCTACAAGAGACTCTCTGTAACAGGAATCTACAAGTCAATACAGCCGGGGAGAAGATGCTAATTACTTGAGCATGATGGCAACACTCCACATGCAAAGAAGCTGTCCAGCATGGAGCTTCTGGATGAGTCTACTCAAAGATTGAGAAAGAAGCTAGGCTAAGCCCCAGTCATGGGCAGGATGCACAGATGTGAGAATCTCTCCTGTACACTGGTCTCACAGCTTTTTTCCATCATAACAAATATTTAAATAGAAGCAACCTCTCTAGGAGACTGAAGTGGCATACAGCAGCTGCTCTCAGATCACTGTATTTCCTGGAGGTATCTGCCTCATTCCCTCAGATCCCTGGGCATTGGCCAGCAGGATGGCACGCCGTGGCCAGATTGCCTGTTTCAACAGTGACACTGTGTGGCAGAACCAGCGAAAACAACAAAGATCCTGGACACTGTAGTTTTCCAGTTTTCTTGGCTGAAGATGATCCTACCCAGGAATCACACCGTATCCCAAGTGAGATGAGGAGAGAGGCTGGTAGGAAAAGAAAAAAATACATTCTCAGTGGAGGTTAATGGGTGACCCAAGTTAAATATCAAAATAAATATTTATCTCTGGACTTCCCTGGTGGTGCTGTGCATGGGAATCAGCCTGCCAGTGCATGGGACATGGGTTCGATCCCTGGTCCAGGAAGATTCCACAAGCCACAAGGCAACGTAGCCAGAGTGCCACAACCACTGAAGCCCGCATGCTGTAGAGCCCCGTGCTCTGCAACAAGAGAAGCCACCACAATGAGAAGCCTGCGCACTGAAGCTACAGAAAGCCAGGGGAAAGCAACAAAGATGCGGTGCAGACAAAAATAATTTTAATAAACTAAATGTGTATCTCAAGCTGATGAGTAAGAAGAACAATAACTGCTTTCTGTTATACATCCTCTGTGCTACAGGCATGTGAAGTGTTTTGAATGTCATCTCATCTACTCTTCACAGCAAAACTTAGAATTTGCTTTTGTTATCTGGAGAAACCCTAAAGTCAAGAAAGTTAAGGAACTTGCCCAAGTTTACACTTCTAAGACATGCTAAAGTGGCTGCCCAAATCTAAAAGTTTTTACTCCCTGACTCATGTTCTTGTCACGATTCCGGAGAATCAGTTCAGTTCAGTGGCTCAGTCGTGTCCAACTCTTTATGACCCCATGGACTGCAGCACACCAGGCCTCCCTGTCCATCACCAACTCCCGGAGTTTCCTCAAACTCATGTCCATTGAGTCAGTGATGCCATGCAACCATCTCATCCTTTGTCATCCCCTTCTCCTCTGGAGAATAGGGGGAAATGAAAGTCACCACTGCCCCACAAAGGGAAGGGAGGAGTCCCTCATTACATTTTCTGATCCACACAGGTGTAGAGGGGTTGCTGCTGCTGCTGCTAAGTCGCTTCAGTCGTGTTCGACTCCATAGACGGCAGCCCACCAGGTTCCCCCGTCCATGGGATTCTCCAGGCAAGAATACTGGAGTGGGTTGCCATTTCCTTCTCCAATGCATGAAAGTGAAAAGTGAAATTGAAGTCGCTCAGTCGTGTCCGACTCTTAGCAACCCCATGGACTGTGGCCCACCAGGGTCCTCCATCCATGGGATTTTCCAGGCAAGAGTACTGGAGTGGGGTGCCATTGCCTTCTCCATAGAGGGGTTAGGAAAGACCTAAGAGATTCCACCAACCCAAGGAGATCATCCATACCGACAGAGAATCCCAATGGCAGACATCACCATATCCAGCCCAAACCTTACAAAATATCTATGCATTTTTCATGTCCAATTCCCCATTGTATCTGCTTAAATTAATAGCAAAATATATCAATAGGTAATATTCTTCTTACTATCCTATGTCATAGTGATTTTCTGGGCACAATGCCCAACTTGGTTTAATTTATCTTTATTAAGCTAGAGCTTTGTAAAGTATGGTTGACATATTAAATTGATGTGATCTAGCCATCTGCTACTAGCACAAGTGTGTGTGGCAATAGAAAGAGTTGTCACAGAGGAAATATTTTATTTTCTATTACCCCTTCTTAATAGCCCAACAAAATCAATCCATCCTCATCCTGACATTCAACTCTTCTCTGCACCCCCTCCTCCTCCTTCTCTTTGAGTCTTTGTCCCCAGGAGCTTTGATGGAACTGGGGATGTATTAATCTGGGCTCATTTGGTTGTAAGAAAGAAAAACACACCAAACTGGTTCATCGTAAATTGTGGGTATGCTCTAAAATAATCTTTTCTCAATCTTCCTCCATAGGAACATAATGGGTTTAGAAAGTAGCAAGGGTCCAAGATTTCCATAACAGACACAATGTTAGTGAAATCAAATCTCAAAGTTTAAAAGCCAAGGTGGAGTTGATGGAAAGCAGGATTCAGGAAATGGTGAGTGGGTAGAAGGGAGAGGAGTGAGAATAAACTTGCACAAAATGGGAAGGAAAGTGACACCATCGTAAGTAAAAGTAGTCAGGCTGCTCACTGCTCAAAGGCCAGTAAAGAGGCCAGGTTAGTGGAAAGGAAGTTTGCTTTATTTCTGATGCCGGCAGCTCAGGGGGATAGAGGCAGACTCCAATCCAAAGGCCGACTCCCCCTCAATGGCAATAAGGTAGCAAGAGCTTTTATAGGCCGACAGGGCCTACGTGCAGAAACAGCACAGTCAGCTCTGACCGTCACCTTGAAGGTGGTCATCAGTGGTCAAACCAGTGTCATCTTGATTAAGTACAGTTAGTCTTCACTTCCAGGGTCAGTTTGTTCCCATGTCCTTGAGACCAGTTCTCAGAATTGTGGTAGCGTATGTCATGGCTACAGTCTGGTCATCATGTAGTTAACTTCTTCCATGTGGTGGGGGTTCCCCTGTCTACAAGACAGCTCACAGGATATGGCTCAGAATATTATCTATTGCTCTTGAGAAGGAACTAAAGGTCCTTGACTTTGCTTAATGGCTAAATTATTAGGTCTCCTTTGACTGTTTTCCTTTGTTTCTGCATTTTCTCACTTCTCTGATTAAATTTATTCTCTGGCTACATATTTTCTTTGGCTAAAGTTCTTCCACAGGCAAAAGGCAGACTGAGGATATGGAGGGGTAAGGACCTGCTCCATTTTAGCATTAGCAATTAATGGAATGAAAAGGTTGAAATGGTAACAATAGATGGAGGGAAATGATGGTATAACTGGAGGAAGCAGGGAAGATAGATAATGGGACAGGTAGTAGTATGCATTTGTTAGCTACTGCTGCATAACAAACTCCCCCAAAACGCCATGGCTTAGTACAACCATCATTTATTATCACTCACTTATCTGCAGATGAACCAAAGTTGAGCATATCTAAACTGGATCTGGGTGGATGGCTTTGCTTCCCTCTGTGGGTCTACAAATCAACTGGGAGAACTTTGCCCTACATCTTTTTTTCTTCTGAGATCAGTAGACTAGCCAGGCATATCAGCATGAGGGCAGACCCTACTGCATGAGCACCTTTCTAATCCCTGCTTGCCTCATGTCTGCGAACACCCCATTAGTGAAAAGATGTCACATGGCTGAGCCCAAAGTCAAAGGGTGAAGCGTAGAGGTGGGAGGATCAGCAGAGCCCCATGACAGTGGGCATGGAGATGGGGAGGCTGAAGAACTGCAGTCAATGAGGGCAGGAAAGATGAGTGCCTGTAGAGAAGAACCAGATTATCATATAGATGAATTAAATACTACCAATGCAGAACTGAGAGACAATACTCCACAGGATGGATGGTGTAGCAGCACAGATCAAATTAACATTTAGAGAACTAAAAATTGAAGCAGAATTGTTTCCTTCTGGAGATCAGTATCAAAATGGGGAGGGGTGGGTTAAGGCTTACGAACCTTTTATTTTGCCGTTTGAATTTTTAACTGTGTATAATTATTAAATATATTTTTAATATTATTTATTAATTTGGCTGCTACAGGTCTTAATTGCAGAATGAGGATCTTTAGCATGTGGGATCTAATTTTCTGACCAGAGACTGAACCTGCACTGGGAGCGTTAAGTCTTAGCTGCTGGACCACCAGGGAAGTCCCCAAATATTTTATCTAAAAAAAATTAAAAACAGACACTGCCAGCTATATACAATATAGCAGATTAAAGATTAAGAAGAGACAGTCCTCCCCCTCCATAAGTTCACAGTCTTGTGTGGAGGGTAAAGCTACAAAGAGAGACGGTGCTGTTCCGCAGGAGAACACAATGCTGCTGCTGCTGCTGCTAAGTCGCTTCAGTCGTGTCCGACTCTGTGTGACCCCATAGACGGCAGCCCGTCAGGCTCCCCCGTCCCTGGGATTCTCCAGGCAAGAACACTGGAGTGGGTTGCCATTTCCTCCTCCAGAACACAGTGCTAAAGCAGCACAAAGGAGAAGGAAACTCAGCATGTTAAGCATGGATCAGGAAGAGTGAGCGGGACTGAGGGCTTCTGAAATAGCCTGAGAACAATCTCTCTCTTACCCAAAATCTCTACAAATGGAAAAACATGTGTTTAACCCCATAGCTATCCTAGAAATCAAAGAGGAGTACCCTTGGTGGGTGGGTAACTTGGTAAAATAGGAAACTACAGCTCGAAATATGCTCAGAAAGTTTTGACACCGCTTTTGGGCAAATATCCACAAGGATTAAAAGCAGACTCAGATATTTGAACACCCGTATTTATAGCAGCATTATTCAAGACAGCCAAAAAGAGGAAACAACGCAAGTGTGCATCAGTTGATGGGTGGAATAAGTAAAATGTGGTATATACATACAATTCAGCCTTTAAAAGAAATCAGAATTCTGGCATATGCTACAACACGGATGAACTTTAAGGACATTATGTTAAGTGAATGAAGTCAAACACAAAAAGACAAATACTGTATAATTCCAATTATATGAGGTACCTAGGAGAAGGCAATGGCACCTCACTCCAGTATTCTTGCCTGGAAAATCCCATGGACAGAGGAGCCTGGTAGGCTGCAGTCCATGGGGTTGTTAATAGCCGCACGCAACTGAGCGACTTCACTTTCACTTTTCACTTTCATGCATTGGAGAAGGAAATGGCAACCCACTCCAGTGTTCTTGCCTGGAGAATCCCAGGGACGAGGGAGCCTGCTGGGCTGCCGTCTATGGGGTTGCACGGAGTCGGACACGACTGAAGTGACTTAGCAGCAGCAGCAGCAGCAGGGTCATCAAATTCATAGAACAGGAAGTAGAATGGTGGTTGCAGGGGTAGGGGGCCGGCGAGTTGCTTGATTGGTAGAGTTTCAGTCTGAGAAGATAGAAAAGTCCTGGAGACGGATGGTGGTGATGGCTGCACAACAATGTGAGCGCACTTAGAGTCACTGAACTGCTCACTTAAAAATGGTTAAAATAATAGATCTGTCCTATGCATATTTTACCCCAGTTTACAAAAGAAAGAAAACTGATCATGAAACTGGGTAGAAGCTATAGAGAGCTTCCAGGCTGGAGGCATGGTGTGAGAGGACCAGGGCTGGGCAGAGCTCGACTGTCACGGGGTAGTAAGGCGGAGCCCCAGGAGGGGCCTCATGTGAAGTACATGGCACGTCCCAGTGATTCAGGAAAGCGTGGAGTGCTCAGATGCAGAGGCAGGGAAGTACAGAGAGCTATCATTCATACTGAAATAAATCACCAAACAACACTCCACGTTCCCATAGCAACACACATGTTTGTGTAAACACATAGAAAAGGATCTGGAAGCTTACCACTAACAGTGGTATCTCTGGGGAAAGTAAAGGAGAATTTTAGCCGTCTCTGAATGTTTAGGGTTTTTAAGTCCAAGAATATATTTGTGCATTTACATAAGCACTTATTTATATGCAGATAACAAGCTTGCTTCCCAGGTAGCTCAGTGATAAAGAATCTGCCTGCCAATGCAGGAGAGGCATGAGACAGGTTTAATCCCTGAGTTGAGAAGATCCCCTGGCGAAGGACATGGCAACCCACTCTAGTAGTCTCGCCTGGGAAATCTCACAGACAGAGGAGCCTGGCAGGCTATAGTCCATGGGGTCCCAAAGAGTCGGCGCGACTTAGCGGCTCAACATGCGTGCACACTTAAGTTTAGGCGAGAAAAAGATGGCGCACCACTGTCTCTGTCTTTCTTTACTGAAGTGTAGTTTGCTGTACAATATTATACAAGTTACAGGCGCACAATATATTGATTCACAAGCTTTTAGCGTTTATTTATTTCACTGTGCTGGGTCCTAGTTGCCGCACGCAGGATCTTTAGTTGCAGCAAATGAGATCTCGTTCCCTGACCGGGCCCCTGCACTAGAGTGTGGAGTCTTAGCCACTGGACCACCAGGGAAGTCCCACAATTTTTAAAGTTTATACTCCATTCATAGTTATTGTAAAATATTGGCTATCTTCCCCGTGTTGTTTAACATATGGTGGTTTAGTTGCTAAGACAAGTCCAACTCTTGCGACCCCATGGACTGTAACCTGCCAGGCTCCTCTGTCCATGGGATACTCCAGGCAAGAATACCAGACTGGGTTGCCATTTCCTCCTCCAAGTACAATATATCCTTGTAGCTTATTTTATTTATTTTTTTTTAAACAATCACTCGTTTATTCAACACACATTATTATTGAGTCACTTCAGTATGCACGTGGCTTTTCCAGGGCACCGGGGAAGCGGAAGGTAACAGACCAGAGTGTAGGTGCCGTTGGCCTGTGCGCCCCGGGAGGGTAGCTCCGAGCTGTCTCGGTGCTCAATGGGTCCCGGGCACGGCGCAGGGCACACTGCAGGCGCTCTGCAAGCGTTCCCTGAAGGAATGCGCGAATCGAAGTGTCACGCCCGCCTGTAGCTTATTTTATACCTAACGGTTTGTACCTCTTACTTCCCTACTCCTTTCTTGCCCTCCCCCTTCCCTCTCCCCGCTGGTAATCCCTAGTTTGTTCTCTATATCTGAGTCTTTGTCTTAACCACATATATTAACCATAACAACAGTATCTATTTTGACAACATCCACCAAACGTTGTAGTTCTTCAATTCATGCTCTGTCAGTCTTCAGAGACTTGATTTCCCCCAACAGGGACATCCCCTGGACATTTTTTTTCTTTTGACGGTGCTCGGTCTTCATTGCTGCACAGGCTTTCTTTAGTTTTGGCGAGCAGGGTTGCTCTGTAGTTGCAGTGCTCGGGTTTTCACTGCGGTGGCTTCTCTTCCTGTGGAGCACAGACTCAGCAGTTGTGGTGCACGGGCTTAGTTGCCCCGCGGCACATGGAATCTTCCCAGGCCAGCGATGGAACCAGTGTCCCCTGCATTGGCAGATGGATTCTTTGCCACTGGATCACCAAGGAAGTCCCCCTTGACTTTCACTGGGAGACATATAATGTACTGCTCTCCACCCTCCAATCCTCACACCAACACTGGGCATTGTAAGCGCAGAACACTGAGGAGCTGCTAACCTTCTCTGCCTCTGTCCTGCAGATATGTCCTGTCCACGCCACAGACATCAGGGCATCTCATCCTCTCTTGAACTCTCTCTTATTTTGATCAAGATGTTTTGTGAGAAAAGTGGAACTAGGAGTCAAGCAGGCTTCAGCCTTGACTCAACCACTTATTTACTGTTTCGAGTTGGCACTTTATTTAAATCTCTGTGCTTCTCTTTCCTCGTTTCGAAACTAGTAATGGTAACAACAGTGGCTGTTATCATAGGGCTGCTGCAAAAACTAAAGGAGAGTACAGATACTTAGGATAGTCTGCATGAGGAAAAAAATAGAAAAGGTTATGGAAAATACTCAGAGATCAGCAGCAGATGGAAGGTAGCCTGGGTACAATACTTATTTCTCCAATTAAATTATAAACTCGTCCAGGTATTGTCCCTTGCTTCCCCTAGGGATCTTTTAGGGTTGTCTTCATTGGTTATCTCACTCTGGTATGTAATGAAATGCTTGTCCCAGCAGATGGCAGAAGAGGACTGAGTCAGAAAAACCATCCAGGGCATTTCAACAGGCACAGCAAACCAAGTTAAAGCATTCACACCTCCGTGTACAGGCTGAAATAACTCTAGACTTTGATTTCCTGATCATCATGGATTTTTCCTAAGTTTGGTCTGGAAAATCATGAGAGCAGCAACTGTATCTAAAATACTCAAGAACATTCATGGGCTTTCCTGGTGGTCCAGTGATTAGGAGTCCTGCGTTGCAATGCAGGGGACACGGGTTCAATCCCTGGTCCAGGAGGATCCCACATGCTGCGGGCAGCTAAGCTGCAGCTACTGAGCCCACACCCCCTAGAGCCTGTGCTCTCCACAAGAGAAGCCGCTGCAACAAGAAGCCAAGCACTGCAGCTAGAAAGTAGCTCCCACTCTCCACAACTAGAGAGAAGCCTGTGCAGCAGCAAAGATCCAGCACAGCCGAAAATAAAAGTAATATATAAATAAAATTATTTAAAAAAAAAAAAGAACATTCGTTCTCTGAACATCTCTGAGATACTGGAGACCCTCAGTGTTCTGTGTGCTCAGTGGTGTCTGACTCTGCGACACTTTGAACTGTACCCCACCAGGCTCCTCTGTCCATGGGATTCTCTAGGCAAGAATACTGGAGTGGGTTGCCATGCCCTCCTCCAGGGGTTCTTCCCAACCCAGTGATCAAACCTTTGTCTCCTGTATCTCCTGAACTGCAGGTGAGTTCTTTACCTGCTGAGCCACCGGGGAAGCCTCTGGAGACACGCAGATGAATACAAAATATTCCCTGCCCTCATCCCCACCCCCAGGGAGTTCACAGTTAGCTGAAATCAAGCAAGGAGATGACAGCTTGCATTTTGCCGGTCTGTCCCATCATGACAGCAACTGTTTGAACGTGACAGGATGCCAGGTTTGGGTTGCCTGCTTCACACCATCTTAGAGACATGGATGGCCATCTCTCCCCAGCCCCACTGTCTCCAGCTCATCATCTCTGGCCCCAGTTACTGCAACCACCTCTGAACAGAACCCCCTTCTAGTCTCAGTCTTATCTCAAACTCATCCTCAGGGTAAGCTTTCTGAAATACAAATATAATTCTACTATACACCGTCTATGTAAAAAGATTCAATAGCTCCTCACTGTCCTCATAATAACCCCCATACATTTTATCTTCCTTATAAGGCTTTGCATAATCTGACCTCCGCTTTCCTCTCCTGCTTCGTCTCTCTTCCTCTCCCCCGCGATGTATCAACCCAAGAAATTACTTTCAATTTCCCAAATGCTTTTTATTCCCTGCTGGTCTGAGCCCAAGTTGTTTTTCTCTCTGCCTAGAATACCTTAAAACTAAAACCCAGGAGGCAAAAAAAAAACAAACAAAAGAAAACAAAACTTAGGATTTCCTTGGTGGTCCTGTGGTGTTGGAGAAGACTCTTGGACTGCAAAATCAAACCAGTCAATCCTAGAGGAGATCAGTACTGAATATTCATTGGAAGGACTGATGCTGAAGCTGGAGCTCCAATACTTTGGTTGCCTGATGCAAAGAACTGACTCCTTGGAAAAGCCCCTGATGCTGGGAAAGATTGAAGGAGAATGGGATAACAGAGGCTGAAATGGTTGGATGGCATCACCAACTTGATGGACATGAGTTTGAGCAAGCTCTGGGAGTTGGTGATGGATAGGGGAGCCTGGCGTGCTGCAGTCCATGGGGTCACAAAGAGTTGGACATGACTTAGTGACTGAACTGAACTGCGGCTAAGACTCTGCAGTCCCAGTGCAGGGGACCAGGGTCTCATCCCTGGTCAGGGAACTAAAATCCCACATGCCGCAACTAAGAGTTCACATGCCAAGATCCCCCATGCCAAAAATAAAGATCCTGCACGCTACAATAAAGATCAAAGATACCACGTGCCACCGCTAAGACCCAGTGTAGCAAAAATAAGCTAATAAATACGTATTTCAATAATATTTTTAAAAAACTCATTCCCTCTGACCAGCTATTCTACTTAATCTGGCTAACTAGTATTTATCATTCAGGTCTCAGGGTAGATGCTATTTCCTTTGGGAAATGCTCCCTGATAGCACAAGACTGGATGGACTAACCCTCCAGGGTACCCCATCCACCCTCTGCTTCCATTTTCGTAGCATTTGCCATAGTTCTTTATACTAAAAATGTGTATATAGTCCCCTGACGACTCTAAACTCCTTGAGGGCGAGGATTCTCTCTTGTAACGTATCCACTTTTCTTGGCACAGTTCCTAGTACACAGCAGCACACAATCAAAATAAATTGAGTAGATGAATAAATACATCATAAAACACAGTTGACACCATTGAAGGAATCATAAGATTCTTAGGATATGAGATTTTAGGAAAGCAGATCTTCTTGTGTATGCCAGCCGCAATTCCTTTTCATCAAGTTGTCAACCATACACCCTCAAGACAGGTTGTTTTGAGGGAGATAGTCTGGAGACAGATGATTTAATCAAGCTTTTCATCTACAGCAAAGAAGTTCTATAAACTTCAAAAAATAAAAGTTAAAAGCAGGACTTCCCTGGGGATGCAGTGGATAGGAATCTGCCTGCCAGCGCAGGGGACATTGGTTTGATCCCTGGCCCAGGAAGATTCCACATGCGGCGGAGCAGCTGACCCACGTGCTACAGCGCCTGAAGCCCACGCACCTGGCACCTGTGCTTCCACAACAAGAGAAGCCGCCGCAAGGAGAAGCTCCTGTGCTGCAACTAGGGAGCAGCCCCTGCTCTCCACAACTGGAGAAGGCCCACCTGCAGCAACGAAGACCCAGTGTGGTCAAAAATAAATAATAAGAAGTAAAGCAGTGTCTACACGTTTAAAAAAAGTAGCAATACAAAAAATTAAAAATTACAAAATTGTAAAAAAAATTTATAATTTATAATAAAATTATTTTTTTAATGTGTTATAAAATAAATAAAAGGCAAAGCAAAGACTTTAATGAAGCGACTACTCCTCACCGAGTTTCCTGCATGGGCTGAGGGAATACACAAGGCTTGGTAAAGGAGACTGACTAGCAGTGGTGAAAAGCTGTTACCACCCCCAGGGCCTCTTGAGACAAGAGGAGGAAATACTGTTAAGAGTCCAGTGAGAACAGGAACCCTGGCGGAAGGGCTGCTCAGTGGGTGCTGTGCTTCTGGAAGGATGCAACTACAGCCACAGGTCGCCAAAACCGGAAGACAGCAGAGAAGAAACACCCAGGCCTCTTTTCACTCCACCATTCATCTCCCCCAACACCCTGCCCTGCCCTCGACAGCTCTCATTGGCTGAGCCTGCAAGCCCTCTGGTAAGGGAGCTGAGTGACGCAGTCCACGGGACTTAGCAGGACTGAGCACGAATCTGGAAGGGGAGGAAAACAAAGAATAACCCACATCCTTATCTAAACAGGCATTCTTGAGAGCAGGACTGTATCTTTTCTGTGTTCTTGGGAAAATGTAATTAAATATAAAATATAGAGTTTAGTGTTTAATCTTTTCAATCCTTAAATACTTATAAAATACAGAGAAGTCCAGAAATAAATATAACAGATACTCACATACCTATTCAAATTCAGATGTAACACATGAATTTTTTGTCATGATTCTTCAGAGTTGATATCATTGTTTAAAAAAAAAATTGCAGATGAAGTTGGGAGCACCCTCCTTCCTGCCTCTAATCCCTCCCCTCTCCCATCTGCTCTGGAGATAATCACTAAATTGGTATGTATTCCTCCATTCACAATTTTGCTACATACACTTGTATCCATAAATGATATATAATATTGTTTGTATAATTTTGTAATTTACAAAGTGATCCATGCTGTGTGTGTCGTTTTGAATCTTATTCAAAAGCAGAGACATTACTTTGCCAACAAAGGTCCGTCTAGTCAAGGCTATGGTTTTTCCAGTAGTCATGTATGGATGTGAGAGTTGGACTGTGAAGAAAGCTGAGCACTGAAGAATTGATGGTTTTGAACTGTGGTGTTGGAGAAGACTCTTGAGAGTCCCTTGGACTGCAAGGAGATCCAACCAGTCTATTCTAAAGGAGATCAGTCCTGGGTGTTCTTTGGAAAGAATGATGCTAAAGCTGAAACTCCAGTACTTTGGCCACCTCATGCGAAGAGTTGACTCATTAGAAAAGACTCTGATGCTGGGAGGGATTGGGGGCAGGAGGAGAAAGGGATGACAGAGGATGAGATGGATGGATGGCATCACCAACTTGATGGATGTGAGTTTGAGTGAACTCCGGGAGTTGGTGATGGACAGGGAGGCCTGACGTGCTGCGATTCATGGGATCACAAAGAGTCGGACATGACTGAGCGACTAAACTGAACTGAATAAACACTTTCACTATTTTTAATAAATTCCTTTAATAACAATATATGCCAGCAAGAATCATAACAATTTCTACCCAAATTGTTAAATTTCTAATTCTGTTTCAATAAAAATGTTCTCTCCTAAGGTAAAAAAAAAAATTTTTTTAGGAAAATGTTTTTGTCAAACTTTATATTAGTTTACATGTTTACTAATTGCCTTGTTTCTTATTTCTTTTTTCTGCGCTATATTTCCTTCTTCTGAAAGTGCATCTTTTAGTAATTCTTTCAGCAAGAAACTGTGAATGATCGTTTTAATCATTCTGTAAGTGCTTTCTTGTATTGTTTATTTTGGCTGCATCAAGTCTGAGTTGTGGCGCTGGATCCTAGCTGCATCACGTGGGGTCTTCACTGCAGCACATGATTCTCTAGTTGCGGCGTGCAGGCTCAGCATTTGCAGCGTGCAGGCTTAGTTCTCCACAGCATATGTGAGATCTCAGTTCCCTGACCAGGAATCGAACCCAAGCCCCCTGCATTGTAAGGCTAATGCTACACACTGAACCATCAGGGAAATCCCTGTGTTTCTGTCTTTCCAAATGTGTTTATTTCGCCCTCATCCCTGAATGATAGTTTAGCTAGGATAAAATTACTGCAGTGAAAATTGCATTCCTTTAGCAGTTTGAAAACACAGTTCTGTTGCCTCTAGCCTCTACTCTTGTTGATGAGAAATCTGCTCCCCACTGATGTATCTCCTTTGTAGATAATCTGTCTTGTCTCTCTGGTACTTTGTTTTTGTTTTTTGGAATGTTTGGAAATAGTTTCAAATTAAAGAAAAATTGCAAAATAAAAAAGTATTAAAAATATTTGTATACCATTTCCCTAAATACATCCACTATTAACCTTTCACTCCATCTGCTTTATTGTTTGTTCTCCCTATATATCCATACATACACACACACTCACACATGTAGCACATATTTTTTTTTCTGAATAATTTGAGGATAAGTCATGCATATCATGCTCTTTATCCCTAAATAATTCAATGTACATTTCTTTAAAGACATCATCTTGGATAATCTCAGTATGGTTATCAAGGTTTAAATGATACATTTTTATTTAGTCTTTCATTTTTGTTCTGATTTGCTCAACTGAGCCAGTAATGTCCTTGACAGCATATTCTCCCCTATCCCCAGTCTAATCTCAGGTACTACATTTAGTTCTATTTTGTGTCCTTAACCTCCACGAGTCTCTACTGCTTACATATCTATAAATCTGGACTGTTTCCTTGTTCTTATGACATTGACAGTCTTATTACACCCCTTCCCCAGTTGAGTGTTCCTCTTTGTGGGGGGCCTTCTGATGTTTCTTCACTAGATTCACATTATACGTTCTTGTCCGGAGCTTGATTACGAGTGATGTACACTCAAGAGTATCACATTTGGAAGCGCATCATACTCGAAGAGAAAGAACGTTTTCTCTTTGTGATTTTAACAAAATGTGCAAACTTCAATTGATTTTATCTTAACTGTGACTTGCTATGATTCAACAACCTGAAGATTCATATTTTATTGGTGTTTTCATTAAGCTAAACCCAGAAAGCTATAAGAAAAAAAATCACTTTATTCTTTCTTCAGTCTCTTCAAGCTTTCTCTGCAGTTCCTTCCCCATTCCTACATGAAATCTTAGACAATAACTTAATAAGTACTTAATTTAGGATGGTCCAACATAATATCAAATGATAAACTTATTCAGAATCAAATCTTTCTTGCCATGGCTCAAGAAGCAGGCGTCTTTTCCCACTGTTGGTCAAGGTGCAGCTCTATCCCCGGAGTACAGCCGCTGTTTGTCATTCTGCTGCCAGTCAGGAGCACCTCCAGCCATGGCCTCTTGATTTTAGATTTCTCAGGCATCAGGTATATATATTCCCTAGGATCCTCCATCTTCAGGAGACACATGTCAAGCTTTCCAGATACCACCACTGAAGTCTTGGTTTAAAATGAAGGGAAAGTATCTTCCTGCTGCTTCTCCTTAAGTGGTCATAAGAACATAGCATATCAGTGAGTCTTTCCTAAAAGCTCCCTCCCTAAGTCTTTTCACCTCTAACTTCTTATATAGATCCAAAGGAGACAATTGGCTCATACTGTCAGAACTAGTTTTGCAAGCTATTAGCATGTCCCATTTGTGACCAAGAAGCAGCTAACTTTAAAATCTGGGTAATACTCACGACCTACTGAGTATGTTCTTGATCTTTTGATCCCAGGAGATAATAAAAATGGTCTTATTTTCACATCCAGCTAGTCATGTTGTTGTTGTTCAGTCGCCAGGTTGTGTCTGACTCTCCGCAACCCCATGGACTCCAGCATGTCAGGCTTCCCTTTCCCTCACCGTCTCCTGGAGTTTGCCCAAATTCATATCCAATGAATCAATGATGTCATCCAACCATCTCATCTTCTGTCACCCTCTTCTCCTTCTGCCTTCAAATGTTTCCCAGCATCAGGATCTTTTCCAATGAGTCAGTTCTTTGCATCAGGTGGCCAAAGTATTGGAGCTTCAGCTTCGGCATCAGTCCTTCCAAAGAGTATTCAGGGTTGATTTCCTTTAAGATTGACTGGTTTGATCTCCTTGCTTTCCAAGGGACTCTCAGGAGTCTTCTCCACCACCACAGTTCAAAAGTATCAATTCTTTAGTGCTCTGCCTTCTTTATCGTCCAGCTCTCACATCTGTACATGACTACTGGAAAGACCATAGCCTTGACTATACAGACGTTTGTCAGCAAAGTGATGTCTTTGCTTTTTAACACACTGTCTAGGTTTGTCATAGCTTTCCTGCCAAGAAGCAATCATCTTTTAATTTCATGGCTGTAGTCACCATTTGCAGTGATTTTAAAGACCAAGAAGACAAAATCTGTCACTGCTTCCACCTTTTCCCCTTCTATTTGCCATGAAGTCATGGGACCGGATGCCATGGTCTTAATTTTTTTAATATTGAGTTTCAAGCCGGCTTTTTCACTGTCCTCCTTCACCCTCATCAAAAAGCTCTTTAGGTCCTCTTTGATTTCTGCCATTTGATTGGTATCATCTGCACATCTGAAGTTGTTGATATTTCTCCCGGCAATCTTGATTCCAGCTTGTAACTCATCTGGCCCAGCATTTTGCATGATGTGCTCTGTGTATAAATTAAATAAATTGGGTGACAATAAACAGCCTTGTCATGCTCCTTTCTCAATCCTGAACCAGTCAGTTGTTCCATACAGGGTTCCAAGTGTTGCTTCTTGACCTGCACACAGGTTTCTCAGGAGACAGATAAGGTGGTCTGGTATTCCACAGTTTTTATGAGTTTTCCATAGTTTGTTGTGATCCACATAGTCAAAGGCTTTAGCATAGTCAAGGAAACAGAAGTAGATGTTTTTCTGGAATTCCTTTGCTTTCTCTATGATCCAGCAAATGTTGGCAATTTGATCTCTGGTTCCTCTGCCTTTTCTAAACCCAGCTTGGATGTCTGGAAGCTCTCAGTTCACATAATGCCAAAACCTAGCTTGGAGGATTTTGAGAATAACCTTACTAACATGGGAGATTAGTGCAGTTGTCTGGTGGTCTGAACATTCTTTAGTACGGCCCTTCTTGAGTATTGGGGTGAGGATTGACCTTTTCCAGTCCTGTGGCCACTACTGCGTTTTCCAAAGTTGTTGACATGTTGAGTGCAGCACTTTAATAGCATCATCTTTCATGATTTTAAATAGCTCTGCTGGAATTCCATCACCTCCACTAGCTTTATTGGGAGAAGTGCCCTCTTGACTTCACACCTCAGAATGTCTGACTCTGAATGAAAGACTATACCATCATGGTTATCTGGGTCATTAAGATCTTTTTTGTACAGTCTTGCCTGGAGAGTCCCAGGGACAGGGATGCCTGGTGGGCTGCCGTCTCTGTGGTTGCAGAGTTGGACACGACTGAAGCAATTTAGCAGCAGCATCTGTGCATTATTTCCATCTCTTCTTGATCTCTTCTGCTTCTATTAGGTCTTTACAATTTTTGTCCTTTATTGTGCCCATCTTTGGATGAAATGTTCCTTTGATATTTCCAGTCTTCTTGAAGAGATCTCTAGTCTTACCCTTTCTGTTATTTTCCTGTATTTCTTTGCACTGTTATTTGAAGAAGGCCTTCTTGTCTCCTTGCTGTCCTCTGGAGCTCTGCCTTTAGTTGGGTATATCTTCCTAGTTAGCCATGCCTTTCATCTTTTCTGGGAAATTCTCAGTCTTTATCTTTTTCAATACTGCTTTCCCCAATTCCTTTCTCCTTTCTTTCTGGAATTTTAACTGGACATGTAACACAGGTCCATCTCATTCTATTATCATCCTATTTCAAGTTCATGACCTCTGTTTCATTTTTTCCCACCCCATAATTTTTCTGGGTGGCATTCCGGGTAATTTCTTCACAAAAACCTTGTAGTCCACTGAACATTCCTTCAGTTGCATTTAACCTATTATTTAACCCTCACCACAGAGGGGTTTTTTAATTTCAACAACTATTTTTAATCAATAGGAGCTTAATTTGCTTTTTTTCCAAATATACCTTTTCATTTTTCATAGAGTCCCATTCTCCCATTTCACTTTTTTTGTCTAAAATCTATTTGATTCTTCTAAAGATTCTAATGTTATCATCTCTCTCAGACAGTTACACAATTTCAAGTCCCTAGAGTGCTAATCCTTCCTCAGTTGTGCCAACCAACCAGTCCACATGATGGATAGCTTCACCATGTGAGTTGTCATTTTTTTGTCGTGTGTGTGTGTGTTGGCCGCTCAGTCATGTCTGTGTGTGTGTGTTAGTTGCTCAGTCACATTTGACCCTTTGCTACCTCATAGACTGTAGACCGCCAGCTCCTCCGTCCATGGGATTCTCCAGACAAGAATACTGGAGTGGGTAGCCATTCCCCTCTCCCAGGGATCTTCCTGACCCAGGGGTTGAGTGCCGGTCTCCTGCATTGCAGGCAGATTCTTTTTTTTTTTTTTTTTTTTTTTTTACCCCGGGTGGGACTGCAGGCAGATTCTTGACTGTCTGAGCCACCATGCACCTGAGGTTATGAAAGTGTCCCTTCAGAGGAGTTTGCATTTGCTTCTGTTGACTAGTCACAATTCATTGGTCTGGAGCCATTCTATCTATAACACTCTTACACTGTTACAGCTACAGACTATTTGGATTCAACACTCACATGTGGCACAGGAAAGATATTTCTTTTTTTCACTGAAGACTTTTTTCCTACCCAGAATATTAGGCATGGATTTGCTTCCTTACTGCTTTTGGGGAAATGATAGGAGGAGGTTTCTGTTTCCTTTTTTGGAGAAAGCAGCCACTCTCTGAGATCTGATTATGTGCAGGAGGCTCAGTTTTAGTTATTTGTGTCATAAGCCTCCTGTCACTGCAAGGGAGTTTAATCCCTTCCCCCAAATTCCTGGGGTCCATATCAAAGGCTGGTCTATTTCTAAGTCACTGTAGCATTGGCTGGTACACCTAATGCTCCCCTAATGCTCTCCTCTTCATTTCTGCCATCTCATAATTCCATTTTTTTCCTTTGAGTTTGCTGTATTTTTACTTTTCCCAATGTTTTATTCCAAAAGTTTTCAGTAAGTTAAAAGAATAGTATGCTCAACATTTATATGCTCTTTACTTAGATTCATCTTAGGTTAGAAGAGAAAGGGAGACTTCCTGTTTACTGAAGTACCTGTTAATGCTTTTGTCAACTTTTTCTGTTGAGCTCCTTTTCTTAACTGATTTATAAGAATTCTGGATGCAACTCATTCATCAGTTAGGGGTGTGGTGAATGCCTTTTCCCACTCTGTAGCCATGTGTCTTCACTCTCTTAATGGTACCTTTCAATACATAGACGTTAATTAATGAACTTAGGCTTATCAACCTATTCCTTTATGGTTAATTGAGATGTCTTTTTTTATTCTTCATAAGAAATTGCTCTTTACCTTTATTCTACGCATTTGCAATAGAAGCTGGGGATACCTCTTAGCTCAGTCCAGCGTTTTGCCAAAACCTACTATACAGCTTGTAAGGAAAACTCCATAGAAAGAGCAATAAACAATCAAGGAGCTTAAAGTTTATCCCTCATGACACCATCTAGAGTATTAGTATGACCTACTGACAATGACGTACCCCTCGTGTTGTGTGTAGCTCTGAGTTCAATCATTCTGTCACTCTACTACATGTCTTCAAACCAATTAAATATCAACTAGTTTCCCAGGGGCTTTGTTAGTTCAGACCCCAAATTTACATCATACTTAATGAGAAAAAATTTAAGCATATTTACCTTTGGATGTACTTCCTAGGGTAGGGATTAGAGAAATCTGTTGTCAATATTATTCAGTTATTATGACTGATGAAAAAGTTTAAAAGAGAAGAAAGTTCCTTCACTTCCAAGAATCTGTTTTCTCCTCCAAAGGATGATCCTATAATTTATTATCTAAGACAAGACATTTTGATAGTGAAAGGAAGTGCTCTTCATTGCTATTCTGGAATAACCGGCATAGACTGGAATGGTCCCCGGCACCTCTGCATGTGGTTGCTCTGCCCATTTGTAAAGTGGGGGGGCTGTACTCGATGATCTCAGAGATTCCCTGGCCTCACATTGTATTACCATAGGAGGGAAAAAAAGGAAATAGTTGCATTTCTTTAAACTCATTTCCTACTCTGATAAATAGGGATGTTGCTTCTTCTGTTACACAGCCTAATTTTTAATAATCTATGCTATAGTGAAAATTTTAATAATTTAGATAAACGTTCAGTTTGAGAAATATAAAATTAAGACAGGCTAATGTTCCCTTTTGCTTTTTTACTGAAAACATATAAGCAAACTCCAGCATGAAGTCTGATCATGGCTCGTAGTGAGAGGGCCAGTCCTGTGTCCGGAGTGTTCTCTGTCTCCTGGGTCTATCTCTGGTGTGTTCACTGGGAACCCAAGTCCCTCAGAATCCCAGTTCTTACAGCTGTGTTCTCCATGGTGCAGACACCTCTGGCAAACTTTAAAGTCTCCTCACAAACTCCTATGAAATAATGTTAAGTGAAGAAAATAGAAGAGGCACAGAGACCAAAAAATGAAAAAGTCCAGAGAACAGAATAAAAAGCATAGAAACAGACAGCAGACCCACTCCCATATGAACGGTAACTTGGAACTTGATAGTGATGGCGTTTACAACCACTGGGGAAAGAAAACGCAGTTTAAAATACAGTACTGGGCGTCTCCCCGGTGGTCTAGTGGTTAAAAATCCACCTTGCAATGCAGGGAACTCAGGTTGAATCTTTGGTCAGAGAACTGAGATCCCACATGACAGAAGGCAACTGAGTCCATGTGCCACAACTAGAGAGCTTGAGCATTGCAACGGAAGATCCTGCCTGTAGAAACTAAAAGCAGACACAACCAAATAAATAATTATTAAAAAAATAACATATAGTACTGATGTATTACTAATCTGTTGCTGCATTCAAAATTATCCCAAGATTTAGCAGATTAAAAGAATACACATCGATTTATCTCACAGTTTTGAGGAGTCAGGAAGCTAGATACTCTTAGCTGGTTCCTCAGCTTCCAGGATATCCCTCAGGAAATCCTGCTGGTCCAGTGGATAAGAATCTGCCTGCCAATGCAGAGGACACGGGTTCGATCCCCAGTCCGGGAAGATTCCATATGCTGCAAAGCAACTAAGCCTGTGCGCCACAGCTACTGAGCCCACGTGCCTCAGTGACTGAAGCTCTTGCCCCCGAGAGCCCACATTCCACAACAAGAGAAGCCACCGCAATGAGAAGTCCATGCCCCGCAACAAAGAGAAGCCCCCACTCTCTACAGCTAGAGGAGGCTTGCACACAGCAATAAAGATCCAGGGCAGCCAAAAATAAATACATAAAGCAGTGTGTACATGTCAAAAAAAAAGTCAAAGTGGCAGCTGAGGCTGCCGTCATCAACTCAAGTTTCCACAGGGGCAGGACGCACTCCCAAACTCACCCAGCGGTTGTTAGCAGGATTCAGTTGCTTGCAGGTATGAGATGAGGATTTCAGTTCTTTGCAGGATGTTGACCAGAAACCATCCTTGTGTCCTGGTCATAATGTTCCTCGCCACCACAGCCTCTGGCTTCCTCAGAAGCCAGAAAAAAAGCAACAGGCTAATGTTCCAAAGCCTGTCTTAGTTTTGTATTTCTCAAACTAAAAGTTTATCTAAATTATTAAAATTTTCATTATAGCATAGCTTATTAAAAATTAGACCGTGGAACAGACGAGGCGACATCCCTATTTACCAGAGTAGGAAATGAGTTCAAAGAAATGCAACTATTTCCTTTTTTTCCCTCCTAGAGTAATAGAATGGGAGGCCAGGGAGTCTCTGAGATCATCAAGTACAGCTCTCCACTTTACAAATGCAAGCTAAGAGGGCAAGAAAGAGAAAGTGGCAGCAAGAGGGAGAGTCCTAGCAAGGTAGAAATCACAGTCATTTGTACCCTGATCGTGGCAATGACATCTCATTACTCTTGTATTCTATTTAGGAGAATATCCTCATATTGTCAAATTCTAGTCATGAGGTCTAGCCCAAATGCAAGAGGAGGAAATTACACAAAGGAACAAGTACCAGGAGGTAGAAGACGTTGCAAGCTATCTTAAAAGTCTGCCTACCGCTGGGTCCTACCATTAGTCCAAAATTCTTCTTCCTAGTTTTTCCCAGGAGACCTAGCAATGCAAACTGGACTCTCAATGACCCCTTCTGCTATCCTTAGTTCCACATGTGGCTATCCAGACACACCAGTTCCTACTTTCCAAAGTTATTCTCCTATCCTCTTCCAGTCACGCCAGCAGATTTAGCCTGTGCTTTCAGAAAATGAAAATGGCAGACAGACAAAAGGAAAGCCTATCTCAAGTTAGAAAAAGCATTAAGGATGCTGCTGGTTTCCAAGAGAAATTCTATCCCCTTGTGAAAATAAAATCCTTGTTCTGCTTGTCCAGTCCACTTGACCCAGAGCCCAACAAAGGAATATTCCTGTTCACACTCACTGAAGCCGCACTGTCTTCCTGAAGGAGTTACTTGGCCCTAGGCTGTAGCTCAGCTCCTACAGAGTGACTTAAAAGGAAAACAACAGTTCTTGGTCCAAAGCAATAAAGAGACAAGTGAGTCATAACAGTCTGGATTCTCCACCAGCATAAGCAGTTCCATGAATCGCCTCTATAAAAACCCTGCCTTTCTATCCCAAGCTGTTCCAAGTGCCAAAACCTTCCATTCAAGAGTTTTATAACTCAGCCCTGTGCTCACAAATGTCACTGCACATAAGAGGGCCTTTGATCTCTAGCCATACCCAAGCCCATAGTCTGCAGCGAAGCGTGGTTTGATAACTATCTGAAGAGAAAAGCGCTTGGGTTTCCTCTCCTTTCTTTCTATTCTGCTTTTAATAGGCTGCTTAGCTTCAGGCATCTGCCCTCTGCCCTCCTAGCTTCCATCTCAACCAGAAGTGAAACAGGCCCGTGGTTACGTGCTCTGAGAGCTCATGAAATAACAATGATGGTAGCAAATACTCGTAGAGGGCCCATATGAGCCAAGCGTTGTCTTAAGGAGTTTATATAGGCAATCCTACGTAGGAGGTTTTCACAGAGGAGAGGGAAGCACAGAGAGGCAGTGACTGCATGACAGTCAGTTAGTAAGGGATTTGAAACCAACCGGTACTTCCCCAAAGTATGTTTGCTGCTTTACTGTACACAAGCCTTCACTGAGAAGGCAAAATATGAAGACAGAAATGTGGGTCTATTTACTGTATGATCCTGCAATCCCACTCCTGGACATACATCTGGAGAAAACTCTAATTTGATAGGATACAAGCACTTCAGTGTTCACAACAGCACTATTTACCATAGGCAAGACATGAAACAATCTAAATGTCCATCAATAGATGAATGGATAAAGAAGATGTGGTACATACACACAATGGAATACTACTCAGACATAAAGAAGAGTGAAATAACGCCATTTGTAGCAAAATGGATGCACCTAGAGATTATCATACGAAGTGAAAAAAGCCAGACAGAGAAAGACAAATATCATACAATATCACTTATATGTGGAATCTAAAAATAATGATACAAATTAACTAATATACAAAACAGAAATAGACTCACAGACTGAGAAAACAAGCTTATAGTTACCAAAGGGGGAAGGGTGGGGAGAGGGACAAATTAGGACTTTGGGATTAACATGCACATATTACTATATATAAAATAGAAAGCCAACAAGGTACCTACTGTATAGCACAGGAAACTCTACTCAATATCTTGTAATAATCTATAAGGAAAAATTTTTAAAAAGAATAGATACGAATATGTATAACTGACTCACTTTGATGTACACCTTAAACATTGTAAACCAACTCTACTTCCATTTAAGAAAAAAATAAAGAAACTCACAATATGAATTCTTTTCTTTAATGTGAGTTTCCCTTTAATAAGGAAGAAACTTTGAAATAAACTCCTTAGCTGTAAAAGCACTTTCTTCTTCCAGGTACTGTATCAGAAATGCCTTCAGTAAGAAGACTAAATGTACAAACCTTTGAACTAAAGTCATGAGCTGATTAATCAAATTGAACTGAAGACTAAACTATGCTTCGCGATGTATCTGAAGCAGCAGATTTCTTCTGTTGAAGTTTTTCCCTCCTGTTCAGTATAAAGATACAGGGCTCTATTATTGTCAAATTTCTTTAGTAGAAGAGGCTTTCATGACTCATCTGAATTAGAAGCCTCTATGTTTTTAAACTATGTTTTGTTAAGTGTGGAAATTTATGAAGTATGGCTAAGTCAGAACAGAACAGCAGTTCATAACTAAGTCCTAAGATGTATCATTTCAAGCATAACTACATTCAAAACTTAGATATTAAAAATTAAGTCCAAGAGAAGCTTCTATCTACAAAGAGCTGCTATAATGAAAACTACCTTCCTACTCTCAAGCCAGGTTAAAGGATGGATCTAAGCCCCTTCCTGGGAATAGGAGTAGGCATGTGTACTGTCCCCGGGCCCAGGGTTGGTCACATGGTTGTAACTGGGCCAATAAGAGCCCCATAATTTTGCTGGAATGATTGAGGAAGACTGGTTTTTTTTTTTTAAATAATTTTGTTTATTGATTGATTTTTGGCTGCAGCAGGTCTTCATTGTAGCGCCAGGGCTTAGTTCCCCAACCGGGGATTGAACTGGCATCTCCAGCTTTGGAAGCTGGGTTCCCAACCACTGGACCAGTGGGAAATCCTGAGGGGGGTTTATTCTGGACTTTCTAAGCAGGTGAAATACAGCTGTCGCTGCTCCGGGCCATCTCACTGGGGACAGCCTGCCTGTGAAGGGAGCCAACGTGGAAGGAAGCAGATAGAAACAGACGTCCTAATTTTCTTGGAGCATTTGGATCCAGGTGTACCTGAATCTGGAGAAGGCAATGGCACCCCACTCCAGTACTCTTGCCTGGAAAACCCCATGGACAGAGGAGCCTGGTAGGCTGCAGTCCACGGGATCGCTAAGAGTCAAGACAAGACTGAGCGACATCACTTTCACTTTTCACTTTCATGCATTGGAGAAGGAAATGGCAACCCACTCCAATGTTTTTGCCTGGAGAATCCCAGGGACAAGGGAGCCTGGTGGGCTGCCGTCTGTGGGGTCACACAGAGTTGGACATGACTGAAGTGACTTAGCAGCAGTATCAGCAGCAGCAGTACCTGAATCTCCTCCTATGCTGTGTGGTTCACCAAGCCTATAAATTCCTTTTTTTAAAAAATGTATTTAATTGAAGCACAGTTGATATATAGTGTTGTGTTAGTTTCTGGTGTACAGCAAAAATGATTCAGTTATACATATATACTTATATATATATATGTATTCTTTTTCACCATCTTTTCCATTCTGGTTTATTGTAGGGATCTGAATCTAGTTTCCTGTGCTATTCAGTGGGACCTTGTTTGCCCATTCTGCATATAATCGTTTGCATCTGCTAGTCCCAGATTCCCCTTCCATCCCTCCCCCACCCCGAAAACCTTTGTGTTTAAATCTGTGAATTGGGATTCTGCCCTCTGCAACCCAGAGTCCTAAACAGGACAGAGGAAATAGGTCAGCTGCCACCTCCTGCTCTGTTACTACTGACACCACAGGCCGAAAGAAATGAACACTCGTGAAAGTTGAGCATTTCAAAGGCACACCCATATCTTGGGTGTGTCCACGAAAGCAATCCAACAGCCGTGCACCCAGCTGGAGCTGACTTAGCTCCTAAGAAGGCCCACCCTACGGCTAAGGGTCATGCAAAGACGTTCTAGAGAGATAATGCAGTAAACAACACCACACACACACACACACACACCCATTAGGCAAGAACACCACGTACGTTCTTCTTAAGGGAAATAACCACAAGCAAAGGATGGTTATGAGTCAGTAACTGGCTATAATTAGGGGCTTTTCCCCCAACTAGTAATATCTGAATTAAGGTGGAGAGTATAGCACAGCCCAGCAGGCTGTAAAGAAGTAACCACATCTTGCTTGATGTTTCCATGACTCAATTCCTGAAGAACAGGTCCCTGCAAGTTAGGGAGAAAAAAAAAAAAAACCTTCATAGAAGAGTTTAGTACCTAAGTAATTGGGAGTTTCCACCTCTATCAGAGTCAAAATAATTCCACCTTCAGTAGTCCAGTTTGGAGCCCAACATCTCTCAAGCAGCCACTCTAGAAATGTCCCATCTGCTGGACTTTAAGTCTGTTTTTTATTTCAAAACCTTTATTAATATATGTATAATACACAGAGAGGACTGTATAGAAATTATAGGTACCCTTTAAAATAACAGACCCTTTAAAATAACGACAACCCATCCACCCCCTGGGTTACGAAGCATATTGTGCTCTGTCACTAAGTTGTGTCCGACTCTGTGCGACCCCAGGGACTGTAGCCCACCAGGCTCCTCTGTCCTTGGGATTTCCCAGGCAAGAATACTAGAGTGGCTTGCCATTTCCTACTCCAGGGCATCTTCCTAACCTAGAGATCGAATCCACGACTCCTGCATCTCCTGCATTGGCAGTTGGATCCTTTACCACTGAGCCACTTGGGAAGCCCTAAAAAATATATTACAAGTCATTTTAAACACCACGGTGTGTCCCTTTCTAACTGCATCCTGTTCCATGGCACTCAGGCTTCCCTGATGGCTCAGAGATAAAAAAAAACTTTGCTTGCCAATGCAGGAGACACGGATTCAATTCCTGGGTCGGGAAGATCTGCCATAGAAGGAAATGGCAACCCACTCTAGTATTCTTGCCTGGGGAATCCCATGGACAGAGGAGCCTGGCAGGCTATAGTCCACAGGGTCACAAAAAAGTCAGACACAACTTAACGACTAAAACAACAACCCTGTCACTCTTGAGAGAATAACCACGATCCTGATTTTAATGAAAACATGCTTCTGCATTAAAAAAAAATAACTGTGATGTGATTGTACATCTCCCTATACAACATATTATTTCATTTTAGAAAACTCAGTCTAAGCGTACCCTGGAAGGGGCAGGCAATATCGCCTGTTTTAGATGAAGGCACCCAAAAAAGCAAAGCTGAACTGAGTTTCTGAGTCATAGTCTGGCTGTAACTTCCACCCTTTCTGGTAAAGGTAGAAAGGCCAGGTTTTGTTGGTGAGTCCTCAGAAATGCAGAGCTTGCCAGAGCTGGGGCATTGGGCAGGGCTGAGGTGTGGCCAGGCACAGGACATCCAGCATCTAAATGGACTATTGAGTGCTTTCTGCTTCCAAACCCAGTACTTATCACCAGCTGTCAGGAGGAAGTGGAAACAGAAAATTTCTGTACGGTGAAATGAATGTTCTCAGCACATCTAAGTGGTTGTACATGTAAGCATTTCATTAGAATGTGGTCAAGATAAGCCACAATCAGAACAGAATATGAAATTCCGACATGTTGTTCTCAAGTTGAAAAAAAGAGGAAACGGCAGTGGTGGTCTTGCTGATGGCAGCCCTCACCTGACTCTCAGGTCCACTCCTCCCCCCTGCACCAGCTGGCTAATCCCGTGCAGCTCGAATTCTGGAATCTTCTCTCACCATCCTCCAGGGGACTCCTTCTCAGATTCTCTAACTGGATACCCTAATTCTTCTGTCCCATGTCTTTCCTGATTTGTTCTTTCATTTTTAGTGGAGTGCATCCTTCTTGAGATGAGCTTCTTGAAAAAGGTTTTGCTATTGTTCAGTCCCTAAGTCATGTCCAACTCTTTGTGACCCCATGGACTGCAGCACGCCAGGCTTCCCTGTCCTACACTATCTCCCTGAGTTTGAGCAAGTTCATGTTCATCAAGTGGGTGATGCTATCCAACCTTTATGAAAAAAGGTTGCATGAGACATAAAGGTCTCAAGACTGTGTGTGCCTGAAGATGTAAAATCTTTGAGTCTCAAACTTAAATGATAGTTTAGGTATAGAATTCTAGGATGGATATCATTTCCCTTCAGAATTTTGAAGGCATGGCTCTATTATCTTCTTACCCTCAATGTTACCATTGAAGAGTCAAAAGCCATTTTTGTTCACAATCCTTTTAATTAATTTATTTTTTCTCTTTAGAAGCTTGTAGAAACTTAGTATTTGTTGCCAATGTTCTGAAATATCACAATATGTGCCTTGTAGTTAAGTCTGTTTTTATCCATTTTGCTGTACATTGAATGGACCATTCCAATCTGGCTACTTATGTCCTTTAATGCAGGGTAAATTTCCTAAATTATTTTCTGATAATTTTGTTTTCTCTGTTCTCCCATTCTGGAAACTCATATTATTCAGATAGCGCATCTCCTAAACGAATCCTTTAATGTTCCTATATTTTTACTGCATTGGGGGGTGATTTCCTTTTTTTCTGTGTGTGTTGCACTCAGTCTCTCAGTCATGTCCAACTCTGTGTGACCCCATGGACTGTAGCCCACCAGGCTCCTCTGTCCATGGGAGTCTCCAGGCAAGAATACCAGAGTGGGTTGCCATGCCCTCCTCCAGGGGATCTTCCCCACCCAGGGATCAAACCCACGGCTCCTGCACTGCAGGCAGATTCTTTACCGCTGAGCCAATGGGAAAGCCCTCCTTTTCTTCTACTGAGTTTTTTTTTTATTTCAATAAGCATATTTTGTCATTTGAGTGCTTCTTTTTTATAACTTCATGTTCCTTTTTCATAGATGTGGTATCCTCTCCTTTCCTTCTAAGAATTTTAAATATTGATTTTTTTTTTTTTACTACATTCTTCTCCCTGTCCTGTCTCTGTATTCCCTAAGTTCTTATTGTTTCCTTTTTTGTTCATGTCAGCCTATCACAATAGTGACTTGTCTTAGCTATCTAATGTCTTTTGACCATCTACTCTGAATAACCAGGAGTGAAGAAAACCTGCTTGGAAGCTCTGAGCATTTGATGAGCTTTATTGACTCTGAGCTTCACTGTGGGATTGTATGGATGGTCCCTTTAGGGTATAACCCTGATCTCAATTTGTTAGACTGGTCAATATCTCGAAGAACAGCCTTCTAATCTCCTCCTGCCTGGAGGCAGACCCTTGTCCAATATTCTGGACACCAACTAGAGGAACAGGTCTCTTCATTCTGAATTTATTGTACGTACAGTCACTTTTGGAGTAGGAAATGGCAACCGGCTCCAGTATTCTTGCCTGGGGAATCCCATGGACTGAGGAGCCTGGTGGGCTACAGTCCCTAGCGTCACAAAGAGTCAGACATGACTGAGCGACTGAGCAAACACATACAGTCACTTAATTACTCTGTTTCTGGTACAGTGTTGACATGGTGTAGTGCCCCCACCCACAGATATGTCTGAAGTACCCTATGCAGAGGCCCTCTGTTCTAGCCTGAGACTAAATGTTCAGATCTCTGTCAGGATAGATAAAGGGCAATCGTGAGTGACAGGGCAACATAGCTTTACTGTTCACAGTTTTTCAAGTTCAGAGTCTTCAACTGCATTTCTCTTGCTCGAAGTAATTTCTTCCCATTGACTGCTGAAAAGCTACACATGAATGTAAAATATGGTGAGTGTTTACATTAAGCCATTCTGCAAATGCCTTTTGCAGAACCACCCCTACAAAGATCGTGAGAAATGTGTATGAACACCTTCTCCAGCTGAGGTAGAATTCTTGGCTGTAAGTAGGAAAAAAGAAAGTGAAGTGAAAGTCGCTCAGTCATGTCCGACTCTTTGCAACCCCATGGACTATACGGTCCATGGAATTAATTCTCCAGGCCAGAATACTGGAGTGGGTTGCCTTTCCCTTCTCCAGGGGCTCTTCCCAACCCAACGATTGAATCCAGGTCTCCTTCATAGCAGGCAGATTCATTCCCAGCTGAGCCACAAGGGAAGCCCAGGAAAAAAGCATTCCTAGGTTAAATGTTGCTGGAAAAATCTCTCTCATTATCCAAGACAATTCCATCTGTAATTGCTTCCCATGTCTTCTGTCGTCAAAAGGTCTTCCTGTGGTTTTTAAAAAAAAAAAAAGCTTTTCTAGGGATTTTTTGGCTAAGTAGTCCAGGTCCGTATAGACATGGTTAAGATGTTCGTGTACATCATCTCATTTGTTCCTTATAACAACAGTCCTGTTAATTAACAAGGTTGGGTATCATGATTACTGTTTTTACTATTATTGTTGTTGTTCAGTTGCAAAGTGGTGTCTGACTCTTTGCAACCCCTGGACTGTAGCCCACCAGGCTCCTCTGTCCACAGGATTCTCTAGGCAAGAATACTGGAGTGGGGTGCCATTTCCTTTTCCAGGGGATCTTCCCAAACCAGAGATCAAACCCAGGTCTCCTGCAGCTACTGCGTTGGCAGGTGTGATCTTTACCAGCTGAGCCACTGGGAAAGATCCGTTACTGTCACCCTTTCAGAAGTGAAAACAGGCTCAGAAAGGTTGGAGGACTCCTCAAAGGCCAGATTACCTGCAAGATACTTTCTTTCCTCCCCCACTCCTGCCAACTATGAACAAGATCAACCTTCAGAGCAGCAAGAGAGTTGAAAGCTGTCTCACCGTGGCAATTCCCTTCGGTCTCTGTGAGTGATAGCTTGGTGGCTTCCAGAGTCCATTGTGATTAGGCACAATGTGCCAGCATATAGTGTATCCAGATGAACCAAAAGGCAAGATTGGGATTAGATATAGCAAGTCATGCAAGGACTTGGGCATACTGGGCTCCTGGTTGCTTCTAAGGAGCTATTGCAGCCAGGACAATGGGAATCTATGGCAGTGCCCATGTTAATAATCCTGTGGTTTGTACTTGAAGGAGCTGAGTTCTCTGTGTTTTCTAACTTAGATCTCTAACTACACTCACTACCTTAGCCACACCAGTGGGATTCATAGCAAGTCAAACTTGATTCACAGAGGGTCAAATTTGTTAAGTTTTAATAATTCTGTTCATAACTTATGATTTTAATGTTTTGTTTTTGTTTCAGCTTTATTGAGTGTGTATGTGTGTGTGTGTGTGTGTTTCTGTGTGTGTCTATACTCAGTTTCTTAATCATGTCTGACTCCATGTTCCTCTGTTCATGGGATTTTCCAGGAAAGAATACTGGAGTGAGTTGCCATTTCCTCTTCTGGGGGATCTTCCGCACCCAGGGATGGTACCCGCATCTCCTGTGTCTCCTGCATTAGGCAGGTGGATTGTTTACTACTGAGCCACCAGGGAAGTTCTTGTTACATATAATTGACAAATAAAAATTATATGTATTTAAGGTATAAGAAGAACTATACAAAAAAGATCTTCACGACCCAGATAATCACAATGGTGTGATCACTCACCTAGAGCCAGACATCCTGGAATGTGAAGTCAAGTGGGCCTTAGAAAGCATCATTACGAACAAAGCTAGTGGAGGTGATGGAATTCCAGTTGAGCTATTTCAAATCCTAAAAGATGATGCTGTTAAAGTTCTGCACTCAATATGCCAGCAAATTTGGAAAACTCAGCAGTGGCCACAGGACTGGAAAAGGTCAGTTTTCATTCCAATCCCAAAGAAAGGCAATGCCAAAGAACATTCAAACTACCGCACAATTGCATTCATCTCACACACTAGTGAAGTAATGCTCAAAATTCTCCAAGCCAGGCTTCAACAGTACGTGAACCAAGAACTTCCAGATGTTCAAGCTGGTTTTAGAAAAGGCAGAGGAACCAGAGATCAAATTGCCAACATCTGTTGGATCATCGAAAAAGCAAGAGAGTTCCAGAAAACATCTATTTCTGCTTTATTGACTATGCCAAAGCCTTTGACTGTGTGGATCACAATAAAATGTGGAAAATTCTTCAAGAGATAGGAATACCAGACCACCTGACCTCCTTGAGAAATCTGCATGCATGTCAAGAAGCAACAGTTAGAACTGGACATGGAAGAGCAGACTGGTTCCAAATTGGGAAATTAATACATCAAGGCTGCATATTGTCACCCTGCTTATTTAACTTATATGCAGAGTACATCATTTAAAATGCTGGGCTGGCTGAAGCACAAGCTGGAATCAAGATTGCCAGGAAAAATACCAATAACCTCAGATATGCAGATGACACAACCCTTATGCCAGAAAGTGAATAAGAAGTAAAGAGCCTCTTCATGAAAGTGAAAGAGGAGCGTGAGAAAGTTGGCTTAAAACTCAACATTCAGAAAACTAAGATCATGGTATCTGGTCCCATCACTTCATGGGAAATAGATGAGGAAACAATGGAAACAATGACAGACTTTATTTTGGGGGGCCCCAAAATCACTGCAGATGGTGACTGCAGCCATGAAATTAAACGATGCTTACTCCTTGGAAGGAAAGTTATGACCAACCTAGACAGCATGTTAAAAAGCAGAGACATTACTTTGCCATCAAAGGTCCATCTAGTCAAGTCTATGGTTTTTCCAGTAGTCATGTATGGATGTGAGAGTTGGACTATGAAGAAAGCTGAGCGCTGAAGAATTGATGCTTTTGAACTGTGGTGTCGGAGAAGATTCTTGAGCGTCCCTTGGACAGCAGGGAGATCCAACTAGTCCATCCTAAAGGAAATCAGTCCTGAATATTCATTGGAAGTACTGATGCTGAAGCTGAAACTCCAATACTTTGGCTACTTGATGCGAAGAACAGACTCATTTGAAAAGATCCTGATGCTGGTAAAGATTGAAGGCAGGAGGAGAAGGGGATGACAGAAGATGATATGGTTGGATGGCATCACCGACTCAATGGACATGAGTTTGAGTAAATTCCGGGGGTTGGTGATGGACAGGGATGCTTGGCATGCTGCAGTCCATAGGGTCACAAAGAGTTGGACACACCTGAGCAACTGAACTGAACTGAACTGAAAGGCGTAAGAAAAAAAAGATACATGCAACAAGTAAAGCCAAAATTATAATCCAGGTATCCTGCCCCACAGGTACCGCTGTCTACTACCTGTATACTACCACTGCTGCAGATAAATTGGTATGGTCTTTGGGATGTAGCCACTGAAATTTTCCCAGACCAATTTTACAGAGGAGAAAAATTGTCATGCACCTTGAATAAAGGTTGTAAGCTCTTTTCACAATTTGTACTTTCCCTGGGAGGCAGAATATATGAATGTTTCACTTCAAGCCCCTGGAGCTCTTGCCTTTGAACTACAGCATTGAAGCCATCCTATGATGTGGTGACTGAGGTGACAGGATGCTCAGTGGAAATTTATCCTGCAGACAATTACTGTGAGTTCGTGGCCAGACAGGCGTTTCCATTTTCCTCTGTGCCTCAGCCAGGCCGGCGTTGCCCTAATGTCTGACTTCTTCATTTCCAAATTAGCATGACCAGCACCAAAAACAAGTTGCAACCGTCCTGTCCTTTAATTTTTACCTAATTACAAAGTATATGATTAGTATTAGGAAAGGCACAGATTTTATGGCCCTTCCAAATCCCTGGTTCCTTGAGTTTAACTATCTGGATTTCACTAAAGATATTACCTAGAAACATCTAATGAATAGGGCATGTCCAAAAAGCCATGTGTAAATTACTTTTTTTGCATATATTTCCCCATAGGGTAATTGTATTGTGCTTTTTAAAGGCATGACTAAGCCAAGAAATAAGTTGGTCCCAGGTCAGCACACCAAAGCCTGCTAGACTTGTTTTTAACCCATAATCTACTTAAAGTATAGTGTTAATACTAGAATATCAGATACATTTGGTTCTGAGCACTTAGTGTTGGTTTTTTATCTATTTTTAATGGAAGGATAATTGCTTTACAATATTGTGTTGGTTTCTGCCATAGATCAACATGAATCAGTCATAGGTATACATATGTCCCCTCCCTCTTGAACCTCCCTTCCACCTCCCACCCCTTCCCACCCTTCTAGGTTTTATAGGAAATCACATTCTTCAAGTAGAAACATCTCTAACCAAAATAAGGAAAGGCAAGAGCTCTAGTAATCAGCCTTTTGTGTCTTTTATCACCACTGGGGGGCTGTGCCAGGCAGCACGTGGAATCTTCCCCAGCCAGTGACTGAACCCACGCACCCTGCTCTGGGAGCACAGTCAAACACTGGACCACCAGGGAAGTCCAAACTGTGTTTTCCTGCATATCAGCTCATTCCATTTTCAGAACAACTAAATCTCCAAATGGTTACTAGTATTTAGTGTGCATTAATAATACGTTCAAAAGCACATAAGTAACAAGTGGTGAAGCCAGAATTTCAACCCAGGTTTATCTGCTCTTTCTTCTAGGTTTAGGTACCACTCTAGATTTATGGTCCAAATATTCTGAACTGAGAACAAATTGTGCCCACTGGGGTGACATGAATGAAGGCTGGTACCTCAGTCTATAGAGCAGGGCATCTCAAACTTGACCATGTACCAGAATCACCTGCAAGGCTTGTTAACCAAGATTTTCTGGGCTCCACCCACTCATGTGTTTCTAATTCAGTAAATCAGAGTGGCATCTGAAATTTCACATTTCAGACAAGCTCTCAAGTGAGGCTGACACTGCTGGCCCAAGGATAAGAATTCATTGTTTTGCCTAATAAGTCATCTCAACAAATAGCCAATCCCTGAAGCATTGACCTTCATAGCTGGTAACATGGAATGAAATTCACTTAACTCTTGAAGATCTATAATTATGGTTAATACACAATCAACCCTGAATATTCATTGTAATTGCTGAAGCTGAAGCTCCAATACTTTGGCCACCTGGTGGGAAGAGCCAACTCACTGGAAAAGACCCTGATGCTGGGAAGGCTTGAGGCAAAAGGAGAAGGGGAGACCAAGGATGAGATGGTTAGATATCATCACCAACTTAATGGACATGACTCTGAGCAAACTGGGAGATAGTGGATGACAGATGAGCCTGGAGTGCTACAGTCCATGGGGTTGCAAAGAGTCATATACGACTTAGCGACTGAACAACAATGATTCCTTAAAGTACTCAGACTTCATTTATTTGAAATGTTCCTTTTGTTTAAATAACAATATTTCTCTTTTTTTTTTTCAGTTTCTGCCAGACAACCTTTTATTACCTCAGAAAAGCAATGGTAGGTACTACAAAATATATTCTGACCAACTCTCAACTTTCTGAAATTAAATATGTATAACCACTGTAAGGTTTTAATGAACAAAACAGTTAAATACAAACTTTCATATGCAAAATAGATTACTATATAACTGGCAACAGCAGAGCCAAATACTAAATTGTCTTGTACAGATTTCAGTGGATAAAAAAATATTTTTGAAACTTACACCTTCCTATGATTTTAAACCAAGAACAAAAAACATGGTTTAAGTCTTTCTTGATTCTAGGACACATTACAGATATCAGCTTTTGGAATATTAACAATAACCAAAGGACTTATTGAGGGGTACATGGTTGTTTGCCCCACTTAACGTAACCCAAGTCCAGTCTTAATATCTGGGGGTTTCTATTCTATCAGTTGTCACTTTCTTAATATTTGGGGGTTTTCCATTCTTTATCATTCATCACTCTTTGCATTCGGGGTCCACTACCTCCACTTCACATCTTTGAGTTTGCTGTTTCTTCTCTACTGTGGATTAGAAAACTCATACGTTGTAAGAGGCAAGACTGAGAGAAAACAGCTCTGACAGAGGTCCTGAGTTTCTTGCCTATGAATCAAGTGCTTTAGTGTCCGGCCGTTGTCACTTCATTTTTTTTTTTTTTTGGTTGTGTTTGTCTTCGTTGCTGTGTGAGGGCTTCTCACTGTGGTGGCTTCTCTTGTTGCAAAGTACCAGCTCTAGTTGCGGCTCTTGGGCACTTGAGTGCAGACTCAGCAGTTGTAATACCTGGGCCCCATAGCATGTGGAATCCTGAATCAGGGATCGAACCCGTGTCCCCTACATTGGCAGATGGGTTCTTCACCCCTGGACCACCAGGGAAGTCCTATGACTTCATTTTTGACAAGCTCCCAGGCGATGCTGTTGCTGCTTGTCTGGGGACAAACTTTGAGAACTCTTTAAGGCTTCCCTAGTGAGTCGTCTCTACAAATATCTCTTACTTCTTCTAAAATATTTTCTCACTGAGGGCCAGTTTAACAGCTTTCAAGTATAAGTCCACTTTGAGAGGATGCTTGGCCCAAGCCTTCCAGCTCCTTCCTTTCTTCTTCTGGATGAGCTCTTTCAGGACCCTACTTTTATCTTCTGAAATTTTCCAAACATTTAATATAGGATAATATTCCCTGGCCATATATTTGTGACATCTATTTATTGATCGAATAAATAATATATCAATACACAAATATTGTTGAGCATTCCCTGTAATAGCAGTCCGCAACCTTTTTGGCACCAGGGACTGGTTTCGAAGAAGAAAATTTCTCCACGGGCTAGGGGTTGGGGGGTGGGGGTTGATTTCAGGATGATTCTCATAAGGAGCCCATAACCTAGATCTCTTGCATGCGCAGTTCACAGTAGGATTTTTGCTCCTATGAGAAACTAATGCCACAGCTGATCTGAGAGGAGGTGGAGCTCACACAGTAATCTGAGTGATGGGTGCGTGCTAAGTCACTTTAGTCATGTTCAACTGTGACCCTATGGACTGTAGCTTGCCAGGCTCCTCTGTCCATGGGATTCTCCAGGCAAGAATACTGGAGTGGGCTGTCATGCCCTCGTCCAGGGGATCTTCCCGACCCAGGGATCGAACCCTCATTTCCTATGTCTCCTACATTGACAGGCAGGTTCTTTACCCCCAGCGCCACCTGAAGCAATTGTAAATACAGATGAAGCTTTGCTCACTCACCCACCGCTCACCTCCTGCTGCGCGTATCCACTCCTAACGTACCATGAATCAGTACTGGTCCATGGCCCCAGGGGTTGGGGACCTCTGCCCTGTAAGACAGGTACTATTTTGATACTTTCATTTGTCTCCTTTAATCCTCACACCCATTGTATGACCTAGGAATGAACAGCCCATTTTCTAAGCTGAGGAAACTGAAACTCAAGGAGATTAAATGATCCACTCATTCAAGGTCATATTTAGTAAATGGCATAGCTGGAATTCCAACTCATATCTTCAGATCCCAAAGCCAACATGCTTTACAACAGACTCCAGCTACTGCCCCCCTGAGAATAAACTGGAATGCAGAGGAAGCTGGCAATTTATAGTTTTAAATGAGACAAACTCATGGCAAACATAATGGCCACTCTACCCCACACCCGTGGCAGACAGTGTTATTTCCTGCTGCAAATGGAATCCTCAGAACCCTTTTCAACCTAGTGTCTCTAGTAGCCAGAACCTATCCACTGGAATAGGCACAGAGTACAAACCGATACGCCTTAGCGTCACTAATTTGGACATTTCATTTTGTGGTATCCCACTTAGAAACATTCCACCTAGGAAGTGGAAAATAAGATGCTATTTGAAAAGACAGATAAAGCTAGAAAAGATAGACATTGAGTAGAACTGACAGAATATTCTTTATCTTAGATCAGTGTTTCTCAAACAAGGGCAATTTTGGTCCCCAAGATGTTATCTAGGAAATGTCTGGAGACTTTTTTTGTTGTGACAACTGGGAACTAGTGGCGGGGGCGGGGCAGGTGCTACAGATTTCTAAATGGTAAGAGTACAGATGTTGCTAAACATCCTATAACACCCAGGACACTCAGGTTCTCCCACAACAAATATTTATCCAGCCCCAAATTTCAACAGTGCAGCAGCTAAGAAACCCCGCCCTTGATCACAGCATAGGAAGAGAAGAGTGAGCAGAGCCCCTTGCAAATGCCTGCTGTATCTCTCACATTAGTAAAATAAAGTTGAGGGAACTGAAACCATGGTTCCGGGTCTCCTTCTGGTTGCTCTTACACAAAGTGCAGAGGCCACACAGGGTTCAGTGACAGCTAAGCTGCAGATCCTTTCATTTTCTTCCAGCCCAGATAACCTGAAGAAGCCTAAGATGTTACCCATACATCCTGGATCAACATAGCTTCTGGCTTTGCTTTCCCAGTTTCTCTCCAATCAAGACAACAGGAAAGAATATTTAAAAGAAAAGGGAAAGTGAAGGGCAAGGGGAAGAGTAGACCAGACTCTCCAAGGAAAACTCCTCCACAGCCAGTTCTCCGTGCAAGCGCGTCCACACTAAGCCCACGAGCATTCAGTCCTTTTGTTCCTATTTTTCCACAACCTCACCATTCTAAGGGTGGTGTCCGGAGCAGCAGAATCGGCACCACCTGGCGTCTCCTTAGAACTATAGAATCTCAGCCCTCCCCAGACCTCCTAACACAAAATCTGCATTTTAACAAGATCCTCCAAGTGATTCGTGTGCATATTCATGTTTCAGAAGTACTGCTCTAGGGTTTCCAACAGGCAAAATAAAACTGCAAAGTGAACAGCTGCAAAACAGATGCAAAGCAAATCACGTGGTGTAACATATGACTTCTCCAGGGGATTTATGACCCTCTGTGGACAGTAACTTGTAATACAGAAAACAGAAATTTGAAGTAAGAATATGCACAAAAAGTCAATGCCATGTTATATCTTTGTAATTGCCCTAAAGGGATCCATCTTGGGTTCAAGAAAATGTAGTACTAGTACCTTAAACAGTTTCACATACCCAGTGAGTATGCAAGCGTTTGGGTGGTTTTTTGTCTTTTGTGGTTTTTTGTTGTTTCGTTTTTTGTTTTGTTTCTCAATAGGGAACAAAGATAGGATTTACAATGATCTTCCAAAAATCAGAGGATTTGGTTTGATCGTTGTGTCTAGCACATTTCATAATACCAGAATTTTGTAACAACTGGCAGAAAAGAGTCAGTGCTGCATGTTTTTAAATAACCTAGAAAATAGATTAAGGCGAATGGAAGCAGTTCAACTTCAGGTCCTCTTTCAACTTATTCAAACAGGCTTGCTTCACTCATTCAAGAAATACTAGGTCCCAGGATCCTTGCAGAGGAGGGCCTGAAGGCATGCAGCGACCAGTGCTGCAAAGCATTGCCTGAGATTAACCGCAACAGACAGCCCCTGGATAACTGAGGGGGAGAGGGGAACCGAGCTGGGAGAGGAGCGGGAGGAAGGGCGAGGGGAGGAGCTCTGGATGCAGCGTGGATAGGCGGGTGGAGCCCAGAACGGCAGGCGAGGGGCGGGTGGGGTCCAGCCTGACTCACACGCTTGCCGACGGGACCCGCCACAACTCCGCCGGGTTAGGGTTTTCCGAGGACCACGTCACGCAGTCCCGCAGCCTCTTGCCCACGTACCCGTGGCCGAGTTGCACATGAACCATCATGCACAAGGGTGTAAACTCGGGAGTGCAGGTGTAGGAGAGGCCGCTAGAGGCCGCGCGCTGTCCCTTCCCCGAGGAAGCGTAGGGCCGGGGCAAGCGTGTGTGTGGCTGGCTTTGTTCCGCCCAGCACTGCGGTTCTGTCCTAACCTCCGCGCTCCGCTTGCGACTGTCTCGGCGTTGACCTGCGAACGATCACACACCAACCTCGACGTCAGAGCACCCCGTGACCCCCGCATCACAAGGCCTGGCTGGGATGCTGGGTGGTCCCTCGGAGCCCCTCCTCAGGCTCCTGGCTCTCTTCCCAAGGCTTCCCCTGGGGCAGAAAGGTTGATTCACTGATAACAGGCATCGGTCCCCTCACTTCAGGCAAGCGGCCTCCTTCCACCCTGCCCCCCGCCCCGGCGGAGGCACTTGAGCCCTGGGACTGCTCCCCAGAAAGTCAGGCAAGAGTTGACTACAAGCAGAGCCGATGTAGAAGAGACAAACCAGCAAGGGAATGAAGCAGAGGTTTCTAGAGGCTGCCCCGCCCAAAAAAGTGTTCAGGGGCCACTGAATTTTTAAGGTCACCGAACATTTTTACTTGGAGAGCCAGGACTCAGATAAAGTCACGACAAGGCAAGCAGGAGAAGGTTGCACCTAAACTGTTTCCTGAGAACCTCGGAGCCAGTGGCTCACAGCTCTGCTCCAAAACAGAGAAAGACCCTGGCACTCCCATAGGGAAGGAAGCTCACCCAACATTTGTGGGCACTCCTCCAGGCTCTGGGCTTTCTGCTTACTGTTGCTCAGGGACCTAGCAGGCCATGGGGGGCAAATGTAAATATCTTCATTGCCCTGAAGTCAACATCCAGACTGGAAGATGTTAAGTAATTTTCCAGGATCAGCTGGTAACAAAGTGGCAGAGAATCATGCTTGTTTCTTTGATTTAATTTATAAACTCTAGTGGGTTTCCTAGGTGGTGCTCAGTGTGAAGAGTCCACCTGCCAGTACGGGAGACACGAGATGTGGGTTCGCTCCCTGGGTTGGGAAGATCCTCTGGAGCAGGAAATGGTACCCCTCTCCAGTATTCTTGCCTGGAAAATTCCATGGGCAGAGGAGCCTGATGGGCTGCAGGCAATGGGGTCACAAGGAATTGAACACAACTGAGCGACTGAACACAGCACATAAGCATATAATACAGTCACATCTTTCAAAATCATAAAGGCTAGAAAGAGATACAATAAAAGTCTCTCATCTAGTTAGGGAGTTGGGGATGGACATGTCTACACTGCTATATTTAAAGTGGATAGCCAACAAGGACCTACTTACTGTCTAGCACAGGGAACTCTGCCCAATGTTATGTGGCAGCCTGGATGGGAGGGGAGTTTGGGGGAGAATGGATACATGTATGTGTATGGCTGAGTCCCTTCCATGTCACCTAACTACCACAACACTGTTAATAGGCTGTATTCCAACGTGAAATAAAAAGTTAAAAAAAAACCTCATCCCCACTGACCCGCAAATATCCAGTTGTCCTCATCTTGTCTATTTTGCCACATACACAGGGGACCACTGTTGTGTGTCCCTCGTCATAGATACACGTTCAGCATTTCTCTGTACATATACCAGTTAGTGAGAACTATATAGTCTTATTTTTCTTCCATGTGTACACAAGCATGGTACACGATATCTATTGCTCTGTGCCTTGCTTCTTTCACTTCACAAATTATCTTGTAGATCTTCCCACATCAGTGCATGAAGACCTTCCTCATTCTTTTCCTTTTACAGCTGCACAATATTCCATTGTACAGACATACTACAGTTTAATTAACCAGGGCTTCATTCTTGGTTACTGGGTGGTTTCCAATGTTTTGCTACTGTAAAAAAAAAAAAATGTTGCAATGAATTTGTTTTCCGTTGTTAAGTCCCGTCTGACTCTTTGTGTCAAGAGGAGCCCGCCAGGCTTCTCTTCTCCCTGAGGTTTTCCAGGCAAGAATACTGGAGGGGATTGCTATTTCCTTTTCAAGGGCATCTTCCCAACCCAGGGATCAAATCCACGTCTCCTGCATTTGCAGGCAGATTCTTTACTGCTGAGCCATCAGGGAAGTCCTGCAATGAATAACTTGTACCTACGTCATTTTGCACATGCCAGAACCAGGAGCCCACATCTTTCTAGCTCTAAGCAGTTTATGTTCCCTCCACTCCAAAGCTGACACAGGATCAATTATATGCCAGCTCTGATAGATAAATGCTCATATCTCTGTCTTCCCCCAACCCCCAATCTTCCTATTTTCCTTTTCTCGTTGTGAAGCCTATTTCTATTTGCAACAGCTACAGAGAGTCTGGACAGAGAATACTTGCCATTTTATCTCTTTCTGTGGTTGCTTCATTTCATTCTTCAAATACCAAGTGTGACTGTAACTGGAGATAAAATCTGCAGATGTTGTTCTGCATAAACATGGAATTTCTGCTACCAGTTGGATCACACTGTTTCATACATGTGCCAGGCAAGTTCAAAGCCTGCATACCACAGCCCACACCAGGCTTGGATCCCAGCTTGGAACTGGAAGGAGGATGAGCTTGAGGCAGTCTACTGCTGAGAGCCAGCATCCATCATCATTTCTGGCTGTTGACTTAAAGGGACATGAAATGAACGGCAACATCAGGAAGGCCCAAGGAAGACTGCCTTCCAGAAAAGATAAAGTGTATCACCCAGCCTTTCATCTCATCATCTGTGGTCATTTTGTCATCTCTTTTTATGTTTAGATTTCAGGTTTGCCTTTGAAGGTAGCTTTTTGTTTCTCAAAACAGGATATGGCGATTAGAGAGAGTACTGGGCAAGGTGGGTGGGGCAGGAAAAAGAGAAGCTGGGTTTTTTTTTTTTTTTAATGCATGTGACTCCAGCAACTGTCTGCATAGTTCACCAAGATGGGTTCACCCTGTTTCAGATGCAGGTTTGAGCCAAGTCCTCGTTCTGGGGAGCTTGCTGCACACCAGTAACTGTGTTGATGAACGGCAGAAGACCCAGATGCTCTGGTCTAAAAGGAAAGTCAGGCCCATACCAGATATTATGAGTGCAGAACAAGAGATCAAAGTGACGTGAGCCGTGATGTAGTAGAGAAGTACGCCCAGGGTCTTATCGAGCTCAGAGAAGAGGCGCTTAACCCAGAGTAGGGAGATGGGGAGATAGGGCAGCAGTTCAGGAAGACTTCTTTGGGGAAATGGTGCTGAACAGAGTCCTGAGGAATAATAGGAGGAGCTCCAGCAAAGAACGTGAGCAGAGAAAACAGCATAAGCAAAGGCCCAGACGAAGGAAGGAGTAGGGACCCTATCAACCTGATGGAACTTTATTATTATTATTACTATTATTAATGTGGACCATTTTTTTAAGTCTTTATTGAATTTTTTTACAACACTGCTTCTATTTTATGTTTTGGGTTTTTTTGGCTGCGAGGGATGTGGGTTTGTAGCTCCCAACCAGGGATCGAACCCCTGCCCCCTGAATTAGAAGGAGAAGTCCTTACCACTGGACTGCCAGGGAAGTCCTTAAGTTTTTTGTTTGTTTGTTTGTTTTTGTATTTTTTTTAATGGGATAGCAAGCTAGTAGCCCACATAGAGCAAGTTTCAAAGGTGAAAACTGAGATAAATTTGAACTCGATTCTACAGTCCTTAAATATTAGCCATTCCTTCTGTTCTTACCTTAATTGGATGGATCTTCAGCAATAAGCTCCCCCCAAATCTTCCCCAACCTCAGAACACGTCAGGCAGACAGAGTTCCAGGCAAGCCTTTCTCAACTGCCTCGGCCCTTCTGTCTCTTATCTCTGACCCGTGACTGTTTTCTTGTAATCACAAGGACAGCCAGAGTTTGCCTTTTAAAAACTGCCACCAGCGCTCTGAACTTAAGGCAATTCCTTTATCTTTCCTTCCAGCTGTTTATGCCAGGACAAGTCAATAGCTTTCTGGAAGCCTGTTTGACAATACTTTACCTCCAAGAATGGAGACACTGGAAAGCTTACAGAGCCAGCATCATTCTGTGAATGGAACAGGTGATGTTATCATCAGCATAATCTCCAGGTATCATATGTCCAGGTATTGGTGGATATGCTAGATTTGGTTGAGGAATGCATGTGTTAGAGATTCTCTGCAAAGCATGGTTTTTCAGATGGTCTTCTGATAATAATAATACCAGTAACAGTAATTAACATGAATAGAGCACTTCTTATAATCCAGGTACTGTTCTAAGCCCCTTAAAGATCACTCTTTAATGGTTTTATCTGCTTTAATCCCAAGACTTCCTTCTTAAAACCTGACACACTGCCTTATTAAGATTCAAGTGTCTTTGGGTTCAAATCCCAGCTCTGCCACCTACTATTTTTTGTAATATCTTTAAACCTCAGTTTCCTCATCTATAAGTGAGGGTATTAATACCTTCCTCCCAGAAATAAGTAACATAATATAAAGTACCCGAGACATAACAAGCTCACTGTGAATGTCCCTTCCTTTCCCCCAAACAGCTGATGCTGTTATTGAAAATGCTTCTAGTCTCCTTTCTTTTTATGCTTCTGTTTTCAATAATTTCAGACAGAAGACATAGTCAAGTGTTTTTTGACAATGACATAATTATATCACATCATTCTTCAACACAGAAGAAAGCAAACCTATATATTTATTTATTTTTTTTTTTGCTTCTGGGGTCTATAGTTCTTTAACAAGACTATGAATACAAGGATAGAATATGTGAGGACAAACCCTAGTGCCAGTTAAGGACGCATTTCCTAATCTGAACTCCACCCATTCAGGGATCTGAGCCCTATCACCCCCCACCACCCCTACCCCCATCCCCACTCCTGCCCTCATGAAGTCATCAGAAAAGGAAAGAACCGCTTGGGCTCTGAGATCCTGTCCAATTTTAGCTCTAGGTGTTAGGGTCATGTGGAAGTGGCAAGTTTTTGAAATGCTGACATGCTGACACTTAAGTGCATGGCTGGATCCTGTTATAGCTCAGAGAAAGTATATAAAGAACCTGGCCCTGGGTGAGATTTCCAGAATGAAATAATGCCCAGCATGATGTAAGTGGTAAGGCTTAAGGATGGAAAGCCTGGGGTTCTCTGCTTCACACTTCTCAGCTGTGTGACCTTGGGCATGGATGAATAATGTATTGTCACCTTAGACTCCATCTCTGGGCTCACCTATGAAATGGAGATAATAGCATCCTTCTCATGGCATCACTGTGCTGCTCAACTAATGTCCATTCGCTTCCCCTTTGTGGTAAAAAATTTACTCCACACAAATCTACAGGGACTTCCAGCTCAGCCCAGCTGCAACCCCGAACACTTAGTAAATCGTTTTAAGTCCACTTCCACATACTGTTTCATGTTTTTTTAAGGGGTCTGTGCTGGAATTATTTCCAAGCTTGCAGCATTTGTCTGCCTGTGGAGAAGGAACAGGTTTCCTCTTAGCTCCTACTCGAATAGTCTCGCCTCAGTTGGCGAGAACTATTCCACGTGAACCATGGCACAGCAGTCACTCCATCACGCCCTCTGCTTCCCATCTCATTTCCACCATGACAGGCTTTCATCTTTCTGGAAAATGCCTCCGTCTCCAACTGGGACTCTCTTAGTCCCTTTATTGCCCGTGACGGGGACTCTCAGCCTCTATCTGTTTCCTCCTCCTTGGCCTTTGCTTTCTCTTGCATTTCCTGAGGCGTTCCCCTCTACTTTCAATGACTTTCTGGATTTCTCATTTGCTTTGTGTTGTTTTTTCCTTTGCTGCTGAGAGGGTTGAAATCCCACTCTCTCCTTTTTCTGTTGTTCATCCTGCTATATTTATTCCCTCATTCCTTCTCTCAAAGTAATGCAAGGAAGAACTGCCTTGAACATACCTCACAACCATTTAACTGGAGACATTACGGTGAAGAAATATAAGGAGCCAAGATGACAGAGAGGGAATGCATGGAGTCAGTGTCTCTCCACACCTAGGATACTCACCAGACGCTGCTGGGGGACCTGACCTAGAAGGGTACAATGAGAGGGTGGGAGGGAGGCACAATGGGGAAGGGATACATGAATACATATGACTGATTCACGATGTTTTACGGCATAAACTAACATAACATTGTAAAGTAATTATATTCCAATTTTTTTAAAAAGAAATACAGAGAAAACAGAGCTTCAACATGATGGGCTTCCCTGGTGGCTCCTGATAATAAAGAATCCATCTGCAGTATAGGAGATCTGCATTTGATCCCTGGGTGGCGAAGATCCCTTCGAGAATGGAATGGCTACCCACTCCAGAATTCTTGCCTGGAGAATCCCATGGACAGAAGAGCCTGGTTGGCTACAGTACATGAACTCACAAAGAGTCAGACACGACTGAGCAGCTAATATATACACACACATATACAAAATTATAAACATTTTAAATGATGGGATAATCAATATTAAAAATTTCAATAAACTTACATCTTGGTAGAAATAAGTGTTGGTGAGAATGTGGAAAAAGAGGAATCCTTGCACATCGTTGCAGGGAATGTAAGTAGGTGCAGCCACTGTGGAGAATAGCATGAAGGTTCCTCAAAAACATTAAAAATAGAACTACCATGTGATCCGGGAATTAATTCCACTCCTGGGTATTTATCTGAAGAACAAAAATACTGATTTCAAAAGGTGTCTGCTTCCTATGTTCATTGCAGCATTGTTACACTAGCCAAAATATGGAAAGAGCCTAAGTGTAAATCGGCGGATGAATGGGTGAAAAAATGTGGTATATGTATTGAGCTATTTAAAAGTGAAATCTTGCCATTTGTGACAACATGGATGGATCTTGAACGCATTATGCTAAGTGAGATCTAAGTCAGAAAGACAAAAACAAATACCACATGATCTCACTTATATGTGGAATATAAAGAAAACCAAGCTAAATTTATGGAGAAGGCAATGGCGACCCACTCCAGTACTTTTGCCTGGAAAATCCCATGGACAGAGAAGCCTGGTAGGCTGCAGTCCATCCGGTCACTAGGAGTCGGACACGACTGAGCAACTTCACTTTCACTTTTCACTTTCATGCATTGGAGAAGGAAATGGCAACCCACTGCAGTATTCTTGCCTGGAGGATCCCAGGGACAGGGGAGCCTGGTGGGCTGCTGTCTATGGGGTCGCACAGAGTCAGACACAACTGAAGTGACTCAGTAGCAGCAGCAGCAAGCTAAACTTACTCCTTGGAAGGAAAGTTATGACCAACCTAGATAGCATATTGAAAAGCAGAGACATTACTTTGCCAACAAAGGTCCGTCTGGTCAAGGCTATGGTTTTTCCAGTGGTCATGTATGGATGTGAGAGTCGGACTGTGAAGAAAGCTGAGCGCTGAAGAATTGATGCTTTTGAACTGTGTGTTGGAGAGGACTGCAAGGAGATCCAACCAGTCCATTCTAAAGGAGATCAGTCCTGGGTGTTCTTTGGAAGGACTGATGCTAAAGCTGAAACTCCAGTACTTTGGCCACCTCATGCGAAGAGTTGACTCATTGGAAAAGACTCTGATGCTGGGAGGGATTGGGGGCAGGAGGAGAAGGGGACGCCAGAGGATGAGATGGCTGGATGGCATCACCAACTCAATGGATATGAGTTTGGGTGTGGACAGGGAGGCCTGGCGTGCTGCGATTCATGGGGTCGCAAAGAGTCGGAACTGAGCGACTAAACTGAACTGAAGCTAAACTAAATGAACTCCATGAGAATCTTTGTATTCTGACTAGATGTATGTGTCTCCAGTCATTTTCCCCCGTTTTTCCTGAACTGAAACCCACCATGGCTTCATTCGCATCCCATGCACAGTGTTCTCACTCAATTAGCCTCCCAGAAGGGACCCTGATGGTGATGGTGATGGTTTAGTTGCTAAGTCATGTCCAACTCTTACAACCCTATGGACTGTAGCCTGCCAGGCTCCTCTGTCCACAAGATTCTCCAGGTTGCCATTTCCTTCTCCAGGGGATCTTTCACATCCAGGAATCAAACCCGGGTCTCCCACATTGCAGGCAGATTCTTTACTGACTGAGCTACGAGGGAATCCCTAAGAGAAGCCCTAACACCAAATACAAAACATATCCACACATCCACACACTTCCCTTTCACCCCTCTGAGTTCTTTGCACCCAACCCAAGTAGTTGTTCAATGTACCTTGTCCTTAAATATGGCTTTATGACAATCTTCTGTTGTTAAACAAAACATCATTTGTGGCCCCATACCCTTTTTCCCTTGTCATAGGACTGTGTTATGGTTACCCTCATCCCCTCCACAATGCCAACACAGAGCCTGCAATGCAGGAGACCCCATTTAGACTCCTGGGTCAGGAAGATCCGCTGGAGAAGGGATAGGCTACCCACTCCAGTATTCTTTGGCTTCCCTTGTGGCTCAGCTGGTAAAGAATCCACCTGCAATGCGGGAGACCTGGGTTCGATCCCTGGGTTGGGAAGATCCACTGGAGAAGGGAAAGGCTACCCACTCCAGTATTCTGACCTGGAGAATTCAGGGTCGCAAAGAGTCGGACATGACTGAGCAACTTTCACATGTTTTTTCCCTGTCGTAGGACTGTGTTATGGTTACCCTCATCCCCTCCACAATGCCAACATAGAGTGCCTGACTCATGGCAGGTGCTCAATGGATGTTCATTTCATGGATAACTCTGACTCAGCTAAATTTTGTTTCCCTTTTTTCAGAGAGAGTCTGGAAGTCTCTGAAGAGGTAGCTAAAGCTTAAAAAGAGAAAGAGAGACAACTGACTAATGCTATAGGAGTCCTGTAGTCTGAGAGAGGAAAGGCCTAACAGTAGAGCCTTCACAATGGTAAATCCCTGTTTTCAAACGTATCCACTGTGTGTCTGGAGGCTGGAAGGAAGAAGACTTCAAAAACAGGAGAACGAATTATGAAATGAGATCAACAAATCCTGTAACTACAAAACATTTACTCAGACAGGCCTCCTCTCTTATCCTAGAGACCAGAAAGGAAATAACTCCTCCCTTTGGAAAATAGGACTCGAACTTGCAGAGACACCCATGGCCTTGGCCCAGAGCTCTAGAAGACCTAAATATATACTATATCGGAGGCTGTGTGCACAAGAGGCAGCCCATAAAAGGTGAATTTATGGATGTGAGAAAGAGATTGACAAGTGTTCTCTTCTAAACAAGTCATAAACTTCCAGATTCTAGACAAGCAGAGCTTCCCTAGAGAACTATAATAATAATATCAACCACAGACATGTAGTAAATTCTTTCTGTGTGCAAGGCATAGCTGTCAGTCTTTCCATGTATCAAGTCATTTCATCTGCATAATTGTTTTTTTAATATATTTTAATTGGAGGATAATTGCTTTATGTTATTGAATTAAAGTGTGTTAGTCACTCAGTCGTGTCCAAAACTTTGCAACCCCATGGACTGTAGCCCCCCAGGCTCCTGTGTCCATGGAATTCTCCAGGCAAGAATACTGGAGTGGATAGCCATTCCCATCTCCAGGGGACATTCCTGACCCAGGGATTGAGCCTGGATCTCCTGCATTGCAGGCAGATTCTCTCCCATCTGAGCCATCAGGGAAGCCCACAGCATTGAATTGGCTTCTGCCACATGGCAGCATGCGTCAGTTGTAAGTATCCATATGGCCCCTCCCTCTTGACCTCGTCCCAGCCCCTGCCACATCCCACCCCTCTAGGTTGTCGAGCACCGTGTTGAGCTCCCTGTGTTGCACAGCACCTTCCTGTTAGCTCTCTGTCTTCCACATGGCAATGTGTACGTTTCCAGTGCTGTTCTCTCAGTTCGTCCCACCCTCTCCTTCCCCTGCTGTGTCCAAAAGTCTGTCCTCTATGGCTGTGTCTCTATTCCTGCCCTGCAAATAGGTTCGTCAGCACCATTTTTCTAGATTCCATATGTATGCGTTAGGATATGATAGTTGTTTTTCTCTTTCTGAATCTTTCCGAAATCTACATCTGCACAATCTTTGATGTAGATTATTTTATTGGGTTGGCCAAAAAGTTCATGCGTCTAAGATGATATGGAAAAACCCAAACAAACTTTTTGGCCAGGCCAATACAGTCTTCACTTTCTAAACGAAGAAATTTAAGAACAGGAAAGTAAAATGACTTCCCCAAGGTCAGACAGCTAGTGAGTGGTAAATGTGAGACGTGGAGAGAGAAATGTAAAGACTCGGTTTAGAGAAACTTGGGTTGGAATCTTGGCCCCATTATCTGTTAGCTGTGTGACCTTCTGCAAGCTACTTAAACTCCCTGAATCACATGTGCCTCATTGGAAAAAATCAGGTTAGCTGCATCATCGGGTTGCTGTGAAAGTTGGGTGAGTCCTGGAACTTTGAGTTTCCTGTAATTGAAGGACTAGTCATTTGGATGAACCCTCCTACTGAAAATAACTAAGCATGCTGGATAAATTTTCTTTTCATCTCTACAAAACCATCAAAGAACAGATAAAATATTTTTTAAAAAGTTCCAGACCTAAATCTAAAAGGCTGCAAGAACTCAAGAGAAGTAAGCAGAGGGTCAGCACCACTTTTCTTCTGAAGGCATCTGTTAGTCTGGATCATCTGAGCTGTGAAAATGAGCTGTGGTTTTACTGGCTTCTCAGGACAAGGGGGAAAGAAGTCAAGGCCAGGGATTGCCAGAGCTTCCACAGGCACTTTTTCAAAAACTGGTGAAACTGAAGTGAACCAGCCCTTCCCATAATACCCACCCTTGATTGCAGAGAGTGAGGTCTTGATGTTCAGCAAGAGTCAGGAGGAAAGAAGAGAGGACAACTGTCTCTAAGGGGTTGTCACCATGGGCTGGCATTTTTGCAGATGCACTGCCTAAATCTGCATTGCTGGTGGGGTTCAAAAGCTGTGCACTTAAAATTGTACTGCCTGGGACTTCCCTAGTGGCCCAGTGGTTGAGAATCTGCCTTCCAATACAGGGGACTCTGGTTTGATGCCCAATTGGGGAACTAAGATCCCATACGCTACTAAACCCATGTGCCACAACTAGAGAAGCCCAAACACTCCAACGAAAGATTGTGCAACTAAAACCTGACACAGCCAAATTAATTAGCTAATTAATTTTTTAAAAATTAAAAAGAAAAATACAGTGAGAAAATGGGAGGAGAGGTAAGAAAAGTAGGGTGGAGGTCGACAAAGGCAGACACAGTTTGTGTTCTGTGCTCCACTGACTGGCTCCCGGTTCTTCACGCAATCACCTACATACACCTGCTCAACTCTGCACCAGCGGGGCCTTCCACTGTAGGCATCCCCATGGTCTCTGCAGTTGGATGGCCTAGGTTCGAATCCCGACCCTGCCACTTCCTGACTGCATGATGTTGGGTAAGTCACTTAATCTCTCTGTCCACTTTTCCCATCTGAATAAAGGGGATAGTCACAAAACTTCCTTGTGGTTTATTGTAAGGATCAGATAAGTTCATGTCTAAAGAATGTTTACAGCAGTGTCTGGCATAGAGGAAGTATAACTATATGGTAGCAGGGAGGGTGCTGATAATTAGGATGATTTTTTTTTAATTATTTGGCTGCACTGAGTCTTAGTTGCAGCATGTGGGATCTAGTTCCCTGACCAGGAATCAAACCTGAGCCCCCTGCTTTGGGAGCTCGGAGTCTTAGCCACAGGACCGCCAGGGAAGTCCCTTAATGAAGATCTTCTGAAATGATAATTTGCCCCTTATTTAGTTGGCAAGATTTTACTAATCCTTTACAATTTGGGTCACATTATCTGCGCTGTCAGGCCTCTCTGTCTTGGTGTACCATAACCTCCACATATATATCTCTCCTGGGATCTTTATCCCAGCTATTTGCAGTGTCTGATTGACTTCTGTCTCCCCATGGCACTATCAGCTACTTCATGTGGGAACTAAGTCACATTTCATTGTATTCCCAGCTGCTAGTACAGAGCTTGACACATAGTAGATGCCTAGTTAATATTTGATGAGTGAAAGAATGTACTGATGATTTCCCCTTGCCGTAGTGGAACAACTTCTCCTATAGGAACTTTCTTTTTTTTTTTTAGTCTCCTGTCATTTATTCTGCCTTCAGTTGAAACAGAAAACAAAATTCAGCTTGTTCTCCCATTTGAATTGTTTCTCTGGAATGCAGTCTTCTTACGAGCAGTCCCAGTATCTTATCTACTTAATTTAGATCTGCATGAGACATAGATTGTCAGGAAAATGACTAAACTGCCATAAAAATGGTATTGGCAAACAAATTGCGCCCATGAGTCATGAGATCATGAACTGAGGTGTTCCTAGATTCTTCCTGTGGGGATGTGGACTTGAGTTGACTTCCTGGTGCTGCTTTGTTCATGGATCAGAAGGCTGGCTCTACAGTCCCAGATCCACTCCATTTTGACTTTGAGCAAAATGTATTCTCCCTAAAGTTCACTTTCCTCCTCTGCTAAATGGGTTTACTAATACCTACCAAGTAGAGATATCATGAAGCCAAGAAGGTCATGCAAGACATGTGAAGGGGCTTTATCAATGGCCATGTGCTTTAAAAATGTAAAAATGGCTGATTATATTTGTGCTAGAAAATTCCCAGTCATATTCTGGGTGGCCGGTTCTCACCCTTCAGTGGGTGGCTTCTCGCAGAAGAAGCTTTCTATCAGTTTTATAAACACAGCAAAGAGCTTCACCTGGGAACAAAGAGACCTCATAAAACTCTAGAGACATCTCTGTTTGGAGAGTTTGGCAAGTGACTGAGCTTGGTTCCAGAGAAAACAGCCCTGAGGGGACCTGATCGGGGAGCACGTAGGAGAGTTCATGCTTTCCCCATGACTCGACTCGCTCTGACGCATCCATCCACAGTAACAAGTGGAAAGAGGTCGTAGACTCTCCCAGCTGGATGTTTGAGAGCAGAGGGAAGCCGCTGTGAAATGACATGGCGAAAATCAGCTCTGAATGTAAGAGAACAATTTCAGCTAGAGATTTAAAACGATCTTTCCCAACCAAGAAGAGTCAGATCGCGGTGGGGCAAGAGCGTTGGAGGCATCACAGGACATCACCTCCAAGTCATTAAAGGCCAGACTCTGCATCCTGAATTTAGTGATGTATTTGCTCATCCTCATTGTTACTTTCACAGAACTCTTTCCTGCCCCTTTTAGAAAGTCAGAGAAATTTCATAAAGGAATGAGGCAATTTCATTTTGGTATTGCCTGGGTCCATTAAGACCATATCCTGCAGCCAGGAAACAACTCACACGTTCGTGAAATTACAAGATACTAGAAGTTGGAAGGAATTTGGAGAACATTAATTGGATTGAACATTAATTGATTGAATTAATTAATTAATTGATTAATTAATTGAACAATTAATTGAACATTAATTGCCCAGGGTGAAGTGGCACACCCATGGGCAAGCAGTGAGTGGGACCAGAATGCGACATCTTCACTCCCAGCCCAGGGCGACAGAACCACATCCTCTCAACCTCCTAGAGCAGAAACCTCGAGAATCCAGCTGCTTCCGTTTGCTAGCTGTGGTCCAGAGATAGGGTGGATCTAGGTTCTAAATGCACTCTTTTATCTAAACAACCTAGGAACGCTGCCAAGGCAATTCATTCTGAAACCTGCTACCTAAGTAGGCTACATGATGTCATCATCTGTCTAGAAAAACTTCCAGTCATTACACTCATTGGAATTGCATCAAGCATCAAATATATTCACCCACTCAGTCTTTCTCCTTACCAAGCAGGCTTTTTCTTCTTCGTAATTTCTTCCAAACTGTCCTAGACCATAAAGGAGCTGGAGAAGACCACCAAGAGTTGCTGACAATGCTCAAGATCCCAGTTTAACTTTTATTTAACTGAAAAACAGGAAAAAATAAATTCAAGTACTTCTCTAAGCCAGATGTGTTCCATTCATCCCAGTTAATCTTCACAAGAGTTTGATAACTACAATTGCCAATTAAGGAGAATGAAGCAGGAGGTAAAATAACCTCCAAGACACAAATTCATTGAGTGATAAGGCCAGTGTGGAGTCCTTCCGTCTCCAGTGGTACCTGATCTGTCGTACTGAAGGTTAACAAACACAGTGCAGTTCCTGTGTGTGCGTGCTAAGTCGCTTCAGTTGTGTCCAACTCTGTGCGACCCCATGGACTGTAGCCCGCCAGGCTCCTCTGTCCACGGGATTAGGGCTGCCATTTCCTTCTTCAGGGCATCTTCCTGGGCCAGGGATCAAATCCGAGTTTTATATGTCTCCTTCATGGAAGACCAGTTCTTTACTCCTAGCGCCACCTGGGAAGTCCCTGAATCATACCTGGATTTAACCTAAATTCAAGTCCATTCTGGGCAAGATAAATCTGTCCTTTGTGCTCTAGAGAAAAGCAGTATGCCAACTTCACCAAACGCTAAACTAGTCTAAGATAATTTAAAAAATAACTCTTTAGTTAAGTGATTACTGTGTTCCAGACACTGGGCTAAGCCTTTTAAATTACTTACTGCCCGGCAGTCATAGAAGAGAATTACATGACGGGCATGCCTCGTTTATTGCCCCTCACTTTACTGCACTTCATACGTAGATACTGCGTTCTTTACAGACTGAAGGTTTACAGCAGCCCTGCATCAAGCAAGGCTACTGGCACCATTTTTCCAACAGCATTTGTTCACTTCATGTCACTGTGGCCCATTTTGGTAATTCTTGTAATATTTCAAAATTTTTCATTGTAATTATGTTTGTTATGTGATCTGTGATCTTTCCTGTTACTATTACAAAAACTTATGACTTGCTGAAGGTTCAGATGATAGTTAGCATTTTTTAGCAATTAAGTATCTTAATTTAGTGCTTCTCTGGTGGCTCAGTGGTAAAGAATCCACATGCGGTGCAGGAGATGCCGGTTTGATCTCTGGGTCAGGAAGATCCCCTGAAGAAGAGAATGGCAACCCACTCCAGTATTCTTGCCTGGGAAATTCTATGGACAGGGGAACCTGGCGGGCTACAGTCCATGGGGTCACAAAAAAGTCAGACATGACTGAGAGACTGAACACACACACACAGAGAAAAAAAGGAAATCACCCCCAAAATGCAATTAAAATGTAGAAATGGAAACAAGAATAAAAATATAAGAATATTCAAGAAAAAAAAAAGAATATTAAAGGATTAATTTAGGAGATCCGTGACTTAGCGATTAAAAAATAAAGGAATGTGTTTCTTTTTAGTCATAATGCTGTTGCACACTAACAGGCTGCAATCTAGTGTTAACGTAACTTTTATATGCACTGGGAAACAAAATTTCATGTGACTCGCTTTATTGCAATATTCGCTTTATTGCTGCAGTCTGGAACCAAATCAATAGTATCTTCAACCTTTGCATGTAATTAGATCATCCCTACTGTTGTTGCTGTCCAGTCACTCAGTCGTGTCTGACTGTCTGCAACCCCATGGACTGCACCATGCCAGGCCTCCCTGTCCTTCACTATCTCCCGGAGTTTGCTCAAGCTCATGTCCAGTGAGTCGGTGATGTCATCTAACTATCTCATCCTCTATCATCATCCCCTTCTCCTCCTGCCTTCAATCTTCCCCAGCATCAAGGTTCCTATTGTTAGAAGTCTAAATTACCCAGCCAGTAAGAAACAGAGCCATATGCCCAGAACCAGCATGCCATGATGTCACCTAGTTATAGAGAATAGCAGAGAGGAAGTTCTATTCAGAAGCTTTGGCAGGCTTGGGAAAATGAAACTGCAGACCAGTGTCCAGACATAGAAACCTTGTCTTCGGCATCCTCTATCCTGGACTGTGAGGGTAACAATCCAGTGACCTAAGCTCCAACAAGAGGCCACACCATGACTTGCTCTTTGCTGAAATAACAGCACCTAAGAGACTTCTCACAGACTCGATGGACATGAGTTTGAGCAAGCTTCGGGAGTTGGTGATGGACAGGGAAGCCTGGTGTGCTGCAGTCCATGGGGTTACAAAGGGTCGGATACGACTGAGCGACTGAATTGACTGAAGAGACTTCTAGCTCTTGTTCAGTGCAACCCTACCCAGAGAAAGGTAACCTTGCCCCCTTGTAATAGTCGCCAGAAAGTTCACACTTCAATAAAACTACAGGGATGGTCCCCACCTTGTATGGATGAGAGTTTCAACTCTTCTTCCAACCAGTCTGTCTGGGGAGACTGTTTGGATTTGTTTTGGTTACCAGCACTAGTAACAGGTCAAAACACTGACTTGATTGACCTCATTCAGTTGCCTAAGAGCCTCTTGACTTGTTATCTCATTATCTCCATACAATCTTTCCTTCTGTGCAGGTAAATGGACATGTAGGAGATGTTTCATTCTTTCTCTAGGCTTCTGCTGGGGCCCTTTCTCCCTGCTAATCTCTGTCTTTAGAAACTTCCCTGGTCTTCCCTAATGGTCCAGTAGCTAAGACTCCACACTCCCAATTCAGGGCACCAGGGTTCCATCCCTCGTCAGAGAACTAGATCCCACGTGCCACAATTAAAGATCCCGTGAAGCCAAATAAATACATTTTTTTTAGGGAAAAAATAAAAGGCAAAAAAAATCTCCCTGACTTTTCACACCCAGCTCTGGTCACACCTTCATTCTATCTTGGCATTTGGCAAACAGGGTATTATTTTTTGTTCACGAGTTTTTAAAATTGCTTCTTTTGCATGTTTTATTTCTCTTAAGTCAGAAGCTTCTCAAGGGCAAGGATCTTATCTTTTATTTACTTGGTTTCCCACCCCTGACACATAGCATTCTCTTCACACATGACAGATTGCCTGGCCACCTTTTATTTCCTCTGGCCCAGCCTCCAAAATAACGAAAAACATCACACAAGCAAATAGGGGAAAGGTCTGGGCTTTCCAGTCTATAGAAAAATAGATAATTCTCTCTGGGCATTTCGTGTGAGTTTCTTGATTGCTAATCAGATTTCACTTAAGCATTAGTGGCTTTCAAAAACAAACAGAATTAAGACTTACTGAAGACCTCAGTGTGCCAGGTTCTCACACACATTATTTCAGTTATTCTCACGACAGCCATAAAGAGCAATAAATGTTTTTCTCATTTTGGAGATGAGAAAAATGACTCTGAGATATTTAAGTTATTTTCCCAAGGCCTTCTGGATTCAAAGCCCAATCTAATTCCAAACCCTATCGTCTTCTACTCAACTGCACAGCCCCCAGCTACGCCCCAGGGCTGACTTGCCCGACCTGCTCATTCCTCTTCATTGACAGGCTTATCTGTAAGTTGCATAACATCGACTCCGAGGGAGAATGATAATGGCCTCCTGATAAAAGGGAGTAGGGAAGACGAAAAAGTTTTTCTGAGACTCCACTGTGCGCCAGGCCATATGCTAGCTGCTTCTTTTTCTTCTTTGATAATCTTGTTGTTCAGTTGCTCAGTTGTGTCCAACTCTTTGCGACACCATGGACTGTAGGGTACCAGGCTCCTCTGTCCATGAAATTTTCCAAGCAAGAAAACTGGAGTGGATTGCCATTTCCTACTCGAGGGGATCTTCCTGAGCCAGAGATCGAACCTGCATCTCCTGCATTGGCAGATGGATTCTTTATCGCTGAGCCACCAGGGAAGCCTCTTTGGTGTCTTAGCTGTTCATTTTTTCAAAATGCTATTTGATGAAGTTTTTTAGTTTAATATAGTTGAATCCATCAGTCTTTTCCATTATGATTTAAACTTTTTGTATCTTGTTTGAGAATTCCTTCTTTACTTTCATGATCATAAGATATTCCTACAATTTCAAGTTTGTTTTTTTTTAACAGAGAAGATTCAACTTTGACTCTTTCATGCTAGATCTGTTTCTTTGGCCGCTTTTGTTGTTATATTCACACAAAACGGCCTGCTGCAGAGAATCCTGCCCCTTTGCCTGACTGTTAAGCTAACATGCTTTCGTTCAGAACCCTGGCCACCTATAGATGGCAGGAAGGAAGGAATGAACATATTTCCCCTGCCTGAGGCTTGCCATTCTAGAAGTACTTGCTAGAGTAAATGGATTTTTTACTTTGTTTTCTTACCTCCCCCCATCTCTGATACATGAAAGAACCTGGCATCTGGACCCTGAAGTGAAGTGAAGTGAAGTCAGTCGTATCCGACTCTCTGCAACCCCATGGACTGTAGCCTACCAGGCTCCTTGGTCCATAGCATTTTCCAGGCAAGAGTACTGGAGTGGCTTGCCATTTCCTTCTCCAGAGGATCTTCCCCACCCAGGGATCGAACCCGGATCTTCCGCATTGTAGGCAGACACTTTACTGTCTGAGCTGATTATTTTGAGACATTACTCTGCCATCTTCTCAGTCAGTTGGCTTTCCAAATAAAGTCATATTCCTTGCCTCAACACCTCATCCTTGGATTTACTGGCCTCTCTGGGGCAAGCGCTGCCAGCTTAGACTCGGTAATACGTTTCCATGTATCCCCTCCCCTTTGCACTGCCTTCCCGTTCAGATCACCACAAAGCGAAAACATGGAATGCTTCACATGTTCAAAGTTCAAGGTTGAAATTTGCATGTCATCCTTGTGCAGAGGCCACGCTAATCTTCTCTGTATCATTCCAGTCTTAGTATATGTGCTGCCAAAATGAGCACTATGCCAGCCCCAGCTTCTTTATACACATTTACCCTTCCTAGTCACCTCATTGTGCAAATAAGAAAACCCAAGCTCAGGAAGTCACATGACTTGCCTTGATTACCCCCACAAGTGTGTGTTAAGGTCCAGGGGGTTAGGACCATCTAACCCAAAGCACAGACATGGAACTTCCAGGAAAACAGTGATGCTCTACTAAAGTAATGGGCTCTGGGACTTCGCTAGGGGTCTGGTGGTTAAGAATCCACTTGCCAATGCAGGCAATATAGGTTCAATCCCTGGTCTGGGAGGGCACATCCCACATGCCTCAAGGCAACTAAGCCCATGCGTCACAATTGCTGAGACCGTGCCCTAGAGCCCGTGCTCCACAATGAGAGACACCATTGCAACGAGAAGCCTGCACACCGCAGTGAGGAGTAACCCCTACTCGCCGCAACTCCAGAAAGTCCACAGTGAGAGACACCATTGCAACGAGAAGCCTGCACACCGCAGTGAGGAGTAACCCCTACTCGCCGCAACTCCAGAAAGTCCACAATGAGAGACACCATTGCAACGAGAAGCCTGCACACCGCAGTGAGGAGTAACCCCTACTCGCCGCAACTCCGGAAAGTCCACGCAAAGCAACGAAGACCCATCACAGCCAAAACCAAATAAATACATTTTAAAAATAATAATTATAAGAAAAAATAAAGTAGTAGGCTCTGTTTTCAGAATTTAGGACTGAGATTTTGGCAGGTTGTCAGGCCCAATCAGTAACGTGGTATTCCATGTAAGTGGAATAAAACTCTGAAAGCCACAGACTGGTGACATTGATGATGTCAGGCACTTATTATGATAATGTGGCTCTCTGAAGACCACAAGAGGAAATGCATGTGATCCCAAGCCAAAACCACACAGCCAGCCATCTTCCAGGGGCTGACTGCCCATGAGTGTGCTGCCCATACATCTGTATGGTGGCAAGAGACCCCAGAAACCACCAGTCCCACTGGATAAGTTTAAACAGCTATCCACAGGCCATCTCTTGGGGAGAAATCTCTTCCGAACCATCCTTTGGACATGGAGTTCACTGGATCAACATTGCACACAATGGAATAACACAAATCATTTTAAAATCAGAGATATAGCGAATACTTATTGCATTCTCTGCTTAGCAGTCATTCATTTCCTTCCTGAAACACCCCAGGTTTCCTCTGAGCCCCTCCCTTCCCTGCTGTCAGTAAGCTGACTCTCCCAAGGACGCCAGGGGCAGGCAGGTGACCAGGCCCGGCGAATCAGAGCATTGTGTTCTCTTCTGGATCACAGTTATATGTCCAGATGAGCCTGCAACCTATGATATCCAATGAGACTTTTGCTTGTGCTATAGGTAGGAGACCCTCTCTTTCCTTCTGGGTTTTCACCTGGCAGGATGTTGACTTAGAATTGAGAGCAGCCAGTTTTCCTCTGTGCAGAGCTAGAGAATGAAGTCACCACAGAGGAGGGACTTCCCTCGTGGTCCATTAGTTAAGACTCCATGATCCCAATGCAGGGGACTCGATCCCTGGTCTGGGAACCAGGATCACACATGCCTCAAGGCAACTATATATATATAGTAGAGCTAAACCATATATGTAGATATTCATATATATATAGCTCTACTATTAAAAAAAAAATCACCACAGAGGAAAGCAGAGATACTGCTGTGGACTGAATGGTTGCACTCCTGTGCCAAACTCGTATGTTGAAATCCTAACCCCAGTGTGACGGTATCAGTTAATGGGGCCTTTGGGAGATGTTTAGGAGCCCTCATCAATGGGTAAGGCTCAATGCCTTTATGAAAGAGACTCCAGAGAGCTCTTTTGCTCCTTTTGCCGTGTGAGGACACGGTGAGAAGACAACCATCTATGAAGCAGGAAGCCAGCTCGCATCAGACACTGACCTGCCAGCACCTTGATCTCAGACTTCTAAGCCTTCAGAACTGAGAGAACTGAATGTCTGCTGTTTAAGCCACCCAGGTGGACTTCCCTGGTAGTGCAGATAAGAATCCACCTGCCAATACCGGGGACATTGGTTCGATCCCCGGTCCAGGAAGATTCCACGTGCCGTGGAGCAACTAAGCCCGTGTGCCACAACCTCTGAGCCCGTGTGCTCCAGCTAACTGAAGCCTGAGTGCCTAGAGGAGCCTGCACTCCACAGCAAGAGGAGCCACCAAGATGAGAAGCCTGAGCACCGAAACAAGCTTACCACAACTAGAGAAAAGCCCATGAGCAACAGCACAACCAAAAATAAACTAAACAAAATAAGCCACCCAGTCTATGGCATCAATATTTCTGTTATAGCAGCTCGAACAGAGTAAGACAGATACAAATGAAGAAGGTCCTAATGACCTTGCTTTGCGGTTGCACCCTACGGGTTGCGTCCTAACGACATTGTTTGACCCTTAAAGCTGACCTTGACTTTTCAATTTCCTGAGCTAATAAATTCCCACTTTTTTGCTTAAGTCAGTTTGAATATATTTTTGTATTACTCTCAAGAGAAAAAGTCCTGACACAATGTCTTTTAAAAACAGAAGTCCCTCTCGGGGGAAAAAAAGTCCCTCTCCCTTGAGTTTTGGGGGCCTCAGAGTTAATGACAGTCTGATAGAACTGAATCTTTTTCATATCTTTGCTTAACTGTCTCCTCAGTAAGGCCTTTCCTGACTAGTCATTTCGATTATGACTTCATCCAACCCAGTAACCTTGTCCCCCTCCCTGTTCTGTTTTTAAGTTTTCACCATGCAATACACTACTTATTTTACTTGTTTTCTTTGTTGTCTGTCTTCCATAACTAGAATGTAAGTCATAAAAGTGGATTCTTTTTAGTCTATTTTATTCATTAAAGTCTCCCTTGGGCTTCCCTGGTGGCTCAGATGGTAAAGAATTCTCCTGCAGTACAAGAGACCTGCATTCCATCCCTGGGTCTGGAAGATCCCCTGGAGAAGGGCATGGCAACCCACTCCACTGGAGAATCCTATGGAGAGAGGAGCCTGGGGGCTACAGTCCATGGGGTTGCAAAGAGTCGGACACAATTGAGCAACTAACACACTAGACTCAGACACACCTGGGTTCAAATCTGGACTCCCCAGTGAATGGTTCCTTGCTCTACATAAGTTTCGATGAGATTCAGTTTCTCACATATAAAGTAGGGTGGGGGTAATAATCGATACTCTGAGGATTATTGGAGATCAGATGAGATGATAAAATCCTTGCCTGACATACTGTAGGCTCCCATTATAGGTTACCTACACATAGGGCAACCGACCAGAATGAGAAAGAGAAATCACTAAAATGATACATCAAAAGATCCTGCTCATCCTTTGTGAATCCATGATGACTGAGGAACAACCAAGGGTATGTATTTGACTTAGTATCACAACCAAGAGCTTTGTCCACTGTTAGCATGTCTACCCGGTTTTAGAGCGACTGATCCAAGAAAGAAGGCTTTGGATGGTGTGGGAATTCCTATGGGTCACAAATGATAAATTGCTGTCTCCTGGCAAAAGATGATGTGACTTGTATTATCTGCTTATGTATTTAATGCTGTGGATTGAATGTTTGTGTCCACCCTGAAATTCCTATATTGAAGCCCTCTCCCCACAATGTGACGGTGTTTGGAGATGGAGCCTTTGGGAGGTGATTAGGGTTAGATGAGGTAATAAAGGTGGTGTCCAGGCTTCTCTAGTGACCCATTGGTAAAGAATCCACCTGCCAGTGCAGAAGACACCGGTTCAGTTCCTGGTCTGGAAAGATCCCACATGCTGTGGGGCAACGAAGCCCACGAGCTACAACTGCTGAGCCTGCACTCTCGAGCCCACACTCAGCGATAAGAGAAGCCACCGCAGTGAGAAGCCTGGGCAGCACGACTACAAGTAGGCCCTGCACACGTAACTGGAGGAAGCCGGAGCACAGCAAGGAAGACCCAATGCCATCAAAAATAAAGTACATTTTATAAAAAAATAATAAATGGCTTCAGTCTTAATAAAAGGCTGAAGCAGACGCTCCAATACTTTGGCCACTTGATGCGAAGAGCCGACTCATTGGAGAAGACCTTGATGCTGGGAAAGATTGAGGGCTGGAGGAGGAAGGGATGACAGAGGATGAGATGGTTGGACAGCATCACCAACTCAATGGACATGAGTTTGAGCAAACTCCAAGAGATGGTGAAGGACAGGGAAGCCAGGTGAGCTGCAGTCCACGGGGTCACAAAGAGTCAGACACAACTTAATAACTGAACAACAACAAAGGAGGGCTTGCCCTTTATCTCTCTCTCCCCCACTTCCCCATCAAATGAGGACACAGAATGAGGTGGCCATCTGCAGGTCAGGAAGAAAGACCTCCCAAACACCTGACTGTGCTGATACCCTGATCTCAAGCTTCTAGCTGGCAGAACTGTGAGAAAATAGATATCTGTTGCTTAAGCCACCCAGTCTAAGACATTTGTTATGGCAGCCCGAGCGGACAAAGACACTTGGGTACTCTTCCTTTCTTGTTGCATACACAAAAAATGAGAACCTGTGTAATTAAAAGTAAAGTGAGAATAAAAAATGCCAGGGGCAAGGAAAGTGCACATTAGCAAAGAAAGTGTAGAGAAAGGGGAGGAGCATGTAGTTCATTGGGTAATAGAGAGTTCTAGCACTGAGATTTACATTTCTATGAGCTTCCAGTTGGCCAAAGAAAAGACATAGAGGGAGACATTGTAAGGGTCAGCAAAGGGCAGTTTCCCATTGGCTTAATCTCTAGGGGGTTAGAAACTTCTAGAGTTCAAGAGCAGCATCAATTATTTAGCAGTGTATAAGGTTTGGCTACTTGACTCCATCATTATATGATTGGGGCCTTAACAAGCTCAGGTGAGTAGATTCAAATGAACATGTTGAACTTTAAGCATTGCCAAGGGAGCTCCCTGGCAGTCCGGTGGTTAAGACTCAGTGCTTTCACTTCCGAGGCCCAGGTTTGATTCCTGGTCAGGGAACTAAGATCCTGACCAGAATGTGATGTGGCATAACCAGAAAAAAAATGAAGAAAAACAATTGTTGAGAAGTTATCCAGTAGGCTGAGGCTTCCCTGGTGGCTCAGATGATAAAGAATCCACCTGCAATGCAGGAGACCCAGGTTTAATTCCTGGGTCGGAAAGATCCCCTGTAGAAGGGAATGGCTACCCACTCCAGTATTCTTGCCTGGAGAATCCCATGGACAGAGGAGCCTGGGGGGTGGGGAGGGGGCTACGGTCCATGGGGTGGCAAAGAGTTGGACACAACTGAGTGACTATTACTTTCACTTTTTCTATCCAATAGGCTGCCTGCTTTGGCTTATCACATTTAATGAAGTTTCTCTTTTGGTAGCAACTTCTTTATTATTTTTTATAAGTTCAAAAAAAATTTATTTGGCTGCACCAGATCTAAGTTGTAGCACGTGGCATCCTCAATCTTGTGGGATCTAGTTCCCCAACCCCCTGGAACCCAAACCCCCTACATTGAGATCGTGGAGTCCTAGCCACTGGACCGTCAAGGAAGCCCAGGAAACTTTTTAAAAATAGACTCCTCTTTGTCCTATGATAATGAATGTGAGTTTTTTAAAGAACAGTTCTCACCATGGAGCCCTTTAGATCCTATCCTAGTTACTCCATGAACCTTTCTGCAACTCACTCTCCTCGTAGGAATAAGCAATCCCAGCTCAGGAAGGTTAAGTAATTTGCCTGCAGGCTTCCAGCTAATACGTAAAATAATGGGAACCCAACAGCTTCTGCTCTTTTCATTCCATCAGTGTTCCTCACGCTTTATTCCTGTATGTGTCTTCTTCACTATCTTTGTCTTACCCTCTAACATGCATGATTGTTTAACATTTTTCAGCAAATTAACTCTCTGTATTATAAGTTTAATTTTTCTTTAAGCAGTATTCATGAAATTATGAATTTGATGTGCTTGTTATGTGTATGTTATATTAACAATGCTATTGTGTGTGTGTATGCTCAGTCGCTTAGTTATGTCTGACTCTTTTCGACTCATGGACTGTAGCCCGCCAGGCTCCTCTGTCCATGGGATTCTCCACGCAAGAATACTGGAGTGGGTTGCCATTTCCTCCTCCAGGGGTCTTCGGATCCAGGGATTGAACCCATGTCTCTTTTGCAGATTTTTCATCACTGTTCCATCTGAGAAGCCCTATATTGACAATATTATTAATACACATTAATTATATAACCTATTAATTTTTAAATTTAAAGTCATGTGCATATGACCTAACATATTCCTCTAATGGTGTGCATATTCAACCTTTGGAAAACCTTACACAGTGTCCAGAAGTGGAAAAATGTGAACATTTCAATGAACAATACTGTGTGTTGTTGCTGTTCTGGGTTCTAGAGTAACAAGACCAATCTTTAAGCAAGGCTCATCCACTGTCTCTGAAAGCAAAAAAAGGCTGAGACCCCAGAATGTTTTGAATAGCCACAATGTTATCACAAGAGACGTGGCTAGACAAAGTCTGCAGTGAGGGGATACAATCACTTAAATAGCTAGGTTTTTGCTCTTCTGTTCAAAATAAACATTTCTTAATAGTTACACTTCAAGCAATGCCATGAATAAAAATCAAACAAAAAACCTTTGGACTTTGATAACTACAAGCAGACTAATAGCAAATCATATTTAAATAAGGCCTTCATAAGTGCATCATGATGAAACAGAAGCAATAAGGTTAATTAAGTCTTTATGTTCTATTATATACCTAGGGAACCCAGCCTCTTTAGATTAAACAATATTAAAGATAGAAGGGCATGTGGTAAGTTGCATTTATCCTCAGTGTATCAACGAAATACTTTTCTTGGATTTTCACTGGTTGCTTTTAAAGTTGGTTTGAGCAGTAATCCCAAGAAAGGAATCTTTTGATCTAACCAAATGAAGGAGTAACCCGTTAGCGCTCAAGCAAGAAAGACATAGGACTTCCCAGGTGGCACAGTGATAAAGAATCCACCTGCCAATGCAGGAGATACTAGAGACTTGGGTTCGATTCCTGGGTCAGGAAGATCCCCTGCAGGAGGGCATGGCAACCCACTCCAGTATTCTTGCTTGGGAAATCCCATGGACAGAGGAGCCTGGCAGGCTACAGTCCATGGGGTCACAAGGAGCTGGACATGACTGAGTGCACTCACACACAGAGGAAGGTATCATCTGTTTGTGCAGTCAACAGCTACTGCATGGTTGCCTAGTGAAGCTAGGTATTGCTCTAGGCTCTAAGATACCCTAATAAGATATGGTCCCTGACCTTGGGGAGCACATAGCCTAGTTGGAGAGACAAACAAATCAAACAGAATGATCATGCTGTGTTGTGTGGCTACAGGTATTGGGTTGGGCAAAAAGTTTGTTCGGGTCTTTACATAAGATGGTACGGAAAAACCTGAACAAACTTTTTGACCAACCCAATACTAGGGGGTCCCAGCAAAAAGGAATTATATACAGCCTGAAGGAGTCAAGACAGGCTTCACAGAGAAGAGAAAGGGGCAGAGCTAATTGCTTATGGGTGAACTGGAATTAGCGATGAGGCAACTCCAGGGAGAAGGACTAAATCACATTTGGGAAAGCACCTTAGTGAAGGACTACAGGATGGAGTTGAGGACCAGGTCGTGTATGGTGAACAAGTCATTCAATACGGCTTGAATGAAGAAGGGGAGAAAAAGTTCAAGCTGGAGATGGACCAGGTGATGACAAGCCTAACTGACTAGTTTATCCCGAGAGTTATAGAGCCATTCGAATGGGGTAAGCAGAGGAGACTTGGGTTGCCTGATGGCGGCTGCCAAGACTCCTCTGTGAGGGCTGCTCATCTCCATTCTTGGGACTTTCCCTGGACGCATTTGGCAACAGGGCAGCAGCTGCGATTCCTGACGGCTGGAAAACAGGGTCTCTCTGGCATGTTATTCGGGCAAGTGTAATTACGGATAATGGGCCTCAATTTGCCCATCAGGAATTTGCACAGTTGGCTCTGTCACTGGAATTTCAATATTTCACGTTGTGCTTGTGTACCAGAGTTAGACAGCAGGAGAAGTAGAAGCGGCCGTGGTTTCTCAGCAGTTCCGTGCGTTGACTTTGGAAATGGTCCCGGGCCTTTGTGAAGCAGTGGTCCTTCCTTGAAGAGCAAGCCTTGCCCTGAGCAAACCCATCCCCCCAGAAAAGGTTTCCAGCCATGCTCCTCAAGCACCGGGTCTGGAAGCTGAGCAGACAGGACCTGCTGGTCCAGCGAGGCCGAGGTCCTCTCCTGGAGTCCGCAGCTGGTAAGGAGGACTACGTCCGCTAAGATCCTGGTCTGTAACCAGGCTGACACACAATTTAAAAAAACAAAAAAGATGCTTTGAATGTGAATATTTCAGCTCCACTTAGGGCAGTTGCCTTGGAAACTCTTGCTTCATTACTGTTTTTCTTCTTTAGGCTGCCTTCTGGGGCAGGGTCAACCAATTTTGTTTTCTACTATTCCAATTTTGTGTTCTGTTCTTGTCCCAGAACTGGCCTTACTATCCATTCTACACATATTAATATAGTATTTGGCCATATATCAAGTCATGTTCTAAAGGCTTCATGTGTATTAAGTCATTTATTTCTCGTAACAAAAGTATGTGATAAATACAGATAAGGAAGTTATTATACCCATTTTACAGATGAGAAAATGAAGCCCATAGTAGGGGAAATCAGATTTGAACCAGGCAGTATTGTTCCAAAGTCTTACACCAAACTTCACTTGAATTTCATACATTCCAACCTGTGTTTTCTTAATATCTGAGATATTTTTTTACTGAGCAACTTTTTTTTGGTGCTAGGTATTTTACATGTGTGACTTCCTCCAGACAACTGAAAAGGACAGATACAGCTAACTGAACTAAGCCATAGTGATTTAAGCAACTTGCTCGTGATTATGCTGACAGTAAGTGGGAAAGCCGCTGGCCTCTGAGCCAGACAGAGCTCCTTATCCCCCCATCTATTGCTTCATTCTCTCTTGTACTGATTGTTTGGGGTATTTTGACAACTTGAGTCTGCCCTAGGACCGAACCACCATGATGACCCTAGACACAGCCCAGGCCCCACTCAAGGGGAGGCTATGACAATCCACCACAATCTCAGAGAAAGGAAATAGAAACCTGCAGTTACTCTGTGAGGCCTCATTCTCACTGCTTTAAAGGGCCTTTTAATAAACACAGCTCTAACAATTATAGTCTCCATTTATGAAATGCTTTCTAATGTGCCAGGAGCGTTATATATGATACTCCTAAGCAGCATGACAATCCTACAAGGTCAATATTATTACTGCTATTTTACTGATGAGGAAACAGAGGCTTAAGGAAGTTAAATAATTTACCCACCATCACCCAATTATTCAGATATGCTGACTCCAATATCCAGACGTTTTCTCCTATACTGGCTTCTTGCGAGCTAGATTCAGAATAAACCTTTCCAAGGGCTTAGAGAAAATACAGAGGGTGAAAGGAAATAGATTTAGCACGGATTGGGGACATTTCTTCGTTTATTTGGCTTTGCCAGGTCTTAGTTGTGGCACGCGGGATCTCTGGTCGTGGCATGTGAACTCTTAGTTGCGGCATATGGCATCTAGTTCCCTGGCCAGGGATTGAACCCGGGCCCCCTGCATAGACAGCACGGAGTCTTAGTCACTGGACCACCAGGGAAAATCCTGGGGGATATTTCTTTTTTTCCTTCCTTCCTCTCTCCTATCCTCCCTTCTTGCTTTCCTTCCTCTTTTCAATTAAAAATGACACAGTGGTTAACAAAGCTAACAGAAGCCCTGGACTTGGCCTCCTGTCATCTTTAAAATCCAAGTTCCACCCATGCACAATTATGACCGCTGACAATAAAATCCCAACCCAGTGTGAATCAGCACAAAGAAAAAGCAAAAGAGGGCAGGGCTGGGGCTTGGTGCTTAGAGTTAGCCCCAAAGTTATGAGTCAGAGAAGTCTTAGGATAACCTCCTGCCAAATTAATCCCAGGCCAGGGCTTGCCAAGGTGCAGCTGCTCTCACAAACTCCAGAGGACCAAAGTGGACTGCCCTGGGGAGAAAGAGCAGTTCTACTGGGCTGGAGAGAGACCACTGGACAAGTCATAGAAATTGTTGTCATTGACTGAATCCCATTGGTGCTACTGTGGCAGAAGACGGTCCTACAGTCACATAGGTGGCGGTGTATCTGTTTAATTCTCCTCTGCACTGTACCCAGATACTCGGTAAAGGTGTGTATAATGCATTCAAAATGGAGGCACAGATTTGTTTGTATTACTAATACAATGTTTGCAATGTGGACGAACCAAAAATAAAATGTCAACACAATGCTTGCGTGCTATCCTAAAAACAATGGCATGGGTTTGTGAAAGCAAAAGTCGCTCAGTCCTGTCCAACTCTTTGCGACCCCATGGACTATAGCCCTCCAGGCTCCTCTGTCCTTGGGGATTCTCCAGGCAAGAATACTGGAGTGGGTTGCTATGCCCTCCTCCAGGGGATCTTCCCAATGCAGGGATGGAATCCAGGTTTCCCACACTGTGGGCAGATTCTTTACCAACTGAACCACCAGGGAGGCCCAAGAATACTGGAGTGGGTAGCCTGTCCCTTCTTCAGGGGATCCTCCCAACCCAGGAATCAAACTGGGGTCTCCTGCATTGCAGGCTGATTATTTACCAATTGAGTTACCAGGGAAGCCCCCACATGGGTTTATAGAGACCTAAACAAAATGAAAAAATGTTTGTCATAGTTTGTCCTTGGTCTGGGTTCTCCACATCACCTCCAGGTCCACCTCTCTCTCTGAATCTGAACTTTGTGAGTAAATTCTTGGGTCAGAAGGTGTCAGAATCACCTTGTGCTCCAACTTCAGACAGACCTAGGCTTTTATAGAGAGACTAATCTGCACTTCTTTCAAAACACAGAAACTAGGAAATTTTCTCATATCCTTCTAGAGAAAGAAGAGGGAATTATCCATCCATCCTTGTGGAAAGAGAAGAGGACTTTAGAATCATTAAGATCTGGAAGCAAACTCTGCTATTTACCATCTGCATAAGCATTGGGCAGTTTATTGATCTGTAACAATGAAGAAAATGAGACTTAACCTTGGAAAGTTGTTGAGAAGACTAAGTCAGAACGTACATGTTAAAATGTCCAGGATGATGGCTGGCTTGTAGTTAATTAGATCTTCATCACCCAGTCTCCTTGGCTGACCTGTGCTTCTTTCTGTATTCCCAAGTCCTTATGAGAGTCCTAGCACCGTCTATTCTTTATGATACAGGAATCGTTGTTCAGAAATGCACCAAAGGCCACTCTAGCATTCTCTCTTGTATTCCAGAAACAAAAACGGGCAATTCAATTGTTCTTTTATTCCATAAAATGATGAAGCACATAGTCTGGGTTAGGGACTGAACTAGGAGCTGGGGATGTATAAATGAGCTGTGGACCTTGGTTTAGAGGAGGAAAACAGACGAATCAGACTATACTTGGGATATCAATAAGGACAAAAGTAGAGTTTGTGCATATCCCAGAAAGAGTATTTAAATGGGATTCTCAGGAACTGCTTGAGGGTGTGTGTATGTGTGTGTGTCTGTTGAGAAGTTAGGCATGAAGGAGAGGGGGGCAGGTGGGAGCCTAAAAGGGCAAGCAGGAGCAGACCAGGTGAGGTAGGCAGGTGGGATTGGCTCTGCAGGTAGAGAGAACAATGCCAAGGCAGAGTGTGAAACTACCTTGGATTCTGATGATCAACGGGACCAGAGCATATTAGGGGGTGGGGCCCGGACAGGGGGCGGGGCCAGGGCAGTGCCTGGAGAGTTGGGCAGAGGTCAGATTGCAAAGAGCCTGGGGAGCTATGCTATGCAGTTTTTGGCTTTTAACAGGACATGTACAGTGAGTCCTTGAAGCATTCCAAGTAGAAGGGTAACATGATCACATTTGCTTTTCTAAATTGCCGTAACAGGGACTTCCCTGATGGTTCAATGGTTAAGAATCTGTCTTCCATTGCAAGGGACCTGGACTCCATTTCTTCCAAAGTAGGAACTAAGATCCCACATGCCATGAGGCAGCTAAGCCCCTGCGCAGCCACTAGGGAAGCCCATACACTGCAACTTCTGAGCCTGAGTGCTCTAAAGCCGCAGCTAGAAAGAAGCCTTGTGCCACAACAAACACCCAGCACAACCAGAAAAAGTTGCCATGACAACTTACGCCCACATATTTAACTTGTTTTTAGGAACTTATGACATTACCTACCCCACTACCCTTCCCAGGCTTCCCAGGTTGCTCAGTGAGTAATGAACCCACCAGCAATACAAGAGACACAGGATATGCAGGCCAGATTCCTGGGTCGGGAAGATCCCCTAGAGAAGGGCACGGCAACTCACTCCAGTATTCTTGCCTGGAGAATCCTGTGGACAGTGGAGACTGGAGGGCTACAGTCCATAGGATCGCAAAGACTGAATCAACTGAGCAAAAAAAAAAAAAAAAAAAAATCCCACTACCCTTATCCCATGGAAAGAGAAAATTATATCTTCAAAAATTAAAATTTTCAAAGAACCACATGCTAGGTGGGATTTTGGTTTTGTGTTGAGGGTGCTGTTGGGGGTGGAAAAGACTGGGTTTGAATAGGAATATTGACTTTATGCAGCTTCCCAGGTGGCGTTAGTGGTAAAGAATCTACCTTCCAATGCAGGAAACACAGCTTGGATTTCTGGGTCAGGAAGATCCCCTGGAGGAGGAAATGGCAACCCACTCCTATATTCTTGCCTGGAGAACCCCATGGACAGAGGAGCCTAGCGGGCTACAGTCCATGTGGTCACAAAGAGTCAGACACAACTGAAGTGACTTAGCATGCACACATCACATCCCTTCCCGGACTAGTGATGAATCTGTGTCTCGGGTACTAGCAGGCGGATTCTTCACTACTGAGCCACCAGGGAAGCCCCGAGTCCATGGTTCTTATAAAATGAACAGGAGTTTTGAGATTTTTACCAAATCTGGAGACAATGATATTTACTCTAACAAATGAATTCTCAGAGGCCTCTCCAGAGTGAAAAAGCAGGAGGGCTGTAACCCAACCCTGAAATTTATTAGCAGAATCAGTTTACGACTGTCAAGTCTCACTCTTAAGGCACCCCAGTGCTTGCCTATTTCTGGCCCTAACTAACTGAAGCTGTTAGCTTCTCACTTTCAAAAGCATTTAGCTCATTCAATTAAAAAAAGATTATGATTATGAGAAGTCTAATCATAATCTGAAAATCTGATGACTTCATTTTTTTTGGTAAATCCACAACATTCGTGATGACTTGTTTTTAATCATTGTCACTTCTCTTGATCAAATCAACTATCAGGGTTTTGGCGTTTCAAGGGCAGTTTATCCTACGAATCAGGACCCATTATCTGAGGCTCTGTCTCTGTAACTTCAGTACAACACGCCCACATATCATAAAAATCCCAACCTCAACAGCAGGCAAGATCTGGAAAGCAGACTTAGAAAGTGGATGAAAAAAGAAAGCACAAACTTTCTGTGTTGCAATCCTATATTGCCCTCATTCACTGGAAGGCTTTTCTAATGTCACATTTGTCTTGGCAGATGAAGTGTCACATACTAAGCAGATGATAAGTGGCATAACTCAATGGAAGCATTTGGGAGAGCAAGTCAGGAACAAATAAGTAGCTGGAATGTGTAACCACCAGCTCAGACAGGCAAGGTCCCGATTTGGCCACCCGGCTGAAGTTAGACGGGTTGGAGCTTACTCTCTATTTTTTTTAATTGTATTTATTTGTTTTTGTCTGTGCTGGGTCTTCATTGCTGCACTGGCTTTTCTCTAGTTGTGGAGAGCGAGGGTACTCTCTGGCTTCAGTACGAGGGCTTCTCATTGCGGTGGCTTCTCTTGTTGCAGAGCATGGGGTCTCGCGAGTGCCGGCTTCAATAGCTGCAGCTCCCAGGCTCTAGAGCACAGGCTCAGTCGTTGCGGTGCACAGACAAGTGGACCCTTTACCACTGAGCCACCAGAGAAGCCTAGGTTTAAGATTACTTTTAAAATCAGTCTCCCCAGGAGTGCGCGCATGTGCACGCACATGTGTGTATGTGTTACACAGCTGTTGTCTTTCTGTCACTGAATACTTAAAGTAGAAAATCAGGAGGTAATGTCATACTTAAAATGAAGAGAGAAACTAAGATCTTCAAGAGAAAAACAAAAGGAGGAAAGCAGATTTCCAAACTGACCTGATATCCACTTCAGGAGACCGGCTAAAATTACTCCAGCTACAGTGTCTTGTGTCCACAGGCTTTGTCCCTAATGTATGCTGAGGCCAAGGCCTCTGCAAGCAGCGTTTCTAGTCACAGCTCAGCTAGGAATTATACACCCTCCGGGGTCTGCAGGTCAAGATTTAAGCGCGTGAACAAAGGACCTCTTCAAACTAACGTGACAGAGACCCATCCCGTCCGAACTGAAGCCAGAAAGGGGAAAGAAAACAAAATTAAATGGTTCTTTCATAAATTTCATTCAAGTTTCACAAGCTGAGACACAGATGTGAAATTTTAAAAACATTCTCCGATGCCTTCATTCTGGATGAGTAGGTTTCTCCATTTAGGCAGTTTTGGCATTTGCGAGGCACTTGCTTTGTGTGAGGGTCAACGAGTGTGGGGACAGGAGAGAGAGAAGAGGGCGGTGGAGGGCCAGCTTTTGGCCTGTACCTGGTTCCAAGGTTTCCTAGGTTCCCCAGATCTTGGTTTAAGTGCTCCATTTAACTGTGAGAGCAGCTCCCAACTTAAAATGAGACCCAGGACTATCTTCCGGTGTGTCAGTCACTAATCTGACTCTTCCCTAATTGGGAGCTTCACAGAGGTGGTGTTCTTGAGCTAATTCTTAAGACTTATCCAGGCAGTGATGCAGTGGGAGAGTTTTGGGGTCGAGGCAGCTGTAGCAACAAGGGTGGGAAGGAAAAAACCAGAGGAAATGTTCTGGACATGTGAAGATAAAGGACTGAAAGGACTTGGCATCAGTCTGGATGTTCAGGGCAGGGCAGAGGGAGATGTTGGAGGTGACTTGCAGGTTTAAGTCTAGTGGTGACGTTTATTGAAGAATGGAATAACAGGAAAAGGGATGAATTTGGAATGGGAGGTGGTTGTGACAGATATCTGTTGATTTTGCCTTCCCAGCATCTATCTCACATCCTTCTATCCATGGTACTTCAATCTTCCTTCAAGCAAACGCCCATCCTGTATCCTCTATTTATGTGGTTCAGGTGTAACTGACGCCATCTTCAGTTCAGTGGGTAGACGCATGACCCAGGCCTGACTAATCAGGACTTCATCTCCCAGGCCATCAGGACTCTATACTTTTATATAAAATTGCTAATAGATGCTAATGTAATGGTGGGATGGTGGAACTTTGAGCTGTGTTCTCATAGTGATTTATAAGATTAAGAAATCACCAAAAATAGGTGGATGGTGTGATTACAGGGGAGCTAGGAGAAGGCAATGGCAACCCACTCCAGTACTCTTGCCTGGAAAATCCCATGGACGGAGAAGCCTGGTAGGCTGCCGTCTATGGGGTCGCACAGAGTTGGATATGACTGAAGCGACTTAGCAGCAGCAGCAGCAGCAGGTCTACTTCAGTGACCTGTTTGCAGTACTATGCTGCCAGTGCTATTGATTCGGGGATGGGCATGTGATCAAAGCTGAGCCAATGGAAGATAGTCCTGAGACTTTTGATCAAAGTGTTGGGAGCTCTCATCTCAGTGGGGGTCCAAAGCTCATGAAATGGGGGCCTGGAGCTTCTGGTAGTTACATTGTTACTATAAGAGAAGAACTTTCTGAGAAAGAAACCAAGATAGAAGAGAGCAGAGCCGGGAGAAGGATGGTGAAAGACAAACAAGGTGATGGGGAGGACAGATGTCTGCTAATGTCATCACTGAATCACTTGGAATCAGACTCATTTGGAGTCTGTCACTGGATTTAATTCTCCTTTTTCTTTTTTTCCTTGAACCAGTGAACCAAAAAAGTCTTAATGAATATAAAGATGTTATTTTTTCCTCTTTTTTTTTATTTTTAAAATTATGAATGCAATATAACACATTTACTGGAGACTTGGAAATTACAGAACAAATGTACATAGAGTTCCACTTTATAGTACAATTATTTTTTAAGTAGGTAAATTAAGAGTTTTAGCTGAAGTTTCAATATCAAACTCTCAAAGATTAATATAATAAATATACATAAAAGTAGAAGAATACAGTAGACTTGAAAAGCACCATGAACCAATTCAACAGAGTTAAGATTTATACAATTTTCACACAACAGTAGGATACAAATTTTATTCAAGTTCCCATAGACTGTAAACTAGGAGACATTGGAACATATTCAGGGACATAAAACAAGGCGCCAAACTTCACGGTCTAAAGGTATTGAACTCGTACAGAGTCTGCTCTCTTATCACTGTGGAAGTATGTTAGAAATCAACGTAAGGATGCCATTTTAAAACGTTTATTTATTTTATTTTTGGCTGTACTGTTTCTTTGTTACTGTGTGCAGCCTTTCTCTGGTTGCGTTGCATGGGCTTCTCACTGCAGCGGCTTCTCTTGTGGAGCTCTAAGCCTGTGGGTTTCAGCAGTTGCAGCTCTTAGGCTCAGTAGTTGTGGCAAACGGGTTCAGTTTCTCCACAGCACGTGGAATCTTCCTGGACCAGGGATCAAACCTGGTCTTCTGCATTGGCCGGTGGATTCATAACTATTGGACCACCAGGAAAGTCCTGAAGAAGCGATTTTTTGGACAGATCTATTTTAGGTTCTGGGAATCACCCAGACAGTTCAAAAAACAGAGCAAAACTAGTGCCGTGGACACTTTTCTGGAGCCTGAAGACAGGGTTTTAAGAGTCGTTCATATGGTTAAAAACAAAAAAGCAGTACTAAGAGCTAAGTGTCACATTTTTGCTTAGTGCCAGGTATTGTTCTAAGGGGCCTTGTATTTATTCTTTCATTTCACCTCACAGAAACTATGTGAGTAAAAAGCTGTTATTTGTATTTTACTGAGGAGGACATTAGTACACACACTGGGAAGGGACGTTAAGTAGCTTGCTGTGGTGGCCAGACTCCAAGACTACTCTCATGAAACCTGCCTCTCCTTATTCATGCCATTATTCCCTTCTCCCTTCCCCCTAGCCCTTGAGCAAGTCACCTAGTGACTTGCTTCTATGAATAGAGAAAGACAGAAGTGATGGTGTGTGACTTGGAGACAGTCATTAAAATAGTACAGCTTCTATGCTCCTCTCTCTCATCACTCATCTCGAGGAAAGCCATGTTGTGATCAACCCCACGAAATGCCTCATGAGGTGAGAAACGGAAGTCCCTAGTCAATGGCCATCAGAGTGAGTTTGGAAGTGGATCTTCCATCCCCAGTCAAGTTTCCAGAGACTATAACTTCTACTGATAGCTTCACCTCTTGAGAAACTCTGAGCCAGAACCACTCAGCTAAGCCATTCTCAATTCCTGACCCTCAAAAACTGTGTAGATAGTAAGTCATTATTTGTTTTAAGCTGATGGGCTCATGGCTAATTTGCTACACAGTAGCAGATAATTAATACAGATTTTGGTACCAAGAATGGGGTGCTGATGTAATAAAAATCTAAGATGTCCACATTGTTTTGGAAATACAGCTTGAGTGGAAACTAGAAAAGCTGTAAGGATTTTGAGGAGGGTGTTAGTGAAAGCTTCAGTTCAGTTCAGTTCAATCGCTCAGTCGTGTCTGACTCTTTGCAACCCCATGAATCGCAGCACGCCAGGCCTCCCTGTCCATCACCAACTCCTGGAGTTCACTCAGACTCACATCCATTGAGTCAGTGATGCCATCCAGCCATCTCATCCTCTGTTGTCCGCTTTTCCTCCTGCCCCCAATCCCTCCCAGCATCAGAGTCTTTAAGGGCCACAAACACACAATTTGTAGAATTATGGACTTCAAAGAGCCCATCAGTAAAAGTGTAAAGAAAAATGGAGAAAACCTTATTAGAAACTGTATAAAAGGGAGTCTTCATTATGCATAGCAGTGAGTTTAGTAATATCATTGTCTTCAGTGATGTGGGTGGTAGAAAATGTAACTGATTAACTGGGTGATCGAATTAAGGAGATTTCCAGCCAGTGTGTTGAAGGTGCCACCTGGTTTCCTCTAGCTGCTTATAATAAAATGCAAATGAGAGGGATACACCAATGGAAGGATTGTTAAACCAAAAAGGAACCGAAGGGTTTGACGAATCACATCGTGAGTAGATGCCAAATGATATCAGCATTTAAAAATGGCTTCCGAGAAAAGATCAAATCCAGAGTACTATTGGGAAAACCTGGTCCAGAGATAAAGCCCAAGGTGTGTCTGTAAAACGCTTTGTTAATACTTGGAAGGTTAAAGGTTTTGCTCACAGTACTATTCAGGCAAACAAAAAGCCCTTTAAGATGTTAAGGGTGTGACTAACAGGTCCTCTCAATCAAAGAATAGGACTTCTAAGAAGCTTAAGGGTATAGTCTTTCCCTAGGATTTAAAAGTAGAGAAGAAATATATCAAAGAGATTTGTGAGTGTGGCTTTATTTTACTAGAGTGGACCCCCAACAAGATAGCAAAGGATGGGAAGCCTGGCATGCTGAAGTTCATAGGGCCGCAAAGAGTCAGACACAACTTAGTGACTGAACAGTAACAACAGCAATCAGCAGAAATACCATGAGATTGGACTAAAAAAGGTGAAAATTGTACAAAATGTAGAAAGGATCTTGGGCTCTTGAAATTCAACAAGACAGAACCAAACTGAGGAAACTACTTGGTTTCAGATACACGCTACATTTCATTAAAAAAGGAAAGATAACTCAGACCATGGAACCAAGAACTAGGAGAAACATTCCTGGGCAGAGATAAGACTGAGTCCAAATCTAGGTATCCATAGTATTTTCCAAGATGGATTTCAGAATTGCTATGGGCCAGTGATGACTTTGTGCCTCCTAATTTCTCCCTTTTTGAACAGGATGTCTGTAACCAATATCCTATACCTGTTATGCATTGGGTGTGTACTCTGGGGTGGGGGGAGGAAGATGACTTGTCTATTTCATAGAACTCACAAGTTTAAAGATTAAGAGCTACGCTCAAGGAACTATACTTAAGGTCTACACCTGAGAAGCCGTATTCATACCCAGACTTCATTTAGGTTATGAAATTCTAGACTTTGATGTTACAATGGTCTAGAGACTTCTGAAGACCTTAGGATGTGATGAGTATATTTTTCTCAGCCTTGGGATATAATGAGTACATTTTTTATGTGAGAAGAATGTGAATCAGTGGGAGATAAGAGAACAGACTCTAAAAGCTTCCAAAATGACTCCCAACGGAGCTCCTAATGGTCCCCATCTCCTGGAAATCAGTCCTTCGTATAATCTCCCTTTCTTAAATGTGGACTGGACTTAGCACCTTGCTTCTCTTATTTATGTATTTATAGCTGCTCAGGGTCCTCACTGCTGTGTGCAGGCTTTCTCTAGTTATGGGTGAGCAGGGGCCACTCTCTAGTTGCGGTGAGCAGGCTTCTCACTGCAGTGGCTACTCTTGCTTCAGAGCACAGGCTCTAGGGTGCTTGGACTTCACTAGTTGCAGCGTGAGGGCTTAGTTGCCCCGCAGCATGTGGAATCTTCCTGGAGCAGGGACTGAACCTATGTCCCCTGCATTGGCAGACAGATTCGTAACCATGAACCACCAGGGAAGTCCCAGCAAGTTGCTTCAGATGAATATAAGGAGGAAGGCATGTTGGTGCGTGACTTGGTGACTATGTCATAATAAGCACTGCTGCTTCTACTATCTGTCTCTTTCTCTCTGTGTGTCTCTCCTGTTTTCTCTGTTTCTCATAATTCACTCTGTAGGAAGTCATACAGTCAGCATTCCTATGGAGAGGACCAGGTGGCCAGGAACTGAAACCTATGGCCAACAGCCAGGAGACTAAACTTGGAAGGAGATTCTCCAGCCCTAGTCCAGAGACTGTGGCCCCAGCAGCCAGCTTTACTGCAACCTCAAGAAAGGCCTGGAACCAGAACCACCCATCTTAGCACTTACAGAAAATGGCACCCCACTCCAGTACTCTTGCCTGGAAAATCCCATGGACGGAGGAGCCTGGTAGGCTGCAGTCCATGTGGTCGCTAGGAGTCAGACACGACTGAGCGACTTCACTTTCACCTTTCACTTTCATGCATTGGAGAAGGAAATGGCAACCCCCTCCAGTGTTCTTGCCTGGAGAATCCCAGGGACAGGGGAGACTAGTGGGCTGCCGTCTATGGGGTCGCACAGAGTCGGACACGACTGACGTGACTTAGCAGCAGCAGCAGCAACCCTCAGAAACTGTGCAAATAAAGAATGTTTTGCTATTTTATAGCAAATCTTGGGATCATTCGTTACACAACAATAAGCAATGTACTTGCCAAAGGCATAAACTCTCTGATTTCATATAAATGAATATTAGGGAAGACAAATCTAAATTGTCTGGGACCATAGGTGGTGGTGGGGCTTGACAAGATGGGTCACGTGAGAACTCTTGAGGATCATAAAAAATGTTCTATTTTTTTTGTTTATGAGGGCAGTTACACACCTTGTCACACTAGCTGAATTGTACACTTAAAATGGGTGTTATTTATTAAATGTTTATTTTCCATAAATAAAATTGACTTTAAGAAAAGAAGGTTGTTAATGAGGAAATGGAATCAGTGACTATAGGTGAAAAAATATAATGGGGAAGGAAAGAAGATGGGACAATGTCTTAAGAATGTATTTGTGTTGGGATTTATCTTTTAAGGTAATAAAAACTTGAATAAGTTCGAAGGCAGAGGATAAGGACTAAAGGTGTAAAACAAAAAGTTTAAATTATAAAATAAAGTTCTAGATGGGACAAATATAGCTTATATTAAGTAGGATTTGGGGGCGGGGGGTGGATAATGAAAAACTTCCTGGAAAAGGAAGAGTTAGAAGCTTTGACAGGGACTTGGGTTCAGGTAAAGAACTCTAATATAGTTTTTGTGCAAATTGACACTGGAAGTCAATTATTTTTGGATTGTCTTCTAAGGTGTTAAGTCTTATTCTGTAAGCAACTGGGAGCGATTATAGTCTTTTGATAGGGGAAGCAACAGGTTAGAGCTGTGCTTTAGGCAAACCACTCTGTAGCAGAGAGAAATATGGACTAGATGGGAGATACCAGGGGCAAGGAAACCCATTACAAGACTATTGAAATCATTCAGTCACAAGTTGGCAGTTGATCACGAGAGAAGCAGAAAAGAAAACTTGGCTTTTTGATTTGTAAAAGAGATGCATGTGTGTTAAGTTGTGTCAGACTCTTCGTGGCCCTATGGACTATAGCCTGCTAGGCTCCTCTGTCCATGGGATTCTCCAGGCAAGAATACTAGAGTGTGTTGCCATGCCCTCTTCCAGGGAATCTTCCTGACCCAGCAATCAAACCCGTCTCTTACATCTCTTGTATTGGCAGATGATCTGGGAAGCCCTGTAAAAGAGACAGAGGAATATGAAAAGGCAGAATTTTGGAAATGATTAGATGGAATTGAGGGAAGGGAAAAGCAGAAAACGGAGCAGTTGAGGAAGAGAAGGAGACTTCACTTTTGGAATAAAGTCTGAGGTTCAATAGACTATCCAAGTGAAATGGTGTTTGCAGTGGGTGGGACTGCAAGTAGAAATCTCACAGCAATAATTGGATTAGGCTAGAGTTGAGATTTAGGAAGCATCCTTTTTCCTTTATTGATGAAAGAATCAAGACTCTGAAATGGATAACAGTGTGGGTGTATCAGTCATCTTGGGCTACTATAACAAAATACTGTAGACTGGAGAAGGAAATGGCAACCCACTCCAATATCCTTGCCTGGGAAATTCCATGGACAGAAGAGCCTGGTGGGCTTCGGTCCCTGGAGTGACAAAGAGTCGGACACGACTGAGTGACTAACACTGATGATAGACTGAGTACCTTAAACAGGAGACATTTATTTCTCACAATTCTGGAGGCTGGGAAGTCCAAAATCATGGTGCTAGAAAGTTCAAAATTTGTTTGCTGGTGAGGGCCCTCGTCCTGGCTTGCAGATGGCTGCACATCTCTGTATCCTCATAGTGGACAGAGGAGACTCTGGTGTCTTTTCTTCTCACAAGGGCACTAATTCCATCATGGGGGCTCCACCCTCATGACTCTTTATATTTAATTATCTCCCAAAGGAGATATCCCCTTTATCTGATATCTTAATGTTACTTCCTCTATCTTCAACATGTGATTTTTAGGAGGCTCAAACATTTGGTTGACAACAATGGATAAATCATAAATAATGCTTCAGACTTAACCACGTGGCTCAGTGATAAAGAAAGAAAGGGAAAGGGAAGTCATTCAGTTGTGTCAGATTCTTTGCAACCCCCTGGACTGTAGCCTTCCAGGCTCCTCAGTTCATGGAATTTTCCAGGCAAGAGTACTGGAGTGGGTTGCCATTTCCTTCTCCAGGGGATCTTCCTGACCCAGGGGTTGAACCTGGGTCTCCCGCATCACAGGCAGATGCTACTGCTTGCTAATTTAGGAGACACAGGAAATGCGGGTTTAGTCTGTCAGGAAGATTCTCTGGAGTAGGGGATGGCAACCCACTCTAGTACTCTTGCCTGGGAAATCCCATGGACAGAGCAGCCTGGAGGCTACAGTCATGGGGTCACAAAAGAGTCAGACATGACTAAACATGCCCATATACTGTTCTTTCTGGAAGATGAATTGAATGAATTCCAGGGATCGTTTCTCAAAATGTTTCCTTAATGCAATATGAGATATTAATGCATTTTCCAAGAGAAATGGGTTTCATGATGAAAGAAGTTTGAGTATTAAAAAAAAACTAAACAGATTTTTAAAGGCAGTTCTTCTCAGAGTCTTCATACGTAATGGTACTATGCACAGTGAATTCTCAAGAGGACAGGACTACAGAATATAAACCATTTCTCACATTAGCTTAAATAGACAGTGGTTTTTCTTAGGAAGAGTTCCAGAAACTTATGTTTTAGGGACAGCATTGTAAAAAGAAACTAGTTTAATTATATGAATATAACATCACCTATGTAGTATTCTTATAAAAACAAATAAACCACCCTCTTCTACCAAGGAGGGATCAAATCCATTTATGCAAGAAACTACAAACAACGTAGACTCCTGAAATAAGTCAATATCATGGAAGACAAAAAGAAAAAAAAAGGGAGGGGGGAAATGTTTCTAAATTATGTGAGTCTGTGCTTAGTTGCTCAGTCGTGTCCAACTCTTTTCAACCCCATGGACTATAGCCTGCCAGGCTCCTCTTGTCCATGGGGATTCTCCAGGCAAGAATAGTGGTGCGGGTTGCCATGCTCTCCTCCAGGGGATCTGCCCAACCCAGGGATCGAACCCAGGTCTTCCACATTGCAGGTGGATTTTTTACCATCTGAGCTATCAGGGAAGTTCTGATATGAAAGTCTAAAGAGCTACTGTTAATAAATGCAATGAATGAGCTTTGTTCAGATCACTTAGGGGACAAATAAGCCCAGCTGTAAAGATCCTTATTGGAACAACCGGTAAAGTTTGAAAATACACTGTCATTAGATAATACAAAGTAGAGGAAAAATAAGATTCTGACTCAGTTACATTCTATTCCCCAGGTCTTTCCCAAAGTACTTTGGTACCTGGGAATCTATAGTGTAAGACCTGCAAACATGACAGTCATAAGTGGTATGTGCCACGTGCTCAGTCGTGTCCAACTCTTCTGTGACCATATGGGCTGTAGCCCACCAGGTTCCTCTGTCCATGGGATTTCCCAGGCAAGAACACTGGAATGGGTTGCCATGGTCTCCTCCAGGGCATCTTCCTGACCCAGGGATCAAACTCGCATCTCCTATGTCTCCCGTACTGCTGGTGAATTCTTTATCCACTGATGCATCGGGGAAGCCCAAGTAGTATGTTAGTTCCACGTAAAAAAATAAAGAAAGAAAAGGAACTTCCCTGAAGACCCAGTGATTAAGCCTCTGCACTTCAAATGCAGGAGGTGTGAGTTCAATCCCTGGTCAGGGACTAAGATCCCACATGCCCCTTGATTGAAAAAAAAAAAGAAGAAGAAAAAGAAAAAAACTCTTTTAAGCTGTACTGACACTGTAGTTATTGGGAACACTTGTGTGTGCAAATAAAGACTTCTTTAAAAACCCCATACAAGTTAGGGAACAATATTGTATTAAAGATAAAAATCTTTTAAAAATCTGCCCAAGAAAACCTAAGTTTTTGCAAGATCGTAAATCAACTATGTTCCAATAAAAATCCGTCCCCCAAAAAAACCCCAAGTTTAGGTCTCTCATGAATTGCTGGCGTCCTTTTTCATTAAATAGTGTTTAAGGCTCAAAAAAAAAAAAAAAAAACCCTTGGTGTTTCTTTAACTCCAGCTTCACAAACCTACCATTATAAATAATTGGGGATAATTATGAGAGCAGCTGAATAAACTGGAAAAGCCCAGGCACAAAGAAAAAAACCATAGGATGAAATGTGCAGTGCTGGAGTCAGCCCATAAATCTCTCTGCAATCAGAATAACAGTTCCCCGTCTTCTCCAAACTGGAACGTATGTTTAAAGCAAACACCAAAGCCAACCTAACCAGATCAAAATTATGCTACCCCCCAAAGTGAGTCTGGTTTCCTTTTACAGTTATAGGGAGAGAATCTCTGGGCCCTCAGATTAAATTCCCCTGACTCCAAACTGAGAAATATGGCAATAGCTTTTGTTGGAGGGCAGAATGTCCCTTAATCCTAAAGCTTTGGGGGCTCCCTTTTCTTCCATCAACCCAGCAGCCCCCCAACTCTTCTCCCCTGGGAAATACAATGACTTCAGAAGCTTACTTTGATACCGTGAGCAGACTTTAGCAAACCTGTTGCTGGAAGGGTCATATGGAGAAAAGCAGGGGTTCCAGAAATTAAATAAATTGTCTATCACTAAATGGTACATCTGGCTGATATTAATTAAAGACTGGGAAGCCCTTTGGGGCAAGAGAGTAGGTGGCTGCCACATATATTGAGAGAGAGATCAATACATGACAATATGTACTTTTTGTTGGAAATTACCATTAAGATTGTGACAGAGTCCAGATTTCCTGAATTTCTCTAAATAGCACTTTTTTTTTTTTTTTGCGTGATCAGGTCTACTCCTAGAGTCTTTGCTTATCGTCTGTAAAAAAAGAAGTGAAGGAGGGAGTTAAAGCTGGCAGAGCACTTGCATGGCACCAGGCAATGTGCTAAGGGGTATGCGGAGACTGTTTTCATGTATTGGCCATTGTGTGGCTAGTGGGTGTGGGTGATCGCTTTACAAAGAATTTGAGTGTCCAGGATCTGAAGCCAGCCCTGGGATGCTTCTAAAGTTCTGGTCTTTCTGTCTAACACAAGAACTTAAACCAGGACTTAAATCAGCACTCTAACACCTTCAGCGAAAGAGGCGTAGTGAAGGCATTACGGTCTGTTGTTCAGCTGCTCAGTCGTGTCCGACTCTTTGTGACCCCGTGGGCTGCAGCACGCCAGACTTTGCTGTCCATCACCATCCCCCAGTGTTTGCTCAAACTCATGTCCATTGAGTCAGTGATGCCATCCAATGTCAGGGTCTTAAATGAGTCAGCTCCTTGCATCAGCTAGCCAAAGTACTGGAGCTTCAGTTTCAGCATCAGTCGTTCCAATGAATATTCAGGGTTGATTTCCTTTAGGGTTGACTGGTTTCATCTCCTTGTTGTCCAAGGGACTCTCAAGAGTCTTCTCGAACACCACAGTTAAAAAGCATTGATTTTTTGGCGATCAGATTTCTTTATGGTCCAATTCTCACATCCATCCATGACTACTGGAAAAACCATAGCTCTGACTATACAGACCTTTGTTGTATTATGGCCCAGGCACATGTTATGGTTGGAGCAAATGCCCAGAGGGACACTCTATCAGAATCAGTCAACCTGAGCTGTGTTGTCCAGCACAGTAGCCACAGCCACATGGGCACATGTGGGGTTTTGAACATTTGAAATGAGGCTAGCCTGAACTGAGATGTGTTGTAAGTATAAAACACATATTGTTTTCTTTTGAAGACTTAGTATGATTTAAAAAAAGAATACCTCGGATTTCCCTGGTGGTGTGTGCATGCATGCTCAGTCGGGTTCAACTCTTTGTGACCCCATGGACTGCAGCCCACCAGACTTCTTTGTCCATGGGATTCTCCAGGCAAGAATACTGAAGCGGGTTGCCATTTCCTCCTCCAGGGGATCTTCCTGACCCAGGGATCGAAACGGTGTCTCCTACATCTACTGCATTGGCAGGCGGATTCTTTACCACTAGCCACCTGGGAAGCCCTCCTTGATGGTGCAGTGGATAAGAATACACCTCCCAACACAGGGACACAGGTTCAATTCCTGGTCTAGAAGATCCCACATGCCTCAGAGCAACTATTAATAAGCCCGTGCACCACAACTATTGAACCTGTGCTCTCGAGCCCAGGCGGGATCCACAACTAGTGAGCCCACCAGCAGCGACTACTGAAGCCCACGTGCCTGGAGCCTGTGCTTTTCAACAAGAGAAGCCACTGCGATGAGAAGCCCTTGTACAGCAATGAAGACTCAACGCAGCCAAAAATAAACAAACTAAAAAGGAATACTTCTTCTCAGCCATAAGAAGGAACGAAATAGAGCCATTTGCAGAGATGTGAATTAACTTGCTGCTGCTGCTAAGTTGCTTCAGTCGTGTCCGACTCTGGCGACCCCATAGACCGCAGCCCACCAGGCTCCCCCGTCCCTGGGATTCTCCAGGCAAGAACACTGCAGTGGGTTGCCATTTCCTTCTCCAATGCAGGAAAGTGAAAAGTCAAAGTGAAGTTGCTCAGTTGTGTCCGACTCTTAGCAACCCCATGGACTGCAGCCTACCAGGCTCCTTTGTCCGTGGGATTTTCCAGGCAAGAGTACTGGAGTGGGTCGCCATTGCCTTCTCCATGAATTAACTTAGAGACTGTCAAACAGAGTGAAGTAAGTCAGAAAGAGAAAAACAATTATTTTATAATATCGCTTATATATGGAATCTAGAAAAAGGGTACAGATGAACTTATTTGCAAAGCAGAAATAAAGACACAGATGTAGTGTCTGTGTCTATTTATGGATACCAAGGGGGAAAGGGTGTGGGATGAATTGGGAGATTGAAATTGACACACATACAATACTAGCATAAATTAGGTAACTAATTAGAACTTACTGTATAGCACAGGGACCTCTACTTAATACTCTGTGGTAATCTAAATGGGAAGGAATTCCAAAAAAGAGGGGATATGTATACATATAGCTGATTCACTTTGTTGTACAGCAGTAACTATCACAACATTATAAAGCAACTATACTTCAAAGAAAAATTTAAAAACAAACCAAAAATTAACCCTTTCTAGTTGAAAATTGAAAAAAAAGAATATCTCATTAATAAATTTTCGTCCGTATCACATGTTGAAATGACCATGTTTACATTTGTTTAAATATAATACCATTAAAATTGATTTCATCTGTTTCTTTTTAAATGTGGCTACTAGAAAATTTTAAATCACAAATGTGGCTCACCATATATTTCTACTGGACAGGTTTGGGCTTGATATTGAGAAAGAAAATTTCTCTCAACCACCCAAGAAGTGAAAAAGTGTTAGACTGCAAAACCTGCCGCCTGGAGCCCAGTTTCTCTTCGAGATTCTCCTGTTCCCCACCCTCATCGCCATCCCTCACTGAAATCCAGTTTAAACACATGGTATGAAGGTGATCTTCCGAGATAAAAATCTGTTCTCATCCCGGTTCCATGGCTTAAAATCCTTCGGAGTTTTTGCCCTGGCCTTTCAGGCCATACTCCTTAGCAAAGCAGTGTAACCTGGCCTTGGCTGACTTCTTCCAGCTTCACTTTTTACCCCTTATTGCTCTAGTTTCCTGTGTGTGTTGTGTTTCTGATACCTCTTCCTTTTCCTGGGAATGAACTCTCTGCTTGCCACACATACCCAAACCTCCTGCACTAGCTATATCAACCACTGTCCTTTAACTGGTGGATTGTCCTCCAAGACCTAGTTTTACAGTCGCTCCTGTTGGTGCCTCCCCTGAACTTTCACCCTCTTAAGTGTTCTTCTCTAAGCCCCCTAACACCCTACATCTGCTTTTGTGGAGGGTGTTCTGACTTCCTGCTGGGTCGATCGTCTGCCTCCCTCATTTGACTCAGTTCCTTAAAGCCAGGAACCTTGTTCTTCATCTCGAATCCCAGCACCAAGCCTAAGCCTGGTACCCAGTGAACATTCAATAGCTACTTGTAAATGAATTGAGAAGCAGGTCAGAGAACTGACCAGGGATCATCCACTCCCAAATGGTGTATCAATTAGAACTCTTGTGGATGCAAGTGACAGAAACCTCCACTCTGACTGGTTTGATTGTCTTACAGGATTGAAAAGCCTGTGTGTTGTTCTAGCTTCAGGAATTGCTGGATTCGGTTGTCCAATCAGTGTCACTGAGATGTTGGGGTTTTTTTTTTTTTTTCTATTTCTCTACCTCTCCACTGTGCTGGTTTTCTGTGAAGAGATTCTGTCCTTAGGGCAACGAGATGGCTGATAAGCTTATCTTCCAGTTTCCAGTTGAGAAAAACAATGTTAGCCACCTTGATAGTTTGAACAGAGGGTAGAATTTGCTCCTGCTGCCCCTAATTGGCCTGTCTGGGGGTCATGTGCCCAAGTCTAAACTAATAATTGTTGACCTGTGGATGAGAAACATTGATTGGCTCAGGTTGAATCATATGATGAAGCAATGGAATTGAGACTGTGGTGCTGGTGACTTCACCCAAGCAACAGACTGAAAGCAAAAGCTCCTAAGGGCAACAGCAGGGTACTCTTTGTATTCAAAGGGAGTAAAGAGACCGCTGCAATGAAAGAAGAGCCCCGAGGCAAGTTGGTTCCAGAGTGCCTCCTTTTGCACAAGTAGACGTTTTCGGGACCACGGATCTCAAGAGAAATTCATCTTTTTACAACGGCACTGATTTTGTTTTTTTCCCTTGCTTTTGCATTTTCAAGGGACCCTGTAAAATGGGGGTTATTCTTGTTAGATGTCCAGGTATCATGTGCTGAGCTGTGCTCATTCGTTTCAGTCGTGTTCAACTCTTTGTGACCCTATGGACTGGCCCACCAGGCTCTGTCCGTGGGATTCTCCAGGCAAGAATACTGGAGCGGGTTGCCGTGCCCTTCTCCAGGGGAATCTTCTCTACCCAGGGACTGAATCTGAGTCTCCTGCATTGCAGGTGGATTCTTTACTGCTGAGCCATCAGGAAAGTGAAGTCGTTCAGTCGTGTCCAACTCTTTGCGACCCCATGGACTGTAGCCCACCAGGCTCCTCTGTCCATGGGATTCTCCAGGCAAGAATACTGGAGTGGGTTGCCATTTCCTTCTCCAGGGGAATCTTCCCAACCCAGGGATCGAACCCAGGTCTCCCGGATTGTAGGCAGATACTTTAACCTCTGAGCCACCAGGGAAGCCTTGTGTAAATCAACTGGAGAGCTATGTAAGTTGACTAGAGAGACAGGTTAGAGATAGTTGAGAGACACAAAATCCTACTGCTGCTTGATAAGACCCTGGTATCTTTCCTGGCTTGAAAACTTACTCAGGAATGTGAGAGAATGACTGAACTCCCAATCTCTTTCTGGTGAAATGGGGCACACTGAATGGAGACATTTGGTGTCCCTCGGAAGAACAAGTCTTTAGTATCAGGGACCGTCAGTTCCAGGGCACCTCACAGTAACTCCTTCTGTACAAATTCATTCATGCAAAACTTCTGAGTGCCTAACTATTCCCATTGGCAGTCTGTTAGGTAGGAGAGAGAGAGAGGTAAACAAAACAGATTTTAGGGAGCTCACATTAGAGAGAGCCAATAGAAACACAAATAAGATACTTTCACACTGAGATAAATGCTATGAGTAAGTTTGGGTGATATGAATGAGAGGGACTAAGAGTGAGTTATTTTAGATAGATGTTTTCTCTGAGGTGGGATGAGAGCTGGTGCCTGGAGGATGAGAAAACGCCAACCATGCAAATCACTATTTAGGACTTCCCAAGAAGACGGAGAGTGTAGCTGGGAAATGTGAAGTAGCGCCTTGCTCCTCAAGGGGAGATCCCAGACCAGCAGCATCAGAACCACCTGGGAGCTTATTAGACATGCCGAATCCCAGAACCCGCCCCAGCCCTACTGAGTCAGAATCCACATTTAATGAAGTGGCCCAGGTGATTCGTAGGCATGGTAAACTTTGAAAAACGTTGGACTCTTGATCTTTTCTGCAGCTCACTGGGAAGGTATAAAACCTGCTGAGGCAGGGAGTAGGGAATACTGCTGTCAGCAGCCACTAGAAACGGGAACATTTGCTGCTGCTGCTTCTGTAACAGACCAGCCGGGCTGCGGGAGAAGATCATGAGGTTTTCACGTGTTAGAGTCCTAGAGGTTTTCTAGGTTAGTTCCCTTGCTTTACAGGAGACTGAGGTTCTTGGAGAAGGCGTGACCTGCCCAAGGTGGGCGCCTCTGGGCAGGATCTAGGATCTAGGAGTTTCCTTTCTCTGGGCTACCTTTCAAATATTGACAGGACAGATTAGAGTGAGAATGGAGGAGGGGATGATAAGGTGATTGGGAAATACTTTCACATGCAGCACTGGAAAACAGCTGGCCTTGGTGTTTCATTCTGTGAGGCAGAACTAAGAAAATATACATGAGAACCAGGTTCATTTACAGGGAAGCAAATTTCAGCTCAAGGCTAGGAACCTTTCTAAGATTTAGAGCCAAACAATTGAAAGTGCCTCATACAGGCAGTCAGTTAGTTCAGTCTCTCAGTCATGTCCGACCCTTTGCTACCCCATGGACTGCAGCACACCAGCCTTCCCTGTCCATCATCAACTCCTGGAGCTTGCTCAAACTCATGTCCATTGAGCCGGTGATGCCATCCAACCAACTCATCCTCTGTCGTCCCCTTCTCTTCCTGCCTTCCAATCTTTCCCAGCATCAGGGTCTTTTCCAATGAGTCAGTTCTTCCCATCAGGTGGCCAAAGTATTGGAGCTTCAGCTTCAGCATCAGTCCTTCCAATGAATATTTAAGGTTGACTTCCTTTAGGATTAACTGGTTGGATCTCTTTGCATTCCAAGGGACTCTCAAGAATCTTCTCCAACACCACAGTTCAAAAGCATCAGTTCTTCAGCACTCAGCTTTCTTTATGGTCCAACTCTCATATCCATACATGACTACTGGAAAAACTATATCCTTGACTAGATGGACCTTTGTTGGCAAAGTAATGTCTCTGCTTTTTAATATACTATCTAGGTTGGTCATAGCTTTTCTTCCACGGAGCAAGCGTCTTTTAATCTCATGGCTACAGTCACCATCTGCAGTGATTTTGGAGCCCAAAAAAATAAATGGTGTTTATTTATTACTGCCTGTATGGGAGACCGGAGAAGGCAATGGCACCCCACTCCAGTACTCTTGCCTGGAAAATCCCATGGACCGAGGAGCCTCGTAGGCTGCAGTCCGTGGGGTCGCTAGGAGTCGGACACGACTGAGTGACTTCACTTTCACTTTCCACTTTCATACATTGGAGAAGGAAATGGCACCCCACTCCCGTGTTCTTGCCTGGAGAATCCCAGAGACGGGGGAGCCTGGTGGGCTGCCGTCTATGGGGTTGCACAGAGTTGGACCCACACCCTGTGCCGTCAGGTGTTTTAATGGTGTTTAAAAAAATAAAGTCTCTTACTGTTTCCCCTGTTTCCCCATCTATTTGCCATGAAATGATGGGACCGGACATGCCATGATCTTAATTTTTTGAATGTTGAGTTTTAAGCCAGCTTTTTCGCACTCCTCTTTCACTTTCATCAAGAGGCTCTTTAGTTGTTCTCTTTCTGCCATAAGGGTGGTGTCATCTGCGTATCTGAGGTTGCTGATATTTCTCCCAGCAATCTTGATTCTAGCTTGTGCTTCATCTAGCCCAGCACTTCGCATGATGTACTCTGCATATAAGTTAAATAAGCAGGGTGACAATATACAGACTTGACAGTACTCCTTTCACAATTTGGAACCAGTCTGTTGTTCATGTGGGGTTCTACTGTTGCTTCTTGACCTGCATTCTTGATTTCGCAGGAGGCGTTTTCCTTCCCAGGGATTTGGGGTGGGGAAGGCTTGTCTGGGGCGAGGGCTGGTGAGAAGCCGACTGGCTGGCCTCAGATTGCTGGGGCCTATGGACAGGACCGCGCAGGGTGTGGGGCCCGAGGCGGTTGGGGCCCATTCCTGAACGCCCCCGCCGAGACTGGAGAAGAAAGAGCCCGGAGCTGCAGCGATAACCGGCCAGAGGCTCTGTCTCCCATACAGGCAATAAGTATCCACAAAACCCCCACTCTGGTAGGAGCTTTACTGGATCAGGGTTTCACAAAAGATAGTTGTTTGCATCTTCACATTTTTGTGGGCCATATCATTTGTAAGTATTTTAAATTGACATAAAAATATGAATATGTGTAAAGTACACTAATCTTCATTGTACACTGGATGAATTTTCACCGTAAGTCTATACCTTTGTTATCTACCATCCAGATCAAAATACCAAACGTGCCCAGCACCCGCCCTACACTTTCCAGCCAATAATGCTTCTCTCTCTAGATAACCACTATTCTTGCTTTGATTACAATCAATTTGCACATTTCTGAACTTATATGAAGTTCATATAAAGTGTGTCCATTTTTTACTTAAAGTTTTTCTCTAAGTAGATTCATTTTTACAACTTATCTAAGAAACAACATCAATGAAATCGTTTGATGTGATAGATGTTTCCCCCCAATATACACTAAAACACACAACTTGCAAAATGAGCTTCTTCGTGTACCAAGAGACCACATTTTGCTTCTCAAAAGCCGCCAGATGATTTTTTAGGTCCTTGCAACTTGAAGATTTGAGGTGAAAAGCCCAAAGTTTATGGAATACCCTGTCACAATCCCAATGCCATCATAGGCCAGCGACTCATCTAACTAAAACACTTGTTGAATACCTAGCAGCGACTCTCAAGGCACTGCACTCCACTCTCTGGAAAAGACCCCACTTTCTGATTTCCAGGGGAGGGAAAGAGAAGAGTAAATCATTTCAGGGTGTGTTATGGTAAGTGCTGCAGCTCAGGTGAGCACCCTGACACAGAGGAAGGGCGGTTTCCGGAGTCAGGGAGCAGAGGAGAGGGTGGGTGAGCATATCAGTCGGCACCTCTACCAGCCACCCGACTTTGATCACTTTGCCGCAGCGCAGCAGCTGCGGTCAACCTCAGCCTTCCTTAGCAACCTGAGGGGCCGCACAGGCGCCTTCCTATTAGCCGGGAGGGGTTTGATGGGCAGCTCTGCCGCGCAACCCCGGAGCGCGGCTCCTGGCGCCGCGCTCACTCACGGGCGGGCTCGGAGGCATTACCGCCCCCCGGGTGCCCCGCCCACCTCCCGAGCGGCGCGCGGCGCATGCGCAGGCGGTTTGGGGGCTGTGTGCAGGGCTATCGCCGAGCCGGAGCAGCTGCGGAGAGGCTCCTGGGCTCCGCCGAGGTCGCCGCTCCCGCTCCTCGCTTCGGCCGCCGCAGTTTCCAAGCAGCCGCTGGGGGAGCGGCAGCTTATTGTCTTTCTCCGCGGCCAAGGTGCGGAGCTGCTCCAGCTCGGCCCGCGGGGGAGCCCCGGGAGCCGCACGGTGAGAGCGCGACTGAACTCGGCGGAGTTGGGGGAAGTTTTGCGGTTAGAGGAGGGGTCGCGGCGGGGAGCGTGGGCCGCTCCGGGCTGGGGCGCGGGGTTACCCGGGCGCGGCCTGGGATGCATGGGCGCCGGGGATCGTTCCCCGGCTTTCCGCGCCTCCGCCCGGGCCTCCCCATCACGCATTGTCTGCCCTGGCCGCTCCCGCAGCCCAACCCCGGGGCCGCCTCCGCTCCCGGGCTGGGGGGGCGCGGCCGATCCCGCCCGGCTGCGATGCCCCCCCTCCCGTGAGGCATCACCGCGGGGCCCGGACCCCCGGTCTTCCCCGGGTCGGCTCCTCCGGGAACGGGGGCCACAGTCGCTCCCCCGCGGGAACTGCGGCTGCTCCGCTGGTCCCACCGGTCGGGGAGCCGGCGAACAAGTGCCGTGGACGCGAGGGAGCGGCTCTCGGGGGCCGCGGCGAGCGGTAAACACGCCGGGCCTGGCCGGCCTCGCGGGGGCGCCCTGGGCGCTTGCTCCCGGGGGCGCGGCCGGGGCGCCCGCGAGGGGTCGGAGACGTGCAGCCCGGGGGGAACCCGCCTTGGGACCGTCGCCTGAGCTCCGCTCTCGTCGAGTTCAAGTGCAGCCAAACTTTGAAACCAAACAATACTTTTTTTTTGGGTAAATACCACTTACTGAACCCCTCTCCCTTCCCCACTCTCCCCCCCGCCCCGCCCCCAAAGTCAACCAGTAGGTTAAACTTTTAAAATAAATATGGGGGAAGTCCTCAAGAGTTTTTCTATCAGAAGAAAGGATAGGGTTGTTTTTTTTTTTCTTTTTGGTAATAGTGCTTAGAGCAAAATGACTCCATAGCATTTAGTTTTCTAGATCTTAACTGTGAACTCAGGAGTTCACAAATGTAAGTTGGATTGAGCAATATTTGGTGTTCAGTCTTAGCTTTAACACTCCTCAGTGAAGTTATTTTGAGAGTTTGTTGCCGCAGGCATACGGAACTAAAGTAAAAAACAGTGCCTTTTTTTCTCGTTCAGCAACCCCCTCCCCCGTTTTAGTTAGTTTCATAAGTAGCTTTTTCTATTTTTTTTTTTTTAAATCGTTGGATCGCCCAGATCAGGATAAACGATGGAAAAATCACTTGGAAGAATCATTTTCTGCAAGTTTGTAAAAGAGCTGTGATAAATCATTGTTACAGTCCCATAGCCTTCCGTGGTCTCTTGGGAATTTGCAGATGGCAAGCCCTGTCGTCAAGCTTTGGGTGCTTCGTTCTGCTGAATTCAGTTCATTTGGCTTATGAAGTCAGAATGATTCTGTTTAAATCCCCACGGTGGATCCAGCATAAATGTCTGCCAGATTGCATGGTGGAAGAAAATGACCAGAATGTGTTTCTATCAATTGTTTGTATTCCTTTGCCGTCTAGTAAATTAACAAGAAAACTTCGAACCAAACACCCTGCGGGTCAGTTTGCGTTTCAATTGGTTTCTCCTGCTGAGTGACCGATGTGAGGTGTGCCCTGGGTTTTTCTGGTTTCCTTGGCCTCATTTTGCAACTGTGTTCACCTGACAAAGCTAAAGAAAAATGTCCTGATGGCATAAGCTTGGATTTTTGAAGTACAGCCACAAGTTTGGTTTTAGGAGTCATAATCCGTGCCCTTTGGGTTTTCCTTCCCAAAGTTGTGCAGGTTTAGATGGCTTGTGTGTAGGGGTGGGGTGGGGGCTGGGAGGAGGGGTTAAGAGAGGTTGGAAGGAGTTGTCAGGGAGGGACAAAATGTAAACAAACACTGCTTAGAACCTTAGGTGACAAGCAGATCAGTTCCTCTGCCTCTCTGATAGCATGTTATACATACCTTTGTTTTAGGGTTTCTTGCACTTCATTATTTTTGCCTGACGACTGGCAACTGCATATGTGGTATATATATATATGGACTCCTCTTCCAGCCTGTTAACTCCGGAGGGCTGTGATGAGTCTCAGCTGTGTGCCGCCTTGCCCAGAAGGAGTCTTAACACAGCGCAGGTGCTCAGGAGGTATTTGTATTGGGTGAAGTGGCTTGGTTGGTGCTTCACCCGAATATGGGACCCAGGGAACCACTGAACCTGGGGACTCGTTAACGGTGGCAGCTTACTCGCAGGCCTGTAATGCGATTTACTGTACTTCATACAAGGATGTCTGACCTTTCCTGTTAACCCGTTAATTACTTCTTGAAAAGAATCATGGTTTAAATTGTGTGCTGTGGATTTTGTAAACTGGTTTCTGATTGGGAAAATTTCTCCCTTTTTTGTTAAAATGACTAAGACTGCCGGACACATCCATTCACTCCCCTGCCTGTTGATACCTCTGTTGTGACTTGGGGAGGTAGCACAGTGTCGAAGAATGCACATTCTTTGGAATTAGGTAAACTTGAATTCAAATCCCCACCCTTCCGTTGACAAGGTGGGTAGCCTTGAGCAGGCAGGTCCCTTATCCACTCTGAGCTTCGGCTTCCTACCGTGTAAGGTATAGTAACATACTTTAGAGCATTCTTAGAAATAAATGAAGCTGTGTGATGATCTTCATAGTATGCCTGTTATCTGGTAGCTGTACTGACAGTGATTTGGGTACTTTTTTGTATGGTTTAAACCATGTTTAAAAGTCTGATGCATCTGAGCATAGTGGTTTAGCTGTTTTTCATAGAGGGAACGCTTCTCAGGGCACTCAAAACCTGTGCTATGGGACAACCCAGAGGGATGGGATGGGGTGGGGAGGGAGGTGGGGGGGTTCACCGTGGGGGACACATGTACACCCGTGGCTGATTCATCTTGATGTGTGGCAAAAGCCACAATTCAATTAAGATAAATTAATTTTTTTAAAAAGAAGAAATACATCGTGGCTGTTGTGGAATAATATTTGGTATTCCTACTGATACTAGTATATATAATTATTTGTTATGTTCTGCTTTGTTAACTCTATAAGTAAAAGTACTGCCCCTAGTATAACAATTAAAAAAAAAAGAGGGAATGCTTCTGGGAATTGAGTCTTAAATGCAGTTTTTTAGAAGGTGAAGTTGAACTGAACGTTAATAGAATTAGCGGTTTTATTTTTATCTTCTAAATCAGTTGTTAATCTTTGAGTGGGCCTGGCAGTGTGGCTCAGTAGGACAGAACTCTGCATTTATAGTGTTTAGGAAATGGTCAGAAATGGGTTGTTTTCAAGACTTGGAGTAGGGTATCTGAGTTAGTTAATTCCAGCTCTTCTTCCTTATTTTACCTTAATTTTGAAAAGTAGTTGATACGGATTATGACTACATTTCTCACACTTGCTTAAGATGGAACTGGCCTGTGGGTTAACAGGTGGTATTACTTACTCTTCAAAAACACTTTTGAAGGTGCCACCATCTGTGGGAGGAAGCAGTGATTTAAATCAGTTATACCAGCGTATTTTGAAAATTCACAATACCAAGTGGAATAGATACATTCTAGAAATATTAACCTGTCATGGCATTTCTGTATATTGAATCTTATCTTTCCATTTTTTAATAAAATAAAGGCAAAAAGTTAATCCTGAAGGATTACAGTAAACCTTTAAAAATTATATTTGACCGGACTCACAGATTGAGGGGAAAAACCAAAGCTGACAAAGCTAGATGAACCCACTTGGACTTTTGATAATCCCCTTTTAAAGTTAATGTTGCAGTGCGCTTGAATACACAGGGTTATTACTGATGGGGACAAGCATCCGTTTGGAAGCTGTGCTCCCGTCACTGTCAGGCTGTCTTACCCGCCGTCCGTGGGGAGAGAGGAGGAAGCTCTTGGTGGAAAGAAGTTGGCTTCCTTCATGTGTCTTCGCATTTGTGGTTCTGTAGCCCACCTCGGGGTTGATGGGGACAGATTGAGTAGAAGATGGGTAGGTAACCCATTTTGGTCCGTCCTTGCTCAAAGAAGGCCCCAGTAGACCTGATACCGAGATACGATGATTGTTACGAATGTTTGTGTAGGACAGTGGTGTGTTTTCCTTTTACTTATTCAGAGCTGTGTTCAGAGCCCTGGAAAGGTGGATATCAGTGTGCGTGATGTGGCTTTTGGGGTGGGGAGAAGGGAACAGTGTGAGGGATTTACCATTTATGTCACTCAGTAAGCTCTCCTATTAGTAATCAGTCCTTTTGAATTTTTGCTTATGATCCTATCGTAAGCCTGTGTTTGGCCACAGAAATCGTCTTTACCACTTCAAAAGGCTAATTATTCCTGAATGGTTAGGAATTAAGTATGTTGCACTGTAATGAGTTAGTCTTTTAGACAACTGAAGATGTCAAGCAAGAGAAAAGTACCTTGGAGTTATGCAATGTAGTGTTCCATCAGCCCAAGGTAATTGCTGGTGATGTCTGCTGAAAGCATGTGATACAGGACCGCATGGCTGACTTCCTGAGCTTCACCAATTATTGGCAGTGCATCCTTGAGGAGGCCACTTCGTGTGTCTCAGACTTAGCATCCTTACTTATAAAATAAGGACAAATTGGATATTGTCATCTAATCTCCTGCCCTCTACTGTCAATGAGAAACTCCGGAGAGAAAACACTATACAAGTGCTTTGTCATGTTGTAGTTTTGTTGGTTGGCTACTGGTTTGGATAAAATTCAAATCTTAGTATAAAATGGGAAAACATCTAATGAAGTTTGTTGATTTTTTTTCTTTGTAAATATTATACCATTTCTTTTGCCATTCTTACTTAGGAAAATGGATACTGCTCACTTTTGCCTCTTTACAGATTTCCTTTTACAGCGTATTTGTTATGGGATATTTTTCTAAATTCAGTGCTTGCTGGGAGACCCACATTACTCTGAAATCACAGGAACTGACATTGGATCCCAGTACTTGAAGTCAGGTGAAACCACAATAAACAGTGAGCAAAGAATGTCAGAGTGTTTCAGAAGGGTACAAAAGAAGCTAGCCTAGTCACTGTCTGATCTTCACTGACTCATTTTCTTAAAAAAAGGTTTACTCCAATCAGGGAATGTGCCTCTTATGTGTCAGATGTTATACAGTGTGTCTTACATTTTATATATGGCTGAGTTGTGTGGCATGTAGGATATTAGTTTCCGGACCAGGGATTAAACCCTACATTGGGAGTGTGAACTCTTAACCACTGGACCACCAGGAAAGTCCTACATTTATTTCATTTTTGAAACAAATCAATGAGGCAGGATTATTGATTCGTTTTAGGAGGGCTTCCCTGGTGGCTCAGATGGTAAAGAATCTGCCTCAATGCAGAAGACCCAGGTTCGATCCTTGGATTGGGCAGATCACCTGGAGAAGGAAATGGCAACCCACTCCAGTATTCTTGCCTGGAGAATTCCATGGACAGAGGAGCCTGGCGGGCTACAGTCCATGGGGTCGTAAAGAGTCAGACATGACTGAGTGAGTAACACTTTCAGGAGGAGGAAACACCCAAGAAAATGATTTGACAGTGGTCACATAGTTTTAAATTTTGGTGTTAAAATTTGAATATCTGAAGTCACTTTATTCTGGCTGCAAAGGGCATGCTTTTCATATCACTAATATCACCTGAAAAGAGTACAGTTTGTAAACAAATCAGGTTTATTGAGTTGTTTATATGATAAAATGCACCCATTTTAAGTGTACAGAGTTTGACACGTTTTGACGAATATATTCATGCATGTAAAGGTATAGAATGTTGCCGTCAATCCAGAAAGTTCATTTGTATTCTCCAGAGAGTTCTGGCTTCGCCCCTCCCTCTGCTGCCTAGCTCACCATAGGCAACCACTGCTCTGCTGTCTGCCACCAGTTTTGTTTACAGACTATGGCCCACAGACCAGATCTGCCCTACTGATTTTTTTTTTTTAATTAAGCTTTATTGGGACACAGCAGTGTTGCTTTGTTTCCATATTGTGTGTGGTTGCTTTGGTGCTACAGTGACAGCAGTTACAAGACACCCTGTGATCCACAAAGCTGAAAATATTTACTAATCTCCCAGAAAAAGTTTGCTAAGCCTTGTTCTATGTAACTAATTATAATGATGACATTTGAACAATTCTGTAGTATTCAGTGCATATTCAACTTTTCCTGTTTGTCCTCCAAATAGCTTTTTGTAGTTAATTAAAAAAAAAAAATCAGGATATTATTCCATTGCGTGTGTGTGTGTATATGTGGGCACACGCACAATCGGACATAGTTCTGTAAATAGTGTCGCTGTGAACATTGGGGTGCATGTGTCTTTTTGAATTAGAGTTTTAAACTTTTCAAGTTAGTTGTCTTCTTATTATCCTGAAAGTAAAAAGACTTCGCTCTGTATTTTTCTCCTAGAATTTTTATAGTTCAAAATTTTACAGTTTAGGTTTATGAATCACTTGAGTTAATTTTTCTCATGGTGCAAAGTGTGGATTGAGATTGATTTTTTTTTTTTTTTTTTTGCATGTGGGTGTGTAGTTTTTCCAGCAGTGTTTTTTGAAAAGACATCTTTCTCCACAGAATTGCCTTTGTACCTTTGCTGAAAGCCAGTTGATCATGTATGTGTGGGTCTGTTCCTGGATTCTGTCGTATTGCTCTGTCTTTCATTATTCTTTTACCACACTGTTGATTACTGTATCTATATAGTGAGTCCTAAAACCAGGTAGTATGAGTTCTCTAATTGAGTTATTTTTCAGAATTATCTTTGATTATTCTAGTTGTTTTGCCTTTCCAAGTACGTTCTATTTACTTATTTTTATTTATTTTTTGGCTGCACTTCAAAGCTTGTGGGACCCTAGTTCCCTGACCAGGGATTGAATCTGGTCCCTTGACAGTGAAAGCGTGGAGTCCTAACCATTGAATCTCCAGGGAATTCCCCCCAAGTATATTTTAGAATCAGCTTGTTGAGAAGAATCCTGACAGGATTTTTGATTGGCCCTGTATTGAATCTGTCACTTAGGGTAGAATTGACAGCTTAGTCATATTGAGCCATGAACACATGGTTTATGATGTTCTATTTATTTCGACTTTTTTTTTTTAATTTTGTTAGTGTTTTGTAGATTTTAGTAATTGGATCTTGCATGTTTTTAAAATAATATTAATATGTATTTCATATTTTCTGGTGGTGTTGTGAATAATGCTTTTAAAATGTCAGTTTCCTGTTGTTGATTGCTAGTCTGTAGAAATAGGATTGACTTTTTTTATGTGACCCTTTGTCTTACAAACTTGCTAAACTTACCTGGGCTCTTGTTCGTAGACAGTAATGTCATTGGCGATACAGGGAGTTTGATTTCTTCTTTGCAGTCGATATGCCTTTTATTTGTTTTTCTTTATTGAACTGGCTAGGACCTGCTGTGTGATGATGAATAGGAGTTTTGAAAGTGGACCTTTTCCTGATGTTAAGGGGAGAACATTCGTGTTTTCCCATTAACATGATGTTCTTTATAGTTTTTGTTTTTGTAGTTGTAAAGGTGTTCTTTATCAGGTTGATAAAGTTCTGTTTCTAGTTTGCTGAGTTTTTATCACGAATGGGTACTGAATATTGTCACAGGCTTCTTCTGCATCTGTCGAGGTGATCATATATTTTTTCTTCTTTAATCAGTAGATATGGTGAATTACACTGCTTTTTCAGTGTTGAACTAGCCTTGTATTCTTTTGATAATCCTCAGTCATGATGTATTTTTAGATATTGTTGAATTCAGTTTGCTGCTGTGAATCTTTTTTTATTTTCTTTTTTGTCTATTAATGTTCCTTTAAAAAGTTCTTGGTCATATGTGTAATACTCATAGTTGATAAAGTCCTAGCTCATTAATTCCATTATTTGTTTCTATAGGCCTTTTCTTTTTTCATTTTTGGGTCACATCTTGGTAATTTCTTGTTAAATCCTAGAAATGGTGAATTTTAATTCGTTGGTTGCTGTCGACTGGTCCAAGTTAGATCAACCCTGCTGCTGCTGCTGCTAAGTCACTTCAGTCGTGTCCGACTCTGTGCGACCCCATAGATGGCAGCCCACCAGGCTCCCCCGTCCCTGGGATTCTCCAGGCAGGAACACTGGAGTGGGTTGCCATTTCCTTCTCCAATGCATGCAAATGAAAGTGAAGTCGCTCAGTCGTGTCCGACTCCCAGCGACCCCATGGACTGCAGCCTACCAGGCTCCTCTGTCCATGGGATTTTCCAGGCAAGAGTATTGGAGTGGGGTGCCATTGCCTTCTCCGTAGATCAACCCTAGCTGTATCCTTTTACTCTAAGACTTGTTTCGCCCCATTATTAAGGCATGAAGCCGCCATAGTTTTCATTGAAGAATGGTATGTTCTCTGTTCTCGCTGGTCTGAGTCTCTGCCAGCCCTGTGTGAGCTCTGGGGTTATGTAGCATATAGTCCTTGGGTCATTCTTTGCCTGCCCTTGTAGATTTACAGTATGCACACACAGCTTGTTATTCGTTATTAGACTCAGGCAGGCCTCTGTGCTGAATTCTGGAGATCCTTCTTCATGCAACTCTCTCCTTTCTAGTACTCTGGTTTTTAGCTTCCTGAGCCTTCTCATGCTCTTGGACTTCCTACTTGACAAGCCTGCCTTGCTCTGCTTGGGCTCCTCAAAGCACATGGTCCAGGATGTGCCTCCAGGCTGAGAAGGCTGGTGCATGTGTGGAGTTCCCCTCTTCCCAGTCCTGTGCTGCTGGTGGTCCAGTGACTGAAAGACGTTGCCATTTTGCCGTCCATTTTTTTGGTTGTTGGTGGGGGTGCGAGCAGAAAGGAGTCTGGAGCCAGGTACTCCATCACGGTTGGAAATTGAAATCCTTTGAAAGAGTATAATTTATTGATGATGCTTAAAATCTCCTTACAGGAGTCTCCAAGTCTTTGTGGGTGTAAATATCAAAGAAATATTTGTTAAATGTCTATGTAGCTAGCCTTTACTCTGTAGGGAATACAGAAGAAGTCATGTCCATCTGTTTGCGACCCCATGGAATGTAGCCTGCCAGGCTCCTCTGTCCATGGGATTTCCCAGGCAAGAATATTGGAGTGGGTTGCCATTCCCTTGTCCAGGGGAATCTTCCCGACGTAGGGATCGAAGCTGGATCTCTTGCTTGGCAGGCGGATTCTTTACTACCTCTATAGAATATACGTGAGATTAATCAAAGATGTGAAATGCTCTAGTGATGAGCAGAAAAGTGGTGTGATACTTGCGTATAACGATTCGTTCTTTTACATCTTTGTTTCTTAACCTGTATTTATATTTCCTTCTATGGCACAGGATGGAGTGAGTCAGTGGGTACAGAGTATTGGCTCTTTCAGATGTGTTTGGCGACTTATTTGCTCTGTGGCTTTAGATAAATTGTCTCTGAAAATCAGCATTCCCTTTTGTAAAATAGGCACGTGACATACCTTGTTGGGTTGTTTATTAATTTATTCAGCACATGTTTGGGTGCCTTCTGTCGTCAAGCACTGTTCTAGGTGAGGGGATTTCAGTGACAAAAGGCAGTTGCTTCCATCAAGGGGCTGACATCTTAGCAAGAGAAGCAGAACATAAACAGGTAGAAGGCCGGTCGTGATAATTGAAGGAAGAAGATGAAGAGCATTCAAAACATTGGGGGAGGATGTCAAACTTTCTGAGATGAGGTTTCTGAGAGAGACCCGAGCGAAGTGACGAGAGCAGACCTGAAGGGCTCTGGATGTTCCGAGTGGAAGGGGCAGCAGGGGCAAAGGACTTGAGGGGAGAGTATGAACAGGGAGGCGGAGGATGGGGCCAGAGAGAAGAGCGATACATATGCAGGTATACACATATATATACATAAGATATATATGCAGGTAGTTGTTGCTGTTGTTGAGTCGCTGAGTCGTGTCTGATTGTTCCCCATGGACTCTCCAGACTCCTCTGGCCCTGGAATTCTCCAGGCAAGAATACTGGAGTGGGTTGCCATTTTCTTCTCCAGGGGATCTTTCTGACCCAGGGATTAAGCTTTGTCTGTTTCCCTGGCAGGCGGGGTTAAGCAAGATCTGTTCAGTTCAGTCGCTCAGTCGTGTCGGACTCTTTGCGACCCCATGAATCGCAGCACGCCAGGCCTCCCTGTCCACACCCAAACTCATGTCCATCGAGTTGGTGATGCCATCCAGCCATCTCATCCTCTGTCGTCCCCTTCTCCTCCTGCCCCCAATCCCTCCCAGCATCAGAGTCTTTTCCAGTGAGTCAGCTCTTTGCATGAGGTGGCCAAAGTACTGGAATTTCAGCTTTAGCATCAGTCCTTCAAAAGAACACCCAGGACTGATCTCCTTTAGAATGGACTGGTTGGATCTCCTTGCAGTGCAAGGGACTCTCAAGAGTCTTCTCCAACACCACAGTTCAGAAGCATCAATTCTTTGGTGCTTAGCTTTCTTCACAGTCCAACTCTCACATCCATACATGACCACGGGAAAAACCATAGCCTTGACTAGATGCACTTTTGTTGGCAAAGTAATGTCTCTGCTTTTTAATAAGCTACCTAGGTTGGTCATAACTTTCCTTCCAAGGAGTAAGCATCTTTTAATTTCATGGCTGCAATCACCATCTACAGTGAGTTTGGAGCACCCCTCAAAAATAATAAAGTGTGACACTATTTCCACTGTTTCCCCATCTATTTCCCATGAAGTGATGGGACCAGATGCCATAATCTTAGTTTTCTGAATGTTGAGCTTTAAGCCAACTTTTTCACACTCCTCTTTCACTTTCATCAAGAGGCTCTTTAGTTCCTCTTCACTTTCTGCCATAAGGGTGGTGTCATCTGCATATCTGAGGTTATTGATATTTCTCCCGGCAGTTTTGATTCCAGCTTGTGCTTCATCCAGCCCAGCGTTTCTCATGATGTACTCTGCATATAAGTTAAATAAGCAGGGTGACAATATACAGCCTTGACGTACTCCTTTTACTATTTGGAACCAGCCTGTTGTTCCATGTCCAGTTCTAACTTGCTTCCTGACCTGCATACAAATTTCTCAAGAGGGAGGTCAGGTGATCCGGTACTCCTATCTCTTTCAGAATTTTCCACAGTTTATTTTCCACCCTGTCCAACACCAACTCCTGGAGCTTGCTCAAGCTCATATCCATCGAGTTGGCGGTGCCATCCAACCATCTCATCCTCTGTCATCTCCTCTCCTCCTGCCCTCAGTCTTTCCCAGCATCAGGGTCTTTCCCAGTGAGTCAGTTCTTCGTATCAGGTGGCCAAAATATTGGAGTTTCAGTTTCAGCATCAGTCCTTGAATATTCAGGACTGATTTCCTTTAGGATCGACTGGTTGGATCTCCTTGTAGTCCAAGGGACTCTCAAGAGTCTTCTCCAACACCACAGTTCAAAAGCATCTTTTCTCGGTGCTCAGCTTTCTTTATAGTCCAACTTTCACATCCATTCATGACCACTGGAAAAACCATAGCCTTGACTAGATGGACCTTTGTTGGCAAAGTAATGTGTCTGCTTTTTAATGTGCTGTCTAGGTTAGTCATAGCTTTTCTTCCAAGGAGTAAACATCTTTTAATTTGATGGCTGTAGTCACCATCTGCAGTGATTTTGGAGCCCCCAAAAATAGTCTGTCACTGTTTCCATTGTTTCTCCATCTATTTGCCATGAAGCGATGGGACTGGATGCCATGGTCTTCCTGTTTTGAATGTTGAGTTTTAAGCCAGCTTTTTCACTCTCTTTCACTTTTATCAAGAGGCTCTTTAGTTGTCCTTCGCTTTCTGCCATAAGAGTGGTGGTATCTGCATATCTGGGGTTATTGATATTTCTCCCGGCAGTCTTGATTCTAGCTTGTACTTCATCCAGCCTGACACTTTGCTGATGTACTCTGCATATAAGTTAAATAAGCAGGGTGACATATACATCCTTGATGTACTCCTTTTCCCTATTTGGAACCAGTCTGTTGTTCCATGTCCAGTTCCAACTGTTGCTTCTTGACCTCCATACAGATTTCTCAGGAGGCAGGTAAGGTGTCTGGTATTCCCACCTTTTGAAGAATTTTCCACAGTTGTGATCCACACAGTCAAAGGCTTTGACATAGTCAATAAAACAGAAGTAGATGTTTTTCTGGAACTCTCTTGCTTTTTCAGTGATCCAAGGGATGTTGGCAATTTGATCTCTGGCTCCTCTGCCTTTTATAAATCTAGCTTGAACATCTGGAAGTTCACGGGTTCACATACTGTTGAAGCCTGGCTTGGAGAATTTTGAGCATTACTTTGCTAGTGTGTCAGATGAATGCAATTGTGCAGTAGTTTGAATGTTCTTTGGCATTGCCTTTCTTTGGGATTGGAATGAAAACTGACCTTTTCCAGTCCTGTGGCCACTGCTGAGTTTTCCAAATTTGCTGGCATATTGAGTGCAGCACTTTCACAACATCATCTTCCAGGATTTGAAATAGCTCAACTGGAATTATATCACCTCCACTAGCTCTGTTCGTAATGATGCTTCCTAAGGCCCACTTGACTTGCATTCCAGGATGTCTGGCTTCTAGGTGAGTGATCACAGTATTGTGGTTATCCGGGTCATGAAGATCTTTCTTGTATAGTTCTTCTGTGTATCCTTTCCACCTTTTCTTAGTATCTTCTGCCTCTGTTAGGTCCGTACCACTTCTGTCCTTTATTGTGCCCATTTATCAGTGATCTTTAAATGTGATGCAGGGGTGTATCAGGGCTTCCCGGATGGCTCAGATGGTAAAGAACCTGCCTGCAATAAGGGAGACCAGGGTTCTATCCCTAGATTGGGAAGATCCCCGAGAGGAGCGCATGGCAACCCACTCCAGTACTCTTGCCTGAAGAATCCCCATGGATAGAGGAGCCTGTTGGACTACAGTCCATGGATTTGCAAAGAGTCGGACATTTCTGAGCGACTAAGCAAACACACACACACACACACAGGGGTTGTGTGTGTAATTTTTACACACAAAGTAGTTTGGAAGGAATTTATCACAGAGTGTTAACTGTAGTTTTGTTTGTAGAGTGAGATGACGGTAGAATTTTTTTTTTTTTACCTCCTAAATGCTTTGCTATATCTGTATCTATCTCTGTATATGTTTTAATTTTTCATTTTCAAGTAGAGGTGATGCTTGGGAGCGTCTGCCCGCTTGGTGAGTCTCTGGGCTGATGCAGTTTCTTTGTTTGTGGTTGTTCACACTTCGTCCTCCACAGATGGGTCTTTGACTGTGGTCTGTTGTCTTGAAAATTTGAGCCGTTGATCTCCAGCGGGGACGTCAGGGGAGAGTATGGGTGGTTTTGATAGAAGAGTTCACAGCAGCTCCTGTGAAAATTGTTAGCACATGTTCTCCCCACCAAGCTAGTTGTGGCACCAGTTGTTCAAAGGGGGTGTTGTGTTGTGTAGTGTTCGTATCGTGGTGGGCAGGTCACTTCAGGTGAATTGACTCAAGCTTGAATGTTTTTCCCTTAAATCTGAATGATAACTTTCCGTACCAGCTTAGATCGTTAGAAGCATTCCTTTTCCCAGGTGATAACAGTGCCAAAGGTGGAGTTTTTGCAGATTTGACATTTTCTGTCGTTGATGAATCACCTCTGAAAATACAGCAGTAGAGTTTGAAATATGTCTAAATCAGTCCACGTACCTGGTGTTGCCCGTTGAGTTCTGCCCTGTTTAAGGTAGTCGTGTTTCTGGAGTTGGAGAAGAGACCCATTGTGGCATTGTGCGGGAATCATTTCTTTTACTTTTATGATCTGTCTGGAGGACAGCGGGTTTTTTTTTTTTTTTTTTTTTCGTTCTTTGTGCGGAGAGGCTGGGCTCTTTGTATTCACAAAGGAACTCTGCTTGTGGCTTTGTCGTTTGGGAGTTATTTAGGAGGAAGACGGGACAGCTCAAGTTTGAGAAGCAGAGTTCTAATTGTTCACTTGGTCACATGCAGCCTTGGGGCCTGGCCGAGGTGCTTTCTGCCTTTGAGGATTAAGAATGTATATGGGTCAGTGGACAGGAATGACCAAAAGTTTTTGCCTGGGTCCTCCTGCTAAACGAGTGCTGTATGTGTGCTTAGAACATAAGCTAGTGTGTATTTAAAGGACTTTTTCATTCTAGAGAGATCTTTTGCTAAAGATCAGGCCATTTCCCAAGAAGTGTCTTCTAAAAAGTGAAGTCACTAAAGAGAAGAAGAAACTGGTACTGGATGCCTGCATATATATTGCTGTGTGTTGATTTACATTCTCTCAATTCTTGACGGTAATCCTGTAAGATAGGTTTTATCCTCCCTGCCTTTTCGATGAGAAAAGTATGGTTCAGAGCTTTGACTTTGCCCCTCTCAGGTTAATGGACTATAATTTTCATCCAGGGCTTTGTGACTATAAACATACTCTAGTTTTTATTATATATGGCATAAGTCACATTTTTTATTCATTCTGATATAATTATACCCAACACAGCCGGCTTAAAATTCCAGCTTGTTCTTGTTGTAAATAGAAATCATTGTGGTCTGCCTTTCAAGTTTTCCTAGAATTCCTAAAAGCTTGCTGGGCTTCCATGTTTATACCTTGAAAGTAGCAGAAACTTGCCTGGAGAATTGTATTTTACTTCAGATGCAGGGGCTTTGTGGATCAGCATTAATAATTAACATTTACATACTCTTTCACGACTTCAAAGTGTTTTACAAACAGTTAATTAGTTCATGTTTAACCTATATTGGAAGTTGAAAGACCAGTTTTTTAGGTTCATTTTTAGCACTCCTGAAATGTTAGGAACATAAGCCTTCAGTAAGAAAAATGTAGGTACGAACTGTGAAACATGAAACATTTCTCCCGAGTCCCTTAGTTTTGCGCCCAGCTTAGCTCACGCCAGGAGTGTTTTTTGGGGTGGTATGCACATCTTTTGCTTAATGCCAGGGGATGGAATTATGTGGACTGTTAAATACAGGGTGCAAAGATCTGGATGATTCTGTGAACTGTGGTGCAGCTTTCTTTCCTGCAGTCCCTTCGATGTGAATGGTCCTTAATTCCTGTGGGGTTTTGAAGTGATTGCGAAGTGACTGGCACAGAGACTCTGGCAAGTGAACAGAGTCGTTATGCATGCTAATTTCTGGGAAAAATTCTTCTCCTTTTCACTCCTGGCTTAGGAGATAATAACTCTGTAACTAAATACCTTGCTAGTTTCCTCACTTGTCACACGATTCCTTCTCCTCCCCCAATAAAATGGCATTTAACCTGGCAAAGTTGTATAGCTGCAGAAAGATTGGAAAGGAAGATGATAGTCAGTTCAGCTGTGTTTCTGTCACCTAACTAGCTGTGTGACTTTGAGCTGGTTACTGCTCTTCTGCCCTTGAATTCTTTTGTTCTGTGAATAGTGTGTTGAAGTCACCTTTCATTGAGTCCTCGCAGGGTGGCTGGCAGGATGCTACAAAACATACGCCCTTGGACATGAAATGGAACAGGTGGCATTTTCACATCAGTGAAGATTCTTCAAAGTTGCAGTGTGACTTCGTTCTTCCTACTTCGGTTTAGATAATTAATTTTCTTAACTATTGTTGCCAATCACCCTGCTGTACTTTAAATATCTCCCTTCCACCGCCCTTTGTCTAATACAGAACAATAAATAGAACCCTTTGGTAAATATTGTGTCTGCGTTATTTCCTTAAGACAGGATGTGCAAGTTCCTTGTCATCATTGCTTTATAGCCCTGTCAGTCAGAGGAACCTGTTGATGAATCCTTGTTGAGCTGATCTTGCCCGAGAAACCTTAGTCTGTGATGACAGAAAGGAGAAGGATTCTGAGAGCTTGGCATGTATACGTAGCAACGTTTTTATTATGGATGTGAATCTGTCCTTTTAATGAGGCTAGGTAGGAATGGCCCTGAATTTTTTAGTCTGTCAAATCATGTTTTTCAAATCTTTTTTTCCACTGCCCTTTTCCTTCACTGAAAACTTACAAGTGAGATGAGTTGGCCTTTGAACCTTTTTATAATGTTAAATACACCCAGGTTTAAGCTTTTCATCCTGTTTGACCTAAATTTTTGGTAACTTGGAAGGAATGTTTGTTATACAGCTGAACCTTACTGTGAACTTTGAGCAATTGAGATTGACTTAGAAATGTTGGAACCCACCATGTTGTTTTAGAGGATGCCTGCAGGGTAACACGTTAATTAATACTTTTTTGAAAAAGGAGTCTTTTTGGGCCAAGTTTTGTATAAATTGGGCTTCACTGGTGGCTCAGATGGTAAAGAAACCGCTTGTAATGCCGGAGACACAGATTCGATCCCTGAGTTGGAAAGATTCCCCTGGAGAAGGTACTGGCTGCCTGCTCCAGTATTCTTGCCTGGAGAATCCTGTGAACAGAGGAGCCTGGTGGGCTACAGTCCACAGGGTCTCAGAGAGGCAGACCCAACTGAGCAACTAACACTTGTATAAATTAGACAAGATAGAAGTTTTGGAAACTTCAGATGGTTCTGCAAAAGACCCTGTTGCTGGGAAAGATTGAGGGCAGGAGGAGAAGGGGACGGCAGAGGATGAGATGGTTGGGTGACATCACCGACTCAATGGACATGAGTTTGGGTAAACTCTGGGAGCTGGTGATGGACAGGGAGGCCTGGTGTGCTGTGGTCTATGTGGTCGCAAAGAGTCAGACGTGACTGAGCGACTGAACTGAACTGATGGCAAGTATCATAAACTACAGAAATAAATGAAGTTTTCTAAGATACTACGCCAGCAACTAGGTGAAAAGAATGTTCTTCCTGTTTTTTGAGTATCTTGGATTGTACTGTTTTCGGTGCGTTCTTTAATTTTTATGTATTTTCTTTGCCCTCTGTTTTCCCTCTCCCAGTTAGTTCAATAGGATTCATTGTCACATTGCTCACTGACTAGGTGGGCACAAGGTAAACCCACGTATCTGTATTTCCTCCTCGATTATAAGGTCGGGGAGGACAGACTGTATCTGCTTTGTTCGTTGCTGTATTCCCAGTACGTGGCATTGTTCATGACACATAGCAGTTACTCCTCAGGACATTAACTATATATTAATAACGTGCTTATTATTGATATCCGGTTGGCCAAAAAGTTTGTTTGGTTTTTCTCATATGATGGTATGAAAACTGAATGAACATTTTGGCCAACCCAATATTAATAAAATCTATTTTTTGAGACTAAATGAACAGATTTCTTTTTTTTTTTTTAATCCCAGCATCAACTGTAGTTTGATTATGGTGAGTTAAATTAGCCTTTTGGGGGGAAGCGGAGGGCACCGTGTTAAATGGAAGATTGACCAGCGTTGTGACCTGGCCTGGCAGTGGTGTTTGTTCAGCTCTTCCTTGTTTTCTCTGTCTGTTGCTTTATATTTTAACCTGTTCCGCAGCTTCGTCACTGTCATATTCGTGTGGCTCACACGTGGGTGTAGCTGTGGGTTGCCTGCCTAATTTTTTAAAAATGTGTTGAAAAATCATATTCACAATAGAACACAATTGATCCCTGCAGGCCCATTACTCAGATTCTGGAGAATTAGTGAAATTTTGCCATTCTCTGCCACATCCCTTTTAAAATTACATACTGTGATATAATCTGTATAGAATAAAACAATATGTTTACTCCAGTTGTTTTGAAAGTTCCTACCAGACTTATTTTCTTAACAGTGAATTTTACATCAGACTTTCACTCCAGTGTTTAATGCTTGTAAACCATGAAATGTCTCTTAAGTCATGGCATGGTATGTTTCCAGGATACAGATCAGACGACTTTAACTCAAAGCTAGTGAATGCTGAGTAGAATTTTTTTTTTCCCTTTCAATAGAATCATTTCAGAAATAGGATCATAAACCTTCTATTAAGCACTTTTGTGTGCAATCTGAGGTTTCTGTGAAATTAGACATGGAAAATTAAACAGAGCTGCACAAGTTACTGATCTTTGCAGTTTCTGAGTTCTCCCTTAGGTTTTTTTCCCCCTTCTTTGGATGACTGTTTCTCAGATACTAGTACAAGAATGTTACAATCTATACAAAATTATTGTTGGATTCATATCAGTAGCTTTTCACCACCCCCCGTAGAATTTAATGGTTCTTTTTTTCTTTTGAGAATCTATTTTTTCTTCCTAAAATGCATTCCTATTTATTTTGATTTTTTTGTGAAGGAAATACTTTTCAGGTAATTGAATATCTTCATAAATTTAGTACTTCCTTAAGAATTCATTTGGCAGTGTACATAAAGGTAGTGTTGATTTTAGAGTTGCTTCCTAATTCAGATTGTCATCTTAGAAGCTTTCATTTGAAGCCCGAGAACAATTGATCCACTGTTTTTCATGGCCCCTGTTTGTATACATTCTGTCCTTAAGCTCCTGAATTCTCTGAAATACCACCCCCCTGCCTCTACCCCCCCCACCCCCAGGTGCTATTTGGGTGCTTTGCCAAAAGCACTTGTGGCTGGCTGTCTAGAGATTTACCACTTTAATAGTTGCCTCTCTAGGATACGTGCCTGTAAACGGAGAATTTTCTTTCCTGAGTCTGAATAAAAGTAATGATTTACCTGTGAGATACCTCAGGACCCAAACAACCAAAGGAAACTCGGAGGAAAAATTGTATCTGTCCTGTCCCTTCAGTCTTGATGCCTGTGGAAATGTACAGGGCCCTGTTGCGGAAGACAACAGCTATCATTTAGTGGGAGCCTCTTGAACTGGATATCTTAACGTTTATCAGTTCTCACCTCTGCAGGGTGTTCGTATGATTTTGCCAGAGAAGGAGATTGAGGTCCAAGGAGGGTAATAAATAAATTAATTGTATTAATAGGTGTACTTAATCAGCAGACATTCAGGGTAACTTACTAGGTGCTGGGGGTCCAGGGGTGATCAGAAATAAAGACAACGTTCCTGTTCTTAAAGTGCTCTTGATTTTGTTTCTTAATTAATGTGTGATAGCAACAGTAATAGTAACAGCTGCCATCATTTGTTACAGCTTTCCCTGTGCCAGGCTTAGTCCTCTGTGTTCCTTACAGCCTTATTTCATTTTAATCCCCAGAGCTCTAAGAGGTGGGGTCAGCTACGCACAGTTAATGGATGAGAAGACTTGAGGCTCAGAGGGGCTGGAGAACTTGCTCAGGGTCTCACAGCATGTGGAAGAATTAGGACTTGAATGCCGGTCTCTGACTTCAGGGCCCAAGCTCTTCATGCATCAAGAACATTGCTACCAAGAGTTGAAATAAGTAATTATGTGAAAGGAACATCCACTGTGAGCTCTGATTTTGGCAGAACTTTGTGTAACTTTGACTTTGCCAGTAGATTTATTTTTAAAGTTCAGTTTCTGGTATATAATCTCTTATTCTAGAAGTCATCAGAGTTTGCATGATTCATGAGAGAGATTTTTTGTTTTATTTTTACTAACAGCAGTAATGTACAGTCCCTGCAGAAATTAAGGAATTATCCATAAACAAAAAAGTACACATAAGAATAAATGACACTGCCTGGAAAATATTTTGGGTACAACTGGTGTTTTTCTTCCCAAACTAAATTTGTAGAAGGTGTATGTGCATTTATGTATACCGTATGTGATTGCATTTTATATGCTCTTAAGTATAAACAGATTATTAAGTATATTTCACAACTATACTTTTACACAATGTCAAGTGAATATAATGGCTATATAGTATTTCATTGTATGGATTTAGGTTTATCCTCTGATCACTCATTGCCTTTTTAATTTTTTTTTCCATTTTTTGACCATGTCACACCTCTCATGGAATCTTAATTCCCTGATCAGGGACTGAATCCATGTCTTTGGCAGTGAGAGCCTGGAGCCCCAACCAGTGGATCATGAGGGAGTGCCCTCATTACTTTCTTAGGAGTGGTGTTTCTTTTCTCTCCCCTCTGTCCCTCCCTTCCCCCTTTATCCTGTTGTAAACACTGCTGTGATGAACAGCCATGTACATAATCTTTGTATTCTTGTTTACTTATTTCTCACAGAAGTGGAATTGCTAGAGCAAAGACTGTATGTTTCAACAGCTTTTAATAAATATTGTTGTCTACAGAAAGCTCATTGTCATTTACACTCCCACTGGCAGAGAATGAGTGCCTGTTTACCCTTCACTTCTCATCCTTTCTTTTTTGCCTGCACTGTGTGACTTGCAGGAGGTTAGTTTCCCCAAGCAGGGATGGAACCCAGAGATTGAAAGCTTGGAATCCTAACCACTAGGCCACCAGAAAACGAACTCTCCGTAATCTTAAAGCTGTTGTTGTTTTTTTAATCCAGTGTTTAAAAGGAAGTTTTAAATGCCATGGTAAAATTACTAGTAGAAGTACTGAACTACGGGCAGCCAATTATAAGTAAAAGAACTCTATTTCCGAAAGAACAGAAAGAAGCTCGTGAAACATACTCCCTACTCTCTTAAGCACTGAGAGTTAATCTAAGATTGGTTCTCAGTATTAAAAGGCCCATAAGGGAACTTTCAAATAAAGTCTCTGATGGTCATGTTCTTCGGCGGCACCTTAATTAGCAGTCCTAATTAACTCCAGGAATGAGGTGCAGACATGTTTCAGATAAGATTTGTAGAGATGATATAGAGTTAGGTAACCTTCTGCATACTACACAGAGACGCAGCGGGTGACAGAGGGTGAGATGGTTGGGTGGCATCATTGACTCAGTGGCCATGAGTTTGAGCAAACTTTGGGAGATGGTGAAGGACAGGGAAGCTTTCTTGTTCAGGCACTCAGTGGTGGTCAACTCTTGGCAATGCCAGGCTTCTCTGTCCTTCACCATCTCCCGGAGTTTGCTCAGACTCATGGTGTGCTGCAGTCCTCGGAGCTGCAGAGTCTGACGTGACTGAGCGACTGAACAACAACTACACAGTGATCCATGAGAGGATCTGTGGCCACTCTGGTGCACATCCAAATGCATATAAAAAGCTTTAAAAATCAATATTGTGTCTAACAATGGACATGCAGAATTTGCATATGTGCTCCAAATCACAGTCATGTGTTGACATTGTGGTTTAACCAAGAAAATAAAAATCAAATTAAAAATTGGTCCATTCTCTTGACGTACTAATATGGCCACATAGTTTTCTGTGAGACAGATGAGTTAACTGGTCTCACCTATGATAACAGTGATTTTTAATAAGGTAACATTTGTCAGAATTTTCAGTACTATAGGTAGGAAGAATCAGTTGCATAGCAAGTTATAAGTCAGGTAGATTGTGTAAGTTGGTCTCGGGCACTGTTGATACATCAAAGTGTGTCAGTTCTGTTGGGCATTCTTAGCAGTATTATGTGGTTGATCTTTAGCCTAGTCCTGGTTATAGAGAAAGATTTGCTGGTTGACTTAGTAGATAAATCATCCCTAGAAGAGTTGATTTATGAAAGCTCTATAACAGTGTTGCCTGGAACCTGTAGATTGTTATTCAGTTGCGGGAGAACAGCTGTGATCTTCTTGGAAACACCCAGTTTTTTATGTAGCATAGCTGATTCTTGAACTGTTCAGATTTCATCGATGTGTCTGGGTGTTTTGGTTTCATAGGAACCCTGTTAAGTGGAGTTTTGAGGACATCTTCTCCGCTGACCTGGATTTTCTGAGGGCTACAGCTTTGGAAATCTTGCGGGGTCAGAAGAGTTTTCACCTTCTTTTCCCTGTTACAATCACATTGCTTGGACTTGAGTCTTAAAAAGTGTGCCATCCTGCATTCACTGTTTTCTCCCCCTTGGCAACTTGAGTCATTTTAATCCTAGCTTTTTCTTGACACACTGCCCTTTGGGAGATAAAAAGGGGAGTGACAACATTTAGCAGATCAGGCGAGGACTAGGATCTCAGCCTGTAACATTTCAGAGGATTTGCCCCTGGAGTCTGGGTTACTTTTTCTTTCTTGGCCTGTGGTTTGGGGCGTTAACCTAAAAGGCCTGGTAATACAGCAGTGCTAGGAGTTACGTGTTTCTCTGCAGTTGTTCTGGGACACATGGCAAGGTTACTGGGAACAAAGTAGTAAGAGAATAGACATGATATAAATAAACTGATTTACCAAACAGAAACAGACTCAGAGAACAAGCTTACGGTTGCCGGGAAGAAGGGGTAGTTAGGGAGTTTGGGGTAGACACGCACATACTGCTCTATTTAAAATGGATAACCAGCAGGGACCGCTGTCTAGCACAGGGAACTCTACTCAATGTTATGTGGCAGCCTGGATGGGAGGGGCATTTGGGGGAAGAATGCATTCAGGTATATGTGTGGCTGAGTCCCTTTGCTGTCCACCTGAAACTATTACAACATTGTCGATCGGCTGTACTCCAGTACAAAATAAATAAAATTTTAAGATTAAAAAAGTATTAGCAGAATGTAATGTGAGAGTAATAGAGTAATATAAAATTAGTAAGAAAGTAAGGATGTCAGATATAAAATTTGAGAATCAAAACTGTTGGACTGTGATGTAGGTAAAGGTAAATTTTGATGCAGAGCATTCTGTAGCTGAGAAAAACTTGATTGTTAAGTGGACAGACAGGAGATTCGGGATTCAGTAGATTTGGGTTCCAGACTTAGTTTTTTTACTGACAGTCTGGGGCAAGTCACTTAGACATACCCTTCCTGTCCCCAGTTTCTGCCATTAAAAGTGAAGTGCATCCATTTTTGTTTTTTAGTTTATTGTCTTTTTTCAAAAGATATTCTCAATCCCTCGGGATTCCTTAGAGTTACATCAGGGGTCCAAGTAGGGTTGGGGCGGCCATGAGAAAGAGACCAAATTGTTCCCCATAGAGTAACTCCACTTGAAAAAATTTTGTGGGTTTCTTCTGACAGTTCCTTTGAAGAAAGTCCCATTGCCACCATCAATTTGGAAACATCTAGACTGAAACATGTTGAAAATGCCGTTGGATGCTAAGAAGCAGTGTTTCTGAATACTCTTGCATAGTCTCTGTTCTTGGTGTGACTCTCAGAGGTAGGGAGATGCTGGTTCCGGTTCAGTTGTGAAGTCACTGTGCAGAACGGTGGATAAAAGTGTGCTCTTTGTCTCTGCTGTGATGCCCCCTTTATGTGAGAGGCTTCTCAACTACACAGTTAGAAATCCAAAGTGCTTTTTACCTCTCCTAGCTTGGAGAATCTTAATAAAATGGTAAAGAAAACTGTATTCCATGCTTATCAAAACGTTTGTACTGCCTGCCGCTTCTTTGAGCATCTGCCTTATGGCGTTTCATGTAGGTTGTCTCCTTTAACCCTGGGGTGGCCCTGTGAAGCAGCTGGGGTTAACTGTGCTGTTGGTGTGGACCATCCAGCTTCACGGAGATCGTGTGGCTTGGCCAAGCTCCCGCAGTTAGCAACGGGGAGAGCTGGGGTTTGAAAGTAGGATTGCGCTTCTAAAATATGTGCACGCGTTGTTGTTAGCTTGCCTCTCCTACATTTAGAGTAGACTTGTAGCCGAAGAAATTGTAGCACCGTGACTACTCATGGTTACTCATTAGTGAAATCAGGCAATATAAGTAGTTGGCAGCTTTCATTGTTTTTATTTGTTTTTGCCTCGCCATGTGACTTGTGGGATCTCAGCTCCCTGACTAGGGGTTGAACCTGGTCCATGGCAGTGAACGCTTTGAAGTCATGAGCACTAGATCTCTAGGAAGCTCCCTTGCTGTTCTTAACCTGCTTTGGATTATGCCAAGGACTCTTAATCAGAGGGCAGAAATGGTTTGATCAGACTGAATATATATATTCCTTATCCATTATCTCCTTCCAGATAAGGAATAAGTGAGACATTTATCAGATTAGAGCAGGATGAAATAGTCTGTATGAAAGCTTGGAAATGATTCCTGAAAGAATAATAGATGTGAAGACAAACAGACTTCTGCAGTAGGTGATGCTGAATTCTTCTATAGATTACATTAGTTCATAATCAGCGTGAGATTCATGATATCCATAAAGCTAGGGAAATTTGGTGATAACTTGATGCCTCGAGAACAAGTTTACTGTGATATTACTTAATTGTGAAGAAACTAGGCTCTTTTTTTTTTCCCCTTCAAAATGTAATAATTGATTACTGGGCATTGTAAAGACACCACCTGGTGATGCTGCTCACCAGGGTTTCTAGCTCTTCCTTACTCATGTGAGAAGATGGATCACCCAGTCTCAAGTCCACCTGTGACCGGGTGTCCTGCTGCAAGCAGTGAAATTGAGCAGAAATGACACACGTCACTTTGGGACGAAAGCATTTAAAAGCCGCTGTGAAATCTTCTCTCTTTCCCTGCTGTTGGGATCCCGCCACGTGGCTAGTGCAGAGGGAATGCTGAGTTGAGAAGGACAGTCTCTGTGAATTTCCTGGGACCCGTGCCGATGAGCGAGAAATGAACTTTGAGTCCCGCCTGCACCACCGTCGGGCTGTCTGTGTACTGTAACCTGGCCGGTGCTGATGTTACTGCCTGTGGGTCACCGCATGCGTGTCAGTACTGACTGGTGTAGAGGACTGCCGAGGAGAGGCGCTGACCGAGAGCAGAGCCAGGTTCGTGCGGACGTAGGGGAACTCGGTGACACAGCAGCCAGGCTGCTCTTTCAGCTGTCACCCATTGTATGCTCTGTCAGTGTAATGCTTCCAGAAATACAGCTTCGGTGCTGTCACTGCCCTGCTTGAAAACATTAATAGCTCCTCAGTGCCCACAGAATAAAACCTCAGTCCGGCCCACCACACGCTTTGAACCTGTTCTCTTGCCGTGTTGAACTGGACATGCCTTTGCCCATTCATGCGTTTGAGACACCCTTGCTGGTCACTTTGCCTGCCTGTGCTGAGATCTCACTCTGGGAACACACAGAATGTTCCTTACCATCTCCGCATGTCCACATTTGACTCGGCTTTTACATGCGCCTTGAAGGATACTTCCTGTTGAAACCCTGTTTCATTCTTAGTAGTGGTGTAGAGTTTCTCCTTCTGACTTCTCAAGCCTTTCAGGTGTGCCGCTGTCCCGTGTTGTCAGTTTTTCCGCTGCGTCTCATTCCCTCTCCTGGGGGTTATGGCACACCTTTCCCTAGCTCCTAGCATAGGGTAGGGACTCAGTGATATTTACCGAGTGAGTGGCTGTTAGAGGGTGATTGTGTTGAAAACTCAATGATTAATTTGCTTTTGTTTGACAAGTGGTGTTATTGTTCGTTACTTTGCTTTCTTTGCTTGCACTTTCCGCCTCCTGGCTTCTGGGGTTAAGTAGTAGGACCCTATGTGGCAATGGCATTAAAAAAAGAAAAGCATATCTACAATGCTGTATCCTAGAACACACTGGACACTGAGTCTTCTTTGCCATTGTGTGAGGTCTGCCTTGTGTTTTCTTAAAGAGTTACCTTAGCACTTCTTGATGTGACATGTGGGATAATTCTAGGGCATAAGAATGTGTGGGTCAATGTTTTAACCAGCTCAAACTTTTTTGTCTTGATGTTTTGCTGTCTCTATTGACGATCTCCTGAAAAATATGTGCCACTGATTCAGAATTTTGAAATGGGTGGTGAAAAAGACCCAGATCCTCCTCTGGTTTGGCTGTTAGCTAACTGTGGTAGTTTTGGTCATGAACTTGGTATCCACAGAACAGGTGGGCTGGACAAGACTCTGTGATTCTTTTTCTGATTTTGCAGAGGACCAAGTACTTTGAATTCTGATCTGGTGTGGATGCAAGAATTGGAGACAGCATCCTGCTACAGTTGGGACAGGATGAGGGAGCCTGTGGATTTATGGATTTATTGAGTGCTTACTCTGTTCTGGATGCTGTCTGTTCACTGTCTTGTGAGGGAGTTTTTATTTCCATGTTTCAGTTAAGGAATTGGGGGCTCCAAGAAGCTGTGAGCATCCTTGTGTAGGCCACACAGCTGGTCAGAGCGGGATCCAGAACACTGGTCCAAATCAGTCTCACTCCAAAGCCAAGGCTCACTTACAAAGCCTGTTGTAAATTGCAGGCAGTTCTTAGTTTTGCTAACAGAGTGGCCTTTGGGGCAGAAAGAAGGAGGGTCTGGATGTGTCTTGAAGGACGCACTGCATGTTGCATATGATAGTTGGTAGAATAATCTCAGAATACAAAGGAGAGTGACTGGATAAACTCTTTTCCTGGATCTTCTGTTACCCTGTGTACCTTGTTAGAGTGGAGTCGTGGCCTTTGTTCTTGTGCTTTACGTCCTGAGAGAAGGAACTTGACTGAAGTCCCCACAACTTCGTGTGGGTTTTAAGTTTTGCTTGCTCCTCAGTAGTGTTTGCGACGTTGGGCTGCATACAAAGCCTTTCCGAAATGTAGTTTTTGTGTGTGTAAAATGGAGTAAACAAAACCTGCTATAGCATGCTGCTGGATTCCGTCTGTAGTTGCAGCTGTTATTGGGGAAAAAAGTTTTCAGCACAAATCATGGTCCAGGATGATGGAAGATAAGAGAAGACCTACGCAGAAGGCACTGACTTTGGCCGTGTGCGTTCCTGTTAAGAAGTAAGTTATTTGTGTCTTCCTGTTTCAGGACACAAGGGTTTCCTAGTGCCATAGTAAGTTGCTTGCAACTTGTTTCATTGCGGAGTATTGTAAGTACAATTAAATGTAATAATCAACATCTCAGAGCAGAACTTAGACACTTTGAGGGGAAAGTATATGAGCATGAAACTAACTTTCTAGGGGTAAATTACCTGGGGATTCTGTTCAGCAGACATTTGAAGCATCCTGTTATGTGCCAGGCCCTGAAAGAACCAATGGAGAGTAAGACACAGTCTCATGTCACTAAAAGTGCATCTCTAGAGGGTAAGCATCTTGCTCACAAGACAAAAATTAATGTTATGCCAGTTGTAAGTAGTATTAGCACATTGAAGAAAATGAGCAAAATGAATGGAACCAGCCACTAGGAATGCAAAGATAATTTTTTTTCTTGACTGCGCTGCACAGCCTGTGGAAACTTGGTTCCCCAGCCAGGGGTGGAACCCACACCCCCTGCCTTAGAAGCCTCGAGTCGTAATCACTGGACCACCAGGGAAGGCCCGCAGATAATTTTTGAGTGAGATGGAAACTTATGGTATGAGAGTGATACCTAAAAAGCTCTAAGGGACACAGGTGAGGGGTGGGATATTTGGATTGGATCTTAAAGCGTGCATGTAGGAGTTGGCCAAGTGTGGGTTGAGGAGAGAAGGAATAGAACAGTGGCCCTGTGGGACAGCGTCGGGTCAGAGAAGCACAGCCGGCCCTATGCTTGTGCAGTGGGTGGCGTGTGTCATGTGGGTGGTTAAGGTAGAATGGGTGGAGTGTCTCCGTGTCACGCTAGGAATTGAGTTTGTCCTCCTGAAGCTAAAGGGAGGAGCCTCGGTTTTTATTTTGGATGATTCGTTCTGGGAGCAGTATGGGTAGTGACTTGGTGACAGGGGAGCGCTGCCCCCAGAAGAGGGGGAAGAGACAGTCAGCATTGTCTGTGGCAGCAGTGCTGAGGGGCTGGGTGGTGCAGAGAGGAGAGGGGCGTCAGCAGATCCACTGGGCGTTGTCCAGGTCGCGTGGATTAAGCTTGGTGAGTAGGTGGTGGGACGGAGTGGGTCCAGGGTGACTGGACGGTTGCAGCTCAGGCTGCGGGTGAATGACTGTGTACTGAGCGGCCTGATTCACCCTGGCATGGTGGGTATGGAGGAGCAGGTTTCCTAGAGGAGGTGACATTGGAGCCGAGCTTAGATTACCTCTTTCCTTGGTTTTTGTTCTTGCTTACGCTCCTTTAAAGGTCATTTATTCATCCAGAAAACACTGTCAGTTCACTGTGTGCCAGTAATCTTTATTTTTTAAATTAAAGTAGTTTTGGTGAAATACACATTGCGTGAAATCTGCGATCTTAACCATTTTTAGGTGTGCAGTTTGGTGGTGAGTGAAAGTCATGTCTGACCCTTTGTGACCCCGTGGACTACACAGTCCTTGGAATTCTCCAGGCCAGAATACTGGAGAGGGTAGCCTTTCCATTCTTCAGGGAATCTTCCCAACCCAGGAATTGAACCCAGGTCTCCCGCATTGCAGACGGATTCGTAAGTGCATTTACGTTGTTTTGTAACCATCGCCACCATCTGTTTTCTGAAATGAAACTGTACCTATTAAACAATAACTACTTGTTTTCTCCTAACCCCCAAGCCCCCACCATTCTACTTGCATCCTTTTAGTTTAGCTGTTCTGGGTACTTTATGGGAGAAGGCAATGGCACCCCACTCCAGTAGTCTTGCCTGGAAACTCCCATGGACGGAGGAGCCTGGTGGGCTGCAGTCCATGGGGTCGCTAGGAGTCCGACACAACTGAGTGACCTCACTTTCACTTTTCACTTTCATGCATTGGAGAAGGAAAGGGCAACCCACTCCAGTGTTCTTGCCTGGAGAATCCCAGGGACGGGGGAGCCCAGTGGGCTGCCGTCTATGGGGTCGCACAGAGTCGGACACAACTGAAGCGACTTAGCAGCAGCAGCAGCAGGTACTTTATATAAGTAGAATCATCATAGCGTTTGTCTTTTTTGTCACTGGCTTGTTTCACTTAGCATCAGGTCCTCAAAGTCCACTTGTGTCTCAGAATATCCTTCTGAGGCCGAATAGTATTCAGTGTATGGATGTACCACGTTTTCTTTCTTCATTCATCCACCAGTAGACTGTTCAACCAATAGAGTTGCTTCTGCCCGTTAGCTGTTGTGAATAATACTGCTGTGGACATGGGCATGCAAATATCTCTTGAAGTTCCTGCTTTCAGTTCTTGGAGTGTATACACCTATAAGTGGAATTGCTGGATTATATGGTAGTTCTATTTTTAATTTTTTCAGGAACCACCATACATTTTTCCCATGGTGGTCAACACTGTCTCACATTCCCATCAGCAGCGCCCAAGAATTCCGATTTCTCCACGTCCTCTTGTTTCCCCCCCCCTCAGTAGTAGTCATTCTAATGGGTGTGAGGTGGTATCTCATTGTAGTTTTGATTTACATTTCTCAAATAATTAATAATATTCAACATCTTTTCATGTATTTATTGGCCATTTGTTTATCTTTCTTGGAGAAATATTCCAAGTTCTCTGCCCATTTTAAAAAATTGGGTTCTTTAAATTTTTGTAATTGAGTTGAAGGAGTTCTTTATATATGCTGTATATTAACCCCTTATTGACTGCAGCCATGAAATGAAAAGACGCTTGCTCCTTGGAAGAAAAGCTATGATCAACCTAGACAGCATATTAAAAAGCAGAGACATTACTTTGCCAACAAAGGTCCGTCTAGTCAAAGCTATGGTTTTTCCAGTAGTGATGTATGAATGTGAGAGTTGGACTATAAAGAAAGTTGAGTGCCAAAGAATTGATGCTTTTGAACTGTGGTGTTGAAGACTCTTTAACAGTCCCTTGGACTGCAAGGAGATCCAGCCAGTCCATCCTAAAGGAAATCAGTCCTGAATATTCATTGGAAGGACTGATGCTGAAGCTGAAACTCCAATACTTTGGTCACCTGATGTGAAGAACCGACTCCTTGGAAAAGACCTTGATGCTGGGAAAGATTGAAGGTGGGAGGAGAAGGGGATGACAGAGGATGAGATGGTTGGATGGCATCACCGACGTGAGTTTGAGTAAGCTCCGGGAGTTAGTGATGGACAGGAAAGCCTGGCGTGCTGCAGTCCATGGGGTTGCAAAAAGTCGTACATGACTGAGCGACTGAACTGAAACCCCTTATTGAATATGTGATTTATAAATGTTTTCTTCCAGTCTGTTCTTGTGTTTGTGGCCTTTGATGCAGCCAGTATTCTTTTGGGTTTAGTCACTCTGTTGTGTCTAACTGTTTGTGACCCCATGGACTGTAGCCCACCAGGCTCCTTTGTCCATGGGATTCTCCAGGCAAGAATACTGGAGTGGGTTGCCATTTCCTCCTCCAGAGGAATCTTCCCAACCCAGGGATCCAACCCACATCTCCTGCATCACCTGCATTGTTGGCAGGTTCTTTACTGCTGAGCCGCTGGGGAGGCCCGGCATTGCACAAGCAGCGTTGGATAAGACTGCTGGTGCGCCAGCCTGAGCCTTGGCGGGGGTGCTCAGGTGAGTTTGAGTAGTCATGGTAACTGGAAAGTTGTGTGCTCTGAGTGAAAAATAATGTCGGTTTTACTTAACGTTCTCCATGAAGCAGGAAATTTTCACTTTTATCAAATCTCAGCCTTTATAGTACCTTTCTCTCCCCGCCCCCACCAGTGCTGCGTGGCGTGCGGGATCCTAGTTCCCTGACCAAGGAATCAGACTTGTGCAGGTCAAGCCTGGAGTCCCAGCCACTGTGCCACCAGGGAAGTCCATATGGTACCCCATAGATAAAGGATTCATTCAGAGTGAAAGACCGATGACTTTAATAGAGGGCTTACCACTAACCTATGAGGAACTACCTACCATTGTCAAGTTTTAGTATAATATCAAAGGAAAATACTCACAATTATTTGAAAAGGCTAAAAAACTCTTTTCCTAGCTGTGGATCTGAAGCTGAATTTTTTTTCATATACTTCAGTCAGAACTTCATATGTTACGTTGTTTGAATGCAGAAGCAGACATGAGAATCTAGTAGTTATCTTAAGCCAGATGTTAAAGAGATATAAAATATATGCGAAAATATAAAACAAGCCACTTTTTCATGAGACTTATGTTTTGGGGAAATACAGTTATTTTTCATAAAAGCAGGTTATTTTAATATTTCATGATTTCGTTCTGTATAGTGAGTTTGTTCTGTGTAAAGTTTGAGAACACTGACTGTAGGTTACAGGTGGGAATTAGCTTCTGAGGGAAATCTTTAGATCCCGGCGTATCTGGAAATCCGTACAGGAGCCACACACAAGAAGAGAGAAATAGTTTCTGTTTTATTGTGCCGAGTTTCTGGGCACTTAACATGTGTCTGGCCCTGCGCCAAAGTACCTATATTAATTACTTCCTCTAATCTTTATCTTGCAGTGCATATATTTCCCCAGTTTTACAAATCAGGAAGCAGAGGCACAGAAAGACAGAGAGGTTAAGTCATTGGCTCACACTTATTCAGGAGGTTAAGTAGCACAGCCAGGCTTTGGGGCTCGCTCAAGTCTGATTCAAAAGCCTGAGCTCTTTGCGATTCTCTACCACCGCACAGAAAGCTGTGTGTCATGAATCAGCACCATAAACATGCTGCGGATCAGTTATTGGAATAAAAGTGCATTATCTTTTTTGGGGGGGCTGTGCTGTGGCAGGCAGGATCATCTTAGTTCCCCGACCAGGGGTCAGACGAGTGACCCCCTGCAGTGGAAGTTCAGAGTCTTAACCACTGGACAGCCAGGGATGTCCTGAAGAGTGCATAATCTGGAGATGGCTCATGGAGGGCTCCAGGTTGGCTAAAGGTCCTGCCTATGGTTGGTTTTTTTGGTTTGTTTTTGAACCCAGGCCGTAGTCTGCTGCTGTTTCATGGAACCAGATCCTTAGAAGGTGAGCAGAATTTCACAGCAGACCCTGCCTGGAAGGCTGTAGGCTTTGTGTGTTTGTTTTATTTTGAAGATTGGTTTATTTTTGGCTGTGCTGGGTCTTCGCTGCTGCACATGGGCTTTCTCCAGGTGCTGCGAGGAGGGGGCTTCTCTCTGGTAGTGGCTCCCGGGCTCTAAGCACCGGCTCAGTAGTTGTGGCTCACAGGCTTAGCTGTTCTGTGTCATGGGGGATCGTCCCAGACCGGGGATCGAACCCGAGTCTCCTGCACTGCCCGGCTGATGCTTCACCGCTGAGCCACCAGGGAAGCCCGGCTTTATGTCTCATAGGTAGTAGTCGTTAGTATGTGGTATAGCTCAAGGTGGGGGAGGCTCAGGGCGGCTGTAGTTCAGAGACCCTCGCTTGGGCTAGTTGCTGCTCCTGGTTTCACTCAGGGGTACAGGAAACTTTGGTTTGGTTTGGTTTAGTCACTAAGTCGTGTCCGACTCTTGTGGCCCCATGGACTTTAGCCCACCAAGCTCCTCTGTCCATGGGATTTTCCAGGCAAGAATTCTGGAGTGGATTGCCATTTTCTTCTCCAGAGGGTCTTCCTGACCCAGGGATCGAACCCAGGTCCTTTGCATTGCAGGCAGATTCTTTACCGACTGAGCTATGAGGGAAGCCGCCAGGAAACTTTAGGTCATCAAAGTGTCGTTTTGGATCAGAGGTTGGTTTCCCCGCTGGCAGAAGAGGAAACGGGAATGGGGTTGAAGGCGGTAAATCAAGGATAGTGCTGTGTGTCTGATTCCGGGCTCTTGGGTGTTACTTGCTGAGAGCATCGGGTGACCTCAAGACAATCAAGTGTGAAAGCAGATTGACAAAAGGGGGAGCCAGCGCACCCAGGCACCTCGCACAGGAGCTGCATTGTTGTGGTTTCCATTCCGGATGTGTGCGGCCCGCTCGTTGGGGATCACCCGCAGATCCCTTGTTTCTGCCTGGTGGGACGGTTTGCTGCCGGAGAGGGCGTCACCAGCGCTTGTACTCTCACCTCGGTGTCCCAGATGCTCGAGCAACTGGGCATGCTACTGTTCAGATACTTCAACATTGTCTTTGTAAACTTGTTCTGAAATTAATTAGAGGAACAGTTTTATTTATGCTCCACATTGTAACGCTTTATTAAAGAGTGTGTATATTTTACTTTGTGCCTGTGTGCTCAGTCTCTCAGTCGTGTCCAACTCTTTGCTACCCCGTGGACTGTAGCCCACCAGGCTCCTCTGTGCGTGGGATTTCCCAGGCAAGAATACTGGAGTGGGTTGCCATTTCCTTCTCCAGGGTCTTCCCTACACAGGGATCGAACCCAGGTCTCCTGCGTTGGCAGGCGGATTCCCTGAGCCACCGGGGAAGCCCCATATTTTTTATACTTTATTATAATTAGTAAGCTCTCATTGTTTTCTTTCTTTTTAACCCCCTCCAAGGAAATGGAAATGAGTATCTGTTTTAGCCCAAAAAGCCTGGAAAGGAGGTGTACTTCTTTTTTCGTATTTTGGTCTTGACCAACTCTAGTTTTATACCCAGGTTTCTCATACTGTGCCTTCAAGCCAGTCTTACTTTTGCTCAGCATTGCTGTGGCCACATGTAATTGGAACTTGTCTTTTGGACTTTTGTATTATGTAAATAGGCTTTTACAGGGGGCAAATTTAAACTGTTGCGAAGATTGCCTATTCATTTCTAAAACTGTATTTTGTGGTGGAATTGAATTGCTAATTGTGTTGAAGGAGTTTTAAAATGAGGGGAAGACAAAACAAGAACTTATGAATAGTTGCACAGTTTAAAAAAAAAAAAGAGGAGGAGGAAAAGGAACATTGTGCTTTTTCTCCTCTGAACTGGTCAATAGCTATTTATTCCAATGATCATTAACAGAAAAGATTCCCAGACATAATGAAAATGAGTTTTAGTGAGATGTAGCTGATTATATATAGAACGAAGATGGAAAATGTACTATAAATACAAACGATACGGCTTCAGAGTGTTCCTTTATTTAGTAATTTGGGAAGAGTTAGGGAGCTCCAGAGTTGGATAAGCAAGTTGGTGGACTCCGTGTTTCGTTAACTCTTATGTCAGAATGCCTTTTCTTCATGTGGATGGGTTTCTAAGATGAATGGTTAATTTGTTCTTGGTTCTTTTCAATGACCATCTTTGAGCAAATGACAAATTGAAAAGATGTCCTAACTCTGAGACTCTTGGCATCTGTTTGAATCTTTTTCTTCATCCTTCCCGTTGTATTCGGGAAGTATATGACTGGATGAGACTTGCATGGCCTGGGAGGAGGGTTAGTTTTCTGTTTTCTAAAGTTGATGCCAGGCTTTGTGTTACATAGGTTTTCAGCTTTTTGATGAAGGGAAAAACCTACTTGGGAGAAAGGCTATATTATGTGAGCTTTCTTGGTTGAGTTCTCTGGAATTGGGATGTTTCGTGTGTTAATTTAGTTTTAGATTTGGGGTGGTAGGGAACTTACTCTAGAAGTCTGATCATTTTTTTCTTTGCTTAGTCTTCTGTGAAATTTCAGAGAGCAATGACTTTTTAAAGTGAGATATGCATAGATGGAAGATTAGCTCTGAAAATGTGACAGGAAGTTTCTGAGAGAACTGGTGCTTTGACTAAGCTTGGAATTTGTGGCTCGAGATAGTTATAAACAGAAAGATGTTGAGTCGGTATGGTAAAGGGCAGTAGCAAGATTTGAACAAAGGTGGAGACATGATAGAACAGCTGTGTCTGCTTTGAGAAGGGAAGTAGAGATGACTTTGAACAACACTGATTGGAACTACATGTGGATTTTTTCAGTAGTAAATATTATAGTATTACATGGTCCACAGACATCGAACCGTGGATACCGAGGAACATATATGGTGGGCCGACTATAAGTTCTGTGTGGATTTTCAGCTTAGCCCAGGATCAGCGCCCCTAACCCATGCTTTGTTCAAGGGTCAGCTGTTGCAGTCTGAAACCTCGAGAGTGTTAAAGAAGAATAGGACGAGATTATCCTTTTATAAACTCAGGAGTTCACTGGACTGCCAGATACTTAAGAGATACTATTCTGAACAACTATTTGTTGTGCAGTTTATATTTAGCTCTGTGATATGTGCTTGGGGAAAGAGTCACAAAAGAAATATATGTTAAAATTACCTCAGTAATTTTGGAGGGGTACTTTGTAAGCAGCCTAATTAGCTTTGGGTTTAAGCCTCACTTGTGGGTAGCCAGGGACTGTGGCAGACTGGTGCCTTTTTATTCATTCTGTTAGTCTCCCCTCTCCCTGCTATTAGTTCACTTGGGAAATCATCCATCTCCTTAGTGTAAAATCACACCTTATACCCCTCGCTGCGAGTACCATGGTCACGGCTGGTAGCCACAATAATTCAGGACCTTCAGTGGTCAGTGAGTGTGCCCGAGGTTCTTAATTTCTTCTACGGCTGACTAGTTTTCAGTGGGGAAAAGGAAATCTGAGAGCATTTGGGTAATTGGCTGTGACCTGCAAGACATATGAAGTATCACATCACATCATGATAGATTATGGGAACTCTGGTGTCTGTTGGAAAGCTAGCGTCAAGGTCATTCTCCAGAAAACTGACCCATCTGAGGACCAGTGTGTTCGCTCTAGTCCGTTCTCACCAAGACCACAGTTTCCTTGTCTCTTCCTCTTCTTCCTTCTCCACTTAAAGGTAAATTTTAGGCATTCTACACACAGGCTTCCTTAACAGTTTACTGGAACAGGGAAGATGACCTGTCCTCCTAGGGTTATATACTTACTAGAATTGGCATTTGTTATCTGTGGTGGGGTTTGATATGTTGGTATCGTAGAGATGTGTTAGATTTCAGTATGAGATATGGGATTTTATTCACCAAACGGTCTTGCTTCCTTTCTTCCCAGAAGATTTTATTAATGCTTAGCTTGAACAACTTAACTTGATTTTTGTAATAATTTTTTCTTACAAGCTTGCTCATTTACTAACAGCAGGTCACTTTTTCTTGCTGTTTTTTTTTTTTAATGCTGAGTTGGTCCTAGAGTAGTATTAGAAATATTCATGTTCATTCTAGGTAGGGGTGAGGTCTTTCCTCCCTCCTAAATAGATACCAAGTAAGTTCCAGTAGTTTTAGACTTTGAAATTTTAGAAACCTCATTTTGTGTGAGATTTTGACTGCTTTTTTTTGTCTTAAAATTTTTGTGTATGACCAAATGAATCTTTCTGATATGTTTTGGAACAGCATTCAAACAACAGACCTTTAGGTATTTATGTAAAAATAAACCAGAAATCACAGAAATATGGTTTTGGAGCATTGGTCAATGTTGCTGAGTTAATCAGTATGGTTGAGGGGTATTTTTCAGACACAGAAATATTGAAATGCAATGACAGGTCACACAGTGTTAAAAGAGCAGTCCTTTGTTAACCCATTGACAGGCTTTTTGTGATGCTTATTTGAGCGCAGTGGTGTCAGAGGCAGGATGTGTTACGTATGTTTGTTTGCTTGCTGCCGTTCACTGCCTTTCTCCTGTGTTCTAGCCGTTATGTCCTAAGTACCCACTCACCCTCAGCCATGACCAGTGAAGAGGATGACATTATTGTAATTTCATAGAAGGAGGAATTAAACCCAAATATTGGTCAGATGTTCAGATTGCACAAAACCAAGGGAGTTATTGATCTTGGGAATTAAACCTAAATCTGTCTGGCTCCAACTTAGCACTGTCTGATAGAAATACAAAGTGAGCCTCATGGAATTTAAAACTGTAGTAGCAAAAAACAAGTGATGTTAATTTTAATATTTAACTCAAAATACACAAAAATATGATTTCAACATATAATTAATATGGAAATTGAGATATTGTACCTTTTTTTGGCACTGAGTCTGAAAGTCAATGGGTATTTGACACACAGAGCACATCTCAGTTTGGACTGCCCCCCCTCCTTTTTTTTAATGGGGACCATTTTTAAAGTCTTTATTAAATCTGTTACAATATTGCCTCTGTTTTTCTGTTTCAGTTTCTCGGTCCTTGGCCCTGAGGCAGGTGGCATCTTAGCTCCCCCCCAGGGATCGAGCCTGCAGCCCCTGCACTGAAGGGTGAGGTCTTAACCACTGGCCCACCAGGGGAGACTAACTGCCTGGTGTGGCTGGTGCCCCTGGACTGGATGGTGCAGTCCTAGCGCTTGTGATGTTGCTGCTGTTCTGGTTCAGCGTCAGCCCAAGCTGTGCATGTTTTTGATGTCAGCTTAGAGCTACAGTCGTAGCATTGACTACTCAAGCGTATTTCTGGAGGTTTTCAGGAATTCAGTCACATACTTGTCCTTAATAATAAAGACCACAAGTGGCTAAGAACGCTTTTAACCACAAAAGGGGAACAGCTGAAATAGTGTACATGGGTTTAAGGTAGATAATTAAATTCAGCAGTCTACTTTCAGTGTCTACTGGGTGTCAGGCATTGTTACATGTTTAGAGATTAAAATAAGAAAATAGACTCTTACTCAAGAATCTCACTCCCAAGAGTTTAATTAGAACAGTTGTTTCCAGAAAGAAAAAAAAAATTTCCCCATCTGATTGGTATTGATGGGAAGAGTCCAACTGTGTATCTCTGTGTGCATTTTAACAAAGTATTACCTTGAACTGAAAGGGTTAAATTGCGAGCCCCAGAACAAGTTTAAAAAATGCTGTTCTCCTTCTGATAGTCTGTGGCTTGCCATTATGTTGCCACATTTCTGTTCCTGATAAATTGAACTGTGGTCATGCTGATTAACTTGGTGTGCATTTCCCCCTAAGCTTTTCATACAAGTATCCTCTTGAGTGTGATTGTATGTCAGTACTGAGCTGGATATCATCATGTGGAGGGTTGTTTGGTTGCCAGGTAGATGGAAGTAGAGGTGCTTCATCATTTACATTTCAAGAGTTGGTTGCATTCTGGTTTACTTGAGTTGGGAAGGAGAGTAATGTTTTTCCAAATTCACTCTTTTTTCTGGTGAGGGGAAAGGGGAAATGAAGAGAAACGATGAATTAATCAGCACTTATTTGTTGTAGCAAAAAGTCAAAAGCTCTTAAAGATGATATACGTCTTTCGTCCGTGGTAAACATGCACGTGTGTCATGCTTCGCTTGCTAAAGGCCACTGCCGCCAGGTGCATAGGGCGCTGAGAAGGTCACTTCATGTTCCCTCTGGGGTTATAAAGTGCAGCGGATGGGAGAAAGAAGACATACCGTTTATATTGCCATGTCACTTCTGGATGCCACAGGGTGTCTGGCCCTCGAAACAGCGTCTTTACAGAGCAGTGGTAGCGTCAGTACGCAGACTGTTGTCACTTCATTTTTATGATGATCTGCAGAACAGCTTCTTGGAAAGTCTCAGTTTAGTCCAGTCTAACTCTTCCTGCTTGAAGGAATGGATGTGGAGACCATTGCCCAGCTAGTCAGTTGACCACCTGCTGAGACAGTAAAGGCCAGTACAAGTTGGAAGTCGATACTTAAAACGCATGCGGTGACTGGGATGTGGAGGGGGGAATACCTCACTTTACCAGAGTACGCCGCCAGGAAATGCTGCTGAGGGTAAAAATGAAGGGCTAACGAGTCCACTCTGTTACGTAAAAGGAGAAGTTACCTGAACAGCATGGAATTGTAGGAAGAGAAGCTGAAACATAGAATAATTTTTCTTTTCACTCCTTTCTTTTTTTTTCTTTAAGGGACTACACCTAAAAAATGAGATTTCACACTTAATAGGGTTATGACTCATTGCCAGTTTTTCACAGATTAGGAATCTTGAAATATATGGAAGTCTGCAAGCCATTTCCATTCTCATTAAACAAAGGTGCAAATGGACAGTGACTCAGAAATCCTGACGATAATGATTTTGATTATGTTTATTTGGTTTCTTAAGTTTTTAAAAAATGGTAGCTGAAAAATATATAGCACAGCAGTCTCATAAAGTAAACAAGTCTTTTGTGAGATCCCTAGGTGTCAGAGCCTGACGCACATAGAATTGAGGTCAGTTAAGGGAGAATGTTGCTTTAGATTGCCTTAGAGCTCTTGTAGTGTGCTAGAGACTCTTAAAGGGTGGGCAGAGCTAAACCTAAAAATAGATGGAGGCTTATCTGCACATTTGAACTTTTGGAGCAGCTGGAGCGGGTCTCCCTATCCCTCCCAGCCGAGTAATTCTCACTCTCCGTTAGCAGCTTCTTTGAGAAGTCTTCATGGGCTCTGAGGGCATTTTTGAGAAAGGTGTGAAAGGGGCTTGGGCTGGGGCGCGGAAAGTGGATTGAGTAGCATGGAACGTGGGATGCTTTCTGCCACTGTCAAATAAGAGCAAGATTTGATGGGAGAAGTTGCAAGAGAGTAGCTGATGTTTTGATGGCGGAGAGTGTGTGTGTGTGTTCACGTTCACATTCTTTTTTTCTTTTCCCTTTGCCTCTCTCTCTTCCAGTCTAATACTCATTTTTGTATAGACTTTGACAATGTAATGGACGAGACAAAGACTCCCCTCTCAAGTGAGTTGCAAACTTTCATAGGTGCATGGAGGGTCCTGGAGGGAACTTCTTCCTTGGTAGGTTTATTAATACTGTTTTTAAGCCTTTGAGTCAGAGCTCATTTCTCAAGTTACGGCTTTTCAGTTTGGATGCACTGTTCAACAGCTGCATGTTGACTAAGGGCCTCTTTGTTCTAGTAACGCCACTGCCACTGCTCTGTGAGTGAGGTCTGCCCTTCCCTCACCCCCTTTTCATATCCACCTCCCAGAACACCCTGCCTGGCACTAAAATAGGAGCTCCTCCAGCACACATCAGTGTTCCTGAGGCCTTTGTTACACTGCAGCTGAAGGACTGGCGTGAGTAACACACGTGATGGTGGGCCCGACCATTGCTTCTCTCCGCAGATGGTTTACCCAGTCATTTGAATGATTACTATATACCAACCAGTGTGTGTGGTCCTGGGGATCTTCATTTTGGGGACCTGTTCTCACCCTCAGGGTGTTTGTATTTTAGTAGGAGAGGCTAGACTAGTCACCCAATGACTACAGTGTGGAGGTGCTATGTTGCGGTTTGAAAGTGTGCTTTGGAGAGTATAGAGGGGGCCACTTTGACCCAGTTTTTCCATGCACTGAGAGCATTGGTGATGGTTTCCTGAAGGTGATGTTTCTTCTCCCTTGTCCTGAAGGAGGGGGAGGGTTAGCTGGGGGAGAGTTGGGTTGGGGTGGGGCAGGAGAGGCTTGGAGGCGAGGAGGCCTGTCCCTTGCGGAGCAGAAGTGCTGTATTGCTCTCAGGCTGCCTACCAGTTTGACTCCTGTGTAAGGAGTAATGGCTTCGTTTGGCTTTCACTCGTCTTGTAATGTGAACAAGGTTCTTCCCAGTGGCACAGGTTTAAGAAAGAATAAGTTCTTTATCAGTCTCCAAGCTGAGTTGTGCTATTACTGTGAAATATACATCGAATTTCAAGGCTTAGGAAATAAAATAGGTAAAATGTACCATTTATTGTTTTATGCGCTATACATGTTGAAATGTTAATATTTTGAATATATGGAGTTAAATAAAATGAATTATTAAAATTAATAATTAATAAGTTCTTTTATCAATCCTGCTTAACCTAGTCAAACCAAATCAGTCATTGCATCCTTCCCATTATATTCCTGTACATGATTTTAAATTAAGGAGAAAACCCATTTCCGCTTTCTTATGGGTTAGAAGTTGTGTTATTGTACACTTATATTGGCAGCAAGTCCACTGCAGGAATGTGGGTGCTCTGTAGTCAAAAGGATAACTGAAAAATGCTTAGTGTCATATTTTCCTATATGATATTGATACCTTATTAATTCTAATATAGTGCATAGCCAGTGTACAAGTGAGCTACTTGAATATTGTACAATGTTGTATGTTCGGGTTTATTGTATTTTTATTGAAATTGCCTTTATGTTACTTATAATGAAAAGCCTGATTACAAGCAGTAATTTGGGGAGCATGTTTAAATTATAAAAGATAAAAACTTTCAGTTCTTGGGAAGTAATTCGTGGAGTATCAGACAGTATTTTGTTCATTTAAAAAAAGTCCTCTAGAGACTTTAGCCCTTGGAAGACTTGTCATCTTCATTTCAGGACAAAGCCTCTTTCAAAGTATTAATATTAACTGGGAGGACAGATATGTTTTTGGGGGTGAGAGATAGTTTTGGTTTTTAAAAATAGCCCCAAAGATATTTAGAAACAAGATTCAATAATAAATTGCATAAGAACGGTTTTGTGCAAAGAAAGAAAATAAGAGACGTATCTATAAATATCTAATGCTATTTGAAGATTGTTGTAAAGGAGAAGATCCAAAAATGCTTTGAACAATGGCCAGTGCTGGTGGAATAAGAACTGTTGCTTCCAAAAGGACTTTGAATGGGACGATCCATGGTTCATTGTTCCGTTTCCAGTTTTGAGTGCTTGGTGTACTAAATGGCTAATTTGGAAAGAAAGTGTGGTGGTTCTCTCGAAGGCCTCCCTTTTCAGTTAGAATTCTTTGTTATCAAAATCTTTTAATATTCTGTATTGGTTTACTGAGCAATATTAATGGGTAGTTTCCTTAACTAATGGAAATGTAAGGTTTCACTGTTGTGTGGGGCCTTGATAATTATTAAGCCAAGTGCTAATTAAAGCAGAGGAGCAGTGTTCAGTGATCATTAAGATGAGAACTTAATCATCTTACAGTGAATGAATGAGCCTTTACTGTTGGGGGCCTCTGACATTATCATCAAGGATCGTATGAGACTAGGTAAAAATCTAAGAGTTAAGTTTTTGTTTAGGCAGTTTCACTTGTATGTATTAAGTTAACATAGTCTGTGAATTTTTTTTAGCGTTAACTAACAGTTGTACATATTGCATTGGCAGGCGGATTCTTTACCTGCTGAACCACATTTTGTCATTTAAAGTCCTAAGAGGAGAGACTTCTAGCCACAATTCTATCCCCACCCCTAACGGTTTTTTAAAGGGCGGTGCCCTGCAGGAGATTTTGGCTTTCTTCTCTGCCAGACCCTCTCCTTCATCACCATCTCTGAGGAGTTTTCTTTTTGGTAATTCTTGTGTACATCGTTACTCTGAGTAGAGATTTAGACTGCACATTTGAATTCTTGTTTCAGCACGATCTTCTGGTTTACATTAAAATCTTGTTCTTCATGCTTTAATAGTAGAGAATCCTGGTCATCAGAAATGGTAGGATTTGTTTTTCTTCCTTCTCCCAGTATAGGATGTTTGGAGAAGGTTATTCTATCCTGAACTAAAAGCCAGTTAGGGTGGTTTTAGACAGGGGCATGAGAGGCATGCAAAGATAATGACTCCTTTAGGCAAAAATCTGTAGCTGTTTGCGTTTTTTTGTTTGTTTGTTTGTTTTTATTCCTTTGAAAATCCTAGTGAAGTAAAATTGCTTTTAAAGTAAAGCGTTTGGCATAAATGTTTGGTAAATGCTAAAATATAGTTTTAAAACTTGAAGACATCACCGAAACCGTTTTGTCCAGTTTGTTCACTTCATTGATGAGAGAACTAAGGGTCAAAGGAGTGAAGAGAGACTGAAACAGCCTGCCAGATCTGATAAGACTAATTATATAGAAGTATGTGTAAAGATCTGCATTTGGGTCCAGAAAACCAGTTGTTCAGGTATAGATGGAGGAGGTCTTGATTTAATTAGAGTATTAATTGGCCATAATAGGCATATTTTAGTCATGAGTGACATGGCCATCAGAACCTCTGAATTCACCTTGAGTTGAAATAGTCATCTTGAATTGCAATAGTAAAAGCATGTCCAAAAAAAGACTTTGGTGGTGTGTTAGAGAGAAGACCGCTCCTGAAGATTCAGGCTATTCAGGTACTTAGCTCTGGGTTATCTGCTTTCAGAGAAACATCGACAGATGAGTTGTCTGACTGTCCAGTTGATACTCCTGAGCGCTGCCTGAAACCAGGCACCCCAGGCAGCTCCCCAGGCGATTGACTTCGGGTGGGGTTCTGGCCACCCGAACAAGGCTGGGTTCTTTCTTGTTTTACTTAAGAAGATTCTCTAGCCTTGTCTACTGCCTCAGGATCACAGTAACAGCCTTTTACTTTTCTCCAGGCTTGCTTAGGACCTGGTACCCTGATTTAAAGCTGTGACGGATAGAAGATTGTTTAGCAGTGTCTTGTGGAGTCAGGCCCTGGACCTCAGTGAAGATGAGGCCTCTTTGCTTTTTTGGGGGGTGATGGCTGGGGCGCACGTTTTAAATGGTCACTGTGGGTTTGTAGTTATGCTGTTAAGGTTTTATTTCCAGAAAGGACTTTAGAGATTCCTGGACATTACCATTACCTTTTAGCTTCCCCGGGGCTATGCATGTATCAGAGATGGTAGCTGAGGACAGCGCTGAGGAATGACACAGCTACAGGAGTCAGAACATGACAGACACCCAGAGGACACATTCACATGATGCCGAAATGACCACACAGCCCTTTTCTGCAAGATAATCATCGTCTTTTATTATCTGACCTTACGAATTTCCACCTGAGGAGGAAGGGAGCTAATCTGCATTGAGCATCTGGATACGAAGCCAGATGCTTTACAACTATCTCTTTATCTTCTAATAATGGTCTTACCCCATTTACAGGGTAGGATAAAGAAACTGGCTCATGAACAGAGTCACGCCAAGTAGGTACTGGAATTCATTTGTGTCTTGACTCAAAAGATCTTCAGTTCAGTTCAGTTACTCAGCTGTGTCTGACTTTTTGCAACCCCATGGATTGCAGCACAGCAGGCTTCCCTGTCCATCACCAACTCCTGGAGCTTGCTCAAACTCATGTCCATCGAGTTGGTGATGCCATCCAACCAACTCATCCTTTGTTGTCCCATTCTCCTGCCCTCAATCTTTCCCGGCATTAGGGTCTTTTCCATTGAGTCAGTTTTTCACATCAGGTGGCCAAAGTTTTGGAGTTTCAGCTTCGGCATCAGTCTTTCCAATGAATATTCAGGACTGATTTCCTTTAGGATTGACTGGTTGGATCTCCTTGCAGTCCAAGGGACTCTCAAGAGTCTTCTCCAACACCACAGTTCCAAAGCATCAATTCTTTGGCGCTCAGCTTTCTTCATAGTCCAACTCTCACATCTGTGCATTACTATTGGAAAAACCATAGCCTTGACTAGAGGGACCTTTGTTGGCAAAGTAATGTTTCTGCTTTTTAATATTGAGTCCCGTTTATTTTATGAGCAAGGAAGACAAATTAGTATATTTTTCTTATTTAGAATGGCCTAACAACCACCATTCTTTTCTATCCAGTTTTTTTCCTTTTATACTTCTTAGGCCCTTTATCCATGTTTTCCCTTTTTCCCTGGTGAATTTTCTTGAATTTTTAATGTTTTTGAGTTTCTAATTTAGAATTTTCCCGGATTATCTTCCCGCTTCCTGTCTCCCTTATAAGACGAATGGTCCATCTGGGAGTTGTTTTTCAGGCCAGGGAAGAGGGAAGCATGGGAGGTAATTCCCTAAACTGCTTCTTAATATTTTGTTTTTATTGGCCTAATTTCCTTTATTGACTGAGCATCTGGTATGGACATGATGTGGCCCGACATGCCCTCTGGAGATTTAGGATTTAGTTTGGGAGCTAACAGGCTTACTGGTGGCTCAGTGGTAAAGATTCTGCCTGCTAATGCAGGAGACATGGGTTCGATACCTAGGTTGGGAAGATCCCCTGGAGAAGGACATGGCAACCCACTACAGTATTCTTGTCTGGGAAATCCCATGGACAGAGGAGCCTGGTGGGCTGTAATCCAGGGGGTAGCAAAGAGTCAGGTGTGACTTGCCGACTGAGCACACACGCACGCATTGGGAGCTAACGTGGTAAGTGAAGGCACTTGGTTGATTGTCTAACAGCCAAACAACCCAAAACCAAACAATTGTTTAGAAGGGGAAGGGGCATAACTTAATATAGATATTACAGAGAGGCCGTGGTTCTCAATCCTGACTTAGGATCAGAATATTGGGGAAGATTTTAATTCACTAGGTATGGTGTAGGGCAGGAATCGGTGCTTCTGATATGCACAGTGATTTATGCCATTGAGGAGAATCTCTTGTATCACTAAATTCTCAGAAACAGGTTTGTCTTTCTCTTCTGAATAAACTTTTGCATTTTCCTCTAGCCTGTACTTTAAGTTGAATCCGGGTGAATTTTGGCTTATTCCACTTGTCTAGTTTGTAGATCTGTGAATGTGATCTGTGGCTCACTTAACAGAATTTCCAGAGTAGGATAGAGGTACATTCCGTCTTTTAAGGAGTTAAATGTAGAATGTAGTGAGGTAGACTTCGTTTATTTGTATATCTTTTGGGATTAAATTCATCTGTTTAATAGCAAAGCATCATCATATTCTGTAAAGTCTCATTAATTTGGACTCTTAATTTAAATTTGTATTTTGGAGACAGACGGCACCACTGTTTACTGAGTGTGCTGATTGCATGTTTTAATATTGTAGCAGGTCAAATAGAACCTCTTTTTGATAATTTATTGCTTCCCAATTTCCATTTATCTGCATTAAAGTAGTAAAGCTTTCTAAATTTAGTCAAAACTATTAAGGAGCTTATCTTTCCAAAGCAGTTTGAAACTGGTTGAAGTTGTGAACTGTTTTCTGTACAGAAATGTGCTGACACTTTCTCTTTAATTGTAGAGAGATGCTGTGTATGACTCAGTCTTTCCAATCAGGGGAGATAAGTGATATGTACGTTAGTGGCTATTGGTGGGTTTGTTTCTTAAAAGCAGTACGTTGTGTTTCACTGAACCAGCCTGTCTGATTTCCAGCTGTACAGCGTGTCTTGCAGCTCTTAGTCATTCCTGCACTTGGGCTTGAAGTGGGACTGTGGGCCTTGGCCGTGCTTCTGTTTTTCATCCTGTTTTAACATGTCTGACAGTCACTGTTGATCTGGCCGCCTCCATTCCTGTTCCTAATCATTATACGTAACAACTAGCATTTGAATACTTACTGTTTACCAGGCTTCGTGCTTGATGGCTTTACACTTCCTAGCTTAACATTCATAGTAATATTAACACCTGTGTGCATAGTACTGTTCGCCATATTTTGCTCATGAGAAAGTTTTGTGGATTTAAATGTTTGCCTTAGGTCATAGAGGTAACAATTAATGCAGATTCACATCTGTGCTGGGAACCCGGAGTTGGAACTTGGCTGTACCAGGACCACACTGGTCTTCATCTTCGGTATTCTTCTGCTCAAATTGCTAAGCATCAGTGCTCCTTCAGGAGCCGTCTCCTGGTGACACTAACAGGGAGAGATTACGGTCAGTGGTTAGTCAGCCTTTTTTTTTTAAATGATCACTGGGGATTGTGATTCCAGGGGGGATGGAATAGCCAGCCACAAGTGTATTACTTCCCAGACATTCACACTGATGGGGTCGAGGGTCACGCTTAGTCCAGGACAGTCACCATTAGAAAGTTGTGTAGAAGTACGTGCTCAGTCCCTCAGTCGCGTCCAGCTCTGCGACCCCATGGACTGCAACCCACCAGGCTCCTCTGTCCATGGCACATTCCAGGCAAGAATGCTGGAGCTGTTTGCCATTTCCTTCTCGTTTAGTAGAAGCATATTTGTTATAAATGTAGGAGTTGGGTGTATCAGTAAACTCTGCACTGCCACTGGTTATGCCATTGTAATGGTTAAGAACTCAGCTGGGGAGCTGAGCTGTTTTACATTCATATCTTACCTCTGCCAGTCCTGTGACCCCAGACAAACGATGCAACCTTTCCAGTCCTCGGTTTCCTTACCTGTGAAACAAGGGTATTACTAGTACCTTCCTCCAAAGAGAGATTTTGAGGATGAAATAAGATAGTATGAGTTACCCAGAGTATTTTGCAAATAGTAAGCTTCACATGAAAAGACTGATGCTGGGAGGGATTGGGGGCAGGAGGAGAAGGGGACGACAGAGGATGAGATGGCTGGATGGCATCACTGACTCGATGGACTTGAGTCTCAGTGAACTCTTGGAGTTGGTGACGGACAGGGAGGCCTGGCGTGCTGCGATTCATGGGGTCGCAAAGAGTCAGACATGACTGAGAGACTGAACTGAACTGAAGCTTCACATATTGCCTTCCTGTTGTGAGCCAATAGGAGATCATAGTATTGTAGTACTAAATTTAAATTATGTAAAAGCTCTGAGGTGGACATGATCGGGTTTGTCCTTTAGGGTTAAGCAGACTCATGTCTGTGGCCTTAAGGTCTTCTCTTTTACAGCCTTAAATAGTCATTTCAGGAATATAACAATTCCAAGTTCTAAAGTATTTTGAAACACTTTAGAGTGGCTTATGTTTAAAAATATTCTTGTTAATATGATAGTGAAGTAAATGGTGAGGAAAAGGATTACTAGGTTCTTTTAGTAGACTGGCTGTAGGATAGCTGAAACTCGAAAAAGATGAAGTAGAGCTGTTGTGTGTTCACTTGGAGGGCTGCAGGGAGGAGCGATGCCCAGTGACAGTTACTGACCAGAAGGAAGGGTTGATGGAATCGTGCCAGTTGTGGGGTTTGCTGTATGAAAAAGATGCCTTTAAAGTTAAAATGACTTTGAGAAATAGCATTTATCTAACCAAACTCTGTCTTCTCTGTAATATTTAAACACATCATACATTTTCAAAAGAAAGCCATTAAAGAAAACTGTCTTGCCATAAAAGGTGGGGATGGGAAACCGTTTACTTCTTAGCAAAGTCCTCTGAGCCGCGCAGAAATTCACTGTAGGATCTCCGACTTAATGATAACTTGCAAATGACTTAATTGGTGATTTTTTTGGTTTCAATTTCCATGTTTGAAATTATGAACATAGACTGTTTAAAACTGTTTAAGGAGCAGCATACTTATAGTATATATTGTGGTCAGTCCAGGGAGAAGGAAACGGAGAATGAAGTAGACAGCAGAGCGCTGGGAGCTGTTGGCTAACTCTTCTGTAGAGTGGTACGTATATTCATAGCCTTCATCAGATGAGAAAGTGACAGAGTGCAGTGTCACCCCCATCTTCAGGCTTTTTGTCAGTTAAAGGATAAACTTGTGTAGCATTTTTACAGTTGCAGGAAGAGTGACGATTTTGCTGGTTGTATCTGAATCAGCTGATGAGCTGGAACAGGACGATACCTAAGAATCTTTCCAGCTCTAGGATTTTTATGATTGTTTGTCATCATCTGATGGAAATAATGACTGAAATAGCTGAATACTTGAAAATTTCGAAAGTTCAATTGATAGACTTTTTTTTTTTTTAAACTAATTCTGAATTTGGTTAAGAGGCAGTTTAGATCAGGAGCTCTTTCCAACTCTGTTTCTGGAATTCTGTGTTTTTGAGTATTGAATGTTGCATACCAGATTAGTTCTCTCTCTTTTCCTTTTCAGTAGACTATGTACTTTAGTTAAGAACAATAGAAAACAGCTTTACTTTTAGCTGTCTTAACTCATTCTAGCCTCCTTTCTAACTTAACCTAACTTCATAGTTTATTTTGGCTGCAAAATCCTGCCCACTTTTTATCTGTTGTAAAAATGTATTTTTCCTTCAATGAGGGGAAAAAATGCAAGCGAATGCATATTTATTTTGGATTATCTTTTCCTCCCATTATTTTCATAACCCCTTGCCATTGCCTCTGCCAGTTTTAAAAAAAATTGATTGAATTTGAGGGTAGCTGAAGCACTTTTTAATGTAGGAGTGGTTTGTGAAATGTGGGAGAATTCTAGCAAGTTCCCTCTCAAAGCATCATCCAGTAGCAGTTTACTGGTGATAGAGTACAGCTTACTAGTATCCCAGCTTACTATTCTGGAATAGTTCTAGGTTTTGAAAGAGTCTGCTAGAGTTTAAAAGACACTTGCTCCTTGAAAGGAAAGCTATGACAAAACTAGACAGTGTATTAAGAAGCAGAAACATCACTTTGCTGACAAAGGTCCATACAAAGCCGTGTTTTTTCTAGTAGTCATGTACGGATGTGCCAGTTGGTCTGTAAAGAAAGCTGAGTGCTGAAGAATTGATACTTTCAAACTGTGGTCCTGGAAAAGACTCCTAAGAATCCCTCGGACTGCAAGGGAATCAAACCAGTCAATCCTAAAGGAAATCAACCCTGAATTTTCATTGGAAGGACTGTTGCTGAAGCTCCAGTGCTTTGGCTGCATAATGCGAAGAGCCAACTCATTGCCGAAGATTCTGATGCTGGGAAAAGACAGAAGGCAAAAGGAGAAAGGGGTGACTGAGGATGAGATGGTTAGATGGCATCATCGACTCGGTGGGCATGAATTTGAGCAAACTCAAATTTTGACAGTGGAGGACAGAGTAGCCTGGTGGGCTACACTTGAGGGGTTTGAAAAGAGTTGGACATGACTTAGTGACTAAATAACAATAAGAACAACTAGAGTTTTACTTTAGTGTAGAAATCGGGAAAAATTTGACATCTGAAAAAGACCTAGGTGTATGTAAGCCTCATTATACAACTAGATTTTCGTTCAGTTTGTAAATTTGGACTTTATGAAGCTACTCTAAGGTGAAAAAGATGGTTTACAATCCTGCCAGTGTTGCCGCAGATTGATCTGTATAATGCAGAATCGTATTACTCCAGAACAGCAGAAAGCTATTGAGAGAGAGCTCTGGGAAGATTTCCAACAACTCTGCTTCTTATGCTTCAAAGATCTGCCATCATGTGCTGGTGGTGGCACTCTCTCCTCCCCCGCCACCTCCCAGTTATAGAAGTGGTGCATAGAATTTGGTCAGTATATGAAAGAGTTGTTAATCACCTAGGTAATGTTCCATTACCTAGAGATAGTTAAGATTTTGGTTTTCTTCTAGGCTTTTTCTTCCTTGTATGTGGTTTTAAAAAAAAAAAAAAAATACTGTTGATCAGATTATATAAACTGTTTTCTGCCTTTTTTCATTTAATTGTGTGTTCCCATGTAATACAGTTTTGACTATTTTAAGGGATCACATAATTCTATTGCTTGGAGTTAACATATTTAACTAATTCTGTTAGTAAAAAAAAAAAAATCTTTTTTTTCCAAAGTAAGTTTTTCCTCAATTTGATCCTTATTTCCTTGTGCTACAGTAAAATTACCAAGTTAAACTTTGAGAGTTTTCAGGTTTCTTTATACACATCATAAAGTTGTATCTAAAATGCTTTGACTGCTTTATATTTCATACCTGTCATCTGAGTAAGGGAATATTTTGCCGCATCTTTGTCATCAACAGGTGCTTTTGTTTTTCTTTCTGTTTCTTGTTTTACAGGTGGAAAAAGGCAGTGAAGTTATACCTCTTTTAGAAATGCTGTGATTGCCTGGTCAGTTCATAAGCTCCTTGGCCTTCGTTTTGGTCTGAACCCAGTTCTGGGGACTTTATGATCATCCCTTCAATATCATTACCTAAGCTTGAGTGTGTGTGTTAGACCACATCTGGAGTGGGTTCAATAAAACCCTGCTCCCACTGAATAGTTAAGGGTCTCCCGCATTGGAGGCAGACGCGTTAACCTCTGAGCCACCAGGGAAGCCCTTACATTCACATCACTGAATAGTTAAGCAAACATTTGCAAATTCTCCATGAAGGAAAAAGAACACCCAGCAGAGCTGTCCGTGTGGATGGTGTCCTGTGCTGATCCCTTGTATGGTTAGCAGTTGCTTTTGGAGAACCAGTTTGTGCATCCAGAAGAGCCAGTCCAGACTTCTCTGCCCGTCCCCTCATGTCTTTGCTTTTGACTGGAACTCAGAGGTTCGAAGCTAGTTGACAGGTTACATACAGACTTGCTTGTTCAACTTCAGCTCCGTATTTACTAGATCTATTTTTGTTTTATAGGTAAAACTCTGTATTTCAGTTTCTCTCCTTCTGGAATTTCGTCCCGTGTACTGAAATGCTTCACTTATTGTAACTGACTGTATTGTAAACTCACGATCCTACCCGGGGGGGACTTGACTTTGATACTGTGGAGAGCACTGGTGCAAAAATCTTCAACAAGCAGTTGTCTTAAGAATAAAAAGAGCAATTCTTCTAAATTCATTGGTAGAAATGGTCCCATCTGATATCAGATGGGTGAATCTTTTCTTAAATTCACTAGTTTTCAGTTACCTTTAGGTTGGTCAGGCGCACTCACAAAGATGTCAGTAGGGTGGCACATCAGAGTTCTCACACACTTTTCATTTGTCCTAGGAAAACTGCTTTCTCAGTCATGCACTTATTCTTCTCATATGCAGTTGGAAGAAGGTTACTTGCAACTCATTGGCCAGCCTCTAGCAAAGTAAATGATGGCTATTCAGAAGCCGAGGGTTAAGTTTAGGAATGGCTTAGTGTGGTGGAAATTGGAAAAAAAAATTTTTTTTTTTAAACAGTGGTTTAAACAATGCAAGTTGATTTCACTAAAGGGACTGCAATAGCGGTTGTGAGAGCCAACAGTATGATAGCAGGAGGAACTGCAAAAACATACTTCAGTCTGAGCTCAGGCTCATGCCATTTGCAAGTCTGAACGTTCTGTTCAGGTCTTTATGTGGTTATGTTTTCACACATGTAAATCATCAGGAGTGGGTTGCTGGGGTAGGCTGTTTTGCAGAGTGGCTATACCGTCTGACGTTCCCACCAGCAGTACTAGAGGGTTTCATTTTCCCCCCACACTGTTGCCAACAGTTGTTCTTTTAAAGTAACAGCATTTACTCTAAATTTCATGTGATTGGTATATGGACTCTGTTAGTCGTTTTCATTGTAGCCGTCTGGTGGGTGTGTATTGGTAATGGTTATTGACGGTGAGCATTTTTCCCTGTACTCAGTTGCCATTTATTTTCTTTGATGAAGTACCAATTGACCATTAAAGTTTTTGTTAAGTTTTAAGAGTTCTTTGTATATTCTGGATACAAATCATATATTTGATTTGCAGATATTTATTCCTTCTCTGTGGCTTGTCTTTTCATTTTCTTACTGATGTCTTTGGGAGAGGAAAAGTTTTTAATTGTGAATAAGTCTAGCTTGTCACGTATTCTTTTATGCGTTCTGTACCTTTGACGTCATATGTAGGAGATCTTTGTTTTAGCCAGAATCATGAAGATTTTCTCCTCCTTTTCTTCCAGAAGTTTTACACTTTGACTCTGGCTTTTGCCTGTGATCCATTTTTGTGTGTGACGCAAGCTAAGGGTTTAAGTTCCCTTTTTTTTTTGCATGTGGATACTCACTCCTAGCGTCATTTGTTGAGAAGATTCTTAATAGCGGCTTTAAGCTGTGTTGCTGCCTCTCTGGGATTCACGAAGGAGTAGCAGCCTTCAAGGAGGGAGGCAGTTTGTCTTGAGTCTTGGCCTTGTTGTGAGGAGATCTTGTACCATAGTTTGCTTGATTCTGATTTTGTCTATTAAGACATCCACAGTCTTTGTAAGCAGTAGAGTTTTAGGCAGCTTGGCTTTAGTTAAGATGATGCTTGCTCTGTTATCCTCTAAGGGTGATTATGGAATCTTATTTTAACACACAATTTGGGTTGGATAAGCCTGGGATAGTACAAGCTAACTTGCACATTTGTTAAAACTAGTTCTAATAGGAGAGTGATGAAACCCTACTGAAAACATTTTTTCTTTTTCAAAACAGTTGTTTCTAACTGTGTAAGTGAAATAGCTTATTACAGAAACTTGGAAATTATCAAAGTATAAAGAAAAACATTTCTTTCCTCACCACTATCAACCTGGTTTTGGTACCGCCAGTTACTTTAAATTTCATGTGGTTGGTATATGGACCCTGTACAGCGTAGTTTTGGGCAGCAGTATTTTGGTCTCCTGATGAATTCAGGCCTGTCTTCTTGCATTTCTCCTGGGAAGTGAACAGATGAAGAACTAATGCTTGGTGAGAATCTGTTGTGAGCCAAGCCTTGTACCCCATAAAGCTCCATGAAGTATTAAAATTACATGATATGTTATTTAAAATATTATTAAATTTTAAACAATTCAGCTTTAAAAATTTATTCCCCCTCTCCGACTTCCTTACCTCCCCTTTGCTTTTTTAGTCTTGGGTTAAATTATTTGCCCAGTGTCTTTCAGTGAGTGTGATCAACCTGAATATCGGGGGGAAAGTGTGAGCATCATTCATTTAAAATAGTTAACCTGCATTTTCTTTCATGGTTGGAAAAGTTTTAAAAGCAAGAGGATGAAATAGTCCTTTTGTTCCTTTTCTTGTCCTGCTCATGTGGCCTCCCTTTTATTGTTGTCTGTCAGAATTAGAAGTTCCTGGTCTCCTTATGTCCTGCTCAAATTAAGGCTTCCACTCTCTCTGCCACTCCCTGCAGCTCCAAGAGCCTTAGTTCTAACTTTGGTATTTGTTAACTAAATAGAAAGATAAAGAAGAGAGCTAGGATTTTTAACAACGAAAATCTCTTGAATTGGATTGATTTCATCAGTAATTTTAGTTAGCATTAACTAATAACTAGATGTTGTCTACCAGGCAAGCCTCTCCATTTCTTCATCTCTAAAATGAATCAGGTACTCCCCATAGACTTTTCTAGCGTACGTTAGCTAGACTTTTGTGTTAGTGGAACCATGAAATTTAATACATTTCTGTTGATAGGGTTGGGAGTAATTGCCATAAGGATCAGTATTGAAAGAACCTCTGTCTTTTCCTGCGTGTGTGGGTGCTCAGTTGTGTCTGAGTCTCTCTGACCCCACCAGCCTCCTTTGTCCATGGGATTTCCCAGGCAAGAATGCTGGAGTGGGTTGCCATTTGCTCCTCCAGGGGCTCTTCTAGACCCTGGGTTTGTACCCACATCTCCTATGTCTCCTGCATTGGCAGACAGATTCTTTACCAGTGAGTCACCTGGGAAGCCCCTGTTTTCTCCATAGTATCCTTAATTCTCAAATCATCATACTATTTGCATTGGAGTTAATGGGTAAAAAGTGTCAATTCCAGTGTACTCTGTGTCGGATACTTGTAATCTTGGAGTCTCGTGTTTCTTCCTTCTTGTTTAGGAGGTATTTACGACTGACTGTCAAGGCCTTCTTGACAGCCAGAACTTCCCATTGACGCCCTCATTTTATCAGGTAGCATAGGTTACTCTAATCTTTTGCTTATGCTGTTGCCATAGTATCCTGTCTGGAAACAGAAAGGTGGTTGATAAGTTTGTACAGGAATCCAGATTTTTCCCCCTCATTGACATTTGCCAGCAGATATATTTTTTTTTCTCTCGTGATTCAGGCCAAGGCCTGGTGGTATAATTAGTGCTAAGGGCTGGGGGTGGGCTGGGGGGAGGTGGCATGTTTGGACTCTGGACAGTTAAAAGCAGAGTCTTTTTATTAACCCACTCTGTTAATCACTAAACTGTTTTGTTGGTGATTTAAGACTTTCTGCTTGAACCATCTGCTTGTCATAGGAATTACATTTATTCCTGACAAATGTTATGTTTGAGCTGAACAGATAGGACTAAGACTGGAGCATCTTCCTGCTTCTTGGTGTATCAGACTCATTAAAACAAAACAGAAAGCAACCAAAGACAGTGGGCTCCAGCCACTCTTAACATATTTAGACCAGTGAATCAGAGTGAACAGTGATAAAAGGTGGTTCTGGAGATGCGGAAGAGAAATTCTAAAGGAAATAAGCAGGGCTCTTATTCTAGTGCCAGTGAACCTCTGACTTGGTTGCAGGAGGCATCCACATGGGAATAGGAAGTTGTTGAGAGTAAAACCCTCAGTTTGCACTGATTGTTGTTTTTGGTCTTCACGTGTTCAGAAGAACTGGGGGAAAAAAGCTGTCAGTGGTTGACTGAAATACCACCAAGCTCAACAGTGTCTGTCTAGGATGTTGGAGGGGAAACGCGGAATCTGGTTCTACCTTTTTCAGAAGACACCGGCCTGTGTAGGCTTTGTGGAAAAGGTATTACAATTTAGGTACAATTTAGTGAGGTTAACACGGAATCCTGCAGCACGTCCTGGTGATGGGATTTTGTTCTGGGCGGGCTTCTGCGTTCCATTTTTGAACCTCTTCCTTTCCGGCCACGTTCTCTCCCAGCCCCTGTGCCCTGGAGTGTTCTGTTACCACAGAATAGTTAACTGTTCCTTTTTTTTTTTTTTTTTACAAAAAAATTAATGTCTTTTTTATTATTACTGTTTTGACATGCACACACTGCTATATTTATTCATTTGTGGTTAATTTATTTTTGGCTGTGCTAGGTTTTTGTCGCTGCGCACAGGCTTTCTCTAGTTGTGGCCAGCGGAGGCTACTCTCAAGTTGCAGAACAGAGGCTCTAGGGCGCCTGGGTTTCAGTACTTGAGGCACACGGGTTCAGTTGCTCCGTGGCATGTGTGACCTTTGGGACCAGGGATCGAACCTGTGTCCCTTCATTGGTAGGCTGGTTCTTATCCACCGGGCCACCAGGGAAGCCCTAGTTAAGTCTTCGTGTGGCACAATCATCAGTCATCAAAGGCAGAGCGTGTTTGCACAGCGTCCTGCATACTGTGTTCCCGTCTCACATCTTGCCTTCTCTTGCAGGATTTGAGACTTGAACTCTTCCCTACTTTTCCCTCACCTTCCACATGCTTTCTCAAATCTCTTGTCTTCTGATCTCTGATAAGTACTGGGAAATATCATCTGATCAAGACAGTTCTCTGGTATGAGCCTCTTTGAGGTTATTTACATTGTTTTAATTGGCTCAGACGGTAAAGCGCCTGCTTTACCATGCAATGCGGGAGACCTGGGTTCAATCCCTGGGTCGGGAAGATCCCCTGGAGAAAGGAAATGGCAACCCACTCCAGTATTCTTGCCTGGAAAACTCTATGGACAGAGGAGCCTGGTAGGCTACAGTCCATGGGGTGGCAAAGAGTCAGACACGACTGAGTGACTTCACTCACTCACGTTGTTTTAAAGATGTCGGATAGTTTTAATCAATACTCAGCATAGTTCGTGGACCTTGTTTTTGAAGTCCGCACAACACTGAAGAAAGTGGTAATAGCTTGGCACTTTACCATCTCTAAACCAACATTTCTAGAACTCACAGTGGAAGTTACGGGTTATAATGATACTCCTGAGAGTCAGCCTAGAGAAAACTTGATTGATATGTTCTTTTTTTGGAACAGAAATGTAAACTAATATATCTTAGAATTTTTAGTAATTGTTGATGCAGGAAATTTGTTATTGAAGGTAGTCTGTATCTTGAAACGTCATTAAATTCTGTTTTCCTGTCTGCTTGTCATATTATGAAGATAGTTTATATAGAAGTATAGTCTGTATAAATTCATGTAATTACATCTTCCTTTGGGCTCCCAGAGCACTGTAATTTACCTTAGACTGACTTGGGATGAGAGATACTAACTGTGGAAAAAGAGCCAGTTTATAATTAAATTAATAAAGGTACTAATGGGACAGAGCCAAAGAGTATTTACATTTGTCTTATTGTAAATGGCGCTACCTGATGTTTTTTTCTCTATGTATTTGGCTTCCTGCTGCTGCTAAGTCACTTTAGTCGTGTCCAACTCTGTGCGACCCCATAGACGGCAGCCCACCAGGCTCCCCCGTCCCTGGGGTTCTCCAGGCAAGACCACTGGAGTGGGTTGCCATTTCCTTCTCCAGTGCATGAAAGTGAAAAGTGAAAGTGAAGTCGCTCAGTCATATCTGACTCCCTGTGACCCCATGGACTGCAGCCCACCAGGCTCCTCCGTCCATGGGATTTTCCAGGCAAGAGTACTGGAGTGGGGTGCCATTGCCTTCTCCGTATTTGGCTTAGTTATAGAAATACCATGATTGATGTGCAGCCTAGAATTGCTAGAGTTGCAATGACAGCAGGATCTAAAGATCTTGATACAGTTTGGCGCTCTCAAATTTGACCTTACTGTGAAGAAAGCAAGGAATCCTTGGGAGGGTTTCATCAGAGAATTGCCACACAAATCGTAATCACATTGTGGAGAAGCTGAGCCTTGTGATAACTGGTGGTTATGCTTAGTGGTAGGGATTACAGTAGGGAAACTATATGGTCCAAGAGCTAGGGTTAGGATTTGGGTAGGAGGAACAGATACGGAGACAGTGTAAGCTCCAGTGCTTTGGCCACCTGAAGCAAAGGGCCAACTCATTGGAAAAGACCCTGAGGATGACAAAGATTGAAGGCAAAAGAAGAGGGCAGCAGAGGACGAGGCAGTGCTGAGATAGCGTCACCAACTCAGTGGACATGAGTTTGAGCAAACTCGGGGAGATAGTGGAGGACAGGGACTCCTGATGTGCTGCAGGCCACGGGGCTGCTAAGTCGGACACGACTTAGAGACTGAACAACAACAGCAGCAGAGGTAAAGCAGAGCTTGTTGAGAAACTGTAGGAGGTGAAGGAGAGGGAAATCAGAGCACGGGAGAACTTGAGGGGAGGCCATTAATGCGGGGGAAGGACTGAGTGAGAGTGTGGGAGATGGGTTGGTAGGGAGCGTTCATGGGGAATAGGATGTCTGGCAGGCTGTTGGCAGTTCGGAGGGTGTGGAGCTTTTAAGTTAGAGCTAGGGAGTCGATGTCAAGAGCACCGTGCGTGTGAGCGATGGTTGAAACTGAGGGAGTGGGGTGGGAAAAATATTTGTTGGCTGCGAGGGCTGTCTGGAGGTAGCGAGTTGTTGCCTTTTCTTCCTCCACCTTTTGCCCAGCCCTTCCTAAAGCGCTGGGCTCTGATGAGAATTCATCTTAAAATCCATCGTATCGTTAATCATTGTATAACTAGATGACAGAATAAATATTTGGGTTTCAGAATGTGCTCTGTGGAGGCAGTCCTGCCTGATGAATAAGAGCGTAAACTCTAGAGCCAGAATGCCTGGGCTGTCTACTTACTGGTGTGTGACCTTGGACAGTGTCTTCCACCTCTGTGGCTCCACTGCCTCTTTTGTAAAGCTGAGATAAAAATGATTATCACAAGGGTTAAATGGTTTCTTACGTTAAAGCCCTTATACCAGAGCTTGATATGTCATAAGCTCAAGCTGCCCTTAACTAGCTATTGTCATCATACACTTTGATATGTGTTCTAAATGGTTCCAGTGGTGATCGGTACATTCAGAGTCAGTAACTCACAGTTAAAGATTACTCTCCCCAGATCTTTTTCCCTTGCCAGTAACTTTAAAAACTAATGCGCAGAAATGGATTTGAATTTCTTTTCCTCTTTTCGCTTGCTGCGTTTTGGGCGAAGTTGGAGCAGCTCTTTGTCCCTCTTGGTTGTAGATGAGATAGGAAGTGTAGCCACAGCAATAGTAGATCTTGAGCCTGTTGCTTTCTTCTCCTCCCTCCTCATTCTGCTCTTTCTGTCTGTGTGGATGCTGCTGTCAGCCCCTACATGGGCTGTTTGGGCTTGAAGATGAGCTGCTGTTCATTGAACTTTGTACTTTTAATCCTCCAGTCAGCTGCTGGAATCACTAGAAATTTCAGAAGGAGGCCGGTTAAGTAAAAATAATATTTTGTGTTGGGCAGACTGGCCTTGGTAATGTGGGAGGTTGGGTGGGTGGTCAGGGTTTGAGTCCCACCTGGTTCTACTGTTGAACACGTTACCTTTTAGGGCCTTATTGTCCTTCTCTATAAGAGAAAAGGGACGGGGTCTTCATTATTAGCATTTCCATCGAGCTCTGATAATGTCATTCCTAGAAACAGGACTCAAAAGTTAAGTGTATCCTAGCAAGATGGCACCCCATTCCAGTACTCTTGCCTGGAAAATCCCATGGATGGAGGAGCCTAGTAGGCTGCAGTCCATGGGGTCGCTGAGGGTCGGACATGACTGAACGACTTCACTTTGCCTTTTCACTTTCATGCACTGGAGAAGGAAATGGCAACCCGCTCCAGTGTTCTTGTCTGGAGAACCCCAGGGACGGGGGAGCCTAGTGGGCTGCTGTCTGTGGGGTCGCACAGAGTCGGACACGACTGAAGCGACTTAGCAGCAGCAGCAAGAAATGTAGAAAATAAGAAAGCGGATGTAACAATGTTTAATGTTTTATCTTTTTATTAGCGGATGTCACCATAGCTTGATCGTCTGGTGCAGGAAAGAATCAGGTTTGGGGAAAGGCACACGTTCACAGCTTCGTGGTGTTTGAGGGGAACATGCTCAGTATTTTGGCATGTGCTTTTGAGAGGTGTACCTGAAATGTGGGATAGTTACTCAATGTTAGCTCAGTTTTCAAGGAGTTTTCATGAAGACTTTTTCTATTGTGTTGCTCAACTGGTATTTTTCAATATTGACTCAAATGGAGAAGTCACTTAAACAGTGCTCCTGGCAATATATACCATTAATCAGTTAATCAGCACCTGGGGATCCACTGTGTAACTGTCATAGAATCGAAAGTCTCGCCGGCGCGCATGAGTCTGTGATTCTCTCCTTACTCCTCTCAATAACTGGCATCACTGTCAGTCTGTGTCATGTGACACAGAAATCTAGAAATCATCCTTGATCCTCCCTTTTTCTTACTCCCTGTTTATATTACATTTATCAGCAGATCCTGTGTTTAGTATCCATGTATCTGTCATCTGCCCCCTTCTTTCCATCTTCGTCACTCTCCCTCTAGCGCTGGCTGTTCCTGCTTACCTGAATTACTGCACAGCATTCTAGCTGGAGTCTCTGTGTCCACTTCCTGCCTTCTTTCACGTCTTCCCATTACATAAGCAAGTGAGCCTTTTAAAATAAAAATCTAATCATGACCCTTACTTTTAAAATAGAGACCAAAGTAGTTGGCAGTAGGCCCTATATGGTCTGGCCTCTACACTCCTTTCCAGCCTCATTTCAACCCACTGAACGCTCTCCGAGGCTCATTTCACTTTTCTTGTTTGATCTCCTAACAGCTGTCAAGAAATTGAGCCAGATTACTATTGATAAAGGAGAAATTGTTGGTTATCCAACGTCACAGGTCTTTTTCTACATATGTTGACAAGGTAGGTTTCTTCTGTCTTCTCTCTGTTCCTTTGGGAGTTTTGATGTAAATTCTGGGTGTTTTTGAAGTAGAAGTGCGGGGTTCATTTAAACCCATATTAAATTTCATCTCAGTACATTTGGTCTCTCATGTATTTCTTGGTCCACCCTTTTAGTCTTTCAGGGTCTGTGGATCTTCAGTCTTAACTTTCAGTATATCAGTGTTCTTAATGAATCTCAGGTAGTCAGTATATTGGATCGTTTTATCATGAGCTATTTCAAGCCCTTGGTAAAAGTGTTCATCAGAATTGGACAGAGGCAGGGTAGGGAAGAGTTGCAGTTAACTCTAATAGAACCTTGTTCCTTGTAGTCATTCATTTGGTTATTCCTTTTGCTTTGTTGTTGAAACTGTTGTAGGGTTAGGATGGAAACAGTGGATTGTGGGGCACATTCTACCCCTCCTAAAATGTTTCCTCAAATTCCTGGAACATGCTATAGCCTGGAAGCATACCCTGTGGCTTCCGAAATACAGACAATATCATGTACCGGGAGATGGAGAATTTTAGTCACCGTTTGCTTATATCTGAGGCTGCCAGATTTCATTTTGTTCACAGCATTATCATGGGAGATTTGGGCAGGTGTTTTGTTGAAATTCAGACCCACTATCAATCCCTAGGATGAAAAAAATGATGCTAAAAAAAGCAGAAACCAAGCCACAAACTGTCTTGGGTGTCTTAATTGTGGCTATATGCTGGGTGTATTTCCCCAAGGCTTACAAAACATCCCTTTAACAATCTGTGTCTGATATTGAGATAAGATTCAATAGATTACAGTTTATGGAATCTGCTTTCTTACTGCAAACTGCCATTGTCTGTGTTTAATCTCCAATCTCTTTTATTCTTTTTTAAAAAAAATTTATTGGAGTATAGTCGAGTAAGTGTTGTTTCAGGTGTACACACAGAAATTCAGTGATACATATACATGTATTCACTCTTTTTCAGACTCTTTTCTCATGTGGATTATTACATCTCCTTTATTCTTGCATCTCCTTTATTTTAAATAGTCTTTCAGGACTTGGGAAGTCTCTCTTTCTAGCCTGGGACAAACTGCTCTAAGTCAGACACTTACAGTGTCTCCCTGTCTTGGGCTGTTAATTTTTGTCTTTGCTGTAAGTAATGAAGCCTGACGTTCATGCTTATGGGGAGAAAAGGAGGAAGTAAACTGGATAAGGAGCTCTTTTGTGTACCTCCTTTTGTACACCACCACCTTGAACAGTGGGTCTTAGATCTTCCATCCTTGTCTTGTTTCAAACATAGAAAACCTGAAGAGCCTTTTTGTAGTCCCAAGGCATTTTCCCAACCTTCAGGTCATTTTTGGAGTAAAGAATTTTAGGCTTTGTGCCTTTCTACTCTAAACAGTTGTAAGTTCACCCTTCTTGTTGTAAGCAAAAAATCAGAAGTGTTTGATTGTTCAGTCACTCGGCCATATACACTGAACATTTTAGTTAAACAGGCCTTTCTGCTTTGGGGAGGAGATGACAATTAATAAGGTGTTAGAGATGAAAGCTAATCCTGACCACTCCTCCTTCATCAGAATCCAAATAATCAGGACCGCGCTGCCTCAGAATCCGGGGGAGACTGCCTCATTTTCTGTTTTCTTCTTGCTCAGGTTGGCAGCTTTCTTCCCTACACTGAGTCTGTGGCTCATGTAAGACCACTGCTGTGAGCTCCTGTTGTAATCAATTCCCTCAGAGTTCCGTGAAGGTTCCAGCTCTGGGGAGATGCTCCTCAGTCCACACAATACTGTAATCTATAGTACCTACTGTGTGCCAGGCATTCTACGTAAATTTGCTTGCTTAATCCTCCAGGAATTCGAATTCTCCAGGTCAGAATACTGGAGTGGGTAGCCTTTCCCTTCTCCTGGGGAACTTCTCAACCCAGGGATCAAACTCAGGTCTCCCACGTTGCAGGTGGATTTTTTACCAGCTGAGCCACAAGGGAAGGCCAGGAATACTGGAGTGGGAAGCCTATCCCTTCTCCAGAGGATCTTCCCAACCCAGGAACTGAACCAGGGTCTGCTGCATTGCTGGCAGATTCTTTACCAATTGAGCTGTCAGGGAAGTCCAGTCCTCCCAACAGCTTTGTAAGAAATGTATGGCCCCCCTTTTATTGACTCAGGACTGGAAGCTTAGAGAGATTAAATGAGTTGCCCCAGACCTCATTGAAATAATCTGTTTGATTCTTGTGTGTTTCTATCAGTTTTTAAGAAACTGACTTACCTGAAATAGTAAGAGGCATACCTGGAGTTCTAACCTAGGTCTCTTTGACCTCCAGAGTAAGTGATTTTTCTTACTGCTGCTGGGGGCCTACTGCATGCGGTATGTTGCTTTGTAGGATGTGAGATGGAAGCGAACACATTCTTGGCCTCTGAAGACATTTTGAAGAATAATGGCAAGGGGAGCCATTAGGAGTTTTAGGGGAGGCTCTACCTTTCTTTTGGAGAAGGAAATGGCAACCCACTCCAGTGTTCTTGTCTGGAGAATCCCAGGGACGGGGATGCCTGGTGGGCTGCCGTCTATGGGGTCGCACAGACTTGGACACGACTGAAGCGACTTAGCAGTAGCAGCTACCTTTCTTTGGGAAGCAGTGGGCTGAATCTGTGCTAATGAGTGTGCGGAGTTGGATCCGTAGTTGACGCAGCTGGACGTTACCTGTCTCAGCACCGTGTTGTTGCAGCCGTCTGTCTGTCACCCTCTGCTTGGTCACGGCTCAGGCCTTGTCCACTGCTGACCTGCGGGGTGATAACAGAATGGTTGGCCTGTATTTTAGGCTCTTCCATTTACAATGTCTGTCTTCACATACAGAACCCCAGCCCCTGGTGGAGGGTGACTTTGATTTTTTACCTATGTTGCTAAATTGTCACGAATGCCCTGTTTGACTTTTCTAAGCCGAGGGGTCAAGAAAAGAGATTTGAATGTTTGCCAAATAGAAGTAGGTTAATGGACGAGGCCTCTGCCTTAAGCAGTTTTGAGGAAAATACTAACTTTTAAGTATTCCTTAAAAATAAATATCCCCTTTATTTTTGGTGATGCCCATTATGGAAATCTGGAATATGCAGAACGTATGGACTTATTATGGAAGTATTAGAATATGAAGTAGAAGAAATGAAAATTACCCATAATCGCACCTTCCAGGAATAATCACTGAACGTTTGAGTCTATTCCCTCTGTCCCTGCTATATGTCTGAGAAAGCTGCATTTCTATATTCCGATTTTTATCACTTTACATTATAAGGAATTCACACACTATTGAGTTCCTCATATGGTTTAAATAACCTTAATCATTTTCCTGATGTTAAATAGGTTATTCTAGATTTCTTTTGTCATGAAGAGTTGGACTTGACTGAAGTGGTAGAGCGCGCATGCACATGATTGTCATGAACTCCATTGTCAAGAGCTGTGACTTGTCTGTACTAAGGGTGCTGCGAAGCCAGCATGTCTAGTTAACTCGTGTATTACCCCCAAGTTACCACCTGCTCATCTGCTTTTTCCCTAAAAGCACCATCGTACCAGTTGTCAAGGTAAAAGTAAGTCTTCCTAGACTCCTGATTAGTCTTCACTACTAAGGATATCTGATCACTAAATTCTAGCTAGGCTGCCTTTCACAAAATCTGTTTTCTGCTTGCCATTCTTCTTGTTATATTTAAACTCACTAGTTTTTGCCAGGACAATTGCAGTAGTCTCTCAACTTCCTACTTAGAGACTATTACCTCTTCAAGGCTGTTTTCACATAATGGCTGGAATTTACACTTTGGCATACATATCACGCTCTTTTATTGCTTACAGGCTTTAATAGGGTTCTCATTGCCTGGAGAGTGAAGACTGAATTTCTTAATAGTCTAGAATTGTTTCTTCATATCTTTCTGGTCTTACCTCCTGTCTGTCTCTCTTTCACACCCAAACATACCACGACACGTACTCAGTCAACAGACACTCATATAATCACAGTGCTTGTGTGAACTTTTAATACGCATACCATTTGCACATGCTGTTGGTCTGCTGGAGACTACACAGCTCCTCACATAGCTTGTTGTGGTTGTTTAGTTGCGAAGTTGTGTCCGACTCTTTTGTGACCCCATGGACTGTAACCCGCCAGGCTCCTCCCTCCATGGGATTCTCCAGGCAAGAATACTGAAGTGGGTTGCCATGCCCTCCTCCAGGGGATCTTCCCGACCCAGGGATCGAACCCACGTCTCCTGCATTGGCAGGCGAATTCTTTACCACTGAGCCACCAGGTTAAGCCCCTCAGCTTTACGTTTCTTATAGCATAGAGCTGAGTTCACTCGTGTCACTGTTCATGCACCGTGGCAGCCCATGCTGGCCAGAAGCATCTCTCTTGCTTCATGTTTACTGACTGAACCTTTTATGAGACTGCCTATGATAGACAGACTGATGGCCCCCCTGAGATGTCCACATCTTTTTCTGTCTGTGAATAAGTTACCTTACGTGGCAGAAAGGACACTGCAGATATGATTAAGGACCTTGAAGTGGGGAGAGTACTTTGAATTACCCAGGTGGGCCAGTCTAACCACAGGGGTCCTTAAAAGCATAGAACGTTTCCTGACTGTGGTGTGTGTGTGTTAGTCACTCACTCATGTCCGACTTTTCTTGACCCCATGGACTGCAGCCCTCCAGGCTCCTCTGTCCATGGAATTCTCCAGGCAAGAAAACTGGAGTGGGTTGCCATTTCCTTCTCCAGGGTGACTGGCGAGAGGGGGATTGAATAAGGGTCAGAGAAGTTCGATTTTGTTGACTTTGAAGGTGGAGGGAAAGGGCTGCAGCCGAGGGATACAGGCACCCTCTAGAAGCTGCAAAAAATGATGGGACAGATATTCCCCGAGACCCTTCAGAAGGGGGTGCAGTCCTGTCCTCGCGCCACTTTGGTCTGTAGCTGGGGAGAGCCATGTTACTGGATTTCTAGCCTACAGAACTGTAAAGTAAGACTTTCTGTTGTTGTTTTACATCACTAGGTTTGTGATAGTTTTCTCATGGAAGCATGAGAACTATCACCCATTGTGTCTTATTGTGCTATATGTCTGCTTTCATGTCTTTTTCACCAGGTTCAGCTCTGTGAGAGCAGGACTATGTTGATTTCACCTCTGTCCTCAGCATGTAGCACGAGTGCCAGCAGGCTGAGCACACAACTGGCTGGTACAGCGGCGGCGCTGCTCTGTCAGGCCTGCCTCTGGCGACCCCACAGTCTGGAGCCTGCCAGGCTGTCCGTGAATTCTCCAGGCCAGAATCCTGGAGTGGGTAGCCATTCCCTTCTCCGGGGGATCTTCCCAACCAGGGGATTGAACCTGGGTCTCCTGTACTGCAGGCAGATTCTTTACCGTCTGAGCCACCAGGGAAGCAGTACTTGTGGCCTTACATCTTCTAGGATTTTTGCCACATAAATTGCCCAGGCCACTTTTTGAGTTAATGTTTTCTCATTTTAAATAGTTTTTCTGTCTCCTTTTCCCTGTTAACTTACTTTTCTCCTGCTCCTGTTTTCTCCTCTAGCTCTCTCTTTTTTTTAATATTTGGTCAGGGGCAGGAGGGTGCACACAGTGTGGCCTGTGGAGTCTTAGTTGCCCAACCAGGGATCAAACCTGTGCCCCAGCAGTGGAGGCGCAGGTTCTTAACCACTGAGTCACTAGGGAAGTCCTTCTGTTCCTGTTTTCTTTAACTATGGTGGTTCCTTTCCTGTTTTTTTTTTTTTTGCTTCCAGTACAGTCTGTCTTACATCATTTGCAGGTGACAATTTAGAATAGCGTTGTCCCTTAGGAGAGATACTTGTATAGATAGTCTTAATCAGTCCTTCTTTACAGGTAATGTGTACTTCTTTCTCACAAATCTGAACGGAAATTTTACTTAAGTAATTTCTATAAATGAAACAATCACTGATTTTCCCACTCTTTTTGTTAAACTGCATTCCGTGTAAACCTAACATGAATTTCCGGTCCACTTAGCCTGTCATTTATCAACCATAAATTCTTGGTAAAATATAGGAACAGTATAAGGGTACTAGAGAGCAACCAACAGAGTGGATTCTGTAGGGCAGTTGACTTGTGGAAGCTTTCAGTCCGTGGGTGATTTCTCATTTTTAAGTTCATAGGAAAGCCCCAGTATTTATATTTTTGGCTTGTATCACCAGAAGGCACAGTTCAGAACAATCATAGCCATTGAACAGGAAGGAACAATTCAGGAGAGGAGAGAGCCCAAGAGGAGGTGCCCCAAATTCTATGTAGAAATTGTATTCAGACCCTGCCTGACCCCTGATCCGTGCATGAACAGGGCAGCCAAGCTAAGGCTTAAACTGTAGATGGGGGTTGCCATCCAAGAGGCAGAAGTTTGTCGTCTGAGTTCAATTAGCTCCCTGCTAAAACAAACAACAAAAACAGATTCTTTGGAGGAATTACATAATTCCAAGCCTCCGTAGTATCCAGGATATGTTCTAAAATTATTCAAAATGTGAAGTAACAGGAAAGTGACCCATTCTCCAAAGAAGTCTAATCAGTGGAGATTGATCCCAGTATGTCCCAAATCTTCGGTTGAGGGGAGGAGGGTTTTTAAGCAGCTGCTGTTACTATACTCAGTTATGTACAGGGAGATCTACTTGTAATGGAAAACTATGAAATCTCAAAACCAAAATAGAACATATGAAGAAAACCTGTCTGAAATAAAAACTTTACAAGATAAGTCTAACGAAAGAGGATAGACCAAAGAATCACCGAACTTTTAGATCAGCCGGAAGAATCCGAAGACCAGAGAGCTGAAAGATTGAAACGGAAATGAACAGAACCACTGAGCCCTGGGGCAGTTTTTAAAGGGCCTGTAATACGCGTGCAGTTGAAGTTCCAGAAAGAGAAGAGGAGGAGAATGGGACAGAGTTATTTGAGGGAATATGGATACCAGTATTGACTAAATTTAGTGAATTAACCAGAAATCATTACTGTTTGACATTGTTTATGAGAAGAAAGGGAAAGGGGATGATGGCCATAGAGCCCAGGAAGGATTGAGGTTGTCTCGCCCTCCTGTCTCCCGAATGTCGGGTCTTACCTCACCTGACTGATGTCATCCCTAGGGCGTTTGTTTCTGGGCCTTTCAGGTCTACACCGTCAGGAGATCAGGAGGTTAAGTTGCAGCCAGGACTGAACTGCAGAGTGGGACGATCGAGTGGTTTTTGAAACTCGCGACGGCTGCTTTCTTGGGGAGGTCTGCAGTGAACACTGGGTCCTTTTGTGCGTGCACTTTGCCTTTCTTCTTGGCTTTCCTTTCCTGCTGCCCTCTTGTTTCTGAGAAAAGAGCCCGATGCACGTGAGCTGGACTGGCTATGTCAAAGGCAGTGAGTCCTGTTGAGATCCCAGTCAGCTTTGGCAGAGTCCAGCCACGAGGGAGACCTTGGTCGGGTCTTTGCTTTCCTCTCCTAGATGCCGATGCTGGGGGCAGGGCTTGGACTCATTTGGTAATGAGTCAGTGTTAATGTGCCTCGACTGAAATGTGGAAGCCACAGTCCTGTAATTCTGACCTTAACCTTTAAAAAAAAAAAAAAGCCTGCTAGCATGCTCACATCCATCTAGTGTGCACTGGTGAGACCGTGCTGATTGTTCAAAGTTTGAAATACTGCCCCAAGCCCTTGTTCCCATCTTCCTTGCTCTGTCTGCCCATGGAAACCACGCTCCCCCTGAAGCTGTCCGCCGCTGACTCACCCACCTGTGACCCAGCAGCCGAAGGGGTCAAGTCTGGCACGAGGGCTAGGTGCCTCTGCTAGGCTTTATCAGACTAGTGAGTTCCTTGGCCATAAATTTCCCAACCTCGGCCTGTCTGTCCCTCTAGTTCCCATGTCCATCCATGTGAGTGCAGCAGTATGTGTCCTATATAGGCGTTGGAGATTTGGGGAGATAGTGTGGTCTAAGGATTAAAAAGGAGTTTTGGAGTCAGACTGACCCCAGAGTCTACCGGTTTTGTGCAGGATGTCTTTAGATACGTTCCTTGAACCCTGACGTCCATTTTCTTGTAGAATAGGGATAATACTCATCGAAGCTTAAAATAATCTGTATATGCTAATTAATTTAATTTAATTGATTTAAATAAGATAATATGGCAATAGGCTTCTTGGTTTCATCATAGCTGTTAGGTCATCTCTAATTTTGTACATTTTTGTGTAATTCTGTTTTATTAATTAATTTTACAGGAGGACTCTAAAACCGATAGTTTTTCTCATTCTTACCTATCTTTACAGAGAGCTGACTGATGATGTTCAGAGGTACAGTTGGGTTGCCCAAGAATATGCAGTGATTTTGGAGCCCAAGAAAGTAAAGTCTACCAATGTTTCCATTGGTTTCTCCATCTATTTGCCATGAAGTGATGGGACCGGGTGCCATGATCTTTGCTTTTTGGATGTTGAGTTTTTTTTAAGACAGCTTTTTCACTCTCCTCTTTTACCTTCATCAAAAGGCTGTTGAGTTCTTCTTCACTTTCTGCCATGAGGATGGTGTCATCTGCGTACCTGAGGTTGTTGATACTTCTCTCTTAATTCCAGTTTATGCTTCATCCAGCCCAGCATTCTGCATGATGTACTCTGCATATAAGTTAAATGAGCATGGTAACAATATACAGCCTTGATGTAGTACTCCTTTCCCAATTTGGAACCAGTTTGTTGTTCCGTGTCTGGTTCCATCTGTTGCTTCTTAACTTGCATACAGGTTTCTCAGCAGATAGGAAAGGTGATCTGGTATTCCCATCTCTTGAAGAATCTTCCAGAGTTTGTAGTGGTCCATATAGTCAAAGGCTTTGGCGTAGTCAATAAAGCAGAAGTAGATGTACTCTGCTACCATTCAGATATAGATTAAGTACGAACCTCTTTCAACCCAAGGACACTGTGACTATTAAGCAGCATGTATTAAATAACACAGAGGATCTGTTTTAATAACCATGCATATAAACTTTGGCCAGGACACCTTCGATCCTAAACAGAAAGTCTCAGAATACTAGCCTGGGGATTATAGTTTGTTATATAGGGGAATAAACTGATGCCTAGAGAGATTAAGTGGCTTGTACAAGGTTTTTCTAAATTCTTACCTAGCTTACAGATTTTTAAAAGTAGCTTTTCCCTGTTCAAAATGACTTCTCTCCTGCCTCTCTGCCTTTGCCGTTACAACTAATGAAGTCGGTGTGCCTTAATCAGTTTTTTGGAGATATTTGTCTTCCTGAGTTGTAGGAGTTCTTTATATATTCTGAATGCATGTCCTTTGCCAGATATGTTTTCCAAAGAACAGAAAGAAGTTACTGATTTTGTTAGCAGTTATCGTTTTTTTTTTTTTTTTTTTTCTCTTGTTAGTGTTTTTTTGTGTTCTGTATAAGAAATCTTTGCCAAACTGAAGGTCACGAGCATTTTCTCGTGTGTTTCCTGTGAGAAGTTCTCTCTCTCAGATTTAGGTTTGCGGTCTGTTGGAGTTAACTTCTACAGCTGATGTGAGGTAAGGGCTGACATTCACTGTTTTGCTTACGGATACCCACTTGTTGCAGCACCATTTGTTGGAAAAAACCCATCTTTTCCTTCCCGAATTACTTTTTGTGTGGGCCTTTTTCTGGGGTATCCTGTTTCTTTGGTCTTTATCCCTCTCCTTAGACCAGTACTAACCCTGTGTTAGTTAAGATAGCTTGATAGCTTTGTGGTTAAGTCTTGAGGACGGTAGTGTAAACCCTCCAACTTTGTTCTTTTTCAAAATTCATATGGATATTTTAGGTCATTTGCATTTTCACGTGCATTTTCAAATCATCTTGATTTCTGTAATGAATACTGCTTTTTATTGTTTCATTGGAAATGCATTAAATCTGGAGCTCTATTTGGGGAGAGTTGGCATTAAACTATGATGTGTGTATGTTGGGGTTTTTTTATGTTTTAAAATATCTTATGTATTTTTTGAAAGCATATTTTAAATTACAACATTTTGTTCAATTTATACTTAGTATTTCATGGTTTTGGTACTATTGTAGATATTTGGAGTTTCAACTTCCAGTTGTCTGTTGTAGCATGTAGAAATACAATGGATTTTGCTAATGAGGTAGTGTCATTTTTATTTTGTTGATGTGGTGAATTTGCCAAAGCTAAACCAACATTGTATCGCAGGATAACCCAGTTGGGTCGTTGTGTATTATCCTTTTTCGTATTTCCGGACTTGAATTAGTAGCATTTTATTATTAAGGGTTTTTGTGTCCGTGTTGATGAGAGGTTTGGCTTGTATGTTTTTTCTTATAGTGACTTTGTCTGGTATTAGTATCAGGATAATGTAAGTAAAGGAAGTTAGAAAACCCCCACACACCCCTCCACTTTTTGATATTGATGTCTTTTTTTTTTTTGCTTATCTTTTTGTACATGTCACTGATGTCATCTGGGCCAGTTTTCTTTGTGATACATCTTAGCTAAGAATTCAAGTTCTATAATAGAAATGGGGTGATTCTGGTAGATGTGCTGCTCATGGTAGTTTTAATTTTCCTGTTCCCTGATGACTAATGATATTGAGCATGTTTTCATGTGCCTCCTAGCCATTCATGTATCTTCTTTAGTGAAAAAGGGCCATTTTTAGTTGGGCTCTTAATATTGAGTTGGAAGAGTTCCTTAGAAATCCTGGATGTGAGTACTTTATCAGATATATGATTTGTGGATATTGTCTTTGGCTTCTTAGAGGTAAAGCTATGAATCTTAGTCAAATATGAAATGAACATGTGTTGAAGATTTTATCTAATTCATTTATTAATGAGGTATCCAGCAAGATGTTAAATGTGATATGTGATTGCACATATCTAGTAATTTTTTATTGTATATTACACATTCTGGATGATATGTTTAGAGACTTCTCTGTTTTTTATCTTCTTAAAAGTGTTAACTTGTTCTGGCAGGCAGCTAATTGAATTGGACTTAAACTCCTACTTTAATTTGATCTCTGCTCAGTTCTTTCAGCCTCAGAGATTTGCTTTTTGCCGGAAATCTTGCGACTCAGTATATGTACAATTCAGGGGTCTACCAAGGATTTGGGGAAAGCTTATATGCAGATTTTAAGAATGCAGCTTTCTGCTCTAGTTCTGTCTACTGTCTTAAGGGATCTAGGAAGTAACCATCATTGAAAAGCAAAGTAAAAGTGAATCTTTGACTCAGGGCTTTTCTCTTTCTTCAGCTTTCTGTCTGCTTTTATCTCCTTCCAGTGCCTTGAAACGGTAGCTTTTGTATTTTAGTCAGTTACAATTGCTTATCCAGGAGCACATCTTCCCTGGTGCCTTAGTAATGAATCTGGCTGCAGTGCAGGAGATTCAGAGACACGGGTCCGATCCCTGGGTCGGGAAGATCCGGTGGAGGAGGAAATGGCAACCTGCTCCAGTATTTTTGCTTGGAGAATTCCAAGCAAAACTTGTAGCCCACAGAGGAGCCTGGTGGGCCACAGTTGATGGAGTCGCAGAGTCAGATTCGAGTGAGCTGCTAACATGCTCACTTCCACTTTTGTGAGAGGAAGTGAGCAAGGAAAGGTCTTTGAGAAGGGAGGTGATCGAGAAAGGAATTGGATAGCTTAGGTAAGGGGGTTAGTAAGGTGAGGTTGCATAGAGTCAAGACACTGAAGCCACTGAGCATGTATACACGCAGGCGCAGTGATCTAATATAGGGTAATTGGCTTTTATTTTTTTGTCAACTTTTTAAATAGTGACACTCTTTTTCAGTCATCTGCAGTTAACTTTCCATAGTATATATCTTTTAAAGAGGGACTGGAAGCCTAACTCAAGACTTCAGATTTTTGAAAGTGAAATAAATAGGTTGATTTGCTCTGTAAGATTTAAAAAATGTTTTCCTTGCTTCCTGTCTGTTTTGACCTGACTCCTTGAAGGGCAGAGCTTGTCTTCATAAGTGCAGCTGATGCTGGCCCTGAGTGGGGTGTTTCGTTGTGTTTGTTAAAGCTCCAGGCCTCAGGCTGTTAGCCCATAAGGAGTGTCTCCTTGGAGATTTCATAACTGAGTTTTTAGATTCCCCAGCCCTTTGGTGTTCTTTTTTTTCTCTTGGACTGGGTGGGGAAGTATTCTGTGGGTGGCTGCATTCTTGACTTGCTCCTTGCTCTGACCTGGGATGGGCATCAAGGTCTGTAATGGAAGGTCGCAGAGCCTGTCTCTGGTCTGTCCATTTTGCTTTTAACTGCTTTGTGTTTTAATTTTGTGTTCACTTGAGTAGCAGACTTCAAGACTGCTAATCAGATGTATGAAAAGTCAGTGTATGCGCCAGGTATGGATGGTATGGATGGTATGGTTCTCACTGGTACTTATGGCTTGTAGGACTTAGTATCGTACCAGCAGAAATGGGGCTCTTCACTGGGACTGCAGTTTCGAATGGGAAAGACTTCCTGTTCATTCTCTTGAAGCCTGGGCGTTGGTTTTGAAGCTTGATTATTTGCTTTATCAGAGTTTTGTTGCATTTCAGGGAAAACATTCTCAGAAGTTCCTGTTGCTTACGTAACAGGAGCTGAATTTTGGGGGCCAACAGATTTTAGCTGGCGGATGTTAGCCTGTGTTTGTGTAAAAGGGAGTTTGTCCATTCCCCACCGATTCTCAAGCTTGTAAACATTTCCATTTGGAGGTGGGTAGGAACATGTTGGTCTGTTGAGTTGCATTACTTGTTGGGTGATTGCGAAGCTGACTTTTCCTGTAGGCCATTACCTACTCCTGTGGGAAAACAGAATAAGGCACGTCTATAAAGTAGTCGAAAACGGTTGAGTTTTGCGGGAGATGAAACAGATGAATTAGTTACAGAGAAGTGCTGAACAAGTATGTCTTTGCCTTCTTCCTCTCCCATCAGTCTTTTATTGGTGAGGCACTGCTTCTACCACCAAGCATTTTCCATTTAAATTCTTCTCATTCTCACGGGGTTTAGTCCCCAGCTCACAAAATCACCTTTCTGCCTCCTTGCTTGTAGACCTAAGGTACCCAGTGTTTCTATTCATGAAGTTACGATGTGTTAAAGAGACATGGATCTCTTCACTTGTGAAGTGGATTAATGTGAGGATTTGTAGGTGCTTGACACAGTTAGAAACTCTTCGTTAAGCGCCAGTAAAGATGATGGTGATGGCAGTTAGCTCTGCATAGTTGTTAAGCTGTAGGGTGTCAGGAATGTAGAATTTATGGGGTTTGCCTTTTGGGTGAGCCAACAAGAACACCCGTTGAGGAATGAAGTGGGAGAACCGTGCGGTACCTGTCAGTGAGGGACAGACACACTGCGTGCTTTCGATGAGTGTGAATTCGGCAAGCCAGTGCGTGCTCCTTACCACCAGTGTTATTCCCAGCATACTCTTCAGAGAGAGAGAACGGGGGAGGAAGGAGTATTTTTCTTTTCAAACGCCCTTGGTTGAATTTCAGAAGTGGATTTCAGATGCCAGGAAGCAGCTTGTAACGAGAGGATGAGGTCAGTTGGTATAATTGGAGCTAGTTGATAATTCCTTTACTCTGTTCTCTGAACATTTAGTGTTTCTATTTCTGTAGAAACACATGAGCTAGAAAATGACTAGGTCTCTCCATAGATACGTCGTGTGTCCAACTGGAGAGGGAGGCGCACAGGACGAGGGAGATGAGGGTCAGAGCCCAGAGCCAGCCTCAGCCTTCATCCCTGCTGAGCCTGCAGTAGGTCCCGCGGCCATTGCGTTCTGTTTAAAAGCCTCTGAAGGTTATTTTAGAAATGCCATCTTCAGTTTGATTGTACCAGCACTTGGGCAGGGGAACAGAGGGGAAGAAAGAGGAACCAGGAATATATTTTTAAAACTCTGGAAAAAAAAATCGACCTATGAGCTTCTACCTCAAGGGGCAGGGGCTGAGACCGCTATCTTGCGGTTTTCACCATCTTACTTCCTGCTCTGCCACAGAGTCAGCTGTTCCTGGCCCAAGTTTGCTGGTTGAAATCACCCTTTTCATTTTATTCAAGTCACTTAGAGGGAGAGGTGGCACCAACTGAGGTTTCAACTCTAAGCTTCCAAACAGGTGGTTAGTCGAGCGGCCTCCATGTCTCAGAGATTCTGCTGTTGCTGCAAGTAAGGAGTCAGGGTTCTGCTTTGCAGTTGCCTTCACCTTGCATGGCTTTCTCGGTGGGTGTCCGGAGCCAGGGGTGCTGGCTGGGTTCGTGCCTGTGAAGGACGGTGTGTATAGAGAGAGCACCTGTTCCGTCACCACTGTACAGAAAAGCTGCCCACGTTTGACTGACCTCAGTGCCCTCCCCTGGGGGCCCTGTTACTCTGTCAGCTCAGTCCTTGTATTCATCAGGGGGCGGGGTGTTCAAGGTGTTACCTCTTCTCCCTGCCCCCCGGGGTCTTTGCAGCAGCCGTGGCTGTTGAGTCTTTCGGAGCAGAGTCCTTGTCCGTCTTCTCACCGCGACAGATCCAGCACCAAGCCCGCTGTTGCTGCAGTGGGGTGGGGCCCCCGGGGGCCTGTGTAATTTATGCGGAGAGTCAGAAAGTCAAAGATCTCAGCTCTCAGGCAAGTTTATTTGGACTGTTTATAGTTTGTTGCTCTGTCCACAGTCCCTTGTCTAGAGTACACTCACATTCTTGTTGGCGTGAACTCTTTCCTCTCGGTGCCTTTCCCATGCCTTCTGTCTGGCATCCTTTCCGTCCGTCTTCGCCATCCCTTCCACATCAGAGTGGCTTCTGGACAGGCTGGGCCCTTGACACCTGTACAGGGACCTGCTCACCTACCCCACCCCACTCCCACTCAACAAAACCTGCAAAGCCACAGTTTTACTTTTGGGACAGTACGTCAGGCAGCCTTTTACTCTTTTTCCTCCATGTTAATTTACCTTTTGATTGTAAAGATTTTCAGGAAAAGCAGCCAAGTGAAGCATTGATGGTGATCAGATTATTAGCATTTGGGTCATTCTGTGATAATATTGATTGTATGAAACACACACACACACACACACACACACATTGTATTCTGAAATGTAAAGGAAAGGGTACTGTGTAGTAGAGCTTGACTTTCTCTAGCTGTTTTTTGTACATTCTAAATATATTAAGTATTTGAAGTTTCACAGTGCATAGCGGTACTGTCTTTTTGTACATTAGCTAGAAGCATCAATTCATTGTCATGCATTCTGTTATGCGCCACTTGCCTCCACACATAGCTAGAAATGCTAAATGTTTTAAAGCAACGGTTTTCTTTTTTAACTTAGTTCAAGTGGGGAAATTAATTTTCCATTTCTTATTGTGTAAGTTATTAATATATGTGATCCTCTACGAGTTTCCTTTTAAGAGGAATTCAGAAAACTCGAGATTCAGGGAGTAATCTCGGAAGTTTCTCTTAGCCCTGTTATTTCTAATTCCAGAACAAGTGTAATATCACCTAAATTTAGCCGGGCAATTAACATTTGAAATCATTAGCATTAAACCGTTTTCAGTGAACTGATCAAGTGAGGAGAATTTGCAGAGCACGTTGTCATTGATTTTCAGTTCAGCCGAGATCTCCTCTTACCAATTCTTTACCTTAGTTGTCAAACACCTGTGTTTGTTTTGTGACGCTGTGTGTCCAAATTGAAAGTGAGTTGGCTTTATTAACATCCGAACAGAATTAGACACAATTCTTTTAAAGCACCATTTTCAAAATGCATAGGCACTTCCTCCTCTATTGTGGACCCCGAGAGTGCAGTGTTACACTCACCTTGAGTGTGACTTGGGGAGAGATCACTGAGAGAGACCTTCCCATAGAGTGACAGGGCCGGGATTGTCAGAACGTGGGTACGTGTTGGTCTTCAAGTAGCTGAATTCTCTGCTGAAACTGCTGATCAAGTTATCACAGGTTCTACAGTATGTTACGGTTCCATGTGGCTTCCAGATTGTTAGAAGGAGGGGTGATAATTTTCATGTGCTTTTAGTTGACTGGCCCTAGTTGTTTCTTCCTAAACTAAGTTTATCAGTAATTAAAAAAAAATTACTCTCTGCTCATTGTATGATATAAAAACAAAATGACTCCCCAAGGGATATTTTATGAATAGAAATTCTCCTTTAAAAATGAAAGTCTTCACTTAAGTTAATAGAGTGATTTTTTTTTTTTTAAACCCACTGCTGCTACTGCTGCTAAGTCACTTCAGTCGTGCCCGACTCTGAGTGACCCCATACACGGCAGCCCACCAGGCTCCCCCGTCCCTGGGATTCTCCAGGCAAGAACAGTGGAGTGGGTTGCCCTTTCCTTCTCCAATGCATGAAAGTGAAAAGTGAAAGTGAAGTCGCTCAGTTGTGTCCGACTCTTGGCGACACCATGGACTGCAGCCCACCAGGCCCCTCCATCCATGGGACTTTGGGCAAAAGTACTGGAGTGGGGTGCCATTGCCTTCTCCGAAACCCACTAGTGGGCTGCTGAAAAGTATTGGAGTTTCTTTGACTCTATAAAATTTTCATGTAATTATGTAATACACAAATTTCTTTTACTCGAGGTCTTTATTGTTCAGAAACCTTCCCTCCCATTTTGCGATGGTTAAACAAACAAACGGTGTGTTTTCAAATACCATTATTCTCAAATACCATTATTTGAAGACCTACTACTGGAGAATCATAATATTGAAGGCAGTTATTTATCCTCACCGTATGAGAGCCATTTGAACAATTTAAAAGCTATCGTTGACATCCTTAGCATCTGCTTCTGATACACTCTTCTGCCTGCCCCTTGTGGGAATGATCCGATAGTTCTTTTGTCACGCACCGTGACCAAGAAGGCGGTCTGCGGGTCACTGTGAAATGATTTCTAACCAAGTAGCCACTCCAGGCCTTGGGATTTGTCCAGGTGAGGTCCTCCAGCTTAGTAATGTCTGCATTTGTGTGCGCGCCCGCTGGCCTGGATTTAGTCTTTCCAAGTAGTTTATAACTGGTTTGGCCCATTGGATTGCTTGCTTTTTGGATGATACAGGTTGGGGAGGATGAAGGAAGTAGAAAGGCCTGAACTTGGCAGTCTCTTTACAGGATGTCTCTTTTAACCCCTGCTGAGGTTAATTTACATAAAACCCAGCTGTGTGTGTGTGCGAAGTTTTCTAAATTTAAAGTTTATTCTTATTACCATAGTGATAAGATTGTCAGCACTCCTGAATTTACGGTCTTGCTCTCCTCTATCTGGGCGTCCTGGCAGCTCACAGTTCCGTTTCCTTTGGGTAACAGGATGCAGCTGGTGGCTGGATTCTCACCTGTGGAATAGCCCTTCGGAGCTCTCTCCTCCGTGTAGGTCTCTGCAAAGCAGCAGAAACCATTTTTGCAGGAAACCACAGGCCTGTGTTAAACACCAAGGGAGCATTGAAATAACATGTGTGAGTGTTCCTCTTCCCGAAGGTACCAATCACCGTGGAGCGCTGCCTTCTGCCCTCCCCTTGGCTTTAAGGTTCTTATTTAGTTAGCTGATGCTCACTCCCCCCTTCTCTGGTGTCTGTTACCTCTCCGGCCAACTGAGCCAGTTGAACCAGGCTGGATTTCATAATGAGCTACTAGGTAAGCCTTCTGGGACTTTCAGATATTTGGGGGAAGATTGATTTTTGTTCTTACATGCTGTGGACCCTTGGCCATCAAATGGTATGGGGAAGCTCATTCATCTGTCTGTGATGGTCATGTCAGTCAGGCGTCTCTTTAGTATTTACTGGGTGCTCAGTACCGTGCCAGATGCTGTCAGGAGCCGTGGTGGTATGGAGGAGGAGTGCTCCAGAGGACTCTGCTGTGTGGCAGGCCAGCATAAACAAGCCGAGGGGAAAAGGCAGGCATGGAATAAAGGGGGAGAATACCAGTGTGTGACTTACTGCTGACTGTGTGGATTAGCCTATCAGCAGTAATCAGCAGGGCGGAGGGCATTATCTTGAGCCAGAAGAGTGAGCACTGGGCCGAGGGTGGAGCATGCAGAGGGGGTGTAGGAGCTGCAGGGCTGCTGTGGGGGGAGAGCAGCGCTCAATAAGGCGGTACAGATAGTGCACCGAACAGTATTTGGAGAAGTCAGGGTGCGTCTCTGGGGGAGCCTGGATGACCTCTCGAGGTCACCGGGGATGAAGGGCATATTTAATAGAGTGAGGTGTCTTTTGGGGTTCCCATTTCTCTCATCAGTACCCTTCATTTAGAATTCAGGGTCAGCACGGCAATTAGGATGGCCCAAGAGAAGTGCTCCTTGAACGTGATGTGAGATTAATGCTGAGAAGACTAAAGACGTAACTCGTGCCAGGCAGTAACGATAGGAACGTAATTTATTGAGTATTTTCTCATTGCTTAGTATCGATAAACATTTCATATGCGTCTTTTATTCTTAGGTTTCCCCATTTTACACATGAGACTAAAGCTTGGCAGTTAAATAGCTTGTTGGAGGCAGTGCAGCCAGAAGTGTAAGAGCTGTACAGCTCAAATCCAACTCTGTGTCCTCCTCTGAATTGTATTGCCTTTCTCATTTTTATTCCTGCAGTATTTTAGTTGTTTTTGTTGTTCAGTCGCCATGTCAGGTCCAACTCTTCGTGACCCCATGGACTGCAGCATGCCAGGCTCCCCTGTCCCTCACCATCTCGTGGAGTTTGCCCAAGTTCATGTCCATTAAATCGGTGATGCCATCCAACCATCACATCCTCTGTCGCCCCCTTCTCCTGCCTTCACTCTTTCCCAGCATCAGGGTCTTTTCCATTGAGTTACCTGTTCGCATCAGGTGGACAAAAGTATACAGTATTCTAGTAGGGGCTGCTAAAGAATCCTTAAATGCTAGAAGGTTGTCTTCCCAATCTAGATGGGCACTTTTCAGCCATCTGTTCCTTTAATATCTTTATTATTCATCCAAGTGGCTTATAGAAAGACGGGGGAAAATAAATATGATGCTGAATTTTTTGCAGAGGAAATGTGCCGAGCTTATTAACCTTCCATTTGGCAGCTGCCCGTCCCAAGTGGCCCGCGTGTGTGTGCGGATGTGGCATCTGGGCCTGATCCCTCGGGTTCAGGGCTCCCCCTTTAGAAGAACAAACATGGGTTAAATGTACTCCCCAAACTGTGATCACTTCCTGTTTTTAGGCTTTTCTCTCCCTTTCTTGGTAGCTCAGTGATAAAGAATCTGCCTGCCAATGCAGGAGACTTGGGAGATCCCTGGATCGGGAAGATCCCCTGGAGAAGGGAATGGCAGCCCACTCCAGTGTTCTTGCCTGGAAAATCCCGTGGACAGAGGAGCCTGAGGGGCTACAGTCCATGAGGTCACAAAAAGTCGGACACAACTGAGCATGCACGCAGTGCTCCTTTTTATGAGGCCTGCAGATCTTAGCACCGTTGCCTGGAACTTCCTAAAGAGAAGAGGCTGGTGCCCCCAGAGAACCTTCTAGGAGGTAAGAGAGGGCTTACCACTGTGTAGGCAGAGAGGAAGCTGCAGAGTGAAAGCAGCATTTTAGGAAGGTTGAGTAAGAGCCGCACATGGAGCATGGAGAGATTTTCTCAAGGTGATAAGGCCTGGCGCTCAGGTCTACAAGCAGAGACAGGCAGACTGGCGGTGATTCCTGCCTGGGGAAGGAGGTGATGAGGGCTGCTCTGGGACCCCTTCTAATTATAGAGTTCATGGCTCACAGGGTTTGGCTCGGTTTTGGGGTGAGGATCCCAGGGCCCCTGGACATTGATTGGAAAGCCGGTCTTTGCCTGCTGCACCTCGGGGAAGCCACTGTGGGGTTCTAGCCTGGCCTTCCTGGTTGTAACCCACAGCAGATACGTGGACTCTCAGGGTTTGAATTTAGGCTACAGGAGATTACCTTCCAGTGGTACTTTTTATGAGTCTTTGAACCTGAGTTGTGAATGATCAGACATTTGAGCTGAGCTTAAAAAAAACAGAAGACAAAGCAAAACCAAGAAAATGATAGTAATAAAAAAGCAGAGATTTGTTGATGCCGTGTCATCGTACGGCCGTCATTTCTTTGGGCTAGCACTGTGTCACAGTGGTTTGTGTATTTTCTTCTGTCTTCCTTCTCGGCAACTTGGAGGCATGTGAATTTACACAAGTGTCTCTCCTGACTTCTTCCCTCACCTCCTGCTTGCTCTTCTCATTCTTCTGCATAGTTGTAAAGAACTAACTGCGCTGTCTTGTCTTTGGCTATTCTGTTCTTGTTTTCTTTCCTTTCTGTGTTACACATCTCCTGCTGTGTCTACTTAGTTAAACCTTCCCTAGCATTGACTGAAGCGACTTAGCAGCAGCAGCAGCAGCATTGGCCTTCTACAATAAGCTATGTCTGGGCTCCACCTTCTAGAGGGTTTATAGCTCCTTCCTGATCCTTGTAAAGTTTTTATTGCACTAATCATAATGTACTGTAAATTAAGTATTTAAGTGTGTGTGTCACTTGTGATACTGGTAGGGGCCATGTGTTATTTCCCTATCATGGATTGCAGCCTTGTCGTGGCGAAGGGGCTTGTGCAACTCAGTGAAGATTTGAGTCATGCTGTGCAGGGCCACCCAAGACAGACGGCTCCTAGTGAAGAGTTCTGACAAAACACGGTCCACTGGAGCAGGTATTATTGGCCAGTCACCCCAATATTCTTGCCCCATGGACTATAAAAAAATATGATACTGGAAGGTGAGCCCAGGTTGGAAGGTGTCCAGTAGGCTACTCAGTAATTCCAGCTGAGTTATTTAAAACCCTAAAAGATGATGCTGTTGAAGTGCTGCACGCAGTATGCCAACAAATTTGGAAAACTCAGCAGTGGCCACAGGACTAGAAAAGGTCACTTTTCATTCCAATCTCAAAGAAGGGCAATACCAAAGAATGTTCAAGGTACCATACCGTTGTGCTCATGTCACATGCTAGCAAGGTTATGTTCAGAATCCTTCAAGCTAGATTTCAGAAGTATGTGAACTGAGAACTTCCAGATACACAAGCTCGGTTTTGAAGAGGCAGAGGAACTAGAGATCAAATTGCCAACATTGTTGGATCATGGAGAAAGCAAGGGAGTTCCAGAAAAACATCTGCCTCATTGATTATGTTAAAGTCTTTGACTGTGTGGATCACAACAAACTGTGGAAAATTCTTAAAGAGATGAGAGTACCAGACCACCTTACCTGTCTACCTGAACATCCTGTATGCAGAACAAGAAGCTACAATGGACTGGCTCACAATTAGGAAAGAGTACAATAAGGCTGTATATTGTCACCCTGCTTATTTAACTTCTATGCAGAGTACATCATGTGAAATGCCTAGCTAGGTGAATCACAAACTGGAATCAAGATTGCTGGGAGAGATATTAACAACCTCAGATATACAGATGATATCAGTCTAGTGGCAGAAAGTGAAGAGGAACTAAAGAGCCTCTTGATGAAGGTGAAAGAGGATAGTGAAAAGGCTGGCTTAAAACTCGGCATTCAGAAAACGAAGATCATGGCATCTGGTCCCATCATTTCATGGCAAATAGATGGGGAAACAATGGAAACAGTGACAGACTTTATTTTCTTGGGCTCCAAAATCACTGTGGACAGTGACTGCAGCCATGAAATTAAATGATACTTGCTCCTTGGTAGGAAAGCTATGTCAAACCTAGACAGTGTATTAAAAAGTAGAGACATTGCTTTGCTGACCAAAGTCCATATAGTCAAAGCTATGTTTTTTTCCAGTAGCCATGCATGGATATGACAGTTGGACCATAAAGAAGGCTGAGTACTGAAGAATTGATGCTTTTGAATTGTGCTGGAGAAGACTCTTGAGACTCCCTTGGACAGCAAAGAGATCAAACCAGTCAATCCTAAAAGAAATTAGCCCTGCCTGATAGCTCAGTTGGTAAAGAATTTGCCTGCGATGCAGGAGACCCCAGTTCGATTTCTGGATCAGAAAGATCGCTGCAGAAGGGATAGGCTACCCACTCCAGTATTCTTGGGCTTCCCTTGTGACTCAGTTGGTAAAGGATCCACCTGCATTGCGGGAGACCTGGGTTATATCCCTGGGTTGGGAAGATCTCCTGGAGAAATGAAAGGCGGCCTATTCCAGTATTCTGACCTGGAGAATTCCATGGACTGTATAGCCCATAGGAGTTGCAAAGGGTCGGACATGACTGAGCAACTTTCACTTTCACTTTATTCATTGAAAGGACTGATGCTGAAGCTCAAATACTTTGGCCACCTGATGCGAAGAGCCAACTCATTGGAAAAGACCCTGATCCTGGGAAGGATTGAAAGCAAAAGGAGAAGAGGGTGGCAGAGGATGAGATGGTTAGATAGCATCACTAACTCAGTGGACATGAATTTGAGCTAACCTTGGGAGATAGTGGAGGACAGAGGAGCCTGACGTGCTGCAGTCCATGGAGTCAGAGTTGGACATGACTTAGCAAGTGAATGGTAGCAAAGCTGTATTTGTCCCTAAAGCTCAGCATCTAGCTGTCCGTGGACTGTTTTAAGGGCTCAGTAATATGAGATTATCTACCATTATTAAGTCTTTACCTGCCAGGCAGATGTTATAAACATATATATAGAAAATGAGGCCCCAGTCACTAAAGACTATGGTGAATTTTAGACATATGAATTTTAGAGCAAGTTCTAAGATGAATGTGAGAAAATCAGAGTTTTAAAATTAAATTAAATTTCTTTATTTTAATTAATTGACAAACTGTTGTGACAAAGTTCTGATTTGTTTTATTCCACGATAATTACTTTGATTGTGTGTGTGTGTTTGCCATAAATTCTGGGTCATTCTGCCTACTGGGTAATGCAGCACTGATAAAGAGTAAATCAAATGAGTGCGGCTGTTGGGTTTTTGTCTCAGTTTGCTGTATCCTTTTGTTTTCCTGTTGAGTATTGCCCTCTGTTAGACTCTGTGTCCTGACAGCCTCTCCGAGGCACCCCCTTCCCCTCCCACCCCTCTTCTGACTAGTGCTTTGCTTTTATCTTGGTGTGTAGTAAGCACCGTGTCATGAGAGGGTGGGATAGAGCAAGGCTCACTGTGCCGTGACAACCAGACACCTGATCTGAGTCTCAACACTGTTTCCAAAAGTGTGGGCTGTGATTTCAAAGGAAAACATCACAAGGTTAGGTTTTTTGATTTGGACTCTGATGGTGGAAGTAGGCAGGGAGGCGCTGGGCAAGAATTGGCATTATCTGAGAACGTGCCAACAGATGATCATGTGCCCTGAGGTTTGAGCATCACTGCTTAAAGCTCACTGCTCAGTTAATCAGTGAGTGAATCTTTAAACAGAAGAGCTTGGACATATACGAGACTTCCATAAAGTTTCCTCAGTTCCTTATTCAGAAAATATACTTGGTATGTGTAGTATTTTTTTTTTTTTTGGTAGAACTTGACATCCTCACCAGGAAAAGCCTATCTACCCCTTTACTGTGCTTCCTTTTCTGTTGTTCAGAATTCCTGGCTCCCGCCCTCAGCCAGTGCATGATGTGTTTATAGCCAGCAGCCCAGACTCCTTAGGAATGAGGGAGAAAGTCTTTTGAATCTTGTTGTTTCCCTTGAGGAAGACCTGAATGTTGACCGTTCTGCAAGAATCCAGAGTATGCGTTGTCATTTCCATGTTAACCCCCACCCAGATGTTTGTGGGTTTTGAAGGATTTATTCTAGCCCAGTCGTAGCCAGGTCCCTGGCCATGGAAATTCATCTGAAGCACACTTTTCCATGGAAATACCCTGCAGGTAGAAATACTCTATCTATGCCTGGCTGCATCCCAAACAGCTGTCCTTGCCTTAATGAGACTGGGGTGGTTGTGTTTAGGGGGCAGTTTGCACATCTTTTTTGTGGATTTAGATGCTTCCCTGTTGTGAATGGCAAAAACCAGGCCGAGTTTGTTAGGCGTGGACAGCTGGTCCTTAGGAAAAGAGAGTTTTCAGTATAATTACCTGCTGTGGTGTTGGGGGCACCTGTGACTTGCCCGCTGCCCCTCCTTGAACATTTGGCTTTAACAGGAGCACCTGTTAAAGGCTTCTTTAGTGTAAAGTGTAACTGTGACCGAAGGATAGTGAGTTTGGTTTATGTTTACAGACGTATGGGTGCAGACGTTCTTGTTTTAATTGCTTTGCTTTTTATCAGCTCTAGGGACCTCTAGTAAAGCTGGTAGATTATTCAGTTTGACATTGAGGGGAAAAAACAGGTCTTTTTACTCCTTTCTAGGTCTGTTGTAACAGGGGACTTATGCCTTTCCTGTATTGAGACATGCTTTTTTTTTTTTTTAAGATGGAAAATATCTTTGAGACATATAAAACTGTTGAATGAGGACATAATGTTTCTTTGGATTATTGAGTTGGTTTTTTTTTTTAGCTTTTGACCAGGAGTTGGCATTCTGTGATCCACTGGCTGAACCTAGACTTCTGCCTCTTTTAGTAAATAAAGTTTTATTGGAACATGGCCACACCCAGTCATACATATGGCAGCAGAAACCCTGTGCCTGCAGAGCTTAAAATATTTACTGTTTGACTTTTTACAGAAATGTTTGCTGACGCTTATTAAGGATTCCAATTTTTATTTAGGTATGTATTTTTTCTTCGGAGCGGGGGGGTTTACCTGGTAAGATTTTGCATTTGTTTGCTCAGGCACATTGCTTGTTGGAAGTGCTTTCTGTCCTGTCCGTCCCGTAAACTAGTCAAACAGGCTTATTGTGATCCTGTGTAGTGACTGAGTTTCTGCACTGTCATTTTTCAGGTAGAGCGAGGTGCAAAACATTCCAGAACTTTTGGTAAACTTGGTCAGCGCTGCACGCCCAGTGCTGGTATATTCTGATGATGGGCTGTGCTTTGCATCCTGTGAGGAAAAGGCTGATACTAGTGTATGTTAAAGTACAGGAAGGGATCGTTGCAGCAGTCTTTGCTTCTCTAATCAGCAGCACCCTGAGACTTTTTTTTCTTCTTGCTGTCTTTTATATTTTTAATAGGAGGATAATTGCTTTTTATTGTGTTGATTTCTGCTGCATGAATCAGCCATAGGTAGACATATGTCCCCGCCCTCTTGAACCTCCCTCACACCCCTCTAGGTAGTCACAGAGCACCTGATTTGAGCTCCACCGTCAAAATGGGAGAAAACAATTGCAAATGAAACAATTGACAAAGGGTTAATCTCCGGAATATATAAGCAGCTTATGCAGATCAACAGCAGAAAAACTAATAGCCCAGTCAACAAATGGGCAGAAGACCTAAACAGATATTTCTCCAAATAGATGGCCAATAATACATGAAAAGATGCTCAAGGTTGCTCATTATTCAGTTCAGTCGCTCAGTTGTGTCCGACTCTTTGCGACCCCATGGACTGCAGCACGCCAGGCTTCCCTGTCCATCTCTAACTTCTGGAGCCTACCCAAACTCACGTCCATCGCGTCAGTGATGCCATCCAACCATCTCAACCTCTGTTGTCCCCTTCTCCTCCCAACTTTAATCTTTCCCAGCATTGGGGTCTTTTCCAGTGAATCAGTTCTTCGCATCAGGTGGCCAAAGTATTGGAGTTTCAGCTTCAGCATCAACCCTTCCAATGAATATTCAGGACTGATTTCCTTTAGGATTGACTGGTTGGATCTCCTTGCAGTTCAAGGCTGCTCATTATTAGAGAAATGCAAATTGAAATTACAATGAGGTATCACCTCACACCAGTCAGAAAGCCCCTCACCAAAAAATCTACAAATAATAAATGCTGGAGAAGGTTTGGAGAAAAGGGAACCCTTTTGCGTTGTTGGTGGGAATGTCAATTGATAACAGCCATTATGGAGAACAGTGTGGAGATTCCGTAAGAAACTAGGAATAAAACTACTTGCCGGCAGTGTAGGAGACCTGGGTTCGATCCCTGGGTTGGGAAGGTCCCCTGGAGGAGGGCACAGCAACCCCACTCCTGTACTCTTGGCTGGAGAATCCCATGGACAGAGGAGCCTGGGAGGCTGCAGCCCATAGGGTCGCAAAGAGTTGGGCACGACAGAGCACGCACACAATGAGGGGGCATGGACGCAGCCTCGATGTCCACCCTGAGACTTCTTGCATCTGGGTGTTGTGGCAGGGTGTGTAGATTTGCATGGTTGACACAGCTGCATTAAAACTGGGGGAGCCTGTTTTGACATAAAGTGAACATGTTCCATTTATACAGCAGCAAAGTGTTCGGTTTTTCTTGGAGCATTTTGAAATAAAACTCAAAATGTGAGAAGAATAAATAGTCTTACTGCGCTTGTTATTACTATTATTTCATACACACCCGAGTTTATGACTTCCCCAGAACTGTAACAGGTTACTATGGAGTGGCAGAGTTGGTAGACATACCTAACACCGTGTCATTTAAATCTTTGCATTTTGATAGTTCCTTTTCTTCATGGTCTCTTTCAAATGGCGTGCAGCCTTTACTGGCCCCACAGTGTCAGTCACGTGTTGTGCTTGTGAAGTCATTCACTAGTTTGATATCCGAGACAGAAAACATTTTAGGATTTTCTCTTAAAATTCCTTGATCAAATGATTGGATAGACATGGTGCTTTTAATTTTCCTCTTGATAAAAAGTCTGTTGACAAAGCAAAGACTCCAGTGGTCTCCAAACTGGGCTTGGGGTATAGGTTGGTTTTCAAGTGCGTTTGCTCTGACTGAGAAGATTGCCTTCCTGTACTACGTAGTCTCCTTTTTTAGAACACAGTTCTCAAGTAAATTAAGTCTGTTTAAATGTGTGAAATAAGTTGATGCACTGTATATAGCGAGTGTTTGATGGTTTAGCATCAGAACTCTTGAGTTCTCGGTTTTAGGACCAGTTTGAGGGTCTTTTCATCTATTAATTTGTATTACTTGCTTTCTTAATCTCTCTCGCTGTGGGGGTAAAACTCACCCCAGGAGGCCTTCCCTCAGCCCCGTATTTAAAACTGTATCCTGCTCATTGCCTGTCCCCTCTTCACTGATGCTTTCCCGTGGCTCTCACTAGTGCTTTCTCTCTGTTGGTCCTCAGATAAGCTCTGTTTGTACTCTCAATGCCTTGAGCAGGGTGCCCAGCACACTGTAGATGCCCAATGATGGTTGAATTAATGAAGTCGAGGAGAGTCTGTGCTGTCTGTAGAATGAGGGCTAGAGGCAGGCAGGGCAGGTCGGTTGGTGACATCAGACTGGGCTTGAATTCTAGGTTCATCCACCTCTTATGGTGATATTAAATAATTCAATCATTGAAAGGAAACACCCCCCTCCCCAACCAGTGAGATGGGAAAAAAATGGGGAAAATAGTATTTTTTAAAAGGGGATTAAAATTGGTGTTGGAGGGACTTCTCTGGCGGTCCAGAGGTTAAGACTTCGCCTTCCATCGCAGGGGTGTTGTGGGTTCGATCTTTGGTTGGGGAGCTTAAATCCCACATGCTCGTGGCCAAAAAACCAAAACATGAAACAGAAGAAAAATGGTAACAATTTCAATAAAAACTTTAAAAGTGGTCCACATTAAAAAAAAAAATGATACTGGTTTTCAGTTCAGTTCAGTTGCTCAGTCCTGTCCAACTCTTTGCGACCCTGTGAATCACAGCATGCCAGGCCTCCCTGTCCATCACCAACTCTCAGAGTTCACCCAAACTCATGTGCATTGAGTCGTTGATGCCATCCAGCCATCTCATCCTCTGTCGTCCCCTTCTCCTCCTGCCCCTAATCCCTCCCAGCATCAGGGTCTTTTCCAATGAGTCAACTCTTTGCATGAGGTGGCCAAAGTACTGGAGTTTCAGCCTCGGCATCAGTCCTTCCAATGAACACCCAGGACTGGTCTCCTTTAGGATGGACTGCTTGGATCTCCTTGCAGTCCAAGGGACTCTCAAGAGTCTTCTCCAGCACCACAGTTCAAAAGCATCAATTCTTCGGCGCTCAGCCTCTTCACAGCCCAACTCTCACATCCATACATGACCACTGGAAAAACCATAGCCTTGACTAGACGGACCTTTGTTGGCAAAGTAATGTCTCTGCTTTTGAATGTGGTATCTAGGTTGGTCATAACTTTCCTTCCAAGGAGTAAGCATCTTTTAATTTCATGGCTGAAGTCACCATCTGCAGTGACTTTGGAGCCCCCAAAAATAAAGTCTGACACTGTTTCCCCATCTATTTCCCATGAAGTGATGGGACCAGATGCCATGGTCTTCGTTTTCTGAATGTTGAGCTTTAAGCCAACTTTTTCACTCTCTTTGACTTTGATCAAGAGGCTTTTTAGTTCCTCTTCACTTTCTGCCATAAGGGTGGTGTCATCTGCATATCTGAAGTTATTGATATTGGCTATAAAGCTCTATAAATGTTAGTCCTTGCTTTCCCCTGGTTTGTCAGCATTGAAGAAGCATAAAGGCAGTCTGAATTTAGCAATCGGATGCTTCTAGGGTCGTTACCTTGATGACTTCTGACAGATTTATTCTTCCAGCAGCCTGTGTTGCCAGCATAACAATGAACTGTCCCTTTGACCAGTGTGGGTGGACAGACAGTTTGTCAGCCCTCTTTAATCCTCATATCAGAACAACTTGTATGGGTTCTGGCTTTGAAATAAGTTTAGGCGAGTCCACGATTCCAGATAGTTCAGAGGGCATCATGAGACCTTTCGCCCAGGTGCAGTGGGCGCGTCAGAGAAGTTTGTTTGGGTTCCTTGTACACAGCAGTCATTCTGGGTCTTCTGGCAAATCAAGAAACATCGGAAGGCTGGTAGGTCACTAGTCTGTCTCCATAGATTTCTCCAAACCTTACAGGTCTGGTTACAAGGTGTTACTTCTTGTTTTGGTTTCCACTGATGTTTCTTCTGTTGGGATGGTCAGCAATACTTCATAAGTCAGTTAAAGCAAATGGATTTGGTTCGTGCATTTACAGATTCTTTCAGTCTTTTGTCCCAGGCAAGTCTGAACAGGACCTAGAGAGCTGATTAAAAGACTAGTGAGCATGGTGCTTAATTTTAAGTTAAATGGGTATTTAACGCGTTGAGAAAGTACTCTGTCTTCAGTCTTCCTTTTCTCCTGTTTTTTTTTTTAATCATCCATGCTTGCTTTTTGAATCTGTTGGTTAGAAAAACAAAGGTTTCCTAAAAAAAAAAAAAAAAAAAAAAGGTTTTCTAAAAGAGTTCACTATTGCTCCATTTCTCAAGTTTGGTTTTCAGTGTGGATTTTTGTAGGTGATTTTAGCACCAAAGGGTACAGAATCATTAAATGAAGCCTGGCAGGAAGGAAAGAGTGCCCTAAGCCGTGTGTGTGTGTGTGTGTGTGTGTTGGACGCATCTGTTATTGTGTGTGTGTGTTGGACGGGTGGAGATGTAGACTAGAGGACAAACAAGCCTCGTGTGTGTGTTTGGAGGGTCTGTTTGTGTGTGTGTGTGTGTGTGTGTTGGGAGAGTCTCATTGTGTGTGTGTGTGGCGGGTCTGTTAGTGTGTGCGTGTGTGTGTTGGGCAGGTCTCTTATTGTGTGTGTGTTCGTGTGTGTGTGTGTGTGTGTTGGGCGGGTCTCTCATTGTGTGTGTGTTCATGCGTGTGTGGGTTTGGCGGGTCTGTTATTGTGTGTGTGTGTGTTGGTGGGGTGGGGGTGTGGACTAGAGGGCGAATGGGGCAGGCAGGGGAGGTGGTCAGTCCCTGTGGGGCCACCTGGCTGTGGGCACGTCTTGCAGCAGAGTTAATGAAACCCATGGCCTGCTACTGGTTGGAGATGATTGTGCGTGGGAATCTGGTTATGATTTATCTTTTTCCCTAGAGGTGTGTGTTAACTGTTTTTGGGGTGAGCCTTTGATTCTTAGACTCACAACCTGACTAAATTGGCCGATTTGTAAAAAAGTTTTAATACTGAGAGGATTCTGTTATTTGAGCTATGTGCGGTTGCTCAGGCGTTGCTTTTTATTCTAAAATTTGGTCTTTGATTTCTAATTTACACTGTTGGCATTTTGATTATTAGGTTTTTGTGATCTGGTCTGGCATCTTGCCAAGTATGGGATTTTATCTTTTTCTTTTTGCACCTTGAATGCTGTTCCTGTACTTTTTTTTTTTTTTAATACTGCTAGATCGTAATTGATCAGTCCCCTATTATGAGCAAGACACTCAAAATCTATTAGAATGAAATTACTTGGGTCTTCTTCTCTGATTCTTATGAAGATGGGATTAGCTTATTCTGAGATTGGTTTATTTAACAAAAGATTTGTCTGTCTGAAGTAATTCTGGACTACGATGACTTTAGCTTAGATGAAATCCTGGTCAAATCACCAAGGTGAGCTTCTCAGTATTCACAAATGTATTATATAATGCTGTAAGTCTTCTCTAAAGTTCTTCCTAAGATTTTTGTGAGAATTCATTTAGAGGGGTAATGACAGGGAATCCAGCCACTGATTTTCAGGAGACCAACAGCTTCTAGTGGACGGAGGCCACCTGTAGCCCCTCCTCTGAGAGGAAGAGGGCTGTCTCGTGGTCTCCCCTCCGCCCTGAGTGCCCTAGTGGTAACTGGGGGAAGCATCTTATGAGTTTGGGAGATTATATAAAAGGGTAACTTGCACACACACTGTTCTTTTTTTGGTAACTGCTTTTAAAATCCTGTTGGTTGGTTGTTGAAACATCTCCTATGACTGCAAAGACTTTTGTCTTTGTTTTTCAATCAGAACTTCTTTCTCCCCACTTGTAAAGATGGAATCTGGGCCACAAGGCATGCTGCAGTCCTTGAACTTCTGTTTCCAAACCTCTGAGGAAAGCTGGGTATCTGTAACCCCAGACTCCTGATTTTGCTCATGTGACCTTGCTTGACATCTAGGACTTTTCCAGTGGGTTTTAAATTTTTGATGATAACTTTTAATTTTATTCTCATCTATTTCTCTCTTTTCTGTTCCAGTGTCCTGGGTCATGAAACTTAATCCACAGCAAGCTCCATTATATGTGAGTAAATCACCAGATTTCATTTTATCCTTACTTCTGCTGTTGAATTTTTATAATAAACTCAAAAATGTTCTCCTGTGATTATCAAAGGAATGTTGAACCATCTACATATGAATATATTGACATAATGCACATCAGAAATTGAATTTGATTTAGTGAATATTAAATGATGAATAATACATGATACTGAGTGGAGAACAAGTCACACCTGTAAGCCTTGTGTGGTAGACTGATCGGGTAGATATGATGCATGTATAAAGCAGTCGCATTGCCCTGCAAAATGACTCTACAACTTCTTTTAACCTACAGTTCGTTTCTGTAGAAGCAGTGTGTCGAGCTTCCTCCTGCCGTTGCCGTTACTCTGTGCCACGACTAGGGGGCGCTCTGTCACTGGCAAAAGGGCTATTTTCTTTTAAGAACCTGGGTGAAAGCCATCATCTCCTTAGAAAGTGAGGAGGTTATAAGATGAAATGTATAAATGAATGAATTGAGGCTGAAAAAAGTAAATTCTAGGTGTTTTTGTTTGTTTAAAAAAAAAAAAAAACTGTTTTAAGAGTGAGTTAGCCGAATCGAGGTGATGAAAAGTGCCTGGTTGGTGAGCAGCTGTCTTAGAGGTGTAGCTCGGCTTGTGAGGGGCCAGGGGGTTTGCTGTTCGCGTGGTCTGGAGAGGTGATAAAAGTGTTTTTGATGGCGCAGGACTTCAGGCAGATCCTTAATCATGAAGGTTAAGGATCGTTCATTGGCTGAAAATTGCTCAGAGTTTGTTGAGGACACAGACCAGAAGGTAGAGGGTTGGGTGGCAGTGAGCGTGGTGTGCAGTGAGCAGGCAGAGTCTGGCCCCGCTGGGTTTGTGTTCATGGGGATGCGAGGCAGATCTAAAGAGGTGGGTGATGCTCAGCTGTGGAAGCACACTAAAGTGTGCGCAGTTTATTTCATGACCACTGAGGGGATTTTAATGATGTTCAAACTGGCTGTTCCTGTTTTGTGTTTATTTTTTTAACCATGCTGTGTTAGTAAAAGTCATATACTTTCCTAACATAGAGCAGTCATATGATTGCTCTTCATACAAAGCAAAACACGTGTTCATAGGCGATATCTTGCATTCTTAAATTCCTTCCAGGCCACTTGGAGACCATTTATTATGTTCACCAGTGGGTTTGCACATGAATTGAATACCTTGGACGTAAGAAAACAACTGAGATAAAGTTCACACACTGTAAAATCCACCCGTTTAAAGTGTACAGTTCCACGGTTTTAGTGTATTCACGGTTGTGTCATCTTCAGGGCGCTTTTCAGCAGCCTAAACAGAAACCCCACATCCCTTTGCAGCCGCTCACCAGTTCCCCCTCCCTCAGCCCTGGGCATCTGCTTTCTACTTCCTGTCCTTATGGTTTTACCTGTTCTGGAAATTTCATATAAATAGAGTCATGCAGTATCTGGCCTTTTGTGACTGGTCTCTTTCACTTAACAGCTTATATATAAGGTGTATATCAGAGTGAGTATAAGTACTTTGTTCCTTTTTATTGACAGATAATAATCCATTATATGGACACATTATGTGTTATTTATCCAATCCTCAGTTGATGGGCATTTAGGCTATTTCTACTTTTAGGTGAATGCTGCTGTGAACAGCAGATTTTTGTGGAGGTGCCCAACTTTATTTTTCCCCCATTGATTTTTCTTGGTCACTTTTGTTGAGAATCAGTTGGTTATTAAATGTAAGGAATTACTACTCAATTCTGTTCCTTTCATTTATGTCATCCTTCATTGGTTAAGTTTCTTTCAACAGTGATTGATAGTTTCCAGTGTACATGTCTTTAATTTTTGTAGAATTTATTCCTAAGTATTATATCCTTTTTGATGCTATTGTAAATGATACTGTTTTCTTAAATTCATTTTTAGATTGCTCATTGCTGGTGTAGAAATGTAGTTGATTTTTGTGCATTGATCTTTTAATATACAGTCTTGCTGAACTTGTTTATTAGCTAGTACTTTTCTAAGTGGATCCTTCAGGATTTTCTATATCCAGGATCATGTCAGCTGCAAATGTGCTGTGTGCGCTAAGTCGCGCTTCAGTTGTGTCCAGCTTTGCAACCCTGTGGAGCATAGCCTGCCAGTCTCCTCTGTCTATGGGATTCTTCAGGCAGGAATACTGGAGTGGGTTGCCATGTGCTCCTCCGGGGGATCTTCCCAACCCAGAAATCGAACCTGCGTCTCTTATGTCTCCTGCATTGGCAGGGGGGTTTTTACCACTAGCTCCACCTGGGAAGCCCTGTTGAAAATAGACATAGTTTTTGTCTTTCCGGTCTTTTTATTTTGTTTCTTTTTCTTGCCTAATTGCCCTGAGGAGAACCTTCAATTCAATGCAGAGTTGAATAAAATAGTGAGAGGAGACATCCTCTCTTGTTTCTAATCTTAAAGTGAAGGCATCCAGTCTTTCACTGTTAACATTAGTATGACGTTAGCTGTGAGTTTTCATACGAGACTTCATCAGGTTGAGGAGGTTCTCTTCTATTCCTAATTTGAGTATTTTTATCATGGAAACTGCTGAATTTTGTTGTTGAATATTTTCTTCTGTCTGTTGAGATGTATTGTGTGGGTTTTTTCTTTCATTCCATGATTGTATTATGTTGATTGATTTTTAATCATTAAACCAGCCTTTCTTTCCTGGGGTTAATCTCATTTGGTCATGGTGTATAATCCTTTTTGTGTGTTGCTAGATCTGGTTTGCTAGTATTTTTGTGTCTGTGCAGGTTTTCTCCTGGTAGTTTTTGTCTGCTTTTGGCTGTTGAATGAGTTTAGTTATGGGCTGATACGACTGCATAGTTGTGGCAGGCAGAATAATGGTTCACGTGTGTCCACGTCTTGATTCCCAGAACCTGCGAGTGTTTATCTCACGTGGCAAACGGGGCTTCACAGATTGCAGTAAGTTAAAGATCTTGAAACCAGAGTTTATCCTTTAATTATCTGGATAGCCCAGTGAATCACGGAGGTTCCTAAGTGAGAGAGGGAGGCAGAGATTTGTAGATACCATGCTGCTGGCTTTGAACGAGGAACGGTCCATGAGCCAAGGACTGCAGCCTCTCGAAGCTGGGAAAAGCAGGCGGACAGCTTTCCTTTAGGACCTTCAGAAGGAACACGGACATCCTTGTTTTAGCCCAGTGAATGCCGTTCAGGCCTCTGACCTTAAGAAGTATAAGATAGTAAAACCTGTGCTGTTTTAGCCTCTGAGTTTGTGGTAGTTTGTTGTAACAGCAGCAGAAAGCTAATACAGTGGTAGTTTGGGAGACTCAGTAGTGTGCGGGATAATGTAGAAGGAGCGCGCAGAGGCCGAGAGGTCAGTTAGAAATTTTCTTATCTTGCCATCATTGAATCTGAGAAGTTGAAAACTAACAGAGGCTATAGATGATACCTGCTAAAACAAGAGGATGTAATGTGGCTGTGTCTGAGTAGGGCCTCTTTTAGGGGTGCTCGGGGAAGGGGTTTGGGAGTACCTCTAGCTAGGGGGCAGAGTGGACTGGCCATTTAGGCTTAGACCTGAGTGACCGGTACGAGCCAGCTGTGTGTGGATCTGGGCCCAGTGTTCCAGCCCAAGGCAACAAGTGCAGAGCTCTGCAGCCAGGGCTGGGCTTGGGCGGAGAGGGGGCGGGGTGTGTCCTCTCCTGGAGGAAACTGGAGACTCAGGGAGGAGACAGGGAAAAACCTGACCTGGAAGGGTTTCACAGACCCTTGGGTGACTCCCACAGGCCTGCCTTCTCTCACAGCTGAAGCCCACCTCTGAGTGTCCTCTGAACCCCAGCCTCTGGCTCACAGTCAGGTCTGGCCTCTCAGGGACAGTGGATTTATCGTGAGGCAGAGCGCTGGGCCCCAGGCAGACTGCATTCTTAGGCAGTTGAAGCATATTGTTTTGGATTCCCCATTTGAGGAGAAACAGTTTTTTTTTAGATCCCGTGTTTTGATGTAAATGGAACATCCTTGAATGGAAGAATGTTTTAAAGGAGATCCGACTCTCATTCGTCCGAGGACAGTGGGATTAAAAGTTTCTGCTGTTTTCTTTCATGGATGATTCACTTTTGGGGAGAAAAGGAAGTCTTTCCAAAAACCTGCTGTTGTGAACCTTCATGAACGACGTGTGACGCGATTTCACAAGTGGATCTTTCGGCCTCTGGTTTTCTGTGACTGCTTCACCAGCTGGCGTAGCACTCAGCTGCATCTCCCATAACCTTTCTGGATGACAGCTCCTTAAAAACAAGAGTTCATATTTGTATACTGCCTCCAGGTGTAAAATGCACATTTGCACACAGAATATCATTTGATTCTCATTACAACCTTGTGTAATCCGCCTGCAGTGCAGGAGACCCCAGTTCAATTCCTGGATTGTGAAGATCCGCTAGAGGAGGGATAGGCTACCCACTCCAGTATTCTTGGGCTTCCTTTGTGGCTCAGCTGGTAAAAGAATCCGCCTGCAGTGCAGGCGGGTTTGATCCCTGGGTTGGGAAGATCCCCTGGAGAAGGGAAAGGCTACCCACTCCAGTATTCTGGTCTGGAGAATTCCGTAGACTGTATAGTCCACAGGGTCGTACATGACTAAGCAACTTTCACGTTCTTCTTTCACAATCCTGTGAGGGGAGAGGAAGCTTCCTTCTTAATACTTGAAGAAATGAGAATCCAAGATGGTTCATTTAGTATATGCTTTACCCAGAGATTGTAAATCTCAAACCCGTGGTCTTTCTTCCGTATACCAAGCTGTTAAGCAAGGTTTGCTATCCATAATTGTTACCTAAAACATGACAAATCTCACTATGCTTTATGTGATAGAGACTTGCACAAATAGGCTTCCCTGGTGGCTCAGACAGTGAAGAATCCGCCTGCAGCCTGGAAGACATGGTTCGATCCCTGGGTTGGGAAGACCCCTAGAGGAAGGCATGGCAACCCACCTTGCTTGGAGAATCCCAAAGACAGAGGAGCCTGGTGGGCTACAGTTCATGGGGTTGCAAAGAGTCAGACGTGACTGAGTGACTAAGCACAGCACAACACAGACTTGCTCGAATAAAGTCCTTTTTAAACTAAGTAACCCAAGTTTAGTCTTCCATTTCTCACGTTTTAAAAACATTTTTAATGTTTTATTTGAAAGTGCACATTTACAGAAAAATGACACGAATGCAGCTTCACTTCCGCTCACCTTTTATTAACATTTAGGTGTGACCTAAATGTGATTTTCTTGCCATTTTCTTTATTACATATTTTTTTGAACTGTGTGAAAGTTGCAGGCATCATACTTCCCCCCCCTAAATATTTCAGCATGTATCAATAGTTCTTAAAGACTGAGACATTCTCTTTCATGATGACAGTACAGTTAACAAAACAGGTATCATAACGTTTATGTAATACTCTTATGTAAGTCCATCTCCAGATTTCTCTGATCATCCCAAAATGTCCTTTAAAGCATCCTCCTTACCACTTCTCCCCAATTCAAGGTTTAATCCGGGATTGCACCCTGTATTTATTTACAGTCTCGGAGGGATTGGGGGCAGGAGGAGAAGGGGACGACAGAGGATGAGATGGTTGGACGGCATCACTGACTCGATGGATGTGAGTCTGAGTGAACTCCAGGAGTTGGTGATGGACAGGGAGGCCTGGCGTGCTCCAGTTCATGGAGTCGCAGAGTCGGACACGACTGAGTGACTGAACTGAACTGAACCGGATCCTTTGTCTTTCCTGGTGCCGACATTTTGGAAGAGATCCTTTGTCTTTCCTGGTGCCGATATTTTGGAAGAGAATTTGGCCAGTTAGCTAGTTACTTTGCTGAATTTTTTCTGGATTTGGTTAGGAATACTACATAAATTCAAGTCAACTTTGCTTTTTTTGACAGAACAATTGCCTTTTCAAAGTTGCTCATTAAAAAGTAAAATAAAGATGCTTACTTGTTTCCCAGGTTTCATTATTAGATTTACCTTGTGTGAGTCCTGAATCAACAGTGCTGTCCTCTTTGTGATTAAAACCATTGCTCACAAGGAAACTGATAATGTCTTTATTGTGCACCTCTAACTTTTTACAGCTCTAAGGTGATGTGTACAGCATCCTTGCAAAGTGTAGCAAAGAATGTCTGACTTTCTACTAGATATGTGTTCTGTGAATAAATAACCTACTTGTTCCTTTAACCAGTTGAAAAGGCACGCTAGACATAGAGTCCCGAATCACTGTCTTTAGTCCTTATGGGACTTATGGTCTGAGCCACTTCTACAATAAACGACATACAGCAGATAGTTTTTCTAAGCATAGTATGTACCCTTTGGCTGTAGAGCCCTTTTCACTGTCAAGATAAAAGCATATACTTACCCCAGAAAGGATAGGGGGTGAGGGATGCTATCAGATGATAAAAGAAAAAGCCAGGCATATGAAACAAAAGTTGGTATTTATAAAACAAACCAAATAGGTCCCGCCACCACCCCCACACACGAAGCACTACCGGACCCAGCAACCTAGCAACTGGCCAAGAGCAACAGTAAATAAATCCTCCCCCAGACCAACAGCTGAAAAGGAAGCAAGGTTTTAAACTTCGGAAGGAGGAGGAGGAAAGGGTCTCTTTAAATGCCTCTTATCTAAGGCCCCCAGGCTTGTTCTAGAAGAAATCTGGGCAGACCAGCCCTGAAGGTTTTCTTCTGTCATCTGACAGCAGCCCTCACACCCTGTCCTTTCTGGGGCACATGGAGACAGTAGGGGTCAAGAGTAAGCAGATCTGGATTATTCCAGAGGAAGTCACTTCCTTTCCCCGCTCTGACTTTACTTTTCTGGAGAAAAAGCCGTGATGATGCCCCCAAGTGACTGCCCCACTGTTGGCGCCCCGCGTGGGAATGAACTTTGTGACCGAGGTCAGGACTGCAGAACAGTGAGATGAGTCAGGGGAATCATTGTATTTTCAGGGCGGTTGACCTCACTCTGCTGGAAGAGTGAAGAAACTGAGCTACTGCGAGACTGACGGATTTGCCCCAAGCTCCATGGAGGTCGTGATGGTTCAGGTCAGGTAGCAGGATCTGCAGGTAACTAGCCCAGCCAGGGGCGGAGGTTGGAGTTCAGGGTTCAGAGTACACGCTGAGCCCTTGTGGTAGAAGTCTGGGAAGACATGGGCTATGTGAGAGAAAAAAGGGAACAATGGGAATGCTGGAAGGAGAGAGATATTTGAAAAGATAGCATTGAGCTCTCTTTCAGAGTAGTGTTGGTCGCTCAGGTTGTGTCCGACTCTTGTGACCTCATGGACTGTAGCCTGCCAGGCAAGGATATCGGAGTGGATGGCCATTTCCTTCTCCAGGGGATCTTCCCAATCCACAGATCGAACCCAAATCTCCAGCATTGCAGGCAGATTTTTTAACAAGTAAAAATAAAATGTGGGTTGTAACACTTGAGTGTAGAGAAGTCATTAATAACCATTCTGGTGAATTACTCAGGCAGATACTTATCTTTATCCCTAGATCTTCTACAGGAGGATGGGGGTGGCTCTTTAGCCCTGGACCTGTGAAAGGAAGAGGTAGCCAAGGCTCTTGACTGACTGAGGCATTTCTATGTAAAGCACAGCTCCTGCAGGTTTTTTTTTTTTTTCCCCCTGGTTTTCTGTGTTAGAATAATGTCCTTACTGGTTGCCAAAGTGTTCCAGTGGGCGTTGGGCACTTGATGGTTAATGAACCTCCAGAATGGATGGCTTGGCTCTGACACTGACTCAGAAGGTTTATCTTGGATGCTTGATGATTCACTAACTAGAATCACTGTAAGAACACATTTAAAGAGGAAAAACTTGGGGTTCATTTTTAAGATCCTTCAGTTATAAACTTGCTGGTGTCCCCAAGATTTGTGGTCAGGTGAACCCATCTCAAGGTCTCCTTCAAGAAAACCAAAAGCTCCCATCCGAAAACTACATACTCCTTTAAAAGCAGAGAGATACATGTAAGATACAGGTTATGTATGGAATACTTATCATTACCTGCCTTATGACTGGGATGAAACCCACATTTATTAAATTTTCAAGGGGAAGAGCTATTCTAATTACAGAACAGATGTTCAGAACCCCAACAGATCTGGTTTATTATGTCCTTTCGCATTTCTCTTTTTCCACAGCACTGAATGTTTTTGCCTGTAACTGCTTCTGGGAGGAGGAAAAACATCCTGATGTATCTTTGGCAATGGATTCCTTTCTCCATTTAAAACTTACAAAACAAAACAATATCCAGTGGTTATAACTATTTCTATTAGAATAGGGACCAAATTTTTAGATGATGTCGCTCTCTGTTCTGTCAAGTAAGGGGAGGGTGGATTAGGATACAGGTATTGCTTGAGACTCATTGGAAAAGACCAGATGCTGTGAGAGACGAAGGGCAGGAGGAGAAGCGGGCAACAGAAGACAAGATGGTTGGATGGCATCACCGACTCAATGGACATGAGTTTGAGCAAACTCCGGGAGATGGTGAAGGACAGGGAAGCCTGGCGTGCTACAGTCTATGGAGTTGCAAAGAGTGGGACACAACGTAGTTACTGAACAACAGCAACTGTGTGTGTGAATCAGAACTGACCTCAGTGCCAGAAGATGAGAGTCCACATGGAGATGTCATGCTGAGAAAGAAGGGGGTTTAACATGAACAATTAAAAGTTTGTTTTTGCATAAGTATAGTTGGCATACATAATGACAGTTGAGAAAAGTAAAAGTGTTAGTTGTTCAGTTGTATCTGACTCTATGTGACCCCATGGACTGTAGCCCACCAGGCTCCTCTGTCCATGGAATTCTCCAGGCAAGAGTACTGGAGTGGGTAGCCATTCCCTTCTCCAGGGGATCTTCCTGATCCAGGAATCACGCCAAGTTCTCATGGTTTGCAGGGGGATTCTTTACTGTAGGTTACCTCCAACTTTAATGTCCTCGGTTGCTCTTTGGAGGGAAGAGGATCTACTTGGTAGTGGCAGCATTTTATCTCTTCCTGATAAATGTGTTTCCCTAGCAGGAGGTGAAATAACAAGGCTGTCCCTCTTGCTTGGCTCTTGTGTTACATGTTGCTCCTACAATGAGAGCTTTATCAGCTTTCTGATCTCTTAAATTAATTACCTGTCTTTGCTTCAACAATACACGTCTGATGGGTCAGCTGCAGTGTTTTGTAGACTGGAGGCTCTCCAGCCAGGTCTGAGTACTGATGGGTCAGCTGCAGTGTTTTGTAGACTGGAGGCTTTGCAGCCAGGTCTGAGTACTGATGGGTCAGCTGCAGTGTTTTGTAGACTGGAGGCTGTCCAGCCAGGTCTGAGTACTGATGGGTCAGCTGCAGTGTTTTGTAGACTGGAGGCTTTGCAGCCAGGTCTGAGTGCTGTGTTTTAAATAATGACAGCTTTGTTACTAGTGCCAGAAGAAGTAAGGAAGTCAAGTGTTCCTCAGTTTAGCTTTTGATGACTTTACAGAGCAAGAGCTTCAGTTTCCTTCTGTTGGCCTTGTTAGCCCATCTGCAGCAACTCGCTTTGAAGTTTACAGATTTTGCATCTGCAGATAGAGTTTTCTTCTTTTTCCTTGGCATTTTCCGAGCAGGTGGAGATACATAAAGGCCAAAAGCCTTCTCAGGGTCTCTCTGCAGGGTGCTTTTACACTAACTTGATGTTTCCCAAGCATCTAGATATTTGGGGAGCGGAATGGTGGTGGGGACAGGGCAATTAGAATTAAATTTTCCATTTGGTTCCAATGAAGAGAAGTCTTGCTTTCCAAAGAAGATCAAGTTGTAATGCTCTATGTCCGTACCTCACTCATCAAGCCGTAAAGCACTTGCTAAGTGAATGGAGGACATGGTCTTCGAGGAATAGATTCTTTCGCAGGAGCTCACATGCGTGAGGAGTTAAATGACAGTATAGGTAATATGGGCTCAGATGCTGGATTTGTTACACAGGCAGTGATGGTTCATGGCAAGAAGAGGGATGAGATGTTGGCAGAAATGATAGGAAGGCCTTCAGGAAAAATGGGGTTCCGTTAGCCTGGACAGATGGAGAAAGGAAAGAGCAGAATGAGAGAGGGGCATAGAGTCTGCGAAGTAAGGTGTGGACATGGCATTATCAGGGGTGGTCGGGGCCTGGCTTGACTGGAGAGGACAGTTCCCGTGGTAGAGTACGTGGAGAGGAGATTGCATAGATCTGCTCTGTTCATTAGGGTAGCCACTGGCCCCGTGGAGCCATGGAAATTAATAAAAGAAAATTTAAAAATCAGTTCCTCCATTGTAGAGAGCTTAGCTGCCATGCTGGCTAGCAGCTGCCACGTTGGACAACGCAGATAGAATATTTCCATCAGTGCAGAAAATTCTGTTGGCCAGCACTGATAGAGGGAGTATGGCATTTTACAAGCAGGATAGGGAACAACTGGAGGTCTTCCGACTAGGCAGGGGGTCGCACGGTGGAAGCAGTGCCCAAAGGACATGGAGGAGTGGCATGGAGAGAGCAGAGGAGGACCGCGGGGGCCTGTCGAGTGGGTGGGCCTGGTCACCGTTTGAGCGTGCGGGATGCACGGAAGGACGAGAAAGTGGTTCCAGAGAGCAAGTGGATTTTGTCTGACAGAGTGGCGAAAGCATCAAAGAGCCACAGGTATGACCTAAAAGAAAATCCTAAAGGATTTTCCTAAAAGAGGAAGAGGGATAATGTAGAGCAGCGCTAGGTGTGCCATGATGGATAGAAACCTTAAATATATAGGTAGTTTTTAAAGACACCCATCTCCTTTATTTTGTGTAACATGAAAGCATATGATTGTGTGGCTTCCTCTGGCGTCTCTGCACCAGCACTTGGGTTGGTAGCTCTTTCCTTTGTTTGCTTAGAAAGAGGAGAACAACACTTACTGAGTACCTTTCATGTAAGGTGACTTACATACGTTATCTCTTCATCCGCCTGAGGCCCGTGTTATAAGAACGGTTTCACTCCCAGTCCCTTAAATTGCTGCCACCCTCTCTTAACCTGGGAACTCGAAGCCTGATGCTTGTATCACATTCTACATTTAGAGGTTGTCGTCAGTACTGGATTCCACTTGCCGTCGCTTCTTCAAATGTAAGCTGGAGATCTTGTAAACATTGTTTACTAAGGGCAGTCATTGGTGTGAGGAGTTGCCCAGACTGACTTGCAGTTGAATTGTTCTAGAGCAGTGGTTCTCACTGATGCTCATGTGGTCCCACCAGCATGAGCATCACTAGGAGCTTCTTAGAAATGCAGATCTTCAGGCACCATCCAGACCTACCGAATCAGAATGCTTGGGGTGGAGCCCTACAAACTGTGTGAGTGTGTATGTGTTCGCCCCCCACTCCCTTATGTGAGAGGCTTGTGGAATCTTGGTTCCCCGACCAGGGATCAAATCCTCATCCCCTGCAGCAGAAGCACCCCCTCTTTGCAGCCCCATAATCCTAACCTCTGAACCATCAGGGAAGTCCTCATTAAAAAAAAAAAGTTTAATGATAGTTTTCATGTAAGTGAAAGTCGCTCAGTCATGTCTGACTCTTTGCGACCCCGTGGACTATACAGTCCATGGAATTCTCCAGGCCAGAAAACTGGAGTGGGTAGCCCTTCCCTTCTCCAGTGGATCTTCCTAACCCAGGGATCGAACCCAGGTCTCCCGCATTGCAGGTGGATTCTTTACCAGCCGAGCCACCAGGGAAACCCTGTTCATGTAAGTTCACTGATAAAAATCTCAGACTGTAGACTGTAAACAATTCCAGTTATTTGGGTGTGGTGGTCATTGATTCCGCAACCTTCTGAAGTGTTTCATACATAAACTGGCTGGCACATTACCCTGCAAGCCACTTTGAAATAAGCCCTCCAGATGATTCTGTTGCAGCCCAGTGTTTAAGCATGAACCAGTAAACAAAAAGGATGGTTTTAAAAGCCCCGTTCCTGCGGATAAAATTGGACAGAAACTTGATACTTGAATTGTTTTTGCTGCTCTCATGTCAGCTTCTGTCGCAGCACCTTGCACATACAGGTTCTCAGTGTTTTTGGTTAAATAGAGTTAAAGCTGTTCAGGGCTTTCCAGGTGGTGCAGTGGTAAAGAATCCACCTGCAGTGCAGGAGGCGTAGGAGACTCAGGGTTGATGCCTGGATCCAGACGCTCCCCTGGAGAGCAGGGCGTGGCAACCCAGCCCACTTGCCCGGAGAATCCGTGCCCAGAGGAACCTGGCGGCGGTGGTCCGTGGGGTCGCAGAGAGACACAACTAAGTGCACGTGTGGACACACCGCTCTTCCAGAAAGCGCTTGGCTGCATTCATGGGCGGTAATAAACGGTAATAAAGGTCTGATTAGGGTGAGATTTGGGGTGGGGGAGTGGTAATATTTAAGATCCCCAAGGGCAGACCACTCAGATGAAGCGACCCAGGGGACTTTGTTACCTGGAACCAGTGACACTGTGTCACTTTGACCTCTGAGATAGGTCAAAGGAAACTTGGGAATGATGCTCAATGAAAAACTGCATTTCAGTGTAAATAGTCTAATACTTCTGTGTTGTGTATGGTCTATTTATTTGGAACTCTGTGTTTTATTCTTTCTATACTAATCTCATTAGTTTGACAAGCCTGTGATTGGGAGGAATTGTTTTATTTTACAGGTGGGGAAAGATTTATATTTTAAAGTTTTAGTACAAGCTATTAAGTATAAGATAAGCTATAAGGATATATTATACAAAACGGAATATAGCCAACATTTTATCATAACTGTAAATGGAGTATAACTTTTAAAAATTGTGAATCATACATTGAGAAAGGCAATGCCAAAGAATGCTCAAACTACCGCACAATTGCACTCATCTCACACGCTAGTAAAGTAATGCTCAAAATTCTCCAAGCCAGGCTTCAGCAATACGTGAACTTGCAGATATTCAAGCTGGTTTTAGAAAAGGCAGAGGAACCAGAGATCAAATTGCGAACATCCCCTGGATCACGGAAAGAGCAAGAGAGTTCCAGAAAAACATCTATTTCTGCTTTATTGACTATGCCAAAGCCTTTGACTGTGTGGATCACAATAAACTGTGGAAAATTCTTCAAGAGATGGGAATACCAGACCACCTCATCTGCCTCTTGAGAAACCTATATGCAGGTCAGGAAGCAACAGTTAGAACTGGACATGGAACAACAGACTGGTTCCAAATAGGAAAAGGAGTATGTCAAGGCTGTATATTGTCACCCTGCTTTTTTAACTTCTATGCAGAGTACATCATGAGAAACGCTGGGCTGGAAGAAGCACAAGCTGGAATCAAGATTGCCGGGAGAAATATCAATAACCTCAGATATGCAGATGACACCACCCTTATGGAAGAAAGTGAAGAGGAACTCAAAAGCCTCTTGATGAAAGTGAAAGTGCAGAGTGGAAAAGTTGGCTTAAAGCTCAACATTCAGAAAACGAAGATCATGGCATCCGGTCCCATCACTTCATGGGGGATGGGGAAACAGTGTCAGACTTTATTTTTTGGGGCTCCAAAGTCACTGCAAATGGTGATTGCAGCCATGAAATTAAAAGGTGCTTACTTCTTGGAAGGAAAGTTATGACCAACCTAGATAGCATATTGAAAGCAGAGACATTACTTTGCCAACAAAAGTCCGTCTAGTCAAGGCTATGGTTTTTCCTGTGGTCATGTATGGATGTGAGGGTTGGACTGTGAAGAAAGCTGAGCGCTGAAGAATTGATGCTTTTGAACTGTGGTGTTGGAGAAGACTCTTGAGAGTCCCTTGGACTGCAAGGAGATCTAACCAGTTCATCCTAAAGGAGATGAGTCCTGGGTGCTCATTGGAAGGACTGATGCTAAAGCTGAAACTCCAATACTTTGGCCACCTCATGAGAAGAGTTGACTCATTGGAAAAGACTCTGATGCTGGGACGGATTGGGAGCAGGAGGAGAAGGGGATGACAGAGGATGAGATGGCTGGATGGCATCCCTGACTCGATGGACGTGAGTCTGAGTGAACTCCGGGAGTTGGTGATGGACAGGGATGCCTGGTGTGCTGCGATTCATGGGGTTGCAAAGAGTCGGACACGACTGAACGACTGAACTGAATTGAACTTATATTGTACGTCAGCTATACTTCAGTGTAAAAGAAAGTTCTAGTCTATTCATTATAAGATTTTTATTGTCCTCTTTGGAATTTGCTATGACAGCAAAGGTCCATCTAGTCAAAGGTATGGTTTCCCCAGTAGTCATGTTTGGATGTGAGAGTTGGACTATAAAGAAAGCTGAGCGCCGAAGAATTGATGCTTTGGAACTGTGGTGTTGGAGAAGACTCTTGAGAGTCGTTTGAACTGCAAGGAGATCCAGCCAGTCCTGAATTTTCATTGGAAGGACTGAAGTTGAAGCTGAAACTCCCAGAACTTTGGCCACCTGACGTGAAGAACTGACTCATTGGAAAAGACCCTGATGCTGGGAAAGATTGAAGGCAGGAGGAGAAGGGGTTGACAGAGGATGAGATGGTTAGATGGCATCACCGACTCAATGGACATGAGTTTGAGTAAACTCTGGGAGTTTGTGATGGACAGGGAGGCCTGGTGTGCTGCAGTCCATGGGTTCGCAGAGAGTCGGACACGACTGAGCGACTGAACTGAACCCAGGCACTGGATTCCCTTTTTGGTCTGTGGGATCCATCGATCTGATTGTGGACTTATTTTCTGCCATTCCTGTTATCGTCTTCAGCTAGTTAAAAGCCTGGGGTGATCTTAACTTCCGCTGTGCATTGACTGTGTATTCCTCTGTACTCACTTCCTGCATTCCTCACTTCTACTCTGATTAAAGATGATTCGCTTCTTGATCTCTTACTTGCTGTAGTTTATGCGTATGCAGGAGAAGGCAGCAGAAATGCAGGTTGTATGAAAATGGTAATCCTTAAGAACGAATTTTTGCCTCGCTAAAAAGTTTGTGACACATTGACTCCATGTGTTTGACTTAGTGTGAATAGAATGCTATATTTCTAATTAAAAAAATAAGTAGGCAACAAGCAGTAAAGATTTACTGTGTTGCATAGGGAACTATAATCAATATCTCTTAATAACCTATAAGGGAAAATAATCTGAAAAATAATATATGTGCATATGTATAGCTGAATCACCTTGCTGTGCACTTGAAACAGTCAACTACACTTCAGTAAAATGTATATATTAGGGGAAAAAATGGTAATCCTAAGGGGCCTCATTTTTTGTTGCTCTTTAATTTGGGGGAGGGCTGAAAACATGTATTTCTAATCAACTTCTGGGTGATGCTTTGGTTCTGGGACAACACTTGGAGGGCCCGGGTCGAGAAATGTTAACTTCCTTGTAGGTGTGAAGTAGATAGGGGGAAAATTCCTGCTCTAGTACTAATCAGCTGTGGGAGCCTTACAGTCTTCCTCTGTAAAATTCAGCAGGGTAATGCCAGAATTATAGGTTTTCTGTGAAGGCTAAATGTGATTTTAAAAATGACAGCCATGGGCAGGAGGTGGGAGGAAGATTCAAGAGGGAGGGGACATAATGTGCACCTCTGGCTGAAAGTGAAAGTCGCTCAGTCGTGTCTGACTGTCTGCGACCCCATGGACTGCAGCTGGCCAGGCTCTCTGTCCATGGAATTCTCCAGTCCAGAATACTGGAGTTGGTAGCTGTTCCCTTCTCCAGGGATCTTCCCAACGACAAACCTAGACAGCATATTAAAAAGCAGAGACGTTACTTTGCCGACAAAGGTCCGTATATTCAAAGCTGTGGTTTTCCCAGTAGTCATGTATCATTGTGAGAGCTGGGCTATAAAAGAAGGCTGAGAGCTGAAGAACTGATGCTTTTGAACTGTGGTAAATTTTGTTGTTATCTGAAATGGTAGACTATTTCTTCTTACTACTTTATGATTTTTAAGTATTGTGGATCATTCAGTGTCCATATAGCTATTTAATATCAGAATGTTTAGTCAGCTTTAAGAAAGCTTCATAATTTACCTTTAAAGCTAATCAAATTTTTAATTTTTTTCTACATTTCTGTGTTGACTGCTTTTCAGAGGATGTCATAAAACCAATCTTGCCATCCAGTTAAAATTCTTCACCTGTAATTAAATTAAAAAAAGTAAAATTTATTACTTTCTTTTACTTTGAGAAATATGTTTTACTAGAAGAGAGTATAAAGCCAAGCAAAGACATGGAGATTCTGAAATGTGGGGTATTTTTGTTTACTTTGAATGAGTGAGGACCTGTATTTGATGTCTGCTGTATGCTAGGTACTTGTTAATATACTAGTACTTTGGATTAAACGGTACCCTAATCTCTGTAAGACAGTGATGCTGGTTTGTTACAGTTAGCACTTGATGCAAGAGCCATTATTAAATTATTTCATGCACTTCAAAATACGTGAATATAAAATGCAGTTTCTACCCTTGTGGAGCTGACAATTTTGTGGTTCCCCAGAAGGACTTGAGTGGTTCCCAGAAGAATCCCAGAGCTGACAGCCACTGAGGCTGGAGTTCTGAGTCACAGGACTTAGGGCCCATGGTCTTCCCTCCAGAGTGATGCCCCCATTCTGTATTTGCATCTTCCCTCCTAAAGACGGTAAAGAACCTGCCTACAGTGCAGGAGACCCAGGTTCAGCCCCTGGGTCAGGAAGGTCCCCTGCAGAAGGAAATGGCCCCTCCTCCAGTTTTCTTGTCTAGAGAATTCCATGGACAGTCCATGGGGTCGCAAAGAGTTGGACATGACTGAGCAACTACCGCTTTCCTAAATCTTGGTGTGGTTGACAGTGTCCCCGTTTCCAGCTTTGATTATCTCTGTTCATGGTCTCGTGGTCTGTCGTATCCTGGGCTGGGAGTGAGATCTGAGCAGGCGCCCTGGACCCGCTGGGTCCCCCCATGGAGACATTGCCCGTTGCACAGACAGGAAAGGAATTGGAGGCCTTGGCCTCCATGCCAGGAGGGAGGCACAGTGTCTGATATCAGCAAGCAGGCCATTCACCTGAGGAAGGAGACCAGGTGGCTCCTCAGAAAAGAAAGGCGGGGCTGGTTTCATGCGTCCCCTCCTGGGCATCGCCGGCCAGGTGAGAGGAGGATGTGACAGGTGAAGGGAGCCGTGTGCCCATGCGGTGAGACACCCGTAGTAAGAGTCAGGCTTCAGCCGCTGGTGTGTCCTGTCCGTGTGTTGTGTGCTTGCAGTGTTTGGCGCTTCCCTGGTGGCTCAGTCGGTGAAGAATCCACCTGCAACTCAGGAGACCCGGGTTCGATCCCTGGGTAGAGAAGAAGGGCATGGCACCCCATTCCAGTATTCTCGCCTAGAGAATCCCACGAACAGAGGAGCCTGGGGGGCTACAGTCCATAGGATCGTGAGAGTCGGACACGACTTAGCAACTAAACCACCACTAACAGTGGGAGGGGCTCTGGGAGGCAGAGGTGGCTGGGGAGCAAGGGCCGTGTTGAGGGGAACCTCGTTTCCTGCAAGTTGAAGGGAAGCAATCGTGAGTTAAGACGTCATCCTGTTGGTCGTCCATGAGTCTCAGGGGAGTAACTTGACCAGATTGTATTTTGGAGATTTGTCCTGTTGCCTCGTATTGTTTGGAGGGTGAGTCTGGAAGCCTGGAGACCCATTTTCATAGATGCCTTTAGAGGAAAAAAAAAGAGACCTGACCAAGAAATAGCCAAGGAAGCTACACAAATAAGTGTGAGAGGTGGGTAGAGCACAAGTCCAGTTGCCAGATTTTAATGATAGAATGCCCCCACTTCAGTCCTCTGCTTCCTGGGAGGGCAGAGAAGGAAGAGAGAAAGGTTCTGTCAAGAATTAATTTTAAAAAATCCTCATGGTGTCTGCATTTTAACCAAAGACCTGGTCCTGTTAGCAAAGGGGGACTGTCTCTTTAAGTGTTGACCCAATTACTCGAGCAGTTCCAGAGAGTTGTGAAACATTTGTGAGAGGGTGAGGCTGTTTTTTAAAGCCGACAGCCAACACCCTTCGACCAATTTAGCTTTGCTTATTAACAGGAATAGACTGAGAGGCAGGGCTGTACATTGAAACAAAAAGCTCATCCTCTTAGAATTGTAAAAAACTTCTTTTTAAGGAACACTTTCCATTAAGGGGTCCATACACTAAATGATTTCCAAACTTTTTGTAATTTTGATTCCTTTACCAGCTGAAGTTTCAAGATGCTTCCATGTTCAGAGAGAGTAGTCCCTAAAACCAGTTCAGAGCACTCTAGACAAATTGAGCGCCATCTACTGGTTTTATTTTGACGGAGTATGTCGGTGGTGCTTGGAAATCTTATTTATGTATATCTTAATGTTGCAAAATTATGAAGCTGAAAGACAATATGAATTTTGACCATAATTAGTAATAATAATTAATAGTTTAATGTTAGCATTGGGAAGGGGAGTGCCTTTTGGCTGGAATATAGACATATGATCAAAAATGAAAGCAGGTTATAGGGATTTCACTGACTAGTACCTTTATCTGGCAAAAGATTAGCCTGGTTGAAATAAAAACTAACCTCAAATGTCAAATAAAATGGTTACAGTACTTTCTAACATTTGTTGTTGTTCAGTTGCTCAGCCGTGTCCAACTCTCTGCAGCCTCATGGACTGCAGCACGCCAGGCTTCCCAGTCCATCACCAGCTGCCTGAGCTTGCTCAGACTCATGTGCGTTGAGTTGGTGATGCCATCCAACCATCTCATCCTCTAGATGCTGTAGTGTTCTCCCCAGATGCTCCACCACTGTTGAGTGAGTGATAAGGATGACAGACGTAGTGTTGGGTTTAATTTGTGGCGTTTTACATTTTGTTTTTGAAAAAGGATGACATGTTTTTGGTTCAGCCCAGCAGACATTAAGCACTTGCGATGTCTCAGGCCTTCTGAAGAGATGTTGCGTGTACAGAGATGAGCTGGATGAGGGCCAGCCCCAGGTCCACTGTAAATGGCTAAGCGTTCAGAAGACCCTTTCCTCCCTGGGTGATCCGTCCTGAGCCACGAGCAGACCTGGACGCAGCCACTTCCCTGCGGAGGCTTTCCTCATACCCGCCTCAGGACAGAGTATGGGTGCCTAGAGACGCTTGTGTTTACGCTAATTACAGCACTTCCCGGGTGGCCTTCTGTCCATAGGCATGTCTGTCTAGGCTCCTGGCGGACAGGAAGTGTTTATAATTCTAGTGCCAGATAATACCAGAGACAAACTGGATTAAACACAGGCACTGTGTGCTTGTTGAGCATCAGTGGATGAGTAACTTAAGGCTTTGGTAATGGGAACAGAGCAGAAGGGAAGGGAACGAACACATCAATACTGGGCTGTTAAATATCCTTCAGCTGTTTAACTTATCTATGTGATGGATGGACTGGAATAAAAATTTATACTAGCAGTAAAAAGGTATGAACCAATAAAACACACTCAAGGAAATGTTTCAAGTAATAAAATATTTTTAAGTATTCTAAGGCTTATTTACATATCAACATTAAAATTTCAAATATTCCTATTTTAAAAATAACCCCAATAACTGATGGCTAGTGGTCCTGTAGTATATTTGATAGCAATAAGTCCTCTGAAAGTCCTTTAACTTTCATTAGTTCAGTCTGGTTTTCTACCTCATTAGTACAGATCAACGATTGTGAGTAATATGATCTTGGAAAAAATACAAAGACTTTTGTAGTTATTGAGGTTATTATTAACAAAATGGTTAAAGTAAAGAGAACTTTGAAATATTTTTGATGGTTAGAAACTAACTGCATCACGAATCTAGGAAGTGATATTTATTTTAGTTGTGAGCTCTCTGGAGTATGCAAAATGAAAAAACTCTCAGTATTTTAAGTTTTTGGCTAGAGAGGACTCGATTGTGGCTGCCATTAAGCAGAGAGAAATACGGTAAGTCTCGTACTCTTTCTTGATGGCATTTGAGTTTGAGTTCCTGTTGGGTCCAAAAGATCTTGTTTCTGGGGTTGAGGGCCTGGAATAGTATGTTGTGAAAAGACCCATTTAAGGCTGGAAAAAAAATGAAACAGTTCTTGAGTTTGCTGCTTTCCTGTCTTCCCAGCTCTTCTCCCCCATGTGTTCTGAATTGCTTAAACATCATTGCTTTTAAAGCCGGGAATCCTTTGGTCCTCACCTCCTCTAGCATCACTGATGCTGTGTTCCTGGATGGCGTCTTTTCGCTGGCTGGCCTTTCCTTGCTCGGCCTGTTTCTCCCTCCCCGCCCTCCTCTACAGGAACTTGGGGTCTAGGCCTTGGCTCTCTGTTACCATGGCGACCTCGTTGCTGGCAAGGCTTCTCAACTTAGTGCGGTTGACTCTCAGATCTGCCTCACCAACCCAGGCCTTTTCTGATACCCTGTCCTGCTGGGCCAGAGGAACCTGGCAGGCTGCAGTGCTTGGGGTCGCGAAGAGTCGGATGTGGCTGAGCACGTCCTGTCTATAGAATGTCTACAGCTTCCCCTCCGGCTGGCAGATGAAACTTGGCATTTAAAGCTTATCATCCAGTTTCTCACAAATCGTTCCCACAGCCCCCTCCCATTTTTCCTTGGAGAGATACCCCTTTTTTCCTCCTAGTGTTGCTTCATGTCTGTTCTCTTCCTCTGTGTCTATTTGTCCAGCTCCCATCGTCAGCTGTCATATTTCATCAAATTATTTTCAGCCACATGCCTTTCTCACATTTATTTCTTTTTAGGTCATCTTGGTGCGAAAGTAGTTTAACTCCCTTTTGCTCCCTTGCACTGTGTTTTTGTAATGTTTTCCCAGACTGGTTTCCTTGCCTCTGTTCTCTTTTTCCTTCTTAGAATACTTCTGTGAGATAAACCTTTCTAGAACATTTGCTACATTGCTACATCCAATTTTCTCCCAAAACATGCCACTCAAAGCTGTTTTTTCTTTCTTTTTGTTGCCTACACTCAGGTTCAAATATGAGTGTTTTGGCTTGCCATTAATATTCTGTGTAAACTGATACCTGCTCCCTTCGTCCATTCATGTAAGTTACTCAGAAACTTCTTGTTGCTACAAAGGCACTGTGTGGCGTGCCCTCCGAGACACAGTTCTTGCTTCTCATAAACTTTAGATGTTGATGAGACATACGTACAACATAGTGGACTGTGCGTGCATGCGTGCACAGTCACTTCATTCTTGTCTGACTCTCTGTGACCCCATGGACTGTAGCCCAGGCTCTCCTGTCCATGGGATTCCCCAGGCAAGAATACTGGAGTGGGTTGCCATACCCTCCTCCAGGGGATCTTCCCGACCCAGGGATTGAACCTGCAGCTCCTGAACTGTGGGTGGATTCTTGCCGCTGGGGCACCGTGAAAGCCCTGGTGTGCTAAGTACACACTTACACACGCTCTCCGGCTTCGTCACACACCCTTGGGGCCACGCAGCCGGTGTGCCCGGGTTTGAGGTTGCCCTCGGTTTCAGCTTGTCTCGCGCCTGAACTCCCTCACGTCACCTCTGGGCCCTTCTGTCTCCCTTGTTTTCAGCACCCTCTTCCTTCTACCTGCAGACCTTCGGGTGTCTGTCGCTTGCTATTGAACATGTGTTTCTTCTGAGAATTACCTCTCTGCGTTTCTCTCCTTTCTGCCACTTAACTGTCTCCAGCACTAACCTTAGTGTCAGAATCGTGGAAAGAATACAGACTTTGGAGTCCTACTTGGATTTGAATCCCAGCTTTTAGCCTTTCCTAGCTTTGTTCTTAGACGTTAAAGTACTTTGGGCTGCTCTTCTCATCTCCAAGAAGGGTAAAGATACTTGCCTTGCAAATACTTGGTTGAGTTTGCAAAGCAACTGGTTCTGCCTCTGACCTGCAGGGGGCACTCAGAAGATGGTTGTGCTGAGCCCGCATGCCTGTCTCCGGTCCCCAGGCTCCCGTGTATTTATCGTTTGTAGAAAACTAATTTAGTGATTAAAACGGTTGCTGTGGTGTGTTAACTATTTTCCTTCTCTTGCTGGGTGAGAGGCATTTGTGCGTGGGGGTGGGGGGTGGTCCACACTCTCAGCCTGGGCTGGAGCACCAGGGGAACTGTATAAACAGAGTTTGCTGTTGGTATAGACCTTGGTCCACATCTGTGTTGATAGAGCTTGCCATATCCCTAGTCTGTGAGTCCTTTAAAACTTTATGAATTAAACATTTCCCCCTTATCTTTGTTTTAAAAACTTATACGTGGAAATAATTTGAAATTCATAAAAAGTTGTTTAAAAAAAAACAAGCAGGGCAAAGAATACCCAGATACTAGTCACTCAGGGTAATTAAGTCTCACACACACTCTACCCCATTTGATTTATCATTTGTACTCTCTAGCTAAAAACCTGTACACACTCACAGTGTATCCTTTACTGTCTTTTGCTAAAGTGCCATGTGGAATGGATTTTTACCCCTTACATCCTTCAGTATAAATTTCCTAAGACAGGAGCTTTTCTCTTATAAATCGTAGTAGAGCTAATTACTCTTTTTAGCTGTCATGTCTCTCTTAGCCTTCCTTATCTGAGACAAGTCCGCAGCCTCTCTTTATCTTTTATGGCATCAACCATTTTGCAGAATACAGTATCCCTCTCCTTTTTTTTTTTCTTTAAACTTTATAGTGGAGTACAGCTGATGAACAGTTTTGCGATCGTTTCAGGTGAACATCAAAGGGACTCAGCAGTCCACATACACGTATCTAATCTCCCCCAAGGTCCCTTCCCATCCAGGCTGCCATGTAACGTGACAGCCTGGGAGGAGACACTTTTAAGGCAATGTAAATAGCTTGTTCCTCATCAGAATTTCCCCCTAAATTGAGTACTCAGTGAAGATTTTTGCCAGACTCAAGCTCTCCCATTATGATGGCATAATGGTAGTAATTTCATTACTTTGACATTCTTCCCACTTTGACCATCAGCCTTCCTCATTCCACTATACACAGGCGTTCACCTTTTTCTCTCTTTATTTGTCTATGGTTAGTATAGAGTCATGGCTTCCTTCCTTTTGTTTTTTTTAATTGTTTATAATTCATTACTGTTCTTAATTGACAGTTTGGTCTAAAATTGTCCCAGATTTGGTCAGAGGAAGTTACGTCGACGTGCATCATGTCAGCATGTCCCTGTCCTTTTTTGGAGGGAGGGAGGAGGACATTTCCTTACTTTTTGTCAAAACAAGATGTTCCAAGCTCATCTTGTACGTGCCCTTGACCTAGACCTGGAAACAGCCACTTCTTCCAGCAGCCTTGGTTCCTTTTAGTGGAGAATGGTATTAGTGACCAAGATTAGTGCAAGATGTTAAGAAAACAATTTTAAACAGCCTCAGAAATGGAACTTAATTTTGCACCTTTTTGAATATCTGGCCATATAAATTATTTGAAAAATTGTTTCTTGAAAACTTACTTTAAAATGATTTCAAGTTTACAGTAAAGGTTTAAGAATAGTATAAAGAAATCCCATATGCCTTAAACCCGGCTTCACCAACTGTGAACATTCTACCTCATTTGCTTAATCATTCTCTTTTCCCCACCCCGAATCATTTGAGAGTAACCTGTAGACATGCTACTTTACCCCAGATACTTCACTGTGTGTTTCTTAAGAACAGGGATCATATAAATCACATCACGGTTACAAAATCAGGAAAATTCTAACATTGGTACAGTGTTAAATGTGTGTAAACCTCATTTAAATCTGGACACATGTCCCATTAATGTCCTTAATAGCAGTTTGCTGTTCAGGATCCAGCCTAGGACCATGCACTGCATTTAGTTGGAAAGTCTTTTCAGTCTCCATAACCTGAGTCTTTCCTTAGTGACATTTTTGAAAGGTTCAGATCAACTTTTTTTTTTTTTTTTTTTAAATAGCCTCTCAGTTTGGTTGTGTGTGATGTTTTCTTCTGACTCAGTTGAGGAACACTACGATGCTGTGTCCTCAGTGGGTAGGATCAGGAGACAGGTGATATTAGTTCATTTAATTTTTTTGTGTCACTTGCTTCAGCTGGGAAAAGAATTACAATATGATGTTTTGAGTGTTTGTTACATCTCTTTTTAATATTTATATAATTATAAATTTTTATCTTTACTTTTTTTTGCATTTCATCTGGTATTTAATTACATGTCTGTTTTTTTGTTTGTTTTTTAATTTTTACAGTGTTGTCTTGGTTTCCACCATACAGCAACGAGAATCAGCCATAATGACGCACATATCCCCTCCCTTTGTGCCTCCTCCCATCCTGCCCCACTGGGTCATCACAGCGCCAGGATGGGCTCCCAGTGTTATTCAGCAGCTTCTCCCAGCTATCCGTTTTATACATGATAGCACGTATATGTTGATACTAGTTTCTCCATTCAAGAAAGCAGATATCATATACTTTTAATAATGGCCATGTTTAACAGCTGACTTGCAGGATTTCTGAAAGCATGATGCACCCTTACAGGCCTGTGCAGGCCAGCTCCAGCATGCATTCCACTGCAGTGATCTTGCTGCGGAAGGGGCCCACCTTCAGGAACCTTGTGACTGACAGCGTCTTGCTGTCTTTGAGATCAGCGCTGTCCCTACTTTTGTCATTCCTCCCAAAGGACTCTGTCTGGCTCACCCACCTCATCTCCACCCAGCATCTTGCCTGCTTCCAGGCCTTGTTTGTCCCCACACTGGGAGCTCCTTCCCATGCCTCAGTTGCTCTTCTCTGCCCCATTTCAGTTTGTCCCTCGGCACGTTAACGTCCCCAGTTAAAGGAAGGCCCCAGATGTGACTAGTATCTTGGGGCAAGGAGAGTCTCTCAGCAAGATGGTAGGTCTAATGCAGAGACAGAATCCTTTATCTAGAAAAGAAGATCTGTTCTTAGGACTCCAGGATAGAAATCTAAGTGGAAAATAAATTTTTTTTCCTGCTTATTAATAGGTAGGTACATAAAGATGATTTTAGTTCTATTAATACAGTTTATCTACTATGTAAATGACTTAAAGATGGGAAGCGAAGACCATAGCTACCATTTAAAGCCACGTAAGTGATTGATCCGTGGCATTTAGAATTATACTGCGTTTGTATATCGGGGATCACCTGTGAATTGCACAATGAGGCCTGGCGGCACTGACTAACGGCACTTTCCACTTTCCATTAGTTCTCGTGTCATCTGTCAGCAAGACTAGTTAGGACCCTGGAGAAACAGTCAGGTTCAAGGATACATTTCTCATGAATGAAAAAACATGGGATTATTTTTGTAATAACACGCCATGGTTTTTGAGTTCAGATTACTGGAGAGGTGCAGATGTAGATGCATTCTCTCCTTGGGATTGGGTCAAACTAAAATTTTGATCAAGAATGTCTTGAAAGTTTTCCTTGTTAATAAGTTCATCTGTTATAGGTAAAAACACAACAGACGTGTTAACTGGGTAGCAGCCGGCTTGACTGACCTGTCTGTCCCCCGGGGCCTGCCCTTCCCCTGAGCAGCAAGATCCATTACCCGGGGATCTCTCAGGGAAGGTGTGATCAAAGCGGCCACCTCAACTGAGCGTCTTACTTAGACCTGTTTTGCATTTTTATTTTTTAATCGCCTCTTTTAAGGCCATCTCGAGTAGTTCTAAGTGGCTGGTTACTACTGCAGTAGAACAGGGGTCATGCGGCTGAAATGCAGAGTCCAGATGTTTATCATTTGCTCCTAGCAACTTTATCAGAGAGCCGCGAATATTCCTTCAAGAACAGATGCTTCAATTCCAGGTGCCTTCAGAACCTAAACTTCAAGTGAGTTTGAGGTGAATTAGGGTTCTGTGTTCACTTCTATTTCATACTGTGGGTAGCTAACTCAGTGTTTAAAAAAAAAAAAGAATTAGAGCTATGAAAGCAGTTTAAAACTTACTTTTGTCTTGGGAATGAAAAAAGAGGTTGATCCTGAAAGCTTTGTTAAAAGGAAATTCAGCTGCTTATTAGCCATCCTTTCTGACCACAGTTAAGAGAAGGCCTCAGGTGTCGCTAGCGTCTTGGGCACAGAAAGTCTCATGGCAAGATGGGGCCCTTGTGGAGAGGACCTTCTTGATACTGAAAAAAGATGTATTCCTAGAATTTCAGGTTAGATATCAAAGTGAAAAAAGAAAAAAAAAACACTCCTTTTTTTTCCCTGTGAAAGTCCACATTGTAAATAATTTAGGCATGCAGACTGTGTGATCTCTTTTGCAATAACTCAGCTCTTCAGTGGGCTTCCTTGATAGCTCAAGTGGTAAAGAAGCTGCCTGCCAATGCAGGAGATGCAGGCAGGAGACTCAGGTTCCATCCTTGGGTCACAGAGATTCCCTGGAGGAGGAAATGACAATCCACTCCAGTATTCCTGCCTGGAAAATCCCAGGGACAGGAGCTTGGGGGCTACAGTCCACAGGGTCACAGAGTCAGACACAATTTAAGTCAACTCTGTGATGGCCCATTGTATTGCAAAAGTAGCCATAGACAATGTGTAAACAAATAACATGACTGTGTTCCAATAAAACTTTATTTATGGATACCGAAGTTTGAATGTCATAGAATTTTCCCATGTTAATACGTGTGAGCCACATACAATAAGAGCCACACACAAACAAGCAGAAGGCTGGACTTGGCCCATGGCTTATAGTGCCAACCTGTGCTCTAAAAAATGAAACTTTAGAACTTTCAGTAACTTTTTTTTTTTTTTTCCCTCAGGTTATTGGCAACCCACTCCAAGTACTCTTGCCTGGAAAATCCCATGGGTGGAGGAGCCTGGTGGGCTGCCGTCTATGGGATTGCACAGTTGGACACGACTGAAGCGACTTAGCAGCAGCAGCAATGATATTTCAATACCTTGAAAAACTGATTCTTCTTTATATGCTGCAGACATTTTAACTGGTTGTAGTTTTATCATGCCAAAGGATAGTTTACCAGCCTCAATTTTTCAAAAATGTTTCCAAAATAGGGGCTTAGGAGACCTAAGCGTGTGTGTGTGTTTAATCGCTAAGTCATGTCCAACTCTTTTGCAACACGATGAACTGTAGCCCACCAGGCTCCTCTGTCCATGGGAATTCCTAGGCAAGAGTACTGGAGTGGGTTGCCATTTACTTTTCCATATATATACATATATATATGTGTGTGCTGGATCATAGAAAAAGCAAGAGAGTTCCAGAAAAACATCTATTTCTGCTTTATTGACTATGCCAAAGCCTTTGACTGTGTGGATCACAATAAACTGTGGAAAATCCTTCAAGAGATGGGAATACCAGACCACCTCATCTGCCTCTTGAGAAATTTGTATGCAGGTCAGGAAGCAACAGTTAGAACTGGACATGGAACAACAGACTGGTTCCAAATAGGAAAAGGAGTTCGTCAAGGCTGTATATTGTCACCCTGTTTATTTAATTTATATGCAGAGTACATCATGAGAAACGCTGGACTGGAAGAAACACAAGCTGGAATCAAGATTGCTGGGAGAAATATCAATAACCTCAGATATGCAGATGACACCACCCTTATGGCAGAAAGTGAAGAGGAACTCAAAAGCCTCTTGATGAAAGTGAAAGTGCAGAGTGAAAAAGTTGGCTTAAAGCTCAACATTCAGAAAACGAAGATCATGGCATCCGGTCCCACCACTTCATGGGAAATAGATGGGGAAACAGTGGAAACAGTGTCAGACTTTATTTTTCTGGGCTCCAAAATCACTGCAGATGGTGTCTGCAGCCATGAAATTAAAAGGTGCTTACTCCTTGGAAGGAAAGTTATGACCAACCTAGATAGCTTATTGAAAAGCAGAGACATTACTTTGCCAACAAAGGTTCGTGTAGTCAGGGCTATGGTTTTTGCTGTGGTCATGTATGGATGTGAGAGTTGGACTGTGAAGAAGGCTGAGCGCCGAAGAATTGATGCTTATATAATGTGGTGTTGGAGAAGACTCTTGAGAGTCCCTTGGACTGCAAGGAGATCCAGCCAGTCCATTCTGAAGGAGATCAGCCCTGGGATTTCTTTGGAAGGACTGATGCTAAAGCTGAAACTCCAGTACTTTGGCCACCTCATGTGAAGAGTTGACTCATTGGAAAAGACCCTGATGCTGGGAGGGATTGGGGGCAGGAGGAGAAGGGGACGACAGAGGATGAGATGGCTGGATGGCATCACTGACTTGGTGGATGTGAGTCTGGGTGAACTCTGGGAGTTGGTGAGGGACAGGGAGGCCTGGCGTGCTGCAATTCATGGGGTCGCAAAGAGTCAGACACGACTGAGCAACTGATCTGATCTGATCTGATATATATTTCCCTTTCCTGGTAGCTCAGCAGTAAAGAATCTGCCTGCAGTGCAGGAGCCACAGGAGACACAGGTTTGATCCCTGGTTTGGGGAGATCCCCTGGAAGAAGGCATGGCTACCCACTCCAGTATTCTTGCCTGGAGAATCCTATGGACTGAGGAGCCTGATGGGCGCTAGTCCATGGGGTCACAACTTTTTTTTGGCTGAAAATACGACTGAAGCAACCTGGCACCTCGTGTGTGTGTGTGTGTGTGTGTGTGTGTGTGTGTGTTTATTCTTTTCAACCACTTAAAAATGTAAAAACCTTTCCCAGCCTATGTGTGTGTATTTATTCTTTTCAACCACTTAAAAATGTAAAAACCTTTCCCAGTCTGTGCAAGAGTGCTGGACTTGACTGATGGCTCATACTTTTCCAACCTGTGCTCTAAAAAATGAAACTTTAGAACTTTTAGTAACGTTTTTTTTTTCAGGTTATAGTGATACTTCAATACCTTGAAAAATTGATTCTTCTCTGTATGCTGCAGACATTTTTTCTGGTTGTAGTTTATTTTGCCAAAGGATAGTAAACATTTTACCAGCCTAACCTTTTCAAAAACATTTCCAAATCAGGGACGTACAGGTCCTACGGTTCAGTTCTGAATAGTGTCTGGAGTCGGCGGTGATGCTGTTGTGCCGACCCTGCTGTTCCTCTGTTAGGGCGCTTGGGGACTTTCCGGTCACCAGTCTTAGTAAGTTACAGCTTATTTGGAGTTCATTCTGACTTCTTACAGCAGACTGGAACCCCTATTGGACACAGGGCACTGCACAGAACCCTGGGGAAAAAATTAGAGGCACTTAGGGCTGTGGGAACTACTTGGAATTCAGAGCATTCCTATTACTAGCCTTGATCCCAAGTTTGATTTTAAGATGTTTGGTTTTCATTATGTGCTGAAACACTACCTGCTTCTCTGTTCTGCTGCTGGACGTTAAGTTGTGGCCATAGAGTGGCATGATTCTTTAATTGGCTTTATTACTGCTAAAGTAGAAAGGGGAAAAATGCTGTAAGTAATGAGAATTCTCTCCCCTATATAATGTTAAAATGGCCTGACTTTCTCTTAATTAGATTTTCCATTGCACATCATTACAGATGTACATAACCTAAACCTCAGTGCTTTAAAGTCCTTTGTTTATGGTTACAACATAAATTATATAATGTTTGGGAGAATGGTAATTAGGACTCTTTCATAGAATAAATTTAATTTAGCCACTGATCTCAGTTAAAAAAAAATTATAAAAATTGCTGAAAGAGGGAATTCCCTGGCGGTCCAGTGGTTTGGGGCTCAGCTTCTACTGCAGGGGCGTGCATTCAGTTCCTGGTTGGCAAACTTAAGATCCCACATGTTGCGTGGTGTAGCCAAAAAAAAAAGTTGTTAGAAGATTATTGAAAATGATAGTTGCAGCCCTATGGACTGTAGCCCGCCAGGCTTCTCTGTCTATGGGATTCTCCAGGCAAGAATACTGGAGAGGGTAGTCCTTCCCCTCTCCAGGGGATCTTCCCAACCCAGGGATTGACCCTGGGTCTCCTGCATTGCAGCCAGATTCTTTTTTTTTTTTTTTTTTTGCAGCCAGATTCTTTACCAGGAAGAAGATTATCAGCAAATGAAGGATGAAGATGTCTTAACTTCTAAATAGTTGCAGAGTCACAGGCAGAGTTACCGGGATTAGATTTATGGCTTGATGGAGGGGTGGGATAAAGAAGAACAGCAATTCCAGATGGTCCGGAAACACACATGGTTGGAAAAGCAACCCTCCCATCCTCACAGGTTGAGAGTCTTATCCTAGGCTGAGTGCTGAATGTGTTTCAAGAGTTCTCACATATTAGCTGTAAGAAGAGAAGGTATTATCTCCATTTATATAGTCAAGGAAACTGAGATTTAGAGGATTTAAGTAAAATCTTTTTAGATGGAGTTTAAACCCAGATTGGTCTTGAGCCCAAGTCCTTTGTACTCCAGCGCTTCCAGGCCAGCTCTTGAGAGGCGCTCCATGTTCACTGGAGAACGGGTGGACTTGGCAGTGACTCCTGGGATGTAGAGTTCAGAGAGTTATTGCCGCAAACAGAACACAGAGGTGAAGGGGCACTTGAAGTATAAGGATGTAGCTGTTTAATATACTTCATCCGTCCTCTCTGCCTTATTTTTAGATTTTCCTGGAATTTTTACAGAGCTTTTTAAGGGAGCCGTTTTATGTTCTTTTAAAAAAATTTTCCGAGTAAATATCCCATTATCTTGTTGGTTTACTCGTTTTTCTCATTACCTCCACTAAAATGTAAGCTGAAAGAAGACAGACTGTTCTGTATCCTCAGTGCCTAGACCACTTCCTGGCACATTTTGTACTGTATAAACTCGCTAGAGTGGGTACAGTTTGTATGATACATTGATTTCCCTTTCAGTTTGATGTTTTGTAAAAATCAACTCCCCAAAAGAACCTTGCTAATGCAGACCTGCTTTCTCTTCCCCTTTCCTAGGGCGATTGTGTTGTTACTGTCCTGCTCGCGGAAGAGGACAAAGTTGAAGATGATGTAGTTTTTTACTTGGTGTTTTCGGGTTCCACCCTCCACCACTGTACAAGTACTCGGAAGGTCAGTTCTAATACGCTGGAGACCGTTGCTCCTGGTAAGTATTTGAACACAGTCTTCACCCGCCTTTATTTATTCTGTGTTCTAGCATAGAGTGATAGGAAGAAGGAATCAGGGTGATGAAACTGCAGTTGGGTTTTTGTTTTAAATACACTTCATTTTGTTTATTTCTTGCTTGTTGCACAAAATCTGAGCCTAACTAAAAATAATTGAAATAAAATGGTGTCATAAATTAGAAGACAATTGTTCAGATCAACAAAAATTTTAATTTATTGGAATGTTGAAGCAAAGTAAAATACATTTAAGAGATAAAAGTTCACGCGGTCACTGTGGTTTGACTACAATTCTGATTCTGACTTTCCTTGTGGCAAAGGAAAGGTGAATGCGATTACTAACCCAGTCCTTCGTATCTGTGAGGGGAGGACTGTAAAAACCAAAGTTCCCCCAAAGTAACAGATTGTAGTTCATGGTGAAATGAATACTTAATCACTGTTGCATTTATCCATTTAATGGAATTAAAAGGAAACTGTTTACTTGTTAAAAATCCTTTGCAAAGTCATTATATCATTGCTAATGCCACCAGAAGCGGCTTTTGACTGATCCCAGGCATCTAAAGGTATATTGATTGTGTTTGGAAATGAACTTATTCTGTCTTTCCTCAAGCTTGCTTTGAAGTTAATAATTGGTTAAATTTCATCTGAGTGCAAAAGAGGGGAGATTTAGGGGGAACCCATAAAAAGTGTTGACAGTTGAACCATTGGCTTTCAGAGAACAAAATGGACTTAGTTCTTACTGAAACTTTTCCTGTCTTCAGTGTTTTTATGTAACATTGATTCCACTTTTTTTGAAATTAATCATGTAAAAAACTGCCAGCTTTTGATGGCTGCTGTGCCGTTTTACATAAGTTGACTTCACTTGTGATACCTGCCAGGTCCTGGAAGTTACACCACATTCATGAACTGAGATTCTGACATTTATCCTCCCATATTTATCCTCCTACTTGACAAAAGTGATTTTGAAAATACAGGATTTAAAGATTTAGGCAAATCCTATGTATATTCTCCCTCAGAGTTCTAGGGACAGGAGATTGAGCAAGACGTCCAGGAGAGGTGCTGATTGTCTTTTCTTCCCCCTAAAGAGTATTATGCACCTTCCTTGTAATGTGAAGCCCCAGTCGTCTTGTTCCTGTGATGGGTATCATGTCAGAGGGTCTGATCTGGAACCTTGCTGTCTGCTGAGCGGGAGCCACCCAGTGTCACCCCTGCTAGACACATCTGCGTGTGTGACAGTGAGAAACAGCCCTCAGATGGGCATTAACAGAGTCAGTCAGTGCCTGACTGCGCTCTTATTAGGAAAGGAATGAGGATAATTTATAAACTTACTTTTCCTCCTGATTTAGAAGTACTGTAGCAGTTTGTGTGTTTGTGGATGTGTAGATGTATATGTATGTGTGTGTGTGTGTGTGTGTGTGTGTATAGGTAGATAAGATAGATGGCAAGAAAGCCTGCAAGCAGATACCAGGAGGATGGGCTTCTCTGGTGGCTCAGACGGTAAAGAATACATCTGCAGTGCAAGAGACCCAGGTTGGATCCCTGCGTTGGGAAGATCCCCTGGAGGACGGCATGGCAACCCACTCCAGTACTCTTGCCTGGAGAATCCCCACGGACAGAGGGGCCTGGCGGGCTACAGTCCACGGGGTCACGAAGAGTTGGACATGACTGAGCGACTGACCCAGAGGAGGGCCAGCTGTCGGGCCAGCGCCCCGTGTCCTCGCTGGCCTCGGCCACCGCGGGGCCCCGCCTCTCGGCGCAGAGGGCTGTGCCCGGCGGCCCTGACACCTTCAGTGTGAAGGTGCTGAAGTTAGTGTGGGCTGCAAGCAGTTGCTGTCTTCGGTTCACAAGTCCATGGTATCGTATGACAGCCAGGAGCTCCTGGTTCTTACCAGATCCTTATATACTGTCCCCAGCCTGCTTTTCTGACTTGTTTCCATTTCCCCCCTTGCCTTTGAGCTACCACCTCTGTAACAGGTCTCAGGACCCCTTCTTCCCAGCCCCACACATCGCTGGGTGTCCTTTGTACCAGTTGACTCTGGGTGCCCTCGTTCTGCTGGCTCCAGCCCGCCAGAATGGATGTTGTAGTCTGCTCTTTCTCCCTAATTTGGTCCGAATCCTCAGTACCTTCCTGAGCCCTTTGCTTGGGGCTTGGAACCCCAGTGCCTGGCCTCTCCTAGTTGGCCACTAAGCAGCTCTCCTCCCCTCCAGTTATGATCTTACCTGATGCCGTCTTCTCACAGCGTGCCCCTTTGCTCCCCGCTGGCCTGCATATTCTGCAGCCCACCTGATCCGGTCAGGCTGCTGCATGAGGCCCTTAATCACAGCAGAGGTGACAAAGGATTCGAGTCCTTGAAAGATCCCGTTGTACGAGCAGGCCAAATGAAGAGCGAGGCGCCCTGTGAGCCTTTGATGTGTGTACAGGGGTCCCCGTGAGCCTCCCTCCTTGCTGAAGGAGGACCTCTGTTAGCCACTGAAGCAGGAAAGACTTCTGAGTGGATCTCAGTACTCTGGTCATCAGGCCTGTGATTTTCCTCTTCTCTTGTCTTTTTCAGCTGCTGTTGTCCAGATTGGCTAAGGAACTGTTGTGGAGGAGAGGGGAGAGAGAGGCAGATTTGGGGGTTAATAAGCTAGTTTTGAGTTTCTTGTTTATATTACAGAGTTAATATTTTTGTGTAGAAGTAAACGGCCTTAAATCTGCCTTGGGGGATTTCTTTGACTTGTTTCTTATTTTCCTTGAGGTCTTTACTCAGATGATCACCTTCTCAATGAGGCCTTTCCTGTCGACTTTATAAAGTCTAGCCACTCCATTATATATATATATATATATATATATATATATATATATACACACATACATATATATATATTTATATAAACCTGCCTTCTCTACACACTCCCTGGTCCCTTTCCACGCTTCACTTTTCTGCACTGCACTGATCAACTTCCAACTCATTTATACGTTTTATTTATTTTCTGCTTGCCTCTGCTGGAGTGTCAGCTTCACCAGGGCATGGATTCATGTCTGTCACGTTCTCTGGTGCATCTGTGAATTCCTCCCACTTGATGAGACTGGGTTTCTACCATGTTGAAACTCATCCTGGTTCTTGGAAACTGCCCTGCTAGAAAGGTTGTACATACATTTGTTCACACACACCCCACACACATACTTACACACACACACACACAGACACAATGCCCCCCGCCCCCCCACCCCACCCCTTTCTTTTGAAAACCGCCAGAGGACTCTCTGGCTTCTTGCGTTGCGTCTTGTCTTGGGGCAGGAGCCTGTTTTCTGTCCAGAACTGCATCTGATGATTTCTGTGTGTCCTATTGATGGGCTCAGACTTTGTGCGGAGCGCGGCGTCAGATTAGTCACAGTTCCCCGTGGGGAGTCCGCTCCTGCCCTGTGCGTCCTGGTTAGAGGGGGACGCGCCCGGCCTGTCCGCAGCAGCTGCTGTCGGGACGATGTCCCCGCCCCGGCTCCCGTGTGGGGCTCGCTCCTCGGGTCCTAGGAGCGACCATGGAAGAAAAAGAGCTTTGTGTCTGCAAATGTCAAGTTGCATGCAGATTGCTGGCTCTGGTTTTTCTTGGAGTCCTCCGTGCTTCCCTGGCACTGCTGTGTAATAGTTTAGTTTTTATGAAAATGAGATGATTGATTGACCTTCCTAAGACAGCTACTCCTTGATGTTCATTCATCTGTGACCTTTTATGATTTTGGGGGGTAAGGAAATGAGACATTTCTTGATAGTCTCTGAAAAAAAACCTCTCTGACTCCAGATATTGAGATTACAGTCCATCGCGCCCTCCCGGCCCTGTTTCTTTCATATTTTCTTAACTTTTTGGCTTTTCTGATGATAAAATTAACAATGAATTGTATATGTATGTTTACTTATAAATTGTAAAGGCATTTTCTTGCCTTATCACCGTAGACAGGCTGTAGACATGATGCAGTCCCTCCTTTTTAAAAAATGAAATTATGTTAAGATTAGTAGCATCTTGGGACAGTTAATTGGAGCCTTTGGAAACTTTATCTGCCTTTAAATTGTTTTGCTGTTTTAAAGTCCATGTGTAATTTTTAACATATATAGTAATTTTAAGAAAAACATATGAAGACTTTGGAAATACTGTCCTCTCTTTCAAAAGTAAAGCTGTCTTTGTGCTAATTAACACTAGACAAAAAAAAGTTTTATAGTATAATACTACATTCAAAATACCTATGAAATTGATTAGTTTAAGAATATAATTTGCTGTGAAACATACGTCTAAAGACAAAAAGTGTTGCCTTTGTAATAAATAAAAATAAAATACCTCTATTCTTTTCTCTTCATATAAAACAAATCCAACCCCAAATCCCATTTTAACAAAACAGTGATTCTCCTTGTGGGATGAGGTCAAGATATTTTCTTTCAAAGGCTGTAGGATGAGTAAGTAATATAAAGAAATCTGATACCTGCTGAAGGTAATTCCAGGGGGTTATGAGGTGCTTTCCTGTGCTCACTTTTATTAATTGAATGTGAAGATAGACCAAGCAAGCAGTAACTGCAGGATGGAAAATAAGACAGGGTATTCAGTGGGTGAAGCCTTGTGAAGGGCTTTGGTGCAGAATCTGTCATGACATGAAATCCTAGCATCGCCCCTCATGTCTGTCATTTACTTTTAGAATTCACAGCGAAGGTTCTTGTTTGACAGGAAAATAGCAAACATTCCTTGACCCAGGATTTGACTCAGCTCTTTGGTATCTTTCCTTTCTTTCTCACTTATCAAGGGAAGTTTCTATATAAAGCAAATTTGTTATTGAAAGGAAAGAGAAAAGTACATCTACCATGATCAGAAGTCCTAGGGGGCTTAATTAAAAATCTTTGCTTACAGCCGAGGTCTCAACAGGTAGCCTGCAGTGAAACCACCGTATCTCTCAGTTCCTGTGAACCAAGGCTCTGTTTCTGGCAGTAGATGTCCAGAGGTCTCCAAATCAAATAACACTTGAGAAGAAGTTCCAGGCTTTTATCTGGCCCAATCAGAGATGCCCTCGCTTTCTGCCAAAGTAATCAGTTACTTTTTCACTGGACTCTAAGTCTCCCTATCCTAAAATACTACTACAAGGCTATCTCTAGACAGACGTGATTTTATATTTTAAAAGACTTAAATTACTGTCCAATGCTAATCAGTGTACATGGCTACTTTTGGGGAGGGCCAGGTGAAGGAAGCTGTGTGCTCTCTGGTGTCCAAGTGAAATGCCTGTGTGGACCCTGCACCCTCTTGAGCTATTATTGACACGGCACTGGGATGGAGTTCATGTATCACAGTGGGGCTAGTATCCTCCCAGAGGGGTGAGAATTGGTTCTTAGGTGGTTTAAAAAAAATTTTTTTTTTTAACTCTTTTTCCAAAAAAAAAAATAATAATGACTTTGTTTGCTTATTTATTTATTTTTGGCTGTGCTGGGTCTTTGTTGCCACAAAGACTTTCTCTAGTTGCAGTGAGTGGGGGCTACTCTTGTGGGGTGCAGACTCAGCAGCTGTAGCACACAGGCTCAGTTGATCTGCTGCACGTGGAGTCTTCCTGGACCAGGGATGGAGCCCACATCTCCTGCATCAGCAGGCGGCTTCTTTACCACTGAGCCACCAGGAGAGTGCCCACTTCCCCGATCTCACTCTTCACATATAAAGCCCAGATATAACATACAAATGTATGGGATGTCTGTAGTATTAAAATTTCATGGGGTGGGGATGTCAAACAGAGAGAAATGTTTAGAAAAGCTGCTTGGGAGATGTCAGTGACTAAAAGATTGAGCATACTGCCTTGGAGTAATAAGCTAGATTATAGTCCACCAGATTTTTAGTATCAGTTCGGCCCTTTCTCCTCCCAAATGTACATGATTGCTGTGCCTACTGTTTCTCCCTCTCCTTAACTGCTTCTCTACATACATACAGAGAGCTTTGGTACCTTTATGCACATCTACCATTAGACCACTGAAAACTAGCAGTAGGTACATACTTTAGCAAATAGTCCTCTCTCCTGTTAGAGTGTGGGTCTGAAGATCAAAAATTTCCTTTAACTGTGTAGCCACTCCAGAGGGAAGAAAAAGACACCAGAATTTCAAATCCTTTGCCAAACTGAAGTGGTAAAGTGTATTCTTTTTGTCTTCTCCACCACTGACTGCGAATGCAGACTTTGTCATAGGAAACGGCTGAGGCGCTCTGGGCTTGGCTTGCCCAGCAAGCACTTCCAGGGTTCCCTTTTGTTGGCGCGCAGGCAAAACAAAGTCCCGATTGTTTCATCCTCAAAAGAGAAGGCCCGGATGGGATGTGTGCCACTTTTAGCCTAATAGGAAATGAAGTAATTGTTGGGTCATGCTTAAGCACTTTTGTTTATCTGTAGCACCATTTTGTTGTCATGGACACAGGTGCTTCTTACAGTGATAAGGAGCCTGCGGAAAAGCTCGCTGACCTCAGGAGCACAACACCTCCTGACCTCTGAGCACAAAAAAAGGATTAGATGCTTTTAAGAGGACCACGAGCAGTTAAATTTTTGTCTCCCGCTCAGGTGCTCCCGGTTGTATGGGAGCACATACATTCTTCCCCCTTTATATTTTCAGTTCTCCAGTGTGTCAGGGGCAGCATTTAGCTCAGAAGCTCTGTTGGGCTTATGTGGAATCTCTTGGTACAGTAATAGAGATCTGTTTGCCTTGAGTCACCTGAGTAGGAGCATTTTAAGGAGAGTGAAAAGCTGGCTTAAAACTCAACATTCAAAAAATGACAATCATGGCATCTGACCCCATCACTTCGTGGCAAATAGATGGGGAAACAATGGAAACAGTGGCAGATTTTATTTTCTCGGGCTCCAAAATCACTACAGCCGGTGACTGCAGCCATGAAATTAAAAGATGCTTGCTCCTTGGAAGAAAAGATATGACGAACCTAGACAGCATATTAAAAAGCAGAGACATTACTTTGCTGACAAAGATCCTTCTAATCAAAGCTGTAGTTTTTCCAGTAGTCATGTATGGATGTGAAAGTTGCACTATAAAGAAAGCTGAGTGCTGAAGAATTGATGCTTTTGAACTGTGGTGTTGGAAAAGACTCCTTGAGAGTCCCTTGGACTGCAAGGAGATCAAACCAGTCAGTCCTAAAGTAAATCAACCCTGAATATTCATTGGAAAGGCTGATGCTGAAGCTGAAGCTCTAATATTTTGGCCCCCTGATGCAAAGAGTCAACTCACTGGAAAAGACCCTGATCCTGGGAAAGATTGAGGGCAGGAGGAGAAGGGGATGGCAGAGGATGAGATGGTTGGATGGAATCACTGACTCAACAGACCTGAGTTTGAACAAACTCCTGGAGATAGTGAGGGACAGGGAAGCCTGGCATGCTATAATTCATGGAGTTGCAAAGAGTTGGATACAAATTGGGGACTGAACAACAACAGTAGCTGATAATATTAAAATAATTTTAACTACCAGTAGAAGTAGACACCTGTTTCTGTAAGGTGCTTGCTGTGAATATGGCCATCTCAAACCTGATACTTTCTGACTCTCCCCCTAGTTGTTAGTCTACTTCATGACCTCTTAGAATTCACTCAGTAACGGTCAGACCTCTCCCAGCCCATGATTTATCCCATACTTCTGATGTAAAACTTATCAGACCTGATTGTGCGTTATATTCAGAAGTCAGTGTCAAAAGAAAAAATGGAATTGAGGTTTAGGCCTTGTTTCTTTAACAGTCTGTCTCTCTTCTTCCCCTCTTTCAATTCTCTGGAGGTCTTTCCCTCAGAAGGGTCTCAGTGGAATTTCCAGTACTTCCCCCTCTTTAAAAGGACTTGTGGTTTTCTTTCCTCTCTCAGTTACCAGGAACTTGAGTGGAAGGAGAAACGCCATGGAACTAGCCGAAAACCTTGTTACTCTTCCTTATGCTGCAGCTTCTGTTTTCATGTAAAAAGGAGTTAAATTGTGGTCATTATGTCAGACTGGATATGGTTTCCCATCCCATCCCTTCTTTGGCCATGAAAATGTAGACATTGTTAATACCTTGTATTTTGTGTGTACAAAGGCAGTCCTAAGTTAATGGCCCCAGAAAATTGTTGAGTCTTTAGAGCTAATTTGTGGTAGTAAGATATTTTATGTGGGTAGATGTAGTGATTTCAGTTTTATTAATGGGTCAGTTTTATCATATAACCTTTGCTTTTGAAAAAAAATTTTTTAATATATATATACCTTACCTGAAAGGTCATAGGGATAAAAACCAGTTCTGTGAACTCACATCATGTGAAAACATGATGTGAGAGGGTAGCCTTGTCAGCCTTGCAGGGTGGTTTTCCAGATGTAGGGGAGGCCCTTGGTTCGTGCTCAGTAGTAACGCTGCCAATTGACTGAAAGTTTAACAAAGACTGTGCCAGGACCCCTCCGTTCTCCAGTCTTCTTTTAACCCTCGAAGCCTATAATCATACGAAACAGATTCCAGATATATGGCACATTGTACTTAGCATGATTCAGAGTTTCTCCTTCAGATTGTGAATTCATATCTGAAGGGGGAATATCGGGCACGCGGTTGGATGACTTCTGAATGTCTGTCTCAGGGCCTTTTCTGACATTCCGCCGCCCCTGGTACACGGTTTTGTTTTAGTTCCACAGAGCAGACCATAGTGTGTCCATCCACCTTCTAACAGCTAAAGCAGCAGAGAGAATTAGGGTGCTTCTGCTGCCGAGCTCACGCGTGCGTGCGCGTGTGGACACACACACACACCCATAAACTGTGCATGCACGCACACACACACACACCCTTAAACCTTGTATTTCTGCCCCCTTTGTTGTCCCCACCCTATTAGCCAAGTAAACAGTCGTTTTGGCAGTTTTAGATTTCTGTGCAGGTACATTAGTTCTGCACTTTGCAGTTTTGGATGACGTGGGTATTGCTTCACCACGGCCTTTGGCTGTGAGTGTGTGTGCGTGCGCGTGTGCACACGCGTGTGCCTGTGCAGGGGAGTGTGAGATGAAGCTGAAGATCTGGACGGTGGCCTGGCGCCTGTGTTTATGCAGGAGGTGACTTCACAGAGCAGTGCTGCTGTTCACAGTAGTGGCCGTGTGACACCTGGCTCCCAGGTGTCCCGGACGCCTCTGCCCAGGCTTGGGGAAGGAGATGGGTAGGAAAGATGGGTGGGGCAGTGGGTATTATTACTGTAGGTTAGGTTAGTGTAAGATCTCTCCTAAGAGTGTATTTAAGTTTTGAAGGTAGAATTCAATTTGGATCCCACATTATTCATGTGCTCACCATTGAACTGTGAAACCTCAAATTTTAGCTTTTATTGACATTCATTCAGTTACCTCAAAGGACTGTCAGGAGTTTTAAAATGAGCTTTGTTGTTGTTCTCTAGTCACTGAGTCTTGTCCAAATCTGTTGTCACCCACTGCCCTGCCAGCCTTCTCTGTTGATGGGATTTTCCAGGCAAGAATACTGCAGTGGGTTGCCATTTCCTTCTCCAGGGGATCTTCCCAACCCAGGGATCAAACCCGTATCTCCTGCATTGGCAGGTGGATCCTTTTACCGCTGAGCCACCACGGAAGCATATGTATGTATATACAGCCTATGTGTATATGTTCATATATAGCCTATGTGTGTGTGTATTATATGTATGTGTGTGTATATATATGTGCACACACACACACACACACATATAACCGTTCTCTTTCAAAAAGAAAAATAACCTTGAAGGGCTAAGCGTGAGCCCCCTGGGAAGCCCTGAATAAACGGGAAATGCTCTCATTACTGGTGAGATTCGTGAGTGAGAACCATCACATTGTTCGGGTCCAGTCGCTTCTCAGTATCTGCAGGGCGCTGGGTTCCAGGAGCCCCACAGACCCCAGGATCCACAGGTGCTCTGGTCCCTTCGTCCACCCTCTGTGTCCGTGGTTCCATCAGCCAACCATGGATCGTAAATATAGTAGCACATATGTGGGGAAAAAATCCACATTATCAGTGCACCCATGCAGTTCAAACCCGTCTTGTTAAAGGGTCAGTTATAGTTATTCTGACTGAAATAGGTATTGTCCGTCTAATTTGGAAATGAGGCTGTGTGTATGTTATTTGGGGTGATAAGTATTAAAGAATTTGAGAGGAGTCTTCTAAATAGTAGGTCTTCACTTTGCAGACGAGGGTACTCTCTAGATTTAAAAGTGTTAGCGAGCTTGTCACTTTCCTCAGACCACACAGTCTAGGAAGTAAGAAACTCGGTTTGAACCTGGGTCTGTCCTCCCACGAAGCCTCTAGAAGTAGCCTGAGTAGTAACCTTACTGGCACTGTCTCTTACAGTAATTATTCCATCCTTTGGACTCTGCTTCCATTTTTATGTTTTCGAAACCATTTCCTACTCCTGGAGCCTGAGTTTCTCTCTCCCCGCCTTCTGCCTGGTGAAACCCACAGACTCGTACAGCTGGAGGAACCATAGCGCCTGCAGAGGCTGCCCCCTCACACTGTACGTGAGGCCTGGAGAAGCAGAGGTGCTCTGAGGTCAGGCAACTTAGGAGTCTCAGAGCCAGGATTTGAACGTGGAGTCTTCCATACTTTCCCACTGGTTCTTCCATGGTAGCACCGTTTCCTCTTTAAACCTTCTTGTCTCAGTGTAGGTGTAGGGGCAGACGTGAGAACAAGGAAACTTGGGTTCAGATTATGATTCTACCACTGGTAGGAGCTTTAGAACTTTGGAGCAGATATTTAACCTTTTTGTGCCTTGATTTCCTTGTCTGACAAATGGGGATTATAGTAGTACTGCTGCTTAGAGGGTTGTGGTGAGGGTTAAATGGGCTGTTATTTGGAAAGCACTGAGAATGGTGCCTGGAACAGAGATTATTGGTGATAGCGATAATTACTATCAGTATTATTAGTGATAGAGGCAGGAAGGAAGGATGCGGCCCGACTGAGCATCTCGAGTGTTGAGGGCTGCAGTGAAGAACCTCTGGGGTTGAGAGTTGGGAGCAGGACCCCTATCAGAAGAGTCCAGGGTTTAAGACTTCACCTTCCCATGCAGGGGGATCCCTGGTCCCTGAGTTAAGACCCCACATGCCTCACAGCCAAAGACCCAAAACATAAACAGCAGAAGTAACAGTGTAACAGACTCAATAAAGACTTTACAAATGGGGGAGGGGAAAGGGGGAGGTCCTTAGCTGCAGAAGTAACGGTACAACAAATTCAATAAAGACACATGCAGGGGTGGGGTGGTGGGGGAGGTCCTTAGCTGCCAGCTTTCACCCACGTGTGACATTGTGAAGTGCACTGGTCCGCTCCCTTGAGTGGCATGGTTTGTGTTTCTTTAAACCTCTGGAGGGCTTAGATCCCTGTGGTTAGCTGCTGCTGCTGGGGGGTGGGTATGTGTGTGGATGTGGATGTGGGTGTGTGTTCAGCTTCTACTCACAGAGTCCTGAGCTTGGTGGACGTCCAGATAGATGTTAGTGATTTTTTTCCCCTCTGACTAGGGATTGAGTCTGGACCTGAGCAGTGAAAGCACCGCCTCCTAACCACTGGCCCATCAGGGAACCCCCCAGATGTTAGTCGTTAAATGTAACACAACAGTTTTGAAGAAGTATTTTCTGCCAGGAGAACCACCCAAACCTTAACTACCTGAACCAGCTGATTTGTTCCTGCTGAAGTTGTCTTATATAATTAGGCTGGCTGCCCTGCAAAGAAAGATGAATATTTTTTCCCCCTAATTTCATTTTGTGTAATAGATGTATACATTCAGCGTATTTGTTGAATTGAAATGCATATCTGAGTATACATACAGAGCCAGGCCCATGCGGGCAGAGGATGCTTGATTCCCACAGCCTTTCTAGAAGGAATTCAGCTGGGAAGGCATTGGGAGCAACTGGTGGAGTTATGCATTTGTATGGAGACTGATTTCCGGGGTTTGTGAGCCTGTTCCTCTGGCTTTAATAGGCATACTGGCCTGTCATTCCAGGTATAGGGAGGGCTCCTTGCAGACAGGGGCGTAACTGTCACTGTTACTTCTTTATTTGTAAGCGATGCTTTACAGAACTCTCACACCATGATGTTTAGCATCAGACCTGATAGATTCTGCTTCATGGTTGTGTGAATCTGGGCAGTTTATCTCTTGAAGTCTCAGTTTTCTCATCTATAACGTGAGGACAGTACACACCATATAAATTTGTTGTGTTGAGAAAATGACACATCAGATGCCTGGTGTGTCATAGGTTCTTGGTTAGTCAGTATTTGTTCCCATCTTTAGATTACACACCAGTGAGAGACTTTTCATCACAAAGGAAAGCCTTTAAAGAGGCTCCTGGGGGGAAAGGGACTTCCTTGGTGGCTCAGATGGTGAAGAATCTGCCTGCAATGCCAGGAGACCCAGGTTCGATCCCTGGGTTGGGAAGATCCCCTGCAGAAGGGAATGGCAACCCTCTCCAGTGTTCTTGCTTGGAGAATCCCATGGACAGAGCGGCCTGATGGGCTACAGTCCATGGGGTCACAAAGAGTTGTACATGACTAAGCGACTAACACACACACCGTGGGGGTGGGGGGAAGTCTGTAGAATATCGATTTACTTCTCTCGTTGGTTACATGGGGAAGAAAAATGATTGTTTTCTCTTTCAAAGACAGCAGAAAGCTTAGTTTGCTCTGCCGGGTGGGAAGCCTCTGTTGGCTGTGCCTGTGGTCTGTGGAGTGGCACTCAGGGACCCTCCAGCTCATCCAGAAGTCAGGATGGGCTCTGCATGTGGGTGGTCTCTGGGAGCCTGGCCCTCAGGTGCCTGCAGTTCCTCAGGCAGCGCGCCAGGAGGCGCAGCTCACTCAGAAACACCAACTCCAGTTTATTTTCTCATCAGAAAGATATTTATGGAAGAAATGATGATGTTAGGAGCATAGTTCCAACCAGCTGAGATCAGTGCCTGAAGGTGGAGGAAAAGTGTGTTTTGATGAATACATTCCGCATCTTGGAAATGCATAACATTGCTGAAAACCCCAGGGAGATCTGACTTTCCAGGAATGCCTCCCTGCGGGAACAGTGCTCACACCTTCCCGGTCTAGACACCAGTGGAGCTCCCTCGGGTGGCAGGTAGCTTGCTGCCTGACGTCAGAGCTCATGCATTCTCTGCCCCTCTGGGCAGTGGGCACCGTGGTCTCTGGCCCTGGCATTGCATCATCCCTATGCAAACCGGGCGATTTCTTTGAAGTTCTCTTTGCATTACAGGAAAGAATGGGCATCTCAGAGCAAAAGTTATTTCCTCTGCCTTGAATTGCTTCATAATAGTGAGGTGAAATCAGGTCGTGTGCTTGGTGCCTGCTCAGTCGCTTCAGTCGTGTCTGACTCTTTGCCATCTTATGGACCGTGCCCTGCCAGGCTCTGTCAGTGGGGTACTGGGGCCTCAGTCCAGTTCCTGCCGGGTGACCCGTGGAAGTGACTTTTTCCCTGCTGGGTTTCCAGATCCAGGGCTGCTCAGGAGCCTTCCCACTGGACGCTAGGCCTCATCGCAAGGTCCTTGAGCTTTCATTCTTTAATTTGTTCAAGTTGAACAAATTAGTGTATATTGAGATTTTCAGAGACTGTTAATGCCAAACATTATACTGCCAGCATGGTGGCAACTGGAATACAAAATTAACCTGTTATTTGGTAGGGGAACCAGGGCTTTCCAGGTGGCTCCGGGGAAGCACCTGCCTGCCAATGCAGGAGACAGGGAGACGCGGATTCAGTCTCTAGGTTGGGAAGATCCCCTGGAGAAGGTAATGGCCACTCACTCCAGTATTGTTGCCTGGAGAAATCTCATGGACAGAGAAGCCTGGTGAGCTACAGTCCATGGGGTCGCAGACAATCAGACATGACTGATCGACGGAACAACAACAGGGGAACCAATTGATATTTGCAACTAGCACTTGTGAAAAATGAATTAGAGATGGAGTTTTGTGAAGTGTGGAAGATTGCTGGCAGAGCTTGGGGGAAGGAGGGGGTTCCTTTCAGGAGGGGGAATGTGTATGTCATGCAGGAAGAGCTGATTGCCGCCGCTGCCCTGTCTTTCAGGAGGAGGGCTCTGATCTGTCTCCCTGCTGCCTGTGTCTCCTTAGGTCATGACTGCTGCGAGACAGTGAAGGTGCTGCTCTGCGCTTCCAAAGAGGGCCTGCCTGTGTTTGTGGTGGCGGAAGAGGACTTCCAGTTCATCCAGGACGAGGCCTATGACGCAGCCCAGTTCCTGGCCACCAGTGCTGGCAACCAGCAGGCCCTGAACTTCACCCGTTTCCTGGATCGCTCAGGACCCCCGTCCTCGGACGTGAACTCCCTCGATGAGAAAGTTGCCCTGGCCTTCAGGCACCTGAAGCTGCCAGCGGAGTGGAATGTGTTGGGGACAGACGCAACTTCACACGGTAAGGACCTCGGATGACCCGCAGCCTTTGAGCTTGGGATTCTTTGTTTTTGGATGGGGCTGCTTTCCTTTGGGGATGCTCCTCCCGTCTCCACGGTGGCTGCATAGACTGTGCCATTACAGGAGCAGAGTGGCCTCAGTGGCGCCTCTCCTGGGTCCTCCTGCTGAGTTGTCAGGCCCGTTCTTGTCGGGAAATGACCCCACAGAGGGCTCACTCAGAGCGGCAGCTGTCAGAGTAGCTGGTGGCTTGATGCCCTTCCGTGGCCTGGACTTCACACTTGATCTCCTGTGTGTAGAGAGAGGCCCGTCCTTCATGAGGAGGGCAGCAGAGGAACGTTTGACACTTCTTTCTAAAGATCAAAGACAGGATTTTCATTATTGTATTCTCAAGGTGTCTAGGGATTCCATGAGGCTGGAAGAAGGAAAAGACAGGGAGGGGCACGCAGGGGAGCTAACCAAGGCCTGGAGCGCCCACCCCACAAGTTTGTAACCAGAGTGCCCTCACTCTGGTCTATTTCATCTGCTCGGGACTCCACTTTTTAAAAAGCAGTGAAGTAGTAGGTATCTATATATGTTCCTCTTTTTCTGACAGGGGATTTCCTGTGTCATTATTCTTGTGGTAAATGACACCTGTTAGATGTTGTGAATGTTTATGTGTGTAAACACACACACACACACACACACACACACACCCCTCCCCGATGAAGCAGCATATACCTGGAGTCCAGCAAACAGCGTCATCTTTCCCTCCTGAGTGCAGATCTAATGGAAAGATTTATGAGTTACGCAAAGATCAGAGCGTTTGCTTTGTTCCTAACAGAAACTGAATGGAAAGGCTGACATCAGTCCACTTGCCGGAAGGGGTTGCTTATCCTCTCGACTCTTATCTCTGGAAGAACAGGACAGTCACAGGACTGCCCTGGAGTGTTCCTGACTTTGGTTATTGTGTTATGAAGGGGTCGCCCAGAAGGCCCCGGCCCCCCCCGCAGGCAGGCAGACCCTGACTGAGGAGGAGTGCCCAGCGGGGCTGATCCGGGAGGGCGCTCAGTTCCCCACTCTCTAGACCCACCAGATAGCTGTGTTCTTCTCATGGAGGAAGGGCAGCGAGGTTTTGCTAGCTTTAGTTCTCTTAGACCCACTGAATTTAACCACTGGGGCGGTGACCAGCTGCAGGAAGAGACCCCCACTGTCAGGGGCTTCCTGTCAAGACAAGACCGGGCACTCCTGCCAGGTGAAATGCAAAAGGAACCTTGGATGCTCAAATGAAGGGAAAAAGCATTTATCCTTTTTCTTTTTAACATAGCGCCTAAGAAACCTCTGCATTACTGAGATCTAGAGATCAGAAGATTTGCCATTATACAGGACAGTGGGCACTTTTCCAGAAACCTAATGTTCAGACATTTCTAGCTCCTCCTGTCCCACCCCCCCATATTGATTTGTTTGTTTGTTGATTGCTCTGGGCCTTCATCGTCTTGTGTGGGCTTTCCCTACTTGCGATGAGGGGGCCACTCTTCGTTGTGGTGTGTGGGCTTCTCTGCGGTGGCTTCTCGCTGCAGTGGCTCCTCTCACTGCAGTGGCCTCTCTTACTGCAGAGCACGGGCTTAGATAAGCTTCAGTCGTTGCCGCATGCAAGCTCACTGGTTGTGGCTCATGGGCTTAGTTGCTCCGGCATGTGGAATCGTCCCAGATCAGGGATCAAACCCCCACCCCTGCATTGGCAGGAGGATTTTTCTCCAGTGCTCCACCAGGGAAGTCCACTCCTGCGGTTTCTGTGTTGTGATTGGAATGATTATTCTGGTTGCCATTCATAAATCAGTATCAAGAAGGGTTGCATTACTTATTTATGGGGCATAAAGTTGTTTTGTGTGGTTTTGCTTTGTCTTGTTTAAAGAAGGCACAGGAATTGGATAGTTTGTTCATGTCACCTGGTTAGAAAGAACTGTAGGAAAAGCACAGGTCTGAGACGTTAGACATATATCCTTCTCTTCTCTGGGTCTTAGCATCTTTGTCTTTAATAGGAAGCTTTCCAGATTTAGTATTTTTATGGTCTTCTGTGTACTTCTTAAGTTTCTGTTGTACAGGAAGGCTAACTCAAATTTGGGCACTTAAGGAAATGCCTGAAAACCACAGTAAGGCGCTGTTGCACATTTTCAGGATGGCCAGGTGCTCGTGAGGACACACAACCGCATCACAGACCTTGCTGGAAGAGAGCCGCCCCAGCAAACGGTTTGCGGTCTCCTATGAAGTTAGATTTATTATGTGACCTAGCATTCCTACTTTTTGCTCTATGTCCTAGAAAAATGAAAAGTTACATTTACTTAAGAAATCTTTGCCCTAATATACCTGTAGCAGCATTATTTACAATCACCCCAAGCTAGAAACAACCCAGATCTCCCTCACTGTACACACAGACTGTGGTACGCCCATGCGATGGAATACTACTCAGCCATAAAAAGGAGTAATCTGTTGACATGCACATGAACCTGAATGCGTTTTAAATGTATTGCACTAAGAAGTCAGGTTCCAAAGTTACTCTGTGACTCAATTTATATGATTCTCTAGAAAGGGCCCTGGAGAAGGGAATGGCAACCCACTCCAGTATTCTTGCCTGGAGAATCCCATGGACAGAGGAGAGCCTGGTGGGCTACAGTCCAAGGGGTCACAAAGAGGCTGACACAACTGAGCAGCTTTCACTCATTCACTCACTAGAAAGAGCAAAATTGTAGGGACAGAAAATAGATTAGTAGTTTCCAGGGGCTTGAAGTAGGGGAAAGGTCTGACCACAAAGGGGTGTCCTGGGGAAATTCTTTGGGTGTTGGATGGTTGTGTGTCTTGGTGGTAATCCTGGAAATCCTGGAGATTTCCATGGACAGAGGAGCCTGGCAGGTGATGGTCAGTGGGGGTTGCAGAAGAGTCAACTAAACAACAAACAAAACGTCAATAACAGGTCCTTGCTTATTGTTGGGTGGTGGTGGGTTGAGTCGCTCAGTGGGTCCAACTCTTTCTGATCTTGTGGGCTGTAGCCCACCAGGCTCCTCTGTCCCTGAGATTTCCCAGGCAAGAATACTGGAGCCATTCACTTCTCCAGGGGATCTTCCTGACCCAGGGATGGAACCTGGGTCTCCTGCACATCTCCTGCATGCAGGTGGATTCTTTACTGCTTGAGCCACCAGGGAAGGGGGACAAATGCAAAGAAGCAGTCTGCTTAGAGCAGAGAGTTGCACATCAGATGCTTTTTGAAAGATGTTTAAAGGAAGAAGGTAAGTCAGCTTGGTGCCTGGGGTAATCACGCAGCTAAATAGAGCACTTGTTACATAACAGCACTGCTTCCTGTTGAAAGCTGGGTGTTTACAGGTGTTCCAGCCTGATACTTATACAAAGAAGTGAGGGAGGATTTATGGTTAATCCTCCCACTCTAATCGTTTAGATGCATTGCTTTTTAACTTTTAAGGCTCAGGTCACTAACTCCTTTGGAAATAGCTCCGATTTTTCTGGACGGAAAAATACACATAGGAACCTGCCTGCAAAATTTTACATATTGTTTCAGGAGTCAATCTCCCTGAACCACAGGCATTAAGAACATGACATTAAGAACTCTTGGCTTTAGCAGGGAACTCAAACCCGGGGCTCTGTAACAACCTAGAGGGGTGCGATGGGGAGGGAGGTTCTAGTGGGAGGGGACATATATGTATACCTATGGCTGATTCCTGTTGATGTTTGGCAGAAGCCAACACAATACTATAAAGCAATTATCCTTCAATTAAAAATAAATTAAAAAACAATAAAAGAACTCTTGGCTTAGGCTTGATATTATGAAGTGGAAAAAGCATAGGTTGCAGGGTCAATTTGTTAACATCCTGGCTTCATTGCTAGAGTGTGTGCAGAATATTTAATCTCTCTGTTTCTCAATTTCTTCATCTGTAAAACGGAGGAAAATATATCCTGGAGTATGTGCTAGTTTGTAGGCTTTTAAAAAATTTATTGTTATTAAACTTTTTTTTTTAATTTAAATTTTGGCTGCGCTGGGCTCCCTAGCTGTGGCATCTGGGCTCTGAAGCACGCAGGTTCGGTAGTTGCAATGTGCAGGCTTCTGCAGTTGCAGAGCTTTGGCTTAGTTCCCCGGCAGCATATAGGATCCTGGTTCCCCAACTGGGGATTGAATTCATGTTCCCTGCACTGCAGGGTGGATTCTTAACCAGTGGACCAGCAGGAAAGTTCCAGGCTCTTCATTTTTAGCATGCCATGACCAGTATCTAGTAACCTTTTGGACAAGACAGTGATGAGCTCTGATGTGGGAAAGCAGCATGTTCTATAAAAGGACTTAAAAAAAAACAACAAAAAACTTCTTTGGAGCAGAATGAGATTTTTTTGAGCCTATTTCTAGAGTCTTTCCTTACCCATACATCATCAAGAGGGAGTTTGTCCTCTTTATCCTCCTCAGTGTTCTTTACTTCCTAGTTACGTGAAGCACTGGACTTTTTTTGCCTTAGTTCTGCCTTAAAGGCAAATAATACGGGTTCATGTGGGTGGAGGGTGAATGGTGGGGTGGGAGTATCTTCCCTCTGAGCTACCAAGTTTCACTGAGTTGTCTCAGGTTTTCAGCACCTGTGGTTAGTGAAAGGGTGAACTAAGACGGTTTTTCCCCTGAAAGACCCTCGTACAGTAGCCGTCAGCATAATTTGCTGGTAACAGAAGGTGGGCCTCGAAAGCCCTGCTCTGAAGAAAGCAAAGAGGAGCAAGGTCCTGGGGGAAGCCTACCTTCTTATTTAGTCGTGGTGTTGTATAACTAACCGAGAAGATCTGATCATCTCTGGGGTGGAGAGAAGGGTGAGCCAGGTTTCAGCCAGTTTGCACTAAACTTGTGTTCTCAGTTCTTTGTATCTGGTGTTTGGTTAGTGAAACCACAACGGTAATCATTTGGGGTTTTAATTCCCATACCTTTTCCAGATTGCTTGCTAGCTTTCCATGGAAATTTTTCCTTAGCTGCTCTCGCTAGACTTTTTGTATGTTTTCACCTATTCATAGCTGCTAAAAAAGAAAATAAGCAAAGATATTTTATAATATATAATAGTAATCTATAGGATTGACTCCAAGACAGGTGTTTCCTCATTATGGAGCACTTTAGCTCCAAAAGGTTTTATTGCCTCTCAAACCTTGATTCCATTACAAGGTCATGCGTGGCGTTTTTCCAAATGCCCATTTCTCGCATGGGCCTGCTGCTGCCCATCCCCACTAGGCATGAGAATTCCTGCATCACCCTGGACCTGAGGTTTATTTGAGGAGACCAGAACAGTAGGAAGAATGGAGATTTTGGAGTCTCCCAGATACACATTTAAAGGGCACTGCGAGCAGGCTGGCTCCAGCGGTAGGAAAAGCACATGTAGCCTTGGATTACCGTTTTGTTCACGGAAGTCGGGACCCTTTGCTTAGACAGAAAAGCCGATGACTTGAAAAGGTGCAGCCGTCTCTCACGAGGCACAGCCCCTTTCTCTGCCGAGCTGAGTGTGAGGGAGGCTTCCAGCACATGAGTAGATAGGAAGCAAGACACTTCCTCCTGCCTTCTCCATGGGAAGCTGGGCCCAGGCCCACAGACCTATTTTTTTTTCCAGTTGAAAATAGTTGAACAGGAAAATCAACCAACCAGCGTAAGGCCCTTGAAGTAACTGAAACAGAAAGGGAATGGAAGAGGGTCATGAGTATTCAGATGGTGGCCTCTCTAATTTTCATTAAGAAACCAAGAAAATTCAGAAGAGGTTTTTCATTTGCCCTTTAAGAGATTGAAGAAGTCAGACCCGTTATAAAATCAGAGAAGGAATCTATGAGGGAGAAAAAAATACAAGTTTAATGATTGTGTTAATCAGGGTTGCCCAGAGAACCAGAACCAGTAGGAAGATGATTTCAGGGAATGGCTTGCACAGTTGTGGAGATTTAGCTAAGCAAGTCCAAAATTTGGAGGGCGAGAGTAGAAGAGAAGATCGGGGCAAGCTGAAACCCACCAGCGTGAGCCAAGGCTGTCCTCCCTGGACAGGAGGGGAAGTCCCACGCTGGATGGACTGCACGGCCACAGGCTGACACCGTCCTCTTCTGGCAGGGTTTCTTCTCTGTCCAGGGGAATCTCAGCTCTGTCATTAAAGCCTTCCAGCTGGTTTGGTTAGGCCTTCCCAAATTAGCTAGGATAATCTTCCTTATTAAATCAACTGATTAGGCTCTTTAATTACATCTGCAGAAAAGCCATCACAATGAGGGCAAAGATGGAAGGGAGTTGTCTTAAATGATGCAAGGACAACCAGAATGCCATAGCATAATTAAATTCAGATTGGGGACAAAGGACCCAATTGACATCATAGGAAATGCAGTTAGTGATCTGAATAGCAAAGTTGAGCAGCTCTCCCAGTTACAGAGAAAACACAAAGATCGCAAGAGAGAAAACAGAACAGAGGTCAATTCCAAATTGTAGATCTTCTGGATTTTAAACTGAGATGAAAGGAACAAAAGCAATGATGAAACTGTGTGTTAGATAAGAAAAATTACTTTTGGAGGAAAACAAGAGAAGGTGCTTCTTAAGCTACAGCATGAGAATGCTTGTGTGGTTTTTTTTTTCTTTTTTTTTTTTTTTAACAAAAAGAGATGGGATAGAGTAACGGAGAGGGATCGGTTTCTAGACTCAAGACAGAAGCATCTTCAGATCTTGCTGATTTTTGCTGTGGGCAGTTATTAACCTGTCTTCATCCGCGGAAAGAGGATAACGAGGCCTTATAGGGTTATTGTGAGAATGGAAAGAGTGAATACAGAGCACCTAGCCCAGTGCATGGCATTGAGCAGCCTTCACCAGATATTACTATTCTTATTACCTGTTGACTGCAAAGAGGGGGCGGCCTAAAAGCAGACGTGGCACCTGCTCCTAAGGACTGTAGGATGAGATTTGGGGTCCCCCCGGGTGCCGGAATCGGGATGCCAGCTTCAAGCAGGTGTATTGTCTTGTTATTGGAACTCTGCCTTTTGAAGGCTGAGCTGACTCAGAGCACATGAGGGATGAGAAAGACTGGGGGTGCAGAGGAACTGCTTTAAGGAGGTGCCATCTAGTGAGGCCGGATTAACCAGTCTGTAAAAAATCATCGAGTTCCCTGGCAGTGCCTTACTCACTTTTTTGTATTTGTAAGGGTGTCAGAGTGCTTGCAAACAAGCACAAGGCACAAGTCACGTGGTGATACTTGATCTTTTCTGAAAATTCTTTCCGTCCTTTCTTCTGGCCTGGCCACCTGCTCTGAGTTGCTTATTCACATTGGCACCCACACGTGCACTGGTTCCTTCCGTAGTGTTGATGTCTTTCCAGCCTTATGCCTCTGTCACCCATCATATAAACCATTTAGTATGCTGAGTTCTGTAAGGACAGTGTAAAATATGAAAGATGGTTTTTGCCTCCCAGGAAACTTAACCTGGCAATGAGACTAGACTAAGGCATGTGTGACGTTAGAAGACAGTGCAGTTCATATACAGTTGCAGGGTTGCGATGCATTTATTCTTACCCTACTGCTCACATCTGAAGCATCAGGGACTTAAATGTAAGGGGAAAACACTGGGGTCCAAGAAGGGTGAGCGTGCCTGGTGGGGTAGGTCGAGACCTCCGGGAAGCTTTGGAGAATGAGAGATGGTAGCGCAGCTGAGGGGGCAAAAGCAGGCACAACCCCAGGGCACCATTCCCATTCTGAGTGGTACTCCCTGGGGTCAGATAAGCCCAGCCTCATCATTCCAAGTCGGATGAGGTGCAGAGAGTGTTGCCAGCGAACCTGGATTGTGATTGGAGGTCAGGAGGGACAGAGCAGAGAGCGGGGAAGGGCAGGAACGCAACATTCACTGAACACCCGCCGCAGCCTTCACCTGACAAGCGCCTCGCCCATTCCTCTGAGCTGTTACTGCGGCTGTGGGAGCAGAGGTGGTGGCACCCCACTCCAGGGAGGCAGGGAGGAGAGCTCCGAGAGCTGAAACAGGTTGTGTCCAGTCACACGGACAGTAAATGCCAGATGGGAACCCAGGTTTGCTGACTCCAAAGCCTTCCTCACTCTGCCACTTTCAGAGTGACTCTGTACCAAGAAGGGGCCTTCGCTTCAGGTGAAACAGGCACGTAGTTTTCCTTCTGAGATTGTTAGCCTATCCTCTTGGAATTGGTCTTTCTTATTATGCCAGAAGATGCATTTCTTTCTTAAACAAACAACAAAAATAGCTGCCACTGCCAGCAATTTGATTTGCCCTTCATGTGGGAGAATAAAAAGACCTGTGTGTACTTAACAAGCAGAACCTGTTTTTAGTGTTTAACTAGCCAACTCCTCTCTGGGTGATTTTTTTTTAAGTAATTATACTTTTTGATACACCCATCTAAGCCCCAACAGCTATTCCCCTTGGATCCTGATCCCCATGTAGCGAGGCTGCATTCACTTCTTAAATTTTTTCTGTCTGTCTTCCTCCCTCCCTCCCCTCCCATATGTGTGCAGTCACCCTTAACGTCTGCATTAAATCAGAATATAGAAATGGTTCCTCTTTTGTAGGACTGTCTCCTATAGGAGATTTGGCCTCTCATCCTTTTTTCCTAGCTTCGTTTTTGTCTTTGAGAGATGATTATACTCTGCCACGGTAAAATTGTTCATGCTATATGTTGAGGCTTAGTGGTATGCTCTCAGGGGCTTGGAGGCAGTGGCATTGACCTGAACCATCCTTTTCTTCTTTTGCTCTGGGTTTTCATGTTCTCCTCCCTGATCTTCGTCTTGTCCGCTGTCTGCAGATGGTGGCCCCCGAGAGACGTTGATGCATTTCGCCGTGCGGCTGGGGCTGCTGAGGTTGACGTGGTTCCTGCTGCAGAAGCCAGGTGGCCGCGGAGCTCTGAGCATCCACAATCAGGAAGGAGCGACACCTGTGAGCCTGGCCTTGGAGCGGGGCTATCACAAGCTGCACAGGCTCTTGACCGAGTAAGTGCGCCTTCTCCCATTTCCTCCTTCTGGGCCGGCCCCACCCCCGCATTCACAGTAACCCCGCCCACGTGGCATCTCCAGCCTTAGCTGGGAAGTAAACCCTCAGCTCTGTGCCTTGCCTTTCACTGGAGGTCGGTAAGCTTGCTCCTGCTCAGCACTTCATTGTCTGAGAGGAACACACGTAAGTCACCTTCCCTTTTCTTGCCTTTCCTCAGCTTTCTCTGCCCTCACTGTTTCTTGCCTCTTAAATTTTACTGAAAACTCAGAATAAGTCTGGTCTGTAGGGGTAGCACTTTATGATCCAGGGCATCCAGTTTCCCCAGCTTAGTCCAAGAGGGAACAGACTTTCTGTGCCATATATTTTTTTCCCCCCTGATATGTCTTTAATTCTTGAAAGAGTTAACTCGAAGCAAGTACTTGTAATAATTGCATATAGAAAGTATGCTGAACCACTAAGTTTTGGTTTGAATGTAATTTCTATAAATAAAATTGAGAGCAGTGGTCTCTTCATACAAGGAGCAGTAAAAAGCAACCGAGTTGTCCTGGAAACGTGCTGTCGGAAATCCTGCCTGTGTGTTTGTGAGTCCAGTTGTTACACATTCTGACTCTTCAGAGAGTGTTTGGAAGGAAGGCCGTTCGTCAAAACATTCAAAGAGTTCGTCTTCCTTTTTTCTTGAGTAAATAGAAAAATAAATGCATTAGGACAGCCAACACTTTTTTTTTTTAACTTCTTATTTGGTATTGGGGTATCCACAAAAACAGTTGTGATGAGTTTCAGATGAACAGTGAAGGGACTCAGCCATCCATATACATGTATCCATTCTCCCCAGCCAGTGCTTTTCTTTGGAGTACTTATAAAAGACAGAAAATGTCAACTATAATTTCTCTTATTTAATGTATTCTTTACTGCTTTATGATCATCACCATCTTTTCTACCGCATGAGCAAGAATCAATCCCATTGGATCTGTGTTCTTTAGCAATCGAGGGACCCTTGAAATTAAGTCAGTCTTTGCAAATTCTCAGGTATTTTATCCATGTTAGGTTCGATTTAGTTGCCTTTTATTTTTTATTATTCTAAACTGTGTGTGTACGTGGTGGGGGGTAGTCTGGAAGGGCCCAGAGGAGATCTCAATGTAATGTAACTTCCTGTTATACAAATGGGGGTGGGGGGTTGTTTGTTTTTCTTTACCTGCCCCATGGTTAGAACGTCCCCAGTCACTCCAAACAGGAGGTTCCTTGCGGAAAGCTTTCTGATGGGTGCCTCCGATCCAGTGACAGCAGGAGGGGGCACACCTCATGTCAGATGAGCTGTGGATATTTGAGCTCTCCCTGGACAGTATTCCAGAGGGCAGCGCGTTCCGTTCCCTCGCACTTCCCATCTGGCTATGACTGGATTCCTTCTGCTTGTCTGCCTCACGGCCTCCAGAAGACAAGCCTCGTCCCAGAAGTTGAGACCATCAACTCCATATTACTGCGGTGAAGTTCAAGTGCAGTTTTCTCCAGATTTAGTCTTAGAGCACAGAGGTTTTGCTGGGAAGCAGAGTTGGTTACGGATTGCCATCCAGATGGGGAAATAGAATGATTACAACAGCTTCTTTATATGCCGGGAGAGGATGTCACAAGACCATTCTTGCAGCACAGCTTTAAGGAAACTAGAGTGTGTGTTTTTGGAGGAGAGACTTTGCTTTGCTTTATACTGCCACCTCTGCTACATGTGAGACAGCCGCTTCGCTCCTTTCGAAAGGGAGTAGGTAAGGGAAAGCCAGCTTGAGAAGTCTCGTCCACAGTAGGGCAGTACAGCAGGGCTACAGCAGGGCCGTAGGGGCACCTTGTCACAGATCTAGCTCTGAACTGAGATTCTTCTGGCTGTTACTGTTCTGCAGCCTAGAAAAAGTGCCAAGTCCTAATTGTTGTTCAGTCGCTAAGTCGTGTCCCACTCTTTGCAACCCATGGACTGTAGCACACCAGGCTTCCCTGTCCTTCACTATCTCCCAGAGTTTGCTCAAATTCATGTCCATTGAGTCAGTGATGCCATCCAACCATCTCATTCTCTGTCATCCCCTTCTCCTGCCACCTTCAATCTTCCCGAGCATCAGGGTCTTTTCAATGAGTCGGCTTTTCACGGCAGGTGGCCAAAGTATTGGAGCTTTAGCTTCAGCATCAGTCCTTCCAATGAATATTCAGGGTTGATTTCCTTTAGGATGGACTGGTTTGGATCTCCTTGCAGTCCAAGGGACTCTCAAGAGTCTCAAGAGTCATAGTTAGCAATTTAAGAAATGATCAGGAGATGATTTTTCTACATCCCTCACTCTTCCTGTGATGTCAGTAGACTCTTCTAGAATTTCCAGCATAAAGAGTCAGGAGAGATGAGATCATCTTTAGCAGATGAGGAAGCTGAGATCCAGAGTGGCAGAGTGAGGGGATGAGAATGACAAGGTGGCTGAGCCAGAAACAGAAGCCGCATCTCCTGGGAGGCTGGCCAGAGTGGCTGGGCTCCCCGCTAAGATTCGGAGAACCCAAGAAGAGACTTCCTGGGATCCACAGCCTTTGAAATTAACAGCAGTTTATGCGTGTGTGTTTCTGAATAGAGTTCATTTGTGAAATTCGCAGTGAGATTTGTGGGAAGTTAAGAATTGCTGCACTGTGTGATGGTTATCTTTGTTAGTAGTTCACTAAAATCTTTAGACTTGGGTATGCTTACTCCTTCTCCCTTTCAAATTGTAGATTCTCACTTAGGCCTGTCTCTTACCCTCCCATTCAGTTAATATGAAGTTGAAGTATCGTTTGTATCCATTTTATATTAATTGTAACTGTTTACAGTTTAGCCTTAGCTGAAACATCATGTTCATTTCAGTCCCTTTATACCTCTCCCAAGAGAAGTCTGTTGTTTTGATTCTTTGCTGCTTATACCGAGTGTTTTGGGCGGGGAACTGAAGGGTGCTGTGCTGATCTGGGTCCAAGTTCTTTCTGCATTTGTGTCCCTAAGGCTTATTTCCATAATCTGTTTGGAATGACTTGAGTCATTTCTATGTCAAATGTGCTTCGGGTTAAAAGCTTTCTCTTAAGTAAGACTCATGTCTATAGGGAACCTCTGTTTAGGACATTTTGGGGAGTTCCCCTTTTCTGTAACCTGTAGCTATTAATTTTCACTTTGTTCAGTGACAGGGAAGAGAGAACTTTTGTTGACTTACAGCTCTTTTGCTTTAGTTTTTATTTTGACTAGGGCTTCTCAGGTGGCTTGGTTGTGAAGAACCCGCTGGCCAATGCAGGAGATACAGGAGATGTGGGTTCAGTCCCTGGGTTGGGAAGATCCCCTGGAATAGGAAATGGCACCCCACTGCAGTATTCTTGGCTAGAAAACTCCATGGGCAGAGGAGCCTGGTGGGCTATGGTCCATGAGGTCACAAGGGTTGGACACAATTGAGCACACGTCTTCATATTTTGATCTACATTGTGAATATGGATGCATTTGTAATCTGAAAATTCACCTTATATAAAATGTTACCAGTTTTGCCTGAGAAATCTTACTCCTGGAAGAGGAGCCTGCACGTCTGCACGGACTTCTTTAGGTGGGTGCACAATCCTCTCCCACGTATGGAGGAGCTAGTTGCACACCCCGCCCAAGGTTCCTCAGTGATGGGCAGAGCGGGGAGACAGCCCAGGTCTTCAGGCTCTTAGGTTAGGATGCTCGGGAATGACGGCGTTAGAGAAACGTTGCATCGGCATTGTCTAACAGGAGCATGTTACAGCTGGGAGCTACCTGATGTCTTGTTCATTTAGTGACAAATAAGCAACCTTCGGACCTGGGTCACTCGTTAGAGCTGAGACCCAGGGGCAATTCATGGTAAAGGCAAAGTGTGCAAACTTTGGGGTCAGGTCTAAGTCTGTGTTTTGGCTCTGCCATTTTTAGCCGTGGTACTTTGGACCCATGAAGTCACTTTTCCTCTCTGAGCTTCAGTAATATCTACTTCCTAGAATGATGGCTGAGGGCTGGGCGTGTACAGTGGCAGAAATCGGGGTTTATTGATCACACAGTTTATGGTGGTTTTGGGGAACACATAAAGGGGCTATAACTATATATCAGCTTGAAGAGAGACAGTGTAGTATGGTGGGATTGCTTAGGGATGAAAAAGTTAGTATCTGCGTTCCCCCAGTTAGTGCACAAGTGACTCAGAAAAAGTCACTCTCCCACTTGAGTCTCATGTTTCTCCTCCCTTATGGATAATATCTCGTCTGTCTACACTACAGGTTGTTAGAACCAAGTGAGATTTGTGCAGATGCCTTATTAAAGTCAAAGGGACTCTGGATGAAAGTGTCCCGTGTAGTCATAAAATCATGGAAATGATTTTCACTGATCAGTGAAGCTCACCTTCCCGTTGATTGATCTGCCTACACTGTCCTTTTTGTAATGTTAATTATAGTTGTCTGTGAATTACAGTCTGTAGAGAGGTCGGGAGTGTTGTAGCGGGGCAGTCTGGTTTTGAGTCCAGGCTCTGCCTGTGTAGAGCTAGAGCTGCGTGATGCTGGGTGATCCACTCAAGTAGTGTCTCAGTGCCTTGTTTATGGCATGGGAAGAGTAAGAGGGACCGTCTTCAGGTAGTTGCTTTGAGAAAAGAATGCATAGCGTTTCAGGGAGCGGGGCACAGCACAGTGGCTGACACAGATGTCATCTACCCTTTTCTTATTTTCCCTTTCCTTCCGTAATTGTCCTTTCCTTCATATATTAAGAAAAATACGCCCAAAATGTTGGACGTCTTTTAAGGCAGCATTTGAACACTGCTGTTTGATAAGAGTCTGAAATTATTTCCCAGTGTATCAGATACCACTTTAAAAGATGAGCGTGGCTCTGATGCATACAGTGATGTCGGCGCCTCCGGGCTGTTGAGCTAGATGGATAAGTGCCATCACCCTTACAGGAAGAGTTATTTCTTTGAGGAATTTCCACTCCCCAGTGTTGACATAAAAGTGCTGAAATATTTTATTTGCCCAAAGAATGAGTTTGAAAGTATTTGTCCTAACAGTACTTCACCTCCTTTTCCGTATCAGTTCAACAAATCTGTATTTGTTGAATGCCTGCAGTGCCCTAGAAATCACAGTTGGTACGTTGCAGGTCATACTTCATTTTAACCTTATTACAGCCTTGTGAAATAGGTTTTATCTGTTTTATAGATGAAATATAGAGGCTCAGAGAATTGAAGTAACTGGCCCAAGGCTGTATAGAAACGGTGGAGCTCCTGGTACACACACAGTGTGGAATTGCCAGGGTCCCATACTTCCCTCAGTGCAGATTTGACAGGAGGAGGGAGACTTGGGAAGGGCCCCTGGGATGCTGGGTGAGCATCACTCACTCAGGGACAACCAGCTTTCCGTTTAGTCCCAGCCCCTACATTCCCGAGCAGAGCAAGATCCTCACTAAAATAACCTAACGTTTATATTTCCCATCATATGGTTTTAAATCTATTTTTTGGTTACCCTTAGGCTACCGTTTTGCATTTCAATTCTCCCAACAGCCTAATGAGTGGGTAGGGTAGGTATTGTTGTCCCCGTTTTATAATCGGGGGAACTGAGGCCAGAGAGGTGAAGTGAGCGGCCCAGCGCCACGAGGCTGCACACCAGGTGCAAGTCCAGTGTGCCCGGCGGGGGTGGCACAACTGCGTGTGCAGGGCAGAGACCCGGCCTGGCAGACCGAGGCCCTCAGCGGGTGGTTCATGCTGCAGCGTCCGCAGCGGTGACCCCGCTCTGAGAGTCTGGGGATGGGGTGCCCACACCCATCTTCTGACACCTTTGCTCTTGAAACCCGAGTTCAGGGTCAGGTGGTAGATTAACTGGCACTCAAGTGTACACGTTTCCCAATGGGACGCAGTCCTGTTGAGCAGGACGTCCTGTGAACACAGTGGTTGCCTTTTCAGGGTCCTCTTCAAGTGCTTGGCAAGTGGGTCTTTGGTAGCCTATCAGCTGCAAAACAAGTGTGTAGGCTTTGCTTTTGCTTAGGAGGAGAAAGGATGAAACAGATGCACAAACTTACATTCAAAATGATGGACAGAGCAAACAATTTTTTAACTTTACATTTCGCTGGCCCAAGTCCAGTCCAGCCATATGTTTGTCTGTCCATCCCTCCCTCCCTCCCTCCGTGTATCCATTCCCTCATCCTCTTTTCTCATTGTGTCTCCTGGGGCTCCTTTGTGTTTTGGTCAAGATAGGGTGGTGGAATTGAGTGGAAACTAGGCTGGTAGCAGTAACTGAGTGTTGAATCCCTGCTGCGTTGACGCTTTACACTGTGTTCTTACTTAAAACCTCTTAGCAAGTGTCTAAGATAGAGTTAATACAGGTAGTATCAGTATTTTTTCTACAGATGAGAAGACAGACCCAGAAAGGCTAGTTTGCCCAAGGCCATGTGGTTAGTAAATTGGCATTATTCACAAGCTTGTGTATTGGTTGTTTTAAAACTCTTAATACAATTTTGTGAGGAGGTGTTTTTGGTAACATTGTCAGACTTTTAACCAAACTAATGAATCATAGATTTGGTTTTCAGTAACACCCCTTCCTTTTTTTGGTAAATTTCTAACCTGAAGCATTTTAAGAATTTTGACATTTCACTGTTTTCTTTTTTAAAAAGCCATTCAGCTACTAATCTCAGGATTTCCTTATCTGGCAACCTGCTGGCAAATTGCAAAATGAACTTTCTGAGGATAATGTTTGTATTTATGTAACAATTACACTGGTTACCATTTATTATATTTGTGTCAGGCATTTTGGGTAAATTCTCATATATTTGTCCTCTCCCAAACCCTTTGGGGGTGGGCACGTTGTCCTCAGGTCGCAGGTGATCACTGTCGCTGGCAAGTAATGGGGCAGTACTTTGAACCCGATGGGAAATCTGAGCTAAAACCCATGGTCTCTTGTACTGCCTGGGTCTTTCTAAGAAGGTGAGTGGGTCCTGCTAGTTGGTTGGAGCAACAGAGCCATTCCACGTGTCTCGTGACTCCTACTGTGCACTTCTTTTCCCCACTGCAGTATGCATGCAGACAGTCCCAGCCTGTGTTTATTCTTGGTGTAACATTTACACCTCAGAGGTTTTCTTCAAAGAATTACGAATTTACACAGCTTAATTAGTGGTGACAAAGTTTCTGTGGCCAACAGCACGTGACATTGAAAGTATTTCTGACTTGACTACAGACCCAGGTGGAAGAAAACACGGACCCAGAGCTTAGGGCCTGATGGGTGTGAGGAAATGAGGATCCGCTGGCACTCTCTACCCTCTAAGGAGCACACACCTTTAGTATATTACACATTAGTTTCATCTGATGAATTTTGAAATTTCCTTAAAGGCATACCAGTACAAAGAATGACTTGACCATCTTACCTGCATTTATTATTAACAGAAATGGAAATTATTTTTAAGCAAAGAAAATAAGGAATGTTGAATAAACCTATGTGGCTAAAATCAGTATTTGGCCAAAGCTGACTACCACTAGTGTAGAATAAAGTTGTCTTGTACACGAATAAACATGAAACAGTCTAAAAAGTGATTCTATGTGTTTACTAACGTTTAATGGTTTTAAAAGTCTTATAGTGGAAAAGCAGTAATTTCTCAGCATCACCAGCTTCTATCTGCATTGCTCTTGATTCCTTAACAGCATACTCACTTTCTGTTCACACACCAGTGTCCCTAAACAGGTAGGTGTTAGAAAATTATAATTCAGGAGAGTTCTTCCAGAGCATGTTTTCTAAGAGGAATTTTGTACCTAGGATTCTTGATTTAGTGATTTTCAAAGGTTCTTGAGCTGCTGAACTTGGTTAGCATTAGAAAAGTCATTTTGGCAAGGTTTTGCTCAACGGTTTTATTGTCCATACACACTTTATGCACCGTTTATAAAGGGCTTGAGCATCCCCGGATATAGGTATAGGTGGGGGGTCTTGGAACCAACTCCTGCAGATGCAGAGGCATAGGTGTGTATTGTGATGTCCTTGAAGTATTGTTAATAAACTCTGTTGTTTTGACACTTGGTTAGCAAAATGTATTTGAGGTACCTCATTTTTTCCTGTTATTTCTTTATACATTTATATCTGGATTGAGGATAATTTGTCATAGTGGCTGTACATGGTTTTGGCATGTCTCCTCTTTGTAAAATTTGGAGGTGGCAATGTTGACTTTTCAGCTTTTATTTTGTCTAAGACATGAATCATTTACAAATAGAATCTTCCTTGAAAGGCACATGGCTTAAATGGAATGAGAGATGTGCAACTTAAAGCATTTATTCTAGTGAATGTTTATTTGGTGTTATGAACAAGTTAGCAAACAGTTAATCAGAATTAGAGTTTTTATATATCCTAACATAATTCTGAAAGAGATGGGGAAACCAGACCACCTGACCTGCCTCTTGAGAAACCTATATGCAGGTCAGGAAGCAACAGTTAGAACTGGACATGGAACAACAGACTGGTTCCAAATAGGAAAAGGAATATGTCACCCTGCTTATTTAACTTATATGCAGAGTACATCATGAGAAACGCTGGGCTGGAAGAAGCACAAGCTGGAATCAAGATTGCCGGGAGAAATATCAGTAACCTCAGATATGCAGATGACACCACCCTTATAGCAGAAAGTGAAGAGGAACTCAAAAGCCTCTTGATGAAGGTGAAAGAGGAGAGTGAAAAAGTTAGCTTAAAGCTCAACATTCAGAAAACTAAGATCATGGCATCTGGTCCCATGACTTCATGGGAAATAGATGGGGAAACAGTGTCAGACTTTATTTTTGGGAGCTCCAAAATCACTGCAGATGGTGATTGCAGCCATGAAATTAAAAGACACTTACTCCTTGGAAGGAAAGTTATGACCAACCTAGATAGCATATTGAAAAGCAGAGACATTACCTTGCCAACAAAGGTCCATCTAGACAAGGCTATGGTTTTTCCAGTGGTCGTATATGGATGTGAGAGTTGGACTGCGAAGAAAGCTGAGTGCTGAACAATTGATGGTTTTGAGCTGTGGTGTTGGAGGAGACTCTTGAGAGTCCCTTGGACTGCAAGGAGATCCAACCAGTCCATTCTAAAGGAGATTAGTCCTGGGTGTTCATTGGAAGGACTGATGCTGAGGCTGAAACTCCAGTACTTTGGCCACCTCATGCGAAGAGTTGATTCATTAGAAAAGACCCTGATGCTGGGAAGGGTTGGGGGCAGGAGGAGAAGGGGATGACATGGCTGGATGGCATCACCAACTCGATGTACATGAGTTTGAGTGAATTCGGGGAGTTGGTGATGGACAGGGAGGCCTGGCGTGCTGTGGTTCATGGGGTCGCAAAGAGTTGGACATGACTGAGTGACTGAACTGAACTGAAGATAATTCTTCCTTGTATCATTTATCTTTGTGTAAACAGTAGTGGCTCAGAAAAGGTAAGATGATCTTCATAAAGTTATGTAGCCAGAGCACTCTTTTAATATTCATATTAACTGTCAAGCTGTGTCTCTAACCATCTGAAACACTGTTGTGTAGTGCATAGTGGCATTAACAGTTTCCACGATCACTGATTATTATAGTGTTTTACTCTTAACAGTAAACACATGTATGCTCTAATTGGTTATTAGAATTTTTGCGGCAAGAGTGTATAAGGAGATGTGCACTTTATGTACTTGATCGTTAATCACATACATGTTGGGTAGGCATTCAGCTGTTTGGCCTTAAAAAATAGCAAAGCAGAACTTGAATGCATCCCTGTTGTTTGTCATCTGTGAACCTGTTTTCCTCATCTGTAACATAGGAAGTCACAGCGTGTATCTCATAGGTCTGTTCAGATTAAGCGAGAGCATGCCTGTGCAGTTCTCAGGAACTCAGCCCGTCGCTTTATTTGGAGAGCTAGGAACGAAGATCCACCAGCAGTGAGTCGAGCACTCAGCTTAATGTGAATGTGACACCTCTCCGCACCACCACCCAGCTTCTAACACATCTTTTCCTAGTCAGGTTCACTGCACAACTGTAATGCTATCTCGTGAAACAGCAGGGAGCCGAGAGTCCTGTTTTCTTCTAGCGGTGAAGTGGTTTAGGGGTGGCTGCCTGACCGTTACCCCACAAGCAGGGTCTCCCTGCTTTTTTCTTTTAAATGTCTAATACTCAGAAACTGCCTTCTGGTTTGCTCATTAGAGTCACACCACCCGTGGCGTCCCATGGAGTCACAGTGGGAGAACCAGATGCTATGCTGGTAACACTTCACAGTCAAGGTCGTTTGATCTCACAGCAAACCTAATATTCCCACTCTACAGATGGGGAAATTGAGCTGCTGAGAAATTGAAGCGTGACTAGCCCAAGATCCCACAGCTGGTAGTCTGAGTAGGGAGTCAAACCAAGTCTGTCAGACTTTCCAACTCATGTTCTAACCATTGCATTATAAAACTTGTGTTTTAAATTATTCATCAGCATAGAATCTGAGCCAAATTGTTGATACAGAGTAGTTGTTCAAATGATGGGCTCTTCTTCTTTTGTGCTGTTCCCATTCTGGTCATTACGGGCAGGTGGCTGTACTGTGTCAAAAAGGAAGGAATATCAGTGCTAAGATTCCTAGAGAATCTGCACATGTGTGTGAAGCATAAGTTGTCCAGCGGTGTGTTGTTAACACCTAAGGTAGTAGCTTTCTGTTCAGTTTAAGATGGATCAGTGCTCGCCCTCCCCCTCCCGCCTCCCCTCTGCTGGCGCTTGTCTTCTCTCGCTCCATCTCCGTGGAGCTGTGGTTGACGCCGTAGGACTCCTTGAGGTCTGGCACTGTGAGGGTGATGTGGTTTCATGGAAGATATTGCAGTAACCCTCAAATAAGGAACTAGGTGCTGCACTTCCTGTCAGAAGTAGACTCAGCAAAACACGCCTTTGAGGAGGCCCGACCCGGCCGTTCCTCCTCTGCTCTTAAAGCCAGGACCCAAATAGGATGGGCTTGCGGTACTCGTGGTGCGTGGGCAGCCGAGAGTGAGTATCATCTTCCAGATGGGTGCACTGCTGACCTTCATTGTTCATGCTCTGCCATTTGATGGGGCCTTTTGCTGTATCTCAGCAAGTATCTTTGAGCTTCCTCCCCAAATGACTCGTGTTGTTAGTACCGGAAAAATGTTTTTCTCTGCAGTTGATTTACAGGGTTTTACATGTGTGTTAGCGTCAAACTGAACTTTGTTTGTGAGTTGCGACACACGGGGTGAGAAGGCGAGGTTGATTGGTGGTTGACTGTTGTGTAACAGCTGGAACGCTGGCATATTAGCCGAAGTTCATTCTGGGCTCACTGAATTTTGTTGTACCACGTACACAGACCTTGAGGTTTGGATCCAGCCATGGATTCTCCATGCTTTTCTACAGTTGAAAACTTGCTATGGATATTATAAAAATTTTGACAGAAAGCCTACTATACCCGACTGTGGTGATTTAGTCGCTAAGTTGTATCTGACTCTTGGGACCACATAGACTGTGTAGCCTGCCAGACTCCTCTGTCTTTGGATTTCCCAGGCAAGAATACTAGAGTAGGTTGCCATTTCCTTCTCCAGGGGATCTTCCCAACCCAGGGATTGAACCTGGGTCTCCTGTGTTGCAGGAGGATCCTTTACCCACTGAGCTATGAGGGAAACCCCTACTATACCCGACATCCGACTAGCTTCTGGTAAGTATTATAGTGGACTTAGAATTTTCAGAATTTGAATGTGTCCTCATAATTTGACATGGGCTTTTCTCGTGGCTCAGACGGTAAAGAATCCACCTGCAATGCAGGAGACCTGGGTTCCATCCTGGATAAGGAAGACTCCCTGGAGGAGGAATGGTTACTCTCTCCAGTATCCTTGCCTGGAGAATCCCATGGACAGCAGAGCCTGGTGGGCTACAGTCCATGGGGTCGCAAAGAGTCAGACACGACTGACACTAACACTTCGTTTCACTTCATGATGGGACATTGTTGGGGGGTCAGTATCACTGTGGATAGTCTAAAGTGGTACAGAAGTTTTGGAATCAGATCTGAATTAGTACAGATTCTGGGTTTTTCACTTACCGTGGACTGGGGCAAGTTATTCCTGGAGCCTCACTGTCCTCACAGGAAAAATGGGAACACAGTAGCCTGTGTGTCAGAGTTGTTGTGGAGGTTAGAAGTCAGCGCTGTTCACCTCATACTGCACTACTAGACTTCCCTCGAGGCTCAGACGGTAGACTCTCCCTGCAGTGGAGGAGACTCGGGTTTGGGCCCTGGGTCTGGTAGGTCCCCGGGAGGAGGGCATGGCAACGCGCCCCAGCCTGGGAAATCCCATGGACTGAGGAGCCTGGCGGACTGTGGTCTCTGGAGTCACCAAGAGTCTGGCACGACCAAAGCTGCTAACACCAAGTAACCATGCTACTAGTATCACTGATTTTTCAAATCCTGCCCGCCGCCCCGGTTGCTTACTCCTTCCAGTGTGTTCTCACCCCACTCGGAAGACAGTTCTTTTTCCTGCATGATCGGCGAAGCTCTGTGAGATCTGAACCATGTAGAACCCTCAGACCTCGTTTCGTAACGTTTCCTTCGTTCCCGTCGCCTTCCCTGCACAGCCACATCGGCCTCAGCCGCGCTGGCCAGCTGCTTGCTACCTCTCAGGTTCTGTGTGCTTGCTGAACCCTTGGCCTCATGCATTCTGTCCCGGCAGCTTCACACGCTTGCTCTTTCACGTGGTTCTGATCAGTTGCCGTATCTTCTCAGACCATTTTCTGGCACCTGTCTGCAGAGCCAGTGTCTCCACTCCAAGGAATTTTCTGCCATAAGCACCTTGTTTTATTTGCTTTAAAGCCCTTACCTCTAACTGTAATCATACCCCTCTACACTGTAACCTCCAACATGGTAGGAATCTCGACTATCTCATTTATTCGTCAATATTATTTCTCGCACCTGGAAACATAATAGATACTGCATGAGTATGCATGTTTGAATAAATGAAAAAATATATAGCCTAGACCATCTTCTGAAAATGTATGTGTTTTTATTGTTTGTTTTTGTTTTTTAAGATAATCCTGAACTAAGAACTTAAGAACAGTACAGCAAAGACTGAATTCTTGTAGAATGCATTTGTAACACAGTGGACAGTAATACTACTACTACCTGTAGTGTTATCTTTTCAGTGGGCTTCTGGAAGCATTTCATTTGGTATTAGAATGTTTGAAAACAAGCATTCATATAGCTCTTACTACATTTTCATATATAGAGAAACAGTATTTTTGTAATTGCTACACGATAACCCAGTTTGGTCCTATTTAATAGGATATAGATTTTCATTTTAAGGTTGTACAGAGTAAGGTAAAATTCTCTGTATATTTATACTGGAAATATCTTCTGGGATCTTTTTATATGCACACCATTTTAGAGAATATGTGCTAATATGAAAATAGTTCTGTTAGGGTACAAGTATTCAGTAGAATACTCTCAGTACCTTTTTAAAAGGTGATCCAGAGAAGCATTTAGCTTTTCTTTTAGCTCATTAATCCACATGAGTTACTATACTAAATTGCTTAGGAATAGATTGCTTGGAATGAATATATATATATATATATTTAAATCATGTTTTAGCCCTCAGGCAGCCCTAACTCCGTGAAACCTTGTTTGGTTTACCTGAACTTTGTTCTCCGTCTACATGTAGAACATCAACCTTGTCACCTGGAATATTGCAAATATTTATAACGAAAGAACTCCGAAAAACTGAGTCCTACCATTCAGTGTATGGTAGTCCCTCAGGACCTGCCACTCATACCAATGTCCATGAATGCTCAAGTCCCATAGCTGGCCGTCTGTATCTGTAGCTCTGTAGCCTGTTTCAAGCAGCTGTAGATTGTGTAGTACTTCAGTGGATTTATTGAAAAATATTCGCATGTATGTGAGACCTGTACAGCTCAAACCTGAGGTGTTCAGGAATCAGCTGTACCGTTTTTACTATGTACTGTGATTAGCTTCCTGTATTTCACATTTTATTAAAGGAAATCATGTCATTGTATTAGTGAAAGAAGCTCTTTGTGACGTGCCTGTTAAAGTAGATTTTTAGATGCTTTTGGTTTTCTAAAAATAATTATTAAACACTGGTTGGGACCAAACTTTTAAAAAACTCTTGAATATCCTTGAGTTAGTTTCCAGGCCCATGTGAAGTATTCCTTGGGAGAAAAGGAAATTTGTCCAGTGGGTCTGTAGCTGGTACCACATTCCATGTTTCTGTACATGCCTTGATGTTTCTTTCTGCTGCCACTGGCCTGTCTCCCCAGGGTGTGTAGATTTTAAGAATGTGAAGTGTGGTTCCTGGCAGACTGGAGGGATCGCTGCAGTTCAGCATGGGGAAGGCCCTGAATTGGGGCTGATCTGCCAGCTATTTGCCCTGCTCCATGACGAGATTAGTATAAAGTACATTGAGAGTATGTGTTTAGAAACTTTTATAGTAATCTGACATGGGCTTCCCAGGTAGCACAGTGGTAACAAATCTGCCTTCCAATGCAGGAGATGCAAGAGATGCAGATTCGATCTCTGGGTCAGGAAAATCTCCTGGAGGAGGAAATGGGAACCCATTCCAGTGTTCTTGCCTGTGAAATTCCAAGGGCAGAGGAGCCTGGCGGGCCACAGTCCATGGGATCAAAACGAGTTGGGCATGATTGAGCAGCTGAACACACATACAATAATTAGAATAACTGTATATCTGTTGAATCTGTTAATCCTTTGGGCGTAAGTTTTTTGTATCTTATACGTTTTGTTTTTACCAGTAATTTTTAGAATTTTTATTTTTGTGATGAACAGGAAATTTTAAAAAATCTGACCCTTCATAAATAGTTTTGGGCTCTCACCGAATCTACTTACTTTGCAGTGCTATAAATCAGGGAGAGGGGATCAATGTGTTATGGTTTCTGTGTAAGTAGCAGAGTTTCTGGGAAAAAAGTAGAGGAGAGTTACCAGGAAAAATGTCACATGTAGGCCGTGACCAGTCTATTTTGACTTCATTTACTTGTCTGATTGCTTCTAAATAAGATTAATCCATTTCATCAATTGAATTATGAAAAGTGCTGAATAAGGGCAGTGGGACTTATAAAGATAGACAAGATCATTGGAACTTTGTCAGACTCAAGTATGGGTTCCTTTCTTAAATTTTCTTTTTTTAAATGACCATGACATACTATAACGCAGAAGGCAATGGCACCCAACTCCAGTACTCTTTCCTGGAAAATCCCATGGATGGAGGAGCCTGGTAGGCTGCAGTCCATGGGGTCTCTGAGAGTTGGACACGATTGAGCGACTTCACTTTCACTTTTCACTTTCATGCATTGGAGAAGGAAATGGCAACCCACTCCAGTGTTCTTGCCTGGAGAATCCCAGGGACGGCGAAGCCTGGTGGGCTGCTGTCTATGGGGTCGCACAGAGCCGGACACGACTGAAGCGACTTAGCAGCAGCAGCAACATACTATAAAGTCACATGAACGAAGATGAGTCCTGCCCAGATTAATGAACAAAAATTAGTTTTTCTTTTTCCTGAACTGGAAAAGCTAGTTTGCAGAGTGACAACTTGTGATTAAAGTTACTGGTTTGTATAAGTAAGGCAAATAGTCTATCTTTAGAATCATGAAATCTTCACTGTTTGAAGCCTGTTAGTCAGCTGATTTAATGGTCACTGTTACACTAAAGTTTGGGATTCGTATTTAGCTCTTAATCTTTCTGTCATATTGAGTTTCAAATGCTTGTCAGAAAACATGGATGTGTATTCCTTTCCCTCTGTTGTGAATAGGTTATTTAAATCAGTAAGGTTTAAATAGGTTATTTTAAATCAGCTTAAAAATACTGTTTTGTAAGCATTTCTGTCATGCTAGAAATAGCAGTTGTTTAGTAAATAAATAGCATTTCCATTTCCGACTTTGAATTTAATTTTAGGCAACAGTGACAGTGTTCTCCCCTTTGAAATAATTCCCATGTGCCTGTGCTTCTCATTCTCATTAAGTAACATCAGGCGCTTTGTAGACAAAGGACGTGTGTCTGTGTGCTTAGTCATTTAGTCATGTCTGACTCTCTGCTGCCCCATGGACTGTAGCCTGCCAGGCTCTTCTTGTCCATGGGATTCTCCAGGCAAGAATACTAGAGTGGATAGCCATTCCCTTCTCCAGGGAATCTTCCGGACCCAGGGATCGAACCAGGGTCTCCTGCACTGCAGGCAGATTGTTTACCAGCTGGGCCACCAGGGAAGCCCAGACAAAGGAAGTAAGTAGATATTAAGCCAGTGACTGTTGTGGAATAGGCAAAGGACCATAAGTTCTGTGAGCAATCAGTGGATCGACCCAAGTCATATTTAAATAGAAATCTCTCTCACTTAGCTGACCTAAGTCATCTGGGGGAGAAAGGGGCTGAGCAAGAGAGGATGCATTGAGCAAGGACAGGTCAGTCCATCTGGGTTGCTTCTTAGCGGAGGGTCTGTTCGAAGTGCCTGTTGTTGTCCTGGGGACGGATTAAATATGACTGTGTCAGAGTCCAGGCCGAGGCTTCTGTGTCATGGTTAATTTCTCCACGCTCCCTTAAAGCGGCCTCGGCGACGCCTACCCTGAGCGGCCTCTGTCTTGTGACTTAGGCCAGAAGCAAGGAAGATCCCAGGGAGGGAGAATTAGCCTTTTTTAAACAATTAGGTTAACATAACAAAATTATTAATAATGCTGCCACTGGAAGACAGGTTTATTTCATTGTCAGATATTCCCTTCCACATTGCACAGAGTTTCTTAAATATCCGGTTTATTTAATTGTCAGATACTACCTTCCACATTGCATGGCGTTTCTTAAATAGTTGTAGCTGATACTCCATTATATTCTGATATATTTTCACTTTATGATACGTCTACCTATTTCTGTGGTCTTTCTAATTATTTTTGAGGCTCTCTAAAGTATTTTGTTTATCACGAGTATTCAGACCATTTAATGTTGAAATGTTAACTTTAACCTTAAAACCAACAGAAATTAACTAATGAATGCTGCAGTAAACTTATTTTTTTACTTACAAATTTTTACCTCTGTTAAATTATTTCTGTAGGATAAATTCCAGGGAATAGTATGATTAGGTAAAAGGATATATTAACATGCCAGTACTCATAGCAGTCTTGCCAGCCTTAGCTATACTTTTGTTTTTTAAATGAATCAACACCTATGTGGTGTCCTTAGCTGCACATTAGAACCACATGGGGACTCTAATTGTACATTACAGTCTCCTGGGAACCTTTAAAAAATATTGATGTCTCAAGGCCTCCTCAAGACTTTATTTTATTAGTGTGAGGTGTGATCTGGACATTAGGATTTTTAAAAGCTCTCCAGGTAATTCTGAAATGCAGTTAAGATTAAGGACTTTAGTTAATATTGCATCTGAAAATTAATTCCTGAGAGTTTGTTGAATTAGGTTGGTGGCTTAAATCTGATCAAGAAGAATCAACATGAAGTATCAATAGCTTGATCACATCAGTAAATACTTAGATGTTAATCTAGTGTAAACTTTATTTTTTTTTTACTTGGGGATGTATTAGGTCTTGATGTATACACAACTAGTATCATGGTAGGATATTAAAAAATATTTTTCAGGATCTTGAAAGCAGTGAAGCTAGAAAATGGAGAAATTTGGCCATTAGAGGAACACGATATTCTACAAGTCATGGAACCATGGAGTAAGAGAGCCCAGGTCGCCCCTCAAGAGTGAAAGCGATGGAGAAAAATGTCCACAAAAGTCATGGACCACACACTGTACTCTGTGTCCATAGTGTGTAGTAATCCAGAACTCACATCTCTCCAAAGCTTTAGCCCTCAAAGTCCATATGTTAAAAAATATTTAGTTTGTTTCATTGGTCTGCATTTTCCAGTGCAAACTAGGCAGCAGAGATAGTTTTATGTGGTGGTTTAGAATGTCAGCCCAAATTCTGGCTTAACTGACTGTTAGGCACATTATTAAATTTCTTATGGTTTTAGTTTCTTCATCTGCCAATCTTCCCTCACAGGGTAGTTAGAAGAATAAGTTAGGTGATGTATGTAAAACACAGCTCAACATTTGATATATTGTTGAATAATTTAGCAGTAAAGGAGTGATTATGGTTATACCCATTGCTTGTGGAAGAAAATAGAATCCAATATTTAATGAATACTTAATGCATACATTCTGGGGCTTCCCAGGTAGCTCAGCAGTAAACAATCCGCCTGCCAATGCAGATGTGGGTTTGATCCCTGGATCGAGAAGATCCCCTGGAAGATGGCACAGCCACCCAGTCCAGGATTCTTGCCTGGGAAATCCCATGGACAGAGGAGCCTGGCAGGCTGCAGGCCATGGGGTCACAAAGAGTTGGACATGACTGAAGCAGCTTAGCATGCTCACACCAATAGATGGGTAGCATTTTGTCCTTTGAAGCAATGATTTATCTGTCCCTTCAGAGAGAGTGCGTTCGTGGTGATCCCAAACCATTTGTCTACAAAGTATACCCCTACTCTTCTGCCCTGGAGTGAAATCCCAACAAATACTGGAGTACGGGCCATGTGTCGGGAGATGGAACAGGGCATTGCGACCCGGCCAGTCAGAAGACGGGAGGGCCTGGCCCTCCTTAGGGGTTACAGGGAGTGGAGAAGGTGCAGGACAACACGAGAGATCTTTCAGCTCTCAGAGGTGGGAGACTTCTCTAAGAGTCGAGCTGGACTCTCCAGATAAAACTCAGGGTGCCCAAGAATGGTTCGAAAACAATATATTAACAGGATGCTTGAAAGGTTCCCATATTCACAGCGTCAGTCCTTTATATCTTGAAGTCTGTTCTGGGACGTGATTGAGTGTAACCCAACGAGAGGTCCTCCGAGACCCACAGTAGCCTGTGATGTTGTAAGGAAGTGCCGCCTGCACTGCGCCGCTGGCGCCGCTGGTAGTGAAACGCCCTTTGCTTGGCTTGCGGTGGTGGTGTCCTCATGGGGTGAAAACAGAGAGGTCACGGAGATCTGTCGCGCTCCCCTCCCCCTGCACTGTTTACACGCCTTCATCTACAGATCTTCTTTCTCTCATTTTTATTTATTTGTTTGTTTTTCTTTTCAAAGCCTCATCTGAGGCTCTGGCACCCCTTCATCCACCACCTGAAATAACCAGAAATTCTAGTGAATTTGCGGGTGTGTTTTTCTGTCCTGCCAGACTTGATGGCATAACATCCTGGTGTGTGTTTCTGAGGTAAAGTTTAGATACCCAGGCGTATCCTTCTTCACGGCAGAAATACAAGGCCGAGGCCCGAGTGACTGACTCAGTGCTGCAGAATCCCATCTGCCAGTGCAGGAGACTCGGGTTCCATCCCTGGGTCAGGAAGGTCCCCCTGGAGAAGGAAACAGTAACCCAGTTCACTATTTTTGCTGGGAAATCCCATGGACAGAGGAGTGTGGCGGGCTACAGTCCATGGGGTTGCAGAGAGACACACACACACACTTCTCCATGGCCAGAATGTCAGTGTAAGCAAAGGGTCAAGTCAGTTACCAACTGTAGGCATAGAGAGGGCTTCTAATCAGGAGAACGGGTAGTAGTTACCTAGGAATAAGGAAAGTGAACTTAAACTGGGAAGAAAGCCTGTCCCTCGGAACTGAGAGCGTGGGGAGGAGCCTCCAGCCCGCCTCTGCGGGAGAGCGGCCGGGGAGGCCTGGGCTCGGCCTTTCCTGCCCACTCTTGGCCCATCGGCAGGGCAGCTCTGTTTCTGCACGTGTTTCTGTTTGAAACTCTTCAACTATATAGCAGTGGGAAAACCAGGGTCTCGGGTGACTTGTGTTGCAGTTTATCTCAAGCCTCCGAGCTGGCCTTTTTCACGTGTATCTGCTGCCCGTGTGTTGAAAACTAGGGGCTCACAGGCCAGTGTCCACATGAAGTTAAGCAGATGACGTTGGGACTGTTTGTTTATTTGAACTGTTTGTACCTCCCCTACCAGTATTTAGAGCAACAGTTGACTGTGTGTATACTCTGTGTTATTTCTGTTAAGATACGTATTTTTCTAGTTTGTGTCATAATTTAACTCAAAACCATTATTTTCCTCCTTAGTAATACATTAAAATGATGTTGTTATTACGAGTAACAGCATTGTAAAGTCAATGAACTGTATTTAGTGCATAATATGCCACACAGGGGTAAAACCCCCATGAGAGTCTTTCTGTTTTTTGTTTCCACAGAGGTGGCAGTAACAGCAGTAAGCCACATTGTGGTCACCGGACAGGAATCCGTGTTTGACCTTAGAACAGTATTTGTTTATCCTTGAGAAAGATATGCTTATCCTGGTAGCCCTGGCATATAGCAAAGTGCCTGCCATTTAGTAGAAGCCCAAGTTCAGGAAGTTGACATGTGTTCAACTGAGGTGTGAGAAGAGAAAGAAAAAGCCAGAGAAAACAGTGGATGAATAGGAGGGTTCTTAAGGGCATCAAGTGAGGAAAAGTTTTTAAAAGAAGAATCAGGTCACCACTTTGAGATTCTATGAAACTCAGACTCAGTGGGGGAAAAAGTCACTGGATTTGGGGGTTTATTTTGTCAATGGAGACCCAGGACAGAGAAGTCTTAGTAGCCGTAGGAGAGGCGATGGTGGTGGTGTTTAAGTCATGCCAGACTTCTTTGCGACGCCATAGACTGTAACCCTACTCTTGCCTGGAAAATCACATGGACGGAGAAGCCTGGTAAGCTGCATCCATGGGGTCGCGAAGAGTCGGGCACGACTGAGCGACTTCACTTTCACTTTTCACTTTCATGCATTGGAGAAGGAAACGGTAACCCACTCCAGTGTTCTTGCCTGGAGAATCCCAGGGACGGGGGAGCCTGGTGGGCTGCCGTCTATGGGGCTGCACAGAGTCGGACACGACTGAAGCGACTTAGCAGCAGCAGCAGCAGCGGACTGTAGCCCACCAGGCTTCTCTGCCCACGGAATTTTCCAGGCAGGAATACTGGAGTGGGTTGCCACTTCCTCCTCCAGTGGATCTTCCCAGCTCAAGGATCTAACCAGCATCTTCTGCACTTGGCAGGTGGATTCTTTACCCCTGTGCCACCAGGCAAGCAGCCAAGGGAGAGAGAAGGCTCCAAATGGCAAAGCCTTTAATTAATTGTTTTAACGGCCAGTGGGGAGGCAGAAGGGAAGGGGTTGGGGGGGGGTGTTGTATGCAGATTAGAGGGGTTACAGCAGAGATTCTCAATGCCAGCATTACTGGTAGTTTGGGGCCTGATGACTGTGTTGTACCGTAGGGCGTGGTCCTGTGCCTTGGGGGACAACCGCCGCGCCCCGACGTGTGGCAGTGAAAAGCACCTGCAGACGGTGTCAGATGCCCCCTGGGCTGGTGCAGGTTGGAGTGAGACTGCTGCTGGCACACACTTTGCCCTTTCTCGCCTCCGCTCCGTTGTCTGCTGGGGTGTTCATGGTGCTTGTAGGCAGATGGGGAAGGAACCGCTCCAGAAACAGGTGGGAAGCTACAGGCATCCAGGGCGTGATGCCTGAATTGGTTACCAGAGGGCAGTTGGTAGGGGACCAGGGCAAACATACCGTTCGGAGAGGTGCCCTGGAGTTAGAGGAGCCGCGCAGACGTGTCTGATGTTGGGCAAGGGTGGACTTAGTCATGTTAGTTCACGGCCGTGAGCTTCTCACTCTGAACAGAGAAAAGATTACCTGAGGATGGAGTAGATGAGGTTAATGTTGGGTCTTTGAGGGAATCACACAACGTTTTGGTAACCCCTGTGGGGATGGATTAACACACATGAGTAAAGCGATCCAGAGCAGCAGTGAGGCCTGGCTGAATAGGGACTTTAAAAATTACTTAAGACATTAAAATCCTAGAGAAGAGGACTTCCCTGGTGACTCATTGGATAAGAATCCACATGCCAGTGCAGGAGGCACAAGTTCCATTCTTAGTCTGGGAAGATCCCACAGGCCACAGAGCAACTAAGCCTGCATGCCATAGCTTCTGATCCTGCACTCTGGAGCCCGGGAGCCCTGACTACTGAAGTCGTTTTTGTGCCTAGAGCCCATGCTCTGCAACAGGAGACGCCACCACCGTGAGAAACCTGTGCACCACAAGTACAGGAAACCCATGCAAAAGCAACAAAAACCCAGCACGGCCAAAAATAAAAAAGAAAAAAAAGTAAAGCAAAAATCCCAGAGAAGAAATAAACCTATAACCCAACCACTGTAATACTGTTTTAATTTGTGCACTTTACTGTTTATACTCAATGCTTTTTGCCTTTTTTATTTTGCTGAATATAGATTTCAATGTTACTGAACTGTTATTTGAATTATAGTTAATGGCTACAGAATAGTCTGTAGGGCTTCCCTAGTGGCTCAGTGGTACAAAGAATCCACCTGCCAATGCAGGAGAGACTCAGGAGTCACGGGTTTGATCCCTGGGTTGGAAAGATCTCCTGAAGTAGGAAATGGCTACCCAAGTATTCTTGCCTGGAAAATTCCATGGACAGAGGAGCCCGATGGGCTACAGTCTGTGGGGTTGCAAAGAGTCAGATGCAACTGAGTGGCTTTCCCTTATAAGACTACGCACACAGGTAATACTGTGTAGATATTTTCTTTAATCAGATAGCCCTCTAGTTACTGGCTTGATTAGGTTGTATCCAGTTCTCAGTAACAATTGTCCTTAATGTTGTAGCGCACTTTCTTGGAGCCTTGCTGGATTTTATTTGTGGATCCAGTAAAGGCTTTATACAGTGCTGAATGCAGAGCAGAAAATGTGTTGGCCTCAGGGTCACTTCACTGAGTTTCTCCCTGACCCACCACATTTAAAACTGCAAACCCCATCTCTGCTTCATTTTTTCCACCACCCCTGCTCTCTCTAGAACACTGGGTGTTTTATCCTGATTGCTCTCATCTCCCTTGCTAAGTCCTCAAACTCCCACAGGCAGGACAAGGATTTGGGGTCAGTTGACCGGCACAAAGAATGCTGGCGCGTAAATACTTGCCAAGTGGTGGGGTTTACCCTGACGGACAGGCAAGGTGGGTTTGAAGAGTGCCCACAGCAGCACATATTCGTGGAAGCCAGTGGGAGGATAATTGCACTAACTCGTACTTGGTTTCCAGGCGGGCTCGAAAACAGCAGCTGTCCACGTGGCTGATGAACTGGGGGATGTAGGGTTAGCGCTGTGGCGGCAGGTGCGCATTCCTCCAGCAGGAGAGCGTGGGAAAGGTAGGAGGTAAGCAGACTGTGGTTCCAGCAGGGAGTTTCCCAAGGTTTCCTTACGACAGAAGAAGTAGTTTGAGAATTAATAGTGACATGGTTGGTAGAAAATGCCGTTTTGCCAGGAATGGACTGTGTCACTGTTTAATCGCCTCTGCCTTGGCCAGCAGCCCCCTCTTGGCTGGGTGTGTATTTGATTCACACCGTATGGTACTGTATAAGTTAAGTTGTGTTTTCAAAGAATTTTTTTTTCCTGATCAGAGCAAGGTTGTATGTGGTAATCTGAGTAAGCAGATAGGCCAGTCATGTCTGAATTAAGCAGAGCTAGTGACAGTGTCACCTCAGCCCAGGTGGCACAGTGGTAAAGAACCTGCCTGCCGTTACAGGAGACATAAGAGACACAGGTTCGATCCCTGGGTCGGGAAGATTCCCCTGGAGAAGGCGTGGCAACCCACCTCAGTATTATTACCTGGAAAATCCCACGGACAGAGGAGCCTTGTGGGCTACAATCCTTGGAGTCTCAAAGAGCTGGACATGACTGAGTGACTAGCAGTCTTACTTGGTAAATAAGTAAGATATTTAGCATGGCATATATTAAGCAACCGTTGGGAGTCTTGCTTGAGTATGGAAATTGTAATAGTTTTCTTCTGAAACAGCTTTAATTGTCACCTTCAGCCAGTATCTGGCCCTCCAGTTTGTTAAAGATTTTCTACTATAACGTATTTTTAGTTTCCAAATTCCATGTATTTCCTGGTGAATTGTACGATTTAGTGGACGAAACACTGGATTGACAGTTGAAGTAATGTTTCCCTCTCATATTTGTCAGTAGGTGACATGTCTGTTATGTCTTAATTCGTTCGTTTCTTCCTTTTTAAAACATGATAGTGATCCCCAACACCACTTTCTGCCTTCTTCCAGAATCTCTGGGACACTTTGTCAACATACTGGTTTATTAGAACTATGTAAAGAGATTTCATGTTTTGAGATCTGTCCCAGAAATGTTTTTTTTTCTTACCCATGCCTTTTTCAGCTTTATTTGAATATTGAGGTGTATCTGCAGTGATGTGAATTGAGCTGAGTTGGTCATCTTTTAAATTTAAAAAGTTATAATTTGTGTTATTGGGACCAAGTGCTTTATTCAAAATAGGATTTGATAATTATATTGACAAGTATAGTATGATAAGACGTTATAGTATTTTTCTGTACATAGTTTTGACTTTGCGAATTTTGAGGATACAGCCTCCACTTGTTTTTAACAAAAATTGGACTGACCTTGCGTAGATTGGAGCGATTAATTTCTTCCCTTCTCAGTAAAATTGACCACAATTAGCATGTACTGTAACCCATTTTAAGACAAAGGCTTAGGAAAACTTGCTTTTTTTTTTTCTTTCTTTTTTTGAAAACCAGAGGAAAACTATTCTTACATTTCCTCATTGTTTGTTTGTGAGCATAATATTAACTCTTTCAGAATCCCAGTCTTCTCTTTATCTTGATCAAAGAACGTCCTTAGGAAGGAATCCTGCAGTTGCCATTTAGCCCATGTGTGACTTCTTGTGAAGTTATGTCTCAATTACTTGGGACTGTGCAAACCAACTTTCTGGAGCAGAGCCTCAAAGAGCAGTGAGGTTAGAAATTTTGCATAAGAGATAATTTAACCTATCTCTGAGAGGCTGACTATATATGTATATTATATTAGTATGTTTTTATATATTAATATATATATTATAGTGTATTTGCATGTATTATATAGAGAATATACATATGTATTGGAATTTCCCATGTGGTGCTAATAGTGAAGAACTCGCCTGCCAATGCAGAAGACCTAAGAGATGTGAGTTCAATCCCTGGGTCAAGAAGATCCCCTGGAGAAGAAAAGGGCAACCCACTCCAGTATTCTTGCCTGGTGAGCTCCATGGACAGAGGAGCCTGGCAGGCGGTAGTCTGTGGGGTCGCAAAGACTCAGACACAACTGAGCGACTGAGCACACACATGCATGTATACCTTAACCAGCATTTGCTTCTTTCCAGGGAGGATGCTGGAGAACCAGACTCCTGGAGCAGTTTGTCCTACGAAATCCCTTACGGAGACTGTTCTGTGAGGCATCACCGAGAGCTGGATGTCTATATGCTAACCTCCGAGTCTGAACCACACCAGGAGCCCCCACTTCCTGGAGACAGTTGCACTGGACATATTTTTAAACTTATGAACATCCAACAGCAGCTAATGGTAAGGAAGAAAATTTCCATTTTCAGTCTTTGGTACCCTCACCCCTTCCCCCAGTGAGCTTTGCCATAATTAGAACATAGCCGTGCTTCCCTCAGAGATTGTGAAACCTGTAGAGCAGTTTTAGCTGCATTCGAAGTCAGCATTTATAGCGATAGAGCTTAGCACTGGGGAAGTACAAGAGGAGACTGGGAAACTTCTTCATTGGTTTTTGCCAGGCTTTTAAAATAATGAAAGATACACATACACATTGCTGACAGAGAAGAGTGCAACAACTAGAGCTAAAATTTTCTGGCTTAAAAGGAAATTTGTTTAACACTGTGAATTTGTTGGTTTAACTTTATAAAACAAAATGAGCTGAACTGTTTCTGAGATTGTTGCTAAAGAACAGGAACCAAATTTACTTAGGAGCAGTCTTCCCTCAACTCTTTCAATGAGTGATGACCATGCTGCTATATTTAAATTGATAGTTGTGCAGTAAAAAGATCACTAAAAAAAATAAAGATTTTTATAATCCACTCAAGCCTTCAAGATAAAGTTGTTGCCAGACTTAAAAACATTACAGACTCCCTGGTGGCATTTATTATGGATAATATACACGTCATGTGGATACATCTCTCTTGGCCGTAACATCTAAAAGGCTAAGTTTAGATAATTTTTCCACCCATTTTATTTCAGAGTTGATTTGATTTGGAAAACTCTTGGCAGTAATTTCATTTAAGGTCACCTGGGGTCAGCTTCTCTGGGAGCAGACCTTATTTCAGAGACGGGCGGGCCAGGACACTTCATGGCAGGGTTGCAGATGCACTCGCCTCTGCCTCTCTGGGTTGTGTTTATTCCAAACCAGGTGTCAGTTTATTTTCCTCTCTGGAGGTGGCTGAAAACTCAGGTTTTCTTTAGAGCTCTTCTACTCGGTGAATGGTAGTCCATTCAGAGACAGCAGATTGCAGATGCCACAGCTACCCGCAAGATGTGGAAATAGTTTCCTGGAAACCATGAGAAATTAGAGCTATGAGAAGATACATGTGTTAGGAACATCTAAAATTTCTCAGGCCATACCACTTTTTTCTCCAGATCCCCATTCTGTCATGTTCACCCTTTGTTAAATTCCATGACCCATTTTCATAATTCCTTGGAGTTGGTCACCATCTCAGGAGGAAGGAAGCAAGCGATTTTGAGTTCTCTTAAAGAAGCGTAGCACGGCAGAGTTCAGTGCAAATCTGTTTTTCTCGTACTGTCTTATTAGAAGGACCTGAGTGAGCTTGACGGGTTTTACACCTCCACATGTGAACTTTCACATGAGACCCAGCGCGCAGACAGGAGCGGGTGATGATCGAGGACTGGAGGCACAGGGCCCGAGTGGGCGGAGGAGTGAGATGGCGGCAAACGGTGTGTGCGAGAGATTATCCTAACAGAGCGAATGACGAGTGAAGAGCGAACCAGGTGTTTCAAAAAATAGTTCTGGGAGCTCCCTCGTGGCTTAGTGGTCAGGATTTCAGGCTTTCTCGGCTGTGGCCCGGCTTCAGTCTATGATCAGGATGTGCAGTGCAGCCGAAAAATAAATAAGGAAAGAAAACCATGTAACTCAAAAAACAGTGTCATTCTAGGGGTTCCTGAAACTTAGATACAGAGGTAAACCCACTCTAACGATCAGACATATTTTGTTTCTCTCCATTTTTTTCCTAAGCTTTGTCTAACATGTGCTTGTGGCTTTTACATAATTTTAACTTTAGATTAACTTTTATTTATTTTCTAAAACATTATAAATATCTTTTTCCGATTTCACTGTAGTCTTCACTGTTAACGTTCGGAATATGTGACAGCATAGCGATCTGCACCAGGTTATTAGCCACGATTGTTCTAACCATTCCCACATAGTTTGTCGCGTCTGTTTCTCAAGTTGCAAAGACCTATTTTTGAGATGACCTATAAAATATTCTCAAAGCACAGTACCATCTGAGAATAATGAAAAATTCCCTATTGCTCGTTTGATATGTTATTTGTTTAATATTCAGTAGTAGAGGAACAGAGGAACTCTTTATCAGAAAGTGAAAGAAAGAATTGAATCATGCTACTCTTTTGAAATTATTATACCCCCTTAACTAAAATAGTTATCCTAGATTGAACAGAGCCTGTTTTGGAGATTGAAGGATGCTGTGTAACTCCTAGGTAAGAATTCAGGGCATGGGAGCATCTGTCTGTTCCTTGTGATTGAAGAGAGAGTTTACCAGACTGGTCAGGATTTGTTTTTACTTGTATATACAAGGCAGGAAGGAAGCTGCCTCTGCCCCTCTAAAGGCCCTATAAAAGGTAGCTTTTTCAGCTGCTCATTTGAAGATCAGTTCTGTGCTTTTTTAAAATAAGGTTTTTTGAGGCTCAGTTTTAATCTGCTTTCTAAAATAAGTCAATAATATAGAAAATAGCCATATTGTATTTTCTTGGCATCTTTATCATTCTGGCGGTTATGCAGCTATCAGAGGAAACTGAGGTCAGAGCCGAGGGAGCGTTTATTGGCATTTATTAGGTTGGCTCATCCTGTGACTTTAGAAGGGCTAGAATGCTAGTGACTTGTCTCCCATGTCAGTGACATCTTTTTCTCATGGTCAATTTTTAAAAAAAAAAAATCTTCTATTTCCTCCTAGAAAACAAACCTCAAGCAGATGGACAGTCTCATGCCCTCAGCGGTGACAGCACAGGAGCCTTCAAGTCCCCCCCGTGACCAGGATGCAGATGGTCACTTTCTTCCCCGAGAGTCCAAGCACACAGCCAGCCAGCAGCTTGCCTCTCCTGAAGCTGCTGAGAGCTGTCAGCACTGCCGGGGGAGCTCCGTGGGGCAGACTGAGAGCTCCTGTGATTTGTCAGGTGTGGCCAAGGAGGAGGATACAGACCCTTCCTGCAGGAAGAAGAGCACAGGCGTGGAGAGAACAGGAGGTGAGGTGGGGCCAGCACCTATCACAGACCCTGGGGCGGCATCTGCTCCCGACAGCTGCATTCAGAGCGTGCCTGATGGCAGAGGAGAGGACCCAGAAGGCCTTCTGTCCTGTGGAGTCAGAGATGAAGAAACTACGTCTTCGGCAGTGGCCACCGACCTGGGGCCCCCAGGCAGCGTCCTGCAGTGGGGCGTGGCCCAGGCCTGCTCTGGAGGCAGGCTGGTGGTTGCTTCACCAGCAGGTGCCAGTGCCCCCCAGGCTACGGGAGAAAGGGAACATGGTCTCGTGCACCCCATTGCTGCCATCGTGGGGAGCATGCTTGAAGTGGAAGAGAGTATGAAGAAACAATTTGAGGACTCCGGTATCAGCACTGCTGGAGACTCTGACGGAAAAGTCACAGACGAGCCTGTGTATGGAGCCAGCATTCTAGACTGCGTCTGGACCCCCCGTTCCCTGAAGGCTAACAAACCTGCAGAGTGGATCCTTGGAGTTAGTAATGGCAAAGCTGCCACTGACCAAACTGCAGAAACCGAAACTTCTAAAAGCTATACAGAGAGAGCTCACACTCCAGGAGCCCAGAACCCTCAGTTAATTCCAGCTGCTGCAGGCGACGAGGTTTCAGAAGGGCTCCGACCCAACACTCCCTTAGCCAGCATGTGTGCATCAGGGTCACCCTCTGATTTAACCTTGCCTGGGCCGCACAAAGATGTGACACCTACCCCGAAATCAGAAACGGAGTCATCTGGTGTTCACAGCCAAGACAGCGAGTCACCCATCTGCTCCGCAGCTGGGGGTGATAAACTTGGCACAGCCCCTGGGTGTCAGCCATGCACAGGGACGTCTGGTGGGGTGTCGCTTGCAGAACATTGTGACGACACAGCCCCCCAGCCTGAGAGCACAACCACAGGACAGCTCGGCACGCGGCCCCCGCCCCCTGCCAGCTGCCCGAGCAGCCCACAGGCCAGCTCCACCCAGAGCACCCCAGACACCCCAGAACGTGTGGATGCTTCTCCTCTCCGAGTTTCAGATAAAGAAAGCCAAGGAGAAGATCTGAAAGCGGAGACATTGTCAGCAGATCCGGCTGAGGTGGTTCCACACCCACAGGCCGCTCCCCCCACGGCTGAGAAAGAAGGGGCATCATGCCTGGCTGTGACGCCAGGCGGGACTGTCTCTCTGGCAGGCAGTGAATCAGTAACCAAAGATGACGCACTCTCGCTTGTCCCCTCCCAGAGTGAAAAGGGAAGAGCAGCCCTCCAACCACACACAGGTGGTGGAGATGGGCCTGACGGAGACACAAGACGTCCGGAGGAGCAGCCTCCAGAAGGCGGCACAACGGGCCTGGGCCCACCCCCCGCGACCCTAGACCTGCCGCCTGGCATGGGGAACACTGGTCCCGGAGGACTCGCTGGGGAGCAGGAGTTCCCCTCCCCCACAGTGGCCCCCGAAGCCCTGGCCATTGAGGGGGCCACTGCCTCTGCCCTGCTTCCTGGGGGTCAGGCCACTGTGACTGAAGGAGGAAAAACTCAGGTGGTTCCTGAGGGCCCAGGAGACGAGGGTAAAGCCAGGACCTGTCCCACCACTGAGGATGGCGCCCTCTGCTCTGGAGCATCGCAGGAAGAACGCAGACCACCGCCTCCTGTGCCAGAGGCCCCGGGGGTCCCCGAAGAGCCTGGCGCAATGGCCGGGGCAGAGGACAGAGTGCCGCAGCCCAGCAACTCCCTGGGCACACCCTTGGCCCGTCTTCATGCAGAAGCTAAACCCAACAAGGAAGTGGCCCCAGCAGCCTCCCGGCCGACGGGAGGTGGGGCTGCACAGAGCCTGGTGCCACCAGGAGCCGGTCTGGCTGCACACTCCAGCCAGGACGCCCCAGGTGCAGAGCCGAGCAGCTCAGCTCCACCGCCAAGTCTGTTAGCAGGTGGGCCCGAGGCACAGAACTGCAGTCCAGCTTCTTCGGCTCTGGATGTTGAGGTGGAAAACACCCCGTCCCCAGGGAAGAGCGCCGGGTGTGAGGTGAGTGGAGATGCAGCGCTGGACGGTGCCCGGGTCCGTGGTCTACAAGAAGCCCTTGGGGCCGGGACAAAGGATATATCTCACAACGCCCCAGACACCTCGTCCTGCCAGGAGGAGAATATGATCCTGGGTTTGCCTGGAGCTTCACCAGCCGCAGGCATGACTGACCCCCAGGGCATCGCGCCCCTGGAGCTGGTGGCGCCTCCGGGTGGGGAGAAGAAGCTGGAGGGAGCAGACTGTGGCTCTGTTGGCCTGCAGGAGGCCCAGGGGGACAGTAAGGCGCATCATGACCCGCCGCAGCCTGCGGGCGGAGAGCGCCCCCCAGAGATGGGGCCCTCGGGTGAGCCAAGGGGTGCCCCCGCTCTGCCCTGCGCTGTCTCCACCAAAGCCCTGCATCAGCCCGAGGGTGCCAACTCCATCGAGGAGGCTGCCATCCGCATCGTGGATTCCGTCATAGAGCAAGTCAAGGCCTCCGGAGCACTGATGACAGAGGGGGCTCTCGGGCACGGGTCACCACCCAGGCCTCCCAAGGCAGGCCCAGGGACGGAGCCCACAGCACATGCTTCCGCCGGGGAGACAAGCTCCCTGCAGCCTGCAGAGACCCCGCCGGTGGACAGTGGTGGCAGAGAAGCCTCTGGGAGCCCTGAGCAGTGCTTTGCTGGAAGTGAGGAGCCAGAGATTATTGTGCCTGTCCAAGGACCTGCACCAGAGACAGGTAAGCCACACAGAGTACACAAGCAACCGTGTGAGGGATAGATTCCCTTCAGAGTCTCTGGGGTGTGCTGGTAAAAATACAAGTGTCACTGCTGTTTAGAGGCCGTGTGTTCACTGGGTCGGTTGCCAGGCTACCAATCAACACCATCCGGAGAGACACGTCATGTCAGACTGGGACAGATTTTGCTTCCTGTATTCCAGAGCCCTGGCTTGATAGCTCAGAACCTACAAATGCTCTGTCCGTCCCACTGAAGCAGCTGCAAGTTTCCTAACCTGGAAAACAGTACTGCGATCCCAGGTGCTCCAAAATGATAAAGGGATGGAGCAGATGTTTTGAGTCATGTGTCTTAGTCCTTTTTCTCGAGAACCGTGATACACAGTGCCGACAAAGTGTGTTTTATTTACAAACCTGAAAGTCCCTTTCTTTGCCCACCATCCTGGTCCGTGTCCTGAGCACATTTAGAGTCAGGGTGGTTTCAGAACAGCTGGCAGTATCTTTCTACGCCGATGGCCCAGCATCCCACATGGTGGCATCAGGTCATTGGTGGAGGCTGGGGGGACGGGAACGCCCTACTCTTCCTGCCCGAGGAGCAGGCCTCCTGTTCCATTGCCGGTGGCTCTTGGGCAGCCAGCCGTCTGGGAACTGGGGACCCTGCGCCGCGCAGGGCCTCGGACACAGGATTTCCGCCCGAGCCTGGTCTGCCGCGCTGCTGTCACAGGGCAGACGTTGTGTCTGCTTATCTCGGGGAAGCAGCTGCAGCAAGCAGATTGCTCACACGGCAGCAGCCCCGTTCCCTGTGTGGGTGACCATGTCCAGAGAGAGCAAAGAGAAGCCACTAGTGCTCGGTGGAAAGAGACCAGCCGCATAGAACTTCTTATTGGGGGTTGAGGCTAAGGCTTAAACTGAAGTCGGACTGGGTTTTGACTCTTGACGTCATTCAAGTTCAGTTGAGTTCACACTTTGAGACCACCACCTGTTCCCAGAGATAGAGGACCTATCTCCATGCTCACCCCCAGACTTTCATAGGTAAGAACCCTATTTTGTTTTTATCATCCAACTGTTTTTACAGTTCCTTCTAAATTTTGAAAAACCCCTTTACTGTAGCTGTGTGTTAAGCGTTGCGGGGGTGGGGCAGGAAGAGAAACGAACGAACAGAAGGCAAGAAGTTGCTTTGGAAAAAGCCATTTAAACACAGTGGCCATTTCTCTTGATAAAGGGTTTTTAACCATTTATAATCTGTTTTTCCAGTTGAGGGATTTAAGAAACCCATAGTAGTAGTTTTGGTGGCTTCAGGCTTTTTGTTTTCTTAATATCTTGGATTGTTAGCCATGAATAAATTTCTATCACTGTCAGTCTCAGGATTTAAATAAGAAGGTCTCTAATTTTTTAAATAAGGCACAACAACAGGTCTATTTTGGGGGCCCTGGCAGGTTGACATTTCAGAAGAATGGGAGTGGCTGTAAGCTGATGCCCGGCTATGTTCTTTTCATTTGGGTGCTGCGTCTTTGGCCACACGGGCTGGAATTATTTCTCTTTCCGGCTCAGTAGTCAGAATTTAACCCAAGTAAGTACAGACTAAGTAAGGTTGTGTCCAGAGTACCTTATGAGAAAAGGCAGATACCAAGAAGAGTTTCAGACTTTGATTTTTAGTAGTATACAAATATAGTAAGGATGCTATGGAATTGCATCTAAGATTTTAAGGCTGTAGGAAGGGAAATGAGACAGAAATCCAGTTTTAACAGTGTGGGTTTGGAGTGGGTGGATGTGTGTGAGAGAGGTACTTCTGATGCCTCGAGGAGTCATGTGTGTGTGCTCCATGCTGATGGCCTCCAAGGACAGGAAAAAGTAGCCAGTAATAAAGCAAGGGGTGCTTTTTTCAGAAAATAGCCAGGACTGGGGAAAGTCCCTGGTCATGTTGCCCCAGAGAAAAAGCACCCAAGTGTGATCTCAGACCAAAGGGTATTTTCTAGGAAGTTTACATTCCACTTATGAATTTAACCCTACTGCTTTGTAAGTGGGCAGACATCGGTGTAACTGCTGGTTTGGAAGGGCCCACATAGCATTGGCCTCTGTTTTTATTATATACTGCCGTCGGCAGAGCCAAATAGAAATCGAGAGGAGGGAATCACATACCTTCAATTTGAACGAGAGGTCGGGGCCCAGTACGTATCAACAGCACTGCCTGCGGTGCTTTGGGAAGTTAGGATTGCATGACGGAGCCCCGCCAGTCCTGTGGGGGCTGCCGGCACCCTGCAAGTCCCAGTAAGCTCTGTTTACTGCTGTGACTGGGTGCTGCTTGCCAAGATACATATTTTCAGGTGATGGATATTATCATCAGGTAGTAAGGATTTATGAGAAATCATATCTCCAAATAAATGAAATAAAAATCAACACCTGCCCCCCGACCCCCTCCAAAAAAAAAAAAACCCTTGTCTTACTCACTTAGAAATGTTTTAATCAAGGAATATTTAAGGGGATTGCTTAGTCAGATTTTTTTTTTTAAACTTTAATCACATATTATGAAATGGAAGACAGATTTTCGTTCTTCGGACAACAAAACGTTTGCCTTTTTTTTTTTTTAATTGCTAGTAAGATCATGTAATTAAAAATAAAGGCAAAGAAAGGAGACTCACAAGTATTCATTTATAGTAATGTAGCTTTCCTAAATCTAAAGTAGAGCTTTATACATGTCACAGTGTGCTATTAGACTACAATAATTTTTTAGATTTATTTTTAATTGGAGGATAATTGCAATATTATGTTGGTTTCTGCCATTTGAATCGACTGTGAGTATACATGTGCCCCCTACATCTTGAGCCTCTCTCCCACCTCCCAGCCCTAGAATAGTCTTAATATACTTCATTATTATATACTGAGTATATACTATACTATATAATGTAGTCTTTGGTGAAAGAAACCTCTGTGCCCTCTGTTGTAGGGAGCATTTTTCTCTGCCAGAGTAGTAGTGTCACTAGATTAATAATCATAGAAGATTTTCAAGATGAAATCGAAATGATAGTTGTATTTGGATTATTAAGATGAATTTTGACTGTTCAGCCATCAGAGTCCCCTTTAAAAAAAAAAGTGTCAAAGCTTAAATTTGTCTCAGGCATCATTCTATCACTTCCTTCCTGTATTAGCTTGGCCATATGGTGGTCAGGGAACAAAACCGCTACCGTATGGTCTGTTAAGCATCAGTCTAAAGAAAACATGAGGAACTTTTTCTTAAGAAAAGGACCTGCTGGTTTGTAATTGTGTTTTGGTTTGGAAAGAAATAAAAGATAAAGTCCAATTTACTCAGGATACTTTAGGTGGATGAGTGTGTGTAGTATGTTTTTAAAAGACTCTTCCCAAAGGCTGTATTTCAATTCTCAGTGGCTCTTTTCTTCTTGCCGTGTGCAAGTATGTCTTGCCTCTATGATAATAAGATGGACTGACTACTAGCTGTAGTTGTTAATCGGTTCCCTTAAAGCTTGTGAGTTTTCTTTTCCATGTGCAAGTAAGCACCACACTCAGAACCATCATGAAAAGTTAATAGTGAAAATGGAAGTTCAGTAGGCGTTGAACAAGATCTTCCCTTAGCTACAAACCCACACAGAGGCTGGAGAAAACCACACAACCCTGTGATCAGGGCTCAGCACAGAGCCAGAAATGACACCAGCTCCCAAACAATACTTGCTATTTAATGCCAAAAAAAAAAGCAAACAAAATGCATGAAACCTGGAGCAAGTTGTGTAAACAGAAAGGCCCAGGGAATCAATTTTTCAAATGCACTTTGTAACCACCTTGCTCTCCCTAGAAATGCCCGACACAAAAGCTGAAGATGAAGTGGATTTTCTGAGTAACACCCAGGAGAGTTCAGTTTCTGAAGAGGTGGCTCTGGGAAACAGAACCTCTACGCCGGAGGTGAAACCGGGCCTGAAGACCCAGGCGGTGAGTCTGTGCGAGCACAAAATGTGTTTAGCCTGCTCTGCTGTGGCGTTGTCGGGGGGATTTTTTAAATTCACAGTAGGATTTTTCCCCTTCTCCCTTGTTCCCTCCTTTACAAATGTGGACGTGATGCGGTGAGGCTTTTACACAGCGTCGCTTTAGAATGGATGTCTTAGATCCCTGCAGGGATCCCTGGGAGGTTGTAATGAAAAGAGTTTTTTCCCTGTGAGCACAAGACTTTCCAGTTTGTCATGAGGTTTAACATGTCTCAAGATGGGAATTACCACAAAAAGGGATCTACTGACACTTCTTAAACCTGACTCTTCTTTCTTTATATAGAAACTGATAGCGAAGATGATATTTTAATTTGAAACCCAATACTGACGGAAATAGAAAGTATGTCATTTTTAATGATTAAAGAAAATAAGGTTTATTACATTTTCATAACAACTATTGAGACATAATTCACATAACTGTACAGTTCACTCATTCAGGTGAAGTGCACGGTGCGGTAGTTTTTTACCATATTTACAGAGTTGCACAACCGTCCCCACTGCCCAACTTTATAACATTGGCATCACGCCAGAAAGAACCCCATCCTCACTAGCAGCTCACCCCTGCCCGCCTGTCAGTAGTCACCAGCCTCCTTTCTGTCTCCAAGGATTCGCCTCTTCCAGAACATCATGCAAATGCAGTTCCAGAACATGTGGCCTTCAGCAACTGGTTTCTTTCACTTAGTGTATTCTTTCAAAGTTCATCCGTGCTGTAACATTGATCAGTATTTAATTTCTTTTTATTGCCAAGTAGTACCCCATTGTATGGATGTACCATATTTTTTTCTATATTTGGATTGTTTCTACTTTTTGGCTGAATAGTTGTGAATAGTAACTGCTAACGAACTGTCCATTTGTATGGACATATGTTTTTATATGCTTAGTAATTATTGTGTTGGCTCATGTGGTAATTCTATATTTAGTATTCAGTAAGTTTTCAAAAATGATTTTTTTTTCAGAGTCTTGATTATTGTTCTTGTTTGAAGCTGTTAACTTGTAAAACAAGAGAACTTGTTTGAACTTGTTGAACAGTGCTAGTGCTCTAAGCTTTAGATGCCATGATTTTCTTTTTTTAAAAAGCAACAAAAGCAAACAAACAAAAAAAACAGCACACATCTTTGGCTGGAAAATCAAGATACTGGAGTAAATCACATTGCCCATCAGAAAATCAGCCATCCTTGTCTAGACTTGAGGGTGTGTTTTTTTTTGCTCTTCAGAGGGCTAAGTATTTTTCATAGAATTACCCCAGTTAGCTAAACAGAACGGTACCCTTCCAAACTGTTTCAAGTGTATGGATTGGGATAAACAAGCTTCATTTTGTTGGAGTGCAGTGGTAGGGAGGTGCTGGCTGTTCTCACCCACCCCTTATTACCGATAATATTCATGACTAATGCCTGGGTGGCTACTTGTACGGCAGGCATTATTCAGACAAGTGTTGCTTTTGCCCCTGGGGAAAGAAAAGAGAACACGCCCTGCATGGGTAACATGTGTCTTTGTTTCCAGAAGCCCCTGAAAAAGGGAAGGAACAAACTCACATCCTTGAATTCAAATACCTCTGCTTCTTCGTCCTCCATGTGAAGTCCTGTGATTAGTGTCCTGTGTACAGCCTGAGGCTGGCCACAGACCCTTTGCTTTCCTGTGAGGATAGCTCTGTCCTGACTGTATCTTAACTATTACAAAGAAGAGAGCAAAACTCTGTTTTGAGTTTTTGTTTGTTTTGTATTGGGGGTATAGCTGATAAACAGACAGTGTTGTGATAGTTTCGGGTGACCACTGAAGGGACTCAGCTGTACACACAAATGAATCCATCTCCCCTAAACTCCCCTCCCATCCAGGCTGCCACATAACGTTGAGCAGAGTTCCGTGTGCTAGACAGCAGGTCCTTGTTGGTTATCCATTTTAAGTACAGCAGTGTGTACATGTCCATCCCCAGCTGCCTGACTATCCCTTCCTCCCATCCTTCCCCCTGATAACAGTAAGTGCCTTCTCGAAGTCTGTGAGTCTGTTTCTGTTTTGTAAGTAAGTTCATTTGTATCATTTTGTTTTAGACTCCAGATATAAGGGCTGTCACTGGATAGTTCTCCTCTGTCTGTTTGACTGAAAGTTGCTCCTTTTCCTCGTCTCTTTTCCTCTTCTCATTTTCCCTCCAGTTTTAGAAGTTGAGAGAGAGGACACTCCTCTGGTTGGTCATCAGGCGTCATTTTACAGATAGAAGAAGTAGACCCCCAAATAGTCCCTTGGCTAGCTTAAGGTCAGGGCCTGCTAGAATGGGAGCTTCTAGTTTGGTTCTAACCTAGAATCTGCCCAGTGGGGTGCTTTCCTCCCCAACTCTTAGCCCAGGCTCCTTATCCTAAGGAGCCTCAGGATTCGAGAACCATGTAATTGGTCTGCTGTTGCTGGGGTATCTTTGCTTTGTGTCTGCCTGCGCTCCATGTAGTTAGAGAAAGCATACTTTAATGGGATTTTTAGTTCATGAGGATCTTCAGGTCTAGCGCTCACAGCGTTCTTACAGTGTCGTGAAATCTGACCTCTGACCTGCCCTCCCTTGCTGTGGATCGAAAGCAGGAAGCGTGGACACACATTTTGCATCTTCCCGTGTCGCATTTTCTCCTTTTTTCCCCATCTGACTCTCTGCATGTTCTTTGCCTGGAGGGAAGTTTGTGAACACTTACAAAGGACAGAGAATAAATACATCAGAGTTTGTGGGAGGTACAGTTTCTGTAACAGCTAATCACCTTTGCTGTTGCATGTGAAAGCAGCCAGAGGCTGCTTTACAAACAAGCGTTTTACTGACAGTTCCGATAAAAGCTTCATAGAAATTTGCATTTCTTTTTTAAATTTTTTTCTTTTCTTTGAAATTTGAATTTCATATTGTGAAATCATTTCATATTGTAAAATCATGTCATATTGTGAAATGATTTCATGTCATGAAATACTCTTTTTTGAATGTTTTCTTTCGTCACTAAAAAATGTAAAAATCTGCTCTTTGGTGTTTTTTTTTTTTTCAATGTGCTGTACAAAAATGGATGGTGGTAATCTGTCCGCCCCTGCCTTTAGAATATGTGTGCCTCAGTGGATGAGAAGAAAGAGAAAGCAAGTAGAATTTTTTCTCTTCTGAGTGGTCTCAGCCTGTGGGGGAGCTTGTTACTAAACCGCACAGAGGAAGTAGAGAGTTTCATGTCTCTCCCAAGTGTGTCTTTTGACTTGGTATCTCGACTTCCTTGTCCTGTTTGTCTTCTGGCCTTAACCTTCTGGAGCCTGGGCTTGCAGTCTGAGATTGTGATGGTAGTCGAGGGCGGAGTGGCACTCGTTTAGGATTATTTAATTTGGTCTTTCAGACACATGCCCAGTCTGTGTATTGCCCTTGGGAATAAACCAGTCATTGCCTCAATGACTCATTGTTTCTCTGAATCAACCTCTTCCAAATGTAAAACAGGAAAAAATCTGTGTGTCTTAATGCTTTGCTACTGTCTTGAAAACCTGGAACCTTTGCGTAAGGAATAAAGGATGCATAAAGGAATCGGGCAGTGTCAAGACTAGTGCTTGTGTGTCCGCAGAGAAAGCACATGTGTATTCAATGCTTCAGGTTTCTCAGCACGTGATACATGGTCCTGACAGACACTTCCCCATTGAATCAAAAGTAGTTCACAATTCCAGAGGCCCGGTTTTACACGCAGAGTGGTCCATTCCCAGTAGTCATTTTATCACCATTTTATATTCATGGTTTGTCCCTATGTATTGCCAAAGCTTTAATACTAGTTACACTTTCAGTTCAGTTCTTCTAGATTACCTTTTGTTGTCCTTTTTTCCCCTGGTGAGTTAATATCTATCAAGTACGTGGAGCTCAACATGCAGTAAGTACAGCTTAGCATTCTTATTATTAATTAGTTTCATAACTTCATATTCCAGTATCCTTTTTACTCACTGAAGTAACCAGTGACTTACAGTGGTTCCTAAAGCAATCAAACTGCAGATTCTGCTTCTTGAACATTGTTATAAAAGCTTCAGGAGTAGCAGCTAGCATTAATTTAAGTTGGGAGACAGGGTGCTGGTTTTAGTTCTGAGATCTTTAGAAATTTGAATGGACCTTTAGAAATTTGAATGGACCTGACCTGAAAGATTATCTGAAATATGAAGGAAAGAAATGGTTCCTGGAAAGTTAAGCAACTAGCCTCATTTCACAGCTAGTTAACTCTGTACGATAGACTGAAACTCGTTTCTGTATGGGTAATGTTTCTGTTACACTGTGGTTTTCAGAAAACTCCTCCTGAGGATATACATCTGGGCAGTTCAGCTCACTTTGATTTTTCGTGTTTTAAACAAACAGCCCTGAATGATGGATACACACATGAAGATTCTGAAACAGTTGCGTCATAGTCCCATGCTTTCAATGATAGTCGGAGAAATTCCTTTGACTACTTTCAGTTCAGATCAGATCAGTCGCTCAGTCGTGTCCAGCTCTTTGCAACCCCATGAATCACAGCATGCCAGGCCTCCCTGTCCATCACCAACTCCTGGAATTCACTCAGACTCACATCCATCGAGTCAGTGATGCCATCCAGCCATCTCATCCTCTGTCGTCCCCTTCTCCTCCTGCCCCCAATCTCTCCCAGCATCAGAGTCTTTTCCAATGAGTCAGCTCTTCACATGAGGTGCCAAAGTACTGGAGTTTCAGCTTCAGCATCATTCCCTCCAAAGAAATCCCAGGGCTGATCTCCTTCAGAATGGACTGGTTGGATCTCCTTGCAGTCCAAGGGACTCTCAAGAGTCTTCTCCAACACCACAGTTCAAAAGCATCAATTCTTTGGCTACTTTAGCACCTACTTTTACTTGCTTTAAAAGAAGTCTCGTGTTCTTCTTATAATTTGTTCACCTGTAGCTAAATACCATCAAGATGGTATTTGTCCAAAGAGTTTGCTTTTGCTGAATAAATAAGATTTTCCTGACCTGCTATTTATTTCCTAAAGAATGCTGTGCAGAGATGACTCTGAATATTGAGTCCAGAACAGAAAGCCCCTGGGACCGTTCACCTTGGGGATGTGCTGCACAGAGGCCAGGAAGGCGTTCTGACTCCTGCTTGCCTGCCCTAGTGCCCCAAACCAGCGTACTCCGTGTCTCCTGTGATCTGTTCAGTGTATGGCCAGGTTAATGAGGAAGGACTGTCTGTTCATTGAGGTTATTTCTATAATTCCTTTTCCAAATGATCATTGCAAAAGCTTGTTAGCCATATGGAAGAGTTAATTCAGCGAGCCAGAGTGTCTTGTCAGGATGCCGATGGTCCTGGCAGCCAAACACTCAAGAAGAAATACATTCAAGCCCAACTATAAAATCCCGTATGTTGAGTGTTAGGTTACGGGGAAAGTCTAGTCTTCATTTAACACATCCCCCAATCAGAACCACTCCCTGTAAAAAAGAAAAAAACAACTACATGGCCAAACATTAAATTAGCTTAATTTTCGTTAATTATTTTTACAACAGTGTTAATATTTGTTTCTCCATGGTTTTGGTAAGGGCAGTGTTAGACTATTTTAAATCTTTTTGAATTCTCCCTGTGCTTTGATTATTTTCCGTGTTTTCTTCCTCTTGTCTCAAGGGGGCGAGCTTGCATTTCCATACCTAGGCCAGGAGCCTCTAAAAAGGGGTTTGTTTTTTCGAGTGTGGCTTTTCACAGCCTTTATGCTGAGCTACGGCAGCTCTCAGACTATTTGGTAACTGACTGGACAGGTCATAGCACTGATAACACAGGAGGGCTCACACAGCCTACCCTGTTATTTGACAGTTTCCAGTTTTTAAAAAGAGGCTTTTGAAAATGTCTGTGCTATCATATTTACATACAGAATTTTGTGGAGTGTCACCCAGGAAAAAGCAAAGTGGCCTCACCAATAAGTCTCCTCTACGTATATTTGATGTTTAAGAGAACTGGCACCCCCGTCCCTGTGCCTCCATTGCCAGTTATCTTTTCTGGGGTCCAGATCTAGAGCTACCTTTAGTCACAGGGAAACTTACTCCTCAGCTTTTTCATATAGAATTTTTAGAGATACTCTGGATGTTTCTTCTGACATGGACTTAACAAGAAATTTGTGCAAGTATTTGAGCAAACTCTGGGAGATAGAACAGAAGAGCCTGGCTCGCTGCAGTCCATGGGGTTGCCAAGTCGGACACAACTTAGAAACTAAACAACGACAACATATTATTCTAAAGAAGATAGTTGCCAAAAAGAAGTGCCTTGAAGAACCCCAGATCATAAAGCCACAAGTGGAAAAACCTGCAGCCTTAGTGTAAAAGTATCTGTAGGTAATATTTGTAAGTTCATATGTGTGTGCTCAGTCACACACATATGAAGAGTATAATTTAATGATCTGTAAGAATATAATTTAATATCTGTAGATAATATATGTAAGAATATAATTTAATGATTTAATTTAAAACAAAATAGCATAAGTTTTCCCTTTTCTAAAAAACTGAGGTACAGTTGGTGTACAGTGCTTCATTTTAGCTGCTTAGCAGTGATTCACAATTTGTAAAGGTTTGTGTTCCGTTTAGAATTATTAAAAACACCAGGTGTGCTCCCTGTGCTGTGCAGTATGCCCATATAACGTATCTTACACGTAGCAGTCTGCACCTCTTTATCCCCTTGTCCTGTCGATTCCACATGTAAATGATACCATGTAGTATGTGTTTTTCTCTGTTGGACTTAGCTTCACTTAACGTAATTCCCTCCAAGTTCCTGTACATTATTGCAAACGGCAAAAACTCATTCCTTGTTATGCTGAGTAGTATACCAGTGTATATGGCCATACACTTTTAAGTGACTATTTGGTCTGTGAAGAAAGGCTTAGGTCCCTGTTGATAATGTGCATAATTGGGGCAGTTATATTCTCAGCTGAGATTTTGATTGTGTGTTTTAAGAAGAGGCCTCGCTGGTTGGCCTCCATAAAAATAAAAGGTGCACACTGTGTGTGGGGTGGCCTGCTCTAGCCAGGAAAGGGTTCAGAGGTACTCATTGCTCGTATCTTGGTCCTCTTTGGCTGCTCAACTTTGTGATGGGGCCTGTGGCTTTAATTTCAATTTACTTATTCATTTAGTAAGCCTTAAGTGAATGTGCCTTTCCCTCTCAAGGAGTTGCATCGAATATGTAGGGAAGTAAAAAGAGGTTAGATATTGTCCCTGCCCCCGGTCCAGTTAATACAGCAGGCATGCACGGGCACGCACACTCTGGCCGCTGTACGTGAGATGTGCCGTAAGGTGCCTTCAGGGGGCTGTAGGAGGAGTTCACAGAACTCAGGTGCGTTCTTCCTGAGACGTGCTTGTCTGGATGTAGTGATCTTTCCTTAGTAAAACCTTTTTGTAACACTTGTGGTCGAAATATTCACTACAAAGTAGGGATGGGTTCAGGGGACTTGTGATGTGCTCCCCAGCTTGATACTCTTTATTGCTTTCACAGTGTGCTGGGCCCTGTGGGAGATCTCAGAATTGCCAGAAATGCCCCAGTTTCCATTTAGGAAACTGAAAAGTAGCATTTACCAAAAGAAGTACAGGAGTCGGGGGAGAGAGTCACAGGCAGTGCTGGTGAGATGTGGGTTCAGTGACCCCCGGGTCAGGAAGAGCCCCTGGAGGAGGGCATGGCAGCCCACTCCAGTGTTCTTGCCTGGAGAATCCCATGGACAGAGGAGCCTGGGGGGCTGCAGTCCACAGGTTCGCAGAGAGTCAGATGCAGCTGAAGCAACTTAGCACACATGCGTGTATAAAGAATGGAAGTATTCAGTAGTGTGAGAACCATGTAGGAATTAAAAAGAGTAGTCTCTCTGTTTAAGCATTTCCATTCTTTGCCTCTTTCATGCAGTGATATAGCCACTCTTCTGCTGTTCTGAGAATCCTGCATGCCCTCATCTTGGCCTAAGGACCCAGAGAATTATAACATGGTCTTAAGTCCGCACCGCACGTGTAGTCTTTAGTTGATGGTGAAAATACTTTCCATAAAGTTCAGAACAGAAAATACTATTACGAACACATTTAAAATGTCTTCAGTTCAAGCCTTAATAAGAAGTCCAGCTAAGCCAAATGTTTATTATGTTGATCTTCCTTGTCTGTGTAGCAGTTGGCATTCTGTTCTGAGTCATCAGACCTGATACATATTTAAGAGTTTTGAAAACCTAATCATTCTGGGGTTGGAGCTTGGAGTCAAACTGTAGTATTAATGTAAGAATGCAATAGATTTTTTGTCTTTGGTTCCTAGATTTCTATTGAGATAGTTAGAAGATTTCTGGAACTGTTTGAACTACTTATGATAGGAATAATTAGAATCAGTGTATAGCTTCCCAAAGTGGACATTGTGGAAAATATTTGAATGTCTAAATTTGACTTGGAGCTTTCACTTACGAGAGATAAACAGTAGTTCCTCCTTATCCGTGGAGTGTATGTTACCAGACCCGTTTGGACACCTGGAACCGTGTTTTGTTCGCTCAGTCATGTCTGACTCGTTGCGACCCTATGGACTGCAGCGTGCCAGGCTTCCCTGTCCTTCACTGTCTCCTGGAGTTTGCTCAGACTCATGTCCATTGAGTCAGTGATGCCATCCAACCATCTCATCCACTGCTGCCCCCATTCACTTCCTGCCCTCAGTCTTTCCCAGCATCAAGGTCTTTTCCAGTGAGTCGGCTCTTCGCATCAGGTGGCCAAACTGTTGGACCTTGGGATAGTGCCAAATCCTATACCCTGTGTTTCTTGTACACACGTGTGATAAGGTTTACTTTATCAGATACAGTAAGAGATGAACAACAGCAATAATAAAATGTCATGGTTATAACAATATACAGTAATAAAAGTTACATGAATGTGATCTCTCTCTCAAAATACCTTATTGTACAGATTTAATGTCTTCTCCATCTTAACTGAGCACTTACCATTGCACTATGCCTGTAATTCTTATAATTTGAGATGAGACAGCAAAACTAGCACTTTTTCCTTGTTCCTGCTTCACAGTTTCTCAGAAGATTGATTCTTAACCATAGATCTTAGCAACTTCAGCATATGGTTTGTTGTTGTTTTTTTTTTTTTCTTCACCCGTTATTAAGTCTGAAACTTTCACCTTTCCGGGCTTCCCTTGTGGTTCAGCTGCTAAAGAATCCACCTGCAGTGCGGGAAACCTGTTTGATCCCTGGGTTGGGAAGATCCCCTGGAGAAGGAAACAGCTACTCACTCCAGTATTCTGGCTAGGAGAATTCCATGGACGGTATAGGCCATGGGATCGAAAACAGTCGGACACAACTGAGCGACTTTCACTTTTTTTTTTTGCCACCTTTTCATTTAGAGCACTTTATATCTTTGGTAGATCCGAATTGCCGGCATCACTACTCTTGTGCTTTGGGACTCTTGAAATAAAATAAGGGTTAGTTGAACACTGCAAAGTGATACTGAGAGTCATTCTGATAACCAGAAAAGCTACAAAGTGGCTGACGGGCAGGATTTACTCTTCTTGATTGCAGTCTCCTTGAAGAAAGCTGCTGCTGCTGCTGCTAAGTTGCATCAGTTGTGTCCAACTCTGTGCAACGCCATAGATGGCAGCGCGCCAGGCTCCCCCGTCCCTGGGATTCTTCAGGCAAGAACACTGGAGTGGGTTGCCATTTCCTTTTCCAGTGCATAAAAGTGAAAGTGAAGTTGCTCAGTCATGTCCGACTCTTAGCGACCTCATGGACTGCAGCCTACCAGGCTCCTCCGTCCATGGGATTTTACAGGCAAGAGTACTGGAGTGGGGTGCCATTGCCTTCTCCATGAAGAAAGCTAGTCCAGTAGAAAAATGGGCTGAATTTAGAGATACCTCACCACCCCTTTGGTTGGTTTGCAGAAATAGCAAGCATGGGATCATAAGATGTGTAGTGGGGGCATTTAAAGGGCTTTGCTCTTTGCATTGGGATTCTGCCATTACAGGAACCCCAGATCTTCTAGCACACGTTGCTCTCCTTATAGAATCTTAGTGTAGGGCGGCACTGTGGCCTCTGTCACGCAGTCTCTACCCTGTAGTTTGCAAGGAAGTGACTGGAGCCCAGAGTGCTCCATGCTCAAAGGGCTTGCCTTTGTTTGCCCCAAACCCTGGAGCCTGGCCTCTCACTTCCTGCCCACCTCTACCAGCGAGACCACCTCGTCTCCTTTAAGTCCCACGCTAAGCTGAGGCACCCTGCCAGCCTCTCCAGGCCTGGCTCCCTCTGCTGGGGCAGTCCTTAAATAGGACCAGCTCTCCTGGACAGTGGCCCTCTTCTGTTTCATGGAGCCCTTGTGCCATCCCCATACATAGAGAGAAGTCGCAGGATGGGCATAGCTGAATCTGCACGCTGCTTCCTGTGCTGGGGTCATCTGCTGCCCGGGGGGCTCTGCAGCTCTGCCTTCAGCAGGTTGCCAGCTCGTGTGGATTCTTGGAGGCCCGGGCTGGGGCCTGGTGCTGAAATCACAGTACCGGGCCGTCTGGACAGGTGTGCGGGTTGCACCCCTGTGGCCTTCCCCTCTCCGGAGCGTGGCATCTTGATTTTGATGCATGCTTGTCCCGTGTTGCCTTCCCTGTGATTTCATGCAGATCATCATCTACCGAGGCGGGGGATCTTTGGATCTAAACAAGCACGTGTGAGCTGGTCAGGACTCCACGTGGGTCTCACAGTGTTTGTTTCCTGGCTGTGTCCTGGTGGACGAATGGTGTGAGATGGGGAAGGGCCTTGGGCTCCCCTGTGAGTGCCGAGTCCTCCACTCAGGAGTCGCCCCTGACACCCTGGGGAGAGCACAAAGGGAGGATCTCCCTTGCAGCGCCCTTCATCTTTCTGTTTCTATGAAAATAATAATTTCTGGAAATGGGCTTGTGGGCTTTTTCATTTCTGACATCAGTTTATTTCTTTGCCAGCCTTCCTCCTTACTTTGCCACCTCAAATTCTTTTTTTTTTTAACCCAGTCTTTTATTTTGTATTGGGGTATAGCCGATTTTACAATGTTGTGATATTTTCAGGTAAACAGGGAACAGGACTCAGCCATACATATACATGTATCCATCCTCCCCCAAACTCCCTCCCATCCAGCCTGCCGCGTAACACTGAGCAGAGTTCCCTGTGCTGTATGGTAGATCCCTTGTTGGTTACCCGTTTTAAATACAGCTGTGTGTACATGACCTTCCAGAGTCCCTAACTATCCTTTCTTCCCCTCTCTGCCCTCAGCAACCATAAGTTTGTTTCCGAAGTCTGTGAGTCTCCTTCTGCTTTGTAAGTAAATTCATTTGTGTCAAATTCTCACATTCATTTCCCCATTGAATCATCTACAAGCCGAGCACCTTATAGGCGGTGGGGTCTAGAGGTCTTGGGACAAGGGTTTGGCATCAGGCCTCCCCCACCCACCCCCCATGCCAGGCTAGTGGCATGGGTGTCGAGAGAAGAGCCAGATCACCACCTCTGCCCCTGGCTTCTTGAGGTCGCACCAGAACCTTGTCTCGTGTGACTGCCCCTCTGTGGGCAGCAGGACATTCATTCCAGGAGATGTGGGAGATTCTTCTCTCGTTCCACCCCTGTGAGGCCAGGGCTGGTGGAAGGCCACAGCTTGACTTCTCAGTGGGGGCCGAGTGGGGAGAACGTGTGTGTATCCATGCCTGAGTTCCTTCCTTTTAAACATATATAACGGAAGATTCCAGTGGTAAATGAGACTATGGGGATGTGTTCCCTTCCTACAGGCCTGACTTAACTTGTGCATTTCCAAAACTAAATCAAGCCTTCCATTGGCGAACACCTCCTGTTCTGTGTGTTGAGCTCTGTAATAGAAGCTGGGGGTGCTGTGATAGTCAGATGAGTAGGACATCCCACCCCTCAAGAAGCCGTGTTGGGAGAGGCAAAGGAATGAGCCACTAGTTGGCCCCTGAGGCCAGGGAGCTTAGAGAAGGAGCCGTCTTTCGTCGAGGCCTTTTTATACCCGTGTCCCTGCAGTTCGCTTTGGTGCCATGATACCATCAGCCGTTCAGTGGAGTTCTGCCGAAATGATTCACATGGGGATTTTTCCCCTGTTGACAGCCTTGCTGGCCTTAAAATAAAGAGCCGGTCTTTTCATTCCAGTTCCAGAAAGTGATGCTCGTGTTGTCGGTGTTTTGCCAGGGAACAGTTCCTGTCTCCAGCACCATCGTCCAACAACGCGATGGGCTGCGTTCCTTCCTAGGAGTCATTAGACTTCCCTAATGAGATGATCCAGAGGAAGAAAATAGAGCTCTGGCCCTGCTCCCTCATTAGTGCTGTGTCTGCCTCACATCAAGCTCATTGAATTGTTTTTCTCCTTGCCTGAGACTGTTCTTTCCTCCTTGGCTCAGGAAGAGGTTGCAGGCCAGGCTCTCTTGACGTGGGACCTTAATGCATTTGCTCTTGCAGCAGAACCCAGTGTACAGGCTGAGCAAAAATCACTCTTTCATGGTTGCCATATAGTGTGGACTGTACTCTGAGGTTTGTTTTGCTTTTTAAGTCCAAAGAACGTGTCCTACAGGCCTTGAAAGAAAGCTCGTCACTGGTGCACTCCACCCGCGTAGCCCCCCAGGCTCGGTGAAGCCAGGGAGGTTCCTGAGGAGTGCTGATGCCGATGACGGACACCTGCCGCTCCTTGTCACCGTTTCCGTGTTTCTCTACCTATTTGCTTCAGTTTTGGTGTCATACTGGAAGCTGCTGTTTGAGCTGTCCTTGGCGGGGTCGGGGCCGGGTGTGGAAACCTCCTCAGTGCCTAACAGTGCTAAGTTTTCTCATCTTTACTTCCCGATGGGGAATTTTTGCCTTTATTGCCACACGTCTATCTCATGGCATGGCTGTTTAGTAAAAGCAAGATAATGCACGCCCTTTCAACACGATAATCTTTGAATCAGTCTTACTGTTCTTTGAAACTTAATGTCCCCGTGGGTTACCACCTGTTATTGGTGGGCAAGCATGAAGGTACCCTGAAAGTGATTGATGTGAAAAGTTGCCTTGATCCTTCCTCCCTCAAGCTAGTTAGTGCTAGCGGGGAGCAGGAAAGAGGGAGGTGGCAAAAAGGAAAGGGAAGATGAAGGAGAGCTTTAATGTGGGGGCTGAGGAAGCAGAAGGATAATGCAGCCTGAGTCTCTCTTCAGCATCTGCAACTGTCCAAGGCATGAAATGGTAACAGCTGTGAAAAGACCCGGGTTGTCTAGTCCTTCTAGCAGTTGTTCATGAACGTTCTTGTAATTCATCACCCCAGGGTAGAGGAGATTATAAAATGAGATATTAAAAAAAGAAGGGCTGGCCGATCCTTGTGAAAAGGATTTTATCACCTAACCAGTTAGCTTAATGGAGGATGATAATTGCACTAATTTAGCTGAGGAAAAAGTGGGAATTGTCAAAATATTTTTTAAAGCAAGATTTTTAACTTTTAGATAGAAACTGGTCCTCAGAGGAAATCTCAATAACTATTGCGCAGTAGAGGCACTGCTGGGCCACCTTTAACGTAATAGATAGGACTTTATAAATATCGGCATCCATTTTCACCAAACAAGTATTTCTTTGGGAACTTCTTTTTAATAAAGGCTAATTAAGACATGTGACAAATGCTTGTCATTTTTACAAGATGGCCTTTTAAAGAGATATAACTCCTCCTACCCCCTGTTTCCAAATGTGTATATGCGCTGATGACCACAGGGCGTAGCAGAGCTGAGACAACTCAACTCTGGCAGCGAGAGAGGAATCTGTGAAGCCTCCTAACGTGCCTTTAGCATCCCTTAGAATTGTGTCCCCAACATCCATTCCTTAGAATTGTGGCTTGCAGCTCCTCATACCACCTGCCCAGGAGTGAAGACCACTCTACAATTAGATGGTAGCTTCTCCACTCTGGAAGCTTGGGCACAGCAGTCTTTTAGAAATGGCAGAGTTTTCAGATCGCTGGAGGTAAAGCCTCAAGTTCTCGAGCTTCTATTTAAAAGTCTTTGCTGTCATATATTTCTGAAATACCCGTGTATTTGACAGGCTTGTTAAATTCTGAAAAAAATTTACCCTCTTCTTGATGGCTTGCCAGCATCATCATGACTCTCATTGGACTGTTTTGTCATAAAGGTGAGCATCACTGGGCACTGGTCTCCCTGGCAGTTCAGAAACTTGGCTGAAGGAGTTACTCATATCACTTTACAGCTTGGTCAGGGCCTCAGTCTCTCAAAAATGGAATTAGCCATATGGTCTATGAGAAAGTGCCTTTCAGGTAAATTTGTTTGCACGTAGATCATGGAAATAGTCTTTTCCTAAAGAGTTTTATTTGCTCTTCAGAAAACCATCTCTGCTTTTCATTCCTGCTGGAGTTTCTCTCAGTTCATCAGCTTCATTCAACATATTAGGGAATTGTTGGTTCCTCACTTCACGTACATAAAACTATAGACATTGGCTTTCATATAGTCTCTGTTTTGCTTTCTTTTTTTTTTTAAATATATTTTATTGAAATACAGTTGTCTTACAGTGCTGTGTTAATTTCTGCTATACAGTGATTCAGTTACACATACATGCATTCTTTTCCATTATGGTTTATCACAGAATATTGAATATAGTTCCCTGTACTATAAAGTAGACCTTGTTTATCCATTCTGTATCCCAAACTCCAGATCAGCCCCTCTGCCTCCTACCCACCCTCTCCTGCAACCACAAGTCTTTCCCTATGTCTGTGAGTCTCTCTCTGTTTCACAGATTAGTACATCTGTGTCGTATTTTAGATTCCACGTGTAAGTGATATCCGGACATTTGTCTTTCTCTTAGTTACTTCACTTAGTGCGATAATTTCTAGGCCCATCCGTGTTGCTGCAGGTGGCATTATTTTCTTTCTTTTTTATGGCTGACTAATATTTCTCTGTGTCTGTGTATGTACGCAGACCACATCTTCTTTATCCATTCATCTGTTGATGGGCATTTAGGGTGTTTTCCATGTCTTGGCTCTTGTGTATAATGCTGCTATGACCGTAGAGGTGTCTGTATCTTTCTGAAGTCTCGTTTTGTCTGGGTTTATGTCCAAGACTAGGGTTACTGGACCTTATGGCAAGTCTGTTTTTAGTTCTTTGAGGAACCATCATACTGTTTTCCACAGTGGCCGCACCAAACTGTGCTTCAAGCAGTGCGGGAAGGGAAGGTTCCCTTGTCTCTGCACCCTCTCCAGCGTTTGTTATTTGTAGATGTTTAGTGATGGCCGTGCTGACCAGTGTAAGGTGTGGTACCTCACTGTCGTTTTGATTTGAGTTTCTCCAGTAATTAGCCATGCCGAGCATTTTCTCACGTGCATTTTGGCCATCTGTATGTCTTCTTTGGAGAAATGTCTGTTTAGGTCATTTTTTGATTGGTTTGTTTATTTTCTGTTGTTGAGTTATATAAGCTGTTTGCATATTTTGGAAACTAAGCCTTTGTCCTATTCCACAAACTGTCTTTTTGTTTTGTTTATGGTTTCCTTTACTGTTCAAAAGCTTATAAGTTTGATTAGGGCCCATAAGAGTCATATCTTTAAGTCTTCAAGTCTTTAAGCCATTTTGAGTTTATTTTTGTGTTTGGTGTGAGGGTGTATTCTAACTTTATTGATTTATGTGTGACTGTCCAACTTACCCAACACCATTTGCTGAAGAGACTGCAAGCTAGAAAACTTTCATCCCAGATTCCTTCATCTTAGCCCAAATTAAAAAAAAAAAGTTTTGGTCAAATTTAATTTGTCCCTTCAAACTTCTGGTTTAAATATTTGTGCCCTCATCTTCTCTCACCTGGGCTCTTTGGTTTCCTTAGCACTCATTTCTTCCTGCCTTACAACTCAGCTGTTCTTGAACTTTTTGGTCTCAAGATTTGTTAATACTTCAAGAAGTTATTGAGGACTCCAAAGAAATTTTGTTTATATGAGTTATATCTATAAGTATCTACTATGTTAGAAATTAAAACTGATACATTAAAATATTAATTCATTCGCGGTAACATCGGGGCTTCTCTGGTGGCTCAGACAGTAGAGAACGTGCCTGCGAAGTAGGAGACCCGGGCTTGATCCCCTGTGTCAGGAAGATCCCCTGGAGAAGGGCATGGGAACCCACTCCAGTATTCTTGCTTGGAAAATCCCATGGACAGAGGAGCCTGGCTACAGTCCATTGGGTAGCAAAGAGTTGGACGTGACTGAGCGAGTAACACTTCCACTACTTCACTTTTCAACAGTAGTAAACTTACTACTTGTTAACATAAAGAGGATATTTTCATGAAAAACAACTTTTCCAAAACAAAATTAGAAGAGGTGACATTGTTTTACTCAAACTTCTGGCTCAGTAGAAAACAGATTCTCACATCTCTTACACATTCAAGCCATTGCAATAGGGGAAAATCCAGTCTTTCACAAATATAGTGCATGAAAAGGAAGGGAAATTTTAATAGTTTCTCACAACTTAAAAAATCACACAAGTGATTTTCCTTAGGACAACAATCATACTTCCATAACAGAAGGATTTTATGTCAACTTCCCGTTGTCACATAGTATTAGAAAGATGTGTACCTAAAGCTTGAAATTGAATGCTAGTAATAATGTTTACAGCTTCCTCAAGGATGTTCTGTGTGAAAATGTTGTTTCTTTTTGTTTTTTGTACTGTGAAGAAGTACAGAGTGCTGATTCACTTTGGTACCTCTGCCTTAATTTGTGCTGAGGCCTGTCAGTGCAAATGTCAGTACAGCAAAGGGGCAAATGACTGTGAAAATAGTTTCGACCCCACGGGTGCCCTGAAGAGGCCTCCAGGCCCTTGAAGGTTTTGCAGACCATATGTTGAGACCCACTGCTCCGGGTCATGTTAGAGATGCTTGCTGAACTTAGTGGTGTGGCAGGGACTTCACAGTCCGGCTCCTTGGATTACTTGGACGGTCCCGTCAGCTCTGCTGTTCCACAGGCCAGCTGCCAGCCATGCCAGACTCCTCTCTATCTACCAGGTATTCAGAGTGAAATGCATCCTGGGAACCTCCCTGGGTGCTTAGTCTTTGATTCTTTGAGACCCTTCTCGGAAGGGCTGTGTCATCCTGCACCACAGACCTCTTGTGTAGCCTCCTCTTTGCTCTTGGTGGAGCTGCTAGGAACCAAGAAGCCTGGCAGTACCGCCCCTCCTGCCAGGGATGCTCTCTTAGCCATTGTTAGGGACCTGCCACAGCGTCCCACGCACGATGGGTGTTTATCATGTACGATGCCTGGTGGGTGACTTAAAAGAAGAAGGAACCCAGGAAGTAGTTTGACAAGGCATATTTTCTAGTTAATTGACAGGTTTTTTGTAAGTATGACTTCACTGAACTGAAGATTATACTTCACTTATCAACATCTCTCCTTAGGGAACTGTTAAAACCTTAAGTAGTTCCCTTTCTTTTGAAATTTGATTTCCTGTTTCTTTGGGTTTTTTTTTCCTCAATTTTTTCTTGATTTCCTATTTCTATGGCAAATATATTTGAGGCTTTTACATTTTGTTAGTACAGCTTTAAAAGGCTGATTTAATCAGGATGCCAGGAGTTGCAGCTAAAAATTATGTGGAGAATAGGAAGTTTCGCATTGATAACCCATTAACACGAGTATTTGGGATGGAACCTCTACATAGAATTGAGAGTGACCTTTGTAGTAACACAGAACACAAGGGTTTTCGTAGGGTTTATCAGTGTAAGAATGACATAGAGCCGTTAGAATTCAGACCCAGGGGAAGTCTACTTGTATGAAAGAGAAACAGTAACCGCAAGCCCATTACATAAATTGTGCTCTTCAGAATACTAATGCTGTTGCTTCCCAGGTGGCTCAGTGGTACAAGAATCCACCTGCCAATGCAGGAGATGCAGGAGACAGGAGACACAGATTCAGTCCCTGTGTAGGGAAGATCCCCTGGAGAAGGAAATGGCAGCCCACTCCAGTATTCCTGCCTGGAAAATCCCGTGGGCAGAGGAGTCTGGAGGGCTGCAGTCCATCGGGTCACAAAAGAGTTGGACAGGACTGAGCAAATGAGCACAGACGCAGTGCTTATTGTTAGAACATCCTCACAGGGGAGGCCAGAGAGAAGGGTTAATAATACTCTTATATGTACAGACTGCAGGGACAGACGGGGCCAGGCCTTCCGTGTCCTTCCTGCTGAGTGCTGGGAGCGCACGAGGTTGCCCTAATAGTACTTCATGTTCTTACCTGTTGCTTACACTGTCTCCACAGGCTCCCTGGTTGGCTAGATGTGCTACTCTTGACACAGTGCATGGCCAGTCAGTGATATGCAGTATTCTGGGGCGTTAAAGTTACATGCACAAACACTCATACACACACGCATGTGCGCACGCCTGCATACACACATGCGTATCTTTGGAGAAAGTATCAAAATGCTTCCATGAAGCTTGGTCCTGAATTGACTGTTGTGTACATATGTTTATATAAATTGTATACATTTATTGTATACATAAATTGTATATAAATTGTGTACATTATGTTTATATAAATATGTATAAAATACATAGTGGGATATCAGGTGAAAACTATGAACAAATGAAATAATAACCCTGAATTAATATATATTTAGTTAGATAAATCTCTAGCAGGGATGATCTTACAGAAGCCACCCAAACTGCAATTGTTTTAAAAAAAAAAAAAAAAAATTCAGGGTAGGCAGAGGATTCTGTTCTTTTACTTACTGATTAATTTCTGACGTGTCCCATTTATTGATGAGGTTTAACTAACACCATCTGTTTGTGTTGACCAGAGCAGACATCTCTTTGATACAGGAGTGCATGTTTCTGTTTCAGAAATCCATGAATTATGTAAATTTATGAATAAGGAGCTTCTGAATCTAGGTTGCCTGCCCCAGTTTGATCTGCTCCGAGAATGCGTGACCTTCCCTCAAAGTCCCTCTTCAGACAGAGAGGTAGATACTGTTTCATTCACATGGGAACTGTTTGTTGAATGCTCAGTAAGCCCAAGAAACCTAGGAAAGCCCAAGTAAACAGATCTCCTGGTCCAAGAAACTTGTACCGCAGAGTCCTAAAAGACGGTGATAACCAGTGTGTGGGTGACTTAAGTGTGGTAGGAGGGCTAGCACAGTTATGATAGGGTTGGAGAAAGGACAGGCCAGGTTTTTGACTGAGGTGGTCAGTGGAGGCATCGGGCTGTGATAGCACTTGAAGGTGTCTTCTGACTGGTGTTGCTTCCGTGGGGAGAAGCTCGAGGGAAGGAGCATGGACTCAAGCAAGTGTCTCGTCTCACCTGAGCACAGGGGGTGAGTCTTCTGGGGGCAGGTGAGGGGAGAGACCCTCGAGGCTGGCGTGGTCCTCAGCTTTCCTCCCAGTCTCCTCTGAGAGCCACGTGCTCTCTGTCCCAGCGGTCACTGGTATTTTGGCCGTCTGGAGGGGGACTGTTCAGGGACATTTTCAGTTCAGTCCAAATTGGGCACTTGGGGATTGGCCAGGAAAAAACATCTATAAATATCTGTCTTTTTCTTCTTTCCCTTACCCTCACATGAAGAGGCTTTTTTCTTTTTTTCTCCCCCAAGGCTAACTCTTACATCTGGGTTCCCAGTCCTGTCTTGACCTTAAAGTTTACAGAACCGCTTCTCCCTAAAACCGCTTGGCTTTCAGGTTCAGATAGTGAGACATTCCTTTAGTCTTAGCTTCCGGGGCAGCTCCCCACCTTCTCCACTTAGCAGAAGAACGAAAGCCTGACTTTTCCCTCTGGTTTGCCGTCTCGTGATACACAGTATTTTCAGAGGGAACACGGTGATCTGAATCAAAGCAGAAGCGTTGTTCTTTCAGCTCTACCTTGAGTGGGATGTTCAGTTTCTGCTTTTTTCCTATATGCACCCTCCTGTTGTTGTTGTTGTTCACTTGCTAAGTCGTGTCTGACCCTTGGTGATCCCCTGCACTGCAGCACATCAGACTCCGCTCTCCTTCAGTGTTTTCTGCGGTTCACTCAAACTCAGGTCCATTGAGTCGGTGATGCCATCCAGCCATCTCGTCCTCTGTCTCTGCCTTCTCCGCCTGCCCTCAATCTTGCCCAGCATCAGGGTCTTTTCCAGTGAGTTGACTCTTCTTTGCATCAGGTGGCCAAAGTATTGGAGCTTCAGCTTCAGCATCAGTCCTTTCAGTGAATATTCAGGGTTGATTTCCCTTAGAATTGACTGTTTTGATCTTCTTGCCCAGGGGTCTCTCCAGAGTCTTCTCTAGCACCACCATTTGAAGGCATCAATTGTAAGCTGACTTAGATACCTCCTTAAAAAAATAAGGCAAAGATGCAATAATAAAAATAAAACTATCATAGCAACTAATACTTACATAGTATTCACGCCACAGGCATGAATATACAAAATGCTTATGTGTATTCTTTTTTTACTGTATGTCTTTTTATTTTTATCTCCCGTCAGTAGTGTTAAAAAGTAGGTTTTCTTCTTGGAGGGTTTTTTTCTTTTCCCTTTGTTTTGTCTTTTCGACAGTTGGTATAAAAAGCAAGACAGTTGATATAAAAAGCAAGTTATACTTCTTCATTTTTTTGGAAGGCATGACTGTACTGGGTTTGCCTGGGAGGGCCAAGGGACATTGTCCATGGGAAGCTGAGTCACTTTTTGGCTCGTCTGACTGACTCTGCTGGAGCTGTTCTTCACTCTGTGAAGTGAAAAATAAGAAGAAGTCAAGTGATTTCCTAAAGCGACACTTTTTCATTTTTGTGGGATTCACATTTTTCCTAAAGGTGTGATTATTCTGAGCACCAGTTTTCATGTCTGGCCAGGACTTCTGTCCTTTGTGTAAAAGCTCTTCCAGATGGCTCACCTTTTGTGTATAACACTGACCAAGACTTCTCTCGTTTACTAACTAAATCTGGTCAGCCTTTTGAAAAGTCCTAGGATTATGATTGTGGCAGGAAACGGATGTATAATCAGTTTCTCCTCTAGCTCTCGGATGTCTAGGACCAGTTTTGGAGAGACTGGGAGAGATTTAAGAAGTACTCGGTTGCCCTCAGCATGCTACTTAGAGAGCAGCGTGCAGCCGCAAGGAAGAACACAGGCTGGAACTCGTGACAGCAGTGCAGCGGTCTGAGGACACCATGGTTCACAGTGCAGAGTTATAAGGAGAGTCAGAGGTGGCAGAGAGCGTGACTGTTAATAGAAACGTGGGAAGGTGGAGAGACCAGGTAGGGAATTACAGAAACCACAGTTGTCCTAAGAACCAGGGTCACTGAAGTAGGAAGAACCCTCACATCCTACTTGTGGAAGCTCGAGAGACCAACTGTCTACTCATCTTGAGGACCGACAGCAAACGAGGTTGGATAAGGATCATGGCGTGGTATCCCCTCGAACAGGAGACTTGAGGAGGCTAGAGACTTACAGATTTTCTGAATTACAGTGCAAATTGTGCCGCTTCCATGCTGTAGCACCTCTGGTGGCTCCCTGTGGCCTCTGGGTAGCGTCTCGACTCTTTAGCCGGGCATTGGGTGCTTCTGAAATCTAGGCTGTGAACGCTTGTCCAGACCAGTGTCACAGCACTGTCTTGAGTCTGATGCAGGTAACGGACGGCTTGCCAGTCCTTGGTCATACCTGCTGCACATCAGCACTTGTACCTTCAATCTCTGTCTGCATCGGGGTTGCCTGCCTCCTCCCTCCCTTTTTCTTTGTTTCTGTCCCTTCATGTTAAACCACCACCTTCATGAAACTTTTCTGCCTGGTCAGCTCAGCCAGAGCTCCGTACTCCTTGCTGAAATCTGCGTTTCATCTGTACTACCCAAGTTTTCTCTTATGTACATTTCATGCCATGGTCCTTGGTTTGTTTCCTTAAGGTCCCGAAAGCGTCTCATCCATCTGGACATCTCTCGTGACACCTCACAGAGCCCTGTAACTGCAGCCGATACTTAAGTATTGTCGAACAGATAAATAATCTTGGCTGATATTAGGTAGTTGGCTGCTAGTTGGCCGTGGCACGCTAGGGATGACGTCGTCCCTTGGGAAACGATGGTCTACAGTTGTCAGTGCTGTTTCCCTGACCTCATTGCCTTTGTTTTATGAAATGAGGTCTGTTCTTATTTTCATAGATGATCATATGGAAAGGGAGTTTCTCAGTTGTTGGCCGTTCCCTTCTGTTTCCATTTCCTTGCCAGACACCGTCCACCCTGCTCTGTCCTCAAGCAGTAGTTTTTGTTCATGTTCCTGACCAAGACGCAGTCCGTCCACTCAAGGGTTCTCCTTCGGTCTCTGACACAATCTCTCGGACAGAACCGACATAACGGGCATAGAACTCACCTTGTGTCAGCGGTCCTTTTTCTCTGCTGATGCTTCATTTCCTTCTCAGAAAGGTTTTTACGCACTAAAGTGTATTCCCAGGTTAGCCATCCTGTAGCAGCCATTCTTTAAGGATTCGTTAAGGCACTTTGTCTGAAGAGTAAGATGTCTCACGAGATAACTGGAGGAAGTGGAGTATATGACAGAACTTAGAATTTCCCCTGTGAAATGGTAGACATTCAAAAGAAATTGCAGTTCAGCCTTCCTCACTCCACTACGGCCCCAGAACTTGCTCTCCCCAACCAGGGTCCACGGAGCATTCACAGAGCAGAACCCCGCTCTCTTATGACCTGACTTTCTCGCAGCATCGGGCTCTGTTTACCACTCTTGCGCTCTGGCTCCTCGATGTCACACCTCTGCATTGATTTCCATCATCCGTGTGCCCATCCCAGCTGTTCTCCTACGCCCCAGACACAGACGCTGATGCTCCATCTGAAGGCAGATGAGCTTATGGTAGCCTGGGAGTCCTCTAGTTGGGCATTTCTCACACACATTGTTTTTACTATTTAATGTCCGTCTGGTTCTCTATTATATTCTCAGTGCCAAACATAGGTGTTCAGTGAATATTTGTCTCATGATTGAACTAATTTCAAAAAGCTTGTTGAAGATTCAGGACAGTGGCTCGTGAGACATTATAGCGACCACAACAGTATTCTTCCATGTAGAATTTGTTGCTTGTTTAAATGGCTGTTGATACTAAACTTGCCATTTTTGGCATCTGTAGCAGTCTAGGTTTTTAAAATATTAATGTATTTTAAAGCCACATTCTTTGGGACCCTTTGAAAATTCTAAAAATGTTAAATGTTTACAAAATACCTAGTACACTTTAAAGAGGAAAATGTATAAAGTGGGGTTTACAGTAAAATCTCGTGATTATAGTATAGAAGAGGCCTGTTTTGATATGTCCAACAAAAAGGTGTGGGAAGTGACTTACTTCACCACAAGCTTATATTTGTCTAGCAGTGTGGTATGTCTGTTGAAAAGAAAGGCAGTTTGATCTTAGTCGTCCCAGTGTACTCAGCACCAGAGGGTTTTTGTCTTGGTGTTCGCATCACACAAAGGACACCCACTAACTGAAGGGCCCTCAGTCGGGTACCCTGTAGCATGGGGAGCAGTTGTGGGAACCACGAGCCAGAGGAGAAGCTTTGAGGAGGGTAGTGAGTCATGATGAGTATCTTCAGATACTCATTTAAAAGCTGCCATAAGAAGTAACTTATGTTTGTTCCCTGGTGGCTCAGAGATTAAAGGGTCTGCCTGTTTTTGTGGGAGACCTGGGTTCGATCCCTGGGTCGGGAAGAAGGAACTGGCAGTCCACTCCAGTATTCTTGCTTGGAGAACCCCATGGACGGAGGAGCCTGGTGGGCTACAGTCCACAGGGTCGCAAAGAGTCGGACATGACTGAGCGACTTCACTTCACTTCACTTCATATTTGTTCCCAAGAGGAAAACTGAGAACAGTACAGCCACTCATTCTGAAGGAGACCTGGAGACAATTGTCAGTAAAACTCTTCGTCTCTATGCTGGATGTGTGCATTCTGATTTTTGTAACATTAACATAGTGAGAAGCTATTTAAAAAACTAAACGTCAAGTATTAAAACGATGGCAAAGAAGTTGAGTCCAGTTAGTGTAATAATACACTTTTTCTACCGGTACTTTCTAAAATTAGGAACCATTTGTCATTTTTATTGAAAAAATAGTCTTTTTCTGTCCTTTTTCATTTTTGTAAAATCAGATGTGAAAATGCCAATGATTGAAAAAAAAAGAATGCCAGTGATACGAGAAGTGAGTTCTAGTTTTGTTTCCTGAAACTTTGACCTACGTTTTCTCCCTGAGAGTTCTTTCTTTCAGTTTAGGGGATTACTCAAGGCAAAATAAGATGCATGTGGAAAGAAAAATTTCTCAAATCGAATTTAATGTAGACTCATTCGTTGTGTGACCTCGTTGTGGTTTAGTTGCTGAGTCGTGTCCAACTCTTTGCGACCCCATGGGCTTTAGTTCACCAGGCTCCTCTGTCCATGAGGTTGATGCTCCAGGCAAGCATGTTGGAGTGGGTAGCCATTTCCTGCTCCAGAGGATCTTCCTGACCCAGGGATCAAACCTGCGTCTCCTGCGTTGGCAGGTGGATTCTCTACTACTGAGGCACCAGGGAAGCCCACATGGCCTGATACACCCGACTTAAACTCGATGGTACTTTTCTGCATCTGTAAAGTAGACAGTGACATTTCACCCTTTAGCTTTTTATGAAGAATAAACAAAATGGTACATGTGGGTGCAGGTGGCACACAGGAAGCACTCAGTAAATGTTATTAATAAGTCTTGCCTCCAGAAGACCTGTCCTAGAGGTTACATTGTCCATCACCACTTTTCCAGACGAAATCTGGTCTGGATGTCTGCCTTTCTCCCCTCCTTTTTCCTTTTCTATCATCAAGCTGCTGGTAATTTTAGTAAAATTTAACATTTGTGTGCTTGTTCCATGAGACCTGTTTTCCTGTGAGGTGCACAGGTTGGTGAAGAGACGTTTCTAAAGCTCTGTCTTGCTCTCTTCCATCTTAATTGCTTCTTGCTGCTGCCATCAGCTAACTTGTGTTCACATTTCTTCTTGGAAAAGGTGAGGAAGGATTAAAGCAGAGGGACTGCCAGGTAGAATTGCTGGTTGGCTGGTCACCGCCCTCCAGGTCTTCCTAGTCCCCTTTCCTCTTTTAACCTTCCTGCAACCTCCAGAGCTGGGCGTGGCAGAAACGCAGGGGAGGGGGCCTCTGCCTTGCTCTCCTGCATCAGCAGCGCCTGATCAAACACCCAAACTGAAATGGAAAAGGAAATCCTCTGTGGGCGCAGTACAGTTGCTATAAATCCTTCTCATCTTCTCTCAAATACTCAGGTATCTTATATGAAGCAGACTTAGTTTAAACAGTCTGGAGTTGCTCAAGTGGAGGCTGTTAATAAGAAAAAACAGTATAAATGTTTTATCTGTATTTTAGTAAATTTTGCCACCAACAAGTTTGTAGGTCTTGATGACTATTTTTAAGTTAATGAAATCATAGATTCGTGAAAATTGACGACTCTGCTAGTCGCTTCCTTCCTTTTCATTTCATGTGAAAAGTGGAGGTGGGAAATATAATTATGCAAGAATACACTGCATGTTTTCTACAACAGGTTTTGAGAGAACTTCTCAATTCCTTTTTCTTTCTCCACTGCACCCACATCCTGTGAGTTATTTGGCAAGTGATAAAGATTTGTTAGTCTGGGGCTGACCATAGCAGATCAAGAAGGAACTTCAGATATGACCTAGTGTCCAGCCCTTCTCACTCCCCAGTTCTGGAAACCTAGGTCCAAGAGTCAGTCTAATTATCCCAGGGTGCGCAGTGAGATGTGACAGACCTAGGGATGGAAAGAACCTTTCATATTCACCTTGTGCTCCTTGCAGAGACACATAAACATGTTAAATTGATCATTGGTGTGTCTTCGAGCCAGTGACAGGCTACCGCTGTATGTTCAAACTTTGAGGTTACAGAACAGATGTTTCAGCAGCAGCAGACACCCCACTCTCTGACCACAATGTTTACTGGCCTTTGTGTTCTGTTTGGGTCCTCAGTATACCCACTAGATGGTGTCCTATTTCAGAAACTTCGCTATGGGGCTGCAGGTAGGGTTCTGCCCTCACTAAAAAGCAGCCAAATAGCGCTGACCCATAAGAACGTTTAAATAATTTGGATAAGGTGTTAGATCTTGGAATTAAATATCGAAGGAAAATTTAACTCACGAACAGAAACGCTCTAGTTAAAGTAAAATTCATAAAAATATTTTTATACTTTGTTTTCTGGAATCTTTAAGATACATCAGGCCTGTGGTATGAACAGACTTTTAGCACTGGTTGCTTCTATTGAAGAATGTAGGCCTCCTTGCTTGACTTTGAGTAAGCTCCGGAAGTTGGTGGTGGACAGGGAAGCCTGGCCTGCTGCAGTCCATGGGGTCACACAGTCCCCACGACTGAGCGCCTGAACTGAACTGAGGCCTCCTTGTTGTGGCTGGAGTGTGGGATGGAGGGAGATATAACTAATCTTGTGAATAATTACTATTGTGAAAAGAGGTTGTAAATAATAAACGTATTTTACTCTTTAAGTTCCCAAAATTAAAGGAAAAGAGACATATCCTCAAAACGAAGCTTCATAGGTCTCAGCTTTGATTTGGAAATAAAACGATTGGTTTCTGAGTTTCAAAATCCTAACAGAATAACTGCTCGGCAGTTGCAGATGTTTTTGATAAAAACTTGGAACTGTCAGATCAACAACGAAAGCGCAGGACCGCAGACTCTGTCTTCTGTGGCGAGTATCGAACGGATCCAGAGGGACAGCAAAGCAGGCTCGTGTTCCCCACCCAGGGCATGTGTTCCCTGCCCAGAGGATTTGTTCTCCAAGAAGGAACAGAACACGCAATTACCGTTCCAAATCCTCTTAACATGTTTATGTGTACCAAGCAGCTAGGAAGTCTCAATTTCCAGCCTGTAGCGCAAAGCCAGCATCTCAGCAGAAATTAAAAAAAAATTAAACTGTCTCAAAACGGTAACCTGAGCCATTTCAAACAGTTGTATTACTGTGAAACAGATTTCTTTTAAATTTCTTGAGGGCAGAGATTTTGTTGTTTGTTTCTCTTGTTTGCCTTTGTTGCAAGGCAGCATACATGCAGATAACAGAATGCAGAGTATCTGTTCAATCAGTAGATTATCTGCATTGAAGTCAGTAGTTAGACGAGACTGGGAATACAAAGGCTTTATGGTGATTAAAGCATCTATGATCCCTAGGGAGAAGCCTGGGAACCTTGGAAGCAGGAAACATTTGATTCTAATTAAAACAGAAGGGAGCGGCAGTGGGGAATAAACCATGTTGAGGACAGAGGGGAGGCGGCTCCGTCTTTCTGTGGGGAGGAGGGAGAGTTCTGAGTGACAGTTTGGTGAAAGTTCGTACAGGAAAGATAATAAACCATCCATTTTCCCTGCACCAAAACCTAAAGGATCTTTCCATTCGTATCCTAGACCACATAGTTTTCAAAGTCGTCGTAAGTCGCCGGCCAGGTTCCCACCCTTTGGGTAAGCCCGAGTTAGAATTTTATTTACAGCTTTCTACTCTCTCTCCAATCATCTGTTTTCCATTGTCACTCATGAAAAGCAACATCTGGTTCACTGTCCACGTTGGTAGCGTCACAGCGCGATGCTCGCTGTGGGCGTATGGGCAAGGGGAGGGCCCGTCTGCCCCACCCCGTGGATGAGACTGGGATGGACGGGCTGCAGGCTTTGAGCTGGTTGAGCCACAGCTGCCGCGTGTCCGGGGGAGCAGGGAGGTGCGTCCTAGTGGGGTTTGCTGCCTCGCTCTCCTTTGAGCTGGTCAGCCACTTGACGGCCTGGCCAGAGGGCATGGTGAGTCACCAGCCCATCTCTGCCTCTCTTATTGCTCCTGGAAAGCCTCTCCATCAGCTCTGTTAGTGATACTGATGGAAATTTCGGTATTAAATCTCTTCTCCTTTTGCTTGTGGCGTTGGAGCCCCCTCACCCACACTGGCAGGGCCAAGCCAAGGACTCCGCCTGTGGCCCCTTGAGGGAAACGTCAGCAGCCTGACTCTCCTAGAAGGAGAACATCCTTTCAGTTTTTCCATCTCCACTCCCTGCCACCCCCACCCGCCCGTGTCCTCCCCAGTTCTTTCTCCTCCTTTCCCATCCAGATCATTTCTGACACCAGCGAGAAGATGAGTTCTGGGGCAGGTCCGCCTCTGATGATCGTGGCTAGGGTGGGGCCAGAGGGTGGGCGTGTGGAGTGACAGAGCCCCCGCGGGCTCGGTCGCGAGAGGGGGAGAAGGCCCTCCAGGGGCTCCCCTTGGCCCCGCCAGTGCGGCTGACACGCGTGCCCGTGCACCGGTCCCTTCTCCTCGTCACTGGTCTAAAAGCACCCCTCCCTCCCACCCACCCCATCACTCCCTTCCTCTCTGCAAAAAAAAAAAAGAAAAACCTAACTGCCCTCTTGATCTCTAAGCCTTGCCGGCCACTTCCGTAAGCCCTTGTGGGTCCTGGAGACATGTCCCTGAAGGCTCAGGCTAGCATTTTTCTCACGTTAAATCACTGGTTTGCGCCTGGCAGGGTGCTGCAGCGTGCGCCCGGGGCAGTGGCCACTTCCCTGACTTTGGGGGACAGAGAAGCGTGTCGTGCTCGCCTGTGGTGTGAAGGATACCCGCCCCACCACCCCCCCATCCCCACGCCGCCCCGACCTCACCCGGGGCGCGGCTGGGGGTGCTCTACAGAGCCTGTTTCATAGGAAGCAGCGGGAGAGGAGGAGGAGGAGGAAGCCGGCTGGAAAAGGAAGCTTTGTTTTTCTCCTCTTCGTCTGGGGATGAATCATGTTCCCAGCACTGCCTTTAGGTTTTCAAGCCTCGAAGGCTGCTGGTGCTGAGCCGAAAGGGCCAGTCGTGACGTTCCTGAGGGAGGGAGGGAAGAGGGGCCCGCGCCCCAGAAGGGAGGGAGCATGGGGGGGGAGTGGGCTCTTTTTTTTTTCCTTCCTGCTTTCACTCCGCTGTCATTAGACTTTTCAGCTGAAATCAGAACCAAGCCCTGCTGCCTGGCGAGCAAGAGGCTGACTAGAGACTCTTTCTCTGAACAGAATCTCAGAATTTCAGTTTGCTTGCTTTTTTTTTTCCCTGTGAAGGAAATACTGCTTTTCCTTGCTTTTGTTTTTTAAGCAAGAAGAGGTTTTCATGAGAAAATTTTGTCCTGCCATCCCTGCAAAGTAGAGCTGTCTTCCCTTCTTCTCTGCTTGTCTTTTCCCGACAAGGCACATACTGGATTTTTTCTCGCCTGCTCTGGGCTGTTCCCCGCCACGTGCGTCGGCCGGCATGCGTAGCCCGTTAAGCCTTCATTTTTCTCCTGGAGTTATCGCCCGTGATGGAAACAGTCTGTGCTTCTCTCTCCGTCGAGATCTGACTAAAGTATAGCATCCAGGGGTGATTACTGTGGATACTGTGAGTTGGGCGTGCATCACCCCGGGGCTCAGGCACTGCCAGGAAGTTCTCCGTCCGGTGAGGGACTTGGGGTCCTGTGTGGTTTGACCCCCTCGAGGTTTTCTTCATAGAGGAGTCCGGACGGCAGAAACCCCCTCCGGCTCCCCGCGAGAGGTTCAGACCTGGGGGCTTGCGGGAGCACCCCGACCCCCCAGGTTACGGTGGGTCCCGCCCCTGCATCTCGTGTCCTCTCTGCTGCGTTTGGACAAAATGTACGAGCGGCACAAGAGGCGCTACAGCCTGTGTGACATCTCCAAGGTGGACAGGACCGTGGATGTGGTGCTGCTGAAGGTAAGGGCCTCCCGCAGCTGCCTCCTGCCTCTGAATCCAGTAGCTGGGGCCCTGGCCACCCTGTACTGGGAGAAGAGCTGAGAGGTGTGTGTGTGTGTGTGTGTGTACAGTGGGGATTGTGGAGTTGGGTTGGTGATTTTAAGGTTCCTAGCAGAATATCCCACTCTAGTGTTCTTGCCTAGAGAATCCCAGGGATGGGGGAGCCTTGTGGGCTGCCATCTATGGGGTCGCACAGAGTCGGACACGACTGTAGCAGCTTAGCAGCAGCAGCAGAATATCTGACCAGCAACAATGGGGACTTAAAAATCATCGAGTCACTTAGGTGTCAGCGTCATTTTACTTGCTTTAAAGTGGGTTCTTCTGCTCAAGAGAACCTCCTACTCTTGTAAATCGCAGGTGGAGCACTTCACCGTCAGTTGCTCTTTTCCAGAGAGGCCTGTCCCCAGCGTCCCCACCCCAGGCCCCATCTGTAGAGGCATCATTATCTGTCGGTCTCTCCCGGTCTGCCTCTGTCTCCCAGTCTGTCTTTTGCCTGAGTTTTTTTTTTTTTCTTCTCTTTCTGTTCTTTTTTTTCTCTCACAACTCTTGGGGGGAAGATAGTACTTATTTCCTTTGGAAAGATCTCCACTCAGTCTGTTTATCAAAGTGGCACAGTGGCCGTTTTGGCTTGGTTTGACTGCTTTACAGGTCTGGCCTCTGACTGTTAATTGCTGTGTTTGTTTTCTCCCGTTAGTGATGCTGGCTGTCTCAGCAGGATGGGGGCGGGGCCTCTGGCCAGCTAATTGCTCACAGAAGGCATCCTTGAGTCTAAAATTAGTAAAGAACTCCTCCAGCCATAAGGTGGGAGTCTGGGAATGTTGGACGACTCAGGGAGCACTTTTTGGAAGTTTAGCCATTTTCTGGCAAAGGCAGGGGAAACTGGAAACCAACCAATTGCTTCAGGGTTGCCAGAGAACCTCAGTACCTGAGCTGATGAGGGTGTGGAACCAGGGGAGTGCAGGCACAGGAGGAATGTATTGTTCCGGGCAGGGAGGTAGGGGTGCTTTCGCATTGATTGACCAGTTCAGTTTATTACTTGAGACTCCCTCGTTTTTTCCACTCATCCATTGAGGCCAAGCATGGCTCAGAAAGCTAGACACAGATGCCAGTGAACTGAGACCACCCTTTGGGACACCGATGAGGGGCTGGGTGGAGGGGTTGTGATCCTGGGGAACTGCCGTCTGTCCGCCATAATCTCCATCATCTGGTGCTCTGACTTGCCAGGCCGAGGCTCAGAGCAGTGGGCAACTTGGCATTTTGAACTTGATCCAAGATCTTATTCATGTTAGTTCCTCTGAAATGTGAGCTCCGCTATGAAGTGACAGTGATGTTTTTGTTTTTGTTGTTTCTGTCCTCCTTTGTTTAGAAGAGTCTAGTTGTTAGGACCTTTACGAGCTTGACTCTTTATGACATTGGGCTTCCCAGGTGGCGCTAGCCTGCCTGCCAGTGTAGGAGATGCAAAAGACGAGTGTTCAATCCCTGGGTCGGGAAGATCCTCTGGAGAAGGAAATGGTAACCCACTCCAGTGTTCTTGCCTGGAAAATCCCATGGACAGAGGAGCCTGGCGGGCTACAGTCTATGGGTCACACAGAGTCAGACATGACTGAGCGCTTTGCATGCTTTATGATGTTCCCTGTCTGGGGAAAAAAGGGAAAGAGGAGAGGGAGGATAGAAAATCTCAGTCTTAGTGTCACAGGAATGTGGTGCATTTAATACCGTGCTGAAATACGTAATACTCTCCACTCTCCCAGGCATGAGAGCCCTTAGTAGTGGAGCTAACTCAGCACAGGCTTACTGCCTTCACAGATGCTGTTCTACAGTTTTAACAGAATGGTTTTATATACGTTACTTGATCTGAGAGGATTGGTCAGGCAGCAGTGGTCCCTGAACTCCCACCCCAGACTCCTTTTCCTAGAAGAGTTTGAGGCGTCTCCTGAGCCCGGCTGAGGAACGTGAAAGACTTGAGTGATGTGATGTTTTGGGTTTTTTCTCCGCACAAGGCCACAGCTCATAAAGGATGTAATTTTTTTCTCTCTCTCTTTTTTTTTGGATGTGCCTGTATTTGTATTCTTTTTTCTTTTTTTGCACCATACAACCTTTACATAACCAAAGAGTTTCAGTAGAAGAAACTTCACTTCTCAGAAAGCAGGCATTTATTACAAATAAGGAAGCACAAAAAGTCCTGAAAATACGCTATTTCCAGGTTGAGATGAGATGGGCAGCTTTGGTGCTGATTCTTTGCTTTGAAGACAGAGAAGGTCACATCACTGAGAGATCTACACAAAAACAGTATTAATGATTTGTTCAGTGTTGGGCATGGTGCTCGGTCCAAGGGGCACATGGGTCTTCAAAGTCTCCATATTGCTTAAAGACAGGCAACAGACGGAGAAACAAAAAGTACACATTACTGTAAGTGACTTGATGGATATAAACAGTGTGCACTGTAAGAAGTGCACACGATGGGGAGACATTTCAGGTAGGAGATCATTCTGAGGTTCTGGCATTTGAAAAACTGGTGTCCAGAGAATTAGAAGATGCCAGCCGCTGCACCTAGGGAAGGCGTTCTGGAAAGGATTGGGGAGGTCCTGGGGCGGGGAAGGATGGGGAGGCCGAGGTGATGGGAGAAAGCTGAGCAGGCCGGGCCTGGAAGAGCCAGGCCTTGACCGCCATCGGGAGGGGTTCGCTTTGCTTGGGTATGTTACTTCTCAACTTATGTTTTCAAAAGATTGTTCTGGCACGTGGGAGTCACTCAGGCTGCCATTATGGTAGGCCCGGCGTGATGGAATGGCTTTGTGGTCTCCAGTGGGCAGGCACTTAACCTTTACATCCCTAGTATTTGTTTCATCTTATGGGGAAAAACATTTTCGGATAGTCGGTAATTTTCTCACAGCTCATCCTAGGTAATAGGATGCAACCCCAGACGTGATTCTTTTCAAAGCTCATGTTCTTTCTTAGTCCCCTAGACTTCTTCTTTGAGTTGGCCAACACTTTTATTTCATGAATGTGTGTATCTGTATCTATATGTATATTTTAAAGTTTTAACTGCTACCACTTTTTCAGTATGAAAAGTTGATGTCATTCACTTCTTTCCCAGTGTGGGGATTCTTTCTACAGCACTTTGAATTCAGATATGAATCTACCATTGTTAGCAGCCTTTCCCCCACAATTTTTTTTTTTTTTTAATTCATTCAGCAGTGGCCTCCTCACTTCTTTCCATTTTGAATTTGTTTTTTAAATCAGTGTTTTTAAAGGTGTATTATATTGGATGTGTGAGCTACTTAAGTTCCCAAGTGACCATGTGCTATGTTCTCACTTCCCTTTTCGGTGGAAGATTTTTTTTTTTTTTTAATATACCGAGGAGTTTATAATTTTTTTAATCTATTCATTATGTCTAAGCACTCAAAACAGTGTCCCTAATTTGTGTTAAATGCTCAGTAAGTTTTGTTAGTTGAATGAGTTCATCTGTTAAGATTTGTAAGTATGGGTTCATAACACGTCATGGTATGTGAACTGTGCTTAATGCGCTGGGATGGCTGGGGTAAAGAACAGAGAGATGAGTTGGGATAGTCATCACAAAATCCAGACCATGACCCTGTCCTTCTGGTGTCATAACGTTTACAGCTCCATTCCTTCCCACTGGCATCCGAATAATTCACTGTGAATCAACTTGAAAATCCTATCGTCTGTTATGTGCCCCTCCTTTCTGAGACTTTGCATTCTGACTCGTTCCCTTCGTCAGTTCTGTTCAGTGACTTTCGTGGAAGCTCTTCTGCATCAAAGCCTTCCCTTGGGATTTTTCCCAAGGCTGGGTACACTGGTCTTTATCCTCACATCAGCCGTTGCTTCCCATCATCAAACCCAATAGATACTGAAATCTTACCTTCTTCTTGAATTTTTTTTTCTAATAGTAAAGTAGGTTAATCGGAGAAGGCAATGGCACCCCACTCCAGTACTCTTGCCTGGAAAATCCCATGGATGGAGGGGCCTGGTGGGCTGCAGTCCATGGGGTCGCTAAGAGTCAGACACGACTGAGCGACTTCACTTTCACGTTTCACTTTCATGCGTTGGAGAAGGAAATGGCAACCCAGTCCAGTGTTCTTGCCTGGAGAATCCCAGGGACGGGGGAGCCTGGTGGGCTGCCGTCTATGGGGTCGCACAGAGTCGGACACGACTGATGCGACTTAGCAGCAAAGTAGGTTAATAGTGTTCTTGGCTCCGCTGTCCCAGTACACACATACATACGTGTCACTCCTCACAGTATCCCCCCATGCCTGTGTGACTTCTGGCTGCTTATGGTAGGTAAACGGCTAGTAACTATGAATCATGTGCAGAATGGGATACGGAAGAATCTGAATCATTGGCAGACACCCTTTGGTATCAACAGGCCCATTTTCCTCAGCACCTTTCAAAAGCCTAGTTCTGTGTATTTTTGTTTGGGGGTCACACAGGGCCCTCATTGCAGGAAGAGAGCTCTTCATTTGCTTGTGCGGGATTCTCTAGCTGTGGCACACAGGCTCTGTCGTTTGCAGCAGGTCTGCTCAGTGGTTGTGATGCCGTAGTTGCCCCTCGGCATGTGGGAATCTTAGTTCCCTGACGAGGGATCGAACCCGAGTCCCTTACATTGGAAGGTGGACTCTTAACCACTGGACCACCGGGGAAGTCCTCTAAAGCCTACACAAGTTGGTGAAAGGAGCCTTTGTCTTAACACAGTTCAGCAGCTAACTCATGATCACATTAAGAGACTGTTTTTAACACAGGAGGACATCACACCAAGTGTCAGGAACTTGCTGCAAAACTAGCATGCCAAAGACAAAGAAGTCAGAATCCTAGATCAGCTACTGACTTTAACCCAGGGACCATTTCTGTTTCACTAGTTTTATTACTTTGGGTACTTGCAAAAATACTGCCCACTAGTAACAACATGATTCTTCCTGTTACTGATGATTTACTGACAGCATACTTTGTAACTAGTAAGTCAGAGTAGCAGATGAATGGTGAAAAGGTTTGCAGCCCTGTTTTGTGGACACTGAGTGACAGTTTGTACAGAGGACGACGACCCCCTCCCATCCGTGATGTTCAGGCAGGCCACCTGGCCTCATCAGCGCAGGAGTAGTTTGTCTGTAAGCCCAGCGTCATCTTCCAGGAAATACACATCCTTTAACAAGTCTACTTGCTCAAAGACATTTCTATGCCGCTTCAAACAAAAGACATTAGCAGGCAAAAGACGACTGAAGGCAGCTCTGCCTGTCTGCTCAGTTACAGTCTGATTCCCTGAAAAGACTTTTGACTCAAGTGTTGGCTCCCCTGTCCGGATGGTGGGGTTTCTGCTTCCTTTTGTTCAGCCTTGTAACTCCAGCTACATCTCCTGAGACATTTGCAAAGGAAGTAAATACAGGCAGTGGCTGGGAAGGCTGGGTGTAACCATGAGCTGTGTTATTAGGATGTTCAAATATAAACAGTAGCAGAAACACTGCCAAAAACAAGGCAGTTCCCTCTCCACTGAAAATATGCACGGCTCTATTTTCTGACTGATGGGAACACAGTTTAGGTGTGGTTTAGATCATTCCAAGGGACCCGAGGCTTCATGAAAGGCGTGAAAAACTACCAGGATGGTCAACATTTTTTTTTGCATCAACTTCTCCCATCCCATGTTCCGTATGCACTGTAACTCACCAGAACTTTGGATGCTCGGAGCCTGTAATGTCCACAGTCTGACTGTCGTGGAGATACAATGTGGACAGAGTTTGTTTTTTAGCTAAAGAATCACAAATGGAGTCAGAGCCAGAAAGTGGTTTTGGGTGGCTTATTCCTCCAAAAGATGTGGATATTTAATGGCACAGTCTCTGTTTTCCTCATTTCCAACTGCTTGCTAAACAAAATTTCAGAATCATTTTGATCTACTCCTCCTACCCATTTAATCAGTTGCCAGTCTTGTGTTTTGGTATTAGTTCAAAGATTCCATAGAGCAGCACCTGGATAAAGGGCCTTATTGTTTCCTTTTTTCTTCTTAATCTCAAATTATTAGCAGTCTCAACACTGTCGTTTCTGGTCCATCTCCTAATTCTGCTGGCAATCAGATTTCCTGCTAAGCCTAGGCTCAAGATGGCTAAAAAGAGTGTCAGTGGTACAGAGAACAGTCTGTCACCCAGTAATGTAGAAACCTGGGTCTTAGCGGTCACCTTTTGGAAAGGAGACTACCGTGAGAAGAGATGTGTTACCGTAAGTATGATCAGGGCCTGGCATTTCCTCTGGTCTGTAGCAAGCGCTCTGAAAACATCCCAGTGGAGCCACGCGGGTGTGTGGCCTTTAAGTTATCTCATTGTATGAGTGAGAAACAGTGGAGCTGTTGAAAAACAGACCTGAGACGAGGGCAAATGTATCGGTCACACCGGTGTTTCTGAAACCAGGCGGGAGGAGGGAGAGAGGTTTTGTAATCCAGTTTCTGCCTCTTAAATGGCTTGCTTGTGTATACTCAGCGCAGTACTTGTCACACGTGAGCATGATCTGCTTGGGGCTGCTGTCACTGTGTACAGGATGTGGTCAAAAACGCTGATGCCCCTTTTGACATTCTTTCCACACTCGTGTCTGAGGACTCTGTCCTCTGGTTAATGGCACTGACCACGATTGGTAGCATCTGGCCCAGATTACCAGCGCTGCCTCCAGCTGTGGGCTGCCCGACAGCTTTTCTCTAAACACGCTCGCTTCTTGGAACTGCCGCACACCCACTCTGTTGTTGTAAGGAAATACATAACATTGACCACACTTGAGTGTACAGCTCAGTGGCATTAAGTACGTTCACATTGTCGTGCAGCTGTTGTATCACCACTGTCCAGAACTTTTTCGTCTTTGCAAATCGAAGCTCTGTACTCGATAAGCAGTAACTCTTTGTTTCCCCTGCCCCCAGTCCCTGGCAATCACCGTTCTATTTTTTTGGCTCTAGAATTTGACTACCCTAGGTATCTTATGTAAGTGGCATTGCACAGTATTTGTCCTTTCATGACTGGCTTATTTCACTGATTATGATGTCTTTGGGGTTTATCCATGTGGAAGCAGGTATCAGAATTCTCTCCTTATTTTAAGGCTGAATACTACTCCGGTGCATGTATATACTACCTTTTGTTAATCCATTCATCTGTTGATGGCCAGTTGGGTTGTTTTCCCCTTTTGTCTATTGTGAATAGAGGTGCTGTGAATATTGATATGAGCACCTGCTCTCCGTTCTTTGCGGTGTGTGCCCAGAAGTGGAACTGCTGGGTTTGGGTTGTATGGTGATTCTGTTTAAGTTTTGGAGGAACCCTGTACTTTTTTCCACGTTTTTACATTCCTAAGAATTTACGTGCACACAGGTTTCAGTTCTCTGCATTCTCACCAACACGGGTTATTTTCTGGAGGTTTTTTGTTTGTTTGTTTTGGAGTGTGTGTGTGTGGTTTAAATACAGTGTGTGTGTATATGTGGTTTAAATACAGCCATCCTGGTGGGTGTGATGCAGTGTCTCCCTGTGGTTTTGATTTATTTCGTTCCGTGACTGCGCGCTCGCCGCTGCGCTGTTTCTGTCTGCACGCAGCCAGCCTCCCGGTTTCTTCACCTGCCGCTGTGGATCACCCGCACGAGCACCACCAACAGCGTGTCTTTCCTCTTGGCACGTCCATGTGGCTCCCTCTCCATTTCACACTTTTCTCACCACCTTTTACTCGAGCAAATGAAACTAGTGCCAGTCTTTCTCTCAATATTGATGACTTTTAAGCATCTGAAAGGCATCTTGACACTTCAGACTCAACCTAGTCAAAGAGAAGGCCAAGGCACCACTACCGTCTGCTCTGGATCTCCTGTCTGTTTCTAAGCGTGGAGTCTTTATCTCTCTCATTTCTGTGGATTCTGCCCTTTGTACCGGCTCACTGGCCTGCTGCTTCCTCGGTGTCCCACTGGGGCCACACGTCCCCAGCCCAGGGACGCACCCTCCAGACCAGAGCTGCCTAGACTCCTCTTACTGGGCTGTGTCCTGGTTGTTCCATGCTTTCCTTCCTTGCTTGCCTGTAGAAAGGAAAACTTCCTACAGTTTTCCTAGGATAATACCGATTTTTTCACTCCCTTGATTATGTAACTGGGGTGAGGGGCTCACCTTGGTGGAGACTCACGGCTGCCATGTCTCCCATTCTTTCCTCAGTCGTACTTCTGACCACCCTTGGGCTTTTCATACTCCTCAAAAACTTGTAAGAAGAAGTCTCTACTCTGAGTTGTGAAGCCGTCTCCAGAACCACTGACTGGACACACAAACGCGTGTTTCTGGGAAAGAGCGGTCCCTGGCTTCCCTCAGATCCTTGAAGGAGTCTGTGCCACCGAAGGCCACGAACTCCAGCTCTGAAATGTCCTGGCGGCCTTGCTCAGCCTCTCTTTTCCATGGCAGGCAGGACTATCCAGTCTGGAGTCCGTGGCTGTGGAGGCCTGATAATCCATGAGCCCATATGGTTATATGCATTGTCCTGGGATGTGGAGGCAGGTACAACCCTTGATGCTTTATAGTTAGTTTATTTTTGGCTGTTCTGGGTCTTCGTTGGTGCACGGGGGGCTGCTCTCTAGTTGCGGGTTTCTCACTGTGGTGGCTTCTCTGGTTGCAGAGCACAGGCTCTAGGGCGCGTGGACTTTGGTCCTTGCAGCACGTGGGCTCGGTGGTGGCAGCTCCCAGGCTCTTGAGCACAGGCTCAGTAGTTCTAGCAAATGGGCTTAGTTGCTCTACGGCACGTGGGATCTTCCCAGATCAGGGATGAAACCCGTGTCTCCTGCCATTGGCAGGCGGATTCTTAGTCACTGAGCCACCAAGGAAGTCCATCCTTAACATTTTAAATGAAAGAAGATTCCTCGTACTTTTAAACTGTGGGACCCATTGTGTAAATTGTCACCAGGATCACGATTTGTCTTTCTCTTGCTGTCCTTGACACTGTTTCTTGCCTAAAGTGGGCATGGTACTCCCCAAAAGCTGACTGGCCAGCTGTGTGGTTTAATCAACAAGGTAGCAATAGGAAGAAGGCTTCTTGGGCTAGATTTACTCACTCTTTCCTGGTGAGGAAGTCTCTGATTTACCTGAAATCATACTGATTTTCAATGTAGGTTTTAGTTTGAAGTGTTTGTGAATGAGTCCTGATTCCACAGAAGGAACTAGCTGGAGCTGCATAGCTGTCGGATTTCCTGAGGTTTCCTTGAGTGCTTGGAGGTGGTGAGCCTGCTCAGCACGTCGTTGGTAATTAACTGTTAGTGACTGAAAACGCAGGCTCCTGAAAGCAGACAAAGCCAAGACAAACAAACAAAACATTTCTTTCAGTTACAGCATTTTGATGTTCCGAAAATTGGCACCCCCAGTTTCATATTTGAGTTTTCTCATTATGATACTTTACTTTCTAAATGTTTTTGTCTAATTTAAGCAGTGACTCTCTTTTCCAGCCAATAATCTCCAGAGATGTTAAATGCTCCTTTGCCAGATTTTTTCAGTTTCATATTGCTATTAAAAATTGTTTAAACAGTCGTTGAATTCTGAGACAAAGTTAAGAACAAGAAGAGATACTTGTAAGGGTGGGGAAAGAGCACTGGACTGGGAGTGAGGAAAAATGAGTCCTCACTCCACCCCTAAACGCTCTGTTACCTCCTTCAGGTCCCTTCACCCGCTGTGCCTGCCCCCCTTTCTAATGGATCTGATAAAGGGAGTGGGGTGATCATCTCAAAGGTTCTCCCTTTAGTTCTATATACAAATCATTGAGGATAATAAACTCAAAGATTATTCATTGAGCATCTGCTATCTACTCGTGGGGAGATCTGTGGAATTTTTAAAGGTAGGATTCACTTCTCACAGAGCTTACGGTCTTTTGAGCAGATACAGTTACCAGTACAGTATAGTTCGCACACAAATCTACCATCCCCAAATCTAGCCTCACCCAGCGTGTGGCCTCGTCTCAAAAATGGCGACGTGCCTCCCAATGGGACAGGCAGAGGGTCCCATCCAGGTGACAGTAGTCTGCAAACTTGAAAGTACAATTTAGAAATATAATGGGATGTTTTACAGTTTTAATTCTGGTATCACCTGTCTTGTTTCAGACTCTTCTTTCCAAAGTCACCATAAACCTCACGGTTGCCCAATTCAGTGACTTCTTTTTAAAAATGTATCAGTTCCAGCTTCTCAGCAGCAGTTGGCACTGTGGTCCTACCTTCTCTCTTCAGCCCTCGGCTTTTAACTTCTGTGAAACTCCAGTTCTTCTGCTTATACAGGGTCTGGCCGTCTCTGGGCCCTCCCCCACATGTATTGTGCAATAATGCCTGTGTAAAGTGAAAGAGAGGAGTTGTTATCTGGCCCAGTGTTTCTGTGTGTTACATTTGTGACCTGGGCAGAAATGTATAAAGAATTTCAGATATAGTTTGGCGTTAGAGTGTCTCATTCAGTCTGATTCCCATTTCTACTGATCATAGGACACTTTGTCCACACTCATTTCAGTGGCTCATGTGTGCAGAATGCTGTGGAAGAGTTATTTACTTAATTTTTCCACATCTCTCTCACACCCACTGAGTTCTTAGAGGACTCAGTTCTTTTACTACTACTGCTTTTAAGGCTTGACACAAATGTTTTGATACATTGAGGATATTTAGTACATTTTTATTTAATGAAAGAAAGAAACAAATCTGAGGGTGTTCAGCATTAAGTCTTTGTAGAGTCTTCCTTTTCCTAGAAAGTAATCAATAGGTTAAAAAATAGTTTCCATTTTAAAAGAAAAGTTGGAAGTATGTTTCCAATGAGCAGTCATGTTTAAAACCAGCTGAACCACATGATCATCTTTGATTTACTTTTATATAGTTTGTTTCACTTTTTCTATTTCCTATTCAGTGCTCTGATTTCATTTAGTTTGTTTTCCAGTTTCTCCATCTTTTTTTTTTTTAATTTTTTTTCTCAAGCCTCTATCAAGCTTAGTAGAAAAGCTTTTGTATACATATACATACATAATATGTATAATATATATATTTTTAGAAAACTTATGAATTTTTGCCTACTAAAAAAATTTATGACATTTTGATTCTACTTAGTACGAATAGAATGCTAGATTTCTAATTTAAAAAAAAATGCAACCAGCAACAGAGGTTTACTGTATGGCACAGGGAACTATAGTCAGTGTCTTGTAATAACCTGTAATGGGAAATAATTTCAAAAATAATACACGTGCATGTGTATAACTGAGTCACCTTGCTGTGCACCTGAAACGCTGAAAGTCCACTGTACTTTGATAAAAGAGAGAGATTTAAAAAAAGGGAAAGCTGAAAGTGTATCTCATACACTCACGTGAGATACCATTCACACCCGCCAAGTTGGCTACATCTAAATAGGTAAGAGCAGTAGCAGGTGTTGGCAAGGGTGTGGAGAAATTAGAACACTCGGACATTGGTGGTAGGAACGTCAAATGGCACAGCCACTCTGGAAAAGCCTGGCAAGCCCTCAGACTTTATTAAACGTAAAGGTATCATCGCTTGACGTAGCTGTCCCATTCTTGGGTGTATACTCGAAGTGAAACATGTCCAGTGCTCGTATATGAATATTCATGACAGGATTATTCATAACAGCAGCCCACATGTCTATCAGCTGAAGAGTAAATAGAGTGTGGGCATGTCCATACAGCATTATGGATTATTAGGCAGCAGGGTACAGTACTCATAAAATGCTGAAACACAGATGAACCGTGAAAGCCAAGTGCAAGAAGCCAGCAAGCAGAGGCGTCAGAATGTATGCGTCCGTTTATACAGAACGTCCAGAGGAGGCAAATACACAGGGACAGAACTTACATTAATGGTTGCCTGGAACCGGGAGGGCAGGGGTTTGGGGTAGGGTGTGACTACTGATGGATGCAAGATTTCTTTCTTATGCCATGAAAATGTTCTAAAATTAGATAGTGGCCATGGTTTCACAGCTGTGTTAAGATGCTAGACCACTAAATAGACTATTTAATAGTTAAATAGGTGAGTTTTAGAGAATATGAATTAGGTTTCAACTTGTTCAGTCGCTAAGTCGTTTCTGACTCTCTGCAACCCCATGGACAACAGCATATCAGACTTCCCTGTCCTTCAGTATCTTCCAGAGTTTGCTAAAACTCTTGTCCATTTAATCAGTGATGCTATCCAACGATCTCATCTTCTGTCACCCCCTTCTCCTGCCTTCAGTCTTTCCCAGCATCAGGGTCTTTTCCAGTGAGTCGACTCTTTGCATCAGGTGGCCAAAGTACTAGAGCTTCAGCACCTGTCTTTCTGAATATTCAGGGTTTATTTTCTTTTAGCATTGACTGCTTTGATCTCCTTGCAGTCCAAGGGACTTTCGAGTCTTCTTCAGCACCACAACTGGAAAGCATCAAGTCTTTCATGCTCAGCCTTCTTTATGGCCCAACTCGCACATCTGTAAATAACTACTGGAAAAACCATAGCTTTGACTATACAAACCTTTGTCATATATTTCAATAAAGGTCTTAAAATGCAAAATTGGACATATACACACACAAAATGTAATGTGGTATGCTGGATTGCCAGCATCCGTTGGATCATCAAAGAAGCAAGAGAGTTCCAGAAAAACATCTACTTCTGCTTTACTGACCATGCCAAAGCCTTTGACTGTGTGGATCACAACAAACTATGGAAAATTCTTCAAGAGATGGGAATACCAGACCGCCTGACCTGCCTCCTGAGAAATCTGTATGCAGGTCAAGAAGCAGCAGTTAGAACTGGACATGGAACAACAGACTGGTTCCAAATAGGGAAAGGAGTACATCAAGGCTGTATATTGTCACCCTGCTTATTTAACTTAATGCAGAGTACATCATGCAAAATGCCGGGCTGGTTGAAGCACAAGCTGGAATCAAGATTGCCAGGAGAAGTATCAATAACCTCAGATATGCAGATGACACCACCCTTATGGCAGAAAGTGAAGAACTGAAGAGCCTTTTAATGAAAGAGAGTGACAGTTGGCTTAAAACTTAATCATAAAACGAAGATCATGGCTTCTGGTCCCATCACTTCATGGAAATAGATGGGGAAACAATTGAAACAGTGAGACACTTTATTTTTGGGGCTCCAAAATCGCTGCAGATGGTGACTGCAGCCCTGAAATTAAGAGCTTCCTCCTTGGAAGAAAAGCTATGACAAACCTAGATGGCATATTAAAAAGCAGAGACATTACTTTGCCAACAAAGGACCGTCTAGACAAGGCTATGGTTTTTCCAGTAGTCATGTTGGATTTGAGAGTTGGACTATAAAGAAAGCTGAGCACCGAAGAATTGATGCTTTTGAACTGTGGTGTTGGAGAAGACTCTTGAGAGTCCCTTGGACTGCAAGGAGATCCAACCAGTCCATCCTAAAGGAGATCAGTCCTGAATATTCATTGGAAGGACTGATGCTGAAACTGGAACTCCAGTTCTTTGGCCAGCTGATGCGAAGAACTGACTCATTGAAAAACACCCCGATGCTGGGAAAGATTGAAAGCGGAAGGAGAAGGGGACGACAGAGGATGAAATGGTTGGATGGCATCACCGACTCAATGGACATGAGTTTTAGTAAGCTCCAGGAGTTGGTAATGGACAGGGAGGCCTGGTGTGCTGCAGTTGCAAAGAGTAGGACACAACTGAGTGACTGAACTGAACTAGCTGATCCTGGATTGGATCCTGGAACATTAAAGAACATTAATGGAAAAAGGAATGAAATCCAAAGTCTGGAGTTAATTAACAATAATGTTCCAGTGTTGCTTTCTTTCTTTAAGTTTTAAATTTTTTTTTTTAAACACCAAAGACATTTTGTATTGGGGTATAGCCAGTTAGTAGTCATTAAAGAAGATTCAGGAACCTATAGAAAAGTTAGAGTGGATATTAGTTGTCTCTTTATGATCACTCAGGCACAACCACTCGGTGAAACATTGAATCAGATTAAAGCTTTTCGCCACATAGGTGTCATCAGGAGATTTTTGGCCGCTGCTGCCTTTAAGTATATCAATACTATTTAATATATACTAATTGTCAACTGAACTGAACTGAATTGTCAAAACTGATGGAGTCTGAGATTTCACCCTGCTTGCAAGCTACCAAGTCAGCCTGACAGTTTCATGGCTGCTGTCTGAAGTCAAAAAGCACCCTGAGCATCAGCTTCTTGTTGGTGCTGCTTGCTGCCCTGCTCCCATGGGGGCCACACGAGGGGCCCGGGGAGATGCTGTGTCACAGCTGAGGAACCCCAGCCGTGGGACCCCTGCATTTTTGCTGTGTGCAGTAAGCCTGCCTCACTTTTGTTCTGACTTCACACCTCTGTCATCACACAGAAAGAAACAGTATCTCTGTCTCCAGAGGCTGTGTGATATGTATGGATACATTCTTAACAAGACAGCCTAGAATGAAAGCACAGACAGCGTCCTTTGCTCAGGAGACACTCACAGGGAGATCTTTGAGGAGTTGCCTCCCGTCACTAGTATGTTCTCGTCATTGTTATTCAGAAATCAGTGTATTCCATTAAAGAGATTTGATTTAATTTTAACTTTCTTTCAATATTTATTGTATATTAAATGATACTCTGCTAACTTTTTTGTTAAGTAATACATTATTTTTTGTATTATTTATATATTTATATGTTATTTTGCAAAATGTGTAACTCATTTTCTGTAACACACAAATGCCTAAAATGACATGAAAAGTGAAGTCAGTTCGTCCCTCAAGTATTGACAGTGAAGAAAATTCTGTTTACTCATTGGCCATAGAGTAATGTCTGAAAAGGTGATGAAAACATTCTCACATCAAGAGTTTTAACAAAGTTTCCTAAAATGTTGACCGGAGAGGTGTTGAAGGTCATGGACTGGGAGAGAGCAATGTCATCATAATTGAGAGCTGCTCAGTGTTCTTCACTGTTGTTAAAGGGTCTGCTTTTAAAATTTCTGTTATCTATTTAAAATTTGTTGCTGTGTTCATGGAGCAAAAGTACAGTAATTATGGACCCTTGCTTTTCCTGTTGACAGAGAAACTTAATTCACTGGAAGTGAAATTTGGCTCATTTCAAGTGAGGTGCAGTTCACAGTCAGAAAATCCTTCTCTAAATGAAAGGTTCTGTTTTGTTTTTTAAGGAAAATTTGCTGTTTCCATTCTTTGAAAGATGGGGAGTGGGTTTGTTAAGGTTACTGAATTTGAGGTTTCTTCCTTATACACACTCAAATTGCATTTTGAAAAGGGATACTTTGCATAATCCTAGGGAACCTGCTGAATATTCTTTTCCATTCAAAGATCACTTTCAAATTTTTGGCATCATTCTGTAACACACCAGGAGCTGAAACAGTGATGATGTTTCAGGCTGGTCTCAGCCTCCATTCGTCTCTACTGGGAAAAGAGCTGAAACGAGTCAGTGATTTGGTGTTTTTGTTTCCTGTGGCTCTAGGTTTGCATGGTTTATTTGCAAGCAGTTTAATTTCTTGCATTTGCTCTTTGTCAGGCAGTTGTAATTGGACAGAATGCCCCATAGCTTTCTACCTTATCTCGCTTAGCATGTTTAGGAAACCTGTTTTTCTTTCTCACCCATATACTTTAGCATCTTCTCACCAAAGATGAGAAATTGACAAATGTAGGTCCTTCAAGCCTAGTTATTCTTTGGCAAGAGAAATAATACAAACTTCTTCGAGCTAGTGTGGGGATTAAATAAAATGATATATGTAGAATTCTTAGGATGAAAGGAAATAATGTATGTAGAATTCTTAACCTGATATCCAACATACAGTAATCCTTGAATAAACAGGAATTATTTTTGCATTTGTTTCTGACTTGGATGTGAGATACGTATTTCAACATTTGATCCATTTTACCTGTTAGCTTCTTTTTTCTTTATTTCACCCTTGGCCGCACCATGATCTCCTCTTTGCATGTCTTTTTCTGTTTTGGTTTTTATGCCTGACTTTTACTCAGTCTCTCTTTCTTTCCCTTCAGATAAACCGAGAAAACTGGTGTACCATTGAGCCGTGCCCTGACGCAGCATCTCTTCTGGCTCCCACGCAGAGCCCAGGTAAGTGGGGATTCTCCACCTTCCGGTTTGCTTGAATAACTACATCCAAAATGTCCCTCTTCCAGAGCCACCATCCCACTCTCATGCAGAATGTTGGCGATCTGTCCTTCATGAGCATCAGTGGGATAAGTGAGAAGAGTGTTACGTGATTTGGGTTTCTAGGCCTTTTATCTATCTCACAGCTGAAAATGAACATGTAATTACCTAAATTTCATTTTAGTAGTAAGTTTCCATAGGTGACTTTATAGTTGATTAATTCATCTGTGAAGGCATATGTGCTGTGCATATATATGTACATGTGATAATGGTTTCTTAATATGATAAAACTATAAATATATGTTATTAAGGACTAATCCCAGGTCTCTTGATTTTGGCTGCACATTGAAATTCCCTGGGGAGGTTTAAAAATACACTGATGTCTGGGTCCTACCCCCTAGCGATTCCAATTTAATTAGGCTGAGGTGTGGTCTGAGCATCAGATCTCTAAAAGAGCCTTTGGTTCCTCTCCTGTGTAGCTTAGGTTGAGAATCATAATCTTTGGAAATACTGTCAGCAGTTGAGGCTTTCCTTAAGCACCCACGAGGTATTAGTGACAGTAGATGAGGGTAAAAGACCTTAAGACCTTGGTGGTTAATGACACAGTACATGTTTTATGGTTGTTAGGAGTCCTGACTTCTTACCCAGGTTGAGCCTCTGATTCACTGTGAGGCAGGGTTTGTTCCTGTGTCTGTGCTCTATTGTCATCATCCCTGAGGCCTACTGGCTTTCCTTAAGGGAAGGGTCCAAATGACTGGTGAGTCACTCAAGTACCCTATGGCTGTTCTTGCAGCTGGTAATTTGCATTTTGGGCTCTTGAGTCTGCTTTACCCAACAAAACCTCTGTTAACCTTTTAATTTTTCCTGACTTGCTTTAAAAATTACTGAGTTCTCATTTGCTGGTCTTTTTTAGAAACAGTTTAGCTGTGGATGTATGGCAGTAGGAAGAAATTTAAGAACAAGATGGTTCAAATCCTCTTCCTAAAGAGAAGTTTCCTGCTGATTCTCAACCCTCTGACTTTGCTCCAAAGAAAGTGTTGGAAACAAATATGAGAAGAGTTTTTTTTTTTTCCTATTTTTCTTTCATACAGAAATTAAAGAATATTATTATGCTGTTGTGTTTAGGGTCTCCAAATATTTTAAGATTGACCTTGTTCACAGATGTAGCTGACCCATTCCCCATCTAATCCCCTAGAATCTTCTACTTGAAAGTATACTACTCACTCTGTTTTAGTTCCTTAGCTGTTAGGGGCTTTTTCTAGAAGTGTAATTGCTCTCAGCCACTCAAGCCGTGAAGTTGTCTGCCCTGTAGAGGTTGCCTCACAGTTAGAATATTCACAGGAAGGTTCTCCACATGCCACAGTTTATTTTTACTCCTTTCAAGAGGTGAATTTGAACCCCTGAGCATTTTCCCCAGGGCATAATCTTAAATATTGTTGACTCTTTCCATACCCCACCCCCTGAAAGACTTTGATTCTTTCGAATCTTTTTAAACCTCAGTTTAACAAAATCCTGAATTATGCTCCTGAACTTGAGGCCTGAGATTATGACTGTAGGCATAGTTTCTTGTGAATTCTAGATATGTTCAATCATGCAGGTTTCTTTCTTTTGCTTTTAAACTCAGCTCAAGAGAACAATAGTGTTAGACTAAATAAGATAACAACCTTTATTTAATGTCACTTTGTATACTCTTGAGGCTTCCCTAGAGGCTCAGATGGTAAAGAATCTGCCCACAGTGTGGGACAGCCATGTTTGATCCCTGGGTCAAGAAGATCCCCTGAAACAGAGTCCATAAGACTGTTCCATACATCAGTGTCTCTTTTGCTGTCTCGTACACAGGGTTATTGTTAGCATCTTTCTAAATTCCATATATATGTGTTAGTATACTGTATTGGTGTTTTTCTTTCTGGCTTACTTCACTCTGTATAATAGGCTCCAGTTTCATCCACCTCATTAGAACTGATTCAAATGTATTCTTTTTAATGGCTGAGTAGTACTCCATTGTGTATATGTACCACAGCTTTCTTATCCATTCATCTGCTGATGGACGTCTAGGTTGCTTCCATGTCCTGGCTATTATAAACAGTGCTGCGATGAACATTGGGGTACACGTGTCTCTTTCCCTTCTGGTTTCCTCAGTGTGTATGCCCAGCAGTGGGATTGCTGGATCATAAGGCAGTTCTGTTGCAGAGGGAGAGGGTGGGAAGATTTGGGAGAATGGCATTGAAACATGTATAATATCATGTATGAAACGAGTTGCCAGTCCAGGTTCGATGCACGATACTGGATGCTTGGGGCTAGAGCACTGGGACGACCCAGAGGGATGGTATGGGGAGGGAGGAGGGAGGAGGGTTCAGGATGGGGAACACATGTATACCTGTGGCGGATTCATTTTGATATTTGGCAAAACTAGTACAATTTGTAAAGTTTAAAAATAAAATAAAAAAAAAAAAGATCCCTGGAGGAGGAAATGGCAACCCACTCCAGTATTCTTGCCTGGAGAATCCCATGCACGGAGGAGCCTGGTGGGCTAGAGTCCATGGGGTTGCAAAGAGTGGAACATGGCTGAGCAACTAACACTTTCACTTTCTTTCACTTGTGTAATCTTCAGTCCAGGATAAATGCATGCTTATTTAAGTAGAAATAAGCGCATATGGATTACGGTTAACATGGGTCAGCAAAGCCCAGTGAGCGGGCTGCTGCTAAGTTTTCCTTCCCCAACTATAATTTGTTTGCATATGTAAAATTTAAGCCCGAGTGACCTGATAAGCACTTTGAAAGTGCACATTACATTTTGCTTACTTTTAAAAAGGTGGTTGCTCAGGGCACAAAAGTAAGAGACAGACTTATAAACGGGTCATAGAATAGGACTGACCCACCGCAAAGTGTCGTGTCCTCACTGGACATTTGTCAGATCACAAGTTAGGGTTAATGAAGCGTTAACCCCTTTAGACGTGTGTATCATACTGTGCCTGCTGTGTGCCGAGGCGCAGATGTCCGTTACTAAGTGTGTGAATTCTTTCTCACCATCACTACAACTATTTTAGGGAGGGACACACTATCCTATTTCATTGGTAAGGAGACTGAGTCTTAGAGGTCAAGAATGACTCTTGCCTGGGGGTCTTTTAGTAGTCAGATCCTGATTTAAGCCGCACCCACCTCACTGTATCTAAACCCCATGATGGTTGTTCCTGTTTATACCTTCCTTATGCTCCACCTTATGGATTAGGAAGAAAGATTCCATTCGTTTTGAAAACCTGCCAGCATATGTGAGATGAGGGGCCTCGCACTTCCATCTGTGAGGGTTTCATAACGCCTTCAGGTCCTCTTCTCTCCCTTTTTCCTTGTTTTGATCCTCTTCCCTCCGCCCCAGCTCGACAGTCAGCGTTGTATCCCATCCAAGACTCGGGTTCGTTCCCTGGGTGAGGTGTTCCTCCCGGGACTGAGTTTGGATCTTCCCTGTGAATTTTCCATTAGAATGTCTTGAACCGCTGCGTTTTCCAGTCTGGAATTTGGACGTGGTCTGTTTGACTGCCAGCTGGACAGCGAGCGGCTCAGCGTAGTTGCTGTGACAGCCCTTTCTGCTTCTTGGGCAGCCCCCTCCCCCGCTGTTTTCCCCTCAACCACAGAGTGGAGTTTTTGATTTTTCCAAGTGGGGAAAGCCAGGATGGTGGGGGGTGGGGGGAGCAAGTAGAAAACTCACAGCCACCAACTCCACCTAAGTTAGTACATACTCTTAACTGTGAAGGGGGGGAAAAACGCCCAAAATTCTAGAATACCTGTGATTTCCAGGCTTTTAAAAGCAGGGCTAGTCCCATTGAACTAACACACACAGAAACAGTTTGGACCAAGATTGAAATGGACTACTTTTCTACTTTAAATAGAAACATTTCCAGATTAATCTGTAAGCCCTGCCTCAATTCCTTTGGGATGATTTATGTATTAATACTTTTGTGTTGAAATTGCCTCTTAATATATTCATTTCTACCCCAAGATTATAAACTGCCCCCTACCCTCCCACACACACAAACATGAGGCAGCGCTTTATTTGGATAATCCCCAGTCCCCAGTCAGATGCTTCACCAACAGAAAAGGTCATTTTGTTGACAAGTAATTCATGACCTGTATCAGTGCAGTACCTTTTTGACCTTGTCTTAGATTCCTGGTTAATCCAGGGCTGATACTTTTTTAAATAAATTTATTTTTTAATTGAAGGATAATTGCTTTACAGAATTTTGTTGTTTTCTGTCAAACATCAGCATGAATCCAGGGCTAATAATTAATCACTTAATTAATGATCACTTATTATTTAATTTAGATAAGAGAACCTTTCTATTCTCATCTCTGAACACTGACATGTACACACGGTTACCGTCTAAGCATATGTGTGATGTGCATGCATGCTCAGTTGTATCCAACTCTTTGCAGCTTCATGGGCTGTAGCCCAACAGGTTCCTCTGTCCATGGAATTCTCCAGGCAAGAATACTGGAGTGGGTTGCCATTCCCTTCTCCATGGGATCTTCCCAACCCAGGGATTGAACCTGCATCTCTTGCATCTCCTGCATTGGCAGGCAGATTCTTTACCGCTGCGCCACTAACGAAGCACACTGTCTAAGCATAGACTCTAAGAATTAAAAGAGACACTAGCACATCTCGTTCAGCCTCTACTCCCTCTTCTGTGTAGACAGTTTTTTCAAGACCTCTTGCCACAGGCACACTTTCTTTGCTCCAGCCCTTCTAGTGAATGACCCTGATGACTTCAGGTGTCTGTCAGTCTGTGGACCGGAAGCCCAGTTACAGTGAAGCTCTGGTTTCACTGGGCGAGCCTTCAGCCGTCCTCAGACACATTTTCTTCAAGCTCCTCTGCAGCCTGAATGTATCTCGGGCATTTCCACTCTCGTGACCTCATTGCCACGTTTATCAGTGTTTCAGTGGGGTTTGTTTAGGAACAGACACCGCCGTGGAGGTGCAGCGCTGGTGGCCCCCACTGGCCGTGGCCACACCCTCCCCATGTTGGACTTGGGTACACTGTCTGTCATGCCTGTGCTTTGTCTGTAAATAGGGCCTGAAGCTGTTAGTGTCTTTCGTTTTGCCATCACCTTGTGCTGTCAACTCCTCTTGAATTTCCTTTCAAGCAAAACCTCCAGGTAGAGTTCTCTTGAACTGCCCAGCAGCCGGATTGTCTGCTGTGTCCCTTATCACTTAGTAGCACCTGAAGATTTGATAAACTTCCATGTGTTTTCCAAGTCACACATCATGCCAACTAGAATGGAATCGCTTCATCTTTCAAAACTTCCTGAAGGAGGTTGATATCTTTCTTGGTATCACTATGTACCAGTGTTTTAATTTCTGTTGTTACCAGGTCACATGTCCCTTTTGGATACAAAGTTAAGGGAGAGAATGAGTTAAATACTGAGCTAATTTAGGTATACTAAGCCTTTGGAATTCTTTGAGGTACCAGTACAATATTTCTGTCAAGGTCCCCCTCTCTCTGCTTCCCCCCCACCTCTGCTTCCCCAGAGTTCATATCCTAGTTGTTGAACTGAAAACAGATTCTAGATTATGTATTTTTCTTCATCACATTATTCATCCAATACCAGATCTATCTAGGACAAGTTAAATAGTTATATTTCAGTTATTGCATAATAAAATCTATAAGTTTAATACACTGGTATGCTTATTAGTTATGCTTCCTCTTTGTCTTTCATCTTAGTATTTTGATAAAGTAACAAGTTTCCAGAAAGAACTTAAGTCTCAAAACAGAAATTGCCCGCAAACCCTATCACATAGTTTCCTAACGAAGAACTTCAGATTTTGGTAGCAAAAGAAATAAATTCTCTAACTACCAAAAGGAAAAGATGTATGTTTAAATACATAGGTGTTATTATAGTTCTACATCACTCTTGCTGTGGTTTTTTCTGTTTTGTGCCCATGATTTATATGACAGACTCAGGTTATCAACAGAGAATTGAAAGCAACTAAATTTGTGTCCTTTACAGATTCTTAATTGAAACATGTATATTATGATATGTGAAATAGATCGCCAGTCCAGGTTTGATGCATGAGACAGGGTGCTTGGGGCTGGTGCACTGGGCTGACCCTGAGAGACGGGATGGGGAGGGAGGTGGGAGAGGTGTTCAGGATGGGGAACACCTGTAAACCCATGGCTGATTCATATGAATGTATGGCAGAACCACTGCAATATTGTAAAGTAATTAGCCTCCAATTAAATAAATTAATTTTTTTAAAAAGAAAAAATATAGGAAGGGAAGGAGATTGGGTAGTCAATCGATTTAAAACGCTGATGGATGGAATGAAAAGAAACTGATTTTTTTTTTTAAAGCAGTGGTTGAATGAACTTTCTTTTTCAGAATGTGACAGCTTCCTGGATGTTGGACTGGGCCGAGAGTGTGCCTCAAAACCAGGTGTCCTTAAAAGAGAATCTGGGAGCGATTCTGACCTTTTTCACTCGCCCAGTGAAGACGTGGACAGCATTGTCTTCTCCAAGGTACCGTCGGCCTCAGTGTGCGACTCTGGCTAGCCATCATCTCTTACATGATCTCAGTGACTTGTAAAGGCTCCCTTTTGGAGAATGAAGCTCCAGGTGGCCGGGCCTTAGAAAGACACCTTGACTACTTTCTTTTCTGTAGAGTCATGGCTGGTTCCATGCAGGTTGTGAAGCTTACAGTGAGCCCTAAAGAAATGGATGTTCCTTTCAAGTGAGTTAGAAGTCAGATGACAGTGACTACTTCTCAGGGGGCAGGAAGGACCACAGGACAGACTGTAAGACGTCATGTGCATAAGCTCACCACAGAGTCCTGGCTGGTTAATGTGTTTAGGCCTGAAGCTCACAGTTGAGCTTGGTGAGGTCAGCCCTCCTTATTGCCTGCTTAATTGGAACTTTCTAGACCTCTGCTTGGGAATCCAGCTTTCTCCCTGGTGGAAAGCCAAACCCATCCACATGAGTCACTTCACGTTTTCATAGTAGTTGAGGCTCCAAGGCATGCTGTCTTAACTTAGGTTTGTATCTAGTTGCAGCAAGGTCCGTTTTGTCTCCTTAAGAATAGAGGCTTTTCCTGTAGCCGGGTCAGCGCACGGTATTGTTAACCTGCTGCAGGGGGCTGTCTTAACAGAGAGCTGGGGAGGGGCAGACACAAAGCGGCCGTGCCGACGCCCTTGTGAGGGTGCGGGAGCTCGTGAGAGAAGCGGCGGGAGGTTGGGTCAGTGGCTCATCAGGTCCCCAAGGCAGGTTGGTGGTGCTGGGTCTAAAGCTACACCAGAGGCCTTCTGGGACTCTCGTCCAGAATGCATTTGAGCCTCTCTGACTGTACCTGCGCTTTCCCTGCCTTCTGCTCAGCAGCTCTCATGTGTCCTTTGGGCCTCCCCTTACCCTTGGCCTCTTTCCACAGGGGACATTGGAAAGACTCAGGGACTTCAGCATTCCTGTCATCATTCCTTGTAGAAGGGGGAAAAGTAAAGTAGAAAAGTCCACTAACTTGGCAGAGCTATCCTTCTCTGAAGTTATTTACAGAGAAGAACATCAATATGATCTCTGTTTTTTTAACCAACAGAATTTAGGTAGTTTCCAGGGTTTTTTTGAGGTTTGCGTTTTAAGGACTCCTAAAAGTGTCTGCTTCTCCCCAAGGGGAATACCGTTCTCTAGGTGCCTGTCTCTCAAAAGGCATTGGTGAATGCATTAGATATCATCTCTTAATTCCAGTTTTAGAATGGAATCGTTGGTAATCACACGGGGCCCTGGATATGTGAGGATTTGCTCAACATTTATATACGGGGGACAGTTTTCTCAGTAAAAAGCTTTTTAACCAATTGTAAAGTTTCCTCCGTGAAGAAACACTTGCTTGAACCTCCTAGATGCCTGCCAGCTTGCCCTGAATGTTGCCATCTCTAAGCTGAATGATTTTCCTAGCTGAGGAGAATTAGCATTGACTATATGTTACTTAATTATTCCAGCCTGCCAAAACCGTTTAGGTTTTGTTCATAAAAAATGGCCAGCACTCGATTTTAGGAGTTTTTTCCAGGACGACAGCACAGATAGCATTTTTAAAAGTTGAAGCATATCCCTGACTAAACTTTGGCTAGCATCCCATGCCGGGGTTCCTCAGGAAGTCCAGACATGGCGGAGACGTGCCCTGCTCTTCACGCTCACGAGAATGTCTGGTGGCCGGGGGTGAGGTCGGAGGGTCCTTCCTCTTAGTGTCTCCACCCTGCCACAGCGGTTGGTGACCAGGAAAGGTTTTGCAACCACGTTTTCTATAACATTCACAAAACCAGAGGTTTACATGTGAGAGGAAAAGGAGACAGACAGGCTAGTGTTTCCAAGGTGCTTACTTCAAGTGAGGCACTGAACAGAAGTTTTTTACATAGGTGACCTCATTTCATGCTCCCAGCGGCCCTGCAAGGTGGGTGGTTTTATCCTCATTATACCCCTGAGGAAGCAGAGGCTCTGGTTGGTAAAGAGGTTGACTCAACATTACTCAGCTAGTAAGTGACAGAACTGAGATGTGTCACTGGGCCCAACTCTGAAATCCACTCGTTGATTTTGCTGTCTCCACGCACCTGCTTTGGTAACCAGTGCTGTATACACAAGCATGGCAGTGGTGGCAGACAGGCCGTCAGCTGCTTCCTTGAGGCCTGCCCCTGTGGTCATCCGCACAGCGTTTGCTGTGAAGCATCAGACCCTCCCGGAGTCTCTGCAGGCTCCAGCCCTCCCACACTCCTCCTCTAAAGACTAATGTGTAGGCAAGGCATTGCACCATCCTTTTCTGTGGACCATGAGTGTGCATTAGGTCACTTCCTGCAGCCACTTGTGTGACTTTAGCCTCACAGAGGGCTCTTTAACATCAGCCCACAGTGCTTGTCAGAACTTTCCACCTTAACCTCATGTTTCCACTTGGCATGCCGGCCTCCTGGCAAATATGACTCTTTGGTGAGTGTTGTGAACTTCATGTTTTTTTCTGATGGATATTTGCGGGTTCCTAAGGTCTTGGCTTTTCCATAGATCAGTAGCATAAAAATTTAATTTTTGCTTTTAAAGTGAGAAGAAATCCTAGGGTTCTTTCTGGCCCTAGCTAAGAAAGAAAATGTGGTTGTAAAATACATGATCTGGGCCATTCTGTTATCCAAAAGGATAATTGAAGTCCACAGAATTATACTAATAGTTGCTGCCTCTTTTTCCCAAAGATAAAGCCCTTACACCTTGTTTTTTTTTTTTTCAAAATCATAAGACACTACCCACAATTGATTAAGAAAAAGCAAAGTGACTTCGCCAACATGCTAGCTCTTAAAAGAAAATCCTTTATTTCATATGCTGTCAGAGCTGTCAAGTACTTAAACATCAAGCCAAAAATTTACCTTATATTTTTTAAACTTTCAGATAAAAGTAAATATATTTACAGAATCCAGAGTAGAAAACCTGTAAACTCTTAAGGCACAAGTGTTGAAATGATTATAATTTCGGAACTGTGAAGTGGGGCTGATGCTTGCCATCAGTATAGCACATAAATGGATTAAGTGATTGGCACATACTAGGCATTTAAATATATGCTTTTATTTTTAAGGCACATGCCAAGTGCTTGAGTATACTATAACAGATAACTTATAAGTATTTGAATAAATGAATGAAAATTAAAGAACTAGTATTTTGGTAGTGTTAAGGGTGATTCCTTCAGGTGTAGTAATAAGATACAACGTGCATAGCTATTTCTAGATTTCTGTATATACAAGTGTGTATAGTGTTTGTACCTCTCCATAGACATATCTGTATCATACCTGCATGGTGTGATTCTGGTTAAGAAAGCCAATCAGGCATTTTTTTTTCCCCCCAATACTCTCTTTTTAAAATTTTTAAACAGAAAAGTAGGAAGAATTCTGCGGTGAATACGCACCACCTAGATTCTACAATTAACCTTTTGTTACTTACTTCATAATTGGGTATCTGCCCCTCATTCTTTCCATTAGGTCATCTAATTTCTTTAATACACTTCAAAGTTATAGATATCAATACACTCCACTTCTCAATACTTAGAATTCAGTATTTGTTTATAAGATTTTTTTTTATAATATTTACATAAAATGAAGTACATGGTCCGGAGGGTACCATTCAGTGACTTTGCTTCCAACTTTATTGAGTTATAATTGACAAATAAAAATCATATATTTTAGGTGTATGAATCCTAGCTGAACCTAGAATCACCTGGAGAGATTGGAAAGGGAAATAGATGAAGAAAAAAAGAGTCTGTCCCTCAGAAACTTGAGTTTATTATGTAACCTCACTAAGCTTCAGGTTTCTCATCAGATGCACATAAGAATAGCTACTAAATCAAACAGTTGTGAGGATTAAAAGAAATCATACATCTAAATCTCTTAGTAAAAGCCTCACAGTGGTGAGTATCTAGTACATAATTGCTGTTCAGATTTATGTAATAGTTATACTGCACATGTATTTTAAGGAGAAGGCAATAGCACCCCACTCCAGTACTCTTGCCTGGAAAATCCCATGGACGGAGGAGCCTGGTAGGCTGCAGTCCATGGGGTCGCTAAGAGTCGGACTCGACTGAGCGACTTCACTTTCACTTTTCACTTTCATGCATTGGAGAAGGAAATGGCAACCCACTCCAGTGTTCTTGCCTGGAGAATCCCAGGGCCGGGGGAGCCTGGTGGGCTGCCATCTATGGGGTCGCACAGAGTTGGACACGACTGACGTGACTTAGCAGCAGCAGCACATGTATTTAAGAAATAGATTCTCTCAAGCTTTTTATAAACATCATTTATTTTAGACTTCTGTGTTAACTTTTATTTATGTAATTATTATGTAATTTCATTTTCCCTAATTTATTTGGCCTTAGATTAAGCAAAACCTACGTGTGCTTGGGTCAGTCTGTCAGCTCAGCCCTGCCCTTGAAGCCGGAAGGCCAGTGTTGGAAAGAGCCACTGCCCTGACCCCTTTCTGTGCCCGGAGGGCGTTCTCTCCATCACCTAGTGGGTTTTTCTAGCCTGATCACCACTTGCAGATATTCATAATTTTATTAACCCCAAGGAAAGAGAAGCTTATGGTAGAGGGGAGAGTTTTTGTGTGTGTTCCATCCTTCTGTATGCAGGAGGAAAAGCAGTTATGAAAAGAGAGGACTAACTCGTTTGTCAGCCTCAGGTACAGACATAGTCTTCGTTTCCCCAGTAAGCTTGCTTTCTTGCACGCGTGTGTGTTAGTCTCTCAGTCGTGTCTGACTCTGTGTGGCCCCATGGACTGGATCCCACCCGTCTGCTCTGTCCATGGGATTCTGCAGGCAAGAATCCTGGAGCAGGTGGCCGTGCCCATACATGAGTCCATCACCCCTTCCTTCCTGTGTCTACACTTTAGCGTCTCATCTGCTTCTCTGCCCTAACCCAGTCTTAATACTCATCTCAGTTGTTTTCGGCCATCTGCTTCTAAGAATGAAAAAATATTTAATATATATACATGTATTTTTGTTCTTATATATTCACTGTGCTGCTAAGTCGCTTCAGTCGTGTTCGACTCTTTGTGACCCCATAGACGGCAGCCCACCAGGCTCCCCCATCCCTGGGATTTTCCAGGCAAGAACACTGGAGTGGGTTGCCATTTCCTCCTCCAATGCATGAAAGTGAAGTCACTCAGTCGTGTCCGACTCTTAGCGAGCCCATGGACTGCAGCCTACCAGGCTCCTCCGTCCATGGGATTTTCCAGGCAAGAGTGCTGGAGTGGGGTGCCATTGCCTTCTCTGATATATTCACTGTATTTATACGTAAATACTTAGTATTCAAATGTAATATTTATTCCATATAAATATGTGTTTATATATATATATGTGGGATTTGGGATATTAGTCCTCATTTATCCCTCCTGAAACTCTCAGGAGGAATGGTGCCATTGGTCAGTTTAACTGGTACATTTGATTGACATGGATTCAAAACTAAGTTTTAAAATATTTGTTAGTTAAATTGATTCCATGGCACCATTCCTCCAGGCCATCAGGAATAATTTTCTGAGTCTTGAAAGTCATTTAAGTAGCAGATGTTCTAAGAGAAAAGACCTATTTAAAGAAAGACAGACAGACCAGCTCAAAAACTCTTAGAAGGGCTTGAATACTAAGCATGAAACATTCTGTTTTGTGTTAGAAACCATTCCCCCTTCTAATTTATAGAAATAGAAAAATAGCATTCCCTAAGATCTGGTACTTTTTTGAGGAAGGAGAAGATGGTGTAAGTCGTGCCTCTCCCATCTGCTTTTTGGGCAGCGTTCTCTGAACTCTTTAGCACTACAGATTCAGAGACTGGAAAGGGAACATTGCAAAAAAAAACCCTGAAAAGTTTAAAAAAAACATGTTTTTCTCTTTTCCTCCATTATCCATGATTGAAATAGGTAATGTTTGTCAACAGACATTATATTAATTTCTAACTTCTTTAGATCTAAGGATTATCACATGACTCGTCCCTAGACACATACCTGGCTGTAGAAAGCCCATGGCCATATTCCAGGTTTGATTTCTCATTACACCACTGGACTACTTTCTAGTCTGCAAAGGTAGTGTAAGGATGTGATGAAGTTGGGAAACTCTTGAGAACACTAAAAAAAAAAAAAACCCTGGAAAAGAGTATTATAGCCTTCTTTAGATTCAATCTAAAGTTAAAACCATTTGCCTCAAATACTTACTAAATGAGCTCTCTCTTAACTTCTGAATTTGTCCTATTTTTCCATTTTCAAGGTGCAACTAGCGGCTCATAAAAATACTTGAGTGTAAGAACATTATACTGTCTGAACCTCATTCTTAAATCAGAATCAGGAATGCAAAACTAAAGAAATCATGCAGTTACTATGAACAAAAAAAAACAACTCCCTGTCTTTTAGTTTGTGGTTTTTGTTTTTTAAAAAGTTAAGATCGGAGTTAAAAGCACACGCCAGGAATAAGACCATGTTGACCATATATACTAGGCAGGTTTCTCCTTTTTAGAAAGAAGTACCTGCTCTCCCATCTGCAAGTCATTTGCACACTGGGAAGAGCTAACTTGTAAGAAGAGTGTGCGGTACATGGATAAATGGAAACTTTCATTTCTTTTGAAGCCTTGCTTGTGTATCTCTACCAGACTTGTCACACATTTTTCTTTTCTGTTGCCCATTCTGTTTGTCCCTCGATATTGCTTTGAGAATTAGACATTTAGGCAGCTTTAGTGTCTACGGCCGCTGTAACCAGTTACCACACATCTGGTGGCTTGAAACAACATAAACCTGTTCTCCCATAGTTCTGGAGGCAGGGGTTCCTAAAAGCCATGTATCCGAGGGGCTGCGCTCTCTTCTTATGAGGATACTACTCCTTTGGGATTCAGGAAATATTCTCTTGTGAAGTATGACCTCATCTTAACGAACAACATTTGCAAAGACCCAGCCAAATAAGGTCACATTCTGAGAAGGATGTGAATTTGAGGAGGACACTGTTCAACCCAGTCCAGTGAAAAGCTAAGACATCCTAAAAGTGTCTTCTGGAGTTGCTATTCACGACCATTTATATTCTTCCTCTGGATGGAGAGTGGCCCCAGGAATAGAACATGTAGAATGCCCAGGTCACTCCTCACTAACTTGAAAGGAGTCACGACAGTTTTAAACCAAAACTTACCCTATTTTAGAATCTACTCAGTATAGCTTTCTTTTACTATAAAATAAAAATATATGGCCCAGTGTGGCCCAGTGAAAGGAACACTGAGGACTTCTGATACAGACTTTGAGATCTTATTTCTTACAGGGTCTTTTTGTTTTTTAAGTGATGAAGATAGTAATAGAACAGGGCGTTTTAAAAGTTGAAATCAGCTTGCATTCAGGTCTTGCCTCTGCTGTACTTGGGGGAGCCCAGGAAACAGTCTGGGCCTCAGAGTCCTGACTGTCCAGCCCCTCGCATCTCCCTCAGTCTCATCCCTCACTGATTGTTTAAAGAGCAGTTAAGCTGGGAAGCTGGATTCTAGAGAGAGTAGAAAGAAAAACCTCACATGAGCTGGTGAGATTCAGCCCCAAGGCTGTAAAGACTGCTTTGAGAAGGTAGAGTGCTTTTGAAGTGTTTTGTTAAGACTTTAAAGAGTCAGCCTCTTTAGGAGTTATTTTCTGTTTCAAGACTAAAAGGGCTCATGAGTTTCTATAATTTTTAAAATCTGTTTTGAAGAACTGTAAGTTTCTTTACTCCTAAATTAGGGAAATACTGTGAAGAAGGGGGCGGGGGGATCACAATGTCTGCTTCTGTTTCCTGCTCCCTGTCCCATGAGAATGAACGCACAAGAAAGATGCGAAGACAGTACAGTGCCCCCCGTGTGGCTGAGAGGGTGAGCTTGCAGCTTTTAGACACTTCACTTGTCTTCTGGTTTTTGGATGCCGCAACGCTCATCTTCCCTCACCCGTCGCATGGTGTGTTCTGGTGCTTTTCAGCAGGTAGAGCTTGTCAGACTGCTGGATCAGAATGACACAGTTCCTGGTAGGCTCTAGAAGTTGGCCAGGAAAAGAGCACCATCACTCTATCAAAGACTGCAGAGAACTGATTGTTCTAGGTACCATTTGGCTTGATAAAACTCAGCCAGTACTCAGTTGAAGGAAAAAAGGGGGGATAAATTTCTTGCATTTAGGTGTTTGTGGCCCAGAATTTGGACATTTGTGGCAGACTTTAGGTGGGATCATAAGCTGTTCTGCATTTTTGAAAATGCCACTGAAAACAGACTTGCTTTTTGAATATAAACTTCAGTATATCACTGTTGTAGCCAGGCACACTATCTTGTTTTTAGTTAGCTTATCTTCTGCCATCTCCATTCTACTCTTGAGTTCATTCAACTGTTTTTATTCTGATTATTGTATTGTTCAGGTGTCATAATTGCCAGTGGATTCTTTCTTATAACATATTTCTTTTTTTTTTCCAAAATCTTTTTTTTTTCCAAAAGAATTTATAATTGCTAGTGCAAGTAGTTTCATGATGACTAAAAATATTTGTTGATAATCCCAACATGGAGAAGGAAATGGCAACCCACTTTAGTATTCTTGCCTGGAAAATTCCATGAACAGAGGAGCCTGGTGGGCTACAGTCCATGGGGTCACAAGAGTCAGACATGACTTACTGTCTAAACCACCACCACTAATCCCAACATATAAAGTATTTTCTGTTGACATAATATGATTGCCTTTGTGATCCAATTTGTGTTTTCTTGGTTGTTGATATGAACTAGTATTGATTGTATGCTGGACATGTTTGCTAACAGAAGACTCTGTTGTTTGTTGTTCAGTCACTGAGTTGTGTCCAACTCTTTGAGACCTCATGGACTGCAGCATGCCAAGCTCCCCTGCTCTTCATCACCTCCAGGAGCTGGGTCAAACTCATGTCTATTGAGTTGGTGATGCCATACAAACAAAACTTACAAAATTTTTGGTAAAAATAAATTTAACTTTACATGGTATGAATTTAGAGTTTTCATACATCAGAAACCTCAGAGACATAGGTTCCCTTCATTTCAGTTGATAGTACTGACTGAAAATAACTGACCGGAATTAGATCTTTTCCTCTGCAAGAAAGGGAAGACAATATATTTCCCATTTTGCACCTCTAGTAAAAGGGTAGAAAGAGTATGGACCTGGACTGTACCTTTACTGGAGGCTGTTTGAGTCCATCTGTGATTGTGCTTTAAGAAAGAAAGCTGTTTGGCGCCAGCTGTGATGTTGCCTGTCCTACCCGCTGTAAAGGCACTGACTCAGTGGAGAGTAGCCGAGGCCTCTTGGTCCTGCCGTTTCCGACCATACGTGCTTTCTCTCCACTGCAGCCCGAGGAGGAGCAGTTGGCCTGCGATGTCACTGGATCCAGTTCCTCCACCGATGACACGGCGTCCCTGGACCGACATTCGTCTCACGGCAGTGATGTGTCCCTCCCCCAGATTTCCAGTTTGAACAGGTCCAGAGACCCGCAGTATCTCAACGGCTTCAACAGCCATGGGGTGGGAGCTGAGGGTCGAGAGAGTCGAGAGCGAGCCTGCTGGCTCGGGGGAGATGGAGGAGGAGGAGATGGACAGCATCACCGAGGTGCCCGCGAGCCGCTCTGTCCTGCGAAGCTCCATGCGCTCTCTGTCCCCTTTCCGGAGGCACAGCTGGGGTCCTGGGAAGAACGCAGCCAGCGACGCAGAAATGAACCACCGGAGGTGAGGCGGCAGGCCGTTTGTCTCGTCTCAGTGTCTGCTTGCTTTCAATTTGGTGTTACCGTTAGGGAAAGTTTTCAGGAGATACCATGGTATAGAAGAAAGAATATAGGCTTACCTATAGGAATCAGGAAAATCTGTGTGCCAACTCCAGCTCTGAAACTTACTACCTGGATAACCTTGGGCAAGTTACCTGACCCTTCTGAGCTTTAATTCTCTCATCTGTAGAACGCCTGCCTTTCAGAGTATTTGTAAGAGTAAAGATTACAATGAAATATGTAAGCCACATAGTGAGTTAAACACTGGTGTAACGTCTGTTTAGGCCAGATTTGTTCATAAAATTGAGAGGTTAGAAAATTTGAAGGGAATAATTTCGTGTCAATTTTCAATTAAGAAATAAACTTGAAATCTTATAGTCTCAACACAAGTTTTTTCACAGTGCTTCATAGGATTTGCCATCTGTTTCTAGTGTAGAAAGTTTTGATAAAGTCTAAATTACCAGTACTTAACTGTTAAAGCGATCATAATTATTATTAAATTGTTGCTGTTATTCCACATGTCGTTCAGCCTGGGGGTCTCTTGTGGCACTCCGTGTCATCCTTTCGGTTTGCCAAGCAGGCTATGTGAAGATGTGGATTTGGTTTCTAGCCACTGGCTGCCTAGATGAGCTTAAGTTTGAAGTTTGAAGAACAGGTGCCATGATGCCTACTCTATGTGTAAAAGTGTGCCTCCTCCAAGGCTACCTTCTAAATGAGGACCAACAGCCAGGGGAGGAGGCTGACAGTTGTAAAACAGCTGATATAAACAGTTCACCTGGAGCGATTACTGGCTGGTTTGCTTTTTAAAAATTCCTTGACCTCCTAATATTTTGGCTCAGATTTCATAGCTGTAAGTACATATAATCTGATTACATTCATCCACTCCTGTTTTTTTTTATTTGGCCAACATGTATTAAGCACAGCAGGCATTCCTAGGTTCTGGAGGCCCCAAGGTGAATGAAGACCTATCTTCATATAGTACCTTACACCCTCCTGATTTGCTACCCTTTTCAGATTCTTTTAATAACACATTGTCTCATGTAATTTTCCCATCCTCTTCATGAGTCAGGTGGGATTATCCCCATTTTTGCAGGTGAGACTATGTAGGTAGTTTAAACCATTTACCCAATGTCAGTGGAATCCAGGTTTCCAGTCTCCTGGTCAGGCAGTCTTTCTACAACTCCATTTTATTCTGGGGTACAGTTCAGGATGCAAACCTTACAGCTTCATTCAAGCTGTAATTTTTTTTTTTTTAAGCATTCATATGGGAAAATAAGGATGGGGAAATGATCCTACAGGCAGAATTCCCTTCCTGAGGCAAGGGAATCTGCTTGACGGGATACACGTGTCCTAGATGACAACAGCATTGAGAAAGGAGGATTCCTTTTATATGGAATCTGTTTTCCTTTATAAACCACGATGGATCTCTTTGCCATGACTTTAATTTCCAAGCTAGATGTGACAGTATGCATCATGTTGCTCCAGTGAGGAAATTGAAGCTCAGAGTAAAAGATTTGCCCAAGATTACATGGTGATTTTAGGATAGAGCTGCAATTAGAACCCTATTACCTAAATTGCTTGTATTTTCAGCCTATATAATATCATGGACTCTCCTATTTGCAGTTATCATTCAGAATTGCCTGGTACCACTGTCCTAGTACCTCTGGAGATAATGGAATGAGAGTTAGGGGTCATTTTCATCAGTTTAACTAATTTTTACAGTATTAATCTGCATAGAGAATTACCTGAATTTTAAAGTGTTTAAGAAAATCCTGTTACAGTTATGCTTGGATGACCTTTAGAAAAAGTCCTTTTGCTTTTATAATTTAATAAACTTCACTCCTGGTCACGTGATTGTTCCCTCCATGCTCCAAGGAGTTAAAGTAGCCCTTCTCAGAGATTATCAGGCCTTTTTGGTGATGATGTTTTCTTTATTCCTCTTTCTTTGATTCCCTTACTCCCAAACCGTTTCTCTTTGGTGATTGTCCCTTCCTAGTGTGATGTTTGTGTGTTTCACGCATTTGTACCCATTTTGTTTGACCTGGACACTGACCTCTTCCACCATTCATTTTCAGTTCAGTGCGAGTTCTTGGGGATGTTGTCAGGAGGCCTCCCATTCATAGGAGAAGGTACAGAGCTCACTAACTTGATGGACTAACTGTTTGCCTCTGAGCTTATTTTACTAACAAGCATCTCATTCTGCTTCATCCACGATTTAACAGTCTAATTTTAAATAAGTCCTGTCTGCTTTAGACAAATAAAATACAGGTACTTACTAATTGCTAACGTCCATCCTGTATGAAACGGTTTCTCGAATTTGAAGTTTTTTCCTGTTCTACTTTTATTTTAAAAAAAAAAGGTTAAAAAAATATTTTTTCCATCTTGTTTTTTTTGGTGTTCAGATCACTTTAATAATAGTGTCTCCCCAACTTTACCTAAGGAGGAGTCTAAGAAGTGTCTGTTGTGCATAGGTAATGGAGCCTGGGGAGTACTTATTCTTTCTTTCCCAAGAAAAGGGGGAACTGAAAATAGACGTGTGCTCATGTATCAAGCCCTAAACTATTTTCAGCACATTCTTCAATAACGTGATGAAAGCCTTTCTTCCTCAGCCACTTGGGAGTCTCCCGTCCACTGTTGATGTGGTCCTGATTTCTCAGGGCTCCTCTCAGTCTTTCAATCGCATACTGGTTTTTGGTCACATAAAATTTTGAAGCTAAAAATTACAGTGATTTATCAGCTGAAAAGTCACTTTTAGTCGAAAAGTACTGATTTACTTTAATTTTTTCAAATGCTGAGTTTTTATCAGTACATTTCCTGTACAGGAGTCATTTGTGCCTTTTCCAATTTTTGGAAAAAAATTTAGAAATCTGAAAACGACGGTTTGATTATGGTTAGTGTCTCATATTAGGAGATACTTGTAAAGAGAGATTTTAAATTATTAGCTGAGGCTGTCTTTTTAGGAAGTGGGCGGATAATGATCTTTGTTGCCTACCTGGTCTTTTTAAGTGGGTGTTTCCTTTAGTTTCAGATTTTAGGCACACAGTTGAGCTCAAGCACAGTGTAGTCACGAATCTCAGATAATCATAAGCCTGGTTACGTTTGTCTCCAGGAGAACAAGTTATTAAAGGCCTTTTTCAGTAGAAGTATCTAAAACCTTTAGAGATTTATTTGGCTGACTCTTCTTTAAACTCTTCAATATGGACTTACTAAAAACATGCCCTGGATAACCCTGGAATGACCCGTTGCTGGATGCAGCCCAAGTTACCATGGAGTCACAGCTGGCATAGCCACTTCAGTGACGGTTTCATCTTTTGTCGTATTTCTGTATGAAGAATAGGAGTTACGATTTTAAGTTTTGTGTTAAGCCTTAGCTACTAAAATGGGAAAATCTCAGCAAGTATTAAAAGGTAGGGCATCAGGATACTTTTTTTTAATCTGGAACTATCTAAATCTCAAAGCTAAAGAACCATGAAATGTTACTCCCCCAGCTGAGGAATTGAAATTAGGATGCTCTGAAAAATACTCTTACTGTTGTGAAAGGAGTTTCTGTGACCCTAGGGCTATCTGCAGCTTCCTCCCTGGATCCTTAGGTTTTTCTGACGCTCCTTCTGTCTCCCTGTTGTTCATCTTCTTTATCCTAAATTTCATCCCACTCTCTCACATCATTATCATTTTCTGAGAGTAAAGGGATGTTTAAAATCCATAGAAACACGTTGTTTAATTTTTAATGAATGATAAATTGGCATGTATATTCACTTTCTAATTTTTTACACGTTCTGTTTTTAGTAAATTAGCCATGTAGATATAATATGCCTTTTTAGTAACAGCTTAGCGGTATAAAATTAAGTTAATACTTTTCAAAGAACAGACTTGTGAATCTCATGTGTGTTTGTAAACTGTATCAGGGCTTGCTTCCCTAAGTCAGTCTGGTCTTGCTTAGCAGACTTGTAGAGACATGTCTCAGCTGTGTACTTCCACTCTCTGCTTTTGTACTTTTGAGCTTTGTACTATTAATATAATCTGATTTTAAATGTTTTACCTTTTAATTTATTTTAATGGTATTATTTTAAAGATTTACTTTTAGAAGATCCATAGGGTTAGCTCATATTTATTCTTCCGTCATTTTCCTTTTTTTTTTCTATCAAAACCTTCCACTTGTCAGCACAAAGTTATCAGCTGTATGTATTCAAGACAAGGTGGTTTTTATTTTCTAGGTTTTTTGTTTGTTTGTGTTTTTTTTTTAGCTTTCTTTTTGTTTGTTGTTTGTTTTTTTTGGTGTCTGCAGTTCTTCCCATTGAAGGTTCAGGGAGCAGATTAGTTTTATTGTTATCTCCCTTCCGAAAACAAAAGCATGTCACTTAGAACTTTAAGGCCGAAATAGTAGCAGTGTATTTTTTTTTTAATGATAGCTTTTATTAATCAAAAATCCTGACCTATGGATGCAGCTCCTTTTACAGAGTACCTGATACTCTGAGTTGGTTATTTTTTGTCTGCTTATGTTCCCTTATCATTTCCAACCCCAGATTTTCTGTTCCTACTGCATGGGAATAAATATAAGTGCTAAGATAGTCAAGGAAATAGATGACCAAATGGATTTTTTTTTTTTAATCTTGTGGGAAAATAGATACATACCTAAAATTATGGGACCCTTTGGTCAATACTATAAAATTCCCTTTCAAGGAAAGTCATCCCTTCATTATCATTAAAATACAGGGAAATAGGACCATTGTTATATGCTTTATCTTAAGCATCCAAGCCTGGTGAATAGGGTTTGAAGGTGGATGATGATGTTGGGTATCATTATGAAAGATATGTGAATTTTCTGGCTTAGATTCATCCTTAATGGAAACACGGGAGAAAAAAAAAACCTGACTCAGTGAGCCTACCCCAGTGCAATTTGTCATCATTCCTTTTAATGAAGGATTAGAGATGCTGTGGTCAGGAGATGATCAAGTGGATTTTTTTGTTGTTGTTGTTACATGCTTTATCTTTAGCATCCAAGCCTAAATGGGTGGAGGAGTGGTGGGCAGTATAGAGAGCGTGTCCCCAGTAGTGGGGTTGAAACACTGCTGTGAGCATGCCCACAGCATGGGACGCCACAGGGAGTGTGGGTACTCTGTTCAGGATTTGCTAGTAGGAATTCTGGGGTTTCCAACACTGAGCTTGTTAACCTGTAAAGAGTTCACGTAGTCATTTCTAACACATTATGTAGATGGACATCAATAGAAGAACTGTGTTTTTTGTTCTAACCATTTTCTAAATTCTAAATCAGTGTTACATTCCTAATTTTTTGATGATCAGAAAATCCATCTGTCTCTAACTGTGTCCCTTCTTTTTAAACCCAATAATCCCATCCCTGTTTCCTCTTCCATTTCTGTTTCTGCCTTTGATGTCATCCCCAGTATGAGCTGGTGTCCCTCTGGTGTGCAATACTCTGCTGCCCTGAGTGCTGATTTTAATTACAGAAGGTATGGTATTGTTGCGTGTCCAGCCACCAAAGGGGGAATTGTAGAACACAGCACTCGAGCTTCTGGCTTTGGACTGGCTGTGTGGCTGGAATGCATGTGGCGGCCTGCTTTCTTTGTGAGCGCGGTGTTGTGTTGCCTCTGCTGTGGGCATCCTGTCCAGTCCAAGGGGTGCAGCCTCGGAGCTGGATGGTGTTCCCCGATGCATTCTGCTTGTCTCAAGTGGCTATAGATTCGGGTGTTTTCTGCACAGGCTTGTCTCCATGCTGTGGTAGACCACTTCTGTCTTTGTTTTCATCCATCCCAATTCCCAGCTCCTAGGAATTAGCACATCCTGAGGAAAACAATAACAGAAACAAGGCAGCTACTAAGATGCACTCGTTTCTTAATTACGCTTCCAAATCCAGTCATCTCTTTAGATTCTAAGCTCACAGATTGCTCATCATTACATATTCTTCTCTTAACTAAGCAGCCAGATTTAATCACTTACAGGATTAAATGTTGTGGTATAAGCGTGGGATCTGGCTTTCTCAGGCTTTAGAAATAATTCATAACAGAAAACTAAATTTCTTCTTCAATTAGTCTGTCTTCTTACCCTTGCTGTTGAAAATGAGTTTTACAGAGACATTTACTTGGAGTTAGTCATGATTTCTATCATCATATTGAAATCAGAATAAAATCCATTGTTTAATTTATAGAGGCATATGGTTTCAGTTCATAATAAGTGATTCATAGGAAAAAGGGCAGATAGAAACCCTTCTAGATGGCATACAGCAGTTCACTTTGAGCAGAGGTAACGAAAGAGCTTCATTATGCCTTCCAACACAACTCCACATGCTTGTAACTGAGGGCATGGTGCTCTCCCCCTGCATTCTGAGAGCCAGTAGGCACACACATGATTTATTCTGGCTAGCATCCCCAAGGGTGAAAGCTGGCCAACCTTTCTCCATAGCCTCACAAAAAATGCTTTTCACTCTGCAGACCACAGTCTTCATTCCAGGGATCCCATTTTCCATCTCAAACCTTAAGTTTGCTTCCCCCCCCCCGACCCTGTCAGTATCAAGGAGAAAGATACAAACCTGTCTTAGACACAGTGCCTTTTCAGCTTCTGCCCTTTACGGTGGTGTCCCGTGTGCCTTCTGCAACTAGCGACTCTCAGGAACCTGCCAGAGCGGTGCTTGTTGGGGCAGGTGTGCACAGATGGTAACGCGCCTGTGTGACATGGGGTTTCTGGGGTGGACGCATGCCTGTGAAGCTATAAAAGTCACCTAGACTGTCGTGGAAGGTGAAGTTAAAATGTCACCTGGATTGTAGTCAAATGTGAAGTTACAAAGGTCCGTTTGACGGCTGCAAAGGCAAATCTGGATCTTCTATTTTCCTCCAGAAAGTCACTTAATGTTCATATTTTCTCTGTGCCATTTAATTATTTGGCATTGGCAGGCTTCAGAGTCTGGCAAAAATTGATCACATCAGATCAAGGGTAAAAAAAACCCACATAAATAAAAGATCTATAGATAATACAGTTTATCCATATGGTATATTGAAAAATGTCCGAGAAGATGACTTGAAGTACTTCAACATTTGAGTAAATTGAATGAGGTTTTTTTAAACAAACAAACAAACCAAGTGCAGTATATTTCTCAGCCAACCAGTATTTAGGGGGAAGGGCAGGGGGCACCCATTTGGCCAGGCCTTGCAGACAGCTTTGCCGGGTGACAGAAAGTTACAAGCAAGGGAGACGCAAATGCAGGGGCTTTGTATCCTCCTTGCTTTCTGAGTCTCAGAATGAATTAACTCTTGTGTCTTGTGTTCAGTTTCAGTCTAGAAGGCTTGACAGGAGGAGCTGGTATTGGAAACAAGCCGTCCTCATCTCTAGAAGGAAACTCATCAAACACCAGAGAACTCAGGCACCCTTTCAGTGGCCAGGAAAGGGGTGACTCTCTGGTGTCGCTTTCAGAAGAGGATCTTGAATCAGGCCAGAGGGAACATAGAATGTTTAATCAGCAGGTAAGGCTGAAAGAGGTGTATGTTGCTAATTTGGGGGGGAAAGATTGGTTTCGTTTCCCTAAATACATCCTCATGTTAGGAACAAAGAAGGCAAGACTTATGTTCACATAAGGTTAGTAGCTATAATTACACATATAGTCAGTGTTGCAAACAGCAGTTTTTAGCACTTAATGCTGCTTGAAAGTGAAAGTCGCTCAGTCATGTCTGACTCTTTGCGATCCTGTGGACTATACAGTCCATGGAATTCTGCAGGCTAGAATGCCGGAGTGGGTAGCCTTTCCCTTCTCCAGGGGATCTTCCCAACCCAGGGATCAAACCCAGATCTCCTGCGTGGCAGGTGGATTCTTCACCAGCTAAACCACAAGGGAAGCCCAAGAATACTGGAGTGGGTAGCCTATCCCTTCCTCCAGCACATCTTCCTGACTGAGGAATTGAACTGGGGTCTCCTGCATTGCAGGCAGATTTTTTACCAACTGAGCTATCAGGGAAGCCCAACGCTAATTAAAGAATACCATTAATCTGCATAGATTTAAATATTTCAGCAAAGCAAACTTTTAAAATTAAGAAGATATTAATTTTAAAACTAACACCTGGATGTACTTCTGAGAGTATTCTGGGATACACTTTCAAGTGAAATTTTTTCTAATTAAACAAAAAAGTTAAAACGCCAGTCTCTGAGTAAGTAGCTTTCATTTTAGGTAGAAGTGTAAGGCATTGTTTCAAACTAAACAAACAAAATTTTAAACAACCTGTTCTTCGAATCAATGACTAAGGTTTTGTGTAGAAATCTAGTTTTTTTACTACATCCTGCTACATAGCAATGAAGTGACCAAATATTTTAAATCTAGCACCAGGCGATTTGGTGATGAATATATCACTTATGGTCATGTGAAGGCCCAAAGGAAATAAAATCGAAGGCCTAAAGGAATTTTGCCTCCTTTGTCCCCTCTTCATGGCTTCTTGGAAGTTAAGAAAAATAACAAGAATATGGAGAATATAGTTATTGAAGTAGATGGTGTCTATTTATTCAACCCAGTGGTAACAGGAAAAGAGGGGAAAAGTAGGAAACAATAAATTTGGTGACTACAGAGAGCATCTCTGACAAGTACGTCTGAGAACATGTTGCATTTTATATGTAGAGAGTCCTTTGGAAATCACTTGTAGGACCAGGTAAAATACCAAAACTTGAGTTTACTTAGAGCCAGTAAATCCCCTCAAATTCCGCTTAAAATTAAGCCTTTGTGTGTGAGCAAGTCAAGCCCATATTAAGTGACTTGCCTGAGGCCCCATAACTGGCTCTTAGCTGAACAGTATTAGACTCAGAATGGCAGGCTTTTAGCCTCCCTGTTACTTTGAAGTAGATGACATTTGATGAGGAAATGAGAGCATTTCCGTTTTCCTACTGATGTTTATGTGATGACCTTCTCCTGAGCTGACGTTCTGGAGTCTGAGTGATGGCCTCTCTCCAGTGAGTGGTGTCCGTGTAAGTGGCCTTTCTGAGTCTGTCGAGATGAAGTGTCGACCCTGTAGCCCCTGGTGTGCCCAGCTGCGCAGGGCTCTGCTCACCAGAGTCTTCCATCTCGTGTGCAACCTCAGAGTAGATACTTGAGCCGCTTGTATGCCTGATGTGCACAAGTCGCCAGCAGCCAGCTTCCTGCTGAAGATCTCTGCCTTTCAACTGACGTCATTTTTCAGACCTCACAGTTGTATTTGAAACATAGCAACTGTTTGCCTCAGACTCCATGGTTACCCATGGAACAAGCTCTAAATAATGAGAAGTCTTTGGTGTAACTGAGTCAAGTTCACCCTAGTAACGAATTTTCATTGCTTCCCTTTTAGCACATACAGATTTCAGACTGCTAGGAAGGGAAGGGATGATAATTAAAGTTAGTTAGCAATCAGGATGGCCTCTCTCCAAGCAAAACAAAAGTAGTCCCACCATCACCGGAAACGGGTTTCGTTGCAGGATCTTCTGCAGTGGGTCTGATTACACACTGAAGTGGCTGTGAATTTACTGAGGGATTGCAGTTACCCACATGTTCGCATATAAGCATTTATTCTCAGAAGAGGAAGTGAAAACAATTTAGGTTTCTATCCAGATGCAGAGCCTACTTTGCTTGTTATCTTAAAACCTTTTCTATTTGTATCTCTGTTTCTAATTTTTTAACATCAGAATGATATTACTGGTATCCTACTATATGTGTACATGATATTTAAATTTTCAAAGGGCAAGCACTATACATAGTCTGATATTTCCAGTGAAGTTATTTTTATCTGATTGTGCATTCAGTAGACGTGTATTAAGTGCTTACGAAGTTTGAGACATCCTTAGATGTCCCTCTTAGAAGGGATACAAAATGACCATAAGCGGTAGATACTCTAACTGTTCCCATTTTACAGATAAGAACATTGAGGCTCAGAAGAGCTGGATTGCTTCTCTGAAGTTGAGCAGCTGTTTTGTGGCCTACAAAGCTTGTGGTCTTTTCCTCTGTACTGCCTTATTTCCTTCTGCTGAGTCGGAATGTCAAGTTTTGTACTAACCTAGAAATATAAGAGCATGAACTGAGAACTGTTTTACCTTTATTTCCTTCACAGACATGTCACAGATCTAAACAACAGGGATTTAATTACTGTACATCAGCCGTTTCTTCTCCACTGACAAAATCCGTCTCATTAATGACAATCAGCCATCCTGGGTTGGACGGTGAGTATGCTACTTTTTTCATTGAATATATTCAGAACATTTTCCCTTTCATTTATTTTTTTTGCTTTAAGACCCTATGACATTGCCTTACAGCATTTGCCTGACTCTTCCCCTGAATGAATGACTGATCATTTACAGAAAAGGTGACACAGAATTCAGTTTGGAGACCTTCCTCCTTTTACTACATAAAAATCTCCTTAACACATTAAATTCATTGTATTCTGGGCCTAAACCTGACAAACATTATTTAAAAACTCTATTTTGAAATAATTTCTGGTTTTTAAAATAGTTGCAAAAAACAGCACTAACACTCACCACATAGTCTTCACCTGGAGCCTCCAAAGTGTTATTTTAACACTTGTTTTATCCATCTTGCTCCCTTCCCTGGCTTTATCACTTTCTTTAAAGATTTTTCTGAAACACAGGAAAGTAAGTTACACATGTAATGCTCTTATGTCAAAGACACTGTCTTGTATTACCATAATACAGATACCCAAACATTATCCAATACGAGTTCCCTGAGCTTTTCAAAAATGTCAAGCTCATGAAGGACAGAGAGAGACTGAGATATGTTTTTAGTTAAGCAAAGACCAAAAGGACTACAGCCAAAAGTGATTACTGAAACTGTATACAGATTCAAGATCGATGAGCTGTGAAAGTTACGTAGAGACGTCTGGCATCCACAGGCCCAGAGTATTTGCAAGTCAGAGATACTCAAAAATATACTTGAATTGGATCCAGATGTTTGCCACAGACAGGTGTCTTTGGGAAGCCCCACTTTTTTTTTATTTTCAAAATAGATTTTTTTTTTTTCATGAGTAGTTGCAGTGTTGAATCTTGATACGAAGATTAAAATTCTCATCAGAGAGAGTGTAGTGTATTATATTCTTTGCTGAGAGATCATGTATTCAGGAACCTGAAATAAAGGATATAAAACCCTCCTGCTGTTTCTTCACCATCTCCTGATATAGAACTCATCTTAAATGGGATGTTCTGTCTCAATTCATGACTTACTAGAGGCCTCATCTTTTTAATGTCCACAATGTCGTTAAGGCATAAATGGATGATTGTATTAACTTCATTTTCATTTTAATATGATTAGTAGTTCAAGTATCAACCTGGCCTGTTGGAATAAAGGTGCCTAATAGTGACTTATTTGCGAAGATAATAGATACAGACTCAGAGAGTTGTAACTGAAGTCGTTGTTCCTGTTCTTGTTTGGATCTTGGTTTGGTTTGCTTTTGACTTGGCTTTGGATCAGTGGTTCTGCTGGTATAGAAGGGACATCATTCTAACTGAACAGTTTATAGTGGCTTTGAACTCGGAGTACTAGAAATGGGTAACCCGACAGTCAGTGAGGCCGTTCAGCCCCGTGTCCCTCCTCCCAGGGCCTGGGGGAGGGCCTGCGTCTCTATAGCCACAGCTCCCCAGAACCAGCAGAAGGTGGCCAGTGTTCGGTGACACACACTCTTATTTTTCCTCCAGAAAGCAAAATGGTTTTGACTGTGCTTTCAGTTGCTAGCCAGACACACTGAATGGTGCGGCTCCCCCTCAGGAAGCACAGTCCTTGAGCGCCAGGAACTCTGGCTCATCTTGTTGTGGGGACCAGGCAGCTGAGCTCCCCGAGGGGGACTGAGTTCCATGGTGGTGGCTGTCCCTCCCCGAGGGGGACTGAGCTCCGTGGCCGGTGGCCGTCCCTCTCCCAGGGGGACCGAGCTCCGTGGCCAGTGCCCATCCCTCCCTGAGGGGTCTGAGCTCCGTGGCCAATGCCCATCCCTCCCTGAGGGGTCTGAGCTCTGTGGCCAGTGCCCATCCCTCCCTTAGGGGACTGAGCTCCATGGCTGCTGGCCATCCCTCCCCCAGGGGGACCGAACTCCGTGGCCAGTGCCCATCCCTCCCCGAGGGGGACTGAGCTTCGTGGCCAGTGGCCGTCCCTCTCCCAGGGGGACCAAGCTCCGTGGCCAGTGCCCGTCCCTCCCTGAGGGGTCTGAGCTCCGTGGCCAGTGCCCATCCCTCCCCGAGGGGGACTGAGCTTCGTGGCCGGTGGCCATCCCTCTCCCAGGGGGACCAAGCTCCATGGCCGGTGCCCGTCCCTCCCTGAGGGGTCTGAGCTCCGTGGCCAGTAGCCTTCCCTCCACAAGGGGGACTGAGCTCCGTGGTCAGTGCCCATCCCTCCCTGAGGGGTCTGAGCTCCGAGCTCCATGGCTGGTGGCTGTCATGGATAGAGCTTGGAGCGAGAGAGTTCAGCCCTTTCATCAAAGTGGAGGCCACTCATTCTGATTTTTAATGTACATTTCATGTAGATTTGAATGATGAACTGGCCCTAACTACTTCCCTAAGTGAGCACAGGCTATAATTGGAGGGCTCATCCACTCTTAATGACAGTATTTCTCTTAAGTCCCTCCTCATGTACAAATGAATTAATTTCCCAACTTTTTTTTTTTTTTATTCTGCTCTGGAAACATAAATTTTTTTGGCAGATATAAAAATTCTGGCTGTTAAACAGAAGGCTAATAAAACTTTTTTCTTGCATGCTATGCCTCTAAGCCTCAGGATAACTTGATGGTTGGTTTCTGCCACACATGCAAATCTTCACTCTAAATCTCTTAAATACCCTGCATGATTCACCTTTGGTCATGGTCTTCCCTGTTGAAAGTATCAGAATTAAAACCTACCCCGTGGTTTTAAAGCCTAAAGTGTGTGGAACACTTCAGGTATTTTAACTAATGCTTTATGGTAAGCATACTTAGTGGCTGTGTGACCTCGAGTCCTTCAGCTGTTCAGCAGGGCTAATAATGGGGTAGGGCTTAAATGTGTATTTATTTTAAATGTGCACTAGCGTGTTTCCTGGCTTGTGGGAAGCATTTGTTGTCACTGTGGAATGAGTGTGTTCATCATCCAGCAGTGTAGGGGTCTGTTTTTCTCTAACCAGGGTCTAAGCAGTGGTGAAGAACTGGAATACGATCTCTCGTTTGTCTTTAACTGGCTGTGTCTTACAAACAAACCTGCTTGTCTCAGTACAATATATTAATACTTCCTAAACTCAGCATTCTCTCACTGCTTCCCAGCTTTTACTTGTGTTCTAGATTCTCCCTTGAAGGAAGTTGGCAACTTTTCCCACAGCCTTTCCCAGCTGCTACCATTTGAGCTTTTCTGCATACGTCCACTAAACTGTTGCCTGGACTGTCACTGGGTCACTGGCCAGATTAGAAAGACAGACAGACTTGGCATTATTCCCAAACTGGCAGGACACTGCCCTCAGAGAAGCTGCTCCAGGAAATGTGTTCACAGCCTAGGGTTGAGTGTAGACTCCCAGCTTGCCAGGAGACTCTGATGGCTTGTCATTAGAACTTAAGAATAAACTTTATGTTTGCATACACAGAATAAGCCAGTTATTACAGACAATCCTTTCACAAGTCTGTATTTTTAAACTTGTTACTCTTTGCACCCAGAAGATGCTTACAGACAATAAACTGTGGGGTTGATTGGGGTTCGACCCCTGGGTTGGGCAGATCCCTTGGAGGAGGGCGTGGCAGCCCACTCCAGTATTCTTGAGAATCCCATGGACAGAGGAGCCTGGCGGGCTACAGTCCATCAGGCCGGAAAGTCAGGCTCAGCTGAAGCGACTTAGCATGCACACACATGCACTGCTAAGCGTGTCAGTGGGGAGAATGATACCCATTGGACCGTGAAACCTCCTGGGCTTCCTACCGAGGTTTCATTTTGCCCTTCATTTCACATGGCTTGTTATCACAGAGAACGGTGTCCCCGGGTGTCACTTGCCCTTGGGATCGTTCTCAGACCTTCATGCAGGATGGGTGAATTGGCCAAGTTCCTGGGCATGCTTTGATGGTAGTGCTCGCTTGTAATTGACAACGAAAGCTGAGTGGGTCTTAAGAACCAAACTGTGGCATTTGATGTATAAAATGTACCAGATCTTCAACACGAAGTGACCCACATGACCAAAGATCAGAGTGGGCCTCTCGGCAGCTGGGCAGCGGTGGCAATGAGGGTATTTTATCTCTGCTTTCTGTGCTTAGTCTCTCTTAACTGGACAGTGGGAGGAGACTTTATTGGAATACATTTACTTTCTAAGGGTAGTTCTATTTGGAGAAGATAATATTTGACAAATTCATCAGAACAGAAATTCGGTCAAGCAAATTGACTTTTTAAAAAATATGTGTTTATGACTGCGTGAGGTCTCAGGCAGCAAGCAGGATCTTTCATTGTGGTGTGTAGGCTTATAAGTGCCTCAGAAGGTAGGATCTTAGTTCCCCAACCAGGGGTCAAACCCGTGTCCCTGCATTGCAAAGCGGACTCTTAACCGCTGGACCTCCAGGGAAATCCCCAGATTGACTTTTGATATTGGCCTTTTGATTAAACTATGAGGCTGGAATATATTCATGGTCATTAAATTTGAGGGCATTTTAAAACTGAATCCCTGTGTTAGCAGAACATATTCTTTCCATACATGTTGAAGATACTCCTTATTCCTATAAGTAGGTTTTTCTTTATGATCCATGATCGTGTGACAGAAGAAGGGATACTCTGAGATTGGGGTGGTTAAGAGAGGTTATTTTCATTCCTTATATATGCTTCGCATTTGGGAACACCGCAGAACACACACTAAAGTGGTATCTTGCTTTTGCACTGGACTGCCACTGTGGAATCAAGCCAACGCACGTGAATTTGTGGCGTTCTTTGCACTCTGTTAGGAGCTGTGGCTACACCCTGTCGTCTGCCATCACTCAGCATTTGTCTGGGGTGTGGAGTGTCTTTTGTGCTGGGTAGGTACAGGGTTTTTTCTTTCATTTTATTTAGGATGTTGACCTTACAGAAAGCCTGACAAAAGGAAATTCATTTGTTCATTTGTTATATTAGTCAATGGTTAAGAACCTGTCCTTTGCCAGGCACCAGGCGAGACAGTGAAAGGAGAGGCGTGACCTTCCAGATAGGATTTCTTTTCTCCCCACACTTCAGCTCAAGGACATGAGAACAGTTGAGTGTAGCAGATGATGATATATGCAGCAGTTGAAAGAAACATTGGGTGCTCAGAAGCCCCAGACTTGAGGGGTCAGAGAAGCCTAACTGGGTACCATGCTAAGTCGCTTCAGTCATATCCGACTCTTTGCGACCCTTTGGACTGCCCAGCAGGCTCCTCTGTCCATGTGGATTCTCCAGACAAGAATACTGGAGTGGGTTGCCATGCCCTCCTCCAGGGAATCTTCCCAACCCAGGGATCGAACCCAGGTCTCCCACAATGCAGGTGGATTCTTTACTGTCTGAGCCACCAGGGAAGCCCTGGGGAGAAGTGATACCAAAGTCAAGACCAAGAGGAAATCACTGAGTTTGTTAGCAGGTGGAAAGCTAGACTGAGGACTCTGGGCTTCTTGTCTGAGGACAAGGGAGTGATTTTTGTTAAATCAAGTGATTCTGACACTGCAGAGAAACCTCACTGAAGACCATGTTGGGAAGGAGAGGCTGGTAGGTGAGTAGAAGGCTCTTGCAGAGTTCTGATGAGAGCAGATGCTGGTCCAAAGCAGGTACAAACCAGTGGCAGTAGAGAAGTTGATGTTCAGAGAATTCTAGAAGACAGAATTAAAAGATCTGAGTGAGAGGCAATAAAAGGATTCAAGGATAGTGTCCAGGTTTCTGTCCTATATGACGAGTCAGATGTTAGGTACCACTCACCAAAGGAAAGAGTAAACGAGGAGGAACAAGTCTGGAGGAAGGGGCTGAGGTGATGTATGTGCTTGTTGAGTTTGAGCTGCTGTGGGATGTCTGCCCACAGGTAGGCAGTGAGATGAATGAGGCTTGAATTCAAAGGACAGACCAGACTTGAAAATAGAAAGCTGTGAGTCATCACTGCATCACCTGCAGATTGTACTTGAAGAGGCAGCAGTGAATGAGGAGGTTTGGGGTGGGCGGGAAGAGAGCCGATACGGAATCCTGAGGAACACCACCATGCAAGGCGTTCCCTTACCTTGAAGGGGCGGGAGGGGGGAACTCCAGCTGTAAATGATGGCTGTGAAAAGTAGCGCACTTCCTGTTTTCATAATCTAACGAGTACGTGTCTTTGTTGGGTGCATTTTCTTAAGCCGCATTACATTCTGCATATTGAGAAAGAAAGGTGGAAATGTGAATAGATGGTGCCAAGAGGCCTAGACAGCCTCCGCTGGCATCCTTCAGGCCAGTGGCGTGGTTCTCGGCACCGTGGTCTTTGTTCTGGTGTGATCCGCAGGCGCTAATGTCTTCTGTTAACCTGTTCCTCAGCCCAGCGGCAGATGCGGCCAGCGCGGCGGATCTCGCTCTCCGTCAGCATCTCACCTCTCCTCCTTAAGTCTAAAACTCTCTTTTCTCTTGGCTCTTCTTACTCCAGTGATGAGGAGGAGGAGTTGCATAGTAAGTAAGCAACTTTGGGGTCCAGTGGCTGCTCTCCAGGGCCTGACCAGCGCTGAAAATGCCGTAGGCTTGGTACTAAGAGACTGGGGAGCTTTTATCCTCTTGCATGTCACCACTGCTGAATCATTCGCCTTCATGCTTTGCTTTGAAAATGAATTTGGATAAACAAATAAAGTTTTTGTCTTGTATACCACCAATGTTGACTGATCCAGTGACCCAGTTCCAGGGCCCGAGACATCGTCCCAGAACAGAGATACCTGCAAAGGCATAAGGGGCTCCCACCCCACCTTGTGCCTTTTGTAACGCTGCGTACTAATGTCTGGAAACATTCCATTCAGTCATGTAAATTTCATTGTCATTGTTTCCCCTCTTTTGTCTCATAGGACAAATACTTAGATGTCCATCTGTGACATTTAAAAGTCACTGTCAAACTTTTTTCTTCTCACCTTTTTTTCCCCCATCTTTGTCAGTTTTTTTATTTGTTTGTTGGCAGGGCGGGGGCGCTGTGCTGCATGGCTTGTGGGATCTCAGTTCTCCAGCGGGGTACTGAACCCCGGCCATGGCAGCGAAAGCTCGAATCCTAACCTCTAGGCCACCAGGGAACTACCCCAGACCATTTCTTTAAGAATATCTTTTCTTTGAGATTAAACCACATGAATTAATTGGTTGGAAGAAGTTCCTTTGGAACTTTTAGTTTTCAATCCTTTCACTACACTGTAGGTTTCATATTATTATATCATTACTTAATAATAACCTAGTTTAGTATTAGTTTTAGTAAACTCAGAGAGGAAATGAATCCCGACCCCCATGAAAATTACTCTTTTCAGTTGTACGAGATTTCTAGACGATTCCAGGATTGCTGTTTTTCATGCTATATAAAGCTAAATAACGAATTGTTTTCATTTCATATAAACCATATTAGTCTCAGGCAATTATAAATATGATTAAGCATCCTAATTCAGCACCATTTGCTGATCCTAAGTTTGAGCAGTATTTATTTAATACTTAAATATTAAGATTTAATAGTTAGCAATATCAACATCAAAGTGACATTTTTGCATTGTTCTTAAAGGAAAGTGGCTTATGCATAAATGAATATCTTATATGTTCAATACTTTTTCACAAGTAAAATGCCTTTGGTATAGGCACATAAGATTTTCATTCCATACCAGTTGTCATAGGAGGGAAGTTGTGAATCTCCATCTACAACTTTTGAGTTTTTACAAATTCTCAAGGCTGTTGAGTATTTGTAATATGCTTGGAAATAGGTTAGCATGACAAATAAAACTAAGTTTCCAATAGTATTTCTTCTACCACTAATATAAAATTATGACCAGTTATTCAGTCAGTCAGCACTGGTTACTCAGTTAATCCAACATAATGTCATCGTTAAGTATAGAAGCTCAAAGAAACCCTTGAATCAAATATCCAGCATTCCTCAAAATGTGTTCCTTAAACTCAAAAATACAGTGAGAATTATGGGGTAGAGGGATGGGGCGGGGCAGGGGGAAGGGTTGGTTCTCGACCATATAAATTTAGGAAACTATTTTAAGCAGGTTTCAAAGGCTTATGTGTATCTTGTGAATTTTGAAGGTAGTGTTCAATATGCTGTGATTCCAAAATGTATTAACCAGGTAAACCACAGTGCAAGACAACGTGTGACGTCTCAGGAGACAAGTGTTCCGTGGAACACGCTTTTATAAATACTATGTCCGCCTACCAGCTCCAGTCCTGGAATGTCACTGTATTAGATCTGCAGGTTGTTTCATGCCTTAAAACAAAAAAGGTCTCGTTGAAATATGCTCTTTACTTGCAATAGTACTTAGTAGGCTAAATTCAATGACAGATTTCTTGACTTCTGTCTGTAATTATATCATGGAAGTAACGTTGGTTATATCATGTTCTTAGATGCTCTGAAAAATTGACACTTCGGGAAAGTCAGAAGCATTTATTTTAGAAACATTGGTGAATTAATCACTGTTTCAGAACCATACCTGAGAGGTTATAGTAAATGAATTAAAATGAATTAAAGTATTTTTTAGCAGCAAGAAAGTTGGAAATCCTTATAGGAGTTAGAGATTCTCACAGTATTTGTTGAGTTCTTAGTTTATCTGACAGAAACCTTCTGGGAGCTTAGTCTTGGCCAGGCTCTCTGCTGGTTGGTGTTTTTCTTTATGGGTTTTGTTTTTACTTTGTTCATATTACTAAGGTGGTAACTTACTAGGTAATTGATTACATGTACAGCAGAATCCTGGCAGCCTGAGAGAACTTGATGGTCCTTCTATCATTCAAAGTTCCTTAAGTATAAAACTTTTAAAGCCCACAATCTAAACCACACTCTTGACTTTTGTTTAGGTAAATAAAGGCATTCTGAAGTTTAAATGCTGATGTTTTCACCAGATCATGCAGAACTGGAAGATAGATCCCAGGTCTTACTCTTCCTCTCTCCTGGCTGTTGTTATTGTGCATCATAAATGAAACAGAAGGAGAACCCCAAACAAGTAAAAGGAACAACTGTAAAAGCGATCTTTTGAAGCCGTTTTTAAGTTTCTAATGCATTATTTACACATGTTGGCTACATGTTAGTAATGACTTCACCTTTGCATTTCTATTCAAAATCTGAAACAATTTGGGAGTTCTTAAAAGTTTCAAATGTTGATAATCTGGTAGTGGAACATTTTTCAAATCTCTGTCAAATTGAAGTTTCAGTAACCTCAAGGAAAACAGTGTGTTTTGTCCACATTATAACAGTAGTTACACAGAGCAACCTTTGTCTACCTGGAATCACACACAGAAGGTGTTTCTATACCTGATCTCCTAAAACTTGGAAACCATTTGTCATTAACCTATCATAGGTAAAATAATGGTATCATTACTTCTGTATTTGTTCTATTTAATGCCCTGTCTTATTTAGCTATTGATGTAATGACTCATTTCAGTTTATGGTCTGATGGTTATGGAAGGAAGAAGAATATATCTGCCCTACTCATCTGATCAGTATGAGTCTAGAAAGACCCTTAGCATCTGTTTTATCTTCCTTATTTCAGAGATGAAGAAATGAAGTCCGGAGATCTCACCCCAAATTAGTGGCAAACCCTAGACCTTATAAGTTGGGTCTATGCTCTTTTCTGTTGGTTTCCTAATGCTCTAATCCATTTCTAGGAATGCTCAGGAAAATGTCAGGCATATATTACTGTTAGTATAGATATATATGAACACAAGATTAACAGCATGCAGAAAATGACATGTCATTTCCTGTTGTATATTCCTCCTCTGACAGCATCTCAGAAAGATGGCCTATGGACTCTGATGAACCTTCATAAGAACAGGAATTAGACATACATTTGAGCATTTTTGTTGTTTCATTTTGGGGTTTCTTTGGTTACTTGAATCCTGGATTTAAAAAAATTTTCCCCATGACAAATTCACTCCCAGTTGCTGCCAATTTCCGGTTCTAATTTGAGGGTTTCATTTTTAATTTTTCCTTCTTCCAAACCCTCAGAAGGAAAAGCACCCCACACTGGCTTTCAGAGGCTGTTTTTGCTTTATCTGTGTCAGTCATAAAAACATTAAACATTTTATCTGTTATCCAGGTAAAATGCTTTTGTTCTAATTTTTTTCCTGCTGTTCTTGTTTTCCAGGTACACGGCCCTTCCACAGCACCAGCTCTAATCTCACTGGGAGGTACTATATACGTTTATTTTGCTGCTCCTTTTCTCAAGATGAAATAAAGGAAATCCAAAATGTCTTCACACATTTACGCAAAATAAGTTAATTGAACTTACTGGAATTTTACTTCCTTGATTGATAAATTTGGAATATTGGTTTTTAAATTTATGTCCTGGATAGTTTTCTACCTTTATTCGTTGTGGCATCCTATAGATAAAGATGATTGGTTGCACTTATTCACATAAGGATACACTTGTATTAACTTTATGAACTTTGCACTCGTTGCTTACGGGAATCTTTAATTTCTTAAGTCCAAGAACATTTTGTTCCACAGTGTGTGTGTATGTATTGGTGTTCACGCAGTATTGCTGCCTGCTTAGCCCTTGTAAGCTTTAAAGCTATTTTCTTCTGTGAAGGTTCAGACAGTACGCATCTTTGTCCAGACTTGGTTTTTAACAGCAGGCGATGGCACCTCACTCCAGTACTCTTGACTGGAAAATCCCATGGACGGAGGAGCCTGGTGGGCTGCAGTCCATGGGGTCGCTAAGAGTCGGACACTGAGCGACTTCACTTTCACTTTTCACTTTCATGCATTGGAGAAGGAAATGGCAACCCACTCCAGTGTTCTTGCCTGGAGAATCCCGGGGATGGGGGACCTGGTGGGCTGCCGTCTATGGGGTCGCACAGAGTCGGACACAACTGAAGTGACTTAGCAGCAGCAGCAGCAGCAAAAGATTGCTATTTTGACTCATTGTTTATTATTCAGGCTTATGAGATTAAATATTTGATTTTAAGCATAATTGGGGTTCTGATTGTTGCCCTGCAGTGTCTTATAAGTTGCCTTCCTTTTCACAAAGGCATCAGTTGTGACCCAGTAATCCAGAACTCTGTCGATATGAGTCCTCTTGTTTGCACTTAACCACATTCTGCTTACTCTCTGTTCTTTCTAGAGCAGTGATTTTCATTTCCCCTTTGTCTTAGTAACAGAATGCTTTATATTTCAAGCGTATTTTAAATATAAATAGACTTGAGCTACTGAACAGGACCCATGTGGTCCTGCTTGTCTCTGCTCTCACAGAAGCCCTCGGGGCAAACACTACTTTTCCAGTGGAAAACTTCTAGCATAACTGTTCTGGGACCCTAGGAAAAGTAGTTTGAATGGATTTCTGTATAATAGATGATGTATTATGTAACAGTTCTACGTAGGTGTATGTGTACACAAATGATAATGTGTACAAGGGCCCCGCACTCTTTGAGGAACTCAACCTTTGTGAATTTCCCAGGGTCTGGAGATACCATCATGGATGGGCTTGGGAAATAGGTGTCCTAAACAAGTAGGTCAGCACCTCCAGGTCTCTGTGAAACTTCTGCAGTAGATCTTTCTGCACTCAGTGTCAGTTCTACCGACCTTTCAGTATATTCCCTCCTTAAATCGTGCATAACTGAATTCACATATTGACGGTCCAGTGTGCCAGAAACCTAAATAAAAGGTGTGGTCTCTGCTATGAGGGAACTTGTATATGCATTCAGTCATAAAAACTCCTTGGTTTGCATCTGTGGCTTTCTTTTTAGACACCTGTTTAATGCAAAGAAGTTTATACATTGGGTGCTGTTTTAGGTTAAGCAATTTCAGATAAAATAATTAATGATTAATTGATCATTAATTCTAATCAACAATTAGCATCAGATCCCTGAAAACCCGTTAGTGAAACACTAACAACCGACATAAGAAAATTTAGCCAAGTTTTCGCAATAGGACATAAGCATTGTGGTGTGCCCTATTGTTGGGTTGATATTATTATATAAAACCTTTCAGCAGCTCTGGCCACTTCTTACTCCTTTTCCCATTCGCACCTGAGCATATAAGTTGCCTGTGACTTGTAGCCAAAATAATACCTGACAATGGTGGTTACAAAGAATTACATGTAGAATGTTTTAATTTTTAAAAAACCATCTTCTGTAATCTTTTTAAAAACTCCTCTGTTTTCTATTTAGTATAACAGAAGAGAACTTTAATTTCCTGCCACAAAGCCCCAAGAAAGATTTTGAAATAAAGAGCGGAACCAAAGTCAGTCGTACGTTCAGCTACATCAAGAACAAAATGTCCAGCAGTAAAAAGAGCAAGGTAAGTACTGCTGTGGGCGTTTCTGGGTGACCCCCTCAGCCAGCCCTCAGTAGGCTCCGGGCACAGCACACACCCGAAGACTAATTAACACGGTGGGGTCTTGTGGAATTGAGTTGAGAGATGCTGGCTGCAGGAGGCTAATATCTGAAGAAAACTAACAGCAAGTAAAACAACAATAAGAGATAACACTACCAGTTGAGTTTTTACTGTATGCTGAGAGCTTCCCATGTATTATCTTGATTTAATCCTTTCCACACACTGTAAGGTAGATATTATCTCCCTTTATTAGGAGTAAGGTACCTCACCTGGGAAAAAAATCAGAAATAAAAAGTACCTGTAGTAATTCCACATTAGAGACGAATACTCTTCTAATATTTTTTAAATGTATTTTTAGAAAGAAAAAAAAAAGAGTTAACTTTCTTATACTAATTCCCATTGCTAAACTGGAAGATTCTGTTTCAAATCAGTGGGGAAAACTTTCTGCCTCTCACTTTGCTACACTCTCTCTATTCACCTATCTAACCTCCAACAAAAGAAGTAGGAAACAAATTGGGACTCAATTAAGGACTTCTTGCCCAGGAATCACTTTGTATCTGTGGTTATATGCATACACACAGGTACATAATTACCAAGTTTGTAAATGAGGTAAGATCTCTTTTCTTTCAGCAAATACTAGGTTTGGTCATCACTCAAATTTTTCCAGAAAACCTGCCACCACAATTTTGTTTTCTCCTCATTTCACCTGCCCAGGTACAAAATGGACAGAAAGTAGGCAAACTGAAAGATGAACGAAGAGTCTAGCAAACCGTTTCTAGAGTAGTCTCATATTTAAGCGTTAACCTTATGCTTAGCCTTGTTTTATAATTCAAAACAGTTAAGGTTAAAGAGGGCAGAACCCGTATTATTCTTTGTGTGGCAGCAGGGCTCAAAATAGAGCCGTGTCTGTCTTACCAGCTGGCTTGGCCACTGGTTGGCATCAACAGAAGAAGGCTGCCTTGAAAGAGCAGTGTTAATTGGCCAGGAGTGTTTGAATGGGGCCAGCGTTCTGGTAGGTGCTGACGAGCAGGTGGAGGAGCCAAAGCACACAGTCTTTACCTGGACGATTTTTACCATCTGTTCTGATGATTTCAAGTGTTTCTCTTGCCTTTTATTTTGGTTTTAAACCATGACATCTTTACTCCAAACAAACTTTTAACCAGAAGACCAGGGTGAAGTGGAGAATTCCCCCTTTTCCACCCATCTCCCTCGTGACGCCAGCTTAGGGGCCGAGTAGTGAATCTGCCACTGACGGCGTTGGCAAGGCAGTACAAGCAGATACAAACATCTCGCACCAGTCTCCTTATTTCGCCAACCGAGGCACAGAGAAGTATGCTTCAGGTCACAGGCCAGGTCATATCTTGTGATCTGACTTCTGCCAAGTAATACTGTTCATTTCATGTTCACTCTTCAGCGGGAGTGAGCTGCACAATGTCTCTTTCCATTAATTTTGTTAATAACCTCAAAGGACTGGAGTCTGGTGTTTGCTAGGAGAGGGCTGAAGAGAAAGGGGGCAGGCAAAAAGAAGGTGGTTTGTGTGCAAGTGAGCCCGTCAGCAGCAGCAGGCCGTCTTCAGGTGACCTGTCACCTCCCAGCTTCTCTTTGTCAGAGTGACTGCACTCTTCTGCAGTGAGACTGCTTCCCCTTTCAGGCTCTTGGCCCCAAGATTTGGTCTCTGGCAGCTTGTGCTATCTCTAGCGATGGAATTTCTCCAAAGTTACAAATCTGTAACCCTGGATTGCGATCCATTTCACATTATCTGGGTGCAGGCACCTCTTTAGCCACATTATCAGTTTATTAAGAAGCATTAAGAGTCACCTTTGATCACTGTTACCAGCTCACTTCAAATAAGATTGTTTCGTCCTCACAAAGGATAGCTCAGCTTTTGTACATGTACCAAAAGATAGTAAGAAACAGGAGAATTGGTGAGTAATGCATTTTAGGATGATATTGTTGTTTAGTGACTAAGTCATGTCCAACTCTTTTTGCAACCCCATAGACTATAGTCCACCGGTCTCCTCTGTCCGTGGGATTTCCCAGGCAACAATCCTGGAATGGGTTGCCACTTCTTTCTCTAGGGGACCTTCCCAACCCAGGGATCAAACCCACATCTCCTGCATTACAGGGGAGTCTTCACCACTGAGCCACCGGGAAGCCCCACACTTGATGTTAAGTCGCATTAAATGCCTTGTCTGTCTTTGCCATTGTACCCACAGGAGGGCTTTTCATCCAGAGAAGTTTGATTCTCTAAAAGGATAACATAAAAATAAGTGAATATTTTCTTGGTGTCATGATGCTGGCTCTACTGTTTTTCTTACCCATTGAATAATGTTACTTCTCCATAATGCTTAAAAAATTGAAATGCTACTATAGATGTTAGCACTAGTTTTTTAGTGTAAGCACTCTATATATAATATACTATATGTATAACATAATACACACTATATATATATTTTTTTCATATCTGTAGCCATGTGAGTATGAGAAATTTGGGGGAAATTGAGTACTGATCCTTTATAGGTCCTTCCAAGAATTCTCATTAACTGGCATGAGTTAATAGATAAATATGTTGAGTCGTGTGTGTGTGTGAAAGAGGGAGAACCTAAACAGGAAATAAAACAGGAAGACTGGCAGGCAGTTTCTGCTTTTGTGTTTTAGTATCTTTAAGAGGTAGTACTGTTTCCTGTTAAGTGAGTCTGCTTGCTGCAGACTCATAACATAACAGACACACACATATAATATATATGTGTATATGTGTGTGTGTGTACATATATATAAAATGTCCTCATTACAGCGGGAGTGGGGTATGACCCGCTCTAAACCATCCTGTCACATCGGGTTTTTTTCCCTAAGCTTTCCTCTTTGCAGATGAGTAGGAGATGGTCAGAGATGTTTGAGACAAATTCTTAATCTGATTTGAAGTAGGCCTTTTTGGATGCAAGGATTGGATTCCGGCACAGATGTTAATCTACTCCCCGGCTTCATGACAAGACATTCAACTTCACCTCCCAGTTCCCGTGAAGTGTCTAAAAAAGAACTAAACATCTTAGCCTTTCAAAGGTGCCAACTAGGGTAAGGTAGTGTTTGCCAAGACTTAAAGCAGTGTTAGATATCATCATCTCTCTTGTTTCTTCAGTTGCTTAATCAAAGCATGCCTCACAGTTTTCCAGAGAGTTCTTTTTTTTTAATCATAATTATTTGTCTAAAATGGTAGGTTTAGAAGAATCAAAATATCATTTCCCCTCATAGTATCCCAGTGTAGTTGTTCTTGCATTATTCCCATTAAATATTATTACTTTCCATTTCCCCAGCACACAGGTTTAAGGCATTTTGTCAGGAGTTAAACCTGGAAAAATCAAACTTCAGAAAACAGCCAATCACTGCCTTTCCATAGGCGGCTTCACCAAAAAAGTTTTCTTTAGAAATGTATGGCTTTTCAAATGAGGACATCTGTTTAAATAGATGTGTTCCTTAACTTCCAGCATTGAGAAAAATATCTGCCTCAATTTTGCCAGTGCTCCCGTCTTGCCACTTAAGCACTGCCCGCACCGCGTGTGCAGGGGAATTTGTCGCGTGTCGTGCCCTGGGTCCTCTGTTCCCCGGGTGGCAGGCTGCATCGGCAGCATGCAAACGGTTAAGCTTATCTTAAGGAAACCCACAGCCTCAGCCCTCCCCCGTTCCTTTTCTCAACCAGTCCCCAGCTTCCTCTTACTGTTTCTCTAGTGGTTGCTCTAATGGTAGCTCGAAACTGCCAGGCCCTGCCCCTCCGGCGTGAGCCCCTCCTCCCGTGAGAGCATATTTCCTGGCATGGGGGTCGAATCATGTCGGCAAAATGGGGCCGGTTTCATGAAGCACCCCTCATAACAGTGAGATTCATAGGACCAAAGCATGGGGAGGTAAGCGCCTGACTTCCTTACAGCACTAGCTTCCAACCAACACAGAGAGAGACAGTGGAGTTTGTTGTTTTGTTGTTTTTATCCTTGGAGGAGCTGGTTGGGATTCTCGCAAAGGATGGGGAGATGATGTGTTCAGATTTGAAGAGAATGGCAAGGCCTGGGGGAGTAAGCTGGCTGCCCACAGAGTTTCTTAACTCTTAGAGCAACTCTTTTCAGCTTTCTTGAGCAAAAAGGTCAGGTGCTTTTCAGTGTAACATTTTGTATATGAGAAGCCTTTAGCAAAATTTAGTTCAAAGAACAATTATTAGAAAAACTCGGTTTCTTCATACTGATTTTTATTAGAATTTTAGATACTTTAGCAGTTAACAAATTTTCACTCAGAACAGTTTCCTGTTTTATAAAGTGAAGTGGTTTGTTTTTCCTCCCTTCCTCTCCTGTTGTTTTTTATAGTTCTAAAGTATAGCAATTTGATTCTTAGATGTTTATTATATGCATGCTATTAACAAAGGACTTTACGTGAATCACAGACTTAACAAATGTTCACCATTTCAGTATAGCAGATGGGTTCTGAATACAGAGTCAGAAGACCTGGGCTTTTTATTTTAACTGCAGAGCATTTGCTGTGTGACATTCTGTGAGTCCACAAACGTCTCTAGTCCTTGGCAGTAGAGTGCAGTGACAAAGAGCTGAGCTTTACAGTTGGCAGATCTGGAACTTAGCTCCAGCTTGGGCAGTTACTGGTGTGTGACCTCTAGTACATGAGCCATCTCAGCCTTGGCTTCTCGAGTGTTACATGGAAATCATAGCTGGTCTTTACATGCCATTGGGTTGTTAATGAGAAATTTCATGATAGTTGCTTTCTGCAGTGTTTGGCGCATAATGATTGTTCCAACTCTTGCCTGCTATTATCTTTGTTATTTATCTTTTCAGTTAGGAAATGGGAGGCATAACACCCACCCTACTCACTTCAGAGTTATTGAATCAGATGAAATAATGTAGATAGAAGGCTTTGATTGAAAATAAGGCCTTTGGTAGTTGTCAGGATACCTGACTTCGGGGTATCTCTTTTTTCAGGAATTGTTTTGGATGACAGCAATACTGTTGTTATATGCCCTGGAAAATGAGTACCCTAAAGTTGGTGAGGACGACCACTACTAAATGCGTTCCTCCTACCTCTGTAAATTGCAATTCAGGGTCCAGTTAGTTTGAAAGAAAATTATTCATTTGCTGTTGATGAACCAGCCAAGTGTCTGTCTAACCGTGTCTGGGAAGGACCTTTTATGAAGAGTGTATGGTTAGACCACACGGTCCTCATCTCCTAAGGGTGGTGTGTACCTGAAATGCCCCTGACCGCTTTGGATATTTAATTAAGGATCTAGCACTCATGAGTATTTCTTTGCATTTTTAGGGTTTAAACCCCTCCTCCTCCAGTTTGAAATCTGGGCCAAAGCTGAACCTTGAAGCTCTTAATTAGTAAGAACAGCAAATGTCTATGTGGGGGATAGTTCATATTTCTGGCTAGAGTAGGGGAGGCAGTTAGCAGGTATGTGCCCTCTCTTGAGGGTATGTGATGGGTGGGAAGCAGTTGTGGGGAACCTTGAGTCATTTTTCACGCTGCCCAATCACCTCTCCCTCAGGCTGGTCCCAGAACCATCGCATCCTTTCTTCTGCTCCCCGCCCTGCAACTGGGCTCAGTGTGGCTGTTTCAGGAGGCCTCAGGGCCACCGCAGGCTGCTCCTCCTCCAGCGGCCCATGCTGGTCCCTTAGGCAATGAACGTGTCTATTGGCATAGCTTCCCTGGTGGCTCAGACAGTAAAGAATCCACCTGGAGTGCAGGAGATCTGGGTTCAATCCCTATGTTGGAAAGATCCCCTGGAGAAGGCAGTGGCAGCCCACTCCAGTATTCATGCCTGGAGAATCCCATGGACAGAGGAGCCTAGCAAACTATAGTCCATGGGGTTGCAAAGAGTCAGATACAACTGAGCGACTAACACTTTGACTTTTCAAGCCAGGGACAAAACTGTTCAACCTGCCCAGTCCTCCTAAGACTTTTCTAATGCAACTCGAATGCACACAACTTGATAAAAAAATTTTTTATGTCCAGGACAGCATTCCTAACTTTGATTCAAAACATTGACTAGCCACTGTTGACCACAGGTAGCCCAGTAGCCTTCTAGAAGGAGAGGCCTTCCAGTGTTTGGTTAACAATGTAATGTCGGTTGTTTTCTTTGGCAGGAAAAGGAAAAAGAGAAAGATAAAATTAAGGAGAAGGAGAAAGACTCTAAAGAGAAGGAGAAGGACAAGAAGAGTTTGAACGGGCACACTTTCAGTTCCATCTCTATTGTGGGTCCCATCGTCTGCAGCCAGTGCATGAAGCCTTTCACCAGCAAAGACGCCTACACGTGTGCAAGTAAGAGATGCGTGTGTTCCTGTGCAGTAAAACGCTCCAGGCTCAGAAACCTTCGTTTCTAGTTTCCTGTCCTTCCCACCCCTTATCTGTTCCTCTTTGATGTGGAGAAGTAGCCCTTTTTCTGTCTTCCTTTAAACAACATTGGAGACACACATTCCAGATAAGAGAATACAGAGCCCTTAATGTTGCTCAAAGAGCCGGATTTCAAATATCCCCTCCTGTTGTCCCTAAGCCACTGCCTTATTCCGGAAGTCCATGTCAGCATGAAAACCGTCTCGTAGCCTCAAACCCCGAAGCCGCCCCAGCAGTCCCTTGTCAGCCACTTCGGCTCGCTTTTTACTCCAGCACTAACCATTTGCAGTCCATGGGCCGTCCGGAAGCAGGCTGCAATTTGCAGACCCTTGCTATGAGGCACTGCGTCTCAAAACGCGGTTGCACACAAAAAGGAGTCGTGCTCATCGTGCGCACTGGGGAAGGTCAGGGAGGCCGCTTGTGGTCAGACGTGCTGATGTGAAGGCCAGTCATCCAGAAGGCGGAGGTGATGGGCGTCCCGTTACACCTGTAGCCACTTTGGACCGAGCGGTGACTAACCCAGTCCCCCAGCAGCGCTGCCCAGACCATGATGTCATGACCTGGTCTTGATTTCAGTCATTTGTGTGAAATATCGCAAGCGACTTGTTAACTCAAGATAGTCAACTTACTGAAATTTGAAAATTTTTAAAACTGTATCTGAGCAGAGTCAAGAGTTACAATAATAATTTCCAGTCGCTTGCTTCCTTAAATTTTAGAGGCAGAGTGGAGTGACAGCTGGCACAGAACCTGTGTTATGCATGCTGCAGCTGTTGTGCTTTTTAGACAACTGGTGTTAACACACACATGTTCGTAAAATGCCTTTTATGGATGTATTTTACTCCAGTTGTTGTCTCAGCCCTCTTTGTTCGACTGTCCTGTTTTTCCTAAAGAAAGCCGCTGGGGAGCTCTTGTGTCTGTATTCATCCTCGTGGGCAGACGTCACACACATTTATGCCCTCTGTCGTGTGTGACTTACCAGGAGATGGAGGACTCCTGCCCTGTCACGTGGTCCACGCAACCTCGAGGAGATGAAGGGCTGCCACTGCCCAGTGTGTCCCCAGCACGTCAGTCTGGAGCTCAGGCTCTAAAAGGACTCATTCTTAGTACACCAGTCCCTTGTCGCCAGGATAATTTCTTAGCTGCTAGACACAGTTTCTCAGTATTGGAGTGACTTGGTTGTCTGGAGCAGTGGTCACCAGGTCCTTTTTGGTATGCTTATCCACAATTAAAACATTCTTAGCCTCCTACACGTGACTTCCCAGGTGGCACTAGTGGTAAAGAACCCACGTGCTAATGCAGGAGATGTGGGTTCAATCCCTGGGTCGGGAAGATCCCCTAGAGCAGAAAATGGCACCCCACTCCAGTTTTTTTGCCTGGAAATTCCGTGGGCAGAAGAGTCTGCTACGTGTGTGTGTGTGTGTAATGTAAAAAGATTACATATGTGTCCTATATTATACTTCCAAAGAGCTCATTCTAGAATGAGAAGTCAGCATTGCCATTTTCTTGTTTGCTGATCAGTTACTTTTAATATTCTCAGATGTACAGTTTCTGCAGGAGTTTGTCTTTTAGTTGAAACTACATATAATTTATAAGTGATATTATTGAGCACAGGTAAATTTGCATTCATCGCAAGGTGCTTAAAGTAAACCCAAGGAGGACGTCGCTGTTCACACCCCTGACCTACCATCCCAGCGCCTCTTCTTCCCTCCAGAATCCTCTAAGATCACACATACCATGAGGCTGCCTAACAGCATGGCGGAGTGAGCCACCCATGTGTGTTAAATACTCCACTTCTCTTTTAAATCTGTACCAGTGAGAGCTGTGGAAATTTCCTCCTCCACTGCAAAGAATTGTCTCTGCTGCGAAGTGCCTGTTCTCCATGGCAGGAGTGTTGGCCTCAGAGAAGAATGGGGAGAGACCACATTTCTTGGCTGGCAGCATGAAATTCATATTCCAGCAACTCCCAGCAGTACAGCAGGCCGAACACCTGCTTTCTGCTATGAAACAGTTCTTAAAAATGCCTTTTCAACAAGATAAGTGTTTAAGAAAACTAGTACCTAACTGAGCACGCAAAAAAGAAAATCCCCAAGCAGCGCACATCCTGTTCTTCCGTTAGGGACTTGATTCGTTTCAACCATTTAATAGCTGTCAGCATCTTCTGCCTGCGTTTGCTAATGCGTCTTCTTCGCGGTTTACCTTCCTTACATGGTATCTGGGGTTTCTTTTGTCATAAGTTCAGCTTCAGCTTCATAAGGCTTTCCCCTCCTGTGGGAATCTCGAGTCCCTGTTCTGTCGCAGTGACCCTGTGGTGCCGCAGTCCTGCGTCTGTTTCAGTGGGATCCTGCAGGGTTTCATCATTGCCAGATTGGAATTCCACCAAACCTCTAGACACAGCTCCCTAGCTCAGGGTTCTAGGAGATACAAATGGTGTAAATCCGGACCGTGGATTCATAGGTAACACAGGATTCTCACTCCAGATCCAGGGGAGGGCAGGTGTGCATGGCTTTTTCCAGGCCCTTCAGGGCTGTTACAGTCTTTAGTTTAAAGCTCTTGACTATATTCACGGGTCTCAATTCCAGCCGCCACTATGTGCCCAGAAACCACGTGTCTGAGGGAGACGCTCTCTGCTTCTTAGAATACCACACAACCAGCGGGTGGATTTGAAAAATAACTGAATAAAACTAACAGTAAAAATAAAACTAATAACAAAAAATTTAAAAATAACAATAAAGGTAGCTCTTGAAGAATCTTCATGGAGATTTTTCACATATTTTAGTGTTCTGCATCACTGGTGGGTTGCTGTGATTTAGATTTTATATACATAAAGGAGCAGTGGCTTCAGTGGTGGGGAAGAGCTGAGTGAATATTCTAGGAGATTTTGGTGACCTCAGACTGAATTTCTTATTTTACTTTGAACTATCAATAAGTCTGGTGGCTCAAACAGTAAAGAATCCGTCTACCAGTGCAGGAGACACAGGACTCGGCTTTGATCCCTGGGTCAGGAATATCCCCTGGAGAAAGGAATGGTTCCCCACTCCAGTATTCTTGCCTGCAGAATTCCATGGACAGAGGAGCCTGGTGGGCTCCAGTCCATGGGGTCTCAAAAGAGTTAGACCTAACTGAGTGACTAACACAGCACCAATAAGTATGCATTTGAGTTCCTTATCTTAAATGAATTTATTCAGTAAAAATCAGTTGCCTGCAAGGCACTGTGTAATTCATTCAAAAGCTGTTTGTCAGCAAATATTCTTTGAGCAACCTGTGTGCCTAGCACCTTTCTCTTACTCTTTTTTTTTTCCCCATGAGTATGACATGTAACACTGTGTAAATTTAAAAGTGCCAAGTGTTAACTTGATGCATTTATATATTATAATCTGATTGGTGTTAATGTTTCCATATTTAGCACCTCTGTCACATCACATGATCCTTTTTAGTGGTTGGAATACATAATTAGAAACACCTTTCTCAAGTTGCTTATTACACAGTGGCTTAGGATAAGAGTTCTAAAGGTGTAATCCTTGGTACTTACTCATTGCAGCATTATTCATGTTGTGGAAAACTTCAAAGGAGCTAAATATGTAACAGTAAAAGATAATATATTCTTTAGGTGGCATATTAGGCCAGTGGTAAAAATGGAATAGCTCAAAGGTCATCAGCAAAGTTTTTCTGTGGGGACTTCCCTGGTTGTCCAATGGCTCTGAGACTGAGCTCCCAATGCAGGGGACCTGGGTTCGATCCCTAGTTGGGGAACTAGATCCCACCTGCTGCAACTAAGACCCTGCACAGCCAAATAAATTAATTTTTTAAAAAAAGCTTTCCGTGAAGAAACTGATAGTTAGGACACTAGGCTTCGGAGGCTATTAGGCGTCTGTGGCGATCACCCTACTCACCTCTTGTAGCAGAAAAGCAGCCACAGACAAGACATAAATGTGAGCATGACTGTGTTCCAATGAACCCGCTTTTGCAAAACAGGTGTGAGCTGACCTCAGCCCCCAGGCTGTGGTTTCTCAGCCAGTGGAATAGATCTGCAGGTACCGACAGATCTCCACGACATTTTGGAAACTTGAGAGGCAATAAATGGAACTGTGTGTATGATCCCAAATTATAGGAAACAGATAAGTAAATAGTAATTGTTTATGTAGCTATATGAGATTGTCTATAAGGATATACACCAAACTGTTAACAATTTGAAAAGGAGGTTAGAGGAGAGATTGAAGGGGACTAAGTTTTTTTTTTTATACTTCTGCATTGTTTGAATTTTTTAAGACTGTACTTGAATATTGGCTCTCTGAGTTAAAAAAAAAAAGTAAATGTCATCTCAGTGGTAGTTTCAAAGGTTTTTCTGCTTGTCAGCTGGTCTCTGAAGAAGGCACAGACTATGTTGATGTTGACTGAAGAACATAATGGCTTTGAGCAGTTAGTTGGACAGAAGATCAGAGTTGCTGTGTCACTGTCCTGGTAGCTCCAGCGTGGACGAGAAGCAGACCCCACCAGCTCTCAGTTCTGAGTTATGATGTGAAATACTATCAGAAAGTTGAGGGACAAAAGAGCAGGAAAATCTTGTTTGAAGACCCAAAGAATGCTTTTCTTTGTGCTATTCTCTGCTGACTCAGACAATCAAGAATCTGCCTGCAGTGCAGGAGGCCTGGATTCGATCCTTGGTCAGGAAGATCCCCTGGAGAAGGGAATGGCAACCCACTCCAGTATTCTTGCCTAGAGAATTCCATAAACAGAGGAGCCTACACTCTGTGGGGTCTCCAAGCATCAGACACGACTGAGCAACCAACTCTTTGACTTTCATAGAGAACCATAGGTTTATGGTTATAGTGAGTGGATGACTCACTATATACTTCCCCGAGTAGCTCCAGAAAACTTTTCAATCTCAGTGCAGGCTGGAGAAAGTTGTCTGATGTTGTCGGTATATGAAGCTTCTTACTACTGTCACTGGTTTTTGCATACACGTTATTTTCAGGTGAGAAGAATTGAATTATTGTTAGTCTGTGTTAGAGTACAGTGACTCGGAATTGAACCTGTGCCTGGCACGTGACTGCTTTGTCAAGAGCAGAATATCCACTCTGATGGAGGAGAATGCACCTCTTGTAACCAGGCATCTTAAACCCACTTTTGTTCCCTCCATACCTTTCCCTGTTAAATAGAAATTCTCTTTTACTGGACTCACTCCATGATGAAATAGAGCTGGGGCACCTCAGACTGTTGAAGTGCCTATCCTGTTGGTGGTAGTGTCTACAGGACTCCCCCTGGAGAGGGGACCCGTGTAGCTTCTGGGAAATGTCTGTGGCCCAAGGACACTGAGCCACCCACAAAGAATCACCTGTAGGGGGCTGAGACTGATGGGGAACAACCTGACTCAAGAGATTTGAGGCTTGTAGACTGGAGTTCTCAGCCACCGGTCTTTGTAGCAATTAAATAGCTCTATAGGACGGTGGTTTTCAGAATGGTTTTTGTGGAACTGGTGTTTTGGAAGTTCCACAGATTGTGGGATTTATATATTTTTAAAACTAATTTACAGCCTACTGTAAATTTTTCCTTCCATCTTGAATTAATGAAGAATGTAATATGATTGCAAGGCAAGCCATTTTTTTTTTTTTTAAAGAAAACTACTAATATTTGTACCTACCTATCTGTGAAAATGAAGATACTGTACTCTGTATTATGCATGAAAAGTGAAAGTGAAAGTCGCTCAGTTGTGTCCAGCCCTTTGCGACCAAATGGACTGTAGCCCACCAGACTCCTCTGTCCGTTGAATTTCCCAGGCAAGAATGCTGGAATGAGTTGCCATTCTCTTCTCCAGGGGCTCTTTCCGACCCAGGGGTTGAACTCAGGTCCTCCCTCCTGTATCACAGGCAGATTCTTCACCATCTGAGCGACAAAAATAAATACAGACATAAATTAGATGCTGAGGTAGATACGTGAACAGCAAGTATAATATCCACCTGATTGCTTATATTTTGATCCATCAGAACAGCTTCACTGTTCTCTTTCATTGCAAAAGTAAATGTTGAGATTATAGTTCAAATATCTGTGCTAAATATTTTACATATTTGATAGCACACAATATAGCACTATTTTATTAAGGCTTTTTAAATATGGAAGATCAATAAAATAGTGGGTTAACTACTAGTTCTATGTTAACAGTGTTTATAATAGTAGGTGGAAGTTTTTTGTCTTAATTTGTAATTTTAATGTTGAGTCACCCAAGTTGTCTGTTTCTTCTGGAAGCAGACTATTTCATGGAGTCCAGTGTGTCATTGGAGAAGGCAGTGGCACCCACTCCAGTACTCTTGCCTGGAAAATCCCATGGACGGAGGAGCCTGGTGGGCTGCAGTCCATGGGGTCGCTAGGAGTTGGACACGACTGAGCGACTTCACTTTCACTTCTCACTTTCATGCACTGGAGAAGGAAATGGCAACCCACTCCAGTGTTCTTGCCTGGAGAATCGCAGGGACTGGGGAGCCTGGTGGGCTGCCGTCTCTGGGGTCGCACAGACTCGGACACGACTGAAGCGACTTAGCAGCATAGTGTGTCATCACAAGAGTCTTCTGTTTGGAGAATCTGTCAGGGAGGAAGTATTGTCCTGATGTCCTCTGCCGGCAGTTCTTTGACTTAAAGAAGTCACTTGATCTAACTACAGATGTCACAAGTTATCTTAGGTCTGCTTAGCGCAATAAGGAAGAAGAGTTAATGTTTTTAGGTTTAAACTGAAAGAATCAGACGACAAAAAGGAACTGTTGGATAGGGCCTGGTTACCCTAGTATATACCTAGGTGCAAAAATAACATTTTCAGTTTGTATACCACCCCACCTCAGAAACCTAGGGGCTCCCAGTCTCAACTGTAGCTTTGCAGTTCGTTCCAGGGTTAGTGTTGAAAGAAGCTCAACGTTCAGTGGTGGCCTTAAGATCTGTGTGTGACAGGGTGCAGCCTGCCACTTGTAAAAAAGAGGAGGAAAAATCAAGGCTTGAAAGCAAAGGAAACAACGTGTCGTCATCTTCCCCAAGGAGCAGAGGTAACGGGCTGCTTCTCTGCACCTTCCTGAAGAACAGGGCCTGCAGCGCCTGTTGTGGGTGTGAAGCACCATTTGTGATCTTGGCAGGAAGTGGAAACTATGAGTAATTTGAGGACTCGGAATCTTTCTTCGCTTCCCTCCATCCCCTCTCATGTCCGGGTCTCTTCCCAGGAATCTCAGGAAACAACAGCATCCCTCCAGTCCCTTTACCTCCTAGGAAGCCCTTTCCTTGGTTTAACATAATCCTGTTTGCTGACCCTGGAGCCTCAGACCCCAAGTGGCTGCTCAGTTTTGACCCGCGGTTTAGAAAGATCAGCCACCTGGTCCATCGTGGTCGGTGTGATGATGGCTGATGTTGGTCTTTGCCTGTCTTTCAAACATCTCTAGTCACTTTAATACATCTTTCTGCATGCAAATATTGAGAGATTCCGTAGGCTGGAACTTTTAAAACAAGTCAGCAACTCTTGACTTCACTGGAAAACACCTGGACCGGTCTGAAGTCATAGTCGTGGTGAAAGCTGAGTTCCTTTGGTGGACTTAGGTGGAAATGGTCAAGATCACAGACGCTAGAAATAGCCAAGGGGCAGGAGCAAAGCCTCCCTGAGGTTGGTTCCTCTGCAGTTTACTCTTGGAAAACAAACACACGGTGAAAGCAGAGTTCCCCCTTTGTCGGGAATAAGTAATTTAGGAGAAACTTGGCGAGTTTGTTTGTTTTAACTCAGCCAAAACTCGACTCTTATTTTAGGATTTTGGTAACTTGAATAGAGAAAGGAGGAGAGCATCTTTCCACTTCTTCCCCCTTGCAGTTATGTAAAGCTTCCCTTGAATAAGTCAGCTGTTCTTTCCAGCCACCACGAATAATTTGGTCTCTGGAATGCCGCTGGAGTCCTTCAGCGCAAGGAATCCACTACATTCGGGTTTTCAGATCTTGCCAGCGGTTCCGTTTTGTTTGCTTTAAACACATGCAAGATGATAACTGAGATCACTGTGGATTTATTTTCTGTTGTGTTAGCAGCTTCTGAGTACTTTTGTGGTAGGTTGCTTCTCCTGATTAGAAGAAAAGAAACAAGTGGACCAGCCTCAACCCAAGTAGGAAACATAAAGAGTTCAGACTGCTTGTGATGGTCTGGTTCACCTTGAGATTTTGTCCTGAAAGGCAGCTCTCTGGACAAGCAGTTTTCTCACATTTAGAGTTCATTGCTTAGATAGTGAAATACATATAACCGGTGAAAGAATAGAAGTGTGTTTAGGGGAAGGGACGGTGGAAGAGCCTCAGCAGTAAAGCCAGTTCTTATCCAAGCACAGCACTTTGGGTGTTGCTTTTTGTTGATTTGTTTACCAGCATTCTTACAAAAACTGCTGTTAGGTGAGCCCTCCAGCTACGGTGATGTAGCTCTCTTTTGTGGCTTTGGTCTTGTTCCGTATAACCAGCGCTGTGGTTATCACACCAGCTACCGAGAATATCTTACAAGTCATTTGTATCTACGCTCTATCAGTCCAGACCAGGCCCTGTCTCACAGTCCCCAGAGAGTTTAAACCAGAAGTTGGAGAAATCCTTTTTGAGCATGTATTTCTAAATTTATCAGTATTTAAATGTTTTTCTGCTGTTGTTGTTTTGTTGGTGAGTGTTGACGTGATAGCAAGAAGTTGGACCTTGCTCTCCTTAAAGTTAGAAAAGTCTCTCTAACCCCTAACCTTTAGAAGGATCTGAGAATTCTCCTGCACGTGGATGCTGCTGCTCAGACTGGTCTCCAGGAGGAAGAGTGGTCAAAGCTCTTCAGCACAGCCCTCCCTGGAAAAGTGCTGCACGAGCCCTTTCTTCAGAAGCTGACACAACTCGGGAAGGTGAATCCTTCCTTTAACAGGCAGGCCTGGAGTGTTCACGCCACTCTCTCATTTCATTTCAGTTTGGCCTAGCCTCTCCTCTTAACTCTTCTTTAAAGCTGATTTTCTTAGGCCAGTCTCTCTAGTGGGTTGTTGGATTTCTCTGCTGAAGGTGAATGGGTGTATGGTGTATAACAGTTCACCAAAGCTCTGGTGGCAGAGTTTTAAAAGGTGAAGCAGCAAATAGATGCGCGCTCACAGCCCTGTGGGTTTTCCTTCGTATTCTTTTATTTGATGCCTCCGTGTAGCCAGGAAAGAAGCTACAGGCTGGGCTGTTTGCTTTTAAGTTCAGAGCAGTCTAATTAGGGGTCGGCTCTGTTCCCGTAAACCACGGTGCCAAGGCCTTCTTGAAGAACTTTGAAGAATGAAAGCATATTGCTTACTGCTCTTAGGAAATCTTTTTTGAAAAATAAATAAATAAAAGGCCAAATAATTATTTGATCTCCCTAACAACATGGTATAGAGTTTGTGACAGGAAGCTTGAAAGTGATATTAGATTGTCTTCAATTTGTATGTTCTTGGTAATCGTCTGTTTTCCAAAACAGAGGTTTTAACCTCAAGATTGTCAGTTGGGCCAAAGTTTCTAAATCGCCCACATACACCGCTAAATCCATTACCATGAACTGAGTCCAGGACAGCTGGGTAACAAGTTGAGTGGTTTTCAAGTAGGTACTCGAGTGTGTTAAGCAGACATGCATGCAGACTGTTTATGTCTCAGACTTGTGGCCATGTTATAAAGTGTGTTGAAGCTTCAGCTGGGTTGTGGCTTTGGGGACGTGTGTCTCAGTTAACTAGAACAGTGGATTGTGTGAAAAGCTGTTTACCAGAAGTACACTTTAAAAATACTACTTCTGCTTTTATGGTACGTCAATTGGAGTTGTCCTTTAAATCTCAAACACTGGTCTGAGAACTTGAATATTCCTAAAATCTATTTAAAAGTAATTGCACCATTCCCGCTATTTAATTCTCTATAGGGTGATGAAACTATGGGTTTTGTGAATTGCCTGTTCATAATCTTTATACCATTTTTCTATTTGGTTCTTTGTCTTACTGTTTTATACATTTAAACATTTAAACATTTTTAAGATAGGGTTGTTAGATGTGGCACTCCATTTTAATTCCATTTCGAAATCTGTGGTTTCTTTGGCTGTGATATGAATTCATTAGTTTTCCTCATATTTTTTCACCCATGTTTCAAAGTATTATTTTGTGTAAGTAAAATGTTATGAAGAAGAGGTTCTCTTTGGACACTTAGGCGAGACTCAGAGAGAGCAAGGAAGAATGGGGTTAAAGACAATGTAGAGAAAGACAAAAAAGCAGGAAGGGGAGCTGAGAAGCCTGTGCACGAGGACACGTCGGGTCGGCAGGACTGGGCCACGGTCTCAGGCATCTGCGGGGCAAGGAGGGGAGACCATCACGGCACGGTACATGATAGAGGCAGGTGTGGAGTTCCAGAAGCTCAGAGGTCATTGGGGGTCTGCTTCCCTGGGAGAGTCAGAGAAGACTTCAGAGAGCTGAGTCCTGCCAACCCAGTCAGGGAAGGAAGAGTGAGCAAGGGACACAGTTGCAGGAAAGAGTTTGTTCAGAGCTCAGAGGTGTGACAGAACATGGCAAGGGGCTAGAAGTGTACACACACGATGGGCTTAATCAAGCTGAGTAAGGAGTGTGGCTCAGATGGCAAGGTATCTGCCTGCAATGTGGGAGACCCAGGTTTGATCCCTGAGTTGAGATGATCCCTGGAGAAGGGCATGGCCACCCACTCCAATATTCTTACCTGGAGAACTCTGTGGACAGAGGCGCCTGGTGGGCTACAGTGCATGGGGTCGCAAAGAGTTGGACAGGACTGAGCAACTAACACTTTCACTTATCCTAAGGATGATGGGGGACCATTAAAAGAGTCACTTTCTGAGAGTCTCAGAGTCTCACTTTCTGAGAAGTAAGTGGGAAAAAATTTTGAATATAAGTCAATAACGACAAATTTGGTCCAGCTCACTGTTTCCTCTTTGACCCTTTCTGGAAGGCCATTGGCTCATGGGGCTTAAAGCCTTTAATGAAAGTTCACCAGAGTCTAGATCTGGAACGTGAGTTTCATTGCATGATATGTAGAATGGTGTGAAGGCATTGGAGTCTCAGGAGTTATTTGGATTTCTGTTGGCGGTTCTTCTCTTTTCTGGGAGCAGTATGATGATTTCTTAGTCAAAACGTATCCTTATTTCCAAATAGCAGAGAACTTGACAATTTAACAAGGGTCAGTGATTTCCAGTTCTTGAGAAAAGTATCCTCAAAAGATTTCCTTTTCGCTGATTAGAATGAGTCACTCCCCAGGGGGCTCTCTCTGCAAAGGCTTCCTTGTGCCCAGAAAGGGATGTTGCTGAGAAACCCTGGCATTAATATTCAGGGATGTATAACCCTTTCATAACTGCTGACCTCTGGGGCAACTTCATGACTTAACGTGGAAGTGTTCATAATCACAAACAGTAGAAACTGCCAGGAGCACAGCATCTATGCGGCTCCCTTGCAGTGTCATCCTGGAGAAGAAGTGGAAGCAAGAATAGAGTTCTGACTGAGAACCCTCCAGGTTGCTTCCTCTTGTTGATTCCCTGAATAAACCTTTCCCAGGAGAGTCTCTCCTCATGCTGACATTGGGAAATGAACTTGAGTGCCTCTTCTAGTTGAAGAGCATCAGAAAAATGACTGGAGAGTCAATTTCTCATGGGGTGAAGCTAGAAGAGGTTACTCGACTGAAGGCTCGGTAGGCCGGAGAGTGAAAGGCCCAGAATAAAGCTTCACTCCATCCCACTTCCAAACTAGTTCCTGCTCTGGGCCATCCTGTTGACCAAAATAGAGTTGCTCCTGGTGGACTCTTTCATGGGGGTCGTATCTATCTGCCATGATTCCTCCAGAGTGAACTTGCCCCAACCAGGCCCTAGTGACGATTCAGATGACTAAGAAGTTGAAAAATCTTCTGCAGCATGAGCCTTATAGAACATTTTGAAGTAATTTACTTTGAAAAATCATCTCTTTCAAGAGATGCAACATAAGGAATCTTACAGAAGCTCAGAGAAAGGGAGCTGCGGGCAGGGGGCAAATGCAGCCTTTTCACTTTGGAGATCTGAGGAAACTGAGGCCTATGGGGGAGGAGCCGGCCTGGAGTCACAGTGACTAACTCAGGGAGCCAGGACCTGAAACACACTTAGTGTGACGGCTGTGCCTCTAGAGCTCCTTTTAGTGTTCGAAGTGCGTATTTGACCTACTGGAATCAAGGCTGTGACAGGGCATTTGGCTTTTGTATAAAATAAGCGTAAAGTCTAAAACAGACATTGGAATAGGCAGCATGAGGCAGGCACTGTGCTAGGGAGACTTAATTAAAGTTTCAGCAGTAGATGGAGAGACCCTGCCCTGAAGGAACAGTCAGTGGAGGAGAAAGTGTTAGTCGCTCAGTGGTATCCAACTCTTTGTGACCCCAGGGACTGTAGCCCACCAGGCTCCTCTGTCTGTGGGAGTCTCCAAGCAATAATACTGGAGTGGGTTTCCATTCCCTTCTCTAGGAAAGCTTACTGACCCAGAGATTGAACCTGGGTCTCCTGCATTGCAGGCAGGTTCTTTACTCAGTGGAGGAGAAAAATCGTAGGATCATCCAATCCTCTGTGACTGGTGGTGTTAGGAAAGAGGCCTATAAACCTAGCAGATGTTGAGGAAGGAATGGAGAAGGCCCTGGGGTCTGGGATTCTGGCCTTTTCCACACTCATATCCTCAGAACCTGGGCATATAAGTCAGGAGAGCATCCTGCCCTTGATTCAAGGGTGACCATTCAAGGACCTGTGGTCCTTCCTAAGTCAGAATGGGAAGCGTTGCCAAAGGGCAGTGTCTGTTGATTTTCTCAGGGAGCCTTGCCCTGGGGAGGCTCTCGCCGTGGGATCCCCACAGACAGATCTCTTACTTGCTTTACTTCCCCTTCAGCCTCCTGGCCCAGCTCAGTTTATGACTTCATGGCGGCAGTACAAGCTGATGCTGGCCCTCTTGAGGCCCTGAGGGCTGGGTTTTTTCTGTCAGCAGCCCTTGTGGGTCTAGGAGTTGAGATGAAAATCATGTACTCAGCAGATCGTGGGCGCTGCTTCATCTTTCAGGAAGTCTCGGCTTCGTCTTTCAGGAAGTCTCCCACTTTCTCTTGAGTCAGGGCTCCTGGAGGTGCTGAGGGGTGATTCTGATGCCCTTTCTCCTGCAGCTCTTGACCCGGAGTGTTGCAAAAAACTCAGGGTGGATAGGAGTCCAAGTCAAAAGGACACAAACAGGTGGGTTTTCAGATTCATACTCCGCCTTTGACGCAGTCGTAAGCCCCTGTGATGGGGGTGCATTTACATATCATCTGTGGGTGTTCTTACATGTTTATGTTAATGTCTGTGTGTGTGCGTGCATGCATGCGTGCTCAGTCATGACCGACTCTTTGCAATGCCATGGACTAGCCCACCAGGCTCCTCTGTGCATGGGATTTCCCAGGCAAGAATACTGGAGTGGGTTGCCATTTCCTCCTCCAGGAAGGAACTGCATGTACGTATAGTTCCGTATCACTTGTGTATTATTTGTGACACAGACTCACAGGTCGACGGCAGACACTTTCACTTTTAGTCTTGGTAGCCTCTCAGCTTCCTGCCCGAGAAGTGCCAGGTTTCTCATTTTTATTAATCGGAGATCACATCTGCTCTTGTTTCTCCTCCTCCTAATGATGTCACATGCCTGCTTCCTGGAAGAGGCTGCAGTCTGTGATCCTGGGTAGCCACACTCTGATGTGAGCGGCTTCCCCGGCGCCCCATAGGCTGCCGTGGCAGTGAAGATCCGTGTGGCCTCTAGTCTCTGTGTGTTTAATGTCACCTGGCGTTCTGCTCTCTTTTCAGGTTGTGGCGCCTTTGTCCACAAAGGCTGCAGAGAAAGTCTGATCTCCTGTGCAAAGGTCAAGATGAAGGTAAGACATTTCTGCCTGAACCAGTGAAATCCTCAGAGTTGGGAGACTTGGGCTTAGAGTTTCTGTTTGTCTTTTCATCATTCGCTACCTCCTTTGAGACTGCAGTAACCCAAAATGTTTCATCTCTTCTTGACACACTCGGGAATTTGTGGCTTTCGGAAGAGGAAATGCTTTCAGAACTTGTCCACGTTAAACACACGTCTCGCTGTGGTTGTAATCTGTGTCACCTGTACAGTGACTTTCTTCTTAACCATGTTGCAGACCTGCTCTGCTCTTCACACTCCTGCTTTCCTCCTTGGGGACCACGAGGGCAGCAGGTGGAAATCAGGGGCTCTGGTGTGCCGACGGCGGGGAGGGCAGGGTTTTGAACCAGCCTGCCCGGCATCCCTTTTCTCCACAGGCTCACGTAGATCACACGACAAGAAGGGAGGGGGATGGTGGTCCAGGCTCTGATATGCACGTCACATAATAACACCCAGTGCTCGTCAGAGGCCCTTGTAGAGCACGAGACTGGGGGCAGATGGGCGTTTAGGTGGCCCGTGTGGTTTTTCAGCGTTTCAGTCACTCATAACTGTCTCTGCTCTTGTCAGAAGAGTGCTCTCCAGCACCATCTACACTCGTGTTGAGCGTGCTGTCTGCTTCCAGTAACCAAACACGTTTATCTAGTGAAGTGGCCTCAGACTTGAGAGTCACCTCGGGGGCTTGTTATAAAACGACACTGGGCCAGTGACCCCCCTCCCAGAATTTTCGACTCTGGGTGGGTGGGGCCAAGGAATTTACCTTTCTAATAACTTCCCAGAAGGTGCTGTTGCTGCTGGTCTGAGGACCGCACTTTGAGAAGCACTAAACTAGTGTAAAGGCGACAGGCTTCTGTGCCCTGGATCTTACTCAGCCCGTGGATGTAAATTATGTCCAAGGGCTGAACTTTTCTTTTTTTCCACAGTATTTATCACCTTCTTGAGGCTTCCCTGGTGGCTCAGACGGTAAAGAATTGGCCTGCAGTGCAGGAGACCTGGGTTCAATCCCTGGGTTGGGAAGATCCCCTGGAGAAGGGACTGGCAACCCACTCTAGTATTCTTGCCTGGAGAACTCCATGGACAGAAGAGCCTGGCAGGCTGTAGTCCATGGGGTCATCAAGAGTCAGACGCAACTGAGTGACTAATGCAAAATATCACCTTCTTAGGGTCTGTGTATTTATTACATTTACTTTCTGTGATCTGTACTTTCCCCCCACTGGAATGTATGTAAGCATCAAACTTGGCAGGCAATCTGAAGTCAGGAGCGTTTGATCCATTGGCAGCTCTAAGCCTGTAGAACAGAATCTGGGCTGTAGGTCCTTAGATGTTGGAGAGGCGAATGGAGGTGACAGCCCACTGGGCTGAGTGGCTGCCGCCTCCTCCGGGCAAGATGCACAGGCCCAGGCTGCTGCCTCCCGCCCCCTCCAGCGTGCCTCTGTCCTTGTCGCCTGACCCCATGGGCCTTTGAATTTGTGACCTCTGGTATGAATGTCATCATTGTGACTGTGCCAGAGAAAGACAGCGATGGGGACATAGCCTACCCTGTGTAAAAGAGTGTCATCGAAGAGGAGGAGTCCCATTCTAAACAGACCCTTTTCCACTAATGATTTGTCTCAGACGAATTGCTTCAACCCGTTTTCTCACATGGTGTCTCTGTTCCATGCCACAAAAAAGTCTTAAAATTAGCACTTTCCCTAAGAATTATTTCACACCTTATACATAAATGCTGATCACTGGAGAGATGGAAGTGAAAAGGGCACAGATGCTGCTCGAGGGAACCAGCGTTGTGGGGATGATGGACGCACAGACAATGACCATAGATAAGGAAAGAACTGGAGGGGGTTACGCACAGCATTCTGAGGGGTGCCAGTTACTGCCTCACGGGAGGAGAAGACGGAAGCTCATGGTGGCTCTGCCCCTGAGGTCTGACCTTGAAACAGGAGACTGCCTGGCCTGTGAAGGGAGAAGAGCGTTCCAGGCAGAGGAGACGGATCTCTCAGAGTTGCAGGCCGGGCAGGCTCAGGCAACAGCCAGTGCTGAGTGGCTGTGTGAGTAGGACCCTGAGGACCGCTGGCAGGAACAGGAGCAGCTGGCTTTGTGTTCCAGGCCTCTTGAGACTTGACAGAAGATAAGTTGTAAAATTCATCAAAACTTGTGAAATTTATTGACATTTCTTTCTCTTCCAGCAGCCCAAAGGGAACCTGCAGGCACACGACACGTCCTCGCTGCCCACAGTCATCATGAGAAGCAAGTGTGAGTGGTCCTCCTGCCCCTCCTGGCTCCCCTGGGCTCTCCGGTTCAGGACTTCCACGTGCTTCTGTTGTGTCCCTTTGTTATTCTTAATCACGGTTTGAAGACCTGTTTTGTGGTAACTTAGAGAAGGCTGCAGTTCCGTTGACTGAAAGCTTGGTAGTCTGGCAGTCTACCATCAGACCCTCTGGAAGGTCTTAGAAGTGTGTGTGTGTGTGTGTGTGTGTGTGTGTGTGTGTGTAGTCTGGCAGTCTACCATCAGATCCTCTGGAAGGTCTTAGAAGTGTGTGTGTGTGTGTGTGTGTGTAGTCTGGCAGTCTACCATCAGACCCTCTGGAAGGTCTTAGAAGTCTGTGTGTGTGTGTGTGTAGTCTGGCAGTCTACCATCAGACCCTCTGGAAGGTCTTAGAAGTGTGTGTGTGTGTGTGTGTGTAGTCTGGCAGTCTACCATCAGACCCTCTGGAAGGTCTTAGAAGTGTGTGTGTGTGTGTGCGCACGTGTGCGCGCATGCACTCGAGCTTACAAGGCAGCACCTGAGCCTTGTTTATTTAAGCGAGTGACCCCCATGTTTTTTGAAGCTCCTTTTCCATGAGTCAACAGTGAAACTTGCTTTCGGTGTTCTCAACATCAAATGAGACCTTGCTTATTAAACTCCTTGACAGACCGTGAAATTATATAGTTTGGGGGTGTTTTTTCTTTTTTCTCTTTTTTTCAAGGATTACACAGATTGAGTTCATAACACTTTGTCCCATCAGCCTATCTTCTCCATTCTGGGCAAAGCTCCACTTTGGTTTTGCTGAATGTGTTCCCCTTTTCATCCTCCATTCTCTGTCTATCTCTCTGCTTTCTCCTCATTAGTACACACTGTGGTCTATTTAATGCAGACCTCTCTAATCTGCCGTATCTTCAGACATATGTGTACCTCTGAAAATATCTCTTATTGTTTTGTGTGTTGAATTTAAATTAGACAGTATGACTTATGCTTTTCCCCTCAATATGGTTTTGAGATCTGCGTGTGATATTATATGAAAGCTATCATCTCAAATTGCTGCGTGGTATTCTTTCAGAAACATATGCCACATTTTAATTACCAGTTCCCCCAAAGACTTGTCTCCACCCACTGCCATAAATAACGCAGTAATGAATACCACGTTAATTAGCTCACAGAACCCAGTTGAGACTCGCCCCCAGGCTGTGTTTTTCAAGGCCTAGCTCCTGGATCGATTATAAGTGCCAGTTTTGGGCCCTACCCAGAGCTACACCACCAGAGAGTCCAGGGGCGGAGCCCGGTGCTGTTTCAGTAGATGCTCCAGGTGATGGTGATGTCCCCACGTGAGTGTGAGAACCACTGCCCCAGGCCCGACTGTTCTGAGCGCTTCCAGACGGCTTGGAACGGCCACTCAGGCTGTGCTGCCAGCGAGGGTGTGGAGTCCTGTCAGACAGAAGTCTGGTTATTACCCATCTTTGCATGTAAATTCCTAGACGAAAGTTATGCCAGACTGTCACCCACTTTAACCAGTGATCCAACCCATCCCAACACCTTTTACAAGCCTATTCTTACTAAATTTTTTTTTGGCTCTATGACATTTATCTCTTCCTTCAGAAATCTGCTTTCTTTCAAATCAGATAAAAAAGGTCTTCCCCAAAGCTACCTATAATATTGCCTCCAGCCCCCACCCCCGTGTATTCTTATTCCGCTTTTACCCACCAAGGTAATGTAGCAGTAAGAGTCCAGGTGGCAGACTCAGATTGTATGGGTTTGAGTCCTAGCACCCCACTTAACAAATTACTAACCAGAGACATATTAATACATCTTTCGTTACCTGGACATTATGACTTTATTGGTATCCACCTACCTCACAAATTGCCAGCCACACCCGTTAGTTTCTGCAAAAATCCTCTAGTTAATAATGTGTTAGCAGCTGCTAACCTGAGACAAACCTTTATGGCTCCCGCCCACCCCCCCGTACCTCGTGTTCCTTCTCCGTGGAAGGATGTAGTGGTATCACCAGGTGGTCGTCGGGTTTAAGTGAGGTGACGCCCATGAAGCTCTTGGCGGTGGGCTTCCCTCAGTGGGAACGTTCCCGCTGCCATGGCCTTCGCAGGCGAGGATGCCGGGGCTCAGAGGCAGTGAGCAGCTTCCCTGAGCAGGGAAGGATTGGTTCCCAGCAGTCACAGAGCGCTCTCTCACCTCCCCCCACACCCATGTCGCCTGAGGTGCACGTTGCTCTTGGCAGTCATGAGGCTCTGTGTGACCTGACTGGGCTCTGCTGCTCCAGCCGTCTCCCCGGTCCACATGCCCACACCCTGCCTGCCTCCTCTGCTTGTCATCTCCATTTCACGTTAGCGCTGTGCGAGCGTTTCTCCCTTCAGACGGCCCTCCTCCTCAGAATGTCCTCTTTTCCCGTCCGCCTGTCCACGTCCTCCCTTCAGGGACTTCCCCATTCAAGGACTGATGTTTCTCCCTCCATCTGATGGGTTTTTTTTTTAATTATTTATTTATCTTTGGCCATGCTGGGTCTTTGTGGTCGTGTGGGCTTTTCTGTAGTTGCAGGAAGCAGAGGCTGCTCTCTAGTTGCGGTGCACGGGCTTCTCATTGCGGAGGCTTTTCTTGTTGTGGAGCGCGGGCTCTCGAGCACAAGGGCTTAGTAGTTGTAGCGCTCAGGCTTAGCTGTCCTGCAGCACATGGGATCTTCCCAGACCAGGGATCAAACCCCTGGCTCCTGCAGTTGGCAAGCAGATTCTTTACCACTGAGCCCCCAGGGAACTGCTCCTCCATCATATTTTATCTGCTCACCAGCTTCCCTCTGAGACCCTGAGGTACTCCAGTCCCTCACACTAGAGCCTGTTCGCCTCTCTGCCTCTTGCCTTTCTTCCCTGTTGGGCGAGGCCCCCCACCTCCTGGTGTTGTGCATATTTCCTGCAAGAAGGGTCTGGTCATGCAGTCGTGTGGCAGGTTTCTGATGATTACATCACCTTCTTCTGAATAGAATCTGAATGGCTTTATCCATTTTATTAAGTCAAGCACATCCTGCAATACGCTCCTAGGGCTGGACGGATAATGCTGCTCGCGTCTAGGTCAGGAGCTTCATTATCATGGAAAAATCATCTGTTGCCCAGATGTCAGTGTGATTGCCTGACCCGAAATCAGAGCTCCAGTGTCCGCTTTGGGCGTGTGCAATGGCCATGAACTTGGGCAAGCTCCGGGAGATGGTGAGGGACAGGGAGGCCTGGCATGCTGCAGCCCATGGGGTCAGAAAGAGTCGGACATGACTGAGTGACTGATGAACATGAGAAATACTCAGTTATGAGGACAAATTAGCTGGGTGACATCAAACCAGGTTGCATTTTCCTCCTCTGTAAATTAGAGGAATTGGTCAAAATCTGTGTTCTCAGACATTGTACAGAAGAAACTCTTGGGAAGCTGGTAAAAAACATCTTAGACTCCTAGGTCCCACACACACAGGACAGACAGGGCTGGGAATTTGCATAACTAAAAAGCCCCTCACACGAAAAACACTGGCCTAGGTCATCTCTGAGGCTGCTTGTGTCCTTAAGATTCTTTCAATCTCCTTTTCCCTTTGAATTAGTTTAAAGTTTTAAACACATGGTGCTTTCACATGATTCTTTATCCTTATGGCCTCATTTCCATCACACTCCACAGGTAACTCCATTTCTTATGTTTATCTTTTCCAAGTTTCTTAAAATGAAAGCAGTCACCAATTTGGATTAAACATAGAAATGGTCTGTGGTGCACTTTATGCTGCACTTTGATTTTCTCTTCCCCGTTAATATATTATCGTGCAGTTTTGTGTCAGTTCATGCAGGGTGTCCTCGTTTTTATTGTAAAGCTTCATAGTATCCACCAGTAGGATATACCATGATTTATTAACCGACCTTATTTTGGTAACTCATTTTGCTTTTACTGAACTTTGCACTGAATACCTTTGGTCATATGTCATTGCAAGTGTAAACAAGTAAATCTTGTGGCACGAACATGTCCTGAAGGAAACCACTGGATCAATAGGTATAGGCATTTGCAGTTTCAGTAACTCTCACCACATTGACCTCCATAGAGTTTTTGTCTCCAGTTAACACTCCCAGGGTGGCTCTCTTTTAAAGCGGTCAGTTCCTGTTTGATACTTGTCAGGCGGGTCCGTGCTGGAGGGCCTGAGTCACTGACACTTCGGGGGTGTCCTCTCCCGTGCAGCCTCCCAGCCGAAGGAGCGCCCTCGGTCTGCTGTCCTCCTGGCCGATGAAGCCATTGCCGCCCCAGTGTTTGCCAGCAGACGGTCCCAGCAGAGCATCGCGCTTTCCAAAAGCGTCTCCATTCAGAACATCGCTGGGTAAGTGGGGGTGTGGAGACAGTACAGTTGACATCAGGCGATGAGAGCATCATAATTTATACCATGTGACAAAAAGATGCTCTTGGGAAAGAACATGTAACCTATCGAGTTGGTGCATAGCTGAGTAATAGAGACAAGCAGGGTGAGGGCTACATTTGATGCAGCCGTTCTGTAACAAGGATCCCCATTGAACACCATCTCAAGTAAGGTTTCGTCCATGACCAGTCCTGCCTTTAAAGAACCTGCCTTCTAAGAGGATGATTTTTTAGATCAAAATAAGAAGTGGAAATAGGAAAGAAAAAAAAAGATTTAATGCTGAATGTTGGGCTGCAACCACTTAAATTTTCAGATGTCATACTTTACTATTGGTCAGATGAACCTGGGAGGAGAGGGTAGTTTTATCTTTTTTTTTTTTATTTCTATTTTCCATCCTTGCGTCTTGCCTCTTCAGTCATGAGTGAGTAATGGGCCGAGGACAGCAGTAGGCTCCCAGCCCCTCCTCTGCCCCAAGCTCCTCTGTGATCCCTGGCTGTGGAGGCCCCGGCTATGTGTGGTTAGTACAGGGCTGATTGTGATGTGGCTGGCTATTCGGGGTCAGGTGCCTGCCTTCCCATCAACTAAAGAAGTCACCTCAAATGTAGGGCTCAAAGTGTCCCTGGCAGCTCTCCTCACCCACACTGGAGGAAAATTCCCAGCTGAAGGATGCAAATCTCCTTTTGTCTGTGTTTCCTAACCTCTGTGCTGGATAATGGTTCCTCCTCCTCAAGAAGAAAAAAAAAAAAATCCAGGTATTTTTATATCATTCTGTCCCAGTGGTGTGATTATCTTCTTTTCAGAGTTGTTAAGCTCATCTCAATTAGTTTATATTATGACTTTTAAAAGTTGGCCTTTAAATAAAATTTAGTTTTAAGTGACTCTGGTTTATCTCTGTGCCATACCACAAACGTAAACCAGGTGCCTGATGTGCTAGCTGGGATCGAGAAAAGTCCAAAGAATATGGTTTAGCGTTAAGTGCTGGCTCTGTAGGTGTTTAGGGAACACGAGGAAAAGGTGTTGTGGTTAGACACGAGTTTCAAACAGAGAAATTGCATTTATAATGGGTATGCAGTTTGAAAGAAGAGTATTCTTCTTGTTACTTATGGTTTAAAAAATAAAACTGTAAGGTTCAAAAAGTTCATGGCTGCAGTGGTATTTCAAAGCCTCTCTGACCTCCTTCATAGTTCGTGTTGCACGTTGCCAGGTACCTGACGTAAGTAATTTGCCTTCGACGTCATTTTGTAGTTTTTCAGAGCTTCGCAACCATGGCTTCTCAGAATACACCCAACAGTATGTGTTTCTTTCTGTCCCTAGAGTTGGCAACGATGAGAACATATCGAACACCTGGAAGTTCCTGTCCCACTCAACAGACTCACTGAATAAAATCAGCAAGGTCAACGAGTCCACAGAGTCCCTTACTGATGAGGGTAAGCGGAGGCCACAGCCTGTGTGGTGGGCGTCTGCAGAGACTGTGCCGTTAGCGGGAACGCAGGCACTCATGGAGTGATGGTGCCTGCTCTCCCAGCTCCTGTGATGCTTCTCTGAACTGCCTGTGCAGCGTCAGATGCTTTATAGCGAGCTGGTGGACCTGCTTATCCAATTGTTGGGTACTCGTCCACTTAAGGACGCCATTGAGTAATGTGGTCAGCCTCTGCCGCAGACACTGCTTCTTCCCCTAGACTTGCGTACATGTTCAGTTCACAATTGTAAACCTTCTCTCTTAAACAAGGAAAGTCACCAGGACCCTTCTAGCTCTTGCTTTACGTAGGAATCATGTCTTAATCACCTTTAATTTAGGTGACTTTTTCACCCTTAACCAAAGTCGAATATAGTGTATGTCACTCTTGAACAGAAAAATGCTCCTTTCTAATAGAATATATATATATATATATATATATATATATACAGTGAATATCACTGTCTTAGTGCAGAGTGCATAATCTCATGAAGTTATCACCCTGAGGAATGTCCAGCAGAGGTTTTTTTAGAGGTCACTGATGCAGGACTCTGACACCGATATTTTTCTTTTTCTTTTTTTTTTTTGAGGAGTAGGTACAGACATGAATGAAGGACAGCTAATGGGAGATTTTGAGACTGAGTCCAAACAGCTGGAAGCAGAGTCTTGGAGTCAGATCGTAGACAGCAAGTTTCTGAAACAGCACAAGAAAGATGTCGTCAAGCGGCAAGAAGTGATTTACGGTGAGACTCCTCATGTGCTCTGCTGAGGTTTATTGCACTATGGCAAGTCAGTTTTCAAGTATGTATTATAGCCATCTCCAGGATTTTCTTTAAAAGGTTTGAGGTATAGAGACATGATCTTATTTCTGTCCTTCCCTCTCTCTCTAAAATGATCTTCTTGAACTTTATTGAACATTTTATTGAGTATGAGTGCTTATTTATGCAGTATTCTTAGAGATCCCCTGTGACAGCACAGTTTAATTCCTCAGCTGCAGCAGAAACTAGACTAAATACAAGTCCTTTCTGGGCAATGGGAGCACAGTCAGTTATGGAAGGTAACTTTGGAAACCACCATTTGAGAGGGATGGAGTCCAGGATGCCTGTCAGAAAGCAGCGTGAGGTCCCATGAAAAACAGGAACAGTATGAAAACTCTTCAGGGAAAAGGCAGCTCTTGACCCAGCCTTAAAGTTTAAGTTGGGCCGTAAGCAGCCTTTAGATAGGCCCGGGCTCTCGGGAGCAGGGGAATCGGCGAGGGGGCATCCCTGACGGTCCAGCCCTGTCGCCCCCCAGAGCTGATGCAGACGGAGTTCCACCACCTCCGCACCCTCAAGATCATGAGCGACGTCTACAGCCGGGGCATGATGGCCGACCTGCTCTTCGAGCAGCAGATGGTGGAGAAGCTCTTCCCCTGCTTGGACGAGCTCATCAGCATCCACAGCCAGTTCTTCCAGCGGATCCTCGAGCGGAAGAAGGACTCCCTGGTGGATAAAAGTGAGAAGAACTTTCTCATCAAGAGGATCGGGGACGTGCTTGTGCAGCAGGTGAGCAGGAGCAGGGCCCCGGGCGCTTAACACACACACACACAGACACAGCAGGGCCCTGGGTACTTCTCTGTCACACACACACATATACACAGACACACACACATAAAGACACACAGACACATACGCACGCACACCCCCAAACACACATACACACACATGGGGACTGGCAGCCAGGTGTTCTCGTCCCTGAACTGCCTGTGATCTCTGTGAGCTTGGGCGGGTGGTTCCATGTCTCCAGCCCTCAGTTTTCCTTTTTTGAGATTGAGGGCAGTATTCTCTTTTAATGCTATTTTAAAATTTAAAAGCCATGGGTATATAAAGTACCCAGCGTACATGCTAGGTATGCAATAAAAGTCAGGTTTCCTTGCTTTTGGGGGGTGTTTGCTTTGTGATCACTTAAAACGTCTCTGCTTTCAGCTTCTCTGTTGGTCAGGGGGAAAGGAAAGGCTCCCGTGAAGCTTTGGGGTGAGGCTCAGGCCTTGCCGACTGCAGAGGCTTAGTCCAGCAGGAATGGCTGCTAGCGCGTGTTGCAGGGACCACTTACAGAGACTCAGCGGCTGCCCCGCAGTGCGCGTAGCTTCAGATGAGGTAGCACACACGGGAATTAGAGAAGGGCCACGCGGAACTATTGGGGCTGCTGGCCCAAGCTAAGTAGGATAAGCAGCCCTAGGTGACTTACCATGGCTGTTTCTGACAGCTTTCTGACTTACCAAGGAGACATCCTTAAGACTGCTTCCTCATGAAAGACTTCTAGTGAGTCCCTTCATTTTATTGCTATTTTTATGACAATTGGGAGTTAGAACATGTTTTGCACAGTACATGGATACTTCTGTGTTTATTTTTTAACTATCCATATCAGCTTTATTGAACTGTAATTCATAAGCTATGTGATCCACCCGTGTAAAGTGTGCTGTTCAGTGGTGTCTAGCTTATCCATGGATTTGAGCAGCCGTCACCAGGGCCAGTCGTAGAACGTTTTTATCATCAGCACCCACCCCCACTTCCCCGACTTCCCCTGCCCTAGGCAACCACTGATGTACTTTCTCTCTGGATTTGCCTGTTCTGGACATTGTATATAAATGGAATAAAACAGTATGTTGTTCTTAGTGACTGGACTTTTCATATGTGAGTACCACATTTTATCCGTTTATCCTTTGATGGACACGAGGATTAGTTCCCCTTGGTTGGGGGCTGTTGTGAGCAGCGCTACTGTGAACATTCACGTGCGTGTTCTTATATGGACATGTGTTTATGGCCAGGAGTGGAACTGCTGGGTCATATGGTAACTCATATTTAACTTCTTGAGGAACTGCCTGTCTTCCAAATCTTCTGCAGCATTTCACTCTTCTGGGGGAAGTTATGAGGAAGATCCCCTGGAGGAGGAAATGGCACCCCACTCCAGTATCCTTGCCTGGAGAATCCCATGGACAGAGGAGCCTGGTGGGCTGCAGTCTGTGGGGTCGCAGAGTCAGACAGGACTGAGCCCCCAAGCCTGAGCACAGTGAGGAAGCCCTCCTGGGTTATGCGAGTTGCGTGGGCCCCGGGCACATGGCGGTAACACGAGTTCAGAGCCCTGAGTGGTGGCGTAACCTCTGCCTGCTCTCCTCTGCAGTTCTCGGGGGAGAATGCCGAACGCTTAAAGACGACGTACGGCAAGTTTTGTGGGCAGCACAACCAGTCCGTGAACTACTTCAAAGACCTCCACACCAAAGACAAGCGCTTTCAGGCCTTCGTGAAGGTAGTGATGTGAAATGTGGAATTCCCCACCGTTGCCCAGAGCCTGGTGTCCCTGTGAGGTTTAGCCCGAGCCTTCCCCTCCGGGTCGTTCCTGACATTCGGTCTCCTCCCTTGCAGAAGAAGATGAGCAGTTCGGTCGTCCGGAGGCTGGGAATCCCCGAGTGCATATTGCTTGTAACCCAGCGGATCACCAAATACCCGGTTTTGTTCCAGAGGATACTGCAGTGTACCAAAGGTGAGTCTCTCTCTTGAATCAGTCTTACTTGCCAGTGGCCTGTTGCCTGTCTGTCCAGCAGAGGCCCTGTAGAAGGACTCTTCCACATCAAGGAGGACTAAAAGAGAAGCCTGTGTTTTCTCTTAAAAATGGTTTTCTTGAGTACAGACATGAAATGTCACATCACCAGACGTAGAGTGAATGAGAGCAAGAAGGGAGGGAACTACTACGTGATCCTAGCCAAGAGTTCAGTGGCCTGCAGAGCTTGTCACTTGTCTCTCTCGGCTGGGAGGGGACACTCCCACCTCACCTGCAAGTGCAGGGATCGCTGCTGTTTCTCAGTTAATCAGTCCCTGCTCGATTTTATCTCTGCTGGCCCTGCTCCGCCACAGCTACATTAAGGATTAGGTAAACAAAGACCTAGATTAAAAGACTGGAGGCTCCTCTCCCTCCCTAAAGATGTTGGATTCCTTCCATTTTAGAAGGTAGCTTGTGGGACTTCCCTGGTGGTCCAGTGGCTAAGACTCCTCCCTCCCAGTGTAGGGGGCCCAAGTTTGATCCCTGGTCAGAGGGCTAGATCCCATATGCCTCAACTAAAGGTCCCATGTGCTGCAACTAAGGCCTGCTGCAGCCAAATAAGTACTTATGCATCGATGTATGTATGTATGGGGCTTCCCTGGTAAAGATGGTAAAGAATCCACCTGCAACACAAGAGACCTGGGTTCAATCCCTGGATGAGGAAGATCCCCTGGAGAAGGTCATGGCAACCCACTCCAGTATCCTTGCCTGGAGAATCCCCATGGACAGAGGAGCCTGGTGGGCTACAGTCCATGGGGTCACAAAGAGTCGGACAGGACTGAGCGACTAAGCACAGCACATATGTGTATGTAGAGAGAGAACGTAGCTCGTGAGTGCACATCATCTGTCTCACTGAAACATCTAACCTTATTTAGAGTTAAACTCTGACTGAGCCAGAGGTCGGCACGTGACTGCAGCGTGTCGGCCTCGCCCTGCCCGCAGAGCATGGACAGTGCTGTGGGGCACGGAGGCAGGGCACCCCGCTCCTGCCCGGTAGGGACCGAGCTCTCCTCTCCTCCTCAGACAACGAGGTGGAGCAGCAGGACTTGACGCAGTCCCTGGGCCTGGTGAAGGACGTGATCAGCGCCGTGGACAGCAAGGTGGCAAGTTACGAGAAGAAGGTTCGTCTGAACGAGATCTACACAAAGACCGACAGCAAGTCGATCATGAGGATGAAGAGCGGTCAGATGTTCGCCAAGGAGGACCTGAAGCGGAAGAAGCTGGTGCGGGACGGGAGCGTGTTTCTGAAGAGCGCGACCGGGAGGTTGAAAGGTGAGGCCCGCTCACGTCTGAGGCTCCGCGCGCTCCAGGGGCGAGCAGGCAGGATGCAGGTGTCCCCAGACCGCTTCCAGGCACCCTCATCCAGGCGTTCCCCGGGAGCAGCCGTTATTCAGTCCTTAGTCTTGTATCAGAAAGGCCTGGGCAGAGCTGGCTCACAAACCACGCCGATACAGTAAGGCAACAAGGATCTGGTGCAGTCAGGGGCACGAGAAGATTTTTAAAGAGCAAAGAGTCAGCTTCATACTCAGATGCGAGCTCCTAAGGCAGATGTGATTCCCCATGAGAGACGGGCAGCAAATTTGGGGTTGGGGTCTTTGGCAAAACCACTGCCAGGAGTGAAGCACCATCAGCTGCCCCATTCATAGGTTCTCTGAGATTAAAAATACATCGTCGATTGTTCTGAAGAAATGTTAGAGGAATTTCAGTTCCTGAGACCTTAGAGAAACGTTTAAGTCACAACTCAACTTATTATTAAACTTTGTTGTTCATATCTTTTATTTTTCTCTGAGAAAAAGAGATCATGAAAGATACTCATTTCCTGTTTGATCTTTGTTTTGTTTTTAAATGATCAGCCCCATCAAGTTAAGGAAATTAGGAGGTCTGTTCACTCATCTGTGCATCTGGTCTGTTGGATTTTTTGTTTGGTTTCTTTAATAATTTTCCTCATCAAACCCGTATCCTCTGGGTCTGTCTGGTAACTCTAACCTCACCAGTAGCCTTGAGTACCCCCAGCCTGCCTCCCTGCCCTCAGTGAGCTGAGCACACAAAGCCGCCCCACTGGCAAAAAAACTCAGGGGAGGGAACCGGCGAGGGGCCGATGATGCTGTAGGCTGCCGACAGCGCCTGAGTGTCCTTAGCCAGCTCGGGTCTCCCCCTGCTCAGAGTGAGGCATGCAGGTGGCTGACTCAGGACACCCTGCTTAGAAGTTGGGCTCGGACTGCAGGCATTTAAAGAGGTTCTTGCCCTGCGGTGTGATGGCTGCTGGAACAGAGGCGTGAAGGAGCGAGGAGAGGGGCCTTCGAGTCACATCTTGAAGGATGGAGAAGAGGAAGCGTGAGAGCGCGGAGCCCTGGGAGGGGCAGGCGGGCGGGCAGCAGAGTGAGGCAGGAAGCTGGGGGTGGACACGTGCCCAGGCGAGGGGCTGACTGTGACCCCGGGGGCGGGAGGGGCTCACAACGGAGGATTTGAGCAGGACAGGGGTGGATTCGAGTGTGGCCGGAGGACAGCCGGAGCCCGGCGGGACCACCGACCGAGCTGAGGACAGTCCCTGGTACAGGGACCCGGGGGAGGTCCTCCAGGCAGGGTCACTTCAGAGAGAAGAAACTCCCTTCCGGCCCCCAGCCAGCTCTGCATCCCTGCTCCATGATGCACTGCGTGGTCCCCAGGGCTCCCTCCTGTGACACCCTGAGACCACAGCCGGGGGCTCTGGCCTCCCCACCGCGGCGAGGCCGTCTCCACCGCCACCTGGTCGTGAAGTGCCGGTCCTCTTGTGAGAGCAGGCTTCCTAGAGCGGCCACTGCCTGGAGCCAGCACCCTGTTCCTTCTCCATGCAGCAGTTGATTCATTCGTTCCCGAAATAAAAAATAATTGATTCCAGCTGTTGGAACGAAGTCCTGGTCCAAGCAATAGCAGAACGATAGGCTTCCCGGCCCAAAATGTCTCCAGCGGTGAGAGGAGTTGGTTTCTAGTCATTTTCAGCCCCCAGTGAACTTGTGCCAAGAACAGCCAGTCCTGTGTCGAGTAACCCTTGAAAGGGGATGGGATTGTTTTTCTCTCATCTATTGACACTGGTCACATAAACTTCAGGATCAAAACTAAAGTTGAAAACTTATGTGTTAGAACTTTTTTTTTTTTGGCAGACACCTGAACTATTTAAAAGTAAACTTTAAAAAAAACTAAGTTGTCAAAACTAATAGTGCTGCATGGAAAATTACTGTGGTCTGCGCTGAAAACTAGACCTCCCCAGGACGCGGGCCTGCTCGCCTCTGTTCCTCGTAGCTTTGCCGTAAATTACACAGGGGGGCACCCCCATCTTGGCAGAAGTGGTGGAAAAGGCCAGGAGGGGCCTTGACCACCCAGAAGGGGGCTGCAGAAGTCAGCCTGTTGTTTTCCCCAGGGAGTCATAGGCGCCCCAGCCCCTTTACTGGCTGAAGGTGGTACGGATAGGGGCCAGCCCACGAGGTCTCAGTAGACGACTCGCCTCCAGGGATGTCCCACTTTGTCCTTAAGGGGGCGCTGGGAAATGTCACTGCATACTCCTCGAGAATTAGAGCAACTGTTGGTGGCATTCTTTTGATTTCTGGATCCAACTAGAGATTGATTTATTAATTTTGAACACCAAAAACATCTTGTATTGGGATACAGCCAGGTAACAATGTGGTGGTAGTTTCAGGTGGACAGGAAAGAGACTCAGCCACGCATATGCATGCGTTCTCTCCGAAACCCCCTCCCATCCAGGCTGGCACAGCACGTTGAGCAGCGTTCCCTGTGCTAGACAGCAGGTCCTTGTTGGTTATCCATTTTAAATACAGCAGTGTGTACATGTCCATCCCAAACGCCTAACTGTCCATCCCCCGCCCCCCACCCTGCCCAGCAAGCATAACCAGTTAGAGATGTTAATTTGGCTCCTGTTGCATCTCAGCTGAGAAGAGCAGGCCATCTCTGTGGCACGGAGAGGTTGAGGTTGCTGGCGACATGTTGGGCCAAGCAGAGCATGGTGCTCGGTGTACCTGAGATAGTGTGGGTGTTGGGGGGCCCCCTTGTCCTCCAGGGCCTGTGGAAGAAGCCTGCCTTTCATGACGAGACTGCAATAGTCCTCTGCATCACCTCCTGGCAGCCTTCCTGTCTGCCATCTTACGCCTTTCCCCTTAGCGTGATCAGAAGCTGAGAAACACTGTGACCAAGAGTTACTTTGTGGAATGTGTTGCTGTAGTCCTGCTTCCCAACTTTTAAAGTACTTTATTCTTAAAGACCTTGCCTTGTGGGATCCATCTTTCCAGCACTGAGTGCTCAGACCTTCTCAGAACAGGGTATTGGTGATCGATCCCATTTCAAAATGCCTCTAAAAAATCTAGTGGCCAGATGTGGACCCTGCAGAGGTGTCAGACCCTGGCCTGGGAGGAGCGTGATAAAGCGCCGTGTGGGTGGGCTGCTGGGTTATCGTCTGGTCGTGCACCCTGGAGGGGCTTCCTTGCCCACTGACCATGGTTCTCTCTCCTCTCGCCGCTCTGCAGAGGTTCAAGCAGTCCTGTTGACTGACATCTTGGTCTTCCTTCAAGAAAAAGACCAGAAGTACGTCTTTGCATCATTGGTAAGCTGAACCGCTCATCTGTGCTGTTTGTAATTAACAGTATTCACAACCGTGAGGGTAGGTGGTGAGTGTTGCAGTTTTCTGTCCACCTTCCTCCCCTCCAGTTATGTTTCTGCTCCCTCAGAATCCTTCTGAGAGCCTTCGGCATCTGATCCAAAAAGAAATCTGTCGTTGCAGTATTTCTCATGTATTATGTCTTACAAATCATTCCCCCTTATAACCTTGCCAACCAGAGTCTGACAAAAACCAGAAAGGACTCGAACCTTGATAGCCTTAAATTTTTGTTTCTTTTTTGGAAATCATTTCCTGTGGGATAAAATGTGAGTGAAATAACGAGCTCTTTGGTTTTTCTCCTAAATCTGCCATCGTTTGTTAAGCCATATGCTTTTGGGGGCGGGGCAGGGAGAGAGAGAAACCAGATATCATGTATTAACCCACATGTTTGGAATCTAGAAGAATGGCACGATGAACCTGTCTCAGGACAGGAAGAGAGACACAGATGTAGAAAGCGGACCTGTGGACACAGCAAGGGGAGGAGAGGGTGGGCTGTGTGGAGAGCGCGGCGCTGGCCTATACCCACTGCCCCGTGCAAGTCATAGGCTCCTCAAGGGCGTCTAGTCCGCCCTGAGATGGAAGGTGTCTCAAGAGTTGGGTTGTCGCGTCCATGTCTTTCTAGCTGCGCTCTCCCCACTTTCCAGGACCAGAAATCGACGGTGATCTCTCTGAAGAAGCTGATTGTGAGGGAAGTAGCGCATGAGGAGAAAGGCTTGTTCCTCATCAGTATGGGGATAAAGGACCCTGAGATGGTGGAAGTCCACGCCAGCTCCAAGGAGGAGCGCAACAGCTGGATTCAGATCATCCAGGACACGATCAACACCCTGTGAGTCTCACCCCGCCCTCCGGGATCACTTGATGGACGGGCCGCCATCGGGGTAACGGGCCTCTGAATAACGCGATGTTCTGTTGCGGTCGTGTCAGGAACCGAGATGAAGATGAAGGAATTCCTAGTGAGAACGAGGAAGAAAAGAAGATGTTGGACACCAAGGCCCGGGAGTTAAAAGGTGAAGCTGGTGGCAGCGGCCCAAGGGCCTGTCAGGAAAGTGGGGTGCGGGGAGAAGGGGGTGCAGTCACACGACGGGGGGTGCGGGGAGAAGGGTGCACAGTCACACAGAACCCCTGCAGATTTTCAGTTGATTCCAGAGCTAGCCGGATGGGCGCGAACCAGGGAGGGGGATAGCTCGTCACAAAAGAGAAACCAGGTCTGAGCCGACGCAGGTCCTGCAGGAACACTCTGTGCTGTGAGCATGGCCCGTGGGAACGTGTCTGACACTAGATCATGGGGATGTTGGTTCTCTGACTCCAAAGTGTCCATGGGCCCTGGTGACAGTCTCGGTACTATGTAACGGAAGAAGTTGCTGGAATTCACAGGCACATCTAAGATTAAAACAGGAAGGAGAGAAAGGTGCTTGAGGGAAGGAATTTCCCAGTTAATCCGTTTATCGGTCACCCCCGCCACGGTGCCCTGAGTTCCAAGTGTGTTCGGGGCGAAGTCTGCTTCAGGTGCAGTTTGACCACTGTCTGTCGAGGCCTGCTGTCTCGTGTGGTCTTGTCTCCACCCCTGCAAGGCTGTACTCAAAGCAGGTGAGAAAGCTGGGCCCACGACGGCGGAGGCGCAGGGCCTCACACCCCGCTCCCTGCAGAGCCGGGTTCGGCTCTGTCTGCTGAGCTGTTCGTGCGTCTTCCCCTTTGGCGCTACTGAGTGTTCTAAAAGAAGTATGTGTTGTGCTCTGGAAAGAAGTAAGGCCAAGAGTCAAGTACATGTAGGCTCCCGAGGAGTTCAGTTCATTCTCTTTCAACAGTGAGAGGAAAAAAAAAAAAATGATGAGCAGATTGAGACTGGAGCCAGTGTCTCGTTGTTATCTCTTCCTGTGAGTAGGATGGCAGAGATGAGAACCACTCGCTTTTTAATTGAAGGATGATTGCTTTACAGTATCGTGTTGGTTTTCTGCCATGTACATGAGCATGAAGGGAACAGCCTTCTCTTCACATGCCTGAGGCACCTGGCCAGCCACAGTGCTCGGTGCTGGGGGTGCAGTGATTCCTGAACCGGAGTCCCTGCCGTGAGGGGGACCTACATAGATGGCGGGCCCTGTGGGCCACAGGCATGTAGAGAGTGTATGGGACCTGGGAATCTTGCCTGTAGTCGGTCTCACGAGAAACTGACATGTGAAGCTACATCTGAAAAAAGGGAAAAAACACCAACTCACCAGATGAAGAACAGGTGCAAAATGAAAAAGGAGTGAAGGTCTAGTGTGTCTGGGAGTCAGGGCTGAGTGATGGGAGACGAAGCCTGGAAGCCACCACATGTTGAAGTTCAAGCAGGGAATGATAGTTTTTTAGCAAAATGTAAGCAAGTTTTTTTGGAGAAGGCAGGGGCACCCCACTCCAGTACTCTTGCCTGGAAAATCCCATGGACGGAGGAGCCTGGTGGGCTGCAGTCCATGGGGTCGCTAAGAGTCGGACACGACTGAGTGACTTCACTTTGACCTTTCACTTTCATGCATTGGAGAAGGAAATGGCAACCCACTCCAGTGTTCTTGCCTGGAGAATCCCAGGGACGGGGGAGCCTGGTGGGCTGCCATCTATGAGGTCATACAGAATCAGACACAACTGAAGCGACTTAGCAGCAGCAGCAGCAGCAGCAAGCAAGTTTTTTAAATCGGTATTGATGCCAGTTGGGAGAATTGCTTGCAGGCGCTGGGAGAGCCCACTAGGAGTGGGAACACCAAGTGGGGGACTCTGGATAAGTTGGGTGAGAAGTGGGCTGGAGGCGAGTGAGAGATGAGGAACCACTGGGGGGTGGTGGGACAGAATGTGGAGAGAAGTCTCCCCCTGGTTTCCAGCCTGGGTAACCGGGGGGTGAAGGTGCTGTTGACGGAGGAAGAGGCCAGGGCTCCAGGGAGGAGGTGGATGGGGTGGTGGGCGGAAGCGGAGAACAGAGGCTTCTGATCTGCAGAGAACTAGGCGTCTAAGTGGAGGTGCCACTTGACAATGAGACTCAGCAGTCTGGTGCCCAAAAAGTGAGTAGGACTTGGGTGTCTTGTGTGAGTTAATGGGCTTCCCTGGTGAATCAGACAGTAGAGAATCTGCCTGCAATGTGGAAGAGTCAGGTTTCAGTCGGGAAGATCCCCTGGAGAAGAGAATGCAGCCCACTCCAGTAGAATCCTGTGGACAGAGGAGCCTGGCAGGCTACAGTCCATGGAGTCGCAGAGAGTCAGCCACGACTGAGCGACTTAACACTTTGAGTTATCAGCACGTGAGAAGTAACTGAAGCCGTGGGAGTGGATGAGATCCCTGAGAAGGAAGTGTGTCAGGTGTGGAAGGCAGTCCAGGGGGAGCCGGGGGACCAAGTGCAGGTCTGTAACGTGCCAGAGAAAGAGTGAGAGGAAGAGAGCCAGCCTAGCAATGACTGAGGGCCCGGGTGGGCAACAGGTTTACATGTCGCTGGAGAAGAGGAGATGGAAGACTTGGTTGGATGCAGGTGTGAAAGATCCCCTTGGAGAGAGCAGATGCAGCGACGGACAGAGCCGGAGAAGAGTACAGGGGCTGAGGAATCAGCAGGGCGATGGGAGAGTGGGGCACAGCGCACACTTGTTACATTGGAAATTCTCAGGTTTGCCTCAAAAGACCCGGGATAGTTTTCCAAGTAGACATGACGGATAAAAAATCTGATACTGCCCTCAGGATGAAACAGGAAGCAGGCGTGGGGGAAGCTGCATTCCTTGTTGTCCCGGGCGTTGCCACGAGGTGGCGCGCGTGTCTCAGTCATCGCCTCTCGCTGACCTGTCAGATGACCAGATCCCTTTTCCAAATGCCCACAGAGCAACTTCAGCAAAAGGACCAGCAGATCCTGCTCCTCCTGGAAGAGAAGGAGATGATTTTCCGGGACATGACTGAGTGCAGCACACTTTTGCCAGAGGACTGCTCCCCAACCCACAGCTGTAGAACCCTCTTCCGCTCCAACACAGAAGAGGCTCTCAAAGGAGGACCTTTAATGAAAAGTGCAATAAATGAAGGTAATTTACATTCAGCATCGCCTACCCCCCCCCCACAGTGGTTTGCATGTTAGCATTATCTACCATTGAGCACTTTTTTTCGTTGTAAAAGCAAACACAAAATACAGAAAACAACTCAAAACATGTTTTGCTTTAGTAGGTTATTTATCAGGTGAGCATCCTTATAACTATTTCCCAGGTCCAGAAATAAAAATGTGGCCAGATCCCTAAAAGCCTTTCTGCATCTCCTATCCCCGTCACAGCTCTCTCCCTCCCTCCTACAAGCCATAGGTATTATGACTTCTAGAGTAATTCCTTAGGTTTCTTTATGCTTTTATGTGGCCATGTAAAATCATATATGTGGTTTTAGGCATGTTTATAGACGCTGTGATTTAGTTGTGTCTGTGGTTTTTGATACTCATTTTTAAGGTTCTTTATTTATAGTCCTCCATCCGCCCCACTATCCCTTCTTTTCCACACAGCTTATCCGTGAGCTTTTTGGCCTACAAGTTTCTCTTTTTTGGACTTCATTCATGCAGCGGTTCTGTTCTTCTGCCTTCTGGTTCCTTCAGAAGGTGCTCTTGAGGGGTTGGGGGCTCAGTTGCTCAAAGGTGAAACGCCTTTGGCAAGCTGAGTTCCTGTAGTGTTTCATCTGGAGACACAAGCTGTCTTTTTTATTATTTTTTGTAACATGTAGGAGAAGCACGATAAAAGGATAAATCTTTTTCCCCCTATTATTTACCAGTTTTCAAAATAGTGAACTGACTTATGGTCATTCTCTGAAAATGACCAGTACTTTTAAAATATTATTATAGACTCATTGATTTAAATATATCTGATGGGCTTTGAGCCATTGCACTTCTTATCATTATTGGAAAAGTCTAAAAGGGCCTCCCTCTCTGCCAGCGTGCACCTTTTCGTGTTGCCCCTGAACACTTTTGACATGACCCCAGCGGTCTTGAGAGCCGCTGTTTGTTAAAATGTTCGGGCTCGTCTTGTTTTCTGCACATGTCTGGCATTAGCCTTTCTCTGAGAAGCTGTGGTTTCTTCTAGTGGGAAATGATGTCTCAAGACCATTGTCTAGGTGCTGGGGGTGGTTGTCACTGCTGGGGTTTTCACTGTTGGTAGGTTGGGCCTTTTCAGTGGACCTCTTGGGTGGAAATGTGTATGGGGGGCGGTAATGAATTACACCGATATGTATTCAGTTCACTTGTGAGCTGCAGTGTTTTACTTGCGTGCTCAGTTGTGTCTGACTCTGTGACCCCGTGGAGTGTAGGCCTCCAGGCCCCCTGTCTATGGGATTACCCTGGCAAGAATACTAGAGTGGGTTGCTGCTTCCTCCTTCATGGGGTCTTCCCAACCTGGGGATCGAACCTATGTCTCCTACAATGGCAGGTGGATTCTTTACCACTGAGCCACCTGGGAAGCCCTGTTTTTACTTCATCTCGTCTGTAATACACCTGTATCTCTTTTCTTCCATACTGTGAATCCTCATTCTTAAGGATACATTATAAAGTATCCTTTATTTACCCTAACACACAGGCACTAATACCACTGTCACGAAGTAGGACTCTTAAACGCCATGCCGCCCACCCCCGCTTTGATCAATGGTACTTTGTCTACACTGTCAACTTCCAGCCGTTGTGTACGGCACGCTCCCCTTTTTAGACCCGTAGTCTTCATTCTGCAAGAATCAGCACCAGTTCTCATCAGCGTCCCTCCAGTCATCTTGGATGTCTGAAGCTTACTCTTTAGTTCCTCTGAAAGATTCATGAGGATAATATTCCCCACGTCCTTATATACTGGTGATAACTTGTGCCTTTATACTGGAAAGTCTGTTCTACTGGATATAAAATCCTCAGATCCTAGTTTCTTCAAGTACCCTAATTCTCAAATGTGTTACTCATTTTTTCTCTGACGTAAAACATTTCAGAGTCCAGTTGTAATTTGATTTCCCCCATATATAAGTCACATGCTCTTTGCCTTGATGCCCAAAGGATTTTTTTCCCCTAAATCCAAGTCATTTTACTAGAATATGCCTTGGTGATGGTGATTCTGGAATGATGTTCTCAGGTTTACAGCGTTCTGTTTTGATTTATAGTCGCAAACTTTTCAGATTTCAGAGATGTGTTCTTACAGCTCTTAGTGTCTTTGCTGTGCGCTGGCTTTGATTTTCTTCCTCAAGAACTCCCACTATCCATATTATTGGATCACCTTTGCCTGTCTTCAGCACTTCTTGCTTTCCCAGAGTGCTTTTTTTATATCTTCATCTTTTTAACATGTAAATGTATCCTTTCAGCTTCTGTTCTCTTAAGTCATTTTCTGTTGGGTTTACTTGCTCTCAGAGTCTAGTTTAGATTTCAGAAAGGGGTATTTTTTCCTTTTTGTTTCCAATTATTTGAGTTTTTCCGCCTTCCTTCTGTGTCTCTCCATTCTGACTAGGGTCTTCCACATCTTGAGTTTGGGGTTTTTTTTTTTACCTTGTTAGCACACTTACTTTACGGACATGTCCTTCTGATGTGCTTGTATTATGTATACGGCAGCTGCACCCCTTTTTCTTTCTCTCTCTCTTTTCTTAACTTTGTGTGGGATTTGACCTTGATATTTTTCTGTCGCTCATTTTCATGTAAAAATTCCAATCCCAAAGAAAGGTAATGCCAAAGGATATTCAAACTACTGTACAACTGCCCTCAGCTCACACACTAGCCAAAGTCATGCTCAAAATTCTCCAAGTCAGGCTTCAGTAGTACGTGAACCATAAACTTCCAGATGTTCAAGCCGGTTTTAGAAAAGGCAGAGGAAACAGAGATCAAACTGCCAACATCTGTTGGATCATAGAAAAAGCAAGAGAGTTCCAGAAAAACATATACTTCTGCTTTATTGACCACACCAAAGCCTTGGACTGTATGGATCACAACAAACTGTGGAAAATTCTTAAAGAGATGGGAGTACCAGACCACCTGACCTGCCTCCGGAGAAATCTGTATGCAGATCAAGAAGCAACAGTTAGAACTGGACATAGAACAATGGACTGGTTCCAAATAGGGAAAGGAGTTCGTCAAGGCTGTATATTGTCACCCTGTTTATTTAACTTATATGCAGAGTACATCATGTGAGACACTGGGCTGGAGGAAGCACAAGCTGGAATCAAGATTGTCAGCAGAAATAGCAATAACCTCAGATATGCAGGTGATACCACCCTCATGGCAGAAAGTGAAGAGGAACTAAAGAGCCCCTTGATGAAAGTGAAAGAGGAGAGTGAAAAAATTGGCTTAAAGCTCAACATTCAGAAAATGAAGATCATGGCATCCAGTCCCATACCTTCATGGGAAATAGATGGGGAAACAGTGGAAACAGTGTCAAACTTTATTTTCTTGGGCTCCAAAATCACCATATATGGTGACTGCAGCCATGAAATGAAATGATGCTTGCTCCTTGGAATAAAAGCTATGACCAACCTAGACAGCATGTTAAAAAGCAGAGACATTACTTTGCCAACAAAGGTCCATCTAGTCAAAACTGTGGTTTTTCCAGTGGTCATGTATGGATGTGAGAGCTGGACCATAAAGAAAACTGAGTACCGAAGAATTGATGCTTTTGAACTGTGGTGTTAGAGAAGACTCTTGAGAGTCCCTTGGACTGCAAGGAGATCAGACCAGTCCATCCTAAAGGAAATCAGTCCTGAATATTCATTGGAAGGACTAATGCTGAAGCTGAAACTCCAATGCTTTGGCCACCTGATGTGAACAACTGACTCACTGGGAAAGACCCTAATGCTGGGAGGGATTGGGGGCAGGAGGAGAAGGGGACAACAAGGATGAGATGGTTGGATGGCATCACTGACTCGATGGACTTGAGTTTGAGCAAACTCCGGGAGTTGGTGATGGACAGGGAAGCCTGGCATGCTGCAGTTCATGGGGTCGCAAAGAGTCAGACAGAACTGAGCGACTGAACTGAGCTGAAACTTTTAGGCTCAGATAGGTTTTTTCACTTCACTGGCCTCTTCTGTTGTTTTCCTGCAGTGTTTTTAGAAGATGACAGTGGCTCTCCTTAGGAGATTCCTGGCCTCTTTTCTCCTCCTTTTTCCACACGGACCTTCTTTTTCCTTCATCTCTGTTGCATCTCTCCTGCTCAATTTCTATTCCATGTTCAGCTCTTTCTCCTTTCTGTGGGACACTGCTGCTCTAGAAGAGAACCGTGGCCGGTCAGGTTTGATAATTCAGATGCTCAGACTTCCCTGTCCCCCTGACATCACTACGGGAGGGGCAGAAAGCCTGCACTTTCCACTGCTGTTCTCAAATTGGCACATCTCACTTCCTGGAGATTTCTTTTTGGCTACTTCTGGTCTGACTGCAGGAGCCGTGCTCCTTCCAGTAAATTACTCTGCCTTCCCTGTATTGTGCTCACTCAGTTGTGTCCGACTCTTCGTGACCTTTTGGACTATAGCCTGCCAGGCTCCTCTGTCATGGGGTTTTTCAGGCAAGGATACTGAAGTGGGTTGCCATTTCCTTCTCCAACTTTCCCTGTACCCTTTTTACATTTCCTAGATCTCACGTGAATAAGGCTGGAGGTTTAATCTCTGCATTTCCAACAGAATCCAACTACAACACCTGTCCTTAGCTGAGAGCTTTCTCTGAACAAAGGAAGTCTTGTAGTCAGCTTTGGGCTTTTCTGATCATCTTCACTGTGCATACAGTGTGTTGATCAGGAGGTTTTCCTTTTCACATTGCAAGAGATGTCAGTGTTGTGCGCTTCCTGTCTCCCAGTGGAGATCCTGCAGGGTCTGGTGAGCGGCAGCCTAAGAGGCTCGCTTGGGCAGGTCGTCAGCAGCCCTGCAGAGCAGGAGGGCATGGTCGGCCCCGTGTCCCTGCCCCGGAGAGCGGAGACCTTTGGAGGGTTTGACAGCCATCAGATGAATGCTTCAAAAGGTCAGTGGGGTGGTGGTGGTGGTTTTTAATATAATTGTATTTATTTATTTTTGGCTGTGCTAGGTCTTTGTCCCTGCACGGGCGTTTCTCTAGTTGCGGTGGGCTGGGGCTGCTGCCTGGTTTGGCGTGTGGGTTTCTCACTGTGGTTTCTGCGGAGCACCGGCTCTCGGGTGCACGGGCTCAGTGCCCCGCAGCATGTGGGATCTTCCCGGATCAGGGATGGAACCCGAGTCTGTTGCACTGGCAGGTGGATTCTTGGCAGGGAAGCCCCCAGGTCAGTGGTTTTAAGCTCATGTGCTCTTCTGGGCAGTCCTTCACCATCAGGACGAAAAACCATCTGTACTCAGTGGCTCCATCACCGCTGTCCTGCTCAGACAGGGAAGGTTTTAGTGAGGTCCTAAGTATCCAGCTGCTGGAACTCAAGGACCTCCATCTGTGTTGAGTTCGTTTTGAGTAATAAGAGGTTTTCCTGAGATCTCAGCTAAGCTATAGCCAAAGGGGCAATAAGACTGTTTTTTTCCTTTCTGCTCCTAGTTCTTCTGTAGCAGTAAAACTGTTTAATAATCACGTGGCTGCCCTTCTGCTGGCATTACTAAGATTCGGGAGTATTTTGTACCTAAGCTGTGTATGTAGTATTTTCTTGACTAATCTGTTTTGCAACTTGAAAAAAGTACTTGTTTGTTTGTGCAGGAGGTGAGAAGGAGGAGGGAGACGATGGCCAGGACCTCAGGAGGACCGAGTCGGACAGTGGTCTGAAAAAGGTATTTCTTGCTAAGAGACACTGCCTCCCTGCATCCTCCCGGGCCCTTCCTCTAAGCACATCGTCTTGAAATTAGTCCACTGTGATCGTGTTTTGGACGCCCAGTTTGCCCTTTTAATTTCCTACTTCATCTTGAGAGGAAAGCACGTTTCTAAGCAAACAGCACCGTTCTGAGCCCCATGTTCTTGGCCGTCGGGCCTCTCTGGTTCTGGACATCACGTTCCGGCACACAGCTCCCCCGGCTGGACCGGTTCCACTGAGAGCCTTGTTTAAACACACACTGCCCCCACCTGAACTCATTGCAAGGCTTCCGCAACAGTTCAGTGTCACCTCTTCACTGCCCCAATGTAGAAAGAACGAACATGGGACGTCACGGCATAAGTTAGACACACACTGAATATAATTTTTGCCTCAATCTTCATTTTCTTTACATGTACTTTTTTTTATTATTATTTTATAGGGTGGAAATGCTAACCTGGTATTTATGCATAAAAGAAACAGTGAGGTAAGGACACTCTGAGCTCTTTAAAGGAGTATGATTTTGTTGAAGTTCCAAGGTTGAGCCTGTTCATTTCTGCTTTGCCTTGTTGAGCAAACTATGCTGTCGTCGGCCCCAGAGCATCGTCCTGTCGGTTTTTTGCCAGAAAATTGCTGCCTCCTAAACCAGCCTCTGCTCCTCTGTCCTTGAGAAGCCCCTTGCTTTCTCTGAACGTGGGCCACGAAGCGCCCACAGTGGCTTCTCTCCATCCACGCACGCTGAGCAGAATTTGTCACCAGCTTGGCTGTAACTTTAACCTGGCACCCAAAGCTGCAGTGTGAAGCGTGACAGAGGAACTTGTGAGTGATTCTGCACTGTGGCTCCAGTTGAGTTTTCTTCTCTGAGCACTGCTTCTGACTCCATATGTCACTCTAAAAAGTAGTCCAGGCGTCCCCTGGCTAGAGACCAGGCTCCCTGCCTTCCGCCGACCCTGCGGGGTAACCCAGGTCTTTCACCGTCTCCCCGTCTCCTCGGGTTCCTCTGAGGAGATCCTCTTGAAGGCTCCAGCTTAGTTGACTCTGCACATGTGACACTGTGCAGCGGGAGCTGGACCCGGGACAGGGAGGGGCGAGGCTGTCCCTCTCAGGGTGTGCTCTGCTGGACCCGGGACAGGGAGGGGCGGGGGTCCCTCTCAGGGTGTGCTCTGCGCTTCTCCCTGCTTTTCGTAGAACACCTGAAAATCCCTGAGGGGCTTCGTTTCAGAATGTCAGATGCAGGGACTCGTTCCTTTTTCCCCTAAAACCCAGGCAGCGGTTTGTCTTCTGTGTTGGCCTGTTAGTCTGCACACTGTGACACCCTGAAGGAACCCCCTTCAGTGAATGAAGTAAACCTGCTTTCACACAGACTGCCCCACTCCTGTGCTGCTTAAAAAGCAGCCCTTTAGTTGTTTTTTCCACTTGCCAACTCCCCCCGCCCCACCCCACGCTGAGTGAGAAGAGTTGGGTAAGAGATCGTAGGCCAGTGGCTTCCAGGCATTCCAGCTCGGACTGCACACTGCGGGTGCTCAGCCAGAGTCAGCTGGCCAGCTGGGACTTCTTCTCTCTGTTAATTAAGAATAAACTTAAATGAGGGGCAAAAAGTATTCTCCAAAGAGCTAAGCCTGATAATTAAGTTTTTGTGTTTTCAAATAACTTAAAAGGAATACATGATCATGGGAGAAGATTGGAAAAACATCCAATAATGTAAAACAGGAAAGCAATAAGTAAATATCCTACTGCTGAGAAACAGATAGCTACTATTATTAAATGTGTGGTGTTCTATCTTCAGCCTTTTCTTCCACAGGACATGTATTTATGTGTCTAAGTTTATGTGAGTGTGAATTGCATAAAAATAGTTTTGCACAGTTTGTTTCAGTACTCCCTGGAACTTCATATCCTGCTTTTTTTTCTCTTAACACTTGAGAAGCATTTTCCTGAGACGTTTGTACAAAACATGCTATTTAACAGCTGTATATTATTATGCTAGTTGCCATAATTTAATCTTTCCAATGATCAATTCTTTCTCTGCTTTTTTGCTTTGTAAATGATGCAGCCAAGAGCATCTTCATACTTGTTTTTTTTTTTGGCAAAGCTGTGATTATTTCCTCAGCATGCCATCCTCTGCCTAAAAAGGTTACACTGCATTGAACCCTGTCAGTACAAGAGGATTCATCCATTCTCATCATGCTTTCACCAACACTAGGAATTCTTTTTTAATTGACATTTTGTTGGCTTGATAATTTTATTATCAAGTAGTTATTTCTTAATTTTTAATAACTTAATAACTACTTAATAAAGTAGTTATTTCTTAATTTTTGCATTCTTCTGACTTGAAATAAGGTTGAATCATTTTTAATATGTTACATATTCGACCGTTTGTATTTCTTCTTTTGTAAATCGCAGGTTTATGTTCCTTGCCTGTTTTTCTACTAGAATGTTTTTTGCATATTGATCTGAGAGCCTTTTTTAAATCAAAGATTTTGTTTAACAGTTTGTTTTTGCCTCATTCTGTTCACTGTCTTCTTTGCCAGATTTTTATTATATATTTTTACATAGTAAAAGTTGAAATTTCGTGTGTGTGTTCTTTCTTGCTGTCTTTGAAAAGCCTTCCCTGTTTCAAGATGAAAAAACATTCTCATATTTTCTTACAGCTCACTGAATTTTTTTTTCTGTGAGGCTGGATCCCAACTTAAGTTCTTCCAAAGATTTACCCAATTTCCTCAAAATACTTGACTGAATATTCTTACCTTCTCCATTGACTAGAAGTGCTTCTTACACTAAACGTGTGGTTTGCTTCTGAGCTTTCTGTTGGGTTAAACTGGGATGTGTGCCATCTTTGTGCCAGTCATTTTAAATAATTGGAGCTTTAGAATACTTCTCACTGTGCGTAACTTGCCCCCACACACAGTTACGCTTGTTTGATCTTATTTTGCTTCTCTCGGCTACTTGGGCACTGGCTTACTCTGTGTGGTGCTTTCAGTTTGAAAATGCTTGAGTCGCAGGCCCCTTGCTGTGGGGTAGGGTGGGTTCCCGTCGGGTGACGCACAGCCTGCTGGGGTCTGAGGTAACGGCTTGTTGATTGCTTTTGCAGCAGGTCATCCAGAGCGTCGTCCATCTCCACGAGCTCCTCAGCACTCTGCAGGTATGTGCCTTTTCTCCTTTGTTCCTTCACTTCCTAGTTGAGACAGAGACCAACACGGGTGTGGCTGGCCTGGATCTTGGAGGTTTATACGTTTCTTATGGGTAAATACAGCCCTCAGACAAGAGAGACTGGCTCTCAGGATGAGAAAGGTTCCAAAATGCAGTGGTTAAGATCCCCGGCGGAGGGAATGGCAGCCCACTCCAGTATTCTTGCCTGGAGAACTCCATGGACAAAGGAGGCTGGTGGGCTTAGTCCATGGGGTCACAAAGAGCTGGACATGACTGAGCAACTTAGACTACGCTGCAGAGTCTCACTGATCTTCTAAGACTAGAGTTGCTGAGCAGATGGTGGATGGCAGGTACCCAGAGCACAGTTAACAGCCATGCCCCAGAGCCAGGGGGTATGGGCCTTCACAGAGGAGATGCTTCCAGTCTGGACGGCCTTTGTAGGTGTACGACTTTTTGCACCAGTGGTAAAGAACCCGCCTGTCAGTGCAGGAGACGCGAGAGCAGGGTCAATCCCTGAGTCGGGAAGATCCCCAGGAGAAGGGCATGGCAGCCCACTCAGTATTCTTGCCTGGAGAATCCCATGGACAGAGGAGCCTGACAGACTCCAGTCCATGGAGTTGCAAGGAGTGGGACTTGACTGAGTGCACATTCATACACAGTACCCTCAAATTCGGGTCCCTTCCTTTCTTAAAGATCTAACCAATCCAGTTCATACCTCCTCCCACCTCCAAAGGCACACACCACCCCAGACAAGGCCACTGACTGCAAAATCGAAGTCTTGGCACCACTGACCTTCCCACTTGGTTGCCGCCCAGGGTTATCCTAGAGTACTTTTCCCAGAGCAGCTTAGAAAGCAGGGGAGGGCTGGAGTCTGGGTGTGGGCGCCATCCACCCTCGAGGCAGGCTAGGCACACAGTCCCCTCTTGTGGGCATTGTTCCCCCTCGTGGGCATTGCCCCCCTGGTGCTCATCACCCCCTGGTGCGCATCGTTCCCCCTCGTGCGTCTCCCCGCAGGGCGTGGTACTGCAGCAGGACAGCTACATCGAGGACCAGAAGCTGTTGCTGAGCGAGCGGGCGCTCACACGGACGGCGTCACGGCCCAGCTCTCTCATCGAGCAGGAGAAGCAGCGCAGCCTGGAGAAGCAACGCCAGGACCTGGCCAACCTGCAGCGGCAGCAGGCACAGCACCAGGAGGAGAAGCGGCGGCACGAGCGCGAGTGGGAGTCCCGCGAGAGGGCGCTGCAGGAGCGCGAGGCGCGCGTGGCGCAGCGCGAGGACGAGCTGCGGCGCGGCTGCCAGGACCTGGAGCGCGAGCGCGAGGAGCTGCAGCAGCGGAAGGGCGCCTACCAGGGCGATCTGGAGCGCCTGCGCGCCGCCCAGCGGCAGCTCGAGCGCGAGCAGGAGCAGCTCCGACGGGACTCGGAGCGGCTCAGCCAGGTACCGGGCGAGGACCCTCGGAGTCCTGATGACCTCGAGGGCGGGATGTGGGGACACAAAGGGAGGCCCAAAAGGGCGTGGATGTGTGTATACATATGGCTGATTCGCATTGTTGTACAGCAGAAACTAACCGCATGGTAAAGCAGTTATCCTCCAATTAAAAAAATTACCCTCTGTGTGCCCAGCATGGAGGAAAGTAGGCAGATAGAATATATAGTATATAAAGGCTGATTTTATTGAATCTGTTTATGCGTCAGCAGAGGCGTAGGTAAGGAAATGAGTCTTTTTCTCCTTTTTGTCTGTAAGGGGTTTAGAAGTGCATGAAAGGTTGTAGTTTGGCCAGGCCACTGAAGGGGGGGTACCTGGCCCTTGGCCGGAGCCTGGCCCATTTAGGCTGGGGTAGCCTCAGTGTCTGTGAGGGTGGCGGTGAGCCATCCAGGATTTGGGGAGCAACCCCTCTGCTCTGTGCCACATGAGAAATCAGAACCTAAAGGACCTCGTAGCTGAACAGAGACAACTCACTGCAGGCACCAGACACACGGTGCCTGAGCTCACAGAGCAGTAAGGGCTCCGATGCCCGGGTTAGTGAGAGAACGCTTGTGGTGGGGTCCGTGGGCCTCAGCTACAGGGCTGGGCCCATCCCAGCCACAGAGGGGAGAGAGGATATTCTTGCTCGGGGCCGCTCAGACATCTGGGCCCTGCTTCATTCCCGATATGCCTTGCCACTGTGGATGCAGCCTTTTCCTTCAGCCGCTGCTGATTCAGGAAGGCCTTCCATATGTGGGGAGCACACTGACCCCCAGGTTTGTTTCAGTGGTAGTCCCTGGCTATTCTAGAACAGGGAAGCCAGAGCCTCCTGGGTATCCTGATACCCATGTTGCCATTCGTTTGATTGATTGACCTTGAACAGTGAAGGAAAAGCATACTGCTGTCTTCCAGAGGGGGATAGTTAGGCTTCGTGCAGAGGTTTCCAGGTGTGTGGGGAGCACGGGGGCTGGGCCGTGCTTCGTGTGGCCCAAGAATGTGTTCCCCAGGGAAGGCTGCCCGGAGAACGCAGAGTCTATCTCTTTAATCTTCGGTTTGACCTTTGACCAGGATCTTGGTGTAAGCACGTCTCTACCTGCTTGGTGTAAGCACGTCGTCTAACCTGAACAGACTTCTCTAATCTCTTAGCAATGAAATAATTATCCACTCATGCATTTAAATCAGTCATCGGATAAGCAGCTCTTCCTGCCTCTCCAGGGGATGGGAATTGTGAGCTGCCTCATCCAAGGTGCTACTCATTCTTTACAGTGCTAATAATAGAAGTAGTCAAGGTATCAAAATGGTCATTTAGCACTTTCATAGATCCTGCAGGGGGTTGGGGGCAGGGAATGGAACTGAGAAGTTCGGGGTCTTTATTTCAAGTTCTCCAGAGTCCAAGGCAGTGAGTGTGCACAGGTCTGACACACCAGCATCCCCAGTGACCTTGTGCATCGCCCACTGAGCAGTCACTGAGGACGCTGCCGGTCCCCCAAGTCACATCCCTTCTCTCAACCATGCACAGGTTTCATATCAAAACACCAAGCTGCTGCGGATCCCATCCTTCTCTCCGAACCCTGAGGAGACCCCCTCGCCACCTGCATCTTCAATAGCCAAATCAGGGTCATTGGACTCAGAACTCTCAGTGTCCCCCAAAAGGAACAGCATCTCTCGGACACACAAAGAAAAGGGGCCTTTTCACATGCTGAGTTCCGCCAGCCAGACAAACAAAGCACCAGAGGCTCAGAGCCAGACCCCAGTGTCCACGTCCACCCGCCTGTTCGGGTTAGCTAAGCCAAAGGAAAAGAAGGAGAAGAAGAAGAAGGGCAAAGGAAGCCGCTCACAGCCCGGGGGTAAGTCACACACCAGGTCTCCTTCAGGCCGCACTGCCCCTGGGGGCTCTGGCAGCACAGGAGGAGTTACAAAGAGGTGCCTGCCTTTCAGGGGCACAGAAGCTGACCCCCATATGTCTCACCAGACCCACTTGTTCTGCCCATAGGGGACTGTTGGAACTTACGCTGAGAACTGAAATTCAGGGAGCTTTTAGGAACCCACTCTGTGTGGCATGTGTGCAGAGTACGGAGCGCAGGCTCCTTTCTCACGCTTCCTGTCCAGATGAGGAGCAGAAACTCGGTGAATCAGTTACAGGCCTCCCTGCCTTTTGGCCTGGTCCAGTAATAAGTACTTCAATGGAAAGCTGAATTTGTTGCAATCTCAGAAGATACTTAACCAGTCACTAACATTTTTATTTAAAGACACAAGTTGAGATACTTGTATAAAGAAATTTGTACTGTAAAGGAGGATGATTTTTTTTAAAGATTCTGTATATTCATATGCAAGTACTTTCCCTTACCACATAAACATATTTAAACGTAAAAGATGCAAATTGCTTATGTGCCCTTGTAAAGTTTAAGGCTTTACATAACATTTCAAAAAGCAACAAAACTGACACTGTCTTCTAAAAGACCCAGGAGGAAAAAGAAAAGTAATATACTAATAGGTGCTTGGTGAGCATTTTCCGAGGGCAGCTTTAATCCTGCAGGAGATATGAGGCAGGTGTTTTTAAGCCCAGACAGCCAGGAACCCTGCAGCTCAGGATTAGCTCACGTTCCCGCCAGCGCAGGGCACACAATCAGACCACACGACACAAGGTTGAGTCCTTCTCATCAGGGTTGGCTCTCCCTTCTGTGCGGGAGGGTGCAGAGAAATCCCTGTTTCCAGGCTTGTCTTCTGTCGAGTTCAAGGATGTATAGACAGAGGACATCATTGAGGACCTCATTCACTGTATCAGTGGAGGGGGCGCCGCAGCAGAAGTCATCACCCACCTGCCCAGCGTCTGTTTGCATCCCGGGGGACTTGTGTTTAGGGAAGAGAGGCCAGAATTTACCAATGAAAAGAGCATTTTTGTCTGAATTTCTCTCTCCCTCTTGGCTTCCTTTTTCCAGATGGCCTCGCGTCGGAGGTGCCCGCGGAGGGGGAAGAGATTATCTGCTGACCAGTCCCGCTGCCGTCCTGCCCGGTGACATCCACCCCCAACATCCTGTGTGCACTTCCCCCCAACTGACGCCCGCGCCCCACGGCCCTCCCCGCTGCCCTGGGGCCTGGGCCCGAGGGACAGATGGTCCTGGGGGCCAGGGTGGGGCAGGAGGCCCGGGATTGTGACCCAACCACTGGCCGGCCCTGCTGAGGTCACATTACAACGAGGATAGTGGCCCCGGAAGTCCAGGCGATGGTTGTGGACATGTCAGGAATGCCTCGAGGCCGAGAGGGTGTTTCCGAATGTGGTCTGAAGCTCTGGCTGCCTTTTGATTTGGGGGAAGAGAACAAAAATCAAACAGCAAGTAGTTTGCGCTTTGTCTGAATGCGTATGGTACCCGTCTGTATAGACACGTGGAATACGATGGGACTGTGCGTGAACTGCACCAGACGCCTGGCGGGCTCAGCTCCGCACAAGGGTGTTGACCCCACCACTCGGTGGGTGCGCTCCGAGTCTCAGCCGCTGGTCCCCCCAGGCTGTCTCCCGGCAAACCCATCCGTGCATACTTCACCTGCCTCTTCTGCGTGTAGTTCTCATTCAGAAGGGACAGCAAACAGTTGTGAAAACCAGTGAAAGAAGGCTCGATGTCTTTAAAAAGCAAATGATCCTGAAACACCTTGATTTTGGTGTTTCGGTTACTTTGGGGAAAAAAAAGAAGTCATCAGATCTAAAAGAAATCCTGTATTGGCTTTCCAAGATGTTTGCCCACGGATTCTGGGCACAGAAGAAGTAAGAGAGGCCATCTTCCCGTCACCCCTGCAGAGTGACACTTTCCGGTCGTCACTGGCCATTCGCACATGACCATGACCCCCTGGCCATCCCCCTGGGGTCTCGCAGTGGCTCCCCAGGGAAGCCTTTCCTGCCTGTGCCCCCGCCAGGGGAGAGGGTGGCCTCCGGCGCTCCTCTGCCTGCCCTGAGGCCACCTGCCTCTTCCTCCGGGGTGGGGTGACCGCCCTATCCTAGACAACTGGGCGTATGGAGTAGTTCAGACCAGGAGAAGAGCTGGCCCAGAAGGTACGGCCTGGAAGGGTCTCCTTCTGTCGGGAGGCCCGGCACAATTGTGGTTTCTCCAAGTTCTGCAGTCTAAAGTTCTGATGGTTACTGTGCCCTGGCCCTTGAAGATGCCACAAGTGCTGTCCGCTTGTTCTTTTCCTCCTCTCTCCTTTTTTCTGTGTTTTCATCTGTATTCCTGGAGGCTCGTCACCAGCCTGCAGGTGCAGAGCGATTCCCCTGAGGCCCCGCACCTGCCGCGCTTGTTACCCCCCTCATTGTGGGGGAGGGGAAGACCCTGGAAAATGCTGTGCTTTCCACGTGGCCTTTGATTCCTGCCTTCGCCGCTCAGGAGCGTGGGTCTTTGAACATAACCTTTTTAAAAACAAACAGGTCTGTACTTTGGTGCTTGTTGATGAGTTGCAAGCTGGCCTTGCAGATGGAGATATCTATCTTTCAGTTTATTTGAAAGAGGTCTGGTTTAAAAGTTTTAGCTTTAGATTTATTTATTTGTGTGCCGGGTGCGTGTGTGTGTGTGTCCGTGTGTGTGCATACGTGCGTGTGTGTTAAGGGTGAACACACCAGCCCAACGGTTTTGACTGTGTCCGGTCAAGCAGCCCACGCTGCATCCTCACTCCTCCAGGTCTGTCAAAGTGCCTTGAAGGCCCAAAGGAAAATTAAGGGTGGGGGGTGAAGTCCCTTTCTTTCCCTCCTCCCACGCCAACCTCATTCTTTGACCAAGAGAGGTCTTCTTCCTGAGAGTTAAAAAAACTCGCCACCCATGGGCTTCATGTGCCTCGTTTTATCACGGCGATTTCTTACCCTTCAGAAAGGCTTTGAGAACCAGCTGATTTTTGACTGAACCTCGATATGCACCCCCTTAACCCTCCGACCAAAGACCCTGAACATCAGAAGGTTAGGTTGCCTCCGCCGCCAGTCCCTACAGCTCTGAGGATGGCCAGCCTGCCATGGCCTTGCTTAGACCCCCAGGGAGCTCAGCGTTCTGTCCTGGTCACTGGTTCGGGGGGCCCGCGTCCTCCTCCCGGCGTCTGTGTAGGCCCGACCCCCCCAGCCCTGGGTGCGAAGCCAGGGCTTGGTGCTGGTGGCCGTGCCCTCACACAGGTTCTCCACCAGAGGCGCCCGGACAGAGTTTCCGTCACCACACAGCTGGATTTCAGTTTCAAAGTGTCCTTTGTTCCCACCTGGTGTGAAGTAGCGGTTGCCTCGGCTGTTTGGTGGCAGTTTTCTGAAACGATTAGCCCTCCGCCTGCACCCCACCTGGTCGGGTTGTGGTTGGACGAGTTTCGAATCTGAATCCCAGGACGTCTTCCCCCTGACCCAGACCCGTGCTTCTCCGTGCCTTGGCCCCTTCTCCCCTTCCAGTGTGGGGTTTGGGGAGCCACCTGGGATTGTTGCTGCTCCTGCTTTTGCTTCTGACCTTGAGGCCGCCTCCGCCCTCGAGGCCTGACCTGGTTGCTGAGGTTTCTTTCCTGTGAGAAGGGGCCGCCTCTCAGGGCGACTCAGACTCTGCTCTCTGCAGCGTCCCCAAGCTGGGAAGGCAAGCTTCTCAGCTTAGGGAATCAGGAGCCTGACCTCCCTTGCGTTTAGATTTTGGGGAGCAGATGGAGACACCACCCAGGGTCCCAGAATCGAGTGAGTCACCTGGAAGGAGGCTGCGCCTTCTCTCAGGACTCCCGTCATCTCAGTGGTCGCTATCCTAGTCGGGCGACGTGTGCACTTTAAACACTCCCCGTGGTTGGCTTCACTCTGCGACAATCAGCTATTGACTGTTTTCTTTGAAAATGGAGAGAGTTAACAACAGCCCAGTTGCTGTCATTCAGCCTTTGCCAACATTCCCCCCTCTACCGCTACGAGAGTGGTCTGTGGGGAGGAACTCCTTAACGAGGTTTTGGTTTTTATTTGGAAAGGTACGAACCTTACCTTTTATCCTCTCACGTCTCAGGGTAATACCACTAAAAGTTGTTCTTTGCAGACATTCTCCTGTTACTTGCTGTCTTCGCGAGCCCCTAGTTGCAGCAGTAGGGAGCACGCACTGTAAGACCCTTGGGGTTTGTTTGTTTGGAGGGTGGGTGTTAGTGTGTCTGGGTTTATAAATAGGCCCCACCTTAACTAAAAGATAGCACCATTAGCCTTAGGGCCAGACCTCCAACCTGGAGGGTGTGGTTCACAGCAGTACTCTAATTCATCCCTCAGACCCCAGAGTTCTGTTTTCCAGAGCCAGTTCTTGCTCCCAAGAATCTGTTGTCAGCTTGGAGCTGTGGTTGTTGATGCAGCATTGATGGGGGGCCCGGTGTGCCCCGCGGACAGCCATGTCCAGGGGCTGGTTGTGAGGGAGAAGTTGGGAGAAATGGACTGGAAAGTGGGCTTCAGCAGCCAAAAGAGGGTGGTTCGGAGGGGACCCCAGCCACTGCTGAGGATTCTGGACATGCTTGGACTGCAGACGCCCGGAAAGAACCCTCTGTGTCGCAGCGGCGGTGGCTAAGGCTTGGCGCCCGCCATCCCACAGCAGGGCCGTGTGACATGCTCACCGGCGGCCCCGGGTCACAGCCCTGCCTGGCGCTGCTGCTCCGGTCGACCCTCAGAGACAAGGAAGAAGGCCAGCGGTTCGTTTTGGTTGGCTTTGTTTTCTTCAGTGTAGTGTAACATTCCTAGTTAACCTGTGCTTTGAGATCTCCTGCCTGCTGGCCAGGTTTTAGGACGAGAAGTCTTTCAGTGCTGCCATAAGAGGGAAAAAACAAAAACAACAAAGGCTTCTTTCCATGTACCAGTCGAATTTAATTTGTCAGAAGCTTAGCCGGCCTTGAGTTCCTCCTCCATCTTGCGAAGGTTTAAAGACGGGCAGACCCAGCTGGCTGACGTGTCTCCTGCCGCGGACGGCGGCCGCCTGCTCTGGATCCCCGGGCCGCGCCGGGCCTCTGCTCACCCCGCCCGGACCTCCCCGGGCTCCAGAGCTCTGACGGGCCACCGCGGTCAGCGTTCCGTCTGAGGTTCCCGGCGTGTCACCCCCCTGACGCACAGGACACCCCAGGACATGCAGGAGGCTGGTTCCCAGACACCTGATACCTCTGCTGTCGTTTCGTCGTTTTCAGATGCTAAATGGACATTTCTGTGCTGAATCCTATTAATTAAAAGGGGGTTAAAACCCAGATGCTGTATATTAATTTGTAATTATGTATAAAGTAAAAGCAGTTTTAAACTGTAAAGATTTTTTTTTCAGTGTGTTTCCTGGAATTTTGCCACAACATACTGGCTTTGTATTTTATTTATCTTCCTTTCTAGTTATCGGCTTCAAGACCCTTGTAAAGCCCCCCTCCACCTTCCAAAAAAATAAATGATAATAATAATAAATGTCCTTTAAGTCTCAATGGTGACTCTGATTTATTCCTGTCCGGGTGAGCCTCCTGGAGTGAGTCCCAGGGAACTCCTGTTCCTGGTGAGAGGCCCGCCCCCCTCCCCAGCTCTGGAGTGAGTCCCAGGGAACTCCTGCTCCTGGTGAGAGGCCCGCCCCCTCCCCAGCTGTGAGGGAGCCTTCGACCTAGTGAAGCCTTATTTCTGTATCTTTGGGAAGGACCACCCCGGAGCACAAAGTGGTTCCTGGGGAACTTAAGTCCCCCCGGAGCCCGACCCTAGCTTGGAGGCACCAAGAGTCAGAACCGTTGCCCGTCAGAGAAGTGCGGAGAAAAACGTCCTTGTTACAGATCCTGCTGCTGTAGGTCCTACTGTGTAAAAAAGATGAATGTCAGTTTACCTCCCTGCTGACTTTTTTCTAGCCCGTCCCACCCCCAAACAAGGCAATTGCCAAAAACACGAATTCAGAGAGAAGAATCTCCCTGCATGTAGCTCCGAAGGGATTTACTGGGTCTGATCCTCAGAAACTGCTGGAATGCACGGTAGGAGCTGCTGTACCTAACCCTAACCCTCCTGCAGGCGACTGTGCTGCTCTTCCTGCTCGCTGGCACCTCCTGGAGCCGAGCCTGCCCTGCCGTCCCCGCAAGAGGCCTCTGGGTGCAGCTTGTCACCCGGTGTGATGCGGAAAACAGAATCAGCCTGGATTCGCAGCTCTGTGCTCCCAAGCTCCCTGTCCCTCCCCACACAGCAACAACCAAAAAGGAGAAAGTCCCACCGGGTTGCCAAGCGCCTTCTCTCATTCGGTGAACTTGGACGCGCCTGGATTTCTAAAGAGTCTTGTAGCCCTGGCAATAGCTGCCGCCCCAGAAGCCAGGGAACAGAGGTCCCTTCTCTCCGCCGCCCACCCTCGGCCGTCAGGGCAGCTGCAGTGTCTGGACACCCCCAGCGGGGTGGGAGAATGGTTCCCACGGCCCCATGCTCCTCTGCTGCCCTGCCCCCACCAGCTCCTGGCTTGGGTCTGAGCCGAGGACAGGCTCCCATCGCCCGGAGGCAGGAGAGGGGAGGAGGAACCATCCTTTGTTCAAAGAGAGGCCAAAGGCACAAAGCTGGGCAGGCTCCATGAGGACCAGCCAGCCAGCCAGGTGCAGGGTCCCCGCCTGCTCCTGAAGGAGAAGGGGCCACTTCTACCCAAGGACCCCCACCCCCGCACCCCACTCAAAGGGAAACCCAGCCGTGCACCCAGGAAGCGAGTGTGCTAACTGCTGCGGCAGGACAGAGACAAGAGTCATGAACAAAGCCAGCAAGCAGAAGAAGAGCCTGCTGGGCAGGGAGGAACAGGGCCCCTCATTGGAACCGGAAGTAGAAGCAGATCCAAGGTCAAAAAGAGGATCAGAGTAGTGTCCCTGGTGGCTCAGTGGTCAAGAATCCGCCTGCCAACGTAGGAGACGTGGATTCCGGGTTCATTCTGTCCCTGCCACGGAGATCCCACCTGCCACGGAGCAACCAGTAAGCCCGCACACTCCAACCATTGAGCCTGTGCTCTAGAGCCCGGGGACCGCAACTGCTGAGCCCACCTGCCTCAGGTCCTGAAGCCTGTTTGTGCCTGGAGCCCATGCTCCACAGCAAGAAAAGCCATCGCAGTGAGCAGTGCGCACACTGCACCTCCGCTCACTACAACCAGAGAAAGCTTCTGCAGCTACGAAGACCCAGCACAGCCAAACACTTTAATTAAAAATCTGAATGCTCCCTCTCTCAGCACATTTCTGGCTCAGCCTGGGGCCACGACCACCTTCCCAGCAAGTCCCCCTGCCTCCCCAGCCACCCCTCCCATTCCAGGCTCCTTGGGAGATTCCTTCTTCCTTGGGCTTCCCTGGTGGCTCGGTGAAGAATCTGCCTGCAATGCAGAAGTGGGTTGGATCCCTGGATTGGGCAAATTCCCCTGGAGAAGGGAAGGGCTACTCCAGTATTCTTGCCTGGAGAATTTGCACACCTCCCCCACCCCATCCCCATTCCTTCAGGGGCCCCAGGTCACGGCCAGAAGGTGGCCCAGAGGCAGAACAATCCAGGTAGACCATGTCCTCCTCCTCGGAGGCCCTGAGAGGAGTCCCCAGTGGACAGGGGTGGAACCCGGCGCACCCCAGACTTGGAGGCTGTGGGCCCCACCGGCCTCCCAAGTCCTTCAGTGTCCCAGTTGACCCGGGCCGTCCCCAGGTCCCTCTGGACTGTTGTCATCACTTCCTCAGACGGCTGCAAATGGTCCCACTCAGGTTTGGGCTGCTCCTCCCTCCAGGAACCTTGAGAGACTTCCTTTCTTCCTGGGAAAGCGTCTCTGGACCCTCCGGATGGAGGTAGGAGGAGGGGAGGGGAGAGGGACCCAAGAAGGGGAAGGGCCTTGAGTGGCAGGACTTGGGGGCACAAGGAAGCGGCAGGCTGGCTCTGCAGACCTGCCGAGAACCAGCCTGCTTCTGTCTGCCTCCATCTGTACATCCCCTCCAGGGCCTTGAATTTCCCACCCCACCCCCACGGTTTCAGCATTGGAGCTGGGCGGTTGCCTGGACAACCGGGCTCCCATCCTGGCCCCATCCCTGTGTCCAGAGTGGTGGGGCCCCAGTCACCTGAAACAATGCTCCCTGCACCCGCAGGAGCCTGGCAGCTGTGAGGAGCTGGGGATGGGGCCAGGCTGGGGTCCTGCGCCATTGAGGGGACCTGGACTGAGTCTGGGGGCCACAGGGTGAGTGGGAGAACAGGCGCAGACTGCAGAGTCTGAGCTCAACATCCAGTCTTGCCATCTGATGGCCAAATAACCTGGGACAAGTTATTGATCCTGTCTGCCCCTGCTCCCTCTTCCATGCGGCAGCAGCCAGGGTGTTACTCAGAATTGCTGTGACAGTTTCACGAGAGGCTAGATGCTGATGAGCCCCGAGCCTGTCACCCGTGGCTGTAGGAGGAGCCTGTCCCAGCAGCTGCCGCACCAGAATCCCATCCCCCACTCCATCTCCACATCTGGAGGTGAGCACCCAGAGGTGGAGACCACCTTCCCATCACCTGGCATGACTCAGGGCTCCTTGTCTCTGGGCTTCTGGTTTGGAATACCCGTCACTTCCTAGAGGAAGACTTCCCGGACAGCCAGGGCAAGCCCAGCCCCTCCTTCCTGCCTGTCCCTTAGCATCCAGAACCCACCTGAATGCACGGCCTTAGGCTAGCGTCCCCTCCCCCTGGCTTGGGCTGGGTGAGCGCAAGAAGCCAGGTCTGGAAACAGATCCCCTCGAGTTCATACCCTGGTGCCCCACTCCTGTGTGTCCTGGGCCAACATGCTTAACCTCTCTGAGTGCTGTTTGTCTGTAAAACAGGGATGAAGGCACCTACCCCCATCCTTTTATTGTAAAAAAAAAAAAGGCATGTTCTTTCTTTTTACTTGACAGGAAGAGACAAGATAAAGGCGTGGATCTTGGGATGTGCAGATATGTGGGCCTGGTTGGAAGTGCTTAACTGTGACGCCAGGGCTCCTATAGTGTTTCAGGTTCTGGGTCAAAGAAACTTTGCCAGTGTCTCGTTTTTGCTTTGGATGACCTCCCCGTGGAAGGCCCAAGAGTGAGGGGCGCTCACTGGCTGGAGACCCACAGGTTTCATACCCTTGAGGCTCGTGGAATTAGACCAGCCCAGCCAGAGCCAGTGTCAGGCCCATCCTGCCAGCGTGCAGATACAAGGTTCTCCCTTAAGCCCAAGCTCCTCAAACCAGTCTTTAGATCCCTGCGTTTGAACTAGCTGTCTGCTTGTTAAAAATGCATCTCCCTAGGCCTAACCCAGGTTTAATGACTCAGAGTCTCCAGGGAGGAAGCTGGGGAATTTGTAGGGTTCACGAAATCCCTGGGGATAGTTCGAGAGACCCCGGGTGCACCCCCAGACTCCCCCCACCCAGGAGAGGTAAGTGTGGGGAAAGGGAGGTGAAAGAAGCTCCCATGTCCCACCCTTCGGAGCAGCGAGGTCCTCTCCACTCTACAAACGGAACTTCCCTCCATGGAATCCCGCTCTTGTTGTGCAGGTAATTCTCCGTGAACATACTGGCTGTTGACAAGTCTGTTGACAAATCATGGGAGCTGCTGCTCAACCCTGGGCTGAAGAGACGGGCTTCAGTCTCTCCATCTGCAAGGTGGGACTCCTACAACCCTGCCGGGCTGCTGAGATGACAGGGCAGCATAGAATCACGGCGCCGGAGATTCTTCTTCCCATTGTGTGTGCCAGCCTTGTCACTGGAGGGCTGGGTGGCCCTGAATGTGTCACATCCACAAAACAGGTGGTTGGACTAGAGCCAGGCTCGTGGCCTTGCGCACATTGGACTCATCAGCGGGTGGGTGGGAAACCACCCCGCCCAGAACCTTGGAGATGGGGGTCTGAGCATCCCGACATTAGAGCAGTTCTGGTTGGTTCCTGCGTGTGGCTGAGGTTGAGAGACTCGTTGATCCCCAAGCTTGATCCCAGAGATCAGCTCTGTTCTGCAGACGAGGCTCCCTCCCTGGGCATCTCAAGGAGCCACTGGGATGGACAGGGCTGGCTCTGGCTCTGCTGGGGGTCTAAGCGTTGAGCAGTCGGTGCTCCAGGCCCGAAGGGGGACAGCTCTCCCCTTGGGCCTTTGACTCCCGCCAGAGGCTGCCAAGGGCTTCCCTGGTGGCTCCGCAGTAAAGAATTTGCCTGCAATGCAGGAGACTCAGGTTTGAGCCGGGAAGACCCATTTGGAGGAGGAAATGGCAACCCACTCCAGAATTCTTACCTGGAGAATCCCATGGAAAGAGGAGCCTGGCGGGCTACAGTCCTTGGGGTCGCACAGTCAGGCACGACGGGGCAGCTGAGAACAGCACACAAACAGGAGGGTGAACACGAGGGAGCAGGAGGCTGAAGTGCTGCCCTGGGGAGCTCAGCCGCACGGGGCCAACGGGGGCCTCCAGAAGCAGTGAAGGTGGGGTTAGAGAAGACGGCACCCAGCCCACTCGGGGCTGAATCAAGTGCCTCCTACAGGTCCCAGCTTCTGGTGCCCACCTCCAGCTCACTTTCCCCCAAGGATTCTAGACCATAGGGCCGCTTCTTCAGCCCCATCTGCCCTTTAAGAGCTTCACCCACAGCCTCTTCACCTACTCTCTATCCCAACCTGATAGGAGCCACTCCTCTGCAAGGATGCTGTCTTAATATTTGGGGGCTGGGGGTTAATTGTTGGATAAAATATTGAGATTTATTTTTAAAATATTTTTAAACACCCATAATCCCATCAGCCAAAAAAAAAACTATCCACTAATATTTGATCATGTTTTCTTTGTACTCATTTTTTAAAAACTGAAGTATAGTTAATTTATAATACCGAAAATATTGAAATATAGTTAATTTATATGTAAATCAGGTGTACATCATAATGATCTGGGGTTTGTTTCTTTTGGCAAATGATATTCCATTATAAATTATTACAAGATATTGACCCTATTCAGTTCAGTTACTCAGTCGTGTCTGACTCTTTGCAACCCCATGAATCGCAGCACGCCAGGCCTCCCTGTCCATCACCAACTCTGGGAGTTCACCCAAACTCATGTCCATCGAGTCGGTGATGCCATCTCATCCTCTGTCGTCCCCTTCTCCTCCTGCCTCCAATCTCTCCCAGCATCAGAGTCTTTTCCAGTGAGTCAACTCTTCACATGAGGTGGCCAAAGTACTGGAGTTTCAGCTTTAGCATCATTCCTTCCAAAGAAATCCCAGGGCTGATCTCCTTCAGAATGGACTGGTTGGATCTCCTTGCAGTCCAAGGGACTCTCAAGAGTCTTCTCCAACACCACAGTTCAAAAGCATCAATTCTTCAGCGCTCAGCCTTCTTCACAGTCCAACTCTCACATCCATACATGACCACAGGAAAAACCATAGCCTTGATTAGACGGACCTTTGTTAGCAAAGTAATGTCTCTGCTTTTGAATATGCTATCTAGGTTGGTCATAACTTTCCTTCCAAGGAGTAAGCGTCTTTTAATTTCATGGCTACAGTCACCATCTGCAGTGATTTTGGAGCCCCAAAAAATAAAGTCTGACACTGTTTCCACTGTTTCCCCATCTATTTCCCATGAAGTGATGGGACTGGATGCCATGATACTATGCAGTAAATCCTCAATTGCTATCCGTTTTATTTACTCTGTGTGTGTGTGTGTGTGTGTGTGTGTGTGTGTGTGTCTCTCAATCACGTCCAAACCTTTGTGAACCCCATGGACTGTAGCCCTTCAGGCTCCTCTGTCCATGAGATTCTCCAGGCAAGAATACTACAGTGGGTTGCCGTGTCCTCCTCCAGGGAATCTTCCCGACCCAGGGATCGAACCTGGGTCACCTGCATTGCAGTTAGATTTTTTGTCATCTGAGCCACCTGGGAAGCTCATTACTTACCTGTTTTGTGTATAGTACTTTGTATCTGTTAATCCCATACGCCTAATGCCTCCCCTGCCAGTCCCATTTGTGAAGTTTGTTTTCTATGTCTGTCAATATGTTTTTGTATATCGATTCATTTGTAGTTTTTAAATTCCACGTGTAAGTGATGTGGTATGTAGTATTTGCCATTCTCCATCTTACTTCACTAAGCATTACATTCTCTTGGTCCGTCCGTGTTGCTGCAGATGGCACTGTTTCACTCTTCCTTACGACCGGGTGGCAGCACACTAGGCACATGTACTGCACCTTCTTAAGCCGGCTGTCTTTGGTGGGCACTGGTCATCTCTGTGTCTTGGCTGTTGTAAGTTGTGCTGTGTGAACATTCGGGTGCATATATCCTTTGGTTTGGGGGCTTTTTTAGTTGCAGCGTCCCAGATCTTTTTCACTGTGGCGTGCAGGATCTTTAGTCACAAGCGTGTTGCGAGGGTCAGTTTAGTTGCAGGGATCTGATTTCCTGATCAGGGATCAAACCCAGGCCCCTGCACTGGGAGCACAGAGTCCTTGCCACTGGCCCACCAGGGAAGTCCCACATGTATCATTTTAAATTAGAGTTTTCATCTTTTCTAACTATACTCCCAGGAATGGGATGGCTGGATCACATGGTAACTCTGTTTTTATTTTTAAGGGTCCTCCACACTGTTCTCCATAGTGGCTACACCAGTTTACATTCGCACCAACAGTCTTTGTACACATTTTTATTTATCAGAGTTAAAGTCGTGTTCTATATAGACACTTATATCCTACTTACTTCATTTCAAATTTTCATATGAACATTGGGTACCTAATATCCCACTTTGTAGATATGTCACTGTTGGGAATTGAGGTGTTGCCGACTTTTCACTCTTAAAAATAACATGCAGGGCTGGTTTATACCACCGCTTTTCCCCCTATTTCAAAGTAAACACGTGTTTATTAGAGACAAAGTGGAAACTATTAATAAGTAGAATAAATAAATAAAACTTAATTATGGTAGGAAGTTCTGCCTCCAACCAAGATGGAGTAATATTGGCCAGATTTACTCACCTCCTAAAACAACCAAAACTCCAGATGAAATATGTGGAATGACAGTTTAAAGGACACTGGAAATCAAACAACAAAGTCCAGGTACCCCTGAGAGACCAAGGTCCTGTCTGAGCCTACCATAAGCCTTGCAACTGCCCTGATTTTCCCAGTTGCAGCCAAGGATGAAGACACAGGTGGAATCTGGAAGACTCCCCAAGTTGAGGGGATGGAGCTGAGACTCATGAGATGGATCTGGCAGGACAGGGGACTTCCCTGGTGGTCCAGAGGTTAAGAATGTGGGGGCCACAGGTTCGATCCATGGTTGGGAACTAGGCCCCTGCACTGCAACTGCAGAGCCCACGTGCCACAGCTCGAGAGAAGTCCGCATGCCACCACAAGGCAGCAACAACAGATCCCAGCAGTGAGACCAGTGCGGCCAAATAAAGGAACCTGCTGGCACTAGTGGTAAAGAACCCGCCTGCCAGTGCAGCAGACGTCAGGGAAACGGGCTCAGTCCCTGGGTCGGGAAGATCCCTTGGAAGAGGGCGTGGCAGTCCACTCCAAGATTCTTGCCTGGAGAATCCCATGGACAGAGGAGCCTGGCGGGCTACAGTCCATGGGGTCGCGCAGAGTCGGGCACGACTGAGGCGAATGAGCACAGCACAGAGGTTTAGAGGTGAAGTGCCTGTGCTCACGCTGGCCCAGGTGTAGCGCCTGCCCCCACCAGCTGGCCGGTAAACCATTCACAGGGCACAGGGTAGAGGACACAGGACCTTTCTTAGGAAATAGGGACTAATTGGCCCTACGTGAAGCACTGCTCCAGTTCTACCTAAGTCTTGAAAAGCCAGGCCTGGGCTTCTCAGATGGCACAGTGGTAAAGAATCTGCCTGTCAATGCAGAAGATGCGGGTTCGATCCCTGGGTCAGGAAGATCTGGAGGAGGAAATGGCAACCCAGTCCAGTATTCTTGCCTGGAGAATCCCATGGACAGAGGAGCCTGGAGGGCTACAGTCCATGGGGTTGCGCAGAGTTGGACACGACTTGAGCACACACACATGCAAGAGGACCAAACTGTTCCCAGATAACTGAGCCATGTCCCAGAGCAAAGTTCAGGAATATCTAGGAGAACATCCAGCCACAACAGTAACATTCAGTGTCTGGCATCCAGAACAATGACTACACATGGAAGAAAAAATTTAATTCATAGTGAGGATGAAAATCATGTAACCTGACACAGAACTGACACAGATGTGAGAATTACCAGACAAGGATGTTAGAAGTCAGTGTAACTATGTTCCATAAATTTAACAAAAGGAAGTAAAAACATGATATTCCAAAGGCAACAACATATTGTTGAAAGAAATAAAAGAAGACCTAAGAAAGTGGAAACACATCTGTGTCCATGGATCAGGAGACCTAACATTGTTAATAGGCCAGTATTCCCCAAATTAATCTATGGGTTCACACAGTCCTTGTCAAAAGCCCAGCAGCAACTGAGATTCCCTGCAGAAACTGACAAGCTGACCCTAAACTTCATATGGGAATTCCATCGATCCAGAACAGCTACAACAATCTTGAAAAAGAAGAGCCAAGTTCGAAGACACACACTTCCCAATTTCAAGACTCACTACAGAGTTACGGTTATCAAGACAGGGTGTTACTGGCTCAAGGACAGACACAGAGATCTATCCTTAAGCCAGCAGAATAGAATTGAGAGTCCAAAACTGGGCTGTCGCATTTATGGTCAGTGGAGTTTTGAAATGGTGTTACTTCTCTGTTTTGGCTGTGCTGGGTCTTCGCTGCCGAGCACGGGCTTTCTCTAGTTGCGGCGGGGCAGCGGCCGCTGTCTCCTTGTGGCGCCCGACTTCTCACTGCAGTGGCTTCTCTTGCTGCAGAGCACAGTCTCTAGAATGCGTGGGCTCAGTAGTTGTAACACATGGTCTTAGCTGCCCCGCAGCATGTGGAATCTTCCCTGACCAGGGATCAAATCTGTGTCCCCTGTGTTGGTGAATTCTTAGCCACTGGATCTCCAGGGAATTCCAGTGATCAACTGATTTTTGACAACAGTGTCAGGACTATTCAATGTAGAAAGAGCAGTCTTTTCAATAAATCCTACTGGGACAGCTGGATACCTACATGTGAAAAAAAATGAAATTAGACACACACTACCCCCCACATACACCACACATAATAACTAACCTGGTCCCTGTGGCTCAGATGGTAATGAATCTGCCTGTAATGGGTTCTCCGTGGGTCAGGAAGATCCCTTGGAGAAGAAAAGGGCAACCCACTCCAGTATTCACACCTGGGGAATCCCATGGACAGAGGAACCTGGTGGGCTACAGTCCGTGGGGTCACACTGAGTTGGACACGACTGAGGGACTAACACTACTGTAAGAGCTAAGAAAAAAACAGGGTCAGATCTTCATGACTTGAGGTTAGGCACAGCCTTCGTAGATATGAGGCTAAAACCACAAATGTCAAAAAATAACAAGATGGGCTTCATCAAATTTAAAAACTTTTGTGCCTCAAAAGCTACCACCAAGAAAGTGAAAAGACAGCACAGAGAATGGGTGAAAATATTTTAAAAACTGTTAATCTGACACAGGAATTTTATCTAGAATATATCAAGAACACTTTCAACTGAATAATGAAAGGACAAATGACCAAATTTCAAAATGGGCAAAGCCTCTGAACAGACATTTCTCCAAAGAAGATACATAAATGGCCAGTAAGCTCATGCAAAGATGTTCAACATCATTAGTTATCAGAGAAATGCAAATCAAAACCACAAAACATGAAATATCAATTCACACTCACTAGGAAGGTTATAATAGTTAAAAAAAAAAAAAAAAACCAGATAACAAGTGTGCAGGAGGCTGTAGAGAAATGAGAACCCTCGTGTGCTGCTCCTGGGAATATAAAGTGGCGCAGCCGCTTTTGAAATGTTCTGACGGTTTCTCCAGTGGTTAACCATAGTGTACGGATACTTGCTACGAGGATGAGCCTTGGAAACATCGTGCAGACTCAGAGCCCAGTCACAGAGGACCACATACTGTTTTATTCCATTTATACAAAACGTCCAGAGTACAGGGAAATGCAGGGAGACCCACAGTTGCCTCGGACCGCGGCAGCTGGCAGGGAAGGAGGGTGACTGCTCATGGGGCTGGGGTTTCTTCTGGGATGAATGAAAATATTCTAAGATAGACTCTGATCTTGGTCACGTCACTCTGCATACACTAACAGCCCCTGAGTTATACCCTTGGTGTAGGACTTTGGTGGTGATGGATGTAGCACGACAGTTGATGACTGATGATTTCATGGGTATATTCATATCTCAAATGGTATAAAATTGTATAGTTTAAATATGTGCAGTTTATGGCATATCTATTACACCCCATAAAACTATTTCTAAAAATCACCTACAGTGAGCTTCTAGAAATAAGCACACTTCACAGTTTGATATATCCTTCCAATTTATTTTATAAAATGAGATAAGCCTGCTCTTTTTCCATTTGGTAATGTATCATGATCGTCTTTCCACATCACTAAAAACTTAGGAAATATTTGATGGCCACATAGCCTTTTATGTTCAATAATGCAGTAAAATTTGTTGTTATTTATTTATTTTTGGTTGCGCTGGGTCCTCACTGCTGCGTCCGGGCTTTCTCTAGTGCTGGTGCACGCATACATGCTTAGTCGTTCAGCTGTGTCTGACTCTTGGGACTGTAGCCTGCCAGGCTCCCCAGTCCACGGGATTCTTGCTGTGAGGGGGGGCTACTCTCTAGCTGCGGTGTGTGGGCTTCTCATTTTGGTGGCTTCTCCTGTCGCCGAGCACAGGTTCTAGGGTTCACAGGCTTCCGTAGTTGCGGCACGTGGGCTCAGTATTTGTAGCTCATGGGCTCTAGAGCACAGGCTCCATAGTTGTGGCACACAGGCTTTAGTTGCTCCGAGGCGTGTGGGATCCTCCCCAGGCCAGGGATCGAACCCACGTCCCCTAGCAGGCGGACTCTTATCCGCTGTACCACTAGGGAAGTCCAATAATGCAGGAAATTTATTCCAGTCAGGGGAATCCAAAATGATCCTTCTGAGCCTTTCTGGCTTCAGGGGCTCTTCTACCCCAGGGAGCCCAGAAGGCAGAGAGAAATTCACCCGGGCCCCGTGCCAGCATAGGGCGGGCAGCCCAGGCAGTGATCAGCAGACTTTCAGGGTCATGTGTCCTGAAAATAATTGCAGAACAATTAAAAAAAAAACTTCTTGCGTTTTTAAGTTGATCTCTAAAATAATGTCACAAGTTTAGTAGCTACAAAGTTTAGAAGTTGTCACAGTATTTATGTGCTTTGAGTAGATTCAGGGCTGAAGATTTAAGCTGTCTGCTTCATAGGAGACGTCTACCACGTAACCTAATCAACAAAGCCAGTCCTTACTGGCAAACTGGCCAATTCGGATTTTGTCCGTCGCCCCCGCCCCCGCCCCCGCCCCACCCCCCCCCGGAAGAAGTTTGATATTTTTTTTTAACTTATATATTTATTTATTTGGGGCTTCACTGGTGGTTCAGACGGCAAAGAATCTTCCTGCAATGCCGGAGATCCAGATTCAGTCCCTGGGTCGGGGAGATCCCCTGGAGAAGGAAATGCAATCCACTCCAGTATTCTTGCCTGGAGAATCCCATGGACAGAGGAGCCTGGCGGGCTACAGTCCATGGGGTCACAAAGAGTCAGACACGACTGAGTGGCCAACCCACATGTATTTACTTGGCTGTGCCAGGTTTCAGTTGCAGCGTGCAGAGTCTCTAGTTGCAGCTTGAGCCCTTCCTGAAGGAAGTCAGCCTCCGGAGGAGAAAAGTCTCTGCATCAGGAGCCAGAGTGGGTTCCTTAAGACTCTGCTCACCTTCCAGGCAGGAGCCGAGGTCCTATGACTGCAGGAACTGTTGGCTCCTGAAGTGAAAATCCGGGCCGCGGCAGGAGAAAGAAGCGTGTGTACCAAGACGAGGGAGATGGTGGCCTCAGTGCTGAGGCTCCCAGGCGGCTCCTGCCTTACTGCAGCCAGGGTTCAGGGGCAAATGTGGATTTCTGATGGGGTTTCCTGTAACCCTTCCCACACCCCCAGAATTCTGGAGTGCTTTCTCCTTTCTGATAATGCTTTTCCTAACACGTCCCCCAAAATGACTCTGTTGGAAATGTCTCCGGGGCACTGGACATGTGGAAGGAGGTCTTTATTTTCCTGAGGAGTAAAGGAAACTTCTGGATAAGGGTATCCACAGACAAGGGGGGCTGCAACCTGGGCCCCCGCTGGCCTGACTTCCAGTGCACCCCTACACCACCTTGCGCCGTGCACCCTGGGGGCTCAGGTGTGGGGACGGCACACACCACCTGCGGGGCCGAAGCACAGCTCAGCCTCCCCCGGGAGGGGCCGGGGGCCAGGGATGCTGTGGCCCGCCGGAACATCGGAGCACAGCCTGGAGAACGGCGGGGAGCCGGAACCCCAGCCGCACTCAGCAGCCCGGCCTCTAGGGTGTCGTCTCTTCGTTTGTGTTAAACTCTCATGTCTGTCCCTGAGAACTGGGGCTGGAGAGGGGAAGAGACAAGACCCCTTGTCTCAAAGATATTGCGAAGCTGAAATGAGCCCCAGTGAGGGAGAGAAGCCACCTGGTCTCAGAGCCCGCTTTCCCCTCCGTGCTGGCCTTCGGGTGAATCTTGGGGATGGCAGAGCTGCCCATCTTCCTCTCCTGGATCCCCACCCCGGAGGGTGCTGCTCGGGCGGGACCACCCTGGGTGTCACAGGTGACGTAGGCAAACAACTTTACAATGGTGGGGGTCTGGCTGGGGCGGGGGTGGGGCGGGCAGAGGTGTGATGAGAGCACGTGAGTGGGCCTGTCACCCACAGGGAGGGCAGGACCCCAGGAGGGGAACAGGCCCCCACCTGGAGCAGTGCCTGGTATGGGATGGTGCCCCCTGCATCAGATGAATTGGTTGGTTGTGTAGTACTGGGATGTCGGGAAGTTTCTTCTGGGGTCCCAGAGCAAGGCCCTTCCTCTCTCTCTGTTGCAGAAAGGCCGAGGCAACTCCCTTCTTACCCAATTCAGCTCAACAAGCCAGTGACTGAGTGCCTGCCCCCGGGGACCGCCCCAGGCGCGTTCAGACAGGAGTGTGTGTAATCGACCCTGTGAAGCGACCACCGGTCCTCCTGACAGACGCGGGACCAGGGAGGTGCTGGGGTCCTCCCATGGCCCTCATGTGGCCGGAGGCCCGAGAGCCCCCTCCTCTGCTGTGACCCCAGGGCTCTGACCTCCAGCTGCCACGCCCAGGTCAGCTGCAGCCCCAGAGCCAGGCTCCCTTGGCTCGGGGGCCCTGGAAGGCCAGGGGTCGGCAGAAGGGCCTCAGGAGGACCGAGCGACTGTCCTGGTCTCCAGGGGGGTTTTCCCACATCCTGAGACCAAGACATGCAGTTGCCCTGGACACAGGCACAAACGCCCACGCTCTCTAAACCAAATGCTCCCCAGGAAATCCCATTCCACCCCACCCACTTGGTGCTGAGGCTCCCTGGTACCACCCGGGTCCTGACCGTAGTTGTTTCACTCAGCCTTCTTCTGAAGGCCTTCCCACCCACCCCCCCGACCTGCCTCTGCAGCCCACCTAGAAAAAAATGCCCTAAGCTAGACAGGACAGACACCTTAGCTCCAGATGACAAGCAAGCTCCCTGATGCCTGGGGACCCAAGGTCTGCATCCCAAAGGGATCGAAGCCCCCTGCAGAGCCTGAAGCTGGAGGACCCCCCGCCACACACACACACACACAACCCCCAGATCTCTCCCAACCCAACTCGATTTTTAAGGAAAGGAAAAAATACGCATGTTCTTATACAAAGCCCCTTAACAATCCTTCCAGGCTTCCCTGGTGGCTCAGCAGTAAAGAATCCGCCTGTAATGCAGGAGATGTGGGTTCGATCCCTGAGTTGGGATGATCCCCTGGAGGAGGAAATGGCAACCCACTCTACTATTCTTGCCTGGAGACTCTCCTGGACAGAAGAGCCCGGTGGGCTACAAAGAGTTGAACACAATTTAGCAACTAAATCACCACCACTAACACCACCACCACCACTTCCAGGTAGGTAAAAGGATTCTTTATTTTACAAACGAGAAAAACGAGTCTTAGAGAGTCTCTTGCCCAAGGCCAGGCTGCTGAGGGCGATGCCGGAGATCAGGCCGGATCTGCTTGGCTTTGAAGCTAGACACTTCCGGTGCAGGCCCTCCCTTTCACCTCCGCGCCTGCGTCTTTTCCATGAAAACTGCGCGGCACTCACCTCTGGGTATAACTTGGCCCAAAGCATCAACAGGAGAAAGAGTGACGTTCAGAAAAATGCTTGTGGTGATCCAACTGATAACCCCTAACCTCGAAACCACAGGCGATGTGTATGGATACGTGTATGGGAACGAGCCAGGCTGGGGTCTCAACTCAGGGAAAGGTGCTGACCGACCGGAAGCTTACAGTAAGAGTTAACAACGGCTCACCTTTGTGGGGCTTCCCCCAGAGCTCAGTTGGTAAAGAATCCGCCTGCAATGCATGAGACCCCAGGTTGATTCCTGGATCAGGAAGATCCGCTGGAGAAGGGATAGGCTACCCACTCCAGTATTCTTGGGCTTCCCTGTTGGCTCACCTGGTAAAGAATCTGCCCGCAGTGCAGGAGACCTGGGTTCGATCCCTGGGTTGGGAAGATCCCCTGGAGAAGAGAAAGGCTACCCGCTCCAGTATTCTGACCTGGAGAATTCCGTGGAGTATACAGTCCATGGGGTCTCAAAGAGCCGGACATGACAGCGACTTTCACTTTCACCTTTGTGGAGCATTTCCTGAGTGCCAGGCACTGTGTCAGGACTTTGTCTAAGACTCATATGTGTTCAGTTCTCCTAAGGACTCGGTGAAATGGCCAGTACAGGAGACATAAGAGATGCAGGATCAATCCCTGGATCAGGAAGATCCCCTGGAGAAGGAAATGCAACCCACTCCAGTATTCTTGCCTGGAGAATCCCATGGACAGAGGAGCCTGGCGGGCTAAGGTCCATGGGGTCACAGAGAGTCGGACACGACTGAAGTGCCCCAGCACGCACACAGTTGAAGCACGGGGACCTGGAGTGTCTGCTGCAAGGCTCGAGTGTGTGAGAGCCACAGGGTCCTGTCTGTCTGGAGCAGCGGGACAGGGGGACACACGAAAGCCAAAGAATACAAAAGCCGGTGTTGGAGGGTTATCCCCGAGCCTGGCGTCAGATGTACGTGCATCTAGGAGGATGAAGAGCACATGGTGCGAACTTCTCCACTTGGATCCTTCACAGTCACTTCTTACGAAGTGGCCAGGAGGCCCTGGCCTGGGCAAGCACCTGGCGGCCAGGTGAGCGGGCACAGGAAGACGGGCTGCATGGACCCAGCACCATCCCACCTGCAGGCTCTGCCCCGGCCCCGGGGGAGGGCTCGTGGCTCTGACTGGCCCTTGGGTCCTTCCCAGGATCAGGGAAATGGGATCCTGGCTTCATGGACCTGTTACGGATTCACACACTGTACTCAGGCTGCCCAACAGGCACAGCTGGCATGTCTCCCACCCAGGGTCCAGGGCTGGCCTCCTGCGGTCAGGGTGGATAAGGCTGGAAGTGAGCCCAGGAGCAGCTCTTGCAGCCGTGGCCTCCCGGGGGCACTGAGGGTCAGGAGAAGGCTCAGTGAGTGAGCACCACCCTGGGACCCCTGGATGGGGTGGCCAGCACTTGGGCACGTCACCTGAGGTCTGGCTGGGGCCCCTGGAGCAGGGCCACATGAGCCGCCGGGGAGGAGAGGGACCCCCAACTCCTGCCCAGGCCTGCCCACCCGGGCCCTGGAGTGGGCCTCAAGGCCAGGCAGGCCCTGCCATTCCTGTACTGGACCCTGGGGGGCGGGAGGGTTGCCAGGCGGGGCTGGGGCCCCTGCTGGCCCTGCAGGGTACAGTGAGCCAGGGCCACAGGCTCCTGTCCCATGGGACCCTCCAGCTCCTTCTATAATGGAAAAGGAAATATATTTGAGGTCTCGTATATATTTGAGAAGAGGGCATCAAAGGATGAGATGGCTGGATGGCATCACCAATGCAAGGGACATGAACTTGGGCAAACTTCGGGAGACGATGAGCGACAGAGAGGCCTGGCGTGCTGCAGTCCACGGGGTTGCAGGGTCGGCCACGACTGGGCGACCGAACAACAATATATATCTGGGCTTCCCAGGTGACTCAGCAGTAAAGAATCCTCCTGAAGTGCTGGAGCCGCTGGAGACGTGGGTTCGATTCCTGGGGTGGGAAGATTCCCCTGGAGGGCTCTTCAGTATTCTTGATGAATACAATACCCACTCAGTATTCTTGCCTGGAAAATCCCATGTACGGAGGAGCCTGGTGGGCTCCAGTCCACTGGTTACAAAGAGTCATTCAAGACTAAAACGCCTCAGCACACACACATGTACACACACACAGATAAAACATGTGGATGTACAACTGAACCACTTTGCTGTGCATCTGAAACTAACACAATATCGTAAGTAAGCTACACTTCAGTTGGTTTTTTTTTTCCCAGATGTCCTTCTTTCCTCACTGTAATTTACGGGTTCAGGTATGCCAGGATGCATGTCTGGTTCTTTTGCCCTAAGCATGTTTGCCCCAAGTATTTCCACTGCATAACTAATTGGCCATAAGGCAACTTTGTCCAAGAAGATAAAATAATGAAAAATAAGGGGGACCTTAAAAAGGACATAGTAAAACATGAGAAATGAACAACAAAGTTAAAAACACTTTGTTGTGACACACAAAATATTTGAATATATTTAAAACGTGATTCATGGCAATAGTGCAGAAGTAACTGATTTGTGTGTTGTACCTAAGCACTTATCTTCCAAGTCATAGTATTTTATACATTTTTTTGACTTACTCATTTGTTTTGCTGACATCACACTTTTTTCATTCAAATCTCCTCCTTCGTTAAGAAAGATATTAAATATCTGTTTTCCAAGCACTAAGAGCGTATTCATAGGTGAGCTCTGTGTTGTGTTGTGAAAACTTTCACTGCTGTTTCTGGCATTTTGTCACGTGTCCACTGATAGATGTTCCAAAGTTCTGGAAATGTAGCTTCAACTCTGCGTCTTCAAATCACAGAAGGATTTGCAGGCCGCTGTGTTACCATCGCCTGGTGCAGCGGGTGGTATGGCTTCACCTCCTCACTTCACACCCCCAGTAAGTTTCATCACTCGTCCACATTGCGTGTGTGGTCGGCTGTTCAGTCTTTGCGACCCTCATGGACTGCTTATGGGATTTCCCAGGCAGGAATACTGGGGTGGGGGATCTTCCCGACCCAGAGACTGAATCCATGCCTCCTGCATTGCCAGCAGGTTCTTCACCAATGCACCACCAGGGAAGCCCCATCATGGCTGTATCGGTTCAGTCGTTCAGTCCTGTCCGACTCTGCAACCCCATGGACTGCAGCACGCCAGGCTTCCCTGTCCACCACTAAGTCTGGGAGCTTACTCAAACTCATGTCCATCGAGTCAGTGATGCCATCCAACCATCTCATCCTCTGTCATATATGTCGTGGCCATATATGTAGTGGTTTTATCCATGATTTTTTTAAAAAACATTTGACTGTGCCGGGTCTTAGTTGTTGCTTCAGGATCTTTAGTTGAGACATGTGAACTCTTGGCTGAAGTATGTGGGATCTAGTTCCCTGACCAGGGATCCAACCCAGGCCCCCTACATTGGGAGCTCAGAGTCTTGCCACTGAACCACCAGGGAGGTCCGTCATCCATCATTTTCAGACCCCAATGTCTACCTGTCACTGCATACATCATTATGAAAATGCTAAATGCCAGTGGTTCCTGAAAATTCCTAAGATTTATGTAATATGTAAATAGGAGGATTGCATCAAGGGATAAATGAAACCTGTTATGAAACTGTCAACCAGTTGTTGTCCTTTCTACACCAACACTGCCTTATGGCCTGTTAGGCCATGAAAATGCTGGGGACAGAGATGTTGATGGCAAAGATCCTTATGGAGTACATTTCTGGAACCTCCGGGAGGGCCCCCTGGCCCAGGAAGGCCTGACTGAGGAGCAGGGAGGGGAGGCAGTGGGCGCCCCTCCTCACCCTGGGGAAGTCGGCAGCTCCAGAGACACTGACCCTGCTGTTGGAGGGTGTTTAATTTTGTCATTCGTCTCTCATGCTTTGTCATGTCCTTTCAAACATTCCTCTCTTTGTTGTCAGTCACTCAGTCACGTCTGACTCTTTGTGACCCCATGGACTGCAGCACGCCAGGCCTCCCTGTCTTTCACTATCCCCTAGAGTTCACTCAAACTCATAGCCATCGAGTTGGTGATGCCATCCAACCATCTCATCCTCTATCATCCCCTTCTCCTGCCCTCAATCTTTCCCAGCATCAGGGGCTTTTCTAATGAGTCAGCTCTTCTCATCAGGTGGTCAAAGTCTTGGAGTTTCAGCATCAGTCCTTCCAGTGAATATTCAGGGTTGATTTCCTTTAGGATGGACTGGTTGGATCTCTGTGCAGTCCAAGGGACTCTCAAGAGTCTTCTCCAACACCACAGTTCAAAAGCATCAATTCTTCAGTGCTCAGCCTTCCTTATGGTCCAACTCTCACATCCATAGCTGACTACTCGAAAAACCATAGCTTTGACCAAACAGACCTTTTAATTTTCATTATTTTTTATGGCAAAGGTGCCTTATGGCCAATTAGTCCTGTCCTCTTTCCTGCCTCAGAAGCCACAGCCCCTGAAGGCTCTGCTGGTCCTCTTGGGACTGAGGTTCCCAGGACCCCTTATCCCATCCCGGATGGGAGGGCTCCTGCTTGCATCCCAGAGTCGGTCTGGCCCCTGGGAAGCCAAGGAGCCTGGAGTCAGGCTGCAGGGCACAGACTGGGTGCATATCCCACCCACTGTGATGGCGGTGGCCATTCTGACTGTATCCAGGGCTCCCTGGTGTTTGGTGCTTTACAGAGCTTGACCTCAATCCCTTCCGTTAACCCCGCCATTGGTAAGCCTCTATCAGAGAATCGAATGGTTTATCTGAGCCTGCACACAGATGAGACAGCTGGGACCCAAACCAGCGGGCTTAGCCCTGAAGGCCACCTTCTGCCCACTGCAGCCTGGTGCCTCCCACCAGTGTGAGCCTGTGACGAGCAGCTTTAACCTCTTGGCCTGTTTCCTCACCAGCAGGAAGGGGACAAGGATGCCCACCTCCAAGGGGGGTCACTGTGAGGATTAAAGGAGGTGATGTAAAGCACTGGTCAGGGGCCAGCAGAGTTGCAGCTGACGGATGCCAGCACATGCAGGGCCGGGCTCTGTCAGGGGCTGATAGCTGGACTCACATGTCCTGCTCAGAGAAGAGGGAGCAGGTCCACACAGGCAGGTTCCACTGCACACCAGGCAAGTAGATGGAGATGGTATTGTCCCTTGATAGCCTCTCTCCCCTTTATTCAGTAATACAGGTTTACTGACACTTCCCAGTCTTCCTTGGGAGTGTGCAGAAATTATGTGTCCTTAAAGAGGCTTACTGGTTATATCATAATCTTCCCCTCCTGGTGCCTGGAATACAGATGAGATGGCACAGCCTAGGTGGCCATATTGGGCCAGGAGGTAGAAGCCTCAATGCAAGCTAGCAGATCCACAAGACAGGAGGAGGTTGGGCCCAACCCTGTGCAGCCACTCTGGTCTTGGCTTCTTTTCACTCACAGCACAGCTGCATCACAGAGAAACACACCTCTGCTTCCTGTCTGGGCTTTTCCTACAGCAGCCTGACCCAAGGCCGATCCCAAGTGTCCAGATATCGGGCCTGGGAGGAGATAGTGCTTGCCTTGGCTGTTCTCAGCACTGCAGCAGGAGCGAACAGTGTGATGGGGCCAGAGTGTCTCCCAGGGGTGGCCCTGGAGGCCGCACAGGCAGCTCTGTTCCTGGCTATTCTACCAGCACTGTGCTTTTGAGATCCACTCATTCATTTAAGTGGTGATCAGTATTATGAGAAATGTGCTGTAATACCCCAACTTCAGCATCCGAAGCATTACTTCACAATGTTAAAGCCCAGTTTTGGCTCCGGGGGCTTGGACACCCTGAGGTTGAGAGCAGAGGTGCCCTCACCCTGCCCCAGGGTGCACCATGAGGTCAGGTCACCCACACACCCAGTGATGTGTCTTGCCTGTGCCCACAATTTTTTTAATTGAAGTATAGTTGAGTTATTGTGTTGGTTTCAGGTATACAGAAAAGTGACTCAGCTATGTATGTTATATATTATACAGAAAAGTGACTCAGCTATGTATGTTATACATTATACAGAAAAGTGACTCAGCTATGTATGTTATATATTATACAGAAAAGTGACTCAGCTATGTATGTCTGTGTGTATACATTATACAGAAAAGTGACTCAGCTATGTATGTGTTATATATTATACAGAAAAGTGACTCAGCTATGTGTGTGTGTGTGTGTGTGTGTATACACATTTCCAGATAACTTTCCATCATAGGTTATGATGATGATTACCCCGTCCTATACGGTAAATCTTTGTTGCTTGTCTATTTTATGTAGAGTAGCTTGTATCTGTTAATCCCGTACTCCAAATGTATTCCTCCCCACCCCTCTTTCCCCCTGGATGAGGGCAAGTTTGTAGCTTGTGTCTGTTAATCCCACACTCCATATGTATCCCTCCCCACCCCCGTTTCCCCCTGGATGACGGCAAGTTTGTTTTCCACTCTGCGAGTCTGTTTGTTTTGTAGACAGATTAATTTGTATTATTTTTTAGATTCCACATAGAAGCAGTACCCTATTTGTCTCTTACTTCACTTAGTGTGGTAATTTCTAGGTCCATCCATGTTGCTAAAAATGGCAATATTTCATGATTTTTTACAGCTGATTAATGTTTGTTCATATAGACCACATCTTCTTCAGCCAGTCATCTGCTGGTGCACACCTTGGTGGTCTCCACGTCTTGACTATCCTAAATAGTGCTTCTGTGAACACTCGGGTGCGTATATCTTTTTAAATTACTTTTCACCTTTTCTGGATCTATGCCCAGGGGTGAGACTGCTGGATGATATGGTAGCTCTATTTTTAGTTTTTAAGGACCCTCTATACTGTTCTCTGTGGTGACTGTACCAATTTCCACCGACAGTGTAGGAGGGTACCCTTCTCTCCACACCCTCTCTAGCCTTCATTTATACTTTTTGATCATGGTCCTTCTGACCCATGTGAGGTGATACCTCATTGTGGTTCTGAATTGTATTTCTCTAGTAGTGATGTTGAGCATCTTCTCATGTACCTATTGGCAACTGGCACGGTCTTCTTTGCAGAGATGTCTAGTTAGGTTTTCTGCCCCTTTTTTTTTTTTGACTGGGTAGTTTGTTCTTTTCATACTGAGCTGTATGCAGTTTGTATATTTTGGATATTAACCTCTTATCATCTGCATTGTTTGCAAGTATTTTCTCCCATCCCATAGGTTGCCTTTTCGTTTTGCTGATGGGTTTCCTTTGCTGTGCAAAAGCTTTTAAGTTTAATTAGGTATGATTTACTTTTTATTTCTTTTGTCTTGGGAGACTGATCTAAGAAAATATTGCTACAATTTATGATAGAATGTTTTGCCCATGTTTTCTTGGAGTCTTAGGATGTCATCTTCTATTTTGGTCTTTAAGCCATTTTGTTTCTTTTTGCATATGAGGTGTTCTGATTTCGTGTGTTAGTACATGTAGCCGTCCAGCTTTCCCAACACCACCGCCGTTGCCCATGTTTTCTTGGTCTTAGGATGTCATGTCTTTTATTTTGGTCTTTAAACCATTCTGTTTATGAAGTGTTTTTTGTATATGAAGTGTTGTAATTTCATTTGTTAGTATATGTAGCTGTCCAGTTTTCCTACCACCGCTGAAGAGACTTTCCTGCACCGTACATTCTGGCTTTTCTTGTAGATTGACCGTAGGTGTGTGGGTTTATTTCTGGGCTATTTTAGGCCTTAGGTTTGTGGGGAGTTTGACCTCTTCCTTTCCAATTTGAATACCTATTATTTCTTGTTTCATTCACCACAGATAGGACTTTCAATACTGCATTGATAGAAGTGGTGAGAGTGGGCATCCTTGTCTTGCTCAATTTATTTAGCAAGGTTTTTATCTTTTCATCACTGACTGTCGTATTAGCTATGGGGATGTTATAAATTGCTTTTATGATGTTGAGATATGTTCCCTCAATACCCACTTTGGTGAGAGCTTTTATCACAAATGGATATTAAATGTTATCAGATGCCTTTTCTCTACTGGGTGATCATGTAGTTTGTGTCTTTGGTTAGTGGGGTGTATCACATTTATCAGTGTATGTTGACCCATCCTTGAGATCTGGAATGAATTCAACCGGACCATGGTGTATAATCCTTCTCTGTACTGCTGAATTCTGTTTGCTAATTTTTTTTTTTAGGACCATACCATGTAGCATGTGGGATCTTAGTCCCCCAACCCGGGATTGAACCTTTGTCCCCTCTATTGGGAGCGAGGAGTCTTACCCACAGGACCGCTAGGGAAGTCCCTGAGTCTGCTGATTTTTTTAAGTATTCCCATATTTTTATTAGTCTTATTTATTGATCTTTTTTTTCATTGCAGCAATGGTGGAGGATAAAAAGTACTTTCTCCACGTGCAAAGGGTGTCCAAATGACAGCAGCTGCTGTAGGAAGGACATCTTTCTGTTGGTGAAAATTTCTGAGTGCTTGGGCTGGCTGAGGGTGACCCCAGCAGGATGCCTGCAGTGAAACTCGAAGTGAATTCCAGTGTCTGGAACCAGCCCGGCACAGCCCAGGAGACATGCTGGGGAGGAACCCGCCCTGTCCACCCTCAGCTGGCAGTTGCACCTGGCCCAGGAACATTCAGTAAAAGGTAACCAAGCCCCTGTCTCCTGGTCCCCAGCCCCAATCCCAGGCCAAGAAATGCACACCAGAAAGATACGGAGCAGGCCACGTGCCAGGGGATCCCAAGTGAATCCCTGCAGCCGTGATCCCGATACATCCTTCTCTTTAGACTGCCAGTTGTCAAGGTTTGCTAATATTTTGTTGAGGAATTTTGCATCAATATTCATCAAAGATATTCATCTGTAAATTTTTTTTAGTGGCTTTGTCTAGTTTTGGTATCGGGGTGATGGTGGTTTCATAGAATGACTTTTGGATTGTCCCCTCCTCTTCAGTCTTTTGGGAGGGTTTGAGAAGGATCAGGATAAATTCTTTGTTTGGTAGAATTCCCCAGTGAAGCTGTCCAGTCCTGGACTTCAGTTTGCAGGGAGTTTTTACAATTACAGATTCTGTTTCACTTCTAGTGATTGGTTTGTTAAAACGATGCTTCTTCTTGACTCAATTTTGGCAGCTGTAGGTCTCTATAAATGCCCGTTTCTTCTGTGTTGTCCAATTTGTTGCCGCCTGTCCACTGGATTCCCTCATAGCTTAGTCAGTAAAGAATCTGCCAGCAATGCAGGAGACCCGGGTTCGATCCCTGGGTTGGGAAGATCCCCTGGAAAAGGAAATGGCAATCCACTCCAGTGTTCTTGACTGGGAAATCTCCTGGACAGAGGAGCCTGGCAGGATACAGTCCATGGGGTCGCAAGAGCCGGACATGACTTAGCAACTACATCACCGCCAACTAACTGTTGCTAGTATTCTTTTTTTTTTTTTTTGGTTCCTAGTGTTCTAGCATGATGTTTTTGTGTTTCTGTGATACTGGAAGTTATTTCTCTTCTTCCGTCCTATTTGGATTATTTGGGTTTTCTCTCTTTCTCTGGTGAGCCTGACTAGAGGTTTGTCAATTTTATTTTTTAAAAAGTAGCTTAGTTTCACTGGTTTTTTTTTTTTCATTGTTCTTTTTAAATCTGTTTTCTCTCTGAACTTTTTATTCCCTTCCTTCTGACTTGAGTTTTGTTTAATCTTTTAGGTTGCTTGAGAGTCTCTAACTTCTTCAGGAGGGCCTGTATCGCTATGAAATTCCGTTAGAACTGTTGCGCTGCGTCCCACAGATTTCCTGAGATCGCCGTCTCACTTCTTTTGTCTCAGGCTGTTTTCTGATTTCCTCTTTGATGTGATCCTTGAGCGGTGCTTCTTCAGTAGCATGTTTAGTCTCCATGTATTTATTTTTTCCCCATTTTTCTTTCTGTGATTGATCTTGAGCTTCATACCCACTGTGTTCCGAAAAGATGCTTGAAGTAATTTCTATCAACAATCTTTCTTAATGACTTCGGCACTTCTATTAGCTGCTCTTTGAACTTGGGGTCTAGTAGACTGGTGAGGTCCACTTCATTATTTGTACTTTCACAGGACTTCTTGTTCTTTTAATGGGGATTAGGTCCTCTGCTTTTTCATTTTACTTTCGTCTCTATACATTTAGAAGGAACACTTGCCTACTGTGGTCCCGAAGGGGTCTTTTCCTGTGGGAGCATCCTTGTGTAGACTGTGTGAGTGCAGTATTTTAGGTGTGAAGGCCACTGTTGGAACAGACGCCAGCCTCATCTTGCCCCAAGGTGTGCTGGCCACCGTCCCCTTGATCAGGGTGTGTCTGGCGTCCAGAGCCTGCGGTGGGACATTGGACAGGGCCTCCTCTTTACTCTGTGGTTGTCACAGCCCTGTCTGTCCCACCTTCTTGAGTTTACAGAGCCTGATAGCTATGACCACGTGTGAAAGGAGCACAGGCAAACAGGGGCATTAGTGTTGTAACTGATGCTGGACACTCGAGTAGCGATGCCTCCCTTAACGCTGCTTGTGTTACTTTCACACAAATTAGCGTTAACTGGGGGCTCACAGCACACAAACGCGGCAATCAGGGGAATTACATCTTTAAGTTGACACTCATGCAGGGGCTTTTCAGGGAAGGAGTACTCAGCACGCCACAGGAGAATCAATGTAAGGCCTGTGGTGCTGAAACGACCTGAGGGCAGGAGGCCCTGTCCTCTGGGTGCCTGTGGGTCTTCCCCAGCACAGCAGGCCATGAGCCCTGACTGCTGCAGCGGACATCAGCCTGCTCACGCCTTGCGTCCCCCAAGACTGGCCTCGGCACCCCAGGAAGGCAAGATTTCTCAACTCTTTTATTAAGTTAGAAATGGGTAAAAACAACACAACTTGTGGAGAAAGCACCACTGTGAGGTCCTTTGTGCTGTCAGACCTGTGCTTAGCGCAGCAATCCAACAGGCCGGGGCTGCCGCCTCCCGGGCGTCTCAGGCTGAGGCATCTCCTGGGACCAGGGCCCCGGCTTCTGGGTGGCTGAGAGGAAGCACTGAGAGCAGGGGGTGGCCTCTGACAAAGACGGGGGCCGTGGGGTCCCAGGAACCTGGAGACGTGCCGTCTGCCTTTCCCCCAGGGGAAACTGATGGCCTATGGCTGGTGCACATATGTGGGCGAATTGTGCCCTAAAGATGCCCTCGGGGCCCCAGGAGACGCCCACAGCCCAACTGGAAAGCAACCAGCCCCACGAGTACTACAGCCTACTTGGGAGCGCCAAGCCACAAGGTGCGCACGGCATGCGGCCTGGGAAACCACCTGTCTGGCCTCCACGGTGCCCCAGGGCAGCCAGGGAACAAGCCCACACCCTCTAACACTATGTGACGGGAGCCGCTGGTAGGAGCCGACCTTTCCAGAAACCCGAGGCTGCGGCTGGACCCGTGAGGAGCCCAATACTTGGGAGGTGGGAAAATGAACAAAGGCCTGGCAGTTCTCTCATGACCATGGTCACGTTCTGAGCTCAGGGGACACATGAGCCAGACCCCATCACCAGCTGGAAGGTTGAGAGGCCAGTGTCACGGGGCTGTGTCATCCTCCAAGCTGAGTCCAGCCCTTGGTGGGGTCTGTCGTGGGCACCCTGGAGTCCCCCAGTGGTGCCCAGCTCACATGTGCTCCTGGTCTGGGCAGGTATGGTCCCACTCTGGGGTCAGTGTGCTCCTGGCAGGAAATGGGGTCATCGCTGCCTCTTGGGCTGGGCTCTGAGGGGAGGTGATGGGAAGCCCCACAGGCACGTGCCACCCAGGGCCTCTGCACACCTGTGTCTGCACCCGGGGCATGGCTGGTCTGACGGGGAGATGGTGAGGTCGCTGGGGGTGAGGCCCGACTCTCAGGAGCCTATTTAACACTGGTGGCCTGGAGGTCATTTGCTGAGAAAGCCTAGTGGTTGTCACTGAACGGTTCTCTCCCTTAAGACTTTCTCCACAGCACAATCCAGTCTCAGCCCTGATGCACCCATTCCCAGGGGCGTCTTGTGTGGGGAGACTTTACAACACCGCCAGGGAAGCCTGGAGCCCAGGACTGTGCTGCCCGCCCTCCCCAGCCCACCCAGCCCCCTGCCCCAGTCCAGGATGCCCTCAAGGCTTGGCAGACGTGTCTTTCTCCTCCAGGCCGAGAGAGTCCTGGTATCCGTCCACGCCCCCTGAAAGGTCCTCTCCCCCCGCAAACCACTGCAAAGCAGGCAAGGCCTCAGCCAGACCCACAGGACACGGAGACGGCTCTTCTTCCCTGAAGCTCAGAGCAGCCCCCGAGGCCGCCACTCCCAGGGCTGGTGGGCCGGCTTCTGGCGGCTCAGAGCGCTGGGCCGGGCGGAGCATCCCCTGGACAAGATCAGGGCCACGTGCAAGAGCGAGGGCCGTGGCCGTGGGGCGGGGAGAAACGCGCAGCGTCTGCAGAGGAACGAGAGAGAGAAAAGGTGAATCCCCACTGCCCCCCGTCCTCACCTGGGGCTGGACGTGATTGCAAGGCCACGTGGAGGGGCTGGGGCTCAGGCCCCGGCCAGAAGGCCTGGATGAGAATGGAGCTCGCCCGTCTACAGCAGTGTGGCCCGGAACAGGCCCATCACCTCCCTGAGCTGTGCTTTGCTCACCTCCATTCAGCTTCTCCAGACACACACCCTGCACACCGTCAACCCAGCAGGCAATGTGCCAGGCCCAGAGAAAGGGGACGGCAGACACAGCTACCGTCTCTGTGGATCGTGCTCCAGCGGGAGAAACTGCAGGCTTGTACGAACAAATGTATACAGCCAACACACACAGAAATGCTATATGTGGGGAAAAAAACAAAACTTAAAAAAGAGATGAGAGCCATTCTGCACCAGGAACGGCAGTCTAAAGTCCTGGGTGAGAGCCTTCTGCATCTGCAGCCTATGAGCAAGTGAAACTGAGCTCCACTCAAAGGAAGAAAAAGCCAACAAAACACGGAAGAAAGCAAGTGCGTAAAACAGCAGCGGAGACAAAACGGCAGAGCAGAAAGATGTGCGCTCACCCCCGCTTACGAAAACACCGAAATTACAATTAACTGCTGAGCAGGCATCAACAACAAAAGGCTGGAGCCTACCGAAGAAGATATGTTGCGTCCAAAGACAAAGCAGCCACAATATGACAGCAGGAGGGGTGCAATCTCGATACAATCAAATCCCAGACCCGCGAGGAGGGCAGCTCACAAACTGGAAATTATTACAGAAGTTGTCCCGCGGGAATGAAAGTTCTGAGCCCCCTGTCAGGCTCCCCGGTCTGGAATGGGAGGGGGCGCCTCAAGAGAACCTGGCTTGGAAGGCCAGCAGGGTTGGACTGCAGGAATTCCACAGGACTGGGAGAAACAGAAACTCCACTCTGGGAGGCTGCACAGAAGGTCTTATGCACACGAGGGCCCAGTTAAAAAAACAAACCAGTGACCTCATAAGAGCCTAGGCCAGACCTACCTACCTGCTGGTACTGGAGGGTCTCCTGTGGAGGTGGGGGGGCAGCTGTGGCAGACGGCGGGGACAAAGACACTGAAGGCGGTCGTTCTGGGGAGTACTCACTGACGTGAGCCTTCCTGGAGGGCGTCATTTCCTCACCAGGACCTGACCCCACCCAGCCCCGCCCATCAGCAGGCGGGTTGCTTAGACACATCCTGAGAATGCAGCCGTCTCTTCGTGACCCTGTGGACTGTAGCCCAGCAGGCTCCTCTGTCCACGGGAGAATACTGGAGTGGGCTGCCATTTCCCTCTCCAGGGGATCTTCCTGCCAGGGGTTCAGGGATTGAACCCACACCACCTGAACTGACAGGACTCTTTACCACTGAGCCACCTGGGAAGCGTCACACTACATTTAAACTGATGAAAAAATCGACAACGAAGAATACTCTACCCAGCAAGGTTCTCATTCAGATTTGATGGAAAAATCGACAGGTTCACTGACGGACAAAAGCTAAGAGAATTCAGCACCACCAGACCAGCTTTGCAGCTCATGATAAAGGAACTTCTCAAGGTGGAAAAGAAAAAGCTACAACTAGAAACAAAGTACACATGGGAAGACTCCCTGATACAGGTAAACTAGAGTGAAGGCAGGAAATGAGGAAGTGACCTGCATACAAATATGACATCAGCGTGAGAAGAGAAGACAAATGCAGGATGCTGGAAATGCATTCGAGATGAGAAAGCCAGCAACTTACAACAACCTAGTTTATATATAGGCCGCTATATCAAAACTTGAAGGCAACTGCAAACCAAAAGTTGACAATGGATAAACACAAAAAAGAAAAAGGAATCTACACACAACACTATAGTCATCAAATCACGAGAGAACAAAATGGGATGAAAAAAGATCTACAAAAACAAACCCAAAACAATTAACAAAATGGCAAAAGGAGAGTATACATGCTGTCCACAGAGGCCCACTTCAGACCTAGGGCGCCTCAGACCAGAAGTGAGGGATGAAGAAAGGTACCCCATGCAAATGGAAACCAGAAGCAAGCTGTGGTAGCAATCATCATATCGGACAAAACAGACTTTATTAAGTCTGTTACAAGAGACAATTTTTCCTTGTTGCAAAATTCGGACTTAAATTGAAAAAAGTAGGGAAAACCAATAGGCCATTCAGATATGACTTATCCCTTATGATTATACAGTGGAAAAGACAAATGGATTCAAGGGATTTGATATGACAGAGTACCTGAAGAACTATGGACAGAGGTTCATAACACTGTATAGGAAGTGGTGACCAAAGCCATCCCCAAGAAAAAAAACAAAAAGGCCAAATGGTTGTCTGAGGAGGCCTTAAAAATAGCTGTGAAAAGAAGAGAAGCAGAAGGCAAAGGAGAAAAGGAAAGATATACCCATTTGAATGCAGAGTTCCAAAGAATAGCAAGGAGAGAGAAAGCCCTCCTCAGTGATCAGTGCAAAGAAATACAGGAAAACAACAGAATGGGGAAGACTAGAGATCTCTTCAAGAAAATATGAGATACCAAGGGAACATTTCATGCAAAGATAGTCACAGTAAAGGACAGAAACAATATGGACCTAACAGAAGTAGAAGATATTAAGAGGTGGCAAGAATACACAGAAAAAAACTATACAAAAAAGATCTTCACGATCCAGATAACCATGACAGTGTGATCACTCACCTAGAGCCAGACATCCTGGAGTGTGAAGTCAAGTGGGCCTTAGGAAGCATCACTATGAACAAAGCTAGTAGAGGTGATGGAATTCCAGCTGAGCTATTTCAAATCCTAAAAGATGATGCTGTGAAAGTGCTGCACTCAATATGCCAGCAAATGTGGAAAACTCAGCAGTGGCCACAGGACTGGAAAAAGTCAGTTTTCATTCCAATCCCAAAGAAAGGCGATGCCTAAGAATGTTCAAACTACTACACAATTGCACTCATCTCACATGCTAGCAAAGTAATGCTCCCAATTCTCCAAGCCCGGCTTCAATAGTACATGAACTAAGAAATTCCAGGTGTTCAAACTGGAGTTAGAAAAGGTGGAGGAACCAGAGATCAAATTGGCAACATGTGCTGGATCATAGAAAAAGCAAGAGTTCCAAAAAACATCTACTTCTGCTTCATTGACTATGCTAAAGCCTTTGACTGTGTGGATCACAATGAACTCTGGAAAATTCTTAAAGAGATGGGAATACCAAACCACCTTACCTGCCTCCTGAGAAATCTGTATGCAGGTCAAGAAGCGACAGTTAGAACTGGACATGGAACAATGGACTGGCTCCAAATCGGGAAAGGAGTACGTCAAGGCTGTATACAGTCACCCTGCTTATTTAACTTGTACATCATGCGAAATGCCAGGTTGGGTGAGCACAAGCCGGAATCAAGACTGCTGGGAGAAATATCAATAACCTCAGATATGCAGATGACACCAACCTTATGGCAGAAAGCGAAGAGGAACTGAGAGCCTCTTGATGAAAGTGAAAGAGGAGAGTGAAAAAGTTGTCTTAAAACTCAACATTCAAAAGACAAAGATCATGACATAAGGTCCCATCAGTTCATGGCAAATAGATGCGGAAACAATTGGAAACAGTGAGAGACTTTATTTTTGGGGGGCTCCAAAATCACTGCAGCCATGAAATTAAAAGACACTTGCTCCTTAGAAGAAAAGCTATGACAAACCTAGACAGCGTATTAAAAAAGCAGAGACATTACTTTGCCAACAAAGGTCTGTGTAGTCAAAGCTATGGTTTTTCCAATAGTCATGTATAGATGTGAGAGTTGGACCATAAGGAAAGCTGAGCACTGAAGAACTGACGCTTTTGAACTGTGATGTTGGAGAAGATTCTTGAGAGTCCCTTGGACTGCAAAGAGATCAAACCAATCAATCCTAAAGCAAAGTAGTCCTGAATATCTTTGGAAGGACTGATGCTGAAGCTCCAATACTTTGGCCACCTGATGCCAAGGGCCAACTCATTGGAAAAGACCCTGATGCTGGGAAAGATTGAAGGCAGGAGAAGGGGACAACAGAGGATGAGATGGTTGGAAGGTATCACCAACTCAGTGGACGTGAGTTTGAGCCAGGCCCCAGGAGTTGATGATGGACAGGGAAGCCTGGCATGCTGCAGTCCATGGGGTCACAAAGAGTCAGACACGACTGAGCAACTGAACTAAAAAAAAAGAATTAATGCCACCTGCAGCATCATGAATGCCCCTAGAGATTCATGCTAAGTGAAGTCAGAGAAAGAGAAATATCATAGGATATCACTTACAGATGTGAAGAAGTGATACAAATGAGCTTATTTACAGAACAGAAACAGACGCACAGACTTGAGAGAACGCATTCGTGGTTACCAGAGGGGGAGAGCTGGGGGTGGGCAGAGGTTGGGAATTTGAGACTGACATTACACACTGCTATATTTTAAAATGATAACGAGGGGCTCCCTGGGGGCTCAGTGGTAAAGAATCTGCCTGCCAGTACAGGAGACTCGGGTTCGATCCCTGGTCTGGGAAAACCCCACATGCCACAGAGCAACTGAGCCTGTGCTGCAGAGCCCGGGAGCCACAGCTACCGAGCCTGCACGCCCTGGAGCCTGTGCACCAGGAGAGAAGACACTGCAGTGAGCAGCCCGGACCGTAACAGAGAACAGCCCTGACTCCCCAGGACTACAGAAAAGCCCACGCAGCAACAAAGACCCACACAGAACGTGTGGCAGAAGCCAGCGCAATGCTGTAAAGCAATTCTCCTCCGAGAAAGAGATTTCTTTTTAAGTAATAAAGTTAAAAGATAACCAACAAGGATCCACTGTATAGCCAGCACAGGGAACTCTGCTCAATATTCTAGAATAACCTAAACAGGACAAGAATTTGAAAAAGAATACATACAAGTATACAGATAACGGAATCACTGTGGCACACCTGAAACTAACAACACTGTTAGTCAGCTGCACTCCAATGTAAAATAAAAGCTTTAAAAATAATAGTAAAAAAAAATAGAGATTAAAACAAGAACTTGTACTGTGGCAGAGGGTGTGGGAAGGACACCCCTAGACCTGCAGGACAGAGAGGAGTTTGCTCGAGAGGCAAAGAGCAGTCCAGGCAGGAGTAGCATGTGCAGAAACCCTGGGGTGGGAGTCCTGCACTTCTGAGGCAGAACGCAGGCCAGTGAGGTGGAAATGCTAAGGTGGGGAGGGTGGACATGGTCAGAGCATGGGGGCGGGCAGTGTGCAGACGTGGCCACGGCTAGTCACGCCGTCAGGAGGGACAGCACAGCTGCGGGCAGCAGGCAACACACTCGTTCCTGCACTCGACAGATGTTCGCTGCACAGCCTGTCAACCTGGCCCCACAGGACAGACGCAGTGGTGAACGAGCTCAGACGGCCGCAGAGCTCACACTCCAGCGCTGGCCACTCCAGTGCGGGGTGCTCTGCTCTGAGGTTCACGTTTCCCTGCAGAAAATGAGGCGAGATACCTGCCTCCCAGAGAAGGATGGAGCCATGTAACGCATGTGAAAGGTTTAGTGTAAAACGTCCCGCGAGCAGCAAAGAAAGCCCAGCTGGCCAGGACAGTCAGTTTCTATAGCCCAACCCGCAGCGACAGCTCGGCGTAATCTGGCCCGGCTCCCAGCAGGGATGTGGCCGTGTGTCCGTCCAGGAGGTGGGGTCCCTGGCCGGAGCTCAGCTCCTGGGCTGCTCACCTCGTGGAGAAAGGACACAGCAGGCCCAGAAAGGAGCTGGAGGGGGTACGGAGCGGGGAACACTCGGGACAGCGACGCAGGGCTGTCCACCTCTGCGCGGTTCTAACAACAGGTTCTCTGAGGACTTCCCCGGTGGTCCAGTTGCTGGACTCCATGCTTCCAAAGCAGGGGGCCCGGGTTCAACCCCTGGTCAGGGAACTCGATCCTGCATGCCACAACTAAGAGTTGGCATGCTGCAACAAAGATCAAAGGTCCCACGTGCCGAACCTGAGGGCTGCCCTGGTGGCTAAAGATGAAACTGAGACCCGCGCAGCCAAATACATAAATAGATATTAAAAAACAAAAACAGGCCCCCTCCGTGACACCCAACTGCCGGAGAGGGCCTCATGGGGAGGCCCCCCCTCCCCGTCAACCCACACACTCAGCCACCCGAGAGGCAGAGACGACACAACCGCAGGCAGAGCCTCGGTCCCAGCGACGGCATCCCTGGCCTTGCAGCTCTGGGTGTTTCACCTGCGCATTTGTCAGCCTGACAGCTGTGAGAGAGCTGCGAGGGCAGGGAGCTTACGTCTAGTCCTGAGTCTGGACTTGCTTAAGTAACAGGATCACGAACACAGTTCCAGCCGGCGCAGGGACCTGTGGACCTTTCTCCTTCAGTGGGATGCCGCCCTCGCCCCCATGGCTCTGGAAGGCGGACTCCGGCTCTGCCGAAGCTGCTGGAGCCCAGGAGTCAGCAAGCTCCCAGAAGGGTGTGCTGGGCAGGGCGACTGCTGTTTTCTCGGTGGGGCTGGTGAAGGCCCCCCAATCCCTCCAAGCGCCTCACTAGCCAGAGCTCCTCACGGGCCCCGAACACCTGGAGATGCTCTAAGGTGGTGAACCCAAAACTCGGGGGCCTGGGCCCCCCATCCCCGGCCAGCACACAAGGTGGACATGGACTTCCCCTCAGGGCAGGGCACCACTGCTGCCCCAGACCAGGCTCTGACCCGGGGGGAGCCCCTCTAGGCTGTCCTGAGTTGCTGAGGAGGCGGCAGAGGAGCTGGGGGGCGGCACTGCCCAGGCCTGCACCCACTCCGAGGTCACTCGGGTCGCCCTGAGTTTTGGCAGCTGCCTCTCTGGGACCTAGTTTCCTTATCTGTGAAATGGACTACATTAAAAAAAAAACGTTGCCTGCCACATCAGTAAACAAAAAATGCTGCAGCCCTCAGCCATCACAGCCTCCCCGGACTGGGCACCCGGGAGACTAGGAAGGGAAGGCAAGGGCACTGGCCCCAGGAGCTGAGGTGCGCATCAAAGGGATGACCTCAGAGAGCCCGGACTCCTACATCTTCCCATACATAGGAAAGAATTTTGTGATGTCTGTGCTGTGTTTCATCACGTCTGACTCTTTGCGACCCTATGGGCTGTAGCCCGCCAGACTCCTCTGTCCATAGGATTCTTGGGGCAAGAATACTGGAGTGTGTTCCTAGTTCCTCCTTCAGGGGATTTTCCCAACCCAGGGACCAAACCCAGGTTTCCCGCAGTGCAGGCGGATTCTTCACCGTCTGAGCCAGCAGGGAAGCCCAAGACTACTGGAGTGGGTACCCTGTCCCTTCTTCAGTGGATCTTCGTGACCCCAGGAATCAATCCAGGGTCTCCTGCATTGCAGATGGATTCTTCACCAGCTGAGCTACTGGTTGTCTTTAATTAACAGTTATCTTTTCATGTTCGGACTCCCTGGTCTTTGTTGCACAATCTCCTATATACTCTGGCTTCCCCTCCGACCTCTTCAGAGTGGTCCCTCAGAACTGAGATGCTGTGGTCTGGGCTTAAGTCCCAAGTTTTGTCTGCTGAACAAAACATAATTCTCAACCCTTAGGTTATGCACTGTTTTTCCAGTCAACAGGACCCGTGTCCACCTCGCAGAGCAGACGTGGGGTCAGCAGTCACCCCACCACCATGCACAGCCGCCCCGCCAGCCCCATGACCACCCTTCGCAGTCCTGAGGATCACCCAACGGGGGGGGGCCTGGCAGGCGGCCCGCAGCCACCAAGGCCATCCCGGCTGGCATGGGGCCACACCATGCAGACGGACGGACGGACGCGGGGTGCTTCATCCCCCTTCAGCACAGCCCCGAACCCGAGCTCTGGGGTTTCCTCCTGGCCACCACCTCTTTAAGGCCAAACAGGATGTGCTGAATCCGCCCTCCTGTGGTGGCGGGGTGTGCCCCAGAATTCGGGCAGGGGGATCACAGGCTCGGCCTCTCCCAGAGCGGGACTGGAGGGCGTGCCTGCCCACACCCACCCCTGGCGCTGGTCCCCCACAGTGCCCAGGAGGAGAAGACAGATCCTGGCAGCCTGCATCTCCGCCCTGATGCTTTAAAGACAGGCCAGAGGCAGGCAGGGTCAGGGCAGGAGAGAGAACAAGAGAAAAGAAGGACCATGCATGGTCCACACTTGGCGGGCAGCCCAGAGAGATGGGTGCCTACCCTAGCTCCAGGAGCCTCCTGGCCACTGTCACCTAGAGACAAGGATCAGACTGCGACCCGGGAGCCAAGGGCTGGCCCTGGAGATCTTGCCGGCGGTCAGCTTTGAAGAGCGCCCCACCCCCACTGCCAGGCAGCACTCAGGTGGACTGCAGCGGGCAGCGACTGGTGCCAGGGCGCAGACACAGGGATGCTCGGGGCCTGGGCCTCCAGAGCCACCTGCAGGCCTGGGGCCCAGCCAGGGTTCAGATCCCGCTCCGGCCCTCACCAGCTGTGGCCTGACACACCCACCCCAGGTCTCGGTACCAGCAGCACCTCCGACACTTACGAGAGGATGGCACGAGCTCACGGCTGAGAAACGGAGCCCTTGGAGATGACTGGGGGAGTCACCCGGCGTGGTGACGGGGGGCTGCAGAGCAGGGGCTCTCCAGCTGGTGGTCCCTGGAGTCTCTGGTTCAGGGACCAGAGAGGCACTGCAGGCTGGACCCCAGGCCGGTCCGATGCCTGCAGGAGGGGCTGGAACAGCAGCACAGGGAGGGGGGCACTCGGGACACACTGGTACAGACCCCTTCTCTGGCCCCAGCACTGGGGGTTCCCGGCTGGCAGCCAGGCTTTGGGAGGGGTGGTCCATGCTGGAGGGGGCGGGGGCAGCAGGGGCAGTAGTCTCTGCTCATCCCGGCCTCCGTGAGCCTTGCCGAGGGTGCTCGAGCCCAGCCTCTCACCCACCACTGCTGTCGGGCCCCTCCCACCCCCGCCCCCGGCCAAGGCCCTCAGGACCTGAGCCAGGGCCTTCTGCGTGCCTGGCAGCAGCAGACGCGGGTGGCCATCCTGCTACAACTGCGCCATCCACCTGGAGCCAAGGGTGGGCCGGGCACACCCAGGCATCACCCTCTGCCCCAGCGCCCCTGCTGGGTCCTCGTCCACAGAACCTGCCGCAGGTTGAGGAGCGCCTAAGAGACAAGACCTGTGCGTCACTTGGCCAAGGGCGCAGAAAGGGCAATCCCGACCGTGCGGGAAGGACCCTTCCAGAAGGAGGGGCTGGCCCACGGACATCCCAATCCAGAGGCCGTAGCCGCCCAAAGCATTCTGAAACCATCACCACCATCCCAGCCTCATCACAACCTCAAAGGAAAGCTGACTCTGAACCCGGCCCCTCACTTGATCTCTTCTACTCAACCAGTGTGAGGAATACAATTTTTATCCCCATTTCCCAGATGGCAAAGCTGAGGCTCAGGGAAGTTGAGCAACTGGGGTCAAGCAGCCAGCAAATCAGAGCTGAGGATCCACTCCTGCTTCCCTTCCCCAGTCCCTGAAACAGGGGGAAGTCCTGGGAAAGTAGCAGGCTCATGCGGTCCTGCTGATCTCCCCGCCCACCCTCTCCTATTTGGGAGGAACTGCCCTCCAGGGCCCCAAGGACAGGCCAACACCAGACAAGGTCACAGCCCCTGGCCCTGGGCGGCCTGAGATGGGACGAGGCATCAGGGCCCACAGACCACAGGTTTCCAACAAGAGACGCCAACGTTCTCTTTGAAGCCTGCTCCCCAGGGGACCAAGGTCTGTGGCCGGTCAGTTTTCTCCCAGAGAGGAAGAGAGCAGATTCAACAAACAAAGCAGAGAGACCTTAAAGGAGAACAAAGCCTGTTCCCACACAGGCCACTCTTTTACAAGGCCTCACACCCTGTGTGGATCTGACCTCTTTGAGGGGGCCAGCCTCACCTGCCTGCTGGGGATGGAGCCCTTTAAGGGCCTCGAAGGCCTGGCTGGATCTGACTTAGCAGCTGAAACATCAGATTCCATTCAGAAGCCACCCGGCCAAGTACGACTGCCTCTGCCTGCCTCCGTCGCGTGTTTTTCAGTATTCTTGTCAGCAGCCGCCATACCATTGAGGAAATGAATTTTCAGCTCAGGCTGGCCCCTCACACTGTTCCTGTGACCTGAACAGCGTGGGGCCAAGGGCTGGCTCCTCCGATCTGCAGGAGCATGGCGCAGCAGCTGTGGGCAGGGAGAGGCTGGAACCCAGGACAGCCTGGGGTGGGCATCAAGGCACCCTGGCATGACCTGGCATCTGATCCCACCCTCCCCTGAGCTTCTTGGAGCCCCCAGGACCAATGCCTTCTGCCTTCCACCCACCGGGGGTCCCGGGACCTCACCGCCCCAAGGGACGAAGACCCGGGGCGAGCTAAGAGCCGGGACGTGACCATGGACGACCTTCTCCCATGCCCACCAGTCTACACCCCGTCCCAGCCCCTGTGCCCCTGCCAGGCTGGCTCAGGACACCCGAATCCAACCTCAGCGCCAGTTGGATCACCCCAGAAGGGCTGCAGGAAAGCACCCCCCACCCCAGAAAGGGCCCCGCCAGGACAGGCTGGCCTCCTTCCCCTGACTCCATCCGTCCTGCACCCTGGACAAGCCCCTCCTGCCAGCCCCCTGCCCCTCCAATGCCCACAAGAAGCGCTTGACCGTGTCACCTCGCCCCTGGCCTCCACGATGTCCTTCCTGTTTCACACGGTGACTTCATGGAATGATGTCACTGAGATCAGAGAGTGTGGTAACCCGGGGTAACTGAGGCAGCCCTGCTGGGGGCTGTTCCCATGCTCGGAGGAAGGCCTCCTCTCCATCTCGTGGAGGGATGGGAGGAGAAGAGAGGCTCCCCCACGCACGGGGGAGCACACGGCTGCCCCCAGGAGAGGCTGGGCCCAGGGCCCTGGCCCCACCAGATGCCACAGCGGCGTCCGGCCCCGCGGTGCCCGCGCCCACCCCCGAGTGCCCCGTCCACTCCCCTCCCGCTGCTCCTCACGGGCCCGCCCAGTGGGGCACTCGCCCTGACTGCACTCTGGACTCGCCTAGGGCTACTCCAGCTCTGAGCCCTGGGCCCCAGACGCCCCAACTGCAGTGGTCTGGGCTGAGGCCTGGGCTCAGCATTTGCGGAGGACAGAATTGGTGGCCTTGCCCAAACAGAGGGGCTTCCCTGGTGGCTTAGATGGTCAAGAATCTGCCTGTAATTGACCCAAGTTCAGTCCCCAGAGGTCCACTCTTAGCTTCCGGGAGGTGATCTGTGTCATACCCGATAGGAGGGTCTTTGTTTAGAGTGACGTCCGTGTGACCTAGGGGGGCTTTGGGTCATGCTGGACCAGCTGACTTGAGAGTAACCGTGTGGCCAAGCAGTCATGCCCACACGATGGGGCCTTGATAAAAACTCTGGACACCAACGCTGTGTGAGCTTCCCTGGTGGGCAGTACCGTGCATGTGCCATCACTCACGGATGCTGTTAACACACGGGGAGTGGATGGGGTGCTCCGCGTCTGGACCCCCGTCCAGGGCTCTGCCCCAGGCATCTCCACCCTCTCCGCTTAATCCGCACCCTCTCCCCGTAATTAAACCATAACTGGGAATATATGCCTTCAGCACACTCATGAGCACTTCCAGTGCTGGATCTAAGACGGCTCTGGGGAACCCCCACCTCACAGCTGGTGGCTGTACACCCACGCGTCCTTGGAAGCCCCGTTCTCTGAGGGTGCCCTTGCATGGAGACTGTGCCCCCAGACTTCAAAAGTTAGCCTAGACGCCACATATTATGTGTCCACAGACCCCCGATGACTGATCTACAGCCAGACCCCAGGAACCAGTCTAAGACGGTTGCCCCCATCTGGCAAAAGGGTTACAGGCTTTGCTCAAGATTAACTGTCAGTAAGGAGCAGGGGGGGGAGGGATGGTTCTGGCTCCAGAGTAGAAAAAAGGGGTCCCAGAGGCCCCCCAGTCACCTGCTTCCTGACTGACCCAGCCTCCCCGGAAGATGCAGCCTTTGCCCCGACTGGGTTCGGGCGGGGAGTGGGGCTCACCTGGCTGGCTCCGCACCTCAGGCGGGCAGGTGCTTCCAGGTGCTGACGAAGGCCGTGGGGATGAGCGAGTAGGGCACGGTGGTGACGCAATTCCACGTGTCCGAGGTGGGGTCGTAGCAGTCCAGGGTCTTACACCGCTGGGTGCCGAAGTAGCCCCCCACCACGTAGAGCTTGTTGCCCGATGCCAGCGCGTGGCAGGACATGCGCTTGGCGGTCATGTCCCCAATCCGCGTCCACTGGTTGCTCTCGCAGTCGAAGCGGTAGGCCGAGGCGGCCGTGAATTCTGTGTCGCCGCCCATGATGAAGATCTGGCTGCCCAGCACGGCGGCCGCGGTGTACCGCCAGGGCTGCGGACACTCGGCCTTGATGCTCCACCGGTTTTCCGACGGGTCATAGCACTGGACCTTGGACACCATGTCCCGGTGGATGCTGGTGCCCCCGAACACGAAGAGCTTCAGCTTGGCGCTCACCACCGCAGCGTTGCTGACGCCATCCCTCAGCGGGGCCACCATGGTCCACTTGTTCGCCCCGGGGTCATACTTCTCCACCTGCTTCAGCGAGACCGACGGCGAGGCCGGGAAAACGCCGGCCAGAGACGTGTGGCCCCCGACCACGTAGAGGCAGTTCTCCAGCTCGGCGGAGCCGTGGCCGAAGCGGGCGATCAGCATGGGCGCCGCCTTGGACCACTCCTCGTGGACGGTGTTGTACACCCACACGTCCTTGGAGACCCCGTTCTCAGAGCCCCGGCCCCCCGTGACGTAGACCTTGCAGCCGATGGCCGAGGCGCTGAACTCCTTGCGGGGGCTGGGCAGGTCCGCCTTCGGGATGATCTCCTTGGCCTTGTGGTCCACCTGGTAGATCTTGTCGCACATGAAGGTCTGGCCCCCGAGGATGAGCAGCGTGTGGCCGGCCCGGCGCGGCCGGGCGCAGGGGCTGGTGACCACGCCGTCGTTCTGCAGGATCCGGGTCTTGCAGCGCAGCGCCTCATCCACCAGCAGCCGCGTGCGTTCATCCGCCATGAGCAGGGCGTCGCCGGACGCGGCCTCCTTCAGACAGTCGGAGGGCAGCAGGGCCAGCCGCACGCCGCGGAGGAGCTCCGGCAGGTGGGCCTTGCGCTGCTCCAGGTCGTGCCGGACCCACTGCAGCACGGCCTCGAAGACCACGCGCTCGTCCTCCGCCTCCAGCTCGTCGCTGGAGACGAGGTCCAGCAGGGTGTCCTTGGAGAGGCTGTTGAAGTCGTCGCTCTGGCGCACGGCCTCGAAGTGCACCAGGCACATGCGCCAGGAGAACTCGTAGAGCCGGCGGCACTGGTGGGCGTCCGAGAGCAGCATCATGCCCAGGCAGTTGGACGGGAACAGGTTCTTCTCCAGGAACTCGGCGGCCGCGTCCCGCACGTCGTGGAACTGCAGCATGTCACCCGCCTCCAGCAGCGACTCGGCGTTCTCCTCATTGATGACGATGCGCGACGAGTAGGCGAAGTCCAGCAGCAGCTCCAGCACCTCAGGGTGCAGGTTGTCTTGGAAGTTGACCGTGTCATCGTGGCTCTCCCGCAGGCCATGGCTGAACATGGCCTCGAAGTAGCGGCTGGAGGCGGCCAGCACGGCGCGGTGGCAGGGGAAGGCGCGGTCGCCGGCCCAGAGCGTCACGTCGGTGAACATACGGTGCTTGCGCAGCGTGTTGAGGTGCGCCAGCACGCAATCGGGGTGCGAGGCCTTGTGGAACAGCGTGATGTTCATGGAGCCCGTGCTGCTCCGCGACTTGCGGGTCTCGTGGACGCTGACCGACATGCTGAGCCGACCTGCTGGGTGGTGGGGAGGGGGAGGGATGAGGCCACAGGTGAGAGGGGCCAGGCCTGGGGCCCCCCGCAGCATCCCCCAAACCCAGCCGGCCGGCCCCCTCCACCCCTGCTCAGCTCTGCCACACCCAGACCAAGCCCCGCCCCTCAATCTGACGGCCAAAGGATGACTCCGGTGGTAAAACCCGAGGTTCATCTCTGAATAGGAGCCTGCCCAGGTGACTTTGACCTACAGTCATCTCCCATGGTTGCAAGAACATGCCACGGTGTCCCCGGCCCGGTTAAGAAGACAGCAGGTGGGCTCGCGTCCCTGGTGGCTCAGTGGTAAAGAATCCCCCTGCCAATGCAGGAGACATGGGTTGGATCCCTGAACCCGGAAGACCTCACATGCTGGGGAGCAACTAAGCCCGTGCACCACAACTACTGAGCCTGCGCTCCAGAGCCTGGGAGCCTCAACTACGGAGCCCACGTGCCGCCACTACTGGTGATGGGCCCCAGAGCCTGTGCTCTGCACCAAGAGAGGCCCCCGCAATGAGAAGCCCGTACACTACAACTGGAGAGGAGCTCCTGCTTGCTGCAACCAGAGAAAAGCCTGTGCAGCAACGAAGACCCAGCACAGCCAAAAATAAATAAATTTGAATAAAAAAGAGGACAGCAGGGCAGTGCTAAGCAGCATGTGCTCTGGATACATTCCTTGGCTCAGAGATGCTGCTGCATGGCCCCATTCTGCAGCCAGGGAAGCCAAGGCTCAGAGAGGCACCCTGGCTGCCTGACTCCCACAGCCAGGATTCCCACGTGGGTTGTCCAGTTCCAGCCCAGCAGCCACCCCGTTGGCCAAGGAGACTCAGATTCGTGCAGGGGGGCTTTTGCAAAACATCCCCAAGGAGCCACAGAGCCCAGGCAGAGCCTCATGCCCCTGCTCTGCTCCCAGCGGGGCCCTGTCCTGAGCCGGGCTCCACGCAGCCACGGCCACACTCATCACCCTTGCCCTTGGAAAGCACGCCATGAACCACTGTCAGCCCAAGTGCTCGGTGTAGACATGCTCTGCAAATCCAGGGCTCTCTAGAGGCCTCTGGACCCAGCTGCGATGAGGCCAGCTGGCCTGTGGCTCACTCCCTGGACACCTGCTCCATTCTGAATCCCAGCGGGAAGTCGAGACAAAGCCCTGGGTGACAGCAGGACACTGAAGCAACCCGGGTCTGCCTCAACCACCACAGCCAGAACACCTGCAGCCGGTGGAGTCTCCCTGGTCCCGACAGGCAACTCTGGGCTCCTGGGCCGCAGCGAGCACCCCACATGCCCCAGTCTGCCCATCTCTGCTGGGCCAGGAACATGGGGCTCAGGGCACTGGTCCCCGGAGCAGACATGGGCTCGAATGCAGGGATTCCAAAGCACTTTAATTAATAAAGTCTGGTCAATGACACGACCCCAGACCCCACTATGGTGCTGTGGAAACGAGGCTCAGCCAACAAGCAGGCAAAACCCTAGGCCTTGAAGTGGCCAAAAGCAAACTGCATTCAGCATCCTGACCCCAGAAGTCTGTGCTTCCAGCTGGTAACAAGGCCAGAAAAACGTGTAACAACCCCCGACCCCTCCTCACTCCAGGTCACTCTTGTACTGAAGCAATGACCTGTGACTTTATTTTTTGGGGCTCCAAAATCACTGCAGATGGTGACTGCAGCCATGAGATTAAAAGACGCTGCTCCTTGGAAGAAAAGCAGTGACAAACCTACAGCGTATCAAAAAGCAGAGACATCACTTTGCCAACAAAGGTCCGTATAGTCAAAGCTATGGTTTTTCTAGTAGTCATGTATGCATGTGAAAGTTGGACCATAAAGAAGTCTGAGCATCGAAGAACTGATGCTTTCGAACTGGTGTGGTGTTGGCGAAGACTCTTGAGAGTCCCTTGGACAGCAAGGAGATCAATCAAGTCAATCCTAAAGGAAATCAACCCTGAATATTCATTGGAAGGACCGATGCTGAAGCTCCAATACTTTGGCCACTTGAATTGTAAAGCTGACTCACTGGAAAAGACCCTGATGCTAGGAAAGATTGAGGGCAGGAGGACAAGGGGGCGACAGAAGATGAGATGGCTGGATGGCATCACAGACCTGATGGACGTGAGTCTGAGCAAACTCCAGGAGCTGGTGAAGCACAGGGAAGCCTGGCGTGTAGTTCATGGGGCTACAAAGAGTCGAACACGACTGAGCAACTGAACGACGACAACGACCTGATAAAGGAAGGCGGTGCTCCAGCTTCGGTGGACTGCCAGTTAGAGTCCAAGTGCACGGCTGTCTCCCTTGCTCCCTCCTCTCCTGGCAAAGAACCAGGGAAGCCACAGGGACGTGATGAGAGCTGCCCGGGCAAGGCCCCAGCTCCCTGGCTGGGCAGGGAAGACACCGGGGCTGGGCCTGGCCTCGCTGCTCTGGCCCCCGAGCTCCAGGCAGACCATGGGCCAGTGGCCCGCCAGGAACACGGCTGCGCAAACCAGCCACTGTGGCCCACAGGGCTCAGGTGAAGAGCTCAGGCTCAGGGGTGTACTTGTCCGTGTGCAGTCTGCAGGAGTGGGAAAATGCAGGACCCCACACCCAGACTATACACAGTGGTCCCCAAGCTACCACCCACCCAGGGCACCACTCTCTCTGCAACTCAGTCTCCTCTTTTGTAAGACAAAGCCCCTGCCCTGTTCAGGCCTCCTGAGAGCCCCTCACTTGTTGGCAATTATTTACAGAGCTTGACCTCTGAGCCTGGCCCTGGGACCGGGCGTCAGAGACAACAGGCTGTGCTGACCTGGCCTCACAAGCTCAGCAGCAGCAACCCCCAACCAGGTCTGAACTGCCCACCCTTGATTCCAGACCACACAGCACGGTCCCCGCACCTTGTGTGACTGCTTAATCCTCATTCCTGCTACTGCCCCTCAATCATCGGACACTTTCCCAAATGTGGCCGTCCACTGGGGCTTCCCAGGTGGCTCAGTGGTGAAGAATCCGCCTGGCAATGCAGGAGACGCAGAAGACCTGAGTTCAATCCCTGGCTCGGGAAGATCCCCTGGAGGAGGAAATGGCAACCCACTCCAGTACTCTTGTCTGGAGAATCCCATGGTCAGAGGAGCCTGGAGAGCTACAGTCTGCAGGGTTGCACAGCATTGGACACAACAGAGCACACACATGCGTGCAACTGGGTGATGCCATCCACCATGCCTCTGCGTGCCGGGGCCTTTAGAGGGACGTGGCCTCTGATCTGGGGGCGCCTGGGGGACTGGCTCCAAGGCCTCTGATTCAGGGCCCTGATGGCGAGGCTTGACCTCAGTTCCTGCTGTCCCACAGCCCCACCTGCTCCGGGTCCCTCAACACCTCTGCCCGGCGCCCCGCCCAGCCAGGAAGCCAGGCTGCTTCTGAGCCCCACTGGAGTGTGGTCTGGAATGCTGTGGGTGCGCAGCTCCTCCTGGACTCACTTTACAGACAGCGCCGGGGTGGAATGCCAGCCGTGTGACCAGGATGTCACCAGTACCTGCTCCTGCGGGGAGTGGGGGCGGGGGGCTTGGAGGCTGCTGCGCACAGGGCCCAGCCCCAGGGCCAGCCAGAGAGTGGACAGCCCTGCTCTCCCCACGTGGTGACACATGGACACACACACACTCTAAGCCGCTGGGCAAAGGCCCTCTCAGGCTTTCTGGCCCCATGCGGCCCGCCTCCCTCTGTCCCAGACCCAGGTCCACGCTGGGGCGGCCGGGCAGGGGACTGTGAGGTTGGGCTAGGCCCGCCTCCATCCTGGGGTGCTGTGCACAGGACCGCCCTGGAGGGATCCAGGTGGAGACACCCTGGTGGGGGGGCGGGGCTTTAGGGGCAGGACAGAGCAGGACTCCAAGATGAGAAAGTGCCCCAAAGCACGGCAAACCCCGACAGAGTAGCCACGTGTGCCCGGAGAATGAGGTCAGGTGACATCTCCGAGGGCAGTGCTGAGTGGGTGGCCAGGGCCCAGAGTTGACTTCTGTCCCACTCCGCTGAGGATGCCTGCCCGCTGATGCCAACCCCCTCCCAGGCCAAGATCCTGAGATGCACAGATACACCCAGTGGGCTCCAGCCCCCAGACGGCGGCCGGCCTGGCTCTGCGGAGCAGAGCCGGGAGCAGGCTGCCTACCAGGCCAGCCGCCTCCCTGTCTGCCCCACGTCCTCTCAGGAGATGCCGGGACCTGAGCCAGCCTTTTAGCAACAGCCCCGAAGCCCCAGGATTCCAGGGAGCGAGAGGCCCACTGGCCCCAATTTACAGACAGGAATACTGAGGCTCAGACACATGGAGGGGACCACAGTGTTCACCCAGGCCCACAGGTACCCAGGGCTGCCCTTCAGCTCTGGCCAGCAGTGTGGGAGGTCAGGCTTGGGAGCCAGGGGTCCCCCAGGGCTGCGTACCCGACCCTGGGCTCCCTGCCTCACAGCTACAAGATCCCCAGAAGCCGAATTGTTCCCTCCACTGTGACATGTCTGGGGAAGTTCTCAGTGTTCCCCCAAACCTGCGAAACAGCACCAACACGCTCCCTCGTGCTCAAATCCCACCCCCGCCCCCCACACCAGTTCATACAAGCCCTGTGGCCTTACCTCCTACACGAATCCCTGTCTGACCCTCCCCACCACCCCCAACTCACAGAACCCCCACCCCAGCCTCTGCTTTTGCTCGGGTCTGAATCTACCCAGAGACCACAGTTATCCTTTAAAAAGCACCACCTGGATCACACCACACCCAGCTCTAGGACATCTCAGCAGTCTCAGTAAAATCCCAGGTCCCCACCGTGGCTTCTGGGTCCTCACATCCTGCTATTTCCCAAAGAGCTGCCCCTCCAGCTGTGCTGGACGTGTCCCTGGCCTCAGGACCTTTGCATGAGCTGCTCTTCTGCCTGGAATGCTCTGCCGTCCACCTCGCTGTCCCTGAAAGGCTTGCTCTCTCTCCTCCCCACACCTCCCTCACTTACAGCACTTGTCACAACTTACAATCACAGGCTTATCTGCCTTCTGTATCTCCGGCCCCTGAGGCAAGGACTGTGTGTGGTGCTAACCGATGGGACCTGGTACAGAGTGGAGGCTCAGCCGGACTGGATGACCAAGACGAGCTGCACACGGAGCACGAGGCTCTCCCTGCTAGCATCCGCTGCAGTGCTCACACGGCCATGCTCCGGAGAAGATGCAGGCTGAGGCAGCTGTGGATGCTGCCAGGCCGACTGTGACAATGGATCCGAGTGGGAGACCCTTGAGCCAGCAAGGCACCCCCTCCTGCTTACCCTGACACCTGCCTGTTCTCAGGAACCACTCTCTTCCCGCTCCAGGCTCTTTAGACATGGGATCCATGGGATCCAGGGCTGGCCAAAGCCGCACATCCCTGGGGTCCCAGCACCTGCCCAGCCATGGTGACAGGTCCCAAAACCAGGAGGGGCCTGGAGACGCTAGTCTGCGGTGCTGACTCAGCCGTGGGGTGACATGGCATCCATCCCCGGGGCCGCCAAGAGGCTGAACACAGGCCGGGAGTGCAGTGCCGCCCCAGATGGGAGCTGTGCACAGGAGGAGCGCGGGGGCTTGGTGACCACCGACCTGAGGCCCTCTGCCCCTTCCTTCCCGTCCCGGGCCGCCAGGAGTCCCAGTGAGTGTAGGACTCACTGGAACTGGGGGACAGGATGCTGGCCTTGCCAGGGGGTCTCAGCGGGGGAAGTCCTGCCACCCCTCCCACCACCAGGGGAGGCCACCCCATTCACCAAGAATGGGTTTCACGAGATGATTACCAGTGACTGGTACCAGTGACACACACAGCCCTGTGCTGGGGCTGGAGGACCCAGAGCCGGTGTGAGACAGGAGGTTCCCAGTGGCGGGAGGGGTGAGCGCCGAAAGTGTGGGCCAAGTCCAGCGAGCTGGGTGCCTGCTGAGCAACACCATGGCCATCGCTGCGGCCTGGACCACACATTTGACCTGAGGGATGCCCAGCGTGCCTCTGGTCACTGCCACGTGGGTGAAGGCACAGAGGAAGGAGTGTTTTCTGGGGCCCATGAGGACATGGCTGCCCTTGAGGAGGACTATGAGGAGGCTGGCGTGGATTCTGTTGGGAGAGGGAGAGGAAAAAGGGGAAGAATATTAAGCACCATTCCTCTGAGCCCTGCAGCGTGCCATGCTCAGAGCTTCAGCTTCAGCATTAGCTGACAGGTTTAAAAACTTTCCAACTGGACTGTCTTTGCTTTCAACTGTGATCATGTGTTGCTTCTCCATGAGTACCTGTAAGACTTCTGTCCTGTCTCAAAACTAAAGATTTTAAGAAGGGGTGGGGCGGGGGGGAACAACAGTATGTTTGCCAAGTCAGGTCTGTCCTGGCTCTTGGAAGCCTGTCTCCGTGGCCCCCTGCCTTCGGAGGCCCCAGTAAGTCAGACCCTCTCGAGCTGTAGGCATCTCAGGATTATTCTGATGACCTAAGCATCACCCTGGGCTTTGATGGATACAAGGCACATCAATTACCTGCACAACACTGCCAGGCTCCTGACGAGCAATATATCATCCCACTAAGAGGTATCGATCCAGTTCCTACAACAGCTCCGCTCCTGTGACCACAGGCTTTCCCTGCAGGGAAGCGGTTAAAATGCACCACACAGAAGGCACGGGACCGACGGCAGGGGACCAGGATGGGGCGCTCACCTCCTCCCGCCAAACACTAATAATACATCTGCAAGCAGAGTGACTCACGCAGAACACCTACCGAATGCCGCCATAAGGCCACAGACTCCTCAACGGGAAAGAAAACCTCCGTGTAACCACACAGGACCCAGGGACAAAGAAAGGAACTGGAACAGGGCCTGTGCCCCAGGGTCGGAGCTGTGGAGGAGGAAAAGTCCCTGCAAGCTGGGGAGTCCTCTCACTGGCGGGGAGACCAGACTAGTTGGAGGGGGAGCTTCAGTGCCGAGGAGGAGGAGAGCGTGGCACCTGGCTTGCAGAAGGCACTGCAGACAGTAACCTGCATGGGAGGTGGGCACCACTGCCCAGAGCTCCCCCGCCTGAGGCACTCATCTGCTGGTGCGGGGGGTGGCCGGGTGCTGGCTCAGGTTTCAGTCAGAAGAGGACAGGGGCTGGCTGCGTGGAGAGGCTGGAGTGTGGCAACTGAGGGTATGCTCGGGAGCAGCGAGGGCCCGCCAGAGAGGTAAGGCACCATTTCTAGGGGGTACCCCAGGAGAGGGCCAGACCATCATAAGGGCATCCCTCCCTGTGACTGCTCCTAGGCAACAGGACGCCGCCTGCAGGAGCTCTGGGGGTGGGAGCGAGTTGCTGCTCTAAGAGGTGATGTGAGCTCAGCACCGCTTTAGGCGGCCTGTCTGTCCATGTGTGGGGCTCTGTTCACGTGCTGCTATTTGTTTGGCCTGTGGTGATCCAGCGCTGGTGCCTGCAGGTTACTGGGTAAGGTCAGGTCTTGATGGTGCCGCAAGCAGGCACCAAGCGCTGTGCCCGCTGTCCTAGGAGTACACAGACGGCAGCTGCCCCAGGAGACCCATGTGGTGGTGGTGGTTTAGTTGCTAAGTCTTGTCCGACTCTTGTGACCCCATGGACTATAGCCCACCAGGCTCCTCCGCCCATGGGACTCTCTAGGCAAGGATACTGGAGTGGGGTGCCACTGCCTTCTCCAGGGGATCTTCCACACCCGGGTGTCCTGCACTGCAAGCAGATTCTTTACCAACTGAGCTACCAGGGAATTCCCAAGGAGACCCATGAGCAGGCTCCAAACCCTGCTCCCGCTGTCCCAGGAGTGGCATGGACACAAGCTGCCACTACGAGACCTGCAAACAGACGCCAAGCAGTGCCCACACCATCCCAACAGTGCACAGGGGCCTCTGCAGCTGCACACCCACGTCAAGGGGGGAACGGCCAGCACAGGCAGGAGAGACAGCAAGCATTCAGTGAAGGAAGGCTCTCGACTGGAAAAGATGGCAGAGCAGAAGGACTCAAGCTCACCTCCTCTCACAAAAACCTCAAAATCACAATGAACTGCTGAACGACCATCAGCAGAAAAAGACAGGAACCTACCAAAAAAAAAAGACATTTTACATTCAAAGACAAAGAAGTCGCCACGAGATGGCAGGAGGGGTGCTTTCATGACACCATCAGATCCTGCAGCCTCCAGGTGAGCGACCCACAGGTTGGGAAGTAATTACATCACAGAGGTTCTCCTACCAGAGGGTCCTGAGCACCTGGTCGGCTCCCCAGCCTGAGGGTCTGGCATCGGGATGAAGAGCCCTCAGAGCACTTGGCTTTGAAGGCCGGTGGGGCTGCAGTGCAGGAGAACCACAGGACGGGAGAAACAGAGACTCCACTCTGGGGGGGCATACAGGGTACACTGAGACCCGGCCCAAAGCTCCAGAGGAGCCGGGGCTGGGCCGACCTGAGTCCTGGAGGGCCTCCTGGGAAGACAAGGGTCGGCTGTGGCTGACTGCCCGACAGGACACTGTGGCAGAGGCCCGGGAGAATACTGATCCACGTTAGCACTCCCAGAGGCTGCCGTTTAGGCATCAAGACCTGACCTTACCCAGTAACCTGCAGGCACCAGCGCTGGATCACCACAGGCCAAACAAATAGCAGCACGTGAACAGAGCCCCACACATGGACAGACAGGCCGCCTAAAGCGGTGCTGAGCTCACATCACCTCTAAACACACCACTGGACACAGCCCTGCCCACCACAGGGACAAGACCCAGCTCCACGTACAGTGGGCAGACACCAGGCCTTCCCACCAGGAAGCCTGAACAAGCCCCAGGACCAGCTGTAAATGGAAAGTAACCTTTAAAAATTGTATAAAAATAACAATAAACAAAAAATCTTTAAAGATTAAAAGCAGAAAGGACCACAAAATGTACCTCTGTAATAGAATGCTGTACCTAAAATTAAAAAAATTTTTTAACTAAAAAAAAAAAATACACTAGAAAGAATTAATAGCAGAATAACTGAGGCAGAAGAACAAATGATTGAGCTGAAAGACAGTGTTGGAAATCACTGAAGTGTAACAGAATAAAGAAAAAAGAATGAAAAGAAATGAGGAGAGTCTCAGAGACCTCTGGGACAACATTAAACACACCAGCAATGGCACTGCAGGGGTCCCAAAAGGAAACGAACAGATCTGAGAAAATATCTGAAGACATAAGAGCTGAAAACTTCCCCAACACAAGAAAGGAAACGCTCAAGTCCAAGCACAGAGTCTCACACAAAATAAACCCCAAGAAGAAAAGAATGAGACATATATTAATCAAACTGAAAAAAATTAAAGACAAGGAAAAATTACCAAAAGCCCAAGAGAAAAGCAACAAATAACGTATAAGGGAATCCCCATAAGGTAACAGTTGGTTTTTCAAAAGAAACTCTGCAAGCCAGAAGGGAGTAGCACAATATATTTAAAGTGATGAAAGGAAAAAAAATACTACAACCTACAACCAAAAATACTCTATCCAGCAAGGTTCATCATTCAGATTTGATGGAGAAATCAAAAGCTTTACAGACAAGCAAAAGCTAAGAGAATTCAGCACCGCCAAACCAGCCTTAAATCCTAAAGGAACCTCTCTACGTCGAAAAGAAGAGACCCAAGTACAGTAGAGTCAAGACTATTACAAATGGGAAAACCCATCAGTAAAGGCAAACACGAAGGCAAACGGAGTACATTAAACATCTACACATTAAACATAGGATCAAAGCCAGCAGTTGTGAGCAGATGAGAATACAAATGCAGGATACTGGAAATGCACTGGAAAAAAGAGGCCAGCAACCTAAAACAGACTGGCACATAAATACCAAACCTGCAAAAGCAAAACCCCCCAGGAGCCACAAACCAAAAATCTGCAGTAAATACACACGCAGTGAAGAAAAAGCAATCCAAATACAACACTAAAGACAGACATCAAATCAAAAGACTACAAAAGAAGAGAAGAAATAAGACCTACAAAAACAAAACAATTAAAATGGCAAGAAGAACATACATATCAACATTAGCTTAGATGTAAACAGATTAAATGCTCCAACCGAAAGACATCGGCTGGCTGAATGGATACAAAAACAAGACCTGCCTGTGTGCTGTCTACAAGGGACACACTTCAGATCTAGGGACAAATACAAAGTGAGGGGACGGGAAAAGGGACTCCACGCAAATGGAAATCGAAAGAAAGCTGGGGCTGCGATACTCGTATCAGACAAAACAGACTACAAGAGACAAGGAAGGTCACTACACAATGATGGAGGGATCAATTCAAGAAGACGTAACAGCTGTAACAGCACCCAACATAGGAGCTCCTCAATACACAAGGCAAACACGAACAGCCATAAAAGAAGAACTTGACAGTGACACAGTAAGAGTGAGGGGCTTCTCTGGACAGACACCTAGACAGAAAATCAACAGGGAAACACAGGCCTTAAATGACACATTAGACCAGATGGACCGAACTGGTGTTTACAGAACACTGCATCCAGAAAGCAGAACACCCTCTCTTCTCAACTGCACATCATACATTCTCCAACATAGAGTCACATCTTAGGTGACAAGTCAAGCCTCGGTAAACTGGAAGAAAACCGAAATCATACCATCGTGCATCTTGTCCAGCCACAATGCTGTGAGATTAGAATTCAATTACAGAGGCAAAAAACTATAAAAAACACAGAACCTGGAGGCTTAATGATATGTTACTAAACCATCAGTGGATCACAGAAGTCAAAGAGGAAATCAAAAGATACCTTGAGATTATCATATCACAAATATGATAATCCAAAACCTATGGGATGCAGCAAAAGCAGTTCTATGAGGGAAGTTTACAGTAGTACAGTCTTACCTGAGGAAACAAGAAAAATCTCAAATAACCTACCCTTATACGCAAAGCAACTAGAGAAAGAACAAAAAAATCCAAATACCCAAGGTGACCAGAAAAGAACAAAAAGACCCAAAGTTAGAAAAAAAGAAATCATAAAGATCAGAGCAGAAATACATTTGATCGTAGCTCAAAGGCCCAGAAATGATAAAGAACAGAAATAAAAGAAATAGATGAGAAAATAGAAAACAAATCAATAAAAGTAAAACCTGGTTCTTTGAAAATATAAACAATTGATAAATAAATTGATAAATTTTAGTCAAACTCATCAAGAAAACAAGGGAGAGGGCTCAAATCAATGAAAACAGAAATGAAAAAGGAGAACTTAAAATGAACATCACAGAAATACAAAAGATCATGAGAGACTACTACATTTATATGCCAGTAAAATGGACAACCTAGAAGAAATGGAAAAATTCTTAGAAAGATACACACTTCCAAGACTGAACCAGGAAGAAATTGAAAATATGAATAGGCCATTACAAGTACTAATATTGAAACCATGATTTAAAAACTTCCAACAAAGAAAAGTCCAGGACCAGGTGGTTTCACAGGTGATTCTATCAAGTATTTAGAGAAGAGTTAATACCTACCCTTCTGAAACTTGTTCAAAACACTGCAGAGGAAGGACCAGATCCCAAGCTCACTTTACAAAGCCACCATCACCCTGATACCAACGCAGACAAAGACATCACCCCCCACCCCACCGCCAAAAGAAAATTGCAGGCCAGTATCACTGATGAGGGGCTTCCCTGGTGACTCAGATGGTAATGCATAGCCTGCAACACAGGAGACCCAGGTTCAATCCTTGGGTTGGGAAGATCCCCTGGAGAAGGGAATGGCTACCCACTCCAGTATTCGTGCCTGGAGAATTCCATGGACAATGAACACAGACACAAAAATACTCAACAAAATACTAGCAAACTGAATCCAACAATACATTAAAAGGATCATACACCACCATCAAACGGGATTTATCCCAGGGATACAAGGATTCTTCAATATTATACGCCACATTAACAAATGCCATCACACTCGAGTGTTATATACCACATTAACAGACCGAAGAATAAATACCACATGATCATCTCAGTAGATGCAGAGAAAGGTTTTGACAAAATTCAACACCCACTTATGGTAAAGACTCTGCAGAAAGTGGTTACAAAGAAAATATACCTTGACATAATATAGGCCATATATGACAAGCCCACATCTAACATCATTCTCGATGGGGAAAAACTGAAAGCATTCCCTCGAAGATCAGGAACAAGTCAGGGATGTCCACTCTCACCACTTTTATTCAATGGGGTTTTGGAAGTTCTAGCCACACCAATCAGAGAAACAAAAAGAAATAAAAGGAATCCAAATTGGAAAAGAAGTAAAACTGTGATTGTTTGCAGATGACACGATACTTTGATTTCTTACATCCATACACCATACACAGAAGACCCTTAAGATGCTACCAGAAAACCACTAAAACTCATCAGTGAATCTGATAGAGCTGCAGGATATGGAATTAACACAAAGAAATCTGTTGCATTTCTATATACTTGGCAGCCCACTCCAGTCCTCCTGCCTGGAAAATCCCATGGACGGAGGAGCCTGGTGGGCTGCAGTCCATGGGGTTGCTAAGAGTCTGACACGACTGAGCGACTTCACTTTCACTTTTTTTCACTTTTCACTTTCATGCATTGGAGAAGGAAATGGCAACCCACTCCAGTGTTCTTGCCTGGAGAATCCCAGGGACGGGGGAGCCTGGTGGGCTGCCATCTACGGGGTCGCACAGAGTTGGACACGACTGAAGCGACTTAGCAGCAGCAGCAACAAAAGATCAAAAAGAGAAATTAAGGAAACAATCCCATTGACCACTGTATCAGAAAGAATAAAATACCAAGGAATAAACCTACACAAGGAGACAAGAGATCTGTAGACTGAAAATGAGAAGACACTGATGAAAGAAATCAAAGATGACACCAAGATAGGACAAATGACTCCACCACCAAAGGCAATCTACAGACCCAACACAATCCCTAGCAAATTCCCAAGAGTATTTTTCACAGAACTAGAACAAAAATTCTTAAGTTTGTATGGAGACACAAAGGACCCTAACAGCCAAAGCATTCCTAAGAAAGAAAAACAGAGTTGAAGGAATAAGACTCCCTGACCTCAGACTATACTACAAAGCTATTGTCATCAAAACAGTATGGTGCTGGCACAAAACCTGACTAGATCAATGGAACAGGATAGAAAACTCAAACATGAACCCTGGTACCTGTGCTCAGTTGATCTATGACCAAGGAGGCAGGAATAACAATGGAGAAAGGACAGTCTGTTCAGTAAGTGATGCTGGGAAAACTGGACAGCTACATGTAAAAGAATGAAATCAGAACATTATTTAATGCCATACACAAAAATAAACTCAAAATGGATCAAAGACCTAAACGTAAGGCCAGACACTATAAAACTCTTAGAGGATAACAGAGGCAGAACACTCTTTGACATAAATCACAGCGATATCTTTTTGGGCCCACCTCCTAATGAAAATAAGGACAAAAATAAACAAGTGGGATCTAATTAAACTTAAATGCTTCCGCACAGCAAAGGAAACCATAAACAAAATGAAAAGACAACCCACAGAATGGGAGAAAATACTTGCAAACAATGTGACCAACAAGGAATTAATCTCCAAAATATACAAACAGCTCCTGCTGCTCTGCATCCGAAAAACAAACAACTCAATCAAAAAATGAGCAGAGGATCCAAAAAAGACATACAGATGGCCAACAAGCACATGCAAAGATGCTCAACATAGCTTATTATTATTAGTCAAATGCAAATCAAAACTACAATGAGACATCACCTCACACAATAAAAAAGAATGAATATATGTGTATGTCTAATTTAAGCATCCTGCTGTACCCCTTAAACTGACATTATAAATCAACTATACTCCAATAAAATAAAAAATATATAAAAATAAATGTTTTAAAATTGCCCCCTCCTCCAAAAAAAAAGGCACCAAATAACAAGGGGTCCAGCTCATCCCTTCCCTGCTCTTTGGAAAGTTACCCAAATAAACAAGGAAACAAGCCAAGGGGCAAAACATTCAGAAGAAAACTTGCCAAGCTCTCCAAAGATTCCAGTGCCACTCTCAGAGAAAAAGGCACTGGAGGAGACCAGAGCTGCATTTTGGAGGTCACTCTTTGGGAAGCCCAGCTCTGTCCTGGATCACTCACCCTTCCCCACCTTCCACCCCAAGCCAGGAGTCAGCGATTTTCTGAATGAGTGTGTCAACTCCATCCTTCCAGGCCAGAGGGAGCTGGAAAAGCCCAGCGCCCAGCTGAGGGGCTGCAGGTAATGTTCTCACCCACTCATTCTCCACAAACTTTCTGAACAACTCCCACGTGCCAGGCAGGGAGACAGGTTCCTGCCCGAGCGGGGCTGCACTCTGGGGTTGGCAGTAGGGAATGGGGCAGACAAGACCTGGCATCAGTGAGCACACAAACCAGGGAACAGGGCACTTTCACGTCCTTGAAGTTCTATGAAGAAAATAAAAGGTGGTGGGCCACCAGGCAAGACGATGATGGTGGGTTCTTTCAGGCCCCTCTGAAGAGGGGACACGTGGGCTTAAACTTGAGTGATGCACGGAGCCAGGATGCATGGAGCCAGGAAGAAAACTTGCCAAGCTCTCCAAAGATTCCAGTGCCACTCTCAGAGAAAAAGGCACCGGAGGAGACCAGAACTGCATTTTGGAGGTCACTCTTTGGGAGGCCCAGCTCTGTCCTGGATCACTGACCCCTCCCCACCTGGCAGGGAAGGGAGGCTTCAGGTGGAGAAGCGGTAAGTGCAGATGCCGGGCAGAAACCACCAGCCCTACAGGGAAGAGCAAGGCCAGGGATGGGCAGGGACACCATCACACAGGGCCAGGGACTTCCGAGCCCTGGAGCCACACGTGCGCGTGAAGGATTCGCCGCGGACATGCCAGCTGTAAGAAGCGGCGGACCCCAGCCCGGAGAGGGGAGAGGCAGCATGCAGTCTGGAGCCGGATCTCCCGCACAGGAACAGGGCCCCTGGAGACAGCCCAGCCCTTCCTGTGCGAGCCTGGGAAAGTGAGTTCACCTCTCTGGGCCTGTTTTTCTCAGCCACAGAAGTAACGATGAAAGCAGCTGCGGCTTCATAGGTTTGTTGGGAGAATTACAGGAGACAAGCATCGGGATGGCTGCGCCCTCACCCTCTCACCCAGTCGGCTGTTTTATTACTGCTGCCATTACCACTGTCAAGGAATAAACTCAGAAGACTTGCTCCAGCCGCAGCCTTCACTTCTGAATAAAGGGCTTTTTCACTGTCCACTCTGTTCATTTTTAAGTTGATTTTTTTTTTTTTTTTCTTAACAAGTATGCAGTATTTTTGTAGTCAGGAAAAACTCTGAAGGTTTTCTTCAAGCCTGCTGGGTCTGGGTTACTTCTAGAACTGTGATAACGAAGGATTCCAACGCTATCAGATAACACACCCATGCAGGGCCGCATGCTGCAGCCAAGGTCCCGGGAGGGGGCTTCCGAGAGGACACCCCGTGATGCTGCAGCCCAGGTCCCCGCTCTGCCCACACCTGAAGGACACACGCACCTCGGGGAGCTCTTGGGGTGCAGGGGCAGCCGTCTGTTCAGGTTTCAAGTGGAAAACAAACTAAGCACCTCATGAAGCAGGCAGATCTCACTGCTAATTGAAAGTAAAATCAGTAAGATCGCTGCAACGGAAGCAGAGCCACAGATCCTAGATACAAGTGAACTGTCAATGGGGCCTTTCCCTAGATGCTTCTACTTTTCTTTTTTTTTTCTTTTTTTTAAGAACAAATTAAATATGCCTATTTGGTGTGTTTACTTTTTATTCAAGAGAATGTCAAACTTATAGAAAAGTTGAAAGCATAATGCAAGGAACCTTTTTATCTAAACTATTTGAGAATAAGCTGAATATTTTAGTGAGTAGTCCCTGAAAAGGAGAACGTTCTCTTCTCTTATATAACCACAATAAAGCCATCAAAATCAGGAAATTAACATTGCTACCATCCCTGGAATTAGTTCATTTTTCCAAGAACCCTGGTCTGTTTAGTGGGCAATTTATTTGGAAAGTAAAATTTGATAGCTAGATATGCTCATTGCTGATCCCAAGCCCTGAGAATGAAAAGAACTAGGGAATATATATATATATATATATATATGAATGCACATACACTCCACATTTATATCTATTTTATTCTGGTATCTATTTATACATATTGAAAACCATAAATTCATAGCAAAATCTCCAATTCAAATTCAACACTACAGCTTTGTCCATTTCCATATTTTTAATTCCCTTCTCTGACAGTGAGAAACCTTACTCCTATTTTCCTCAAATGCTTACTTTTTTTTTTATTAGTCCTTCTTTTTTACTTCTACTTTTCAATGGCCCTTTCTTTGAAAAAAGAGAACCAAAACAAAAACTATACATCTGTTCAAAAGTTGGACATACCTGCAACAGTTTTAAAACTCTTGATGTTTTCCACTGTGCATTTATTTATTTTGATCTCGTTTTTCAGCTTGGGATTGTGAAGGTTTCAAATCTGCAGGGAAGTCCTGGGAATTGTGTAAGGCATGCCTCCTGGTCTCACGTGGTTATAGCGTCTGCTGGGTGCTGCTCCGCCCCGCCCCGCGGCCTCACCCCATCCTGGCCTCATCACAAGCCCTGGCCCTCCTGCAGGGCACTGGGCTGGCTGTGGGGGCGGTTCTAGAACACAGTGAGGCTCAGCCAAGTGGTGAGGCTGTCTGCCTCATACACAGCCCGGCAGTAAGTGGGGCTTCTCTTCAGGTAGCATAGAATGTCCTGTGTCAAACAGCAACCCAGAGAGAGGGACGGAGGCCACCCCTGAGGTCACCCCCACAGACAGAAGCCCAACCCTTCCACACCCTCTGATGAGGCACCCTGTGGGGCAGCCAGGTACCTACCTGCCGTCCTGAGGTCGTGAGCAGCAGTGCCGCCGCTAAAGGGTCTCACACATGTGCACACACTCACACACACTCCCAGGCGGGTAGTGACCCTGTCCAGCCACACCCAAAGTCAGGAAGGGAAAGCGGGTCCCAGAGGAGCGGGCAGACACCTCAGGGCCTTCTCCACGTGCTCCGGCCTTTTCACTTGATGCACACGATTGTTATGCACACTTGAAGTGCAGCCACTGAGCTCTCATGATTGATATAGCCAGGTCCCAGACGGACACGGTCTCCGGTTGTCAGGGCTGTTATTCTGAGTTGATAGATGCTGTGTGGATGGACACCAGCTCCATTGGGGTGGGTGGGCTGCCCCTGGAGGAAGGGTCTGGGTGGCACGCTGCCCTGGCATTTCCCAGGCAACAGGCTTTCTTCCCAGAAGAGGCAGAGGACAGGAGGTAAGGGGTCAAGGCCTGTGAAAGGCTGCTGAAAGATGAAGCAACACCTGTTGCAAAGAATCAGCAGGGAATCTGGTTGGGAAGGGAGCCAGATGGAGCGCCTGACTACCATGTACCCACACTGTGCTGGGCATCTTACATGGAAGATTTCATCCTCATAGCCAAGCCTGACAAGGTGATGACTCGGTTTTAATCAAGATGGGCTGGGCTGGGCTGCAACAACCAACACCCCCGAGTCTCAGTGGCGCTGGGGGGAGAGATATTCCTTGCTCATGCGATGTGCTCTGTGGGTTAGCTGGTGGTGGGGGCGAGGGGGTGGAGAGTGCTCTTCTCATCACTGTCACTCCCGGCATCCCAAACGACACCATTATCACCAGTCACCATGCCACTGGGAAGAGAGAGAAAGCTCTGGCAAGTGCGGCACTGGTATTTGGCTTAGAAGGACACACATCACTTCTGCCCCCATCTCACTGGCCAAAACTAGGCTTCCCAGGTGGCGCTAGTGGTAAAAGAACCTACCTGCCAATGCAGGAAACTTAGAGAGACATGAGTTCGACTCCAAGGTTGGGAGCATGCTCTGGAGGAGGAAATAGCAACCCACTCCAGTATTCTTGCCTGGAGAATCCCATGGACAGAGGAGCCTGGTGGGCTACAGTTCATGGGGTCGCAAAGAGTCAGACACGACCCAAATGACTTAGCACATGCAGTTACATGGCTTCACTCACCTAGAAGAGCATCAGAGGTGGGATCCTACCACACGGCCTCTCAGTTCTGTAATTTACAAATAAGAAAACGGCAGCTCAGAGACGAATGGGGATTACAATGGTACTACTACTACTACTAAACCACGTGATGAGCACCGACTGTGTACCAGGCTCTGTGCCGAGTGCTTTTTACAGGCTGGGCCACTGGGCAAGATGTGGAATGACGCCCTGAAATAACTGCCACACGTCCAGCCCAGCAGATGCAGCCACGGAGGGTCGGCGCCCCTGCTTCTGCCCAAGACCCCCTCCGCTGGGTGTGAGCTCCACGAACCAAGTGAGACGGGCCCACAGGCACACCCCAGATCTCAGCCATTATTACTGAAAAGACAACACAAAAGAAGAGGCAAAATACAAAAGATGAAGATCCCCGGGAATCACAGCCCCGACACAGACACAGACGTTCTCATGGGGGTGAGGCAGTCAGGAGGTGGTGGGCTGGAACACTGTCCTACGGAGGCAGCCACTGGCTCTTGGAGGACTGAAAAAACTCTTGTGTGTTTCAGGTACGAAGCACAGACATACAGTGTGAGCCGCTAGGTCGAGTCCGACTCTCTGCGACCCCATGGACTGCAGCCCTCCAGGCTGCTCTGCCCATGAGATTCTCCAGGCAAGAATGCTGGAGTGGGTTGCATGCCCTCCTCCAGGGGATCTTCCCGACCCAGGGATCAAACTCTCCTGCATTGCAGACAGATTCTTTACCATCTGAGCCACCAGGGAAGGTTAAGTATATCCGTATAGTATACCTGGTATTAAAATTGACTCAGGGGAAGGGCTGGGTTGAATGCAATTAGAAATAAAAGGTCCAAAAAGGTTTGTAGGGGAAGTGATTAAGGTTGAGAAATACTGAAAAGAGTAACTATTTTCACTTTGGCTTCTTATTTTCAGCCTTTATCCCCAAACATTTTACACTGTTGCAGTTACGGAACACTATTTTACATTGTTTTTACCCATTCACATAGCTGGCATGCTCCATTCACCACTGAACACAGACTGACTGGGGCCTCCTGCGTGCAAACACTGGGATGAACCTGCGCAGTCTCTCTGCCTGGCTGTAATTTTTAATGTCTGCGCAGTATAGAACCACCCTGACTAATTCATTCATCCATAGTTTTGAATTTGTATCCAACAACGTCTTTGTGCTGTGGTGTGCTTGGTTGCTCAGTCACGTCCGGCTCTTTTGCGACCCCATGGATTGTAGCTCACCAGGTTCCTCTGTGCACAAGATTTCCCAGGCAAGAATACTGGAGCGGGTAGCCATTCCTTTCTCCAGGGGATCTTCCCAAACCAGGGATCGAACCCAAGTTTCTTGCATTGCGGGCAGATTCTTTACGTCTGAGAAACCAGGGAAGCCCCCTCCCCCACTGCCTTTGCTTGCCCTGAACTGTGAATTATGCTACTCTCTTGAGGGCTTCCCTGATAGCTCAGTTAGTAAAGAATCCTCCCGCAATGCAGGAGACCCCGGTTGGATTCCTGGGTCAGGAAGATCCTCTGGAGAAGGGATAGGCAACCCACTCCAGTATTCTTGGGCTTCCCTGGTGGCTCAGCTGGTAAAGAATCCAGCTCCAATGCAGGAGACCTGAGTTCGATCCCTAGGTTGGGAAGATCCCCTGGAGAAGGGAAAGGCCACCCACTCCTGTATTCTGGCCTGGCGTATTCCATTGACTGTATAGTCCATGGGGTCACAAAGAGTCAGACGTGACTGAGCAACTTTCACTTTGAGATAAAAATCTTTGGAGAATTATTACAGACGTTTGATGTCAGATTGTCCTAGCAGCTCTGTTTACCCTGCTTCATGAAAGCAACCTGGCAACAAAGAGGCTTCTTTCAGCTTAGACAGGGATGGCTCAGATGCCTCCAAATTCAGTGGGGAAGGGAGACGCTGCCACCTCGGCTCCACTGCTGCGTCCTGCTGCTCCTCAGCTCGCTGGGGCCTCCTGGACCATCTCTGGCCCCGAGACTGGGGGTCTGCAAGCCCAGCTGTTGCTGCAAACAGGAGCAGGGCCAATGAAATGGACATCCCGGCTCTCAGAGGGGACAAAGAGCTCGGCGCTCAGGTTCGCCCATCTGTTGAATTCGCTTGTTTCCTTTCAATTATCCAGAGCGAGACAGAGCGGAGAAACAAAGCTGGGAGCAGAGAACAGCCCCCGCGCAAAGCAAACATCGCCACCCGGTCCTGGGTTCCTCCTTCGGCAGCAGGACTGGTTGGGCCCTTGGCAAACAGAGGTGGTGCGGGGGCTGGGGATGGGGAGGGAGGCTGTCTCTCTTCCTGTCTGGCCCCCTGAAAGATCTGCAGCGGCCCACAGATGGAGCCATTAAGAGCACTCTGGCCTAGATATCACTTTCAGCAAGCCACCTGGAGTGACAGCCTGGGAGGAAAATGAACATACAGAAAAAGACAGAAGAGGGGAAAAAAAATAGTCAAGCACCAGCCACTTACAGGTCATGGGCTGCTTTCTCCCGGTGTTCCAGAAGCTCCTTCTAGTCCAGGCTGGCAGTGTCGAACCAGAATGGGAAGGTGCCTCAAGCGTCAAAGCCCAGGACACAGCTCTGGGTGTCCCCTCCCATGGGGAGGGCGGTGGGCAGGGGTGTGTGGCTAGACAGCGCTTTGGCAAGATGTTTCAAAAGGACAGAAGCACGTGCCCTCTGCCCCAGCCTCTCCACACCAAGGACTCCTGCCCTCTGTTGCCTTTTGGCTACAAGCAAAAGATTGCAAATGCCTCGATGTTTATGGGTGAGAGGCCCAGTTAAAGAAACGGTGGTTCATTCATACAGTGGAGTACTACAGAACTATGTTATATATATACACATACACACACAATAAGCAACTGGCTTTCTCTGCTAAAATGAGACGTGCTGTGAATAGGAGGCTGCCTCTTATATCTGTTAAAAACCGACTACCTAGTCACACACACAGACCCGTAGTACACACACACCTGCTGGGTTTGCACAGACTGTCTCAGTAGGCTGAGCAAGAAAGCCAGTTGACAGTAGGTACTGCTGGTGAGAACAGTGAGGAGAGTCTTCGCCTCACAACCCCAAGAACCTGCCGGATGCTACGCCAGACCCAGGTCACTTTTTTTTTTTTTTTTTTTTTAACCCTGCTGTGAGTGAGTGTTTCTCCCAAGCCCTGTACAAGCCTTCTTTCACTGTATTCCTATGGCACCTCTTCGAGGCCATCATTGTCCCCATTACACAGATGGGAAAACTGAGGCTCAGAGAAGGTAAGAAATGTGCACATGTCCTCAGTACTCAGAGCTGTTTTGCTCCAGAGTCCCTGCTCACACAGGGCGCCCAGTACGGCACGCTGTGATGACCTAGACGGGTGGAACGGGAGAGGTAAGGGAGGCTCAAGAGTGCGTGCGTGTGTGTGTGTGTGTATAATTGTGACTGATTTGGGTTGCTTTGTGGCAGAAACCAACACAACATTGTAAAGCAATTATCCTCCAATTAAAAAATAAAAAAGAAATAAAAGAAAAACCCTAATGAACTTTTGGGCCAACCTAATACCTTTTTCAAGCTGGAATCAAGATTGCCAGGAGAAATATCAATAACCTCAGATATGCAGATGATACCACCCTTATGGCAGAAAGTGAAGAGGAACTATAAAGCCTCTTCATGAAAGTGAAAGAAGAGAGTGAAAAAGTTGGCTTAAAGCTCAACATTCAGATAACGAAGATCATGGCATCTGGTCCCATCACTTCATGGGAAATAGATGGGGAAACAGTGGAAACAGTGTCAGACTTTATTTTGGGGGGCTCCAAAATCACTGCAGATGGTGATTGCAGCCATGAAATTAAAAGACGCTTACTTCTTGGAAGAAAAGTTATGACCAACCTAGATAGCATATTGAAAAGCAGAGACATTACATTGCCTACAAAGGTCCATCTAGTCAAGGCTATGGTTTTTCCAGTGGTCATGTATGGATGTGAGAGTTGGACTGTGAAGAAAGCTGAGCACTGAAGAATTGATGCTTTTGAACTGTGGTGTTGGAGAAGACTCTTTCGAGTCCCTTGGACTGCAAGGAGATCCAACCAGTCCATTCTAAAGGAGATCAGCCCTGGGTGTTCTTTGGAAGGAATGATGCTAAAGCTGAAACTCCAGTACTTTGGCCACCTCATGTGAAGAGTTGACTCATTGGAAAAGACTCTGATGCTGGGAGGGATTGGGGGCAGGAGGAGAAGGGGACGACAGAGGATGAGATGGCTGGATGGCATCACCTACTCGATGAACGTGAGTTTGATTGAACTCCGGGAGATGGTGATGGACAGGGAGGCCTGGCGTGCTGCGATTCATGGGGTTGCAAAGAGTTGGACATAACTGAGCGACTGAACTGAACTGAATACCTTTTGCAGCAAAGAAAGGACTAAGGTTTTAATGTGAAATTTTAATCTTGAGAAGTTAGCAGGCTTAAAGAATTGCAAAGTTAGCTTCCAAAACATCGTAACTGTGTTTCTGTGCTATACTAAGTCCGTTTAATAATACATTTGTATCTATACAATGTTCATGAAAAGTGGAAGTGTTAGTTGCTCAGTCGGGTCCAACTCTTTGCGACCCCATGGACTGTAGCCCGCCTCTGTCCCTGGAGTTCTCTGGGCAAGAATACTGGAGTGGGTAGCCACTGATCACCCAGTGATCGAACCCGGGTCTCCCACACTGCAGGCGAACTCTCTATCATCTGAGCTGCCAGGAAACTGCCGTACACAAATCACTGCTCAGTAACCAGCAGCACTGTCTTCCCTGTATTTATCCAAGGGAAATGAAACCATGTTCACTCAAAAACCTGTATACAAATTATTACAGCAGCTTTATTCCTGATTATTAAAACTTGGGAAAAAACAAATAAACCAAAAAACCCACCAAAAAAACCCAAAGTCCCTGCTCAAATGGCACCTCATGAGCTGTTGAGAAAGAAGAAACTTCCTGGCTGCAAAGGCTGGGTATGCCTGACCAGGAAATGCTGTTTTTAATGAAAAGCACTTGATTTCTCAAGTGCCTCGCTGCCACTTGGCAGACGTGAGCCCTCCTTCCTGGGCCTCTGGAGAGGAGGCAGGGTGAGGCTGTGTGCTCGCAGTTGGCCAGGCTCCATGCCACCCTGAAGAACACGTGACACAGACCCGGCCTGCGATAACAGGCTCTCTCCTGGGTGTCTGCCTTCCTCCCTGCCTGGGGAGCGGGGACTTCGGTCTGGGACCTCCCCGCTGGCCAGCGCTGCCAGCAAAGCCACCTCTGTACTGCAAAGCTTATGCCAGGTATTCAGACATTCAGTGCCTCAGCTTCCACATCTGTAAAATGGGTGTGAAGATAATCACACCAACCTCGCAGGATCCCTGAGGGACTGAAGGGGAAAACAGAGGAACAGAGCTGGGTGCTGGGCTCATATCCGGCCCCCAGCTTGCAGGGGCTTTGCCTTGCACAGCTGTTCTCAAATGGTTTGGTCTCAGGGTCTTTTCACAATTTCAAAGTGACTGAGGGCCCTAAGGGGCTTCTGTTACGTGGTTCAACCTACTGATATTTATCACATACAAAATTAAAATTGAGACAAAATTGAAATGTATACTAGTTAACTGAAAAATAATAATAAACTTGCTATATGTTAGCATAAATAAGTTGTTTTTCATAAATCTAATTTCAAAAAATTTTTGTATTAACAGCCAGATTCTCTATCTGCTTCTGCATCCAATTTATTGTTAAAAGTGTTTTGTTTTTTTTTTAATTGAAATATAGTTGATTTACAATATGGTACTAATTTCAGGTGTTCAAAGTGACTGTTACATACATACATACATATATATATATATATAGTAGATTATTTTCTATCATAAATTATTTCAAGATACTGAACGTAGGTCCCAGTGCTATTCAGTAAATCCTCATTGCTTATTTTATATATAGTAGTATGTATCTATGCATCCCATACTCCTAAACATTGTAAAATATTTTCATTGAAGACTAGAAGAAAATACAGCCTCACCTGGATGGGGAGTTGGTAAAGGGAGGAGATTTTAAGAGCCTCTCCAGATTATTGTGGATATTCCTCTTTGACAAAACGCTAAGACTTGTTGAGCAGTACTTGCTCTGCGGCCTGTGGGATCTTCCCAGACCAGAGATCGAACCCGTATCTCCCGCATTGGCAAGCGGATTATTTACCACTGAGCCACCAGGGCAGCCTGACCAGCAGTTTCTTAAAGATCAACTGCAGTGTGGGACCTGAGCCGTGTGGTGAACATACATACTCTGACCTTCCCGTCTTCCGGTCTGTCTTGCACTCTGGCTCATTTACCCATGCGTGATTTGGTAGCTTCGTGCAATGGTTACTTGGAAAACACTGGTTCACGGGGTTTTGCACTTGGAGAGAATGGGTGAAAAAGGCAAATAATATCTGGGTGTTACTATGAAAACAGCTTTGATGCCGTGGACCCCAAAACAATCCCAGGGACTTTCTAGCACTATGCTGTGAGAAGCAGAACTTCCTCACCCTCCACGTGTACCATGTTTTTAAAATAAGAACTCGGAAAAAGAAACTGCCGTGGAAAGTGATGGGCAGTGACAGGGCAATCACCTGCTTGGAGGGGCTCCTAAGAGCCCCTCCCCAGCGTGAGGGCACCGGGCACGCCAGGGCCGCCCTCTGATTCCCACTCGCCAGCCTCCCCTCGGGGCACCCAGGCCCCTCTGCTCCTCCCTCCATCCGCAGATGCTGTCTTCTCGCCACAGGGCCCCTCATTTCCCCCCAAATAACAGTTCTTGGCGGTTTGCAGAGGGCAGGGCCTGAGACAGCAAACTACAGGGGCTGGTGTGGGCTGCTGCCCTTGGGCTTCGCAGCTGATAATTCTTGGTCTCTTGAAATTACACATGTAATGTGTATTTATAGCCAAATACATGGGTGCCCAGAAATTGCAACTCATTCATAGATACATTTTCAGCATACCGTTTGGCCCCACCAAGTTCCATTAAATCCTGCTTCCCGGGTCCCTTGTGTGGCTAGTTCTTCCAGAAACAAGGGGCGGGCCTGGCCACTGCGGCCTGGGCTGCCCCTCTCCTGGCACTCCGGTGCCAGACGCTTGGTTCTGGACCACCTGCTCAAAAGCCTCCAAGTAGGCTCTGACGTCCAAGTCTCGTTCACTGTTCCCCAGCCCCTCGCCCCCCACCACTCACTGGGGCACACACTGGACTTTAAAGCTCTCTCCTCCCCCATTTTCCTGCTCAAGCTCCACTCACTCTCTCCGTAAGCCTCCTGGACTTGATATCTGTCTGGCGTGTAAGGACTTCGGACACAGTATTAGGTCGGCCAAAAAGTTCACTCAGGTTTTTCTGTTCCATCCTTCAGAAAACTTCAGACAAATGTTTTAACCCAACCCAACAGATACCTTACAAGTAATTTCGGAGCGCCTGCGAGCTGCTGGGCCCTGAGCTGCACCAGGAGCACAGCAGAGAGTCAGGAGAACACTTTTTGTCTTGTCTCCTGCGATTAGGGCTTCCCCAGTGGCTCAGCAGTAAAGACTCCATCTGCCAATGTGGGAGCCCCAGGTTCAATCCCTGGGTCAGAAAGATCGCCTCGAGAAGGAAATGGCAACCCACTCCAGTATTCTTGCCTGGAGAATTCCATGGACAGAGGAGCCTGGTGGGTTACGGTCCATGGGGTTGCAAAGAGTCCGACACGACCTAGTGACTAAACAACAACAGCTCCTGCAATTAACATTCTAGTAGCTGTTGGCCTAGGCAGTAGCGCTGTGACAGTTCTTCTCTAGCCCAGCAATATCTATTCCTTCAGAGTATCGTGTACTCTGCCTTTATTTTTATCTCCAACTCACTGAGGACGGTATTCTGTGTCTTCTTTGCTGCCTGGAGTACATCAGATGTTCAGTAATATTGCTGAGCAGAGAAGAAGATGAACCACAAATACCCACTGCAATAAAGTTCAAAAATATCCAAGTGAGTGGCCCTCAGTATCTGCTGTGCTAACCTGCAGTGTGATAGGCATGTTTCACACTTAAGTATTTTAAAGGTTGGATGGGAAAGAGCAACCTTCCTCCGTGTTCTAAAGGGTGTTCTGCCAATCACAGGACTCAAACTGGAGATGCTGGCTGCAAGCACCTGATGGGGTGGTGAGGTGCTAAGGCCCTGATTTTCCATCCCAGCACTGCTGTTTCTACCTGTATGACTGGCCCAAGGTACTTACATTCTCTGAGCCTCAGTATTTCCATCTGGAAAATGGGGGGGCGGGTGGCGGTGGTGGGGAAATAACTGTTCCTATGTCAACAGCTATCCTGAGAATTAAATGAGACAGTCCAGGGTCTTCCCTGGTGGTTCAGTGGTTGGGAGTCTGCCCTCCAATGCAGGGGATGAGGGCTTGATCCCTCCTTGGGGAACTAAGATCCCACACGCCACAGGGAAAGACCACACACCACAACTAAGACCCAACACAGCCAAATAAATAAAAGACAGCCCATGTAAAGAGCACAGTGAGACACACAAAATTCACTCAAGAGTACAGAGGTTACTAATACTGCTGCTATCATAATCCCTGTTGGCATGAGCCCTTAGCAGAAAAAGTCAAAGACGACTCTCTCCACCCCTGTGACCATGTTACCTACATGGCAAAGTGAGTTGCAGACATAACTGATGATGTTACTAACTAATCAGGAGTCCTTAAAATAGAGAGATGCTCTGGGTGGGCCTGGCTTAATCACATGACTCCTCTTAAGCAGAGTCTTCTCCAGCTGACTGCAGAAGTGGACGTCAGAGATCTGAAGCAGGGAAGGACCTGAGGGTCCTGCTGGCCTGGAGGTGGGGTGGGGTGGAAGGGTATTTGGCATGGAGTTAAGGAGCCCACTTACTGACAGCCAGGGAGGAGAGGGACCTCAGTCCTACAACCACCAGGAACTTGAGTCTCCCAACAACCTGAATGAGCCTAGAAGCAGAATCTCCCTCCCACCCCCAACCCAAGGCCTCAGGATAAAAGCCCAGTCCAGCTGGCACTTGACCCTGGACTTGTGACAGCCTAGGTGGAGAATTCAGTTGAGTCAGTCCAAGCTTCTGACCCAGAGAACTGTGAGCTAATAGACAGGTACTAAGCCACTAAGTTAGTACTGATCTGTTAGGCAGCAACAGAAGCTACCATAAGCCCTGCCTGTCCTCTAGCCGTAATGCATATACATTAAAAACATCAGGTGGGGACTTGCCTGCTGGTCCAGTGGCTAAGACTCTGAGCTCCCAATCTACGGGGCATGGGTTTGATCCCTGGTCAGGGAAGTAGGTCCCACATGCTGCCACTAAGATTTCTCCTGCTGCAACGAAACATCCTGCACGCCACAACAAAGACTGAAGACCCCGTGTGCCACAATGAAGGCCTGGCACAGACAAATAAATATTAAAAAAAAAAATCAGGTGCTGGTCCAACGTGGACAGCTGGTGCTTTCTGGGTCCTTACTGCTACACGGGTGATGCTCTACAGCAGGCTCTGTCTAACCCGCCTCTACCCCTAGCACTCAGCAGTGTGGCTATCACACGGTGGGTTCTAAATAATTTCATTTGATAAGATTTCAAGTCCCCGGGCAGTCGGGAACAGAATGACTTACAGCTGTCCAGGCTGGCTTCACCACCGTGCGACCCATCACAAGGTCAAGGTGCCCCAATCATGGCACCAATCTGGGCAAATCCCAGCAAAGGTCTCTTTCTGGCCTGGAGGAAAAACCCCAGACACAGCAGGCAGTTCAGAGGAAGTCACCCAGCACCCAGGGTAGGTATGTGTCCACAGGCAAATGAGTCTCACTTTACACAAGCACGGACCATGCTGCGGTCCCGGCCTCAAGCTGTGGCAGCCTCCCAGGGCTCAGCTGACCAGCCAAACCCTGACATTTTGCTTGTATTGTAATTGTACCTTCCTGTAAAAAAGTCCTAGTTGGAGTGGTAAAAATAGCAGCTGCAACTTCCTGCGACACGGACGGGCCAGTCCATCCCACTGCCTGGAACTGAACCTGGGGACTCCATCTGACTCCGACTCCACGAAGCCCCTCTGAGCTGGGCTGGGCATGCAGTGAGGAGGCACCTAGCCAGAAAGCCCTGCCCTGCCCCCGCTGACTGCCAACTCCTGCGTGAGATGCTCCCCTCACTCTCTCCATGAAAAACCCAGCCCCAATAACTGCAAAAAGATCTCCCCTGGAGGCTCAGTGGTAAAGAACCTGCCTGCTAATTCAAGAGATGCAAGTTTGATCCCTGGGCCTGGGAGATCCTCTGGAAGAGGAGATGGCAACCCACTCCCTTATCCCTGCCTGGGAAATCCTGTGGACAGAGGATCCAGCCTGCTACAGTCCATGGGGTCGCAGAAGAGACGGGCATGACTTGGTGACTGAACAACAACAAACAAAGGTGGAAACACATCTGCAGCCACGGCCGCCGCTGCCTCTCTTCCTGCTCACTGGCTGCAGAGCTAAAAAGGCAGGACGCCTCCTGACCAGAGCCCTCTGGGAGTGCCACTGTCCCCTTGTTCATATGCTGTCACCCTGCCCAGTTCACCTTCCTGTCCATGGCCCTGCAGCCGTCCCAACCAGGTCAGGCTGACGCCTTCACCAGGCCTGAGGTCCCACGCTGCTGAAGGGGAACTGTAGCCAAGCCTGGATGCTGCTTGTTCCCCAAGACAGGGGCTCACCATGTCACAGCCCACTTGGGGAAGGACAGGAGAGCCTGGCTGGATGTCCCCAGGCTCCTGAATCCCAGTGGAGATGAATTTCTCCAGGGACTCCGGTCCACCAGCTTCCCTACCTCCCCCACTGTGGGGCCTGAGGTTCCAGGCCCCATCTTTCCTTCATTAGGCCCCACAGTTTCCCCCCGTCTCCACATCAAGTACAAAAGCTCTTGGGTCAATCTTTTGCTTATTTTAAAGCCTCCCATTACAGGAAAACAGACAAGGACCCCCAAAGTAATAAACATGGCAATCCACAAAGTTCTAGGAGCCCCAGCCTTTGGCCTCTGGAAATAGTAACAGACTTTATTTTCTTGGGCTCCAAAATCACTGCAGATGGTGACGGCAGCCACAAAATTAAAAGATGCTTCCTCCTTGGAAGAAAAGCTATGACAAATCTAGACAGCATATTAGAAAGCAGAGATGTCACTTTGCCAACAAAGGTCCATAGAGTCAAAGCTATGATTTTTCCAGTAGTCATGTACGGATGAGAGTTGGACTATAAAGAAAGCTGAGCGCCAAGAACTGATACTTTCGAACTGTGGTGTTGGAGAAGACTCTTGAGAGTCCCTGGGACTACAAGGAGATCAAACCTGTCAATCCTCAAGGAAATCAATCCTGAATATTCACTGGAAGGACTGATGGTGAAGCTGAAGCTCCAATACTTTGGCTACCTGATGCAAAGAGCCGACTCATTGGAAAAGACCCTGATGCTGGGAAAGATTGAAGGCAGGAGGAGAAAGGGATGGCAGAGGATGAGATGGTTGGATGGCATCACTGACTTGATGGACATGAGTTTGAATAAGCTCAAGGAGACAGTGAAGGACAGGGAAGCCTGGCGTGCTGCAGTCCATGGGGTCTCGCAAAGAGTCAGGCACAACTTAGCGACTGAACAAAAGAGAAAGGAGGGATCAGTCTGTGTTGATCAATGCCCCTTTCTGAGCCTTTCCCTGGACCAGCTAGAGAATTTTCTCTACCCTCCTGGGCTGGATGAGGCCTATTCCATCTCAGGGATGCAAGGCAGACATCCCACCTAAAGCCACCCCAGCCCCTCCCCTGGACACACTAGCTGCTTAGAAACACTCACATCCGTTCAGATATTCCAGGCTCCAGATAGTCGCCTTTCACTAGCAAAACCCATGATGTCTGCAGAGCTTTTCAGCATAAAATGAACTTTCCGGAATGTTTCCCCATGCACAACACGGAGCAGCCTGGCAGGGGGCAGGGATTAAAAGGGCCTCATTTCACAGATGAGCACGCAGGGTGAAGGCTAAGTCCCTAGCCGTGGTCAGGAGACCAGCGAGAGGCAGAGCCAGCACTCGCTAAACCTTGATCTTCTGGAAAAAACAATGATGGATTACAAAAAAACCGGAAGTCTGAATAAACTGGATCATTTTTTTTTTAAAGGAATATGAGATCATTTTTACCAATCACATTAGCTAAAAAGGAAAATGTAGATAATAGCAAGTATGGGTGGAGAGGTGGGCTCCCAGACACCATCAGTAGGAGAGTAAACTGGCTTATTAGTCTTTGCAAGAAGCATTTAGATTAGACAATGAAAATTTAAAGATCAGAAAGATACATGATCAAGACGTACATGAATTCATGGCTTGTATGGAGGGTTTAAAAAAAATAATCAGACACAATCCAAAAGTCCCCTATTAGGAGACTAAAAGAAAAGAAAAGATAGTGCTTTGGCCACGCTGTGGAATATTACGCAGCTGTGAAAAGGGAACAAGATCCACCCACACACTAAGTGATAGACACTGGAATACTGAGTGTGATCCAAATTACATAAGGACAAAATCTGCATAAGAAAAGGGGGACAAGAAGGGTATGCCCCAAACTGCAGACAGATACCAGGGACCAGGCTGGTTTCATAGCAGGTTCCACTTCTTCTGATACTGTTTGTTGATAAAGGAATCCACCAATGTATGATTGACATTAAAGGTAATAAAACATCTTAAAAGGAACATGTTTTCTTGGCCTCTGTACAAATCAGAAGAGCAGCTTATCTCTGGGTCTCATCTCAAACCCCTCTCCAGCACACAATGTTCACAGCCTGTGCACTTGTTTGACACCCTCTTCTTCAGATCCTCCCACGGCTGCATCTTGCTGTCCTGGAGGTCTCGGCTCAACGTTGTCAGCCTAGAGGAGCTTTCTTTAGGCTCCCTAATGGCACCCCACTCCAGTACTCTTGCCCAGAAAATCCCATGGATGGAGGAGCCTGGTAGGCTGCAGTCCCTGGGGTTGAGAAGAGTCGGACACGACTGAGCGACTTCACTTTCACTTTTCCCTTTCATGCACTGGAGAAGGCAATGGCAACCCACTCCAGTGTTCTTGCCTGGAGAATCCCAGGGATGGGGGAGCCTGGTGGGCTGCCATCTATGGGGTCGCACAGAGTCGGACACAACTGAAGCGACTTAGCAGCAGCAGCAGTCTAAGGGGATGCCCCACCTTGATCCTTTTCCTCATGCTGCCACCCCACCCCACCCACCTCCTGCAGCCCAACCTCAGCTCTATTTATTTATCTATCTGTTGTTTGCCTCCTCCAGTTGAATGGGGGCTCCAGGATGGTGAGGACCTTGCCTTGTTCTCTGCTTCACCGCAGAGCCTGGCAGAAAACAGCTTGCAAAAAAACACTCATTGGGGACTTCCCTGATGGTCCCATGGTTAAGACTCGGCCTGCTAATGAAGGGGACACAGGTTTGATCCCTGGTCGGGGAAGATCCCACATACCACGGACCAACTGAGCCCGAGAGCCGCAAGTACGGAGCCCATGCACCGAGAGCCCATGCCCTGCAAAAGAGAAGCTACCACAGCAACAAGCTGAGCACCACAACTAGAGAGTCATCCCCACTCCCTGTAACTAGAGAAAGCCTGTGTGCAGCAGCAGAGACCCAGCACAGCCAAAAATAAACAAAATTTTAAAAATTCACTGGCCACATGAAGAATCGGGACACCAACGACAGTCCATTTCCTCGTGTGTCCTGTGGCTCTGGTCACATCACTCACAGCCTAGCGTTGAGCCATAACCACCCAGCTAGTTGTCTCCCAAGCCAGAGGCTGAGTGGAATTCCAAGGACAACCATCTTTGAAGCTGACTTTCCCCTCCCAGTTTCTAGTCCAGGGTGAGCCATTCACAAGGTGCTAAATACATGTTCACTGCCTGAATGGAGCTGTACCTCTTGCTTTATCCGATTTCCAAAGCTGCAAACAACACAGGCCTTCACTCGCGGATTAAGGAACTTGCTGCCCAGGGTCTCGCAAGCCCAGCTGGGACGCAGCAGGACTTGAACACTGGATGGAGGATGCAATCACCATGGCTTTCGAGAAAAAAAGCTCCCCCGTCTCTCGGCCCTCACCCCAGCCCAGACAAAGCAGATGAATCTGACCTGGCCAACTGCAAACCTGGCAGGCACCTCGTCCTGGAGTTTGAAGGGGCCGAGCCTTCCTTATCTTAACTAGGAGATCAATTCTGGTCAGCCGACGTTGATCTGCGGTCGGCCTCTCCTTCAAGGAGTAGGCAGAAAACCAGCCAGGCTTCCAGTTTCCACCCTATCCCTTGCATGCTACTCTGAGGGGCGGCCGCCAGTCGGAGGCGCCTTCCTGGCAGACAGAAGTGGGTGGGGAGCCACACCGTAGCCAATGTGGGCCTCCCTCTGGCGGCGTCTGACACAGTTCTCCCACGGCCCTGCTCAGCCCCCGCCACCCGCCTCCTCGCACGAGGAGCCATCAGACTGGCCTTGCAGGCACCTCCTTGGCAAAGTGCGGGGAATGCCCAGGGGACACCTCCCAGGCAAGATTCACTCCATCTGTTCCAGAGTGGAGGGAGCAACTTCAGTGCACCCTCACCTGCTGCCCTTCACCCCTGGGCCCCAGACTCCAAGGGGCCAGAGGCAGGGCACAGCCCTGTCCCTCTGGAGTTACCGAGAAAGTCTGACTCAGTTTCCACTCACCCAGAAAGAAAAGGAAGTGGGGCGCTTGCCTACCACCCCCCCTTTCACTCTACAGATGGAAAAAATGAGGGCCCAGAGAATGAAGGTGACGTGCCCAAAGGCCCAGCACCCGTCGTCAGAGGCAGAGCTGGGAACCAGGATGCCAGGCTCCTGCCTTCTAATTCAGCTCCCTCCACTCTACCAGCTGCCCCTCGCCCCTCCTGCCCAGGAGAGCTATGCAAGTAACTCGTGCCTTATAAAATGACATGATACCAAAAATCTTTTTTGAGATTTAACAGCAAGACATTTAATAGAAACACTGTACAGAAGAGCATCCACCCAATTTGCAGAAGAGCAAATCGAGGCCCAGAGAGGTAAGCAGACCTACAGGAAGTCACACAGCCAGGCAGCGGCAGGGCAGGACCCCCAGGCCCCACCGTCAGGGTTTTATCTGCCGACACCTTCCAGGTGCGAGGGTTCCAATTGCGAGATGGCCGGTAAAGAGGTGGCCTTGGTCTCGGTCACACTGAAACAAGGTGAGGCCCAGAGACCCTCTTCTAAACTCTGTCCAGCCCAGGGGTGCAGGAGATGATCGTGGGGAAAGGAACAGCTTAGGAGATCGTTGTGTATTTGCAGAAAATGCACTAGAATTTCCCAGCTTAACTGGATTTCTGAGACCACAGAGCTGGCACTTCTAAAAACAGGTTGATGAGCCACACACGCCTACCGTTTTTCATCCAAAAGTGTAGTGACAGGACTGGGAAGGAAAGGTTTACCAGTAAGAAAGAACAGAGTCTCCTGGCACTAAAGGGAGCGGGCAGGGTGGGTGCAGGTGGCTGGGGCCCCAGGAGAAGGTCGGGTTCAAAGAGCCCATGCTCTTCTCCCCGCTCCCCAACCTGGTGCCGAAGAGACTTCGTAACAGGGAGCCCTCCCAGCCCCGAGTCCCCGTCTGACCTCCAGCCCCACATGCCCCCTTCCCTGCTCCTAATGAACGGCTGAGGGACCTGGAGTCAGGCTGGCCAGGTGAGCACCTGAAGGTGACAGGTATCAGCTTCAGCCGATTGGGGTGGGAGGAGTGTGGCTCAGGGGCCAGGGGATCTGGGAAAGGGACTGGAACCTGCTGGGGAGGCGGGACTGACTCCATTACCTGCGGACAGACCCAGGTTCCTAAGGGGAAAGGCCTGCTGGGAGGCAGTGTAAAAAGCTCCGGACACACACTCCCCATTGCCACCCCCGCCCCCCAGATGTCTGGGAAAACTAAGTGTTTTCTGGCTGGGAAAACGCTTCAACAGCCTGGGCTGCCTAAGGCAATTCAATTATGAAATTTACCACATTAGATGAAAACCAGCATCTCAATCAGCCAATTCATTTGTGTCTGGTCACCCTGTTTTCTCGTGCCAGACCTGCTGGCCCCCTCCTTTCACGGGCCACACCCACACTGAGGGCTGGTCGGTCCAGAGCGACTAAGGGCTCAGGGGACAGGCTGGTCTTGGGGGTTCGTGGGGTGGACCTCCCAGGATTCCCTGCACAGAGAGGCTGCATCCAGGAGCGCCCCCCTCATCTTCCTGGGGGACTCCTGGGCCAGACCACCACAGTCCCAGGTTAACCTTTCCACTGCCTCCCACCTGCCTGCTCTCTGCCCTCAACCTGCGCCAGCCTGGAGGCTGCCAACGAAGCGGCCTCTGGGAGAAGCGTGAATGGGTCGGGGAAGGTAGCCCAGGACCTGCTTTTCTCATCTTTACCCAATCAGAGCATCCTCTCTCCAGGAAGCCTTCGCCACCCCGTGCTCCCCTCCTGTGCCCCCCTTAGATCCCCTCGCTGTCTCTCTCACTGGGGGTACCATGGGCACCTCCTAACCCCACGTGGCAGCACATCCTGGTCCAGGGGGGCTCCCGGAAGGCATGGGCCCAATCAAGCCCCTTCAAACATTAATTAACACATGAATGAACACACCACCCACTAAAGGACACTCCCTCTATGCCCCTAGCCCATCACAGTGAGAGATGGAAAGACCCAAGCCTCCTTCCCCTGCAGCCCAGGAAGTCCGAGGCCCGGGTAATGTGGTCTTTCTTCCTGCTCTCCTCTCCCACACGGAGCGCCTGCAGGTCTAAGATGCTATTAAGGGGCATAAGGCTGCAGAAACCGCCTCCTAGGGGGAGTGTGCAACTCGCCCCCAGCTCCTTTCTGGGCACTGCAAACATAAAACCGGTTGCAGCCCCAGGACCAAGGTGTCTACCATTAACTACCTTCCTTTTAACAACCTCCGTGGAGTCACTTCCTGACAAAGGGAATGACTCAAGGCGGAGACAGCTGCCCGGCCTGTAAGAAGACTGACTCGTCATCCTCAAAGGCAGGTCTTGAGGATTCGAGGCCCCCATGTTAAGAAGAATACCAAACCTGCCCCCTGGGTGGGGTGGGCTTTGGGTGCTGCTCCTCCCAGTCCTCGAATGCAAGCCTTAACAACACCCTGGAGCAAGCAATCAGAACAGCACCTGGGCTCAAGGAGCATCAGACCCATCCGTGAATGGGGCGATTGAAGCCTTGGGTCTGAAAGGGCTTGACCCCAAGTCACAGTCACCGGAGTCTGGCCCATGACAAGCCGCTGGGGTTCCCGCCTCCTCTCTTATGGCCATTGGCAACTTCCCTCCCTCCAGCACGCTGCCAGAGTGAAACCAAAAGGCCCAGACACCTGGCCTTCTCCACCCTGAATCAGCAGGGAGGGCCAAAGCTCAGGGAGCCCTGACCCAGCCCCAAAGCAACCCAGCAGGAACAAGAGCCGCTGCACTAAACCTGCGGGGGTCCTGGGTCGGTCCCCTCCCCAACCCCTTTGTTAAGGTCTCTATAAAGATTCCTCTGCTCAAAGAGAGCGGAAATCAATTTGGCGGGGGCGGCTTTGAAACACCAGCGCAGAAGTGTACGGTGCCCCTCAGGGGCACGGACTCAACCCGAAGATCCCTCAAGCAACCACAAGGGGGAAAAGGAGTGAGTGCGTGCCCAGGTGCAGCGGGGTCCCGGAGCCAGGGCGGAATGGAGTGAACCGGACAGCCGGGCCAAAGGAGGCTCGCTCTGCACCGCTAGGGTGGCGGCCACCCCGGGCGGCGGGACTTCGGGCGGGTGCCTATTCCTCGGCGGCTCCAAGCTCTCAGCACAGGACAAGGGGCCCTGTCAGGTGGGACGCAAGTGGGGCGCGGCTCGCGTGGACGATCTTTCCCGTGGGGAAGCCCCTCGGCCCTCTCTCTGCACGAGGCAGGCAGCCATCTGGCCTCTCGGCGTCAAGTGCGCGGGGACTACCTCGCAGAGCCCGGGCCGCTCACATCCTCAAAGACAGGCAGCCTCCTCTTTCCAGGATCGATAGTAATTTTTTAAAAAGAGAGTCTGCGGACTCAATGAATCAAGCACTCCCGGGGGGGAGGCGGGGGGGGGAGTTGAAGCTCCCGCGCGCAACATCCTATTTGTAAAACAATTCATTCCGTCGCTCAGAGCTTTCAAGCAAATAACCTCTCCGGGTCCCCAGGCACGCACGAGACCGGAGGAGCGGAGCTGGGAGAGGTGCTTCTCTCCAGACCTCCACTCCCGACCATTGTCCCCGGCCCCGAGACCCCGTGGTGCACGAGGGGATTCCGGGGGTTCGAGCCCCGGGGCGCTGCACCCCTGGCAGGCGAGCCCGCAAGGCTCACTCCGCCCGGGGGGGTGCTCACAGGGCAGGGCGCGCAGGACCCGGCGCCCCTGGTCTCGGCCCCGGGGCGGGGTGGGTGGTGACAAGTGCCAACGCCGGGGCCGCGAGCGCAACTACACCGACTCTCGTCCCCAGCCCGGCCCCGGTACTCACCGCTCGGGGCTGCTCCGCCCGCCGCGCTCAGAGGCCGCCCCCCAGGCCGCGCGAGCGCGAGGTCCCTCAGCCCTCGCCGCTGCCGCTCCCCTCCCCCGGCTCCCAAACACCGCGGAGCGCGCCGCCGCTTTGCGGTTCAGCCCGGGCGCCGCCAGCAAACTTGTTTCTCTGGCCTTCCCGCCCCGCCTCCCGCCCCGCAGCCAATCAGAGGCGGCGCCTCTGTGACGGACGGGCAGTCGAGCCCGTAGCTAAGTCCTCCGGGGGAGAAAGGGGTGGGCGCCGGGCCGCGCCGGCTCCGCGAGGGGGCGGGGCAGGCAGAGGAAAAGGACTTCGACCAGATTCTTAAAGGGGCAGGCGCCGGCCCGCCCCGGCGGCCGGCCGAAGTTGGTGAACAAAACCCGACGGGTGTTCCGGGGCTCTCCTAAGGAGCGAGCTTTGTGGACTGCGAATGCCTCCTCTGTGCCTGCTCTTCGGAGACATACTTTTAGTCATGAAAGCGTTAAACAAACGTTTCTCTTTTATGCTGAGCTTGCCTCAGTGTTTTAGATTTTCTTCAGCCACTGAATCCCGTCTGTACTTGGAATAAGTATTTTTCAGGGTACTTCGGATCTTCTCCCAGTGTCGTTTCTCACCGAGTTCCTTTTGTAAGCTGACCGGCAGGCATTCATTCATTCATCCGTTCATTAATTCACTCCACAAACATTGCTGGATGCCTGAGCGATGAGCTAGGCTCAGAGTGGGGGTTGGGGGGGGGGCGGGAATTATAATTTCTCCTTCTTGCTTCCTGGGTTTGCACCACTTTAGGCTGCTGTGTATCTAACTTCTTCACCTATAAAGTGGCGGGTTAAAAAGTCCTCATGGGGTTATTTGAGGAATGAAAAGAAACAAACTCCTATAACAAAATTAAGTGCACAAAAAAATGTCCTTTCGTTCCGCCTCCCACTGAAAATGGATCATTCAGGTATGTCACTTAAGGATACCAAAAGCCCTGGTGGAGCCACGCATGGGGTGGGGAGAATTCCCAGGAAGCAGAGTTCACACAGACGGGGAGCACAAGGAAGTTTATGGCGGAGGGAGGTCGATTGCACAAAAGATCTGTGTGAGGGGTGGGATTGTGACTGGTGGACACTGGGAAGGAGACCCCCAGGGCAGGAAGCCATTTAGATTGAACAGAAGAGATTCCAGGCTTCAAAAGCTGTTAGAGGACAGGGGAAGACACAAGGCATTATGGGACAGAAGCCTTACGGTGTAGAGCAAAGGGTTTGAATCCCGGCTCTACTCTCAAGAGCTGCTGAGGACTAGAGACAAGAGTGCTCAGGCTTTCTGAGTGATGGGTTCTTATTGGTGAAAGGAAGATTCTAGAACCTATTTTGCAGGGTTATTGTAAACAGATGAGAGCCCACGTGCAATGGGCCTGGTACCTAATCAGTGCTCAGTATATCACAGATTTCCGCTTCCCAGGTGGTGCAGTGGTAAAGAATCCAGATGCCAATGCAGGAGACAAGAGAGACTTGGGGTCTATCCCTGGGTAGGGAAAACCCCCTGGAGGAGGAAATGACACCCCACTCCAGTATTTTTGCCTGGAAAATCCTACAGACAAAGAAGCCTGATAGGCTACAGTCCATGGGGTCAGGAAGAGTCAGACATGACTGAGCAACTGTGCAGTTACAGCATATACGTGTAATAGATTTATGTCTCCACTGGGCCTCAATCTGGAGACAGGTCAGACACAAAAGTTCTGATAGTCAAGAGCAGTCTTGGCCAGAGGTAAGAAGTTAGCCAAGTGTGTGTTAAGGTGCCTTCCAAGGGGAAAAAGAGGCATCAAAATAACTTGTCCATTAAAGAAATGACACACATCACATTTGTAGTTTTAGCCTCCTGCCAATTTTCTAGAGCTTGCGTCTTTATATAATTGTCAGTTGGATGAAGCTCCACATACCAAATTGATTCTTAGCAAGTTCATAACCATTGCTTATTATTCCATCGAGGTTCTCTGTGAAATTATAAGTGCCAACCGTCTAAAATCTGGTCCACATTATCATTTTTCCCCCTCCTCAACTCCAAGCTTAAATTAGGTACTGGAATAAATTAAAATTAAATGTAGGCAATGGAACAAAAATCAGACCAAGAACACGTGTTGAGTCATTGCATTTAGATATGATTTGAAAGGAGCTGAGAAGATGGAACTTGCTTTGCCATCTGTCTCAGTCCGCACTGCAGACCCTGGAGCACACCCACCAGCACAGCCCCTTCCAGCCTATGCTGTTATGACCCAAGTAACAGCGGTGTACTGGTTAGTCCACTCGACTGCACAGGGAGTCCTGGGAGAGCAGGGACCATGACTGACTCTGTAGACAACTTGGTTCCTCACACAAGTGGCCCACATAGTTTTGAAATACTGTGAATAAATCTCATGTCAGAATTGAATTTTGCCACAGTATAACAGAAAACCTAAAATAACTGTGAATTTTAAACAGATAGAAGTTTGTTTCTTTCTTAACTTAATCTAAAGTTAAGTAATCTATGACTCGTTGGCAACTCCACAGTTATGAGGATTATGGGCTCCTGTACTTCCATTCTGCCATCCTTAATGCTTGGTTTCCATTTGCTGAGCCCTCGTGATTCAGGATGGCTGCTGGAGCTCCAACTGTCACATCTTTCTTTCAGACAGCAGGAAGGAATAAGAGTAGAAGAGCAGGTGTGTGCCTCCCGGCCGCATTAGCTCCATTGAAGCAGGCTGTAAAAGTTCCACATAATACGTCCATTTACATTTTATGTAGACACTTATATGGGTACACTGCCTCTCCAAACAGAGTCGTGGTTCTTTTATCAAGAAAAAGGGAACAAATTCTTGGTGTCAGCCAACAGTCTTGGCTCACACCTTTTTTCCCGACCTGGCAATGCCACCTGTCCAGTACTCCAGTAGTTCAAAATCTAACATCTTAGAAATTCTGAGATGATGTGCAGAATTCAATACATATTTGTGAATAGATGGCTAAACTCTTGGTTCTTCTACCTCACTGGATGATAGTCTGGTGATAGTTTCCTCTGGTGATTCCTCCTCACTTCCCAGATGTCCAAATAATTGGAGTGCTTGGGAAGTGAGTGAAGATAGACAAAACCTCTTCCCTAAATATGCTCGGATCTACGTGATTTCATCCAGGGCCAAGCCTTATATTCACATAAACACTGGCAGCTCTCGATCTGTCGTCCCACCAAACTTCTCCAGGAACTTCAGGCCTACAGGTGCATCTGCTTACTCAATGGCTGGGCTTGGATTCTAGGGACACCTCAACTTGGCATGCCCCCTCCCCCATGAGCTCCTGATGCATTACCTTGCAAAAGACATTTTGCTCCTTCAGGGGGCTTCCCCATCGCAGGAAAGGACAATTCAATATTTTGCTCGAATGAAAAATCTTGGCACCATTCTGTTTTACCCCACCTCTAAATCTGTGTCCAATCTGAGCGATTCCTACCACTTTTTCTGCCAGGCTTATCCAAACCACCATCATTTCTCCTCCCCTGAGCCATCTCAGCAGCCCCTCAAAGCATCTTCCATCTCTGCTCCCTAGAGTCCATTCTCAACACAGCAGCTGGAGGGGGATTTTTATTTATTTATCTTTTTAAACAGGTATACTAGCATATATGGGCTCCTCAGTGGCTCAGATGGTAAAGAATCCACCTGCAATGCAGGAGACCTGGGTTTGATCTCTGGGTCGAGAAGATCCCCTGGAGAAGGGAATGGCCACCCATTCCAGTATTCTTGCCTGGGAAATCCCTTGGACAGAGGAGCCTGGTAAGCTACAGTCCATGGGGTTGCAAAGAGTTGGACAAGGTAGAGCGAATAAGTGAGAGAGAGCTTGACGGACAAGCAGCCATGACCCCTGGGAACTGGCCGTGCATGCACAGCTAGGCTGTGCTGTTTTCCAGTTGAAGGTAAATAATTGGCAGAACATCACCATCAGACAAGGTCTCTCTGTGATCGCACTGTGTCAAGACAAAAACAAGACCATAATCACATCTGAACACTGCAAAACATGAGCACCATCCAAGCCACAAAATACTCAAATCTGTGTCTCCTGGTTAATAGGAGTGACCTCTGTTTCTTTATGACTTACAGCTTTGGCCTCCACCTGGTCTCCTTCCTTTTAGATAAGGTTTACTAAGATACACCATCATGGACTCATCACTGCTTTCTGACAGCACACAATTCAGACCAATGCCCCCACTTCCCTGGGCTCTCTCCCAAACTACCCAGCCAAAGCCCAAATCCTACTCTAGGTTCCACCTAACACCCTTGGGCCGAGATGCCCTCTGTTCTCCCATGGTACGTGGGCTCCCTTATTGCAACAAGTAATAGACTCAACTTGTTCATCTACAGGTATTCCTGATTGGCCATGCAAATACACAAATATTGGCAGTACCGCCCCCACCCCACACACACTTTACTTGGCATGGGGGTATCTAACTGGCTGCCTTCTCTCCCAGGGTGTAAATTCCCTGAGAACAAGGGTTTGTAGTCACTGCTCCATTTCTAGACCTAAAGAGTGCCTGCACTAGAGTAGGCTCTCCATACATCTGTACTGAATGAATTCAGAATGAATTGAATGTAGCTTTAGCAGCAGTATTAGCCACCATTAAGTCAGTAGTTTCTGATCTCAGTGTTGGATAAATTCAATCAGGCCTTGCATTTTTGGTCAAGCTCCCCCAGAATGGAACTCCTGGTCAGGTGGGCCCCACCTAGGGCAAGGCTGTGGCAAGAGATGGCTTTGTCAGCTTTGGTTCCCAAGGGAGGGGCCGGGAGGCAGTGACGGCCCTTCTAGGGGAGCAGCGGGGATCAAGGTCACTGATGAGTCATCGTTTCAGCTCTGGGAGTACAAAGGAGCTGGGCAGGGCTGGGGCTGGCAGGACAGAGGCTGCAGGAGGCGGGACAGCATCCTGCCCTCACTGGTGGCAGTGTGGGAATGCGTGAGGAAGAAGGACTCTGGGTTTCCTGTTCCTTCCAACCCAAGATGCTGTAGCCATTTGGCAATCTCCATTCAGCAGTGCCCATAAAGCCCACAAAATTGAACTGTGGTACTGGAGAAGACTCTTGAGAGTCCCTTGAACTGCAAGGAAATCAAACCAGTCAATCCTAAAGGAAATCAACTGTGAATATTCATTGGAAGGACTGATGCTGAAGCTGAAACTCCAAAACTTTGGCCACCTGATGCAAAGAGGTGACTCACTGGAAAAGACCCTGATGCTGGGAAACACTGAAGGCAGGAGAAGGGGGCGACAGAGGATGAGATGCTTGGATGGCATCACTGACTCATGGACATGAGTTTGAGCAAGCTCAGGGAGCTGGTGATGGACAAGGAAGCCTGGCAGGCTGCAGTTCATGGGGTTGCAAAGAGTCGGACACGATTGAGCGACTGAACAACAACAAATGAAGCCCATTTCTCACGGGCACTCTCCCTACACTGCCGGAAAAGCCCCTTTTCCTTATTAGAGTGGGACACTGAAGCTTCTGTATCAAGCAGTGCATCCTGGCAGTGTGGGAAGGGCAAAGGAGGAATGCCTTTGGTCAGTGGGCACATGCAGAGACACTGGGGAAGAGGTTCAGACATCCAGGGACCAGCAAAGGAGAAGCCAGGCGGAGGGGCTGGGAATGAACCGAAGGAAGGAAGAGAAGAGAACATTTCAGAACAAACGCCTCCTTTGAGAAACGTTGGCTGGGGCCTTAAACCCACTCCTTTCCTTCTCTCAAACCAGAGGCAAAACACAGTATGCAACAATGGTTCATAAACAACTGTTGAAGATGCAAAGCAGTGTGCAGAGCGTGCTATCTCTGGGCCTGAAGTGGGAGGAATCAGAAAGGGCGCTTGTCCATGCATGGATGCAAATAAAGATGCTCTGGGAGGACTTGGAAAAAGGAGCCCAGTGGGTGAGGAGGGGAGGTGGGGTTGGTGCGGGGTAGAGGTGTTGACAGTCCTGGAGAGTTAGAGAGTTTGATTTCTGAGCCGTGGGAATCTATCGCCTCTCCAAAAATATCATTTAAAAACTAGTCATGGGCTTCGAAATGAAATAGAGCCACGTGTTTCTATGCTCAGATTAGGATGGGAGAAAAAGTGTTAGTCACTCAGTCATGTCCAATGCTTTGTGACCCTATGGACTATAGACCTCCAGACTCCTCTGTCCATGGGCTCCTCCAGGCAAGAATACTGGAGTGGGTTGCCATGCCCTCCTCCAGGGGATCTTTCCAACCCAGGGAGAGAACCTGGGTCTTCATCATTGCAGGCAGATTCTTTGCCATTTGAGCCACCAGGGAAGCCCCAGGATAGGAGAAGGGTAAAGGAGATTTGTACCCTAGGTATATGGCCTGGAATCAGGTTTTCTTTGTATGATAGAGAATCATGTTTAACAAGAAGGGAGAAAGAAAAGAAGGGAGGGAGGGAAGGAAAAACAGCATTTGGAGATTGCAGACTCAGCTGGGCTTGTATCCTGGCTCTGCTACTTATTGTGTGACCATAAGCAGGATATTTTGCCTCATCTGAGCCTCAGACTCTCCATCAGTAAAGTGGGAACAGTACTGTTAGCACTGCTGCTTGTTCCTACTATAGCAAGGGTGCTTGCTGTGCCATGCCATGCTAAGTCGCTTCAGTTGTGTCCAATTCTTTGCGACCCTATGGACTGTAGCCCACCAGGCTTCTCTGTCCGTGGGATTGTCCAGGCAAGAATACTGGAGTGGGTTGCCATTTCCGACCCAGGGATCGAACCCAGGTCTCCTGCGGCTCCCACATTGTAGGCGGATTCTTTACCGATGAGCCAGACGGGAAGCACACATAGGGAACTTAAAAGGGTTCAGTTAAGAAGAAAAATCTGTGAGGAGCACCTAGCCCAGAGTCTTGGCCCTAATAAAACATCAATGTTTAGCAGCTGGGATTTGTCAAATGCTGAGAGATATTCCTGGGTGACTTACCCTAAGTATTGAATTAATTGTAATTATCATTCAGTAATACTAAACTCTGCAGGTGGTCTCTGGTGACTCCCCAGCTGGATAGGTGTGAGCCCTGGACCTCTCACTGGGCACCCCTGAAAATCTGTTCCATTTAGGGGTCTGATCCCTCCCAGTTATTTGGATGGGGGCCTTCCACCCCTCAGGACCTCTCTCAAACATGCACATAAGCAGTGCAGGGTGTGGCCAGGACTGGACTGCAGGATTCCTGAGTCTGACTCCAGAAAAGCTTCCCCAGGAAAACAGCCAGTGTGCCCTGTGGGATTTTATTCCACACTCAAATGAGTCCCTGCATAGCTGAGTGGGAGTGGCCTGTAGAAGTTGTTTAAAAGCTGCAGGCTTTGTTCATCGGTGTGCTGATTTGAAAAATGTCGATCAAGCACCCAGCAGGTTCTAGAACAACGCTGGGAGCTGAGTAAATCTGAAGGGAGATGGGGCACAGAGGTCAATAAATCATTGTACTTGTCCTTAAAAATAGCACAAACCAGACCCAATGGGGGCAGAAAATGCACACATTGCAAAATGAACCTGACAATTCCACAGAGATTCAAATGAAAGGCTGTGGCAGAGCTGAGGAGGGGAAGATGGTTTTTGGAGACCGTGTTTGCCCCTTACAGATGTGAGAGTTGGATCATAAAGAAGGCTGAGCAGTGAAGAACTGATGCTTTCAAACTGTGGTGCTGGAGAAGACTCCTGAGAATCCCTTGGACCATGAGGAGATCAAACCAGTCAATCCTAAAGGAAATCAACCCTGAATATTCATTGGAAGGACTGATGCTGAAATTCCAATACCACCACCACCTGATGCGAAGAGCTGACTCACTGGAAAGGACCCTGATGCTGGGAAAGATTGAAGGCAAAAGGAGAAGGGGACGGCAGAAGATGAGCTGGTTAGATAGCATCACCGACTCAATGGACATGAATCTGAGCAAATTCCGGGAGACAGTGGAGGACAGAGGAGCCTAGCTAGTATAGTCCATGGGGTCATGAAGAGTTGGACAACAAGAGGCTGAACAACATTTGCCCTGGGCTGGCGGAGTGAGGAAAATTCTACAGGGTAGAGAAAGCTTCCCAAGGTATAAAGGCCTGACATGAAAAAACTTTGGAGAGAGATTTCAGAAAAAAAGAGGAGCCCCAGGAGGAGTTTGTGGGAGGGCAGGGAGAAGGGAGATGGGTGGTGGAGGGAAAGGAGAAAGCACCAGAAGGCAGGGAAGAGTATGACTAACTCCCAATTAACTGTCTTGCATCAGAGTCTACTCAGGCCCATAACAATGAAAATTCAGGACAGGAAAAACCAGGCATGAGAGCGGATAAACTGTTCATGTGTATTCACACAAAGGGTTACTGCACAGCACTTAAAGGGAATGAGGTATCTTTATGTGTTAATATGGATACATCTGGAGAACATGATGTTGAGTGAGAAAAGCAATCTACAAATGGATACATAGGTGCAATCACATTTATGTATATTATAAAATCTTCCAAAGCAATGCTATAAAGTATATAGTGTTTGCACATTATTGTTTATACTATGTAAATATAGAAACACCATGTATGCATATACACACAATATGCTTTGGGATAACAAAATGTTTTGAGAACCTCAATGATGTGGAAGGTTTTCTGGGAAAATATAAGTTATTAAAAATACCTTAAAGAGGTATAGAAAACAGAAAGGACTCAATGACAACAAAAGGGGTTTAAAAAGTTATTAAAAAGGATCAATCCACTAGGAAAATAGAATATATATACCAAACAACAGACCCTTAAGATAGGTAGAGTAAAAACTGATAGACTTGGAGGGAGAGACAGACAAATCAATTATAGTTGAGGACTTCAACCCTTCCCTCTCAGCAACTTACAGAACTACTAGCATTCTTGGGACTTCCCTCATGGTCCAGTGGACAAGGCTCCAAGCTCTCAATGCAGGGGTCCCCGGTTCAATCACTGGTCCGGGAACTAGAGCCCACACTCAACTAGAGATCCCACCTGCCACAACTAAAATCCACCACAGCCAAATAAATAAATGAATTAAAAATACCTGTTAAAAAAGAATTACTAGATACCTGGAGAATTCCATGGACAGAGGAATCTGGCAGGATGCAGGCCATGGGGTCACAAAGAGATGGACATGACTTAGTGATTCACAACAACTACAGTTGTAATCAGCCTTAAAATCAGAGATACAGGAGGTCTGAACAGCATAATCAATCATCAGGCTCTAATTCACAGTTATAAAACATTCCACCCACCATCAAAATACAAGTTCTTTTTCAAGTGCCCAAGATACATTCACCAAGATATATGATCTCCTGAGACATAAAATAAACCTCAATAATTTTTTTAAAAAACAAAATCACTTTAATAAAAACATAGATAAATAAAATGAAATCACACAATGTTCTCTGACCATAATGGAATCAAACTAGAAATCAATAACAGACAATTGGAATATTTCTGTACATGTAGGAATTAAACAACTCAGTTCCAAAAAACCATGGATCAAAAAAGAAGCCTTCCCCTGGGGGGTTCAGCGGGGGGTGGGGGGTGGGGCGGGGAAATAGAACACACACAGACACACACACACACACACACACACACACACAATCTCAATAAGACATCTTTTCAATATTAAAGTCCACAGAAGTCCAGATCAGATCAGATCAGACCAGTCGCTCAGTCGTGTCCGACTCTTTGCGACCCCATGAATCGCAGCATGCCAGGCCTCACTGTCCATCACCAACCCCCAGAGTTCACTCAGACTCACGTCCATCGAGTCAGTGATGCCATCCAGTCATCTCATCCTCTGTCGTCCCCTTCTCCCTCTGCCCCCAATCCCTCCCAGCATCAGAGTCTTTTCCAATGAGTCAACTCTTCTCATGAGGTGGTCAAAGTACTGGAGTTTCAGCTTTAGCATCAGTCCTTCCAAAGAAATCCCAGGGCTGATCTCCTTCAGAATGGACTGGTTGGATCTCCTTGCAGTCCAAGGGACTCTCAAGAGTCTTCTCCAACACCACAGTTCAAAAGCATCAATTCTTCAGTGCTCAGCCTTCTTCACAGTCCAACTCTCACATCCATACATGACTACTGGAAAAACCATAGCCTTGACTAGACGGACCTTTGTTGGCAAAGTAATGTCTCTGCTCTTGAATATGCTATCTACGTTGGTCATAACTTTCCTTCCAAGGAGTAAGCACCTTTTAATTTCATGGCTGCAGTCACCATCTGCAGTGATTTTGGAGCCCAGAAAAAGAAAGTCTGACACTGTTTCCACTGTTTTCCCATCTATTTCCCATGAAGTGATGGGACCAGATGCCATGATCTTCATTTTCTGAATGTTGAGCTTTAAGCCAACTTTTTCACTCTCCACTTTCACTTTCATCAAGAGGCTTTTTAGTTCCTCTTCACTTTCTGCCATAAGGGTGGTATCATCTGCATATCTGAGGTTATTGATATTTCTCCTGGCAATCTTGATTCCAGCTTGTGTTTCTTCCAGCCCAGAGTTTCTCATGATGTACTCTGCATATAAGTTAAATAAACAGGGTGACAATATACAGCCTTGATGAACTCCTTTTCCTATTTGGAACCAGTCTGTTGTTCCATGTCCAGTTCTAACTGTTGCTTCCTGACCTGCATACAAATTTCTCAAGAGGCAGATCAGGTGGTCTGGTATTCCCATCTCTTGAAGAACTGTCCACAGTTTATTGTGATCCACACAGTCAAAGGCTTTGGCATAGTCAAGAAAGCAGAAATAGATGTTTTTCTGGAACTCTCTTGCTTTTTCCATGATCCAGCGGATGTCGGTAATTTGATCTCTGGTTCCTCTGCCTTTTGTAAAACCAGCTTGAACATCAGGAAATTCATGGTTCACGTATTGCTGAAGCCTGGCTTGGAGAATTTTGAGCATTATTTTACTAGCGTGTGAGATGAGTGCAATTGTGTGGTAGTTTGAGCATTCTTTGGCATTGCCTTTCTTTGGGATTGGAATGAAAACTGACCTTTTCCAGTCCTGTGGCCACTGCTGAGTTTTCCAAATTTGCTGGCATGTTGAGTGTAGCACTTTCACAGCATCATCTTTCAGGATTTGGAATAGCTCAACTGGAATTCTATCACCTCCACTAGCTTTGTTCGTAGTGATGCTTTCTAAGGCCCACTTGACTTCACATTCCAGGATGTCTGGCTCTAGGTCAGTGATCACACCATCATGATTATCTGGGTCGTGAAGATCTTTTTTGTACAGTTCTTCTGTGTATTCTTGCCATCTCTTCTTAATATCTTCTTCTGTTAGGTCCTTACCATTTCTGTCCTTTATCGAGCTCATCTTTGCATGAAATGTTCCTTTGGTATCTCTGATTTTCTTGAAGAGATCTCTAGTCTTTCCCATTCTGTTGTTTTCCTCTATTTCTTTGCATTGATCACTGAAGAAGGCTTTCTTATTCCCTGTAAAACTATTGTAAGCAGAGAAAACGAGGTCTTAATAAGAAGCTTTCTGGCATAATGAAAAGAGGATTGAATTTCACGCACACCAGCTAGTAAATGCCTCATGTTTTCTCCTCACAGGAGCAGAGCAGGTCTTCAGGAAGCTGACATGTGGCTGGACTGACTGTCTACTACATTCACTTCTTCCCACATAATTTCTTCCTGACTCTCCTCTAAGGTCAGTGTGATACCTTTGAATTGCTTCCAGATGCACACTTGAGTTTGAGAGCAATTCTACTTTCTTGGTGTTTTTCTTTTTTACACAGGACATAGCTGAGAACTGTCTGTAAACTGAAGTTTTTCATGGCATCATTGTATTAAGACTGGGTCATGGAGAATGAATAAAGCACACTCTATTAAACCTTATAGGACTGAATGAAAACAAAAAATACAATGTATCAAAATGTGTTGGGATGACACAAAAGCAGTGCGGAGAGAGATGCTTTCAGCAATGAATGCTTATATTAGAAATGAGGAAAAGTCTCAAGTTAATAACCTAAGCGTCTACCTCAGGAGTCTAGAAAAAGAAAAGCAAAATAAACCCAAAACAAGAAGAAGGAAGGCATAAAGACAAAAGCAGAAATCAATGATATGGAAAATAGAGGAAATCAATGAAACAAAAATCTGGTTCATGGGGAAAAGATCAGTACAACTGATAAGGCTGTAGGAAGACTGATGAAGCAGAAAAAGACATAAATTAACAATAAAAAGAATTAAATAGAGGATATCACTACAGATTCTGTCAATTTTTTGTCATTCAATAGGGTAACAAACTTTCTACCCCCCTTTGTTAAAAGAAAAAAAAAGGGCGATGATTTTCCAAAAATCAGTGTAGAGTGTTACAGAAATAAACATTAAAATGTTAAGTGAAGTGAAGTGAAGGGAAGCTCAGTCGTGTCCAACTTTTTGCGACCCCATAGACTGTAGTCTACCATGCTCCTCAACCCGTGGGATTCTCTAGGCAAGAATACTGGAGTGGGTTGCCGTTTCCTTCTCCAGGAGGTCTTCCCAACCCAGGGATTGAACCCGGGTCTCCTGCATTGCAGGCAGACGCTTTACCATCTGAGCCACCAGGGAAGCTCAAATAATAATAATTCAAATAATTAATTAAATAATTAAAGTGTTAAAGAAATAATTATCACAGAAGTTATAATGCTTGTTTGAGGCTCCAGAATAACAACAACTTAAAAAAATCACTGATATCATCCTTATAGGATACATGCCTCGGTGTGCCTGTGAACACAAATTTTAATTTTTTAGTGCCAAACAAGTCCAAGATAAAAAGATTTTGCATAATGGCAGTGCTATATAATACAAGGTGCTTGTTGGCATATGTCATCTTTAAACTGCATCCACAATCTATAATTCTTTTGTAACATACAATAGAGTAACAAACTCTTTGTTTTTCTCTTTTAAAAATGAGGGGGCACTACAGATCTTTTCGGAGAAGGCAATGGCATCCCACTCCAGTACTCTTGCCTGGAAAATCCCATGGACGGAGGGGCCTGGTGGGCTGCAATCCATGGGGTCGCTAGGAGTCAGACACAACTGAGCAACTTCACTTTCACTTTTCACTTTCATGCATTGGAGAAGGAAATGGCAACCCACTCCAGTGTTCTTGCCTGGAGAATCCCAGGGATGGGGGAGCCTGGTGGGCTGCCGTCTATGGGGTCGCACAGAGTCGGACACGACTGAGGTGACTTAGCAGCAGCAGCACAGATCTTTTACTACGAGGATAATAAGGTTATACTATACTGAATAACTTTACAGTGATAAATTTGACAACTTAGTAAAAAAGGACCATTTCCTCAAAAGAACCCCACAAACTACCAAAATCCAAACAAGATGAAACAGACAATCTGATTAGTCTTGTAACCACTAGAGTAACTGAGCTAGTCATTTTAAAAGTCTTGAAAAAAAAAATCCATCCTCAGATAGATTCACTGGAGAATGCTACCACACATTTAAAGAAGAATTAATATTCTTCTATATAATTTCTATATAATTCTATATAATTATAATTGTATAATTTCTATATAATTCTATATAATTTGTATATAATTCTATATAATTTCTTCAGAAAACAGACAAGAAAGAAACACTTCCCAACTTATTTTATGAAGTTACTATTACCTTGATACCAAAAACAATACCAAAAATGAAAACTGTAGACCAACATCTCTCATGAACTCAGACACAAAACTCTTTGACCAAAATACTAGCACGTGGAATTTAGCAAAATATAAAAAGAACTATATGCCAAGGCCAAGTGAGATTCATTCCAGGTATGCAAGACTGGTTCAGCATTCAAAATCACTCAATGAAATCCACCATATCAACAAGCTAAAAAACAATACTCATATGATTATAATTTGTGCTTAGTCACTCAGTCGTGTCTCACTCTTTGTGACCCCATGGACTGTAGCCACCAGGCTCCTCTGTCCATGGAGTTTTCCAGCAAGAACACTGGAGCAGGTTGCCATTTCCTTCTCCAGGGGATCTCCCCCACCCAGGAATCAAACCTGTGTCTCCTGCATCTCACTGCATCCGCAGGCTGATTCTTTATTGCTGGTGCCACCCAGAATCATGACACAAAAGGATTTGATAAAATCCAATACCCACTTACGATAGAAACTTTCAGCAAGTTTGTGACAGAAGAGAAATTCTACAGCTTGATAAAGAACCTCTACGAAAATCCTACAGTTAACTTTAAACTTAACTGTGAAAGACTGCCTGCCTTCCCTCTAAGATCTGGGACTAGGCAAAAGGTGTCCACTCTCACCACTCTTACTCAGCATGGTACTGGAAATGCTAGCCAGTCCACAAATCTAAGAAAAAAACAGATGAAAGGCATAAAGAGTAAGAAAGAAAAAAGACAACTACCTTTATCTATAGATGTCCTGACTGTTTACATAGAAAATCCCCGCCCCAACCCTCTGAGAGCTAATAAAGATATTCTCACAATACCATTCAGTCAGTCTAATGAAAATGAAATACTTATATTGTACACTTAACCAAACGTGTACAGGATCTGAATGTTAACAACGGCAAAATGCTGATGAAAAACATCAAAGAAGAACTATGTAAATGGGAAGACATACTGTGTTATAGATTGGAAGACTCAATAAAGATGCCAGTTCTCCCCAGACTGACTGATAGGCTTAAAACAACTCTTATCAATATCTCACAAGGTTTTTTGCAGACGAAGATAAGCCTTTTCTCAAGTTTATATGGAGGGTTTCCCTGGTGACTCAGTAGTAAAGAATTTGCCTACCAATGCAGGAGACACGTTCAGTTCCTGATCCGGAAAGATCCTATATGCCATGGGACAACTGACTGCATGTGTCCCAGCTACTGAGCCTGTACTCGAGAGCCTGTGCTCTGCAACAAGAGAAGCCTCTCCAATGAGAAGCTCACGAACCTCAACGAGAGAGTAGCCCCCGCTCACACAGAGAAAAGCCTGCACAGCAGTGAAGACCCAGCACAGCCAAAAATAAATAAACATTAAAAATTAAAATTTATATAGACATACAAAACAAAAGATAGCCTAAATAATTTTTAAAAGGAAGAATAAAGTGGGAAAAATCAATCTACCCGATTTCAGGACATTGCGTAGCTACAGTGTTCAAGGCTGTGTGTTAATGACAGAGAGATATACTCAAGGTCATAGGGAACCCAGATACAGACCCAAACAACTATGCTCAACTGTTTTTTGACAAAGGTGCAAAAATAATTCAATGGAGGAGAAAATAGCCTTTACTAAGATGGTGCTAAGACAACTGAACATCCACAAAGAATCTCTTTTCACCTAAATCTCACACCTTATACAAAAATTAAGTCAAAACAGATCATAGACATAAACATAAAGCTATAAACTTTAAGAAAAAGCAGGCAAAAATCTTTAGAATTTAGAACTAGAGACAGAGTTCTTAGACTTGACACACACAAAAAAACATGATCCATAAAAGGAAAAGTTGATAAACTGGATGTCACTGAAATTAAAAACTTTTGTTCTGAAGAGGAAACATTACACAGTGGGAGAAAATACTTGCAAAGCATATTCAACAAAGGAGCAATTTCTAGATGTATAAAGAACTCAAAACTCAACATTAAAAGACAACAACCACAACCAATCTAATTAGAAAATGGGTAAAAGACATTGAAAAGGGTGTAAGATGGCAAATAAGCATGTGAAAAGTCTTAAACATCATCAACCATCAGGGAAATGCAAAATAAAACCATGATGAACACCTGAAAGTAATAATTATTGTAGACAACTACATCTCAAAGGGAAAAAAATCCACAATGAGCTATTACCTACGTATCAGAAGGCGATGGCACCCCACTCCAGTACTCTTGCCTGGAAAATCCCATGGATGGAGGAGCCTGGTAGGCTGCAGTCCATGGGCTCGCGAAGAGTCAGACACGACTGAGTGACTTCACTTTGACTTTTCACTTTCATGCATTGGAGAAGGAAATGGCAACCCACTCCAGTGTTCTTGCCTGGAGAATCCCAGGGATGGGGGAGCCTGTTGGGCTGCCGTCTATGGGGTCGCACAGAGTCGGACACGACTGAAGCAACTTAGCAGCAGCAGCAGCAGCAGAATGACTGAAATAAAAAGTAGTGACAACACCAAATGCTGGCGGGGAAACAGAGAAATGGGCTCACTCTTACATTTGCTGAAGTGAATGTAAAATGGTACCATCACCCCCGGGAAACAGTTTGACAGCTGCTTATAAGGTTGGATATGCACTTACCATTCAGCCTATCAATTGAGCATTTATCCCAGAGCAATGAGAACTTACATTTCCCCCCAAACCTGTATGCAAATATTCATAACAGCTTTATTTGTAATAGTCAAAAACTGGAAACCATTCAGATGTCCTTCAGCAGACAGATGGCCACACGAACTTCGGAACGTCCATACCACGGAGTACTACTCAGCAATGAAAAAGGAACCAGCTGTTGCTACATGCAATGACTTGAATGAATAGCCAGGAAATGATGCTGAGTGAGAAAAGCCAATCCCAAAAGGTTACACACTGTATGATTCCATTCAAGTAACATTTTTTGAAGTGGGAAAAAAAAAAAAAGAAATGGAGGACATAATAGAGGTTTCCCGGGATTAGAAAAGGGCAGAGTGAAGGGATGTCAGGAGGTACGGGAGTGATTATAAAATGGTAACATGAGGGATCTTTGTGGTGTAACTATGTAGTTACTGGACTGTTGAGTAGCTGATGGTGCTGCTGGATACATGAACCTACACAGGTGAACTTAGATAAACCTACACACACACACACACAGTGTAAGTAAAACTCAGGAAATCTGAATAAGACCCTGGATTACAGAATGACAATATTCTGGTTCTGATACTACAAGTTTGAAAATGTTACGAATGAGGTAAATTGGCCAAAATGCACAGGGAATCTCTCTGAACTATCTCTTATAACTGCATGCGAATCTACAATCATTTCAATAAAAATGTCAAATTAAAGAGTTGCTATTCCTTTTTCGATTCCCCTTCCTATTCCTATTTCTCATCCTCAGATACACTTGGGGCCTCTGTGGAAACTAAGGGCCACACAGCTCACTGTTTGAAAATCCTTACTAATGTAATGCCCTAATTATTGAGAATCATATCTGTGAAAATTCCAAATGAAACACTGACAAACAAAATTCAACTTCAAACAATTATCTGCTATGATGATGAAGTAGGGTTTGTCACAGGAGGGTAAAAATGGCATAAAAATAGAAAATACTATAATAAGATATAGCATACCAGTTGATCCAATAAGAATTCCATATGCTATTTGAGATACTAAAAAAAATAGTAAACTTAATACTTACTCCTGATTTTAAAAATTATTTATGTAATTGAGGTACGCTGTGCTGTGTCGCCTCAATCACGCTGACTCTTTGAGATCCCATGGTCAGTAGCCCGCAGGCTCCTCTATCCATGGGATTCTCTAGGCAAGAACACTGGAGTGTGTTGCCATGCCCTCCTCCAGGGGATCTTGCCGACAGAGGGATCAAACCCAGATCTCTTACATCTCCTGCATTGGCAGGTGGGTTCTTTACTGCTAGCGCCACCTAGCCCAGAGAGATTCCCTGTGCATTTTAGCCACTTGGGAAGCCCAACTGAGGTATAGTTGATTTCCAATATTGTGTTAGTTTCAGGTATACGACAATGTGATTCAGTATACAAACAAACATTCAGCATACATACTTTTATAATATGTATGCATATGCATACACACATATGTAAATACATATATGTATGTACTTTTTCAGATTCTTTTCCATGACAGGATGCTAAAAGATACTGAATATCTGCTATACAGTAAATCCTTATTCCTGATTTTTTAAAATTGCTAATGAAAGAAAATTTCCTTAACCTGATCAGGTGAGGAACTATCCCCAGCTCTTCATGACATGAACTTTGGTTGGGAAAATATCAACTTTGGGACTGTTTGGTAGGACCAGTGTGGGTAGGGCTCCAGGTGTGGGGACCAATCACAGGCAAGGATTCAGAGCAGGGCTGGCCGGAAAGAGGTGTGTCACAGGAGAGGAACTTAACATTGGCTTTTGCCATGAAGATAGAAGAGAAATTGAAAGTGACTCCGAGGTTCAGAGGGTGAATCAATGACCGGTTTCAGACTCAGAAACGGAGTAGAGGAGGAAGAGCAGATTCGGGGGGTAGGGAAGAAAATTCCTGATTCTGTCCATCTGTCTGTAACTCCACAGGTGCTGCAAAGTGTGGAGAAATACTATCTCCTCAAAGAGCCCCCATTGCTTTAGACTCAAGGTCTTCTAACACCCAGGGGATTTTTTAAACCATGAGCAAAACTTAGATTAATCACACGTTCTCTAATAAATGCTAGAGTTTGAGAATATGGATTCTAAAGTCCAAGTGGCTGCTGGAGAAATCACAAAGTGTGGTCTTGCATCCCTTAAAAACAACTCTATGACACAAAAATTATTAGTATCATAATTATTGGGCTTCCCAGGTGGCGCTAATGGTAAAGAATCTGCCTGCCACTGCGGGAGATGCAGAAAATACAGGTTTGACTCCTGGGTCGGGAAGATTCCCCCCGAGTAGGAAGCCCACTCCATATTGTTACCTGGGCAATCCCACAGACAGAGGAGCCTGGTGGGCTACAGTCCATGGGGTCGCAAGGAGTCTGACACAACTGAGCACGCACACATACACACACATCATCATTATCACTACCATCCCCTGCCCATCAACTAACAATAATGAGAGACAATCCTGCTTTTCCTGAGAAGAGCTTTCAAACTCAAAAGATAGGGAGGAAGAAGGAAAGAAATGCCCTTTTGCTTCAATCCTGGGGGACTGAGTAAGAGAACTAAGTATGTCGGGAACATTTTAGGGGTAAAGGGAAGGGTTCCAGGAGGACAGATGACAATGGGCTGGGGCAGGGGACCCCAGACCCCAGTCCACGGCCACACAGCAGGAGGTGGGCAGCGGGACAGCTTCATCTGGCTCTCCCCACCCCCACTACCGCTGCATTTCCGCCTGCACCATCTCCCCACCACCACCAGACTCCATTCCCCATCCACTGAAAAACTGTCGTCCACAAGCCTGTTCCTGGTGCAGAGCACTGGGGACCCACTTGTCCCCAAATTTATACCTTAGTCATGGGTGGGGCTTCCCTGGTGGCTCAGATGGTAAAGCATCTGCCTGCAATGCAGGAGTCCCAGTTCCATCCCTGGGTCGGGAAGACCCCCTGGAGGAGGGAATGGCAACCCACTCTAGTATTCTTGCCTGGAGAATCCCATGATCAGAGGAGCCTGGTGGGCTGATGTTCACGGGGTCACAAAGAGTCGGACATGACTGAACGAACGACTAACACTTTTTTCACTTTAGGCACGGGTGATGTAACATTGAGAGCCTGTGAGCCTTAGAGAAACCACGTTTCTCTGGGGTACAAGAAATGACAGAGCAAAGTTTTCTTTACTTGAAGTTTGTCTAGGCTCGGGCGGCAGATTTAGAGTGGGATTCGGTTAGTGGAGGAAACAGGAGTAGGAGTTGGGGATGGAAGAGGCCTGGGGAATCGTGACTCATTCTCTAATATCAGAAAAGCAGAGGATAAGAAGAGATCCTCAAAGAGCCTAAAAAAACATTTACTGGCATTTATGCAGATACTTCTTGTTCTTTCAAAGTAGTTTACTTTCTATGATCTCATTTAATCTTCAACTTGTGAAGTTCCCTGCAAGCCCACCTTGGAAATTCTGGAGGCCCATATATAAGACTCCAGGCTTCACTGGTGGCTCAGTGGGTAAAAAATCCGCCTGCAATGCAGGAGACCTGGCTTCAGTCCTTGGGTTGGGAAGATCCCCTGGAGAAGGAAATGGCAACCCACTCCAGTATTCTTGCCTGGAGAAATCCGAGGACAGAGGAGCCGGGCAGGCTATAGTCCATGGGGTTGCAAAGAGTCAGACACGACTTGAGACCACCATATGACACTTCAGAAGGCCACTGAGCGCTCCGAATTTTAGAGACAGCATCTTCCCCCTGAGCACATTAAAATGTATCCATGAGCCACACTAAATGTAATTCATACAGAACCCAGGAAAGGCTGAAGGGAGTTGAAATTGACTAGCTGCTTAGGTTCCATTCTGTGGACATTTAAATACATATTCATATTGATATTTTTAAAGAGAAAAATTATTTTGGCCACACCACTTGGCATGTGGGATCTTTGTCCCCTGACCAGGGATCAAACCTGTACCCCTGCATCGGAAGTGTGGAGTCTTAACCACTGCACTGCTGCCTTTCTGTGTTTTAGAGTCCATGCATTTCCCCTGGTTTCCAACATGTCAGTAGGTCATTTAAACCTTGTCAACTTTAGTTAAGGAAACCAAATTGCCTTGTGGGTAAACCGTCCAGGAGCTCTAACATGCCAGCACAGGCTCCTGAAGCCCAGGGAATGTCCTGGCAGAACGTGACAAAGAATGTGGAGCTGAGGGTTGCAACATCAAACTTGGAAGGCTTATCTCAGGCAAGCAAACAAAATGGTGCTGTGGGCAAAATGAGTGGAAGGTGAGAGGCAAGGAGCTGGGGCTTTGGGTGGGGAAGTGGGTGATATATTCAGTAGCTTCCAGCCAACCCCAGGGGCTTCCCTTGTGGCTCAGCTGGTAAAGAGTCTGCCTGCGATGCAGGGGACCCAGGTTCGATCCCTGGGTCGGGAAGATCCACTGGAGGAGGGAACAGCTACCCACTTCAGTATTCTTGCCTGGAGAATTCTATGGACAGAGGAGGCTGGTGGGCTATAGTCCATGGGGTTGCAAAGAGTCAGACACGACTGAATGATGAACACTTTTTCACTTTTCAGCCCCAGGGGAGCTTTGGCCCAATTCCTCAAACAATGGACAGGTTTCTTTTCCTGTGGGTGAGAAAGGCTCTTCTCCCACTTGACTGACACGGGTGTAGAGCAGAGTCTCCCAATGCCATGTCTGAGTGGAAGGAAAGGAGAGCCAGAGGCTCCATCATGCAGTTTGTAAAGTTTCTGAGCTCTTCCTTCAGATTCTGGCCTCCAGGTACACCGCGAGAGTCAGATTTCATCCAGGGAGTATCTTCGACTTTTCCCCAGAAGGCCTTCAGAGTGGTCTGGTGGCATTCAATCTACCACTCATATTTATCTTTCAGTTTACAGAGCAGGTCTTATCACCTTTTCAATTACGCCTCCCAGGAAGGAATACTACCATAGACAGGACCTGGGCTAGGCTGGAGGCAATGAACGAAATGAAACAGAAATGGAAATTAACAGCTCAGAGCCCATTTGGGCATTGAGTGGTTTTACTTCATTTTATCTTGACTTGGTGTTTTGCTTTTCAGTAATTAGTGTTGAGCTGGTCATCTGTGGGCTCCATAGTTGAGCGATATTTGGTGTTTTTGGTACTTTTGTAAATGGTATATGTTTAAAATTTTCATTTTCTATTGGTCTGTTGCTCCCATGTGGAAATAAAATTGATTTTTTAAATGGACCTTTTCCTCCCATTGTCCCTTATAAATTCACTTATTAATTCTAACAGTTCATCTATAGATTTTTTGAATTTTCTAAGAATACAGCCTTATTCTCTGTGAATAATGGCTTTATCTCTTCCTGTCCAATCCTTATAGCTTTTCTTTCCTTTTCATGCTTTATTGAACTGCCCTGGAGGGTAACATTGTAGACAGAAATGGTGCTCTTGGCAACTTTGTTTCCTTTCTGACTTCCAGGGGAAAGCATTTGATACTTCACATTTAAGTGTACTGTTTGTAGGGTTTTTCCTTTTTGATGGTGAGAATTTCCCATTTTATTATTTTAAAAAGTATAGTTGATTTACAATATTATATTAGTTTCAGGTATATAGCATTGTGATTCAGTATTTTTGAAGGCTATACTCCACTATGTTATTACAAGATAGTGGCTATAATTCCCTGTGCTATACAATGTATCCTTGTTGCTTGTCTATTGTAGATATTATAGCTTGTATCTGTTAATCTCACACTTCTAATCTGTTCCTCATCCTTTCCCTCTCCCTTTGGTAACCACTATTTTGTTTTCTCTGTCTGTGAGTTTGTTTCTGTTTTACATTCACATACATTCATTTGTGTTATTTTTTAGATTCCACATATAAGTGGTATCATACAGTATTTCACTTTTCTCATACTGTTCCCTAGGTCCATCCGTGTTACTGTAAAGGTAGAATTTCATTTTTTTTTCCTTTTTAGTGGTTGGGTAGTATTCATTGTATATACATACCATCTTTATCCATTCACCTGTTGATAGGCTCTTGGATTGCTTCCATATCTTGGCACTAATAAACAATGCTGCTATGAACATGCATGTTTTTGAATTACTGTTTTCATTTTTCCCCCAAATATATACCTATGGGTGCGACTGCTATATCATATGGTAGCTCTATTTTTAATCTTATAAGGAATCTCTGCACTGTTTTCCATAGTGGCTGCACCAATTTACTCTCCAGGTTTTGTAGATACTCTGTATCACACCCTTCCTATGGACCATCTGGATGCTCTGCCTCAGACGTCCTTTCCTAGCTGTTGCTGCAAGAAGCCTCTTTTCACGGGCTCTGACTGCCGTCACACGCCTTGACAGCACCTTCCTTCACGGCTCCCATGTTATGCGACTCTAGTCTTGAGCCAGAGGGCTACCCCACTGATACTGAGGTGGGAGACTTTGTGATTCCCTGCTGTGTGTCCCCACAAGGGCAACTCTAGGCTGGTGGAAATGGAGCCAACTGATCAATTCTTCCCTTTTCCCCCCTCCTAGACAGACTGTGCTGAGAAGCGGGTGGCCCCACAGGGCTGTGCACATTAATAGGCAATGGCCAGCTGGCAATACACCCTTGTATTGGCTCTTTCTCCCTCCTGCCTCGCTTCCCCTCCCCTCCCTGCAGCACACTCTCCTTCCCACCGCCCCCCCCCAACATACACACTCTAGCTCCTTCAGATGGCCTCAGGCTTGGCTGTCTGGGAGGCTCAGACAGAGACAGTCCTAAGAGGTGTGACCCTAGAAAGCAGACAGATGTTTGGAGCTGGATTACTCACCAACTGAAGCCTTGAGGATCCCGTTATGAGTGATAAGAGGGTGTGGTGAACACCTGGCATGCAATGGCATTGCGATTATTAAGCCTTTAACCTGTGGCTAATTTGGGTAAAATGTGGGTGGAAAGTAAGGCCTCTGCTGATGCAGTGGCTGTGAGAGCTGGATGGTAGGAAGCGAAGAAAAGCATGAGGGTGGTGGCACACACTGGCTATTGTTAACAGCAGAAGTCTTAAAAAAAAAAAAAAAACCCCGATAAATCAGGGCAGCCAACTGTCAACTCCAGGCACGCTCTCAAAGTGACAAATGAGAAGCTTACTGCGTAAAGCTGCAGGAATCTGTAAGGAAAATCAGTTCTCTCATATTTTATCTCCTGTGTCTGGGAGCTATGTTATGAGCTGTATGCACAGTTAAGACTGTTATATTTTCCTGATGAATTGACCCTTTTAACAAAATGCCCTGTTCTGATCATTAGGAGTGTTCTTTCTCTTGAAGTTTATCTCGGCAGCTCTTTTCTAATTTACCTGTCTGTGCCAGGTCTTATACAACACGGGGATCTACTTCCCTGACCAGGGATGGAGCCTGGGCCCCCTGCATTGGGAGTGTGGAGTCTTAGCCACTGGACCACCAGGGAAGTCTTTTTTAGAGTCACACCAGCTTTCTTATGCTTAGTGATTGTGTGATGGATCTTAACGTATCCTTTTACATTCGGCTTGCCTCCATCTTTATGTTTCAAGTGTGTTTCCTGCAAATAATACAGTTAGGTTTTGTTTTTATTGAGTCTGTCAATTTCTGACTTTTAAGTGAGGTGTTTAGGTAAACGGTTTTTACAACTGGTTTTATCATGCTATTCTTTAAAAAAATGTTTCTATATCCATATTTCCTTTCTTATGCAGAAGGTAACATACTCTAAATATTGCTCTGTACTTTGCTTTCTCCCCCCTGTTAATGTGATGACCTGGAGGGATGGATGGGGAGAAGGGAGGGAGGTTCTGGAGGGAGGGGATGTATGTATAATTAAGGCAGATCGGCATTGTTGCAGGACTTCCCAGGTGGTGTTAGTGGTAAAGAACACCCAGGTCGCACAGAGTCGGACACGACTGAAGTGACTTAGCATAGCCAAAGCAGGAGATGTAAGAGATTCGGGTTCAATCCCTAGATTGGGAAGATCCCCTGGAGAAGGAAATGGCAGCCTGCTCCAATATTCTTGCCTGGAGAAACCCATGGACAGAGGAGCCTGGTGGGCTACAGCCCATGGGGTCTTAAGTTTATAAGCAACTTCCTCATTTCTCTTTGTGGTTGTAAAGCTCCCCATTGTTTTGAGGTACTATTGTTTCTTTTTTTATAAAGATTTTTTTTTTTTAATGTGGACCATTTTTTAAAAAGTCTTTATTGAATTTGCTACAATACTGTTTCTATTTTATGTTGTGTTTTTTGGGCCCCCAGGCATGAGGGGTTTTAGCTCCCTGACCAGGGATCGAACCCCAAACCCCTGCATTGGAAGATGAAGTCTTAACCACCAGACCACCAGGGAAGTCCCTTGATCTACCAGTGTTTATTCAACCCATTGCTATGGATGATATTTGGGCCCAGTCAGTTGCTATTACAGAATATCCTTGTGCACGTGTCTTTTTCATACTGCTTGAGTAGATGTGCGGAAGCTGACCTGCTGGTCAGAAAACACATACAGCTGTCCTTTCCCTTGAAATTGCTAAATTCCCCTTTGGAAGGATTATGCCCTGTTGCATTTCCTAGGTGAGGCTTCTCGAGGAAGATGATCAAGAGATCTGTTGTTCATTATCCGGGGTGCCTAAACACCAGAACACAGAGTTTCTTTTGCCTGGAACATTCCATTTCTTTAAGGAGAAGCTGTCTGATGGTTTGCGTGGGGGGAGTATGTATTGTTTCCAGGTGCCAGTGTTCCCACATGTGCGTGTGTGAGGCGGTGAGTCCACACACATATTCTATAATTTTCTGTTTCAGTCTCACATTTCACTTGCACCAAGCATTTCTGAATCTCGAGTCTCTCTGTCTGCATGACACGATGGGAGCCTCTCAGAGTGTAATAGCGTTTAGGATACTCTTGGCTGGGACTTCTTCTCACCCAGGAGTTACTCTGGTGTCTCAGTGGGCTCACTGTCTTGCAGGACTCTGCTGAAATCTCTTGCCTCTTTGTATCCCATCGCCTCATCTTTTCTTTTCTTTTTTTTGTATTTTTTTCCATCTCTTTTCTATTGGGTGTTTGTACCTTTAATTTAGTACCATTTTATTGGCTTGAGGCTGGAAAGGAGATGCATTGGTGGTATGATTTCACCACTTTGATCCAGAAGTGCACCAAAAATGTATAGAAGGTGATGCTGAAAATTTGCAGGATATGAGGGAGAGAATTAGGAAAAGAGAGGATTTTCTAATAAGGGCTTCTCTGGACCATGTGTTAAGCTGTACTTTCTGGTTTTTGAGAAACACGAGTGAAGGATTTGACTTCTTCTGAAATTGCTTTTGGTTCTCAGATGGGTATATCATTGGCTGGACCACCCATCTTCTTAACACATAAAGGACTAATGAACAACTGAGTTAATTCTGAAAATTACTATAGCAGATCACATGCTTAACATTAGGGTCCTGCTAAAATGTTTGATTCAGTCATCCTGTCTCCTGACGCATAGAGGATGTTTGGAATTTATTACAGAGCAATAAAACAAAAACCTCCCAAACAAAAAACCACAAGGAATCTGCAGAATTCTGTTACACTTCTGACAATCTACTGGGGCCTCTATGTAAGCCCTAAGCTTTCTCAGACAACTTGCTTCTCCTAAGGCTACGAGATGAAATGCACGTTTCTTATTAAGGACGATACACGTCTCACTCACAGTTAACGATCTAACTACCATCTATCCAGGATCATACTTGTGTCAGCTGCTCTGCTAGGTCCTGAGAACAAGATGGTCCTTGTTGTCAGGGAATTTACAGTCTGGTGGGGGAGGAATGGGAGACAGGCCACAAAGAGATAATTATAAAATGTTGTGATATATGCTATTATAGTAAAATGTACAGAGGAGTCCAGGATTTAATTATCATAGTTAACAATGTACATTTTTATACACGCTTACTTTGACAGTGCATACATTAAAACTGGAGAAGTACAAAGAAAATTGGCTAGGTTCCTGAGCAGAGATGACTTAAAAACTTAGAAGGCAGCCTGTTGTAGTGGAAATTTGTCTGTACTTGGTCTCCACAGGTCTGGGTTTGATCCCCATTTCTACCTTTTGTTTCTATTAAAAAGTCCCTTAACTGTCCCTGGGTGTCAGTTTCTTCATTTTTAACAAGGGGGGAGGTGGTGAACTTCCCTGGTAGTGAAGTGGATAAGAATCTGCTTGCCAATGCAGGGGGCACAGGTTCGATCCCTTGTCCGGGAAGATCCCACATGCCTCGGAGCACCGAGCCCGCGCCACAACTATTGAGCTTTCACTCCAGAGCCTGTGCTCTGCAGCTAAAGCAGCCACTGCAATGAGAAGCCCACACACTTCAACGAAGAGTGGCCCCCACTCTCCTCAACTAGAGAAACCCTGGGCAAAGCAATGAAGTTCTAATGCAGCTGAAACTAAACTAAATAAATACAAATAAGGAAGGAGGGACTTCCCTGGTCCACTGGTGAGGACTCTGCGTCCACTGCAGGGGACATGGGTTCAATTCCTGGTTGGTATTAAAACCCCACATGGCCAAAAATAAATAAATAAATTAGAATAAGATAAAAACAAGAGGAAGGTTAAATGATGGCTGAGACCCTTCCATGTTGAACATCCCAAGGGGTGAATTCCAGCTCCTCCCTAATGTGAACCCAAAAGACTAATGAGAATGTCAATGACTGCATTGCTGAGCTGGGCTAGATGAGTCCAAGTTACCAACAGGGTCTTTGTTAGGTGGCAGTGTTCGATGTGCAACGTACCTTTTGGAAACTAAACTTGACAAGTTTAATGGCAATGGGGCTACATTGCTCCTCATTTCTGAAAGCAGAGTTGCAATGCTGTCAGGACCTCACACACAGAGCAGAGAGAGCACACACTCCCAGATGTTCACGGGCTAGGGCAGTTTACCAATTCCAGCTTAAGCTGGGGAATCAGAGGCTACTGTAAATTTGTGGATGGTGGCTCAAAGAATCGTAGGGAACCTGGCACTCAATATGAGTTAGTTATTTAAAAGAGAAAATGTATATTTTGGTTCAATAAACATTTTTGAAAATTTAGCATCTATGTTGCCCAACCAAGTTCATGCTCAGGTCTATGGGAAACTCAGAGGTGAACCCAGGTCTATTTCACATCAAAGTATTAGCATTCTACCCTTTGTCTCGATGAATTTACCTACTCTGGTTACTTCCTGGAAGTAGAATCACACAGTGTTTGTCTTTTTGTGACTGTCTCAGTTTTCACACTGCAATTGAGAAGAGAAAGACTCGCAGAGACAAAGACTGAAGCAAGCACCATTTTCTTTGACCACTTCTTGAGATCCGCAGAGCTGAAAGCCATCAATTCACCATTCCAGGCAGACAGCACGGGGTAAGGACCATCAGATTATTTACTTTGTAAGCTGTGCTATTAGTCCTTTCAGGAACACAGGAGTCCTTCCCGTCTTTGACATTGCACATTGCCAAAGTCTTCCATCGGCCAGCCTAGATTTCTGGCTTTTTAAGATTCAGTGTTTTTTCTCTATTTTTTCTACCCCAGTTTTCATCAACAGATACACGCGAATGTACTAAGGACAGATGAACACGGTCCAGAGAAGCCAGTATTTATGGACTAATGCCTTACGGGTGTCTGCAGTGAGCACTTTTTACCCTAGAAGTTCTCCTTTACCCCATTTCCCGTCGTCGTGGCCACTTTGGGAGCTATCATCCTGGTGCCACGTCACTCTCTGCAGCCACAGCTGATTGGTCTAGATTTCTTTTTTATTTTTTATAGTTTTTTGATGAGGACCGTTTCTGAAGTCTTTGTTGAATTTGTTACAATACTGCTTCTGTTTCATGTTGTGATTTTTTGGCCATGAGGCATGTGGGATCTTGGCTCCCCATCCCAGGGATTGAACCTGCACCGCCCGCATTGAAAGGTGAAGTCTTAACCACTGGACTACCAGGGACATCCCAGTGGTCCAGATTTATCTTGCAATAAGCTGGGCTAATTCAAGTTCTTTCCCAGAGAAATCTACTGGGGAGGTAGAAAGGAATGACTCTTTTTTTTGAAGCTTGATTGATGACTATCCAATCTGCAAGTTCTTGGTGGCTCGGTGGATTAAGGTGTAGAGGGGCTGGTCTGTAGCCAGAGGGAAAAGAGAAACCAACGTAAGCAAGAAGAGGGTATATCTGTTTCCAAGGGCTGCGGTAGCAAATTGCTACAACCCATGGGGCTTAAAACAACTGAATTTGTGTCATAGTTGGAGGTTAGAAGTCCAAAATCGAGACACCAGGAGAGCCATACTTCATCCGAAGTCTCTAAAAGAGGATCCTTTCCTGTCTCTCTTGTAGCTTCTGTTGGCAGTCCTTGGTGTGTCTGGGCTTATAGACACATCACTCCAATATTTCAATGTCTGTCTTCACATGGCATTCTCCACTGGGTGTCTTTATAACATCTTCTTTCTGCACTTGTTTTCATATTTTCCTTTTTTTTTTTTTTTTAAAAAAAGAGATTTTTGTTTTTGTTTATTTTTGTCTGCATGTGGGCTTCCTTGTTGCAGTGCACGGGCTTCTCACTGTGGGGGCTTCTCTTGCTGCGGAGCACGGGCTCTCGGGCTTCAGTGGTTTTGGCTCCCAGGCTTTAGAGCACAGGCTCAGTGGTGTGGCTCCCGGAGCTGGCTGTTCCACGGCATGTGGGTTCTCAGTCCCCTGATCACAGAAGGAATCCATGTCCCCTGCATTGGCAGGTGGATTCTTAACCACCAGGCCACCAGGGAAGCCCTCTCCATGTCTTCTTATAAGGACCCCAGTCGTTGGATGAAGGCTCAACCAAGCCCAGTGTGACCTCACCTTAATTTTAACTAATCATACCGCAAAGATCCTATTTCCAAATAAGACTGCATTCTGAGCTTCCAGGTCAACGTGAGTTTTTGGGGATACAACCCAGGTACACAGCGGGTGGCCTGAGGGCATCTGGAACCTTGATTTCAATGTGTTCTCAAGGCCAAAACCACATTCCAAGCTTTGTGTGTTCTCAGACAGGCCCACGCCTGACAATAAACTCTCATTTGTGTTTAAACCTCCTTCAAGTTAGGTGACTGCTGCTGTTGTTTTTGTTCAGCTGCTCAGTTTGTGACCCTTCCTGGGATCTTCCCAACCCAGGGATCAAACCCATGTCTCCTGCATTAGCAGGTGGTTTCTTTACTGCTGAGCCACCTGTGACTGTTACAGACAACCGACAGAATTCTTAATATGCATAAAACAATACAGACCCCAGTTGTCACAATTCTATTAGCTGCCACTATAGATAAATAAGAGCTTTTTTACGGGCCCCAGTAGGGGTGGGCGCCATATTAATCAACTGGATGCAGCATACACAGCGTGTCACACAGGTGTCTACATGGCCAACCTCAATTAAGCCAGCATCACAGGAGGGTCATAGGCAGGACAGGCGGGGACAGCTTCTCCAGTTCTGCTTCTCTGTGAGTCTCCTGGCTTCTCACTTCTCCATGTGTCTGAACCATTCCTAGGCTAGGGTCCCTGCATGGTCAGAGGGTGGCTGAAGCAGGTCCAGGTATCATATTCGGGTACAAAGTTCCGAGGCAGGAAGCGTCCCTCTCTCATTTATGTCTCTTTATAAGGGCAAGGAGAATTGTGCCAGGAGGCCCTACCAGGGACAAGGTTCCCACCCCTAGCCTGCCCCTCCGCCAAGTGGCTTCCCTTACCGCAGTCCAGAGGCTCCTGCCCCAGCCCCACAGATCACAGGAAAACTGGGCTGAGGCTCCCCCTTGTAAGGGCTGGGTTCAAAGGAGACTCACTTCCTGCCGCCAGAGCTCAACGGCTTTCCACAAATTAACCTAACAAGGCCTGGGGTACCACTGTGGTAGCTCCTTTTAGAGGCTGCCGTGGCTAGAGACTGACGGCAAAGAACACATCTGGACTCCCTTGATGGTATAGTGGATAAGCCTCCACCTGCCAATGCAGGGGACACAGGTTCGATTCCTGGTTTAGGAAGATCCCACATGCTGAGGAGCAGCTAAGCCCATGAGCTACAACTACTGAAACCCGTGTGCCTAGATCAGAGAAGCCACCAAAATAAGAAGCCCGTGCCCCGCAAAGAATAGCTCCCACTTGCCTCCACTAGAGAAAGCCCGCAGGACAATGAAGACCCAGTACAGCCAAAAATAAGATGAATATTTTTCTTTTTTTAAAAAAGAGATTTCTTTTTCAACTGCTTACCACCTGATTTCATGAGGTTAAACCAACTGGCCTGGCTGGAATCACCCTCTCAGTCTCTTTTCCCAGCTGAAAAGGTAGTGGACGGGATTCTCTGCTGTGGAGTGTACGTGGAGGGCATCCGAAGGGCTCTAGCCAAGATATGCAGCAGGGGCATGCACAGTGCAGGCCCTGGTCCATGGACTTACAGCAGGGAAGCGTGCCCCTCCTCTCACGGGTCTCCTAAAACCACCTTTCAAAAAGCCACTTCGGAGTTTATGCAACCAGCAGGAAAGCTGATTGAGCTGTTTTTCACCCTTTGTGCTACTGACGTCAGAGGCACAGATCAGAACATTGGTGGGATGCTACCTTCTGCCACTTCCTGCCAAACTTTGCCTACAACACATGGAATGGGTGTTTAGGCGTGATCTGAAAAAATCTGGTGGAAAGAGCCCTACAGCCATGTGGGATCTGGGGACCAGAAGTTTGCCAGTTGCCCACTCGACATTCATTTCTCGCCCACCCGCCCTTCCTCTCTGGATCAGAACACCCATCTGTCCTCCTTCAGTCAGCTTTGGGCTTCGAGGGGCGTTCATCTCAGCCCCAGCCTGAGGGGAACAATCCTGATAGATCCAAGTTAGTCATGAAGGCCCAAACTCTTTGCTGATGGTGGATGTAGATAAGGGCATATGGCATATTTCAAGCCAACAAGCCTTGAGAGGACGTCTGTTAGGAACTCCTGGGACAGTTAGAAGAGACACAAGGGAGAGATGGGACCTTCCCAGGTGGCTCAGGTGGTAAAGAATATACCTGCCAGTGCAGGAGATGCAGATTCGATCCCTGGGTGGGGAAGATCCTCTGGAGGAGGAAATGGCAACCCACTCCAGTATTCTTGCTTGGGAAGTCCCATGGACAGAGGAGCCTGGCGGGATACAGTCCTTGGGGTCACCAAAGAGTCAGACACGATTTAATGACTAAACAACAAAAGGAGAGATGGCCTCTTTCTGGCTTACACCCCCTCCAGGACATTTCCCGCCTCCCAGAAAGGGGAGAGAGACTTTTCTACTGATCTCATGGAATCATCGAACAGCCAGTGATATGGCTGTGACCACACCCGATCCACCGGTTTATATTTAAGGAGTGTGGGGTTCAGACAGGACAAGGAGTTCAGTTCACACTTCCAGTGAAGGGTTTCAGAGCCCAGTCGGGTCCTGAGAGGACGAAAAAGGAGACGATCTTGCGATGGAAGAAGAAAGTCAAGGGAGACCCGGACCCCTGCTTAGAAGGGCAGGCTGAGCGGTCGCCTCAGGAGGGGAGTGAGTGGCTGCACTGGTGTTAGCAGGAGGCTTTGCGCTGGGAGGACAGGGGGAGGGGGACGGGAGGTAACCAGCGCCCTCTGACGGCCACTTCTGGGAAAACACGGCACGACCGAGGCCGAGCTCTCCCACCAGGGCAGCAGGGCGGCGGCTGAGAAGTGGGCAGAGACTTGGTTGCATTTACCGTTGAGGGACGCAGTCCTGGGGAGGGGAGGGCGAGTTGCGGAGGCGGGTGGGTGGGGGTGAGGGAAGCCGGCACGGTCAGGAATCAGACTGAAGGAGCGAGGTCAAGGAGAGACTGGGGAAAAGCTACAGTGAATTGGAGGTCCTGATGAGGGAGAGCTGGACCAGCAACCAGGTCCCGGGGTGGACTCTGAGGACACCCGGTAAACCGCAGCCGAGAGGGGAGCTCCCTTTGCATATGTAGTGTGAAGAAGTCTCATGATCTGGGATCCGATTCTCCATTTTATAGCCAACTCTAGGGTGGGGTTGCAAAGAGTCTGACACGTCTGAGAGCGAGCACACAAATTTATCCAGGGTTGGGTAGGGGGGACGGTGGGGTAGAATCCCAGAGGCGCCCCCAGGTGGAAATGACGTGTGCGGACGTGAGCCTGGTGCTGGTGGCGTCCCTTCCCCCACGTGGGAATCAGGGAGAGCTGCTGGGGACTTTGCACGCAAGAAAGCCGGCTTCCCTCCTGTTTGAAGCAACAAAGAACCTCTGGGCCAGATGGAAAATCAGTTCCTTTTTTGGCGCGGCCTAGGGACACCTTTAATTGCGAGTTGCAAGACCGGCCCTTGATGGAATTTGTAACGAGGCCAGGGCCCTATGGGAACATTTCTTGATGGAAATGAGCATCTGCTCTCTATAAGAAATGCAAATGATGCCTAATTGCGCCTTCAGAGAGCTGTGTCCCATCCCCAGTGCGGTACCCGCAGGCGGGTAAACCTGACCAGGCTTCAGAGTCCTCAGCTTTCTACCCCAAGACAGAAGCAGTGCAGAACCACACTGGACCAGGCTCCAGGCAGCCGTCCAGGGGTAGGGGGCGGTTGGGGGGGGTGGGGGTGGGGTGGTGCAATGCCTGCTGGGTTCCAACATATTCCAGGTCCTGGGCAAATTGTTATCATTTCCTTTGATGTGGGCAAAACCCATTTTGGGGTCTGCTGCTTTACAGGCAAGGAAACCAGAGGTCGGAAAACTGATAGCGTTTGCCTAATGTTGTTCAGTACAAGGTAGGTCAGACGCCCAGGATGGATGACGGAATGAAAAGCCCCAGAGTTTCCCTCTAATGTGTACTGAGTGCCTAGGTCACATCTTCAGCGGGCTTTCTCTTATTCTGTCTGTCTCCTTCTCTCTCCTGTGACGGGCTGAAGAAAAGGGGGCTGCCTAGGCCAGCGGTATTCCTTACTGGTGAACACGCTGTTTCCTTCCCCAAGCTTCAGAGATGTCGTATCACAAAAAGCACTTACAGCAGGATGGGCGCCCTGGCATAGAAAGCAGTTGAGACCAGCAGTCCCCAACCTTTTGGGCACCAGGGACCTGTCTCGTGAAAGACAGTTTTTCCATGAACCGGGAAGGCGGGGGGTGGTTTCAGGATGATTCAAGCACATTCAATTTCTTGTGCATTTTATTTCGAATCTAATGCCACCGCTGTTCTGATAACAGGTACCAGTCTGGGGCCCAGAGGTTGGGGACCCCTGGTCTACAGGAAGCAGCCATTCCCTCCAGGAAGATGAAGTTCAAGAGTTTCTGCATTATTATTACCATCATCATCATCATCAGATTTGATGGCCCTGGAGTCAGGATTACTTACCTTGTACTTCCGCAGCTCGTGGGAAAGCTCAGCATAAGTCCTGGCTCCAGAGTCAGCTTGTGTAGAAGGGAAGTGACCTTCTCCCTCTGTGCTCGTCTTCTCATCTGTAAAATGGGATTATAGCTCTCATCTCAGGTGTTTGCTGCTTGAGTTATGTGCTTCTGTTTTTAGAAGTGCATTTGGCCCTGTAAGCATTGCCTTATCAACCATAGCTTTTATTAGTTTTCAAGATCTCACAGCCCTGATAAGGGTTTGAGAACTCCCTGCAGGTCCTGGGAGTGTGATGTGGGTTCCTGCTCTTGCTTCTGCAAACAGAGATATCAGAGTTTTTATCTTTTTTACATAGTAAGATAGGTCGCCTACAATATATTTGAAAACTGCCGTAGATGATAGGGTTTCCCAGGTGGTGCTAGTGGTAAAGAACCTGCCAGCCAATGAAAGAGACATGAGACAGGGGTTTGATCCATAGGTTGGGAAGGTCCCCTGGAGGAGGGCGTGGCAACCCACTCCAGTACTCTTGCCTGGAGAATCTCATGGACAGAGGAGCCTGGCAGGCTACGGTCCATAGGGTCGAACAGAGTCAGACACAACTGAAGTGACTTAGCATGCATGCACATGCTTTAATGATAGGAGTCATAGAACCTCTCTGAGCTCCCAGATGGTAGAGAATTTTTCTTACTTATTCAGTGTTGTGGGCTATAAAGTCATATGTTGAAGCTTTAACCCCAGCATTTGGAATGTGGCCATATTTGAAGATGACATCTTTAGAGAGGGGATTAAGTTAAAATGAAGGCTGGACCCCAATCCAGTAGGGCTTCACAGGTGGCGCTAGTGGTAAAGAACCTGCCTGTCAATGCAGAAGATATAAGAGACACCGGTTCAACCCCTGGGTCAGGAAGATCCCCTGGAGTAGGAGCTGGCAACTCATTCCAGTACTCTTGCCTGGAGAATCCCATGGACAGAGGAGCCTGGTGGGCTGCAATCCATGGGGTCGCAAAGAGTTGGACTCGACAGAGTCACTGAGCAACAGACAAAGCAACTGAGATTTAGAGTCGTTAAGTGACTTGTCCAGGGTCACACAGCCAGGAATTTCAATCAACTGGACGAAAGCAAAGTCTGGGCTTTTTTTTTTTTTTTTTTTCTGGATACAACATAGCATCACAGACCCAGAGGTCTATATTGTGTTTCTCAGGCTAAATAGACAAAAACTGCTCACTGAGGGAATGCAGACCAATTCCTCCCTGCTCGGGGTCTGCTCTGGGGATCCCTGGACTGCCTCATCATGAGGATTCTAGACACTGAGCTCTCTGGACACAGACATCCTGTGAAATACAGAACTCACGAGCCCTGAGTCTGTGACTGTGACACTGGCCACATTTACACTGATGCCCAAATGACAGAACCCTAAGCCATTTCTCTCTCCAAACAAGAATGTTACTCCCCCGACGTGTCCTGCCCCATCAAAGCTCCTCTGCTCATTTTGGGGAGGCCTCAAAGGGAGCCTCACACATGCCCAGGCTGCCGGGGGCACCCTCACTCAGCACCCTCATTCCTTTCCCCTTTCCTGTGTTCTGGTCTCTATTTGTCTCTTCTTCATAGCTTTCCCACTGTGGATTATTAACCATGTTCTGGTTATAACCACATTACTATTAATCATGAAAGTGGACCATCTCAAGAGTGATGTTCATGCCAATGTCTGTGCCAGTGAGGCGCCCCCAGTGTCCAGAAGGCCCTCATTCATTGATGGAATCTCACAGTGATTCTCTGGAGAGATTTGGAGCTCCCACCCAGAGGTCCTGTCCAGAGGGGTAGGTGGACACAGGTACTCTGCCCTTCTCCACTAAATTCCCACCTCCTGATGCCATCTAGCCATAGCTGCACTCCCTCCCTCCCCTGGCAGATCAGTGGATGCATAGAAATCTTAGTGGCCAAGTTGTTATTCTCTATACAGGTCTCCAGAGGTTTTTTTAAAATTGCACAATCCTAGCAGCACATCTGGGGCTTCCCTGGTGGCTCAGTGGTAAAAAACCCACCTGCTGATTCAAGAGATGCAGGTTCGATCCCTGAGTCAGGAAGATCCCCTGGAGAAGGAAACAGCAACCCACTCCAGTATTCTCGTCTGGAGAATCCCATGGACAGAGGAGCCTGGTGGGCTACAGTCCATGGGGTCACAAAGAGTCAGACACACCTTGGCAACTAAACAACAGAAACAATATCAGTCCATCTAAGAATCATGGACCCCTACAAGATGCGAATCTGTTCACTCACGTCAGACTGAGCGCACACACATACACACAGCACTGCATACGTGTATAAACGCGCGTTAAGACCATCACAAACTAACAATGCACAAGGGCAATGTTGCTTCATACACTGGAAGCACCCGTGTGTTTCTCTATTACGCCATGAGCACCGTATGTAAAAAGGGACAAGTACTGGGAAGATGCAGAATAAGCGTATGAAGAAGTTCTTAGCTTTTCTTCCTCCTCCCCCACCCCGTGCATCTGCTCCCCTCTACCCCAGGTACATGCACCTCATTTTATTTATTTTCATTTGGCCATGCCAGGCCTTCATTGCAGCATGTAGGATCTTTAGTCACGCCATGTGGGATCTAGTTCCCTGACCAGGGACTGAATCTGAGTCCTCCTGCATTGGGAGTGTGGAGTCTTAACCTCTAGACCACCAGGGAAGTCTCTGTATCTCATTTTAGAGATTACACTCTCTGTCCATATCTGCACACTTATTAGATGTCCATTTCACACACATGATTCACTCCAGCTTCATGGCTGCCCTGGGTGGGGTTTCTCTCTGTCTTATGCATCAGATCAGGAGACAGACTCAGAGAGGCTGAGTGAGGCCTTTGGTACCCAGTAAGGAGGTCTGGAGACTTCCCACAAGGCACTAGTGGTAAAGAACCCGCCTGCCAGTGCAGGAGATACGAGAGACATGAGTTCAGTCCCTGGGTCAGAAAGATCTCCTGGAGAAGGAATTGGCAACCCACTCCAGCACTGTTGCCTGGAGAAGCCCATGGACAGAGGAACATGCCGGGCGACAGTTCATGGGGTCACAAAGAGTTGGACCCTTTGCATGCTACTGAGCACGCATGGAGGTTTGGAGTCTGAGGCTGACTCCTGCTCAGGCTGCTCTAACAAAAACCTGCTCTAAGGACCCAGGGCCTTAAACAACAGATGTTGATTTCTCATGGTTCTGGAGGCTGCAAGTCCAAGACCAAGGTGCTGGCAGGGCTGGTTTCTCCTGAGACCTTTCCCCTCGGCCCTCAGATAGCCGCCCCCCACTGCGTCCTCACAGGGGCTCTTCCCTGTGCCTGTGCATCCTGGGGGTCTCTCCCTCTTATAAGGACACCAGTCAGATGGGACAGGGCTCCACCCTAGTGGCCTCATTTAACCTTCTTACCTCTTTAAAGTGGACTTCCCTGGTGGCTCAGACAGTAAACCATCTGCTTACAATGTGGAAGACCTGGGTTCAATCCCTGGGTTGGGAAGATCCCCTGGAGAAGGCAATGGCACCCCACTCCAGTACTCTTGCCTGGAAAATCCCATGGATGGAGGAGCCTTGTGGGCTATAGTCCATGGGGTCGCAGAGAGCTGAACACCACTGAACATGACTTTCACTTTCATCTCTTTAAAGGTCCCGTTTCCAAACACAGTCACATTCCATGGGGTCACAAAGAGTCGGACACGACTGAGCGACTTCACTCACTCACCTCTGTAATGGGCTTCCTTGGTGGTTCACATGGTAGAGAATCCGCCTGCAATGCAGGAGAACCAGGTTCGATCCCTGGGCTGGGAAGGTCCCCCTAGAGAAGGAAATGGCCACCCACTCCAGTATTCTTCCTGGAGAATCCCATGGACAGAGGACCCTGGTGGGCTACAGTCCATGGGGTCGCAGAGAGCTGAACACGACTTTCACTTTCATCTCTTTAGAGGTCCCGTCTCCAAACACAGTCACTTTCTAAGGTTCTGGGGATGACCAATCTAGGGGCCGGTTCAGTCCACAGCTCCTAGGCCTGTGCTGTCTGAGTCACCAGGCTGCCCTGCCTGACTGGTCTGGGTGGTGTGGGTACTCAGCCTGAGGGGGACCTCACTCTGAAGCCCCGGAGCAGGGCTCCAGCAGCAGCTCCCCGCTCCCAGGGGCTGCTCCTCCCTGCCCACTTTGGGACGCCACTCCAGCACTCCTTCCGCCTGGAAGACCCTTCCTCTGCTTTCACGCCCCGCCTCCCCTCCCCATCTCCACCTGTCCTACCCGTCCTTCCAGAAGATTCCACAGCTTGTCCGCCGTGAAGCCACTCACAGAGGAGCCGGCCGAGTCCTGACCTGGAATGCCCAGCGGAAGGGGAGGGGAGGGGAGGGATGGGGTTTAAAAGCCGGCTTGCTCCTTGTTTACGCCAGACTCCCAGCCTATCACGAGCCCACGCTTCTACCGCTCGCTGTGTCAGGCTGGTAAACCGAGAGCCGAGTTACTGGAGCGAGCCACAGTGACTTTACGCGGAAAGCCCAGCTGACTGAGAAGACAGCAGACCAGTGTCCCAGAGAACCATCTTCCCTGAGTTATAATTCAGGCTTCATTTATACTTAAAAGCGGAGCGGGGAGACCTGGAAGGTGGAGGGGTAGCTATATGTTAATGCCTTCCTGCCTACAACCAATCCTGGGTGGAGCTGGTGGAGACGTTTCTTGTGAGCTGAACAAAGGTGTTTTAGCTTAATGCTCATTACCTGGGAGACAGGGTTACCAGAGATGGGCCATTACGTATAATTAATGCTTATAGGCAATATCCCTTTAGTGATTAACTTGTATTAAAGGTTCTGCCCCATGACAGGACCAGGGTGCTGGATCTGTCAAGGTGGACTCCTTCTAATGTACACAGGACTCCTATGGGCTGTGTGTGTGTGTGTGTGTGTCTGTGATGTACACAAGACTCCTATGGGCTAGGGGTGTGTGTGTGCGTGTGTGTGTGTGCATGCACGCTCAGGCATATCACACTCTTTGTGACCCCATGTACTGTAGCCCGCCAGGCTCCTCTGTCCATGGGATTCTCCCCTTAAAGAAAGGAAATAGGCAGAGATGTCCTGGGATGGGATCCTTGGTGGGAGCAGACACACCTCGGCTTTTGCTGGGAGTTACTAGAAATTACCCCCAGCTGATAGCTTCTGGGAGTGAGAGAGGAGAGCCAGAGAGAGAATTGCACTCTGAGTTAAGAGAAGTGTGTTAGAGGTCCCCCATCACTCCCACCCTCCTCTATGAAACCAAACAAAAATCAAACCAATGTCACTGACTTGGTTTAAGCCATTGCAATAGGCAGGATACTCCAGACCTGAAGATTTGAGTGTCTTGTCGGGGAGAGTAGAAAAGTCCTGGAGCCTGCCCTGCTGGTCCAGTGGGTAAGACTTCACTTTCTAATACACGGAGTGCGGGTGTGATTTCTGGTTGAGGACATAAGCTCTCACATGCCTCGTGGTGGGAAAACCAAAACATAGAAGCAATACTGTAACAAATTCAATAAAGACTTAAACAATTGTCCACATAAAAAAAGAACCTTAAAAAAATACCTTAAACTTGTCTAGGGAGGAGCAGACAAGTTGTCAATGGGGTGGTTGTACAACTGGACTTGTTTTTGTAATCAGGGGGGCGGCTCAGTCAGCCGGACAGGAAGTGTTGCCTCTGTGTCTGGTTAGTTTCAGGCGGACCAATAGTTTGTGCAATCACAAAGAACGTGAGGTGGGAGGGGCTGTGTCTGGCCCCATCACAGGTAGTAAGTGGGGCATCTGTGAGTCTTATGGAAGTCATGAGAGAGCCTGACAGCAAGTCTTATCTAAGTCAGAAGGGAAAGACAGTTCTTTGTGGTATGCTTTCTGTTTTCCAGAATGCAAAAGGATGGGAGGACTTTGGAACATACAAGTTTGGGGGGAAACATCTTAACCATCTTTGTTTGCTGGAAGAACGGGGTTTGGGTAAAGTTCAACATTGTCCAAATCTCCCAGTGAACTTGCCTGATGGATGTTATCAGAGTAATTTGATAACAGGCTTGGTAGGACAAGATGCCCTCCATCTCTGCTCAAAAGTGCTGGGAAATCACTCTAACTGGGAAAAAGTAGGGGTGGGAAAACTTGGGTCTCAAGACACTGATGTTCTTTTCTTTTTTAAAAATTTATTTGACTGTGCCAAATCTTAGTTGCCACTTGTGGGATCTAGTTCTCTGACCAGGGATCAGACCTGGGTCCCCTGCAGGGGCAGCGTGGAGTCTTAACCACTGGACCAGCAGGGAAGTCCTGGTATCAGTGTTCTGAAGGATTCTTTTCTCTCTGCTTCTGAGCAGAGGGTGCTAGAAGGTGGGGAGAAGTTCTCGGTGGTGTTGGAGACAGGGAGGCTGCTGCTGCTGCTGCTAAGTCACTTCAGTTGTGTCCGACTCTGTGTGACCCCACAGACAGGGGCCCACGAGGCTCCCCTGTCCCTGGGATTCTCCAGGCAAGAACACTGGAGTAGGTTGCCATTTCCTTCTCCAAGGCAGGAAAGTGAGAAGTGAGAGTGAAGTCGCTCAGTTGTGTCCAACTCTTAGCGATCCCATGGACTGCAGCCCACCAGGCTCCTCCGTCCATGGGATTTTCCAGGCAAGAGTACTGGAGTGGGGTGCCATTGCCTTCTCCAGGAGACAGGGAGGAGAGGGTGTCATTAGGAGCAGACTATAAAAGAGGGACGCTGGAGGAGGGCATGGCAACCCACTCCAGTATTCCTGCGTGGAGAATCGCTATGGACAGAGGCGCCTAGTGGGCTACAGTCCACGAGGTTGCAAAGAGTCAGACACGACTGAAGCGTCTTGGCAAGCACGAAACTGCAGGTTGATTTATCTGCCCATTTGTTTGAATCCTCCATTGATTTCACACTCTGTAGTGTTTTTTCTTCGTTAGCAAATAATTTTACTGAGAAATCGAGTGAAATTTCAGTGCAAAGAGTCATTTCTTGCTAAAAGGCATCTAAAATATTAATGAAAAGAAACTTCAATTAAAATAGAGTCGGAAGACCAGATCAGGGAGCTCTCAGGCTCTATAAAGAAGAACGAACTCCCTCTAACGGGACACAGGAACTCAGCCAATGAGAGGCCATCACAACCCAGCCAATGAAAAGCCACCGACTACGTTACAGCCCGCCCACTTCCTTTCCCAGCTGTGCAAGCTCCTCTTGGTTTTTGCCAGGGGTTTGCATGTGGCTTACTGCAATTCTTTTCTGATCCTGAATAAACCTATTTTTGCTGGAGAAATAACTGGCAATCTTTGTTTTACCTCAATGGAGCCTAAAGTCTCTGAATCTATATCAGACTTGAGAAAGTTTGGATTTGAGGGCGGATTTAAAGTGGGTTAGAAAGAGGCTTATAAAAGCCATTTGTCATCAGCTATCAGAAACCTTGGAAATGTGCCTATCCTTCCACACAAGACTTCCATTTCTAGGAATTTATCTGAAGGATATAGTCAGGTAATGTTCAAAGATATTCAAAGTGAAGGAAATGTCCCTGTATTGTTTATACAAATGAAGAATTGGAAGTCCAGTAACAGTTTGCTAAATAAATTATAGAAATATCAACATAATAAAAATATGTGACCATTAAAAAGAGAGCAATAAAGGACAGAAATGGTATGGACTTAACAGAAGCAGAAGATATTAAAAAGAGGTAGCAAGAATATGCAGAAGAACTATACAAAAAAGATCTTCATGACCCAGATAACCATGAGCTGTGATCAGTCACCTAGAGCCAGACATCCTGGAGTGTGAAGTCAACTGGGCCTTAGGAAGCCTCACTATGAACAAAGCTAGTGGAGGTGATGGAATTCCATGTGAGCTATTTCAAATCCTAAAAGATGATGCTGTGAAAGTGCTGCAGTCAATATGCCAGCAAATATGGAAAACTCAGCAGTGGCCACAGGACTGGAAAAGGTCAGTTTTCATTCCAGTCCCAAAGAAAGGCAATGACAAAGAATGCTCAAACTACTGCACAATTGCACTCATCTCACACACTAGTAAAGTAATGCTCAAAATTCTCCAAGCCAGGCTTCAGCAGTACATGAACTGTGAACTTCCAGATGTTCAAGCTGGATTTAGAAAAGGCAGAGGAACCAGAGATCAAATTGCCAACATCTACTGGATCATCAAAAAAGCAAGGTAATACCAGAAAAAAAATCTACTTCTACTTTATTGATTACACCAAAGCCTTTTACTGTGTGGATCACAATCAACTGTGGAAAATTCTTCAAGAGATGGGAATACCAGACCACCTGACCTGCCTCTGGGGAAATCTGTATGCAGGTCAAGAAGCAACAGTTAGAACTGGACATGGAACAACAGACTGGTTCCAAATCGGGAAAGGAGTATGTCAAGGCTGTATATTGTCACCTTGCTTATTTAACTTCTATGTCGAGTATATCATGAGAAATGCTGGGCTGGGTGAAGCACAAGTTAGAATCAAGATTGCCCGGAGAAATATCAATAACCTCAGATATGCAGATGACACCACCCTTATGGCAGAAAGTGAAGAACTAAAGAGCCTCTTCGTGAAAGTGAAAGAGGAGAGTTAAAAAGTTGGCTTAAAGCTCAACATTCAGAAAACGAAGATCATGGCATCCGGTTCCATCACTTCATGGCAAATAGATGGGGAAACAGCGGAAACAGTGAGAGACTTTATTTTTGGGGGCTCCAAAATCACTGCAGATGGTGTCTGCAGCCATAAAATTAAAAGACGCTTGCTTCTTGGAAAAAAAGCTATGACCAACCTAGACAGCATATTAAAAAGGAGAGACATTACTTTGCCGGCAAAGTTCCGTGTAGTCAAAGCTATGGTTTTTCCAGTAGTCATGTATGGATGAGTCATGCATGGACTATAAAGAAAGCTGAGCACTGAAGAATTGATGCTTTTGAGTTGTGGTGTTAGAGAAGACTCTTGAGAGTCCCTTGGACTGCAAGGAGATCCAACCAGTCCATCCTAAAGGAAATCAGTCCTGAATATTCATTGGAAGGACTGATGCTGAAGCTGAAACTCCAGTACTTTGGCCCCCTGATGCGAAGAACTGACTCATTGGAAAAGACCCTGATGCTGGGAAGGATTGAAGGGAGGAGGAGAAGGGAATGACAGAGGATGAGATGGTTGGATGGCATCACCGACTTGATGGACATGAGTTTGAGCAAGCTCCAGGAACTGGTGATAGACTGGGAAGCCTGGCGTGCTGCAGTCCATGGGGTCACAAAGAGTCAGACACAACTGAGCGACTGAACTGAACTGAAGAAGAGAGCATGGACATATATTTGTTTACGCAGTGTAAGAGAAAATTTGTGCCGCAGTTGAAAACTAGGCACTGTGGGAAGCACAGCCACTCGGTTACCTGAGTCTTTTTCTGGCTGTGCTGGGTCTTCATGCTGCCCTCTGGGTTTCTCTAGTTGTGGTGATTTAGTTGCTCTGTCTGAGGCATGTGGGATCTTCCCGGACCAGGGATCGCATCCCTGTCCTTTGCATTGCGAGGCAGATTCTTAACCACTGGACCAGCAGCGAAGCGCCTGGGTTAACTGATTCTGATTCTATGGGGTTCTTCACGTTTCATGGCCTTTGGGCTCTTTTGTATCCTCACAACAGATAGCCGTGCAAATAATTATAGACATGCAAATAAATTCTGTCCGGTGGCGGTTCATTTGACTAGCCCCTCTGTAGTGGAAGAACCTACTTTCGCATTCGTTTGTAAATCCATTTCAGTATTTCTCAGAAATGTCTCTTTCTTTCTAAAATCATTTATTTATTTTGGCTGTGCTGGGTCTTCGTTGCTGCATGAGGGCTTTCTCTAGTTGCAGAGAGTGGGGGCTACTCTCTAGCTGCCGTGGGAGGCCTTCTCGTTCCAGTGGCTTCTCTGTTGCAGAGCTCGGGCTCTTGAACACGCAGGCTTCAGTAGCTGCGGATGGTGGGTTCAATAGTTATGGCACTTGGGCTTCGTTGCTCTTGTGGTGTGTGGGATCTTAGTTCCCAGATCAGGGGTGGAACCTGTTCCCTGCATTGGCAGATGGGTTCTAAACCACTGTACCACCAGGGAAGTCCCTGTCTCTACTTTGGACTTCTCCTTTGTTACCTCTTAATGGTTCCCTCATTAGTAACAAATTAAATAAAATGTTAAACATGTGTTCATTTTACATATGTAGGAGAGCCATACTTTCATCCTTAAAAAATTATCCTTTAACCATTGAAAGCTACTCATGATCATTATTAAGTAACAAAACAAGTTACAAATAATGTACCTTATATTTTTAAAGAAAAATGGCATGTGTGTTAATAGATGCACAGAAATAAAAAAGTTCAGTGCAGTATACATCAAAACTCAGGACTGTTTATTTCAGGATGGGTTCATGGATGAATTTAATTGTCTCCATGCTCATCTTATTTCTCAGGCTTAACATGTATTACTTGTGAATACAAGTTTTTAAAACCAAAGAAGCACCAATCGAAATTTGGGACATACCATCCTTTCTAACCAAATTTCCATGGGATTCAGAACTCCTCTCCTCCCAATCTGGCAAGTCTAAAGTCAGGAGGTGACTTTTCTGGCAGAATCCCTCTTCCTTTCTAGGAGGGGATAAGGTGGCTGACATTTGAGAAGCCCCATGGGGCTTGGAGCTTCACACCCAGAGGCTCTGGGTTGGTCTGTTGGGTGGAGAGATGGGGGCATGGGGTAGAGGCTTCTGAGGACAGTATTTGAGACTTCGGGTCTCCCCAGATGGTGCTAGTGGTAAAGAACCCACCTGCCAATGCAAGAGAATTGGATTCCATCTATGGGTCGGGAAGATCCCCTGGAGAAGGGAATGACAACCCACTGCAGTATTCTTGCCTGGAGAATCCCATGGTCAGAGGGCTGCAGCCTGCTGGGCTGCAGTCTACTGAGTCGAAAAGAGTTGGATAAGACTAAAGTGACTTAGCTCCTAACTCGGTAAAGAATCTGCCTGCAGTGAAGGAGACCTGGGTTCAATCCCTGGGTCGGGAAGATCCCCTGGAGAAGAAAATGGCAACTCACTCCAGTACTCTTGCCTGGAAAATCCCATGGACAGAGGAGCCTGGTGGGCTGCAGTCCATGGGGTCGCAAAGAGTCAGGCACCACTGAGTGACTAACGCTTTTACTTACGCAACTTAGCACCCATGCAGGCTCTGGTTACACAAAAAGGAAAATTTGAGCAAACTACTGGTTTGTATAGAGTGGCTTTGAGTAATTATGACTTTAAAATACTGAGGTATTGATAACTTAGGTCTGAATCTTGGTAACTAGGGTACCAGATAGATGGTCTCTGAAAGTGTCTCCATTAGATGAAGCTGTGGGAGAGTTCAAAGTTAACATTCATTTCTCCACCTCTTCCCCCCTCCGTTTCCCTCTTCCTGCCACCCGAAACCCCACATGAAGAAACCCCACGGGCAGACCTGGGTGGGGTGGGTAGCCTCCTTGCAGATGCTGGGTGAGGTCACTGGAAGCCACCACGAAGTGCTCTGTCAGCCCTGAGGACGCAGCTACTCCGAGTCCCTTCGTGGAGGGGTGGAGGTTGGGGAGAAATGTCAGTACCCCCAAAAAAGCTGCTCTGCCCGGGGAGAACCAGGGAGTCTCTGCCAGGAATGACGTCTGTATCCTTTGGGCTTCAACACCCGTTCTATTTTCAGACTGATTCATAACTATGCATACATGCATGCTAAGTCGCTTCAGTCGTGTCCGACTCTGTGCGACCCCAGAGACGGCAGCCCACCAGGCTCCCCCGTCCCTGGGATTCTCCAGGCAAGAACACTGGAATGGGTTGCCATTGCCTTCTCCAATGCATGAAAGTGAAAAGTGAAAGTGAAGTCGCTCAGTCGTGTCTGACTCTTAGCGACCCTATAGACTGCAGCCCACTAGGCTCCTCCGTCCATGGGATTTTCCAGGCAGGAGTACTGGAGTGGGGTGCCATCGCCTTCTCCAATTCATAACTAGAACGACATAAAAGTGATGGAAGGCATTTCGCACTGTCTGACACTTGCTCAGTGTTGCTTTGCTCCCTCCTTCCCTTCATCAGGATCTGCGGGGAGACCGTCCCGGTCGAAGGGCTGTTTCCTGTAGGTCACGTCGTCGCAAGGGCGGTGGGCTCCAGGGGAGTAGCAAGGTTTCCCGCCGCGCGGTCCTCGCGGCCCGAGTGCGCCCTCTGGCGGCGGCAGTCCCGCACGTTCTTCAGCGGCCAAGGCTCGGTTTAGCCAGAGGCTTCCCTGCAAAGCCGACAGCGTTGTCTCCGTCAAGGCCACGTCAAGCCTAGGTGGCTATCCCGCTTTGGACCGAATCACTCGGCAGGACTGTAAGGTGACTTGCTAACACCATCAGACAAGAAAGAAACTGGAGAGGGAAGCGGCAAGCATTTGCAAATTCTTAAAAAAAAAAAAAAAAAAAAAAGTACCTCTTCCTTCCTCAAAATTTCATTACTAAAAATGTCAAAAATAGCTAAAAGTGCAAAGAATTTTACAGTGGACAGACATGCATCTATCACCCGGACTCTTCCATTAACATTTTATTCTACTTGTTTCATTGCATACATACCATCACCCACCACACTCCAGACCCATCAGAATGGTTTACTTTTCTGATGCATTTCAAAGTAGGTTGCAGACAACCTCCCCCAAAACATCTCAGGCTTCAGTTTCTAAAAACAACAAATGGGAGAGGTTGCTAATTTTTTTGGGGTGGGCTGTACTGTACTTTTCCATTTTCATGTTTTGTCCTTGTAACCCTGTAAATGAGTTATTTATTTATTAAGTTCAGATAATGGACATATAACATTACTTTAGTTTCAGGTGTACAACATAATGGTATTTGTATATATTGTGCAATAATCACCACACTAAGTCTAGTTAACATCCATCACCATAGGTAGTGACCGATTTTTTTTTTTTTTGTGATGAGAACTTTTTTTTTTTTTTTTTGAGAACTTTTGATAGGTATTCTGGATGGAATTCTCCAGGCAAGAATACTAGAGTGGGTTGCCATTTCCTTCTCCATCTATTCTGGTAGCAGCTTTCAAATATACAACGTGGGATCTTCGTTCCTCGACCAGGGATTGAATCCATGACCCCTGCGGTGGAAATGAGGAGTTTTAACCACCGGACCACAAGGGAAGTCCGGAGCTAGGAATTTTTAATCCCAGTTTAAAATTTTTATTTTTTATTGTTTTATTTTTTTTTTGCCTGTGGTGGGTCTTGCTGTGTACTGGCTTTTCTCTGGTTGCAGTGAGCAAGGGCTACTCTCTGGCTGAGCTGCTCGGGCTTCTCACTGCAGTGGCTTCTCTTGTGGAGAGCACACAGGCTCAGCAGTTGTGGTGCGTGGGCTTAGTTGCTCCCGCCCTGTGGAGTCCTTCCAGATCACAGATTGAACCCATATGTCCCGTGCACTGGTAGGTAGACTCCCAACCAGTGAAGCACCAGGGAAGTCCTTTTTAATCCCATTTTACAGGCATGGAAACTGAGGGTCAGGAAAAGTGAGTCATTTGACAGAGCCGTGATTCAATCCATGTCTTTCACATCAGATGTCCTCCCTGTTTGTCCTTTGATGGCTTTACATTTTCCTTGGAATTTAGCAGAACTCCTCGTGCACAGGGCCATCCAGGACTGGCATCATCTGTCCCCTCCCGCCCTGCCCTCCCCAACACCCTCCACCCTTACCTGGAGGTGCTTTCCCAGACCACCCTGTATAGCCTCCGCCCCAGGGATGCTGGCTCTCAGCACCTTTCCTTTCTTGCTTAACACTGTTCACCATCAGGAATTACTGTGTCTTAACATTGTTTTCTGATCATTATCTGATTCTCCCAGGGATGTAAGGATTTCCAGGACCCAGAGGTGGGCTCAGCATGTGTCAGTCCTGAAGGAAGACATTCAGGAAGTGGATCAATGTAGAACGCTGCTCAGCTTCCTGAGTTGCTAAGTCTCTAAGATATGAGACCTTGGGACATTCGAGCGTCAGTCTACAAGGTTCCCAGGTGGTGCAGTGGCAACAAATCTGCCTGCCAATGTGGGAGATGCAAGAGACACAGGTTGGGGAGATCCCCTGGAGGAGGAAATGGCAACCCACTCCAGGGTTCTTGCCTGGAGAATCGCATGGACAGAGGAGCCTGGTGGGCTACAGTCCAGGGGGTTGCAAAGTGCTGGACATGACTGAGTGTTCACACACACACATACCACAAACACTGTTGCCATCTTGCTTCTTGTCTGAAGACAGCAGCTCAGGGAAGGGCACACTTGAGCAGGGGGCCTGACCAGACCTCCTGGTCCCCACTGTCCTTCAGGATGTGCAGTTTTGTGAGAGTGTTTTCTGTTATTTGCAGCTGAAGGAATCCTTTGTGTTTAGCCGTTCACTTAGCTTGCACCCTCACTTTGCTTAGCATTTTATTTCATTTAATTTAAAAAATCGTCAGTGTGTCATTAATGAATTTTGGTTTAGCTGGGCTGGGTCTTAGTTGTAGCACGTGGGATCTTTGATCTCTGTTGGACATTTGGGATCTTTAGTTGAGCATGTGGGATCTAGTCCCCTGACCAGGGATTAAACCTGGCCTGCATTGGGACTGAGTCCCAGCCACTGGGCCCCCAGGAAAGTCCCTGCTTAGCATTTTAGTATTTCTAGACTGAGGGCCTAAGAACTGATGCTTTCAAATTGTGTGGCTGGAGAAAGACCCTTGAGGGTCTGCAAGGAGATAAACCAGTCCATCCTAAATGAAATCAACCCTGAATATTCATTGGAAGGACTGATGCTGAAGCTGAAGTTCCAATACTTTGGCCACCTGATGTGAAGAGCTGACTCATTGGAAAAGACCCTGATGTTGGGAAAGATTGAGGGCAGGAAGAGAAGGGGATAACAGAGGATGAGATGGTTGGATGGCATGTTGACTCAGTGGGCGTCAGTTTGAGCAAACTCTAGGAGTGCAGGACAGGGAAGCCTGGCGTGCTGCAGTCCATGGGGTGACAAAGTCTTGGACACAATAGCAACAACAGCTGAGCAGATGCAGCCAGTGGCCCCACTCACCTCCTCCCAGGATGCCTGGTGAGGCGCAGGCTGAGCCCCATTACAGGGCAGCAGAGGCACCATTGTCCCCCTTTGCAGTGAGGAGACCCAGGCCCAGAGCGAAGTGACTAGCCTACAGTCCCAAGGTTCAGCCCTGGCAGGTCTGGGAACCAGACTGTGTCTTTCCAAAGCTCATACCAACTTTTAAAAACAATGTGTGCTTTTGACTTTAAATGATACGTTTGCATAGAATGAAATCAAACAAAGAAAACATTTAAAATCGAGTTATGTTGGTGGATTCTCTCTTTAGGCAAAGCAGACCAAAACGGTCTCAGCATTTTTGGGAGGGGGTCTGGCTTTGACGATAGATGAAATGTGGAACGTGTCACAGGTTTGCATGTCCCCTCCACATGGGCCTCGGTCATCTTCCTGTATGTTCCCAGTTTAGTGTGTGTGTGGCTGAGGCGAGCGCAGTATGGTGGGTTTTTTTAAAGGCTTATTGAGATGTCATTCACACACCGTATAGCTTACTCATTCCAAGTGGACAATTCAGTGGCTTTCGAATATTCAGAGCTGTGCAGCCACCATCACAGGGAATTTTAGAGCATTCATCACTCCAAAAGTCAGCCCCATACCCTTTCGTGCCATCTCCCCTCCCCGGGCCCCTGGCAGCTGCTCATCTGCTTCCAGTCTCTACAGAGTTGTCTGCTCTGCACGTTTCTTGCACGGGGTCGCATGCCACTCGGTCCTTTGTGACTGGCTTCCCTCGAGCAGCAGAAGGTTTCAAGTTCATCTATGGGTAGCGTGTATCAGTACTTCATTCCTTGCCATGGCTGAATAGTATTCTATTGCATGGATACATCACATCTTATTCATTTGTTTACTGGGTTGTGGGTGCTTGGTGTGTTTCCACCTTTTGGCTCTTATGGATAACGCTGCTGTGAACTTTCATGCACGTTTTTGTGTGGACATACGTCTTCATTTCTCTTGGGTGTGTACCTACAAGGAGAACTGTTGGGTCATGTGATAAATCTCTGTTTAACCATCTGAGGAGCCTCCAGACAGTTTTCCCAAGTGGTTTCACCATCGTGTGTTCTCACCAGCAATGTCTCAGGGTCCCAATTTCTCCACATCATCACCAACATTTCTTACTACCTGATTTTTTAAAGTTTTTTTTTTTTTGGCTGTGCCTCTCGGCTTTTGGGATCTCAGTCCCCAACCAGGGATCAAACACGGGCCAAGGCAGCAAAAACTTAGAATCCCAATTGCTAGACCACCAGGGAACTCCCTACTGTCTGACCTTTTGATGACAACCGTAGCAGTGGCTGTGAAGTGGTAATCTGGTTGTGGCTTTGATTTGCATTTCCCTGACGGCTAATGATGTTGAGCATCTTTTCATGTGCTTAATGGCCATTTGCATATCTTCCTTGGAGAAATGTCTTTTCAGATGCTTTGCCCAGTTTTTAATTGGGCTATTCATCTTTTTATTATTGAGCTGTTTCAGTGTGGGTTTTAGCAAAGGGATATAGGGCTGGCTGAATTTGCTCACTGTCTGAACCATCTGGAGACAGGTGGATCCGAGACCACTGTCTCTCATCTTAGAAAATCAGATATTTCTTTTCTTTTTTTAAAAATTTTTTATTGGAGTATAATTGCTTAATAATGTTGTGTTAGTTTCTGCTGTACAGCAAAGTGAATCAGCTATGCTGTGCTGTGCTTAGTCACTCAGTCATGTCTGACTCTTTGGGACCCCAAGGACTGTAGCCTGCCAGGCTCCTCTGTCCATGGAGATTCTCCAGTCAAGAATACTGGAGAGAGTTGCCATGCCCTCCTCCAGGGGATCTTCCCAACCCAGCGGTCGAACCCAGGTCTCCCTCATTGCAGGCAGATTCTTTACCATCTGAGCCACCAGGGAAGCCCAAGTATACTGGAATGGGTAGCCTATCCCTTCTCTAGGGGATCGTCTTGATTCAGGGAGAGAACTTGTGTCTCTTACGTCTTTTGCACAGGCAGGCTGGTTCTTTACATCAGCGCCACCTGGGAAGCCCATATATTTCATAGTAGTGGACATATGTCAATTGCAATCATTGATCAAGTAGATCAAAGTTCAAATAAAGGAAACTGGAGTAGGACACGCCTAGCCATCGTCACACCAAGGAAGAATGCTGTCTGGCTGTGTGACCTTGGGCGAAGGACTTAACTTTTCTGAGCCTCTGGTTTGGGTCTGTAGTATAGGCTGGTTCTCTCAATGTGTGCGTGTTAGAAGATTCTCTCCCTCAGCACTCTTTCTGCGGCAGGTGCTGCAGTAAGTGCTGCTCCAGGATTAATGAGACTAATGCTGCTTCCCTTCTTCTCCCGCCTTTCCCAGCTCAGCTCTGGTTCTCAGGGCTCAAAGGCTCAGAGCACTTGAAGGTAAGTCACTCTTCCCGGGGGGCTTCCCTGGTGGCTCAGTCAGTAAGGCATCCCCCCACAATACAGGAGACCTGGTTTCTATCCCTGGGTCAGGGAAGATCCCCTGGAGAAGCAATGGCAACCCCTCAACCGTATTCTTGTCTGGGAAATCCCATGGACAGAGGAGCCTTGTGGGCTGCATGTGGTCGTGAAGAGTCGGACACGACTGAAGCGATGGAGCACACACGCGTGTGTCCTCATGTTACAGATGAGAAAGAGGAAAGGCAAGGAGTTTAAGGGATTTGCCAAAACACACCTAGTGAGTCGTCAAGTTATCCAGACTCCTTGCTTGTTCCACCACACCATGCTGTCTCAAGGCGTTACCATGGGCGTCTGTGTTTGTGGATTACATAGTCAGTTGACCTGGTCCTCGATGAATTAGGAGTCATGAACCCTCCTCTGATAATTCAAGCCATGACATATTCCAAGATAAGATATGAAGGGGTAGGGCCCTTACTCTGCAGTCTTTGTGCATCTGATCTTCACTGATGTGCCCAGCACTGTTAATCCCTATGTGACAAATACAGTGAGCCCTGTTCAGTCCATGAACTCATGCTGCCCTGAACATCATTTAGACTGTTAGCTATAGTTGGGGTTTCTTAAGCCGAACAGTGCAAAGCCCTGAAGATATGCAAAGCCCTGAAGATACATGTGACCTGACTCAGCAGCTCAGTCGATAAAAACAATCACCCAAAGAGGCAGAGTTATGCCTCTGAAAATTCACAGTGGTCCTTCTACTTCTTTGGCCACTCTCTTCAAAGCTTCACTGCTTTGATTCCATTTTAGCATTTAATTTTCCACCTTTCTTCATAAGGGCTTCCCTGGTGGCTCAGACAGTAAAGAATCTGCCTGCAAAGCAGGAGACCCAAGTGTGATCCCTGGGTCTGGAAGATCCCCTGGAGGAGGGCATGGCCACCCACTCCAGTATTCTTGCCTGGAGAATCCCACGGATAGAGGAGCCTGGTGGGCTACAGTCCATGTGGTTGCAAATAGGCAGACATGACCGAGCGACTAACACTTACACTGTCATTTTTTTTCACGGAGAAAATTCGAGTCACGCGTGCGCTCTCCCCCGACTCCTGTCCACTTCATCTCTACCCAGCTCAAGTGCATCTCCGCTTGTTCTTGCCTCTGCCTCTCTAGTCAAAGGGGAAGAAGTATTTATTCCTCCTCGTAGATGCATCAGTCAGGGTCCATGCAGGAAGTGGAATTCATTCAGATGATTTAAACGAGGAGACTTTTAAGGAAGTGTCTAATTGTAGAGGGTGGGCTTCCTAGGTGGCTTAGTGGGACCAGGGAGGCACGAAGACTCAGACACGACTTACCGACTACAAAGCAAATTATAAAGAGCGCTTGTGGACAGGTTTTAAAGAAACAAAGAAAAGATGTCAACACTCCCAATAATGAAAGTCACCACCGCCCTAGGGTTGAAGACACAGTCTGGTGGTCAGAGACCAAGATCGAGGGGCCAGCGAGGCTACATTGCTCCTCGTGGCTTCAGAGGAGCCTCTGCTTCCTTGCCTTTTCCAGCTTCTTGACGCCACCTGTGTCCCTTGGCTCATGGCCCCCTCCCTGCGTCCCTCTAACCTCTCTGCTCTCACCACATTTCCTACTGCTGACTCGGGCCTTCCTGCCTCCTCTTGTAAGGACCTTTGGGATGACCCTGGGCCCATCCCCATCATCCAGGATCATTTCCCCTCCGAGGATGCTCAGCTTAACGCCACCTGCCCTAGGTATTCATCGACAGGTGAATGGATAAAGAGGCTGTGGTGTGTGTGTGTGCGATGGAATATTACTCAGCCATATAACGGAATGCATTTGAGCCCGGTCTAATGAGGTGGAGGAACCTAGAGCCTTATTATACAGGGTGAAGTAAGTCAGAACGTGAAGGACAAATATCATATATTAATGCATATCTATGGAGTCTGGAAAGATGGTGCTGATGGACCTGTTTGCAGGGCAGCAGAGGAGATGCAGACATAAGGGACAGGCTTGTGGACACAGTGTGGGAAGACAGGGTGGGACAGATAGAGAGAGTAGCACTGAAACATATACACTACCATATGTGAAATAGTGGGGATTTGCTGGGAGACACAGGGATCTAAAACCTGTGCTCTGGGACAACCTAGAGGGGTGGGATGGGGTGGAAGATGGGAGGGAGGCTCAAGAGGGAGAGGATCTGTGTGTACGTACAGCTGACTCACTTTGTTGTACAGCAGAAACCAACACAGCGTTTTAAAGTAATTATACCCCAATTAAAAATAAATTAGGAAAAAATCCCTTCTGCCGCGTTCCCTTTGCCACGTAAGATCATGTGGCCACAGGTTCAGGGAATTAGTCGATGAGCATCTCCGGGGGCCCTTGTTTGCCTACCTGAACCAGCATCTTGCCATGCCGGCCGCACTGGAAATGTAGGCATTGCTCTACCCTCCCTGCTTAGGACAAGAGTGAATGAAAAGTTGGTCCTTTATATGATCTTGCTGCATGAAAAGTGAAAACTGTTAGTCACTCAGCCGTGTTTGACTCCTTGTGACCCCATGCACTATAGCCCACCAGGCTCCTCTGTCCATGGGATTTCCCAGGCAAGAATACTGGAGTGGGAAGCCATTCCTTTCTCCAAGGGATCTTCCCAACCTAGGGATCGAACCCAGGCTGCATTGCAGCAGATTCTTTACCATCTGAGCCACCAAGGAAGCTTGCCACGTGGAAGGGAATTCACAAAGCTGGAGTCTTCCTCCCTGGAAGCTTTGCTGTTAGTGTCAGGGGACAGCGCTGGGCACTCTCTGCGGGCCACAGCGCAGTTCCCCTGAACTTGAGTTGATGCTCCACCTGACTTCTGCCCTGGTTGTGGGGTGGGGAGGGAAGCGTGGCAGATGGATGGACTTCACATCACCTCGACTTCTTTTCCTGGGTCTAATCACTTTCATTAAAATCCACCACACATTTCCAGTGTATTAAAAATATATTTGGTGTTAGGCTGTGCATGTCTTCAAAACCTGAGAAAAAACCCACGCTGAACCAGTAATATGGTTTTACATTCCCCTTGTTTGCAGGAAATAGAGTTCTGAGCAGTTCAGGCTGATTTATCCAACCTCAGAGAACAGACATGTTCCAGAAATATCCCCGCTCTGCTGGCCCTCCCCCTGGCTCTCTGAACTGCCTTGGCATCTATTTACAACTCCAGGAGTGGTCTTGCCTGCTAATTTCTGAGTAGGATGGGAAGGCAGGAGCCAGGGTCAGCTTGCCAAGGCCTGCCTCCTAGTCCAGGAAAGTCCTTTTGGGTCTTATATTCTGGGTTTTGGATCCAGCCTTTCTGGATAAAGTGGGGAAAGATATGCTGAAGTGGAAGCCACATTTAGTGACAGAGGGGAGATGAATGTTCGTGGAAATGTTTGCATGCAGTTCCAAATGAACGTGTTTTAAAAGATTTATGTATCAGTTAAATATTTTGACAGCGAAGCAAAAATAACTGTGGAGACCCCCTCCATCTGGCTTCCCCCCGCTCCTGTTTACTGCATGAATATTTACACGGCTGCTTTGGAAGTTTCACCGATTCGAGGATGAATGTACAGAAAAAGAGTCTGTCTCCTGGCCAGAGTAGGAGACAACTTTTTAATCCTGAGAGTTGAGGATGAGGGAAAACACAAGTCCAGGCCACCCTCAAGGGGCTTCGTCTCCTCTCCTTTTGTGTCCGAGACTAAAGTCACACCCTCCACCCTTCCCACCAAATTCCTAATGAATGCTTTGCTGTTATTCTTACTAGTGGCAAATGTGATTGTACTTGCAGGGATGTGAGTGGCTGCGATCGAAAAACTTTGATTGGCAGCTAGTGCCAGGGAGAGAAAATGTTGCTTGTGCGTAAGGAATTTCAGCCGCTTCCCTCATGGGTCAGTGGGTAAAGAATCCACCTGCGATGCAGGAGACACAGGAGATGCGGGTTTGATCCCTGGGTTGGGAAGGAGGAGAAAATGGCAACCCACTCCAGTATTCATGCCTGGAGAATCTCATGAACAGGGTCGCAAAGAGTCAGATGTGACTGAGCAACTCAACAGAGACAGAAAGAAAGAATTTCAGGTCTATGGACCAGAAAAGTAGCACATGGAACTTTTTACTGGAATGCAATGGCACCCCACTCCAGTACTCTTGCCTGGAAAATCCCATGGACGGAGGAGCCTGGTAGGCTGCAGTCCATGGGGTCGCTAGGAGTCGGACATGACTGAGCGACTTCACTTTCACTTTTCACTTTCGTGCATTGGAGAAGGAAATGGCAACCCACTCCAGTATTCTTGCCTGGAGAATCCCAGGGACGGGGGAGCCTGGTGGGCTGCCGTCTATGGGGTCACACAGAGTCGGACACGACTGAAGCGACTTAGCAGCAGCAGCAGTGTAGCTTACATAGAGCAGGGTGGGCAGTCAGGGAAGGCTTCCTGCAAAGTTTTGAGGCAGAGCTGAGGAGTCTAAGAGTCAAGGAAGAGCTGGCTTGAAGGTTCCACCCCTTTAGGACCCCTGACCCACTGGGTGGGCCTCACCGGAGTCCCTGTACCTGCCTCCCACCATCTACAAGGCTCTCTGGCCAGGTCTCACTTCCCGATCTCATCTCAAACAAAAATGCTGAGAAGCAGAATTTTTTCCTTTTTTGAGGCTAAACCTCATTTGGTGGCAAATCCTGCCTGAGCTCCCATGAAGCTCTTGATCATCTTTATTTCTCTTTTACTCCTCCTCCTGAGTTTCACTACAAAATTCTGGGTGTGGTTGATTACAGATGACATCCCAGGCCCTGCTGCAGACAGTAGGAAATAAACAATCTTTAGACTGATTACTTTCCTAAAACCAACAAATTCAGAGTTCCAGTAGCCCACCAGGCTCCTCTGTCAATGAGATTCTCCAGGCAAGAATACTGCAGTGGGTTGCCTTGCCCTTCTCCAGGGGATCTTCCTGACCCAGGGATTGAACCTAGGTCTCCCGCATTGCGGGCAGATACTTTACCATCTGTGCCACCAGGGAAGCCCTCTGGCCCAAGCATTTTGACTAAGGGATTGTGGACCTGGGTCTTTCTTGCAGTAAATGCTCTGACTTTGTTGAAAAGTCTGTCTCCCCAGGAGCCCATGAGCTTACGAGAGGAGGCTAGTTTCATCTTTATATGCCAGGGCCCTCGATTGGGTCATGTCCATAAGCATGAAAAATATTGGTCGACAGATTACTAATCGGAGATGTTCACTGAGGGTGCCCCTCTTCTATGTACCGCCAGGGAGGATGACGGGCTGAGCTGTACAGGGTGGCTTTGACCATGAGATGTAGCGCAGCTGGATCAGGCAGATGTGGTACATTGTGCCCTGGTGGTGGGGGTGGGTGGTCACAGCCCTAAACGGGCAGGAAGGTAGGCGTGTGGACCCTGAAGACCCACCCCTCCCCCGCCCCCAGACTCAGGAAAAAACAGGGGCAGGAGACCTTGAATTTATTGATACTAACTCTCTGCTCCACGATGGAATGAGAAGGCTTGAAATGGAGCGGGACCCTATAGTCCTTGCCCTCCCCCATCATATCCTCCGCCTGCCTTTTGTCTGTGGAAAACTTTAGTCAAAGAATAAGTTTAATCAGAGAAGTGAGAAATGTGGAAGCAAAGGAAAACAGTCAGAGGAGACTAAATGATAATAATGTAGCCAGTTAGCTTAGTCAAGGACCTTTAGTTCTTCCTCAAGGGCTATAGATAAAATTCTGAGCCATATCCTGTGAGCTGTCATATAGATACTAAAACACCAGGTGGAGGAAGTTATCTACACGATGACCAGACAACAGAATGGGAGAGCCTAGAGATCTCTTCAAGAAAATGAGAGATACCAAGGGAACATTTCATGCAAAGATGGGCTCAATAAAGGACAGAAATGGTATGGACCTAACAGAAGCAGAAGATATTAAAAAGAGCTGGCAAGAACACACAGAAGAACTGTACAAAAAGGATCTTCACGACCCAGATAACCATGAAGGTGTGATCACTCACCTAGAGCCAGACATCCAGGAATGTGAAGTCAAGTGGGCCTTAGGAAGCATCACTACAAACAAAGCTGGTGGAGGTGATGGCATTCCAGTTGAGCTCTTTCAAATCCTGAAGGATGATGCTGTGAAAGTGCTGCACTCAATATGCCAGCAAATTTGGAAAACTCAGCAGTGGCCGCAGGACTGGAAAACGTCAGTTTCCATTCCAATCCCAAAGAAAGGCGATGCCAAAGAATTTTCAAACTACTGCCCCCTCCTTCTGTCTCTAAAAGTTCTCCCTTCACTGGTTGCCAAGGGGTGGGGGAAGTCAGCCTTTGCACAGATGTCCCCAGTTGCTTGCATCTGAAACAAAGCAAACTTGCCTTTCCACCAGCCTGGCCTGTTTACTGGCTTTTGAGCAGCAAACAACCGGATCCAAACACTCTTTGGTAACAAGTTCATTTAGAGAGAAACAAAGAAAAAAGGTCCTCCACCCCGCACATCCACGTTAGTGAAGTAGAAGCCACACTGGCTGAACAAATGAATAAAGTGATAAAGGAGGGCTTAATCCTTTATTTTAAATCCCTGATGAGTTTTGTTCTCCTACATGTCAGGGATTGGTTTATCGTCACTGTACGTGACATTCAAGGGACCTCCACAGCGGCTCCTGACTTCTCTAGAGTCAGTACGGAGTAGAAGGACAGAGCATTCAGAAAATGAGGTAGAACCCTTGTGCCAGGTCTGACATCAGACACTATTTCTGCATGGGGGGAGCAAACAGCTTCGAAAAACTTGGTTGAATGAGTAAACTCATAGGGAAAATGATCAGCCGTGTGGTTACCAGAGACAGTAGAGGGAGAGGGGAGTAGATGAAGGTGCTGAAAAGGTACAGATTTCCCGTTATAAGATAAATAAATGCTGGGATGTAATGTACAACATGATGGATATAATTTATAGGTAATTAAGATATATAAGGATGTATGTTACACAAAAATCGTTAAGAGAGTAAGTCCTGAGTTTTCATCACAAGGAAAAATACTTTTTTCTTTTCCTTTAATTTTCTACCTATGCGAGATGATGGACGATCACTACGTTTATTGTGATAATCATTTCATGATGGATGTGAGTCAGCCAACACCTTGAACTTACACAGTGCTGTACGTGTGTCAATTACATCTCAAATAAAAGCAGAATGAACAAACCTTTGGTTTAAGTAGATATTTGTGGAAACATCCCTAGAAATCTTGAAGGGGAACACTAGAGAGCGAAAAAAGAAAACAGGAAAAAAGAAGAAGGAAAAAAAACCTGTCATCCAACAGCGTGGTTGGGGGACTGCAGGATAACCTGTAACCCACTAGGTGGCACTGCGGATCCACCCTTGAAGCACTCAGCGCCTGTCTCTATGGTAACAAGTTTACAAATTTATGGGGAGAATTGGCCTCGTCCTCTGGGTGTGTGCGTGGTGTAAGAAGCAGTTTTGAGTGTTCAGAGAAGTCAGCTCTGTGCAGCAGGGACTGTTGATATGTAGGTGTCAAAGAGAGACAGAATCACGGAAACTTAATCATACTGTGCAAGGCGATGAGGTACGTGAGAGCGTAGAACTCACTCCTTCTAATACATTTATAAGTCGCATAAGTCGCTCCTTCTCATACACTTACAAAGCACCTTCTTACGGCTTTCCCTGACTGTGATGCTCTTTAATGCACGCGACTTGGAAGCAGGGATCCGAGGCAGGCTGGGAGCCTGGGGGTGGGCTGCAGGCTGGATTTGCTTTTGTGCAAGATAATACTGCAGGAGGTCAGCCCCGGGGGGAGCTGGGGTGGCTTGAATTGTGGGTGTTCTAGGGTTTTCTATTACATAAAATATTACGTAAGCCCAGACAGCCAGTTCTACGTGTTATTTCGTGTCTAGGCGTTTAAGATCGTTCTGTCTTGAATGTGGGTATCCAGGCGTTTATGATCGCTCTCTCTTGAATGTGGGTATCCCAGCTCTCTGTATTAAACGTTACCAGAATGTGGCTCTGCTAACCCTCCAGACCCCTCTTGCTTGATCATAAGCCCAGCTCCCTGGTCTTTGTCTCCCTGGTGCTGTAGTTTCTCACCGGCAAGGTGCCCGTGGCTCCCTATTTACTGTACGCTGTCTGACTTGGATTCTGGGCCAAGAGGGCAGCAGCTCTGACGCCTGCAGGGCGGCAGACATACTTCCCATACTGACAGCGAGTAAATAAAAATGTTGCTCTGGAGAAACCCCTCCCCCCAATCCAGTTACTTAGTAGCCAGAGAATGTTTCTAAAAACTATATACATATTTATTTAATATTAATTGATTGATGATTGCTTTGCAATACTGGTTTGATTTCTGCCATAGGTGCAAGAGAATTTTTTGAAGGTGACCAGTTTACACCTGCAGAGGGCTTGCCTTGGTGTAGAATTTGTGTTGGTTTTTAACAGTAACAGGAGGAGAAGGAAGCCACAGAGGATGAGATGGTTGGATGGCACCACTGACTCAATGGACATGAGTTTGAGCAAACTCCAGGAGATGGTGAAGGACAGGGAAGCCTGGCGTGCTGCAGTCCATGGGGTCACAAAGAGTTGGATATGACTTAGCAACTGAACAACAGTGGAGCCAAATCGTTCTTTTTCTTTTTTATCTTTACCACTGAGCCTCCAGGGAAGCCCCCCAAATCATTCTTTAATTTTTGTTTTCATGGAGAGAGGGAAAAGAGGAAAGAATGAAAAAACAGGACCTGAGTGACATTTTTGCAGACCTTTCTTTGTAAGAATATGCTCGTCTTGGAGTTTTACCTGGATAGCTGTTCTGAATATTTCACAGAATATTTTTAAAATTGAAAATATTTTGAAGTAATTTCAGAGTTAGAGAAAAGTTATTTAAAAAGTATAAAGAATTGCCATGATGGCAGTGGTTTAGTTGCTTAGTTGTGTCTGAGTCTTGCGACCCCATTGACTATAGCCTACCAGGCTCCTCTGTCTGTGGACTTTTCCAGGCAAGAGTACTGGAGTGGGTTGCCATTTCCTTCTCCAGGGGGTCTTCCCAACGCAGGGATCAAACCTGCGTCTCCTAAGTCTTCTGCATTGGTAGGTGGCTTCTTTACCATTAGTGCCACCTGGGAAGCCCCCAAACGAGGACATCTTCTCATAAAACCACAGTATAATTACCAAAAGCCAGAAATTAACATCAACACAATACTGTTATTTAATTAACGCGTGCTTAGTCGCCTCAGTCACATTTGACTCTCTGTGACCCCATGGACTGTAGCCCGCCAGGCTCCTCTGTCCAAGGGATTCTCCAGGCAAGAACACTGGAGAGGGTAGACATTACCTTCTCCAGGGGATCCTTCTGACCCAGGGAGTGAACCTTGGTCTCCCACATTGCAGGAAGATTCTTTACAGTCTGAGCCACAAGGAAAGAATAATGAACTTTATTAAAATTTTGTCGATTTCTCCACTAGTGTTTTCCATTTCATTTTCATTTAATTTCATTTCAAACATTTTCCCACAGTTCCGGACCTAATCCAGGATCACATATTGCATTTAGTTCTCGTGTATATTTGTGTCTTTAAAAATGAGTGAATTTGTTTTTTACTTGATAGTGGCCTTTAATTTTTTCCTTTTCTTGCTATTGTGAGTCAGGGCCTTGTAATTGAAAGTTTTTCTGCTTCTGGGAATCATGGATGTATCTTAAGTGGCTGGCAGACCTGGTGATGGAAAATATATAAATCCAGTAAATTCCCTGGTTGTTGAAGGGTTAGGATCACGCTCTCAGTGAGGAGGGCCCGAGTAGTCAGGGAATAAAGTTCCCACAGACTGTGGGGCATGGCCAAATAAACCCCATAAACTGACACAAACCTGAACTCAGACCTGCTAGTTCCTAGCTGTGTGACCTTTGGAAAATTGCTTCACTTCTCTGAGCAGCAATTTCCTCTATAAACTGTAGATCATAATCTGAGTCTTGGAAAGTCAGTATGAGGATAAATGAAATAGATAATATCCAATGAAAACGTATCCACTGCAGGGCCTGGTGGAAAAAGCTCTATATGCACTTTCTTCCATTCCCAGAGGGAATCCTTTTTTATCATATTAAAAGTATTAAAGAATGCTCAAAATATTTGAAACTGTGTTTTCATTTTCTTAGATTTAAACCACAAAGTAGTTTAAGTAAACTTTTAAAGACTGTTCATTACCTCAACTTTTTCAACCATTGTAAACATTTAAAAGATCTCTATAACATTTTTTTTTGGTATATGTTAATTCCAAACTCCTAATTTATCCCTCCCTCTGCTTTCCCTTTGGTAAACGTAAGTTTATTTTCTAGGTCTGTGAGTCTAGTTCTGTTTTATAAGTTAATTTGTATCACATTTTGATTCCACATATAAGTGATATCATATGATGCTTATCTTTGTTTGACTTATTTCAGAAGAGGAACTAAAAAGCCTCTTGATGAAAGTGAAAGTGGAGAGTGAAAAAGTTGGCTTAAAGCTCAACATTCAGAAAACGAAGATCATGGCATCTGGTCCCATCACTTCATGGGAAATAGATGGGGAAACAGTGGAAACAGTGTCAGACTTTATTTTTCTGGGCTCCAAAATCACTACAGATGGTGACTGCAGCCATGAAATTAAAAGACGCTTACTCCTTGGAAGGAAAGTTATGACCAACCTAGATAGCATATTCAAAAGAAGAGACATTACTTTGCCAACAAAGGTTCGTCTAGTCAAGGCTATGGTTTTTCCAGTGGTCATGTATGGATGTAAGAGTTGGACTGTGAAGAAGGCTGAGCGCCGAAGAATTGATGCTTTTGAACTGTGGTGTTGGAGAAGACTCTTGAGAGTCCCTTGGACTGCAAGGAGATCCAACCAGTCCATTCTGAAGGAGATCAGCCCTGGGTGTTCTTTGGAAGGAATGATGCTAAAGCTGAAACTCCAGTACTTTGGCCACCTCATGCGAAGAGTTGACTCATTGGAAAAGACTCTGATGCTGGGAGGGATTGGGGGCAGGAGGAGAAGGGGACGACAGAGGATGAGATGGCTGGATGGCATCACTGACTCGATGGACGTGAGTCTGAGTGAACTCTGGGAGGTGGTGATGGACAGGGAGGCCTGGCGTGCTGGGATTCATGGGGCTGCAAAGAGTCGGACACGACTGAGCGACTGATCTGATCTGATCTGATGATAATTTCTAGGTCTATCCATGTTGCTGCAGATGGCATTATTTTATTCTTTTTAATGGCCGAGCAATATTCCGTTGAACCACATCTTCTTCATCCATTCACCTGTCAGTGGACACTTAGGCTGTCTCCATGGCTCTGGTAAACAATGCTGCAGTGGACATTGGGATGCATGTATCTTTTGGATTAGAGTTTTCTCTGGATGTATGCCCAGGAGTGGGACCACTGGATCATACGGTAACTCTCTTTTTAGTTTCTTAAGGAAACTTTATACTGTTTTCCACAGTGGTGCTTTTTTTTTTTGTCTACACCATGTGCCTTGTGGGATCTTAGGTCGCTGACTGGGGCTTGAAACCAGGCCCTCACCGGTGAGAACGTGGAGTTCTAACCACTGGGCAAAAGAACTCCCAGTGGTGCTTTTATAAATGAAAGTTTTTGTTTTGAGATAATCGTAGATTCACATGCAGTTATAAGACATAATTCAGAGAGAGCTCATGTACCCTTTATCCACGTTGCCTCCTTGGGAACTTCTTGCGGAACACTGGAACAGCCGTCTCCAGAAATTGGTGATGGACAGGGAAGCCTGGCGTGCTGCAGTCTATGGGGTCACAAAAAGTTGGACATGACTGAGCGACTGAACTGAACCGAACATTAACACAGTAGGGCACACAAACTTCTCCAGGCCAGAAAGTAGTCAGACTGGTCTGTATTTCCACTAAAAGAGCAATACTTGAGAAAAAAAAATTTTTTTTGGAAAACCTTTTCAAAACTTGAAATCAGAGATTCTTATTTTCCAATAGTGAGAGTATTAAAAAGAAAACAATTCTCAAGAAACAAGATTGTTGAAATATGAAAAATTCCCAACAATTGATAAGATACTCTGGAGCAGGATCTCTAACAACATGCAATGTTGAGACATAATGATTTTTCTCGTAATTGCCAATTCTGTAAAAGTAAGAAAAACAAATCCAGGAGGAATTGTTTGGCAAGTTTCATGAATCTAGCTTAAGTTTTGCATTTTTGGTGCACTTCCTTCAGTTGCAGGACCTAAGAAAGGCAGCATCAACCCCAAGTATAAGTGATTATAGAGAAGCTGTGATTGGCGGATGGGCGAGGGGCCATGAATGAGCCATGGCTCCCACTGCAGACTTAAGTGATAATACTTGATGTAAAAACTCAAGTTACGCCAGGCAGGACATTTAGCACATAAGTGAATAAATAAACTGTTTATAAACTGACATTTGACTCTTTATTCCACATCCCTAGAAAGTTTGGGTTTTCAGGTTGACCCCCACACTTTTTTTAAATAACGTATTCTTACTAGGAAAATGGAAGGTCACTTTGCGTTTGGCTGTCAGGGAAAGTTTTCCGCCCTTCTTGGCTGTGGGATAAGAATTTAACTATGTCTCCTCTGGCCATTTAACTTCCAACACAGTCAAGGCAGAGCTAATAGAAATAAACGTGGAAGCAGGGCAGCAGGTTGGGAGCTGATTTGCATTAGAACTTCCCTGAATACCTCGAGTTTGCAGTTTTTAGGATGCCCTGAGTTGACCTGCAGGAATGTAATTTAACTAGTTTGCTACCCATTTAAGCCTCAGGCATGTTCAAGCTATATGTTTTTTTTTTTTTCCCCCATCAGGATTCTAACAGTGTAATTTATTTTCTCCATTAGTGTTCACTCCTGAATGCTGGTTCAGATGCTTATTGGGAAGACATGGAACTGCTTGACAGTGTGGGTTTTGGCTTTGCTAAAATTAATTAAATTAAATTAGTGGCCCCGGGCACTGGATGGTGGTCTTTAAGATTTTCTCCTTTGTAAGCAGGAAGGTAACTGGCTGTACTCTTCAGTATCACTGGAGGTTAGTGAGTTGACACAGCTGTGGTGGGTATGTAGGTATAGGTTGGCACAGGTGGTGACACAGGTAGGTGGTAGCTTGGCACAGGTGTGTCCTGGGCTTAAACAGAGTCCCCAGAAGTTGATCATCTGCCCCTTGCCTGCAGACCTTGGGTCCCACCCTGGGCTCTGTCTAGCCCTCCCTCCTGCTGAAGTGGGCTCACTGGAAGATGGAGAAAGAGCTTATGTCTCTTGGTGTTAATTTACCATAGTGTTAGTCGCTCAGTCGTGTCTGACTCTTTGCGACCCCATGGATGGAGTCCACCAGGCTCCTCTGTCCATGGGCTTCTCCAGGCAAGAATACTGGAACAGGATGCCATTTCCTTCTCCAGGGGATCTTCCTGACCCAGGGATCGAATCTGGATCTCTGGCATTGTAGGCAGATTCTTTACCAATTGAGCCACCAGGGAAGCCAAAATCACATCCCACCGTCCCTGGGTGGGCTTGAATCACCAACATTTTGTTTAACAGCTGAATGTACTAACCGATTGCACCGGAGTTCCCATCAGGATGTCTGTGTGCAGGTGTGTGGAGGGGTGTGTGTGTGTCTAGCAGCTGAGTCCTTTCCTCAAAACCCAGTCTTCTTTTCCCCAGACTGGCAGACAGGTGGGGACTGTGATCATCTGGCCAGCCTCTCTGCACCTGGCCTGCCCACTCCAGAGTCCCCGCCCTGCTCTCAGCTGGACATCTCGGGCACCTGAATTCCCTTCTGCCTTGAGTCGAGAGGTCAGCCTCACCTAGGGGGACCAGCAGCCCAAAAGAAGCTCTGCAGAGGTCTGAACCTCATATGGGAGACAGGCTCAAATCTTTCCCTGTAGGATGCCTCCAAGCTCCAGGCACATCAAGGGAGTGGCTGCCCAGGCATCTGCAGTATTCAGTGCCAGTCCTCAGGTGACCGCTAGGGGGCAGTGTGGCCCGACTCCTGCTGCCACCTGGTGCCCCACGGCCCAGCCCTGCTGGTTGAGCAGTGCTGTGTGCTGCAGTTCAGAGCCATGGCCCGCAGCTATCGTCACCACCTACACCTGCTGCTTCTCCCCCTCGACCACAGCCTCAGGTCAGAAACCCTTTCTTGCCTCTGAGCCCCGGAACGTCTCTTTCATGGGACTCCTGGGGGCTGAGCAACCAGAAATCTCACTTGGCATTTGGCATATTCTGGCATTTCTTGCAATTTTTAGTGTAACTTATGTCTACATTCAGTTTTATGTTTCCAGAGGGAAGGGTCCGACTCTTTACAACTCTATGGACTGCAGCCGACCAGGCTCCTCTGTCCATGGGATTCTCCAGACAAGAATACTGGAGTGGGTTGCCACAACCTCCTCCAGGGGATCTTCCCAACCCAGGGATTGAACCCATGTCTCCTGCCTTACAGGCAGATTCTTTACCACAGAGCCACTGGTGAAGCCCCATTTCTGGGTACACCCAGATATTCCTAGATCCATGGCCCTCCGTCCGGTCTCACTCCTCAACTGTGTTCCTCACCCTCTGTTTCCTTATCCATCAAATGCGGACAGTACGCATACATATTTGCCTCACTACCCACAAAGGACATGCTGTTTGTGGTTTAGTTGCTAAGGCACGTTTGACTTTTTGTGACCCCATGAACTGTAGCTCACTAGGCTCCTCTGTCCATGGGATTCTCCAGGCAAAAATACTGGAGTGGGTTGCCACTTCCTTCTCCAGGGTATCTTCCGGACCCAGGGATCAAAATTTGCCCCTCTGTCTCTGCCTCTCTTGCATTGCGGTGGTTTCTTTACCATCTGAGCCTCTGGGGAAGGACCCATGAAAATGACATGTTTTCCCCATAACCTCTTCAGGGGCTGAAGGATTAAAAGAATAAACACAGCAGTTAGGAGTTGAAGGCTTAGGAGGCAATCAGGCATCCCTTTTGAAAGCCTCTTGTCTCTGGGATGACCACTTTGATGACATCACGAGCTGTGTATACAGCATGGCTCCTTGGCAAGTGTAGGGGGCTTCTCGGGGTCACTGATGGGCGTGACGACCTGCTCATTGCCCTAAACGTCTGAGCTAGGTTGTGGTTCTTTGACCTTGGATTATGTCTCAGTTTTATGCTTTTCTAAACCCTCTCATATATATTTTTTCCCATTAGTTGGTACCCAGCCTGTTGTGGCAGCTGGGACATCTGCTGGGGAGACCTGCCTGGAGTCACTGAGCTGATGGTGGAAGTCAGGATGGAAAGGGGATTGCTCTCTAGACACCTTCTGTCTTCTTCTCACTCTCACTCCTGCTCGGAAGTGGATGCTGTCGGGGACTTCCCTGGTGGTCCAGTGGCCGAGAGCGCTCCCAGAGCAGGGGGCTGGGGTTCCATCCCTGGTCAGGGAACTAGATCCCACATGTAACAACTAAGAGTTCACATGCAGCAACTAAGACCTGGCACAGCCAAATAAATGAATAAATAAATATTAAGAAGAGAAACAAATGCTGTTTTCAGGGCAGGAGGGCACTGTGGGGCAGCGCCTTGGGCACCCTGGCAGTGCCATGCCTGTGTTCCCATCACCCACAAGAGTGGCCAGTCACTGCATCATCTGGTAACTTCTGAACTGGCCTCGGTTACTCAAAGTGTGGTCCATGGATCAGCAGCATCAGCTGGAGCACGTTGGAGCTGCAGCGTCCCAGCCCACCCCAGGGCTGCGCCGGAGCCCAAGGGGGCTGCCGTCCTCCCCATGAAACCTGTGTGGTCAGCGCGGCCTGTTGAGTGAATGGTCATCAGTCATGGTATGCGTGTCGGTGGTTGAGGGGTCCCCCTTCCCAGGCCCTCAGTGATAGATACAGGGACCCCCAGGTAGGCAGCTCTCTGCTCTGAGCTCAGGGGTCAGATTCATGCATTACAACCCCCAAGGGCCTCCTGGAGCCCACTGATCTGACTTTAGGCCCACGTGGAGGTCACTGAAGCCCAGCAGGGCCCACAGCCTGAGGACACTGTGTCTGTGGCCTCTCCCCTCTCACAAGGCCATTTCTGACCCTTCATTCTCCTCCGGCGAGGGGGCAGTCTTCCCCAGTGCCGACCCAAGCCAGACACTCAGCAGAAACCCTAGTCATTTCCTCTAATGCGAAGAGAAAGGCGCCCACTTTATTAACAACATAAATCCCAGAGGGTCTGCATCAGTCTTAATTGCTAAGCACGGAGGGCCCACGTGTTCATAAAAATGCTCTGAAGAGGCCCTGGGAACCCCTGTACCACCCCTGGTAGCATCCTCCTGTAAACACACCCATGTCCTGGAGTGGAGCACATTGTCTTAGAGAGAATTGTGTCAGCTGGAACCAAGCTGAATTCAGCCTAATGCAAAATTCATGCCAAAGGATGGATGGCAAATGAAAGATAGTTTATTAATCCAGCTTATTCAAGGCTCCTAAGAAACAGTCGGGTGGCAGAAGCAGCCCATGAATATTCTTGATGCTAATTGGGATGGTGCTTCCGGCCTCTGCTGGGCGGAGGTGGGAGGGGGCAGGTCGGGAGGCAGTGTTCACAGTCCCCTTTGGGAGGCGAAGAGTTGGGCCTGGCTGTGAGCGGCCACCTCCCGACTGTGGCCCGGCTAAGGGAGCCATGTCCCTGCCCCATCTGGACGACTGGATCACGGCCCCCTGCGACACGCACCGTCAGTTGTCCCCCGCATTCCTCCCTGTGGCTGCGCACGCGTTGGTGAAGCAGGATCTGTATGGAGCTGCTCCTGATGAGGAGTCAGGGGCGGGGGGCACACGGCATGGGCGGGGGCCTGGCATCCCAGCTCTGTGCCTGCCAGCCACGTGGCTTCAGGGACACTTCCTGCCCCGCTTGGCTGTAGCTTTCCCTCTTCACCATGTTCTAGGGGTTCCACGAGGTAGGTGTGCAGAGTCCTGGAAGGGGTCTGGTGAGCGCTCGGTACACGGTAGCTGTGTCACGTCGATTCCCACGGTGGTCCCACTGACCTCCATCCTCTGAAGGTGGCCTGGCCTACTGACTTGCTTTAAAACATTTTTAAAGACTTTTAAAAAATGTGTGTGCTCAGTCGCTTCAGTCATGTCTGACTCTTTGAGACCCCATGGACTGTAGCCCACCAGGCTCCTCTGTCCATGGGATTATCCAGGCAAGAATACTGGAGTGGGTTGCCATGCCCTCCTCCAGGGGATCTTCCTGACCCGGGGGTCAAATTCGAGTCTCTTACATCTTCTGCACTGGCAGGCGGGTTCTTTACCACTAGCACCACCTGGGAAGATCCTTTTTAAATAAATATTTAAGAGTCGTTTCGGAGAAGGCAATGGCACCCCACTCCAGTACTCTTGCCTGGAAAATCCCATGGATGGAGGAGCCTGGAAGGCTGCAGTCCATGGGGTCGCTAAGAGTTAGGCACGACTGAGCGACTTCACTTTCATGCATTGGAAAAGGCAATGGCAACCCACTCCAGTGTTCTTGCCTGGAGAATCCCAGGGACGGGGGAGCCTGGTGGGCTGCCGTCTCTGGGGTCGCACAGAGTCGGACACGACTGAAGTGACTTAGCAGCAGTTAAGAGTCGTTTTTAAATTTTCAGTTGTTCGGCTGCGCCAGGATTTAGTTGTGGCGTGTGGGTTCTCGTTCCCTGATCGGGGATGGAACTCAGGCCCCCTACACTGGGGGAGTGGAGTCAGCCGCTGGACCACCAGGGAAGTCCCTAAGAGTAGCTTTAAGGTCTCAGAAAAGCTGAGAGGGAGGTGCAGAAATGTCCATAGACACCCTCACCAATGCAACGTCCCCCACCAGAGTGGTGTCTTTGTCACAAGTGACGTACTTGCACTGACGTATCCTTGTCACCCAAAGTCCATAGTTTGCATGAGTTCGCTCTTAGTGTTGTACGTTCTGTGGGTTTGGACAACTACGTAATTATACGAATCCAATCCATCATTATAGTAGCGGACAGGGGATTTCTTTTTTTTCGGTTGTGCTGGATCTTAGTTGCAGCAAGCAGGATCTTAGTTCCCTGACCAGGGGTCGAACCCGGGCCCCCGGCATTGGGAGCACAGAGTCTTAACCACTGGACCACCAGGGAAATCCTGCACACACAGCATTTACACCGCCCTAAAAATCGTCTGTGGACCACCTATTCATCTCTCCCTTCCTTCTAACCCCTCACAACCACTGAAAGGACCTTTTTACAGTCTCCACAATTTTGCTTTTTTCCGGAGTGTCTTATAGTTAGAATAATACAGTACGTATGTAGCCTTTTCAGATAGACTTCTTTCACTTAGTAGTATGAACTTAAGGTTTCCTCCTCGTCTGTTCATATCCTGATGGCTCATTTCTTTTCGGTATTGAATACTATTTCATTCTCTACGTGTATCACGGTTTTTTTTTTTAATCCATTCACCTACTGAAGGATGTCTTGGTTGCTTCCAAGTTTTGACAATTATGAATAAAGCTGCTATAAACATCTGTGTGCAGGTTTTTGTGTGAACATATGCTTTCAACTTCTTGGGAAGAATGCCAAGGAGAGCGATTGCTGGATCATATGGTAAGAGGATGTTTAATTTTACAAGAAGACTAAAGCTGTCTTCCAAAGTGGCTGTACCGTTTTGTGTTCTCACCGGCAGCGAGGGGACATTCCTGCTGCTCCACAGTGTCACCAGCATTTCATGCTGCCCGTGTTCTGGAGTTTGGACATTCTAATAGGTGTGCAGTGGCATCTCGTGTTGCACAGTGACTTGATCTAATAAACAGCACTGCAAAGGTGATGGAGTACCCCCTCTGTGATTAGATCACAACAGCCACGACTTTCCTATTGTTAGCTCTCTCTCTCTCTCTCTGGCCCTCCGGTTGCTCGCTCTGTTTACCAGCTCCATGCGGCAAGGATCAGGAGAAGGCCTCCAGGCAACAGCCAGTGTGGAACGGAGGCCCTCAATCCAAGAGCTTGAGAGGAACAGAATCCTGCCACCAATCACTTATGTGAGTTTGGAAGCAGATCCACCTGCCGGCTGACTTACTGATGAGTGCAACCCCGGTGGTACCTTCAATGCAGCATGGGAGAGATCCAGACCCAGAGGGCCCAGCTAAGTCACACTTGCATTCCTGACCTACAGAAACTGTGAGAGAACAGATACTGTTTTTCAGACAGCAACTTTTGGGATCTTTTGTTATGCAGCAGTAGCTAACAGACACAGTAGCCCCCAGAATTTGTTTATTATTTTAACTGTCCTAACTCTGGTTAATGATATTAACAGGGGGCACAGCTAAATCACAGAGAAGAGGAATTTCTGGAATACTGATTTCTCAGCCCCCATGCTGACTTAGTTCACTTGGGTTGAGCCCCAGAGGAGGCTGACATGCACCCCTAGCAGGAAAAAAATGTTATTACAGTTCACGGGCTGACTATTGCAAAGAAGCAGGGAGCTTTGAAAAAATGCTGAGTTCTGGCCTTGTTGTGGAAGACTGATTCAGTAGACTAAGAGTGAGACCAGGGATCTGAAGTTCAAAAAAACAACCTCAGGTGTTTCTCACAATCATGTCGGGTTGGAAACTCCTGGCTTAGGTGATATTTGCATTATTTAGCTAATGTGCACATTCTCTGCAGTGTCTGCCTAATATTAAAACAGTGGCTTCTATTCCTGACTGCACACTACGATCACTGTGGGAGCTTTTAAAAGAATACCTTACCTGGCGCCCCACCCCAGACTAATTAAACCAGCGTCTCTGGGGTGGGGGGGCTCTGGCACTAATATTTTTAAAAGCTCCTCTGTTAAATCTAATGTGCAATGAGGGTTGAGATCTTCTGTTTTAAACCTTTAATGAACACATAGAATTTACTCATCACCTGCACTTGGAGGCTGTGTTTGATTATTGTCTGTTTTTAGTCTTTCATAGAACTGATTTTTTTATTCAAGATGTGAGTTTTCCAGCCTGATCTGTGTAAACCTGTTGGGATCTGTATCTCCCTTTGAGTTGAAGGCTAGAATTCCACCAAGGTGGCTGAAGATGAGGCTTGCTTTAAATAGTTTTTTGGGCAGCTTCACCTATTATTGGTTAGGTTTGTGGAAGAACTGAACCTTTAGGTCTTTTCCACACACACTGCTCTTGAAATAGTCTCCTCTATTAGGTATTTTGGTGGTGATTCTTTTGATGGTTGTGACCAGAGAGGCAGTGAGCCTGGGTCCTGAGAGCTGGTGGGACGACCCTTTAGGGCAGGTCAATAAAACAAATGGGCTTCCCTGGTGGTTCACTGGTAAAGAATCTTCCTGCCAATGCAGGAGGCATGGGTTCGATCCCTGGGTTGAGAAGATACCCTGGAGAAGGGAATGTCAACCCACGCCAGTATTCTTGACTGGAAAATTCCATGGACAGAGGAACCTGGTGGTCACGACTTAATGACGAAACCTCAACAAATCCATTCACAGATGCTGTGAAGTACATTTAGGAAGAACTTTGCTGCATGCTCTTGGAGACACCCTCGGTCTCAGAAATGCATGCGTCACCACTGGAACAAGGCTATGTAGTGTGGAGTGGGGCGAGGTGTCAGGCAGACATTCTATTGCCTGTTAGCTACCTACTAGGTGCTTGCCTGATTTTTGTGATGATTAATCCTTTAAATATTGGTTCCCAAACTATGCTACCAAGATCAACAACATCAGCATCACCTGGGACATAGATAGAAACGCACATTCGGACTGCTCAGTCATAAAAAATGATGAAATAATGCCATTTTTGGCAATCCATGGACCTAGAGATGATCATACTAAGTGAAGTAAGTCAGAAAGAGGAAGACAAACATCACATGGTATTCCTTATATACGGAATCTAAAATATGATCCAAATGAACTTATCTACGAAACAGACTCATGGACACAGAGCACAGACTTGTGGTGACTGAAGGGTGGGGGATGGGAGAGGGATGGACTGGAATTTGGGATTAGCAGATGCAAAGTACCATTGATAGAATGGACCAAAAACAAGATCCTACTGTACAGCACAGGGAGCTATATTCAACATTCTATGATAAACCATAATGGGAAAGATTATGAAAAAGAATGTATATATATATGTATAAGTGATTCACTTTGCTGTATTGCTATGGAGAAGGCAATGGCACCCCCCTCCAGTACTTTTGCCTAGAAAATTCCATGGACAGAGGAGCCTGGTGGGCTGCAGTCCATGGGGTCGCTAGAGTCGGACACAACTGAGTGACCTCACTTTCAATTTTCACTTTCACTTTTCACTTTCATGCACTGGAGAAGGAAATGGCAACCCACTCCAGTGTTCTTGCCTGAAGAATCCCAGGGACAGGGGAGCCTGGTGGGCTTCTGTCTAAGTGATTCATTTTGCTGTATAGAAGAAATTAATACAACATTGTAAATCAACTATAAGATGCACATGCGTGTCTGACTCATTGAGACCCTGTGGCCTGTAGCCCCCCGGGCTCCTCTGTCCATGGGATTTCCCAGGCAAGAATACTGGACTGAGTTGCCATTTCCTCCTCCAGAGGATCTTCCCAACCCAGGGATCAAACCCACCTCTTGTGTCTCCTGCATTGGCAAGGATATTCTTTACTATAGTACCACCTGGGAAGCTATATTTGAATAAAAAAAAAAAAAAAAAGAAAAGAAACCACTCCTTCTTACACCTTAATCTTGGACTTCTAGCTTCCAGAAATGAGAAAGTAAGTTTCTGTTGTTTAATGTCCCCCACCAAAAAAAAAGAAAGAAAAAAGAAATGCTCATTTTCGGGCCACGTGGGACCTGGTGAATCCGAAACTATGGAGGTGGGCCCCAGGGTGCCTGTTTTAAGCCCCCAGATCTTCAGTTTGAGAAGCACTGCCTAAAACATCCTCAGTCCTTTAAATAACCGTGTGTTATCATTCTCATGTAGATAATTAACCCTCAGGAAGGTGCTATCTCCAAGCTGCCCCAAACAGGAAGTGGCCTCACAAAACTGAAATACACACCCAAGTCAGCCCAACCCCAAAGTCCTCAGAGCTCGCACCATATCCATCCTGCCTTGCAAATAAAATCCAGAGTCTACTTTTATTTCCAGCTTCTCCTAACACTCCTTTTCCCCCCAAGGCAGCCCACCACTTCTCCCTTTTGTAGTCATCTCTCAGTCAAGGAAGCCTTCTCTGCCTTTCTTTCTGAGTTTTGTCTGTGAACTAGTTAAGAGGTTTGAAGAGGTGGTATCAACAGTTGTTGTCACTCAGTCGCTCAGTTGTGTCTGACTCTTTGTGACTCTATGGGGTGCAGCACATTGGGCTTCCCTGTCCTTCGCTATATCTTGGAGAATGCTCAAACTCATGTCCATTGAGTCAGTGATGCCATCCAACCATCTTATTCTCTGTCATCCCCTTCTCCTCCTGCCTTCAACCTTTTCCAGCATCAGGATAGCAACAGTGCCTGGTATCATTCTGAGTAGTCTTTGCAAACTAGAAAACAATGCCAGCAAGTCAATCTTTTGTGCAAATGGCAGTGAAATCCCACTAACTGGCTCCCTGGCTCTGGTTTTATACAGTAAAGTCAATGACAATTCTGTTAGTCTTGGTCATTTTAAAGGCAAAAGACACTGGGCATCTGGGGAGTGGGTTCAAGGATGGAGGCTGTGTCTCACTGATGCTCAGTCCGGAAGGAAGTTAACAGAAGTGCTTAAACCTTTAGTTTCCAGCTCATCAGCCACCAGACCACAGGGAGGAGGAGGGCAGCTCATTAGCATAAGGTGACCCTGAAATTCTGGCTTTCAGCCTCTCCAAAACGCTGAGATCCACGAGATGGCAGCAGCCACTAAAGCATCACACACATTGTCCCTGCTACTCTGGGGATTTCCAAATTAAAGAAATATATATATCTGCAATCTGGAGAAGACCATGAAAGATCCTTCATGCCAGCCCTGCCTCCATCCTTCCAGAACTGTCTGAGCCTGAATCAATGTGAACACCCTGGTCATAAAGTGATCAGGGAAAGGAGCTCCTCCAATCTCTTTTGTGTAGTCAAAGGACTTATTTGTTTACATATTTCCCATCCTCCCAGTTATTTTTTATTGCAGCATAATTACAACCTCCTAGTTTTGTATTCTAAAAAATTCTAACCTATAGACAAGCAGGAAGATGAACACCTGCTTACTCTTCACTCCAGTCAGTCGATTATTAACATTTAACTACATTTATCTCCTTTCTCTCTCTCCCATTTTGGTTGAAGCATTTTAAAGTAACTTGCAGACATTCTGCTGTTTCACCTCCCAGCGATTCAACGTGCGTCTCCTAAAATGAAGACATTTCCCCACACGAGCACGACATCAATGTGACCCTCAAAAAATTTATCCATACTTGAATATTTGTAGCTCAGTTGGTAAAGACTCTGCCTGCAATGCAGGAGACTCTGGTTTGATTCCTGGGTTGGGAAGATCCCCTGGAGAAAGAAATAGCAACCCGCTCCAGTATTCTTGCCTGGAGAATCATAGGAGGCAGGCGGGCTACAATCCATGGACTGGAAAGTCAGACACGACTTAGTGACTCAACGACCACCATGTAATATATGGTCCCTACTTAAATAGCCCCTGTGATCCCAGGTATGGTCTTCTTTTTATTGGAGTAGAGTTGCTTTACAATGTTGTGTTAGTTTCTGCTGTACAGCAGTGTGAACCAGTCATTTGTGTACATATACCTCTCCCGCCCCCTCCCGCCCCTCTAGGTCATCACAGAGCCCCGAGCTGGGCTGCCTGGGTTCTACAGCAGCTTCCCACCAGCTGTAGATGTGACACACGGTGGTATCCGTCTGTCTGAGCTACTCTCCCAGTTCATCCACCCTCCCCTCACTTCCCCTGCCCCCAGTGTCCAGTCTGTTTGGTGCGTCTGTGTCCCTGTTCCTGCCCTGGAGACAGGCTCATCTGTTTCTACATTCCACGTGTGTGTGTTAATACACCATAGTTGCTTTTCTCTTTCTGTTCTTTGCAGGGATTTTCAGTCCTGGTCTGGAGTCCACTCAAGAACCATGCACTGCATTTAGTGATCATGTCTCTTTAGTTGCCTTTTTTTTGTTGTTTTCTAGAACTGTCTTTCCTCTTTTGGGGGAGAACTTTCTTCCAGGATTTTGAGATTCTTTTGACAGTCCCGTTCGTTGGGCTTGTAGACTGTCCGTCAGCCTGGATCTGTTTTGTTATTCCTGTATGTTTAGATTCAAGGTCAATATTTTGACAAGAATTTGATCAGGTGTCCTTCCTGTTGCATCACCGTAACTGGCGTGTGCTGATTCCTGGAGATGCTGAGCTGGGGCCCCTGGCTGGGGTAGAAGACCCGAATTTAGGGTCCTGCTGTGCGACTGCAGACCAGACACTTAACCCCCTGAACCTGAGTTCTCTCCTTTGCAAAGTGAAGGGTTTGGACTTGAGAATGTGTGGATTCTTTTGACTCCAATACTCTCTGAGAGCAAGATCTACTCTTTGTGAGATGCTGATCCTAAACAAACCTGCTCCCTTTGTGCCTCACTCACCTTGTCTGGAAAATGGGACCAATAACCCCTGCCCCATGTAGTGAATTGAAAAGCAGGTGTTGTTAGGGAGAGTAGTGGGGTGTGTGTGTGTGTGTGTGTGTGCTCAGTCATTTTGGATTCTGTGATTTCATGGACTGTAACTCCCCAGGCTCCTCTGTCTGTGGAATTTCCCAGGCAAGAATACTGGTGTGGGTTGCCATTTCCTCCTCCAGGGGATCTTCCCAACCCAAGAATTGAACTCGCATCTCCTGTGTCTCCTGCATTGGCAGGCAGATTCTTTACCGCTGTGCCTCCTGGGAAGCCCCAGAACAATATGGAATTCCCTCAAAAAACTAAAAAAAGAATTAAACAAGCTGCAAACCACAGATACAAAAATAAAGAGTTGTTCTTACTCAGGGGCAAAGAATTCTTATTCCTGAAATGAAGGAATCTAAAGATTGCCTGTGTCTTCAGAACTTTCTGCAGCTGCTCCAGCAAGAAAAAGTAGCATTTTAATCCAGACTGCTTCTCTGGAAACCTTGGAGTTTTGAGCTGAAGGGTCATTAAAAGACCAGATGGCAGAGAAACCTTTTAGGCTACTGTTTCCAGAAGCTCCATGGTTCAATTGGAAACCCTGGTGCCCTGGCAATGCCCTGCAGAAATGAAGATCAATGTTACCATGTGGTATCAATGCATCTGTGCTTGTCCTGGGCACAGCTGCCCACCTGCTTTGGAGATGAGGAGCAGAAACAAGGCTTGGACCCGTCACATGTCACCATAGCAACGGCTGTGTGTGTGCTGTCTTGCTACCCACCAACCAGCTGTGGGGCAAGGGTAGTGCCAGGGGCCCATGGAGGGGGCCAGTGAGGATGGCAGGGAGATGTGGGAGGGTCTGGAGCAGATGGCAACAACTTTCCTTCTATTTTTCTCTTAATTTTTTTTTTATTGAGACAGAATTCACATGGTATAAAATCCATCTAAAACAATACAATGGTTTTTGGTATATTTAAAAATAATGAAAATATTACCCCTACCTAATTCCAGAACATTTTCATCACCCCAAATAGAAACCCTGTAGCTGTTAGCAGTCACTCTCCATTCCCACGTACCCCTCCATGGATTTGCCTATCTGGGGCATTTCATATGCATGGAATCGTGTAATATTCGCCCTTCTGTGCCTGATGCAAATATGGCACAATGTTTTTAGATTTCATCCCTCTTGCAACATGTATCCGTCCCTCATTTCTTTTTTAGGGTTGAATAATATTCCAGTAGGGCTTCCCTGGTGGCTCAGTGGTAAAAGTATCTGCCTGCAATGCAGGAGACCCAGATTTGATTCCTGAGTTGGGAACATATCCTGGGAAAAGAAACTGCAACCCACTCCAGTATTCTTGCCTGGGAAATCCCATGGACAGAGGAGCCTGTTGGGCTACAGTCCATGGGGTTACAAAAGAGTCGGAGATGACTTAGTGACTAAAGAACACTATTCCATGGTATGGATGTACCATTCTTTGCTTATCAATGCATCAATTGGTGACCATTTGGGTTGTTTCTATGTTTTGGCTCTTGTGAACGACATTGCCGTAAACACTCATGTTCAAGTTTGTGCATGAACATGTTTTCATTTCTCTTGGCTACACATCCAGGAGTGGAGTTCCTGTGTTCTCTTGTTTTTATTTCTGCCAGCCTGCAATATTTTTATGTTGCAACCCAGGCACATAAAGGGTGTGTAGGACAGAGAGGCATTGGGGCCCTTTGCCCACCGAGGGTCCTACTATTTTTCCCCTACAGTTAAGGTCTTTTACTTTCTTTACTCCCATCATGAGACTGGTTAAATCAGGGTGGCAGCAACGGAGGTGGTGAAATGGTCTAATTCTGGATATGCTTTTAAAGTAGAGCCAACTGAATTTGCTATAGATTTGATAAGAGTGTGAAAGAGAGCCAGCAATGATTCACAGGGAATGCGCTCCAACAGTTCAGGCTCCTTGGTTCTCACCAAGTGACCTTCTCTGGGTGGAGCAGGCTGGTGCTTCAGCTGAACCTAAGTACCTTTCTCTTTGGGATTCCCTGGTGGTGCTAGTGGTAAAGAACCTGCCTGCCAACGCAGGTTAGACATAGGAGACTCGGGTTCGCTCCCTGGATCAGGAAGATCTCCTGGAGGAAAGTATGGCAACCCACTCCAGTATTCTTGCCTGGAGAATCCCATGGACAGAGGAGCCTGGCAGGCTGAAATCCATACAGTTGCACAGAGTTGGACAGGACTGAAGTAACTTAGCCTGCACCCACGAGGTATCTGCCATCCCTGGACCAGGGTTTGGGATCCCACCTGCACCCTCCCAGTGGTGGAACTAGCTCTGCTCAGGCTGTGCTGGGCTGGAGACGTGGGGTGTGTGAGGTCAGCGTGTCCCCAGCTAAGGTTGACACGTGGTGGCCCCTTAGATGTGGCAAGTGAGATCTGCTATAAGGGATGAGGCAGCTGACCAACATTTGGAAAATGAATCAGGATCTATAAGATGGGGGTGAATAGGGTGGACAGCATGTTTACTGGAGGCAAGGAGGAGGAGGGCAGGCGTGGATGGAGGACCAGAAGCAGGGGCAGACAGGCACTGGCCATCACTTCCATTGGAAAACAGTCTCGAGCTTTTCTGTTCACAAGTCAATGGAATCATCATTGGGAAGGAAGGCTAATTTCTGTCTGGCTCTGCTGTAAGTCAGAACATGAGATCTAAACACTCATTATGGTCCTTCAGGGATGGAGATAAGCTCTCTCATTGGCCATTCATGATTAAAAGTGAATGGGTCTATCCAGAGTCAGATAGCAGGCTTGAGTCCCTTTCTCTAAGTATGAAAGAGTTATTTTTTCCTGGATCATGAAAAATAAATGCCCATTTTTCTTAATCAAGTCAGCATGAGGGATCTACGGAGGAAAGATCGCTGTTCTTGTGAGGGAGGATTTTTTGAATTTTCTGCAGCCAAATATTTCCAAGGTTGTTTCTACATGATTGGCTGGAGAAAACATTGAACTGGTGATACAATGGGGGTTCTGTAGGAGGGCCACCTTCTCAGTGGTGTGGGCCGGTGGGGAAAGGGGGCAGACCCTAATGGGGATCTGGAGTCAAGGGGCCAACATAGAGTTTATTATCATCAGGCATGTGTGTGAAAGTCGCTTCAGTTGCAACCTTTGTTACAGTTGAAATCTTTGCAACCCTTGTTGTTCAGTTGCTCAGTCATGTCTGGCTCTTTGCAAACCCATGGACTGCCACATGCCAGGCTTCTCTGTCCTTTGTCATCTCCCGGAGCTTGCTCAAACTCATGTTCATTGAGTCAATGATGCCATCCAACCATCTCGTCCTCTGTTGTCCCCTTCTCCTCCTACCTTCAATCTTTCCCAGCATCAGGGTCTTTTCCAATGAGTCAGTTCTTCACATCAGGTGGCCAAAGTATTGGAGCTTCAGCTTCAGCATCAGTCCTTCCAATGAATATTCAGGGTTGATTTCCTTTAGGATTGACTGGTTTGATCTCCTTGCTGTCTAAAAGACTTTCAAGAGTCTTCTCCAACACCACAGTTCAAAAGTATCAATTCTTTGGTGCTCAGCTTTCTTTATAGTCCAACTCTCACATCTATACATGACTGCTGGAAAAGCATACATGACTACTTCGACTTTATGGACCTTTGTTGGCAAAATAATATCTCTGGCTTTTAATATGCTAATATGTCTAGGTTGGTCATAGCTTTTCTTCCAAGGAGCAAGTGTCTTTTAATTTTGTGACTGTAGTCACCATCTGCAGTGATTTTGGAGCCCAAGAAAATAAAGTCTGTCATTGTTTCTACTGTTTTCCCATCCATTTGTCATGAAGTGATGGGATTGGATGCCATAATTTTCATTTTTTTGAATGTTGAATTTTAAGCCAGCTTTTCCACTCTCTTCTTTCACTTTCATCAAGAGGCTCTTTAGTTCTTCTTTGCTTTCTGCCATAAGTGTGGTGTCATCTGCATATCTGAGGTTGCTGATATGTCTCCCTGCAATCTTGATTGCAGCTTGTGCTTCATCCAGCCCAGTGTTTCGCATCACTATGTACCTGCAGTTGTGTCAGACTCTGCAAATGCCTTCTTTCATTTGAGTTCTCCTGGCAGCTCTGTGGGGCATCTTACAAAGGAGGAAATATCAACACAGAAAATTAAGTATCTAAAAATACAGATCTGAGATTCAAACATGATTTTATCTGGTTTCAAATCCCAATTTGGGAATTAACTTGCTATCCTAGTCTGCCTTTAGTAACCATAAGTTTGATTTTGAGATCTGTGGGTCTGTCTCTGTTTCGTAAATAAGCTCATTTGTATCATTTTAATTAGATTCCACATGTAAGTGATATGATATGATAGTTGTCTTTCTCTGCCTGACTTCCTTCTCTTGGTATGCAAATCTAGGTCCATCCATGTTGCTGCAAATGGCACTGTTTCATTTTTTTGATGGCAAAGAAGATATACAATGGTCGAAAAACTGTGGGGATAGTGGGTTGCTTGAAGGGGTGTTTTTTAGAAGCTCTCCAGTGGGGAAGAATAATGCTGGGCTTGGTTTGGGAAGGGGATAGAGATAAGAGAAACGGCCCTGTGGGTGGGCCAGCCATGGGATAGACTCAGGCCCGGGGAGCCTGGCTGTGTCCTGAGCATCCATTGCTTTGAAGCACCAGCCAAGGACAGAGTGGTGGAGACAGAGAGGACTGGAAAGAGTGGGAAGGGTGTCTGAGCACCAGATAAGAGAGTTCAGCGACAGGACTCCTTCCAGTGGGAACTGAGAATGCAAACCCGGAAAACAAGACAGAAACTTGCTTGAATCGACTTTTCAACAGCAAAGGGATTATTAAAACTGAGAATCCTGGGATGCCAAGGCTTCATCTTGGGTCCCCAGACAACGGGTCTATGACCGTCTGATTTGTTCCAGACAAATACCCAATTGTCCTTCCTGCCTTGATAAGGCCAGACAGGGGCTGAGTGCCTGTAGACAGGGTTGGTTTTCTTCCCCAAGTATTGTGAGCCGGCATTCCTGACCTTTGGAGAGCTCTGCTAGAACTTGCCGTAATGATGCTCTCCTTCAGTCGTCTGCCTGGGGCCCACTGTCAGATTGTGAACTTGGATCCATAACCATGACTGGAGACTGAGCTGACTCTAATGCATAAGAATTGTGTGACCTTGGGTAAGTTACCCATCAGGCTTATCTGTAGAAATCGACAAGCTAATTTAAAAATGTATACGAAAAGCAAAGGACCTGACATACTAAGACAGTTTTGAAAAAAGAAAATCCACTCAAAAGACAAAGGCAGAGGACTCCCCCACGTGATTTTGAGACGTACTATAAAACCACAGTAATCAAGACCATGTGGTATTGGGAAAAGGATAGACACATAAATCAATAGGCTCAAACAGAATCCAGAAACAAACCACACGTATACGGTCAACTGGTTTCGACAAAGATGTCAGGAAGTTCGATGGAGAAAGAGTGACCTCTTCAACAGATGTTGCTGGAAAAAAATTGGATATCTAGTATACCAGAAAAGAACTTTGAACCATACTTTGCACCCTATGCAAAAATTAGCTAAGATGAATCATAATAATTGTAAAGCCTAAAACTACAAAACTTCCAGATAAAAACATAGGAAAAATTCTTTTGTGACCCTGCATTAGGAAAGGATTTCTTATATAGGATACAAAAAGCATGAACCATAAAAGAAAACAAATAAGTTGGACTTCATCAGGATTAAACACTTACGCTCTTCAAAAGACACTCATTTCAAGAAAATGAAAAAACAAGATAGTTTGGAGACAATATTTGCAAAACACATTTGATAAAGAACTAGTATTCTGGTATTAACTTTGTGAATGAAGAACTTGAATAAAGAACTCTCACAATTCAAAATAAGAAAACAAGTAACCTCGTTTTTAAAAAATGGACAAAAGACTTGAGCAGATACTTAACCAAAGAATATGTATGGGTAGAAAATGAGCCCATGAAAAAATGCTCAGCATTAGTAGTTATTAAGGAAATGTAAATCAAAATCACAATCAGCTATGAACTGCATCTTCTTTATCCATTCCTCTGTGGATGGACATTTAGGTGGCTTCGCTGTATTGGCTGTTGTGGATAGTGCTGCAGTGAACACTGGGGTGAATCTATCTTTTCATATTATGGTTTTCTCTGGGTAAATGCCCAGGAGTGGAATTGCTGGATCATATGGTGGCTCTATTTTTAGTTTTTTAGGGAATTTCCACACTGTTCTCCATAATGGTTGTCCCAATTTACATTTCCATCAGCAGCGTAGGGTGATTCTCCACACCCTCTCCAGCATTTATTGTTTATAGATTTTTTGATGATGGCCATTCTGACTAGGGTGTAGTGATACCTCATCGTAGTTTTGGTTTGCCTTTCTTTAATAATTAACGATGTTGAGCATCTATTTGTGTGCTTTTCGGGCATCTGAATATCCTTCCCGTAAGAAGAATGAAATAATGCCATTTGCAGCAACATTGATGGATCTAAGACTATCATATTAAGTGAAGTAAGTCAGATAAAGACAAATATGATATCATTTAAATGTGGAATCTAATAAAATGATACAAATGAACTTATTTACAAAACAGAAACAGTCTTACAGATCTTGAAATCAAACTTATGGTTACCAAAGGGGAAACGGGGGGAAGTGATAAATCAGGAGATTGGGAATGACATATATACACTACTATATATAAAATAGATAACTAAGAGGACTTTACTGCACAGCACAGGGAACTCTACTCAATATTCTGTAACAATCTATATGGGAAAAGAATCTGAAAAAGAATCTACCTGCCAATGTAGGAGGCGCAGGAGATGTGGGTTCAATCCCTAGGTTGGGAAGATCCCCTGGAGTATAAAACGGCAAACCACTCCAGTATTCTTGCCTGAAGAATCCCCATGGACAGAGGAGCCTGGGTGGCTACAGTCCATGGGGTCGCAAAGCGTTGGACACAACTGAGCAGATATGCATGTATATGTCATAACTGATTCACTTTGCTGTATACCTGAAACTAATACAACATTGTAAATCAGCTATATTCCAATACAAACTTTTACAAAATCACCATTGGCTGCCACTCCATACCTATTGGAATGGCTGACCATCCCCAGTCCCCACTAGTCTGGTCATTGTTGGTGATGATGTTAGACTGGAGCTCTCAGAGGTTTGATTTTTTTCCCTTTTTCTGGCTTGTGGGATAGTTCCTTGCCCAGGGATTGAACTTGGGCCGTGGCAGTAAAAGCACTGAATCCTAACCACTGGACTGCCAGGAAGTTCCCTCAGAAGTATCTGCTGGGAATGCAAAGTCGAACAATCACTTTGGAAAATAGTTCAGTCGTTTCTTATAAAGTTAAAAAGACATATTTTACCACTCAGGAGCCCCTGCTAGGTGCTTACCCAAAGGAAATGAAAAGACTCACCCATGCAAAAACCTATTTGCAAATGTTTATAGTGGCTTTGTTTAAAACCACCCCAAACTGGAAACAACCCCGTTGTCTATCCATTGGTGAAGGAATGAAAAAAAATGTAGTGAATCCATATATTGCAATTCTGCTCAGCAAGAAATAGTAACAGACTGCGGTACAGACCCAGACATGGATACATCTCAAGTGTATGATGATGTTTGAAAGAAGCCAGACTCGAAAGGTTACCTATGGCATAGGATTGCATCCCTATGGCATTCTGTAGAAGGCAATTCAACAGGAATGGCCAACTCCTCAGTGGTTTCACCGAGCTAGGTGTGGTGGGGAGGGGACTGACTGCAAAGCTGCATGAGGGAGCTTTTGGGGGTTCTGGCAGGGTTCTGAATCTTGATTGTGGGTGTGGTTATTGCCAAAACTTAGAGAACTGTATTGGGCTTCTCCGATGACACAGTGGGTAAAGAATCCCCTTGTAACGCAGAACGCAAGAGATGAGGGTTTAGTCTCTCGGTAGGGAAGAGCCCCTGGAGGAGGAAATGGCAACCCAGTATTCTTCCCTGGGAAATCCCATGGATAGAGGAGCCTTGCGGGCTACAGTCTAAAGAATCTCAAAGAATCCAACGTGACTGAGTGATGATGCATGCATGTGTGCATAGAACAGTCTATTAAAAAGCTTGAATTTCACTGAGTATTAAAAACCTGACAAGGAACTTCCCTGGCAGTCCAGTGGAAGCTTTGCCTTCCAATGCAGAAAGTGCGAGTTTAATCCCTGGCTGGGGACCTAGTATCCCACATGCCTCGCGACCAGAACACATAAAATGGAAGCTATATTGTAATAAGTTCAATAAAGACTTAAACAAAACCTGACCAAAAATTAACACTTCTTGAAGTTGTATTTTCCGTCAATCAAAAACAATCAAATAGCTGCAGTTTCATGTGACGTGATATGTAACATGATAAATCACACTGGGGAGATAATAAATAGCAAGTCTGCATGGAACTTATGTAGGGGAGTGGGTTTTGTAGTCCATGGTATAAGAAGGATGATGCTGGCAGAGCCATCCGGCTGGAAGGGAATTCTCTGTTCATCAGAGTGACAGGGAAGTGCTGTCCAGGGCGCTGAATTTTCCTGAACTGAGCCTGATCATGCCAACACATCTCTGAGTCCGTTTTCTGAAGCCAGGTCTCTCTCTGGACCTCGCTGGAGAGGGAGCAGGACTGTATTCTGGACACCATCACTCCCGCTGGACTCCACACCTCACACCTTAAGGCCCTTCTGTCTGCCAACTGCCTCAGCTGCCAGTGAGCACACAGCCATTTCCTTGGAGCCGACAAGTCAAGAGCCAGTAATTCTCCGTCAGGCCGAGGCTACTCTCACAGCACACCACGGAATGGCCATTTCGAAGGGGTAAAGCGCAGGAAAGATCCTTAAAGCTGCCCTGAGAAGGACAGGAAAGGTATTGTTGGGCTGTCCCATTACTGGATGAACATTCAGTGACGAGTATTACCTGGTTAGAGGTAAAAATCCCCAGTATCTTCGTATTTACCTCCTAGTGGATTTGATCCTTCCAGGGCAGACAAAGTCCTTGTCAGGAACCGCTTCCTTACATGAGGGTTCGTTGCCTGGAGAGAGTATGCTTTTGTCTTCAGAAAAGTAGGTCCATTTTTGAACTACTTTCTTCAACTTTGATAAAGGGAAAAGCCCTTTTATCTCCCTTGAAGTTCTTTTCTGCTCCAGGCTCGCCTTAGCTGGATTTGCAATATTCTCTGACCCCACCAAAAGCAGGCTGCCTCTTGAAGAGTCTCCAACAGAAACTTAGTATTAAGGCAAAGCATAGACACAACCCCAAAAGCTCTTCCTGTAATGAAGGAGTCTTTCTAAACTCATAAAATTATCTGATGGAACATGGTCTCAGGAAATAGAAATCTGTTTTGGGAGAACATCTGCTTTTATCATATTTTAGGGGAAAACTGAGGAAGAGAAGGAATTTGCTTATTGCTTTCCCTTTCCATGGCTTCTGTTATTTTTTTGCAAGAGACTTAGGATTTGAATTAATGTCTTATAGTTCTTTTTCCACCAACCTGAAAATTTCTCTGAGGTTTGTTTTTCTCCGTCTTCCCAGTGTATAGCAGTGTTTGAAATGTAGTAGGGAGAAGGAAGGAAATTACTATTTACTGCATGTCTGTCCATTATACAGTTAGTTCTAGGGAGGTACTTTATGAGTGTGTGTGTGTGTAGATATAAGTGTATTGGTTAGCTATTGCAACAGTAATGCTGTATAACAAACCATCTCAAAGCTTAGCAGTTTAAAAAGCCTCAATGTTTTTTTTTTTTTTTTTCTGTTGCAGGGATTTTTTAATTTATTGACTATTTATTTTTTAAATTTAGCTTTTATTTTCTTTGGAGTATAGTTGACTTACAATGTTGTGGTAGTTTTTGGTGTACAGGAAAGTAATTTAATTATACATATATACATTTCTGTTTTTTTCAGATTCTTTTCCCATATAAGTTATTACAGAATATTGAGTAGAGTTCCCTGTGATATACAGTAGTCCTTATTGATTATCTATTTTATGTATAGTAGTGTATATATGTTAACCCCAAACTCTTAATTTATCCCTCTCTCTCACCTTTCCCCTTTGGTAACCATAAGTTTGTTTTTGATGTCTGTAAGTCTATTTTTGCTTTGTAAACAAGTTCATTTGCATCATTTTTAGATTAGATTATAAGTGATATCATATATTTGTCTTTCTCTGGCTGACTTACTTCACTTAGTGTGACAATCTCTAGCTCCATCCATGTTGCTGCAAATGGCGCTATTTCGTCCTGTTTTATGGCTGAGTAACATTCCATCACATATATGTACCATATCTTCTTTATTCCTGTGTCGATGGACATTTAAGTTGCTTCCAAGGAAGTTTATAGTAATATAATCTCGCCTCGGGAAACAAGAAAAATCTCAAACAAACAACCTAAACTTACACCTAAAGCAATTAGAGAAAGAAGAGCAAACAAAACCCAAAGTCGATCATTTGTTCTTGTCCATATTGTCTAGGCTTTGGCTGATCTAAGTTGAGTGGGGCTGGGGGTGGTTAGGTGGTTCCTTTTGCAGGTCTGTGAGTTAACCAGGATGGCTCTGTTCTGGGCTCTGGTCATTGAGGTGGCTCTTCTCCATGTGTCTCTCATCCCCCTGGGACCAGGAGTCCAGCCAAGGCATGCTTCTCTCTTGCCTATGACAGAGGGACAAGAGACCAGGTGGAAGCACACAAGGCCTCCATGGCCCATGCTAGGGATTGGTGCACTGGGTGTTCAGCTCATTCACTCTGTCAAAGCAAGTGATGTGGCCGAATCTAAAGTCAGGGGATGGGGAGTCAGGCGGAGGAGGTGTTGGGCTGGGAGAGGGTCGCTTCAAACTCACCAGGCAAAGCATGAGCGAGGAACGAAGACTCAGGGCAATAATGCAGTCCACGACAAGGTTTCACCGTGACAACAACCCTGTGTGCTAGATACGCATTATTCCCATTTTATTAATGAGAAGACTAAGGGAGAAGAAGGCCAGGCCTGCGTTAAAAGCTTGTTCTCAAACAAACCGAAAAACAGTGCTATTCAGGATCTGCATTTAAAATAGAGCACTTGTTCCTAACTGTACATACATGTACACACACACACATCAGTTAGGATATATTTATATATTGTGGAAAAATGTAAATATTATACATATTTTTAGTATGTATATATCACATAGTACATGTGTATAAATATTATAGTTATACAAATATTGTAATAATTATGATATAATATATACATCACGTTATATGCATATATATATCTATCTATATATATATACATACACACATAGGCTTCCCTGGTGGCTCAGATGGTAAAGAATCTGCTTACAATGCAGGAGACCCAGGTTTGATCTCTGGGTTGGGAAAATGCCCTGGAGTAGGAATGGCTACCCACTCCAGTGTTCTTGCCTGGAGAATTCCACAGACAGAGGAGCCTGGTGGGCTATATAGTCCATGGAGTCACAAAGAGTCAGACAAGACTGAGCGACTAACACTTTCATTTTTACTAATACATATATAGTATCAATTTATTTATTATGTAGTTTATGACCACCTCGTTAAACTGTAATCCCTTTGCTCAATAAATATTACCACTTGAGGAAAAAATAAGTTTGTTCTCTTTGTAGCCTTCTCCGTTCTCTCTTCCTGGTGTTTCCTGGAGCTCCATGAACTCAAAGCCACAAGCCCAGCTGAAAGTTAAAACAATTTAACCAAGGAACTCTGTCCTGAACTAAGCTGCCGTTTGTCTGCGGTCTCGCTTATGCACTTACCCTGGGTCTGTGCCATTGCCACGCGCTGGTAGAGTTCAGCCTTTGACCAGCTGGGCTGCTTTCGATGCTCGGTCACGCCCTGCTCTGCGTGGAGCAGTCAGACCTGAAGATGCAGGCACGGGGGGCCCCCACCGCGGAAGAGGCTCTCTGTCCACTCTGTTTCTTCTTGTCCTCTTTGCCAAAATGACCCCGTTTGCTAGAGGACAATTTCAAGCCTGCTCTGGGTGGATTTCTTAATCAAAATGGATTATGCCAGCGTAAAGGAATGTGTCCTTCTAGGTTAGCTGCCAAAGGCCCCAACCATTCCACTGAACTAGGACAGTCAGAAATACTCCTCTGTGTCTGTCAGCACCAACCCAGCATCTCCTGGTGGCCCTTGGTGGTGGTCTCACTGAAGAGCTTGTCAGGTCTGAGGAGGAGATCTGGGGGGAGGCAAGGCCAGCTGGCCAGGGCAACGCTGGTGACTCAGAAGGTGACGTTCTCCTCTCTGAGTCACCGAGGAGCTCCGTGAAGGGCCCTGTGGGAGTCTGCATTTTGCCAGATGCAGACATTGTGTTTTTCCTGCCAGCGAAGTTGTTTTTCTGCCTACATGGGTCACCAGCTGGCTGCTCTCAGCGTAGATGCCCACAGAAAAGTGAACTGAAGCAAATGGTCCCCATGACAGCCCTTAAGGCTCACAACGCACCTCTGCTCTGTGGGTGAGAAGCATCTGGAAGTCGGGGGTGGAGGTACCTCACAGGGTGCCCTGTCTGTCTGCAGACTTCTTGCATGTACCACTCACAGCCATTTCAAAAGTTTCTTTTTTAACTTTTCATTTTTTTCATTTATTTTTGCATTTTTAACACCAAGAACATTTTGTATTGCAGTATAGCCGATTAACAGTGCTGTGGTCATTTCAGGTGAACAGTGAAGGGACTCAGCATATATGTGTATCCACCTCCCACAGACTCCCCTCCCACCCAGGCTGCCACATAACATTGAGCAGAGTTCCATGTGCTGTAAAATAGGTCTTTGTTGGTTATCCATTTTAAATATAGCAGTGTGTACTGAACTTTTTATTTTGTATTGGGGCATAGCTGACGAATAATGCTGTGATAGTTTTAGGTGAGCAGTGAAGGGACTCAGGCAAACATCATAAGAATCCATCTCCCCCACATTCCCCTTCCATCCAGGCTGCCGCATCACACTGAGCAGAGTTCTCTGTGCTAGACAGTTGGTCCTTATTGGTTATCCATTTTAAATACAGCAGTGTGTGCATGTCCATCCCCAACTCTTTAACTATCCCTTCCCTCTATCCCTCCCCCTGGCAACCATAAGTTCGTTCTCTTAAGTCTGAGTCTCTTTCTGTTTTATAAGTTCATCTGTATCATGTCTTTTTAGATCCCACATATAAGGGATGTTGTACAATATTTCTCCTTTTCTATCTGACTTATTTCCCTCGTGCGACAATCTCTAGGTCCATCCACCTTGCTGCTAATTCCCTTATTTCATTGCTTTTAACGAGCCATTGCCAAAGTTTTGAACAGTTACCTCTGACATCCTGACTGGATCTCAGACAAAACCTCATTTCCTGTCTCTTTGGACCCTCTCCACATGAGCATTGTTCCCAGCCATGTCTCTGAGGCAGCCCAGTAGAAGGAATGTTTCTTACCCAGGATGGGGGGGCGGTGGGCTAGGGGGAATGATGGAGACATCATTTCAGATAAACCAGCAAAATGCTTGTTTCTTGGGAGAGCGATGGGTTTCAGTTTTGGAAAAATTTCTGAGCGACTTTGAAAATGTTGGTGGGTGAATGGGGTTATTGTAATGCCAGTCATCTTTATATACCTGTTACTCACCACTGCTTGTAATAATCCCTCAGAAGCTAGGGATGAAATTGGTTTCTCAGTGATTCTTCTTTGCACTCTGGATAATTCCTATATGACTATTTGCAAGTCCTCCAAACTTTGGCAGAGTTCGTTGGTGACACGCTTCAGTAGGAAGACAAGGTAATTTTATTTCATTACGAATGTATTGCCTTCTGGGCTTCCCAGGTGGTGCTAGTGGTAAAGAACCCACCTGCCAGTGCAGAAGACAGGAGAGACTGGGGTTTGATCCCTGGGTTGGGAAGATCCCCTGGAGGAGGAAATGGCAACCCATTCCAGTATTCTTGCCTGGACAATCCCATGGACAGAGGAGCCTGGCGGGCTACAGTCAATAGCATCACAGAGTCAGATACAAGATAGCACGTACACAGGGATTGCCTTCTAGGCTCTGGTTTAATGGGACGAGGGCAGGGAACGAGGAAGGAAGGAGGGAGGGTAGAAAGGAACCAGCACTTTCTGAGTGTGGACCAGATATTTGATACTTTCAGGGCAATGGCCCCATTTCATTGTTCCCACAAATCTTTGGGGTGGGTACTTGGATTCCCACTTCACAGATGAGGAAACTGAGACTGCATAAATGGAACTAGCCAATGATCTGGAAAATAACAAGTGGGGAGTCAAACCCAAGTCTTTCTGCATCCAAACCAAAAGCGAACCAAATGCTTGCTGCCACTCACAGAACACCTGTGCTCCTTACCAGTCTCCCTAGGCAGTGCTTTCCTTTCTTCCATCATTGAAACAACCAGAGCTTCACCCCATCACCTCCTGGACAAATAGCTATGACTTTCTCTCCATCTCATCTGTGCCTTTCAATATTCCACTCCTCAGACTTCCCCTGGAGTTAGATTTGGCTTTAAACACACAAAAAATGATTTCTCACTGCAGGTGGCCGAAGACTCTTCTCAATTAGCATCAGCTTTCCAGCCCCTCACATGGTTCCTTCGGCTGCTTCCAGCCCTTCATTGCTGCTGCTGCTAAGTCGCTTCAGTCGTGTCCGACACTGTGTGACCCCACAGACGGCAGCCCACCAGGCTCCTCTGTCCCTGGGATTCTCTAGGCAAGAACACTGGAGTGGTTGCCATTTCCTTCTCCCAGCCCTTCATTAGCAACATCTAAATGATGCTGTACACGCAGTTCATATGCTGAAACAGGGCCACACAGCCATTTAACCCATAAGGTGGAGCGCCTGACCTTGGAGAACTTTCTGTCCAGGGCAGCATGAGTTCCAAAGCGCAGGCCACAGGAGCACGACTCAAGGAAAGAAGCGGGAATATGGAAGGTAAACAAAACCTTTGTACCTTGTTCAGGTGAAGGAGTGAAACAGTGGCGTTTATTCTGGAAATCAGATCCCAAAGCTGGCCATTCAAACGCATCTCCCCACCCCCTCAGGGGAGTGTAACAAGACAAAATGGAGACATGGAATTAGCACAGATTTTTAAAAATTATTTTTTACTGGAGTATGGTTGCTTCACAGTGCTGTTAGTTTGTGCTGTTCAGCAAAGTGAATCAGCTATACGTGTGCATGTATCCCCTCTTTTTTGGATTTTCTTCTCATTTGTATCACCATAGAGCACTGAGTAGAGTTCCCTGTGCTACACAGTAGGTTCTCACCAGTTGTCTATTTTATACACAATATACATAGTGTATGTATGTCAATCCCAATCTCCTGATCCATCCTCTGCCTTTCCCTCTTGGTATGCATACATTTATTCTCTACGTCTGGAGAGCACCAATTCCCTCGGCAAACTGGCCTTTGACCTGGCTCATTTTCCTCCATGCCCCATGTTTGACTCTATCATAGCTTGTTCTCCTGTTCCAGCTCTTTTCATAATAAGAGTGCCCAGAGGTCTGGTCCCTGAGCTGACTCTCTGTGATGGCCAAGGTGGCCCCCGGGATGTCTCGCCCTTGTCCTGTGGGTTACCTTCGTGGCTAGTGCCCCGATTTCTACTGTCCTGCGTGGATACCAGCTCTTCCTCTTCCCCCCTCCACGCTGAGACACCAGTGCTGACTCCTCCTCTGCCCAGCTTTCTATTTTTCCCATCTTCCTTCCACCACTCCATTCTCATTTCAGTGGAGGACTTGAGCTGGGGGAATGTTAGTGTTATTCTATCGGTCACTGGGAGCTGTTGAAGATTTGTGAGCACAGAGCTGGCTCTGCCAATGGGGACCTGGAGGTGGTGAGTAGGATGGGGACCCAGTCAGGGACATCATTCATGATGTTGTAATTGTGGAGGAAAGGACAGTGAGGGTCCTAAGCTAGGATGCCAGTGCTGGGGATGAACATGAGAGTGGAAATGCTGAAGGAGTTCCTTTCCCCCTGGGATTCCTAAGCCCCTAGGTCTTGGAAGGGAACTCTAGCCTTTACACTGAGAATATCCAAATTTTGACTTTTGAGTAAAGCTTGCCTTGGAAAGGATTCACAGGTGAAAGTTATATAATTCTTAGCAGTAATGTGGGTAATGGCTAGCTTTGTACAAAATAAAAGAGCTAGGAAAGAGGTTTTGGTCTCAAACAAAGGAAGGAGAGAAAATAACCTGAATTAATAAAAACAAAAGAAGAGGTCTCGAGTTAGGTTCAGAAAACTGGACAAGAAAGGAAGATCAAGACTTTTCCAGGGAGAGAACAGGAAGGAGGAGGGGCTGTGTGCTTTAGTGGAGCAAAAACTCATGCTATTTATCTATTTGTCTCTTAGTTGACACTAGAATTACTGTTAGGAAAGAAAATATTTTATTTAGGAGAATATCCTTCTCGGTATAGAAGATGAGGTAGTGAGTGTCAAGAGATAATTTCTCTGCATTGTAAATAAGCAACAGTGTGGTGATGGGGTGGGGCAGTGGGGAAGAGAGGAGCAGAGAGAAGATAGGAAGGGGGTGAAAAGAGACAGGAAAGAATATTAGGATATCGTGGTAAGTGCTGGGACTTTTAGGAATGGGGATAATAGGAGCCCCCTCCCCGGTGGTCCCGTGGCTAAGACTCCACACTCCCAATGCAGGGGCCCGGGTTCCATCCCAGGGCAGAGAACTAGATCCCACATGCTGAACTAAGACTTGGTTCCACCAAATAAATTAATTAATTAAAAGAAACAATGGGGATGATGTTACTCAGTTGGAAATGATTTGCATTTCTGAGACATGCTTCCGTTTCCCCCTTTCCCAGGACCTTTGGAAAGTCTGCTACTTCCAATGGGAGGTGTTTTATTTTTTTTTTTAAATCCACAGACACCACAGCTGTGCTGGGTCCATTGCCCAGGTTGATGCTATGGGAATTAGGGGGCTTCATTCAGGGGTAAGTGACGTTATCCACCTGCTGACCACCTGATTTAGCTACAGGAACCTGAACTGGAAGGGACCCTTAGATTATGCAAACTTTTCAGGAACAACCAGAAAGCTTGGGAGAGGAACCTGGATTTCTACATGTCAAGGACCGACAAAAGTTCCAGCGGGTCACACCTGGGCCTTAAGGGCAGGGAGACCCTACTTAGATTACCTGTGTTGGCTTTTCTGGTTTGTGGCCGGAGGGCAGGGTGAGGAGGGGGAGTCCAGATTGCCTGAATATGTTACACTAATTTGGAATAACCAATACTGGATGCAGAGACCTTCGGACCAGCTCAAATGTGAAACCTGGGAAACTCGGCTCAGTGGGGGATATGAGGATTGGCGAAGTGAGGATTTTGGATCTGATCTCTGTGGGGTAGTGTGTCAGGAGGCTGCAACAGCAGCAGATACAGCCAACTGGAGCTCATGTCCTGGGTCTTCCAGCCACAATAAGGACGGCTTTCTTGAGATCCTTCCAAACTGCCTCGTTCTGAGATGTATAAGCTATACTCTGAATTGGGCTTCCCTGGTGGCTCAGCATTAAAGAACCCGCTTGCCAATGCAGGAGACCTAGGTTCAATCCCTGTGTTGGGAAGATCCCCTGGAGAAGGAAATGGCAACCCACTCTAGTATTTTGGCCTGGGAAATCCCGTGGACAGAGGAGCCTGGTGGACTACAGTCCATGGGGTTGCAAAGAGTCAGACATGACTGAGCGACTAAACAACTACAATATTCTGAATCAGTGCTGCTCCAACTCTAATGTGCCTCAGAGCTGCCTGGATGGCTCGTTCAGACGCTTTGCTGAGCCCCATCCTCAGAGTCTGGGAATGGAGCCTGACAATGTGCATTTCTCACAAACTCCACGCTGCCGCTGGTCTGGGAGTGACACCTGGAGACCCGCTGTCCTCCACCAGCATTTCTCAAACTTTACTGTGCATGGGGATCGTCTGGAGATCTTGTTAAAAAGCAGGTTCTGATTCAGTAGGTCTGGGGGTGGGGCCTGACAATTTGCATATTGACAAACTCCTGGGTGAGCTGATGCTGTTCACTAGGTGAGACACAGCAGGACCCTGTGGTCCTTGTCCCCCGTGTCCTCTGCCTACCTTTTGTCTGTGGAAAAACTTTAGTCCAAGAAGAAATTTAACCAGAGAAGTGAGAACGTGTGGCAAGTAAGGAAAATAGTCAAAGGAGACCAAACAGTACTAATGAAGTCATTAAGCAGAGTCAAGGACCTTTAGATAATATTCTGAGCCGTGTCCTGTGAGCTGTCTTGTAGATACTGAAACTCCCACTGGGTGGAAGAAGTTAACTACATGATGACCAGACTGTACCCAGGACATGAGCTGCCACAGTTCCCAGAACTGGCCTCAGAGGAATGGAAACAAACCACCCTGGAACTGAAGATGAACTGTACCTACAACAATCAAGATGACGCTGGTCAGACCACCGATGACCAATCTGAAGCTGACTATCAGAGCTGACTGTGCTGTTTCTGCCTGTAGCCCCCTCCCTCTGTCTATAAAAGCTCTCACTCTCTGCTTTTCGAGGTGGGGGGGTGCGGGGGAGTTGGCCTTCGGACAGATGTCCACCCTCCCCACCCAGTTGCTGGGATCTGAAATAAAGCAAGCTTTCCTGTCCACAAGCTGGCCTGTTTTATTGGCTTTTGGGTGGTGAGCATTCAGACCCCATCTTTTGGTAACATAAGGACCACTATTTAAGTAGCATTGCCCCTCAATGTTGCCTTAACCTCTGGCCGGCTGCAGGCTAAGTGTTCCTATTCACCTAGGAATAAATGCCTCTGTTCCCTGCCCAGTTGCCTCTGCCCCGTGTTCCTGTTAGGAGCTGAGCTGCCCAATCAGCCGTGGGAACACCTGTTCATCCCAAGCTCGGCCCTAGAGGGACAGTTAAGCCTTGTCAGGCTCCAGCTCACTGGCTTCTGCAGGGTTGTGGCCAGACGTCTGCACTCTCCCACTCCCCAGGGCCGGCTCTGCCCTCACCCGGCTGGCAGTGGCTGCCTCCAGTCCCAGCTGTTCCTTTGCCCTTGAAACCAGCCCCTCTTGGCAACTCTCCTGTTTCCCACTGTCCCTGGCCACTCCCGAATGACTCCAGGCTCCAAAATGGGACTGCTATAGCCAGAAGCCAGCAGCTGCTAGAGCGACACGGCAGAAGGACCTGGGAGGTGGTTCCAGTAAGGAGAAGATGAAAAGACAGAAATAAGCTGGCAAAGGAAAGAGTAGCAAGTGTTCATACAGGCCTCATGCATTGATTTGTTATTTGTAAGATTTGTTACTTGCAGAATTGGAATAACAAGGACTTCAACCTAATAAGCACAGTGATGGATTTAAGGGAGGGTTTCTTGTGGGGTGAGGTTGTGGGAAGGGAACTTGCTTGGGGTTCAGAAGACCCAAGTTCTAGTGCTAATTAAGATTAGCTCTAGCCTCACTGTTCTCATTTACAAGAGAAGGTTGCATGAAACCAACTCAGAAACCAAAATCTCAAAATCTCATGTATAGAGTGAATTTAAAGTGAGTTCCTCATTTTTAGAAGGATTGTCAAGGAAGGCTGGGAAAACCCTAGGCTCTGGAATTTGCAAAACCTGAATTTAATTAATTAATTAATTTTCAGTTTAGAAAATGGAAGTATAGTTGATTTACAATGGTGTGTTAATTTCTGCTATACAGCAAAGTGATTCAGTTATAAATATATATAGGCATGTTTTAAATGATTCTTTTCTGTTATGATTTATCATAGTATTTATCATATGTTTATCAAAGGATTTTTTTTCACTATTTTTAAAAATTGTGGTAAAACATAAAATGAAACACTATTATAACTGTATTTAACTGCACAGCTCAGTGGCACCAAGTACACTCACATTTTTGCACAACTCTCACCATCATCCATCTCCTGGGTTTGTCACCTAGCTAAACTGAAGCTCTGTCCCCATTAAACACCAACTCCCTTTTCCCCTCCCCAGCCCTCCCACCCCCAGCCCCAGCATCTACAAATGTACTTTCTGACTCTGTGAATTTGACTGTTCCAGGTACCTTGTAAAATAGAATCAAACAGTATTTGTTTGCACCTGGTGTATATTATAACACACTTTTAAGGTTAACAATATACATCATAGGATATGGAATATAGTTGTCTGTGCTATACAGTAGTCCTATAGGGTAGGACTTTGTTATTCATCCATTCTGTACATAAAAGCTTTCATCTACTAACCCCAACCTCCCACTCCATCCTTCTCCCACCCCCGACCCTCCCCCGGCAACCATCAGTCTGTTCGGATGAAGAGAAACCTGAATTTAAATCCCTGCTTGTCCTACTCAACATCTGGGAGGCAATGGACACATCTCAGTCACAGTCTGTGTTGCTTCTTAACCAGTGAGGATTAAATGAAATAACAAATAAAAAGAACCTAAAGTAGCTGCAAGAACCTAGTGAGTGAGCACACCAAGAAAAGATGCTAATATTATGACAGTCACTAAAAATGTGAAAAACCTCCACGTTTCCACTGTGTTCCCTTTCGGTAGACTGAAATGCTCAGACATGCATTACTTTTCCCCTCTCTAGAAACACTTCAATTCTGTGCTTCCCACACTAACCCCTAAGGTAGTCTGTGTTTGCTCAACTCAGTCTCCCAGAAAATATGTTCCAAACTCATGTGAAAAGAGGGTAGTGACAATCAAAGCAGCATGTTGCCTGCTTAGCACGTGTTAGTGCATTCAGTTCAGTTCAGATCAGTCACTCAGTCGTGTCCGACTCTTTGCGACCCATGAATCGCAGCACGCCAGGCCTCCCTGTCCATCATCAACTCCCGGAGTTCACTCAGACTCACGTCCATCGAGTCGGTGATGCCATCCAGCCATCTCATCCTCTGTCATCCCCTTTTCTTCCTGTCCCCAATCCCTCCCAGCATCAGAGTCTTTTCCAGTGAGTCAATTCTTCACATGAGGTGGCCAAAGTACTGGAGTTTCAGCTTTAGCATCATTCCTTCCAAATAACACCCAGCACTGATCTCCTTTAGAATGGACTGGTTGGATCTCCTTGCAGTCCAAGGGACTCTCAAGAGTCTTCTCCAACACCACAGTTCAAAAGCATCAATTCTTTGGCGCTCAGATTTCTTCACAGTCCAACTCTCATATCCATACATGACCACTGGAAAAACCATAGCCTTGACTAGACAGACCTTTGTTGGCAAAGTAATGTCTCTGCTTTTTAATATGCTCTCTAAGTTAGTCATAACTTTCCTTCCAAGGAGTAACCCTCTTTTGATTTCATGGCTGCAGTCACCATCTGCAGTGATTTTGGAGCCTAAAAAATAAAGTCTGACACTGTTTCCACTGTTTCTCCATCTATTTGCCATGAAGTGATGGGACCATATGCCATGATCTTCGTTTTCTGAATGTTGAGCTTTAAGCCAACTTTTTTACTCTCCTCTTTCACTTTCATCAAGAGGTTCTTTAGTTCCTCTTCACTTTCTGCCATAAGGGTGGTGACATCTGCGTATCTGAGGTTATTGATATTTCTCCCGGCAATCTTGATTCCAGCTTGTGCTTCTTCCTGCCCAGTGTTTCTCATGATGTACTCTGCATAGAAGTTAAATAAGCAGGGTGACAATGTACAGCCTTGATGTACTCCTTTTCCTATTTGGAATCAGTCTGTTGTTCCATGTCCAGTTCAAACTGTTGCTTCCTGACCTGCATACAGGTTTCTCAAGAGGCAGGTCAGGTGGTCTGGTATTCCCATCTCTTTCAGAATTTTCCACAGTTTATTGTGATCCACACAGTCAAAGGCTTTGGCATAGTCAATAAAGCAGAAATAAATGTTTTTCTGGAACTCTCTTGCTTTTTCAATGATCCAGTGGATGTTGGCAATATGATCTCTGGTTCCTCTGCCTTTACTAAAACCAGTTTGAACATCTGGAAGTTCACAGTTCACGTATTGCTGAAGCCTGGCTTGGAGAATTTTGAGCATTACTTTACTAGCGTGTGAGATGAGTGCAATCGTGTGGTAGTTTGAGCATTCTTTGCCATTGTCTTTCTTTGGGATTGGAATGAAAACTGACCTTTTCCAGTCCTGTGGCCACTGCTGAGTTTTCCAAATTTGCTGGCATATTGAGTGCTGCACTTTCACAGCATCATCTTTCAGGATTTGAAATAGCTCAACTGGAATTCCATCAACTCCACTAGCTTTGTTCATAGTGATGTTTTCTAAGGCCCACTTGACTTCACATTCCAGGATGTCTGGCTCTACATCAGTGATCATACCATCGTGATTATCTTGGTCATGAAGATCTTTTCTGTACAGTTATTCTGTGTATTCTTGCCATCTCTTCTTAATATCTTCTGCTTCTGTGCATTATTTAATACTAAATTGCAGGAAAACTGACTGAAACATAATCTGGGCCAACAGCTGCTGTGGACCCTGTTACCCGAAGGAAATGTTTAAGAACGGGGGGGGGGGTCATACAGGACAAAATGGTTTTTGATTGTCTCTCTCTCTCTGAAAATGGTTGTCATGAGATGCTGTATCCAACGGGTGCTCATTTGATGGTTCTTCATTCAAAGAAGGATGTTCTAGAGACTTAAATGTTCCACCCAGCTCAAGATTACAGCAAGAGCTGAAGGTGACCATTGCTTCCATTTGTATCCTGATGGTCTGGTTATTTAGTTCTAATTTGGGGCCCCCTAGGAAGCAGGTGTTTGGTTGCGAGCAACAGAAACTGAGTCGGCTTATGTCGGTGGCTATACGGATTTTACCGATGCATGGGGAAGCCTGGAGAGTTGGGTTAGTAGACAATCGGAATCTAGGACTTACTTGAGAGGTGATTCCACGGGGTGGGTGGTGAATGAACTGAAGGTTTTGAATGTTTTTTTTTTCTCCCTTTTAATTCTCCTCCTCTCCTTTTCCCCCCTTCCCCCTCCCCTTTTCCCTCCCCCTCCTCCCCACTCCTCCTCCTCCCCCTCCCCCTCCTCCTCTTCTCTCTTTTTGACTGTTTCTTATTAGTTAACAAAAATATGTCTGGCATTTCCAAAGGTACCACTGCCTTGGCGTCAGCTCCCAAATATAACTTCCCCATCTCCCCAGGACTCTGATAGCAGGAGCTGACCACAGGCAGTGTCATATCAGAGGCCAGTCTTTCTATTACCCCAGGCCCACCATCCTTACAAGATATAACAGACATAAAAACATTCATTCCTGTGAACCATAAGTTCACTATTTGGCCCAATGTGTGGTGTTGCCTTCAATATTAATCTCTGAGTATCGGGTAGCTAATTTCCTATCACGTGCTTTTGTTTAGTTGTTTTGTGCCTAGTACATTTGGGTTTGGTAGTTAAGTGCTTACTTAGCACAGTGTATCTATGAAGAACCACCTGTGGGCCATATGATAACCCCATCGGCCAAACCACTTCATCTACCGACAGATTTTTTCTGTGGTCTGCCACACTCACGTCAGAATTCAACTAGGGTGCTGCGGTCTCCTGGATCCCCAACTATATTGTGAAATGGGCACAATAGATCCTATATGGTCGGTTTGTTTTATTAAATTATGTAATAGTCATCACACCTTATGTAGTAGGAAGGAATATAAAAGACAAAGATTATAACGTTTATATTTCTTCTATGGGATTATTCCACTATGTGCAGGTCAGGAAGCAACAGTTAGAATTGGACATGGAACAACAGACTGATTCCAAGTAGGAAAAGGAGTACGTCAAGGCTGTATATTGTCACCCTGCTTATTTAACTTCTATGCAGAGTACATCATGAGAAACGCTGGGCTGGAAGAAGCACAAGCTGGAATCAAGATTGCCAGGAGAAATATCAATAACCTCAGATATGCAGATGACACCACCCTTATGGCAGAAAGTGAAGAAGAACTAAAGAACCTCTTGATGAAAGTGAAAGAGGAGAGTGAAAAAGTTGGCTTAAAGCTCAACATTCAGAAAACGAAGATCATGGCATCTGGTCCCATCACTTCATGGGAAATAGATGGGGGAAACAATGGAAACAGTGAAAGACTTTATTTTTGGGGGCTCCAAAATCACTGCAGATGGTGACTGCAGCCATGAAATCAAAAGAGGGTTACTCCTTGGAAGGAAAGTTATGACCAACCTAGATAGCATATTAAAAAGCAGAGACATTACTTTGCCAACAAAGGTCCGTCTAGTCAAGGCTATGGTTTTTCCAGTGGTCATGTATGGATGTGAGAGTTGGACTGTGAAGAAAGCTGAGCGCCAAAGAATTGATGCTTTTGAACTGTGGTGTTGGAGAAGACTCTTGAGAGTCCCTTGGACTGCAAGGAGATCCAACCAGTCCATCCTAAAGGAGATCAGCCCTGGGTGTTCATTGGAAGGACTGATGCTAAAGCTGAAACTCCAGTACTTTGGCCACCTCATGAGAAGAGTTGACTCATTGGAAAAGACCCTGATGCTGGGAGGGATCAGGGGCAGGAGGAGAAGGGGACAACAGAGGATGATATGGCTGGATGGTATCACCGACTCGATGCACATGAGTTTGGGTGAACTCCGGGAGTTGGTGATGGACAGGGAGGCCTGGTGTGCTGTGATTCATGGGGTTGCAAAGAGTCGGACACGACTGAGTGACTGAACTGAACTGAGCTGAACTGAAGACTTTGTTGGTTTATATCAAAAAGTTTAGTGACTTCCCTAATGGTCCAGTGGTTGAGAGACTTCACCTATCGGTGCAGGAGGTGTGAGTTTGATCACTGGTTAAGGATCCCACAAGCCTCCTGGCCCAAAGAAGCAAAACATAAGCAGAATCAATATTGTAACTAATTCAATAAAGACATAAAAAATGTAACACATTAAAAACATGTTTAAGGCATGCTGCTAAGTCATGTCAGTCGTGTCCAACTCTGCGACCCCATAGACGGCAGCCCACCAGGCTCCCCCGTCCCTGGGATTCTCCAGGCAAGAACACTGGAGTGGGTTGCCATTTCCTTCTCCAATGCATGAAAGTGAAAAGTGAAAGTGAAGTCCCTCAGTCGTGTCCGACTCTAGCGACCCCATGGACTGCAGCCTACCAGGCTCCTCCGCCCATGGGATTTTCTAGGCAACAGTACTGGAGTGGGGTGCCATTGCCTTCTCTGTTAAGGCACGAGGAAGGTGGAAGAAGGGGAAGGTGGCCGTATTCTGAGCTACTTTGTCTCTCCAGGGTGCAGAGCTGAGTCCTTGGTCACTGGTGCTCCCCTCAGCCCCTGTCCATGCTTCTGGGATCACAGTCCTCTTAACAATTTCCCTGCTGGCTCTGGAGGGGAAATTGTGATGTGGCATTGCTATTTTTTTTAACATTATACGTTATTTTCTGTGAAAAGTATAAAGTAGATATTCTTTTTAATGAAAGTCTAATAATTGATTTCTTTCCTTGGATCCCTCTGCTGGATACCAAATCCCCAAAAAGAGAGAGTTAGTTTAATTTGTCTGGCCTTGATGATGGCCCCAGCCCTTCAGCCAGGGGAGGGGATGTCAGTCTTGTTGACAGTTCTACCAAGCAAATTAGGGCAAGATGATGTTCATGGAAGGAAACTGGGTCACAGTTGCCAGGAGTACAAAGAGCCCATGCCGCGGGTGTGCAAAAATTCCAAATCTCCACCACAGGATGTGCGGTATTTACTCCCATAAAAATGATAAAGCCCAATAAAGAGACTTCTCCAAAACAACAGTTAAGATCTGGACCTATAAAATCATAAGAAATAGTACAATTTAATCATTTGTCATACATACATATACCCACATGTATACATATGTATGTGTCATATATACACATATATGTATGTATATGTGTATTTTTATGTATCTAATCCTATATGTATCGGATGGGTGGGTCAGTTACTCTTGGCTGGTGACCTTGAGGGGGCCAGTGTTTGGATTTGGGGTGCTGACTGTGCCAGGACACCAGGGGCTGAGATACTTGCTGCATTCCATTCTGCAGGACTCCTGAGAGTTTTCTCAAACCTGGTACTTCATTTCTTTCTTTTGGAATCCTGCGTCTTACTTGCACAAGTCCAGAGCCAACTGGCTGGACCCATGAGTGCCATGAGGATGTTATGGGCTGTGGACACAGGATGCTGGGCTCCCTGGGTGCCCTGTCCCCTGGCCAGCTCCTTGTCGGGATGGAGTCAGGGCTGCCAGGAGAGAGGTGGTGCTTTCTCCGCCCCACCCCTCTCTCCACCTGCAAGTCTCTGTCAGAGGACTCCAAAAGCTCCTCTCCCCAGCTTCTCTGGAAAACTCACCCTATCCTCGGAGGGTGGACATTGTCTCTGGTCACTAGGCACTCCATGATGACCATCAGTTTATCCAAGACCTACCTATTAAGCTTGGTCACTGGGCAGTGTGAAAGGGCCAACACCATTCTTGCTCCCTCTTTCCATCTGCTCTTGTTGGAGAGAGACCAACCAGAGGATGGTGGAAGGGGTTTTATTTAATTTCATTTCTATTCACTTTCAAGCCTCCAAAGCAGTGGGATCGACTCTTCTGCTTTTGGATTAGGCTCAGAAGGCTGACAGAAGTCTCAATGACGTGGAAAACATTGGGGACGCATCTTCTGAAGCTCTGCTTTGATTTTGTCACCTGGCTGCTCTCCCCCTACCCAGGGGACAACCCAAACTCTTCCCCCTGGCATTTGAGGCCCTGTATAGAAAGCGGGATCACCAGCCAGTTACACCTCCTGTGGTCCATGCCTCCTTCCCCATCCTCTGTTTGAGCCACGGTGGGGTCCACTGCATCCCCCAAACCCGCCTCCTCTTGCTTGGCCCATTCTGGCCCGTTACCCAGAATGCTTTGCCCTCCCATCTCAGCTCTTCACATCCCACTTGGTTTTCAGGTTCAGTTCAGGGATCACTTCTGTTAGGAAGCCTTCCTGGTTGGAGGGAGTCTCTCCTTCCTCTCCCTTTTCAGGGCCTTTTCGGTGGTGTTCTCTTATTTTCCCCATTCTAATTGGCCTTCTGGATAACCTGCCCACTTTCCTCACCACATCCCATTTCTTATAGGTGACCAGATACCCAAGACAAATTCTGGGGGAGGGGATATTGGGGAGACCCCTTGGCATCACTTCTCCCATTCCATCAACCAGCAATTCTGCTGATTTTAAACTATGCAATATTGCTTGAGCTCATCGCTTCCTCTCTGGTGTGATGACTGGAGCTTGAGTCCTTGTCACTGCTCCCAGAGGTCACTGCAGCAGCCATCCAGCTGGGTTCCTTGCTGTGGCCCACTGTGCTCAAACTCAGCGTCCTCACAGGGCTGCGAGTTTTGTGTTTCTCTCCCCCTTAGTCTAGCAACTTCCCCGGTAGCAACCACATCATGGTTATGAAGGCCTGGTACCTATTAGATGCTTAATGAACTTTGAATGAATGAAGGATGGATAAGTGATGCAATTATGGAGTTGGGAGTGGGAGTGCACAGATCAGTTGGGATGGGAGGATGTTATATGATCATGGGTCCTTGATTCATATAAACATCCCACCTTCCATCCCTGACCTCATTTTACTCATCTGTAAAATGACAGTGATGATCTTGTATTTGAGGTCCAATCAGGGACCCCGTTAACCCCCAGTTCATGTACATTTGTCTTATAATTAAACACCTTAAGTTCAAGTGATTCGAGGGTTACTTTGTAAGAGACCATCCTTCCCTCAAGGGCCTTTTTTTTTTCCCCAGCCTTGTCACTCGGCATGTGGGATCTTAGTTCTATGACCAGGGATTGAACCCATGACCCCTGCATTGGACACTCAGAGTCTTTGTTTATTTGTTTTTAATTGAAGGACAATTGCCTTACAGTACTGCATTGGAGAAACCAGAAGTCTTAATCACCCTTCCTTCCTGAAATAGATTCTTCTGTTTCAGCCTGCTCCTGAGATCAGCTAAATGCTCACTCCCGTTCAAAGTGGACGTGAGCTATGGCCGATGTGGCAGAATACAAGGGAAGAGCTTTCCAGTCTGGTGTGACTCTCTCTCCCTTTCATGGCCTGGCTTGGTCTCTCAGGTTCCATGTTTCAGGTTCAAGTTCAAGTTGTGGTTCAGTTACTAAGTTGTGTGTGACTCTTTGTGACCCCATGGACTGCAGCAGTCCAGGCTTCCCTGTCCTTCGCTGTCTCCTGGAGTTGGCTCAGTTTCATGTCCATCGGTGATGCAGGGTGATTATGGCATCGGTGATGCCATCCAACCATCTCATCCTCTGTCACCCCCTTCTCCTCCTACGCTCAATCTTTTCCAGCAGCAGAGTCTTTTCCAATGAGTCGAGTGTCTGAAAAATCCACTTGGACATAAAAATCAATCAAAGAAAAGGAAGCAAGGCTGATTTCAAGCTACCTGTTATATAATTCAGAGGGTGAGTACACATGGCTTCCTCCTTTAAAAACTCTGGAAGGCGGAAATCTGAAGTGTTAATCCAACAGTTGAAGGAAATGACAATAATGATTATGCCAGGAAATTTCTCCCTGTGTAATGGCTGGGAAAGTGTGCTCAGACCACAGACAGAGTAGTTATATACTTCAACTTTTCTTTTCTTTCTTTATTTCTTTTTTTTTTATACCCCTAAGGCCTCTCCTGAATTCAAATATTCTGTCTTCTTGCTCCCAGAAATATATTTAATGGTCAGTTCAATTGGGATAATATGGCCATTGAATGAACAGGTCTTGGAAAGTTTTGATAAATTCATATAAGCTTGTGTTGCCTTATAGGTAACATATATAGGTAAATATAATGCTAATAATGTCTGGAACTTCTTAAATTCCTCCTATAAGCATAATATAGTTTCTTAATGGAGGAAAAAAAATCTCATTTGAAGCCCATCAATTCTTCCAAGCTCCAAAGCCATAATTTTCCTAGAAAACAGAATCTTCTCACTTGAGAGCTTATTTCTTTCTACATGAGACTGAGTCTACTGAGTACTGAGTAGCCATGGGAGAGTGATGGCCTGTTGGTTAGGGTGAAGGGGTATGAAAATTGTTAAGGTATGTTTGGACAAAGGGAATTGAGTGGTGCACTGTTCACCTAATTATTTCCACCAGGGAGTAAAGTAAGAGCACAGCTGTTTGGAACAGAATAACATGGCGGACCAGGGGCCACCTGAAATACTGGTTCAAAAAGTGTCATATGTGGGGATGAGCCTTGAGAAGGTAGAAGGGGGTGGGAGTCTGCAGTCTATGTGTTATTTATTATCATTATTATTTTGGGCTGTGTTGAGTCTCAGTTGCACCACGCAGGGTCCTTTGCTGCAGCTTATGGGCTCTGCAGTTGTGGTACATAGGCTTAATTGCCCTGCAAGGCATGTGGGGTCTTAGCTCCCCCCTGGGGATTGAACCCACATCCCCTGTACTGGAAGGCAGATTCTCAACCGCTGGGCCATCAGGGAAGTCCCTATGTGTTGACTCTTCTGCAAGCTCTTTTGTCTTCATTCCCTTTAGCCCTTTTGTAGCTCTAGCTCCTCTGTTCCTGAATCCTTCTTTCACCATCCAGTGTCTCCCATTACCATCATTTTACTAATGACTGTGTCATGGAGGGTACTGACTACTCCATAGGACACCATACAATCCCTGCTCAAGATGGAATGAGTGAAGACCAGGCATATGAGTTGATTTTGATCAGGAGGGTGAATCCATGGAGTCAAAATGCTGGGGGCTCGTACGATGGACAGTGTCAGGCATCTGTCTGTGAGGAGATGAGAAATCAGAAAATGACTGAGGTCAGGGTGGTGTCTGGGTTTGAAAAGTGCCTAAGCATCTGGCCCCCCTTGCCCAGTGGCCAGGAGGTCAGAGGATATTTATGAGGTTAGGGACCACCAAATGGCAAACCAGAGACATAGTCTTAACGCGGTAGAGGGGGGCTCACAGGTAACTCACTGTAACAATAGTGAAAGAGGCGGTACTTATCCATGTTTCAGTAAATTGAAGTGGATTCAAGATTATGTCTACAAAAATGTACAGACTTGTGTTCTGATGTACATTCCTTTTTTTAATAATTAAAAAATTATTTATTTATTTGTTTGGCTGCTTGAGTTCTTAGTTGCAGCATTCGGGATCTTTGACGGTCTTTGTGGCATGTGAACTCTCAGTTGCAGCATGTGGGATCCAGTTCTCTACCAGGGATTGAACCCAGGCCTCCTGCTTTGGGAGCACAGACTCTTAGCGACTGGACCACCAGGGAAGTCCCAGGTTTTTTTAATGATTTTTAAAATTTATTTTAATTAATTAATATATATATATATATTTACACTGTGGCCGTGCTGGGTCTTTGTTGCTGCACAGGTTTTCTCTCTGGTTGTGGCTAGTGGAGGCTGCTTTCTAGTTGCAGTGAGCAGGCTTCTCATTTCAGTGCCTTCTCTTGTTGCAGAGCCGGACTCGAGGGCTCACGAGCTTCAGCAGTTGCAGCTCCTGTCTCTTGAGCACAGGCTCAATAGTTGTTGCTCATGGGCTTAGTTGTTCCTTGGCGTGTGGGATCTTCCTGGATCAGGGATTGAACTCGTGTCTCCTCCATTGGCGGGTGGATTCTTTACCACTGAGCCACAATAAACATTCTCGAATTGGAGAAAAATGGTCAGGGGTGCAGATAACACACAAGGAACCATGGGACTATCTTACATGGATCACTTCCTGCAATGAGATTTCTTCCCATAGGTGCAACAGTAAAATATTGCACAGCATTTTATTTCCACAAACTTTTTTTTTTATGGATTTCATCAACATATGAGAGGCATGTTGTCTTTGGAAATAATAAATGTCCCACGTGATGCTTAAGGGAAAAGCCTGTGACGTACCAATTTAGCGTCCTGTGGTGGAGGCAGACCGGGATTAGGTGGGGAGAAGCTACCTAAGATCTTGGCTTTCAGGATTTGGGAGTTCAGTCTTGGTTGATATCTGGGTCAGGAAGGTCAACCACTGCACTACTGCCTTCCCTTCCCATATGTCTCTCACCCCTTTAACACTTTCATGCTCTAGGCACACCTGGTTTTCAGGTTTGGTCACACCTTCCTGCACTGTGGTCTGACGTTTTCTCTTTGCTGCTCCTTGCCACAAGCACCCTGGCTGAGATCAAACCTGGAGCCTGGCCAGCCCTTTCTTACAGTAGTTTCTCTCTGGGCTGCTGCTGCTACTGCTGCTAAGTCGCTTCAGTTGTGTCCGACTGTGCAACCCCATAGACGGCAGCCCACCAGGCCCCCTTGTCCCTGGGACTCTCCAGGCAAGAACACTGGAGTGGGTTGCCATTTCCTTCTCCAGTGCATGAAAGTGAAAAGTGAAAGTGAAGTCGCTCAGTTGTGTCCGACTCTCTCTGGTCAGCTGCTCCCAACTCCTTTCCGCGCTTCACTCTGCCACCTACGAATCTTCCTAAACTGTCCCTGGTTTCCTGATGCTTTCCTTGTTGGAAAAATTGAGCAGAACACAGTGAGATGGAGCAAGCCCCCACCAGGTGCATCCCTGGTTTCTCTCCCCTTGACTTCATTGCAGCCTGTTCCTGAGCAAGGTGTTTACTATCTTGATGTCTCACCATCCTCTGTGATATGAAATGATGTCATTCAGTTCAGTCGCTCAGTCATGTCTGACTCTTTGCGACCTCATGGACTGCAGCTTCCCTGTCCATCACCAACTCCTGGAGTTTGCTCAAACTCATGTCCATTGAGTCAGTGATGTCATCCAACCATCTCATCCTCTGCCATTCCCTTCTCCTCCCACCTTCAATCTTTCCCAGCATCAGGGTCTTTTCAGATGAGTCAGTTCTTCAAATCAGGTGGCCAGAGTATTGCAGTTTCAGCTTCAGCATCAGTCCTTCCAATGCATATTCAGGGTTGATTTCCTTTAGGATTGACCGGTTGGATCTCCTTGCAGTCCAAGGGACTTTCAAGAATCTTCTCCAATACCACAGTTCAAAAGCATCAATTCTTCAGTGCTTAGCTTTCTTTATAGTCCAACTCTCACATCCATACATGACTACTGGAAAAACCATAGCTTTGACTATATGGACTTTTGTTGGCAAAGTAATGTCTCTGCTTTTTAATATGCTATCTAGGTTGGCCATAACTTTTCTTCCAAGGAGTAAGCGTCTTTTAATTTCATGGCCGTAGTCACCATCTGCCATGATTTTGGAGCCCCCAAAATAAAGTCTTTCACTGTTTCCATTGTTTCCCCCAACTATTTGCCATGTAGTGATGGGACCAGATGCCATGATCTTCGTTTTCTGAATGTTGAGTTTTAAGCCAACTTTTTCACTCTTCTCTTTCACTTTCATCAAGAGGTTCTTTAGTTCTTCTTCACTTTCTGCCATAAGGGTGGTGTCATCTGCATTTCTGAGGTTATTGATATTTCCCCCTGGCAAACTTGATTCCAGCTTGTGCTTCTTCCAGCCCAGCGTTTCTCATGATGTACTCTGCATAGAAGTTAAACAAGCAGGGTGACAATATACAGCCTTGACGTACTCTTTTTCCTATTTGGAACCAGTCTGTTGTTCCATGTCCAGTTCTAACTGTTGCTTCTTGACCTGCATACAGATTTTCAGGAGGCAGGTGAGGTGGTCTGGTATTCCCATCTCTTTCAGAATTTTCCACAGTTTGTTGTGATCCACACAGTCAAAAGCTTTGGCATAGTCAATAAAGCAGAAGTAGATGTTTTTCTGGAAGTCTCTTGCTTTTTCGATGATCCAGTGGATATTGGCAATTTGAACTCTGGTTCCTCTGCCTTTTCTAAATCCAGCTTGAATATCTGGAAGTTCATGGTTCACATATTGTTTAAGCCTGGCTTGGAGAATTTTGAGCATTACTTTGTTAGTGTGTGAAATGAGTGCAATTGTAGTGCGGTAATTTGAGCATTCTTTGACATTGGCTTTCTTTGGGATTGGAATGAAAACTGACCATTAGTGGAATGTTAAGAACCCTGATTCCTCTGCTTAAAAACTCTCTGAATCTGCCCCTCTGACAATTTTAATACAATATTGCCATTTTTTTTAAACAAAACACCTTTTTTTTTTGTCTTCAAAAAACAAACTATTCTTCTTTTTTCAATATAATCATGATTAACTTACAAAAACAGGCATTTACGTCTTCCAAGCATTTCCTTTTAATCGGAAACTTAGTTTCCAAAATACCAGCACTAAAAGGTTAAAAAATTCTATTTTGTTGTCATTTATAAGACAAAAGAGAATCTAGCATAAGTCAAGGAAATCCTTTCACACTTCAGGTCCTTCTTTAGGAACTGGCATTGTTGTTTCCATTTAGCAAAATTTCATCTAATTTAGTAATTCTTCCCTGTGGTGTGACTTCAAACTCAGTGACATCTTCCAGAACCATAGTGCCAAAGCCATCAAATCCCTGAAGTGTGCCAACAATCTCCTTATCACTCTGCATCACAATGCAAATTCTTGATGCTATACACTTGTCTACAAGCTCTTGAGGGAGCAGCTGAGATGGGTTAGTGGTTGAGTTAGCTGCCATGGCTATACCGGAAGTCATCTGTTATTTTTTTATACACCTTCATGTGTTTGTCAGAGAAATTTTGGAAATGTAGATGGACACAGGGAAGAAAATGAAGGTTCCTATAGTTAGGAGGTAAATGCTTGCTTTTAATCTAGGACAAGACACCATCTCTGTGAAAATTTCTTCCCTTCTTGTACCTTCAACCCCATCTTTAGCTTTCAACTCCCTTTTGGTGCTCTCCTAGGTGCCTCTTGGAGGATGGTAATATTATGGGAGACTGTGAATTAATAATATAGTGGTAAGAAAAATAGGCTTTCAAATCAGAAAGGTCTGGGTGATGCTTAGTTTCATCATGGCCTAGTTGACCCTTGGGGCTTCCCTGGTGGCTCAGTGGTAAAGAATCTGCCTGCAATGCAGGAGATGCAGGTTTGATCCCTGGGTTGGGAAGATCCCCTGGAGAAGGACATGGCAATCCACTCTCGTATTCTTGCCTAGAGAATTCCATGGACAGAGGAGCCTGGTGAGCTACTGTCCATGGCGTCACAAAGAGTTGGATACTACTGAAGCGACTGAGCACAAGTTGACCCTTGGTGACAATGTTTCTAAGTGTCATTTACTCATTTGCAAAATGGAGATAATAATGGTACCCTTCTCAAAGCCTGGTGAGGAATTTACCATATGGCCTGGCACATAGTAATAGCTAAATAAGTGTTAGCTCTGAGTAAGGTCCTGCTTAGGTCTCCTCTCTCTCTCTCTTTTAATTATTTGTTTGTTTTGGCTGTGCTGGGTCCTACTGGAGTGGGTTGCATTCGAGGCTTTCTCCAGTTGCTGTGAGTGGGAGCTTCTCTCTAGTTGTTTTGCATGGGCTTCTCATTGCAGCGGCTTCTCTTGTTTTGGAGCGTGGACTTTAGGGCTCGAGGGCTCAGTAGCTGTGGCACACGGGCTTAGCTGCTCCATAGCATGTGGAAGCCTCCTATACCAGGGATCGAACCCCTGCCCCCTGCACTGGCATGCAGATTCTTAACCGCTGGACTACCGGGGAAGTCCAAGCCTTCTCTTTATACATTTTTTTTTTTTTTCCCTGTCTGGTTCACTGACTTCCCAATGATCTTACAGGGATTACTACGTGGTTTGTTATTCGGTTTTTACCTAATCCTGGGTCCTTTTCTTTGGCCAGCCAGATACAAACTCTTTCAGTGGTGAACCTGGCTTCTATTTCTTTTATCTTCTTAAGGAAACCAGACAAACTTCCATGGAGCTGCAAAGAGTCGGACACAACTGAGTGAATTTCCCTTTAATTATTTGTTTGTTTTGGCTGGGTCCTACTGGAGTGGGTTGCACATGGGGCTTTCTCTAGCTGCCGTGAGTGGGAGCTTCTCTCTAGTTGTTTTGCCCAATAATATTTTTGGAGCAAGGATGTTAACACCACTTAGATGATGCCATGGTGTGTCTCCCAGTCATCACTGAAATCATGCTGAGAGGCCTTCCCTGGTCCAGTGGTTAAGACTTCACTTCCAATGCTGGGAGTGTGGGTGGGTTTGATCCCTGGTCTGGGAGCTGAGATAGCACATGCCTCCAGGCCAGAAAAACCAAAACATAAAGCAGAAGCAATATTGTAACAAATTCAATAAAGACTTTAAAAAATGGTCCACATCAAAAAAAAAATCTTTAAAAAAAAATCATGGTGAAATTGTTCTTCCCCGGTCATCATTCTGTGCCTGCTACTATGCAGATACTTAATCCTGATGGACACTTCATCCTCAGACACTGAGGATCACTGAGCTTTGGGATTTTGTGACTCCTGAATCGGTTGCCTGCAAGGTCAAAGTGCCCCCCCAGGCTCTCTCCCTTGGGGGTAGGAGTTGCCAGCATTCTTCTCACTCCCGGTGAGTTTGCAATGGCTCTTCAGAGGCTCCCTGGAGGAGGAAATGGCAAGCCACTCCAGTGTTCCTGCCTGGGAAATGTCATGGACAGAGGAGCCTGGCGGGCTACAGTCTGTGGGGCCGCGAGGGTCGGACATAACTGAGTGACTGAGCGCATGCAGAGGCTCAGGAATGGAGAGGCTGCCCTCAGAGAAGCTGGTGGGGCGGAAAATGAAAGTGAAAGGGAAATTCACTCAGTCGAGTCCGACTCTTTGCGGCCCCATGGAATTCTCCAGGTCGGGGGGAGAGGTTGACTTTCCAGGGCTGTCTGAGTTGATTGGTGTCCATTATCCACCATGGCCACGTGAGGGTATGATCATATACACACTGTCACTGCCCTCAGCGCACTGTGGGGAGACCCATCCCCATGGGCTTTAACTTTGGAGAAAAACCTCAGCATTACATGTAAAGTCGAAAAGTTTTACTTATCACTGTGGTGTTTAGTCATTAAGTCGTGTCTGACTCTGTGAGCCCATGGACTGTAGCTTGCCAGGCTCCTCTGTCCGTGGGATTTCCCAGGCAAGAATACTGGAGTGGGTTGCCATTTCCTTCTCCAAGAGGATCTTCCCCACCTGGGGATGGAACCCAGTTCTCCTACATTACAGGCGTATTCTTTACTGACCGAGTCACCAGAGAAGCCCTAACCAACATTTGTATGCTGTGTGTGCTGAGCTAAGTCGCTTCAGTTGTGTCTGACTCTGTGAGACCCTATGGACTGTAGCCTGCCAGGGTCCTCTATTCATGGGATTCTGCAGGCAAAAATACTGGAGTGGGTTGCTGTGCCCTCCTCCAGGGGATCTTTCTGAGATTGGAATTGAACCCGTGTTTCTTACATCTCCTGTATTGGCAGGCGGGTTCTTTACCACTAGAGCTACTGTATGCTGCTGCTGCTGCTGCAAAGTCGCTTCAGTTGTGTCCGACTCTGTGCGACCCCATAGACGGCAGCCCACCAGGCTCCCCTGTCCCTGGGATTGTCCAGGCAAGAGCACTGGAGTGGGTTGCCATTCCATTCTCCAATGTGTGAAAGTGAAAAGTGAAAGTGAAGTCGCTCAGTCGTGTCTGACTTGTAGCAACCCCGTGGACTGCAGCCTACCAGGCTCCTCCGTCCATGGGATTTTCCAGGCAAGAGTACTGGAGTGGCTACTGTATAAAGAGTATCTATTTGGGGACTAATATTGGAAGAAAGCATTTTCTACCCAACTCCCGGTGTGTAAAATGTACTGGGAAGAGGCCACAGCAGGAGCAGCTTGGTCTGTAATTAACTCTGCAACCTACTGGTTCTCATCCTAAAGGCAGGTGGTAGGCAAGGTGAGGGCTCATGTATCTGTAATGGGAGGGCAGACTCTGGACCTGCATTTTGCAGCAGTGACCTATGCTTGCCGGGGACCAGCCCCGGCTGATCCAGGGTATTCGAAGGAGAGACGGCATAGGCGAGGATCAGGAAACAATTGCTTAATTAAACATTAATTAAGGATATAAAGAGTAATAGAATAAGGATAGCTCAGTAAGGAAATTCAGTGGAGAAAAGAGGCTGAATAATTCAGCCAGAAGGTAAGAGAAAGAACGACATGGTGAGACCAAGTTTCGGTGAACAAGGCCCGCACTTTATTTTCCAAAGTAGTTTTTATACCTTAAGTTATGCATAGAGGATAATGGGGGAAGGGGTAGAGTCATGCAGTAAGCCAGGCTTTCTTCCTGCAAACATATCATATGCAAAAGTTTAGGTGATTTGCATCATCTTCTGGCCCAGAGGCCTGTTAACATTTTAAGACCCTTTCTTCAGAAAACTTATTTTTCTCTAAAGGTGATTGGTCAGGAGCCACCCTCCAAACGCATTAGATAAAGTTGCATTCCTACAGAGCAAAGGTATGGTGGGCTATAACAAGAAAAAGAATTAACTCAAGGGTCCCAGGTTACAAACATTAACGCTACTACTTACACCAATTATATTAATCAATACACTGCCAAGGACACAGTAGGTAAGGAGTATGGAGATTTAGCAGCAAACATTGGCCCAATAAGTGAAAAAACCTTTCACCAATACAATTTCTAATCAATCTTTTAACTACTCAAAGGAATCTGTATTTAGACAGTTTAGAACATCTCCTGCCTCTCACAGTTGGGAGGCTCTGAACAATCACATGTGGCTGGAAAAACCTATTCAGGCAGGCTACAGGATTTCCAAAGGAGTTTGTAGGTTAAACACTGTCACACCCAGGAATTATTAACTGGAGCTGTAAGCTAACTCTTTTTTCAGAGAGGTAGTGGGTGACAGCCCCCCGTAAAGTCAGAGGTGTAGGTGAAGGCACAAAGCAGAAAGTAGGCAGACTCTGGTTTTTGGTGTAAATGCTCGAGAATTTACAGGGGGACTCCTGAGGCTCGATCTCGCCTTTGCGTATGCCAAGCCTCCTTCCTCATGAGCTTTGTCATGGGTGGAGCTCCTCATGCTGGATCCCGGCAGTGATAGAATTCCAGTTGAGCTATTCCAGATCCTGAAAGATGATGCTGTGGAAAGTGCTGCACTCAATATGCAATATGCAGTATGCACTCAATATGCCATATGCCGGCTCCCGGCATATGCTCCCCATTTTCTTTGCATGGACAGTCCTTCTCTTTGGCTTTCTGCCTTAGGATAACCCCAAGGGTCTCTTCCATATGTCCTGATTTTGGGTGTCTGGGCGGAAGTTGACCCCAGGCTCATCGAAGCAGGAGGCTGCCTGTAACTACGATCTGTTTCTCTGACTGCACTGTTCTGCTCTACCCGGCAGGTTGGAGTGTGTCATGCATTTCATTCCAGCTCATCAGATGGGCTCTATTTTCAGGGCCCGTCCGTCACCCCAGCTTGCCATGTGAACCTAGCGTTCTCCAAATCCCAGACTGCAACTGTCACGGTGTATTTTTGACGCTGCTCTGTGTGTACCCAAAACACAGGGAGGGAGGCTACACAGAAACCTTTGGAGAGCAACCAGAATGCGTGGGGAAGTATTCACATCTGAGATGGGGGTGGTGAGACTTTTGCTCGGGGACTGAGAAAAATAGAACCAAGGGACCTGAGGGATTTGGTCTCTTCGAGACCCCCTCCAGCTTCATGATGTTCTCAGTCTAATTCAGAATGAGAATGAGAAGGCTCAGGCTGAGTGAGTGGAGATTTGCTCCTGTTTATTAGAAAGAACAGACATTCAATATCGTGTATATGATAAGCGTGTTCTCAGATGATAGTGGCCTTACCTAATCAGGCAGAGAATGGGGCATGGAGAAGCTGGGACAGTGGAGTGGCCTGCGGGTGGGTAAGCCAGAGCTGACTCAACACTGATGTTACTGCCAGATGTGGGTTCTGAGACACAGACACTCATTCTAGATGCATCTGCTGGAAAGTCTGAGGCCACCTGCCAACCCATGTCTTGTTAGGGCTCAGTTCAGGACGCTGAGTTTCTGGGGAAGTTAGCAGAGGTGGCTCTTGGCCCCTGGATTAACTCATCTCTGGGTGGACAGCCACCGTTCGTCTTATATGATGTTCCAATCATCCTGAGCACCCCTCCAGTCCTCCTCAGTGCCACTTTCAAGGTTTTAATGATCCTCTTAGATAAGACAGTCATTTCCTCCCCCACATTGTCTTGTTTGGATCATTGGATTTCCTTGTCCATGGAGGGTGGTCGTGCGAAGGAATGCTTGCATCTGTTGCTTGAATGCATTGCGTTGACCAAAAAGTGCATTTGCGTTTTCCCCGTAAGATATGGAAAACTCAAATGAACTTTTTGGACAACCCAATGCTATTTTCATATAAAAAATATCCACCTGCTAATGCAGGAGACTCGTGTTTGATCCCTGGTCAGGAAGATCCCCTGGAGAAGGAAATGGCAAGTCACTCCAGTATTCTTGCCTGGGAAATCCCACGGACAGAGGAGCCTGGAGGGCTGTAGTCCATGGGGTGGCAAAAGAGTCAGACACGGCTTAGCGACCAAACAACAACAACAAGAGTACTTGGTGTGGGAATGTGAGGGGCAAAGTTATTTCCTTTGATATTTTGCAGCAGTGGTATCAGCATAACGCAGCAAGGGAAGTCTTAGAGAAGGAGGAGCTTATATACGACACCCCCAGATTCTGACAGGTCCTCACTGAGTTGCAGTGGGGCACCATCACTGGTAGCTGAGGTGAACAGCGTGGTGGGGGAATATTGCTCAACCACCTCTGGGGCTAACCGGGTGTAAGCCCAGCCACGCATCACCTCAATACCTCTAGGACATCCTGCCACTGTATCCACCCTTCACTTAGAGGCCCAAGAATGAATAGACTCCAGCATCCAAATAAGCAGGAAGACAGCCCAGGATGTCTTTTTGCTGCAAGAGTAGGAAGGCTTGAACTGAGGTTCTCAGGTGTCTTGATGTGTCAGTTCTTTTCTTTTTTTTAAATTAATTTATTTTAATTGGAGGCTAATTACTTTACAATATTGTAGTGGTTTTTGCCATGGGTGTGAGGAGTCGGTTCTTGCCTCCCAAGTGGTTAAACATTATTGGTAACTCTTGTGTATTTTTGCGTAATTCTCATAACATGGAGGCTGGTATACTTTTCTATAATCCTTATAAATGTGTGACAGGTCCAGTTAGCCTTGACTTCTTACATTTGGTAACTGAGACTCAGAGGAGAGAAGTGACTTTCTCAAGTCACACGTTTCACACTGGAGAGTCTGCGGCATGAGTATCTATTTTCTGATTCTCAGGTACATGCTGTTTTTTTGTTTTTTTTTTTAGACTCCAGGTATTAAAGAACTGAGACTCTTTATTTGGGAGTAATAAGGGATTCCAAAAAACAGCCTTAGTGGTGCTTAACAAATTGGAACGACCAGAGGAACTGAGGCCAAAGGAGATTGAGACAGATCAGCTGTTTCCTTGTATAACTTTTCATTAACTTGGTTAAGAGCAGTCGATGCTGCCTTTATATGTGTCTATGTATTAATTAAAAATACGATTTGATACAAGGTCATAAATGACACATTGCATTTTCGCTCAAACCTTGTTAACTGCAAATAAGAATCTCATGGTGACCATGGTTTTGCCAAATTGATTGGATGAAAAGAAATGCCTCCAAGTGTCAAAGGCTACATTAGGAATGGTTGCTAATGAGCTTGACTGCTCAGAGCTGCCTGGCTGGGGGCACAGTAGGCACTAAATGAGTGATGATGGATGGCTGGATTGATCAAGTTCTCAGTTGGCCTTCCATCCCAGGAAGCTGCGGTGCTTTAATGTGTGAGCTAAGATGACATTCTAAAAATGTATCAGCCCATATATTTAAAGACTCATTTGGAAAGATTTCAAACTTACAAAAGGTAAGACATGAAAATTAATGTTTAATCACTTGAGAGGCAGGAACTGACATCTCAAGACACCTGAGACCACAGTTCAAGCCTTCCTACTCTTGCAGCAAAATGATGTCCTGGGTCATCTTCGTGTTCATTTGAACGCTGGAGTCTATTCATTCTTGGGTCTCTAAGAACACAGTGAGGGGTGGATATAGTGGCAGGATGTCCTGGAGGCGTCTGGGGTGATGTATGGCTGGGCTTACACCCAGAGGTGGTTAAACAATAGTCCCTTGTCATGTAAGATTTCAAACTTACAAAAGGTAAAGAGAAGAGTATAATAATCCCTGAGATATTCTTCCCCAACTTCAGGATTTATCAGTATCCTGTTATTTTCATTTTCCCATCCCTTTAATACACACACACATTCTTTTTTAGATGGAGTGCTATATAGGAAGTTCCAAACATCATAACACTCACCTGTGAATATACATGTGTGTATCTTCAATAGGCAAAGATTTAAGAAATATATATATATATATATATAAAACCACTATATCATCATCACAATAAAAATAACAATTATATCATTCATCTTGCATATATATATCTTCAATAGATAAAGATTGAAATATATATATTCATATATATACATAAATACAGGGGCCTCTCTGGTGGGTTAGCAGTTAGGAATCTGCCTGCCAGTGCAGGGGTCATGGGTTTGAGCCCTGGTTCAGGAGGACCCCACATGCCATGGGGATGCTAGACCTGTGCACCACAACTATGAAGCCTGTGTGCTCTAGAGCCCATGCGCTGCAACAAGAGAACCCACCACAATGAGAAGCCCGAGTGCCACAACTGGAGAAAGCCCACTTGCAGCAATGAAGACCCAGCACAATCAAAAATAAATAAATTAATCTAAAAATATATAACCACAATATCATCATAGAATAACAATCATCATATCACTCACTTGTGAATATGTATGTATGCATTGTCAATAGATAAACATTAAAAATACATATATAACCACAATATCATCATCACAACAAAAATACAATCATTTCTTAATATTAGAGACTACCTCTTTCGTGTTTAATGTTCCATGATTGTGTCAAAATGCTCCGATTCTTTTGGATCGATACTTCAAATCAGATTTCAAGCAATGTCTTCACACGGCATTTGGTTGTTCAGCTCTTATATCTCTTTTAATCCATAATAGTTTCTCCTCTATTCTAAAAAAAAAGAATTAGGTCTAGAGGCTTGACTAGATTCAGGTATTAAAAAAAAATACTGCATATATTAAAATTTTGCACTTTCTTTAACCTACAACATTTTGAAAAAAATTCATAGTGTTGCATTTATGATACATTTTCATTATGATAAAATTTTAATAGTATTGCATAATGTTTCATAAATATGCATTTATTCCCAGGTCCTCCTTCTTGGACAAAACTGATAATGTGAAGAATGTTTTGGGAAGATGCCCTGGTCCTTTATCACGCCAGATGAGTCAGGCTTCAGGAAGTCCCAACACAGCTGCTGGAAAAGGGAAGTCAGCTACTGGGGACCAGATGTAACTGTCACAAAGTCTCTCAGGAAGGATTTTAAAGGTTGAGAGGAGGTCCCAGTTCAGGGCCTATTTTCTCTTGCTTTACACACAATTCTAAGAAACTTCATTTTATTTTGGCAACCCACAGTAAGTATGAAATGAAAAATTAAAAGGAGCAGGTGGTCAGGAGATATGAAAAGGGCTGGATGACAGCTACACGATTGAGGGGAAAACAGAAGACAAATGAGAAACAAAAACTGGGGACTTCCCTGGTGGTCCAGCGGCTACGACTCCGTGCTTCCAACGCAAGAGGCACAGGTTCAGTCCTGGGTCACAGAACTAAGATCCCACATGCTGTGAGGGCTGGCCAAGAAGACACAACCAACAAAAAACCCCAAACCAACAAAAACTGGAGAAGGCACAGACTCCAGGAAAAATGGAAATAGAGGCCAAGGAGGTTCATCTTCCTTTCAGTGGGTACATCATCAGTTCAGTTCAGTTGCTCAGTCGTGTCCGGCTCTTTGTGCCCCCTTGGGCTGCAGCACGCCAGGCTTTCCTGTCCATCACCAACCATACTTGTCTGTTGATTTGTGTTGTCTATTTTAATTGTCACACCAGCTTTGAGGTAGGTGCTATAATGTTCTGTATTTCACCGATTAAAAAAATGAAGAAATATTCCTAAAGTCCCCCAGCTGGAGGGAAATCCCAAGGAACACTGTGTCATTGCTCCGCGATAAAGCATAGAATATGCAAAATCAAACTGATGGCACTGGCAGAAGAAAAATGGAGGTCCTCGTCTCTTGGTGAAGCAGGCAAGAAGTCACATGATGTGTTTTAAAATGTACTGACTTCCCCACAAAATGGGAAAAGCTAGAAGTCTATAGTCACTTTAAACAGCTTCAGGTTTCTAGAAAATTTATATACATTGAAGTACAAGTGCAAATGTTTAGAGCTAGGTATTCCAAAAATTTTTACAAACCAGAAACACAGAGATGGTACTGCTAAGTCGCTTCAGTCGTGTCCGACTCTGTGCAACCCCATAGACAGCAGCCCACCAGGCTCCCCATCCTGGGATTCTCCAGGCAAGAACACTGGAGTGGGTTGCCATTTCCTTCTCCACAGCAGTAGTTAAATTCAAGGACTGGTTTATCTTGAAGTGTTACCTGCTAACTTTTCAGTGATACTGATATCATCCATTTCTCCATCAGCATAGACTTTTGCTGTGGTTTGCTAGAATTTTCAGTGAGACATTTGATTGCCAGCCTTCCCAGGTGGCTCAGTGGTAAAGATTCCACCTGCCAAGGCAGGAGACTCAGGAGACATGGGTTTGATTCTTGGGTCAGGAAGATCCCCTGGAGCAGGAAATGGCAACTCATCCAGTATTCTTGCCAGGATAATCCCATGGACAGAGGAGCCTGGTGGGCTACAGTCCAAGGCATTGGAAAGAGTCGAACTCGGCTCAACTACTGAGCGCACACACACTGGCAAGCTCTAGTTGAGAATCTGATTCTGTCTTTTCTCTTCTGTAAATCTCAAGATTGGATTAGTTAGGAGTGGGTTTCCCCATCACACCCTGTAAACGGTGGAGACTATTAAAGAAATGATTACTGCATTAGTCTATTCTTGCAAAAAAAGTACATGATTGGAGCCTTTGGTTTGGATACATTCTACATGACCCACATCTTAACCAATTCTTACTGGAGGTCAGGAATTTGGGAAAGGTAAATGCTTCATCATCAGAAATGACACCTTGGAAGTCACCTCAGCAGCATGTTGACTGGCTGAGACTCAGTCTTCGAGAGCCCACCTGAGAGACAGGAAACAGAGAACTCCGTTTGAGGTCACCATCAGGCAAAATGCATGGGGCTTCCCCTGTGGCTCAGCTGGTAAAGAATCTGCCCGCAATGTGGGAGACCTGGGTTCGATCCCAGATTGGGAAGATCCTCTGGAGAAGGGAAAGGTTACCCACTCCAATATTCTGGCCTGGAGAATTCTGTGGACTGTATAGTCCATGGGGTTGCAAAGAGTCGGACACGACTGAGCGACTTTCATTTTCACTTTCTTTCATCAGACATATCTAGCACCATTTGGAGCAACTTAATGAAGGGACAAATAATCCCCTTCTGCAACAAGTTCCTAGACCTTCAGTAAATAATTTGTGGTGTTTATAGTGATGATTCTGAATCAGCAAACCATATTAATAGGGAAATAGTTAAACTAGAAAACAAACACTTCCCTTCAGCTCTCTGGAAAACTTAGCAACCCAGCAACAATTCATTTCCTGATCATCCCAGCTAACCAAACTTTTATGCTATAGTGCTTTAAAAAATAAAGAAACTTCTTTTGTTTTACTGGCAGAGAAATTCTGAACTAATCTCACCTGACATGACATTTTTCTGTGACATCTGTGCCTTTGACAATTTTCACAGCATATGGATTCATCATTTCATTGTCAGACACATCAGTTAATTAGCTAATTTGGGTTTTGATTCACGCGTATTGAACACCACCTTTCTCTGAGCACATAGAAACCCCTTTATGTGAAATAAGTGGCATTATGTCCAAAAGAATGGTGTTAGATTATCTTTTGCTTTGGAGGAAAAGGAGGTAATTAGTTTGATTTATATTTTTTCATTTGCCGACTTTAATGTCATTTTCACCACGGAAGGAACAGTGAATGGCTGTGACCAGTCACTGCTCCTGGTTTTTGTGGCCCTGACATTATATAAAAGGAGCATGGGGAAATGAAATAAAAGAGCCTTAGTTGAATCTGTAGATAAGTAGTGTTCTTAATACTTCAACAAAATCTAAAAAAGAGTTTGCAATTCATATGGCTTTCCTGAAAGGCTGCCAAGAGGGATATTTTCAATAGATTGGTGAAATGAGGAATTAAATGCAGATTTTTCTGGAAAAGATTGGAATTTAATATAACACTGGAACAGGTTAAATTCTCAACAGAAAAATGCCAGACAGAGAATGAGACTGTTTAATTTCCAGCACACGAAAGACACATGACGTTGCTAGGAATGATGAATGCAGCGTAGGCTGCTGTTTCAAGCTCCTGTGTTCATTTTCAAAAAGAGCCTGGGAAATTTCTGCCATCCTTTGGAATTCAAGGCAGTGGCAAAGCTGCGGTCCGATGTGATGGATTACACAGCCAATCTGCTTGAAGTTTGTGGTTCATTAATCCAGCTCTTTGATTTTCAAAGAACCGAGGTGATGTCATTTGGAATGTACATCACAGAGCATTAATGGGATTCCTCGGTCAGAAGGGAGAACTAAAGACAATGTGATGGGGAAGAGGGGGATTGATGTTACTAATAATTGAGGAGCAGGAGAGTCTGCCTAGCCATTCAGGGCCCCTCCTCACCCCCAGCCCCCTTGTAAGCTCTGATGGAGCCCTCTTTGTGGGTCAGCCTTGCCAAGAACGGAACACAAAGCTCTGCTTGTTCAAGTGGTTCCCAAGAATTCAGCAGCACCAGAAGCGGTTAAAAGTTTCAGCCTATCTAATTCAATGCAGCAGAACTGACTGGTTCCTCCTGTCTCCAGTTCCAGAGCCCACCGCCCTGTCTGGGTCATGTTGGCAGGGCTGGTGGGAGCCCTGCCCATCACAGTGCTGTGCTGACAATTGGATGCTTCTCATGATGGGCTGGGCTTCATCCGTGTGAGGCCTGAAGCAGAAGGGAGATTGAATCACTGCCAAAGAGGCAGGCTGGGAACCTGGGCCAGGAGGGGGTCCCAGGAAAGATCCAGTGAAATAAGTGAATGGGAGGGGAAGGGACATTTAAGGAGCCTGCACTCTGTCAAGCTGGGTGCTAGGAACTATCACAGTTCATAAAATCATCACAGCAACTGTCTAGGATAGCAATGGGAATACAGCACCTGGTGCGGTGGTTAAGAATCCGCCTGCCAATGGAAGGAACGTGGGTTCGATCCCTGGTCCGGGAAGATTCCATGGACTACAGGACAACTAAGCCCGTGCACCAGAGCCACTGAGCCCAAGCTCTGGAGCCTGAGAGGTGCAATTACTGAAGCCCGCTTGCCTAGAGCCTGTGCTCCACAGCAAGAGAAGCCACCACAGTGAGAAGCCCACGCACTGCAACTGGAGAGTAGCCCACTTGCAGCAACCAGAGAATGCTTGTGCAGCAACAGAGACACAGTGCAGCTACAAAATAAAAGTCCTTATCAAGAAACACGTCCCCTGGTGCAAAGTGGTTGCTCAAAACTTTGAAAACAAAAGCACAAAGCAAACGAACAAATTGCACCTCTCAGGCTCCAGAGCTTGGGCTCAGTGGCTCTGGTGCACGGGCCTAGTTGTCCTGTAGTCCATGGAATCTTCCCGGACCAGGGATCGAACCCACGTTCCTTCCATTGGCAGGCGGATTCTTAACCACCGCACCAGTGATTTTGGAGCCCCCCCAAAATAAAAGTCAGCCACTGTTTCCCCATCTATTTGCCATGAAATGATGGGACCAGATGCCATGATCTTAGTTTTCCGAATATTGAGCTTTAAGCCAACTTTTTCACTCTCCTCTTTCACTTTCATCAAGAGGCTTTTTAGTTCCTCTTCACTTTCTGCCATAAGGGTGGTGTCATCTGCATATCTGAGATTATGGATATTTCTCCCAGCAATCTTGATTCCATCTTATGCTTCTTCCAGTCCAGCGTTTCTCATGATGTACTCTGTATATAAGTTAAATAAACAGGGTGACAATATATAGCCTTGACGTACTCCTTTTCCTATTTGGAACCAGTCTGTTGTTCCATGTCCAGTTCTAACTGTTGCTTCCTGACCTGCATATAGGTTTCTTAAGAGGCAGGTCAGGTGGTCTGGTATTCCCATCTTTTTCAGAATTTTCCACAGTTTATCGTGATCTACACAGTCAAAGGTTTTAGCATAGTCAATAAAGCAGAAATAGATGTTTTTCTGGAACTCTCTTGCTTTTTCCATGATCCAGCAGATGTTGGCAATTTGATCTCTGGTTCCTCTGCTTTTTCTAAAACCAGCTTGAACATCTGGAAGTTCACGGTTCACATATTGCTGAAGCCTGGCTTGGAGAATTTTGAGCATTACTTTACTAGTATGTGAGATGAGTGCAATTGTGTAGTAGTTCGAGCATTTTTTGGCATTGCCTTTCTTTGGGATTGGAATGAAAACTGACCTTTTCCAGTCCTGTGGCCACTGCTGAGTTTTCCAAATTTGCTGGCATATTGAGTGCAGCACTTTCACAACATCATCTCTCAGGATTTGAAACTCTGCCTTAGAACCCCTGAAAACTACATTAGGATCAAAATGTAGGAGTATTTTTATTGGGTGACAATATAATCTGAAAGAGTGAGAAGTTTTCTGTTTGATGGTGCAGATGGGGTTTCTATTTCATATTAATGGTCAAATCTAATAATGTAGATAGTAGTTTTTGTTGCCTATATGTTTATTAACATTTAAGGGTGATTTGAACTTGATAGCATGTTTTATTGCTTTCTCAAACAGTAGCAACTCTTTCATTTCAAATATATTTATATTACATATATATTTCAAGACATAATCAAGTAAATTTGTAAAAAAGATATAAAAATCTTTATACATTCTTATTTCTAGGCTTTACTTTCTCATAGAGTCTGATAGGCTTGATGTATGTGTGCTCAGTCGCTCAGTGGTGTCTGACTTTCTGCCATCCCATGGGCTGTATGTAGCCCACCAGGCTCCTCTGTCCATGGGATTCTCCAGGCAAGAATACTGGAGTGGGTTGCCATTTCTTCCTCCAGGGGATCTTCCCAACATAGGGATCAAACTTGTGTCTACTATGTCTCCTGCATTGCAGGCAGATTCTCTACTGCTGAGCCATCGGGGAAGTCCTTGATGGTCTTGGACATAGCCATTAAAAGTCGGTCAATAAACTGCAGTTTTTAGAACCCAGGGAGAGTAAGTTTTAAAAGGAGACCTCAGGATTCTGTGTTCATTCACTCCTGGTGCCATTTTCCTGGGAGAAAACTCAGATTTTCTCTGTCCAATTTGGATTCCCATTTCTTGACTGGAGTTGAGATTGTAAAAAGCTCTGATAGAGTAGAAACTCAGCTGTAGGTAGAAAGTCTCTGTACATTTTTCAGAAATTAAAAAAATTGATGTGGAAAATTTTGACCAGTATGAGATATAGACAGAGTTAAAAAATTTAAACTGAAGCATAGTTGATTAACAATATTGTGTTAATTTCTGCTGTATAGCAAAGTGATTCAGTTATAAATATACATTCTTACTTTTAAATTTTACAGCCACTTAGTTTTTGCAGTGATTATATACATATAAAATTTTTAAAAATGATTCCCTGGTGGTTTAGTGGTAAAGAATCCACCTGCAGTGTAGGAGATGCAGGTTCCATACCTGGGTTGGGAAGATCTCTTAGGGGAGGGCACAGCAACCCACTCCAGTATTCTTGCCTGGGAAATCCCCTGGACAGAGGAGCCTGGTGGGCTACAGTATATGGAGTCCCAAGAGTTGGACACAACTTAGTGACTATACCACCACCACCTTATCTTTGTAAAAATTGAACTGTAGTTGATTTACAATATTGTGTTAATTTCTGCTGAAGAGAGAATAGTTTTTCAAACCCCTTTGTACCCTTGCCCAGATCCAGCATTATCACCATTTTGCTCATTTTATTTTATTTCTGTTCCCCATTTATTTTTTTCTGCATTATTTTAAAACAAATTCCATATCATTATCATTCCACCTGTAAGCAGTTCAATATAAATCTCTGTTAAGGACTGTTAAAAAACTGCCTTACAAGGATCACACCCAGAACAATTATTGGTTCCCTTACCACCATCTAATACACTGCCCATATTAACATTTCCCTGATTGTTTTAAAGATGTCCTCTGTGGTTGCTTGGTTTGAATTGGGATCCGATTACTGAATGTTTTTTCTGAAGCATAGCTGCCTCCCTCGGGCTGCCTCAACTGCCTTCATAGACTGGGAGACCAGAACTAAGGTAACAGGTGAACGTGGGCTCTAAGGCAGATGCCATCTGCTAGTTAGGGCCAAGTGCCAGTAGAGCTAACTATGGAGAATTAACCTGGCTTCTTGGGCTCGGTTGGAAGAGGGGCCCTGATCGACTGGCCACATCCTCAAGGGGGAGAGTGGTCTCATTCCAAATTCTAGAAGTGGACTGTGCCGGGTCATTCCATCCTGTGGCTTCCAACACAGCAGTGGAATCCTCGAGAACCTGGTGGGAATAGCAGTCATTCCAGGAGAGTCACCATAAGAAGACAGAAAAGTGTCAGCTCTTGTGGGGTGGGGAAGATGGCCTCAGGTCCCCAGCTCAATTAGGAGTATTTGTAGGAAGTAGAAGAGCAGGCAGAGAATGAAACGGCAGGGACTGATTTGGAGACAGTGGGGTCAATCTACGTTGGAGGGAAGAAAAGTGTGTAACTGGCTTCATAGCTCTCCTAGGACACTAATTATCACATATGTTCAGAAACAAAACTGTTTGGTTCATAGGGTAGGAGCTAACAGTGGCACTGGGCCATTGGATACCAGTTCTGGAAACATGACTTCATTGCAAGTCCCATGGGGCATGGGTGGGGGGAAGTAGGCAACCCATGCATATTCTGACCATTCTGAGATTGCCTGGGAACATGTGTGAGCATGCCACATAAGCAGAAGACGGCATGCAGGTAGAGTTGACATAAGGTGGTATTTGGTACAGAAACACACGTTACCAGTTACCAGTTACCAGAAAAGACACGTTACCAGTCTGAAAGAATTAGAACTGTCTCCTCAGACACAGCGATAGTCTTTGTCCATGCATGCAGGCATGCTAAGTCACTTCCATCATGTCCGACTGTTTGCAACCCTGTGAACTGTAGCCTGCCAAGCTCCTCTGTCCATGGGATTCTCCAGGCATGAATACTGGAGTGAGTTGCCGTGCCCTCCCCTAGGGGATCTTCCTGACCCCGGGGTTGAACATGCATCTCTTAAGTCTCCTGCATTGGCAGGCTAGTGCCACCGGAAGGCCCAGTCTTTGTCTATATTACTGATAATACAAGTAACATCCCTAAGTGTAGAAATAATGAAACCTGATATTTGAATGCTGCTGCTGCTGCTAAGTCGCTTCAGTCGTGTCCGACTCTGTGTGACCTCATAGACGGCAGCCAACCAGGCCCCTGCGTCCCTGGGATTCTCCAGGCAACAACACTGGAGTGGGTTGCCATTTCCTTCTCCAATGCGTGAAAGTGAAAAGTGAAAGTCAGGTTGCTCGGTCGTGTCCGACTCTTGGCGACCCCATGGACTGCAGCGCACCAGGCTCCTCCGTCCATGGGATTTTCCAGGTGACATTTGAATAGTATTTCATATTTCTCAAAACATTTTCATAAGCATTGTTCCTTTCATCTTCACAAAACCCCTGTCCACTTAAAATTGATATTGATATTTAGTAAGCTTTGACTATGTATCATAATCTGTGCTGGGTGCTCTTATATCTTGTGCCATCATTTCCACCTATCTCTTTTTAAAAGACAGGGATTTTTGTCTCTAAAATCCCTTACTTGTTTTATTGGACAGGGTTCATGTCAAGAATCAGGATAAATATATAATTCATGTTCTACAGGGACTTGGCTTCTGCAATTAAGGACACTGGACAAGCTGTCTCTGCAAGGCTGTCTCAGTCCTGGGAGGCACCAGTCAGGTGGTCAAGAAGGAAAGATCACAAGCAGGCTGGAACCCCATGTGCACAAGTTGAAATCCCATAAAGATGAACTGAACTCTCCGTCTGTTCTTGTTACATTTGACCTTGGAAATGAAGATAACCTGCAGGAGCCAGAGCACACACATGGAGCTGAACACACACACCCAGGAGGCAGAGACAGGGAAGGAATATTTAGAAGGAGAAAAGAACAATGACAAGACTAGCTACCGCTTCACCTCAGACGTGAATCTGCTGATCAGCAACAACCTCTGTGCTACAAAATAGCTGCTGCCTCCCTTCCATCTTCCAACTCTCCTGAGAGACTTTCTCTTGGAGCCCATGCTAAGAGGAAACAGCCAAAGGAAAGGGAATTCTGGGAAATGTAGTTCAGCCTAACAGCTGGCACAGAGCTGGCATAGCTGTTCTAAGATGTGCACAAGGTGAGGTGGTTCAGTGTGGGAGGCAGGAAGTAGGGCTTTTTTGGTAGCTCTCAGTAGGAAGTTAAGGTAAGTTAGACCTTAGTGACCACGTTAAACTTTCTACTACTGCAAAAGGTGCTTCATGTTGTAGGATCTGCTTTCCTGATGTTTTCCACTAAATATTGTGTGAAATGTCCTACACTTGAATGAAAGTGAAAGTGTTAGTCCCTCAGTCTTACTCTTTGTGACCACCCCCCTTGGACTGTAGCCTGCTAGGCTTCTCTGTCCATGGGGATTCTCCAGGCAAGAGTACTGAAGTGGGTTGCCATTTCCTACTCCAGGAGATCTTCTCTACTAAGGGATCAAACCCGGGCCTCCTGCATTGCCAGCAGATCCCTTACCGTTTGAGCCACAGTTAGCAGAAAAGCATGGCGTGCTGGACGACTTAAGGTAAAGGGTCTTCCATTCATTCATTCAGCAACTAATTGTTGGCTCTGGTGGTGTTGCTCTGCTCATTCTGCTTCTCAGGGACCAGCCAGCGTGCCATGGAGGGACAGCTTAATCCTTCGGTGTCCCAGCTGGAAGCAGCTAATTGTCACTGACCCCAGCAAGCCTGTGCCTGGTAGACTGTTCACTTCAACTACAAGGGCACCTGGCCTGCCACAGCATCTTCCCTCAGCCAAGCGGACACTTGGCTGTGGGAAGAGTCTTCCTGAGCAAATGTGGGCTCAGGTAAAGGACATACCAGGGCCCATTCAGCTCTCACCCAGCTTGGCATTCAGGCAACGTGCTCTTTGGGAATCTGTCACTATGCAGCTTGCAGGGCAAGAGGAAGGAACTCTGTCTTGGCTGGTGTGAAAGTGTGTGGAGTGGGGAGTTGCTAACCTCCCCATGTCTGTCTTTAAGGGATAGGCGATTTGGAGCCAACTTTTTTCGTTTTTGAGTCTCATATGTTCCATATACATTAAAAAATTATTTATTTATTAATGTCTGTGGTCTGATCTTGGGTGGCCTTGGCCTGCAGTGGGCTTGGAGTGGGGCTTGGGTTCTCAACCAGGGATTGAGGCCAGGTCACGGTGGTGAAAGCACCACATCCTAGCCACTGGACCAGTGGTCAGTGACCAGGGCCCTGGCCCTTCAGCTTTGCAGAAAAGAATTTCCACAGATGGGAAGTAGTGAAGCAAGTCAAGTATTTATCAGGAGGAAAAAGGATTACAGTACGTGTGGCTAGACACACGGGCAGACTCAGAGGGAGAGTCCCTGAGTTGCTGAGTTGCACCCTCGTGGCAGTTTGAGTTACTTCTATGGGGGGCATTTCTTCTGGGCTTCCTTTGGCCAGTCATTCTGATTTGCCTGGTTCACAGTCCATATCTGGTGCATTTCAGGATCCTCCCATGTGTGTGAATGTGGTCAAGATGGATCCTACCGCAAAGACCTATGGGTAGAACATCCCTTGACATGACTCCCCTTTGGCTTCCAAGGAGCCTTTTCTGTGCCATGTGTGTTTGGGGAGGTCTCTTGACTTTGGGAATGAGAAATATGTGGTCTGTGCAGGGTCCAGCCTCCTCCCTTAATTGCCCTGCTATTCTTGTCTTGGAGTTTTGGTCAATGGCCAATGAAGCTCCAATTGCTTTTCCTGGGGGGGTGCCCATCTGCCTCCAGCCTCAGGTTTTCATTTCGGTGCATGGGCTTCTCATTGTGGTGGCTTCTCTGGTGGCAGAGCAGAGGCCCTGGGATGCTCAGACTTCGGTAGTTTTAGCTCGTGGGCTCCAGAGCTTGGTTTCAGTAGTTGAGGTGCATGGGCTTAGTTGCCCCGAGGCATCAGGATCTTCTCAGACCAGGGATCGAACACATGTCCCTTGCATTGGCAGGCAGACTTTTACCACCAGTGAAGCCCTGGAGCTGCCTCTGAAATCAAGAACAGAGACTAAATGGCCTAGTGGGTGTTCAGACGGTCCCTGAGGATGTGTGCAGGGATCTTTGCATCCCAGAGCCCATTACACAGCACAGGAAGCAGATCTGATGAGCTGGGCCTTGGAGCCAGCACGGCTCTGAGCACCTGGAGCAGGACTGCAGGTCCTGCTTATGAGCCTGGTGCGCAGAGTGCTGACATTGGGGTGCTCCCTGGGTGCTTCTTGCCACTAGTAATCTTTGTTCTTTTATCTTTGCTTAATGGAAAAGAAAGCTTTGCATGCTCACTGGAGGCTTTGGTGTCCCAGGCTGGGAAGTGGAGCTCAGGCAGGCAAATCTGAAAGGCAGCGCTGATCTGGTCAGGGGCTGGAAATTAGTGTATTCTTTTAATACTTTGCAGCCTGGTTTTATTCTTTGGCCTTTGGTGGGTGATGATTTTCTATGCTTTTTGCATTAAGTCTAGGTAATGGTATCTAATGTGTTAACTCTCTCTCCTTGTCACAGAGGAAGGTATGGGGACTCTCAGAAGTTCAGATGTGTTTTTATGCTTAGTCGCTCAGCCGTCTCCAACTCTTTGTGATCCCATGGCTGTAATCCACCAGGCTTCTCTGGCTATGGGCTTCTCCAGGCAAGAATACTGGAATGGGTTGCCATTTCCTCCTCCACATGTGTGCTTCAGGCACTGACAAATAGGCTGAATTTTGATATCCAGGAAGAGGGAGCTCCAGACACAGATGGGGCTCTTGGGAGGCAAAGGCATCATCTGGGACCTCTTGGGAGGCCAGGCTCCTCTGTCCATGGGTTGCCATGCCCTCCTCCAGGGGACCTTCCTGACCCAGGGATCGACCTCGCATCTCTTACGTTTCTAGCACTGGCAGGCAGGTTCTTTACCACTAGCGCCAGGTGCTTATGCAAAGTTGATTTCTCATGGAGAATTATGAAATTTGCTTCCTGTCAACATCAGGCTCAACCTGAAGCTGTATTTGCTGAAATGATCATATATGCATCATACAGCACACGTCATCGCCATGGGAGTAACAGTAATGGTGGAGAGACAAAAAGGGAGACCTTACTTTGACATAGACTGTATTCATTTGTTGGGGCTGCCACCATGGATGGGATGGGTTAAACAGTAGATAATTTATTGTCTCACAGTTCTGGAGGCCGGAAGTCCAAACTGAGGTGTCATCAGGATTAGCTGCTTTGGAAGCTGGGCGGAAAGGATCTATCTCTTCCAGGCCTCTGTCCTCGGCCTGTGGGTGGTGGGGCCTCCCCATGTCTCTCCATGCTGTCTTTGTGTCCAATTTCCCTCTTGCTATATGGATATCAGTCATTTTAGGTTTATTACTACCCTCATAAACTCATTTTTAACATGATGGTCTCCATAAAGATCTTATGTCCAAACAGGGTCATATTCTGAGATAATGAATGTCAACATAATGAATTTTTTGGGGGGGAGAGGACACAATTCAACCTATAACAGAACACAATTAGCTATTCTCCCCCATTTTTTAGAGACGAGGAATGGGGGCCCAGAGAGCTTTGGGGCAGCATGGTTCATCAGTGGGGACCTGGGAATGGATCCCAGCTTCCTCCTACCCTTGAGGTATGGGCTGCTTCGGAATCCAGGTGTATGAAGGGGCTATTGTACTCCAAACGGGCACGGAGTTGGTGTCATTATGTAGGCATCGAGCTTGCTCTCAGGCAATGCTTCAAGTAGACCTGTTGCTCAGCTTGAAATGAGGCTTCTCCCACCTTTTTTTTTTTTTTTTTAATTAGCTTATTTCTGGCTGTGCTGGGTCTTTGTTGCTGTGTGCAGGCTTTCTCTAGTTGCAGCGAGTGGGGGTCACTCTCTCGTTTCGGTGCACAGGCTTCTCATTGCAGTGGCTTCTTTTGCTGTGGAGGACGGGCTCTAGGGCACACAGGCTTCAGTAGCTGTGGCGCACGGGCTTAGCTGCCCCGCAGCAAGTGGAATCTTCCTGGACCAGGGATCAAACCCATGTCCCCTGCGTTGGCAGGTGGATTCTTATCCACTGTACCACCAGGGAAGTCCAGCTTCCTCTTGTTACTTCCCTCTTCTTACTTCTCTTCTCTCTTCTTACTTCTCTGCTTTTGGGGGTATGAATGGTGCTGACATCTGGCAAGCACTGTATACTTCTCCAAGCCCGTTCACATGCTGTATCATTTTGCATCCTTACCACCACCCTATGAGTTAGGTTCAGGTTTGTGACCCCTTATCCAAGCCCCTGGGGCTAGATATATTTCAGGATTCAGAGCCCTGCAGACTTGCGAAAAGCTACTGCCGTGCATGACCTGTGTATAACACAGCAGCCCCTGTGGGGTCTGGGGCAGCCTTTGAAATCAAACAGCAAGACAGGTACATATTCACACAAAACTGGGTCAGCTCAGGGAACTCAAACCAGGGCTCTGTGATAGCCTAGGAGGGTGGGATGGGGTGGGAGGTGGGAGGAGGCTCAGGAGGGAGGGGACATATGTATACCTATGGCTGATTCATGTTGTTGTATGGCAGAAACCAACATGATATTGTAAAGCAATTATCCTTCAATTAAAAATAAATGAAAATTTAAAAATAAAATGAGTGGGGGAAAGAAAAAAAACTGGGTCAGTGAGGATAAACCGTAAGCTCTGATCCATTTGGGTCAGATTCTGCTGCTGTTCAGTTCAGTTTGGTTGTTCAGTCATGTCTGACTTTTTGCAACCCCATGGACTGCAGCACTCTCGGCTTCCCTGTCCTTCACCAACTCCTGGAGCTTGCTCAAACTCATGTCCATTGAGTCAATGATGCCATCTAACCGTTTCATCCTCTTTCGTCCCCTTCTCCTCCCGCCTTCAATCTGTCCCATTATCAGAGTCTTTTCCAGTGAGTCAGTTCTTCACATCAGCCAAAGCATTGGAGCTTCAGCTTCAACCTCAGTCCTTCCAATGAATATTCAGGACTGATTTCCTTTAGGATGGACTGGTTGGATCTCCTTGCAGTCCAAGGGACTCTCAAGAGTCTTCTCCAACACCACAGTTCAAAAGCATCAATTCTTTGGTCCTCAGCTTTCTTTATGGTCCAACTCTCACATCTATACTTGACTACTAGAAAAACCATAGCTTTGACTAGACCTACCTTGGTCAGCATAGTAATGTCTCTGCTTTTTAATATGCTGTCTAGATTGGTTATAGCTTTTCTTCCAAGGAGCAAGCATCTTTTAATTTCATGGCTGCAGTCACTATCTGCAGTGATTTTGAGTCCAAGAAAATAAAGTCTGTCACTGTTTCCACTGTTTCCCCATCTATTTGCCAGGGAGTGATGGGACCAGATGCCATGATCTTATCTTTTTGAATGTTGAGTTTTAAGCTCTGCTGTTGCTGACTCTGGAAAAGCTGTCTGTTTTTGGAGCTTCCTGAATTTCAGGCATGTGGCTAAGTGACCACCAGCCTGTTGTTGCTATGGCCCCTGGTCCCGGATGAGAAGTCAAATACCTGCCTGCAGAGTTGACTGCATCAGGGCATCCCGCAGGAGGCGACTGGCGGCAGGCCTGTCTAGAAGGCTCTGGGTGCTAGTTCTTGGCCTCAGTATTTCCTCCTGTCTCCAGGCTCGTCCTTCACCCTCCCTGTGGCTCAGTTCCCAGTCTGGCTCTGACATGCCCACCTCGTGGTACTGCGGTGATAATGAAACAGACTAAAGAGGGGACAGGAAGGGGCCTGGGTTTTGTGGGACTTGAAGTTGGTGAGATTTTGCAGGCGCTCTTAAAGAAAAAGCCCACACGGTGACAGACATAAAATTAGACACAGAGATTTTCCTTTAGGATGAGAAAGCACAGCAGGTTACAAATTTTAAAAAGCTGCCAGATAAACTGGAGGTGGGAGAGTGTGTGAGGGGGAACTCTTTGTACTTTCTGTTCAATTTTTCTGTGCATCTAAAACAAACAACAAAAAAAAGTCTATTAATTAAAAAAACAAAAGCTGCCAAATAGCTCAGACATCACACAATCTAGAAAGGGAACATGATCCATGTTTTTAAATTAATTACCTGCCCACTCTCTATCACATTTTTTTTCCCTCCAAGTTTTTGCTGTGGATCTTTGGTTTCCTTTTCACTTAATGATTTTGTAATATTTTTATAGGGAGCCTTTAAAAGTCTAAAGTAAAGATGATATAGTTGTCTTTCTACTATGGTTGATCAAGTTGACTTTTCATTATTATTTTTAAATTTTTATTTTATTTATTGGAGTAGAATTGTTTGGGGCTTCCCAGGTGGCTCAGTGTTAAAGATTTCGCCTGCCAGTGCAGGAGACACAGGTTTGATCCCTGGGTTGGGAAGATCCCCTGGAGAAGGAAATGGCAACCTTGTCCAGTATTCTTGCCTGGGAAATCCAAGGCAAGCAATCAAAATAGTATCTGACATGGAACTGGTACTTGGGAAATTTAAGGAAATGAATGAATGAGACATGGAGGGCCAGGCCAGCTTTATTGTCAAAGGGCATCTGGGAGCTCTCCGAGTGATAGGCATAGATGCTTCTGAGTTTGACAGGGGAGGATTTGAGGGCTAAGTACAGTATGTGGGTATCCATGTATTTTAACTAGGGTTGTTGTAACAAAGTGCCACAAATTGTGTAACTTATAGAAGAGGAATGGATGGTTTCACAGTTTTGGAGGCTAGGGGTCTGACATCAAGTTGTCTCAGGTTTATGGTGCTTCTGAATCCTTCCTTTCCTCTTCCCAATTTCTGGTGGTTTTCTGTCAATCTTTGGCATTCCCTGGCTTGTTAATGCACCACTTCAGTCCTGCATATTTCTAGGATGTTCATCTTGTGTCTCTACCTCATCTGTATGTGTCTATGGCCAAATTTCCCCCTTTAAAATTTTTTTATTAAAAAAATTTTTTTTACTGACATATAGTTGATTTACAATATTGTGTTAATTTCTGCTGTACAGCAATGTGATTCAGTTACATATGTATATGTAACTGAATATATATGTATGTATATATACACACATACATATATGTACACACACATACACACATACACATATGTATGTATATATACACACTACACACACATACATGATCCTGGACTTGATCCCTGATTTGGGACGATCCCCTGGTGAAAGGAACGGCAACCCACTCCAGTATTCTTGCCTGGAGAATCCCATGGATGGAGGAGCCTGGCGGGCTATAGACCAAGGGAATGCAAAGAGTCAGAGACGACTGAACGACTAACACTTTCACACTTTCAAAGACCACATACCCCCTGGCCTGCCAAGCTCCTCTGCATGAGAAAACAGGCTTTTAAGAGGGTAATGAACCTGGCCTCAAAGGGAAGTGAGCAGACAGCTGGTGGAAAGCATTCCTGTGCAGATTCAGCCTTAGTTCTAATGCGGGTGCAGCCTGCTTCTGCTGGTGAGGAAATGGCTTCATGCAAAGGAAGAAATAACCCGTTCCTTCAACCCTGAACCCTGGGAGTAATCCTGAACATCCAGCGAGGTTCCCAGGCCATTTTCCTTTCAGTATTTATATGAAGCAGGTGCCTTTTGCTCATGAACACCCTTGCTCTCAAAAGGATCATAAAATGGGACTCAACTCATTTTCAGCTGGAGTTCAGTTAAGCCAATAAAGGCCAACTATTCTCATATTGCAAAGGAAGGTGGTAGCAGACTGACAAAGGAGATGCTTGGAAACTGGTGTTGGAACTTGAAACCCTTACCCACGGGCGGGTATCAAAAGGGACATAAAGACAAGATATGCGAAGTTAGAAAGGTAGCGGGGAGAGATTGGAAATTGAAGCATTACTTTGGAAAGCACTGTCCCGTGATTCTTTTTTTAAAAAATATATATTTTATCATTATTTGGCTGTGCCAGGTCTTAGTTGTGGCATGTGGGATGTAGCTCCCTGACCAGGGATTGAACCTGGACCCCCTGCATGGGGAGTGTAAAGTCTTAGCCACTGGACCACCAGGAAGTCCCTGTGCAGTGAATCTTACCCTTGATGGCACAGGTGCAGGGGACACTGTCTTTCTGATCCCACATCTTTTGAGAAGGATGCTAGTGGGAATTCTTTAAGATCTTGACACATATCCCCTGGTTCTTGAAAGCCACAGCGGACTGTCATCTGTCTCAAATTGGAGAATCTACAGAGCAAACGGCTGCAGATCAGGGAGAGAGAGAAAAAAAAAAAAACTGATAAGGGGCTGTCACCCAGAGGAGTGAAATGACCTCAGAAGGAAAAGGCCGAAGATGTACCACGGGATGCCCAGGAGTCAAGGGAGAAATTGTAAGTGATTGGCCACAAGAGATGCATTTGCCCACAGCAAGAGCACTGTAGCAACTTTAAACAGGATCCTTATAGTAATAATAATTCATACGTGTATAGAGGTTACTAAGGGCCAAGTGATCTAAGCACTGGCTTAATCTTCAGTAACACTATGAAGTAGATACTCTCTATTTTACAGTTGAAGAAGCTGAAGCACAGAGAGGTCAAGTGACTTGCCCGAGGTCATGCAGGTAAAAGTGACAGAGCTAGGATTCAAATGCAGGCAGTCTAGCTCAAAAAAATTAATAAATCAATCAATCAATTTCTGGCTGTGCTGGCTCTTCGTTGCTGCACTGGCTCTCCTCCAGTCAAGGCCAGCACGGGTTACTCTCTAACTGTGGTGCCCAGGCTTCTCATTGCGGTGGCTTCTCTTGTTGGGGAGCACGGTCTCCAGGGTTCGTGAGCTCAGCAGTTGCGGTTCCTGGGCTCTAGAGCACAGGCTTCCCTAGTTGTGGGCACGGGGTTTAGTTTCTCCGTGGCACGTGGGATCTTCCTGGACCAGGGATAACACCTGTGTCTCCTGCATTGACAGGTGGATTCTTTACCCGTGAGCCACCAGGGAAGCCCAAGAATTCTCTCTTTTAATCAATACACGGATGCTGAATCTTCTAGTAGCAATGAAGCCGTTACACAGTTCTGCTGGAGGAAAGGGTTCCGTTTCTTGACCAGAACTCCATGAAGGTGAGCTTATCCTGGTTGCCCTCTGCTCCCAGAGTCCCTGACTCGTTCTTCAACTGCGCCCCAACCTTCTCTCAGCGCGTTTCCCTGAGGGGCAGCACCAAGGATGCTGTTATTATCCCTCCTCCTGGTCCCTGGCCAGCTCTAAGCTCAGGTGTGTGCAGAACTCAGCACACGCCCCAGACCTTCCTCTGAGCCCCTCCACCTACTCAAGTCCAGTCTCGCAAAAAAGCCCCTGGGAATTCTAGCTTCCTAACACAGAAGCTACAGGATCAAGTGTAACGCTTTTTGGTGCTTAAGTCAGGGGAAACTCTTAGCATCTTTCTACAAACACTTTCTCTTCCTCCTCCACTGGCTCTGAGCCCTCAGGAGCCTGAGGCAAGAGACAGCTCTGCTTGGAGGGAAGACGCTGTCCCTGGAGAGGATGGTCTGAGCTCTGTACCTGGTACTCAGGTGCTGGCAGCTGTGTCTCCTGGAACCACTGCCCCCACGCAATGCGATGCCTGCTGGAGGCCCTTGGACAAGAGAAGTCCTTAATGAAAGTGTTTTTGAGAAGACAGAAATCTTAAAAAAAAAAAAAGGCATATATGTAATATATATACAAAAATTTGCATTTATGTACAGATTTGTATTCATTTACATATGTCTATGAGTACATATATGTCTATATGTGTATATACATTCATATAACTGTCTCTAAATCTTCTTTCTCTCTCCCTCCACCACCCCTCAGACTTTGCAAGATGAAACAGAAAATTTAAAGTTACAAGTGGTCCTTCCTAGAGGGTATCAGACAACAAGTGAAGTAATTCAGACAGAGAAGGAAGCATGTCTTTTGACATCCCTTATATGTGGAATCTAGAAAGAGATGATACAAATGAGCTTACTTACAAAATAGAGACTCACTGACTTAGGAAAGGAACTTATTGCTGGGGGAAGGATGGGGGAAAAGGATAGTTAGGAAGTTTGGGATGGGCATGTACACTGCTATGTTTAAACTGGATAGCCATTAAGGACCTGTTGTATAGCACAGGGAACTCTGCTCAATGTTCTGTGGCAGCCCGGATGGGAGGGGAGTTTGGGGGAGGATGGATACATGTACGTGTGTGACTGAGCCCCTTCGCTGTCCACCTGAAACTCTCACAACATTGTTTGTTAATCAGCTATACCCCTACAAAATAAAAAGCTAAAAAAAAAAAAAAGTTACAAGCGGTCCTTGGAATTGTAATCCAACCTCCTGATGAATGTGTGAGAAAACAGACCCAGAGACGCCAAGTGATTCGACGGGCACTATCAGGGCTCAAATTTGTCTAGGTGTCCTGTCTGTTCCCAGGACATGGCTCTTCCCCCCTCACCAGCTGCTTCTGTTCCCCAAGCTCTCAGTATGTGCCAGAGATATTAGGCACTTCTCCAGTGCTGCCTCAGCCAGCCTCTTTTTTTAAAAAATTATTCCTGTGTATTTTTTAAATGTTTTAAATTTTATATTGGAGTACAGCTGATTAACAGTGTTGTGTTAGTTTCAGGCATACAACAAAGAGATTCAGTTATACATATACATGTATCTCTTCTTTTTCAAATTCTTTTCTTATTTAGGTTAATATAGAATACCGAGCAGAGTTCCTTGTGCTGTACAGTAGGTCCTTGTTGGTTATCTATTTTGAAAGAAGCAGCAGTGTGTACATGTCCATCCCAAACTCCCCGTCTACCCCTCCCCCTCTTCCCTGTATTAATCACCATTCATTTTCTAAGTCTGTGGGTCTGTTGGTGTTTTGTAAATAAGTTCATTAGGATTCCATACATAGGGAGTATCATGTGATATACGTCTTTCTCTATCTGATTTATTTCCCTTAGTGTGATAACCTCCAGGTCCATCCATGTTGTTATAAATGGCATGATTTGTTTTTTTTTAATGAGTCGTCCTCTGTGTTAAGGGGAGGATACTGAGGGGCAGAATGGTTGGGGGACCTAGTCATACAATGGTCCACGATAGAGCTTCCAGGTCTTTCTAATTCCTAAGTCTGAGTGCTTCACAGGACACACGAGCCTCTACCTTGCATGCCAGTTCCCGCTGACTGGTGGTGGCTGCATGGAGTGCTCGGGGGTTGGGCTGATTCAAAGGTGGGCTTTAGTCTCCGGGGCACTCGTCTGTATCCTGTTCACCCCACTTCTAGCAGGGAGCCCTTTGGAATTCTCAACCAAAAGGCTGCTTTCCCCAGGCCTTGCTGCTTGTTGGGCCCTAGACTCCAACCTTACTCCTTTGAAGCCATTAAGACGCCTACACTTTGTTCAGCCTTTCAGCCACCAGTCACTGCACTGAACTGGCAGATGCTGCAGGAGTCTCAAGTGGTGGCTCATCCTGTACTTCTCTTAACTCTGGGCTCTTGGTCCCTCAAGTCCCTGCTTCTTTGGCAGCTCTCTGATGTCTTCAAACAGGTATTTTAAATATCTTCTATTCCTCCAGTTGTTTTAGCAGGAAAGTCAGCCGGCTACATGCTAATCCACCTTTACCAGACCTTTCCTCGTTTAGGATGTAGAGAAACCAACACTGGAATTAAAAAAAAAAATTAATCAATTTGGCCCCTTCAGGTCTTAGTTCCTGCACATGGGATCTTTTGTTGCAGTGTTCAGGCTTCTCTCCAGTTGTGGCACTTGGGTTCAGTAGTTGTAGTGAGTAGGCTTAGTTGTCCCCAGTATGTGGGATCTTAGTTCCCTGACTAGGGATCAAACTCAGGTCCCCTGCATTGGAGAGCAGATTCTAAACCACTGGACCACCAGGGAAATCCCCCAGATCTGGAATTTTGATGCTGAGTCATTTGGGAAGTTGGCCTCCTCCCAGCGACCCTTCCCTGAATGCAGCTGTAACTCTGAAAGCTCTCTACCTTTCAGCTGGGTTACCAGGGCAGTTCAGTGATGGAGCCCGGGACAGACAGCATTCTCTTTACATGAAGGACAAGGGCACGGTTTCTCTGGTATTGGGGACTCTAGCCAGTAATGCTGGGTGAGTTATACAAGGCAGACTCCAGGCAGAGCTGGTTAAGAGAGTAATTGGTCCCCTTCTATCATGTCCAGTGTGTTCTCTTGACAAAATTCTGTTAGCCTTTGCCCTGCTTCATTTTGTACTCCAAGGCCAAACTTGCCTGTTACTCCAGGTATCTCTCGACTTCCTACTTTTACGTTCCAGTCCCCTATGATGAAAAGGACATCTTTTTTTGGTGTTAGTTCTAGAATGTCTGATATGTCTTCAAAGAACCGATCAACTGAGCTTCTTCAGCATCAGTGGTTGGGACATAGACTTGGATTACTGGGATGTTGAATGGTTTGTGTTGGAAATAAACTGAGATCATGCTGTCATTTTTGAGACTGTACCCAAGTACTGCATTTTGGACTCTTGTTGACTATGAGGGCTACTCCATTTCTTCTAAGGGATTCTTGCCCACAGCAGTACATGTAATGGTCACTTGAATTAAATTCACCCGTTCCCATCCATTTTAGTTCATCTCCTTTTTGACCACTTTCAATTTACCTTGATTCATGGACCTAACATTCCAGGTTCCTATGCAATATTGTTCTTACAGCATCGGACTTTACTTTCACGACCAGATGCACCCGCAGTTGAGTGCTGTTTCCGCTTTGGCTCAGCCTCTTCAGTCTTTCTGGAGCTATTCGTAATTGCCCTCCACTCTTCCCCAGTAGCATATTGGACACCTTCTGACCTGGGGGGCTCATCTTCTGGTGCCATATCTTTTTGCCTTTTCACACTGTTCATGGGGTCTCTTGGCTAGAATACTGGAGTGGTTTGCCATTCCCTCCTCCCGTGGAGCACGTTTTATCAGAACTCCCCACTATGACCCATTTGTTTTGGGTGACCCTGCACAGCATGGCTCATAGTTTCATTGAGTTACATAAGCCTCTTCGCCACGACAAGGCCGTGATCCGAAGCGCTACATCCCTGGTTCATAGGCAGGTACCCAGTTGCCACAGCAAGGCTCAAATGAAGCCCATTAAGTCCACTTGGGCACAAGTCGACCAGGCAGGAGCGTGAGCAGATCTGTGGGTGATAAATATCTGCCTCATCATTCCACTGTCACCTGTGAAATCTTCCAAGAAATAGACGGGGCAAGGGGGCCTGCTGCTAGCTGTGAGCTGTGCTTCTATTTCTCAATCAGTTTGCTCTAAAATGGTCAGAATAGGTAATGATGTATAAAAGGAATGAAATGGTGATAAAAACGGACCTGTCTGCAAAGTGCTTGTGCAGTATTTATGGCCCAGATACGCCATTTAGTGCTGTATTTGGAGAGCGATTGATGGCCTAGCAACACATGGACTAACGCCCAGTGCTTCGCTTTGTAGGAGTTGCTGACGTGTAGAAGGGGCACATCCTTTGCCTTTGGGAGGGGCCGGGATAGCTTTCCTCTCTGGGTGGCCAAGGGCAAAGCCTCCCGGGGCTGTGTCCGTCACTCGTTTTTCTTGTGACTTGGCATCTTTGTAATTTTGCAGCGTCCCCTCCTCTCCCTCCAGCCCATGAGGCATCCTTAGCGCAACCACAGCAGCAGAAAACTAGAGGAAAGCAAGATGTTATCTGGGCAGCGTGAGGCTTGATCACAGCTGTGTCAGTGGGCAGCAGGCAGACGGGAGGAAGGCCAGAGGCACTGTGAAGTCAGACCTCTCTGGGTCGAAGCCCGGTTCTGTGACTTTCCTGTCCTTGGCCCGTCATTTAGCCTCTGAGTCTCTCCTTAATCATCTGTTAAAGGAGGCTGATCATGCCGACGCAGCAGCTTTGCTTTGCGGTGGAAATAAGACACTGTCCATGGAGGGTAACATGTCCTCAACCCGGCTTCTCAATTTCTCTACTTTCCAACCACCACCAGCCTCTGATCACATGGCGTCTTAGCCACCCCTGCCTTACTCGTGCCCTGCATCTTGTCACCACCAGATAAAGCAACACATCAGAATCTCAGTTCTGAACGTCGCAGTCTCCAACGCTTCCACTTGCTCAGGGTCTTCACTGCTGTGGTTCCTCTACTGAATCTAGACCTCCCATCAGCATGGTCTTTGCCCTGGAAGATGGCAACAAAGCAGACTTTCTGCTCCCATGCCTGTACCCCTACCCTCTTCTCTCCAAAGCAGATAGAGTGATGTCCTCAGATTTTAATTCTACCACGTTCTTCCTCTGTTTAAAGCTGTTCAGTGATTCCCCTAAGTGGTAACCAACCAACCAATTAGCCCGTAAATGCTGATGAGCACCTACTTGGCACTGGCTGCCGCGATGGATGATGTCCATGCAAAAGGTATGTGCAGAGCCTGCCGTCAGCTCCTCCACGCACAGTGATGTACAGTCGCCCACCGTGTGTCTGAAACTATCTTGTTTAATCTTTACCACAAAGCACATCATTTTCTCCCTTTGTCAGCAGATAGAACTGATCCTTGGAGAGGTTACAGAACTGCCCGAGATCACACAGCTGGGATGTGATCACACCAGGAGTCGAACCAGGCAGCCAGGCTCCTCAGCCTGTTTCTGCCATGTCGTCCTGCCTGGGTAGCTCTAGGACCATAGCTTAGCCTCATCACTTACTCATGAAACCACCACCATTATAAACCCCATGGAATAACACAGGGCATCAAGACCTTGAAGGGCACCCCATACCCAACACAACCCCTTTGTAGAAAATCTTAGGCTATTTCCCAGGCGAAAATCTATATTCTGTGTTCGTTCATTTTCTTGTCTCTTCCCAGTATCTGTATTCCAGGCTTTTGGTCTTACAGTCTCTTCCTTCTCACTGTACTGTATCATCAGTAATTCTGCACCTAACAGTTCTGTGACATCGATGAGATCTTATCATCATCACCATTTCAGATGAAGAATATAATCAGGCTCAGAGAGTTTCATTTACTTGCTGGTTCCCAGTTAGTGATAAGTAGAACAAAGCTTTGGTCCCAGAACTTCTGCTCAGAAAAAATTCCATCCCATTATTCCTCGTGGGTCATGTCACTGTTTTTTCTGCCTGTGGAATTCTGCAGCAGGAGGGGCCAATAGTGTGTGCTTAATGCTGGACGATTTCAGCAGTTTCTTGCAGCTTTGTGTTGGGAAGGGCTCTGTGGTTGCATTTAGACTCACCTGTAATGAGCATCCTGATTAGTTAAGAGTTGTCTGCTAAGTGTGGGGTCGTGTATTGGTTGTTCTGGAATTTTTTTTAAACTTAATTTTTAAAAGATTTTTTTTTCTTTCTGATGTAGACCAATTTTAAAAGTCTTTATTGATTTTTTGTTACAATATTGCTTCTGTTTTTTAATTTTTTTGGTTCTTTGGCCTCAAGGCATGTGGGATCTTATCTCCCTGACTAGGGATTGAACTGGCTCTCCCTGCATTGGAAGGTGAAGTCTTAACCACTGGGCCACCAGAGAAGTTCCCCTTGAATATCTATATCATCTCTTAGGTAACATAATGTGGCAGCATCTAGCAGTGTCAGGGATGAAGTTGAAGCTCAGAAAATGTGAAATTTAGTTGATAGAGTTGTTTCTAGGGAGAAGAGTAGCAAAGAATATGAATTCTTTTAAAATAGCCTGCGTCTGCTTTTGCATTAGATGGGGTTCAGAAGACAGAAACACTGGACTAAGGGGTCAAGGTGGTGTAGGTGAGGTGGTGTAATGTAAAGAACTGGGACTTTGGGGCTGGCATCCCTGCGTTTGAAATTCCTCTCTCTTATGGTAGCTGCGTGACCTTCAGCAAGTTGTTCCAGTGACACAAACTTCATTTGGGGCGGTGGTAATGGTACTGATCAAACAGGGTTGTTGAGTGGATTAAATGAGATGACATATATAGAGGTGACACACAGAAAGTGTTCCATAGACAAAGGGATACGTAGAAAGTGTTCCTGACATACAGGAATTGTTCCATGGATGTGAACTGTTCATAGTGTGGTGCATGAAATCACACCACGGTTCCTGACACACAAAAGGCACTCAAAGTTTTCCTTTCCTTCTGCTGCAAGAAACCAGGCAGAATGTTCTCTTCCTTCTGCCCCAGATCCTCTGGCTGCAAAGCAGCATCTGCTAGCCTCATGTTTAAGTTCTCCGGGAGCCATGGAGATGACTGTAAAGTTTGCAGTTGCCCAGAAGACAAAGGCAAAGAAAAGATCTGGTCTGCTCTCAAATTAGGACCTACTTCTTCCAGGGGAAAGGTACTTACAGATAGCTTCGTTGGAAGGGGCTGTGAGAGGCTGCAGCCTGGGCCCTAGGGTTATTTGCCACAGTTGCAGAAGGACTACCAGCGTGCACTGTCAGGATCCTCTGCTGATGCTAAGCATCTCTTAGTCCTGCATTCTTACTTTCTACTGATCATCTGGCAGGCGGTTAGCTCAGGAATGTGCTTTGGGCCGAAGAGGAAGTCTAGGCAAAGTGGATAGGCATTAACAAAGGTGATTAGGACATCCCTGGTGGTCCAGTGATCAAGACTCTGCACTCCCAATGCAAGGGGTTCGATCCCCAGGTCAGGGAACTAAGATCCTGCATGCCACAGGGAGCGGCCAAAAAAAAAGCAAGGGGGTTAATTTCCTGGATGCAGAGTCTTTCAGGAAGTGTCTGGAGAGTTTGAAAAATACTAGACAGATGGACTGAAAAAGATACCTGAAAGACTGCTTAGCGCTGTCTTGCTAGCCTTCCCTATTTGAAGGTGATCATAATTATTTTCCTGTGCTTGTTCTAGATTTTTGTTTTTGGGAGTTCTTATTTGAAACTAAATTTGTTTTGAAAATTGTGGGGCTTACTGTTGAAAAGCACAGGTTTATCTACCCCTTCAGATGTGGACTAAATCATGATGTTATTACTCTCTTGCCTCAGAGCAATTAGTTTACCCTTCTGTCTTCTAACCTATAAAGTGAGATCATGACACTTTCCTTAGGGCTTGTTTGGGAGAAGAAAATAAATGAATGACCGGAAAGCATGCATCATGGAGCACAGCCCAGAGTAGGTGATGGAGCTTGTCATTGGCATCACCGACTGATCAGATTTTCAGGGTAGAGAGGGAAGTGTTCTTGTTTAGGACTCAGAACATTCAGTTTCCCTGCAGGTTGAATGTGCAGAGAAGTCTCCAGCCTCCCCAGGCCCTGTGGAGATAATGTCACTTTGCTTCCGTTACCAAGTTGTTGTAAACTACAACAAAGTAATGGATGAGAAAGGCATGGTTAACTGTAAAGTATTATCCAAGTGGGAGGTGATTTTGGGGGGAATCAGGATTATTAAGGATTAATTCACATGCAGTAAAATCCACCGCTTTTAAACTGTGCAGTTAGATAACTTTTAATAAATGCCTTCTGTGGTGTAGCCATGACCATGGTCAAGATATTGAACCATTCCATTGCTCCAAAAAAAAAAAAAACAAAAACCCACAAACATTCTCTTGGCAGTAAATCCCCTTCTCCAATACTAACCCCTCGGCAATTACTGTGCAGCTTTCTGTCCCTGTAGTTTCGCCTGTTGTAGCTGAATGTTAAGTAAGTGGAATCAGCCAGAGTGTACGGTCTTCTTCTGGCTTCTTTTATTTAGTATGGTGATTTTAAGATTCCCCTGCATGGATGTGTGCATCACTAGTACATTCTTTTTATTCAGTTCAGTTCAGTCACTCAGTCGTGTCTGACTCTTTGCAACCCCATGGACTGCAGCACGCCAGGCCTCCCTGTCCATCACCAACTCCCGGAGCTTGCCCAAACTTGTGTTCATTGAGTCGGTGATGCCATCCAACCATCTCATCTTCTGTCGTCCCCTTCTCCTCCTGCCTTCAATCTTTCCCAGCATCAGGGTCTTTTCTAGTGAGTCAATTATTTGCATCAGATGGCCAAAGTATTGGAGCTTGGGCTTCAGCATCAGTCCTTCCAATGAATTTTATTATTATTATTAAATAATTAAAAATTAAAAATTATTATTAATATTTTTATTGGAGTATAGTTGTTTTATAATGTTGTGTTAGTTTCTGCTGTACAATGAAGTAAATCAGCTATATGTTTACATATATCCTCTCTCTCTTGGATATTTTTGTTATTGAGTGGTATGTCCTTGTATGGGCTTCCCTGGTGGCTCAAATGATAAAAACTTTGCCTGCAATGCAGGAGACCTGGGTTCAGTCCCTGGATTGGGAGGATCTCCTGGAGAAGGGATTGGCTACCCACTCCAGTATTCGTGCCTAGGAGATCCCATGGACAGAAGAGCCTGGCAGGCTACAGTCCATGAGGTTGCAAAACAGTCAGGAAGTACTGAGCAACCGAGCATGCATGGCTGTATGCCAGGCAGTAAGCAAGCTCTCACCAGGACCCAGTCATGCTGACACCCTGATCTCAGACTCCTTGCCTCCAGAACTGTGAGAAAATAAATTTCTGTCTTTTAAGCCACCCAATGTATGAATTCTGTTATGGCAACTTGAGCTGATGAAGACATGTGGATCGAATTTCTTAAAAAAAGAAATTATGGAATACTTCAAATATTTACATTTCTCATATTAATTCCTTTGACACACACCAAAACATTCGATTATAAATATGCTGTAAAAAGATCAGTACAACATTAAAAAATATGAATGCACAGTTCTGTATCTTAAGATGTAACATTTCAAGTGCTGCCACTGCCGTGACATCTTTGAGCCTCACTGGGCCCCAGATACCTCACCGGATGTGCCCGTAACACAGCAGGGAAGGATTCCCACCCAGTTAGTTCCCCTACCAGCTGATCAGCTGTGCCTTATAGGGTCCTTGAAAGTTGCTCAGTCATATCTGTCTCTTTGCGACACCATGGACTGTAGCCCATCAGGCTCCTCTGTCCATGGGATTCTTCAGGCAAGAATACTGGAGTGGGTTGCCATGCCCTTCTCTAGGGGGTCTTCCTGACCCAGGGATTGAATTCAACATCTCTAGCCTCTCTGCATTGCAGGCGTATTCTTTACTGTCTGAGCCACCAGGGTCCTTACTTCCCTACCAACCCAAGGAGTTCTTCAAACAAATCAATCACATCTTCTCACTGGAACCAATGGTCACCTTTCAGTTGAAGATTCCCAAAGTATATTTCCAACCAGATCTTTCCTCTGAGCCCTAGACTCACATCCTGGACTGACCGAACTGTCACTCAAACATCTCATATCTCATATTTCACACCCTACACATCTGTATCTTGGTTTCTTTAAAGCCTATCCCCATGCCCTCTGGCCCCACCTGTCAATGGCACTATCAACCACCCAGTAATTGGAGTCACAATCATGTGGGATACTGATTCCTCTTTTCCCCCATTACAGTCCATCTCCTAAGTTTATCACATGGCTCAGTTCCATTCATGTTGCCACACTTCCAAACCCCCCTACCTTAGTCCAGGAAAAGCCTCTTCAGAGGAGCCCGCAAAGCCACCACTCAGCTTGTGTCCCCTCCCAGACTCTTATAATCCATATTTAACACAACAGTGATGTAGTTTTAATTTTGTGTATATGGTCATATCACTCTTCTGCTAAAACTTTTCAATGGCTTCCTACTCTATTGATAATAAACTTTCAATCACTGAGCATAGACTGCATAAGTGTAAGTCACTCAGTCGTGTCTGACTCTGTGACCCTGTGGACTGTAGCCCACGAGGCTCCTCTGTCCATGGGATTCTCCAGGCAAGAATAATGGAGTGGGCTGCCATTTCCTCCTCCAGGGATCTTCTCGACCGAGGGACTGAACCTAGGTCTCCTTGCCGTCTCAGCCCCCAGGGAAGCCAAATCCTAGTCTCTCTCTCCCTGTTATCCATGCCACTGCTCCTAATGCTCTGGCCGCATTAGCTGCATTTCCATCTTGGGACCGCAATATTTGAATCTTTTTCCAGCTCAGATTTTCTCATGCTCTCCCTCTTCTGGAAGCCTAGTGCATCAATTTTTTCAAATAAGGTTGTTTCTCATAGTGCAAGTCTCAGCTTAACTCTCACCACTGTGCTTCTCTTTCCAAAAAAGACCCTACCCTTCATGGTCCTCCTTCTAACCTCCTAGATTATTTCCATCACAACACTGTGCTTTGTAATGCTTTATACATTTTGGGGGGTCCAAATCCTCCATTACAGTGTCATCTCCTTGAGGGCAGGGCTGTGTCTGTGCTGCCTCTTCTCGTGTTCCTGGAATCCTGAGTGTCTGGCCCAGAGCAGGTGCTCACACATTCTTTAGGAGTTTGCAAGTAGGGGCAGTGATGGGGAGGCAGGAGAGGGTTTGGTAGATGGTGTCTCTTCCTCCAGGCTCTGTGCTGTAGGGCTGTGTGACCTTGGGCAAAGTACTACCTTTTTCTGGGCTTTTTACACATCTAAGTGTATGAAGTGAAGTGTTAGTCGCTCAGCCGTGTCTGACTCTTTGCAATCCCATGGACTGCAGCCCTCCAGGCTTGTCTGTCCTTGGAACTCTCCAGGCAAGAATATTGGAGGTTGCCAGTCCCTTCTCCAGGGAATCTTCCCAAGCGAGGGATTGAACCCGGGTCTCCCACATTGCAGGCAGATTCTTTACCACTGAACCACCAGGGAAGCCCTCTAAGTGTATGGCAGGCACATAACAACATATATTCTACAGAATTAAGCAAATCCCAAGGAAGGGATGAGTCACTCAAGTAAAGAAGGATCTTCACTCTTTTAATCTCCTCGACTCCCCTGGCATAATAGCATCTGAGAAGCTGAAATATTTACTGCACTGATGCTACAGATATTCTCAGATACCATATGGAAGAGATCTGTGAAGCCCTGTAACACAGTCATCTGTTCTCCCATTGTATATACTGGGGGCTCTCCCTCTGCTATTATTGTAGTGAATTACTAAGAGGATATTTGTCATCTTTGGGGACTGGCAGAAATCACAAATATTTGTGCTTGTCTACATGATCCTGGTGGTAATCAGCAGAAAACCCTTTGCAGGACTCAAGGCCTCAAGTCCAAATGCACCAGTCTCTTCATGTTTATTAAACTCACCTCTGTAATCATCACTAATCACAAGGCAAATAAAACTGATGGAAAGTTTCAGGGACAAGAGATCAGAAAAGCCAGAAGGACACCAAATAATACCATTGCTTAGAGAAAAGGAAGGGTAATGTTCAGAAGTCTCTAAGAGAGAGAATTAGGCATCAGCGAGAAAAAGACTTCAGCAAATGATTTTAATTGAACCCGCGGCTTCAGATATTCTTATTTCTGCTGGAGCTTATCAAGCTAAAGCAAGATGTTAAGCACATTCTTTAGAATTTATATAAGAGCTAAGCTTCCTTTTAGATTTTTTGGGGGGTGTCATTCAGGATGAATGAGGTCAAGGAGAGGAGGGGTTTGGTTAAAAAGATGGGAGAGAGAGGTGTGCTTGCTGAAAAAAATGGGATTAAATATCAGCCCAGGTTTTTTCCTATCAACCCAACAAAGATTTCCCCAGAGAACCTCAGTCTAGAGTTAAAAATGGGGTCACGATTTCATTATCAGACAGTATTTCCCTGGATCTGCCTTCTGCTGCTAGATAGGAAATCCAACCCCTCTTGGATTTTTTCCAATTCCAAATGGCTACCTGAGGTGTTCACATGTGCCCTGGGGAGTTGTTTGCTTGATTCCGTGGGGGAGCATCTAGCGTTTTCCTCCTCTTCTGCTGAGGTTATGCTTATGGGTTGCTACACGTAAAGAAGGCTGAGAGCCCAAACCGATCTATCCAGGGGAAGCCATTAGCTTTCTCAAGTCTTTCTAAGCCTTCAGGGTGGTTGGGCTTCCTCGGTGACTCAGCGGTAAAGAATCTGCCTGCCAATGCAGATGATGCAAGAGACTCATGGGTTCGATCCTTGGTTGGGAAGATCCCCTGGAGAAGGGCATGGCAACCCACTCCAATTTTCTTACCTGGAGAATCCTATGGACAGAGGAGCCTGGTGGGCTACAGTCCTTGGGGTCACAAAGAGTCAGACAAGATTGAAGTGACTGAGAATGCATGTGGCCAAGACATGATGTTGTAGGAAGAACACAGTTTTTCAGGTAGATAGACCTGAGTTCAGTCTTGAATCTGCCACTGACTAGTCACATAAGGACCTTGAGCAAGTGACTCAGCCTTTCTGAGACTCCATCGAACCTCAAAGGGGCTTGTCACCTCTCCCCACCAAAGAGGCTTCTCTGTTGCTGATTCTCATGGAGATGGAAAGGAACCCTCTCTCCCTGCCTTACACACTCCTTTATGGCAGCCTTTGTGTTCTAGGACTCACGCCCCCATAAGGGGGCTGGATGACTGTACCTTCTGGGGACCATGTTCAAGACATATTTCAAATCATTTCCCTTGCTTTACCTCTTTCAAGCCTGTGTTCATGCTCACTCTCTTCTCTGAGAATGACATCATCCTAGAAGGTTCCCCAGCTCCTTATAAACCCTGGAGGTGCTTCCTCCATGGTTCTTAGGAACTCTTGAGTTCATTTGAAGCTCAAGTAAACACCGCTTCAGTTCAAGTTCAGGGCCCCCTTGCAGTAACACTTGTTTTCCCATTTCATTCTAAGTGTCCTCAAAAGCTTTACTGAGCAAAGAGCCATAATGCAGGGATTGAATGGGCAGACAGCAGCCATGGTCACCTGAACTGGAGCTTATGTGTTCACGGGCTGACTTTGGAACTGATGTGAAGGGCAAACGAGGTCAGGATCCAACATAGCGCTTCCTCTACAGTGATGCTTGAGTGTTGGGTTGAAAAGACCCCAAAGAGCAAGAAGGAAAGTGGAGAAAGGAAAAAAGGGTTTGTACATAAAATTTAAAAGGCTTTCAGGCACTTCAAGGCCACTCTGCATGCTCACTGCTGAGTAGCACAGTCTTGAATTCCGTCGGTCCTCCAGGCCAGGCACACAGGAACCCAGGGAAGTGACAAGAGAGCCTTGCTTATCTCAGGGGTGTCACTGAGCTTGGTGACTCTATTTCCCCGCTTTGCTGGCTTTCCTGGTGGCTCAGTGGTGAAGAATCTGCCTGCCAATGTGGGAGATGTGGGTTCTATCCCTGGGTCAGAAAGATCCCCTGGAGAAGGGAATTGCAGCCCATTCTTGTCTGGAGAATTCCATGGACAGAGGAACCTGGCAGGCTACGGTCCATGGTGGGGTCCACTCTCCAGCCCACCTCCCTTTCTGCAAGGCTTGGCTCACCCGCCCTCCGCACACACAGTATCTGCAAACTAGTCCCGTGTCCCCGCCCCGTTCCCTTTGTCATTACCCTGCTGTTCTTCCCTCATGGAATGAATGCCTTCCCCCCACTCTGTCTGTCAAAGTCCTCCTCATTCAGCAGGTGGCCCAGTGCAACAGCTTCTGTCACCAAAGTGCGTCTGTGCCCCAGAGTCGTCTGTCATGCTTCTCTGTCCCCCACATAACACTCTGTCCTCCTGCCAGAGAACCTGTTTTCATATGTCAGAGTTATTAGTTACGTGTCTTGTGTTATCCTCCAGTTGTAAAGTCCTTGAAAGTAGCTTTTGACCTTATTCATTTCTTTAAATTGAAGTTTACTTAATTTACAACGTAGGGTTAGTTTCAGGTGTACAGCAAAGTGATTCAGTTCTTCTTTTCATCTATCTATCATCTATTTATTTCAGATTCTTTTCCATTTAGGTTATTATAAAATATTGAATATAGTTTCCTGTGCTATACAGTAGGTTGTTGTTTATTTTATATATAGTAGTGTGTATCTGTTATCCCCAAACTCCTAATCCATCCCTCCCTCTCCTTTGTCTCTCTGGTAACTTTAAGTTTTCTTTTCCATGTTTGTGAGTCTATTTCTGTTTTGTAAATAAGTTCATTTGAACAATTTTTTTTTAAGATTCCACACTGCTGTTGCTAAGTCGCTTCAGTTGTGTCCAACTCTGTGTGACCTCATAGACAGCAGCCCAGCGGGCTCCGCCATCCCTGGGATTCTCCAGGCGAGAACACTGGAGTGGGTTGCCATTGCCTTCTCCAATGCGTGAAGGTGAAAAGTGAAAGTGAGGTCGTTCAGTCATGTCTGACTCTTCGAGACCCCATGGACTGCAGCCTACCAGGCTCCTCTATCCATGGGATTTTTCAGGCAAGAGTACTGGAGTGGGGTGCCAAGATTGCACATATAAGTGAAGTTAATTTGAACAATTTTTTTGATTCCACATATAAGTATATCATGATATTCGTCTTTCTCTGACTTCACTTAGTATTGTCATCTCCAGGTCCATCCATGTTGTTGCAAGTGGCATGATTTCATTCTCTTTTTGTGGCCAAAGTATGCCATTGTATACATGTAACGCATTTTCTTTATCCATTCCTCTGTCGATGGACATTTGAGTTGTTACCATGTCTTGGCTATTGTAAATAGTGCTGCTGTGAACATTGCCACCTGGGAAGCCAAGCTAAATATTTGAAGTGGGGACAGAGGTAACTATTCAACCAGCACCAGGAAAAAATGTGGTCTTGTCTTTCATTGATGAACTCTGCATGCAAGTTATTCATTTTATTTTATTTATTTTTTTGATATGGACCTTTTTAAAGTCTTTATTGAATTTTTTACAACGTTACTTCTGTTTAATGTTTTGGTTCTTTGGCCAAGAGGTATGTGGGATCTTAGTTCCCCCACCAGGGATCGAGCCCACACCCTCTTCGTTGGAACACGATAACCACTGGGGCACCAGGGAAGTTCCCAAGTCATTCATTTTAAAAGGGTCAATCTTGGTGCTAAGAGAGCTCAGGGAAAGTTTGTCCTTCTCATGCTTTTATCTGTAAGGACTGAGGCTGGGAATGAGGATTGAGGAGTCCAGTTCTAGGATGAGAGGCGGTTGGCCAGAACCTAGGCTGAGGAAGGGACCAGGCTGATTAACTGTCCTGGTTTGTCTGCGACTGATGGGGCTCTCAGTAGGCAGGACTTTCTGGGTTACACCAGGGGAGTCCCAGGCCAACTGATACAAGTTGTCACCCTCAGGGACTCATAGAGCCTAGGTGGAGGGACCTGACCCTTGGCCAAACTGGGAGGCCTTCCTTTGTGGATGTGGGAATTGGTTGGCTGCAGAGCACGGTGGACTCAGCCCCATTTTCCAGAGAAAGTAGTTTATGTCTCATCCTTGAAATGGTTCTTATGGGCTTATGAAATGCGTTGTTTTTGGATTTCTTCCTCTGGTAGGATGGGTTCAGCTGACGATGCCTGGTGGGGCATCCCTAAACAAGAATCCCCATCGTCTCTCCCTATCTGGACAGACTGTCGCTCCCCGTGGTGTTGCTCTCTTTCAGGCAGAATATTTCTGACATTATCTCCCCTGATCTCCAGGCCTTTACGGAGAAGAACATCTATTTAAGCCTTGCTGTGCTGTGCTAAGTTGCTTCAGTCATGTTCAGTTCTTTGTGACCCCATGGACCATAGCCCGCCAGGCTCCTCTGTCCACGGGATTCTCCAGCCGAGAACACTGGAGTGGGTTGCCATTTCCTCCTCCAGGGGATCTTCCCGACCCAGGGAAGGAACGCACATCCCTTATGTCTCCTGCATTGGCAGGCGGGTTCTTTACCACTGGCATCACCTGGGAAGCCCTGCAGATAAAAAGAATGTCCTTAATTTATTTTCCTTGTCTTCCAGATGAAAAGGGGATATTGAGAGAAAAACAGCTGGGGGAAGGGAGGGGAGAGAGAAAAGCGAGGTCAAGTTCTTCTGATGAGAGATGAGCATGCACAGGGAGCCTGGAGGGTCAAATCCACATGGAAGGAGATATCAGAAGGCTGTTCAGGCATCGTTTTTCTGCCCTAAAAGTTTCTTTTCTTTTTTCTTTTTTTTAAGAGCCTTTAACTTCCTCTCCCTTCCTTTTCCCTTCATTTGTCAGCTGTGAGTATTTTGGTTTGACTCAAGAGAAACAGACAGCTGGTGGAGCCCTCATTGCTTCAATAACACCAGGCTGTTTATGCTCACACTTTCCCCCCGACGAGGGGAGTTGGTGTTTAGGAAAGCAGCTTCAAGTTCTCAGTCTTTGTGCTTTGGGGGCTGGGCCATGGTGGAAATGAACTTCTCTGAGTTCAAGGTCAAATTGGTGAGTCCTCAAATTGGTGAGCCCTGTGTGCCAGTGGTGAAAAGAGTGTGTTGTAGATAAATGTATTTATGTTGCTAATGGGGAATCCAATATTATGAATATATATATATATATATAAAAAAAGGAGCATTGAAAAAGGTATGTAAAAGAAGTATGAAGAAAAGGTATAAAAAATGTGCCCTTATACACAGAACTTCCCTGAAGGCTCAATGGTAAAGGATCTGCCTGCCAGTGTAGGAGACGCAGGAGACTTGGATTCAGTCCCTGGATCCGGAAGATCCCCTGAAGAAAGAAATGGCAACCCACTCCAGGATTCTTGCCTGGAAAATCCCAGAAGGGCCAGGCAGGCTACATTCTATGGGGTGGCAAAAGAGTCGGATATGACGTAGTTGGCAACTAAACCACCCCAGACCTCTAAGTGCCAAGCACAGAAAGGCACTAAATAAAATCTTTGCAGTTGTTTTCTATGTGTTCGTTCATATAGTAAAAGCAAGGAGTAGCTGATGTCTTTGCATTGAATTATGCTTTACAAAGAGCACAGCACTCTCATCTGAAAGGAAAAAATTGGGAGGAGGACATGGGGATAGCAGATGAGTGAAATAATTTGATTCCTGACACCATGCCAGTTGGCTACCTTCAAAGGAGGCCAGGCCACCGTGATTCTGTAGGCGGGAATAGGTGGTGAGGGAGGGTAATGATTTGGGGGAAAACTGCAACAAGGATAATGTCGTTATGAGACTCACCCATCTCAGCAGCAAATGGAAATCTGATTTTCTCCTCCTCTCTGTTCTCAGGGCCTCTCCTGACCCTCAGAGCATTGTTCTCAGCCTTGGCTGCCTGCTTGGAATCACGTGGGAGCTTAAATAACTACTGATGTCTGGGGTCCGTCCCTGAAGTTTCTGATTTATTTGGTGTGGGGTGAGGGCAGAGCATCAGAATTCTTAAAAGCTCCCCAGGTGGCTGTAATGTGCAGCAGAATTTGAGAACTATTGTCTTAGAGTCTCAAAGTGTGGCTCCTCAGCCAGGATCCAGCATCACCTGGGAACTAGTTAGAAATGAAAGGTCCCAGGTCCCACCCCAGACTGAATTAAAATCTGCATTTTAATACAATCTCCAGGTGATACTTGTACCCAGTAAATGTGGGGGAATGTGTGGGATTCTGTGTCTCTAGGCAGGTGGGACTGGCCAACAGGTTAGCTGAGATGTTATTTACAAGCTATAGAATGGTTAAAAGCAAGGTTTTTGAGGTCAGTTATACCAAGCTTCCTAGTTTGCTTATGGACTTCCCTGGTGGCTCAGATGGTAAAAGCATCTGCCTACAATGTGGGAGACCCAGGTTCGATCTCTGGGTCGGGAAGATCCCCTTGGAGGAGGAAATGGCAACCCACTCTAGTAGTCTTGCCTGGAAAATCCCATGGACGGACAGAGGAGCCTGGTAGGCTACAGTCTATGGGGTTGCAAAGAGTCGGACATGACTGAGCAACTTCACTTCACATACCAGGCTTCCTAGTTTGCTCAGTGGTAAAGAATCTGTCTGCTGATGCAGAAGAGGCAAGTTTAGTCCCTGGATTGGGAAGATCCCCTGGAGTAGGAAATGGAAATGCACTCTAGTATTCTTGCCTGGAAAATTCTATGGATAGAGGAGCCCTGAGGGCTACAGTCCATGGGGTCACAGTAAGTCAGACACAACTAAGCAACTGAACACTCACACACTTGGATTCTTCTGTTTAGTAGCTGTGAGCTATTGGGCAAGTCAATGATCACTTGGTACCTCAGTCTCCTCACCTGTAAAATGGGGACAACTTATGCACCCATCACCTGGGATGGCTGTGACGAGAAGCTACCCATAAGGTGTTTTCCACACTGCCTGGCAGAGAGCAAGCGCTATATCTTTATTAGCTGTCATTGTTACTATGAAGATGTGCTGATTTGTTAGAACTGAGGATTTTTTTTTTTATTATCAAACTTAAGTTTCTGGGGGAATTATACAGTGAGTGATGGGAGAGAGGGTCCACTTTAGTTAAGCTATAGTAATATTTTGTTTTGATTTTATGATCATTTCTGGATTTCCGGCTGGCAGTTATTTTAATTATCCGAGACTGGCAGTGAATAAGATGTAACCTTTTTAATTTTTCTTTGCTGGTTTCAGAGATGTTCTGGGACCTGGGTGTTAGGACATCAGAGACAAATCACCTCCTGTGGGCTCTTCAGGTTATAGCCCCCTGGTGAACCCATTTCCCCATCCCCAGGGCCAGCCAGCTTCTGGGAAGCTGCAGACATGCTTCTACTATATGGGAGCAGGCCAGGAGCCAGCCTTGAGGTTCTTGGCCCAATAAAGAGAACTCAATCCTCAGCAGAGCCCGGCCTCAGTGACTCACTGCTCTAAAGAATATAACTCATATATCTAGATGAGAGGCTCATATATTTGCTGGACACTGTTGCAGTGAGTGGAGTGTTACTGAGAGCCAATCAGGATCATTAGTCAAAAGTATGACCTCAATTCCAGCCAATCAGGCTGCTCCCCAAAGACCTGGCCCTTCCACAGGTTTCCTGTTATTTGTAACTGACTCAGAGGACACGGGTCAGGGACGCAGGTAGAACCACCTGCTGGGGACTCCAGTTTCTTTTGCATTGTAAATCCAGGGCCATAACTGTTTGGAAAAGGGCTCTGCAAAGTAGAGCCAGGCAATACTACTTGGACAAAGTGTTTTGCGGTGGCAGAAGTTGAAGACTGTCACCTATTACATCCTTTTCATGGAGACCTAGCAAGCAACTAGCATATTACAGACTTGCAGTGGTCATGGTATAAAGAAAACTCTGCAGCTTTGTTTTACTCAAATCTTTATGAGGATGTGTGCTATGGATTCATATTTTAAAATAATGTCTATTGAACATCTGGCTAAACTAGCGTTTTATGGAACAAATTTTGGGAGCTGCTTAGAGAATCCTAAAACAAGCAATGCCTGCAACTTACATTGTGTTCAGTCAATCAACCGTCAATCACTTAAGTTAACTCTGGGTTCTGGGGCTCCTTTAGAGGTCATCATTGAGGGAGGTGATTTCATTTTCTGAGGAGGTTGCACTTAAGCTGAACCTTGACGAATGAGAACAGCCTGATGAAGAGCTGTGGAGGAGCCCTGCAGCTGGAGGAATGGAGTAAGCAGGAGAGTGGCAGATATGCAGGCAGAAACTGGAATATGCAGGGCCTTCTGGGCTCTAGTCAAATGTCTGAATTCCCTCTCCACCCCTGCTTGTGTGATGAGAAACCATTGAAGGATTTCCAGCAAGAATCTGAAATGGCTTGGTTTGTTTTAGAAATACAATTTTGTCTACTCCACCGAAGATGGTTTATAGAGAAACAAAACTGAAAGGGAGTGGGACCGATCGTGTTTTTCAAACCTGGCTGCAAACAGTAACTTCAATCTTACATACTCTCCTAGAATCTTCACAAGTTCCATCAGGAGATGAAGTCTAACTGTCTTCTCCCAAGAACCTAAGCAGGGTTTGACTTGTTTGTGTTCGATAGACGGCATCAGCAGAAGTCCGACGCCTCTTCCCTCCCAGGCAGCCATACTGTGAGGAAGCTAACACACGTGAGAAGCTCCATGTAGGTGCTCCAGTTGGCAGCCCCAGTCTTCTTCTCTCAGTCCAAGTGCCAGACATATGAATGAACAAGGTTTTAGATGATTTTGCTTCCCACTGCCAAGATATCATTGGCCTTTGCATCCTCCCAGCTGAGCCCCTGACATCAGGGAGCAGAGATAAGTGTCCTTGCTGTGCCCTTTCCAAATTCCTGATCAAGGAAATCGTGAGAAAATGAAAGTGGTTGCTTTAAGCTGATTAGTGTTGGGATAATTTGTTATCTAGCAGTAGTAAGCAGAACAGGGGACATAGGGAGGAGGCTGTTGCAATGGCTTGGGCAGGGGAAGATGCTGTCTTGAATTGAAGATTGTCAATTCCCATCAGCTGCAGCTCACCGCAGGAACACAGCTGTTGATTTAAAAATGTAGATTTATTACTTGCTGCAGCATGGGAGTTTGCCCACCATGGAGAATCATGAACAATCTTGAAATAGAGCAGGTAAGGTACCTTGGGCTGCAAGGAGATCAAAACAGTCAATCCTAAAGTAAATCAACCCCAAATACTCTTTGGAAGGATTGTTGCTGAAGCTGAAATTCCAATACTTTGGTCACTTGGTATGAAGAACTGATTCATGGGAAAAGCCCCTGATACTGGGAAAGATTGAGGGCAAAAGGAGAAGTGGATGGCAGAAGATGAGACGGTTAGATAGCATCACCGACTCAATGGACATGAATTTGAACAAACTCCAGGAGGTAGTGGAAAACAGAGGAGCTTGGCGTGCTATGGTCCATGGGGTCACAAAGACTTGGATACAACTTAACGACTGAAAAACAACAAAGGTACTTAGAAGGTTTTAGGGGCTAGAATTAGTTGTAGATGATCTTGGCAGAAATTGACCAGAATTTTATTATCTTGGAAGTTGCTGCAGCCGTGAGTGTTTTTATCTTTAGAACTCATGAATCTGTACACAGAGAGTGTTAGTTTGTCTCTAAGGTCAGTATCTGGTCTTGGAACATATGGATCTGAATGGGCTGGTGTTAGAAGGGCTGGTGGTTCACACAGTCTGGGATGTACATCATGGCTTGGTCTAGCACAGATTCTGATTTGTAAGTCAGGGTACATTTGGCAAGTTGTGATTTCTGTTTCAGTTCCAAATTCTCCTCAACAGCTTCGTGGCCAGCTGTTCATTTTCAGAGTGAAATTGTGATGATGTTTAAAAAAAGAGACTCCTGATCCTTAAGAGATCTACAAAGGGAAATATTGACAGTGAAAATTAGCAGTTCTCAAATGTTTTGGTCCCAGAATATCTATCTACTGAGAAGTTACTGAGGAGGACTTCCCTGGTGGCCCAGTGGCTCAGAATCTGTGCTCCCAACACAGGGGGCTCTGATTTGACCCATCGTCAGGAAGCAAGACCCTGCATGCCTCAACTAAGACCCAGCACAGAAATAAATAAATATTTTTTTTTAAAAGCTACTGAAGAACCCAAAGGGCCTTTTGAATATGTGGGTTATGGCTATTGACATTCACTATACTGAAAATTAAAACCTAAAAAATTCGGTATTTAATTACTATTGGCAGCAGATAATAATTTTTTCCAAAATTCTAATCTTCACGTTAAGGTTTGAATTCGACTTTGGCAACAAACGCTGTCAGTTATTTTGCCTTGAAAAGACAGGCTCATTTTAATTTTTAGAGAATGTGTGTCAAATACCTGAATCTGAATCACCAGAATTTGTCTGTTAGTCAAACTTTCAAGTAAAAATGGTGTTCCTTGAAAAAGTGGCCAGTTTAGCTACACACTTGAATATTTGCCCAAGTGCTTTTTCTGCGGCCACTATTATACTCTACTGTTCAGCATAAGCCGTTGATGGATGCTCCCATTTTGCTGCATGCAGTATTAAAAAGATGTGAACTCAGAAGCTGAGGCTTAATAAAAGTAATAATTATTACTATTCCATCGAGGACATCTTAAGTGCCACTGATGTTGTCTTAATGTGGGTGAATACAGTGAAGAATATGATATTGTCATACTGACTTGGTTCCTGCTAAGGCACCAGCAGTTGATCCACCGTTGATTTGTACCATTAGCATGAGTGTCAATACAGTAGAAATGGCAAATAATGTTTCAGTATTATAATAAAAATAGGTTTGTATCCTCAGATTTCCTGAAAGGGTCTTAAGGATCCCCAAGAGTCCATAGAACACACTTTGAGGTCTGGTCCATGCTTCAAAATAATAATACAGGAGGAAGAAAAGGGATGATGAAATAAGAGTGACCTTGAGCTGATCAGTGTGAAAGTTGGGTCATGGGTATACAAAGGTCCATTATGCTAATCTGTCTGCTTTTGTATGCATGTGAACTTTTCCATGATGAGAAGCTGAGATGAAAATGATTGAATCCTAGGACTCTTAGCATCTGAGTGGACAGTAAGGCTATTTATTAATGAGGAAGACTCAGGGGACAAGGATACGTTTGGATGGGGTAATTTGAGAGTTTTGTTTAGGACATACAATATTTGAGATGTCAGTGAAGTATTCACTTTAGATTTGTGGATCTGAAACATGAAATGGCCAGCATGTAGTTTTTTTTTTAAAGGCAGAGCACTGGCCTAAAGAGCAAGAGTGTGGGGAGAGGGGAAAACCCAGTTGAGCAGCCTCCTTCAAGGCACTGATTGGGGTAAATTTCGCACTGAAGGGCTAAATCCCATCAACTCAGAGCCTGCCTAGGGCTTCCTCTGCTCTGGACACTTGGCACTGCCTTCTTGCAATTCATCCTTATCCTCTGATGTGGATGCTGTGATTATCTCCTGGGATTAGGGGGCATTAGGAAGGCAGAGGAGAAGGCAGCTTCTGGATTTCCTTGAAAAGCTCTAGGATGACCTCAACCTCTCTCCGTCTGTGATGCTGGGAGTTATCAGGAGGGGCAGGGATCACATGAAAGTGTAAATTCACAAAGACTCTTTAAGCCTAATTTTTTTTAGGGTGTAGTTATTTATTTATGGCTGTGCTGGGTCTTCATTGCTGCGCCCAGGCTTTCTCTAGGTGTGGTGAGCGGGGACTACTCTTTGCTGTGGTGCATGGGCTTCTCATTGCAGTGGCTTCTCTTGTTGCCGAGCACGGGCTCTGCGGCATGTGGACTCAGAAGTTGGGGTGCGAGGGCTTAGTTGCCCCTTGACCTGTGGGATCTTAGTTCCCAGACCAGGGTTTGAACTCATGTCCCCTGCATTGGCAGGAGAGGAGGATTCTTAACCACTGGACCACTGGGGAAATCCCTAAGGCTAATTATGATGAATGTTTGTGAACTCCACCCACCAAAATATTTGCTGGACTGTCCAGAGTTTAGAAGTTGTCATGTCTGAGGCTAGTCTGGTGGTCAAGAAGTTAATTCCATCAACCTGGATTTAAATCCCTGCTTCTTCCTCTTCTTGGTTGTATGTGCTGGGGCACATTGTTAACATCTTCCAAGTTCTAATTTCCTCAAGTCTAAAATGGAGAGTAATAATTAAAAGAAAGAATACCAAAGCAAAAAAATGGAGAGCTAAAAAAAAGCATGTTCTTCATTGGTTTGGATGGGGGACTATTGAGACAATACATTCAAAGGATTTAGAACGCAGCAGATGGGTGACTAACATCCGTTTGTTTCCCCCCCTTGACTCTGTCCTTGCCCCTCTCTCTGGTGGACTTGATGTCAAGCATCAAGATGGACTGAAGAGAGGAAGCAGTAACTCATGCAGGTGATCAAATGGCTTTATTAGTGGCTGCTTTTATTGGTCTTGAATCTTCCTCATCATTCCTTCAGCCAAGAGTTCCCAGACTCACCTCTAAATGACTTATTGAAGAAGAAAACCAGATCTATCTGGAGCCAAATGAGGTTCTTCCGTCTAGAACATCTGGGAGCCCCTAGTGTCCTGAAGGGCTTCCCTGGTGGCTCAGACCATAAAAGAATCTGCCTGCAATGCGGGAGACCTGGGTTCAACCCTTGAGTTTCGAAGATCCCCTAGAGAAGGGAATGGCAACCCACTCCAGTAGTCTTGCCTGGAGAATTCCATGACAGAGGAGTCTCAGGGGGTCGCAAAGAGTCAGACACAACTGAGCGACACACACACACACACTATCCTGAAGAGCTGCATTGCTTTCCAGGGACACGACAGATAAGGTGAGACAGCCCCTGCTGCTCTCCACCTTGCTCCGTTTTGCAGAGTTGGCAGGCTGATGCAGACCCTTTAAGTCCTGGCTCCTGCCTGTTGTTAGAACTGCGCTACTGAGGCCTGCCTCATCCTCAGCATGTAGCCCTCTGCTCTGAGTCATTATCTTGGGGTCATTACCACTAAAACTTTGCCACAGAGGGTAACTAGACTTCTGTTCAGCAGGGGTTGGAGAGACCTGTACCAGTTAAATTCTTGGTGCCACAGTGGCCTTTTGTCCTGGCACCTTGGGATCACCAGGTGTGCATTTTGGGGTGTGTCTGATTCAAAGTCTTTTACTCTGCATTTCCTGCTGGTCATTGTTCTGCAACAGGTATGTTCTTGCACTCCATTTCTAAGACCTAAGTCCTGTGGTTGCCCTGATCCTGGCTGGCATATGAAGGAGTGGACTGATCGTTGAGAAAACATCAAGGAAGACACTGGCTGAGTAGCTATGTTTGGTCAGACAGTGGAGGGTGTGAAGGTAACTGAAATTCAAGTTCACCTGGGATCACATTCCCCACAGTTGAACCATGATCCCCTATACCATCTCCAAGTTATCCTTTAAATTTTTGATTGTACCAACTCCTAGTGTACATCTTTCTATATCTCTATTTCCCCTTGCTAAGAATACACCTTATAGGGAATTCCCTGGTGGTGTCATGGTTAAGAACATGCCTTCCAGTGCAGGGGACTTGGGTTTGATCCCTGGTCTGGGAAGACTACATATGCCATGGAGCAACTGATCTGCAACTACTCAGCCCGTGTGCTTCAGCTAGCTACTGCGTGCCCTAGAGCCAGCGCTCAGCAGCAAGAGAAGCCGCTGCAATGAGAAGCCCGCACACTGCAACTTGAGAGTAGCCCCTGCTCGCCACAACTAGAGAAAACCCGAGGACAGCAAAGCACAGCAAGGAAGACCTAGCACAGCCCCAAATAAACAAATACATGAAACTCGACAGATGTCAGTGTAATCACTGAAAACACAAAAATGTGTCACATTCCTGCTCTTCCAGTGTCCTTACTCTGGTGGGATGAGCAGATGAAGGAAGTTTGGAGAAGGTGTTCCTATTCAAATATCGACGTGTGTGCTGCTAAGTCGCTTCAGTTGTGTCCAACTCTTTTAGACCTCACGGACCATAGCCTGCCAGGCTCTCCTCTGTCCATGGAATTCTCCAGGCAAGAATACTGGAGTGGAAAGCCATTCCCTTCTCCAGGGGATCTTCTCCACCCAGGGATCAAACCTGGGTCTCCTGAATTGCAGGCAGATTCTTTTTTTTTTAATTTATTTTTAATTGAAGCATAATTGGTTTACAGAATTTTGCTGTTTGGGGGGACAATGTATACCCATGGCTGATTCATGTCAATGTATGGCAAAAACCACTATGATATTATAAAGTAATTAGCCTCCAACTAAAATAAATTAATTAATTAAAAAAAACTCAACATGAATCAGCCATAGGTAGGAGAGGGGAGGAGAGGGTTACATGTATGGAAAGAGTAACATGGAAACTTACATTACCATATGTAATATAGAGAACTGATGGGAATTTGCTGTATAGCTCAGGAAACTCAAAAAGGGGCTCTGTATCAACCTGGTGGGGTGGAGTGGGGAGGGAGATGGGAGCAAGGTTCAAAAGGGCGCAGGCAGATTCTTTACCATCGGAGCCATCAGTTGTCGTTCAGTCGCCCAGTTGTGTCCGACTCCTTGTGACCCCATGGGCTACAGCACACCAGGGAAGCCCTTCAATGTCCACAGGGGCCTATTAATAACAGGAGAGGGAGCTGGGGCCAGTGTTAGCAGTAATGTTCTCTTAACTGAGAAGGAAAACAACAGTATGAGTATGGTGATGAATGCCAACTGCCTGCCCTCCTCCGTGTTAGGAGACAATGAGGGTGCTGACACGCAGCTTCTGAAAAGTCAGGAGATCACTCCTTCACTCTATCAGTAGGACCCAGGGCAGGCTAGCTTATTGGAGGCACTCAATAACTTTGATTGATAAATGACCAAGTGTTGGATGGTGGTGAACTGGAGAGCAAGTGACCTGTTTAAAGGGATCAACTGCAACTCAGCTCCAGTCCATTTTGTAAGGTAGGAATGTGGGCCCAGCATTAGCAGATTTTCTGATTTTTTTTTTTCCTCCAAGAAAAGCCAGAGATCTTGATTTTTCTGTCTTAGGTGAAATCTCCAGGTTAAAAGATATTGACAAAATTAAAATACGCAAGCCATACAGAGGGGATGGGACAAAGAAATTTATCTGGAGGCCAAATGTAGCTTGCAGACTATTCCCAGGCTCTGCAGAGATACCTCTGCAATAAAGCGCCAGCAATAGAGGTGAGAATAGGAGTCCTCACCCCAACTTGGGGTGGGGAGCCTTGATCAGGATTGAGAGAAGCCAAGGTCATATGTGGGTCAGAGACCACCCACAAGAAAAATGGATCTTTTTGTATTATTTGCCTTTTTTTTTTTTTTTGCTTTTTTTCTACTTTAAGCCCCATTTTTCAAGGCAAAAGACACCAAAGAAGCATTAAAAAAATGCATTTTCTTATGATTTCAGCGACAGGCTTATGTGTCTCTGGCCTGAGCAGCCACTGCCAGGTTCAGGTCACGTCCAGATATGTTCCTGTTGTTGTTGTTGTTAGTTGCTAAGTCGTGTCTGACTCTTTGTGACCCCATGGACTGTAGCAAACCAGGCTTCCCTGTCCTTCACTGTTTGCCGGAGTTTGCTCGAACACATGTCCATTGAGTTGGTGATGCCATCCAACCATCTCAGCCTCCGTTGCCCCCTTCTCCTCTGCCTTCATTCTTTCCCAGCATCAGGGTCTTTTCCAATAAGTTGGCTCTTTGCATCAGGTGGCTAAAGTGTTGGAGCTTCAGCTTGAGCACCAATTCTTCCAATGAATATTCAGGGTTGACTTCCTTTAAGATTTACTGGTTTGATCTTCTTGCTGTCGAAGGGGTTCATGTTTCTGTAGCATTTTGTAACACTCCTCACAAAGAAGGAGATGCTTAGAGGTGGTGTCCACAGTGCCAAGGCAGCAGGAAGAAAACCATAAAAATGCAAGCTGGCCTTGCTTCCAGAGCCCTTAAGTACTGAGCTCAGTGTGCGGATCAGCTCCAAGTGGTGAAACCAAGTAGCGTGTGAAGAGCAGGCTGGTAACGGGATGTTGGCTGGCCAGGCTCCGGCTGGCTGCCCTGAGGGAACTATATTTACACCAGCCCCCATCAGGCAAGCTCTGCAGTGCCACGGGATGAACTGTGGGGGGTGTCTGAGGTCGCTGGTCCTTAGCTGGGTTCACAGGAAGGAGCGCTTATGCCTTCTGCTTAGCATCAACCATCTGCAGGAAAGAGGGACACGGAGCCTGTGTCCAGCCTGCAGTTTCAAGAATGGAAATCAATGCAGTGCCAGTATTCTGGGTTGAAGAAAGCTGATGACGCTGTTGGGATCTTCCTGAATGCGATGCTATGTTAAATTCAGACAGCGTGTGACTTAGAATGGCACAGCCCAGGGATGAAGGAGGTGTTCAAATTTGTCTCCTCTTACTGCCTAGGAAAAGGGCAACAGAGAAGGGGCAGTTCTCTGTGTTCTCAGTCTGCAAGTGCTGCAGAGATATCTTCATCTGGGGAGGGGGCAGTGGAATAAGGGCCCCCAGGGACAGCTCCTCTGACTGGGTTTGGTGAGGATGACAAGTTTTCAGCTGATGTGTTGGTCTGACACCATCAGGGAGGGAAGACCCTGACGTTGATTCCCATCTTGATGACGACTTCTTGGGAGCTAATCTTAGATGCTCAACGACTTCCACCCTTTTCTGCCTCAGTGCCTCAGAATCTGACAGTTTTCATTACTAAGGTGCTGAGCACAGGATCACCCAGTGATTCTGCAGTGTTAGAGAAAAAAAAGGACCATATTTAGTGCTCACCACACAGCAGGACTTGTGGTTGCCATGGCATATGGCATCACTTGTCTCTAATCTGCTCAGTGGTCTTTGGAAGTAATTGTTATTAATCCCATTTTACAGTGGAGGAAACTGAGGCTCACAGAGCTTAGACATGCTTTCCTTGTAGTGACAATATTGAATTTTACCAATCCCAGAAAATATCAAAGATTCAAGAAAGCCTCTTGAAAGCCCTGCCTTGTCTCTGATTTACTGTCTGATCAGGACACCTCCCCCCAAGTCAGGTGGTGCTGTGGTAAAAAAATCCACTTGCCTTATTCTGGGAATATTAATAAAAACTATAATTATTTGAAAAAATAATTTGTGTCTCTTGACTACTAAATGCAGTGGGAGATTCTGAACTGGATGGTTTTACTTTAAAGGATATTATTGGGATAATTGATGAAACTTGAATTTGGTCTGAAGATCAAGTAATGGTAATGAGCGATCTTAACTTCCTGATTTTGAGAATTCTATTATGGCTATGTGGGAGAGTGTACTTTTGTCTAAGAAACTCAACACAAAAGAATTTGGAGAGGATGGGGCTTTTGATCAGCAACTTATCCTTGAATGGTTTAGGAAAAAACTGTACTTGCAACTTTTCTGTAAGTCTGTGATTTTTTTCCAGATAAAACATTATTTAAAAAATTTACCAAAAAAATTACAAAGGAGAAAGCATGAGGCCCTGTATACAGGACATCTGACACTGAGTTAGAACTGCAGACACACAGTCACTTCAGTTTCATCCGTCCATACTTTGGGGCTTCCCAGCTGGTGCTAGTGTTAAAGAACCTGCCTGCCAATGCAGGTTAGATATAAGAGATGCGGGTTGGAAAGATCCCCTGGAGGAGGCCATGACAACCCACTCCAGTATTCTTGCCTGGAGAATCCCATGGACAGAGGAGCCTGGCAGGTTGCAGTCTGTGGGGTTGCACAGAGTTGGACAGGACTGAAGCGCCTTAGCACGTCCTCATGCACAACTTCCTCATTTCCCTTCCTTATTTACACTCTCACCCCAGCAAACAAAGCTCACATTCCCTAGTCTGACTTTGACAGTCCTGCATCATCATTCCTCAATCTGTTTTTCCAGTCTTTTTTCCCCCATGTATCTTGGACCTCCTTGCTCATCTCCATCTTGCTACTTTTTTTTTTTTTTTGGCCACATGTGGGGTCTTAGATCCCTAACGAAGGATAGAACCCAAGCCTCCTGCATTGGAAGCACAGAATCTTAGCCACTGGACCACCAGGGAAGTCCCATCCATCTCTCTATTTCTGCTCCTAACCCTGCCCTCCTGGGAAGCCCTCGCCACTCATCCTCATTGGTCAAAAGCTTCTATCCTCTAAGGCTGTGTTCCAGGGTCACCTCCTCAGGGATGACTTTCAGATCTGGATAATCACACCCTGGAAGTGAAAGTTGCTCAGTCATGTCTGATTCTTTGTGACCCAATGGCCTATACAGTCCATGGAATTCTCTAGGCCAGAATACTGGAGTGGGTAGCCTTTCCCTTCTCCAGGAGACCTTCCCAACCCAGGGATCGAACCCAGGTCTCTCTCCTGCATTGCACACAGATTCTTTACCAGCTGAGCCACCAGGGAAGCCCAAGAATACTGGAGTAGGCAGCCTATCTGTTCTCCAGTGGATCTTTCCGAACCAGGAATCAAACCAGGGTCTCCTGCATTGTAGGAGGATTCTTTATAACCGAGCTATCAGGGAAGCCCCAATTACACCCTGAGTGGGTTCTAATACTCTGACCACTTGAACCTTTGGACAGACATTTAACTATTTGCATTGGTCTTTGAAGATTTTGGGCTTCCTTGATGACTCATATGGTAAAGAATCCACCTACAATGTGGGAGACCTGAGTTTGATCCCTGGGTCAGGAAGGTACCCTGGAGAAGGGAATGGCAACCCACTCCAATATTCTTTACTGGAGAATCCCATGGACAGAGGATCCTGGCAGGCTATAGTTCGTGGGGTCACAAAGAGTCAGACATGACTGAGTGACTGAGCACAGCACATGGGGATTTCATTATTTACATTAGTTGTTATCCTTCCCCAAACTGTTTTATAAGATGGCTGAGTCCAGGGCCCAGAGCTATTAGAATATAGAAGTTCTATTAAGGGTGGAATTGTTCATCTTATTCACTGCTGAACCTCAGGACCCAAGAACACTAGCACATAGTAGATACTCAATAAATATTTATGAGTTTTGCATAAATGTCATACAGTTCATTGCATGTCTCACAGGAAGAAGCATAATGCTCAGCAGATGGGTGCTTAGAACATGTGTGTCTAACAAAGTAATGGATGGATGGATGGATGGATGGATGAACTCTTCAGTATGAACATCACCAGTTACCATGGATAGACTGGTGTCTCTGCTGCAGGAAGATAAGGTGGATCAGGAACCACACTTCTTTGGTAGCACTAGGATATTGACTATCAAGTTCCTGCAGAAGGCTTGGTAGAATTTGTGGCTGAGATGACAGCCCTCATTGCAGTATTTATGGGCCTCTCATACCCTCCCTGGCTGGGTTTCCGTAGAAGTCATTTGTACATGATTAATTTCCTCTCCTTGAATAAGGCATCATCTGGCCTTAGCGCTGGCCTACCTGAAGAGACATCCATCCCACAGGACCATAGAAGGTGAGAGGATGAGCAGGCGCGCTTAATGGGTCTATCAGTTTCCCCCAGGGCCAAGGTCAAGATAGAAGACTTTTAATATTAGAATCTGACACGGGGCCCTGATGTGGTTGTCAGAAAGTCATCTCTGTGGAAAATGGCAAACTGATTAAATATAGGTGAATTAAAGGGACAAGAATTTGGATTTTTGAGCACCTGTCATCTTGAGTGCTATGACAGACTCTTCACATACATTCTCACAAAAACGTTATAAGCCAGCAATAAGCTATGAGCTCCTAACCTCAGGCATTTGTCCATATTTACTGTCCCCACTTTCTCACCTCCTAGTATTTCCTTTGCTCCTTCTAATCAGGTTTTGCCCTCCATGGCTTTCTTATTCAGTTTTTATTAAAGTCACCAATGATGAAACTTAGCAAGCTAATGCTCCTGCTTTATGTAACTCCATTTCTCAGCTGCATTGGACCCAGGCAACAACTTCCTTTTTGAAATCCCTTCTTCCTATGCTTCTCACTATCTCACTGGACATTCCTTCTCAGCCTTTGCTGGCTCCTCCCTTTGTCCCTAAATTCTAAATATTGGAAACACCCTCTCCAGTATCATTCTCTCCCCAAGGGATCTTATCCAGCCCCATCTGTTTATTGATGACTGCTAAGTTTATTTCTTCTTTCCAGGCATCTCCCTTGAGATATAGACTTACATATTCAATTGCTACTTGACATTTCTGCCTGGACGTTGAATTGATGTCTAAAACTCAACATGGCCAGAACAGAAGTATTGGTTTCCACATTGTTTCTGATACCCCTCCAACAGGGAGTAAGGAAAGTGTTTGATCAGCTTTCACCACTTCTTTCCTGCTTATCTTCTTCCCTGCTGCTCACACTGTCTTTTTTTTCCCCCACACTGTGTGCAGTATGCATAACTTCCCCAACCAGGAATTGAACTTGTGCCCCAGCATTGGAAGCACAGAGCCCTAACCACTGGACCTCCAGGGAAGACCCCCTTTTGCTCATTCAGTCGAGGGCTGTGCACTCTAAACTTCAGAATCCTGGAAGTGGCATAGAGATTCGCTATTTTAATGCCTTTATTTTACAGATGAGGAAACTGAGACCCAGAGAGGGGCATTGATGGGGTCAACGTCCTACAGTTAATTTAAGAGCTGAGACTGGAAACAAGGTTTTCTGGCTTGTTTTATGACTTAGCGACTAAGCAACAACAGCAACAAGTTCTCATTTTACTGACATTGTATTTTTCACTTTCTCTGTCGAGCACCTGCAGTGAGAGAAACCATGATCTTTGACTGCTTACTTGTTTAGGTGTCTTTTGTCCTCACTCACAGTTTTCTCCCCAGCCCCGCCAATTTCCAAACTTGACCTTATTGTGTAGAATCCCGCAGTCTAGATCAGAGATGATAACCATCATGTGCAGTCATTTTCTCAGCAGGGTCCAAAGCAGACATCATTAATCAATCACGATACTTTATCCTGTTGAGCCCTGATACAGCCTCAGCCTTTGCGATATGTTGCTCTAGGCGGCTGCTATCAACTGATTGGAGCTGACTTTGAAGATGAGACCTACTTATTCATTGCGTGAATCTTTTCCTTTCTTTGATTTCAAACACAATCCATTAGTGTCTGGTCTTGTGTTTCACCCTGGATTTGTCTTTGGATGCTAGGTAATTTAACGTGTTAGAAAAGTTCTAGTGAGACGTTACATTTTAGCAGCAATATTTGGAAACAACGCTGACCCAAAGATACAGCATTTCAGTGGTAGAAGGGTGAAGTCCTGAGACAGATGTTCTCTCTCCAGTTACATCAGGCAGACGTATGGCCTCTGAGTCCAAGTTCAATGCAACTCACCAGCAGGGTGACTTTGGATGAGTCACTCCATCTCTCTGAGCTCCACTTTCTTCATTTACTAAATGTGAATGACAGTTTCTGTGTTGTGTGTGCTACGTCACTTTAGTCATATCCAACTCTTTGTGACTCTATGGACTGTAGCCCAACAGGCTCCTCTGTTCATGGGATTCTCCAGGCATGAATACTGGAGGGGTTGCCATGCCCTCTTCCAGGGGATCTTCCCCACTCAGGGATCAAACCTGCATCTCCTGCATTGCAGGCACATTCTTTACTGCTGAGCCACCAGAGAAGCCTGAATAACAGTTTATAGAAACTATTATGACTGGTGTAGAAGGCTTAGATTCAAAAGTGACCCATCCCAGGAAGTCATTAGCTTTTCCAAGTCTCTCAGGCCACCTGGATGCTGCCCAAGACATGGTGCTATAGCAAAAACACAGCTTTTTGAGCCTCAGATAGACCTGAGTTCAGTCTTGCATCTGCCACCAAATACTTGTATAATGACCTTGGGCAAGTGACTCAGCCTGAGACGTCATTGAACATCACAGTGTCCATAAAAAGTTTCAGTGCATAGTGGCTGGAATATAGTAGATTCATAACCAATAAATGAATAAATAATGATTGAATGAATAAATACAATCCAAATAATATTTTACTGAGCATCTACAACAGGCCTGGAATGGTATTGGTGATAAGGCAATAAATAAGCCAGATAGAAGAAGATCCTGTCCTCACGGAACTTATGAGGCTTATCTTGATGATTTGGGGATGGTCTCTCCCAGGCTGAAACAGAACTCATGCCTTACTTAGGGCTTCAAATTCTCCCAGCATGCTCTGCCCCAGGGTAGGTACCACATCAGGGAGAGAAAAAGCATGATGTCTACTTTTCCTCTGAAGTACACTATCACAGAAGGGTGGAGGAATTCACCCTGATTCCCTAGTGCTGCATGAGGCTGGGCTGCCGAGGCCCCAGCCCAGTCTGGCTAGAAGCCCAGGCCCAGGAGGCCATGTTACATCCATGTACAACTTTGGCTGTTTCTCAGCTTCCTTGGAAGCACGTGGTGCCGGGAGTTTCTGCCAACTCATAATCCATTGAAGCAAAGGGCAGAACTTCCCAGGAATGGCTGTAATTTCTTGGTGGGTAGTTGAATTGTATGGTGACAGTGCAAGGTTCTGCGGAACGAATATCATGTCAATGCTATTTAATAACATGGTAACTGCTGACCATTTAATTACATGGTAATTGTCACTTAGTGGCTGGGTAATTGCATGGTAAGTACCATCTAATTTCAGGGTAAAGGGTAAATACATGATTATTTCAGGCTCCTTAGGCACAGTATAGGTCACTCAGGAATTAGGTTTGGATTGACTAAGTATAAATTACCTAGAAATCTGTTCTTGGGTGATTACTCCTGTCATCCTTGCTGACAAAGCTCCTAATGGTTACCATACAATTAAACAGAGATTCTGGGGTCTCAGGAACTTAAAGAGACACTGACTCACTTAAAATCAATCAATGTCTGCTGTACAAGAGATGTTGCTTGATTAGAGAGGAGATGGAGGGAAGGGTGCTTAAAATTCTACCCGTTTCTAATTGGCAGCAGAATTTTCTTCATTTGAGGTGGGCGATTCAACACTTGGTGCTGAAATTTGGGACCAACGACATGAGAAGATATAAATCCAATGTGCACTTCCGTGGCCTCTGTGTTGGTCATAGCTGGTGGTGCTGCACAGTGGGGAGAATGAAAGTACAAGCTTTGGGGTCAGTCCGTTCTGGTGGTACCACTCATTTAATGGGCAGGTGACTTAAGCTTTCTAAGTCTCACTTTCCCTGTCTTTGAGGTTGCGATGATAAAACTTACACTGCAGGGTATTGGTTTGCTGAGATGGTATATACATAAAATAAGAAGTGGGAGTTCGTGCTCAGTGAAGTGTAGCTCTTATTTCTACAGGGAATATGCAGGGCAGTGTGGGATAAGCAATTCCCATGTTACTGTGAACATTCCATAGACGTTTGGAAATGACTGCATCATTGACCATCAAATAGATGTGGCAGAAACAAAACTGATGTTGCCAGCTGCGTTGCCTGCCCAGGGTCTCTTAATGAGCTTGCTGCTAATTGCACTGGCTACCTGCACTCCCTACCCCATGCCATGAACCTACGATTTTGGAAGGCATAGCAATCAGTGACCCTGCCTCCACACTTTGGGTACCTCGGGCTCTCAAGTGTAAACAAACAAGTGGTTGGAGGCAGAGAATCAGGCCGCCAAACAGCTCATCCGAGATTGCATCTAGATTTATGATCCTACAAGACAGAACTATCCAGCCAATAGGAGGATTAACCGACAAAGATGTAAAAAACCCTCCCTAAGTAAAAATAACAAACCATTCTCCAGGAGACCTCCTGAGTCCTCATTGCATTTAAATGCTGCAAGTGAGGTCAGGTTTATTTTTATAGGTTTTGAGTCATTTGCTCCCATAACCCTTCTCATTCATGTAACAACCCTGTCTGCTTGGTTACCTGTGGTGTTCTGCATACTTGCCCTTCTGTCTCCCAACTGGACTATGTGGAAGACGCCATTACTAAGGGCTAGTAGTCCCCAGGAGCTGACTGTCCATGGCACCTTGGCGGACAATTCTGATGTGTGGTGTAGCATCTCAATGGTTTATCTTGCTATCAGGGATGGTAATGCTCTGGGGTACAGTCACAGAAAAAGAATATTTCCTAAGATAAAAATAAGCAATGGAAAGCTTCCTTTATTGCTTTTTTTTTCCTACCGCACAGGCATTTGCTAAGACTTTCAACACACTTTCTTGTTTAATCATCACAGTGCATTTATGAGGCTGGCCTTGTCATCCCCATTTCTCTAGGCCACCTGAAACCTAGAGAGGTCCCCTGACTCAACTAGGAGCCTCATGGCTAAGAAAGGGAGGGTAGGGATGCAGACCAAACCCTGTGGTTGTTGTTCAGTTGCTAAGCTGTGTCCGAGTCTTTGTGACCCCATAGACTGTAGCACGCCCGGCTCCTCTGCCCTCCACTATCCCCCGGAGTTTCCTCAAATTAATGTCCATTGAGTCGGTGATGCTATCTAACCATTTCATCCTCTGCTGCCCTCTTCTCCTTTTGCTTTCAATCTTTCCCAGCATCAGGGTCTCTTGCAATGAGTCAACTCTTCGAATCAGGTCGCCAAAGCATTGGAGCTTCCACTTCAGCAACAGTCCTTTGATGAATATTCAGGGTTTATTTCCTTTAGGATTGACTGGTTTGATCCCCTTGCAGTCCAAACCCTGAATCCAGTGCTGTTCCAGTCCACTGGCACATATGCAGGGGTGGGTGATGAGTCACTGTAGCTCCGGAGCACCATCTTTTTGGGGTGATGGGTTAAGTGGCCCCCTATATTTGCACACTGAAGGAGCCCAGAAAAGGCTGGGAGTTTCACCTTGGTTACTCTTCCATCCAAGAGTTATCAAAATCTGTACTAAGGGAAACATGTCAGGAGGCTTGCCTGAGGATGTGCCTATCAACATCACCTAGATGAGAGTGGTTTTTAAAACTGGCTCAACACCAGAAATGTCCAGTGAATCAGATTCCCAGGGGTGGGGCCCAGTCATCTGTCTTTTTTTTGCCACACTGCACAGCATGTGGGATCTTAGTTCCCCCACCAGGGATAGAATCTTTGTCCCCTGCTGTGGAGGCGTGGAGTTCTAACTACTGGGCCACCAGGGAAGTCCCCCAGGTGTATCTTTTTGAAGGTGATTCCCAGGTGATTCTGATGTATCTAATCTGTGGGTTAGCATTGTAGATTTAATAAATCTACAAGAGATAAAATATTGCAGATTTTATCTCTGGATTACGTTTCATCATTGAAAGCTGTAAACCAATTGACATCCATTTAGCTTTGAAAATCACAGCTTTTACCATCCTACATGGTCATTGGTTAAAAACCAAAGACGTTGTAAACTACAGCCCTATATAATTTAGAACTAGACAGTGTGTTTACGGGATGAAGGATTTTGCTAAGGACATAAATTCAGTAATCAGACAAGTCTCTTAATTAACTTTCTCTTAGGCTTTAGTATCAGAAATAGCATTGCTTCTCCTGATAACTATTCTTCCTTCTGTGCATGTGGAAATTGTGCTGTGTAACTGATGGAGCTTCTTTCTTTAAATTGGTCACTAGGAATCCCAGAACAAAATTTACATCCCTTTAGCAAACCATAAAGAATTTTATATGTTTTATTTCTAACTTTACTTCTGGATTCTTTTTCCCCCTGTGTTTTTCTTTCTTTCTTAAAATCCCCATGTTGCCTCACTATATATATATATATATATATATAGTCTGCATTTGTTCACTCATTAAATGGAGCTTCCTTTTGCACTTTTGTTTATATATATATATATAATCTATAGTCTACGTTTGTTCACTCATTAAGTGGAGCTTCCTTTTGCACTTTTGCTTTTCAGAATTTAGGGTAGGCCCTACAATTAATGCACATATTTTATATAATAGTGTATTCATTTCCTAGGGCTGCCAATAGAAAGTATCCAAAACTAAGTGACTTAAAAAGACAGAAATTGAGGCTTCTCTGGTAGTCTAGAGGTTAAGAATCCACCTGCCAGTGCAGGGGACATGGGTTCAATCCTTGGTCCTGGAACTAAGATCCCACATGCCGTGGGGCAACTAAGCCCCTGAGCTGCAAGTCCTGAAGCCCTTGAGCTCTAGAGCCCGTGCTCCGCAGCAGGAGAAGTTCCCGCAATGAGAAGCCCGCACGCCACAACTAGAGGGTGGCCCCGACACACCACAGCTAGAGAAGGCTCTTGCACAGCAACGAAGACCCAGCTAGCCATAAATAAATACACTTTAAAAAAAGACAGAATTTTCTCATCTTGCAGTTCTGGAGGTTAGAAGTCCAAAATCAAGGTGGTGGCAGGGCCATTCTCTCTGATGGCTCTGGAAGAAGAAGCCTTCCTAGGTGCTTCCGGCATTTTCTGGAAATCCTTGGCATTTTTGGCTGATAGATGTATCTCTTCAGTCATATGGCTGTTCTCCCTGTGTCTTCAATTGTCTCCCCCATGTGAGTCCAGTTTCCCCTTTTTATAGGCATACCAGTCATTTTGTATTATGATGATCTGTTGCCATGATCTCATTTTGATTACTGCTGTAAAGACCCAGTTTCCAAATAAGGTCATGTTCTGAGTTGCTGAGGATTAGAACTTCTACATATCTTTTTTTGAGGGAGCACAACTGGAGTGGGTAGCCATTTCCTTCTTCAGGGGATCTGCTCAACCCAGGGATAAAACCTGGGTCTCCTGCATTTCAGGCAGATTCTTTACCACCTGAGGCACCAGGGAAGCCCTAACATTTAACGGTTTAACTCATAGCATACTGTTCCCTTTCCCTTTCATGTTTTCCTGCTCTTTTCTTGACCATTTTCCTAGTGGTCACTTGGTAGGAAGAGACTGTTGGGTGTCAATATCATCTTAAAATTTAAACAAATTTAATTGCCCTGACTTTTCCTGGTCCCCTATGGCCTGAATAATTAATAATTAACTGTACACATATCAGAGCCATATTAGAAATTGGAAAGAAATTGAGGGGGTCAAGTACGTAGAGATCATCCAGAAAGGAAGATGAGACAAAAATCACCAATTATTCTTGAGGCTCTTCCAGTTTTTAATCTTTCTTCAACAGCTTGGGATGATATAGCAAAATACTGTGGATTGGATGGCTTAAATAAAAGACATTTTCTCACAGTCACGGAGGCTGGGAAGCCCAAGACCAAGGTGCTGGCAGATTCCATCCTTGGTGAGGACTCTCTTCCTGTCTTGAAGACAGCTGCCTTCTTGTACTGTGGATGTGGAGAGATCGCTCTCTCTTCCTTGCTTTACATGAACACCAAGCCCATCATGAGGGGCCCATTCTCATGACCTCCTCTGTTCTTGATTACCTCCCAAAGGCGTCACCTCCAAATACTCCAAAGAGTTAGGGCTTCACCATGTGAATTTGGGGGGAAGGCACAAACATTCATCCCCTGACATTATCCTTTCTATGTTGCTTGCTCAGTGACTTCTGCAGATTATCCCTATAACACAGTAGTTCTCACATGTACCATTTTTACAACAAATGGGTAAGTAGCTTGATTTTTTTTTTTTTAACTAGGCTAAAGAGCCAGGCAAGAAATGGAGTTGCTTGAAAATTTCAAGCTCTCCCTCCCCGCATGCTTTCTTATGCTAAATAAAAGTTACCTTCACTGCTCGCAGCAGCATATGAACAAGTGTCAACCATTCTTAGCAAAGAGGCGTCATTTGATTTAATTGCAAATTTAAAAACATACACCACTTTCAATGTGGAATTAATGTTGCATCAAATCAATACAATAATTGCACCAGGGCAATTGAGAGGCACGCAGAGTTTCTGCACCTTGAATACTAAAAGAAGCCAGTCACTAAGAGGGTTGGTAAGCTCTATGAATGGTGGGTGATCACGGAAAATTACACTAGACTGGCTGAGATCTTCGTTGTCTGGGGCAACACCGAGGAATGTTCTTTGTCCTTGAAAAGCGGCTAATAGTTCTTTTTGTGTCTTGGGTTGGAGAAGTTCTTACAATTTCATACTCAGGGGAGAAAAGGAAGTGCTCCTGGGTCCTTGCAATGCCATGTGTTAAATGTTGATTCTCTCAGGACTCAGCAACTATTTCTTTACAGACCTGACATGTTATGGCTGGTGAATGATGCCAGTGGAATATGTCTGATGGACAGATCCCAAGTCGATGGTGCTCTGTTGAGCCTTTTGGGTGACACTGGGGTTTTGTGTAACCCTAGTGTGGCTCAGTGGTAAAGAATCTGCCTGCCAAAGCAGGAGACATGAGTTCGATCTCTGGGTCTGGAAGATCCCCTGGAGTAGAAAATGTCAACTCACTCCAGTATTCTTGCCAGGATAATACCATGGCCAGAGGAACCTGGAGGGTTATAGTCCAGGGAGTTGTGAAGGGCTGGACAAGACTGAAGAGACTGAGGTCGAGCAGGCAGAGAACAGACACTGGCAGATTCCATTCCAAGTTGCTTTTATTTCCTTGAAATGGTCCTCAGTCTTCTTCCGGGGACAACCTGAGATGGAAGATGGGTGAAATGCACAATCCCTTTTGTCATGGGATTTGAAGGGTATGGAGAAGTTCTTCCGTCCCAAATAGCTTTCCTCTCTCATCCTGTCACAGTCCTGAAATAACTTCCCATAGACACGCATTCCTTTGAGTGTCTGAAGTGCCCGTTAAACAGGCAGTCACCCCTGGGAAGGATGAATAAATTAAACAATTAAGAGCTATTAATACTGCAATGTCAAGTTGATTCAAGAGGAAACCTTCTCTGTGTCCCCATGAGGTGTTCATGAAATAATGTCCAATTGTGCGTCTCAATTAGTTTATCAAATTAGCCAGTCACCTGGCAAGAACCTGAGGGAATGGGACATTCCATGTGCATGGACTGGAGGGTGTTTTAGTTGTCAGCTCCTTGGCTTTCTTTTCTTCCTGGCCTTTTTGGGGAATACACTCTCTCTATAGCCTTGCCCTCTCCAGTAGGCACTAAGGTATATGCGTTTGCAGAGGCTGATGGTGCCACCATGCCCAGGAGCCTCAGCTGTCCCCCCTGCGTCTGCCCTCTGTGCCCTGGCTGTGAGTCGGGTCTGCGGTCCCTTCTCTCACCTGTCCCCCATCCCTCCTTCTGCTCTCGTCTCACGTGGCTGCACCAACTACCTGAGTATTGGGTTGGCCAAAAATTCATTCAGGTTTTTCCATAGGTTCTTACAACACAACAGTGGGACTGCACAAATGTATAAATGACATATATCCATCATTAGAGTATCATACAAAGTACTTCCGTCCCTTTAAAACCCTCTGTGTTCTGCTTATTCATCCTTCTTTCCTCAAACCACGCTTTTTCACTTAAAATTTTATCTTGGGGGTCATTCCATATCAGCATACAGAGAGCCGCCTCGTTTGTTTTTAATGACTACATAGTATTTTATGGCATGGAAGGGCCATAAAACATAGGCTGCTTTCAGTCTATTGCTTTGATAAACAATGCTGTCACCAATACCCTTTTCACATAGACCAGCTGTTTAGGGTGAATATCAAGGAATAGAATGTCCAAAGAGCATAGGCATTTTAACTTTTAATTAGAGTATTGCCAAATTGTCCTCTGAACCTTATGATTTTTCAATGCTGAGCACACCAAGCCCACCCATTCCCAGACTAGATTGACATGCAAGTCATTTCATTGCGTCTTTTCTTCTTTTTCCTTTTAAATACTTATTTATTTATTTGGCTATGTCGGATCTTGGTTGCAGCGTGCAGGTTTCTCTCTGGTTGTGGTGCGCGGGCTCAGTAGTGGCCGTTCATGGGCTTAGTTGCCGGGTGCCACAGGGGACACTGATTAGTTCCACAATCAGGGATTGAACCCATGTTCCCTGCGCTGGAAGGCAGATTCTTAACCACTGGACCACCAGGGAAATCCCCTGCCTCTTTTCTTTTTTGGCTGTAATTACATTATGCCTATGGCTGAATCCATGGCTCAGCAGGCAGAGAGGAGATATCTGAATAAAGGACAAATGTTTCCCCAATATGGGGAAGAGATGAGTCAAGAGGGGGAGGTTGCAAGGCATGAAGGAAGAGGAAAGAGGAACTAGGCTCACTGAGCATCCACCAGAAGCTTCCCCATGAATCCTATCAGAGCGTTACAGCAGCCGTGGGAAGTGGGTCACAGCACCGTTTCCTTAATCTAAGAAAACTGAGGCTCAGAGAGGTTAATCAAGTTAATTGAAGTCACTCAGCATTGTGGGTTGAATTTCACCCCCTCAAAAGCACATGCTGAAGCCCTAGATCTGCTCTCCCACCTCCCCCAGTACCTCAAGTGTTACTCTGTTTGGAAATAGGGTCATGCAGATATAATTAGTTAAGACGGGGCTCCCCTGAAGTAGAAGGTGTGAGGTGTGCATGCTCAGTTGTGTTTATCTGTCTTGTGACCCTGTGGACTGTAGCCCGTCAGGCTCCTCTGTCCATGGGATTCTCCAGGTAAAAGTACTGGAGTGGGTTGCTATTTCTTCCTCCAGAAGATCTTCCCAATTCAGGGATCGAACACACATCTTCTGCGTCTCCTGCATTGTAGACAGATTCTTTACCACTTGAGCCATTGGGGAAGTCCTGAAGTAGAGTGTGCTCTAAATTCAAGGTCATAGTTGTCCTGGACACAGACACAGAGGGAAGACATTCGTGTGCAGATGGAGACAGTCTGGACTTTTGCCTCCCTGGGCCGAAGGCCTCCTGAGCTACCAGGAACTTGAAGAGGGCGTCCACCCTGTCCCAGAGTTTTGAAGGGGGCATTGTCTACCAACACCTTCATAGCAGACCTCCAGTCTCCAGAACTGTGAGAGAATCCATTTCTGTTGTTTCTGGGACTTTGTCGTGACTGCCCTAGAAAACTAGTAGAACTATCATAATAGGTACTCATGTGTGGATGTGAGAGTTGGACCATAAAGAAGACTGAGCACCAAAGAATGGTGTTTTTGAACTATGGTGTTGGAGAAGACTATTGAGAGTCCCTTGGACAGCAAGGAGATCAATCCAGTCAACCCTAAAGGAAATCGACCCTGAATATTCATAGGAAGGACTGATGCTGAAGCTGAAGCTCCAGTACTTTGACCACCTGATGCAAAAAGCCAACTCATTGGAAAAGACCCCGATGCTGGGAAAGATTGAGGGCAGGAGGAGAAGTGGGCAACAGAGAATGAGATGTTTGGCATTACCAACTCAGTGGACATGAGTTTGAGCAAACTCTGGGAGATAATGAAGGACAGGGAAGCCTGGTGTGCTGCAGTCCACGGGGTCACAAAGAGTCGGACATGCCTTAGTGACTGAACAACAATAACAATTATAAAGTAAGTGGCCAAGCCAGGAATCCAACCTAAGCCAGTCTGTATTCAAACCCCAAGCTCACTCAAACCTGTCACTCAGTGATTCCTGCTCATGAAACGTCAGTGGACGTGGAGGCCAATACCTTCCTCCCAGCTGTGCCCTTCGGAATTCTGTGAGTCAGAAGTGGGTGAAGTGACTGGAAACCAGGGCCCCATTCTGGCCATTTGGTGGCTCCTCATGGCAGGCATATTTTGTGCAGGCTCCAGGATAGTGGGAAGCAACTCTGTTTCAAATTTCTTCTTGGGCAGGACAGGACTCTCAATAAACAAATCCACCTGCTATGTGAGGACATCAGGGTTTTCAGACCTAATCCAGGCCTTGCTAACGTGATATGAGAGCGACGAATGGCTTGCTGATTCCCACTGCCAGTCTATCAAGGGGACACTGTGCCCTTCACCAGTGAGCCTTGGGACTGTCAATGCTGTTCTATTACTCTTTACAGGGTTGCCAGTGGAAGGAAACAGCTGCAGATTTTCTCATTTCTTCGGCAACGGGAGGATGCGGTCTGACTTCAGAGGAAGTTGTTGCCTGCAGGCATCCCCCCAGGAAAGCAGAAAGAGTGAGGGGCCCTAACCTGGGCTGCTTGTTGAGAGGCGGAATTCAGTCCAGGAAGGGTCCTCGGAAGAGGGAAGGACAGGACCAGACAGAAAGTAAAAGAAACCAACTTCTGAAATCCTGGCACCTGATTTCAGCTGATTATTGGCATGTCAGAGATCACCCCAACTTTTAAAGGGAGAGAAAATGGAATCTTGGAGGATAGCATCTGGTTTGAATGCATCTAGAGCCATGTTTGTAAAACAAGTCTTTAGAGGGAAAGAAGGAAATCATAGAACTTTGAATTAGATCTCTGTCCCATTTCATACTTTAACATTTTTACTTTTTGTGTATGCTTTATAAAATTTATAATGTATCAATAAACTCAGACATGCAAAAACTAAACCAGTGGTATATTGGCTAGCATACTCAGCTACTCTATAAATCAGTACTGAATCGGACTTCAGAGACAGACTTTTGGGTGAAGTAGAAGAGGATAGCTTTATTGCTTTGCCAGGAAAAGGGAGCCATGGCAGGCTAATACCCTCAAAACTGTGACGATGATGAGATTTATAGCAATTGTTCAAAGAGGATGTGATCAGCTCATGGATATTCTTCTGATGAACTGGTGGCGAGGCGTCATCATCATCAACCCTTGTATACAATTGGTCTGAGGTCTACAGGCTGGTGGGCAGCCTACCATCATTAATCATCAACTTCTCCCACCTGGAGGGGGTTTCAGTATCTGAAGAACAACTCAAAGATATTGCTATGTGTATCCTTTGATGAGGAACCAGGATTTTGCCCCAGGCTCCTCTTGACTGTTTGTTTCTCTCTGATCTCGCATCCCATCCCTTCCCTCATTAACAACTGCTTGAATCTGCCTGTTGGAACCCAGGGAAGGTCATGGAGGCTGAATGAAGGTTGTTTCCTGTAATCAAAGGGATGGGGGACACAGAAAGCCTTTGTGCCTGGGAGCCCCACAGGGTCCTGCTCAGTATCATAAGTTCTATTTTGTTCCCTCAGATCCCCAAATGTGATTTCATCCTGAGAGGCCAGAGGCACAGTTTTTGGAGATGCCACAGATGGAGATAAACGTTGGGTTTATTTCTATGAGGGACAAGCCCATGACCAACCAACCAGTCAGCCCAAGAGCAGCCCACACACGAGGACCATTTTCATTATTACCTTGAGTCCTTCATGATACTTATAGGGCCCCATCTTAGAAATTAGTGACCAAAGTAATTATAATATTAGAAAAAGCAATGGTTTTTTTTTTTTTTTTTATTTTGGCCATTCTGTGAGGGATCTTAGTTCCCTAACCAAGGATTGAACCCCTGCCCCCTGCACTGGAAGCATGGAGTCTAAACAACTGGACCACCAGGGAGTCCAGCAATGGACTTTTTTTATCTTAGCGATTAGACGAAACATTAACAGATAGGATTTTGCTAGCAGAAAATGATATCTTGGCTCAGGCCAGTGGTCCTTTTGGAACCTGTTTAAATTAGGCTAAAATCCAACTTTGCAGCCCATCCTCTGATGAGCACAGTTTTCACGGCTCCTTGCCATGGAACCTTCGAGTCTCGATGGCACAGTGTAATTTGTGGGAGAAGTCGTGGTTTTTGGCATCACATTACAGCTGCAAGGTCTTTTGCTTAAATCTCGGAAGTGGGACATTCATTTCCCTGAAATGCATAAGGGAAGGCTTTTTCTGCCCAGCTTCTGGGTCTCTGAGCACATCCTTCATTGCATCTACAGTTCCCTCCATTCTGCATCAGGTTGACTTCTGTTTGTCCTTCCAAAGTCAGCCAAGATGCCTCTGCTCTGTAAAGCTTCTTGACCCTCCAGTGTTCCCCTCTTTCCACCCCTATGTCCCTCTAGAGGGCTTCCCTGGTGGCTCAGAGGTAAAGAATCCATCTGCCAATGCAGGAGACAAGTGTTCGATCCCTGGGTTGGGGAGATCCCCTGGAGGGGGGCATGGCTACCCAGTCCAGTATTCCTGCCTGGAAAATCCCATGGACAGAGGAGCCTGGTGGGCTACAGCCCATGGGGTTGCAAATCTCTATTTTAGCATTTGTTAATCTCTGAGCATCTCCCCAACCTACTTGTTAGTCCCTGAGGGCTGGGCTGGATCTTGTTCTTTTGAAAAGGATATTCCAGATCAGATCCTTCTCTTCCGCACTCACTCTTTGCTGGGCCAGATGCCTCTTCTCTGGGTTTTCTCTCAACTCTACTGACCCTGGATCGGGATCATCTGTTCAGGTGTCTCCTTCCAGACTGCACTTCCTTGTTTCTCTTTGTATCTGAAAGCAAAAATGTTAGTCGCTCATTCATGTCCAACTCTTTGTGACCGCATGGACTGTAGCCTGCCAGCCTCCTCTGTCCATGGGGATTCTCCAGGCAAGAATACTGGAGTGGGTTGCCATGCCCTTCTCTAGGGGATCTTCCCAGCTCAGGGATTGAACCCGGGTCTCCTGTATTACAGGCAGATTCTTTACCATCTGAGCCATCATAGAAGTGCCTTTGTATCTGAGCACCTAGTATTCTAATGCTCAACACTGCTAGGTGACTGGCTTATCCTGGTTTGCCTGAGACTTTCCTGGTTTTGTTTATTTAAATCTTTTTAAAATTTATTTGTTATTGCTGGGTCTTAGTTCTAGCATGGGACTTCCCTGGTGGCTCAGACAGTAAAGAATCTGCTTGCAATGTGGGTGTGGGATCTAGTTCCCTGACCAGGGGTTGAACCCAGGCCTTCTGCACTGGAGGGCTTCCCTGGTAGCTCAGTCGGTAAAAAATCCACCTGTGATGCAGGAGACTAGGATTTGAACCCTGGGTCTGGAAGATTCCCTGGAGAAGGAAAGGGCTACCCACTCCAGTATTTTTGCTTGGAGAATCCCATGGACAGAGGAGCGTGGCAGGGTGCAGCCCATGGGGTCTCAAGAGTCGGACAGGACTTGGCGACTAAACCACCAGCACCTCTGCATTGGGAGCTTGGAGTCTTGACCATTGAACCACGAGGGAAGTCCCACTTTTCTGGTTTTAAAATGGAAAGTCCTGCAGTTCCACTCCTGGGTCTACACCTGAAAACATGGGATGCATGCTCAGCCACTCAGTGGTGTCCAGGCTCCTCCGTCCATGGGGTTCTCCAGGCAAGAATACTGGAGTGGGTTCCCTCCTCCACAGGATCTTCCCAGCTCAGATGGATCTCCTGCACTGGCAGGTGGGTTCGTTACAACTAGGGCCACCTGGGAAAAGAAGGAAACTGGAACTCAAACACGTACATGTAGCCCCAGTTCATAGCAGCACTGCTCAGAGAGTCAAAAGGCAGGAGCAGCCCGAGTGCCCATCAGTGGATGAGTGGCTGGACACGTGGTCTGTCTATGCCATGGACTATTACACGGCCACAAAAGGGACTGAAATACTAATACATGCCACAGTGTGGGTGAACCGCAAACGCATCACGCTAAGTCAAAGCAGCCAGATACGGAAGATCACATTCTATGATTCCGTTTCTATGACATGTCCCAAATAGGCAGGTCCACAGAGACTGAACACAGTCTGGTGATTACCTGGGGCTGGGAGAAGGAAAGAGAACGGGAGGGATTGCTTATTGAGGAAGAATTTCCTTTGGGGGTGGTGAAAATATTCTGCAAGTGGGTGGAGGTACTGGGGGCACAACGTTGTAAATATACTGGAGGTCACTGAGTTTTTCACTTGAAAATGGTGAATTTTATGGTATGTGAATGTGATCGCAGAAAATAAAAGGCAACCAAGCAATCAACCAACCAACGCTTGGAAACCCTACTTGTAGGGGTTCTATGTCTATCTCTTAAAAAAGAGACAAGAAGGAAGGGACTGCTGCTTCCTCAGTGAAGTCAAACTCAAGACTTTTCAAAGTTTTTCAAGTAGCACCTGCTAGCGGGGGAGGAAGATCATAGCACCCTGACCCTCTCCATTGGGCACCCTCCTGATGGGTGCTGTGGCCTCCATCCTGGGTCCCTAGGGGCCTCAAGCCTCCTTTCACACTTGGGCCCACAGCCCAGCCAAGCAGCTTGCGTCTTTAGAGATGAGCAAAAGGAAATAAACACCAGGAGTACAAGAGGGATTTGTATAGCACCGGCTCCTGCACTTGGGAAGGGGCTGAGCTGCAGGCTTATGTCTGCCCTATGTTATCCCAGGAAAATAAGGTCATGTCCTGGAAATTTCCAACACTGAATCCTTTAATATTAGAATAAGCAAATTAGAAAAAAATATCACATATCAACGCATATATGTGGAATCAAGAAAAATGGTACAGATGGATGTATTTGCAAAACAGAAATAGAGACACAGGATGTAGAGAACAAATGAATGGACCCTAATGGGGGAGTGTGGGTGGGAGGAATTGGGAGATGGGGATTGATGTATATATACTACCACGTATAAAATAGATAACTAACGAGAACCTACTGTATAGCACAGGGAACTCTACTCAGTGCTCTGTGGTGACCTAAATGGGAAGGAAATCCAGAAAAGAGGGGATATATGTATGCATGTAACTGATTCACTTTGCTGTACAGTAGAAACAAGCACAACATTTTAAAGCAGCTACGTGAAAGTGAAAGTCACTCAGTTGTGTCTGACACTTTGCGACCCCATGGACTATACAGTCCATGGAATTCTCCAGGCCAGAATTCTGGGGTGGGTAGCCTTTCCCTTCTCCAGGGGATCTTTCTAATGCAGGGACTGAACCCAGGTCTCCTGCATTGCCAGTGGATTCTTTACCAACTGAGCTATCGGGGAGCAACTATACTCTAGTAAAAATTAATAAAAAGAAATTAGAAAAATAAATTGAGCAATAAAGATGTTAAAGATGAAATATTGAACAATAAATAAAGTAGAAAAGTTTCCCTTTTCTGGCTGGATTCCCCCATCTTCAGGAAGCAAGACCCTGAGGAGTAAGATCTCCAAGGCCATTGATGTGTATATACGGGGTGGGTGGGATCGGGAGTGGTGGTGAATGAGGGCATTGATGGCTCTTTGGACATCTTTGAGACCTCCAGGGAGTTCTGGGGAAGGAGCCTCAGGCTCTCCTGAAAGCGATTTTACTTCATAAAATCTTACTTTCCAGGTGGTTGGATTGTCTGGGAATAAGCGATGAGAACCCTGGCGTGAGGACCAACATGAGCCTGGTGGGTTTTTGAAGGAACCTAGTCTGGGAAGAACTGAGACCTTCAGGTTGGGGTGATTCCTGCCTGAATGGAAGACTGACTGGTCTTTCTAAATTTAAAATAAAATTTTGGCTGCACTGGATCTTTGTTGCAGCCCTCTATGTTGAGGTTCATGGGTTCTAGAGCTCAGGGTCTCAGTAGCTGCAGTGTGTGGGCTTAGTTTGCAGCATGTGGGATCTTAGTTCCCTGACTAGAGATAGAACTTGGTCCCACTTCACTGGGAGGGAAGAGTCTTATTCACTGGACCACCAGGGAAGTCCTCTGATATTTCTGTTCCTGGTAAGCTCATGGGCACGGAGTCCTCTCTGACCTTGATGTTGAACGGGTGCCAACCTGGCCTGCCTTGTCAGACACTGGCCAACATATGCACCCATCTCTCAGGGCTGCCTCCGTTCAGGGCTCTGCTGCAGCTTTTACTTAGACCCCGTGAGCAGTGGAGGAAAATAAAAGCATAGGCAAAGGAATCCAGGAACTGGGAGGAAGGGCTCTGCAAAACAAACAGCAGAGGCATTTGAAACAGAAAAGACTGGGAAAGACAATTTCAGCAAAAATGATGACCCAGTGTAGTAGTCTGTGATGGCTGAACTAAGAAATGAACACAAACATGGGGGCTTGAAATAATAGAAATGTGTTCTCAGAGCTCTGGAAGCCAGAAGTTTAAAATCAAGGTGTAGAGGTAAAGAATCTACCTGACATTGCAGGAGATGTAAGACATGCAGTTTCAATCCCTGTGTTGGAAAGATTCCCTGGAGAAGTGCATGGCTCTAATATTATTGCCTGGGAAATCCCATGGACAGAGAAGCCTGGTGGGCTACAGTTCATGTGGTTGCGAAGAACTGGACATGACTTAAGTGACTTAGCACTCACATGCATGCTCACATGCACGTCAACTCCTGGGCATATACCCAGAGAAAACCATAATTCAAAAAGACACATGCACCCCAATGTTCATTGCAGCACTATTTACAATACCCAAGACATGGAAGCAACCTAACTGTCCATCAACAGAGGAATAGATAAAGATGTGGTACATATGTACAAGAGAATATTACTCAGTCATAATAAGGAATGAAATTGGGTCATTTGTAGAGATACGGATGGACCTAGAGACTGTCATACACAGTAAAGTAAATTCAGTTCAGTCACTCAGTTGTGTCTGACTCTCTGTGACCCCATGAACTGCAGCACGCCAGGCCTCCCTGTCCATTACCAACTCCCAGAGTCCACCCAAACCCATGTCCATTGAGTCGGTGATGCCATCCAACCATCTCATCCTCTGTCATCCCCTTCTCCTCCTGCCCTCAATCTTTCCCAACATCAGGGTCTTTTCAAATGAGTTGGCTTTTTGCATCAGGTGGCCAAAGTATTGGAGTTTCAGCTTCAACATCAGTCCTACCAATGAACACCCAGGACTGATCTCCTTTAGGATGGACTTGTTGGATCTCCTTGAAGTCCAAGGGACTCTCAAGAGTCTTCTCCAACACCACAGTTCAAAAGCATCAATTCTTTGGTGCTCAGCTTTCTTTATAGTCCAACTCTCACATCCATACATGACCACTGGAAAAACCATAGCCATGACTAGATGGACCTTTGTTGACAAAGTAATGTCTCTGCTTTTGAATATGCTGTCTAGGTTGGTCATTCCCTTCCAAGGAGTAAGTGTCTTTTAATTTCATGGCTGCAGTCATCATCTGCAGTGATTTTGGAGCCCAGAAAAATAAAGTCAGCCACTGTTTCCACTGTTTCCCCATCTATTTGCCATGAAGTGAAAAAGTTGGCTTAAAGCTCAATATTCAGAAAACTAAGATCATGGCATCTGGTCCCATCATTTCATGGCAAAAAGTAAATTAGAAAGAGAAAAACAAATGCTGCATGTTAATGCATATATGCAGAATCTAGAAAAATGGTGTGTATGCATGTTAAGTCTCTTCATTCATGTCTGACTCTCTGCATCCCTATGAACTGTAGCCCACCAGGTTCCTCTACCCATGGGATTCTCCAGGAAAGAATACTGGAGTGGGTTGCCATGCCCTCCTCCAGGGGATCTTCCCAACCCAGGGATCGAACCTGCGTCTCTTGTCTCCCGCATTGGCAGGCAAGCTCTTTAGCACCACCTGGGAAGCCCAGAAAAATGGTATAAATGATCTTATTTGCAAAACAGAAGTAGGGACACCAATGTAGAGAATAAAATGTATGGCTACCAAGGGGGAAAGGAGGGGTGGGATGAATTGGAAGACTGAGATGGACATATATACACTATTGATACCATGTATAAAATAGATAACTAATGAGAACCTACTGTATAGCACAGGGAACTGAACTCAGTGCTCTGTGGTGACCTAAATGGGAAGGAAATCAAAGAAAGAGGGGATGTATGTATCCGTACAACTGATTCACTTTGCTGTACGGCAGAAAGTAGCACAACATTGTAAAGCAACTATACTCCACTGAAAAGTAATTAAAAAATAAAATCAAGGTGTCAGCAGGGCTGTGTTCTCTATGAAGGACCATACAGGAGGATTCATCTTTGCCCCTTCAGTTTCTGGTGGCTGCGGGCAATCCTGGGGCTTCTGGGGCTTGGGATGTATAATTCTGATCTCTCCCTTCACGGTCACATGGCTTTCTGTTCTGTGTCCCCTCTCTCTCTTTTAATGAGGACACTGGTTCTTGGAGTAGGGCCCATCCTAATCCAGCATGACTCATCCAAACTAATTATATCTGCAAAGACCCTATTTCCCAATCAGGTCACATTCCGAGGTTCTGGGAGGGTATAAATTTGGGGAACACTGTTCAACCCACTAAAGGAGATTTAGGTATAGCAGGAAAAGACTTCTTGGCACTAAAAAAAGTAGAGTTTGCCAATGAAGAAATTGAAAAGATAAACTGAATGAGAAGATTAGTGGCCTGGGAGACGGAGAAGAAGAAATAACTTGAACAGAGTGAAAATGCAAAGAGAAGGCGTTCTCACGGGACAAGATACAAGCCTTGGAGAATGGACTCAGGATGGTATTGCTTCCACAATGTGAAAGAGTAACAGAAGGAGGATTTAGCATAGTCAGTGAAGCAGAAGTAAGTGTTTTTCTGGAATTCCCTTGCCTTTTTTTTTGGATCCAATGGATATTGGCAATTTGATCTCTGGTTCCTCTGCCTTTTCTAAATCCAGCTTGAACATCTGGAAGTTCTTGGTTCATGTACTGTTGAAGCCTAGCTTGAAGGATTTTGAGCATTAACTTGCTAGAATGTGAAATGAATGCTAATTTATGGTAGTTTGAACATTCTTTGGCATTGCCTTCCTTTGGGATTGGGATGAAAACTGACCTTTTCCAGTCCTGTGGCCACTGCCGAGTTTTCCAAATTTACTGGCATATTGAGTGCAGCACTTCAACAGCATCATCTTTTAGGATTTTGCATAACAACAAACTGTGGAAAATTCTTAAAGAGATGAGAATATCAGACCACCTTACCTGCCTCCTGAGAAACATGTATGCAGGTCAAGAAGCAGCAATTAGAACTGGACAAGGAACAACAGACTAGTTCAAAATTGGGAAAGAAGTACATCAAGGCTGTGTATTGTCACCCTGCTTATTTAGCTTTATATGCAGAGTAAATCACATGAAATGCTGGACTGGGTGAAGCACAACCTGGGATCAAGTTTGCTGGGAGAAATATCAACAACCTCAGATATGCAGATGATATTGCTTTAATGGCAAAAAGCAAAGAGGAATTAAAGAGCCTCTTGATGAAGGTGAAAGAGGAGAGTGAAAAGGCTGGCTTAGAACTCAACATTCAAAAAACTAAGATCATGGCATCCAGTTCCATCACTTCAAGGCAAATAGATGGGGCAAAAGTGGAAACAGTGACAGATTTTATTTTCCTGGGCTCCAAAATCACTGTGGATGGTGACTGCAGCCACAAAGAAAAGCTATGACAAGCCTAGACAGTATACTAAAAAGCAGAGACATTACTTTGCCAACAAAGGTCCGTATAGCCAAAGTGAAAGTGAAAGTGAAGTAGCTTAGTCTCAGTGTCCAACTCTTTGTGACCCCATGGACTGTAGCCTACCAGGCTCCTCAGTCTATGGAATTTTCCAGGCAAGAGTACTGGAGTGGGTTGCCATTTCCTTCTCCAGGGGATCTTCCCAACCCAGGGATCAAACCGGGTCTCCCGCACTGCAGACAGATGCTTTACCATCTGAGCCACAGGGAAGCCCATAGTCAAAGCTATGGTTTTTCCAGTTGTCATGTGTGGATGTGAGAGTTGGACCACAAAGAAGACTGAGTGGTGAAGAATTGATGTTTTTGAACTGTGGTGCTGGAGAAGACTCTTGAGAGTCTCTTGGACTGCAAGGAGGTCCAACCAGTCAATCCTAAAGGAAATCAACCCTGAATATGCATAGGAAGGACTGATGCTGAAGCTGAAGCTCCAGTACTTTGGCCACCTGATGCAAAAAGCCGACTCATTGGAAAAGACTCTGATGCTGGGAAGGATTGAGGGCAGGAGAAGTGGGGTGACAGAGGATGAGCTGGTTGGATGGCGTCACTGACTCAATGGACATGAATTTGAGCAAACTCTGGGAGAGGGTGGAGGACAGAGGAGCCTGGAGTGCTGCAGTCCATAGGGTCACAAAGAGCCAGACACGACTTAGCAACTGAACAACAACAGGAGGAGGAGAATGTTAAAGAGAACAAATGGTGCAAAAACAAACTACTACTTCCATGGATGGATCTAGAGTCTGTCGACAGAGGAGAAATATCATATGATATCCTTTGTGTTGGAATCTAGAAGGAAATGATATAAAGGAACTTATTTAAATACGGAAGCAGACGCACAGACTTAGAGAAGGAACTTATGCCTATCAGGAGGGAAGGGCGAGGGGAAGGATAGTTAGGAAATTTGGGATGGACATGTGAAAGTGAAAGTGAAGTCGCTCAGTCGTGTCCGACTCTTTTCAACCCCATGGACTGTAACCTATCAGGCTCCTCCGTCCATGGGATTTTCCAGGCAAGAGTGCTGGAGTGGATTGCCATTTCCTTCTCCAGGGGATCTTCCCGACCCAGGAATTGAACCCGGGTCTCCCGCATTGCAGGCAGACGCTTTACCGTCTGAGCCACCAGGGAAGCACACTGCTATATTTAAAATGGATAACCAACAGGACCTACTGTATAGCACATGGAACTCTGGTTAATGTGATGGTGGCAGCCTGGATGGGAGGGGAGTTTGGGGGAAAATTGATACATGTATATGCATGACTGAGTCTCTTTGCTGTCCACCTGAAACGATCACAATGTTTTTAACTGGTTATACTCCAATATAAGACAAAAAGTTAGAAAGAGAATAAATAATACAAAAATAAAGCACTGCTTACATGGATGGAAGAAAAAGAAATGAAAACATGAAACAAAAGCATGGGCAGCTCGTCAGACTGAAAAGAAACAAAAACACATCTTAAGTGAAAGCAAATTCTTTGACTCTTCAAATCGAGAGGTTTCACTGAACTCCAAACAAGATTGTGGAACTGAAACAGACTTATGCATAATCTAGGGAATTTCCTGGTAAAGATAAATTCCAAGGATAAAGAAAAATTCCACAAGCTAATGGATCCAGGCATTCAGCCCAAAGACCATTTCTCAGATATTTTCTATTTTCTATTCCTGGAAATGGCAATCCACTCCAGCACTCTTGCCTGGAAAATCCCATGGATGGAGGAGCCTGATAGGCTAAGTGTCGGATACGACTGAGCGACTTCACTATTGATTATTTTAAGCCATTGGTTGTTAACTTTCCATGTTTCCTTGACAAGCTTGCAAGTTCTCAATGGTAAAGATGGTGTTTTATTCCTATTTCTGTCTTAACACCTGGCCATCCTAGAAAATCAATGCTCAAGAAAGAACTAGAATGTCCTAAAATTCTACTGACAATAGTCTATGAGGTTCATAGGCAACATTCAGAACCACAGATGTGGCTAGTGGTCTTGTGCTTTTGTAGTGGCCCAAAGTGGGTCTCAGGGCTTCCCTGGAGGCTCAGTGCTAAAGAATCTGCCTGCCAATGCAGGAGACGCAGGTTCAATCCATTTGTTGGGAAGATCCCCTGGAGGAGGGCATGGCAACCTACTCCAGTACTTTTGCCTGGGAAATCCCATGGACAGAGGAGCCTGGTGGGCTGCAGTCCATGGGGTCACAAAGAGTCAGACATGACTAAAGCAACTTAGCACACACATAAATAAATCAAAGTTGTAGTGCAGTTATAGATACACAGCAAGGACTCAACAAATGGTATCCATTTATTAATAGTATTTGTTTCTTCTCCTCCTCTCCTCCCTCTTCCTCCTCCCCACCCCTCCCACCCAGCCCACTTCTTAGTGACAAAGCTGTTTCTATAGCTCATCCCGTGGGCTAGGATGCCTCCTTATCCTTCATTCAGGTTGGGGCTGACTCAGGCCTGCATTTGAGGTTCAGGTCACATAGGAAGGATTTGGGGAAGGGTCAGCAGGGTCTCACAATGGCCCATTCCTCCGAAAGCACCCTAATTGAGCCTCACCACAGAGCAGAGAGAAGAGTTGGAATTGACACTTCATTTTTGGCTCTTCATTTTGAAATCATGACACTGATCATCATCTTCTCCAAAGTTTTTATTCCTTGAAGATCCTGGCAAACAATTTTCTCATCATCTCTCTCTTTTAAGAATATAAACTTCACAAGAGACGTGTGAAATTGCATGGTTTTTTTTTTTCCACCATGCAGAATGTTAAAGATCTCAGGTACCAATTTTAGTTTTCTTCCTTTTTTTAAAATCCATGTATTTATTTAATGTGCTCACTCAGTAGTGTCTGACTTTTTGTGATCCAATGGACCATAGCCTGCCAGGCTCCTCTGCACATGGAATTTTTCAGGAAAGAACACTGGAGTGGGGTGCCATTTCCTACTCCAAAGGGGATCTTTCTGACCCTGAGATCAAACTGGCATCTCTTGCATCTCCTTTACTGGCAGGTGGCTTCTTTACCACTAGCACCACCTGGGGGAGCCCAATTCATTTAATAAATGCTGAATTTTTGCCCTGTGAAATACACTGTAGTTAGTTTTGTGAAGACCCCAAAATAAGTAAGGAATGATCTTGACTCTCAAGGTATTCACTGAATTATGGGGGGAGATAAGAAATACACAGAAAGAAAGTGATGATAGACCGATTGATGGATGATAGATAGGAGGCTTTGAAATGTACAAATATGTTGCTAAGGGATTCATGAGGCAAAAGCCATCCCCTGCAGCTAAAGATAATCAGGTAGCTGTGTCTGATATTAATACCTGCCATAGGCTTGTTGGGCTAGAGGTTGGGCAATTGCTGTTGCATTTATTATCCCTTTGTTTACCATAGTAGCCCGAGGAGATAGGTCCTAAAACTAAGGCTTAGTGAGCTTAAGAACTTGCCCCAAGCACGTATCACTTGTACCATACTGATGAATTCACGCCCAGGGTCACGTTCCTTCTCTTCCAAAATTCCTCCAATTGTGTCCCTACACACTCAAAATAGAATTGAGATGCCCCCACCCACCCCCTGTCTACAAGGTCCTACGTGGCCAGGCCCCTCTCAAGCCTCACCTGCCCTGTCTCTAGCTTGATATGCTCCAGCCACCCTCACTTCCTTCCAGTTTCTCAGGCTCTCTAAACTCTATTTCCTAAACCTTTGTTGCTTGTCTTTCCTTGAAATGCATTTTCTTCTGAAGAGCAGGGGGTTGTCTCCTGGTGGGTCTCAGCCGACAGCCCCCTCTCAGAGAGGACTATCGGGACCACCTGAGCTTCCCAGTCCTGCTCTGTTGTCTAGCTCGTGTTTTGTTTTCTTCCTAGCACCTAGTATCTGTGGATATCTTCTCCCACTATCTCCTGCGAGGAATCACTGCCCCATGAGGGCAGCACATGGTCTGTCTTGTACATCATACTTAGGACAGTCCCAGCTCATGGTCAGCTCTCAATAAATAGATGCCCATTGAGTGGAAAAATAGTATTAAGTCCGAGAGTTGGATGGGGAGGGCATTTAAGAGCAGAAAGAAGGGGTCAGGGGGATGGTAAGTAGGGACAGACACAGAGAGAATTTACAGGGAGGATCAAATCTGCTGAAATACAGCAGCAGAGCTTGAAAAGTGCCTTTGAAACAGGGGGTCATCGCTATTACTCTCTAAGCCTCAGCTTCTAATGTCAGGTTCAAGAGTTTGAACTTGATTCACTAAAGAGCCACTTGGGCAAGGAAATTAAACCTGTAAGAATAGGTTTACAGCATTTAGGCATGGGGATAACTGCTACCAGTGTTTAAAAAATATGTTATGACGGGATTCCTTGGTTGTCTAGTGGCTAAGACTCTGTGCTCCCAACACAGGGGTCACAGGTTCGATCCCTGGTCAGGGAACTAGCACCCACATGCCACAACTAAGAGTTTGCCTGCCTTAGCTAAAGAGCCCACGCACCGCAACTAAGACCTGGCACAGCCAAGTAAATAAATATTCCAAAAATGCGGCATGAATCTTGATTGGAAGGACAGTTTTGCTTTTCTAAAAAGACATTTTCATGGATCCTGCACAATGGCCTTCTCTTGATGGAAAAAGCAGGGCAAAGAGGAGGCCAGACCTCATCTGGTTCCCACGAGACAGGCTATGTGTGGTGCAATGTTATGCTGCTTATGGTGCCCAGGCCAAAACCCAAGCACTGAAAGCCACACTCCAGGGAGGGCACCCAAGTTTGTCCTGGTCCTCCAAACCAGGGAGAAGGCATCTAGAGTTTAGTTAATAGGAGCTAAAGTCAAGATCTTCAGTGAAGAGGAGACCAGATTATTCCCGTGGGTCATGGGACAAGTGGAAAACTCTATGGACTGTGGAACATGTGCTGGTTATGCGAAAGAAAGGCCCACAATTCCCTGGGAGGGGAGCAGGCTTTCTTTCTTTTTTTTTATTATTTTATTATTATTAATTTTTTTAGCCACACTGCATGGCATGGAGAATCTTAGTTCCATGACCAGGGATCAAACCTGCATACCATGCATTAGAAGCACAGAGTCTTTTTTTTTTTAATATAAATTTATTTTAATTGGAGGTTAATTACTTTACAATATTGTATTGGTTTTGCCAATATGAACTGGCAACATGAATCCGCCACAGGTATACACGTGTTCTCCATCCTGAACCCTCCTCCCTCCACCCTCCCCATACCATCCCTCTGGGTTGTCCCAGTGCACCAGCCCCAAGCAACCAGTATCGTGCATCGAACTTGGACTGGCGATTCGTTTCATATATGATATTATACATGTTTCAATGCCATTCTCCCAAATCATCGCACCCTCTTCCTCTCCCACAGAGTCCAAAAGACTGTTCTATACATCTGTGTCTCTTTTGCTGTCTCAGAAGCACAGAGTCTTAATCGCTGGACTCCCAGAGCAGTTCCTCTTTCTTTTTTTTTTTTAAATTGCAATATGATTGGCTTACAATATGAGTTGGTTTCAGGTATACAGAATAGTGATTCAGTATTTTTGCAGGTTATACTCCATTGTAGGTTATTATAAGATAATGGGTATAATTTCTCATGCTATACAGTAAATCCTGTTGCTTATCTATTTCATATATAGTAGTGTGTATCTGTTAACCCCATACCCCTAATTTGTCCCTCCCCACCTTCCTCTGCTCTTTGGTAACCCAAGCCTGTATTCTATATTTGTGGGTTTGTTGAATTAAGAAGATGTGGCATATGCAGACAATGGCGTACTAGTCATAAAAAAGAATGAAATACTGCCATTGCAGCAACATGGATAAACCTAGAAATGACTTGCTTATACCTGCAGTGGGCATTTCCTCCAGAAAGAGTCTATCCTCCTATCTTGATTTGTAAACAATTCTTCTGGACTGTGGCAGAAAGATGGCAGCCCTGGCCTTGGAATTATTTCCCCTAAATCAACATTCCTCAGACATTTCCATCAAAAGGCCCATCCATCTATTGGGAAGAACACCATGCAGTTTGCCCTAAGCGCAGAATTTCTTAGAATGCTTTTGTTTTACTTGAATTTTGCATTTTATAATCATGTCTTTTTGATATCAAGTAATGCTTTAAATTTGCATCAGGTAAGGTACATAACGAGGGCTTCCCAGGTGGCTCAGTGAGTAAAGAATCCTCCTGCAGTGCAGGAGACCCAGGTGACGTGGGTTTGATCCCTGGGTCAGGAAGATCCCCTGGAGGAGGGCATGGTAACCCACTCCCATATTCTTGCCTGGAGAATCCCATGAGCTGGGAGGGCTACAGTCCACAAAGTCACAAAGAGCTGGACACGGCTGGCTGAAGCAACTGAACACACGTGGGCACACAAGGTATATAACTAAGCTGGTTTTTTTTTTTTTTCCTTCACAAATCATTGAATAAATATACTCTGCACACACAGAAGCTTTGTGATTCTATATTTCACGGGAAGAGTTGGGGTGGGGGAGCCAGAAGAATGACTCCTAGCAGCTGTTGGCTCCGGAGGTCCACAGAGCTGGGGGATTTAGGTTGCTAGGACTTGTCCATTGTGTCAGTGAACAGACCGGAACCTTTCCCAGATGGAGAGGGCTCATTTCCTGGGAGCTGAGAGCCGTGAACTGGCAGTGGGAGAAACGCTGGACTAAGTTGACTCTCATCAGTATCTTTGTTTATGAGTCTAGATGGGGCTGGCAGATGCCTCGCATTAGCATTATTTAGACATTAAGAGATTCTAATTGGAGACTCACATGTGTCCTCATCACGGTTGACCTTATTTATGGAGTGGCTGACATCTGAATGTCAAATTTGCATCCGTGAATTCTCTCCTCTAATAACCACTTTAATATGTAAATAAACTGATTGGCAGCAGGAAAAAATATATGTGATATTCTGATGATTGCTCAGAACATGTGGCTTCCTTCCGAACACGGAGGCTGAAGGGTCGGTAGGTTCTTCCCGTTAATTATGAGACATTGGTGGAAAGATTGAACCAGAAAGAAAGATACAGTTTACCTTAAGTCAGCAATACATAAAGAAGTCCTACTTGGTTGACCTCCTTGGCTGAGTGCTGAGGGAGGCCAAGCTGAGGGAGGGAGATCTGTCCCCAGAAAACTTGAAGCTGTTAGAAGGTGGAATAAGAAAGGTGCGCCAGTTAGTACATCTCATGTGATAAGGTCATAAGGGAGAGGCGTAAGTAACACTACTCTGCCATTCTCTCATTTGCAAAGGGCTGGCCGACGGACCTGAAAGTTGTTTTTAACAGGGATTATTAGCTCCAAAACCCAGCAAGCCCCATCACGGTGACTTAAGTGAACAGGCTGGAGTTATCTCAAGCCACAGGAGGTCTTGGGTAGGCAGTCCAGGCAGGCATCGGCTCTTTCTACCTTTTCGACTTAACCACCCTTTGTGCGAAAGATCGCAAAATGGCTGCTGTGCCTCCAGACCTCAAGTCCACATTCTAAACAATAGGAAGGAAATGGGAGGGGCAAAGAGGAGAAAAAGGCCTTTCCTTCTAAATTTTTTTTTCTTTTTAATTTTGGAAGAGAAGCCCTTCTCTGCAGACTTGTGACTATGTCTAACTGACCAGCCCTTTGAAGGCACAAAAAAAGTGGAACTGTCATTGACCACCCTCAGTTGGAAGGCATCCAAGGAGGGGAGGACTATGGACGAGGACTGGGATGAACAGAGGTGTCTGCCCAGGCACCTCAGGAAACAATGATGTTATGGTACAGGTAAAGATTCGACAGATGTGTGTGTGTGTGGTGGTGGGGCGGATGAGCAGAAGAGAAGATAGAAAAAATGTGATGAATAGTTTAAAAAGAGATCGGTGGACAGACTTAGGGATGAAATAGATGGCAGAGCAGGAGCTAGCTGACTCTGCAGTGCCCTTTGGGGTAGAAAAGGAAATGGGACTGCTCTCTGCTGTGTTCTCAGTGGCAGGAGGGGATATGTGGGTGGATGGGCCATGGAGCTGGGTCAGAGGGTGCTGGCGTGGTCTGACTTGACTTGATCACAGGCAGTGGTCTAAAATCTGCCTGGAGAGATTGACTGAGATTGCCCAGCCTGTGTGCATGGTAGCTGGATTTCCACACAATTATCACAACTTGTAGAGAGAGAAAGCTCCCACCAATTTGCATCTTAAATATCATTATTACCAGAGAAATGGGGCAGAACAAAATGAACAGTATCAAGAGAATAACTCACACAGCCATAAAAAGGAAAGAAATTGGGTCATCTGTAGACATGTGGATGGACTTAGAGTCTGTCATACAGAGTGAAGTAAGTCAGAAAGACAAAAACAAATATCATACATTAACCCACTCCAGTACTCTTGCCTGGAAAATCCCATGGATGGAGGAGCCTGTTAGGCTGCAGTCCATGGGGTCGCTAGGAGTCGGACATGACTAAGTGACTTCACTTTCACTTTTCACTTTCATGCATTGGAGAAGGAAATGGCAACCCACTCCAGTGTTATGGCCTGGAGAATCCCAGGGACGGGGGAGCCTGGTGGACTGCTATCTATGGGGTCGCACAGAGTTGGACATGACTGAAGCGACTTGGCAGCAGCAGCAGCAACCCATATATGTGGAATCTAGAAAAATGGTACAGATGATCTTATTTACAAAGCAAAAATAGAGACACAGATGTAGAGAATAAACATATGGACACCAAGAGGGTGAGGCAGGGGAGAGATGAGTTTGGAGATTGGGATTGACAGATATACACTGCTGCTGCTGCTGCTGCTGCTAGGTCGCTTCAGTTGTGTCCGACTCTGTGCGACCCCATAGACAGCAGTCCACCAGGCTCCCCCGTCCCTGGGATTCTCCAGGCCAGAACACTGGAGTGGGTTGCCATTTCCTTCTCCAATGCATGAAAGTGAAAGTGAAAGGGAAGTCACCCAGTCGTGTCCGACTCTTCACCCCATGGAGCAGCCTACCAGGCTCCTCCATCCATGGGATTTTCCAGGCAAGAGTACTGGAGTGGGGTGCCATTGCCTTCTCCGAGATATACACTGCTGCTGCTGCTGCTGCTAAAGTCGCTTAGTTGTGTCCGACTCTGTGCGACCCCAGGGTCCCCGGGGACTGCAAGAACACCGGAGTGGGTTGCCATTTCCTTCTCCAATGCAGGAAAGGGAAAAGTGAAAGGAAGTCACCCAGTCGTGTCCGACTCTTAGCGACCCCATGGACTGCAGCCTACCAGGCTCCCCACCCATGGGATTTTCCAGGCAAGAGTACTGGAGTGGGGTGCCATTGCCTTCTCCAGAGATATACACTGCTATGTGTAAAATAGATAACTAATGAGAACCTGCTGTACAGCACAGAGAACTCCACTCGGTGCTCTGTGAAAGTCGCTCAGTCATGTCTGACTCTTTGCAACCTCATGGACTATACACAGTCCATGGAATTCTCCAAGCCAGAATACTGGAGTGGGTAGCCTTTCCTTTCTCCAGGGGCTGTTCCCAACCCAGGCATTGAACCCAGGTCTCCCGCATTGCAGGCAGATTCTTTACCAGCTGAACCACAAGGGAAGCCCAGCTTGGTGCTCTGCGGGGACCTGAATGGGAAGGAAATCCAAAAGAGGGGATATATGTATCTGTATGGCTGATTCACTTTGTTCTACAGTAGAAACTAACACAGCATTGTAAAGCAACTACACTCCAATAAAAATTAATTTTAAAAGAAAAGAGAAAAACACAGATCTGGGTGAGTTGACTGCCAACATACTCAGTTGTTTAGCAATATTTCTGTGCCTACTGTATGCACAGCACTGGGCTTGGTGCTAAATAAGTGACTCTGCTTGCCAAGGGCTGTCATTTCTGATAGGGAAGACGACAGAATGAGGAGCATACGGGGCAGTGTGGGATAACTTCCTCCAATGGGTGAGTCACACAGAATGCGCACACATGGGAGTTTAGGAAATTGGATCACCATGTCAGTTGGCACAGTGAGAAAGCCCTCGGGGAGGAGGAAGTGACATTTCATTTGTGGATCTTGGAAAGGTGGTAGAATTTGGATGAAAAGTGGGCAGGAGGGGAGCATCCCGGGACAGGGAAGAAGCTTAAGAAGGAGGTGATGGAGGCCCAGGCCATCACTCACATGGAGGAATATGATGCACTGGTCCGGCTGAGTGCTGGGGAGGGATGGGATTGAAAGAATACCGGTGTCAAGCTCTAAGTCAGGTCTTGAAGGAAAAAGGAATGGGCTGAAAGGGTGGCCCTGGGATTGAATACTGTCTCCACGAGCCACCCACAGCTTGTGTACCTTTGACAGTATGATTGATTGAGCTTCTCAGAAGCTTGGAAGTATCTGTAAATAGAAGGGATACTACTGATGGAGAGGGTGCCTGTGTGCGTGCTAAGTTGATTCAGTCCTGTCTGACTCTTTGTGACCCTATAGACTATAGCCTTCCAGGCTCCTTTGTTCATGGGATTTCCCAGGCAAGAATACTGGAGTGGGTTGCCATGCCCTGCTCCAGGGGATCTTCCCAACCCAGGGATCGAACCCAAGTCTCCTGCATTGCAGGCAGATTCTTACTGTTAAAAGTGTGTTAAAAGAGGTTCTGTAGCATCCGGCTTCCTCAGGAGGGCTGAAGAGTCATGTTTGGGAGGCAGAAAGAACACTGAAATAAAGAGAAATGAAAGAAAATAAAAAAAGAACAATAAGAAAAAGAAAGGTCAACAAAGTCAACCACAACTTAAAATTGTAATTTTTTCATTTATGGTATTTTTTTCTCCTTTGACTTCTGTCATGTGAAATTGATGACAGTCAACTGCTTTGACCTGTAAAAAAGGAAATCTCATATATAATTCAACATAATACATTACACATTGTATATAAAATTTTATGGCCTCTTCTGCAAATACTGTTATATCATAAACATTTCCTCATGTTATTAAATTTTCTTCGAAGGCATAGTTTTTAATGGCTGTCTTCTAGTAAATTGGATGTGTGGCCATAATTTCTTTAACCATTTATTTCATTGTAGGATATTTGAATTTTTCTCTTCCTTTCCTCCCTCCTTTCCTTCTCTTCCTTCCTTCTTTTCTCTTCCCCACCTTCTTCTCTCTCTTTTTGTTGCTATTATAAATAATACTGATATAACATTCTTTTAACCATATTCATTTTTGTGCTTATCTCTGATTATTTCCTTAGGATACAAACTTAGAAGAGGAATTATTTAGGAGAGGGTTTGAGCAATTAAAAAAATCTCAATACCTTAATGCCAAAAGGCTTTACCCAAACTGTGCTAATTTATCCTCTAAGACTCTCAAGAGTCCCTTGGACTGGAAGGCGATCAAACCAGTCAATCCTAAGGGAAATCAGCGCTGAATATTCATTGGAAGGACTGATGCTAAAGCTGAAGTTCCAATACTTTGGTCACCTGATGTGAAGAGCTGACTCATTGGAAAAGACCCTGATGCTGGGAAAGATTGAGGGCAGAAGGAGAAGAAGGCAACAGAGGATGAGATGATTAGATAGCATGACTGACTCAATGAGTTTGAGCAAACTCTTGGGATAAAGTGGAGGACAGAGGAGCCTGGTGTACTGCAGTTCATGGGGTCACAGAGTCTGACATGACTCAGCAAATGAACAACAACAAAGCCTCTAGTAAGCAACATACAAAAGCATAGGTTCCACTGCAAAATTGTCGCCAATGAATATTGCCTTTTATTTTGTTTTTATTTTCTCCAGGTGCAGTGGAAGAAAATGGTAGCATTAGAATAAGTTAGTTTCACACTGTAAAGATTTGCAATGATGCATAGAGAGAAAAGGGGCTTCCCCAGTGGCTCAGTGGTAAAGAATCCACCTGCAATGCAGCTGCCACAGGAGACATGGGTTTGATCCCTGAGTCAGAAAGATGCCCTGGAGGAGGGCATAGCAACCCACTCCAGTCTTCTTGCCTGGAGAATCCCATGGACAGAGGAGCCTGGTGGGTTCGTAGAGTCTGACACGACTGAAGCAACTTAGCACTCACGCACATAGAAAAAAATGACAGGTTTGTGTCTGAACCTCTATCTGGCCATCTGCATTTGACTTCCATGCTTATCTCAAAAAGATGGGACATAGTCCAAGTCACAGACACATAGTCTGAAGCCCCATGACCCACCCACCTTCCATAACCTTTCTGCCAACAGTATATCAATGGGTGGCCCTAATAAGTGAGTAAGCCCGTGCCCAGGTGGCTGCTTATTTTTTTTTGCCATGATTGAGCTGAATCAGTATCATTTGGTGTAGGTGGCTCAGCCATGCGATCATAACACATTGTCAGGAGCAGAGAGAACCGGTGTGGGCGTCTTGTAGGCCTTGGGCACAGGGCCCTGTCCTGGTGCAGCAGCTTGCTGGTTTCTGTTTATTTCCAACTTTAATCTATGACTTCCAGCATTGCCTAATCTGACTTTTTGTTTCCACCTGTGCCTTGGGGTTGGGTGGGGAGGGGTGGGAGTGGTGGGCAGAACAGGAGGACTGGGACAGCAGTGTCATTCTAGCTGGCAGGACAGAGTGGGAATATGGTCGGTGGCGGAGGGAGGAAGGAGCCATGAGATGACAATTCCTCCCCTTACTTCTGATCGTCAAAGCTGAAAACTCAAACTAAACATGTGGGAGCCTGGCATTGCCTTGGTTCTGCCACCAGGGAAGCATAGCAGCAGCTGATGGTGCATTTAAGCCAAAAAAGGGTAGGACTGTGAGCTTTTAGTGAGGAAAGGGGCCATCCAAACCAGACTTCCCATCCCTTGATGGCCCAAGGATTCACAAAAGGAATTTCTTTTTTTTTTTGGCAATGACTATTTGGAACTTCCCTGATGGCCTAGTGGTTAAGAATCAGCCTTCCAATATAGGGGACGTGGGTTCAATCCCTGGTCAGGGAACTAAGATTCCACATGCCATGGGGCAGCTAAGACCGCATGCCTTAACAAAGACCTGATGCAACCAAAAACAAACGACTAAAAAATAGGGCTTCCCAGATGGCTCAGCAGTAAAGAATCCACCTGCCAATGCATTAGATGTAGAAGACGAGAGTTCAGTCCCTGGGTTGGAAAGATCCTCTGGAGGAGGAAATGGCAACCCACTCCAGTATTCTAGTCTGAAAAACTCCAAGGACAGAGGAGACTGGCCGGTTATAGTCCATGGTGTCACAAAGAGTCGGACACGACTAAGCCATGAACGTCACACACATAGCTTGGGCCCTCTGTGCTCTGATCTCTGGTTGAGAGTGGCGAGTGCTTGCTGTTCAATGTCATAATCTGGGTGGGGACAGTCTGGCTAGACCTTGCTTTGATGGTGTGAGCCTCAGCTACAGAGTCGGTCAGACTGGGTGACTCTAGAGGCACTGGCTGGGTAGGTAAGCTAATGTCTCCTTGAGCTGAGGGTGGTGGTCACGTTATACGGCCTCTGTGAGGTTAAGATACCATGCTTCTTTAAAGCCTTCTGGAAATAAGGTCTAAATACATTATATTTTTTTATGTTTGTTTTTATTGCAGCAAAATATACATTATGTAAGATTTACCACTTTAATCATTTCTAAGTGTGCAGTGCAGTGGTGGTCAGTACATTCACATTGTCATACGACCATTGCCACCATCCATCCCCGGGACTTTTTGTATCATCCGAAACTCGAAATCTGCACCCATTAAACACGAATTCCCTCTCTGTTCCCCATTCCCTCCCACTAACCACACTGCCCAGCCCCTGGTAAAATTCTTATTTTATATTCTGTGTATTTGATTACTTGATGTACTTCACATAAATGAAATCACATAAGCTTTGTCCTTTTATGCAGCTCCTTTCATTTAGTTTGATGTTTTCAAGGTTCGTCCATGTTGTAGTGTGTATCAGAATTGCTTTCCTTTTTAAAGGCTGAACAATATTCTACTGTATGTATATATACCCATTCTGTTCTCCATTTTTACATCAATATACACATGGACGTTGCCACCTTTTAGCTACTGTGAATAATGCTGTTACGAACATGGGTGTACAAATCTCTATTTTGAGTTCCTATTCTCAATTCTTTGGGGTTTATACCAAGAAGTAGAATGGTTCAACCATGTGGTAATTCAGTTCAGTTCAGCTCAGTTCAATCCAGTCGCTCAGTCGTGTCCGACTCTTTGCGACCCCGTGAATTGCAGCACGCCAGGCCTCCCTGTCCATCACCAACTCCCGGAGTTCACTCAGACTCATGTCCATAGGGTCAGTGATGCCATCCAGCCATCTCATCCTCTGTCGTCCCCTTCTCCTCCTGTCCCCAATCCCTCCCAGCATCAGAGTCTTTTTCAATGAGTCAACTCTTCGCATGAGGTGGCCAAAGTACTGGAGTTTCAGCTTTAGCATCATTCCTTCCAAAGAACACCCAGGGCTGATCTCCTTCAGAATGGACTGGTTGGATCTCCTTGCAGTCCAAGGGACTCTCAAGAGTCTTCTCCAACACCACAGTTCAAAAGCATCAATTCTTTGGCGCTCAGCCTTTTTCACAGTCCAACTCTCACATCCATACATGACTACAGGAAAAACCATAGCCTTGACTAGACGAACCTTTGTTGGCAAAGTAATGTCTCTGCTTTTGAATATGCTATCTAGGTTGGTCATAACTTTCCTTCCAAGGAGTAAGCGTCTTTTAATTTCATGGCTGCAGTCACCATCTGCAGTGATTTGGAGCCCCCCAAAATAAAGTCTGACACTGTTTCCACTGTTTCCCCATCTATTTGCCATGAAGTGATGGGACCGGATGCCATGATCTTTGTTTTCTGAATGTTGAGCTTTAAGCCAACTTTTTCACTCTCCACTTTCACTTTCATCAAGAGGCTTTTTAGTTCCTCTTCACTTTCTGCCATAAGGGTGGTGTTTGCGTATCTGAGGTTATTGATATTTTTCCCGGCAATCTTGATTCCAGCTTAATAAATACATATGTTTATAAAATGAGATGTTAGGACAGTGTGTTGTTTGGGCTGCTATAACAAAAATAGCATAGGCTGGGTGGCTTATAAACAGAAATTTATTTTTCAAAGTTCTGGAGGCTGGAAAGTTCAAGGTCAAGATGGCACCAGGTTCAGTGTCTGATGAGAGCTTGCTTCCGGTTCCATAGGTGGCTGTCTTTGCCCTGTGTCCTCATATGGTAGAAAGGGCAAGGGGCCTTTCTGGGGTCTCTTTTATAAGGGCTCTAATCCTATTTATGAGGATGCCCCACTCATGACCTAATCACTTCTCAGAGGCTTCATCTCCAAATACGATCACATTAGGGATTAGGTTTCAACATATGAATTTTGATAGGGGGACACACACAGTCAATTGCAGGCAGTGAAATTATTCTGTATGATACCATAATGGTGGATATATGATTTTATATTTTGGTTCAAACCCAGAGAACTGTACAACACAAGGGCTGTGAAGAGTGAACCCTCATGCAAACTGCATGTGTGCTCAGTTGCTCAGTCCTGCCTGACTCTTTGTGACCCAATGGACTGTAGCCCACCAGGCTCCTCTGTCCATGGGATTTCCCAGGCAAGAATACTGGAGTCGGTGGCAATTTCCCACCCAGGGTTTCTTCTCAACCCAGGGATCAAACCCTTGTTTCCTGCACTGGCAGGTGGATTCTTTACCACTGAGCCACCTGGGAAGCCCCATGTAAGCCATGGGCTTTAGTTAGTACTGATGTCTCAATATTGGCTCATTAACGGTGCAAATGTAGCACATCAAAGCAAGATTTAATAAAGGAGGAAATTGTTGAGGGGGTGGGTGAGAGATGGGGTATGGGGGAAGTCTCTGTACTTTGGGGTCAACTTTTCTGTAAACTTAAAATTGCTCTAAAAATAAAGTCCATCACTTCTTGGAGTAGGCCCCATGTAAATGCCTGCTCCTTTTCTCACTCTTTCTTTTCTTTGCAGTCTCACTGCTTTGTCTGGCTATTAAACGTCCTGGGCATGACCTTCTGAGAGCCTGTGACAGGAGCTCTCGTGACAGGACAGTTCCCCTGCTCACCCCCTCATTCTGTTGGGGTCCACTCTCTGGCACCCAGTGTCCAGCCCCTGTCCACAACTCTTTGTTGGACCTCTCTTCTTATTTCCAGAGACTTCTCTCAAGTCCTTCCTGTTGTTCATGTCTTGGAGGGGAGGAGATTTACTCATTATGGAGGACATCGGTCTCTAGAGAAATCTAGTGAGCTCCTCAGGGTCTCAAAGTGTTTTCCAGAACAGAACCAGGACTGTCTTCAGGGGTCCAGGTGCTGGTTTCAAAGTAGACATTTTCCACTGAGCATCATTCTGAGTGAAGACAGGCCCCATGGAAACTTCCAGGCTCCCTGTTTTCCTTTTGAGAAAAATAAAATGATCTGTTATGGTTTCTAAGTCTCTGTTTGGAGTTTCCAGCAATATGGTGCCAGTTTGTTTGCTCTAAAATAGATATTCTGCACAAAATAAATGATAAAAAGTGACTGTTCTTGAAAGAAAAGAAAGGGCGCCTCCAGGTGCCATAACACAAAATGTGAGAGTGAAAGTGTCATCATTCAGCCGTGTCCAGCTCTTTGTGACCCTATGGACTGTAGCCTGCCAGGTGCCTCTGTCCATGGGATTTCCCAGGCAAGAATACTGGAGTCGGTTGCCCTTTCCTCCTCCAGGGAATCTTCCTGACCCAGCGATCAAACCTGGATCTCCTGCACTGCATGCAGATTCTTTACCATCTGAGCCACCAGGGAAGCCCAGTTTGTTTGCTATTAAGACACAGATATTCTGCACAAAATCAAGCAATAAAAAGTGACTGAGCCCTTCATGAATCCCAGAGCCTCAAAGAACTCCTTAGGAAAGGTTAAGGTTACTGAAAGAAAATGAAAACTTCAGATTTGCATCCAAACTGGGTGTGGGGTCCAAATTTGCTGAAACTCAAGAGATTACTCTCAGAGTGGTCCAGGGACTAAGACTCCGCTTTCCCAAATGCAGAGGGCCCAGGTTCGATCCCTGGTCAGGGAACTAGATCCCACATGCTGCAACTAAGACCTGGTGCAGCCAAATAAAAAATTAAATCATTAAAATACTTAAAAAAATGGTTCAGACCGCTTTCCTGCTGGTCCAGCGGCTCAGACTTCACCCTCCCAGTGCAGAATAATAAAAAAGACAAGCCATACAAGGAAACTAACCACTAAGGGGAAGAATGCTAAAACAACAGACAAAAATGAGTACCCCAAAAGATAAAAATGATAGAATAAGATGAATAAAAGCCCAACCCTGTAAAATAAGTTTTAAGTACTAAGCAAGGAAAAAATGAGTAACAAGAAAGAAAAGAATCATTATATATGAACACAACTTTCTGGTTTTTTTTTTTTCCCACCAGATCTGAGCACTTTGAGAAAAGGTCTCATCTTATTTCATTCTCTCTGTGCTCCCAGAACCCAGGACCCAGTAAGACTTTGTGGACATTTGCTGAATGAACGGATGTCTCCTCATCACTGCCTTTGGAGGAGGGTGGCTGAGCATACCTGTTATGTATCTAGATCCTGCCTCTTTCTATTCTGTGTGAGTCAAGGTAGGCCTGGCAAGAGGTCTGCGGGAAACAATTCTAGGATCTCCCATCTGCACACCTTTGTCTTTCTCTGCCTTCAATGGTATAAGGCAGAATCCAGCGTATGTCCATGTTGTAAGTTGATACAAGTGTGAAAGAAAGAGAGTAACTTTTCTATCCAGAATGACCTTTGGTACACGAAGCTCAATTTTCTTCTCAAAAGACAGAGAACCTCACAGAATTCCATGCCCATGTGCACACAGAGCTCCCAGCAGTCTCTGTCTCCCTCCAGCTCATGCTATGGACAGCCTATTAGTGGAAGGCTTTGGACTTGTACCAAGTGACTTGGGTTAGAGTTACGCCCCCAGGCATCTTTAACCTGGTCTTTGTGTGACTCTCTCAACTTCTCTTGAGCTTCCATTTACATCTTTTGTTGAACGTGGTGGATGAGACATGACCCACTGATCTCTCAGGGCTGCTGGGAAGTTGGGACAACTGAGTGGAGACACTTTAAAGCTCAAGGGCTTTGCTGGTGGCTCCGTGGTGAAGAAGCCGCCTGCCAGTGCGGGGGACATGGGCTCGATCCCTGGTCTGGGACGATCCCACATGCCACAGGACAACAAAGCCCATGAGCCACAACTACTGAGCCTGTGCTCTAGAGCCCAGGAGCTGCAACTACGGAGCCCATGTGCCACAAGTACTGAAGCCCACATGCCTTAAAGCCCATGCGCCACAAGAGAAGCCACTGCAATGAGAAGCCCGCACAGCAATGAAGACCCAGCACAGCCGAAAAGAAATAAATACGTAATTTTTTAAAAAAGAAAAAGCTCAATATACTCCTAGGGAAGCTGATCCCTGACACAGAGTAAATGCTTCACTCTGTAGCATGTAGGGTATGAAGGAATAAGATTGCAGCCAGGGGGCACTGTGATGTGTAGGAAAGGCTCCCAGAAGGAGGTCACAGCTAAGGCAAGATGAAAAGGAAGATTAGAACCAGCCAAGAAAATGGGGGAAGTGGGGAGAAAACCATTGTTGGCAGAGAGAAGAGCATGCACAAAGGTCTAGAGGAGAAAATACGTGGTATTCTGGAAAGAAGCCCAGTGTGGCTGGATCATGTTCCGTTCTCCCTGGGTGCCTCCCTGAAGTCTGTGCACGGAACTTTCTAGGTCCTGCCCACATACACTGTTGACCAATGAGTGCTCCCCGCACGCTCACAACCTCATCAACTGCCCCAGGCATCCTGCACTCTTCCTCTCTGCTCAGCCATTCTGGTACTAAGCTCTCTTTAACTTCACTTCAGTCCTTTGTCACCTTCATTCATTAAATCCAGATATACCCAGATCTATGTCTCTCCCCTTCTAATACTGCCCCATCCCTCCCAGATGCCCCCAAAGTTTCTATTCCTGGCTCTCTTTATGATCCTATTCCCCATTCAATGATCTACTTCCCAGATGCCATTTTATTTTAAATGACTGATGAGCTAATATCAACCAAGGTTAATTTCACAGCCAATCAGCACCACACACGTGGCAAACATCTGTGAAAAAAGGCTTAGAAAAGGACTTCCTAACATCAGACTTGGAGGCATTGGATCTAGAAGGAGACAGAGACAATGAATCAAAGCAGGACGAGAAAAAGGTCCTGAATGAGCCAGTTGACATATTTTCTTACGCATGAGGCACAGAGCTGGAGGTTGAAGGAGACACTAAAATGCCTCAGATATGGTCCCTGCCAGAAAGATGTTATAATTTATTTTGGAGCGATAAGAGGAAATTAGAAAGAAAATGGAAAGAGCAAACTGCCAACCTTTTAGACAGTTTATTAAGGTCCCTTTCATGCACTTGACTTCAAGCTAAAGAGATTATTTTCCCTCAACCCTGCTGCTTAGCTTTGTTCAGGAAAGAGTTGACTAGTATGTGTTGACAGTGTAGACTCACAGATGCCGTTGTGCAGCGTCAACTTAAAAAATGCACTATGTGAATGCACAGTGCAAGTTAAGTTTTATTTGGGGGCAAAATGAGGACTATAAGCCCAGGAGACAGCATCTCAGAGAACTCTAAGAAACCGCTCCAACGAGGCAGAGAGGGAGGTCAGTATATACGTGATTTTGGTGAACATCATATGAGATGTATATATATATGCTTGATTGCATGTACTCCCTTCGCCAAAATCATCCCCTCTGCCTCTTTGGAGCAGTTTCTTAGAGTTATCTGAGATGCTGTCTCCTGGGCTTATAGTCCTCATTTTGCCCCCAAATAAAACTTAACTTGCATTGTGCATTCACATTGTGCATTTTTTAAGTTGACGCTGCACAATGGCATCTGTGAGACACATACACACATACATACATGTATATATATTGCAGAAGGTTTCTGCTAGTACGGAGGAGCAGTCATCACCATGAAGGATTTCGAGCGCTTTTCTAGATCTGGGGAGATGCAGGAATTGGGCTCACAAAATCAGCTCCTGAAAATATCTAGCCCTCTGAAGACCTGTCCTGCCAGTCTTTCCTGAGCGCAGAGTGCCTCATTTCTGCTCTCCACCTTGAATTCCTTTTAGGGGGTGTTGAAAATCAACAGCTGCAGCAGCACATGATTTAATCCTTGTAGAGGTAGATGGCAAGTGCCAATACATAGTTAACAGTGTGGGGCTCAGAATGCCAGGACAAGAGGGGGTCTGGGTCTGCGGTGACCGGATGAGCCCGCTTCTTTGGAGTTTGGTGGGTAGGCTTCCTTACGATCATCTGTGGGAGGATATTTACAGTGAGAGAAACTGGGAGCTTTAAGAGGCATGCAGGGTAGCCTCCCATCTAAGGATGAAATCCTTTCCGTGGTGACAACCCTCTCAGGAAAACTTTGGGTTTCCAGAGAAAAAACTTTGGGTTTTAGAGTTACATGGATCTGGCCGAAGTCCCAGTTCTATCTCTTATTAACTGTGTGACCATGGGTGAGTTTCTAAAATTTTCTACATCTGGAACTCTTGAACAATCAGGATTCTTGGTTACAAGTGACAGAAAATCCCACTGGAAAGACTTTGCATGGTGTTTTCTTCTGCAATCAAACATGAGACTTTTTTTCTGTGGCAACAACCAATTCTCCAATTCTATGACACCAATTGAATGTTCAGGATGATTTGTTAGAATGATTTACAGAACTCAGGTAATCACTTTGCTTATGGTTACTGGTTCAATAGACAGTGAAAGTGAAAATGTCACTTGCTCAGTTGTGTCCAGCTCTTTGCAGCCCCATGAACTGTAGCCCACCAGGTTCCTCTACCCATGGAAATTTCCAGGTAAGAATACTAGAGTGAGTTGCCATTTCCTGCTCCAAGGGATCTTCCAGATCTGGGGATTGAATCCAAGTCTCTTATGTTGCCTAAATTGTCAGGAGATTCTTTACCACTAGTGCCACCTGGGAAGCCCCTGGTTTAATAGAAAGGGGTACAATTCAGGGAGTCATATATAGATGTGCGAGTTGGACCATAAAGAAGATTGAGCACTGAAGAATTGATGCTTTTGAACTGTGGTGTTGGAGAAAACTCTTGAGTACCTTGGACAGCAAGGAGATCAAACCAGTCAATCCTAAAAGAAGTCAACACTGAATATTCATTGGAAGGACTGATGCTGAAGCTGAAGCTCAAATACTTTGGCTGCCTGATGCGAAAAGCTGACTCATTAGAAAAGACCCTGATTCTGGGAAAGATTGTAGGCAGGAGAAGGGGATGACGGAGGACAGAGGATGAGATGGTTGGATGGCATCACCAACTCGATGGACATGAGTTTGAGCAAGCTCTAGGAGATGGTGAAGGACGGGGAAGCCTGGCGTGCTGCAGTCCATGGGGTCACAAAGAGTCAGACAGGACCGAGCAATTGAACAACAACAGCGATTCAGGAACAGCTAAATGGAACAGGTGCAGTGTGAGTGCGTGTGTGTGCATGCATGTGTGTGCACATGTGTGTGCGTGGATGTGTATGTGCGTGTGCATGCGTGTGTGCGTGTAGATTCCTCTCCAGGTGTGTCATCCTCTAGCACCCTGATGTGTTCACTAACCCAGCAGCTCCCCCAAGTCTTCTGGTTCAAATCTGTTCTTTTTTTTAAACAGTCCAATCTCCAGCCATTCCTCTCGCTCTGAAGGTCAGTGGTGGGAGCTGAATGTTCCAACTCTCTAATCTCTTCGTCTTTCTGGTGCCCAGTCCTATCCTGGGGCCATTTAGATATCCTATTCCACATCATCCCACTAGCAGAAACTCAGGTGTGACCAAAAGGGAGCCAGTACAACAAAAATCACTATTTCTCAAGAAATTTCAAGGACTTTAGGAGCTGTCTGAAGGAATCAGGGACAAAGACTAAATGTACATTTTTATTATTTGTTGTTTAGTCACTAAGTCATGTCTGACTCTGTAGGACCCCATGGACTATAGCCCACCAGGCTCTTCTGCTTATGGAGTTTCCCAGGGAAGAATACTGGAATGGGTTGCCATTTCCTCCTCCAGGGAAACTTCCTGACCCAGGAATCAAACCCGTGTCTCCTGCATTGCAGGCAGATTCTTTAGCACTGAGCCACCTGGGAAGTCCATATATTTATTATACCACAGGGTTTAATTATGACAAGGAGTTTTAGAAAGTTGGGGCTTATGTAATTGAACTATCCATTGCTTGTGCTCACTAGGGACTCATCTACTTTTAGAGTTCACTTCCTCCATTTCTCAGCTTCAGCTCACCCTTGCATGGGGTACATTCTAAGGCAGACTCTCAACAAGAGAAAGCAAATGGATTGCTGATAGCTTGAAACGTGTCTTCTTAGAGCTTAGTAACTTCTCCAGGCAGAAACCTTTTCTTTGTTTCAGGAGAAAAAAAAAAATCTCAGAATTTCTCTCTTTGATCTGACATGGGTTAATCACATGGCCAGGGAATAATACACTTTGATTCAAGCACGTATCCCTGAAATTAGACTTGGGCTTCATCCAAATTACAAGAACCAAGAATGGGGAGTGAGTGGTTTCTTGAGGGAAAGTGGAGTTTCTCTCACCAGTGGGAAGGGAGGAATGTGGTGGCTGGGCAGGAATAGCTACTCAGTCTCTTCTTGTCTGTAAAGTGTTGTGGTGTATGTGCCGGTTGGAAAAGAGGTTCCAGACATGAGGCAGAATGAGAGGAGAAGAGAGTTTATTAGAGCTGGAAACACTGTTAAAACAGCCGGTTGGCTTAAGGAAGAGTCTGTGCCTTTCATGGGCTAGTGGCCGATGTTTATAGCAGCAGGACAAAGAAAATTCCTGCTGGAAGGGTAGCATTAGGTGATTGGTTAGGATGCTGCAGGGTGTATATTTTACCTACTATGGAGTCAGGGAATGGCCAGTTCTGAGTGCCCGGTGCGGGGCGCGGGAGGCTCAGGGCAACAGCTGCTATGGGGTTCAGTCAGTTCTGGAGACTTTTGTCCTGTCACCTCGGTACAAGGATCCACACCTGTGACCTTGGTGTAGGGCTCCACGTAAAGGAAGGATAATCATCTCTTCCCTCGGCTCTATAGTCTTCTCCAATTCTTCTTCTATGATAATTTACACCCTTAGACTCTGCAACATGCATGGGGTGTGTTCTTTGAGTCTTTGTCCAGCTATATGAAGGGCTTCTCACATGGCTTGGTGGTAAAGACTCCGCCTGCCAATGTAGGAGACTCAGGTTCAAATCCCTTGGTCGGGAAGATCCCCTGGAGGAGGAAATGGTAACCTGCTCCAGGACTCTTGCCTGGGAAATCCCACGGATAGAAGAACCTGGTGGGCTGAAGTCCACGGGGTCTCAAAGAGTCGGACACAACTGAGCGACTGAGTGAACATGCACACCAGGTGTGTGTAATAAAGCCTCCAGCAATTCCTTCAGGGGATGAAACCAGAGTTCCATAATGTTTCTTACTGGATAAAATTTGTCCATATTTTTCTAGACTTGCATGCATCCCTTTCCCCTCCTGGTTATACCCTGAGAATTCACAGAGTACAATATTCTTCTCCAGCCCAGATCATCTCACTCCTTGATGTGTTTTTCATTTGAGCCCATATTTCATTTGAAAATGTCAAAATACTGCCCACACATGGCCAGAACCCAGCTGAGAGGAGAGTCACTTTATAAAATCTGCCAAATGGGGTTTGGTGCTTGTCTGATCATGAATCATGAATGCTTTTAGGACAGATGGTGTAATCATATCCAAGAAGAATGCCCTTTCGAAGGGGGGGGATGCTAATCAGATCACGTGACATAAGAGCTTCACATCTGTCACGTGAGCAGCCACACATGGCAGACAGGGAGCTTTCTTAACCTTCAGCTTGTTTCTGTTCTGGAAGTGGTTAGCATTTACTTAGTGTGTTCAGGAAACCCTTGCAGGGGGCTGACTACACTGATGGACTGATTAACCCATCTAGTACATGTACGCTCAGATCCTCCTGCATGCCAGGCATTGCTATACATGATTTAACTCTATGGAGCTTTCCTTCTAGTTGGGTGGTTGGTTAAGTCACTAAGTCATGTCCGACTCTTGCGACCCCAGGGACTGTAGCCTGCTAGGCTCCTCTGTCCATGCGATTCTCAAGGCAAGAATATCGGAGTGGGTTGCTATTTCCTTCTCCAGGGGATCTTCCTGACCCAGGAATTGAACCCAGATCTCCTGCATTGTAGGCAGATTCTTTACCAACTGGGCTACAAGGGAAGCCACTCTAGTTGGGAAAGGTGAGTAATTAATAAGCGTATGAGTGTTTGCTAAGTCGATTTCAGTTGTGTCCGACTCTTTGTGGCCCCATGGACTGTAGCCCACCAGGCTCCTCTGTCCATGGATTTCCCAGGCAAGAACGCTGGAGTGGGTTGCCATTTCCTTTTCCACAGGATCTTCCTGTCCCAGGGATTGAACCCCAGTCTCCTGCATTAGCAGGCAGATTCTTCACCATCAAGCCACCTTAGGGAGGCCAGATTTCCTCTTCCTCCAGCCCCAGTGACCCAGAGATCATATCTGGGGCTGCATTAGAGTCTTCAGCCATGGCCCAAGTTCACAGAAGCCGGATGGCTTTATTCTCTGAGAGTCCTGGACTCACCAGTCTTCCGAACATGCCAGGCTCCTGGCCCCTCCAGCCCTCTTATGTGAGCTCTTCCCTTCTGCCAAAGAACTCTCTAATCTGTTTCTGCCCTCCTCCTCACCCTTGAGGTCTCATCTCAGCACCTGACTCTTCTGGGGAGCCCTCCTGACCATCCCCAGGGAAGTAGCCCACAGCCCTGCTCCTTTCCTGGGTTCCCACTTTACTTCGGAGATAATTCCAGGTTAGCAATTATTTTGAATTGTAACAGTCCTCTTAGATTGCAGACTTCTCAAGAGTTGGACATGTGTGTGTGTGTGTTTATGTATGCACACATGCTCGTGCGTATGCCCATATTTGTTTGTGATTGTGTGGTTGTATTTTTATGTGGGCGTTTGCATGCAGTTAGAACACCTGTCATATATGAGCCAGGACTCCAAAGGAGCTTTTAGCTTTCGAACAAGTAAGTCCAGGGAGATCAGTAAAGGAAAAGAGAGAGGAGAGCTGTCAAGATAAAAGTTATACTTCAGCATCCATAAGAGGAGCTAAGATGGCTTCACTGTGCCCTTGGTTACCCACGGAGGTAGATATGTGAAAAACCAGAGGAAAGACATTAACCCTAATGAATCTGGCTCTTTCTCTGGGCGAAATCCTTGCACTCTGGCAGGTCAGGTCTTCGCTTGCATAGTAGCTCACTGTGAACAGGCTTTTACAGTTGAAATATTCAGTCATTCATTTTGTCTCTGTTATTTTCCTTCCCTGGGGCAAATTCACCTTCACACAATAATTACCTTTATTCAGAGTCTTCCAAAAATGTCATTGGGTTTGATAGCTGCCGAGCTTGAATTTGCACTTCCTCGCGTCAGCATCACTGAGCTCCTTCACCTGGGCAGACAGCAGGACCGCGCCAGTTTTTGCTTTCCATCATACACAACGGGCAGCTCAAAGAAGGGTGGGGAGGAAGCAAGCAGGTTTGGGGAAAACGCCGCTTCCTTGGGAAACATATAAAATGCGTGTGCATGCGCTAAGTCGCTTCAATCCCATCTGACTCTTTGCGACCCCATGGACCGACTGTAGCCTGCCAGGCTCCACTATCCATGGGATTTCCCAGGCAAGAATACTGGAGTGGGTTGCTATTTTCCTTCTCCAGAGGATCTTCCCAACCCAGGGATCAAACTCCTCTGTCTCTAATGTCTCCTTCATTGACAGGTGAGTTGTTCTTTTTTTTTTTTTTACCACTAGCACCACCTGGAAAGCCTGCATATAAAATACTCTTGTAAGTAGAACTACACAATTTTTTAAAAAAATTATTATTTATTTGGCTGCATTGGATCTTAGTTGCAGCACACAGGATCTTCGCTCTTTGTTGTGGCATTCTATCTCTTAGTTCTAGTTCTTTGACCAGGGCTTGAACCTGGGGCCCCTGAATGGGGAGAGTGGAGTCTCAGCCACTGGACCACAAGGGAAATCCCAGAGGTGCAGAAAAACCACCACCACCACCACCAAAAAAGCAAACTGAAGGAAGGAAGGAAAGAAAGAAGGAAGGAAGGAAGAAATAGAAAGGCCGACCAGTGGATTGGGAACCTGCTCTGTTTTCAGAATTGGGCACTGACTTTGGGCGCCTTGTTTCCCATTCCTGATCTCTAGTGAATTCAGAGTATTATGAGTGTGTTTTAAAGATCTCTTCTGATTTAAACATCCTTTGAAACAATGTGATTGTTCAATGTTTATGTATTTACTTTTTTGAGTTTTTACTTTTTTGCCATCAGATGAGTAGAATAAAATAAGATTTAGATGGAACCATAGTTACTGATTTAGATCAATCTAATAAAAAAACTAAATGCGTTCTTGCTCCAGGAAGCTGGCAGCAGTAGGCTCCTGCAGAGCTGGGGCCCAGGGGAGCAGACCAGGAGAGGAAGCCAGGCTGCCGGAGGCTGCATCCGTTGCCCAGGCTCCCCATACCTGGGGGAAGGCCTCTCCTGGGTGGGCAGGTTTTGCATCACGAAGCAGCGCATTCCTGATTCTCACTGTGTGATGTGAAAGTCTAAGAAATGAAAATATAAAGGAGCCATTTATCAAAATCCTCAGCGTGATTAGACCAGTGAACTGTGCATCAGTTCATTTGTACTTATTAAGTATTGAAATGACAGCAACCAGTGACTGTCATTGTATCAGCCCAGCCCCATTAAAGTGGAAAAACAACTAAGTTTCCTTAAAGAAGACTGCATGGGCTGGTCCACTGGGTGGTTCAGGGTGTATATCAAGATTTCGAGCCATTGGTTTAGTATATTTTGCTCTGGATAAAGGCATCGTCTCCCAGGCCGCGAATTCAACATCCTTGTTTGGGAGAGAGGTGGTCAGAGGAGCTGGCAGCCTTGATTGTCAGGTGAGAAACTTTCTTCCTGTCCAAATCCTTCCCCCAACCAGGAAGGAGAGCAGAGGTGGGCTAGAGTTGGGAGTCCAGCTGTGATGGTTTATTTATTTATTTGCAATTAAAAAAAACTTACCTTTTGTCTGTGCCACACGGCTTGTGGGATCTTAGCTCCCTGACACATGCCCCCCTGCATTGCCACCCACAGTCTTTACCACTGGACCACAGGGAAGTCCTGTGATGGTTGATTTTATATGTCGACTTAACCAATGGTTCCCCGTTGTTTGGTGAAACTCCAGTTTAGATTTTGCTGTGGGGGTCCTTTAAAAATGTGATTGACATTGACATCAGTAGACTTTGAGTAAAGCAGATTACCCTTTGTGGATGGGCCTGATTCAATCCCTTGCAGGCCTTAAAAGTAAGGACTGAAGTTTCCTGAAAAGGAAGGAATGCTCAAAACTGCAATATAGAAACCTGACCAAAGTTCCCAGCCTGCTTCAACATCAACTCTTAATTGAATTTCTAGTCTGTTCTAGAGATTTCAGACTTGCCACCCCACAGTCTCATAATTCAATTCCTAACATTTCCTTTTTCTCTTTACAGATCTAACCTATATCTATATGATTCCCACTGGTTCTATTTCTCTGAAGAATACTTCTGACTAATACACCAGCCCTGTTTCCACACTCCCCCGCCACTGAAATAGTTTTCTCCCCATGTACTGTCAGTTTCCTCATCTGTGAAATGGGTGTAAAGTAACATCCCTATTAAGTCCACTAAGAGTTTTGAAAACATATTCCGTTACCTCCTGTGTTAGAATCTCTTCCCAGGCTGCACTTCAGAATTAGCTTTGTATTCTCTCAATAATATGAATGCCTGAGCCCCTTCTCCTGAGATTCTGGGTCAGTAGAAGATTCATAGTCTTTAAAATGTGTCCCAGGTCAGTCTGATGTACCTGAAGTTGAGCACCATTGGCTTGGTGATAACACCCAACCTGCTTAGCAAATATTGTCACAATCTGATAACTTTCACCATTTCATATTCCAGTCTGGGCAAAAGGACCCTTCACATTTTCTTCTCCTGGTATTATTTTTAAAAAGATTTTTTGATGTGGACCATTTCTAAAGTCTTTATTGAATTTGTTACAATATCACTTCTGTTTTATGTTTTGGTTTTTTGGCCCTGAGATCAGGGATCAAATCTGCCCTACCTGCTTTGGAAGATGAACTGTTAACCACTGGACCCCCAGGGATGACCCTCTCTTGGTATTTTGGCACACACTCTTTCATCTGCCTGAAATCTACCCTGCCGTAAATGCAACCTCAATTAAGGTTTGAGTCCTTAACTTAGGGGCTTCCCAGGTGGCACTGGTGGTTAAAGAACCTGGCTGCCAGTGAAGGTAGATGTAAGAGATGTGGGTTTGATCTCTGGGGCAGGAAGAGCCCCTGGAGGAGGGTATGGCAACCCACTCCAGTATTCTTCTCTGGAGAATCCCGTGGACAGAGGAGCCTGGTGGGCTATGGTGCATAGGGTTGCACAGAGTCGGACACAACTGAAGTGACTTATTATGCATGCACACCTTAACTTAGCTCCTGCTGCTGCTAAGTCGCTTCAGTCATGTCCGACTCTGTGCGACCCCATAGACGGCAGCCCACCAGGCTCCCCCGTCTCTGGGATTCTCCAGGCAAGAACACTGGAGTGGGTTGCCATTTCCTTCTCAATGCATGAAAGTGAAAAGTGAAAGTGAAGTCGCTCAGTCATGTCCGACTCCTAGCGACCCCATGGACTGCAGCCTACCAGGCCCCTCCGTCCCTGGGATTTTCCAGGCAAGAGTACTGGAGTGGGGTGCCATTGCCTTCTCCTAGCTCCTGTTAAGGAGACGCTTTTCCAATCTTCAGGAGCCCCTGCCCATACCTGTAAGATCTCTGCTGTGATGTTGATCACATTAAATGACTATCTAACCACGCTTCTCTATTTGAGTGCAAACTTCAAAGCTGGGCCTCACGTCTTTGGGTCTTCATTACCTAGCATGATCCTGACATATTAAGCACAATAAATGTTTGCTTAATTTAAATTACAAAGCGAAGCTCCTCTTGTATGGATTCTACACTCACCAAGCAACCTTTTGATAATCTGACTTCCCTGGTAGCTGCTGCTGATGGAGCGAACGCATGTTCTGTCAGATGGATGTGAGTGTCTGGGCCACATGACAGGGCATTCATTTCTAGCAGCAAATTAATAAATTGGAGTCCTGGTTTACACATACAAAGTTTGTGGAATGAATGGCTTGCTTATGGTCATAACTCAATTATCTAAATACAGATGATCCTCCTAGCCTATTATCTGCAGACTGGTTTTTATTTATTGTCTTGAATTTGCTCTTTTTCTGGCCCTAAGCAGGCCCTTTTTCCTCCCTTGTGTGGATAATTGAAAGCTGACACTGAATGTGACCCCCATCAGAGAGACAGTTTTATAAAGCATTGGTGTGGTGTCATTATTAATGTCCCTGATGGTTTGGATTACACAGCTAGGATGGAATTAACCAGATGTTGGCATTGCTGATCCACTGAGGCTGCTGAAGCAAAATCTAACTTCACATAGCAGCTGTGTCAGCCTGTCAAGAAAGCAGGGGTCCTTACTTCTCAGCTGGAAGTGGGGTGATGGGGAGTGAGTCAGGCTGACTTGTAAGTAGACACTGATCTTTCTTACATTTAGGTTAGACAGATAGATGGGCCAATGAATGCTGTACATCCCGAGCACCACATACTCTAAATAACTACGTAGGTCTTCTCTTCTTTCACTCTCCCCTGGGCCAGAGGAGCATGCTTCATCCTTTATTCACTTTTTATAGCTTCCAGTACTTGCTTTTGGCCTTATCTGGTGGCTCTGATGGTAAAGAATCTGCCTTCAATGCAGGAGATGTAAGGGATTGAGACATGGGTTCAATCCTTGGGTTGGGAAGATCCCCTGAAGAAGAGAATGGCATCCTGTTCCAGTATTCTTGCCTGGGAAGTCTCATGGACGTAGGGACCAGGTGGGGCTACAGTCCGTAGGATCACAAAGACAGACAGGACTGAGTGACTAACACACACATACACACACACTTGCTTTCACACACAGTGTTGGGGAAAGCCCAAGAACTCTGTAAATACTTAATAACTGGTGCAAGGCCAGGGGATTAAGGGCCACAGTAAATACACACCCAGATGCACAGATGCTCACATGTTCTTTGTTACACAAGAGAGAAGTGTACATTGCAGGAAAATGAGGAAGTGCCAAGAAGAGGAAAAAGAAAATGAAAAACAGTTATATCCACTCCTTACCATCAAAACCTGTCAATTCCAGTTGTGTGTATGTTGTGTGTGTGTGTGCACATATGTCCATCAACAGATGAATGGATGGAGAAGATGTGGTATTAGAGACAATGGAATCCTACTCAGCCATTAGAAGGAATGAAACTGGGGCATTTGCAGTGGTGTGCATAGACCTAGACTCTGTCATACGGAGTGAAGTCAGTCAGAAAGAGAAAAACAAATATTGTATATTAACGCATTTATGTGGAATCCAGGAAAATGGTACAAATGAACCTATTTGCAGGGCAGGATTATAAATGCAGTTGTAGAGAGTGGATGTGTGGGCACAGGGAGGAAACAGGATGAACCAGGAGACATTGATGTATACACGCTGTCGTGTGTGAAACAGACAGCTAGTGGGGAACCTGCTGCACAGCACGGGGAACTCAGAATGGTGCTGTGTGGTCACCTAGGCGGGTGGGAGGGAGGGCCACGAGGGGAGGGATATAGGTATGTATACAGCTAATCCACAACATTGCAAAGCACCTATGCATGTGTGCATGCTTGACTGCTCAGTCATGTCCAGCTCTTTGTGACTGCATGGACAGTAGCCGGCCAGGCTCCTCTGTCCATAGGATTTTCCAGGCAGGAATACTGGAATCAGTTCCCATTTCCTCCTTCAGGGGATCTTCCCAACCCAGGGGTCGAACCCAAGTCTCTTGAGTCTCCTGTGTTGGCAGGCAGGTTCTTTACCACTGTGCAACCTGGGAAGCCTGTAAAGCAAATATACCCCAATTTTAAAAAAGAAAGCAAAAAAAAAGCGGAAGCATATCTTTGTGTTCTTTTATAACTGTGTTTTGAAATACAACTGGATGTCATCAGCAAATTTTATTCTTTTAAAATATTAATATAGCATTACGTCCTAAGCAAAGATTTCACTAGGAAATCATTATCAAAAGTATCTCAAAGATGAGCTCTTGGAATCTAAACTGAGAAAGTTGGGCTTTTCCCCTCTGAATATATATTTGGCATTTATGTACATTGGTACACATCCTCAAAAAACATCATTAAAAATTAAATATTTAATTTGAACACAGAGATTTTATGTATTTTACATGTAGACACACGTATATATACATATAGACATGTACTTTGCGTCATTTCTCTGCTCAGAGTGAACAGTCTTTCTTTTCTTTATGCCCTACTTCCCTGCCTGTATGACTACCCCCTAATCCTACAGTAACATAGTCCATGCCAATGAATAGGAGAGTGCTTTTGCTATATGTCACTGAGCAACAAACCTCTGCAAAACTTGGTAGCTTAAAATAACCATTTATCATTTCTCATGGTTCTTTAGATCAGCAATTCAGGCTGGGTCCTTCTGCTAAGCACCTGTAGGGTTGTCAGATTTTGCAAATAAAAATACAAGACACCAAGTTAAATTTGAATTTCAGATACACAAAGAATAATTTTGTAGTATAAACACGTCCATGAGATACTTGAGACACAATTATGTGAAAACATTACTCTTTGTTTATCTGGAAAGAATATTTTAACACGGTGTTCGGTGTTTTAGTTTGTAACCTTATTCCCCTGGGGTTACTTGTTTGGCAGTAAAAAGAGCACTGATTATCCTCCATGAGACTCTTGTGCCCCAGTAAGCTGGATGTGACTTCTTCACATGGTGGGCTCAGAACAGCATGTCAAAAGGGCAAAGGTGGAAGCTACAAGGCCTTTTGGGACCTGGTGTTGGGCACCTTACGACATCACTTTCTCTTCATTCTATTGGTCAAGCAAGTCCCAGGGCCAGCTCACATTCAACAGCCAGGAAACAGGCTCTGATTTTTGATGGAAGGACCAGCAATGTGGCATAGCAAAGGGGCACGCATCCAGGGAGGAGAGGAATTGCTGCAGCCTTTTTGGCGACCAGAGAGTCAACACTCTTCTCTGTCAATTGAAAACACTGCCTTTTATTCTGTTGTACAATAATTTTTACCCATGGTCCATACTCGATATTTAGATGATTTCTTTTTATGCTGTCAGGAACTTTGTTGCAAAAAACAAAGATTTTTGTGCAATTTGTCCAATTTTGCGTACCTTTTTCATTTAAGAGTTAGAAAGAACTGCTTTACCACTTACCAGCTCTGTGTCCAGGGCAAAATCACTTAGCATCTTTGCCACTCATTTTCCTTATCTGCAAAATGGAGACAAAAATATGACTCAGCTCTTACTGGGGGGTTCCAGGTGTTGCTGGGGTAAAGAATCTGCCTTCTCTGGAGGAGATGCAGGAGACGCAGGTTTGATCCCTGGCTCGGGAAGAGTCCCTGGAAAAGGAAATGGCAACACACTCCAGTATTCTTGTCTGGAGGATCCCATGGACAGAAGAGCCTGGTGGGCTACAGTCCATGGGGTCCCAAAGACTCAGACATGACTGAGCAATTGAACACATATGTACATGCACCTCTTACTGGGAAGTTAAGTAGATTCTGAATACAAAATGATCCAGAACTGTTGGTCAGTCTTAATCAGAGAAATTCTTAGGAGTGAAATTATTTGGTTAAGAGGTGTAGAGATTTACTATATGCTAATAATTAAAAGAACTGTGTTTTGAATTAAGAAAAACAAGTCCAAGTTCTACAGCCTAGTGATTAAGACCTAAGACTTTAGGATGCAGAAACCTTGTTTCTGTAAGATTTTACTGGAATACGACTATGCCCTTTTGTTTATATAACATCTATCATTGTTTTTGAACTAGATTTGAGGAGTGCGGCAGAAATTAAGTGGCTCACAGCACAACGGAGATTTACTGTTTGACTCTTTATAGAAAGTTTTCCAACCTGTGACTTGGAGTAAGAGAGGTCTGGGCAGGAATCCGCCCTCTTCCCTGCGCCCTCTGTGTTGGCGGCATTATGCTTAGTGAAGGATAACACTTTAATTTTGATCTTCTACAAATTTAGTGGTTTCTGGGCAAGGAGGCAATTGACACCACTTTATCTACATCCAATGAAAGGGCTCCACAGAGTTGCAGCTACTTAGATACAACGCTTTATGTGTGCACGTGTGTATGTGTAAGAGTATGTGAGTGCCTCTGTGTGGATGTCTGTCTGTATATATGTGTATTCATGTGTATGTATATGTATGTAAATGTATACACGTACATGTGTGTGTATGTATATCTAAGTGTGTATATGTGTGTTTAGCCAGGGAACCAAGGGAGTGGTCATTCTTCATGAGCAGTTTAGAAAGTTTTATGCATTTTAACAATTTTTATTTATTTGGCTGCATTGAGTCTTAGCTGTGGCGTGCAGGATCTTGTGTTGCAGAGCACGGGCTCAGTAGTTACAGCACCCAGGCTTAGCTGTTCCACGCCATGTGGGATCTTAGTTCCCTGACTAGAAATCAAACCTGTGTCCCCTACATTGGAATGTGGATTCTTATCCACTGGACTACCAGGGAAGTCCCAGTTTTCTGCATTTTTAATACAGTAAGTCCCCTATTTACTATACGAATGAGTTCCCTTCCAAGATTGAATTCGAGTCCAATTTGTTTCTGTGTCCAACGAAGTTAGGCTAGGTGCCCACCTCATACAATGCGCCATATACTGCTGCTATTGATCTGGTTTCCACACATCCTGGGCTTGAAATAAAGACGTTGTACTACTGTCCTCTCTACTGCACTGTACAGTAAAGTATACAAAAGCACAACCTCTTGTACAGGCTACACACAAGTGACAATGTAGCCAGACACGTGAACCAGCTGACGTGATTGGGTCTTTGAAAGTTTGCAACTTGAAGGTTTGTATGTAGGGGATTTGCTGTAGTGCTGTTGACAGGACTGTTGCTGAGCATTGTTGAAAGCTGCCAGGAGAAGCGGTGTGAAAGCCTGAAACGTGGGAAAGATATAAAGAGGGTTATCACTGGCAGGAGTCTTCCAACGTGCCTACAGCCAGCAGCGCTGATCCTCGCTCTTGGTCCAGGTCCTTCTTAGCAGACAGCTCCATTGCTTTCTCCCTACTCCTGATGCTGGAACGGATCTTTCTTCTGCGCTCATCACTGCCTGAGGGGAATCTCCTGACCACGGACCATAGCAGGGATAGTTGGTAGGTTCTTAGCACTACATTCTAAGCTGAGCATGGCTAAACTTAGAGTTTCAAGGCGTGATATCTCCTTTCTTCCCTACAACAACACTGCCTCAGTTCAGTTCAGTTCAGTTGCTCAGTCGTGTCCGACTCTTTGCAACCCCATGAATCACAGCACGCCAGGCCTCCCTGTCCATCACCAACTCCAGGAGTTCACTCAACACTGTCTAGTCGGTCTTATTATCTTCTCTTTATAGATTCAGACCCAGAGGCTCAGAAAGTTCAAACAATTTTCATAAAGCCACACAACCATGTAAGGACAGGAGCTGGGACTTGACCAATGTGACTCCAAAAGCTTGTTCTTTCTACTGCACTCGGGAGTCAACAGTCTAGCAGAAAAGATGTAATGGTGCAAATATTATAATAAAGTCAGGATGAGATATATTCCATGTAGTGCTAGTAGTGTAACTACTTTCACTCATGTCTGACTCTTTGTGATCCTACTGACTATAGCCTACCAGGCTCCTCTGTCCATGGGATTCTCCAGGCAAGAATACTGGAGTGGATTGCCATTTTTTTCTCCAGGGGGTCTTCCTGATTCAGGGATTGAACCTGTGTCTCTTACACCTCCTACATTGGCAGATGGGTTCTTCATCCTAGTGCCACCTGGGAAACCCATATTCCATACAGGCATTGATCTACCTGTTTATATTCCATACAAGAGGTAGATCAATGCTAGAAGGGTTCAGAAGAAAAAAGGGAAATATTCTGTAGAAGGAAGCCTTTGAACTAGATTATAATTCCATATGACTAAGGAAAAAAATGTTTTCCCTTCAAATCCCAGGTAGAGTTAAGGGGAAAAAGGATTTATACTGGGTCAAGATTTGGGAGGCAATTGACAGTCTTTACTTACCTACAGAAAATAAATTGATTTTTGAGGTAAGTTAGGGGTTGGCCAAGTATGGTCTTCGCTGCAGGACTCCTCTCTGGGAGGGCCCACATGTCTTAGGAGGTCACCTTTGGAACAGGTCCATCCTGGGCCCAAGAAAATGTTTCAGGCAGATCCAGCATCACTTTAATCTGGTTCTTTTCCTTTAGTGACTCGGTCTCTGTTGCATTTGCTCATGATGGAACCAGTCGAAGTAGCATGGTTGGGTGTTGGGGGCCCCTCTGCCCTGATCAGTCTTGTGAGGGAAGAACTGTTACTCTGCACCACTCTTCCAAGAGGGTTTCAGAACCAGGGTTAACAGTACTGACATGTTTATAAATTGTCTGTAGACAGTGGTTCCTAACCTCCACACCTGTTTTTTGTTTTTTTTTTTTTTTAACTTTTTATTTTGTATTGGAGTATAGCCAATGAACAATGTTGTGATAATTCCAGGTGGACAGTGAAGGGACTCAGCCATAGATATACATGTATCCATTCTCCCCCAAACTCCCCTCCCATCCAGGCTGCCACATAACATTGAGCAGAGTTCCCTGTGCTAGACAGTAGGTCCTTGTTGGTTATCCACTTTAAGTGGAGCAGTATTTATTAACCCAGGCCTCCTGGACCCACTCCTCTGGTCTGACTGAGATGTGATGGGACATTTCCCCCTGAGCATTATGACAGATTCTGAGAGGCAGGTCCAAGGGCCCATCCCAGGAGGCAGTGTGGAGGAGTTGAGGAAGGATCTGTCCAAGGAAGCAGAGTGAATTCATGAACACAGCTGAGCATCTCTGTCTTTAATGGATGAGCTCACTCCTGTGCAGGTTTGAAGCATGGATTTCCCAGGTGGTTCAGTGGTAAAGAATCCGCCTGTGGGAGACACAGGAGACTCCAGTTTGATCCCTCGGTCAGGAAGATCCCGTGGAAAAGGAAATGGAAACCCACTCCAGTCTTCTTGCCTGGGAAATCTCGTGGACAGAGGAGCCTGGTGGGCTTCAGTTCCATGGGGTCGCAAAGAGTCGGACACAACTGAGCAGGCATGCATTTTCAAATTAAGATTCTCTGCTTGGGTGTTCCAACTGGAACTAGATGACTGAACACCCTTCAGCTCAGCCTCAGAGAGTCTGATTTTATTGGTCTGGGAAGGAGGCTGGCAATGGTGTTTTTTGAGTTTCTTTAAAATAAAGATTTTTTTGATGCCGACCATTTAAAAAGTCTTTATTGAATTTGTTATTACACTGCCTCTGCTTTATGTTCTGGCTTTTTGGCTGAGAGTCACGTAGAAGGTTAGTTCCCTGACCAGGGATGGAACCTGCACTCCCTGCGTTGGAGGGTGAATCTTAATCACTAGACTGACTGCCAGAGAAGTCCTGGCAATAGTGTTTTTACAACACTCCTGAAGTGATTTTGAAACGCAGTCAGTAGTGAGAATCACTGGGTTGTAATCCAGTCTGAATTCTCCCAATTTGCGTATGAGGAAACTGAGGCCCAGAGACAGGCTGGCTATAGAAAGCCTTCTGCCAAGAGAGGAATTGCAGAAAATCTGCTCGGTTAACTGCACACTTCTTTCATTTTGCAATCTTCGTCTTCCTCCCTCTGAATATATAAGAAGGAATTGAATGGGCATCTGCCATCAGGACTAGATACCTGACCCCGACCAACCAACCCCTTCCTTCTCTGGACCCTCTGAGACCCTGCGGCTACTTCCTGTCCACTCTCTGTTTCCTAAGTGACTTGGGCTCCCTTTGGTTTTATTTGATACGAAGTCCCTCTTGGAATGTCATGTCTGTTTCTTCTGCTCTTCCTCCAGGAAGCAAATGGTAAAGATTTATGGCTCCTAGTAAAACCCCAGCCTTGTTTAGAAATTGCTTGTGATTGATTAAGTAATAAAAATGCTTTTAAGACAGGGAGGTAAATCTCCCTGCTAATTGCTCTGTGCTTTATGTTAGAACCTTGTTACACTGCCTCCCGCTCTCCAGGTCTGGACCACTTGGTAATTTCCATCAACCAGAAAAGTCACATTGGCATCGCAGTGTGCAGCTTTTTCCCCCAGGACTGATACTGTTAAAAGACACAGATAGATAGTGTTTTCCAGAATTTTCTGAACCATTCTAGGAAATTATCAAACCTAGAATATGGTTTTTTTTTTTTTTAAGAAACCCCTGACTTTGTAGCCACAGAAACGTGGGTCCCCTGGAGACCCGAGACTTATAACTGGTATCTGAAGTGAGGGCTGTCTTGAGGGGTGAAGCTCCTAAACCTCTGGTTGTTGTTCTTTACTTGTTGTGTCTGACTCCTTTGCAGCCCCCTGGACTGTAGCCTGCCAGGCTCCTCTGTCCATGGGATTTTTTTCAGGCAAGGACACTGGAGTGGGTTGCCATTTCCTTCTCCAGTGGATCGTCCCAACCCAGGGAGTGAACCTGTATCTCCTGTGTTGGCAGGCAGATTCTTTACCCCTGAGTCACCGGGAAAGCCTCTGGCATGCTAAGTTGAAGCCTATGGGGTCTCCGTCAGCTCTGAGTCATTAGTGTCAGAAATGAAATGAGTTGTGGGACACTCAGTCAGTGTCCAGACTGCTGGAGGATTGGTTGGTCTGAGACGAAAACTCCACGTTTGGCATCAGAAGTGTTATGAGTTAAAAAGAACTCAGAAGGGTTTCTGAGTATGAGGGAGGAACTGTCCAAGGGGCATGTGGGCCAGGAGACACTTCTTGCCTCACCTGGAGCCAAGGTGGGCTCTGCTCGCTGTCCCCCACCCCCTGCTTCTGATCTCAGCCATGAAATTAAAAGACACTTACTCCTTGGAAGGAAAGTTATGACCAACCTAGACAGCATGTTTAAAAGCAGAGACATTACTTTGCCAACAAAGGTCCCTCTAGTCAAGGCTATGGTTTTTCCAGTGGTCGTGTATGGATGTGAGAGTTGGATTATAAAGAAAGCTGAGTGCTGAAGAATTGATGCTTTTGAACTGTGATATTGGAGAAGACTCTTGAGAGTCCCTTGGACTGCAAGGAGATCCAACAGTCCATTCTAAAGGAGATCAGTCCTGGGTGTTCATTGGAAGGACTGATGTTGAAGCTGAAACTCCAATACTTTGGCCACCTGATGCGAAGAGCTGACTCACTGAAAAAGTCCCTGATGCTGGGAGGGATTGAAGGCGAGAAGAGAAGGGGACGACAGAGGATGAGATGGCTGGATGGTGTCACTGATTCAATGGACATGAGTTTGGGTGGACTCTGGGAGTTGGTGATGGACAGGGAGGCCTGGTGTGTTGCAGTTCATAGGGTCGCAAAGAGTCGGACACGACTGAGCGACTGAACTGAACTGAACAGTGAGTACTTGTCTGGGGAGCGCATCCACTCCTTCATCAGAGTTTTAAGGATTCACCATCCAAAGATGATTAAAAAAAACAAAAAAACAACAACAACCTTAAGTTGCATTAAAACTATTAGAAAGGCAGTAGGAGGATTTATCCTGACTCAGAGGGTCCCCAGTTTTTCTGGAGCAGCTTCCATGGAAAATCATTCTGTTCTAACAAGTTACTGAGGAGTGACTGACTTCCCAGGGAAAATCTTTCGGGTTTTGACTGTCACCCACTGGAAAATTTTACCTGTCTTAAGGGCCGTGTGTGTATTAGCCATTCAGCTATGTCTGACTCTTTGCGATCCCCTGGACTGTAGGCTGCCAGGCTCCTCTGTCCATAGGATTTTCCAGGCAAGAATAATGGAGTAGGTTGGCATTTCCTTCTCCATCAAGCTTAAGACATAATTTCAAGTAGACATGGAGCACCCTACCACCTATGTATACTCCCTTCTGATTCTCCTGAGGTCACAGGGGGCTTTGAGTTCTTTCTGGGTGGTAGGCAAAGCTGTCATCACCATGTCCTGCCATGGAAGGCAGAAATTGAGGTGAGTTGGCTTCCCTGGTGGCTCAGATGATAAAGAACCTGTCTGCAATGCAGACAGGTTGGGAAGATCCCCTGGAGAAGGGAATGACAACCCACTCCAGTATTCTTGCCTGGAGAATCCCCGTGGCCAGAGGAGCCTGGCGGGCTAGAGTCCATGGGGTTGCAAAGAGTCGGACACAACTGAGTGACTGACACACACCAAGAAACAGAAGGGCTTTGCCTTCCAGGTTCCAACTATCAATATTTCCATGTCCAACAGAGTGAAGAATTCTAGTCTAATAAAAGAAGTAGTTAACAATTACTGTGTACATATGAGGGGTCACTGAGCTGAGTGTCCAGTTGTCAGCTGGATTATCTCTCTGCTACCTTGGAGATGAGGCACTAGAACTGTCCTCACTTTAGTGATGAGAGAATTGAAGATTGGAGAGGAGGAGGATTACCTTGCCCAAGGTTCTACAGTCAGTGATTGAGTTGCAGACCCAAGCCCCCTGCCATCAATGGGCACGCTCAGCCACTGTGCAGTTTACTGCTTCCATGGTCCATTGCTGGCTGGCTTCAGGCTCCTGTGCAGAGGGCAGCTTGGAAGGAAAGCTGTTTTTTCCCTCCAAGCTGTTATGTTAGATAAAAAGTGGCTATTAGAATAGGTACATCTGAGAGGTCTGAGTTGATGCAAGGGAAAGCAGAAACATCACAACCCATGGAGAGATGGTCTGGGCAGCAACCAGTGAGGTGCAGGTCCTGCTCAGGTGTCTTTCATCCATGCTCTGCTATAGCCAATGAAGTTAGTCCCACAAGCCCTGGGTTTCTCAGTGGATGTGTTTAAGCATAATAACGTTCCATAGCTCAAGGCCACAGCTCTTCCTGCAGTTGCCTTACTACTTCTTAAGAAATAATTGTAGATGGAAATCAGTTGTTGTGTTTGGCCGAAGAGTAAATACATTTTTAGATTCTGACAGCTAAAAAACAAATTAAAACCCCTCAAAACCTTGGCCAGGGCCCGACTTTCTGCCAGCTTGTTCGGCTTGCACTCTGCAAGTTATTTCCAGATCTTGTTCCCTGGTAGAGAGGAAGCATCCAGTTGGAGATCCAGGTCCTGTGGGCTGGGAAAGACAGGAAGTGGTTAACCACTTGGGGTGGACAATTCTGTAGACTGCTGAGTGGGGCTGGAGCTGACAGAACCTGTCTTTGATGAGGTCATCTTCCTCTGGAGGGCAGCTACTTCATCTCTTTGCCCATCTTTCTAAAATGTCAACTAGAGGCCAGAACCTGCATAGACACAGAGCTCTAACAAGCACCACCACCATATCAAGGAACAGTGGAAGTTTCCTTTGTTGGCCTGAATAGGGTCAGGTGAACTTTCCCTTTCTCCATCCAGATGTGGCCTGGGACAGAGTTGTGGCACTGGGTGAGTGGGCCCAATGGGGTGCAAATGAACAGCAGAGCCGTCAAGCCCAAGACCCAGTGGGGCTACCACTGGGAGAGGCCCAATCATTGGCCTTTCCTTGCATCCCTGAGATCTTGCTGGGAAGAATTTCATGCCTCTTCCTTCCAAGTTCTGTCTATGGGGATCCCGTTGTGTATCAGAAAGTCAACATATCTGTCAAAAGTGTCAACTTAGAAGAGTGTAAAAGAAATGATATCACCCCAATGGAAAGGGGAATATGGCAGAAATATTTTTCTACTCCTTATATGTGATGTGTGCAGAAGATTAGTCCCTGAAAGTGTGTACACAGATTGAGTCATTTACAGCAAATATCTGCAACGTGTCCTTTCTGTGGTGATCTACTGAAGGTGTGTAAACAGGACAATGATTTGACTTGATTTGTGAATTCTTTGTTCAACAACTGAGGGTTGTAATGAGTGCTTTCTGCTTGATTGTGATGTCCTTGAGGACGAGAAATGAAACCTTCTTTGCTTTTGCATCCCGAGCATCAAACAAGTGCCATATACCACCTTGCTACTCAATAAATCTTGAATGAATGAATGAACGTGAAGGAAAGTGTTTCCAAGTGTAGGCAGGGGTAAGATTGGAATTAGAGGTTGTGATTTAGAAGCTAGAAGGGGCTAGAGTCAGGGGAGAGGCCAGAAGACCTCAAACACAAGGATGGGAGTGTGTGTTATAGAAAGGGGCTGTGGAAAGGGAGAAAAATGGGTAGATACAGGATGTATTGTGCAAGCAAAATGGGCACTTATTTCTATGGTCTTGAGGGACCTATGATGCAGAGCAGTGCTGTCCAATAAACTTTCTTTTTTTTAAACTTATTTTGTTGAAGTACAGTTGATTTACAATGTTGTGTTAATATCTGCTGTATAGCAAAGTGATTCAGTTGTATATTCTTTTTAAAAATTTTAAAGCCATTTAGTTTTTGCAATGATTTTTTATGTACATACACATATTTGCAAATAAATATTTATCTTTTTAAAAATTGAAGTATAGTTGATTTACAATGCTTTGTTAGTTTCAGATGTACAGCAAAGTGATTCAGTTATATGTAAACATATAGCTGTTTTTCAGATTCTTTTCCCTTATAGGTTATTATGCAATAGTGAGTAGAGTTCTTTGTGCTATACAGAAGGTCCTTGTTTGTTATCTCTTTTATGTATAGTAGTGAATTGATGTTAATCCCAAAATAAGGGTGGAAATGTCCCATATTTACAATGTCTAATATGGTAGCCATTAGCCATACATGGCTACTGGGCACTTGAAATGTGTCTAAAGTGACTGAGGAACTGAATTTTTAGTTTTAAAAAATGATGATTACATTTAAATAGCCACATATGGCCAGTGGGCTTCCCAGGTGGCTTGGTGGTAAAAAATCCTATCTGCCTATGCAGAAGATGAGGGTTCAATCCCTGGGTCGGGAAGATTTCCTAGTGAAGAAAATGGCAATCCACTCCGGTATTCTTGCCTGGGAAATCCTATGGACAGAGGAGCCTGGCAGTCTACAGTCCATGGGGTTGCAAAGAATCAGGCACGACTTAGTGGCTAAACAGCAACAGCAATGTGGCCAGTAGCTATCATGCCAGGCAATGCACTCTCTTATCTCCAAATCACAAGGAAAGGTTTTATGGGTCCAGGAAAAAAATGGGGGAGAAATTGGAGGGAAGAATCTTTGCTTTGCCAAGTGGCAGTTTTGAAGACAGCTGTATTAGCAGAAACTTCTACTGTGAAATCCCAGGTTTGGACTGTTCATTGTAGGTGCAAACTTGATGGACAAGAAATAAAATTAGAATATCCCAAAGATGGTCTCCGGAGAAGGCAATGGCACCCCACTCCAGTACTCTTGCCTGGAGAATCCCAGGGACGGAGGAGCCTGGTGGGCTGCCGTCTATGGGGTTGCACAGAGTTGGACACGACTGAAGCGACTTAGCAGCAGCAGCAGCAAAGATGGTCTCTCACATCCTTGACATATTAACTGGCTCACAGCTACGGTGAGCTTTATGGGTGTGCGCATGCTTAGCTGCTGAGTTGTGTCAAACTCCTCACAACCCCACGGACTGTAGCCCACCAGGCTCCTCTGTCCAGGGGATTACCCAGGCAAGAATACTGGAGTGGGTTGCCATGCCCTCCTTCAGGGTATCTTCTTGACCCAGGGATTGAATCTGGGTCTCCTGTGTCTCCTGGATTGGCAGGTGACCATTAGTTTTAGGGTCAATACCAATATAAGGTACCACAAATGCTTTTTGTTTCTTTGGCATCCATCCTGGGTCAGGTGAGGATACTGTCCATTTCCCCTCCCCATCCTTCATGCAGAGGCTTGTGGATGAGCGATCCCAGGGGAGGAATGATCCAAACCAGCCAAATTTAGCTGGGCTTTTCACAAGCACTTACAGCAGTTTAACCCGAAGTTGCTTTGGCAGGGGGAGGGTTTTATTTTGCTGGCATCATGTAGTTGTAATAAAAATGCCCTTTTGAATAAAAATCAATGAGAACTCTAAATACACAGTAAATGCTGTAACATTAATAAACCATACTATGCATTAAATCCAGCTTTACTATGCAACACACACTATTTACAACTTGCATTTCAGGCCCGATCATGCTTCCAACGGAGAATGAAATGGCCTAAAACAGCTGCCAGATGGTGTGAAATGAACATGGATATAGGGTAAATGAAACTCAAATGAACCCTGAGTGTTCTTTCTCATCAGTCACCACCAGACCTGGGTAACTAAGGCTGAATAGGGGTCATTCACCCTTCTTCCCTCTGGCTCTCTTTCCCTCCTTTACTCCCTCCCTCTCTCTCTCTTCTTTATTCTTTGCATATGTGTAGAACTTGAGGAATATAAAAGAAATTATAGGCATCCTTTGCTTTCTAGGGTTTAATGTATCATTAAGAAATTAATTATTGATTAATTATATATAATTATTAATTATATATAAAATACAATTTTTCACTGGCTCCCTGATTTTTAAAGGATATGGATTTCTAATTCATTCTAGGTGCTATTTCCTTTACCAGGATTTCCTCCCTTTCCTTCTTCACAAAGAAAACTCCTACTCATCCTTCAAGACCCAAACCAAATGGACCCTCCTCTATGAGACTTCCTTGAGCCTCCAGGCAGAGTCCATGACTATATATTCTGTGCTCCCACACTGCTTTCCACGTTCCAGTTACACTGATGATCACACACACTCTTCAGTGAAACTCCTCGTCTTTATTTCTATGAGTCCCATTGTGAGAACTTTAAGGGCAGGAACTTTGGATCTGAAGATTTTTGTGACTTCAGTGTCTCACGTTGCCTTGCATGCGGAAAGTGTAAATAGAAAGTGTAAATAGTTCTTTCGTATGAATTTGGTAACAAATATAAGGCACTGTCAATGTAACTGAACATTGGGAGAATTTAGAAGAAACGTATTGGGTATTCTGTCTGAAGTACTGTTCAGCTAAATATCTTAAAATAACCTTATTATTCAGAGTGGTGGACCTCGGTCAGCCAAGTTCCGTCTTGGTGGTTCCATAATTTTTAACACCTAGCTTCCAATGTCATCTGACTTGACATTACCTACCTGACGGGAAAGACCCTGGAGGATTGCTAGGTGATGGTGTGTGTGTGGGGGAGGGTTAGGGGGTTGGTGGAAAGGAGGGACAAGTCCATATCACTTTGGTTCACATTCTCAGTCATCTGGCCAGACATGATCGCAAGAGAGGCCGGGATCCACAGGTTAGCTGTGGACCTAGAGGAAATGAGGTTTGGTGCCCACATAGCCAGTTTCAAGAGACACAAAGACCTCCAGTTCATGTCCAGACACTCTCTACCTGTCCATCACACCCAGACACACTGGCTTTTTGGATTTTCTTTTGCCAAGTGAATTTCCTCTTTTGCTGTTCCCTCAGGATGGAATCTTTCCCTTTGATGTCTTTGTGACACAGTGTTCACTGTAGTTATATTGTCATTTACCTCCTATAGGTTTGTTTGATCCCAGAGGGCGCTCCCCTTCTTGCAATAGACCAGTAGCTGCTCTGGGTGCCTCTTGAACTTCAACCCTTGGAATCAGCAACTGTTTTCTCTGGTGGGCAACCTGACAATCCACCCTCCTTCACATGGATGAATCTCAAAGAAGGGTCTTCCGTCTTCTACTGGGTTTAAAGAACAATTAACATGGGGTGGGGATGAGGCAGTGGAGATGCCAAAGGATATGCTCCATCCTGGATGCAAACTAAATACACTGCCTGCTTTGTAAAAATGACCTGTAATGAACTCTGTCCTGAGTGGTCAAAAGGAAAATGGAGGAGATTTTGGAGTCTGCTACTTCTTAGCTCATGTGACCTCAGGAAATTACTTCCTTGGTTGCGATTTTTTGTAAAAGGAAATGGCAACCCACTCCAGTACTCTTGCCTGGAAAATTCCATGGATGGAGGAGCCTGGTGGGCTACAGTCCACGGGATCGCAAAGAGTTGGACACGACTGAGCGACTTCACTTCACTTCTTGCAGTTTTTGGTACAATGGGCATAAGGATGCTGATGAGATCACCTTTATGAAGCACTGGGGCAACACCTGACCTGTACTAGGAACTCAGTATGTTCTCCTCTTCTACATCCCCTTCCTCTTCCTTTTTCCTTCTGCTTTATCTTTTTCTTCTTCCTCCATATTGTTTTCACATTGAGGGACTTGCATGAATATCTAGTTGCTTTCATTTGCTTCTCTCCACGGATCAAAGCCCACAGACCCCTCCCCACTCCCAGGACTCTTGCATAGCCTGGCTGGGCTGCACTTCCAGTACAGACCAACCTTCCAACACATGGAGTTAATAGTTTTCAAGGGACCCAATTTGGCCCATATTTAGAATGAAATAATGACTGTGCTTTCATTAGTTTTCCCTCTTCTGGGGGCTATGGGAACATGAAAAGTGAAAGTGTTAGTTGCTCAGTCATGCCACACTCTTTGCGATACCATGGACTATAGTCCACCAGGCTCCTCCGTCTGTGGGATTCTCCAGGCAAGAATACTGGACTGGGTGGCCATTCTCTTCTCCAGGGGATCTTTCTGACCCAGGGATTGAACCAAGTCTCCTGTTGTTCAGTAACTCAGTTGTGTCCGACTCTTTGTGACCCCATGGACTGCAGCAGGCCAGGCTTCCCTGTCTTTCACCATCTCCTGGAGTTTCTTCAAACTCATGTCCATCGAGTCGGTGATGCCATCTAACCACCTCATCCTCTGTCCTTCTCCTCCTGCCTTCAATCTTTCCCAGCAACAGGGTCTTTTCCAATGAGTCTGCTTTTTGCATCAGGTGGCCAGAGTATTGGAGCTTCAACTTCAACACCAGTCCTTCCAGTGAATATTCAGAGTTGATTTCCTTTAGGATTGACTGGTTTGATCTCCTTGCAGTCCAAGGGACTCTTAAGAGTCTTATCCAGCATCACAGTTCAAAAGCATCAATTCTTCAGTGCTCAGCTTTTTTATGGTCCAACTCTCACATCCATATGTGACTACGGGAAAAACCATTGGATAACGTATTACATATATTTTCTTTATGTCTTGGTTTATGTCCAAATCTCTCCTCTTCTTTTCTGTGCTGAGCGTACCTAGATTGTATTATTCAGAGAGATGGAAAAGGGGGAAGAAGACTCATGTTTTCTTTTCTTTTTTGTTTTGATTTTTATGGAGTGCCTGCTGGAAGCCGGCCCACTTTGCCAGACACTTTCACAAATGTCTGGTTATTCTCCTGTATAGATGTGAAAAACGAGGCCCAGAGAGGTTAAGAAATATGTCAAGTTCACACATCTGAGCCAGTACTGAACCTATGGTTACCTCCTTCAAAAGCTGATGCTGTCTTCACTAAATCCAGAAAGGCTGAGGTGGGGATGGCAGGAAGTGATGGTAACTGGGGTACCAACTGCTCAGATCCTGCATGCCACCGAGCTCGAAGAGTTTGGAAATCTTTCGGGTTGTCTTTAATGGATGCTTCCCTCTCTCCTCCCTGCCTTCTTCCAGCAGCCTCCGGGATTCACATTCCAGGTGATGTCATGGAAGGTGCTGGGAGAGTTTAGCTTTGTAAATCCCCAAGAGAGCTGCCTTAGCCTAGAAAATGGATGGACCCAGTGACTGCTCCCCTCACACTTAGAGACCCAGGGCTTAGGAGGTCAGGATAATTCTATTAGGATGAAGGAGGCAAGAGGTTTAGATTCCTCTCCCCCTTAGTTGCTTCGAGACCAGAAGTGGTGGTGCTGATCCATAGGAGACCCATTCTCTTTGTTATTTTTAATTTATTTTTAAATTGGAGGATAATTGCCCTATAATTATTGTTGGTTTTTGCTGTACAACAGTGTGAGTCAGCCCTCCCTATTGAGCTTCCCTCCCGGCTTCCCCCTTCCCAACTCCTCTAGGTCAACACAGAGAACCCAGCTGAGCTCCCTGTGTTAAACAGCAGCTTCCCACTAGGCGTCTATTTTACACACGGTGGTGAACATTTGTCAGTGCAACTCCCTCAATTTCTCCCACCCTCTGCTTCCTCGTCTGTGTCCACAAGCCTCTTCTTTAAGTCTGTGTCTCTATTCCTGTCCTGCAAATAGGTTCATCAGTACCATTTTTCTAGAGTCCATATATAATATATGCACTGATATACGGTATTTGATCTTCTCTTTCTGACCGACTTCACTCTGTATAGGCAGACTCTAGCTTCATCTGCATCACTACAAATGGCCCAATACAGCCTCGCGCTTAAGCTCCCCAAGCCACTCGAGAATAGAGCACCCATCTCTGTTCTCGTGAGTTCCTCCAATCCTCTTGACCAGAGGTTCTGACAATCCTTTCACAAGAACTCATGTAACCTGCAGTGGTCTTTCTCACTATTCCATCAACCTTCTCTGGGTCATTAAGATAACATCAGACCTGGACCATCTGTAGCTTTCTGAGTCTGAAATTTGGTCCCAAGAGAGTGGTCACTGTCTTTTAGAAGAGACAGTGTGGTTCATGGGGCAGGGCATGGACTTTGGGGTCGGACAAACCTGGGTTTGAATCTAACCTAGATCACGTTTTACAGTGACCTGAAGTGTCTGTGTCAGCTTTCTCATCTAGGAAGCAGGGAGCTTGAGTCTTACTCAGCAGAGTAGCGATGTCATATGTAAACAACTTGTAGCACCATGGAAGGCCCTTGGTCAATAAGATAATTTCTGAAAGACCAAAATCCCAGGCTCTGAGGTCAGATGGACCTTCCGATTCTGAATCTATTACTAACCAGCTGTGCAAGCCTGCATAAGTGTCTTAACCTCTCTGACTCTCAGATTTCTTACCTATAATATAGTAATAACTACTCACCTATCTATAATACCTATCTTCTAGGGTCTATGTGAAGATTAAATGAAGTGACCTATGAGAGGGGTTAGTGTAGAACTTGGATACAGTGAGTCTCCTACATAGGAACCTTTAAGTTGCAAACTTACAAAGATGTGAACATGAGTTCCATCAGCGTCAGACATGAGTGACACTGCAGCTTGCCCTCCGTCTCCTGTTGCTGACAATCCTTCAGCTCTACCAGCTCCCACCCCTTCTCCCTCCTGTATCAGGAACTCATCTTGTCTGTTCACGCGATGCCAGCCCCTGGATGCCAGCTGTTGTACTGTACTCCTGTACCTTTCAAGGCAGTGTTCTGTAAGATTAAAAATGTTTCCTTTAATATTTTGTGTCTGTTTTTAATGTATTATTTGTGTGAACAGTATTACAAACCTGTTACAGGACAATACTATATGGCCGATTGTGTTAGTTGGGTACCTAGGCTAACTTTGTTGGGCTTAGAACAAGTTGGACTTACAAGTGCTCTCTTGAAATGGAACTCGTTCGTGTGTTGGGGACTTAATACATGAGGAAGAGAGTCATAATTTTTCATTCATTAGATTATTAAATATTATACTATTGCAAGTATTATTAAAGTCTTGTAAGCTTTGTTTTTTTGTAGTTTAAGTATTCGCCTGTAGTTTATTTTGTTTTTTCTAAATATGCTATCACATCTGTAAACAATAGGATTTTTGTTTTGGCCTCAACCCTCAATTCCTAACAACTTTTTGTTCTCACATATTGGCTAGGGCTGTCGTCACAGTTGTTCAGTTGCTAAGCCATGTCCTGGACCCTTTGTGACTCCATAGCCCACCAGGCTGTCCCGTCCATGGGATTCTGCAGGCAAGAGTACTGGAGTGGGTTGCCGTTTCCTTCTCCAACCAGTAGCTTTCATAACGATGCCATATTGCCCACTCCTCATTTAGGAACGAGGGTCTCAGCCCTCAGCTACCAAGACTTTGGGCTACAGAGAGCTCACAGCGACTCCTGCCTGTCTCAGAAGGGAGCTGAGTCGCCCACGGTGACTCCTCCTCTCTGAAGCACCTGGCAATCAGTGACTGATCCATGCGGATACAAAACTCAGCCACCTGGTCTCAGTTTGAGACAGCTCTGTGGGGCCCTCAGAGCTCCATAGCCCTTGTGGCTGGGACCTCGGCTATGACTGCAGCTTAACTTCCCTCCCTGCTCTGCTCAGTCCTGCTTACCTCACTCTTGATAAGCACTGACAAAAATTCTTTCCTTGACTAACCTCCAGTCAGGCTCTTCCGAATCCTCTCGCCAAGTAGACCTGGCCTTCTGGCCTTCTGTGCTCCTCTCTGCATTTGTTCAACTTGGGCAAGAGTCCTGCTACATCAGTTTAGTCAGAATCCCCGCATCCCTCATAGCTGATCATCTTTGATATCTGATCAGGTTCCTCAGCCTGTACCATCCCTCCAAGTGACGTCTGAACATCCTGGCCTATCTTCAGAATCCTTCCTTACCCCTCAGGTTTCCCCTGAATGATTTTCCATCCACCTACCCTCCATTCTACTCCTTGACAGTTCCCACTTTTCCTGCTCGAATTAGGAGCTGAGCCTCATCTCTCATCTTTTACAAAACCCCATTGTATTGTAATAGCCCCCCTTACATCAAATCTTAGTGTTGTTTTTTTTTTCTTAAGATTTTTTTTGATGTGGACTGTTTTTTAAAGCCTTCTTTGAATTTGTTACACTATTGCTTCTGTTTTTTTATGTTTTGGTTTTTTTGGTTGCAGGGTATGTGAGATCTTAGCTCTCTGACCAGAGATCCAGCCTGCACCCCCTCTCCTGCCACCCCACATTGGAATATGAAATATTAACCACTGGACCAGCAGGGAAGTTCCTGTCTTACTGTTTTTAGGGTGTCCCTGTTAGCTCAGCTGGAAAAGAATCCGCCTGAAATGTGGAAGACCTGGGTTCAGTCCCTGGATTGGGAAGATCCCCTGGAGAAGGAAATGGCAACCCACTCCAGTATTCTTGCCTGGAGAATCCCATGGACTGAGGAGCCTGGCAGGCTACAGTCCATAGGGTCGCAAGAGTCAGACACGACTTAGCAACTAAACCACCAGCAAATATCATGAATTATTTTTTCCTTAATAGTACCATTCTCTAGCGTACCTCCAGTAAGGCTTTTGTATGAAAATATCAGAATCTCAGAATCTTTATCCCCCTCAAGACTTCTCCCGTTCATATTTGAGTCTTCTTTTCAACAGAACAAACCAATTCCCAAGCCCTCATGAGACAAGGAACTCTCTCTACCTTCTATAAGATCCAAATGCCTTTGCAGACAGTTCTAATAATTAGAAAGCTTTAAAAAATAATAGCAACATTTATGTAGCTCTTTATTTTTTACAGAGTATATCTATAGATCTTATTTCTCCTGAGCCCAGCAAAATCTTGCTAAGGCAAATCTTATTACTATCCCCTTTTTACGGAAGAACAACTCCAAGAAAATCAAAGGAATTAAGCAACTTGCCCAAGATTACTTAAGAGATTGAAATTAGAGATATATATCACTGAATTGGCCCAGTGATAATATATATATATATATATTTATATATAAGGAGTGTTTAAGAAAACTGAGTTCAGATAACTTTAGTCTTCTTCATCATGCCACTGCATCCTTTTATTTTATTTTCAATGGATCACTTCACACATTTCAGTCACTTTTCTGGCCCCTGGAGACAATTTGACTTCAAGACAACTCATAAATGGTAGAAACATGCTTACTTTGGAGTCCTTGGGTATTCTGGTATACCATGCGTCGACCTAAAAAATATCCACAACCTAAAAGTTGAGAGTTATGTTGTATTCTGTGGGAATTTTTAAGACTGGAAGCCAGCATCTCAAATAACCCTGAGAGAAATGCCCAGAGGAGGTGAGGAGGAGATGAAGGGAGGAGCAAGGTTAGATAGAGGTTTTGTAACAACGGGAAGTAATCTGAACATCAAAAGATTATTGTGAATTAAGGAAAACCAGATATCCCAAGTTAAGGGATTTAGTGCTTTTCTGCATATGATAAGATGCAAGAATCTGGACTCACTGAAACCATTCCTGCCAGATACACTTCACCTATCTGGGCCAATTTCGTGTGTTTTTCACATCCTGAGTGCCCTTGGGCTCACTGTAGGGAGCAGCTGCCGTTGACGGCTGCTAGATGGCAAGTGTTCCTTCCTTCCCGAGTTCCCTCAGGCTCAACAGCTGATGTTGGAGCGGGGGACAATCTCTTAAGACTGTGGCATCTCTTGTTTACTGATATGGAAGGAAATATTCCATTTCTCACATGCTGTTTGTTTTTTAATTCTTACCTCTGTCCTATATCTAGGTCACACCATGAGTCAAAATATCTACCTTACGTGATAACATGTTACTTATTCCAGAACACCTGTCCCCTGCAACTTCTTTCCCCAGGTTATACTTTCCAACCCTTCTATCCTCCTTTCCGGCTGTGTGTAATGCTGTGATTTATAATAAGCAATCTGTATTTGGTCTTTGTTTCTTTCCGGCACAGAGTTCCTCAAACCTTTGCAATTTCCTAGGTGATGAGACCAATAAAGGTGTCTTTTGTTATGTTAATGAGGTGACTTTTGGACCACACCTAAGGTGACCCGCTGGTTGCCAGGAGGACAAACCCTGTAATTGGAGGATTGGAATTTCCTCAAGGGGGAGGAATGATGGGATGGAGGTTAAGTCCACGGCCAATGGCCAGTGATATAATCAATCATGTCTATGCAATAAGGCCTCCAAGAAAACCTGAAGGACAGGGTTCAGAGAGCTTCTTGCTTGACGGACACAAGGAGATTGTTGAAGAGGGGAGCCTGCAGAAAGCATGCAAGATCTCTACTTTCCCCCCACACCCTATCTCCCCCCAGCAGATACCCTCTGCATCTCTTTCACTTGTCTGTTTCTGGGTTACATTTTTCTTATAACAAACCACTAATCTAGTGAGTACATTAAAATGTTTCTCTGAATTCTGCGAACTGCTATTGCTGCTGTTCAGTCGCTCAGTCATGTCCAACTCTTTGCAACCCCATGGACTGCAGCATGCCAGGCTTCCCGGTCCTTCACTGTCTCCTGAAGTTTGCTCAAACTCTTGTCCATTGGGTCGGTGATGCCATCCAACAATTTCATCCTCTGCCACCCGCTTCTCGTCCTGCCCTCAATCTTTCCCAGCATCAGGGTCATTTCCAATGAGTCAGCCCTTCGCATCAGGTGGTTAAAGTATTGGAGCTTCAGCTTCAGCATCAGTCCTTCCAATGAATATTTAGGGTTGATTTCCTTTAGGATTGACTGGTTTGATCTTGCAAACAAATTAAACCCAAGGTGGAGGGGAGTGGCGTTGGAAACTGTCTTTTAGCCAGTTGGTCAGAAGCACAGGTAACAAACTGCACTCGGGATTGACATCTGGACTGGGGACGAGTTGGGACAGGCTTGTGGGACAGAGCCCTGTGGGATCTGATACTATTTCCAGGTAGATAGTGTCAGAATTGAGCTGAATTGGAGAAGGAAATGGCAACCCACTCCAGTGCTCTTGCCTGGAGAATCCCAGGGATGGGGGAGCCTCGTGGGCTTCTGTCTATGGGGTCGCACAGAGTCTGACACGACTGAAGTGACCTAGCCACAGTCAGACGTTTAGCTGGTGTTGAAGTGTGTGGTGGTGTGGGAAGAATCCCCTTAAGTTAGAATAAAGTCAGCATCATGCTGTGGTTACATGTTTGAGTATTACATTGGGTCCACTGACCTGGATGGACTCCATGCATGTGTGCTAAGTCACTTCAGTTGTGTCTGAATTCTGTGCCACCCTATGGGCTCCTCTGTCCATGGGATTCTCCAGGCAAGAATACTGGAGTGGGTTGCCATGCCCTCTTCCTGGGGAATCTTCCTGACAGAGGGATTGAACCAGCAGCTCTTAAGTCTTCTGAATTGGCAGGCAGGTTCTTTACCACTAGCGGCAGCTGGAAATAAACTCCAGTTTGGTAATAATGCTCTTAAAGATGATTCTAGACTCAACCCTAAAAAGGAACAAAATTGGGTCATTCGTAGAGACATGGATGGACCTAGAGACTGTTATACAGAGTGAAGTAAGTCAGAAAGAGAAAAGCAAATATCATATATTAACATATACAGTCTGTGGAATCCAGAAAAATAGTACGGATGATCTTATTTGCAAAGCAGAAATAGAGACACAGACGTGGAGGACAAACATATGCATCTCAAGGGAGGAAGTGGCGGGGTGGAATAAATTGATGGGGAGATTGGGATTGATGTATATACACTATTTATACTATGTATAAAATAGATAACTAATGAAAACATCTTGTATAGCACAGGGAACTCTACTCAATGCTCTGTGGTGACCTGAATGGGAAGGAAATCCAACAAAGAGGAGATACATGTATACATATAGCATACATATACATATAGCAGAATCACTTTGTTGTACAGCAGAAACTAACACATCGATGTAAAGCAACTGTACTCTAATATCAATTCAATAAAAAAATAAAGTCTGTTGTTGGAGCCCACAAACAAACAAACAAAATGTTCCAGAACTTAAGATAATCTGGATGTGATCTGATCAGAGTAGAGTAGTTTAACTAAAGCCCACTGAATTCCAAATCCCCACAATTCAGGTTTTATGTTTGGACACATAACTCCACAGATCTCTTAAGTGTTTAAGAATTCTACTCAACCAGGATAAAAGAGGCTCATGAGAGCGTGTGTTTCTACTTTATTATCTCTCTTAAAGTTTATGTCTTCAAATATGGTCTGGTTATGAGTTAACAATACAAGAACAATCAATAACAGACTCTGAAAAGGAGAGCTCACAACATGTCTATAAAATGAAATTAGCATCATAAAACGACTATGGATTCTGTTTTATTTATTTATTTTGCCTTGGCAAAGGGTGTGGTTATCTTTGTGCACCTAAATTAAAATTGCAGTGTTTTTGGAGTCTGAGTGACTTTTTGGAGGGGGCTGAGCAGAATTCTAGCATTATTTGGGGCCAGCTGCACTGCCTCTGTTTGCAGGAAGAACGTAACAAGAGCTAACGAGTGTCTGGGACTTCCTGTGTGGCTGTAACTGTGCAAAACCTGATACAGATATTTTCTCATTTCATCCTCAGGACAGCCCAGAGGAGGTAGATACAATGACTGAGTCGCTTGCCCAAGGTCATGCATCTCTTCGGAGGGATGGCCAGCAAGTGAGCCCTGGCAGTGAGCTTTCTCAATAATAATGTGACTGTTCGCTCTTCACTCTGCCTGATGTCTGAGCTTATCACCCAGTTGGTTCTGAATTTGAGCAGGGAACAAAGAGAACCTTTTTTGGAGGTGGACCATTTTTAAAGTCTTTGTTGAACTTGCTACAATATTGCTTCTGTTTTATATTTTGGCATTTTGACCAGGAGGCATATGCAACCTTAGCTCCCTGACCAGGGATCGAACCTGCACCCTCTGCATTGGAAGGTAAAGTCTTAACCGTTAGACTGGTCAGGGAAGTCCCAAGAGAAACTCTACTTCTGCAAATACTCACACTCTCAGCAGAAGAGCCTGGAGAGGAGCACAGGTTAGGGATTTATTTCTGTCCCCTGCAACACCATAACTTTCTGTTTCCTGACTGAGATCCATCCTAAACTCCAGACCATTATGAACACCACTGCCACCCCTCCCCCCCAACTAAAGTCCCAGAATAAGCATTATTTTTGTTGTTTAGTTGCTCAGTCATGTCCAATTCTTTGCCACCCCATGGACTATAGCCCCCAGGCTCCTCTGTCCATGGGATTTCCCAGGCAAAAATACCGGAGTGGGTAGCCATTTCCTTCTCCAGGGGATCTTCCCCACCCAGGGACGGAACCCAGGTCTCTTGCATTGGCAGGCAGATTCTTTACCGCTGAGTCACCAGGGAGAAACATTATTAGCTGTTTTAAAAATTATAGGGAAAGAAGAGGAAGAGGGGTGCCGACTAAGGAAAATGTTAGCAATCTAATTTTATAAGACTTATTTTGTCACCTCATTAAAAATGTTTCTTTTGAGGCACAAGTTCAGGAAATCTAGGCAGAGTCTCAGTCTTATAAAGGAACATGGAAGGGCCATTGATTTTTTTTTTTTTTTAATATCCCATGTATTTCTTAAATAAGGTAATGAGCAATTTTGTCAACTGCCTTAGAGGATGTGGCCGGGCAGACTATTAGTGAAACATGAAGTGATTCTTTGAGAAGTACACTTTCAAACACCGTTCATAAATATCTGCTGAGGCTTTCGTGGGCTCGTCAGTTGTAAATGCTTCCAGTGACTTTCCTGTGGGAGACGCCTTTTATACTGCCTGGTGGCCCTAATGGAGAACCATTTGGAGGGATTCTTTCCCACACATTGACAACTTGGCTCAAGGAGGAAAGGCCAGAAACCATTTAAAGCTGTTGACGTAGCTTTTTTTAATGGAACTAATAACACTTGCTCTTGAAATGTCATTGCTTATAGTTTCCCATAGACAGTGATTATACATCTAGTATGTGTACAGGTGATGTGGTCTGGGGTGAGTCTCCATGGCGCCTCCTTCTCTTGCCATTGTGATTTTCCAGTTATGTTTCCAGAATGTCCTGTTAACCGTTTCCCACCTCCTTGTTCACTCTCCCTGAGAAGTGTAAGTAGGCGGGTGAGCACTGTCTTTTATGGGCCAGCAAAGCATGGCATTCCTTTGAGCTCTTGTGTCCTTCTTGTTCCCTGTGATCACTGGTGACTCCTTGTCAAAAAGCAGAGTTTGTCTTTGTTTCCCTAGGAGATCTGGGATGAAGGCAGAGGGCCCAGAATAAAGTTCAGGCGCTGGACAGAAGTGGAATCTGATTGGGTCTCACTGTGACTCTGCAGAAAAAACAGGACAGAGTTGCTCTAGCGAGAACCTTTATTCTCCTGCTCCATCCACTCTTTTTAAAAAACTAATTCATTAATGAGTTCTTGGTTGGGCTGGATCTTCATCGCTACGCACCTCGTTGCCGGGAGTGGGGCAAGCTCTAGTTGCGGTGCTCTGGCTCCTTGGTGTGGTGGCTTCTCCTGTTGCGGAGTACGGGCCATACGGTGCTTGGGCTTCAGTAGCTGAGGCTCTTGAGCTTAGTTGCTCCACTGCATGGGGGATCTTCCTGGACCAGGGATTGAACCTGTGTCCCCTGCATTGGCAGGCAGCTTCAACTTAACCACTGGACCACCAGGAAGTCCCTCCATCCACTCTTACTTCTATGGTGAAAACCACTGAGAATCCATGGCCTTTTTGTCCCCCTCCAACGATGTGCATGGGACCTAAGTCTCTGATTTCCTGCTCTCATCTTAACATGGTGGGTGTGTGCAGGGACCCTGGACTCTGATGGTTCAGGTTCAAATTCCTGCTTCTACCTCATGTTGGAGCACTTCAGCCTCTTCACCTTAACCTCTCTATTCCTGGATTCCTTCATTCACAAGATAGCAATAATAGGTCTAGCGTTAGCAAGTTCTAAGCCAGTAGTGCCATGAAACCAAACAGACCAGAATTTGAACTTTATCATTGCCAGTTACTAATTTTCTAACCTTGAATATACTGAGTCTGTAAAATTGGTGTATTAATAACAATATTATCGATTCTATAGGATTTGGGTTGAGGATTGATGATCTATGCTCTGTACTTAGGACAGTGCTTAGCATATGTGCACTCAACAAATAATAATATATATATATATATATCTTTAACTTTTTATTTTTATTGGAGTATAGTTGGTTAACAATGTTGTGATAGTTTCAGGTGGACATCAAAGAAACTCAGTCATACATATACATGTGTCCATTCTCCCCCAAATTCCCCTCCTTCCAGGCTACCACATCACATTGAGCAGAGTTCCCTGTGCTAGACAGCAGGTCCTTGTTGCTCATCCATTTTAAATATAGCAGTGTGAACATGTCCACCTAAGCTCCCTAACTATCCCTCCCCCTCAGTCTTCCCCTACAACAACCATAAGTTCGGTCACTCAACAAATAGTACTTTTTTCTTTCTTTTTGGCCTTACTGCATGGCTTAGGGAATCTCAGTTCCCTGAACAGGGATGAACCTGGGCCCACTGAGTCCTAGCCACTGGACCACCAGGGAATTCTCAAATGGAAATTTCATTTAATGATCAATTGTTGTTAGTTTATTTATTTATTTAATCTAAGAGCATGGTGGCGGTGGTTTAGTCACTAAGGTGTGTCTCACTCTTGGGATCCCATGGACTGTAGCCCGCCAAGCTCCTTTGTCCATGGAGTTTTTCAGGCAAGAATACTGGAGTGGGTTGTCATTTCTTTCTCCAGGGTATCTTCTGGACTTGGGGATTGAACGCAAGACTCCTGCATTGCAGGCAGATTCTTTACAGTCTGAGGCACCAGGGAAGCCCCACTAGCATGGTGGTGGCATCCAATTTGACACCAGGGAGCTTAGTGGAGGAAGTACCACTAACTTCAGTCAAATAGAGGGGCTGCTGGCCTTTGGGGAAAACAGGGGAGGGGACGCAGGGAGAAGGGGAGGGGCAGCGATCACCGAGCTGAGAGTATCTGGGGAAGCTGCCGCCAGAATGTCTACAAACAGGCGCCCTGTGTGCGCCACCTCTAGCCCAGGGACGTCTGAAAACCACAGCTAATCATCGACCTCCACCGCACCGGTTCCAGGTTGAAACGTGAGCCCCATAGGTGCCAAGATCATGTTCACAAGCCCCACCGGCCCCCGGCGGCGCGGGCTTGAGGCCAGAGCCTGCACAGACTGTGAGAGCAGCTCGCAGGCTGTAACAGAGGCAGCCTTAACTCCCATCCCAGGGCGGAGTGGGAGTGTGTGTGCGCGCTGGGATACACACCGGCCGGCTCACGTTTATAATGTGCCACCGTCTGTCTCTCCAGGAGGAATGGATTAATAATTTACGTAAGGCATTTAATTAAAAATATGTCATCACCTCATTAATGTCTTCTCTGAGGATGCATCATTATTCTCTTACGCTAATACAAGTGATGAGCCCGCCCGCCCACGCAGCCACATGCTCGCCTGTGGCTGCAGGTGCGAAAGGAGGGGGCGGCCTGAGAGTGGGGAGGGGGCTGCTGTCATCTGGCCCCGGTAGTTTCTACTCCAATGTGTCAAGAAGGACTACCTTCCCCTCCACTCTCCCTGTTCGATTTCTTTTCCGAGCTCAGCCCTGTAACGGTCAGACCCTGGCCCCCGTGGTGGGGAGTCAGGGTCCCGCTGCCTCTGACGCCCTGGGTCCTTCTGAACAGCATCTCTCCACTAGCTCAAGAGAGGGTGTGGAAGCCCCACAGCGGGACAGTCCCCAGCCCCACGTTTCCTTTCCAATGTAAGTACAAGGAAGCAGAAAGGAGCACAGAGGGGCCCCAGAAGAAGGGCCATGAATTATGCATCTCTCAGCCAGGCTCACAGCGCCTCCTCTTTTCTATCCTGAAAGGCAGCCAGTGGGAAAGGCGCCTTATTCACTGGTTGAATTGCTGCATATGAATGGCTAGGGGATCCATTTCAAAGCCGCTGCTTAGAATGTGCCTATTAAAAAAAAAAAAAAGCAGTCCAATTTATTTCAGAAGCTCCACTAGAAATGAATGAGGGCTCTTGCCTCTCTGCTGGCTATTAAAAAAGCTTCACTTCTCACAGAGCAACTGTTTTAATTAAATCAATAATTATGTTTTATTGAATTCAGTGCTCTTCTACCAAAAAATCAGCACAGAGCCTCTCGCTTTTTGAAAACTTAATTTAGGCCAGTAGTGGGTTGCTGGAGGGAGGGTGACTGGGGAAGGAGGGGTTGGGGGAGAGAATAGGGGCAGAAAGGGGCTATTTCCTTTACCTGTTACAATGTATCCTTCCACTTCCCTCGTCCCCCCTCCCCTCCCCCTCCGATTTACTCAACCAGCAGTTGAGAAAGGCACCCATGGGAGTCCCCTTTCAGTTCATCCAAGAAGGGGGTAGATTTCAGGGCCTTGAGACAACCAGCAGAAGTGTTCCGGTCTTCGCTCTTTCTGGCTGCTTCTAGCTGAAGGCTGCCTCTAGCTTATTTCTCCATATTTAATAATGGGTAGAGCCTTTGGTCGGAGAAGGCAATGGCAACCCACTCCAGTATTCTTGCCTGGAAAATCCCATGGACAGAGGAGCCTGGTAGGCTGCAGTCCATGGGGTCACGAAGAGTAGGACACGACTGAGCGACTTCACTTTCACTCTTCACTTTCATGCATTGGAGAAGGAAATGGCAACCCACTGCACTGTTCTTGCCTGGAGAATCCCAGGGACAGCGGAGCCTGGTGGGCTGTCTGTGGGGTCGCACAGAGTCGGACACGACTGAAGCGACTTAGTAGTAGTGGAGCCTTTGGTGGAGAAGGCAATGGCACCCCACTCCAGTACTCTTGCCTGGAAAATCCCATGGATGGAGGAGCCTGATGGGCTGCAGTCCATGGGGTCACTAAGAGTCAGACACGACTGAGTGACTTCACTTTCATTTTTCACCGTCATGCATTGGAGAAGGAAATGGCAACCCACTCCAATGTTCTTGCCTGGAGAATCCCAGGGACGGCGGAGCCTGGTGGGCTGCCGTCTATGGGGCAGCACAGAGTTGGACACGACTGAAGCGACTTAGCAGCAGCAGAGCCTTTGGTGCCTGTTTTTTTTCTTTTTAAACTACATGTTTAGGCTAGGTTAGGGTGGCACTAGTGGTAAAGAACCCTCCTGCCAATGCAGATTGGAGAGACTCAGGTTTGTCGGGAAGATGCCCTAGAGGAGGGCATGGCAACCCACTCCAGTATTCTTGCCTGGGAAATTCCATGGACAGAAAGGAGACTGGTGGGCTACAGTCCGTAGGGTCGCAGAGAGACAGACACTACTGAAGTGACTTTGCACAGGGATTATTGCAGTAGCCTCCTAACTGGATTTCCTCCTTGTGTTCTGGGGTCTCCCTTAACTTCAGACTCTTAAGTTAAGCTGTCTGAAAAGTAGATCTGATCCCATTACCTTTCTCCTTGCCGACTGCAACTGCCCGCTCCGCCCCCCCCCACCCCCGCCACCCAAAAACTGTACAGTGTGAAAGTTAAGAGTTAATGTCTTATTTAGTGGACATTCTGAAAACTTCAAGCTTGGGAAGACTAGACTCTCATATCACTCTAAGGGACTGCTCCAAAGAGGCAAGGGAGGAGCCAGGACATATAGGAGATTTTGCAACGAAGACCAGGTAGTTGGGAACATCAAAAGATTACTGACAAAAAAAACTAGACATCTCAAGTTAATGAATTTAGTGCTTTTCTATAGGAAGATGGAGGGGCTTCCCTGGCAGCTCAGTGGTGAAGAATCTGCCTGCAGTGCAGGAGATGCAGGAGACTTGGGTTTGATCCCTGGAGTTTGATCCCTGGGTTGGGAAGATTCCTTGGAGAAGGAAATGGCAACCCACTCCAGTGTTCTTGCCTGGGAAATCCCATGGACAGAGGAGCCTCGTGGGCTACAGTCCTTGAGGTTGCAAAGAGCTGGAAATGACTGTGTGATTGAACACATAGGAGCATGGAAGAGTCTGGGCTCCCTGAAATCATTCCTTTGATGTGCACCTCAGCTCTCTGGGCCAGTGTCCAGTGTTTTCTCATCCTGAGTTTCCTCAGCATGCGCTGTTGTGGGGGCGGCTGCAGCATCTGACTGCTAGATGGGGGGCGGCGAGGCATCCTGCCTATTGATTCCACCTGGGCTCACCATCAGGGTAGCTGTAACATGATGGCTTGATGGCTGCAAATCCTTTGGTTACTGGAGTGGCAGGCAACATTTTTCATTCGCATCCGTTGTCTCTTCCACGACTGCCCATTGTTCCAGGTTACAAACTCATTTGCTTAATCCAAGCTGGGCAGGTAACATAAATGAGTGAGCAGGCAGCATGGGGCCTGTGACAAACTGAAGAGAAGCATTCCGTGGTCTAAAAGGTGTGGCTGAAGGTCAGACAGTTCAGTTGTTCAGTCGTGCCCAACTCTTTGCGACCCCATGGACTTCAGCACACCGGGTTTCCCTGTCCATCACCAGCTCCTGGAGCTTGCTCAAACTCATGTCCATTGAGTCGGTGATGCCATCCAACCATCTCAACCTCTGTCATCCCCTTCTCTCACCTTCAATCTTCCCCAGCATCAGGGTCTTTTCCAATTAATCAGCTCTTTGAAACAGGTGGCCAAAGTATTGGAGCTTCAACTTCAGCATCAGTCCTTCCAATGAATATTCATGACTGATTTCCTTTAGGATGGACTTATTTGATTTCCTTGTAGTCGAAAGGACTCTCAAGAGTCTTCTCCAACACCACAGTTCAAAAGCATCAATTCTCTGGCGCCCAGCTTTTTTATAGTCCAACTCTCACATCCATACATGACTACTGGAAAAGCCATAGCTTTGACTAGATGGACTTTTGTCAGTAAAGTAACGTCTCTGCTTTTTAATATGCTGTCTAAGTTTGTCATAGCTTTTCTTTCAAGGAGCAAGTGTCTTTTAATTTCATGGCTGCAGTCACCATGTGCAATGATGTTGGAACCCAAGAAAATAAAGTCTGTCACTGCTTCCTTTGTTTCCCCATCTATTTGCCATGAAGTGATGGGACTGGATGTCATGATCTTTGTTTTTTGAATGTTGAGTTTTAAGCCAGCTTTTTCACTCTCCTCTTTCATCTTCATCAAGAGGCTCTTTAGTTCCTCTTCACTTTCTGCCATAAGGGTGGTGTCATCTGCATATCTGAGGTTATTGATATTTCTCCCGGCAATCTTGATTCCAGCTTGCACTTCATCAAGTCTGGCATTTCACGTGATGTATTCTGCATATAAATTAAATAAGCAAGATGACAATATACAGCCTTGACTGTACTCCTTTCCCAATTTGGAACCAGTCAGTTGTTCCATGTCCAGTTCTAACTGTTGCTACTTGACCTGCATACAGGTTTCTCAGGAGGCAGGTATTCCCATCTCTTTAAGAATTTTCCACAATTTGTTGTGATCCACACAGCCAGAGGCTTTGGCATAGTCAATGAAGCAGAAGTAGATGTTTTTCTGTAATTCTCTTGCTTTTCCTATGATCCAGCGGGTTGGCAATTTGATCTGGTTCCTCTGCCTTTTCTAAATCCAGCTTGAACATCTGGAGGTTCTTGGTTCATATACTGTTGAAGCCTAGCTTGGAGAATTTTGAGCATTACTTTGCTAGCATGTGAGCATTACTTTGCTAGTTAAGCTCCCACTAGGCAGCTAAGCTGCCCTGTGGAAACAGCCCCATGTTGCCAGCTATTTTTTTTGCCCCCCGACAAAGCCTGGAAATCTTGACTTTTCTGTGAAATCTGTCAAGTTTTAAATATTGTCTACTGTGTTAAATAAAATAATTTGTTCAAAATATTCACTATACCGTCTTACCAGGAAGAGCTATATTACCAAGCCCATTGACATGGGACTTGGTTACATGCCATGGCTGCCCAGTGAAACGAGGGTGAATTTGACGTATGTCATTGTTGGCCAATGAAATGAGGGTGAATTTGATGTGTGTGGCTGAGCAGCAGCTTTAAGGACCGTTGCCGGGGATGTTGCATCATTTTTTGTCCTGTGCTCCAAGAATGCACACCCCACCCAGACAGGCTCTGTTCCCTCGGCTTGTGTGTCAGAATAACAGTCTGTGGAGTTAAGCTGGCATCAACCTTCAACAGACATGGTCATGAGCAAGAAAGAAAGTGCAATGTTGTTGAAAGCCACCGAGATTCTGGGTCCTTTGTTACTGTACGCACACTAAGTGATGCCTTGACTAACTGAAAAACTATTTTGAAAGCCTGGTGAAAATTAACGACTATAAATCTATGTCATCAATTTTCAACCTGTGCTTTACAGGACAAAGTCTACTTTCTGATCACGACATGTGGAGCCCTTTCCTAGCTAGGCAGGCTCAACTGCCTTGACCTTGGCCCTCCACTCGCTGTTTCAGCATTCCTTACAGGTCACTTTGCACCATGGGTGTTTTGCATATGCGTGCACAAGCTGTAGTCTTTGTCCCAATTATCCTCCTTCTTCTTTTTGGCTAAATCCTCACCTTTAAGATGCAGCTCAATTTCTACCCTCTTTGAATCCACTGTCTTGCCCTTACTTCACCCTGTTCTTTGGTAGAATTATTCCCCTTGCACTTACTTGCAGAACACACTGTTCATATTTCATATCTCTTATGACTCATGATTGTAATTATAGTTTTTTTTTTTTTCCTTTTTTCTTTGATCTATCTTTCCCCACTAGAATTGTGAGCTCTTTGATGGCAGGATCTGTGCTGGTTTTTACTGCTGATTCCCAACAGTGTTAAGTGAGTGAATGAAAGTTTCCCAAGAAGCAGAGAATGGACCAGTGTGTCTATCAGGGGTCTCACCATAACTGCACATATTCCTGAATATAATAGGTTATACCAAATCTTCAAAAGAAGTCTGAAATGTTCTTAGGCTTTACAAGAATAGAACTTTAGGTCAACCCAGACACATGTTAGGAGAGTGGTTAGAATTTTAATTCAAACGGGGTGCAGAAGTATTCTAAAAGTTTGAAGCACATAGACCAATATTATCTCCCTTGGCCTGCAGCGGCTTGAAGCAGGGTTTCAGTTCCCAGCCAGAGATCGCATTGAGAGAGCTGAATCCGAGCCACCAGACCAATGGTCAGTGACAAGGCCCTGGCCCTTTGGCTCTGCAGAAAAGATTTCCCACAAAGATGCAAAGTGGTGAAAGAAGTAAAGTGCGCAGCAGGAGGAGAGTACAGGACGTGTGGACAGACACGTGGCTGGACTGAGAGAGGGAGTCGCGTCCTCATGGGAGTTTAAATCACTTGCTCGGGGTGTTTCTTCAGGGTTTCCTTTGGCCAGCCATCTTGCTTTGCCTGTTCTGAGTCCATATTTGGTTTACCTCAGAATCCTCCTGTGTGTGTATGCAAGCATTTCTCAGCCCAGATGGATTCCGGGGAAGAGGCTCGTGGGTAAACTTGACATCACTCCCCTTTTGACTCCCAAGGAGCTTTCTAGTCAGGAAGATCTCCTTAATCTCGAAAATGTGAAAGATGTGGTCTCTCTTCTCTTATCTGAGCAGGGCCCAGTCTCCTCTCTTGATTGTTCTGCTAGTGATACTTTGGAGTTTCTCTCCACAGCGAATGAACTCCAGATGCTTTTCCTGGTGGGGGCCCATCTACTTCCTGCCTCGAAGATAACATGGCTTTTATGCCCCTTCAGAAGTTCACGCAAAGGATCATAATGACTAGATCTCATAAGCGGGAGAAATATCATATGTTCATAAAGAGTCTTACTTCTCAGGACAGGAATAAGGGTAGCCTGTGACTTGTGAGGCAAAATGAAAAATTATTTACGTGGAAGAAGCAGCTACCCTAAAGGAATGGTTTAAGACACTTCTTAAACTAGGTGACTCTTCTGGCTTCCACTGGAGTGGGAAATGGCAACTCACTCCACTATTCTTGCCTGGAAAATTCCATGGACAGAGGAACCTGCGGGCTACAGTCCATGGGGCGGCAATAAGTCAGACACAGCTAAGCAACTGGTCATGTGCACGCACCCTTGGCTTCCGTCCTGAACTCTTGAATGTCTCTGTTAGGCAGGCAGGTGGGACCTTTCTTGGTCTGATGAAAGCGGCCCCTTCCAGTGCCTTCAGTAAGCAGAGCTGGTCCTGGAGAGGGGTGGACAGATGTCTGCAGGAACCACAGGGGTCTTCTAGGGACAAAAGGGAACAAGATGTGTGGTTCTTCTCCTGGGAGGTTCTGCAATCTTAGAATCTCTCTTTGTAAAATTATTATTATTATTATTTTAATTTTGGATACACTGTTAGACTAGCAGCAGTTTAGTTTGTAGGCCAGGGAGTGAATTCAGGCCCCTAGCAGTGGAAGTGTGAGGTCCTACCCACAGGACTTCCAGGGAATTCCCTGGAACATCTCTCTTGACTTGAGAAAGTTTCTATGGAGATTATTGGAAGGAAAACACTTAGGGGCCCCATAATATAGCTCATCATGAGGGCTGGAGCCAATAACCAGGGCCTAGACGTTTATTCCAGGAGGGTGGGTCTCTGAAGCCTGAAGCTCTTCTGGGCTTAGCCACCCTGATGAAGTGATATTATTTTGAGCTCCATGGCTGAGGGTGTTCTTAAAAAAGCTGTAATCTTGGATATACGAGCCTGGGACTATTGCAGAGTCCCTGGATTTACCCGAGGACATCATTGCAGCAATGGATAAGAACACATCTTCCTGGAGAGAACCAGTTTTCACTAGTGACACTGTTCAGAAACTAGAAAAAATGACCACCCCACACTTGCTAGAGAATCGACCACGGATTATCTACTTCCTCCACCCGGCATTTGGAACAAGGGTTGATTGGACTGAATACACTCCTAGTTTCTCAGTTCTTTCACGGGAAGTGACGTGGGTGTGTGATAAGACATTGATTTTCTTGTTAATATTTGCCAGACATGATTCCAGACACTTTTCATGTAATTCTTGGGCTTCGCAGGTGGTTTAGTGGTAAAGAATCTGCCTGCAACGCAGGAGATGCAACACAAGGGATGTGGGTTTGATCCCTGGGTGGGAAGATCCCCTGGAGGAGGGCATGGCAACCCATTCCAGTATTCTTGCCTGGGAAATCCCATGGACAGAGTAGCCTGGGGGCTACAGTCCATGGGGTCGCAAAGAAACAGACACGACTTAATGTCTAAACCATAACAACAACATGCAATTCTTATCACAATTCTATACGGGAGGTAGTCATAATTCTTATTTAACAGACGAGGAACTTGAGGTACAGAGAGGTTAAATAGCTTGCCCAAAGTCACACAGCTGGTAAATTTTTTTTGCACAAGCCTTCAAATCTGGGCATTAACTGGGAAAATAAAAGTAGCCGTGTCTGTCCCTGAAACTAATGAAAAGGGTCATGTGGGTTACATTAAATGTGAAATGCAATTCAGTGATTCAGCTCAATCCAATCCAATTCAATGAACAAATTTATACTGAGCAGCAACTCTTTTTCTATTATTACAATGACTTAGGGATTCAAAGAACAAACTACACCCTTTTGTTCTTGGCCAAAAGCAATTTTAGGCTTTGTTTAGATAGCAATCTGAACTTGGTGGGAAAACTGCGCTTATTTAAAGTTGCTATATGGCAAAACCAATACAATATTGTAAAGTTAAAAAATAAAAAAAATAAAAAAACAAGTGTGAAAAAAAAAATAAAGTGAAAGTGAAGTCGCTCAGTCGTGTCCGACTCTTAGTGACCCCATAGACGGTAGCCTACCAGGCTCCCCCGTCCCTGGGATTCTCCAGGCAAGAACACTGGAGTGGGTTGCCCTTTCCTTCTCCAATGCATGAAAGTGAAAAGTCAAAGTGAACTCGCTCAGTCGTGTCCGACTCTTAGCGACCCTGTGGACTGCAGCCTACCAGGCTCCTCCATCCATGGGATTTTCCAGGCAAGAGTACTGGAGTGGGGTGCCATTGCCTTCTCTCGTGTTTATTTAAGGAAATACTATATTCTGTGTGTTCAGTTGTGTCCGACTCTTTGTGACCCCACGGACTGTCGTCTGCCAGGCTTCTCAGTCCATAAGATTTTCCAGGCAAGAATACTGGAGTAGGTTGCTATGCCCTCCAGGGGATCTTCCCAATCCAGGGATCCAACCTGAGTCTTTTGTGTCTCCTGCACTGGCAGGCGAATTCTTTACCACTGAGCCACCTGGGAAACCCCTTATTTAAGAAAAATTGCATTGGAAAAAAAAAAGAACAGCCCTTATGATGCCTCCCACATAAGAAAACAAGTAACAACCTTACTGCTGACAGGCATCTGCATAAAAGGAAGCATAAGACAGGGTAGGGCCAGGCATCCCTGCAAGGAAGCGCTCTACAGGCACATGTTTAAAAGCTCCTCTCATTAAGGTGTTTTCAAACTGTGACCACTGCTGAGAGCTCTCCTGCAGCTCGGAATCCTTCCTTGATGCTAAGTGGGTGCTCAGGAAAATCAGGCTGATTTGCTATCTTTATGGAGTAGCAAGTATATGTGTGTCTTTAATCTGCTTGGTCTGCTCTGACAGAATATCAGAGACTGGGTGGCTAATAAAAAACAGAATTTGTTCATTTCCTTCTCCGTAGCTGGGAAGCCTGTTAAGCCCAAGATCAAGCTGTGAGTAGATTCTGTGTCTGGTGAGGACCCACTCCCTGGTGAGCAGACAGCTGTCTTCTCACTTTGTCCTCACATGGTGGAAGGGGTGAGGGAGCTCTCTGGAGTCTCTTTTACAAGGGCACTAATCGGATTCACGAGAGCTCCAACCTCGTGGCCTCATTGGCTTCCAAAGACCCCACCTCCCAAAACCATCACCTTGGGGTTAGGTTTCACCATATGAATTTTGGTGAACAGGTGAAACGTTTGGTGTCACTTCGGTGGGCTTGGAGGAGCTCCAGTACCACAGTGATAGCACAGAAAGAATTCAGTGAGAGGCAAAGTGATAGAAGATGTGATGTGTTAGAATAGGATGCTTGTAAGGCTTATAAGCAGGTGGGCAAGAGGATGCTGTGCTCCTAGAACTTACTGGCTTACAGTTTTATAATCAAAAAGTGGGGACGGGAGAAGACCTTCTTTGTCTTTCTTGAGAGGATGTCATGCTTCCATCATCAACTCCTCCTCCAGACTGAGCAGGGGAGTTTCCTTGTCCCTACATGGTTTCTTGTTCCTATGTGGTTGAAATAAAACATTGGAATAGATCTGATTCTTGTTTATGGCAGTAACCAATTCAAGTAATTAAGAAGTATCATTGATGAGGGTAAGAGATCATTTGTTGGCTCAGAGGTTAAAGCCTCTGCCTGCAAAGACCTGGGTTCAATCCCTGGGTCAGGAAGATCCCCTGGAGAAGGAAATGGCAACTCACTCCAGTATTTTTGCCTGGAGAATCCCATGGACAGAGGAGCCTGGAGTGCTACAGTCCACGGGGTCGCAAAGAGTTGGACGTGACTGAGCGACTTCACTTTCACTTCAGTCCAACAAGTCAGCAGGGCTTCCGAGGTAGCTTAGTGGTAAAAGAATCTGCCTGCGATGTAGGAGATGCAAGAGATGGGGGCTCCATCCCTGGGTAGGGAAGATTCCCTGGAGAAGGGAATGGCAACCCATTCCAGTATTCTTGCCTGGGGAATCCCATGGACAGAGGAGCCTAGTGGGCTACAGTCCATGGGGTCACAAAGAGTTGGACACGACTGAGTGACTGAGCACACACAGATGATTGTTTTTCATGTGTACAGAGAGCGGGTCCTAACTTACTGATCTCACTGGGAAGGAGGTGGGTCTCATGCCACCATTGTTCAATTGTTTTGGGGGCTTGTCTCGTGCTTCTGTTGCATGGTTTTGTTGCTAAACGAGCCTGCTGGGTTTTGAGGTTAAGCAAACCTGGTCTTTTGGGTAATCATTAACTTACAGGGGTCTCCCACATTTTTTCTATTTATAATGTCCTAGTGGGATTAACCGTTTAATCACTTACTTTGTCCCTTTACTCTATCCCTATCAGGGAGACACAAACATCCAGTCCATAGCAATGTGTGTGTGTGTGTGAACCAGAGTGAGAGACAAACAGAGAGTCATCTTCCTGGGGCAGCACTCTCTCACCTGCAGCTGGTGGAAACGATGTAGCTTAGCTTCCTAAAGTAGTGCCTGGTTGCATGGTGAAGATCCAGCTTATTACGGTAGAGGTTCACAAATTATTTTTTAAAGAACAAGATGCTAAGTATGTTAGGCTTTGCAGGTCTTACAGTCTCTGTTGCAACTACTCAACTCTCCCATTGTACTGTAAAAGCAGTCATAGACAATATGTCAGTGAATGAGCATGACTGTATTCCAATAAAACTTTATTTATAAACACAGACAGTGGGCCAGATTTACCCATAGGCTCTCATTTGCTGATCCCTACTTTAGATCCTTCAGCTCCAGGCCTGTCAGGAGTCAGGGAAGAAGGATCCAGAGCTTCATGCAGTGGTGACTCAAGAAGAGTGATAGTGGGAAGATGAATGTGATATAGGGTTAAGTTTTATTTCTTGAGTACCTGGAATTAGCCACATACAGGGAAGTGAAGGTATCACTTGCTTTTATACGTGGGTTTTGGACAGAGTTAGGGAAGATATGGGTATATAAACAATTTTTTATTTTGAAATAATTTTAGATTTACTGAAACATTGCACAGATGGTGCAGAGAGTTTCCTGATACCTGTACCCACTTTCCTTGGATACCTTTGATTTAAGCATTTTATTTTTATTTTCAATTATTGCTTGATAAATGTGACATATCACAATTTAAGGTATGCAGCATGGTACTTTGATATATTTATATGTTGTGTAATAAGATGATTGCCATTGAAGCAGTATTTATCCTACTCATTTATAGTACAATGTTATTGTTCAGTTGCTCAGTCGTGTCTGACTCTTTGCAACCCCATGGACTGCAGCACACCTGGCTTTCCTGTCCTCCACTATCTCCCAGAGTTTGCTCAAACTCATGTCTGTGATGCCATCCAACCATCTCATTCTCTGTCATCCCCTTCTCCTCCTACCCTCAATCTTTCCCAGCAGCAGGTTCTTTTCCAATGAGTAGGCTCTTCACATCAGGTGGCCAAACTATTGGAGCTTCAGCATCAGTCCTTCCAATGAATATTCAGGACTGATTTCCTTTAGGATTGACTGGTTTGATCTCCTTGCTGTCCAAGGGACTCCCATAGTCTTCTCCAGCACTAGAGTTCAAAAGCATCAATTATTCAGTGCTCAGCCTTCTTTATGGTTGAACTCTCACATACGTACACAACAACTGGAAAAACCATATCTTTGATTATGTGGACGTTTGTCAGCAAAGTAATATCTCTGTTTTATAATATACTGTCTAGATTTGTCACAGCCATTCTTTCAAGGAGCAAGCATCTTTTAATTTCATGGCTGTAGTCAATGTCTGCAGTGATTTTGGAGCCCAAGAAAATAAAATCTGACACTGTTCCCATTGTTTCCCCATCTATTTGCCATGAAGTGATGGGATCTGATGCCATAAATTTAGTTTTGTGAATGTTGAGTTTTAAGACAGATTTTTCACTTTCCTCTTTCACCTTCATTAAGAGGCTCTTTAGTGCCCCCTCTTTGCTTTATGCCATTAGGGTGGTGTCATCTGCATACCTGACTTATTGATAATTCTCCTGGCAATCTTGATTCCAGCTTATGCTTCATCCACCCAGGGATTTTGCATGATGTACTCTGCATAGATGTTAAATAAGCAGAATGACAATACACGGGCTTGACATACTCATTTCCCAATTTTGAACCAGTCCGTTGTTCCATATCTGGTTCTAACTGTTGGTTCTTGACCTACATCCAGGTTTCTCAGGAGGCACGTAAAGTGATCTGGTATTCCCATCTGTTGAAGAATTTCCCACAGTTTGTTGTGATCCACACAGTCAAAGGCTTTAGCATAGTCAATGAAGCAGATGTTTTTTTTCCAGAATTCTCTTGCTTTTTCTATGATCCAGCAGATGTTGGCAATTTGATCTCTGGTTCCTCTGCCTTTTCTAAATCCAGCTTATACATCTGGAATTTCTCTGTTCATGTACTGTTGAAATTAGCTTGAAGGACTTTTAACATTACCTTGCTGCTGCTGCTAAGTCGCTTCAGTCGTGTCCGATTCTGTGTGACGCCATAGATGGCCTCCTACCAGGCTCCTCTGTCCCTGGGATTCTCCAGGCAAGAATACTGGAGTGGGTTGCCATTTCCTTCTCTAATGCGTGAAAGTGAAAAGTGAAAGTGAAGTGGCTCAGTTGTGTCCGACTCTTAGTGACCCCATGGACTGCAGCCTACCAGGCTCCTCTGGTCATAGGATTTTCCAGGCAAGAGTACTGGAGTGGTTTGCCATTGCCTTCTCCAGTTACCTTGTTAGCACGTGAAATGAGTGCAATTGTGTGGTAGTTTGAACATTTTTTGGCATTGCCAAAAATGTTTGGAAATGGAATGAAAACTGATCTTTTCCAATCTCATAGCCGCTGCTGAGTTTTCCAAATTTACTGGCATTTTGGGTGCAGTATTGTTGCCCATATTCATTAAAGTGTGTATGATCTCTATGACTTGTTTACTGCTCCCAGCAAGTTTGTACCCTTAAACACCATCAATCTTACACCCTACCACGCTCCCCTGGTAACCACCATTTTTTTTTTTTTTTTTTTTTGGACTTTTTTTAGATTCTACATTTAAGTAATAATAAACAATATTCATCTTTCTCTGGTTCATCTCACTTAGCCTAATATGCTTAAGGTCCATCCATTTACTGCAGATGGCCAAGTAATATCCTGTTGTGTATATACACTACATCCTTTTTAACCATATATCTGTTGATGGGCATTTGGGTGGTTTCCATATCTTGGCTATTGTGAATAATGCTGCTATAAACATGGTTGTGCTATAAACATTTTCATTTCCTTTGGGTATATACCGAGAAGTGGAATTGCTGGAGAGCACAGTAGTTCTATTTTGAACTTTTTGAGTAGCCTCCACGTTGTTTTCCATAGTGGTTGTACCAATCTGCAGTCCCACTGTGAATGAAAGTTCCTTTTCACCTCATTTTTGCCAGCGCCTGTTGTCTCTTATCTTCATGATGGCCATTCTTATTGGAGTGAGGTGATATCTTACTGTGATACTGGTGTTGAGCATCTTTTCATGTATCTGTTGGCCATTTTGATGTCTTCTTTGGATAAAGGTCTATTTTGTTCTGTCCAGTTTTAAAACTGGATTGTTTGTGTCTTTTTTATCCTGTCATTAGGTTGTGTTAATTCTTTATGCATTTTGGACTTTAACCCCTTATCTGACATATGACTTACAAAAAGGTACTCTCCTTATTTAGGCTGTCACTTTATCTTGTTAATTTTTTCTTTTGCTGTGCAAAACTTTCTTTTGAGTTTGATATCGTCCTGTTTGCTGATTTTTGCTTTTGTTGCTTGTGGTCTTGGTGTCATGTCCAGAAAATCATTGCCGAGACCAATATCCATGAGTGTCTTCCCTATGTTTTCCTCTAGGCATGTTATGGTGTCAGCTCTTATGTTAAAATGTTTATCCATTTTGAGCTGGTTTCTGTGCAGGGTCTGAGATAGCAGTCCAGTTTCACTGTTTTGCATGTGTTTCTCTAGTTTTCCCATAATGTTAATATGTTACGTTTCCATGGCTTGTTTGTCAAATCTAAGAAAATTAAATTGGTACATTAAAAAAAATAATTTTATTTATTATGTATTTACTTAGGCTGTGCTGAGTCTCCGTTGCTGCTCAGGCTTTTCCCTAGTTGTGGTGAGCTGGGGCTACTCTGTAGTTGCGGTGCTCGGGCTTCTCACTGCAGGGGCTTCTCTTGTTGGGGAGCATGGGCTCTAGGGGCACACAGACTCAGTAGTTGTGGCTCCCGGGCTCTAGAGCGCAGGCTCAGCAGCTGTGGTGCACAGGCTTAGTTGCTCCGTGGCATGTGGGGTCTTCTGGGATCAGGGATCAAACTTGTGTCTCCTGCATTCACAAGGTGATTTCTTTACCACTGAGCCACCAGAGAAGCCCACTGGTACATTCTTTGTGATGTTAAAAAGTGTATAGTTTTTGTCTTTAGTTTCTGGTACAGAGTCCCTAAGACCTTTAGAATTTCTTGAGTGAAAGGACTGTCATTTGTAATTCCCTTTATGAGCTGTACCGAGGTACAGCAGATAAGGTGGCTAATTGGTGGTAGTGGTGGTTGGTGACTGGGACTCAGTAGTTTAAGATGGAACCTGGTTGGCAGAAGAACTAAGCAAATGATTAAAGGGCTGGAACTTTCCATTTCTCCCATCCCCTGCTCCCCCACCCTTCCCCCAAGAGAAGGAGCTAGAGATTGAATTCAATCACCAATGACCAGTGATTTAATCAATCATGCTTACATTATAAACTTGGATAAAAACTCTTTTAAAAATTTCTCATTCTGGCATTAGATACCCTTTCATAATACTTAAAAAAAACCTTTTTATATCAGAGTATAGCTGATTAACAATGCTGTGATAGTTTCAGGTGGACAGCAAAGTAACTCAGCCATACATTATATATGGATCAATTCTCCCCCAGATTCCCTTCCCATCCAGGCTGTCACATAACATTGAGCAGAGTTCCCCGTGCTATACAATAGGTCCTTGTTGGTTATCCATTTTAAATATGGCAGTGTGTATATGTCAATCCCAAACTCCCTGACTATCCCTTCCCTCTTCCCCTCCCCCTGGCAACCATAAGTTCATTCTCTAAGTCTGTGAGTCTGTTTCAGAAATAAATTCATTTGTATCATTTCTTTTTAGATTCCCCATGTAAGGGATATTGTGCAATGTTTTTCTTTTGCTGTCTGACTTCACTCAGTATGCCAGTCTGTAAGTCCACCCTACGTGTGTACGTGTATGCTCAGTCGTGTCCAGTTCTTTGTGATCCCATGGACTGAAGCCCACCAGGCTCTTCTGTCTGTGGAATTTTCCAGGCAAGAATACTGGAGTGGGTTGCCATTTCCTACTCCAGGGGATCTTCCTGACCCAGAGAACGAACCCGAGTCTGTTGTGTCTCCTGCACTGGCAGGCAGATTGTTTTCCACTACTGCCACCTGGGAAGGCCTCTAGGCCCATCCATGTTGGTGCAACTCTTGAGCAGCACAGTTGAAAAGCTTCTGGATTGGAGGAGAGCAACGACGTGGTGGGAGAGGGACTTGCCTGGTAGTTCTGTGCCATCTGCCCCCTGCCCAATACTTTGCCCAGTGACACTCTTCCATTTGGCTGTTTCTGAGTTCTGTCCTTTATCATAAACCAGTGTTTGTAAGTAAAGTGCTTTCCTGAGTTCTATGAGTTATTCTAGTGAATTTCAAGCCTGAAGGTGGGTGTTTTGGAACCCTTGAATTTTTCGTTGGTTGGATGAAGTATGTGTATCCTGGGGACCCCATTTGGAGCTGGCATCTGAACTGGGGGCTATCTTTTAGGATTAAATATTAAATTCATGGGGTCTGTGCTAACTCTGGGTAAACTGAAGTGAACTGAATTACGAGACACCCACTTGCTGTTGGAGAATTGGTTGTTGTTTGAAAAAAGCACACACAATTAATTTTAACTAAATTCCAGATTTTATTAAAATTTCATTCACTTTTCCACTAATGTTCTATGTATGTTCTAGTATCCAACTGAAGGTTTCATGTTGCATTTAGTTATTGTAACTATCCAATATTCTCAGATTTGTGACAGTTTTTCAGTCTTTGTTTTTCATGAGTGTTTTGAGGAATCAAATATTTTGCAATATGTCCCTTTATTTTTTGATTACTTCTATATGATTATGGTTTTATATTAAAAACCCTTTCACAATATATACAATATAAATTTTTCATATAATATGCTTCATAGTAAGAGATCAGAAACAGACTAAAGCCTCCTTCCTCAGAGTGAGGAATTCTTTTTCCTGCAGGAGGACACTTACTTATTTTTTCCTTATGTTTTCCTAATGATTAGACTAGGGTTGTGAATTTTTAAAAAGAATACTGCAGAGGTGAAGTGTCCTTCTTATCACATCACATCATATCAGGGAGTATCTGATACCCATGTGACATCATTGATGATATTAACTGTGTCTACTTGGTTAAGATAGTATTTGCCAGATTTCTCTGCTGAAAAGCTACTATTTCTTCAAGTTGGCATATTTTTAAAGGATTTCTTTAAATAAAATAAATTGTAAAATCATAAAATAACCACCATTTAGTAAGTGCTTACTGTAAAAAAAAAATACATTGTGTGAGCAAGAAATAGATCTTTGTGATTTAATAAACTAAGTACGGGGGTTGTTTATTACTGCAGTCACATCTGGGCTATCCTGACTAAAAGAGTATAATAATACTCAGAGTGGTTAAGCAACTTGACTAAGACCATATAGCTAGTAAGGGGTGAAGCAAGGCTTTGGGCTTGGTCTGTCAGATCCCAAACCTGGCTAATTAGGCTAGGCTAGGTTATACTGCAGCAACAACTTATTCCAAAGTCTTAGAGGATTAGCACAATAGAGTTTTATTTCTTACTCATATTAAATTCTCTGTGATCTGTGAGTCCTCAGAACAGTGTTGTTACTGAGTGCAAGCTTGCTCTGCTTGCCACACGAAAGGCCAATTAATATGAGAGAAGGAATATGACTTTATTTGGAAAACTGGCAGACTGAGAAGATGGCTGAGTAATGTCTCAAAATAACCATTATATTGGGGTCTAGATATCAGGTTCTTTTATAACAGAGATGTGAGGAGATGAGAAACTGAAGTAAAAAGGCCATTAATCTTGCAAATATCTCCTGGAATGACCAGTATCATGGAGGGAATGTGTTAATTTCTTCCTTGCTATAGACGTCCACAGGTGGACAGGGTCCTGAACAAAAACGCTTTGGTTTAACATCCAGGCAGAGGAGCAGGGTTCCCTGAGGGAGGCCATTATTTATAAACAGTGTCCTTTTAGTGAATAAAAGTAAGGGGAAGCAAAGGTTAAAAGGTAAAAGAAACAGATTCAACTTGGAATCAAAACTGGCTCCTCCCTGTAACAGTGCCATTCATATGGTGTCTCAGTCCAGTCAGGCCACTGTGATCCAGATAGTTTTGCCATCTCATTGTGAGACCTTCATGCTCACAGTGGCAGGAGGACAAGGAGTTACACAGAATTTTCATTGCTCTAGCCTGGAGGATTACATGTCACTTCTACGCACATCCCCTTGTCTGCAACTAGTCAGAGGGCCTCACCTAACTAAGGAGCAGTGAAGTGCCATTTTCTACATGTGCATTAAGGAGAACAGATGCTGATGATTTTTTTCCAAGAGACTGTGCTGCTGCTTCTAAAAGACTCAGAACAGCCCTGGATATGGAGGAAGGTTAAGAAGTATGGAGTATTAGGCTTTACAGAGGGAGTTTTAATTAAGATCAAGACATTCTCTCTCTTGGTCTTCCCCTGCGACCCCAAGTGTTTGTGGGGGAACACTGCATAGCAGAAACCTTTCAATTCCATATCCAATTTCAGGACACCCAAGGGCCCTCTCCTGTTCCTTTACCAGCCTTTACCCTTCTTATGAGGCAAGTTAATCAGCAGAAGCATTCACCTTGACTTATTAACTTTAATGTTCATAAAGGAGGAATCCAAGTGTCTTGGGGCTTAAGTCATTTTGCATTCAAAGGCATAGAGCTAAAGAGTGATTCTCATCTTCACTTGTGCCCTGTAGTCATGAAAGGCATCTGAGTACATAATCCACAGCAACTCATCTTGCAGTATCCCAACCAGTCCTCTTCTTGGATGCTTGAGGTCCCAGAAGCCTCAGCCTGCTCTGCAGTGTCCTCTATGTTTGAGTTCTTGAAAGCTCTCTTCCCTTCTCTGAGCATCACTATACATGACACAACCCCTTGTCACATTCTCCCGCCATGTCCAGCCCTGTGGGGTTCTTATGGCTTTACCTTTGAGGATTTGTCCAAAAGCTTTGATATATTTTCCTCTTTAGTGGAAGGAAGGAAGCTAAGCAGGGACTGCCACATTCTCTTTGGGCACCAGGTTCCATGGGATGTTCTGTGGAAGGATTAAGTAACTGGCTCAAGATCACACAGTTGGCAAGAGGTGGGGCTGGAGTTAAAGTTCACAAGAAGCCTGTAAGGAAGCCAACCTAGTCACCCCCAGGGGAAACTAGACAATCAGAGACACACAGGTTAAGTCATTTTTCCAAGCTAGTAAGTAGAAGAAAGTATTGGCCCTTCAGTTCAGTTCAGTCTCTCAGTCATGTCTGACTCTTTGCGACCCCATGAACTGCAGCACACCAGGCCTTCCTGTCCATCACCAACTCCTGGAGTTCACTCAAAACTCACGTCCATCGAGTTGGTGATGCCATCCAGCCATCTCATCCTCTGTTGTCCCCTTCTCCTCCTGCCCTCAATTCCTCCCAGCATCAGAGTCTTTTCCAATGAGTCAACTCTTCGCATGAGGTGGCCAGAGTACTGGAGTTTCAGCCCCAGCATCAATCCTAGGTTCTGTCCAACTCTAAATCTTACATTGTCTGGAAAATTAAGTCTTACCCTTCTCTAGGGAGGCTGATAGTTTTGTCACAATTTGTCCTCAACATTTTTTTAGCCAATTCTGCCTTCTGCTCCAAATCCTCTGCTCCAGTCACGTGACTTCACTTTGCATCTCTAATGGGAATGGCTCATTTGGAAACTTCTCATATAGATTTCCATACCCTGCAAATCTTGCTGCCCTAAGGCTTTCTATTTTGGAAGCAACAAGTTTTGGTGCCTCAGAGAGGACAGATAACCCCTGGAGCAGTGAAGCCTTTGCTCAACTTTACCTGTCAGATTAGATTTCTGTTTTAATTAGAATCAAGGAAATAAGCTCCATCCTGCTGTTGCAATGCTGGCAGTTTTAGGAAGCATGAGCCAGTCCTGGTTGCAGTGAGTTATATGTAAGAAGGCTCTTAACGAGGTGAGGGAAGAAGGGAGATGTATCTTCCTAGTATAAGGGATTATGGAAATAGAGAGACAGTAGGGAAAGCAGGGGTTGTAACCTTGGGTTTGGATCACCTTAGTGGGCATGAGTTCAGATTGGAAGGGGAGCTCTGAGGGTAGGTTTGCTGCACTTCACCTTTGGGAGTCTGAAAGGGCTTTGCCTCCCAGGTTGCCCTGCCAGACTCTGTAAAGGAAACTCGCTGGTCCGGTGTGCCTAGACTTTTCTTTTTTATAAATTAAAAAAATATATTTATTTCTTTATTTGGCTGCACTGGGTCTTAGTTGCAGCACATGGGATCTTTAGTTGTGGCATGCAAACTCTTAGTTGTAGCACGTGGGATCTAGTTCCCTGACTAGGGATCGAACCCAGGCCCCTTGCATTGAGAGCATGGTGTCTTAGCCACTGGACCACCAGGGAAATTTCCCACCCAGAGTTTTCTTGAGCTGTCCCACGTGCCATTGGTGGATCCCCAGGTTGCCATATATGCTATGGAGTGTGGGGGCTGGAAAAAGTAATTGTGTTGGCCACAGCTTGACCTCCATCCGCTCATGGTGAGGAGTGAGCAGAGGCATGTGGACCAAGTGAGGCTGGGACAGGTGGCAGATGTGGCAGAGACTCAGAGAGATGGAGGGAGGCCTCAAGAACTGAGGAGAGGCTGAGAGGGGCAGGGAGCCCTGTGCACACTAGTTCCTTACATATGAACCTTCAAGTTGCAAACTTTCAAAGATGCGACTGTGCATTTTCGTGTCCAGTCAGGTAAGTTAGTTCACGTGTCTGGCGTACATTGTCATGTGTTTGCATCCTCTTTAAGTGGCTGTGTTTTTGTGTAATTACTATACAGTACTGTATAGAGTACAGTAGTGCGTGCTCAGTCTTGCCAGATTCTTTGAGACCCTGTGGACTGTAGTCTGCCAGGCTCCTCTGTCCATGGGATTTCCCAGGCAAAAATACTGGAGTGGGTTGCCATTTCCTCCTCCAGGGGATATTTCTGACCCAGGGATTGCACCCCCATCCAGTACAATAGTAGTACAGTATCTTTATTTCAAGCCCAGGATGTCTGGAAGCAAGTGTAAAAGCAGTGGTATGTAGCTGGTTGTGTCGGTTGGGTACCTAGGCTAAATGTGTTGGACTTAGGAATAAATTGGACTTATGAAGCACTCTTGAAATGGAACTTGTTTGTATGTAGGGGACTTACTGTATAGAGTTCCTGCCCAGTGCAGGGGGCTGATGAGAATAAATCAGATCAATAGTGTGTGAAATAAATTGACTTTCTTTGCTCATCTGGTTTTTGTGTGTACCATGCTAACATGTAGAAGCAGAGTCCATGCATGCAAAACTAGTTGTCACCTTTCAAGGGAACAATGCCTCCTGCCTGTGTTGGGGAGCCAGTGCTTTTGGCTTTCCTGATGGAGGGAATGGTTTTTCCATTAACATCAACCTACATATTCTTCAAGGGTTGTCCTGTGGAACACCAGTCTGTGTGTTGAAATTTTGCCAGGTCCCATTTAGACTGCCCTGAGGGGGACACTCCCCACTTTCAATGGTCAAACATTCTTGAAAGAAGCCCTCTGAAGCTGAGATAGCTTAGTAGGAGTTGCTGATAGGCAGGAATGCAGCCTGAGACTACATTTCCCAGAACTGCTTGCATCCAGGTCTAGCCACATCAGAACCAAGGGTGAGGGGCTGGCATGATATGTTTGGAAGCTCTCCGCTCTCTTTTTTCACCTGAAGACTGGCTGCAGAGGACTCTGATGCCTTACTGGTTGGTAGAACTTGTGTTTCTAAATTACCCATCAAGGCATGGGTCCATCAGGAATTATTGCCCAGGTGGCTCAGTGGTAAGGAATCCACCTGTTAATGCAGGAGACTTGAGTTCAATCCCTGTTCCAGGAAGATCCCCTGGAGAAGGGAATGGCAACCTACTCTAGTATTCTTGCCGGGGAAATTCCATGGACAGAGAAGCCTGGCGGGCTACTGTCCATAGGGTTGCAAAAAAATTGGACATGACTAAGCAGCAATAATTTAAGGTAAATGACTCAGTGAGTTTGAGGATAACTATGAACCCTTGAAACCACTGCCATGTCAAACCTATAAACATATCCATCACCTCACAAAGATTTCTCCCACCCCTATTAACATTTTTTTGGTGTGTGTGGTAAAAACACTTAAAATTAGATCTACCTTGTTAGTTAATTTTGAGTATACAACACAGTATTGCTGGCTACAGGTACTATGCTATATAGTAGATCTACAGAACTGAATTATCTTGTATTAATGAGATTTTGTACCCTTTAGCCATCACCTCCCCATTTCCCCCTCTCCCTAGTCCCTGGAAACCACCATTCCACTCTCTGCTTCTATGAATTTGACTATTTTAGACTCCGCGTATTCCGTGTGAGATTATACAGTAACTTTCTGTGTCTGGCCACTTGGCATAATATCCTTAAGTTTCATCCATGTTGTTGTAAATGGTAGGATTTCCTTCTTTTTAAAGACTGAATAATGTTCTACTATATATTCATCTATCTCCATCCATCCTGTCTATCCATCTATTCATCTATCTTATCTATCTATCTATCTTTATACCTATCTGTTTATCAATCCTATCTATCTTTCTATCCGTTCATCTATCTAAGTATCTGCCTTACATTTCTTAGATTATCTGTGGAGGGGCACTTGGGTTGCTTCCTTGTTTTGGCTGTTGTAAACAGTGCCACTGTGAGCATAGGATTTAGGAGTGCAGGTATCTCTTCGAGATCCTGATTTTTAATTCTTTTGGATCAATACCCAGAAGAAGGATTGCTGGATCATATGATATTTCTACTTTTAATTTTTCTAGAAACCTCCATATTGTTTTCTATAATGATTATACCAATTCACATTCTGGAGAAAAGTTTTAAGATTATTACTTTTGTTATAATTTTCAGAGGCATTCAACTTAGTTTCCATAGAAATAAAACCTTTTTGCACTCATATTTCATTGGTTTAGATCCTATTTAATAAAATGACACAGTTACAATCACTGGCAAAGCAGTCTTGTGAACAAATGTGCCTGACATTTGGTGACCACAGCAGTGAGTAGGCATGCCATCTGCATGATTCAGTGGGACAGTAGGCTCAGGATGGGCATTTAGCAGAGGAAATGGAGAACATCACTTAATCCAAAAAATGATTTTAAGACCTTCCACCCTCCATGGTGGCTAGCCCGTGGACACCTGTTTCTGTACAGTGAAGTATCCTGCCATGTGCAAGGCATGATGAATGGATCTCAGGCAGAATTTCAGCCCCTGCTCCTTCCCTCAGTCAAAAATCTTTATGTAGAATACAACCTGAACATCCTTATGTGATGACGCAGTCAATTTTATCTGTGAAATTTAGATACGGCACTGAGATCCAGACAAGTTTCTGAGTATCTGAAATTACCAAGAGGGGAAACTGGGACTTCTACCTAAGCCATCAAAACCTAATCCAATGTAGACTGAATCACCTGGGCCAGGTATTTGGACAGCACATCACGTCTTGTTTTGGTCATAAGATAAGAGCTCCTTCAATCTTGTCCCAGCATGTAATATACATGGTCAAGCCATGTGCATGGCTCCTCTGTCCACGTGGTTTTATCACCTAGTAGGACTTCCACCCCTGTATTGTTGTGCTCAACCCTACCTGTCCATAAAAACCCTTTCTTTCTCACATCTTCTATTACCACAGTAGTTCTCAACTCTAGATACATGTTTGGGTTGACATTTTTAAAATTCCCATGTCTGCATCCCATGCCCAACCAACTCAACCAGAATTTCCATGGGTGGGGCCCAGGCATTATGCAGGTGACTGAAGTGTGCAACCCAGTTTGAAGACTACTGAATTAGAAGGGTCTGAATTGCACAATCTATTTCCTGATTATGTTCTTTGTGAGTAGGTCATTCCATCTGTGTATTCCTTACCATGTCAACAAGACAACTTAGATATGGGAGCCAGGAGTTTACTTTTCTTGCACATGAGGGCTTCCTAATTTCTATTTGTGTGTGGTCTTTAATTGAAATTGTGGAGAGGACCTGTTTCCCAGAGGAGCTCCATTGTATACTTTCAATGGATAGAAGTATTGGTGCAGGCAAGAGATGGCACAGGTGAATCAGGGAAGGGAAGCAGAGCTCTCTGTCACCAAAGTATATGAATGTGCAGTTTTGTAATATGGTGGTAGAAGTCTGTGAATAGACAGCTCATTTAGAGATCAATGACCAGACATTTTGCATCATTCCTAGTGGCTCAGTGGGTAAAGAACCTGCTTGCCAATGCAGGAGATGCAAGAGACACCAGTTCGATCCCTGGGTCGGGAAGGAAATGGCAACCCACTCCAGTATTCTTGCCTGGGAAATCCATGGACAGAGGATCCTAGAAGGCTACAGTCTGTGGAGTGGCAATGAGTTAGATACTGCTGAGTGGGCATGCACACACACACATACACACCTTTTTGACTACAATGGCAACTTGAGATCTCCAGAATAAGGTTCAGATTTCTTAATCTGGTCATTATGATCTGGCTCCAACCTACCTACTGTTCCAGCCTTCCTTCTCCAAAGTATCACCCTGCGCCTTGTGCTGTGCTTAGTTGCTCAGTCATGTCCAACTCTTTGTGACTCCACGGACTGTAGCCTGCCAGGCTCCTCTGTCCATGGGAACTCTCCAAGAAAGAATACTGGAGTGGGTTGCCATGCTCTCCTCCAGGGGACCTTCCCAACCCAGGGATTGAACCCAGGTCTCCCACACGACAGGCAGATTCTTTACCATCTGAGCCACTAGGGAGGTTCTTGTTATAATTGCATGATGCTTCTCTTTCTCCAAATCTTTCCCTCTACACTTTCTTGAACTCCCTCATTTATTTCAGGATTCTCTGTTAATCTCCTCTGCTGGATTCCTTGCCAAGCTCTTTATGCCTTGCTTCTATGCTAGCCAGTCTTCCCATTTCCTCCCTGCCCACTGCCTACCCACAGATTTGGCACCAGTATGTGTTTGTTCCCATCACTGGATTGAGATACCTTCTCTCGGGAGGATCCTGGGGAAGAGAGAGCGAGCTTGAGAGCCGCTTGTAGTTAGAAGGAGCTCCATAGGTGAGGAGAAGTTTGTAGAAGAGTACCTAGTAAAGGAAAGAGTACAAGTCCCCTACATATGAATCTTCAAGTCGCAAACTTTGAGAGGTGTGAACGTGCATTTGCCTGTCCAATCAGACGTTAGTTCATGTGTCCAGTGTACATTACCATGTGCATGGATCCTCTACAAGTGGGTGTGCTTCTGTGTACTTTACAGTACTGTGTAGAGTACAGTAGTACAGCAGCTTTATTTCAAGCCCAGGATGTCCGGAAGCAAAGCGTAAAAGCAGCAGTGACGTAGCTGGTGCTGCTAAGAGGCACCAAGTGATAATGGTGGGAACAAAAGGAAAATAATTGAGAGTGGAGCAAGACGAAAAGATGGTAGAGGTCGCTCATTCTTACAATGTGAATCGTTCAACCACTGGCACAAAAGAACAGTGACAAGATCATGGGACATGTGAAGTCCATTGTACCAATGATGTTGACAGTAATATCAGAGAAGCATGGACAGATGATCAGGAGATGGAGAAAGTCTCAGTGTGTGGATGCAGCATTAGCATCAGGGTCAAGTCCCTCTCAGCTTAATTCTGATGCAAGAGAAAGCTAAAAGCCTTTACAAAGACTTGAAACACGGTAAAGAATCAGAGGGTTCATCTTTAATGCCAGCCATTTGGTCTTCCCTGGTGGCTCAGATGGTAAAGAATCTGCCTGTAATGCAGGAGACCTGGGTTCAGTCCCTGGGTTGGGAAGATCCCCTGGAGAATGGATAGGGTACCCACTCCAGTATTCTGGCCTGGAGAATTTCATGGACAGAGGAGCCTGGTGGGCTACAGTCCATGGGGTTGCAAAGAGTCAGACATGACCAAGCAGCTTTCACTTTCACTTATGGCTGGTTTCATTGGTTCAAGGCTAGAGACAATATGCACAACATCAAAGTAAGTGGCGCCACTGTGGGTGCACATGTAACTGCCTGGGAGTTTCCTGAAATGCTTCTAGAAATTATTGATGAAGGAATGTATTTACCCAAGCAGGTTTTTAATGTGGATGAGATAGAACTATACTAAAAAAGAATTCCAGACCAAAGTTCCACCGTAAGGAGGAAAAATTGATGCTAGGCTATAAAGCTGACTCTGTTGTTTGATGGCAATGATTCTTATGAGAGGAAGCTGAAGCTTCTCTTAGTTTGTCATTCACAGAACCCAAGACCCCTTAAAAACATAGCCAAGGGCTCTCTTCCTATTGTGTGGAAGAGTAACCCCAAGCCTGGGTTACATGGGTGATCTTCTAGGACTGGTTTTTCCACCACTTTATCCTGGAGGTAGAGAAATATTGCTTGGAGAAGGATGTCCCATTCAACATTCTTCTACTGCTTGACAATGCTCCGGGATACCCCCCATTCATGGATGACTTTCACCTCAACATCAAAGTACTACCATAGCTAGAGTCTAGCCCCTGCTCTCCACAGGGGAAAGGAAACCCCTAACAGCAATGAAGGAAACCACTAACAGCAGCGAAGACCCAGCACAGCCAAAAATACATACATACATAAATAAAGTACTGGATCTGCCACTGATTACTACATCACTCATTCAGGCTATGGACCAGGGAGTTAGATCAGCTTTCAAGAAGAGTTGATGTCACACTTTTTGTCAGGCAGTAAAGGTGCCTGTACAAATCAGGAAATCAGGAACAACCCTGTGACAATTTTGGAAGGACTATAACATCTTCAAGGCCATAAAAAGCTTTGACTTTGCTTGGTATGAGGTTACCACCATCCCCATGAAAGGGGTTTGGAAGAAACTTTGCTGGCGATTTGAGAAGATGGATGAGTCCAAAGAGGTCTTTAGCAACTTAGTGACCCTCCTTGAGAAGCTGGAGTTAGATCTGCAAGAGGATGGTTTCACTGAACCCCTTGCTATGCAACGTTGGAAGAGCTGACTAATGAAAACCTGATGGAATTGGAGGCCCAGAGAAAGGATGAAGAGACGAGAGGAAGAAGTAACTGAAGAACTGAAGAGATTCACAACACAGGAAATAGCAACGGGGTTTTCTGTATTTGAGGAGGCACTTAGTTTTTGAGGCTCAGGACCTGAACATTGAATGCTACATGAAGATTGCAGCAGCCATCCAGAATGCAATCCGATTGTACTACGTCATCTATGATGAGAAAGAGAGAGCTACTACCCAGACATCTCTGGATCGTTTTCTTCAAGAGGGTAGATAGAACTAAATCCAGCAAGGAACCAGAACCTGTGCTGTCAACGTCAGGCGTGAGTGAGATTGCAGATTGTCCTCCTCCTATCACTGACGACCCTTCAGCTCTACCCTCTCCCACCTCCTCGCTCTCCTCCATCAGTAACTCTTGCCTGTTCTCTCGATGCCAGCCCCTGTATGCCAGCTGTTGTACTGACTTCTGTACTTTTCAAGGTACCATACTGTAAGATTACAAGTGTTTTCTTTATTTTTCATTTATTTTTTATGTATTATTTATGTGAAAAGTGTTATAAACCTATTACAGTACAGTCCTATATGGCTGATTATGTTAATTGTGTACCTAGGCTAACTTTGTTGGACTTACGAACATGCTCTTAGAACAGAACTCATTCGTATGTAAGAGACTTGCTAAAACCAGGACAAAGATGAAGAGGAGAAAAAGGCAAATCCATTCAAGAGAAGGACATGAGCCAGGCTATCCACTCTTGGTCAAGCCCAAGGGCTTGGAGGCTGGGATGGCAAACCCGGTCTGGCTGTTAAAGTACTGTTGTTAACTCAGCAAGTATCTTAGCTTCTCAGAGTGTCCATTTTCCTATCCTGAAGATGCTGACAGCCAAATAGCCCACTTCATGGGATGATGGAGAGATGCTTATGAGCAATAAAGCTGCTGGGGTGTGGAAACATCACCTCAGAGTCAGTGGATGGGTAATTTCACAGGAAAGACAGTGAAAGTTCTGTTACTGGCACCCTTTAATCCTCCCATCTGGAGGGCAGGTTTTGACGGGCTTCCTAGACTCTCTCCCAAGGGTTCCTGCTCCTCTTGAAACGGGCTTCCTTTGAGGGATGTCACAAGCAGCTGGGAGTCTGTGGAGTTGGCTGCCTCCTTTGTGTGGTTTCAGAGTGTATTTTTTTTTTAATGTTATATGATTGCCTGTTTATTTCCATTTTTAAAAAAATTGTCTATTTTTTAATTTAAGGATAATTGCTTTACAGAACTTTGCTGTTTTCTGTCAAACCTCAGCATGAATCAGCCATAGGTATACATATAACCCCTCCCTTTTGAACCTCCCATCTCCCTGCCCATCCTAGCCCTCTAGGTTGATACAGAGCCCCTGTTTGAGTTTCCTGAGCCATACAGCAAATTCCCATTGGCTATCTATTTTACATATGGTAATGTAAGTTTCCATATTACTGTCCCCATACATCTCACCCTCTCCTCCCATCTCCCCATGTCCATAAGTCTGTTCTCCATGTCTGTTTTTCCATTACTGCTTTGTAAATAAATTCTTCAGTACCATTTTTTCTAGATTCCATATATATGCGTTAGAATATGATACTTATCTTTCTCTTTCTGACTTACTTGACTCCATATAATAGGCTCTAGGTTCATCCACCTCATTAGAACTGACTCAAATGCATTCCTTTTTACGGCTGAGTAATTTTCCATTGTGTATATGTACCGCTACTTCTTGGCTTCCCAGGTAGCGCTAGTGGTAAAGAACCTGCCTGCCAATGCAGAGGACATAAGAGATATGGGTTCCATCACTGGGAGATCCCTTGGAGGAGGGCAATGGCAACCCATGCCAGTATTTTTGTCTGGAGAATGCCATGGACAGAGGAGTCTTGTGGGCTACAGTCCATGGGGTTGCAAAGATTCAGACAGCACTGAAACAATACACGTGCGTGCAACCTCAGCTGTCCTGGGAAGACAAAGTGTGCTACCCTTGTTTGCCAAATATTTTATTCTGATTCTTAATGACTTGATTTACTAAGGTAATATCTCACATAGTTATGGCTCTTCCAGATGTCAGAAGCACTGGAATGGGAGTTCGAAGAGACGGATTCTTAGTCTACAGTGGACCAGCTGAGTGACTTGTGGCAAATGACTTACTCTTTCTGGGCTTCAGACAGTTCAGACTAAATTATCTCTAAGGTCCATTTTGATCCTAATATTTTATGAATCTAAGAAGACAATATTGTTAAGAGAAAAAGAGTACACATTTCGCAGTCAGATGGGCTGGATACAGAGTTACAGCTTGAGCCTTATTAGATGTGTGCCCTTTGGAAAGGTATTTAACCATTCTGAGCCTCAGTGTTTTTGTATGTAAAATATGAGAGAAATCCAAGAAAGTGCTTAGAATAATGCCATTTTTTGTTGTTGTTGTTGTTTAGTCACTAAGTCATGTCCAACACTTTTGTGACCCCATAGACCTCATCCCACCAGGCTCCTCTGTCCATGGGATTTCCCAGGCAAGAATACTGGAGTGGGTTGCCATTTCCTTCTCCAGGGGACCTTCCCAAACCAGGGATCAAACCCGGGTCTCCTGCTTGGCAGGTGGATTCTTTACCACTGAGCCTGGGAAGCCCAATGCCAGGTAGATATGTGTATTTAATAAATGTTGGTTCCTTTCTTTCCTTTCTCCTTTATCTCTTGCAACCTAAGGAAGCCAGTGCATCTTCAGGTAAGTCTTCCTGTCTCTCTTCCCACTTCCATCCTTTCTCCTTTTCTTCTACATCCACTTCCTGAGCATCTCTGTTGTTCCATGTCCTGAGTTAGGCGCTGGAGATAGACAGATGAGTGTGATCTGTTCTGGGATGCTAAGCATGGTACGGAACGGTGTTGGAGATTGTGATAAATTATACAATGCAGAGAAGCCACACTTCTGAAGCTGCAGAGGGGAAGCAAAGATCTCTTTTGCCTCTGGGAATGCTTTGCATAGGAGTTGAATCTTTGGCTGGTTTCCGATGGAACTTTGTGAAGGCAGAAGAAACAGAGTGTGTGTGCCTGGACATGTGTGCATGTGCAAGTGGAGGTGGGGGCATTTGTTTTTTATTGTGTTTAGTTAGTTATCAGCTGTGCTGGGTCTTAGTTGCTGCACACTCTTTGCTGTGGCACGAAGGATCCTTCAGTTGCAGCATGTGGGTTCTAGTTCCCTGAACAGGGATTGAACCCAGGCCCCCTGCATTGGGAGCTCAGAGCCTTAGCCACTAGACCACCGGGGGAAGTCTTGGAGATGGGGGGCATTTGTGATGTGGCTTTGGGCAAGGGATTAGAGGAATGAGAACAGGCAGGTCTGTTCTGCCAAAGGCTTTGGTGAGACCAGGCTGAGGTTAAGACATGACCTCCTCCTTTTTGATTTTGTTTTTTTAAACAAATATCTTTATATAAGGAAAATATACAGTAAAATGGGCATCCTAGGTGGTGTTAGTGGTAAAGAACCCACGTTAAGAACCTGCCTGCTGATGCAGGAGATAGTTAAGAGACACGGGTTCAATTCCTGGGTTGGGAAACTCCCCTGGAGAAGCAAATGGCTACCCACTCCAGTATTCTTGCCTGAAGAATCCCATGGACAGAGGAGCCTGGCAGGCTACAGTCCATAGGGTCACAAAGAGTCGGACAGGACTGAAGTGACTTAGCATGCACTCACGCAGTACAACAGGGCCGGAAGGTGGTGGGAGTGGATGATAAGGAAAAACTTAATCAACCACAAAAGCTGCCCAAATGTGACTTCCTGCTGTGGAGGAGAGTGACTTGTCCCTTACCTCACCTGTCTTTCCTGATTCAAAGAAACCTGTTCCTAGCAGGGCTGGGCCCAGGGAACCCCATTTTCCAACGAAAATTTGGGAAAGTTTGGGTTTCCAGTGGGAATTTGGGAAAAGTTGTATAGTTCTCAGGCTTTTAAGATATGGAAGTATAGAGAAAGGAGGGATGTTACAGCCCTTTATTCCAATGTCCCAGCCCCATCCCTCAGTATTTGTTGATGCCAAAGAGATTAATGAACCCCATGGAACTTGGGTAGCAGTACGGTAAGCAGTGAGGCTGTGCTGATGAGGAAGTGTGAGCAGCATCATAACTTCCTGTAGAAACTGACCAGGAGGCATAGTACAATGGGAGAGATGCTGAGGAATTTTGGGGAAGAGGTAAATTGGAGCCCGTCGTCCATCTCTTCCTCATTGCTGAGCCTTTCTTTGGCCAGGGGTCTCTTTCACTGTATGCAAGAAGACATACAGAGCCTGCCAGCTTCTGAAGCCTGTCCAGCTCGGGGCGTGTCACTTGCTTGTTCAGGTTCATGTTCACATTTCCCAGGGAGGGCAATGAAGCTGCATGCTCATAGATTAATGTCTCAGCATAGCTGGTCATAATACTATAAAACAAGGCACAATATCTAATCTATATATAATACATAATACTAGACAGTGTATTAAAAAGCAGAGATGTCACTTTGTCAACACGGGTCAAAGCTGTGGTTTTTCCAGTAGTCATGTACAGACATGAGAGTTGGATCATAAAGAAGGTTGAGCACTGAAGAATTGATGCTTTTGAACTGTGGTGTTGGAGAAGACTCTTGAGAGTCCCTTGGACTGCAAGGAGATCCAACCAGTCCATCCTAAAGGAAATCAACCCTGAATATTCATTGAAAGGACTGATGTTGAAGTTGAAGCTCCAATACTTTGGTTACCTGATATGAAGAGCTGACTCATTGGAAAAGACCCTGATGCTGGTAAAGACTGAAGCAAAAGGAGAAGGGGGTGACAGAGGATGAGATGGTTGGATGGCATCACTGACTCAATGGACATGAGTTTGAGCAGACTCTGGGAGACAGCAAAAGACAGGGAAGCCTGGTGTGCTGCAGTCCATGGGGGTTAGACATGACTTAGCAACTGAACAGTACAACAATAGCTAGTCCAGGTGGGGCTACGTGGGACCCAGGAATCCCAAATCGGTCCATGTTGTCAGTAGCAGCATATCTGGTTTGGAAAATGCTGGTCATTCCTAGCAGGGTAATTAAGGGGAATCTATTGTCTTGGCATCTCAACTTTGCCTCTGCCTAGCCCTGGACACCCTGCCTAGCCTTGAGCACTTGGAGAGGTGAACTGATGGTGTGTGTCCCCAGTGGAGGTCAGGAAGCATCGCAACAGACTTGTAACCCTACCCAGGACTGGGGTGACAGAACCTGAGCCCCCAGCTGAGCCAGCCCTTTCCTTTTTGTGTGACATCCGAGCCCCTGGCTCGCAGCTAAATAGTAGTAACCTAAGGACCCGGGAGGATGCACCTGGTCCAAGTGTTTACTTTCTTCTGCTGACAATCTACCCTGTCTTGGGGCTGGGTGCTATTCTTTTCCCCTGATTTAATTAACTCTTTTCCTCAATGATTTATACTGGGGCAGTCCCTGCTTTGGGGGGATGTAGCATTAAGTGGGAGGGTTAATGGATTTTGTTTTTTGTTGCTACGAATATGCTTTGTTATCTATTTGCATATCAGAGTTGATGAAAGCAAGCAAGAATCATTGCCTGGAAGCAACCCCCCATTCTGCTCATCTAAGTGTTTGTCATTTTAAACCTGGACAGTAGTTTTATTTCATATGTAGGAAACATTTCTCCTCTTCCTCCTCTTTCTTCTTTATGATGAGAGGAGATTCTCCTCCAGGATGGAAAGTATTTGCTTCATCTGTACTGAGAGGTTGTGGCTTTTATGTTCCCAAGCAGAAGGTCCCTGGGAGGGGAAGGGAGGGGAGGGTAAGACCCAGGAACCCATCGCCTGGAGCTGGAAGCCACACAGACTCAAAGGTCTCCATCTCTCAGTAGGGATTTACACTCTGAAAGGGACAGCCCATCTCTCCCAGGGCGGCGGTTCTTATTTTCCTCTGAAAACTCAAGCTGCAGAAATTGATAGTTTCTCACAGCTTTTCTGACAGGTACAATTGTCGCCAGAAATGGCATAAAAAGACAATGCAAAATAGCTCCTCTAAGCTGCATTTAATTGGCTCTCACAGTCATTTCCCAAGATGGATTAATCACACCAAGACACCATGTGCTCGCGCAACTCCTAAACCCTGTTTTTCTCGATCGTTTTCCAGGGTGAGGAGGTGTTCTGTGCGACTCTTGGTCCTTATGTCAAGCCTGTTATTAGATTTTATAGGGGCCAGTCAATGGAAATGCCCGTTCAGGTTCTGGCACTCCAAGTCCAGGGGACAGGTGTGGCCTAATCCCAGAGGAGGCTTTCTTGCCATCTTGAAGATCACATCAGATTCCTTCTGCTTGTGGAAAATGACAGACTCCAAAACCACCATTCTGCCAGTCCTGGCAGGGGGTTATGGGTCTTATGCAAGCTCTAGCCCTGGGATCTGCAGACCTTACCATTAAAATACGCTCTTATCCTTTTTTGTTTTTTAAATAATTTATTTATTTTTGGCTCTGTTGGGTCTTTGTCGCTGCGGGGGCTTTTCTCTAGTTGCGGTGCATAGGATTCTTACTGTGGTGGCTTCTCTTGCTGCGGAGCACAGGCTCTCGGCACCTGGGTTCAGTAGTTCTGGCTGTGGGTTCAGTAGGTGTAGCTTCCAGACTCTCGAGTACAGGCTCAGGAGTTGTGGCACAGAGGCTTAGTTGCTCCATGACAGGTGGGATTTTCCTGGACCAGGGATAGAATCCATGTCTCTTGCGTTGGCAGGCGGATTCTTTACCATTGCGCCACCAGGGAAGCCCGTGATTTCTTGTTCATCCGGGCATCTATGTGTATTCATATAGGCATCTATAGAGTATTGATGCTGCCATTTTTTGTGTCTAGAGAGCGTCCCAAGTGTCACTGGGCAGTCCCCTTCCCCAGACTTAGTGAACTTAGTGAAATACACTGGACGAGGCAGTTCTTTGCAGTTTTGTTTTAAAGCTCTGTTACTTGGGGGCAGAAAACAGTGGAAGCTCAGCTTAAATCAGTGAAGAATTTAAGGCTGAAATCAAATAAAAACTTGCACAAGTTAATCTCAAACACTTAATGGTATGCAAATTTGAGCTCCTATTCATGTAAATCACTGGTAATGAGAATTGGTTTCAAGCAGCCAGATCAATTTTTCTCTTCTTGCTTCCTCGCGTGTCTCATTGTGAGTGATGTGCAGGCGTGCGATTTCCCTGGGATTCCTGTGTGGTGGGAGAAGACTGCTGGAGGGGTGGGGCTGAAGGACAGATGGGAGACCAGCTGGGCTGGAGGGTCTGTTCATGACTGTGGCTTCCTCTCCGAGGCTTCAGTTTAATCCTCAGGCTGCCAGCATAATGGTGACGACTGCGGGGGCTGCAGTCAGGCTTGTGGCCGCGTGTCAGAGCTTTGGCTTCTTGCTGGAGCCTGCTGGAGACCGCCCACGGTTCCTTGTCATACAGGCTTCTCCGGCTTGGCCATTTATGTCATTAAGGCCAGCGAGGAGAGACTCTACAGCTAGTCTGCCAGCAAGGTGGAGTCATACAACGTAACACGATTGTGGGAGCACACTCTTACCACCTCTGTCATGTTCAGGTTCCTCCCACACTCAAGGGAAAGGGATTTGTTACACAGAGGTGTGACGTTCAGGAGGTGGGGGTCATGGAGTGGGATGTGGCACCCTAGAGTCTGTCCATTCATTTCCTTATGAATTCTACTTCAAGTATCCTAAAATGGTGTGGCTCATGTCCGACTCTTTGCAACCCCATGGACTACCGCACACCAGGCTTCCCTGTCCATCACCAACTCCTGGAGCTTGCTCAAACTCATGTCCATTGAGTTGGTGATGCCATCCAACCATCTCATCCTCTGCCATCCCCTCTCCTCCCGCCTTCAATCTTTCCCAGCATCAGGGTCTTTTCCAGTGAGTCACTCTTCACATCAGGTGGCCAAAGTATTGGAGTTTCAGCTTCAGCATCAGTCCTTCCAATGAATATTCAGAACTGCTCTCCTTTAGGATGGACGGGTTGGATCTCCTTGCAGTCCAAGGGACTCTCAAGAGTCTTCTTCAACACCACAGTTCAAAAGCATCAGTTCTTTGGCTCTCAGCTTTCTTTATGATCCCAACTTTGACATCCATACATGACTACTGGAAAAACCATAGCTTTGACTATACAGACTTTGTTGGCAAAGTAATGTCTTTGCTTTTTAATACACTGTCTAGGTTTTAGATGTTTAATAATTCTCTAAATTGAGCTTGAAACAGAAAGGAAGGACACAACCTTTAAAAGAATGACATAGCCATAGGACATGAGGAAAACTGGTTAGAACCAATTAGGTCGGCAGAAGATTTGACTTCTAGTAGATCTTGAGCCTCATTATATGCTCATTTTAATACATTAGCGTAAGCTAAATGTCACACCCACCAGCGTCATGGCAGTTCCGAGGTCAACCATAAAAGGGTAAGAAGTGGGTGGTGGCCCAGTTTCTGGAAATCTTCACTCTTTCCCCAAATAATTGGAGTAATCTTCCCACTTATTAGCCTATGAAATTACCCAGTCCATAAAAGCTATATTTTGAAACACTTTGCTCTTTCCTGGCTGACATTAGGTCTGGAGTATGTTTCTCTCTAAATAAATCTACTTCTTACATATCACTTTTTCTCCAAATTCTTTTGTGATGAAGCAAGAACCTCAAATTCACTGGCAGCAAGCCTATGTCTTCTGTGGCTATAAGCTGATAGAAGATAGAAGACTTAATTTCAGATGCTCCTCTGAGGTTACTCATGACTAGTTACCATGGTCATTATGGCTAACATCAGATCATTACTTATTAGTATGAGAAAAGAAATATAATCAAGAAAAGTTTCTGCTGAAAGAGGGATGGGATAAAAATAATAAGGGGCATAAGGGACTTTGTCATTTCCATGGCTTTTGCTCCCTTCTTACAGATAGTCAGTCTGTGATAATGGTGTTTCAGCTCTGAACTTCTGCAAGTACAGATGGCTCAGTAAAAGCCTTGGATAATGACTCAAAAGGAAAATCTAGAATCTCTGCTATGTTCACAAAGTGATGGGTATCCCAAGATAATTCTATCAGAAGTTGTTAATCAATTGTTAACTGATAAAGAGAGCCTTTCATTGTCACGAGCCTCAGTTCAGTTCAGTTCAGTCACTCAGTCGTGTCCAACTTTTTGTGACCCCATGGAATGCAGCACTCCAGGCCTCCCTGTCCATCACTAACTCCCGGAGTTTACTCACACTCATGTCCATTGAGTTGGTGATGCCATCCAACCATCTCTTCCTCTGTCGTCCCCTCCTCCTCCCAACTTTAATCTTTCCCAGCATCAGGGTCTTTTCAAATGAGTCAGCTCTTCGCATCAGGTGGCCAAAGTATTGGAGTTTCAGCTTCAACATCAGTCCTTCCAATGAACACTCAGGACTGATCTCCTTTAGGATGGACTGGTTGGATCTCCTTGCAGTCCAAGGGACTCTCAAGAGTCTTCTCCAACAGTTTAAAAGCATCAATTCTTCAGCACTCAGCTTTCTTTATAGTCCAACTCTCATATCCATACATGACTGCTGGAAAAACCATAGCCTTGTCTAGACGGACCTTTGTTGGCAAAGCAATGTCTCTTCTTTTTAAGATACTGTCTGGGTTGGTCATAACTTTCCTTCCAAGGAGTAAGCGTCTTTTAATTTCATGAGCTTATAGGATACTATCCTGTAAAGATGAGGGAGGGGATTTGGGAAGGCGTCCTGAATCACAAAAGACTTATTTCATCTTCTAGTTAGTTACCTGGCTTATAATTGTCCCTTAGTAAACTGCAAGTACGCCTGATGAAGCATTGCATCATGCCTTATCAGTCATTCACAGTCTAATGTGAAGGAGGAAAAAGAAAAATGAATCTGCCATATCCTTCACTTCACATGGAGCAGGAGAAAGCTCACATTTCCAGGGAAGGAGAAGAAATGTAAACATGAAAGTGAACTTCACTCCTATCTTGCTCACAAATTCTCCCTGGGACCCCACCCCACACTATGGAAAGCAAAGCTACTTTATCTGGTCTGAGTTACTCCATAGCTTCACTATGAGGGCTCTACCAGTTGTATGACTCTCTTCCACAGGTATTCCTTTCACACGCTCTTCTACCTAGAATTCCCCTTTGCTTTCTTCCACTTGGAAGCCCTCAGAGGTCCAGTGCTAGGGCTGTATTCCTTGGGAAATTTTCCCAACTTCTTCAAGCAGGAGACTTGGAGCTTTCATTAAGCAGCAGCTTGGTCAAATCACACTGGAAAAGGTTATATGAAGGTTAATCTCTGCTGCTACCCAAAGAGCTCTTTGAAGGCAGGAATTGAAACATCTATAAGATACTTTTTCACCTTAATCTCTTTGATGCCATCCCAGGACCTGATGATAACAATTAATACCTATCAAGCTTTATTATATGTCAGACACTGACCAGCAAATTTTAAATGCATTACTCATTTAGTGCTCACAACCCTTTGTGTTACTATTACTGTTTTAATGATGGGAAACTGAGGTAGAGAAAATGTATATAACTCATTAAACGTCATGTAACTAGATTTGGCAGAACCTATATGTAAATCAAAACTGATTCCAGAGATTTTGCTTTTAGCTTTTGTGTGATGGTACACTCCTCACTGTAGAAATCTGATGAATACATGTTTGTGGAGTAAATGACTGAATGAATGTGTCACAAGCTGGAATGTGGCCTCCTCCGTGAGGCCCCTCCCAGAGAAGCCATGCCCCTGCCCAGTTTGGCATTTGATTCCTCTAGTCCTGGCTTGCCGTCTCTTTAGCCTTCACTGAAGCAAAAGGAAGCATCTGGACTGGTGGCATTGATGGCTGATATCTCTATTTCTCCCCCACCCCATTCTGGGCAGCCTGACCTTAGGAGCCCTTGGTTCCAGCTTGCTTGTGACCTGATACTTCAGCTTGAGACCCAGAGGCCATGAGCCTCTGGACTGGCCCCGATACAAGAGGCTGATGAACATTCCACACCTGTCAGCACTCCAGGTCTGGCCACTGATGGGACTAGACTGGGCACAAGGGTAGAGATTATATTGGCCCTCTCTGAAGAACTTTGTCAGGTGTACATGGCAACAACACCTCAGGTGGATGCTGGACCTCAGCTTCATAGAACCAAGGATATGGTGTCCTTTGAGCTGCCACTTACTGACAGGGCTGGAATACTGGCATGTAGCTAGTCCAAAGCGTGGACTCTGTCCTTCATGGGAGGCCACTGGAACCCAACAGTTTCTTGCCAGCTACTATGTGCCTAGCATTGTGTTGGGTGTTATGAACATAGAAAGCTTCCTTGGCCACTGAAAGACTTCAAGCCTAACAGCACAGCTGACCATAGAAACTTATTACTATAACATCTGCCTGCAATGCGGGAGACCTGGGTTCGATCCCTGGGAAGATCCCCTGGAGAAGGGAAAGGCTACCCACTCCAGTATTCTGGCCTGGAGAATTCCATGGACTGTATAGTCCATGGGGTCGCAAAGAGTTGGACACGACTGAGCGACTTTCACTTTCACTTCATTATCATCAATGCTATGTTATGTATGCATGTACTTTGGAGATACAGAAACTGGAGCATTTAATTTAACAGGAAGAGTGATATTAGGGTAAGCTGCCAAAGGAAGGGATAGTTTAGGGTGAAATTAAGTAAAACTCTTGCACAGTAGCTAGTACACAGTAGTGTAAGCACTGTACTTAACAAATCTATCCTTGAGATGCTCAAGGATATCAAATATCATTATCAGCAGCAATAGCAGTAGCATCCTTAGATCTAGAAAATACGTGAGTGATCTTTAGGCACAGAAATCAGGAAAAGGCTAGCAAAACTTTAAGAGGAGAAAATGTTATTCCCAAGGATAAAATTTTAAAATGTATTGAAAAGGCAGCATATTTTCAGGTTGGAAACTGGGAAGACACCGAGTCTCAGCTTGGGCGATATAGTTTCAATTGGCCATGACTATCTGTGTGCATTGGGAAAATCATTTTCCCTGTGGGTTCCTTTTTATAATTTGTAAATGCATTAAAATGGATTATGTTATCCAAGAGTCCTTCTAATAGCAGAGTCTACAATCTCCACAATATCTCAAGGAAAATGTCTTGCAATCAATAAAATATTACTAGACACTTACAGAAACTGAAAGATGTATTCCATAGCCAAGAGAAAGATCGGTTAATAGAAAGTAACTCTGAGATATTGGAATGAGTGGACTAGGACTTTAAAGCATCTATTTTAAACATGTTCAAGAAATTAAAGAAAAATGTGGTCATAATGAACAAACAGATGGGTAGTAACAGAGAAATGAAAAGTGTAAAAAAGAACTTGATGAGTCCTTTACAGTGTAAAACTAAACTACTTGAAATTTTAAAATGATGACAAGTAAGTGAACTTGGAAAATTAATAGAAACCATTTAATCCAAAGGACAGAGACTTGACAAAATGAAAAGAGCCCCAGGAACCAGTTGTACCAAGTCAGGTTATCTAACATATATTTAATTGGAGTTGAAGAAGGGGAATAGAAAGGAGAAGGAAACAATATTTTTGAAAAAGGAATGCTTAAAGTGTCCAAGTTTGGCAGAAAGCAAAAACTACAAATTCAAGGAACTCAAAGAAATCAAGGAGAATATGTATAAAAGAAGCCACATTTAGGTATTACATCTTAAATCTGCCAAAAGTCAAAGAGAAAGAATTGTTGAAAACAGACAAGAGATATGACACAGCACATACTGGGAACATTGATACGCGTATGACGACTGACTTCTTTCAAAAGAGTGAGGACAAGAAGGTAACCGAATGACGCCTTGAAGGTGCTGAAAAGAGAAAGTCAGTCCAGTATCGCAGACTTCTATATTCTTCAAAAACGATAGCAAATAAATGCATTTTCTAGAAAATAAAAGTGGAGAGTATTTGTTGCCAGTAGATGATAACTTCAGAAATGCTGAAGAAAAATTGCCAAGCTGAAGGAAAATGATTCCAGAAAGAAAATCATATCTACAGGAAGGAATAACAAGCACAGGGAATAGAAAGTCTGTGAATAGCTATGAAAGACTGTATTTTTTCTTTTCATAATTTCTTTAATAGACATATGACTGTCTTAAGCAAAAGAAACAGTGTGTAGGGTTTATAACAAATATAGAGTTACTATTTATGACAACAATATCAAAAGGATAGGAAGTAAAGGCTAGTGAGATATTCTGTTACATAGTTATCATATATTACATGAAGAGGTACTATACAAACTCCAGCCAGACTGTGGGCAGTGGTTAAGGATGCATAAAGTAGTCCTTTGAACGAGCACTAGAATATAATGCATAGAGGCAGAGCTGAAAAGTCAGTCATAGAATTAAATGAAATACTAAAAAGATTTGATTAACCCAAAAGAAGGCAAAAAGGAAGAGAGATGGATGAAACAAAAAGAGATGGCAAAGAGAAAAACAATGGCATTATGATAAAACCAGCTATATAAAAATTATACTAAATGTAAGTAAATGGAACACTCCAGTTAAAAGGCAGGGATTGTCAGAATAAATAAAATGTCAAGACCCCACTATATATTTTTTTGTACAAGAAATGATGTGTATAAAATACAGATATGCTGTGCTCAGTCGCTTCAGTTGTGTATGACTCTTTGCGACTTATGGACTGTAGCCTGCCAGGCTCTGCTGTCCGTGGGATTCTCCAGGCAAAAATACTGGAATGGGTTGCTGTGCCCTCCTCCAGGGGATATTCCCAACTCAGAAATCAAACCCATATCTAGGGCATGCTCCTGTGTTGCAGGCAGGTACTTTATCCACTGAGCCACCTAGGAAGCCCTCTCTTATTCCTACTTAACCTTTATTATTTAACAATGATAATACATTGCAATAAATTCTCATTAGTAATATGCTAAGTAGTAGTGGGATGAGCCAATAGAGATAGATTGAAAATAAAGGATGAAAAAAGCTATATCAAGTAAACTATAGCATAAAAAAACTGGAGTAATTTTATTAGTATCAAACAAAATAGACTTTAAGACAAACAGTATTTTCAAAGACAGAGACATTTCATTATGATAAAAGGGTCTATTTATCTGAAAGACATAGCAGTTTAAATGTGTCAGTTCAGTTCAGTTCAGTTCAGTTGCTCAGTGGTGTCTGACTCTTTGCGACCCCATGAATCGCAGCACGCCAGGCCTCCCTGACCATCACCAACTCCCAGAGTTCACTCAGACTCACGTCCATCAAGTCAGTGATGCCATCCAGCCATCTCATCCTCTGTTGTCCCCTTCTCCTCCTTCCCCAATCCCTCCCAGCATCAGAGTCTTTTTCCAATGAGTCAACTCTTCGCATGAGGTGGCCAAAGTACTGGAGTTTCAGCTTTAGCATCATTCCTTCCAAAGAACACCCAGGACTGATCTCCTTTAGGATGGACTGGTTGGATCTCCTTGCAGTCCAGGGGACTCTCAAGAGTCTTCTCCAACACCACAGTTCAAAAGCATCAATTTTTCAGCGCTCAGCTTTCTTCACAGTCCAACTCTCACATTCATACATGACTACTGGAAAAACCATAGCCTTGACTAGATGGACCTTTGTTGGTTGCCTACTAATAGAACATAAAACTCCATGAAGCCAAAATTTACAGAACTAAAGACAGGGCGGAACTTCATTGGGCAGAAATATGGATGTCAAGTCACTTCCTCTACCTCAGTTCAGTTCAGTTCAGTCACTCAGTCATGTCTTACTCTTTGTGACCCCATGAATCGCAGCACACCAGGCCTCCCTGTCCATCACCAACTCCCAGAGTTCACCCAGACTCAAGTCCATCGAGTTGGTGATGCCATCCAGCCATCTCATCCTCTGTCATCCCCTTCTCCTCCTGCCCCCCTTCCTCTACCTAGTCCCTTCTTATTTAGCAGAAGTCCAGGGCATCAGTACTTAATAATTTCCACCATTCATCACCTTACATTAGGCACTTACGCATATTTTTGCTCATTTAATCTTCCCACCAATTACTTGAGGTAGGAATTCTTGAATCTTTAACAAAGGCAATCATAATAGTATCAGTAACATCCGTATGTGCAGAGGGCTTACTGGATGACAGACGCTGTACTAAGAACATCATGCTGTTCCAGTGAATCCTCCCAGCAACTGATGAGCTGGGCATTATCATCGCCCCATTTAACAGATGAGAAAACTGAGGTGCGGCGAGTTTAGGTCTCTTTCCTATAGTCACAGAGCAAATAGGCAAGGGAGCAAAAGTTTGATCTCGGGGGTTCCATGTTTAGATTGGAGAGAGGCTTTTCAGAGGGCTGGTCCCAGGCTGAGTGATGAAGTCTGTTTTCAGGCCTGCCCTTCTACTGGAGGTACATGCCTTTGTGTGCATCTAAGTCACTATGCTTTTCTAGACTCCTGCCGGTGGCACTCACAACCTCATTGCAGGCTATGCCCTCCTGTTCCCTTCACTTGCCTCTATCTTCAGGAAAGAATCCACATTTGTCATTTATGAATGTATTGGGTTGGCTGAAAGCTTCTTGAGAATTTCCCTTCCAGGGGCTTCTGCACTTGCAGCCTCTCTTCTCACTGGAGGGTAGGACCATGAGGGCTGACAGATCCAGGATGAAATCCCTGCTCAACACCCTCATGTAGTTTAACCTTAATTTTCTCAACTGGAAGTGGGAATAATGTCTGACTCAGAGGGCTAGGACAAGGGTTCCATTAAATCAGGTACACACAACACCAGCTCTTGGGCCCAGATTTCTTTTCCTCTACTCCTCTGCTCCCAGCCACTCCCCTTAGGAATTCATGCATCAGGAGAAGGTGGGGGAAATCTTCTGAGAAGCAGTAGGGACAGCCAGTCAACTATGATGTACTGTCAAGGCAGACTTTTTTTTTTCTTTCTGTAGTTGTTATATTTTACTTTTCAAGTAACACTGATTAAAAATATTTATACACCAACTTTTTAAAAAAATTTATTTTATTTTTAAACTTTACAATATTGTATTAGTTTTGTCAAACATCAAAATGAATCCATACAGGTATACCCGTGCTCCCCATCCTGAACCCTCCTCCCTCCTCCCTCCCCCACCCTCTCCTCTGGGTCGTCCCAGTGCACCAGCCCCAAGCATCCAGTATCGTGCATCGAACCTGGACTGGCGACTCGTTTCATACATGATATTATACATGTTTCAATGCCATTCTCCCAAATCTCCCCACCCTCTCCCTCTCCCACAGAGTCCATAAGACTGATCTATACATCAGTGTCTCTTTTGCTGTCTCGTACACAGGGTTATTGTTACCTTCTTTCTAAATTATATATATATATGTGTTAGTATACTGTATTGGTGTTTTTCTTTCTGGCTTACTTCACCCTGTATAATAGGGTCCAGTTTCATCCACCTCATTAGAACTGATTCATATGTATTCTTTTTAATGGCTGAGTAATACTCCATTGTGTATATGTACCACAGCTTTCTTATCCATTCATCTGCTGATGGGCATCTAGGTTGCTTCCATGACCTGGCTATTATAAACAGTGCTGCGATGAACATTGGGGTACACGTGTCTCTTTCCCTTCTGGTTTCCTCAGTGTGTATGCCCAGCAGTGGGATTGCTGGATCATAAGGCTGTTCTATTTCCAGTTTTTTAAGGAATCTCCACACTGTTCTCCATAGTGGCTGTACTAGTTTGCATTCCCACCAACAGTGTAAGAGGGTTCCCTTTTCTCCACACCCTCTCCAGCATTTATTGCTTGTAGACTTTTGGATTGCAGCCATTCTGACTGGTGTGAAATGGTACCTAATAGTGGTTTTGATTTGCATTTCTCTGATAATGAGTGATGTTGAGAATCTTTTCATGTGTTTGTTAGCCATCTGTATGTCTTCTTTGGAGAAATGTCTGTTTGGTTCTTTGACCCATTTTTTGATTGGGTCATTTATTTTTCTGGAGTTGAGCTGCAGGAGTTGCTTGTATATTTTTGAGATTAGTTGTTTGTCAGTTGCTTCATTTGCTATTATTTTCTCCCATTCTTAAGGCTGCCTTTTCACCTTGCTAATAGTTTCCTTTGTTGTGCAGAAGCTTTTAAGTTTAATTAGGTCCCATTTGTTTATTTTTGCTTTTATTTCCAATCTTCTGGGAGGTGGGTCATAGAGGATCCTGCTGTGATGTATGTCGGAGAGTGTTTTGCCTATGTTCTCCTCTAGGAGTTTTATAGTTTCTGGTCTTACGTTTAGATCTTTAATCCATTTTAAGTTTATTTTTGTACACACCAACTTTTAAGTCCACAGTTTAGTAATGTTATTTGTAGCATATTCAAAAGCAGAGACATTATTTTGCCAACAAAGGTCCGTCTAGTCAAGGCTATGGTCTTTCCAGTGATCATGTATGGATGTGAGAGTTGGACTGTGAAGAAAGCTGAGTGCAGATGAATCGATGCTTTTGAACTGTGGTGTTGGAGAAGACCCTTGAAAGTCCCTTGGACTGCAAGGAGATCCAACCAGTCCATCCTAAAGGAGATCAGTCCTGGGTGTTCTTTGGAAGGAATGATGCTAAAGCTGAAACTCCAGTACTTTGGCCACCTCATGCGAAGAGTTGACTCATTGGAAAAGACTCTGATGCTGGGAGGGATTGGGGGCAGGAGGAAAAGGGGATGACAGAGGATGAGATGGCTGGATGGCATCACCAACTTGATGGATGTGAGTCTGAGTGAACTCCGGGAGTTGGTGATGGACAGGGAGGCCTGACGTGCTGCGATTCATGGGGTCACAAAGAGTCGGACACGACTGAGCGACTGAACTGAACTGAACTGACTGAAAAGAATGCAGCCTTGTTCTGACTGGCAGAAGGTTGTGGACAATGTGTCTCTGTGTGTGCAGGCACTGGTGTTCTGGAACACACTGGTGTTCTGGAAATGGGGCAGGAAAGTAAAAATGAAGAAAACCAGAGCATGAAATGGAACGTTTTAAGATAGTAGCATTATATGCAAATCATGATAGACAGACTGGTCACGTGTGTGGACTCGGGTAAATCTTTTTATTAATCAGCTTATTATGTGTCCAAGGAAGGAGGGTGTTAGGTAGTATTTAAGAGAGATTTAGTCCCACTATAAGATGAGAGAAAAGATAATCTGAGCTGAGTATTAGACAGGAAGCGTGGAGCAGTGTGATCCTTCCATAATTTTAGCTATTAACCTCCCTCTAGATTTTTGCCGTGTCTGAGAGTCACATGCACTATTATTCCCTTAATGTTTTTCTTAACATTGACTCACTTTTTTAAAACCTTTATTTTATGGGTATAGTTGATTTACAATGTTGTGTTAATTTCTTCTGTACAGCCGTGAATCAGTGGTTCACACACACACACACATATATTCTTTTTCATATTCTTTTCCATTATGGTTTATCCTAGGATATTGAATATAACTTCTGTTCTATACAGTAGGACTTTATTGTTTATTCATTCCATATATACTAGTTTGCATCTGCTAATCCCAAATGCCCAATCCATTCTTCCCCCAGCCCCCTTCTCCTGGGCAAACACAAGTCTCTTCTCTACGGCTGTGAGTCTGGTTCTGTTTCATAGATAATTTGTGTCATATTTCAGATTCCACATGTAAGTAATATCATACGGTATTTGTCTTACTTCAGACTTAATCTGTCTGGCTTACTTCACTTAGTATGATAATCTCTAAGCCCATCTGTGTTGCTGCACATGGCTTTATTTTGCTCTTTTCTAATGGCTGAGTAGCATTCCATTGTCTGTAGGCACCACACGTCTGCTTTATCCATCCATCTGTTGATGGACATCTAGGTTGTTTCCATGCCTGCCTATTGCAAATAGCGCAGCAGTGAACATCAGGTGCATATAGCTTTATTGCTGGGTAATATGGTCGTTCTGGGGCTTCCCTGGTGGCTCAGTTGGTAAAGAATCTGCCTGCAATGTGGGAGACCCAGGATGGTAGTTCTATTTTCCGTTTTTTGAGGAACCTCCACACTGTTCTTCTTTTGAAGAAGGAACGAATGAATACCTGAGAAAACGGTTTTATTGTGCTAATTAGGTATTTTTTTCTCATACAGGCCGAGATACAACCTATCCATCAAAACATAAACTGTTTGTCTGAGTTCCACCCAGATAGTCACATGGCCACCTGGGAGAGTGTGCCACGTTCCACAGGGAAGATTCAAAGGGGGAGTTTGTTCCAGCTCTGACATCTCCTGGCTGTGTGACTTGGAGCCAGGGAGTCCCTCTCTTTCTCCTACCCCATCAAGTCACTGAACATAAAGCCTGTTAAGGTCACACAGTCCTGGAGTTTCCTCTGGAACCTTCTGACCAAATGCTTTTCAGGTCCCTGCTGGGCAGGGAAATAACCCCTTGTGGTGGTCTGAACCCTCTCGGGACAGTTCTGCATCTGCCCTACATTGGGCTCCTGGGACCTCCACCCTTTACTTCTGTTTCTTGCCTTCCTCTGCACATCCTTTCCAGCCTGGTGGCAGTTGTCATGCATCTAGAGGCCAAGTCGTGTTGAGCAGGACCAGGGTCTCCTCTGTTGCGGTTAGGAGTCATCCGTTGGTGATGTCCATAACAGTAATACCCAGCTCTCACTGATGGGCACGTCCTCTGTGCCAGGTGCCTTGCTGAGCTCCTGCACAGGTGGGACCTCAGTGTAGCCTCACTGCCATCCTGGTTACAGGTACAACTTTCACGCCCCTCAAAGATGATGCATTTGACTGAAAAGACACTTTGGGAATCTGGGGCCAGGCTGACACTCATGTGGCTCTCCCCTCTGGCTCACCTGCCAAACCTTTCCATGGTCAACACTGTTTTGCCACGTCTCTTACCTTACTCTTGCAGAGTTGGTGTGGAGGATCCAGGAGCAGGAGTGTCCATCTGGCTCTGTTATATTTCATCTTGTGGGATCTGGTCCACCACTCAAGGCTGCTGAAATCTATTTGGATCCCAACTATGTCAGCTGACATATTTCTGTCTTTCTCAATCAGGTGTCATCAGAAAATTTGGTAAGCTTGTAGTCTTTATTTTCATCCCAAGTCATTGATAAAAATGTTGAATAGGAAGGGCCAGGGGAATTCTCAGAAGGCCGTTAGGAAATTCCCTCTGAATCAGCAATTTATTAATTTATCGCTCTTTGAATACTGGCAGTATACTAGCTATTGGATCCTCCTATTTATACAGACCTGTGCTTATTTCTCCGGCTTATTCACAAAGTATCATGAGATTCTTGGGGCTGAGATTATGGGATAAGAGGGCAGGTATGCAGTAAAGGGTTAACCCTGTCCAAATAAAGTTCTGACTCTTGCTTGGCTCCAGAGAGGTGATTTCTCAGTCCTTTGAATATGCTGTCTAAGAGTGTGTTTACCTGGGGACCTTGGGCCATGCTAGATGTGTGTGCTTAGTTGCTCAGTTTTGTCTGACTCTTTGCAACCCCATGGACTATAGCCTGCCAGGCTCCTCTGTCCATGGGGATTCTCCAGGCAAGAATATTGGAGTGGGTTGCCATGCCCTCCTCCAGAACTATGCAAACAATATCATTTAGGTGGGGACCTTGGATCATGGTGTGATCTTGACCTCTGGAGGGGCTGGAGACTAAAGTCTGTTGTGTCTACATGACCAAACCCCGGTGAAAACCCTGGACAACCAGCCTCAGGTGAGCTTCCCTGGTTGGCAACGCTTTGTGCAGGTTGTAACCCACTGTTGCTGGGAAAAGTAAGCACTGACCACACAGTGGCCTGAGTGCGCATGCCTGGTGTCTCTGGGACCCTGCTCTGTGTGCCTCTTCGTTCTGCTGATTTTGATCTGTATCCTTCTGCTATAATGAATCATAACTGTAACAGGGCTTTCCAGGTGGCACTAGTGGTAAAGAATCCTCCTGCCAGTGCAGGAGATGCAAGAGGCTTGGGTTTGATCCCTGGGTCAGGAAGATCCCCTAAAGTAGGAAATGGTAACCCTTTCTGGTATTCTTGCCTGGGAAATCCCATGGACAGAGGAGCCTGGTGGACTTACAGTCCATGAGTTGCAAAGAGTGGGACACAACTGAGCACATGAGCATGGCAACTGTTGCTGAGTTGTGTGAATCCTTCTTGTGAATTACAGGACCAGGAGGTGGGGTTGGACACCTCTTGAAACTACAACGGAAATCTCTGGATCACATTAAATGTACCTTTCTTTGAAGCCAGCGGACTGAGTTCTATCCAGGTTTCTCTAAATGCCTTCTTCAAGAGGTACAAAGTCACTTTCTCTTCTGCGCAAAGTAGCATCCTTGCTAACCTTCCCCAGGGTCTGACTGCCCTGTGTGGGTCAGGAGCGCTCATTTCAATCTTCCATGGATGCTGTTTTGCCCAGGAGGACTTCAAGCTTGGGTATCTCCTCCTGCCTTTTAGGAAAGTCTCTGCTGAAACTCAAATACTAATGGGGGCATGCACACTAAGCTACTGTCACTCATTTATACTCCAGCTGAAATTAATCAGCCCACTCGTGGAACTAGAGTCTCATTTGGACAGAATCCAGGAGAGGGATTCAAACGGCGTCAATTTTATGTCAGTGCTAACATAAGGGCCCATGAGCACAAAAATACCTTTAGTTCATGTCCTCAGAGTTGTTTGTGTGAATTCTCAGGACAAAGGGGCTTTTTCTCTTTTATTTAAAAAAATGTTTTTGGAGTCTAGTTGATTTACAATGTTGTTTCAGTTTCAGGTGGACAGCAAAGTGAATCACTCCTACACATATATCCACTCTTCTTTTTTTTTTTTTAAGATTTTTTTTTTCCCATTTAGGCTATTACAGAGCATTGACTAGAGTTCCCGGTGCCACACAGCAGGTTCTTATGAGTTATCTATTTTATATATGGTAGTGTGCATGGGAGAAGGCAATGGCACCCCACTCCAGTACTCTTGCCTGGAAAATCCCATGGACGGAGGAGCCTGGTAGGCTGCAGTCCATGGGGTCGCTAAGAGTCGACAACGACTGAGCAACTTCACTTTCGCTTTTCACTTTCATGCATTGGAGGAGGAAATGGCAACCCACTCCAGTGTTCTTGCCTGGAGAATCCCAGGGACAGCGGGGCCTGGTGGGCTGCCGTCTATGGGGTCGCACAGAGTCAGACACGACTGAAGCTACTTAGCAGCAGCAGTGTGAATATGTCAATCCTAGTCTCCCAATCTCTTACTCATTCACTCATTTTTGGCTGCACTGTGTCGTTGATGCTGTGCATGGGCTTTCTCCAGTTGCGGTGAGTGGGGGCTATTCTTCACTTGCAGAGTGTGGGCTTCTCACTGTGATGGCCTCTCTTGTTGCCGAGCACAGGCTCTAGGCACGAGGGGTCAGTAGTTGTGGTACACGGGCTTAGCTGACCCCGAGGCAAATGGGATCTTCCTAGACCATGGGTTGGACCTGTGTCCCCTATATTGGCAGGTGGATCCTTTACCACAGGACTACCAGGGGAGTTTGGCTTTTTCCTTTAAACTATTTTTGAGATATATGTTGGTAGGGAGGGCTTATTTTTCCTCCTGCCCTTTGCTTTATCCTACAACCAAGGGGCGTGAATATCTGCCTTTAAGGTAATGACATGGGACAGTGCGCGCCTTCCTGCATCCCTGGACCTTTAAGGGATCATAGAATGTGTGCCTCAAAAAGCTCCACTCCTTATAGGAGATGTAAAGCCTTTTTGTTGTTTAGTTACTAAGTCATGTCTGACTCTTTATGACCCCGTGGACTATAACTCGCCAGGCTCCTCTGTCCATGGAATTCTCCTGGCAAGAATGTTGGAGTCGGTTGCCATACCTTCTCCAGGGGATCTTCTCAGCCTAGGGATCAAACCCACATCTCCTGCTTGGCAGGCAAGATTCTTTATCACTGAGCCACCTGGGAAGCAGGGGCCTTTATTTCTTCTCTCCTGTCATCAGAGGTGGGGGAAGTGGAGGGATCAACTGCCCCTCTACCCCCACACTTGATTAATGTGAGATGTTATAGTCCAGTCCCTACATGGAAGGTCTTTATATTTAAAGCCATTAAGAATGGCTTCATGGGCTCCAAAATCACTTTGGATGGTGACTGCAGCCATGAGCATAAAAGACACTTGCTCCTTGGAAGAAAAGCTATGACAAACCTAAACAGTGAATTAAAAAGCAGAGACCTCATTTTAAAAACAAAGGTGTGTATAGTCAAGGCTATGGTTTTTCCAGTAGTCATGGACAGATGTGAGAGTTGAACCATAAAGAAGGCTGAGCGCTGAAGAATTGGTGCTTTCAAACTGTGGTGTTAGGGGACTCTTGAGAGTCCCTTGGACTGCAAGGAAATCAAACCAGTCAATCCAAAAAGAAATCAGTCCTGAATATTCTTTGGAAGGATTGATGCTGAAGCTGAAGCTCCAATACTTTGGCCACCTGATGTAAAGAGCTGACTCATTGGAAAAGATCCTGCTGCTAGGAACAGTTGAGGGCAGGAGGAGAGGGTGACGACAGAGGATGATATGGTTGGATGGCATCACTGACTCAATAGACATGAGTTTGAGCAAACTCTGAGAGACAGTGAAGGATAGGGAAGCCTGGTGCTGCAGTCCATGGGATTGCAGAGTTGGATACAACTGAGCGACTGAACAGCAACAAGAGTGGAAGTTTCTGGAGGGCAGAAACCACATGAATTTCATCCTTGAATCTGAGGGTGTGGCCTGGCCTAGCATGGAGAGGGAGTAACTGACATGCTGTCTGTCTCCTAACTTGGGAATGTTTCAGCCAAGTAGGATCAGGAAATGCAGAGTCCCTTTCCTCGGTCACCACAACCGGCTTGGGCAGCTGCCAGCTGGCTGCTCTGATGCTCATGAGAGCTCCCCGAGCTCTGCACGGGGTTGTTGGCTGTGAGCCCAGGCCTTCCTGCCTAGCTGGGCTCTTGGTCGGTCATGAAGTTCAATGAGCTCACTCTCCAATTTCACACGTGCATGTTGTGCTTGGAGCTTGCTGGAGATTGGAGACAAAAGCTGTCAGGCATCAAACCCACGGGCTCTCTGTGGCCATGTTGTCAATGGGGTCAGAAATGGGGCTTCCTGAACGTTTTCTCCTCTAATATTGTTGTCAATCAGCTGTGGATCCCCTGGGGATCTTGTGAAAATGCAGCTTCTGATTCAGGAGTTCTGGGGTGGGTCTAACAAGCCACCAAGTGATGACCTGACCACACTCTGAGAAGCCAATATCTAAAGGACTATAAGACACGTGGGTGTCGACATGGTGGGGCAAGGTTTAGGTGGCCAACTAGCCACTAAAACTCTTGTGACACATTCTGAGCAGAAGATATAGAAAGAAGTGATGGATCCTGCATTGGTCTGGAGGAAACCAGCCACCAGGGCATCTACTCTCCCTGAGGCAGGGGACAGGGCTCCCAGCCTGCATTGTATGACTTTGATCAATGCATTTGCAGCGGCAAGAGGCAGGATGGTGTAATGGCTTCTGCTTGTGGTTTGGTGCCAATTCACCTCGGCAGGTTGGGCATACCCTCCTAAGCTCTGTTCCTATGGCCCAGAGCTTTCTCTGTGCCTGAGTTTTCTCTTTTGTAAAAGGGAGGTGCAATCATAGTATCGCCTGGTGCTAGTGCTAAAGAATCTGCCTGCCAGTGCAGGAGACACGGTTTTGATCCTTGGGTTGGGAATATCCCCTGGAGTAGGAAATGACGACCCGCTCAAGTATGCTTGCCTGGAAACTTCTATGGACAGAAGAGCCTGGAGGGCTACAGTCCATGGGGTTGCAAAGAGTCGGACACAACTGAGCATGCACTGTCTCTGTCTGTAGGGTTGCTGTGAAAGCTGCAGATTATATAAGGGACTCGGTTGATAAAAAACAACCCAGAGTAGTTCTTTTCCTTCTCAGCCAGAGCTCCAGTCCCTCAGCCTGGAACCTCAGGGGGCCCTGGGCTTCTGTGCCCTGCAAGGCCACGGTTGTGCAAGCGCTCTCGGGTCTCTTGTTACCCAGGAGCCGGCAACAGACCAAAATAAAGTTGAGAGGGGGACCGGCGGGGAGGGCCGAGCGAGCCTCTGTAGGGAGTCTGACCAGGTCAGCTGGGAATGCCTGTCAGCCATCCAGGGTGGCTCCTGCGTGGGCCTGGAGGTGGGTGAGTGACTCATGCCGGGGGCCCTCTCTACCCCCATGCCCAAGTGCTCCTCCCTTCCCGGGTCGGGGCTCACCTAATCCCCGCAGTGGGTGTCGGGGGGCACCCGCACCTGGGCTGAGGGCTAGGGTTGCAGCGTGCTCACTTCACACTCGGCAGCGTGCAGCTGAGGCCCTCTCCCCGGGCAGCGAGGTCAGCTTGGCAGACATTGCCTCTCCAGCCTTGATCTGGATCTGGCCGCAGGCAGCCGATTCCCCCGGACCCGACGAGGTGATGGCCGAACAAGAAGCCAGTGGGCTGCAGGTCCTACTGCACACGCTCCAGGTAGGCAAGAGGCTGAAGGCCGCCCGAGCTAGCCAGCCGGATCTTTGCTGCGCGGGGCCTGCCTGGGAGCCAGGGCTCTCCCTGCAGTCTGCTCTGGCCGCAGTGGCCTGGTTTGCTAACCAGCAGTAACACCCGAGTCAGCAGCAGCTCTCACCTTGAGGCTGACCTAAATGATGCTCTGGTGTTTAAATATTAAACCTGACTGTGTTGATGAGTGTGCTGCTTAAATTATTGAACCTGGTGGGATTAGAGGCTCAGGCTAAAAGATCCAGGTTTGCTCGAGATGAGCAAGATGGAAAAAAAGGCTGTTTGGCAAATGTACGCCTGTTTAACTTCTGCCTGAGCAGGACAGGAGACCCCGGGGTGGAGGTGTGTGTATAGAAGTAGGAGGAAAGGGGGGCATCAGGAAGACCAGTCCTCTGGGCTTCTGTTGAATGGCCATTACCAGGTTCCCAGCGAGTGGTCCTTGTCAGAATCACCTAGGATGCCTGCTCACAGTGCCTCTTCTCAGTGGGATCTGCTGGAAGGAATCACTGTCACCAGGGGCGGGGGCCTGGGAATCTGCCTTGCCTTCTATGGGATTCTAGTCACTCCTGATTTTGAGATTTCTTGTCCCAGGGCATGGGTTTGCTAACTTATCTGCAGACTAGACACTCCCAGAGGGTGTTGAAAAAATGTGGATACCCACCCACCCAAATTCAGATTTAATTGATCTGGGGAGTAACCTGAGCATTGGATCTTTGAAACCCTCCCCTCCCAGGTGGGCTCAAAGTGCAACTAAAGTCAATGAATCACTGCTCTGTAGACTTGGGTAGATGCTTGCACTGAACCGGATGCAGGGAACAGCAGACCTCAAAGGGGCCCAAGAGATCATCCATTCCAGGATTCTAAACCTGAAGTTCATGGACAGGCGGCACGAGAGAATGGGCTTCAGGGACTCCATGACCCCCACCCATGGATTTAGAATGTCAATGTTTTGCACTTACATTCATTCTTCCCAGCTTTGAAAAGTTTCGTTTTCCTTGGATTCTTGAGAAAAGCTATATTCCTAAACATACATTTAGAGTTTTGAGCAAACTCTGGGAGATAGTGAAGGCCAGGGAAGCCTGGTGTGCTGCAGTTCTTGGGGCTGTCAAAGAGTTGGACTTACATGACTTAGTGACTGAACAAAATATCCCCAGAAATTTGAAAAACCGGGAAATCCAACCTTCCAGTGCACAGTTAAGGCAACTGAGTTTCAGAAGTGAAATAGCTTCCCAAGGTCATGTAACCACTTAATAGGGGAACTGGGACTAGCACCAGAGAACTTCAGTATCCCATGGACCAAGTGTCTTTGACTCATTCTATTCGGTGCAACAAAGGCAAGAATGCATCTGGGTTAGGAGTGTTGGCGGTGGGAGTGGGCCTGAAAATAAATATGCAGTTGGCCTGGAAGTCACTGCAGGATAAACTCAATCTCCTGTCTTTCTACTGTGGGGTTTCTGATTGATATTTAGAATGATTGTTCCAGATTCTCAATCATCAAAGAAAGACTGAATTAAATTCATTATACCCTGTGTGCTAAGTCACTGTAGTCGTGTCTGACCCTTCATGATCCTATGGACTATAGCCTGCCAGGCTCCTCTGTCCATGGGATTTCTCCAGGCAAGAATACCGGAGTGGGTTGCCATGCTCTCCTCCAAGGGTTCTTCCCTATCCAGGGATCCAACCTGCATCCCTTGCATTGCAGGTGGATTCTTTACCACTGAGCCACTGGGGAAGCCCTCAGTATGCACTACTTATTCCCAATTAACCAAAACACTAAAATAATTGGAACACGCTTGCCCTGTGCACTCTAGTTGATCTCAGAATCTGGTGGTGGAATTGACTTGGGTTCCTGGCTGAGCCCTCTCTCCAGGTGTCTGCCAGAGTCTGGTTTCAGTTTTGAGGGTATATTAAAAAAAAAGGAGAGCGAGAACCCAGAACAGATATTCCATGGAATAATGTGTCCTGATGAGTTTCCTGCCCCTCCTCATTCCCATCCCCATGGACTAGACCCTGAACAGTTCTGAAAAGGGCTTAGCTGGTGTGCTTTTGATGGAGGGTCTCAGAGGTCTTAGGGATTCAAGCCAGTCCTCCTTGTGCACAAAGGTAAGCGACCGAAGTGTTTGTACCGCTTCTCAAATCTCTGCAGAAAACAGCGGTTATGTCTGAGTAGGAGATCAGAATGTGAGTTCTCCATGTCTTTCAGAAGCACTCAGAACATAGCCAAGGGAAGGAGAAAGAGAGACCAGATGACCAGGAAGACAACGCACAGGGGTGACCATGTCCCCACGATATGATGGGGACTTCCGTCTCCTTGGGCGACTATGACAAAATCAACTAGATTATTAAGAAATATTGGTTTTCCAGGGACAGCCTTGGTAGTTCAGTGGCTAAGACTCCATGCTCCCAATGCAGGGGACCCAGGTTTGATCCCTAGTCAGGGAACTAGATCCTGCATGTTGCAGTGGAGACCTAGCACAGCCAAATAAATACATATAAAAGAAATATCAGTGTTTTACCTATTCCCTTTCCCTTAACAATTGGGAAAGGGCTAAGTGCTTTTTTTCCTACCCCAGTTTCAACAGATTTATCTCTGCCCTGAAAGGATGAGAATCAGATTTCTACCCAGACATTTTCCAAGTCTCTGACTTTTACCGTATGAGTTGAGACAGAAAATCATGAGATTGACTCTCGAGGGCCTGGGTGAAGGGAAGGCGGCACAGAACACAGGTGTGAGAGACAGGAACAACTGGCTTCTGCCCCATTCCTGGCACTTACCAGCTGTATACCCTTAGGCAAGCCCCACAACCTCTCTGAGCCTTCATTTCTAGATCTGTAAAAGTAGGGGGCGGGGAGCAATAAAAATACTTTCCTCAGCCCTTTGTGCCAGGATTAAGAGAAGCCATTTGAAAAGTGCTTATAAACTATAATCGACAGTTCAAGTGACTCTGGTTTTTATGATTTCCCCGGCTGAGGACTCAGTGGAGAGGCTGGGAACATTTGCCTAGGCTTTTCATCATCCCATCCCTATTTCCTGGATGGGCTCCAGAACCCTGGAAAAAAGGGAGGTGTCTTGTCCATCCTGCTCTTGTTTCTCCGTGTGGTTTGAGCTAATGGGGAAGATGGGGAGCTGCCAGGGTAACAGGATGTGGGCGCCAGGCCAGCCCCGAAGCCGGGAGCCCTCAGCCGGCAATGTCCCACAGGATGCCATCTCTGACACACTTTGAGCTGTGATATGGGCACATTTTTTGCTATTTGCATTTGCACTTTATTATTTGATGTTATAGCTGCTCAGACTGAATCCCAGCTCTGCGTCTTGGCCAAAGGTGAATAGTGAAGCTCCTTTGCTTGACTTGGGCTCTGGAACTTTATCTATTATGGATTGCGAATGAGGTTGCTGCATGTGCGGTTTCCGGTCCCGAGTGAGCATCAGGCTCAGATAATAGAAAGCCTGGAGGAGGTGGCAACTGCACTGTTCCCTTGGACTTCTTCCTTCAAGGTTTATTTCTGAGACAACAGGTGATTTCAGCCTCTGGGCTGCGAAGAGGGGATGGGTGGAAAAATGATGACTGATATGTTTCATTCATAGCACTTGGGGGTTTTGTTTCCAAAACATATGCTTAAAAATTTCTAGAATACTTCACAAAGGATGTAGAAATATCCATCTATCGTACATCCATAGGACCTGGTGTGGCGGAAACTGAGCTTTCCCCTTGGACATCAACAGAAGGGTTTGGAAAAATGCTTGGAAAGGACCAAAATCCTTGGTCCTTGGAAAAGGACCAAGTTTCCTTTTAGATAGCAAGCATTGTGTCTTCCCTGAATATCCAGTCAGGAGGAGTCTCTTCTCCCAAATTCCTTACCATGGCATTCATTACATACAAACTTGCTCTACAAGTATTTTTATCTTCCCATTATTCCTCTAGAACATTGTATTTTCATTGAAAAATGGGTCAACTTTCAGCAGAAGAAATTGGTGCAGTTAAGAGGGTAATGAGGGTCCCCAGGGATCGTTCTCATGGCATCAAAATGTGGAGAGTATTCAGTATTTGCTATGACACTGAGTTTGATTAAAACAGAAAATCTGAGAAGGGGAAGAGAGGAGATTGACATGGGAGTTTGCTCAAATGCTTGAGAGTCTTGAGTGGCAAGCTTCAGATCTAATCATGCCCTTGGCAATGGCTGCTTATCCATAAAGGTAGGTGATGGGGACTCCAGGACATTCAGCCAAGGTGACAGTGGTACAACTCTTTGGCTGGGGACATGAGCCATGACTGTATCTCTGCTTTTTACTGCCAAGTAATGTGATGTGTAGATTTCCCTGGTGTCTCAACAGGTAAAGAGCCCGCCTGCCAATAGGAGGTGCCAGAGACTCAGGTTTGATTTCTGGGTCTGGAAGATCTCCTGGAGGAGGGCATGGCAACCCACTCCAGTATTCTTGCCTGGAGAATCCCATGGACATAGGAGTCTGGCAGGCTATAGTCCATGGGATTGCGAAGAGTTGGATACGACTAGGTGTGCAGGCATGCGTGCACACACACCCTGTGATGTGTTACACACAACCTCCCCATCACTGACCTGACTTTTATCCTGGTCCTCTTCTTATCCATCCCCTCCCTTTAGCCCTTTCTTGTCACTTAACTCAAACTTGCATCTCACCCCATCCTGAGCCACTGTGCATCTCTAATCCCCCTCCAGGGGGAAGGTCAGAGACGGATTATGGCTCAGGGATTGGTGAAGTTGCACTGTTTAAACTTTTTTTTTTTTTAATTTAAAAGGAACAAAATTATTTTAGAGGCAGCATTCAATGTCCTTGTGTCAAAACAGTTCTAATAACACAGCATTAAAAGGACCAATGCATGCTAAGTCACTCAGTCATGTCCAAGTCTTTGCATCCCATGGACAGAGGAGCCTGGTAGGCTGCAGTCCATGGGATTCTCCAGGCAAGAACACTGGAGTGGGTTGCCATGGCCTCCTCCAGGGGATCTTCCCAACCCAGGGATCGAATGTGCATCTCTTACATCTCCTTCATTGGCAGGCACGTTTGTTACCACTATCGAGTTGAGTCCAAAAGTCCCATCCTCACTTTTGGTAATTGAGAGCTCCCCTCTGCTCCCACTGAACCCAGACTCTGGATCCAACTTCCTCCCTGAGCATCTACCTCCCCAAGGCAGCAGGCGAGGGACAGAAGGCCTGCATGGCTTTGAGGTGTAATTGAAAATTTGCCCTTGCTGGTGACATATTGAAGCTAATGGCCAACAGAGAGACCCACATTTACTCCACAACTGGCAACTTTTACTGGCAACATCACTCCACAATTTACTCAGCTACGAAAATTGGAACCCCTCTTATGAAAGTCAAACACAGTCTGGGTTAGAGCTCGGAAAGCATGCAACCAGGGAAGAGAAGTTGGTCTGGGTGGCTGATCACTGTACCATACCTGTAAGTGTGGGGGAAGGCAGCTATGAATCAAACAGACAAGGTGCTTCTTCATATTTCAGAAATAGGCACTTGGAAATGTATCCTCTTGGGTGTGAGCTCCATATCCTTTTGCCAGACCTGAAATGAAGGAAGTTGAAGGTTTGTGGGATCTGTGCTTTTTCACCAAGAGAATACTGCATGGTTCCCTCAAAGCAAGGGGTCTGCAAATCAGGTTCTTGAGAGAGAAAAGGATGTGTAGGATGAAGGAGAAATCGATAGCAGAGATGCCAGGAATACAAGAATGAGGAGAGCAAAGGGTGTGAAAGAAGACAGAGCACTCTGGGTCCTCTGCACCTTGTCCTGACTTGCTTCATTCATATTTGTTAGTTGAAAATGGCTTGAGATGCTTTGCACTGTAGTTCTTGTTCAGTTGCCAAGTTGTGTCCGACTCTTTGCGACCCCATGGACTACAGCACACCAGGCTTCCCTACCAGGCTTCCCTGTCCTTCACTATCTCCCAGAGCTTGCTCAGACTCATGTTAAGTCAGCGATGCCATCCAACCATCTCATCCTGTCAACCCCTTCTCCTTCTGCCTTCAATCTTTCCCAGCATCAGGGTCTTTTGATATGAGTCGGTCCTTCGCATCAGGTGACAAAGTATTGGAGCCTCAGCATCAGTCCTTTCAATGAATATCCATGGTTGATTTCATTTAGGATTGATAGGTTTGATCTCCTGGCTGTCCAGTGCTTTTGAATTGTGGTGCTGGAGAAGACTTTTGCATGGAGAGACTTTGTCAAATTCACGTTCTTATGTGTCTAATTTCCTCTACTTGGTCCCTTGAACTATAATAGTTAAAATAATAGTGAACATTTATTAAACAGTTTCTACATGTAAGAAGCTGTACAAAGTCCTTCACAGGCATCGTCTCATTTAATCCTTACAACAACCCTGTGAGTTGGGTGGTATTAGTGTCTGCATTGTAGAGCTCTCAAAGGGAAGGTTGGAGATGTTAATACATTTCTCATAGTCACACAGTGAATGAGTGGAGGAACTGGAATGTGAGCAGAGGGAATCTGACACGAGTGGACGTGCTCTTGCCAGGTGCATTAGCTCTCTGAGGAGAAACAGGGCCATTGCGAAGATTCAGAACACATTTTCCCAGGTGGTAGGTGTTTGTGGAGGAGAAAGGAGACCCCCTCCCTTGGGCACATCAGGCAAAGACAGCAGCTGTGCCCACAGTCCTGGCAGGACTGGCCCAGAGGGCAGAGAACAGGTGTCTACAGTGGGTGTCTGCAAACTTTGAAGGGTCCAATAGCAAAGTTTTTAGGCTTCTCAGGCCACACGATCTTTGTCACAGTTGTTCAGCCCTGCCGCTGTAGTTGTAGATGGCATGGGAAAGAAGGGGCTCTCTTGCAGTAAGATTTGTGTACAAAAACCAGGGAATGGGCTGGCCTTGGCTGTTGTGATAGATGGTGGACCCCTGGCGGGAGGTCCTTTGGGCCCAAGCAGGGTGTATGTCAGGGTGGGAGAAGGGACAGAAGGCGAGAGGTGGTGCATCAGGGGCCTGTTGGACTGGCTGCTGCCAAATGGGAACTTCCTTTATGTGTGTGGACGTCCTCCTCAACTTCCAGGCCGCCCTCCTTGCAAAGACAGCACAGAATATGATGCTCTGAGTTCCTCTGGGGGCAAGTCTTACAGAACCTGAAATGCACACTTCAGTATGTCATTTCCTGCTGCTGCTGCCTGCAGTTTTCTAAGTACCAGTGGAGACATTAGACTATTAATCCTCCAAGGAGGGTTTTCAGGGCATTTTAGCAGCACTTAACGTAAATGCCGCTGGTTTGATCCCTGGGTCAGGAACATCCCTGGAGGAGGGCATGGCAACCCACTCCAGTATTCTTGCCTGGAGAATCCCTTGGACAGAAGAGCCTGGCGGGCTACGGTCCATGGAGTCACACAGAGTTGGACATGACCGAAGCTGACTTAGCACATTGCACCAGTGTAGTAGGCAATTGTCTTGCAGATATTGTTTGCATTCAACAGCACTTCCAGCACAAGACATGTTCAGTTAAGCACTTCTTAGACTGGTTTCTACAGAACACCAGTGTTCCCTTGGATGCCAGTGAGTGTTCCACTCACAAAAGTTCTTGTTGACAGATGGATTGGAGATGTCGGGGTAAATAAACTTATTAGAATTGCTTACTGAACGATAATCAATCTTTTGAAAGCGTTTCAAACATTTATGTCCTCCAGCTCTCAGTTTAAATGCCTTTTACTTGGAGGGAATGCTCTGACACCCCAATGTTCCTGACAGCCCAATGAACTGGGCTCTGAGTCCCATCTCCCTAGTTTGACTTTGCATAGAACTTGCCACTTCCTGATGCTTGTCTGTGCCTTCTTTCCTTTCTTCCACCAGGGCAGAGATGTCATCTGTCTTGTTCACCTTTATCCCTACTACCTAAAGCACTCTCTAGGACACAGTAGGCACTCAATAAATGTTTATTGATTGAATAATAAGATGAATGTGCGTGGTAAATTATCAAGTTGGGGATATAATATATAGCATTTCTAAATCACCTCCAGTTCAGTTGCTCAGTTGTGTCCGACTCTTTGCGACCCCATGAACTATAGCACGCCAGGCCTCCCTGTCCATCACCAACTCCCGGAGTCCACCTAAACCTATGTGCATCGAGTTGGTGATGCCATCCAACTGTCTCATCCTCTGTCGTCCCCTTCTCCTCCTGCCCTCAATCTTTCCCAGCATCAGGGTCTTTTCAAATGAGTCACCTCTTTGCATCAGGTAGCCAAAGTATTGGAGTTTCAGCTTCAACATCAGTCCTTCCAATGAACACCCAGGACTGATCTTCTTTAGGATGGACTGGTTGGATCTCTTTGCAGTCCAAGGGACTCTCAAGAGTCTTCTCCAGCACCACAGTTCAAAAATCATCTTAGAGATGGGGTTTTTTAAAACTTTTATTTTGTATTGGAGTATAGCCGATTAACAGTATTATGAGTTTCAGGTGGACAGCAAAGGGACTCCGCTGTATACATATGTATCCATTCTCCCCCAAACTCCCCTGCCATTTTCAGGCTGCCACATAACATTGAGCAGAGTTCCATGTGCTATGCAATAGGTCCTTGCTGGTTATCCATTTTAAACATAGCAATGTGTACCTATTGACCCCAAACTCCCTAATTTTCCCTTCCCCCAGAGATGCAATAATTTTTTACAGCAAATGCCCACCAGTATTCCATCCCACAGAACATTAGGTGTTTCTTTCTTTTTTTCTTTCTGGCTGAACCACCTGGCATGTGAAATCTTAGTTCCCTGACCACGGGTCAAACCTGAATCTTCCTGCAATGAGGGAGACCCAGGTTTGACCCCTGGGTCGGGAAGATCCCCTGGAGAAGGGAACGGCAACCCACTCCAGTATTCTCACCTGGAGAATTCCATGGACAGAGGAGCCATGAGGTCTCACAGAGTCAGACATGACTGAACAACTAACATTTTCACTTTTCTTTCACTTTCCCTACGGTGAAAGCCCAGTCTTAACCTCTGGGCCACCAGGGAAGTCCCTCACAAGACATTAAGAATCCATGGAACACATTTGGGAAACAATGGTTGTAGATCCAGGCCATGTTATATCATTGCTTTGAGGTCTTTGAGGGTTGAATTTCTCCAAATCTGGAAACTGACTTCTGGCATGTTGAAACATTTCTAATCCAAGTTGATATGAAATTAGTTCTGTTGGAGACCTAGGGTCATTCCTCTACTTGGTGAATTCTACTAGCTGATGACTATCCAACCTGTCTGTAGGCCTTGAGTGGACATGACTTCTAATCCTTACTTGATTGGGAGGGAGAATATAAGTGACAGATGTGGAGGTTTAGAAAAAAGGTTCTTCTAGAAGCTCGTGAGAGCCATTCTGCTTCTGATCAGGAGGCCAAATGGCGATAAGTATGGCATTAGGTTTCAGATGAAAGGCAGAGTCAGATTTCAGAGTCAGGCTATCTGATGAAACTTTCCCTAGGGCACTTGGAGAGATAGAAGCTTCTTCAATAAATGGTCAGTAATGAATTCTCCCTCTACCCTTAAAAAAACCCAAACCCAATGTGTGTTAACATCTCCATCTTTGGATCTCACCAATCAGTACAGCCCAGTGCCCTACATGTCTGGCCCATAAGCACCCTTATCCCACCCCTCTTAAAACTCAAATTAATCCCCAAACCCCACGACAATGCAGATATTTTTTACATATCACAATAGGTAGATTAAGAAGAGGCTATAAGAAAATCCTGTTTTCTCCTTTCCCTTCATTATTAAATCATAAAATATATATTACATGTCCTAAAGGAAAAGAAATTCCCCAAATGATAGCTAAGATTTTAGATGAAGGAAGAGGCTAAAATGATATTTGAAAAGGTATTATTTGAAAATTAACATTAAAATTCAAGAAGTGTTTTTGCCATGAGCTGCTCACACTGTTGAACACTTACTATGTGCCAGTCTAAGCATTTGACACGTGTTATCTCATGTAGCCGTCACAGTGATCCTATGCAGTCGGTCCGACTACTATCTCCGTTTACAGATGAGGAACCCAAGGCGCTCAAGATCACACAGGCTTTAAGCAGAGGGTCAGGATGTGAACCTAGGCACAGTCTGACTCTGGTTTGCTTACTGCTCGTTGCTGTTACGCATCAGGCTACAGTTTCTTTTCCTCTTACCTGCCCTTTTCACCACTAATGCTTTTTTCCTGATGAAAGAAAGTAATAAAAGCTCATGATTATAAAATTCTAATTAAAATACAGATATAAATTTTAGGGAGTAAAAATCACCCCCTCAAATCCTGCTTTCTAAGACAACCACACAAGGGTCTGCTGTGTATTCTTTCTGTGTTTGCATACTTATAGCGATATGTGTATTTGTATAACTATGTCTATGTGTGTGGATCGTTTTAGCACACTCTATTCAATTTGCTTTTCCTACATATCAGTATAACTGTACATCTTTCAAGTCAGCATGTACGACCCAACTCAATCTTTTGTGATAGTTGCATAGAACTTTAGTATATGGATGTACTATGGCTTAAACAGAAGTACATTTTCTTCTAGTGTTTCACTTAAATTTGACTTGCTTTCTGTTTTGTTTTTATTTTTGATGTTGTGTTACATTTTAATCATCAACTTTATCAACATTTTCAAACTTTCATGAATTTTTTGGGCCATGAAACCTTTTCCCCAGGATCTGTTATACTTAGAGATGTTTGAATTTAACGCCATACCATTCTCTTTCTTGTAGGTCTCGTCGCTTTCACAGGGCTTCTCTGCCATACCACACTTCACCAGGATGTGGCAACAGTAAACACGTTTATATCCTTAAAATTTCTTTTACTGGATGATGCCAGTTCTGTAACATCTGATAGAGCTCTGCTTGATAATATTTGAAAATTTTACATTTGCCATAAATGTTTATTTAAGATAAACAGGTGTAGGTTCCTTGGCTGGACTTCAGGTGGCCAGAGTTGATTTTGGACCCAGCCACTGTCTTTCTGTTTGCCTAGAATCCCTGGGCCAGCATCCTCTGTTTTGTTTTCAGATTTAAGTGCTAGGAGATGTGCCCAGAAAATATCATCTGTTTCCTTGGTATTTTATGACTCTCTTGTTAATGGTTCATTCATGTATTAAATGCTTCCCTTGTGCCAGAGGCTGTGTTAGGTAGTGGGTGGCAAGGTTCAAGAATCTTATTAGTCAGACACTTTCCTACTGAAATTCTTCCAAATGTTAATGACTAATGTCAGGAAGAAAGAGATCCGGAATACTGCAGTCACACCTGCCCTCCTTTCCCCCACGGACCATTTTATTCTGTGGTGACTGGCTGAGAACACAGTATTATCATTACTCAAGTCTCTGGGGGAAGATCTGAAGGTTCAGCAGCTGTAACATGTTTAGCTACGCCTATGTACTAACGTTAATTCATATGTGGTCAGTTTTTAAAAAACTGCGGGGTCATAATTCTAATCCTTTTCATTCCTTTTTTTTCTCTTCCAGTGAGTAGGGTGTCACAGATGCCCCACCTTTGTTTTGGCTACTCCCCACAGGATCTAGGATCTTAGTTCCCTGGCCAGGGGTTGAACCCGTGCTTCCTGCAATGGAGTCTCAATCACTGGATCACCAGGGGAGTTCCACAGTTTCCTTTTTGGTGCCATGAAAGCTAAAGGACACTTGCCCCAGCTAAATGCACACGCCAATTTTTGTGAACAATTTCAGTGTAATAAGTTACACCATAAGGTTTCACTGCCTCAGGATATTTACTTGGTTTTTTGTTTTTGTTTTTTTTTTTTGGAATGGAGCTTTTTAAGGCTGGAATAGTAGAAGTCAGTTCTTGTCACATAAAGCAAACCCCATATATCTGTCCAGTTGTAACTTACCTTTTATGCCTCTAACCTGGGCACAATAAATTCTTTTTCTGTGAAATAATAAATTACCGTACTTTGCAAGCCACATATTACATGTGTTTACTGTATGAAATTATGTGTGCATTGATTTGGGGGCAGGGAAAAGACTCTAATGTATGTTTTCTAGACTTTGAATCAGATTAACTTTTGCCTACCAAGTTTCTATACAGAAGAGAAGAATGGACTCTTTGTTTTCCCTCTTTGGACTTGACTGAATTTATTTTATTTTATTTATTTTTAATTGGAGGATAATTGCTTTGTGATGTTGTGTTAGCTTCTGCTGTACAGCAACATGAACCAGCTATAAGTATACATATATCCCCTTCCCTCTTGAATCTTCCTCCTCCCCCAAACCCATCCCACCCCTCTAGGTTGTCACGGAGCACTGGGCTGGGCTGAATTCCCTGTGTTATATATCAGCTTACCACTAGATATCTGTTTTACATATGGAGAAGGAAATGGCAGCCCACTTGGGTGTTCTTGCCTGGAGAATCCCAGGGACAGAGGAGCCTGGTGGGCTGCCGTCTATGGGGTTGTACCGAGTCGTACCGAGTCGGACGGGACTAAAGTGACTTAGCAGCAATGTATATGTTTCAGTGTTACTCTTTCAGTTCATCCCACCCTCTCCTTCCCCTGCTGTGTTTACAAGGCTATTCTCTGTGCCTGTGTCTTTATTCCTGCCCTACAAAAATGTTCATTAGTACCATTTTCTAGAGTCCATATATATGTGCTAATACATGATATTTGTGTTTATCTTTCTGACTTCACTTTGGTTACAGTCTCTAGGTTCATCCACCTCAGTTCAAACTGACTCAAATTCATTCCTTTTTGTGGCTGAGTAATATTCCATTGTATATATGTACCATGACTTCTTTATCTATTCATCTGTTGATGGACGTCTAGGTTGCTTCCATGTTATGGCTATTCTAAATAGCACTGCAATGAACACTGGGGTACGTGTGCTCCTTGGTTTTCTCAGGTATATGCCCAGTAGTGGGATATATAGTAAAGAATCAGGTGGTAAAGAATCTGCCTGCAATGCGGGAGACCTGAGTTCAATCCCTGGGTCAGGAAAATCCCCTGGAGAAGGAAATGGCTACCCACTCCAGGATTCTTGCCTGGGGAATTCCATAGACAGAGAGCCTGGTGGGCTACAGTCCATGGGGTCAAAAAGGGTCAGACATGACTGAGTGACTAAAAACAGCAACAACAAAATGGTAGTTTTTTCCCTAGTTTTTTAAAGGAATCTCCACACTGTTCTCCATAGTGGCTGTATCAATTTAGATTCCCACACATTTTTTCCACATCCTCTTCAGCATTTACTGCTTGTGGACTTTTTGATGATGGCTATTCTGATTGGTGTGAAATGATACCTCATTGTGTTTTGATTTGCATTTCACTAATAATGAGTGATATTGAGCATCTTCATGTGTTTACTGGCCATCTTTCTTCTTTGGAGAAATGTCTGTTTAGGTCTTCTGCCCATTTTTTGATTGGATTGTTTGTTTTTCTTATACTGAGCTGCATGAGCTAATAAACTATTTTTATCCAGATTCCAACTTTGTCTTGACATCTTTCATATCTGATCTATACTTGTGAAAATTATAAATACTTTTGATGGATCAACTGTAGTGTTACTTTTCAAAGAAAGCCTCTTTTGATAAATTGTATAGATGATACTTCTCTTTCTCCTCTGAAGTAGTATCTAAGAATTTGTACCTCTCTCTTAAATCATCCATGCTTGCTTTGTCATAAGTTGTTCTTTATTTTTCAGTAGACCTTTACTGGGTATGGAGAATCCCAAAATAAATATGACATGGTCCTTGTCCTCCCAGAACTCACTGTATCAAGAGGAACTAGACAGACATCTGAGATTCTCCTGAAAATTACAGACCCTTTCTTTAGATAATCATACATATGCAATTTAACTAAGCATTTAGATCTTAGATTTGCCCATAGTTTGAATACGAATCTATGCCATGTGACTGCTTGGTTTGACATATCAGCAAACAATTACAAAGTACTATTATAAATGAAGATATAGCAACATGCCCAGGGAATTCCCTGGCAGTCCAGTTGTCAGGACTCTGCTCTCACTGCCAAGGGCCTGGATTGAATACCAGGTCAGGGAACACAAACAGAACATTGCATCCAACAAACAAACAAACAATACCAAGCCAAAAAAATCACAAACAAAAACACCATATGAGTGTGTTATTCTTGGAAGAAAAGAAAGTTCAATCTCCAGTCTTCTACGACCTTCTCTTCCTGACTAACAGATTGATTCGATAATTCAGACCAACCCTTGAGTTGGAGACAGTTAAAAAGACATATAAAGTATAAATAATTTTTTAATAAAAAGCATCCATGTCCTAACTAAATAATGAACATTTAATGATCTGGAGTCAGAAGAAGTGGGAAATCCAGAGAGATGAGCGGAACTCTGGCACGTCTGCCCTCGAGGCATTTACTGTTTTGAAGGCATGGCTTGAAAAATTAAGCTGTATGTTCTGTAGTCTTGCATGTCTAGGAGAACAGGAGTTGGAATATAGGGCTTACCAAGAATAGGCATCCTGGTAAACTACTCTCTGCTTTTGGGCTGAGACGTGAAGGGATGCTCACTAGAGATAAAGGCGAGTCATACATAATCTCACCTTCACACTGAGCCATTCCTCAACTCACCTGGGTGGTCCAGAAAATCCTAAGACTTGAACAGGCAGTCTCAGATTCCTGGAGCTTCCAGGCGCCTGGGAGTAGCAAATTAAAATCCCCATCAGTGGAAGAAAGTATCATACTGGGCTTTACATTAATTCTACAAATAATTTGGAAACCAGAGACAAGGGAAGATAAATCAATGTGAGTAACCACCAGCAGAAACAGGGAATTGTATTCAAGATCCTGTGGTAGTCCATAATGGAAAAAAAATTTAAAAAGAATGTTTATGTGTGTATAACTGAGTCGCTTTGCTGTAGAGCAGAGATTGGTACAGCATTGTAAATCAACTGTACTTCAATTAAAAAAAATTTTTTAAAAGGAATACAGGATTTCTGTTGTACTCCAGAAACTAGAATTATCAGACACAGAATGTGAGAAGGCTTTGGTCATTATGTTCAAAGATATTGAAGTCAAGTTTGAAAAATTGGCCATGAACTATCATCTATATAATGTTATACAGCAGATTTAAAAAGGAACCAAATAGAAACTCTTGAACTGAAAAAATAAATAACCAAAACTAAGAACTTGATAGATTTAACTGTAGATTACACTTGGCTGAAGAAAGAATTGAAGACCAGGTCATACGAAGCTATCTAGACTGAAGCATAAAAGGCAAAAAGATTAAATATGCTATGCTGAAGGGCAGGTAAGAGATAGAGAAGGTTTAGCATGTATTAAAATTGGAGTTCTGGAAGGACAGAAGAGAATGAGACAGCAACAGTTTTTCAAGAAATTATAATAGAGTCCCAACCCTTTAATATACTGCTCATTCCTTGATAATAGGAGTGTCTTTCTCAAGTCTGTATTCCTGTAAGTACTTAGCACGACTTTATTAAATGTTTGTTGAGTTTGTTAGGTGAGGAAATGTCCCTATTATTTTCTATTCCATTTTATATTTTTGAAATTATGTCAAAAGTTCTCTTAAAATAGTATACTCTTTAAAACAATTCTATAAAATTACTGTCTGTTGTGGATATACATTCAAATATTGAAATTCCTGTATTTGCAGTTGTCACTTTAACATTTAGAACTAAATTTATGATTGACTTGACAGTTGAAGAGTAAACTCTCATTTGCAAACTGATGATTCATTTTTGACCCCCCACATCCTCTTAGACTCAGGTTGTGCTGTGCTTAGTCACCCAGTCAATGTCTGACTCTTTGTGACCCCATGGACTGCAGCCCGCTAGGCTCCTTGGTCCATGGGGACATCCAGGCAAGAATACTGGAGTGGGTTGCCATGCCCTCCTTCAGGGGATCTTCCCAACCCAGGGATCGAACCCAGGTCTCCCACACTGGCCACATTGCAGGCAGATTCTTTACTGTCTGAGCTACCAGGGAAGCCTCAAACTCATATATGATGATCATACTATGATTATACTCCTATGATTATACTCCATTTCCCTTCTTGCTTTTTAAGTTTGACAGCAGCCTTTGGAAATGAGTTATAAAACTGTAATCTGATCACACTAATTAGTATATTACATTCACTTGTTGTTATTCAGTAGCTAAATCGTATCAGATTATTTGCGACCCCATGGACTAGAGCACACCAGGCTCCCTCCTTCACTGTCTCCTGGAATTTGCTCAAACTCACATCCATTGAGTCAGTGATGCCATCCAATCATCTCATCCTCTGTTGTCTCCTTCACCTCCTGCCTTCTATCTTTTCCAGCATCAGGGTCTTTTCCAATGAGTTGGCCCTTGGCATCAGGTGGCCAAAGTATTGGAGCTTCAGCTTCGGCATCAGTCCTTCTAGTGAATATTCAGGGTTGACTTCCTTTAGGATTGACTGGTTTGATCTCCTTGCTGTCCAAGGGACTCTCAGGCGTCTTCTCCAGCACCACAGTTGAAAAGCATCAGTTTTTCGGTGCTCAGTCTTCTTTATGGTCCAACTCTCACATCTGTACATGACCACTGGAAAAACCATAGTATTCTCTTTAGTGATATGGTATTCTGATAAGAAACTTCATTTTTTCTCTTTAAAATAGAGAAGAAAGATGATGTTTTATAGGTTCTCTGGGAAACAGATTTTGAGACACAAAGTTGCATTCAGGAAGTGTACCAGGGAGGGCCTCAGCACCACACAGGAAGAAAGGAAGGAAGGAAGGAAGGAAGGAAGGAAGGAAGTCTGGGCAGGGGGAGGGGATGAAATGCAAGGTGGTCTCAACAAAGACTCCAGCTGATCCCAGCAGGGGTCCCAGAACTCCGATGGCCCTTTGCAATTGTCTCCTCCCGTGAGCAGGGGGCTGGCCCTTTATACCTCCTGCCCCACACCACTGACCAGTCATCAGTATAGGCTGCTTCTGAACAGGGGGCATGACCTTAGAGATCTCTTCACTTAACAGTAGTTCCCAAAGCGGGACCCAGGTGAGAGCTGTCAGTCCCTGTTGTCATTATTGGTGATTTCCTTTGGTTGGGTGGATGAGTGTCTCAGTCCTGAAGGGGAGACCCAGGAAGCATACGTGTAGCATCCGCTACAGGTGATATCTGATAACACTGGGTATCAGAAGACTTAGGTTCAAATCCTGGCTTTGGAATTTGGAGCTATGTGGTCTTGGGCAAGCCATATAACTAACCCTCTGGGTCACAGTTTCCTCATCTTTTCTTTTCTAAAGGAGTAGGAATGAGATCATATTTTCCTCACAAAACAGTAGTTTGAATGCTACTTTCATGAGTTTTGTTTCATATTTTGAATCAACGATAATATTGTTTACTTGGCATGTTTATTCATTTTACCTTAAATGTTACTTAAGGTGACACTTTATATATGACCATAAATATAGCAGTAGTGAAGTGAAGTGAAAGTCACTCAGTCATGTCCAACTCTTTGTGACCCCATGGACTATACAGTCCATGGAATTCTCCAGGCCAGAATACTGGAGTGGGTAGCCTTTCCGTTCTCCAGGGGATCTTCCCAACCCAGGAATCGAACCGGGGTCTCCTGCCTTGCAGGCAGATCCTTTGCCAGCTGAGCCACAAGGGAAGCCCAAGAATACTGGAGTGGGCAGCCTATCCCTTCTGCAGCGGATCTTCCTGACCCAGGAACTGAACTGGGGTCTCCTGCATTGCAGGCGGATTCTTTACCAACTGAGCTATCAGGGAAGCTATCATACTCAGTAAAAATAGAAAGTAGCCACAAAAATAAATATATTGAAATTTTTTCTTTAAAAATTTTTAAAATTGGAGGATAATTGCACTTTACAATTTTGGGTGGTTTCTTCTGTACAACAATGTGAATCAACTATAATATATGTATTTTGCCTCTCTCCTGAGCCTCCCTCCCACTCCCCATCTCCATGGCACCCCTCTAGGTCATCACAGAACATCAGGCTGTGTACAGACTCCCTGTTATATAGCTCTTCTACTATATATTTTATACATGAAGATGTGTAACTACCATATGTAAAAATATATTTAATTTAAACAATGTGGTGCTGTTAAAATCCACATTGCCTGTGGAGTCTCTGAGCTGAGGCCTTCTCTCTGCTTTCTAACATGTAAAGAGTTAGTTGCTCAGTTGTGTCAGACTCTTTGTGCCCCCATGGACTGTAGCCTGCCAGGCTTCTCTGTCCATGGAATTCTTCAAGCAAGAATACTGAAGTGGGTCACCATTCACTGCTTCAGGGGACCTTGTTGACACAGGGATCAAACCTGGGTCTCCTGCATTGCAGGCAGATTCTTTATCATCGGAGACAACAGGGAAGCCCCTGCTTTCTAAAAATATTAGCAACTATTGGAGAAGAATTGGAAATATACTAATAACTAAGACTTTAACAGACATTTCTTCAAAGAAGAATAAGCATTTCACCGAAATAAACATTTTTCTCTGAGTGATTCAGTGAAATTCAATGCTCTGTCTCTTGTGATGCCTAAATCCAGGTCATATACTCTCAGCAGAAGATTTGTGACCTTCCAAGAAAATACTGAATTAGGTAGCCTTTAGGGTGAAATTGTATTATTCCATGATTCTCTTCTTGTGGGAAAGGAGTATTAAAAGAGAAGATATTTGTGAGTTATACTTTTCTTAAGGTCATACATCTATTAGATTGAGTACCGAGTGGAAGCTTGAGGAATTAAATTTATTGGCTAGGGTTCCTAAAATTATGAGCACACCATATCTGAAATGTAGCCATGATGATCAGCAATCAGAATGCAATGCTTCAGCTCTCCTGATACCCCTGGAATAAAGAGCCTCTTGTAGATGGTAGACACTCCTTTCTTGAGTAGCTTAGCACAGCTCTGTGTGCTAAGTTGCTTCAGTCGTGTCTGAGTCTTTGCGATGCTATGGACCATAGCCCATCAGGCTCCTCTGTCCATGGGATTTCCCAGGCAAGAATACTGGAGTGGGTTGCCATGCCCTCCTACAGGGGATCTTCCTGACCCAGGGATCGAACCTGCCTCTCCTGTGGCTCCTGCACTGCAGGTGGATTCTTTACCACCTGAGCCACCATGGAGTGGGGAACTACCCTACACCTAGTCCCTCTCCTCAGGAGAGGCTGATCTGAAGTATCACAGCACATGGTCCTCTTATCTGGAGATCACCATTTTCTTATTCAGTTGCTGTTTCCCTGCTGACGAGTTAGCCAGTTTATCCCCGGACATTGACACATTAATAGGAGGGGCTAGAAAATTCTACCTGTGATATCTTCCAGATATCAGGCCCTATACTGGGTTGCCCAAACCTACTGGCCTGCTTTCAGGGTTCTGTCACCTCTGCACATGCTGATCAGCATCAGGAGTAGAGATGGGAGCTTTCTCTGCATTTCAGCTGTATTCTAAGCTTACGTAGGGTTACTACTCACGATTCTTTATTCAGCTATGGTGATAGATAGTTCCTCCTAATCTTGGCATCCATTCAGCCCCAGATGTCAGGATTTGGCATCTCTTATTGACTTCACCTTTTGCAAAGAGCCAACTCACTGGAAAAGACCCTGATGCTGGGAAAAATTGAAGGCAAAGGGAGAAGGGGGTGGCAGAGGATAAGATGGTTGGATGGCATCATCCGCTCAATGGACATGATTTGGAGCAAACTCCAGGAGATAGTGAAGGACAGGGAAGCCTAGCATGCTGCAGTCCATGGGGTCACAGAGTCAAATACGACTTAGCGATTGAACACAACACAGTTTGAATTCAACTATACTGGCCAACAGGATGGCTAGAATTCTATGTCTGTACCCATTTCCTCCATTAAACAAGTGAGGAAAATTATCTGAAGACATTCACCTTAGTGGGACCACCTCCTTTACTCAATTAGTTCTACATTCTGAATATATTCCCAAAGAATTGAGACTATCAGGCCTTTTTTGCTTGTATCATAAAACAAATGTATATCCATATATAAATAATGATGATGATGACATTTATGATATTAATATCAGAGGAGGAAGAAGACAAGTTGAAAGAGGAGGAGGTGCAAGAAGAGGAGGGAAGCAGAGGGGAGAGACCCTATATCTTTCCACAACCTTTCAGCTTTTGAATACAAATGCTTCATGTGAGGAATTTATCCCTTACATTTTATAGCTCAAGTACGATTGAACAAACTAGTACGTCTTATTCTCTTCTGGACCAACCCCATCTTTGCTCTGTTTATGGCTCTTTCTATCTCTTCTTGGTAGAGAGTCAGTCCTCAGACCCCATTCAAGGAGGTCTGTTGAAGTGAGTTAGTTGTATGTATACAGTTTTATTTGGTGTGACTATGAGTCACACGGAGTGTCTGAAGTTAACGCTAGTATTTACAGAGTGCCTGCCAACTCAGCCCTCTGTTTCTTCAGTTCTCATCTGGGAATCCCTTTGTTCTTTTCTTCTAAATGTCTTGCTCCCCTTGCTGTTATTTAATTCTGGAAATGGCACAGGAACCAAATTTAAATGATAATAATGTACAAATAAATATGTCTTTGACCCGATGTATGGATAACTTCCCTGGGACATGGTTGTGTTTGTCAGTTGCTGAAATCTGCAGAGAGAATGGGATAGTTCACTCTGCAGTGAATTTGGTGCTTATGTTACACGTACTTGGCCTTTGTGAGATTTGGTTCAGAGAGATGTTTTCAGGAAAGCTAATTTCCCATTACTCAGGACAAAAACGTGCTTGGATGCATTCCAAGCCACCCATGGTTAGAGCAGTTTTCATGCATGGCATGTTAGGGGTGCATGGAGATGAAACACTGATTCGATGCAGATGACCTCTGGACCTGCCTTGAGCCCTGATCAGCGCTAGGAAACCTCCATTTGATCTGGGATAATAATTATCTTTTTGGTTGACTCCAGTGATTGTCCACTAGGAATAATTTTGCCCCACAGGGGACATTTGATAGTGTCTGGAGACAACTTTGATTGTCACAATTGTGGAAGATTTTGCTGGTTAAACATCCTATACTGCTTTGTGTCCTAATGCTGTTAAATGTCCTACAACACACAGGATCCGGCCCCCATCCAAAGAGGTGCCCAGTCTAAAAATGTCAACAATGCCAAGATTATAGCCTTCCTCTATCCAATCAGCCCTTTATTCGTTTTAGTAATTGAGGCTGAAAGTGAAGATGGCACAATGCCAGATAGCACGGTGTAATTTGGTCCAAATAATACTTTCTCTGAGAAGGGTAGTGATGCTCTCCTTGTTAATTCTTGGATTTGCTCATGGAAGAATCCGGCTAGTGAATCTCAGGACAGGCATTTTCTCTCCAGACCCACCTCCTCCTAATTCCCACTGGCAGTGTGCTTCTGAGCCCTGAGAACCAGTTGGCAGTGATCAGTGCAACTTGCTTTGATGTCTTCCTCAGGCTGGAGGAGCTGTTGAACTCTGTGAGTGACACATGCCTGGAGGCAAAGTGTATTATAACTCACAAATGGGAGAAGAAGACCAATTAGAGTTGATTAAAAATAGAACACACTGTGGGAAACATTTTGGGTCCAAAATCATTCAGGAAGCAAAGGTATATTCGCCAAGATCTGGCTGTGCCAAAAATGAAGATGGCCAGGCTGCCCTATGATTTATGCGTGTGCATGTTAAGTAACTTCATTCGTGTTCAACTGTTTGCAACTCTATGGACTGTAGTCCACCAGGCCCCTCTTCCATGGGATACTCCAGGTAGAAATACTGGAGTGGGTTGCCATGCCTTCCTCCAGGGAATCTTCCCGACCCAGGGATCGAACTCACGTCTTGTAGGTCTCCTGCATTGGCAAGTAGGCTCTTTACCACTAGTGCCACCTGGGAAGCCCCTATGGTTTACAGTTTATTATAAAATAGGCTTTTGGTGATTTAGTGCAACTATAGCCTAATATAAGTGTTCTGAGCTTGTTGAAGATAGGCTAGGCTAAGCTATGATGTTTGGTAGGTTAGGTGTATTTAATGCATTTTGCACTTCTGATGTTTTCAACTTAGAATTCCAGGATGTAATCCCATTTAAGTTGAGAATGATCTGTAGATGTTTGATGAATATTCATCCATCTTCCCACTGCTTCCTGTGGATAGCAGCTCACAGGAGAAGATAAAATAGAAAGGTTTTACAAAGAACTGTGGTCCTCTGTGATTTTTATCCTGTTCTTACTTTTTCTGCATGATGGTTAGATTGTAGAGCTTAATTTTGATCTGCCAGTGAGGCCAGATGTTGGGTTTAACTCCAGAGAGAGTTGAATTTCCATTCTAGTCCTACTACTCATAAGCTGTGTGCTCCTAGGCAAGTTATCTAGCTTCCTTAAACCTCAGTTCTCCCTTCAGTGTGATGCAGAAAATGCTATGCATCTGTTGTGAAAATGAAAGGTGATATCATTTGTGAACGTACTAGCACAATTTCGGCACACATGACAAATGGCCCCTGACTTAACAGGGATTCGATTTATGATTTTTCCATGTTACGATGGTGTGAAAGCAATATGCATTTAGTAGAAACCCCACTTTGAATCTGGATCTTTTCCTGCCTAGTGATATGTGATATGATACTCTCTCTTGATGCTGGACAGCACGCATGAACCTCGCTCCTAGTCTCCTTGTCAGCCACATCATCGTTGAGGAGGTGAACACCAGGTATACTGATAACCATTCTGAGCCCAGATACCCATGCTGTTTACACTTTCAATAAAATATTCAATAAATTAGATGAGCTGTTAAATACTTTATTATAAAATAAGCTTTCTATGATTTTGCCCAAGTGTAGGCTAATGCAAATGTTCTGAGCATGTTGAAGGGAGGCGAGTCTAAGCTATGGAGTTTGGCGCAAACTCCAGGAGACAGTGAAGGACAGAGGAGCCTGGCCCGCTGCAGTTCATGGGGTCTCCAAGAGTCGGACATGACTTAGCTACTGAAGAACAGCAACAAATATGATAATCAGGAGAGGACCCAGATTTTGTGGGGCTTGAAGCTTATATAACTCTGGGGTTCCTCATTAAAAAGAGAGCCGTTGTTTTTTGTTTAGTCACTAAATTGAGTCTGACTCTTTTGCAACCTGATGGGCTGTCCATGGGATTGCCCAGGCAAGAATACTGGAGTGGGTTACCATTTCCTTCTCCAGGGGATCTTACAGACCTAGAAATTGACGCTGTGGCTCCTGCCCTGTCTCCTGCATTGTGGGCATGTTGTTTACCACTGAGCCACAGGAAGAGTACAAAATTACAAATACAAAATTAAACACGAATGGGAATATTTATTTAGAATAAGAAACCTTTACAAAGTAATGACTTTTAAAAAAGCTGACAAATAACGCAGGCCTCACGAAATCCAGAAAAATAATGTATTTTTTAATTGACTTCCTGGCATTTCTTTATAATCCTTTTTATCATAACTTTTTGGGGCTGACTGTTCTTTGCCATATTCACAGGACATTTTACTATATCCTCTTCCATAGAGAATAAGGACAGTTCAGCCTCTTCCTGGCATGGCTGATCAACATTTATTTTTCCCTGTTGATAATCCAAGAACATTTTCTTTCAGTGTCCTAACTTTGTTTTGGGGTCATGTCAGGTAAATTTTTAGAAGTATTGTCAAATTGGGGAAAGCTTCCATTGAGTTTGTTTTAACAGAGCTGTAAGTTCTGAAAGGACATGTTCTAGACCAAATTCTGGCTTTGCCCACTCCGTGTCTTGTTGCTCCTCCATCCCCGACATCCAGGGCTGGATGCTGTAGGCAACATCTCCATAATGATGAGGCCTTCATGTCATGATGGTGGGGAATCTGCATATGTGGGAACATTTCTGGAAGCCCTTGTTGTGCCAAGATGACTAACAGCAACTTAAGTATGTGTGTGTGAGTGCTAAGTTGCTTCAGCCATGTCTGACTCTTTGTGACCCCATGGACTGCAGCCCCCCAGGCTCCTCTGTCCATTGGATTCTCCAGGCAAGAATACTGGACTGGGTTGCCATTTCTCCTCCAGGGGATCTTCCTGACCCAGGGATCGAACCCACATCTCCTGCAGTTCCCGTATTGGAGGCAGACTCTTTACTACTGAAGGGAAGCCCAACTTAAAGTATACACAAGAGTTACTGTAAATCATAGGGATAAATCCAGCTAAACCCAGGTTACCTAGGTTCTCAGCTCAATTCCAGTGTCACTCAATTTGTGGGCAAAGTACTCATATTAGTAGGAGGTTGAAGAAGAAATAAATAGGGGTCTTAATTGTAGTCAAAATATCTTCCATCTGTAAATTATACAAAAACACATGACAATGTAAACATATAGCTAGGACCCCTCCCAGGTCTTGAAAGAATTCCATGGAAGGGAGGGACTCTGAAGCCTAAACTTCATGGTTAATCTACCACTGATAATAATAAATAACTCAGAAAAGGGAATGAGTGGACTTGGGAACTAGCTCTGCAAACTTGGGTAAAATCATTTCATTTTTTATGAACCTTTTTTTCCTACTTTTAAAGTGAAAATGGTGATGTTGTAAGGTCTCAGATACCCATAGCAGTGGGCAACTCTGAGAACTGTTTCGGAGCAAGCCTAGAGGGGCCAGGGAGGATTGTGAAAGAGCAAGAAGAAATAGTCACCACATTAAGCCTGTCCCTTCCTGCCTCTCTCCTGCAGCAAAGTTTGCTTAGCAAAGGAATCCTGAGTTTCCCCAGCACAGCAGAGCTATGAAAACTCTGTGCCACTGAGCACTGCTACAATTACGGGCTGTGACAGACCTATCTTTTATTTCCCTGGGAGTGAGATGTAAGGAATGAACTGAGCTGTCAAAATGACTTACCCAGACATCCCTCCTTTGAAAGTCATCAGGGCAGGCGGAGAATTGTCTTGGAGGCAGCAGGGCTCAGGCCAGTTCCCTGGGTGGTCCTGAGAAATTCTGGTTTCTGACAGTGCCTAGGAGTCAGATCAGACCGTGAGTTTGGGAGGGTTCCAGTGCTTTCTCGCATCACCTTTTGACCTTTAATCCCTCTCGTTTGATGAATGGACTGGGAGTGAGAGAAAAGAGGGTGATGACTAGTCTTGCCTGGACAATATACACTTTGAATGTACTTATGGTATTAAAACTCATTTTTTAAAAAAACTTGCATTCATTCTGATCTTAGCCAGCTTGAACATACATAAAATTCTTTTCCCAACATTCCTTTTCCACAAGCCTACAACTTTTTGATATATGTTTAGTTTTTGTCCTGTGTGCTTTCTCATTCTGGAACAGCCAGTCCCTTTACAACAACAGCTTTTGTTGAACACTTGTTTCTTTTCACCCTTATTTTTCTAAGTGGTTTTACTTACGTACATTGATGAAACTCCTTAACCCTTAGAATTCTTTATTCTTAGTGAAAACTAAGAAGTAAGCAATCACAGACTGTCTGTTACATTAGCATTCTTGGTTCCGTTCAGTTCAGTCACTCAGTCGTGTCTGACTCTTTGTGATCCCATGAATCGCAGCACGCCAGGCCTCCCTGTCCATCACCAACTCCTGGAGTTCACTCAGATTCACGTCCATCAAGCTGGTGATGCCATCCAGCCATCGCATCCTCTGTCGTCCCCTTCTCCTCCTGCCCCCAATCCCTCCCAGCATCAGAGTCTTTTCCAATGAGTCAACTCTTCACATGAGGTGGCCAAAGTACTGGAGTTTCAGCTTTAGCATCATTTCTTCCAAAGAACACCCAGGGCTGATCCCCTTCAGAATAGACTGGTTGAATCTCCTTGCAGTCCAAGGGACTCTCAGGAGTCTTCTCCAACACCACAGTTCAAAAGCATCAATTCTTCGGCACTCAGCTTTCTTCACTGTCCAACTCTCACATCCATACATGACCACTGGAAAAACCATAGCCTTGACTACATGGACCTTTGTTGGCAAAGTAATGTCTCTGCTTTTCAATATGCTATCTAGGTTGGTCATAACTTTTCTTCCAAGGATGCACTGGCAAATGTATAAACATGTTTCATAATTTCTAGAAGTATATTCTTCCTCACAGTGAAATTTTCAATATGGCACAATGTGTGAAAGACCCATTTTTGTTACTCTGTAAAAGGAAGCCAGAAGTGGATAAACCTATGGTCAATAATTAATGTTTCAGAATTTCAGCTTGTTTGGAAATGAACTAGAAATTCAATATTTAACTTATATCAGTATAACTTTCAAGTTATTTTTAAGTAGACATACCATAAAACATAATTATTGTTAAAAAGTTAACTTATAAACTTTTATCCATTATCTATTTACTTGTTTTTAACAATTATATTATCATATAAAAATTTCATGAGACATGAAAGAGCTAAACATCACTTTTTTTTGCTGACAAAGTTATCTTTTTTGCTGACAAATTCTGTAACACAAAAAACGTGAGCTTGTTTGATTTTAGTAAAGCTAGGTAGAATAAAACTTTTATATTTAATACTGATAATTCTACAGATATACCTGTTTTAATTAAACCAACAAGCTTAAACTAGCTTTTATTTACCAAAGGCTTCCCAGTGGTTCAGTGGTAAAGAATTCACCTGTCAATGCAGGAGCTGCAGGAGATGTGGGTTCAATCCCTAGGTCAGGAAGATCCCCAGGATGTGTAAATGGCAATCCACTCCAGTATTCTTGCCTGAAAAATTCCATGGACAGAGGAGCCTGGAGGGCTACTGTCCTTGGGGTCGAAAGAGTTGGGCACAACCGAGCAACTGAACATACATGCACAATCCTAGACCAAGTGAGCTTGAGAAACATTTGGGTTAGTTTCTGTGTTTCTGAGAATACACTTTTTAAATTAATAATGCTTGTTTGTCTTTGAAAGTGTGAAAATATTATTTGCTCAGCTGTGTTTGATTCTTTGTTTTTAAGCAAATTAAAACAAATTTTTAATTTGTTTATCTTTAAGCATATTACATAGAGCTCTTTATGAATTAATTTTGGTGATACATTGTGGAGGCAGAAACAAAACAACAGACCTGTGACATACATACTTGGACATCTGGGCAGTTGCAAATGGAGGTCTTACATCTTTCCTGAGACAGGTATGATAATGCAAAACTCACTGGTGTACAGTTGGACCCAAACTATTTTTCTGGCAGATGGAATAAGTTAAGGTTACCTACTCAGATGGCTATAGCTTTTTACCAATATTTGTGAAAGAGACTTTTAAATTCTTCATAGGCCTAATTTTCAAAATAGGCTTTCCTTTTTTCCCCTCCTTCTGATAAGAATTACCTTAGTTCCCGGAGAAGACCAGGTAGATACTTGCATTTCAAAAGGCACAGAGAAAGAAGACAAGTTTTACCAAGAAGGATTTTTATTCCCTAACTTCAGATTTTTTACAGTATGTGCAAGCCTTTTGAAAGAAATAGGGGAGGTTTGGGAATTAGTAGAAGGATCGGTGGGCTTTCAATTTTTCTAAGGGCACATTTCTGTTCTTGTAAAACTCCTTCTGTAAGTTGTTTTGAATTCCTCAAATAATTGAGCTGCAATTCTTGAATAATATCAGAAGCTGATCCACCCGTACAACTATACTTTCTTCTATTTGCATTTTATATCAGGGAGAAGATCTTTGACTGAGATGAAATAAAAAACTTTTATGTTCTAGGTTTAGAATTGTGTATCTTTGGAATGTTTTCCCCTAATCCTTCCACAAAGCCTGCAGAATATTTTTCTTTCCCTTTGGGTACATTGTTTCATTTTGGCTTAGGGAAGGAAGCCTAAAGAAATATTCCTGTCTGACTCTGAGTATCAGCTTTCAATCTGGTAAACACTTGTCCATAGAACTACTTAAAACAGTTTCTTCCAAATATCTTATCAGATTTTGACCAGAACAAACAGTGAGTAATTTTGTCAATATTGAGCAACACTGTGAATGCAAGAGGCATCCCCAAAGAGGGCTCCAAGGATACTATCATCCCAAGATCCAGAGCCATGCCGCAGTATAACCAAAAGAAAGAAAGACAACTCCCCTGACAATTGACAACAGCTATTATAATAGGGCCCCAGTTAGCTGCAAATCCACATTTTTGTTTGGCCATATTTTGGGGGATCCCAACCTGACAGTTTCCAAGTCAAGTTCTCAGGACACAAAATGAGAAAAATGAGGGTGTCCAGTGGTTAAGAATCTGGTGTCCAGTGGTTAAGAATCTGCTTGCCAATGCAGAGGACATGGGTTCAATCCTTGGTCCAGGAACTAAGATCCCGTATGCCGCAGAGCAACCAAGTGTGTTTGCCCCAACTGCTGAGCCCGTGCACCTAGAGCCTGTGCTCTGCAACAAGAGAAGCCACTTCAATGAGAAGCCTGTGCCCCACAAGGAAGAGTGCCTCCAGCCACTGCACAGCAACAAAGACACAGAAATACATAAATCAAGTGAGACAAGCAAGAAAGCAATACACTGTCCCCAGAAGAGGAAGAATCAACCATCCATGGATATCCGAAAGCAGATTCACAAGCCACAACTCAAAGACCTAGTTCTTACCTGTGTCTTTTAGTCTGCCAATGTGAATTTGGAAAGGAAGAGACAACGCAAAATGTTACCTTCCTCTTTTGACCAGGCATCACAGATGGAGATCTGACTTTTTTAAGGATTCTTACCTTCTGTTGGCTTCTGGTAGTTTTCCCCAGATGTCATCTATGGGTTTTGAAGCTAATGAGTTGTCCCAGCAGGTGTCATCCTGGTCATCAGACACTCTAGAGGAGGAGAAACAATTTCCCCTCTATACTTTATGGTGAGTGACTGGCTGAGAACACTTTTTCTCTAGGCTATACCTCCTATGTGGATAAGCTTGTCTAAGTTACATTTTCCACTGTGGCCACCGTAACTCAAGATTATCTTTGGAAGGGTAAACTGCTTGCTTAGCCTCAAAACAAAATTTTATCTACTTGAGACATCACACTCAGCCCAGCCCAGCTTAAGTCAAATCTGGCTTAGCTCACACTCAGTCTGACCTGGTCCAGTTGGCTTTAAGGTCAGACCCAGCCCAACTCTGGCCAGTTTCTGAATCCAGCGAAAAGAAGTGCTCAGATAATGTCTGAAGGCTCATAACACAAAAGCTGTGGGGCTAGAATCTGAGGGGGGCTTACCCATCACTTCCAGAGGCAGAGAGAAACCAGCAGTGCTAAGAGGCTCAGCAGGTACTGACCCTGCTTCTTTGTTGCCCTTGGAAGCTGTTGGGCATCGCCTTTGATTCCCATTTCTGACACCAAAACTGTCAAAAGATAAATTGAGGTGGGTTAAAAATGAGTTTATGTGAACAAAAATTGATTCCCATTGGTCAGTATCCAATCCAGCAGATAGAAGGGAGCTTCTGAGGAGCTGTATAAAATGAAAGATTTGAGTAGGCAGAAGGAAGCAAGAACAAGGAAGCCATTCTAGGCAAAAAAGCTGGTTGGTTATTGCAAAGTTACTTTCCTTTAGGGGATGGCAGGGGTCTATCAGGCAGATGACCCCACTCATGCCGATCAGAGCATTCCTTACTGACCAGCTTAAGACTCCATTTTTGTGAGAGCTAAAACTATAATTGAATCTTGGTTTGGTGACATGAGGCTTAGCAAAAGCAACTCCATTTTGGGCCTGTTGTCTTGGTTTTAACAAGTTACATTTTGAAGACTTGGAGATGTTTCCTAGGAGATCAAGACACTGTTGAAGGGCAGAAGGCATGCATTGAATTGTCATAGGCAAATAAACACTGTCCATGGATGAAAAGGTTGAGAACAATGTACAGGTGTGTATATCTTTCCAGATTTTTTCTGTGCATTTATCCACATATATATGTGTGTGTGTTTAAACAAAAACCAGACATGCTACAAAAGTATTTTGCACATTTATTAATATAACATGAATATCTTTTTGCATTAATACAAGTGTCCTACAACAACATCATTATCAATGATGGAATATTATTCCATTGTATTATGGTAATTCATTTAATGTTAGACATTCAGAGTGTTTTTATTTTTTCATGATTAGCAACAGTGATGAAATGATGAAGATCCTTGCACATAGATGTTTGTCTCCATTCCTTAGAAATAATTGCAGTAGAATTGTTGGGTCAAAGGGTCTGTACATTTTAAAGGCTTTTGATTAAGTATTTCTAAATTGCCCGTCCAGGAAGGTTGGAGCAATTTAAGTCTCTTCATTGCTTTAGAAGAATGCCCATTTCCCTCTCACCCTCACTAGGGCTAGATTTTTATCATGCTTTTAAATCTTTGCCCATTTGAGAGGAGAAAGATGGTAATTTGTTTTAATTTACATTTATTTGATTACTAATGTGATTGAGCAGTTTTTTTTTAATAAGCTTATTAGCCATTTGCATTTCTGCTTTTGTAAATTGCCAGTTTATTTCTTTCGTGCAAGAGAATCTTTTCCTTTAGGAAATTCTCCCTAAGATACTGCTGCTGCTAAGTAGCATCAGTCGTGTCTGACTCTGTGTGACCCCATAGACGGCAGCCCACCAGGCTCCCCGTCCCTGGGATTCTCCCAGCAAGAACACTGGAGTGGGTTGCCATTTCCTTCTCCAGTGCACGAAAGTGAAAAGTGAAAGTGAAGTCGCTCAGTCGTGTCCGACTCTTCGTGACCCATGGACTGCAGCCTTCCAGGCCCCTCCGTCCATGAGATTTCCCAGGCAAGAGTACTGGAGTGGGTTGCCATTGCCTTCTCCGCCCTAAGATACTAGGATCAATTATATTAAAAAAATCATCTTTTGTTCTTATACTTCAAAAACATGCCTCCTGTTGGAAAAAGGAAGAGACAGTCTAAAAGGAAATGGTGTCCCTGTTAGCAAGTGATGAGTCCAGCCATGGGGTCAGGGGCAGAATTTAGGCTTGTTGTTTCAACTCCTAGCCCTTGCCTCAGAGTTACCTTTTCCGTTAGTTGAATTCTATTCATGGCTATATATTGCATCTTTTTTAGGGGGTAACCAAAGGCTTTCTGGTAGTCTAGATCAGTAGTCCCCAACCTTTTCAGCACCAGGGACCGGTTTCATGGAGGACGATTTTTCCGTGGACCAGTGGCAGGAGGATGGTTTCAGGATGATTCAAGCTCATCACATTTATTGTGAACTTTATTTCCATTATTATTACACAACCTCCACCTCAGATCATCCGGCATTAACTGCTAGAGGTTGGGTACCCCTGGTCTAGATATTTGAGTATCTATATCAAATAGATATATAATATGATGTAGTATATAGTATAGTTTATATTAGGTAGTTTATGTTATGGGGCTTCCCCCTTGACTCAGCAGTAAAGAATCTGCCTGCAATACAGGAGATGTGGGTTCGATCCCTGAGTTGAGAAGATCCCCTGGAAGAAGGCAAGGCAACTCATCCCAGTATTCTTGCCAGATAGAGGAGCCTGGCAGGCTACAGTCCATGGACTCACAAAGAGTCGGGCACGACTGAAGTGACTGAGTTTATATTATGTTGTTATGTTTTATTATTAAACTGATGATAGATGAGGGATTACCCTGCCCTATGCTAGGTTATAAGCTCCTAAAAGACAAGGGCAGTTTCTTCTTCATCTTTCTGACACAGTGGCTTGTCCATAAAAGCTGCTCTCTCTTGTGGGATGACTATGGATAATGCCACATCCCAATAATGCTATTTTAATTCTAGCAGATTTTGAGTTTTCTGGTCCTTTTGCAAACTTGGTATGTAGTCTTAGAAAAATGAGCTGAGTTTATAGAACTTCTTATTCTCCATATCCCAAAGGAAGACTGGTAATTTTGTTAATAAGGTTCTCTGTGTTATATTGGTTCTTTGAAAATGCTGAGAATTATTACAGTGGTAAAAAAACAATTAAGAGAATTCTACACGTAAGTCATTAACTACACTTGAAATAAGATATGTGAGTTACCACTGACATTTCATGGACTATATTTGCTAATAACTGAGCCTTGACAAATTGAAATTATTTACAAACTTGGCTGAAATGGGAATCCAATACTGCTTCTAGTCTTGTTGAACAATCCAATTAAGGGACTCTGTTAGAACATGCGTGCCATTTTTCTATTTGAAATGTTATGATGATGCTATATTTGAAGTCAGAAACTGGCTTTTGGACAGTGGTTTGGTCTCTTTGAACTTAAGCTTGGTGGGGTCAGGGGAGATGAGAGGTGGGGAGTGGGGGGAGCAGGTTCACACTTAGTCTTGGCCATTTGCCTTTCTTCTGGTTCAGAAGAGCTCAGAGGCACCATTTTCAGTTGAAGCTGGGGGGAGTGGCCCCAATCCTCGACAAGCCAATTGGCTTGTGTGTGCTTGGTCTGCAGAAGACACTCCTTACTGATGATCCAGTGGGATTCCTGGAGCCCAGCTTTTGTGATAAGTGATAGAACTTAGTTCCTTATGGATCAAACATTTTTTTTTTTAATTTAAGTCTAGTTGATTTACAGTGTTGTGTTAATTTCAAGTGTACAGCAAAATGATTCATTTATGCACACACATATATTATATACATATTCTGATTCTTTTCCCTTGTAGGTTATTACAAAATATTGAGTATAGTTCCTATGTCATACAGTAGGTCCTTGCTGGCTACCTCTTTTATACGTAGTATATCTGTTAATCCCAAGATCCTAATTTATCTCCTGATACCCGCTTTGGTAACAATGTTTGTTTTCTATATCTGTCAATTTGTTTCTGTTTTGCATATAATTTCATTTGTATTACTTTTTTAGATTTCATAGCCCAAATGTTGACTTGACCTCAGTGTGGCATAGATATCTTTCTTCCACGATGAGAGTTCCTTTATATGAGCTTGACCTTTGAAACAAAGAGAAGATTGGAAGGTTCCAGGAAGGGGCTGTTCTTTTCACTGATGCATCTGAATCTTATTGAAGCTGTGGATTTTGCTGGTTTAGGGATTGCACATACTGAGACATGGCCAGTAAGATACCGTGTCCTAGTTGAGTTTGGTGTAAATGGCAGCTTGTGTCTAGCCCACTTCAGATGAGTTAGGTCTGCCAGTTAATTCTGTTAGCAGTCCATACCAATGCTGGGATCCTTCAAGAAGTCCTTTCTCAGTGAATTCATGTGAAATATAGAAAGAGTGGTCAGTGCTTTCCATGAATTTGTCTTTTTTGCTGTTCAATTCAGTTCAGTCGCTCAGTCGTGTCTGACTCTTTGCGACCCCATGGACCACAGCACACCAGGCCTTACTGTCCATCACCAACTCCCGGAGTCCACCCAAACCCATGTCCATTGTGTCGGTGATGCCATCCAACCATCTCATCCTCTGTCGTCCCCTTCTCCTCCTGCCCTCAATCTTTCCCAGCATCAGGTCTTTTCAAATGAGTCAGCTCTCTGAATCAGGTGGCCAAAGTACTGGAGTTTCAGCTTCAACATCAGTCCCTCCAATGAACACCCAGGACTGATCTCCTTTAGGATGGACTTGTTGGATCTCCTTGCAGTCCAAGGGACTCTCAAGAGTCTTCTCCAACACCACAGTTCAAAAGCATCAATTCTTCGGCGCTCAGCATTCTTTATAGTCCAACTCTCACATCCATACATGACTATTGGAAAAACCATAACCTTGACTAGACACACCTTTGTTGACAAAGTAATATCTTTGCTTTTTAATATGCTATCTAGGTTGGTCATAACTTTCCTTCCAAGGAGTAAGTGTCTTTTAATTTCATGGCTGCAATCACCATCTGCTGTGATTTTGGATCCCAGAAAAATAAAGTCAGCCACTGTTTCCACTGTTTCCCCATCTATTTGCCATGAAGTGATGGGACCAGATGCCATGATCTTCGTTTTCTGAATGTTGAGCTTTAAGCCAACTTTTTCACTCTCCTCTTTCACTTTCATCAAGAGGCTTTTTAGTTCCTCTTCACTTTCTTCCATAAGGATGGTGTCATCTGCATTTTTGAGGTTATTGATATTTCTCCTGGCAATCTTGATTCCAGCTTGTGCTTCTTCCAGCCCAGCGTTTCTCATGATGTACTCTGTATATAAGTTAAATAAGCAGAGTGACAATATACAGCCTTGATGTACTCCTTTTCCTATTTGGAACCAGTCTCTTGTTCCATGGCCAGTTCTAACTGTTGCTTCCTGACCTGCATACAAATTTCTCAAGAGGCAGGTCAGGTGGTCTGGAATTCCCATCTCTTTCAGAATTTTCCACAGTTTATTGTGATCCACACAGTCAAAGGCTTTGGCATAGTTAATAAAGCAGAAATAGATGTTTTTCTGGAACTCTCTTGCTTTTTCGGTGATCGAGCAGATGTTAGCCATTTGATCTCTGGTTCCTCTGCCTTTTCTAAAACCAGCTTGAACATTTGGAAGTTCACGGTTCGCATATTGCTGAAGCCTGGCTTGGAGAATTTTGAGCATTACTTTACTAGTGTGTGAGATGAGTGCAATTGTGTGGCAGTTTGAGCATTCTTTGGCATTACCTTTCTTTGGGATTGGAATGAAAACTGACCTTTTCCAGTCCTGTGGCCACTGCTGAGTTTTCCGAATTTGCTGACATATTGAGTGCAGCACTTTCCCAGCATCATCCTTTAGGATTTGAAATAGCTCAACTGAAATTCCATCACCTCCACTAGCTTTTGTGCTGAGCTCCATGATAATCTCAATGTTGTTACCAAGATGAACTCACATCCCAACAGGCCAGTAAACTGGGAGATGAGTTGTTGGGGCAAGGACTTTAACTGGAAAGCTAGCAGACTGGGAAGTTGTCAGATGAGTGTCTCAAAAAACCATCTTCCCGGGGATTTTTCCTTGTGGCCCAGTGGTTAAGACTCCATGCTGCCCATACAGGGGGCGTGGATTTGGTACCTGACTGAAAAAAAAAAAAAAAAAATCATCGTCCCTCAGTCTGAATTCAGGCTCCTTTTATGCAAAGGAAGGGGGAGGGGCCCACTGCAACCAGTCGCTGAGCGGGACCCATACTGGTCACTCGCTAACAGGCGTGCATCTGCCCCGCCCCTATTACAACGTGAAAAGGGCAGGACAAATTGCACCACTTTCCGCTCACTGTTCACCATTGGGTGATGGGTAAACTCCTGGGTGGCTTGGGGAAAGAACTGAGTTATTAGTTTTGACTTCTAAAAAAATAGCTACTGCTCTCCCAAAATGACACAATGAGGTTACTTTTGCTTTCCTGAAAAGGCCTTTCATGAAGGATGCTTAAGCCATTCTCTAGGTGGTTACTGCTAATCTCGTGATCCAGGTGAGCCCTGTGAGGTCACAGCAGGGGACAGGGACTGTGAAGATGAACAGTGGCATCCGCTCTGCCCTTGTCTAGACCTGCCGGTTAAACACACCGCCACTAGGTTGTGCTAGAGTATAAACGTAGCACTGACGTGCATGTCCTGGTAAATCTTTTCTTCCTTGGCTATTTCTTCCGTTAAAAAAAATTCTTTCTGTTCTTCATGGCTCAGGAAATATATCAGAAACATCACTGTGATCCTCTGCCTTTAGATGGGGAAACAGTGGAAACAGTGTCAGACTTTATTTTTTTGGGCTCCAAAATCACTGCAGATGGTGATTGCAGCCATGAAATTAAAAGACGCTTCCTCCTTGGAAGGAAAGTTATGACCAACCTAGACAGCATATTAAAAAGCAGAGACATTACTTTGCCAACAAAGGTCCATCTAGTCAAGGCTGTGGTTTTTCCTGTGGTCATGTATGGATGTGAGAGTTGGACTGTGAAGAAAGCTGAGTGCCGAAGAATTGATGCTTTTGAATTGTGGTGTTGGAGAAGACTCTTGAGAGTCCCTTGGACTGCAAGGAGATCCAACCAGTCCATTCTAAAGGAGATCAGTCCTGGATGTTCTTTGGAAGGACTGATGCTAAAGCTGAAACTCCAATACTTTGGCCACCTGATGTGAAGAGTTGACTCACTGGAAAAGACTCTGATGCTGGGAGGGATTGAGGGCAGGAGGAGAAGGGGACAACAGGATGAGATGGTTTGGATGGCATCACCGACTCAATGGACATGAGTTTGAGTGAACTCCGGGAGTTGGTGATGGACAGGGAGGCCTGGCATGCTGCAATTCATGGGGTTGCAAAGAGTCAGACACGACTGAGTGACTGAACTGAACTGAACTAAACTTAACTTGAATATCTTATGGTGGTGGTGGTTTAGTCGCTAAGTTGTGTCTGACTCTTGTGACCCCATGGACTGTAGCCCTCCAGGCTCTTCTGTCCATGGGATTTCCAAGGCAAGAATACTGGACTGGGTTGCTATTTCCTTCTGCAAGAGGTCTTCCTGATTCAAGGATCAAACCCAGGTCTCCTGCATTGTAGGCGGATTCTCTACGGCTGAGCCAGAATCTCTTATAGGCATCTCAATTACCATGTCTGAAACTAGGCTCTTAAATTTCTACCTAATTTCCATATATTTTCCCAGTTAATGGAATCTACATCTACCAGTTGTTTAGGCTTGTTATCTAGTACTTTCCATTGATTGTTTAATTTCTCTGATCCAATTAGTAAATAAATTCTGCAGGCTCTCCATTTAAAGCACACTCCAGACCTACCCAATCCTATCCTCTCTACTTCAATTTGAGTCCATCCACAACCATCTCTTACTTGGATGGATCTTAAAATCCATTCTCCATATGGTAACCAGTCTGGCATTTAAATAAGATCGTGTTTTCTTGCCGAAAATCCTCTTGGAAGATGGGAAGTAACTAATTGGGAACAATAATAGAATTTATGATGCCACTAAAACAAGCAGGGAACCTAGATTTTCTTTCGCATCATTGTGCTGGTTTATTTGCCTTTATTCTCTCATCTCATGTCTGTTTCGTGGGTATTATTCTAGTTTATTTCAGCCAAAACAAAGCAAAATAAAACAAGCAAAGCAACAACAAAAAAAAGTGAGGCTCAGAAAGACAAAAATAACCTGCTTAACATCACACAACTGCTAAGTTAAAGCTGGATTTGAATCTTAGTTCTCTCCAGTGCTGAAGTCCAGGGATTACCTGTTTGTTTTTTCTAGTCACTTTGTTGGCAACTAGTCATCTTTCTTCTTCTGGCCTCAAGAATGCTTTCTGAGAAGTTTCTCTATTTCTTGGGCCATTTGCTTGATGATTTATCAACTGTCATCATTACGGTCTTATTGAAGACTTGGTTACTGTATTGATTAAGATTAGGCTATGGATAATAAAACTAAAAATCTTGGTTTTATTCTATTACACATTAAAGAAGTCTGAAAGTAAGCAGCCTTGAACTGTTATGGGGTTCCATTCTCATCATGGCCATGACTTTTTTTCTGCCCTACTATTGCAAAGCATGATTACCTTCCTTAAGATCACCCTATGATCCAAAACTGTGGCTGGGAAGTCCTACTAATATTTGCTCTGTTACTAAGGAGGAAGAGTAGAAGTCAGCCGTCTCTGCTGTGGTGACTGACTGCTTTCTTTTATTTTCAATATTTGGGAATTTGTCCAAATGTATAAAAAATAAAGTGTGGAATAAGGTTGATTTGGCATCAGATTCACCTGGCTATAATTTTCAGCTTTCCCTGGGACTAACTTTGCTAATTGGGCAAGCTGTGCAACTTCTCTAAGTGAGGCGCTTTACACAATCGTCTCATTTAAGTCTTACTAAAGCCCCCATTCGGAGAAGGCAATGGCACCCCACTCCAGTACTCTTGCCTGGAAAATCCCATGGATGGAGGAGCCTGGTGGGCCACAGTCCATGGGGTCGCTAAGAGTCGGACACGACTGAACAACTTCACTTTCACTTTTCACTTTCCTGCATTGGAGAAGGAAATGGCAACCCACTCCAGTGTTCTTGCCTGGAGGATCCCAGGGACGGGGGAGCCTGGTGGGCTGCCATCTATGGGGTCGCACAGAGTCGGACACGACTGAAGTGACTTAGCAGCAGCAGCAGCAGCAAAGCCCCCACTCTCTCTGTTTTACAGATGAGAACACCAAGACTCAGAACGTGTTAGTGCACTTCCAATAATGATCAATAGGCAACGATTAACACTTCACATGGCACACAAGGTATCCAAAACACTATTTACCTTGTTTTAACCTGAAGCTTGCCTCTTGACTATCAAATAGGACCCTTCATCGTTTTCAATTTATCAAGGTTTTCACAGAAAAAAAAAATAAACAAACCACCTCAAGTTTAATTCGATCAGAGATGCTAGGAGAATGTCATTGTTGTTGTTCAGTGGCTCAGTTGTGTCTGACTCCTTGCGACCCCATGGACTGTGGCATGCCAGGCTTCCCTGTCCTGCCACAATCTCCCAGAGTTTGCTCATACTCACATCCATTGAGCCGACGATGCCATCCAATCATCCTTTCCACTGTTGCCCCTTCTCCTCCTGCCCTCAGTCTTTCCCAGCATCAGGGGCTTTCATAGGGCTTTTAAAGAATGCATTTGTTTCTTTGACTGCCTTAGGTCTTAGCTGCAGCATGCAGGATCTTCTGTTTCAGCGCACAGACTCTCTACTTGTGGCATATGGCTCAGTAGTTGCAGTGTGTGGACCTGGTGGTGCCATGGCACACTGGATCTCACTTCCCTGGTGGCTCAGACGGTAAAGCATCTGTCTACAATGCGGGAGACCTGGGTTCGATCCCTGGGTTGGGAAGATCCCCTGGTGAAGGAAATGGCAATCCATTCCAGTACTATTGCCTGGAGAATCTCATGGACAGAGGAGCCTGGTAGGCTACAGTCCATAGGGTCGCAAAGTCGGACACAACTCAGCGACTTCACTTCACTTCTCTGACTGGGGATCAAACCTGTGTCTCCTGCTTTGCAAGGATGATTCTTAACCTCTGGACCACAAGGGAAGTCCATGTCATAGAGCTCTATAAAAATTCATATGTCTCAAGTCCAACTCTAGGGACTTCTGATTCAGTAGGTCTGGATGGACTTGAGATGTCTGTTGTTTAAAAAGTTGATGTGTATCCATGGTGAGCTTCTGACACAAGAAGAAGAGCTTTCTGGAAATGTGCTGCTGGCCTTAATTTGGTCTCTTTTTAGATAGAAAAGTCTTTGCCTGTTCCAATGTTTGTGCTGTCATATTAAACAGCCATATCTAGATTTCTTATCACATTGACATTGTTACCACCCTCCTAAGGAGTGTCAGTGTAATCTTTCTTCTCATATTTACCTGCAGGAATTCTTTTAGAAGCGGGCTCTCAGTTTGTTCTGGGTGGGCTCAGTTCTATATCTAGGGGTGCTGCTTAGGCTATGTAAGAGTTGCTCTTAATTGAGGTGTTGGGGACCCCCTGTTCATCTTGCCCCTCCCTCTTGGCTTCTTTATGGGGTGAAGGCTGGTAGGGGAGAATGAGAAGAAAGTCTAAACACTCCAAATTGGAAGGTTGGATTTCAGAGAACAAAAATAATATTCAAGGCATCTTTCCCCTCTGTTTATGCTGACAAAAGGCTGTCTTTGTAAGAACTCTGCGGCATCACGCGCACTGTTGGCCCTCTGCAAATCAGCACCAATGACAACATTATAATTACATTTCAAAAACAAAGGCAGCGAGAAACTGCATTTTAAGTATCCTTTATTTGGTTGCTCTGGGGGTGTCTGTGTAAATTCAGTGCTGGAGAGCAGGTGCAGAGATTAAAAATACTCTCAGGGGAATATCCTAGCCATCCGATGTGGTTCAGACTCTGTGCTTCCCACGCAGGGGACATGTGTTCAATCCCTGGTCTTGGAACTCAGATCCCACCTGCTGTGCAGTGCGACCAAGAAAATATTTTAAAAAATGTATTTGCTCAAAAAAAAATCTAGAACCCAGTACCTTGTTTTCTGTCATATCCATCTTGAATACTAATGCTTTTCTGGAGGCCTCGACATTGAGGAGGGGTGATGAGGTGGGACACGAGAATTCCTCTTCTTTTGGGTTCTATAATAGCACAATAAACCAAGGATGAGGAAGACTAAAGCTTTTGGGGGAGGGGTGGAGCTAGAAAGCAAATTTGTATTAATAACCAATGACCAATTTCTCATGTACTCAGAGCATTAAGCAGCTGTTTAGAAAGGGTCTCCTAAGGTAGGCATAATCATGTGTGTGTGTGTGCTCAGTTGCTCAGTTGTGTCTAGCTCCTTGCAACTGCGTGGACTAGAGCCCGCCAGGGTCCTCTGTCCATGGAACTTCCCAGGCAGCAATACTGTAGTGGGTTGCTGTTTCCTCCTCCAGGGGATCTTCCCGAAGGCATAATCATAGCAACCCCCATTTTAGCATCCACTATTTGCAGGCAGGCTTCCGGGTAGTTCATTGCCATGGTTTCTCATTTCCACACGAAGATGCTGCGAGAATATCGTGTATTCTCTGGGAGTCTCTGAGAGGGCACGCAGAGGGGAGGGGTACACAGCCAGTAAGTGGCAAAACCAAGATCCAACCCTTTAGGCTCTGAAGTCTTCGCTAGTTGCTCCAGGTGGCATCTCACCTCTGACTTGATGAGGGTTCATTTCTTAAAATTGGAGTATGATTGCTGTACAAAGATGTGTTAGTTTCTGTTGTACAGTGAAGTGAATCAGCCATGCGTGCATGCTAAGTCGCTTTGGTCGTGTCCAACTCTCTGTGTCCCTGTGGGCCACAGTCCACCAGGTTCCTCTGTCCATGGGATTCTTCATGCAAGAATACTGGAGTGGGTTGCCGTGCCCTCCTCCAGGGGATCTTCCTGACCCAGGGATTGAACCCGCATCTCTTATGTCTCCTGTATTGGCAGGCGAGTGCTTTACCACTAGTGCCAACTGGAAAGCTGGAAACAGCCTTGTGCATACATACATCCTCTCCCTCCTGGACCTCCTTCCCACCCCAGGCTCCCATCTCACCCCACCCCACATCCCTCCCCTCTAGGTCATCATGGAGTACTGAGCTGAGCTCCTGTGCCGTACAGCATCTTCCCACTAGCTATCTGATTAACATGCGGCAGAGTCTGCCTGTCAATGCAGGAGACGTGGGTTCAGTCCCTGGCTCAGGAAGATCCCCTGGAGGAGGAAATGGAAACCCACACCAGTATTCTTGCCTGGAGAATCCCATGGACAGAGGAGCCTGGAGGGCTACAGTCCATGGGGTCGCAGAAGAGTCAGACAGGACTTAGAGGCCACACAGCAACAACAACACTTGAGTTCACTCTTCCTTCCTGTGATCAATTAGTTTCTCCTGGCTCTTTCTGCTGACTCTCCTCACATGCTGCCAGTAGTTCTGGAGTTTAACATGACAAAGTCATGACACCAGAGAGAGATACCAGCTTCGACAGCCCAGAAAAACAGATTGACTGGTTCAGCTGAGCCAGCAGGAAGGTTAAGTTGTATAAATATATGGCTGAATCACAGTGGCCAGTGGATAGGAATCCCACAGAAAATTGGAATAGGGCAGAGGAGGTCTATGAGGACTGTGGCATGTGTGAGTATATATATTTGTGTGCACACTGCATGGGTGTCTGTATGTAGAAAATGGGCAGACAAAAGATGCAGACCAAAGTGCATCTGGACAGATTGCAGGTGTCTTCTGATTGTGTGCATCCTGGAAGGGGCATAAGTTTGCCATGTGACCACTTTTTTGGAAGGATTTTTTTTTTTTAATGTGACCATTTTACAAGTCTTTATTGAATTAGTTACAATATTGCTTCTGTTTCACGTTTTGGTTTTTTTGGCCATAAGGCATGTGGGATCTTAGTTCCCCAACCAGGGATGGAAACACATACCCCCTGCATTGGAAGGCGAAGTCTTAACCATTGTGGGGGAAGCCCCTCACAATACCACTTTTAATCCTGTCACCAAGGCTGGCTCCCCACAAGAGATAAGAGAGTGAGGGTTTCGGTGATGGTGGAAGGAAAGCCATGGAAGAGAAGAGTTTGTTCATAACCTGTTCTCAGCATCAATTCTGAGCATCCGCTAACTATTAAAAAAGCAAAGCCTACTTTTGCAGATCATCTTTTACCTTCCTTTGTGTATCCTTGGAACTCTAGTACAAGTTCCAATGTCCTTTTGCCCTTCATATGATAAATGAACATTCATATGATAAATGTCCATTCATATGATAAATGAACTCCATTTTGATCTCAGCAAGACAGCAGTGAGCAGTAGTGTGAAGTGAGATCCCAATTCCCTGCCCAGGAATTGAACCTAAGTAGCCTGGATGAGGAGAAGGCAATGGCACCCCACTCCAGTACTCTTGCCTGGAAAATCCCATGGACAGAGGAGCCTGGTGGGCTGCAGTCCATGGGGTCGCTAGGAGTCGGACACGACTGAGCGACTTCACTTTCACTTTTCACTTTCATGCATTGGAAAAGGAAATGGCAACCCACTCCAGTGTTCTTGCCTGGAGAATCCCAGGGATGGGGGAGCCTGGTGGGCTGCCGTCTCTGGGGTCGCACAGAGTCCGACTGTGTGACAACTGAAGCGACTTAGCAGCAGCAGCAGCAGCAGCCTGGATGAGGACCAGGAATCCTAGCCACCAGACCAGCAAGGGCTAGAGGCTAGAAGCTATTTTCCCCTGGATCATTGTCCCCAATGAAAATGCATTTCTCACGGAGGCAGAAACTGTAAATGCAGGTACAAGGTTTGTTATTAGGGGCAGAGCCCAACAACAAGTGGGAGAGCACACAGAGAAAGGGTTTCATTAGCAGAGATAGAAGCAAGGCAGAAATGCACACCCAGAATAAAAGGCTGTGGGCGGCCCCCTAGTGAGGAGGAGCACAGTGAAGACGGGGTTGAGTCATTTATGTAGATCAGTACTTCTGGTTCTTTGCCTTCCTTTAGGCCAATTACCTGCTTTCTTTTTCCACACCTGACCTACCCTGGGACCCTCCCCTGGGTGTGCACACTCCCCTCAGCCAACATGGGTCTGGAAGTGAAGGCTTCTGGGAGGAGTAAGACTCATTATAGCTGGTGTTATCCCTTGACTTTTGACCCACAAGGAGCCTTTCTGTGCCTGTGTAGTGTCTCCTCTGTCCCAAAAGAGAGGGGAATGGAGATCAGATCCCTGAATCCTTTACTCAAACAGGGTTTTACCCCACTTTGTCCCTGCCGTGACTGTTATCTTGACTACTGCCATGACTATTACCTTAAGGTGTTCACAAGAGACAAACACTGGCTGTTTACCTTGTTTGTGTTCTTACTTCCATTTCAGAGGGCAAACAGGAGGCTGATTGTAAATGTCTTAACTGGAGCCCACTTATCTCTTGTCTCAGAAAATGCTAACATTTGTAAGTATCCAGCCCAAAGCCCATTTCTTTGTGGCCCGTGAAATACAAACAGGAGGCCAGCTGTAAATGTCTAACTTGGAGCCCATCTATCTTCTACATCAATTGGCTTCAAGGCAAAGTTCTATCATCATCTCCCTAAATTCTTCTCTGTAACAGCCTCTGTTACTCCTAAAGCTAAGCTAAGTGATGTTTCCATATTACTTAGTGGCCTAAGTATTATGGGCTTAAGTCTTCAGAAAGCAGCAGGAAAGAGCCAATTTTCACCCCAAGTTGGATCTGTTTCTTTGACTTTAATCTTTGCTTTCAGTTGTTCTTTGTTATCATAGTATATACAAAAGAAAAAAAAATACATTGGTGTGGAATATTTTGAAAACAAATTTGATCATTCCTTTTAAATAGAGATTAGGAGACATATAAATTTGTCAATCACAAAGAAATACCCCCAGTCTAAGGATTTGTTGTTGTTTTTCAGTCACTAATTTGTGTCTGACTCTTTGTGACCCCTTGGACTATATATAGCCTGTCAGGCTCCTCTGTCTGTGGGATTTCTCAGGGAAGAATACTGGAGTGGGTTGTCATTTCCTTCTCCAGGGGATCTTCCCGACCCAGGGATCAAACTTGCATCTCCCTGCATTGACAGGTGGTTTTTTTTTTTTTTTTTTTTTTTTACCACTGAGTCACCAGGAAAGCCTGAGCCTAAGGATGACCTTCTTTAAAATTAGAATTTCAAACAGTGGTGTAAGCTGCTTTGGGAGATGCTGGATTCCTTGTCTTTGGATGTATTAAAAAAAAAAAAAAAAAATGAGGAAATTTATCATTTGTGTGTTGTATGGGTTATCTTGGGCTTCCCACATGGTACTAATGGTAAAGAGGCTGCCTGCCAATGCAGGAGACTTTAGAGATGCAGATGTTCCTTGGGTTGGAAATATCGCTGGAGGAGGGCATGCCAGGAGAATCCCCATGGACAGAGCAGCCTGGTGGGCTATTGTCCATAGGGTCGTGAAGAGTCAGACTTGACTGAAGAGACTTAGCACAGCACAGAACATGGGTTATTTCATGCATTTGACAATAGTCAGATTAGAGAACTTATAAAGTCCGAGATTCTAATCTGTTAGTAGAATTCTCATGGATTTCAAGGGGAACCCATGTTTCTAAAAGTGTCTGCTATGTTGAGAGCCAGAATGCACTTTTCTGCAGCCCTGTTTCAGCCAGCCTAGACCTCAAAGGCAGCCTTTCAGAGGTTAATCTTTGAATACATTGTTAGGCTTACTTACACTTTTCAGGTTGACAGATGAGTTTTCGTTCCACAATGTATCTAGCGATGCCTAATATAGTCACTGCACAATTAGCATTAAATTAGTTATAGGATGAAATGAAACAAATTTGGCTTTTTGAAAAGGGGGATTTTCTTACAAGGTCCAACTTGAGAGAAAGAAAGCCAGAGAATATTTCAACTCAAAAAACAATTTACTTTGAAAAGGAAGTAGGAAAATTGCAGCCCATCATACCTAATTACTGCACACATTTGTGCTTGAATGCGAGCTGTCTCTCCAAGGAATGGTCTCCGAGTTCCTTACACTTCTCTCAGCAGCCAGAATCCACTGCTGATGGCAAAACAGTCATTGGAGCAACACGATTTTGTCCATTTCCTGACACGGTCGAAGGAGGTGCTGACAGAATGCTGTAGAAAGTCTTGATCTAAGTGAAGTAATGGGCCTGCGATGATGAAAAATAGGATGGGACAGAATGTAGATATTTTCATGAAAGCTGAATGCATTGAATGGATTTCTCCCTCAAGGTCAAGGGTTCAAAGAATTTTTGTAGATACTACCCCTTTCAGGAGATGGAGCTTAATTTCACCCTCTCAGCTTGTGTAGGTTAGACATAGTGACTTGCTTTTCCAAAAGGTAGTTAGAAAGGGAACCATAGTAACTTCCGATTGGAGAAAACTGACAAATGTCAGTTTATCCAAGTGTTGAATCATGTTATCATACACCTCTGATAGATGATGGGAAGGGAAGTTCCCTTCTGAAGACTTATAAACTTGGCTAATGAAGGGGAGAGAAGGAGGCGACAGAGGATAATCTAGTTGGATGGCATCACAGACTCAGTGGACATGAGTTTAAGCAAACTCTGGGAGATAGTAAAGGACAGAGGAGCCTGGTGTCCTGCAGTCCATGGAGTCCCAAAGAGTCAGACACAACTTAGCGACTGAAAAACAACCAAAGATCAGGGACCATTCTAGAGGGCACCCTTTCAGTACTTCTCAAAACTGTCAAGGTCATGGGAAAAAGGAAAGGTTGAGAAACTGTCACAGACCAAAAGAGACTGGAGAAATGACAACTAAATGCAATGTGATAACCTAGTTGGGAATTTGGCACAGAATGAAGACATTAGTATAAAAATTGGCCAAATCCAAGAAGATCTAGAGGCTAGTTAATAATGTACCAATGTCAGTGTCTTAGTTTTGACAAATGTGCCACACCATTATAAGATGTCAGCAATGGGGAAAGAAGGTGACAGGTATCTCTGCAACTTTTCTGCCAATCAAAATTATTCTAGGAGGACTTCCCTGGCAGTCTAATGGTTAAGACTGTGCTTCCAATGCTAGGGGCGCAGGTTCAATCCCTGGTCAGGGAACTAAGATCCCACATGCCCTGTGTTATGGCCAAAACATAAAAAGAAAAAACCCAAAACAAAAAATTATTCTAAATTTAAAAGGTTTATGAAAATTTTCAAGGATTTTATTCTCTATGAAGATTTCTCTTCCATTTCATTAGTGGTCTTCGTCCATGCCTTTGATACTGACTCATCAGATTGTTTTCAGGAAATCAATGTATTCCTTACAAAGGATGTCTGCATTTCTAATCCTGTGGCTCAAACACCAGACTTCTGAAATGAATTTCTTATGACTAAAAGATTAGACTGATCATTCAGCATCTAATGCTTGACAATTGACCATGGAAACTCTGAAAATCACTCAGAAGGTCATTAATGCTTAATCTAATTATATATCAACTTAAAACAGTCTGTAATGACAAGACACAGTTATAACTACCCTTGGTAAATGGGCATAAAACTGGTTGATGTTCAAATGATAGACTTTATTTTATAGAGAATGAAAGAGACTTTGGAACTAATTTGATCAAACATCCTGCCAAAGTACAACAATCCCTTTATATAAATTGATTGATTGAAGGCTCCTTGATTTTGCTTATCCAGTTAATTCGTGTCTTCCTGATGGGAGAGAAAAAAAACTTCAATTTTTAATCATGGCAAATCTGGTGCTTTATTTACACAATTGGATGACTTCCTTCAAGAAGATTAAGGCCAAAACTTGAGACAGAGTTAGAAATAATTCATAAGGTTTTAAGAAGAGATTTCTACCTTGAAATCGAGATAGTCATGGCTAACCAAAATAAATGTTGCTTCTATTTAGAAAGAACTTCTTACCTCCTCAGCATACATCTCTACCATTTTCTTTTTTAGAAGATTTATTGATTTACTTGTGTTTGGCTGTGCTGGGTCTCTGTTGCCGCATGCAGGCTTTCTCTAGTTGCAGAGTGGGGGCTACTCTGTAGTTGTGGTGCACGGGCTTCTCGTTGCGGTGGCTTCTCCTGTTGAGGAGCACGGGCTCTAGGGTGCGCGGGCTTCCGTGGCTGTGGTTTGTGGTCTCAGTAGCTGGGGCTCAAGGGCTCTAGAGCACAGGCTCAGTAGGTGTGGCACATGGGCTTAATTACTCCAGGGCATGTGGGCTCTTCCCGGACCAGGGATTGAACTCATGTTCCTTGCATTGGCAGGTGGATTCTTAACCGCTGGACCACCAGAGAAGCCCCCATTTTATTTTCATAATGAAGATTTTCACAATTACATTTTATCCCCTTCTCACACACTTTTCCCAGAACTCCTATTAGTCATTCTCATATACTGAATTCAGTATGGACATGGATAAAATGTCAGTATTTTTGTGTCTAGCTACTGCTTATGTAGGAAATCACGACTCTCTGTGACTGTACTTCTTGGTGACTTTCAAGCAGTAATTTTCCCTTCATTTCTCTTCAACCTGTAGCTTCATTTAATAATGTGTTAAAGAGAAATTCCTACTGGTGGGAAATGAACCTTCTCTGGAAGGCAGGGAGATGCCACTGCATCCCTGAGAACCTGTGTACCAGCCATGTCTCTCAGATTCCTTGAAAAGATGCAATCAAAAGCAACTTCCATCATCATGATATTTGGTAATTTCAACATAAAGCTGAGTTCCAGAAAGGCGAATTGAAACAAATGTGTCCTCCTTAAGAGGGAGCATTTAGCTAAGAGCTTGCTGAGTATCTCCTTAGTTCTTGGAATTCAGCCCTGGCAGTTACAAGAGAGTTGCCTGATGTCCTCTTTGTGGTTTATGTGATTCTACACAGCTGCAGACACTTTTCTGGACTATTAAAATTGTGACTTAACTGACTACTTGCCAAATATCCAGGGCCTGTTTGCTGAATCTTTTGATAGACCATTCTTCTCCCACTGGCCTTTTACAGTCTCTGACCCTTGAAGCCTTGAAGGTGGAACCATAGCCTCTACCCTTTGTAGCTCTTTTTAAAATTATCTTTCCCATTTATTTAATCTCTCAACTCTCATCAGTTTTTATAACCCAGCCTGCTAACATTGTTTTTCCAGAATCTTCTGGTTTCTTGGACATGAATATGAAAAAAAAAGATGTCAGTTTGTATCAATATCTTCATCTCACCTTACCTCTGACCTGCTCCCTTGACTTCATGAAATATAAGTGAGATTCATGAGGTCTGAGTGCTTGAAGAATCTCTTGTGAAATTATGAACAACCGAGAGGAATGTACTTCAAGAAGTCACCGTGTCCCCGTTAGAGTTCTCGGGTGACACCAGTGGATCTTAATAACTTCAGTGTGTGATTTCACATTTCCAAAGAGGTCTCCAAGATATTCCACAAATAGATGGGAGAGTCTGTGTGAATTTAATCATGTGTTAAAAGGAAATTTCTATTGGTAGGGAATGAACCTTCTCTGGGAGAATGATTTGCAACATACTCTCACTGATACATGTCACCTAATGATTACATTTTGAACCTCTTCATTCACCAAAGAGATCAACAAGATCTGTGATAGAGATACAGATGAAAAATACATTATTAACTAAGTGATCTTTAAAGTGAAAGTGAAGGTCACTTAGTTGTGTCTGACTCTTTGTGACCCCATGGACTGGAATTCTCCAGGCCAGAATGCTGGAGTGGGTAGCCTTCCCTTCTCCAGGGGATCTTCCCAACCCAGGGATCGAGCCCAGGTCTCCCACATTGCAGGCGAATTCTTTACCAGGTGAGCCACAAAGGAAGCCCAAGAATACTGGAGTGGGTAGCCTATCCCTTCTCCAGCAGATCTTCCTGACCCAGGAAGTGAACCAGAGTCTCCTGCATTGCAGGTGGAGTCTTTACCAACTGAGCTATGAGGGAAGCCTAAGTAGTCTTTGGGTGTCCTGAAAATGAAGCTATAGAATATTTGGAAAGATAAATAACATTACTAACTTATTTCAAAACTGCTTTTTGTTGAGCAGTTGCACTGGGGTGAGAGGGGTACTCCCCAGGTCGCATGGTGGTAGAGAATCCACCCGCCAATAGAGCAGACCCAGCTTTGACCCCTGGGTTGGGAAGATCACCTGGGGAAGGAAATGGCAACCTAGTCCAGTATTCTTGCCTGGAAAATTCATGGACCAGGGAGCCTGGCAGGCTATCGTCCATGGAGTTGTGAGGAGTCAGACACTACTGAGCATGCACGCATCTGTGGCTATAATTAATATAACAAATCTTGAAACAAACTCCATTGCAGCTGCCCACATAACACTGAGATTCCTGGATATATTTGGTTGGAAGCATTTTGCTTTGAAGATGAGAATGACTAGGATGGAAACCACAGTTGAGGTTCCTCAGAGGTGTTTGGCCTGGGGCAGCTGGTCCAAAAGCTCATGAAGTGGCTTGAGATCCTTCTGAGAAGTGCCTCCTGTGATGAAGAGGGTATGCTATTTAGATAGGATGAGTAATCGCTTTTCATAGAAACTTAAAGCTGAGTATTGACAGGCATTTTCTGAGGTGCTCACCAGCACACTGGCCTCCAAATAAGGAAACAACTACTGGAATTATTATTTTTTTAAATATTTATTTGTTTATTTGGGTGCATTGAGTCTTAGTTGTGGCATGTGGGATGTTCGCTGTGTCATGCAGGATCTTTCCTTGCTACTCAGGGACTCTTCATACATGGGCTTAGTTGCCCCTCGGCATGTGGGGTCTTAATTCCCTGATCAGGGATTGAACCCAAGTTCCCTGCCTTGCAAGGCAGAGTCTTAATTACTAGACCACCAGTGAAATCCCTACTGGAAGTCTTAATGTTCAGCCTTTGGTATTTTTGCTTTTAGCTGTTGATGACTATTTTCTATGCTGTAACTCACCCAGAAGTGTAAGGACTTTGTGATTTCAACTTTGGTCGTAGGTTGTATGATATACTGACTCCTTCTTGTTGTTACTGTTTCTATTTTTTCTTATAAAGTAATGTGCTTATCGTTGAATTTGAACTTTTGGTTCTTTGCAAAAGGTGTACTGGAAACCAGAGTCAACCTTTCATGAGTGGGGTGGGTCCTCACACAGGAAATAAGAATTGGAAAATTGCCTTTGATGCAGGATGGTATATCCAGTGTCTCCTGATCTTGCTTATTTTGGTCTGTAGTTAGCAAGTTTAGACAGAATGGAGGGAAAGATGGCATCCTCTAGCAGGAGGCCAGCCAAGGGCATGATGGGAGATCCTACCTGTTGGGAAACCATAGAGGAAGTTGAGGAGACTGCACTCTGTCAGAGCCCAGCTGGCCATCTACCAGATCTACTTCCTCTTCCTTTAATACAGCTGCTGGAGTTGTGTGCACAGTTCATGTCCTGATTCTGGAATATGCTATCCTAGCAGCTTGGGAGGGAGGTGAATACCCATGAGCAGGAGAATTAATCTTAGAGTTGCAGTTGCCCCTCTCCACATGATGGTCCCCAACCCATCCTTACAAGCTGAACTTACAGATTTGGACCTTATTTTTATTAATGGAGGCAGGGCGTTTTTATATAGTATATGCTAACTCATCCATCAGAGAAGACAATGGCACACCACTCCAGTACTCTTGCCTGGAAAATCCCATGGATGAAGGAGGCTGGAAGGCTGCAGTCCATGGGGTCGCTGAGGGTTGAACATGACTGAGCGACTTCATTTTCACTTTTCACTTTCATGCATTGGAGAAGGAAATGGCAACCCACTCCATTGTTCTTGCCTGGAGAATCCCAGGGACGGGGGAGCCTGGTGGGCTGCCGTCTATGGGGTCACACACAGTCGGACGCAACTGAAGCGACTTAGCAACTCATCCATATGTCTTTTTCTTATCTCTTTAAGCCAAAGAGTTCATCTACTAGAGATGAGGAAGCAATTTATACTTACACAGCAGAATGAAAGGAGTTGGGACATATAACTATTATGTCTACTAATTTTACTTGTACCAAACTTTAGTTAAGCAAACTTTTCATAGACTGAGGGAGCTATGAGAGCTGAGACCTTATTGGCTTCTTTACAAAGGCCTCCCTGGCATGTTTACAACCCAATACATGTCTTCCGATTATGTTAGTTTGCTGCTTTGAGCCAATCACGGGAAAATCAGGGAAAATATTGGAAATAAAACAAAGAGGAAATCTTACTCTTTACCTATTAGAATGCACTGGGTGTTTTCTTTCAGTATAACAAAATCAACCATTTTACACAGAGGATAATTATTAATCATTCAAAAATAGATGTAATGTCCCATGTAAGAGCAAAGCCATGCCTTTATTTTAATTCTTGGTTGATTGTCTTAGTTTCCAGCAGGTGAGTAGCTGGTGGCATCCACTATAGAATGAAATCTGCCAAATTCAACTAGTTTGCAATTTAACCAAGTGTGTGTACGTGTGTGTTTATGAATCTGATTGACCTTACCTCTGATCCAGAACTTTAGTGCTGGCTGTGAATGCAAGAAGAAAACAGACAGTTGTCTGGGAGAAGTAATTTGTGGGGTGACCAAAAGGATCCAGGACCCTATGTATCTCTGTGACTTGGCTTTTCACTGATCCTTGAAACAAGAAAAGCTTTATTTCTTTGATTTATGTTATTCTCATTAGATATACTGGGAGGGATATTGTGTTACACAGGAATTAGTCACTAATTCATTAGTAGAGTGGTTCTTGACCAGTGCCAGTTTTGAATTTGGCAGTGTTGTTCAGTTTTCACAACTAGGGGGAGTGGGAGTTGGGTGGGCTACGCATTGGGATCCAATGGATACAAACCAGGGATGCCGATGAACACCTGATGATGCACTTTTAAGAAAATTTACAATTGGGCCCTGTACCATCCCACATCCTCAGTAGCTCCTCTTGAACAACTTTTGTCCATAATGATTAAAGTATTAATATTTTTATTATTATTAAAATTGAATATTTAAATTAAAAAATTTTTTTTCTTTTCTCAGTTAATCAACTTTCAGTTATTAAAGTTGAGTAAGGAACATCACCATTCCTTGCTGTGGCACAGGTTATAAACTTAAATGGAATTTACCTGCACCACCGAATGTTTCAACTTTAAAAAATAAAAGGAGAGTACAAGTGACTGTTTAGTTCTAGAAAATTTGAGCAACGTGTTCATAACAATGGCTGTGGTTGCCAGAAAGTGTGTCATTTACGCTTCTCTGGTTGCAGCGAGCGGGGGCTGCTCTTCATTGCAGGGTGAGGGCTTCTCACTGCGGTGACTTCCCTTGTTGGGGAGCACAGGCTCTAGGGCGTGGGGGCTCAGTAGTTGTGGCACACGGTCTCAGTTGCTTCTGCAAGCCGTGTGTTACTCCGGGATTCGTGACCTCCGGAGGAGAGGATTTCCATCTGGGGTCAGAGACGAGACTTGACTACTTGGAGCTTTTTGTGCAGCAGAGTTTTTATTAAAGTGTAATAGAGATAGGGAAAGCTTTTGACATAGACATCAGAAGGGGACAGAAAGAAGGTCCCTTTGCTAGTTTTTAGCAAGGCATTTTATGTCTGTTAGTGAGCTGCTACTCAGATAAGAGAGACACCTCAAGGCTGAGGGAGTTTCACCAGGCCCCTCTCCCACAATATGCATTTCTGAGATAGGATGGCATGAGGTGTGTCATCCCTGGCCATAAACAATTGACACAAATACTGGTTTGTTGATCCATTATTAGCCCAACGTTTGAGAAAAGGAAAAAAAAAAAAGGTTAGTCGTCATAGGCAGTCGTCACAGACAGAACCAGTTTCATCTACAGTGAAGGGAAGAAAAAAAAAATGTTTACCACTTGCAGTTTATTTCCTCCTGCCACTTGGGGACTTCTGGCCTTCCTACCTGTTACCTTCTCACTTCTCGGCATGTGGAAGTTTCCCATACCAGGGATCGAACCCGTGACTCCTGCATTGGCAGGCAGATTCTTTACCACTCAGCCACCAGAGAACGCTCATTTACCTTTAGATACTGTTAATGTGTCATGCATGCAAATGGGACGGTGGAAATGTGACTAAAGTGGGGGCTGTAACTGCCATGCTGGCAGAGTTGCCTTCTACCCTACCAGCTCAAAAGTTCAATCTGTTTTCATTTAGAGTATATATATAAAAAATGTGTCTGTTAAACAGCCTGACTCTGATTTAGCCTCTTCAGATACTCTTGTGCTGTACAACAGTGGTTCTCTCTGTAAATGCTATGTATTTTGAGGATACACAAAAAATTATGATGTGTACAGGATAATGTTTCCTACCAATCAGATGTCCATTTGTTACTGTGTTTGTTAAAAACCCTTTGTCTCTTGTTGTTATGAACCTCACTTAAAACTGAAAAAAAAAAGAGGGCTTCCCTGGTGGCTCAGTGTTAAAGAATCTACCTGCCAATGCAGGGGACATGGGCTTGATCCCTGGTCCAGGAAGATCCCACATGCCAAGAGATGGCTAAACCCATGCACCACAGCTATTGAACCTGTGCACCCTAGAGCCCATGCTGTGCAGCAAGAGAAACCACCGCATTACGAAGCCTGCACACCGCAACTAGAGAGGGGTCCCCACCTGGTGCAACTAGAGAAAGCCCACGTACAGCAGCAAAGACCCAGAGCAGCCATAGATAAATACATAAATCTAAACAAACAAAAAAAATCCTACAGCATAAGTCGGCACTCCATCTTCACCTCAACAAATAATTATCTGGCCCCAAGTATCAATAGTATCGAGTTTGAGAAACCAGACCTTAGTGTAAGCTAATTCATTGGCAAATCCTTTAGAGAAAATAGTTGGCAGAGTGGAAGGTTTTGAGAGAGAATGGGCAGGGTGGCCAGAAAGGCATTAGAAGAAAAGTGTGAAAATGGGAGATAAGTGTTGGGATTCATCATCACCCGGACGTCGGCATCTGTGAACTGAAAGGGAAAGAATCTCTCCCTGGGAAAAATGCCAAATGTAAGAGCTGTTTTTTTAAAATGGCAGAGTGCTGCCTTAAGTTCACAAAGGTGAGGAGAGGTCGTGGGAGGGAGGGCACACACAGGAGTGGCAAGAGCAGGGATCCTGGACCTGAAGTTAACACTGGCCTCTTTCTGGATTACTCTGGATCTTGAGGGATATCTTTGAGAGAGCATCATGCACTGCTTGAGGTCTCCAAGGGCATATCTGTCCTCTGAGACCCTTGAGCGCTTTTCCAGAAAATGAACAGATGCCATCTCTTGCTCTCTCATCTCTCATTTTCAGTCTGATTCATGTTTAAGCAGCCACTCTTGGCCTACAGCGCCCAAACTAGAAAGTTAACCTGTTAGCCTGAAGATCTTCTCTTTGGCCCAGTCTGACCTCATCAAATGCCACAGGGTCATAATGTTGGGAGGGACCTGAGAAGCCATCTCTTCTTGTTCTCTTAGTTGAAGAATGAGGAAAGCAAGTAAAGGCTAGAGAAGGTAAACGATGTCTCTAAAGTTGTAAAGGAAGAGTTGGGTGAGAAGTGGGTCTACTGTCTCCTCATCTGACGTTTTCTGTGCTGTCACGTGGTCTCTCACAAAAACCAATGAAATAAGCTCCTAAAATCTTTGTGATATTTCAGAGTTTAAAAGGTCTAGGTCCTTCTCATTTTCTTTTACTGTCACGCGTTCCAAATTCTGGTTTTTGGAAATCAAACTTTCAACGCATTTTTTAATAGATCTACTTTTGAGATGGGTTTATATTTCAGTTACTATTACTGTGTAACGAATGACCCCAATATCAGTGGCTTAAAGCAAACATTTCATTTTTCTCACAGTTTGGAAGGGACTCGGCGGGGTAGTTCTTGGTTGGTGTCTGTTGTGTGTTGTATTGGAAGCCATCTGGGGATGCAATTATCTGAAGGTTCAGCTGATCTGGATAGCCAAGATTTCTTGCTGCTATGGGTCACAGCTGATGCTGAGTGATCCCTATGGAGCCGCTCAAATTGGGGCTGTCTATCACAGCTTCCCTGGTGGCTCAGTTGTAAAGAATCCATCTGCCAATGCAAGAGACACAGGGTTTTAATCCCTGGATTGGGAAGATTCCCCTGGGGAAGAAAATGACAACCGACTCCTTTATTCTTGCCTGGGAAATCCCATGGACAGAGGAAACTGATGGGCTATAGTCCATGGGATTGCAAAGGGTCAGACACAATTTGGTGATTAAATAACAACAATGGGAGGTGAATGTAGTGTGGGCATCTTCACATCATGGCTGCTTTAGGGGATCCAGTACTTGCGCATGGCGGGACAGGGCCCCAGATGCAAGATCCCAGTGACCGAAGTAGAGTTTCATCACTTTTTATGGCTTAGCCGTGGAAGTTAAGCACTGTCACTTCTGCTACAGTCCTTATTGGTACCAATAAGAACTGCTACCTTATTGGTAATAAGGGGGTCACTTGACCAAGATTCAAGAATATGGGCCATAGATTCTACCTCTTAGTCTTTCTCTCTCTTTAGTTGCTAAGTCATGTCCAACTCTTGCGACCCCCATTGACTGTAACCCACCAGGCTCTTCTGTCCACGGGATTCTCCAGGCAAGGATACTGGAGTGGGTTGCCATTTCCTTCTCCAGGGAATCTTCCTTACAGGGATTGAACCTGGGTCTCCTGCATTGTAGGCAGATTCTTTACCAATTGAGCTATGAGGGAAGCCCGCCTCTTGGTCGTAGGTATGATAAAGCATTTATAGGCATGTTTTAAAATTGTCAGTTTGTTCTCTAGAATCAGAGAGTTTCCACTAAAGAAACATTAGTTACTTTGAAAGTGATTTTTTTTTTTTTCAAATTTAGTAGCTTTCAAAACTCAACTCAGAAAATAGGAAGAAAGGTTACTCTTGCTATCAAGGAAATTATTCCTTTGGCCGAAGTCTCCTCACTAGTACAGTAGGAATAAAAATATCAAAATTGCAAGACGATTTCAGGCAATCCAGTGGTCCAGTGGTTAGGACTCAGAGGTAGCAAGCACTGCAGAACTGCAGGGGCCATGGGTTTGGTCCCTGGTCAGGGAACTAAGATCCGGCATGCAAGTTGCAAGACAGTTTTCAGGATTAAGGAGTAAGTGATATCCGAAGCCAAGTGGGCACTCGGTGGTAATATTTGTAGTACTGTGGGCTGTGTGTGTGTGTGCGCCGTTGTGTCTGACTCTTTGCAACCCCATGGACTGTAATTGCCAGGCTCCTCTGTCCATGGAATTTTCCAGGCAAAAGTACTGGAGTAGGTTCCATAGCCTACTTCAGGCGATCTTCCTGACCCAGGGGTCGAACCTGAGTCTCCTGCATCTCCTGCACTGGCAGGTGGATTCTTTACCCCTGCGCCACCTGGGAAGCCCCGTTATGGGCTATGTGGAATGTCAGTTCATAACCTGATGCCTAGTTCTTAACCCTCAAAGTACAGAATACCTCTGAAAAGCAGCTTTTCAGAGTGGGTTGGGGAAGGTCTAAGACTAGGTTAGAGAGCAGCCAAGTGGTGGAGCAAAACCACAAAATGATGGGGTCCCTGAAATGTGAGACATGAGGACACCCGAGTCAAACTTTTGTTGCTTCGTGACTGTGCTTTAGACCAGCTGGCTAAGAACTAGCTGGGTGGAACAACCCAGAAAAGGGCTTCTTCTTTGTGGTTTTGGAAACTGCTTGGTTCTGGGGCCTTTCAGTGGCAGAATGAAGCCTCCCTGTCCCAGTGCTTTTAGTCTTCCCTGTGTGCTTGGGAGGTCGATGGATTCAGAGAGGATCAAGGTAGTGGGTGGCAGCTGCTGATTGAACAGGAAGGCAGCACTCGCATCCTCCACTTTGGTACTGAACACTGGGTGACAGGCACCTGGACACGTTATTTACTGGCTCTGTTTAGAATCCATTCAGAAAAGCTGAAAACAATTTGGCACTTCTTTTCAGCGAGCCTTAATTCTAACTTGCAAGATTTGTGCTGTTGTTTGTCAACTGTGTTCTGGAGCGACTTCACAGACTTCCTAGAAATGGAGACAAGTCTGCTTTGCAGTGATTGTCATTTAAAAGAAATCAGAGAACATCTCAAGGGTGTGATGCTGTTGATTGCTGTTGTAATGATTATGACTCAGAGCTTTTACTGTTTACCAAGTGGCAATAAATGTGCTGGACATAGACAAAGCATAGGATTATAAACGGTCTCTTTTCAGAGGACACAACCTCACCATTTTCACTTGTTTTGGTTATTTTTCTCTCCTCCTTAAGAGTATCCTGCTAAATTGAAAACATCATGATCTGGGTGTAAAATTGATCCAGGAAGATGCATTTCTAAAGATCTTCAGATCTGTTTTTAGACGACTCACCTTTTGTTAGGCATGCTCATGGCCATGTTTATTCCCCAATAGCCAATCGAACATCTATTGTGACTTAGGCAGAGAGCTAAGTGTTTCGCATCCATTATGGTATTTCTCACCCAATTGTATCCTTGAACTGGGTTCAGTGATTAGTCCAATAATGTAGGAAAGAGAGTAAGTTGTACAAAGGTTTTGGTGACCAAGGTCTATTTGAATTAGAGGTACATGCTTCAAACACCCCTGTCCCTTTCTCTACCCTAACTTTACTGCCCTTCTTTATCTCCCTTATCTTTGCATGTTTCTACCAGCTATATAACTCTACACTACTCTCATTTGCCTGGTTTCGTCCTGAGCATTCTGCCCTCCAATTTTCTCCTAGTTAATGCTAGCTTATTCTTTCACTCTAAGCTGAAGTGCTACTTGTTTTTTTAAAAAGAAACGGAAAATTTTATTATTATTTTTTTATTGGAGCATAGTGGCTTTACAATGCTGTGCTGGTTTCTGCTATACAGCAAAGTGAGCCAGCTATACCTATCCATATATTCCCTCTGTTTTGATTTCCTTCCCATTTAGGTCACCACAGAGCAATGAGCAGGATTCCCTGTTCTATACAGTGGGTTCTCATTGCATGTGCATGCGAAGTCCCTTCAGTTGTGTCCAACTTTTTGCAACCCTATGGACTACAGCCTGCCAAGCTCCTCTGTCCATGGGATTCTCCAGGCAAGAATATTGGAATGGGTTGCTGTGCCCTCCTCCAGGGGATCTTCCCGACACAAGGATCGAACCCATATCTCTTATGTCTACCTGCAACGGCAGGTAAAGTGGTTCCTTACCACCAGCACCACTGGGAAGCCCTCTTTAGTTATCTATTTTATACATAGTATCAATAGTGTATGTATGTCAGTCCCAATCTCCCAATTCATCCCACCACCCTCTTTCTCCCTTTAGTATCCATACATCTGTGTTTCTATTTCCACTTTGCAAATAAGTGTGTTATTTCTTAAGGAAATCCTGTACTGATTCACATCGAATAACCTTATTTTATGGTCACATGACAACATACACTTGGGTACTTATCCTCAGTTGCAATTCTACATTTCTTTGGGTGACTATTTGGCTATCTGCCTTTCTAACTGGCTTGAATGTTTGATGAGGGCAGGGACTGTGTGTATTTATGCTATCAGTGTTATTCCTGGCACCTAACCCAGTACCTGGTACAAAGGAAGTACCTGACAATATTTGCCAAATAAAAAATAGACCACCTTCTAACTTTACCAGAGGCTGAACCATGTATGTCCCTTTACTTAGAAGGGAGAACATTGGTATTCTTTGTTGTTGGTCAGTTGCTTTTGTAACCCCATGGACTGCAGCATGCCAGACTTCCCTGTCTGTCATTTCCTGGAGCTTGCTTGAACTTATGTCCATTGAGTTGGTGATCTCATCTAACCATCTCATTCTCTGTCATCCCCTTCTCCTCCTGCCTTCAATCTTTCCCAGCATCAGGGTCTTTTCCAATGAGTCAGTTCTTCAAATTGGGTGGCCAAAATATTGGAGCTTCAGCTTCAGCATCAGTCCTTCCAATGAATATTCAGGACTGATTTCCTTTAGGATTGACTGGTTGGATCTCCTTGCAGTCCAAGGGACCCTCAAGAGTCTTCTCCAGCACTGCTGTTCAAAAGCTTCAGTTCTTTGGTGCTTAGCCTTCTTTATGGTCCAACTCTTACATTCATACATGACTACTGGAAAAGCCATAGCTTTGTTGGGAAAGTAATGTCTCTTCTTTTTAATATGCTGTCTAGGTTGGTCATAGCTTTTCTTCCAAGGAGCAAGCATCTTTTAATTTCATGGCTGCAGTTACCATCTGCAGTAATTTTGAAGCCTGAGAAAATAAAGTCTGTCACTGTTTCCACTGTTTCCCCTCCTATTTGCCATGAAATGATGGGACTAGATGCCATAATCTTCATTTTTTGAATGTTGAGTTTCAAGCCAGCTTTTTCACTCTCCTCTTTCATTTTCATCAAGAGGCCCTTTAGTTCCTCTTCACTGTATTCTTAACAATTAATTTTGTAAGACCCAATATATGACTAGGGCATTTGTCAAATTCCGAGCCCAAGAATTATGAGGAAAGATACTAGTGGGATTGTTCATTCTTTTACTGGTAGTGAAGTATTTTTAAATTAAAAAAAACTAATTTTAAATGGAGTACAGTTGCTTTACAATGGTGTGTTAGTTCCTACTGCCGCTGCTGCTAAGTTGCGTCAGTTGTGTCCAACTCTGTGCGACCCCACAGACGGCAGCCCACCAGGCTCCCCCATCCCTGGGATTCTCTAGGCAAGAACACTGGAGTGGGTTGCCATTTCCTTCTCCAATGCATGAAAGTGAAAAGTGAAAGTGAAGTCGCTCAGTCGTGTCCGACTCTTAGTGACCCCATGGACTGTAGCCCACCAGGCTCCTCCATCCATGGGATTCTCCAGGCAAGAGTACTGGAGTGGGTGCCACTGCCTTCTCCGGTGTTAGTTCCTACTGCACAGCAAAGTGAATCAGCTATATGGATACATGTACGTATATATACGTATGTATACACTTAAATGTACGTAAGTCCCTCCCTTTTGGACTTCCTTCCCATTCAGGTCACCACAGTGCATTAAACAGTTTCCTGTGCTGCACAGTAGATCCCCACTAGTTATCTATTTTATACATAGTCTCAATAGTGTATATGTGTCCGTCCCAATCTCCCGATTCTTTCCATCCCCTCCTTTCTCCCTGGGCATCCAGACATTTGTTCTCTACACCTGTGTCTATGATTCTGCTTTGCAAATAAGATCATGTACACAGTTTTTCTGGATTCCACATATATGAATTTAATATAGTATATTTGTTTTTCTCTTTTGGACTTACTGCCCTCTGTATGACTTGTTCATTCTCAAGAGTCCTCCTAAGACAGAAAACATTACATACCATTTCACTTTATTCTATTTTGGAATGATGTTTATTTTTTAATATTATAAAACCACATCACCCAGCTTCTGTAATTATGGCAAGCTTCTTATTTTTTTTTTTTGCTATTTCCAGCCCAACAGCTATCATATTGAGAAAACTCTCATTTCTTTACATCTGTGTCTCCTTTGTTTCCCTGCATGTAGGATCATTGGTTCCATCTTTCTAGATTCCATACATATGTGTTAGTATATGATATTTGTCTTTCTCTTTGTGATTTAATTCACTCCATATAGTAGGTTCTAGGTTCATCCACCTCATTAGAACTAAGGAGAAGGTGGGATGATTTGAAAGAATAGCACTGAAGCTACATATATACATTATTATATGTAAAATAAATAACCAGTGGGAGTTTGATGTATGAAGCAGGGCACCCAAAGCCAGTGCTGTGTGACAGCCTGGAGGGATGGGGTGGGGAGGGAGGTGGGTGGGTGAGGGGCTCAGGGTGGAGGGGACACGTGTATGCCTATGGTCGATTCATGTTGATTTATGGCAAAAACCATCACAATGTGTAATTATCCTCCAATTTAAATAAATAAATAAATAAAAACTATTTCATAACCATCTGGTGGCTCAGACAGTAAAGAATCTACCTGCAATGCCAGAGACCTGTGTTCAGTCCCTGGGGCTACAGTCCATGGGGTCACAAAGAGTTGGACATGATCGAGCAACTAACTCTTTCACACTTTCGTAGATATTTCAGTCCATACTCATTTAAAACAACTCTCCCTCTTTTGAACTCGTCTCAGCCCTGAAAGGAAGTTTTTCCTTCTGCCCCAACTAAACTTCTAACTATGCAACTTCTTCCTGTTTCTTCTTGTGTGAAGACAGAAAGCTATTGGTCACCATTTCTGGTATAATAATCATTTTCAGTCATTGAAGTTTGTGATCAGTACCCTCTTTTATCACTCATTACCAGCTCCAAATTTAATAATATCTTTTCTTTAGCCAATGGACCATTTCTAGTGAGTGTTCAAACTGCATGACCGAAGAACAAATTTATTTTTGGCAATATGGTTTTCTTGGGCTATGAGCTGTGTCCTGTGCTCTTGGCTCATGAATTTGGAAGAGGTTCTGTCTTATTCTCTAGAGATCGAGAATTAAAATTTCATGGGCTTATTCTTTCCATCTGTGGGAACAGAGTAGCAGAGTGTAAGCACTCTATTTCTGTGATATCAGGGGTGTTACAGAAAATGGGATTGGGATGGCCTTTTTTCCCCTCTGTTCAGTAAAGTTGGGTGTAGACTTGAGAAAATTTCAGAAAGAGGCATGGGATACTTCTTTTCCCTCCACATTGGCTGGGGTGATATTGATGTTCCCTATTTATTAACACAGTTCTTGGCACATGATGCTGCATCACGTCAGTCGTGTCCAACTCTTGGTGATCCCATGGACTGTAGCCCGCCAGGCTTCTCTGTCCATGGGCTTCTCCAGGCAAGAATACTAGAGTGGGTTGCCATGCCTTCCTCCAGGGGGATCCTAGGGTGTGTGTGTGTCTTGCATTGGCAGGTGGGTTCTTAACCACTAGCACCATAATAGGCATCCTGGATGGCATCACTGACTCGATGGATGTGAGTCTGAGTGAACTCCGGGAGTTGGTGATGGACAGGGAGGCCTGGCGTGCTGCAATTCATGGGGTCGCAAAGAGTTGGACACGACTGAGCGACTGAACTGAACTGAACTGATACTAGGCAGCCTATAATTGTTTGTTCGGTTGCTGGATTCATAGAAAAGTTGATCTTTATAGCTTGTCATAAATTTGTGTAAGGATGTTCTCACTGGAATATGCTTTGAGGTAAATCCTGTCATCAAAGAGAATAGGATAGCAAGGCTCTGGCAGATTTCATATTAAGTTTCCATTTCATTCCATTCCATTATATCCCATTCCATTTTATCCCATTCATCCCATCCCTTCCCAAGCCATTCCATTCTATTCCTTTCCATCCTATCTCTTCCCATTTTATAACATTCAGAATGTTTACTGAATACCTACTTTGTGTAAGATGCCACACTAGAACCTGAGAACCCCAATGGGGAATGAGGTAAAATACTTGTTCTGGAGGAGCTTAAGTCTAAGGAGAGTGTGGGAGATTAAAAATTGCTTCAATTTTTTTCTACTCCTCCAGTTGAGAGGTAGAGATTAATTCCATCCACTCAAATCTGGGCTATCATCGGTAACCTGACTGGCCAATAGGATGAGGCAGAGGTGATGGTTAAACTGAGGCTAAGCCAAAAGAGGCCTTGCAACGTCTACTCAGTTCTCTTGGGATGCTTGATCCGCCGTGTAAGAAGTCCAAGTTGCTTAAGACTAACATGTTGGAAAGGCCACATGAAGGCATTCTGGTTCATAGTCCACAATGAGCCCAGTCCTTCAGCCTGCCAAACAGAAGCCATCAGTGCCAAGGTATCAGACACACAAATGAAGCCATCATAGACCCTCCAGACCAGTCATTCATTTGCCAGCTGAATGCCACCCAGAGACCGTAGTTAACACCTTGGGAAGTAGAAGACTCTCCCAGTTAAGCCCTGCCCAAATTCCCTGTCCACAAAATCAAGAGAGAAAATGTAAAGGCTATTGCTTTAATTCAATAGGCATCAGGGTGGTTTGTTACCCCTGCAATAGACAACCAAAACACAGAGGCAAGAAAATAACCAGGATTTAGTTAGAATTCTAATAAAAGGAGGGGCAAAGTGGATTGTGAGAAAGCAAATATTTAGAGCAAATAATTCTGTTCTTGGACGGGCTGGGCCACTGCACCATCCCACTTTAGAGGGCATTGATTATGTGGTAGTCCTTGCGAATGGCATGCCTGGCAGTTGTACGGTGCCCAACGTATGCAGACATGTGGCAGTTTTGAGTAATGAGTGCCAGGAAGGTAGGTAATGCGGAAAAACTGTAGAAAGGGAACTTGAGCTTGGAATTGAAATACAAGTAGGTTTCCTGGGCTAAATACAGGTAGGTCTCATGGGCTAAGTACAAGTAGGTTTCATAGGCTAAATACAAGTAGGTTTCATGGGCTAAATACAAGTAGGTTTCATGTTCTTCACAAGGAGAAATAATACTCCATCAGTAGAAGCAATGTGAGCAAAACTTTGAAGGCATAGGAGCCTATGATGGGCTTGGGGCACAGTGACTGGTCCTTTGAGGCCAATATACATGGTATTGGGGTTGGGGGAGTGGATGGAGAGGAACTCCTGAAGCTGAGCGATGTGAAGGGTCTTATATCTTCATGGAGAGTCAGGAGGAGGAAGGCAACAGGGAGACAAATATTTCAAAGCAAGTGAGCAACAAATTCAGAACAGTATTTGAGAAAATTGTAGTTCAAAACCCCATAGACTGTGAAAGACAGTGTTTGTTCTTTCAGCTGCCTGCCTCTACTAGAAAGCTTGGCAAATCTGTTTTTTTTTTTTTTTTTTAATAGGAAAGTCTTAAACAACAGGGAATTACTCAATGATTCATTTAAAAGGATCATTAAAGGAAAATGGAGGCATGTCGCATCCTGCCTTCTTTAATTGCTCATTTATTATTACTGTGGGTGAGATAATGGTTTTGTGTTATTCTTCTAAATAGTGTAAAATATTTATTGGTAAATATAGCAGTGCATATATTAATGCCAGTGGAGATTTTGTGGCGTGTTTTTTCCCTCCGCTGATAGCCATAATTTTTACTTAAAGGAAAACAATATTGTGCTGATTCATTCTAGCTCAGAGCTGAGCGAGAACATTACGAACTAAGCATCTGTACGACTGCACTGTCTCTTAGCACCGGTGGAATGGCAGGATTCTCCGGGGCTGGCCGTAGTCTGTGAAATCAATTTCTTTCCTGTTTATTAACTCATGATTTGGAAGAGGACAAGCAGAGGTGTAAAAATGTTCTTTTCTCCCTCTTCGTGACAAACAACCTGATTGAAAATAGCTTTTATGAGTGAGGATGCTTACCATTTCATGTGCCTGAAAGTCTACGAAGGACAGGGAGACCTGGCGTGCTGCAGTCCTGGGCTCGCAGATCGGACACAGCCGAGCAACCGAACAACCGTGAAAGTCTACAGGTCGGTGGTTTTATAGAGTTGGTTCACAGCTTAACAACGTCACCAGTGACCCAGGGTTGTGTCCTCGGACAGCGGTGCCCCAAATAGGAAATAGAGTGTTTGTCTTGTTGCTTTGTTTTTGCTTTTCATGGTTTCTCTTTTTAAATCTTGGAGGATAATCTTTTCTGGAATCTCTCAGTCGACTTCTATTTGAGTTTCCTTACCCAGATCTGCCCTCATGGTGGTGTGGTGGTTTAGTCCCTAAATCATGTCTGACTCTTTTTGACCCCATGGACTATAGCCCACGAGACTCCTCTGTCCAAGGGATTTCCCAGGCAAGAATACTGGAGTGGGTTGCTGTTTCCTGCTCCATGGGATCTTCCCCACCCAGGGATCGAACCCACGTCCCTTGTATTGCAGAAATTCTCATGCAGTTGCAGGCAGGTTCTTTGCCGCTGAGACAGCAGGGTAAGCCCCTATCTGGGATCATACTCACATCTTAACCAACCATTGGAAAAGGAGAAAGACAGAAGAGGTGAACTGTGGCCCATTCCCCAGGGAGGGGACAAGTAGAGTATGTATCTTTCATCAGCAGGCTGCTGCCCCGGGCTTGAAACAAATGGGATTTTCTGGGAAGCAATTATAGAAGAACGACTGGAGTGTGTGCAGCCAACTGTGTTGGCCACAGGTCAAACCAATTTAGGGGCGGTGATTTAGTAGATTCTGTACACCCAGATCTATCTCCCTGCTGGAAGGTACAGCAGAAGCCTAGGAGAGAGTGCTTGTTCTCAGGGAGCATTAGTGGGCATTGAACTAAAAGTGGGCAATCTCTTAGCTGGATAAATGGATCCAATAAAATATACCGATTATCTATTACACCTCAGGACACAGGAATGCAGAAATGAGTGAGACCTAGTTCTTGTCCACAGACTCACAATTCCTTTCACCATCTGCTTCATCCTGGAAGCAGCTTCATCCTCCAAGGTTGCCACACTCTGTCATGCTTTCCTCTGAGTAAGTAGGGCTGTGACACAGCTGGAACATTCCCCTTGATATGGTGCAGGGCCCTGTGGGGCTCCCAGGCACAAGGCCTTACTGTGTCTCCCATTTCTTTGATTACAGGAAACAGCTTTCATTTATCCTCCATGACCTTCCCTGAGTCCCAAGGGACAGATTCAAGCAGTTGTTAATGAGGGAAGGGAGGGGATGCGAGACCAGGGAGAAACAAACAGTCAAGAGCCACCTTGGGGCAAGGCCCTGTTACCCCATCAAGGGATACACACAACAATATCTTTGAGCTCTTTGCAGATACTGAAGAGCTTCCCAAGTGGCACTCGTGGTAAAGAACTGCCTGCCACTGCAAGAGATGTGAGAGATGTGGGTTCTATCCCTGAGTCAGCAAGATCCCCTGGAGGAGGAAATGACAACCCACTCCAGTATTCTTGCTTGGAGAATCCATGAATGGAGGAGCCTATGGACAGTGGGCTACAGGCCATAGGGTCACAGAGAGTCAAACATAACTAAGTGACTTAGCATGCACGCAGATACTGAAAGCCCCTCCAGGTCGGAGAAGTTAATGATTGGTGATGACAGGTGGCCCACAAGCATGTAGACCCCAGACTGGTTGGACCCGAAGGCTGCTGATGCTGACTCCTGCTTACCTCACTGTCAGCCCATCAGAAGAATGCCCATGAGTGATCACAGCCTCCTTGAACAACGGTTATAAAACTCCTCACTATCTTCCCAAAGTTGGAAACACATGGTTTTGAGGGCATTAGCTCACTGTGTCTCCCTTTGCCTGGCAAAGCAGTAAATCTATCCTCTTCTACTTCACTCAAAACTTGTCTCTGAGATATGATTCAGCACCCGTGTGCAGAGCAGCTGGGCTTTCAGCATCACTCCTGCCCCGCTTCTGCCCGATTTCCCAGATGTATCACTCATGGACCTGGCTGGGTTACACACCCCGTCCCTGAATTCTTCTAGCATCCACATTTACCTTTGTCACAGTCCTTAACCATCCTGGGTCCTAACTGTTTGCCAGCTGTTCGTCTCAGCCAGGCCTGGAGCCCTGTGAAGGCTGAATGTGTTCCCATCTGTTTGTATCCCAGCCCAGTGACTGGAACATGCATGATTTCCAGGGAGCATTTGTGGGACAAATGCATGAATAATTGAATGAAAGGAAATTAAACACGGATCTTTTTATCCCTCTTCAATCAGTTTCCACTTTATTAGTTTTCCTCTCTCCCTTTTCTCTTTGCTCCTTTCTCATCACCCTGTTGCCTCTCTTGTTTTCCTTTTTGCTCATTATTCACAGTTAACTGATGAATCCTGCATTTATACCAAGTTACGCGATATTGCCCAGCCTTGCTTTTATGGCTTATCCCCCTCCCTCTTTTCAGAAAGAAGAGCAGTTATGGGGGTTTCTGCTGGTGGATCCAGACACATCATTCATTGCAGAGAAGGGACTTTGTTTTTTTTTTTACCATCAGCCATCTTTGGGTCCATTTTCAAAGGGCTGGATATTTTGTGATTTATAGTAAAAAATAGATATTTGGTCTTCCTCTTGTTTCTGGCACAGAGCTCCCCAAACCCTTGGAATATCCTCAGTGATGAGAGCAATAAACTTGTCTTTTGTTAAGTTAATGGGTTGACTTTTGGACCACATCTATGAATGGAAAGCTGACTGTCAGGAGAACTGACCATGTGGTTGGAGGGTTGGGACTTTCAGTCTGACTTCCTGGCTCCCCAGGACACCCCAAGTCCCCTTTACCTCCAGGGAAGGTAGAAAAGCCAGAAGTTGAATCTATAGACTATGTAAGGATAGGGGAACTACCTTGGCAGTCCAGGGGTTAAGACTCCACATTTCAAGGCAAGGGCATAGGTTCGGAACACTAAGATCCCACATACTGTTGGTGTGCCTCTCCCCCCAAAATTAAAAAAGAAAGAAAACAGGAAACTTGAGAGATGAAGTTTAGAGAGCCTCCAGGTTGGTGAACAGGTGGAGATGCTGGGAGAGTGATGCTTCCGGAGAAGGCATGTGAGCTCTGTGCCAGTCCCCCGGACCTTGCCCTGGGCATCTCTTACATCTGGCTGTTCCTGAGTTATACTGTTTTACAATAAACTAGCAATCCAGAAAGTGAAATGTTTCTCTGAGTTCGGGGAGAGGATTTAACAAATTAATCACACCCAAGGAGGAGGTCGGTTATGGGAATCTTTAATTTATAGCCAGTGAACTGGAAGGACAGATTAACAACCTCGATTTGTGATTGACACCCTGAATTAGAGGAGCTCACTGGAACCCCTGATTTATAACAAATATGTTGGCCAGAAGGAGGGGTCACAACCTGGACTTGCCACTGGAGTCTGAAGTGGGGGTGGGCGATCTTGTAGGACTGACCCCTCAGCCTCTGGGATCTGATGTTATCTCTGGGTAGATAGTGTCAGAATGGAGATGAACTGTAGGACAACCTGATGGTGTCCAGAGTATTGTTTGTGGATGTGGGGGAACCTCTCCTACAATGGAACTGGTACCAGAACCGAAGACTAGCAAATTCCCTGGGATGATATATCAGTGGCTTCCCTAATCCTTGGTTCTTGTTCCCAGATTTTGGGAGACCAAAGGGTGGGAGAGGACAGGGAACACTGACACGGAGCACAGCTGTGCATGACATTTGTTGGAGGGGACTCAAAGAATGATGCCTTCTGTTAGCGTCCAGGGCAGCTGTGATAGGAGGCATCAGAAAAGTGATGCTGAGGCTGCCTTCTTTAGGCTCAGCTGCCTGTGGAGAAGCTCCCAGAGCAAATCCAAGTCTTTTCCTTGGTAAGCGTATAAACCTCAAATGTCTAGGGAACCCCAGGTGTCTCATCACACCTGGAAGATGAGTTAAAGTATTAAGTTTGGGCATTTTGTCCATAATGGACCTTTTTTTTTTTTGCCTTTTTTGGTGTGTAAAAGCGTACCTTTACAAGAGTATCTTATCAGTGTTCAGTGGTGACCTAAATGGGAAGGAAATCCAAAAAAGAGAGGATATATGTATATGGAGAAGTCAATGGCACCCCACTCCAGTACTCTTTCCTGGAAAATCCCACGGTGGAGGAGCCTGGTAGGCTGCAGTCCATGGGGTCGCTAAGAGTCGGACACGACTGAGTGACTTCACTTTCACTTTTCACTTTCATGCATTGGAGGAGGAAATGGCAACCCACTCCAGTGTTCTTGCCTGGAGAATCCCAGGGACAGAGGAGCCTGGTGGGCAGCCATCTACGGGATTGCACAGAGTCGGACACGACTGAAGCAACTTAACAGCATGGCTAATTCACTGCTGTACAGCAGAAACTAACACAACATTGTAAAGCAACTATACTCCAATAAATTTAAAAAAATATCTTAATTGTTGTTATTTAGCCACTAAGTCATGTCCGACTCTTTCATGGACTATAGCCCGCCAGGCTTCTCTGTCCATGGGATTTCTCAGGTAAGAATACTGGAGTGGGTTGCTATGCCCTCCTCCAGGGGATCTTCCCAACCCAGGGATCGATCCAGTGTCTCCCGCATTGGCAGGTGGATTCTTTACCGCTGAGCCACCAGGGAAGCCCATCGTGTGTGAGTATTTCCTCCCATTCTGTTGACGTTTCTTTGTTGATTGTTTCCCTGGTTGTGCAAAAGCTCTTCAGTCTAATGTAGTCTCATTTGTTTATTTTAATCTCATTGCACGTTCTTTTGGTGTCTTACCAAAGAGAACATTGCCAACACTAATGTCAGAGATTTTTTTTTTTTCTCCTGTGATTTCTTTGGGAGTTTCATGATTTCAAGTCCTAGATTTAAGTCTTTGACCTATTTCGAGTTAATTTTTGTGAGTGGTATAAGATAAGACTCCTGGCTTTATATTCAAAAGATTTGAAAGCAGTATCTGGAAGAGACATCTGCACACCCGTGTCCACTGGAGCATTTTTCATAACAGCCAAGATATGGAAGCAACCTAAGTGTCCCTCAACAGATGAATGGATAAAGAAGATGTATATACATACAGTGGAATATTATTCAGCCACGAGAAAAAGAATATCCTGCCATTTGCAGCAACACAGATGGACCTTGAAGGCATTAGGTTTAGTGAGATAAGTCAGAGAAAGATGAATACCGTGTGATACCACTGATATATGGAATCTAAGAAAGCTGAACTTGCAGCAACAGAGAGTGTAATAGAATGATGCTTACGAGGGGTCGGAGAGTGGGGGCTTTGGAGAGGTGCTGTTTATGGGTGCAAACTTGCAACTTATAGGTAAAGAAGGGCTTGAGAGCTAGAAAATTAACATATTACCATGCAATGACACTGGCCTGGTTGTTGGGAGCCTGGCCTGGGCTGTACTCTGGCGTTGGCATTGTGGATCACCACAGAGGTCTTGATTAAGCCCTCCCTCCCTCTGAGTCTCGGTGTTCTCTCCCGTGTAACAAAGGGGAGCGTGTCAAGGATTGCAAATACCCCACAGAGCTATGTCATGAGATTTGTTGCTACCCCAGGTGTCTCTTAAGAAAACAACACTTCATCTTTGTGAGTCAGGGAAGTCTTTCCATGTGAACATGTTAGTGGATTTCTGTTTCTGCTCTCTGTCCTGGATTGAACAATAATCTAAGCCTCCTGAAATTAGCAAAGGCTTTGCTACCTTGGCCCACAAAGCCCCTTTTCATTTGCCCTTTCTGCCTGAACTATCAGTGTTTTCTTTTGCCCATTTTGCTGATGTTGCCAGTTTCTGAAGGCTAAATATGGAGATAGAGCCCCTGAGATGCTTCACTCAGTGAGTCCTTTTCAGTTTTTATTTAAGGAGCAACCATGCAACGATTTGTTTTTTAAAAAATATTTATTTATTTGGCTGTGGGTCTTAATTGTGGCAGGTGGTCCTCTCTCTACTTGTGCATGGGCTTAGTTGCCCTGAGGCATGTGGGATCTTAGTTTCCAGACCAGGAATCTAATTCGAGTCCCTGGCATTGGAAGGTGAATTCTTAACCACCAGACCACCATGGGAGTCTCCCTTCAGCCATTCCTTATTGTAGAAAGTCCTTCTCGGCAGAAGGAAGCTGCCATTCCCATGCATACCCTTGACCATGCCACCTCCCTTCTTCTGCCTTCTTTCCTTTTAAAATTTTTATTTTCTATTAGAGTATACTTGATGTATGGGCTTACCAGGTGGTGCTAGTGGTAAAGAACCCAACTGCCAATGTAGGAGATTTAAGAGATGTGGGTTTGATCCCTGGGCAGGGAAGATCCCCTAGAGGAGGGAATGGCAACCCACTCCAGTATTCTTGCCTGGAGAATCCCATGGACGGAGGAACCTAGTGAGTTATAGTCCATAGAGTTGCATAGAGTCAGACGTGGCTGAAGCTATTTAGCATGCATAGTTGATTTATAATGTTGTGTTAGTTTCAGGTATACGGCAAAGTGATTCAGTTACATATACACATGCATCTATTCTTTTTCAAATTATTTTCCCATTTAGCTTATTAGAGAATATTGAGTAGAGTTCCCTGTGCTATACAGTAGGTCCTTGTTGATTACCTGTTTTATATATAGTGGTATGTATATGTCAATCCCAAACTCCCAATTTATCTCCCCGCCACCCACCTTTCCCCTTTGGTAACCATGAGTTTGTTTTCTATATCTGTGACTCTGTTTCTGTTTTGTCAATAAGTTTATTTGTATCATTTTAAAAGATTCTACATGTAAGTGATATCATATGGTATTTGTCTTTCTCTGATATATTTCGCTTGGTATGACAATCTCTAGATCCACCATGTTGCTACAAATGTCATTATTTCTTTATTTTTAATGCTTGAGTGATATTCCATTGTATATATGTGTCACATCTTCTTTGGTCTTCCCCTGTGGCTGAGTGGTAAAGAATCTGCCTGCAACGTAGGCAACTTGGGAGATGCAGGTTTGACACCTGGGTCAGGAAAATCCCTTGGAGGAGGGCATAGCAACCCATTCCAGTATATTGCCTGGAGAATCCTATGGACAGAGAAGCCTGGCAGACTAAAGTCCATAGGGTTGCAAAGAGTCAGACACGACTGAAGCGGCTGAGCATGCAGGCATGCACCACATCTTATTTAGCGATTCATCTGTCAATGGACATTTAGGTTGCTTCTGTGTCTTGTCTTTTATAAATAGTGCTGCAATGAACATTGGGATGCATTTATTGTTTCAAATTAGGGTTTTCATCTTTTCTGGATATATGCCCAGGAGTGGGATTTCTGGGTTTTATGGTAGTTCTACTTTTAGTTTTTCAAGAAACCTCCATATGGTTCTCCATAGTTGGCTATATCCTCACCTTTCTTCTTAAAGATGGCTATCTGCTTTCATTGCAGAGCTCCTCAGACCGGGAGTCCATCCTGGCCATCCTCCGGCTCCTCGGAGATCTGCTTTCGGTTGGTGAGTAGGTCATGACCTCACTCCTCCTGTGGCGGACGTGGGGGCGTGCAGATGCCATGTCTCCCAAGAGACTATGTGGCCTGGGGTTTGCTCTAAGTTTTCTGTGCGAGACAAAGTCACCATAAGATGGATGTCCTTTGGGCTTTTCAATCATGTCACCCGCCCTACAGTGGCCCAAATTTAGGAGGGATTTAGACTCTGGGTGGCTATTCTGTGACATCTCATCTCTGGGGCCAAGGACCTCCAGCCCTCAATGGTTTGACCTCTCACCTCCCCCTCTTCCCTCATCATGGCCCATTTAGAGAGCCAGGTGTCGGCAGCTCTCTCACTTAAGTCAAGTGGAGACAGGAAGACGAGGCAGGAGCTAGACTTAGCAGTGTGGTCAGCCATTATATTTTGAGGGATAAATGGACAGAAGTCACTACGGTGGCATCAACTGAGTCAACTGGGTCCCACTTCTATCAGCTCTTTTCCACCTGAAGTTCTTGGAAAACACAGCTTCTTGAGCATTCCAGCATTCACTTAGCTTTCACTTCTATGAAGCCAGCCATGTTGCATTAGAAAGACATATTCGTACCAAACAGAAATACCACAGTGAACGTCGGTCCAAAGCCCCAGACCCTCAGGTTACAGTTTCAGAAGGAAGGGTCCACTCGTATCAAGGTTTACCCTCAGGCTGTGCTGCGCTCCAGTGGCAGGGTGACACCTCTTCTTCTGCATCAGGTACCCTCTGGAGGTGAAGCCCATTTGTTCTCTGGGATAGTTCTGACTTCGGTTTGTCCAGTGGTGTCTGGAACTCTTAGAATGAAACCACAGAGTTCTCTTTCTGAAATAGGTACTGATTATTGCCCCTTTAGTAGAGGATGAAAAATCAGAGAGTCTTCTTTGATTATAATCTCCTACCCTGTTGACCACCTTGGTTCAAGAGCATGGAGAATCATGTGAGTCCCCTTCCAAGATGAAACATAACCACTGCCTTTTGGCTTATCCTGGGGTAAGATGGGGGAGGTCCTTCTTTAAAACTACTCTAAGGTAGAAAGACCAACATATTTTACCTTAGTCCAGACCTTCTTCAAAACTCCCTAGGTATATTATTAGGTGTTTGTTTCTCAAAGGATTACTCTGCTTGTTTCCATATGTCCCTCACATCAGTTACTGAAGGCCAGCACAAAATAATCATTAATACCACCCATGAAATTATTCTAGATAAGCTATCAAACTAAACTTTCTTCTATTAAGAGATGATTTAAACCTAATAGCTGAGGGATACTGATATTCTCACTTTATTCAAGTATATGATTATCAGTTCAGTTCAATTGCTCAGACGTGTCCGACTCTGCAACCCCATGAACCGCAGCACACCAGGCCTCCCTCTCCATCACCAACTCCCGGAGTCCACCCAAACCCATGTCCATTGAGTCGGTGATGCCATCCAACCATCTCATGCTCTCTCGTTCCCTTCTCCTCTAGCCCTCAATCTTTCCCAGCATCAGGGTCTTTGCAAATGAATCAGCTCTCCACATCAGGCAGCCAAAGTATTGGAGTTTCAGCTTCAACAACAGTCCATCCAATGAACACTCAGGACTGATTTCCTTTAGGATGGACTGGTTGGATCTCCTTGCAGTCCAAGGGACTTTCAAGAGTCTTTTCCAACACCACAGTTCAAAAGCATCAATTCTTCGGTGCTCAGCTTTCTTTACAGTCCAACTCTCACATCCATACATGACTACTGGAAAAACCATAGCCTTGATTAGATAGACCTTTGTTGGCGAAGTAATGTCTCTGCTTTTTAATATACTGTCTAGCTTGGTCATAACTTTGTACATCAGCCTACATGCATATTTCTTTACATGTGATAACAGGGCTTCCCAGGTTTCTCAGTCATAAACAATCTTTCTGCCAATGCAGGAGACGCATGAGACATGAGTTTGATTCCTGGGTCGGGAAGATGTTCTGGAGAAGGAAATGGCAACCCACTCCAGTATTCTTGCATGGAGAATCCCCACAGGCAGAGCAGCCTCGCGGGCTATAGTCCATGAGGTCGCAAAGAGTTGGACACAACTTAGTGACTAAACATCAACAAATACATGCAACACAAGTACCCACATACACTGACTTCATAGAGTCTTAGGAAAGTAGAGTTTAGGCTCCGTTTATTATACCTGCTGCAAGTTCTCAAATATTTCATTATTTCTCCATTTCTCACCCGTCACCCCTACCCCTGGCCCCTTACCTAATAGCACAACTTTACACAAGATGCTTCATGAACTCCACACTTACTGTCTCTGAGATGAGATGAATCAACGCTTGCTCAGTCTCTAGCTGTGAGATCTGCTTCCTGCTCCAAGGACAGGAGGGTAGTTATGTGAGACTCAGGGCCCCTCTGCTCGCCCCCTCAGGCACAGACCGGAGGATCCGATACATGATCAGCAAGGGTGGGAGTGAAGCCCTTCTGCAGACCCTGGTGGACACGGCCAGGACGGCCTCTCCAGACTACGTCATCCTCCTGCCACTCTTCCGGCTGCTGGCCAAAGTTGGCCTCCGAGGTACCCACGCCCCCAGACCCAAGGATGGCTGGAAGGGTATCTGGGGTTGTTATCATGGGAACGATTGGGGAAGCTTTTATGGGAGAACAGAGAGGAAGCAGGTCTAGACACCTCGGTGATGATGGCAGGACCCGCCCCACAGGCGAGCACATCCCAGGTACCTGGGGGCTCAGGACTGGACCCAGAGCAGGAGTGGACTACCTGGGGCATGAGACGTGTGGAGGACGGAGGGGAGATATTCCAAGGAGGTTTTCAATCACTTTATTTTTAAACTTTATTTATTTATTTTTGGCTGCACTGGGTCTTTGTGCTGTGCAGGTTTTTTTCTCTAGTTGCAGCAAGAGGGGGCTATTCTGCAGTTACAGCGCATGGGCTTCTCATTGCGGTGGCTTTCTTGTTGCAGAGCGTGGGCTCTAGGTGCTCGGGCTCAGTAGTTGTGGTGCGTGGGCTGAGTTGCTCCATGGCGTGTGGAATCTTCCTAGAGCAGGGATCAAACCCACGTCTCTCACATTGGCAGGCGGATTCTTAACCACTGGACCACCAAAGAAGCCCTCCCTAAATCCTCATTGTGTTTAGGGCATACTCAAATATGTACGACCTTACTTAAGTAATTAAGTCTGCAGAGACTGTTTCCAAATAACATAACATTCTGAGGTTCCAGGCAGACATGACTTTTGGGGAGCCAGTTTTTTTTTTTTCATTAATTTTTAAAAAATTCATTTGTTAAGTTTATCAAGGACTTCCCTGGTGCCTCAGGCAGTAAAGAATCTGCCTGCAATCCAGGATATTGGTGTTCAATCCCTGGGTTGAGAAGATCCCCTGAAGAAGGAAATGGCAACCTGCTCCAGTATTCTTGCCTAGAGAATTCCATGGACAGAGGAGCCTGGTGGACTACAGTCCATGGGGTAGTTGGACATGACTAAGGCATTGCTTAAAACAATTTTTTATTAGAATATAGTTGCTTTACAATGTTGTGTTAGTTTCTACTCAGTAGCAAAGTGAATTAGCTATATGTATACATATATTGCCTTTTTTTTTGGCTTTCCTTCCCATTTAGGTCACCACAGAGCACTGAGTAGAGTTCCCTGTGCTGTACAGTAGGTTCTCATTCTAATCTATTTTATACCTAGCATCGATAGCATATATACATTAATCTCAATCTCCCAATTCACCCCACCCCTCTTTGCTGGAAGGACAGTTTTCAGCTCACTAGTGATAGAGTGTATAATGTTAGTCGCTCAGTCGTGCTCAACTCTTTGTGACCCCATGGACTGCAGCCCACCAGGGTCCTCTGTCTATGGGATTTTCCAGGCAAGGATACTGAAGTGGTTTTCCATTTCTTCCTCCAGGGGATCTTCCCAACCCGGGGATTGAACCCCGGTCTCCTGCGCTGCAGGCAGATTCTTTACCAACTGAGCTACTAGAGAAACCCAAATAAGTCATGTAGAAGTGGTGCTTCCCTGGTTGAAGAGAAGATGGGGGTTTAGAATTCTTCCCACTTATGCTTCACATCCATTTCTCTTTTCACATGGAAGACCCTGAAACACCTCCCTAAAACCCTAGGACCCTTTGGAGCACAGTTGAAAAAGCCTGGGCACCCAGGCTGCATGCAAATGTTACAAATTAGTCATAACAGTTAAGCTCTAATTGTGTGCAGTCTTAGACCACAGGGCTTCTTCCCTGGTGGCTCAGATGGTAAAGAATCTGGCTGCAATGCAGGAGACGGCTTCCATCTGTGGGTCGGGAAGATCCCCTGGAGAAGGGAATGGCTACCCACTCCAGTATTCTCGCCTAGAGAATTCCGTGGACGGAGGAGCCTGGCGGGCTACAGTCTGTGGGGTCACAAAGAGTCAGACATGACTGAGCAACTAACATGAACACTTTACGCAGACCACAATCAAGAAGCGCAGTTCCTCTGAATGTTGTGAAGGCAGCAGCCGCTGAGGGCACAGGGCTCTGGGGGTACTCCTTCCTTTCAATGCTTCGAATTCTGCTTTGAGTCCCTTCAACATTTCGCAAACAATGACTGAGACCCAGGCATCAGCCAGCTCCTGCAGGGTCACGTTCCAGACAAAACACATAGAAATCACCCACTGATCACTCAGCAGATATTGACTGCGTATCTCCCAGGGCTGTGCACTGTTCTAGGCCCATGGGAATGCCACTGTCACCAAGACAGATAAGGGGGTCTGCTCTTGTGGGAATTACATTCAAGTGGGGAAGGGCAGGAAGTACATAATTAGCTAGATAATAGCAGATGGTGATAAATAACTAGGTAGTAACTGGAAGGAAAAGAAAGGGTGATGTTCCTCTAAGATGGTGTTGACAGAGAGAGGTGACATTTGAGCCTAATCTTGAAGGATGAGAAGAAGTCAATGAAACAAAGAGTGGGCTAAGTGAACTCCAGGAAGACAGAAGAAACATGATATACACCCTAAATAGCAGAGGCTGGGGACTCAGACTTGGGTTTTAGGCTTGAAAGTGAAAGTGTTAGTCGTTAGTTGGGTCTGGCTCTTGTCACCCCTTGGGCTGTAGCCCGCCAGGTTCCTCTGTTCATGGAATCCTCCAGGAAAGAATACTGGAGTGAGTTGCCACTCTCTTCTCCTGGGAGTCTTTCCGATCCAGGGATTGAACCTGGATCTCCTGCATTTGAAGTGGATTCTTTACCGTCAAAGCCACCAGGGAATCCCTGGCTTGATGCTTATTAGCAATGTGACCTTGGGCAAGTTACCATTGGGCTCTCATCGACAAAATGGGTCTCAGTATATAATTCTTGGGTCATTTGCTGTAAGGATTAAGCAAGGTTGTACGTCACCTGCTTAGCATGTAGGGTCAGAGGCTTGGCAAATAAGAGTCATGTAGGTTTTATAGGAGAAAGAGATGAACCAGAGAAGTGATTTTCAAGTTATAGACCCCGATATTACCATTGCCATAATTACATCACCACACCTTCTGCCATCAAAGACTGTAATCCTAGATGTTAGCATTCAAGCTGTCAGGGGCTGAGCTGAACAGAACAGCAATGAGATTGGCTGCTCATGAACGGATATCTTTCTTTTCTGATAAAGGGAATGGGTCATATGAGTTCAGTCACAGTCTCTTTGCTGGTGTCCTTTGGTCCAGAGATAAATATTGGTAACTGAGGTTTAGGATGTTACCTGTTTTACTCATTTCTCCCTGTGATGAATCTGATAGTGACCGTGTTCTTGCTAACATAAACGTGGCTTGGGCATTGCACTTGGGAAAGCACAGAGATAAATGTGACAGGTGGCATAGTCATTTGTTATCCTGTGAAAACCAAGTGCATAGAATAAAAAGTACTTTCTATTTATTTCTTATGCTTATTCACTATTATTAAAATAATAATGACTCACCCACAAGTCTGAATATCAGGTTTATTTTGATCAATATTTTCAAGAAATCTGGGGAGAAAATTATATTTTCTGAAATTATGTTTTCACCTTTTATTTTAAAGTCCTCTATCATATAGAATGATGACCTCTTCTTTACTTATCCCTCAGATCAAACCATTGTTAACATTTTATCATATTTCCTTAATCTATTTATGTTTGTTTGAAATATTCTAAGGAAAATTAGAGATAGCATTTTACTCCTACACACTTTTGAGTGAATTTTTTGAAGAGAGACATTTTCTTATATAATCACAATACCAGAATCACAAATCTAGCAAATTAACAAGACATGCATATTTATATTCATTCTAGTTTCTCTAAAATGTTCTCAGCGTGCCTTTTACAGACATGCTCAGGGAATGATCAAATCAAGGTCCACACACTACATTTGAATTTATGTAACTTGTTGTTTAGTTGCTAAGTTGTGTCTGACTCTTTGCAACTCACTGGACTGTAGCCTGCCAGGCTCCTCTGTCTTTGGGGATTCTCCAGGCAATAATACTGGAGTGGGTTGCCATTTCCTTCTCCAGGGAATCTTCCCAACCTGGGGCTCAAACTCACATCTCCTGCAATGCAGGCAGATTCTTCACCACTGAGCCACCAGGGAAGCCCAAGTTATGTCGCTTAAGTATCCTTGATTCTAAAACTGTCTTAGAGAAATAAATTTATACCCAACTAACATCTAGCTCATGTTTGAGAACAACCAGAAGCATTCTTACATACAGGGGATAAGAGTCATACAACCCACAAGGCACATGTAAATAATACTTGAAGAATAATGGACCGTATGAGTACCCTTGATGGGCTCTTTGGAGCCATCTGGTTCTAATGGAGACATATTTATTAGCATTTTCTACTAGATCTGAAAAGTGTCATTTCCATGACAATCCTCTTCCCTCCACCGTCTTTGCTGTCCTCTCCCCCACGTAGTATACAACTGTCAGAATTAATGTGCAACACAACAAAGATGGATTGATATGTGTTCACAGATAAAAAGTTTGGACAGAAGGCACTGGAATTGGAAGCACTTGATGTGACATTGATTCTGGCCAGGAAAAACCTATGCCACAGCCAGAACCTCCTCCACTGTCTCTGGGCTCTGCGTGTGTTCGCCTCTAGTGGTAAGCAACTCAACTGTGGCTCTCTGGAGGGCTTCCAGATCTGGACTGGAGCACCTGGAAACCGTTTGGGAGTATGGTTGGAAGGAGGGCTTTGGTGGAGGACAGATGTAATCCCAACAAGATAAATAAACCATGAGGATCCTCACATTCTAGAGACTGTAGAGGTGAGAAGCTATTTCTTTGTCTCCTCCTCAGCTGTGGAAAACTCTTTTTTTTTTTCTTTTATTTATTTTTAATTGAAGGATAATTGCTTTACAGTATTGTGTTGGTTTCTGCCAAACATCAGCATGAATAAGTCATAGGTATACAATATGTCCCCTCCCTCTTGAACCTCCCTCCCACCTCCCTCCCCATCCCACCCCTCTAGGCTGTTTCAGAGCCCTGGTTTGAGTTCCCTGAGACATACAGCAAATTCCCATTGGCTATCTATTTTACATATGACGATGTATGTTTCTATGTTACTCTCTCCGTACATGCCACCCTCTCCTCCCCCCGTACCCCCACCCCGTGTCATAAATGTGTTCTCTACGTCAGTGTCCATGGAGAACTCTTGAATCAGTTCTTGAAATGAGAGGTCCATAATGTTTTCCCTTGGGAGCTACTTGTTTTAGCACTCTACATTTCTCTGTCAGTACTACAAGGTGAAAAAAACCTATTCCAGGGGAAAGCAGACTTTATTGAGTCCTTACATCCAAGGCACAGTGCAATGTGTTACAGCTGTCAAGAGCAGCCCTCACATCACAAATCTCTCCACTGTGTCCCTGAAGTCACGCATGCATCATGACATCCTTTACCCAAGTTTATCTCCCAATGTGTCTTAAAATGGTCCTTCAGGTAATTTGATATATCATAGTAGAAGTGTTGATGTTATTTGCCATCTCCTAATTTGGATTATTTCTGAGTATTGTTAACAATCCTGTATGTAGACTTAGCGTTTGATAGCTAAGAAGAAGAAAAGGAAGCTTAGGAGAGTGAAGAAATTGCTTGAGTTTATACAGATAAGTCATGAGGGCTGAGTTTCTAACTGCAAAAGTCATGTTTATTCTACTCTCCACACAGAGACAGTTCTTATTAATAGATTATATTCTGTACCACCTATTTCAGTATAATGAACATAGACTTTTATTTCTCTTTTCTAAGCTCCTTTCCTGCAGAAAGAAAAGTGGCAATTATTTAGATATAATACTCTCTAGAGGAAAGAACGTGAGCTTAGAGCCAAGAAGACCTGAGCTTGACTCTGATTTCATTTCTTAAGGGTCATATGACATGGGCACTTAACTTGTTTAACCTCAGTTTCTTCCTTTGTAAAGTCAGAGTTGTAATAAGACCTCATAGACTTGGTGGATGGGTGAGTAAGATCATGTTCGCGGGTAAGCTCATCACATAACAGTTGCTAAGTAAGTGTTTTGCTTCTCTGCTTTCCTCTTTTCCCTCGGTCCTATGAGATAATAGGAAGCATGCCCATACAGGGAATTAATAGGTGACCTTTTCTGTAACTAGCCTCAGAACTACCAAAATAGTAGGGACATGTTTTATTGGTTAATTTCATGAATAAGCATGGTGTGTGCGTGTATGTACTTGTGTGTGTGCTCAGTCACTCAGTTATGTCCGACTCTTTGGGCTGTGATCCACCAGGCTCCTCTGTCCATGGAATTCTCCAGGCAAGAATACCAGAGTGCATTGCTATTTCCTACTCCAGAAGATCTTCCTGATCCAGGGATTGAACCCTCATCTTACCATTGAAACACCTTGGAAGTGAATAAGCATGGAGGGCCCATCAAAAGACAGTATTTCTAGGGAAAAATCAGATAGACGCTTGACTCCATGTTCACAGACAGAATCTCCATTCACACTCATATATATTGACTAGATAATCAGACAATATTTCAGAGAGGTTAAAAGAATATATCCAAATCAATGTCTAAAAAAAGGAAATTCTAAGTGAGAGGCTGTGGCTTTGCATAAAGGACAACTCTTATTGATAAGTAGGCAGAAGGTATGCCATTCCCATTTTGAGCTTGCCAGCAGCATGAGATTTGAGATATCTTATTTTGGTTTTGTAGCAGGGGTTCCCAACCTCTGGGATCTAATGCCTGATGATCTGAGGTGGAGCTGATGTAATAATAATAGAAATAAAGGGCACAATAAATGTAATGCACTTGAATCATCCCCAAAGCATCCCCCACTCCAGTCTGTAGAAAAATTATCTTCCACAAAATTGCTACCTGGTGCTGAAAAGTTTGGGGACCACTGTTGTAAAGAATAGTTAAAATGAATAGCCTACTCTCATTATATACATTGATTATAGAGATCTTGAAGAATTCCTTCAGCAGGGAGCTCTGAAAAATGCGGAGATTTGCCTATGGATATGAAGAAGTGGCCATTTGTCCCCTATTCCAAGACAACATTTATTGTACAAACTATTTCATAAGATATTTAAAAAATATATGATCAGTCTCTACACATTAACTTTACTAACGAGAGGCAAGCAGAGTTCATGAAGCCCATGGATTGCTGTCTCTTGGGTGAATTGTTAGCCACTATCGAATGTTCCAGCAAGTTTTCTAAATAGTTCCTATCTGCAAAAGAAGTTGGCTGGAACCAGAATGGCTCTCTGACAGCCAGCAAACCCTTCACCAGCTTTCACTTGGCCAATGGGGATGTTTATAGACCTGCCAGAGGTCTAACCTTGGGCAGTCATCCAGCATGGAAGAAATTAGTGAGGATTTTTTATTGTTATTCTCTCTCAATTCCAAGTTGAAAGCCTTCCATGCTAGAATTCACGCTCTTAAAACTATTTCCTCCCTAACTGTACTTAATACTAGAGTTTTGCTGAATTATTTGCCAGGAGTTTACTCCAGCATGTTTTCCCAACTTAGAAGTAAAGACTGGGTAGCCATGGGAGTGGAAGATTGATGGACAGAACTTGGATGCCAAATTCTTGAATTTTGATCCAGGCAGTGACTGCCTGTACTAGCCTCAGGAGGAATGGATGCACAGGGGATGTTCCAGGAATACACACTTCTCGTGGTAACTAAGACATCAGCCTCAGTCTCTCTCTGGTGGATTATACTGGGATGAACTATATTAGAGACTCCAGTTTTCCATTTTTTATCCTTTCCTGAGGCTTGGAGCAAGCCAGGATAAGCCTCCCTTGATTCTCCCTCTTTGCTTCTCCATGACCCCCTTGCTACCATTCATATTTCCTGGAACAAAGCTGGCCCAAAGCACAAGGCAGTCCTAGGTTTTAGTATGTTACTGAAAATGGGGTCCAGCTTCTTGCCACTCAAAAGCCCTTAAAGAAACCAGGTTGGGGGAAAGGAAAGTTTGCTTTATTTTGGATGCTGGCAACCAGACGGGGAGGGTAGATGCCAGTCCAACGATCGACTCCGTGCCCTCCTCCACACCTCCCACACCAACAGTCAGGGGTCAAGAGCTTTTATAGGCTGAGGGAGGGGACTACATGCAGAAGCAGCACGGTTGGCTCTAACGGCCACCTTGAAACTGGTCATCAGTGGTCCCATCAGGGTCATCTTGATGGTTTTAAGTACAGTTACTCTTTAGTTCCAGGTTCAGTTTGTTTCCATTTCTTTGAGGCCAACTCTGGGAATTGTGGCAGCTTATGTCATGGCTACAGTCTGCTCATCATGTACTTAACTTCTTCCACCTGGTGGGAATTTCAGTATCTACAAGATAGCTTACAGGATATGACTCAGTATATTATTACTAGCTCTTGAGAAGGAATGAAAAATCCTTGACTTTGCTTATTGACTGAACTATTATTATTTGGTTTCCTTTGATAGCTTGACTTTGCTGCTGCATTTTCTCACATTTCTGATTAAATTTTTTCTTTGGTTAAAGTTTTTCTATAGACAGAAGAGTGTGTGTGTGGGGAGGGGGGTGGGTGGCAAGGACCATAGGATCCTGCTCTGTTTCACAAGAACAGTGCGGTAAAGGGAAAAAAAAAAAGTCACACCTTGGAAGATAACCTTCTTTCCTTCTCCTAATTGAACATTTTGCCCCCAGCCAAACTGATTCCATTTTGTATCCTGTGGATTCCTCTTATTTTTTGATGTGACCAGAGCTCTTCCTAAAGTGAGCTGAGTGGAGTGGGGTGCTGGGGATATTGTGGAGAAGCTGGAGCATCATTGGAGATGAGAGTGGCATCCAGAGATTTTGTATCCAAAATACTTACCTGAAGCTGCCAGGTTGACCAGATACCCCTTTGAGTCTCTTTCTGTTATTCAGATCTCTCACTATGTTTCTCTAACCATCCACTTGGACAAAAAGACAAAGATTTCTGGTAATTACCTCTGAGAAGGACCAACTAATGGATAGAAGCATAGTCAAGCCATAGCCTCAGTGTTGGGAGATCCGAATGCCAAAGTAGGAGAATTTGGATTTGGCATGGAACAGAAAGGGTGCTATCTTTTTTATTAAGTTGTTCCTTAAAGTTTTAAAGAAGTGAATCCAAGTTGTACTCACCCTTAACCCATCCACTTGTGACTTTTCTTCATTGTAAATTCTCCAAACAGTAAAATGTACCCAAGAAAGTGTTTCTTAAGATGCTGGCTGTGTGTGTGTGTGCGCATGCACGTGTGAATGTCATTTTGTCTGTGTGTGCATGCATGTGTGTGCATGCATGTATGTATCATCTGGGAAGTTGGTAGTGGGTGAAACAGCTTGACCTGAAGTTGCCAGAAAGCCAAAGGTCTACTTAAAGAGAAATCTGCTCCTCAGCAATTACCTTGACTATTCTGATTAAAAATACAATGGATTCCACATATATGCATTAATACACAATATTTGTTTTTTCTCATTTTGACTTGCTTCAGTCTGGATACCAAGAAGGAAAAGGGGTGGGATGGACTGGGAGATTTGGATTGGCATATATACACTACTATGTACAAGACAGATAACTAGTGAAAAGTGACAGTACGGCACAGGGAACTCTACTCAATACTCTGGGATAACCTAGATGGGAAGGAAATCCAAGGAAGAGGGGATATATGTATACGTGTGGCTGATTCACTTTGCTGTACGGTAGAAACCAACACAACATTGTAAAGTGACTATACCGCCCGCCCTCGAATACAATGGTGTAGGGCAATGGGCCACCGGAAAATGAAAAACGTAATTTCGTGGCTTTGGCAACCTTTGAGAAAAAGATAGGACGGGAAGATAATGAGTGCTTTTCAGGTATCTTTAACTTCCAAGCCAGGGATGAAAGACCATAGACTTTCTCAACTTAGAGTTGCCTTTGGCAGGAAAGGCAATGGACCTCATCTTTCTTTTAGGCTCAATCTGTGATGCTGAAAATAATGCTTGGTTCAGATGGGTCAATAACTACTGTGCTTTTGTTTTTCTCAGTCACAACAGGAGCCATGTTGGGAATTAACGGAGCAATGGAACTGCTTCTCAAGGTCATCACCCCTTACACCCAGCAGCGCACCCAAGTAATCAGGTACTGAGCACTTTTTAGTACTTTCCCCCCCTTTGAATAGATACAGAGATGGGGATGGTCCCAAAGATATTCTCATGGTGATTGGTTGACATAGCTACGATCACTGTACCGCCTTAGATATGGTACAGTGACCTTATCCTGTATCAACTCCCATCCACCCATGCACCACTTCCTCTGAATGTTACAACAAACCTGAATAGATATGATATAATGGGTATAGCACCATCCTCGTTCTCAGATGAGGAAACTTAAATGTGGAGAGAGTCCCTAAGATCACAATGCCAGGAAAAGGCAGAGTTGGGATTTGAATTCAGCCTGATCTGTCTGACTCAAAAGTCTTTTTTTTTTTTTTTTTTTTTTTACCTGAAGCCTTCAGGTATCTCTTTTAATCACAGCAACTCTACCATAATGAGTACAGCCCTTTAAAGACAGTCCAGAAAGGACCTGGAAATGAGATGTTCTCAGGGTCTCTGAAGAGATGGCCAGTTAAATCTCTGATATGAAATTCTGGTTGCGTGCTAGCTTTGAGATGTGCTTTTATGATTGGAAAGTGAAACTCTGCCTGTTCTCCCTGGTCCTGCCTGCTGGAGTGGAGTGAATCACAAACTTAAAAAAAGGGAGATGGTCAGACACGCCGGCTTTAGAGATATTCAGAACCATTAAGATCCATCATTTATGGGAGTGACTCAGCAAGGACCTTGAAAGAATATTAGAAAAAATTCAGCCAATTTCCAAGATATATGGGGTCGTTTGGCAAAGGAGCATTTCCATGCCCAGCCATGGTATTTTCCGCATCCCAGCATCAATCTTCAGCTCATCTCCCACCTGATTATTTTTCTCTTGGGTCACCAGACCAATGTCATTATCATCCATTCTCACCTGCACCTCTCTTCACCAGCAATTCCTAGAGTGAAAAGCATGATATCTCAGTCAAAAAAAATTCCTCATCAAATATATCGAGAAGTACTGGGTTAAACAAAGTTAGGTACATTTCCTTACTCTAAGACTTCTCAGAGCTTTTGTAAAGCCAACACATAATTCAGAATATTCAAGATGGGTATGTAGTGTATTAATTGTTCTTTAGTTGCTCAGTCATGTGACCCCATGGATTGTAGCCCACTAGGCTCCTCTGTCCGTGGGATTTCCCAGGCAAGAATACTGGAGTGGGGTGCCATTTCCTTCAGGGGATCTTCCCAACCCAGGGATCAAACCTGAGTCTCCTGTGTTGGCAGGCAGGTTCTTTACCACTGAGTCACCAGGGAAGCTTCCAGGTAGTATATACCCTTTTCCAAAACTGATTTGGCTAGGGATCCATTTTTGTTTGGAGACCACCTCTCTTTTGGGAGTCTGTGTTGCACGTACCTCATTTGAAAAATCTCTGAAGTGCAAATGTATTGCAAAATGAAGTTCAACTAAATTCTATCAAAGGATCCTCGTTTAGTTAAGTATGAAACTTCAGAGTCACAAGCTCAGTGACAAAAAAATTAACTTTCTTGATTTCTCTGTAATTATTGAATAGATTTTATTTCCCTCTTAAACTTCATTATTCAATTTAAATATGTTTGATTTGGATATTTTGGTTTTTATCATGGTTTGTAGGCCTTTACTGCTGACATATGCAGTCTTAATGTGGCTTTTGGTCAATAATCCATGAGCTGTATCTTTTTGCCCTATTCCCCAGAACTCTTCTATTTTCCCTGCTTCCTTTTAAAGATTGCTTTATTTTTTTTCTCTTGATGTGGACCATTTTTACAGTCTTTATTGAAATTGTTGCTATATTGCTTCCATTTTGTTTTGATTTTTTGGCTGGGTGACATGTGGGATCTTGGCTTCCAGACCAGGGATCGAACTTCCACCCCTGCACTTGGAGGTGAAGGTTTAACCACTGGACAGCCAGGGAAGGCCCCTCCAGGACTCGTCTAAACTGCTGTTGTCTCCATGCATCTCTTTGACAGCTCAAAGATATTTGGTACTTATCCTATATCATGTGAAAATCTAGCAGCATCTCTTGGGCCCACCCACATAGCAGTATCCCTCAGTGCTCACTCGGGTACCATGTTGTTTAGAGAGCTTCTCTAGGTGAGTCCTCCCTGGCTTCTCTTGGCCCTAGGCCCCTCCTTTATGGGATCCATATAGTTTTATATCAAACTGGGGGATGGGGAGTAAATGACAAAGCAGCGAAGCCCCCTTCTCAGAGATTCATGCTAGTCGCCCTCTCTATTGCTCTTTTTCTCCTGCAAAAGGAGTAGAATTCACCACAGATCCAATCAAGGTGTATAGAAAAATGGGAAAGTGACCCCAGGGATTAACAGTGGTGGATGTTTCCAATGACACAGACTTTTCGGGGACCTTGGCATATTCCTGCATTTCTGGTCTGTTCTGTAAAAGACAAAACGATTCCCCTTCTTGATCCAAACGCCAAATTAAAACCAAACCTCCATAGAGGAGAGGCTTTTCCACCAGCCATTTCAATAGAGCTGTCATTGCCATGGCGTTTATTATGTGCTCTGCCCTGTGTTAAGCTCTTAGCATGCATTATCTCACTCGATCCTTTCCTCTTAGAGGCAGGTGCTATTACTATTCCCAATTTTAACAGGGGGAAAAAAATAAAAAGGAAGCTGAAAGAAATTAAGTAACATGCTGGGATTTAAGTGAAAGAGCTGGAATTTAAACCCTGTCTGATACATGAGCCTCTGCTCGTAAACCACCATCGTCGTACCTTACACAGCCTGTTTCCAGCATTTGATTTCTAAAACAACCATAGGTAAGACAATCATAAGCATTTAAAGTTTGTTTAAATTTCAGTGACCCTCTAAACTCATGGACCAATTCGCTTAATGATAGGGGAGCCTTTCTCTTCGGTTGAGTGACTATTTCCTCTCAAAGGCTAAAGATCTGTTCTTCTGCGTTTGAATTCTTTCTCAACGCTTCCTCATTTTCTGCCTTGCCTCCAGCCTCCAGCAGCACAATAAGAAGAAAGGCGCTAAAATCAGAAGACCTGCCTTATAGCCTTCCTTCTAGCTGATTCCTTGGCAAGTCCTTTATCCTTTCTTAACTCTCACATTTCTCAAAGTGTGAATATCAAGTCCTTCCTCCTAGGTTTGTTGTGGGCATTAAGAAAGAAGGTGCCAAAAATCTCAGAAGCTTTGCTGGGCTTTAATGTTGTTCCTCGTTGGGAATATAAATGCTATTGGATACTTGGCCGCCTGCTTCAGATCAGTCAGCAAAGCTAGAGGCAAACGCCCAGCCGGGAGGTTTCTGCCATCACTCACCTTCTCCCATGAACTCCCTGTCCCAAAAAGTAACTAAGGCATACCCCAGTGGGTTCGACTCTAGTCCACTGGGATGCCAGAACCTGGGGCTTTGAAAGGGTCTTCCAGGGATGCAGTAACATGTCAGGGGGTCCGAATAGCTCTACTTCTACTTGCAAGAGGGTCATCTTGCAAGTGCTGGCAAGCTCCGGGAGAGTTATTCTCAGATGCCTCAGCGAGAACAGATGCTCAGCGTTGTTTCTGTGACTCCTCCCTGCCCTGGAGATTAAACCTGCCCTATTTCTCCAGTGCAAACCTAAAATTAGTTATGCAGCTGTCCTCCAATAAAACCCTGTCTCCAGATAGTACTCAGGGTGAGATTTACGACAGAGGCACCAACTGCATACCTTTTGAGAGAAGGGGCATGCCGAGCAATGTCACTCACCCTCTGTGGCTTCTTGCCAACCCTCACTCTCAGGGGAGGTGGCTGCTCCAGGCCTCCCTCACTTCCCAAATAGCCTCCGTGCTGGCAGAGTCTGAGGGCCATAGATTTGTGTCAGCTTGAACCTGTTTCCTCCTGACCATCGCTTTACTCTGAGCCATTTTTAATCAGACCTAGATGGCTCCTCTAGCCTTCCAGTTGGCCTTCCCTAACTTCAAGGCAATTAAGAATGTGTCCTGGGAGATTTCTCTGGTGGTCCCGTGGTTAAGACTACACGCTTCCAATGCAGGGGATGTGGCTTTGATCCTTGGATAGGGAACTAAGATTGCACATGCCATGCAGTGTAGCCAATACGCGCGCGCGCGCGCGCGTGTGTGTGTGTGTGTGTGTGTGTGTTTAGTTGCTAAAGCATGCCCGACTCTTTGTGACCCCATGGACTGTAGTCTCCCAGAGTTCTCTGTACTTGGGATTCTCCAGGCAAGAATACTGGAGTGGGTTGCTGTTTTCTTCTCCAGGGGATCTTCCTGATCCAAGGATTGAACCTGCATCTCCTGCACTGGAGGCGGATTCTTTAATGCTGAGCCACCTGAGAAGCCCATATATATGTGTGCATATGTGTTAAGAAATATATATATATATATTAAAAACCCCCAATATGTCCTGATCTCCATCTCTTTCCTTACCTTGCAGTCCTCCTCTCATCTCTCTAGTCAGCTGCCCCTGCACGTGGGATTCCCTGTCCTGCTCCAGACCTTTTCCTCAGGTGCTTCCTTCCCTCTGGAAGGGCATCTCTGTCTTATTGGATGGGAGAAACTCCCCCCCCCTTTTCAGGCACCTCACAGGAAGGAATTTTCCCTCCTCCAGCTCTTTGTTCACATTTTCCTTAAACACATATCAGATTTGACTCCCATGTTGGCTTTCCCGGTGGCTCAGTGGTAAAGAATCCACCTGCAGTGCAGGAGAGGCAGGAGAGGTGGGTTCGATCCTTGGGTGGGGAAGTTCCCCTGGAGAAGGAAATGGCAACCCACTCCAGTATTCTTGCCTGGGAAATCCCAGGGACAGAGGAGCTTGGCAGGCTACAGTCCATAGGGGCGCAAAGAGTCCATAGGGGTGCAAAGAGTTGGACGCAACTGAAATGACTGAGCACGCACCACACATGTTGGTTTGTGTGTCTTCCCTCTCCTCGAAATTCTCAACCTTCTGAAGGAAGAAGTCAAATTATATTTATTTTGCTGTTCTCCATTGGCCCAACCCAAGTGCCCAGACCATGGTATACTCTTAATTAGAAAGAACTTCATTAAAAAAAAAAAATATATATATATATATATTTTGAATAACCTATCTGATGATTAATAAAAGCCAACATTTATTGAGTGGGTGCTATTTCATGTGTGTGTGTTCAGTCGTGTCTGACTCTTTGTGACCGTCTGTGACAGGCCCCTCTTTCTGTGGAATTCTCATGCAAAAATACTGGAGCAGGTTGCCATTTCCTCCTTCAGGGGATCTTCCTGACCCAAGGATCAAACCTGCATCTCTTGCATTGGCAGGTGGATTCTTTATAACTGGGGCACCTGGGAAAGCCCGGGTGCTATTGTAGGTACTTCCTATTTATTATCTTATTCCTTGTTACCAAGAACTTCACATGTGAGGTTCTATCATGTCTAAACATGTCTGGGAAATGATGTGGTAGATCTCTCTGAAGTCTCTTGCGTGAGAGACTGAGGTGCCTGGAGGGAGAGGAATCGTGCTAAGAGAATGAAGGCAGCAACCGTCAGCTTGAGAGAGAAGAGAGTCTCACTGGAGGGAAGGCACACGTGGCGTCTTTTATCTCTTCCTCAGATTTGTCTAGAGGATTGCCTGAGGTTGGCAGAAGAGAAAGATCCGAGTGTGAGGGGACGTGACAGGCAGCATTCACATTCAGGCTTCGCTTCCTATTTGAGACAGAGCTAGGCTTCCAGTATTTGGTTTGATAATCCATTCAGCTGGAATTTATGGGGCTTTAGAATTTATGGGGGAGCTTTTTATAGAATGGTGGCGGGGGGAAGGAATGACACCAGGCCCGGGTGAGCTCGTTCTCACTAGCTGGTTCCCCTGTGAACAAGTTTGTTTATCTGCACCAAAGCTCTCCTTGAGCTTTCCAAATTTGCTAAGTAGGAAAATTTATTGAGGCAAAGATGGATTGCTGGTCTGGCTCATCTTATGACCTTAGACGAGCCTGTGTTTGTTCCATGTCTCGTCCTGTACCTTGGTGCCCTCATTTCCAGGGTGGACCTATGGTTCTGTAAAAACAATGGCAATTTCTGCTGTGAGCATCAGTTTATTTTTCAGGACTTTAAACTCTGTTGACCTCTTTTGCCTTAAAAACATCAGTGTATGGGGCTCCCTGGCAGTCCAGTGGTTAAGACTGCCTTGCCATGCAAGGGTTGCAGGTTTGATCCCTGGTCAAGGAATTAAGATCCTACATGCCTTGTGGCCAAAAAAAAAAAAAAAAAAAAAAAAAGGCCAAAATCCTTCACTTGAAATTTCTCTAAAGCTTTCCCAAGAAGTCAGGAGGTCAGGAAATGTGTTGTTCAGGACCCTGCTGGTCTAACCCTCACCGAGGACATTTTCAATATTCCCATCCCATCCATGTCCTCTCAGGCTTTCAGCAGGATTCTCATGCTATAATTTATGCTCTTCAGGCTCAGGAGTTCCTGGGGGCCTAGCATTCTATGGGGCCACGGCGTTCAGAGACCATGTGCTTCAACTGGGTGCCAACACTTTGACAAGAGGAGAAGATGAATGTGTCGGGTCTTTAGCAAGCCTCATAAGCAAATTCTCCAGCTTAGCCTCTTGTTGTCTGTGCTTAGAATAGTTTTAAGTGATCTTCTCCCTTCAAAGGCCTGATCTCACAGCATCTCTGGCATTTGAGCTTTGCCTGAGTGCAGGATTACTAGACATTGCTTCACAGGCAGTTCTTTACAATGATTTCATCTTCAGTTTACGAGCTCTAAAAAATGTCCCTCTCCTCCTTTCCCTCCTTGCAAAACTCCCTACATTTTTCCTGTTTTGCAGACCCAGACCTTCTGGAATTTCTCCAAGCATCCTACCATTCCACTTTTCAGAGTAGCTGACAGATGAGTGGAGACTCAACCAAAGCTCATGGGTTCCCTGAGATCATGAGTGATTTGGTGACTCAGCTACTTTGTCACTGAGACAGAGAAGCAAATTTTCCTGTTTTTCAAAATAGCTACTGAATTTCTCCCTGGGTGTTCTTTCCCCCCTTACTTTCTCATGAATGGCTTTGTGGCTTTTGCTGTTCTCGGTTTAATATAATTAAGACTCTGTGGTCTCCAGGGTTTGGGCTCACATGGCCGATTTCAAAAAATGTGTGCTCCAGATCACTTGGACTCAAATACCCTGGAACAGGAACAAAAAAATTCCACCCCAGCCCTACAAGTGCTTCTTTTGGGGATGGGCCACACAGGCTCAACTTACTGACAGAGTGATTAGTGCCTTTGCCACCTGACGCCAAGCCTGTAGCTGATCATGGAATGGAGAGTTTCCTACATGTATTAAAACCTTGGTGACTAGGTTTGTTGGTTGAAATCCCTGTCATCTTTTTGGGAAGCCAGTGATCTCTCCCTGATTAGGGCCAGTTGTAGACATTCAAGTCATAGGATCTAAAGTTGGAAGTTCCGTGAGGACCTGCTGGTCCACTTCCTTTGTTTTAAGATGAGGCAGTTAAAACCCAAAGAGGTCAAACTCAGCCTTCCATCATGATGTCAAAACTCTGTCTCTCTTAGATCCTCTACTGTGTAATACAAATCAAACCTGCCCCGAACTAGGACTTTTGATATTTATTTGAGAACATTGTAAGTGTCTATCTTGATTCTAGGCAGGAGGGTTTGAAAATAGCAGAAGGTGAACCCTGCGTTCAAATTATGGCAACCATAAGAGCACAGTGTGGGAGGAACTTCCTGACCCCAGTGCTGGGCTTGTGAAATGGACAAATTTCCTGTTTTGTGGAAATGTCCTCATCATGCCTTGATCCTTAGAGCTGAGCCAGAAAGCCCTCCTCTTGTGGACCTGGATCCTTAGGAGGCTCAGGACTTTGGAGAGCCTGCCTAGAAATGCGTCAAGTCCTCCTCTGGGCCTGAGATGGGCTTGGGTTGGCTGTGCATCCACAGGGCTCCTGGTCTGTTTCTCGCTCCTGGACACCCTGATACTTGAGTGAGGTGAATTGGATACCTCAAGGAGGAGGAGCTCTAAAATACATGCATATGGGGTTGCCCAGGGACCCCATGGCCAGTCCTTGATTCAAGGAAGAGATCTGGCAAGCAGGTCTCTCCTGTGGTGTGGTATTTTGTCCTCAGCATGACATGAGATGGGGCAGATGGAACATTGGTAACATGCTGATTTGGGGTACGTCCAGCTGTTTGTATAGCCAGAGGCTCCAAAGCAAAACAGAATAAAACTTGCTTGGCCTGTGTACCCGGGACGGTCCTACATGCCCCCTTGGCTCTGTGAGGGTTCTCTACGACACTCCATTCCCATCTTTATGTGCTGAAACCTGTTCTGCCCATACCTCTTCATGGATTTGGGCTTCCCAGATGGCACTAATGGTAAAGAACACACTAGCCAATGCAGGAGACATAAGAGATGTGGGTTCCATCCCTGAGAAGATCCCCTGGAGGAGGAAATGGCAACCCACCCCTGTATTCTTGCCTGGAGAATCCCATGGACAGAGGAGCCTGGCAGGCTACCATCCGTGGGGGCACAAAGAGTCAGACAGGACTGAATGATGAAGCATATGTGCTTCAAGGATTTGCTCCCATTTCCCCTCTGGAGTTTGGAGGCAGGCTCTTAGGAATTTTCACTTTCAATAGATTATTAATCTTTTAGCCCAGGCTGAATGAGCAAGAAACTTTTGCAAAGAAATTTGTTTCTTCCTGTAAGTCATGCCTTCCTCGCAATACTATAACTGCTTTCAAATATGTGGGTGAGGGGTTTTGAAGAGCTGATGGGAGGTTCAGAAAGACCTGTATCAGGAGAGACTCTTCTGACCTTTGCCTTTTGCTTTGAGGGAAGAATTGCTTTTATTTTAAGTATTATTTACTGACTTGGCCATGCCAGGTCTTAGTGGTGGCGTGTGGGGTCTTTAGTTGTGACGTGTGGGATCTAGCTCCCTGACCGGGGATCGAACCTGGGTCCCCTGCATTAGGAGCGCAGAGTCTTAGCCACTGGACCACCAGGGCAGTCCTGAAGGAAGAGATGCTTCTAATAGGCCATTACCAAATTCTTCAGGGGTTGATTCCACACTCAGGTGAATTATGAAGCATATGTGTGAAGGGAGCACATTCTGCTTTCCCTATGGGGCTGTGAGTGGGTGCTGGGTCTGGGGTATGTTTATTAAGCAGAGGCAGGCCAACTCAGTTAGCTAGAAAGCAACGGTCAAAAGAAATCTATTAAGCAGATGTATAGCCTTCTATAGCTAGCTTCTTTAAAGAATTTACACAGAGATTGCAGGATGGGAACAGATTGGAAATGTTCTAAGTTCAGTTATAGTGCTATTTTAATATTAGGTCACATGTGATCATTAATTATATTTAAAAGAGCCAATGAGAAGAATGGCTAGAAAACAATCATTTGCCATTTCAAATAAGTTAATTATTAAAAAATTAGGTTTTAATTTCAAGTGGTAGACAGTAGGTATTCAATAAATATCACTTGAATAAATGAACACTGTTGTTTGCGATGCACTCTTTTAACCATTTATTCCTTCAGTAAGTGTCTTTGACATTTATTATCTGTGGAGATGTGTGGACTTTGAGATGAAAATCTACAGCTCTTGTGCTTTAGGGCGCTTATAGATACATTCACAATATGATAATATAATGGGAGGATGTTCAAAGAAGGAGGATCTAGTCTACCCAGGAACTGTCAAGGAAGAATTCACTTAAAAAGGCAGCTTTTGATTTGAAATAGGAAAGGATTTTCAAAGTTGTTAATGTTATAAAAGAAGAACCCTCCAGGCAGAGGCAGAGACAAGTGCAAAAACAACAACAAAAAAGAAAAAACAAGAAAAGCTGGTGGGTTCATATATGACTGGGGTATATCGCAACAGAATGGGGCCAGGGAGCCTACCTCGGTTGTTTTGGAACACTCCAATATCTTAATAGCAATAAAAGAATGGAAATACATAATTCACGAAGAGGAAATAGAGAAACCAATAATCCCATGAAAATATTCAGCTTGCCAGTAATCACAGACACACAATTTATATCAGGATACCAATTTCATAAATCAGAGTGGCAAATATTTAGAAAAGTAATATTGTTGGTGAGGATTCAAAAGATGAACTCTCATATATGCTGTTAGGAGTGTAGATTGATAAAATCTTCCTGTAGACAATGAGATGATGTACATCAGGTTTTTTTTTTGTCACATTCCCATTCCTTAAACTAATTTTTCCACTTCTTGAAATTTGTCCAGAATATCATTGAGAAATGTGGATGAGTATTTGTGTACAAAAATATCAATCATGATATTATTTATAATTGGAAATACTATAAACAAAAAATGTGATAACATGGGTGAAAGTTATATCACTCAGTCATGTCCAACTCTTTGCATGGGATGCATGGATATATTTATACATCATAATATCATGTAGCAACACTCAACAAATACATTAGGAATGCTGTTTGTCAGTAGTATGAGCTTAAGATAAAATATTGACAACAAAAAGTAATGTCAAAATTAAAAATGATCTCAACTAGGTATAAGAACATGCAGACAATTTCTGTTCCCAAGATGGAAGAACTGTGATCAGATTAATCTTCCCATCTGAAAAAAACTACAGATAAAATATATTTAAAAATTATTTTAAAAGATTTAATTGACATCAGGTAATGAAGAACAGTGATCCATGGGAGTTGTTCAGTCATTCAGTCGCGTCTGACTCTTTGTGACCCCATGGACCATAGCCTGCCAGGCTCCTCAGTCCATGGGATTCTCCAGGCAAGAATACTGGAGTGGGTTGCCATTCCCTTCTTCAGGGGATCTTCCCAACCCAGGGATCAAACCCGCATCTCCTGCGTGGCAAGCAGATTCTTTACTGTTTGAGCCACCAGGACTAAATGTTAACTTTAAAAGTGTTTTCTGTAATTATTAGGCATTACTTTTGTAATGATGAAAATTAAAGCTAAATCAAAATAGTTACAGTAAAGTTTAGTCTGCAAAATATTATATTGGATTGTCTGGCTATGGATGCGTGCATTAAAACTAACAAAACCATTACTGATCATTAGATTGTTCATTTACTCATTCATTCAAAAAGGACTTGAAGAGTTTTGATTAATGAGGAGGATTTAGCCCATTAGCATTGGGAATGGGGAATGGAGGGAGCAAAAGCAGCGTGTGTTTTTGTAGGTGGAGAGAAAAGCACAAGAGAATGCATAGAAGCAAGAAACAGACTAGTTTGGGTGGAGTGAAGAATTAGTTGGATATTAACGTAGGTGAAGTTTGAGATGGGTGATCCTGGGAAAGAAAGATATGAACCAGGGCAGGATATCTTTATATCTTGGCTTCTCTCATTCTTCTCTCCTTCCCCTTCTCCTTCCTTTTCTTACCTTTGTTTGTATGAGGGTTTTTTTTTTTCCATTTTAGAGAAATTCTTTATGTTTGCATTAAACTTGACTAGTTCAGTTTTCTGCTATAGTCTGTCTGCTGTTCACTGCTTCTGATAAAGTTTTACATTCATAACCATGTATTTAATATACATAACTCAGTTCATCTTTTTTTTTTTTTTTGTAATTTCAGTCTTACAGAGATACTTTGTCTCTCAGTATTTGTTTGTAGTCAGTAACAGTTGAGTGGGGACTAAGGTGGAATTAGGTATAGGTCTCTACTCAGATATTTCAGAGCAGGATCTTCAGAGTGAGACTAAAGAGAAAGAAAGGAAGGGAGGGAGGGAAAGAGGGAGAGGAAGGAAGAGAGAGAGAAAGAAATCCGAGTGTTAATAGTTACTGTTTTGCCGATTTAGAGATCTGGCAGCCTAAAGAAGGAATGTAGTGGGACAGAGCCCCCGGTCTTGCTCTTTTATTTCAGTATCACCGAGATAATGCTCTGCGCCATGGTTAACTCTCCAATGCGTGTGATCAAAAGCGAACCTTGGCCGCTTCTCACGTGCAGGAGTCTAGGAGGAAGGTGACCACGCTTTCCCAAAGATTCCCACGCTGCTATCGCCGCAAGTCCTTACTTCTCTGGGGTGGGGTCTTTCTCTAAGTGTTTACCAGAGTCTCTGTCCATTTTCTTCTTTCACAGTTAGGAGAGTTTTTCTAAATGTTATACTTTGGGAGCATCTCATTCCTGTTTCTCAGAACTGCTATGATTTTTGCCACCTAAATATTTCTACAATATTTTTTAAAAGGATGAAACAATTTTAGACTCTCTGACAGCAGTGCTTTTAATTTTCATAGAATCTTGAAATATTTTATGCAGAAGGAAAGTAGAGGGTACTCATTTCAGTACCCCCAGCTTGATAAATAGAGACTGAGTTCAAAATAGGTGATTTTCCTGTAATTTACACAGGTTGTGGGTAGAAGAAGTAAGGTAAGATCCCAGTTCTTTTTTTTTAAATTTTTTAACTTTACAATATCGTATTGGTTTTGCCATATATCAACATGAATCCACCACAGGTATACACGTGTTCCCCATCCTGAACGCTCCTCCCTCCCTGTACCATCCCTCTGGGTCATCCCAGTGCACCAGCCCCAAGCATCCAGTATTGTGCATCGAACCTGGACTGGCAACTCGTTTCATATATGATATTATACATGTTTCAATGCCATTCTCCCAAATCATCCCACCCTCTCCCTCTCCCACAGAGTCCAAAAGACTGTTCTATACATCAGTGTCTCTTTTGCTGTCTCGTACACAGGGTTATTGTTACCATCTTTCTAAATTCCATATATATGTGTTAGTATACTGCATTTGATAGGAATATCCAAGCATAGTTTTACCATACCTTGCTGTAACATGATGACCTTTTCCCTAATTTATAAAAGTCATTAGAATATTAAATTACTTGAAAAAATAAACACAGGTGGTGTACCATTTGACTAGAGCCTGAGGACTCTAAAAAGGAAAGAGGGACCCTCACATCTCTGTTGCCTATGACTGAAATAATTTGTCTCCGAAAATGGCCCACACTAATTATAGTGATCATCGTCCACACGATAAAGTCCTGTGTTATATAGCATATTGTGGCCTGTGTTATATAACATGTTTTGGCCCTTGTTATATAGCATGTTTGGGGTCAAATGAACCCCCACAAAATGCTTTCAGATTTAGTACCAAGGTCTGCCAATTATAGGATGCTGTTATGAAATTAAATAACGCACTAGCAGAGTTATTTTTTAAACAGTTATTTTTGGCTGTGCTGGGTCTTTGTTGCTGTCCAGGCTTTTTCTTAGCTGCTGAGGGCGGAGGCTACTCTCTGTTGTGGTGTGTGGGCTTCTCACTGGGCTGGCCTCTCTCGTTGTGGAGCAGGGGCTGTAGGGCGCTTGGGCTTCAGTAGCTGTGGCTCCCGGGTTCTAGAGCACAGGCTCAGTAATTGTGGTGCACAGGCTTATTTGCTCTGTGGCATGTGGGGTATTCCTGGATCAGGGATTGAACCCATGTCTCTTGCATTGGCAGGAGGATTTTTTTTTTTTTTACCACTGAGCCACCAAGGAAGCCTGACACCCTCAGAATTATGATTATAAGGGGTAAGAAGGAAAGTGGGAAATGATCAGGCCAGAACAGTGGAAGGGAGTTTTTCTGAAACAATATCAAGAATCAATGAGGCAGAGAGGGCCCCCCACCCCAACAATGTTTATAGCAACACTATTTACAATAGCCAGGACTGAAAGCAGCCTAAATGTCCATACACAGAGAGATGGATAAAGAAGATGTGGTACGTACATACAATGGACTATTACTCCGTCATACGAAGGAATGAAACTGTGCCATTTGCAGAGACATAGGAGGCTCTAATATGGTTATACAGAATGAAGTGAGTCAGAAAGAGAAAAACAAGTATCATATATTAATGCATATATGTAGAATCTAGAAAATGGTATGGATGAACCTATTTGCAAAACAGAAATAGAGACACAGGCATAGAGGACAAATGTTTAGATACCAAGGAGGGAAAGGGGAGATGGGATGAATTGGGAGATTGGGATTGACATATATATACTACTGTGTATAAAATAGATAACAATTAAAAAAAAAGTCATTAAGGGGGAGAAACAGGAAAGGCAGTTCCAGATGTCAGCAACCCACGAACGCTGAGCACATATATAGACCACTGCCCTTCCTTGTTAGTCATGGGTATTACATTTCCAAATTACCTCATACAAGCTGGCATATTAAGATGTTAGCAGTATAAAGTGTTGCAATGAAATGACTTTAAATTTATAGACATGTTATTTCCAAGTCTCTCAAAGAAAATAGTTTCTTGAGAAATTCAATTTATTATTTTATTTTTTGTGCAGTTTGGAAAACCCAAATATTGCCTTCCTGAATTTTGTTTGTGATGGCAATAAATGTTCATCACAAGTTAGTTTTTTTTTTTTTTCCTGGTCAGAGTTGACAGTGAAGGCTAAAATGAGTTCATCGAACAGTTAGTCACTGGATCAATATGAGACTGGGTTTTGAAGCAGAAGTATAAGAGCATATTTTGGAAGCCAACTGTTGAATGGCTTTTGATTTTTGTGAAATTTTGTATATATTCTGTTTTTGTATTTTTTGTTTCATAAAGGCAAGCAGCTTAAAAAGGAGTTATAAAGTAATTTTTGGTGTCTTAGAAAAGAGTTTTGAAAATAACTGTGTTTTCTCTTCACTCAGGGTCAGCTTCTGTCCATGAAAATTATCCTTTGAGGAGTTCCCATAGGGTGGAATTTCATAGCTGGAACTGGTTTATGGCTGTTCATGGCTTGGACAACTCAATTGACTCAGATCTTGGACAATTTGTTTAGTGAGAGGATGGTGCATTTGACACCTCTTATGATCGGTCTGAAAGTATTTATTCGAACACAAATATCAACTGCATATCATGACCACTAAAAGGGAAAAACAGAGAAATTAATTGCAGTGTAAAGATTACTGTTTTTGCTGTGGGTGTTCCAAGGCCTTCCAATCCACCACTTCAAGTGTAAGGCTACATGTGAAGGCAAATGGCTATGCAGACTTGTTGAAATGTTCGCTGTGGAGTAGAATTTTAATCTCAAGAGCCAGCCTGACGTGGAACCATGTGGCTTCCACAAAGTCCTCAGCAAAGTAAAGGTCACAGAGTGTATCATTACTAGAGGCTGTCAAGAATTTGAATCATTAGTATTAATAAAAATGAAGCATTAATTGGGAACCTAATACATGTCAGATGTTTTCACAATATACAAAATCACTGTGAAGTTGGCATTTTGGCCTCCATTTTACAAAGAAGGAAACAGAGTCTGAGAGATGTTTAGCAACATATCCAAGGTTATACCAGACTGAACATTCAGGTCAGAGTCAGATTCAATCTGACTTTAAATCCCAATCTGTTTTCATCATAGAATGGATGAAAGTGAAAGTCGCTCAGTGGTCTCTGACTCTTTGCGACCCCATGGACTATGCAGTCCATGGAATTCTCCAGGCCAGATTACTGGAGTGGGTAGCCATTCCCTTCTCCAGGGGATCTTCCTTTGATCTCCAGGGGATCTTCATTCGATCTCCAGGGAATCGAACCCAGGTCTCGCTGTTTAAATTCTTTGAGCCCTATGTCCATGCTAATTTGCTCAGTCGTGTCTGACTCTTTATGACCCGTGGACCGTAGCCTGCCAGTCTCCTCTGTCCATGGAATTTTCCAGGCAAGAATACTGGAGTGGATTGCCATCCTGCTCCAGGGGATCTTCCCAACTCAGGAATCAAACCCTCATCTCTTAGGTCTCCTGCATTGGCAGGTGGTTCTTTACCACTAGCGCCACCTGGGCAGTCCATAAGTCTATGCTTATTTCTATCTATAATCTGAGGATCTCTGGGCTATCATTGATATTAATGCTATATTAATTAAAGCTAAAGCATTTATGTCTGCATCTACCTTTTGCTTCTCAACAAAAATATCTAAACTGTGCTGTAAACTCACACTTTCCTATGAAAACCAATACATACCCATATCTACAGATTAATTATTGCAGTCTTACAATGGATCTGTTATAAGAAAGGATATGGGGAAAGGAAACAGACAGAGTGTTTTACATTTTTAAAGTCTAATTTCTTATGAGATTTTTCTTTTTATAAGTGGAAGATTCCAGCCCCCTTTCCAAGTGGATGCTTATGTGAAACTTCAAAATACGGTACAGATAATAGCTACCCTTTTCGCAGTGTTTGAAAACCTTGAATTCTGCCTTCTCTTTGCACCTTCAACTTCTTTTCCTCATCATGCTCCTGGGATGCCAGGACTTGAAAGAACGTATAGTATAAACTTGCCAAACTATTGAAATTAACAATATGTCAGCAGTCATGGATTAGGATTCAAGAGTTGACTTTCCTCTTTATCAAATCAGATCAGTTGCTCAGTCGTGTCCGACTCTCTGCGACCCCATGAATCGCAGCACACCAGGCCTCCCTGTCCATCACCAACTCCCAGAGTTCACCCAGACTCACATCCATCGAGTCAGTGATGCCATCCAGCCATCTCATCCTCTGTCATCCCCTTCTCCTCTTGCCCCCAATCCCTCCCAGCATCAGAGTCTTTTCCAATGAGTCAACTCTTGGCATGAGGTGGCCAAAGTACTGGAGTTTCAGCTTTAGCATCATTCCTTCCAAAGAAATCCCAGGGCTGATCTCCTTCAGAATGGACTGGTTGGATCTCCTTGCAGTCCAAGGGACTCTCAAGAGTCTTCTCCAACACCACAGTTCAAAAGCATCAATTCTTCGGCGCTCAGCCTTCTTCACAGTCCAACTCTCACATCCATACATGACCACTGGAAAAACCATAGCCTTGACTAGACGAACCTTTGTTGGCAAAGTAATGTCTCTGCTTTTGAATATGCTATCTAGGTTGGTCATAACTTTCCTTCCAAGGAGTAAGCATCTTTTAATTTCATGGCTGCAGTCATGCATTAGGGTTCAAATAATTCCTCTTTATCCTTACCAACACATTATTTTTCACTTAAAAAGTTATTATTTTAGCCATCTTAGTCTGTGTGAAGTGGTATGTGTTTGTGTTTTTGAGTTACATTTTTCTAATGGCTAATGATATCAAGCATCTTTTTAATGTGCTTATCAGCTATTTATATATCTTTTTGAAAGGTCTATTCAAGTTTTTTTAAAACCTATTTTGTAACTGTTGTCTTTTTGTCATTGATCTTGCCAGACTTTTAAAGTGTGTGCAGAGTATTCATTCAGTGATGGACTCCACCCCAGCTTTATTCCAATGTAAAATTAGTGCATTGTTTCCATGAAAAGGAGAAGTAGATATTGGGTAGAAAAAGCAACAAATCTCTGCCATATTAAGAAAAATACACAAGGCAATTTCTCTGAGGAACCCTAGCAGACTTCCCATAACCTTGCACAGTAATAACTCTGTAACCCAAATTCATCAGTTTTACTTAATATTTTTCTTTTTCTGGCTGTGAAGTCATTACATTGGCTGCTGGGGAGAAGTAGGTGAAGTGGAAGAAATGAAATCCTGGAGTTGATTTCTGTTGGGTTCTACCTTCTGTCAGGGATAATTGAAAGCCCAACTATTCTTTCCATGTGATTAATATATGCCTTTAGTCAAGTGAAATGAACTCTGTCACCAGATTTCTAAGAAATTTCGTAAAAAAGGTGAACCATTCTAGTCTGTTTGTGACAGTCTCAAATTTTGCATGAAAATCTAAACATCTTGTGTCCTGGGAAATCCCTTAGGGAGATAGGAAAGGTCTTGATTTCTGGTGATGGGTATGGAAAATTGATGGAAAAGTACAAAATTCACATGCTGCTGCTACTGCTAAGTTGCTTCAGTTGTGTCCGACTCTGTGCGACCCCAGAGATGGCAGCCCACCAGGCACCCCCGTCCCTGGGATTCTCCAGGCAAGAACACTGGAGTGGGTTGCCATTTCCTTCTCCAATGCATGAAAGTGAAAAGTGAAAGTCGCTCAGTCGTGTCCGACTCTTCGTGACCCTATGGACTGCAGCCTACCAGGCTCCTCTGTCCATGGGATTCTCCAGGCAAGAGTACTGGAGTGGGGTGCCATACATGGTAACCCCCAAATTAGGGCCTGAAGGTAGTATTGTTTTCAATGACAGGTAGTTACAGCATGGGCTTCCCAGGTGGCATTAGTGGTACAGAACCTTCCTGCCAAGGCAGGAGACATAAGAGACTTGGGTTGGATCCTTGGGTCAGGAAGATCCCTTGAAGGAGGGTAACCCACTCCTTCACTCAGGTTTTATTGCCTGGGAAATCTTGTGGGGTACAGTCCGTAGGGTCACGAAGAGTCAGACACAACTGAAGTGACTTAGCACACATGCACAGATATGGCATAGATGGATAAATGGGCATCCTCTGTAGTCACCATCGTTTTCTCTGACCACTGATGTTGGCAGTGATGAGTTGTGGTTCATAATAAAGGACTATTGGACTATTTTGGGTGATGAGACTTGAGTGTGAATATAAGGACATTGTAATTGTGAACGTTAACAGTCTGTGTTTAATTTTAAACATTGTGAACATTGTGACCAGATTTTCTGAGAGTTTGGATAACAAAATGAGAATGATCATGATATTTTACCAGCTTCAGCATGACCTAGATATCACTGAAGAAGAAAGTTAAATGACCCTGCAATTTTTGGAAGTATAGTTGGTTTACAACATTCTGTTAATTTCTGCTGTACAGCAAAGTGATTCAGTTTTACATATATATACATTCTTTTAAAATATTCTTTTCCCTTACAGTTTATCATGGTATATTGAACATAGTTCCCTATGCTATACAGTAGGACCTTTTTGTTTATCTATTCTGTATATAACAGCTTGTATCTGCTAACCCCAACTTCCTACTCAACCCCTCCTCCAACCTCCTCTCCCCCTTGACAGCCACAGGTTTCTTCTCTATGTCTGTGAATCTGTTTCTGTTTCATAGACAGGTTCATTTGTTTCATATTTTAGATTCCATATATAAGTAATATCCTATGGTATTTATCGTTCTCTTTCTGGCTTCCTTCACTTAGGATGATGATCTCTAATTGCATCCATGTTGCTGCAAATGGCATTATTTCATTCTATTTTATAGCTGAGTAGTACTCCATTGTGTGTGGGTGTATATGTATTTATATACCCCATCTTCTTTATGTACTCATCTGTCAATGGACATTTAAGTTGTTTCCATATCTTGGCTATTGTGAATAGCGCTGCTATAAACACAAGAGTGCATGTATCTTTTTGAATTATGATTTTGAATGACCAGTATAATATTAACAACTGATGGAGGGGTACCTGTAACTGGATTAGGGAGACTGATAATCAAGCCAAATATACTGTACAATACGCAGAAAAAAATTGGGATCTTGGATGTTGAAGAAGGGATGTGAAGGCATATATAGAGACTGAATCTCACCAATCTGTAATGGGACAGTCAAGTACTTCTAAGCCAATTTAAGTGCTTTTCCTCTACTGAAAGGCACTAGGACTCAGTTGAAAATAGTGGCCTCTCGTTGATGTATGACAGAGACTACTACAACACTGTAAAACGATTATACTCCAATCTCAAAAAAAAAAGTAAAGAAAATAGTGGTTTCTGAATTGGCTTCAACATACTGTATGAATGGAGACACATTATTGTTTTCTTGAGCGTCTGTGAAACTATTACTTTTCTTGATTCAGATATTGCAATTAAAATGTTCTGTAGTTAAACCAAAGGGAAAATTTGATAGTTGACCTGTTGGCCCTTCCCACTGTAGAGTTCATTCTGTTAGCTGTTATTAATGATCAAGTTTTCTATAATATTGATTAAGAAGGGAAGTAACAGAAATTTAAAAAAAAATAGTTCTCCTTAGGTTTTAGGCAATTTGTTTTGAGAAAATGAAGCATCAAACTATCGTCATGATTTCTAAGAAGATTCTAATGAAATTGCAGACAATATAAAACAAAAGATTGTAGTAATCTTGTCTAAATGCAAATTAGACAAATTATATTTTGCTCATCTGTCTGCTTATTTGTTAGATAGTGCTAATATAAATTTTGACAAATTCTATTTAATCTCTAAACTTTTTACCAAGGGAAAGGGTAAGATCTTACTTTTTAAGTGTTCTGCACCCCTCGTACACAACATTGCTAAAAAGGGATGTGGTTTGCTTATCCATGGTATTCACAGTGAATTTTCTGTCACTTTCAAGTTCCTCAAAACATTAGAAGCAATTAATAAAATTTTGACTTTATAGAAATGAAAGGAAATAGCGTCCTACCGCATGATACCTCTTGACACATTTTTCTTGGCCATTAAAAAAAAAAGTTTTAAAACGTTGGCCTGCTATAAAATATTTTCAAATGTGAGATAAGAAGAATCTCCTTCACTAATTTGGAAATACCTTGAGGATAAAAATGGGGAAAAGGATTACTTTAAAAGAGAGATTTATATAATGTTTCTTCAAAGCTTTTCAGTGATCTTTAAAGAGATATTAAGGAGTTCTAGAAAAGGATGAACTGACTGCACTTGAAATATTTTAGGTTGTGCAAAACACTTATATGGGAAAAAAAAAAGAAGCCTTATTTTTGGAAAGAAATAAAACTGTTTCAGAATTCATAAAAATGCCAACAGAGCAGGCAGCCAAATTAAACAGGACTTTCTCAATTTATTTACTAAAACTGTAATGTATTTGGAATGCAACTTCAATTCCACAAATTCACACTGCTTCTTGGCTTTAAAACCATTTTCTGTGAACGAGGTTTAATTTTGGATTTTTTTCAAGATTATGGACATTGTGGACACAGAAAATGTATTTGATAAATTTAGAGATGCAAAGGAACTGATGGACAGATGACTAATCTACCATAACAAACCAGTAGATACGATGTGGTTGAGCATTTGTAAAGAACTGGAAACTAATTCCTAGAAGTCTAAAAACCTGGTGTTGCTAGTAAATAAAATTGTAAGTATTCCGTGTATGAATGCTTTGTGGAGAGGGTGTTTAGCTTGACATCATCAAAACCAGAAATCAGTGTGATGTGGGCTTAATAAGGGCAGAATTTGCAACACAAAATGAATTTTATATTTGACTGTTGTCAGTATCACTACGACATTAAAAAGGATGTCCTAAAGGCTGCAGGAAATTCAGAGAAGTGTTGTTTGAGAAGGATTTAGATTTACAAGTAGCTTACTGTGTCATGGGACCAAAAGAAACATATTTTATTTTAAATTAAATATGAATAATACCTGCTTAACTAGTCCTGTGTTCTCTTTTTTCACAGTGCATTATATTCAAGTATCTTAAGAATAGATACTATTACAGCATAATGTAACAGAGCATCACTGTTATATTCAATACATTTAAAAGGTTTAAATAATTGCTCTATCAGAGGGCAGAAAGAAATATTATAAAAATATTAAACATTTCTCACACATATGGTTTGCTTAGATCTAGTTGGAAGGACTGATGCTGAAGCTGAAACTCCAATACTTTGTCCACCTCATGTGAAGAGTTGACTCATTGGAAAAGACTCTGATGCTGGGAGGGATTGGGGGCAGGAGGAGAAGGGGACGACAGAGGATGAGATGGCTGGATGGCATCCCCGACTTGATGGACATGAGTTTGAGTAAACTCCAGGAGTTGGTGATGGACAGGGAGGCCTGGTGTGCTGTGATTCATGGGATTGCAAAGAGTCAGACACGACTGAGCAACTGAACTGAACTGAACTGATTAGTAAATACTGCTAAGTATTACCTTGTCTTATTTTTGTTTAAATATTAACATTTGTATAGAATACAGAATTATGATTTCAAATAAACATCTACTTTTCATATTTTATATTAATGATAAAGTGTTAGTCGCTCAGTTGTGTCTAAGTCTTTGCAAGCCCATGGACTATATCCCACCAAGCTCCTAGTCCATGGGATTCTCCAGGCAAGAATACTGGAGTGGGTTGCCTCCTGCAGGGGATCTTCCCCTTTGAGAATTCAAACCCAGGTCTCCTACATTGCAGGCAGATTCTTTACTGTTTGAGCCACCAGGGAGGCCCAACAGATACATGAATAATTATTGTATTTTATTATGATTTTTGTTTGTTTGTTTGATGTGGCCGTGTCCTGGCTTGGCTTTCTAAACAGTTGTTAATTCTACCCAGATAAATGCAGTACACTGACTCTAATCCAACTGGGGCTCCCCCATCCTCTTCCTGTAGGATACACAAAAGCAGATACGGCTTACTGAGGCTGTGCAAAAACATAGCTAACCGACAACATTCAGACCTCCAAGCGAAACTCTGAAAGGAAGCTAATGAGGTACCAAATGGTGTGAGGGTGGACTAATGGATAATTCAACCTCATTTTTATAGAGCAAATAAAATGTATAAAAAAGGACTGTCCTAGTTAATGGGCTTCCTTGATGGTTCAGCAGGCAAAGAATCAGCCTGCAGTGCAGGAGATGTGGGAGACACGGGTTTGGTCCTTGAGTTGGGGAGATTTGCTTTAGTAGGAAATGGTTACCCACTCCAGTATTCTTGCTGGGAAAATCCCATGGACAGGGGAGCCTGGTGGACTATGGTCTATGTGGATGCAGAGAGTCAGACTGAGCACACACATACACTCTGAGTCAGTCAGTTCAGTCGTTCAGTCGTGTCCGACTCTTTGCGACCCCATGAATCACAGCACGCCAGGCCTCCCTGTCCATCACCAACTCCCAGAGTTCACTCAGACTCACGTCCATCGAGTCAGTGATGCCATCCAGCCATCTCATCCTCTGTCGTCCTCTTCTCCTCCTGCCCCCAATCCCTCCCAGCATCAGAGTCTTTTCCAATGAGTCAACTCTTCGCATGAGGTGGCCAAAGTACTGGTAATATGAAAAGTAACATTGTGGAGGAAGACCCGTCTAAAAGATGCAAGAAAGCAGATATTAAAACAAACAAACAAAAAGAGTCTAAGCTCAAGAAAACCCAACCCAAGAAAGAAATAAAAATTTCCTGTAAGTGCTTTTCAGAGTAGAACTTAAAGTGAACAAGAATTCAGTGACTCAAGAACTCAAAGATAAATTGCCAAAACAACAGAGTGAGCTGAAAAGGAAGATTACTGAAGGAGGAAAAAAAAAATTAAGGTGCAAACTCTCTTTTAAGTGAAAGAAACTGAATAGGAATAGAAAAGACCTAGCAGAAAAGTGAATGCAAGACAGAGCAAAGCCTTGTGATAATCACTCTGAATGCGGGGGAAAATCAAAGGGATTAATGGAATTAAAATGACAGCGATAGATAAAGAGGTAAGAGATGATATTTTTAACTAAGAATAATTGGTCTTCTTGAAGTAGAAAGTGAAATAAATAGAATTGTTATGAATGAAAGAACACCCTACCAGAGTGGTCTCAGGAATCCTGCTAGAATGACAACCCATGTCTTTAGGAATCAGGCTCTTTCCTTCTGCTCCACCCTCTTTGAGTGCGTGCAGAGTCACTTCAGTCGTGTCCAACTCTGTGACCCTATGGACTGTAGCCCACCAGGCTCCTCTGTCCACAGGATTCTCCAGGCAAGAGTGCTGGCGTGGGTTGCCGCTCCAGTGGATCTCCTCTTCCAGGAGATCTTTCCAACCTAGGGATCAACCCTGCATCTTTTGCATCTACCTGCATCGACAGGCAGTTTTTGTTTTGTTTTGTTTTTTAACCACTAAAGCTGTCTGGGAAGCTATAGTGTGTGGCCACTCTGCCTTCATGCACTGCTTCCACACTCCGGGCAGGAGCATGGATGAAGGACATGGGGCCAATTGCGTCTACTAGTGAGCGTTTGTGTTTTTAAGACAGGATAAGCTCTCCCAGGGACATCTGACTGTATCTCATTGGTGAAACTGTGTCACATGCCCACACCCCACGTCAAGGGCGTCTGGGAAGGTATTCTGTATTCTTCCTCTATAGTGGAGGAAGGCAAGGGGTTAACCGTGGCGTCTGGGAACCCAAGCCAGAGCCATCTCCCCAAACAGCAAGTCCATAGGCACTGTCTAAATTCGATAACTCAATAAGCAGCAATGTCAGTGTATTTTTTAGAAGCTTGGTGGTAAATACTGGAATAAACTGCAGAAATATTTGAAGAGTTTGCTTTAGGGAGCAAAATGTAAATATACAGAGAAGTGTGGTGCTGTATAGCTATTTTCACATAAGCCCTTTAATTTTACCTGAATTATAACCATGTATTTGTATTTAAAAATGGAAGTATCTTTGGGGAAAATATAGGGAAAAAAGGAAAATAGGGAAAATCATTAGGTGACATCCCTGTTCAACTCCCTGTCTCTTACCACCAGAAAATAAAAAATACACATACAGAGAAATTAAAAAGAAAAAGAGTTTTTGTAAGTAAAATTCTTACTAAATACATAATTAATGTATAATTATGTATATTTAAAGTTCAAGGAAACAGCTAAGAAAGTAAGGGGGAGAAGACAAAATTTTAGTCCATAGAGGGAAAAAAAAGAAGCAAAGAAATTTTAATCAATTGAATGAAAGGCAGGAAAGAAAATGAAAAGGAATCAAGGAGAAATAATGTAAGTGGGAAATACAAAATAAGAGAGCAGAAGTCCATCTATATTACGACAAATCTGAATGAGCTCAACAGGGGCAACAGAGATTAAAATCCAGCTGTGTGATATTGACAGGAGATATTCTAAATGCAAAATGATGTCTGTAACCTGGAAATAAACACATGAATACGGGTAGATCAGCTCCTAATGATGATGACTATAGGCATGGTTGTAGCATCAACAGCAACCACAAAAAACAAAATGATTTCCCTCCCCACCCCGCCAAAATTACCTGTCGGCCGTTTGTATGTTTTCTTTGATAAATGTCTATTCAAGTCCTTTGTCCACATTTTAAGCAGTTTTTTTAATTTTTTTTTTCGCTCTTGAGTTGTAGGAGTCCCTTAAATATTCTGGATATTAACCCCTTATCAGACAAATGGTTTGCAAATATTTCCTCCCGTTCGGTAAATTGCCTCTTCACTCTGTTGATCGTGTCCTTTGCTGTCTAGAAGCTTTGTGGTTTGATGCACTCCTGTTTGTCTGGTTTTGGTTTTGTTGCTTGTGCTTTTGGTCTCATGACCGAAAAATCATGGCCAGGACCAACGTCAAGAAGTTATGCTGTTTGTTTTCTTCTCCTAGCCTAATAGTTTTAGGTCTTACATTTAAGTCCTTAACCCCCTGTGATTTGACTTTTTTCATTTCACTGGAGTTCAGAATGATGCAACAGAGCCACTGAACCATGTGTCCGCATCAGAAAGTGGCAAATTGTAGGTGCCACTCTGGCTTCTCACGGCGTTTCCTGATCTCAACCCACAGCTCCCTGGAGGTGGGACCGTCCCTTCATTCTGAGCTGCATTTGCTTGATGGCACAGTTGAGGTGCTCAAGGCCTGCATGCAGGCAGAGAAAGGGGGCCTGGCTCCGTGGATCTCTCGGGGGAAGAGCTTGACAACACAGAGGAGTAGCAGTTAAACGTCAGAATAAATCACGGACTGTGTGGTTCAACACAGTGGGAAGACCAGTGTGTAAAGAATGGTGCCTGGAACTTTTCTGGCAGTCCAGTGGTTAAGACTTTGCCTTTCAGTGCACGGGGCTGGGGTTCTATCCCTGGTTGGGAAGCTAAGGTCCCACATGCCAAAAAGCTAAAACATAAAAAAACCCAGAAACAATATTGAAACAGATTTAATAAAGACTTTAAAAATGGTCCATCCAAGAAAAAAGATTACAAAAATATTTTAAAAAAATAGATGATCCTTGACATACTCTTAATCCAGGCTTTTAGCTAGATTTTGAAGGTTGTTCAAGACCTGCTCATTTTGGAATATTTTCCCTCTTTATTCTAACCACAGTCCTACTGCAAACACAAAAGCTGTTTGCATTAAACACTTGCACGAATTGGCAATGACAGGGTCCTTCTGACAAGTCCATCAATCCCAGGGAGTGACACAGTAGAGAGGAGCTGACATCTGCTTCCAAATCTTCTATCTGGAGGTGAGACCTCTGGGTGCAGGGGGAGATCTTGACAGAATAACACATTCTCCTGAGGGATTTTTTTCCTGACACTGGGTCTTGATTTCCCCATCTTTTAAATTTCTTCCTTTTATTCCTATGCACATCCTGTGAGAAAAATTCATTTTGTTCCTAACCTGCTCTGGGATTGGCTTCTAAGTACAAACCAGAAGTACATCTGTACTTTCTCAGCAAACTCATCGTTTGGCTGGGTTGCTTCATAATTAGATTTTTCAAAAGCCCTCTCTCCTCATATATCAATGATTCCACGTCCTTAATCATCCTCCTTAGTTCTCCATGAGCCTACTCATTTGTCAAACTGTCTGGGTCTCCAACGCTTTGGCATTTACAGAAAAAGGAGGAGTGTCACACGCGAACTGGGTGCGCTGTCGACTTGGCTGTGGTCTTGGGATCTTCCTCCCACGTTTTCCCCCTTCTGCTCCCCATTTGCCTGCCAGATGATAGCATTGTTTCCCGTATCCAAAAGAGAAGATCAGTCCATTTAATGGGCTTTTGGATTTCTGCAAAACTGCTTTTAGAAGTAGAGCACTCTGGAAATCGAGGCTTCCTGTTTATGTCCCTTTGTACTGAGAAATCTGACTTCCTAAAGCACTAACCAGTTTTACAGCTAATTAACCTCTGATAACCTTGGTGATAACCCAAGAGACAGGATGAATTATCGAATGAGTTCTTGGTCTCATATTGGGTAGATAGTACGAAGGGAGTATGTGGCAATATGTGGGCAAAGAACAGGCAATCCTCAGTTTCATCAGGGGTATCACAGCCTGAAAATTCACTCTATGGCAATTTAATCCTGTCTGTCCAAATAGGCATGAAAGGAACAAGCTAGCAAGGTCTCAGGCAAGAGACATATTTCTATTATTTGTCACTGGGGTTTTTCTGCAGAACCTGATATGGATATACTGTCTTTGATGTGTTCTCTTCCACTAGGAGACATCATTTTACGATGGGAATGAATATGTTTTTTTTATGAGAATCACTAAGCATGAAGTGTTGAAAGGATTCACTTCTTCAGCTGATCTACGAAGGTCTTTAAGTATTTCATTCACTGATGGATTCATTCTTTCTTCACACTTTTGGGAGTTTACTATAGACTGAATACCATGTAGGCACCTGGAATGGGATGGTGAGTCAGAATAGATAGGCCTCTATCCTGATGGGTTTTATAAAGTAATAGGGAAAGACAAATGTTAATCATTATAGCACAAAAATACGTGTAAAATCCCTGAAATGATAATTGGTCATTGGAGAGTACCTCAGTGAAAGGCATATGGGGATAGGATGTTCTGGAGTTCTGATTGGTTGAATTTGCTTTGGTCATCCTGGAACTAATGAGACACATCTACAGACACACCCTTCCCTGTGAGTACTCTGAAGGTGAGGTCATGTTGCATTGTCTATTTTTTTTTTTCAGAGGATTTGATAGTTTTTATTTGCACTTCATACCTAGGTAGTATCACTTAGTTCATCAGATTCATCAGACAAAATGTCTCCAAACATAATTCCATCACAAAAGGGATACCTAGAAAAAAATTTTAAATATTGACCTGAAAATCATCTGGCTTGCTGGGAATTACATGTTCTTCAGATTAAAGTGAAATTCAACTCCAGATCTGGTGGGAATCCAGTAGCTTTTTACTCCCAGCATTCACCTGTAAACGCTTCCCTCGCAAGATTTACTGGAGATTTGGGGCAGAAGGTGGTTGTGGTGGTAGTGAAACCACACAGCAGCATAAGAGAAAAACCTGAATTTCGGATGTTCCAGATTTTAAAAGTCCCTCAAGCATTTCCTTCCTTAGGGGATTTTTGCCCCTTTTTTTCTTGAGCTCAGCTCTGTCATTTTTTCACATTTCTAAGTCTATCTTAGCAAAACCCTAGGGGTATCTTTCAACAGCTATCTTCTTTTGTTGAGGGCAATAGGATTTACTGAAAAGAATATAAAAGGATCCCATTATCAAATAAATTTGGGGAGCTCCAGCTGAAATACAATAGGAGCTTTTTAACTCTGGGATTTCTCAGAGTCTTTAATTCACTAATATATGTTGCAAATTGCTAAGAGGGAGATTTTTGAAAGTCTTTCACAGGATATATTTTTATTATTTCTCAGAAACGGCATCATTTATGATGATTTAGGCTCCATATAGTACAAGATCTATGACTTATAATGATTTGAGCAACAAGAAATGTGATGTCTTCATGTGGCTGGAAGCACAGACATTGGATGGTTGGTTCTGTGGGTCAGTGGTGACACCAAGGGCTCAGGCCTTTGCCATCGTCAGAATTGACTCTGTACGCAGACTAGCCACAGAATGGCTGCTGCAAGAATACTCAGTGTGCCCAGTTGCTCAGTCATGGCTGATTCTTTGGGACCCCTTGAACTGTAGCCCATCAGGCTCCTCTGCCCATGGGAATTTTCAGGCAAGAGTACTGGAGTGGGTTGCCATTTCCTTCTCCAGGCTGCAGCAGGTACAGGCTTTACGTCAATAGTGGCAGTATCCTTAAGAAAAGAAGTGGCCATTTCTTCCTAGGGCTTTTTCTTCGAGAGAATCGACTTGTTTCAAAATCTACCTATAGACTCTCTCCCACAGGTCTTTGGCTGGATTGGTCCTTAGCCTTATTCCTAAACTAATTCATAGCAAGGAGGATGGCTGAGCCTCCCTTAAGCATCCGGCTCTGCATGGGATAGGTAGAAACCCGCACACAACTGAGGTTCTTTTTGGAAGGTGTTAGGTGGGAATAAGTGCCGATCAAGCCACTAATAATGTCCATTAAAGAAACACATTGCTACGGACTGAATTTTATCCCCCCTAAAAGTCATAATTTTGTCCCTCCTAACCCTCCTTTTGACTGATTAGATTTGAGGATATGGTCTTTATGAGTAATTAATGTTAAATGAGCATCATGGACTCAATGGGCATGAATTTGACAGAGGAGCCTGTCTTGCTGCAAAGAGTCGGACATGACTTCATGACTGAACAACAACATCTGAGGTCATAAGGGTAGAGCTCTAATGTGGTAAGACTGGTGGCTTTATAAGAAAAGGGAGAGAGAGAGAAAGTACAAGCACCAAGGAAAAGCCAGGTGAGAATATTGCAAGAAGGTGGCTGTCTGCAAGCCAGGGGGCGCGCTGTCACCAGAAACCAACCCTGTCAGACCTGCATCTGGGACTCCCAGTCCCCATAACTGGAAGAAAATACATTTTTTGCTGTCAAGCCACTCAGTCTGTGGTGTTTTGTTAATGGCAGCCTGCACTGACCAATATACACCTCAGTGTGATAAGAGCCTAAAATAGTACAGAAATTTCTAGAAAAATGATGAGATACTCCTCCTCTATACCAACTCCATTCCTCCCTGGCGATTGCTGCTAAAAATGATTTGCAATCTACTTTTCTAGTCTTTTTGAGGCTTACCAGTTGTACATATATGTTCATGGGCTGTAAACACACCTATCCATGTACACACATACATTTTTGTTGTTGACTTTATTTTTTAACATTGACAGTCCACTTACAGTTATGCAAGTTTATTTATTCATTTATTTTCATTCTCAACAAAACATATACCCCAACGTGATTCCTCATGAGGGTTGCATGGATATTCTGTGCAGATGAATCATAATTTCTTCAACTATTTCATTGTGGAAGGATGCCATATGAAGTGGGTCCCACATGTATCTGAACATGGAATATCTCCTGAGATTTGTGTTCAGCACATTGGTAGATCTGCTGCTCTAGAATTATAGGTTTCTTGTCCTAAAATAAGACAATGTCTTGAGGCTTTTATGATGTTTAACCGCAGAAGAATGTAGTTGGCTGATGGTACTCAAAGGACTCGATGGCACAGGGCACTAATGAATTATTGCATGTTGGATAGTCTTCTTGTTTGGCCCCTGTGCTTCTAGAAATGCTAACTTCTCATTCTTTAGGGCATCAGACACTTTGTTCTCTCATGCATGACATTGTACTTAGAAATGGTGACATGACTCAACCACTGACTTATTCCATCTTGGATGAACTCTTCCTCAGGTCGTGTAGCTTCAATAGCATAAATATGACTAATAAATTTACAGGCAGGATTTTGGCAACATATGTAAGGTTCTGGCCTCCTTAGAAAAGTTTAAACAATTGGTCTAATGTTTATGAGGAAAATCATTTCTCGTTATGTAGGTTACTTGAATCTAATTTTAATGGTCAAAAGACACTCTATAAATATAGGAAACCCACCCTAGTAAAGTCATTTAGTCTTTAAGCCCATTTAATCCTACCAATGGGGTTGTTAAAATAAACATGGGTGATTCTAACATGCCTGGGAGTTTACACAACCGCTCTGTTTGCAAGAGCCAAGATATTATTGTGTTTATCATGGACAAAAGATGACCTTCATTTGGGGATTGGACTGAGTTCCAACAGAAAGATTATTCTGTAAACCTAATCCCCAGATGAATGTGGGTAATTGTTAAACACATATCTCAGTTTGTTGACTCAGTTGTTGGAAGGTCTAGATGCAGTGTTTTGGAAGATTTGTCTAACAATTTGATTTTTCATTTCTTCCTTTATACAGGCTCGTCTTGGCTTGAATTTATTTTAGGTGACAGCACATTTAAGTAGAGGAAAAGAGAAAGAACTAGAGTCATTAAATTGATGGATCAGAGACTTAAATTTTTTTAATGAACTTTCTCTCTTGATTTCAAAGGAATTATAAGAAAAAAAATCTTTCCCAAATCCACTTAATCTTTAGTACCTCAGTTTTGTCATCTGTGATGTCTTTCTAGACAAAGGTGACTTACAATTCACCCAGATTTCAGATTGTGGTGGTTAAGAGAGTTCCCATGTTTCATTATTTAAAGGTATTTATTTTACAGCACTTTTTAATTTCATTATATTATCTTTTTAGAGTAGTAGCTACCATTTTTTAACTTTAAAAGTGTTTTAAAATATTTTTATTTAAAAAAATTTGTTTATTTATTTACTTTTTGGCTCCTAGACAGGTGCTTGAACCCTGGGTCCTCAAAGTAAAAGTCTGACGCTCAGCCAGCTGGTCTACCCAAGCAACCACCGGTTGGTCTCCATCACAGTATTGCCTCAAAGAATCATGGATTCCTTAAATTAGAAAAAAAAAATCATATTCTTATTCAAACTCCCATGCATATACTTTAAAAACATTTTTTAACCAGAAGATAATTACTTTACAGTGTTATGTTGGTTTCTGTCATGAAACGATTCAAATCAACCTTAATTATATATATCCCCTCCTTCTTGAGCCTCCCTCCCACCACCACCCCATCTTACCCCTCTAGGTCGTCACAGAGCGCCAGTCTGGGCTCCTTGATTTACATAGCATCTTCCCACTAGCTATTTATTTTACACATGGTGGTGCATACACTTCCATATCTTTAAAGCATGTGACGTCTAATGATGGTTTAAGAAGTATAATTATGCTACTACAAGTAATCAAAAGCATGTAAAGTATATTTTCAATTATATAGCATATATGAATACTTGTATATGATATTGTATTCATCCATCCATCCATCCATATATCTATCCTATCTGCAAAGATGTGTTCAGCATACGATAGGAATGAGTCAGTATATCTAAAAGCAAAAAAAAAAGACGTGCAAACAGAAGAACTTCTTCACCTTGCAATCTAAGCAAGCCATCAACCTCTTCATGGCACTTCTGGATGGAGATTGAAGGGTGAGAGTCATAGTACATGAGGGGTCTGGGAAGAGAGCCAGTGTCTCTGTAAGGGAGATGAAAATAGCAGGTGGACTCTGCTGGTAGTTCTGGCAGCTCTGCTCTAGGCTTGTTGAGCCGCCCTGAGGAATCCCTGTGCAGTCCGCCCCTCGTGGTGAAGCTGAGCAGTGTGTCCTGTGCCACATTCCCTTATGCTCTCAGTGCCCTACTTGCCCCCTTGCCCTTCCTCCCACCATGGCAATTCACTCCTGGTAATCTTTTTGCTTGTTTGTTTAATGAATTAGTTTATTTCTGGCTGTGCTGGTCTTTGTTGCTGTGCACTGGACTGGGGGGCTACTCTAGTTGCAGGGTGTGGGCTTCGTATTGCGATGGCTGTTCTTGTGGAGAAGGGTGTGCAGGCTTCGTTAGTTGCACTGCATGGGCTCAGTACTTGTGGTGCATGGACTTTTCAGTTGTCCCAACTAGCATGTGGGATCTTCTTGGACTGGGGATTGAACCCATGCCCCCTGCACTGGCACATGGATTCTTAACCACTGGACCACCAGGAAAGTCCACTCCTGGTAATCTTAAAAAAAAAAAAAACAAAAGCCCTTTTTTTGGGTGACAGTTTCTTTGTGGTTTCTGGAGCTAATGTGAGGTTAGTTCAGTTCAGTTCAGTTGCTCAGTCGTGTCTGACTCTTTGCGACCACGTGGACTGTAGCACTCCAGGCCTCCCTGTCCATCACCAACTCCTGGAGTTTACTCAAACTCATGTCCATTCAGTTAGTAAAGCCATCCAACCATCTCATCCTCTGTTGCCCCCTTCTCCTCCTGCCTTCAATCTTTCCCAGCATCAGGAGGGTCTTTTCAAATGAGTCAGTTCTTTGCATCAGGTGGCCAAAGTATTGGAGTTTCAGCTTCAACATTAGTCTTTCCAGTGAATATTCAGGACTGATTTCCTTTAGGATAGACTGGTTGGCTCTCCTTGCAGTCCAAGGGACTCTTAACTGGATAACTGTACTCAAATCTCATATTAACCTATAGTGGAAAAGAATCTGAAAAGCAATATATATATAAAACCAAATATATATATGTAACTGAATATGTATATATATAAAACCGAATCACTTTGCTGTATGCCTAAAGCATTGTAAATCAGCTATATTTCAATTTTTGAAATTTACCATTTTAACTGTCCTTAAGTGTGCAATTTAGTGCCATTAATTACATTTTCACTGTTAGGCAACAATCACCACTATTTCATTATTTTAAGCAAAAGTTTTAAGCAAAAGTTTTCATTTGTTTCATTTAAATGTTTGAAAACTTTTAAACAAATAAAAACTCTTGTCTTAAACTGACATTTTCATTACTTTAAGCAAAACTCTGATGATTAAGCGATAACTCCCCATTCCCCTTCCCCTCAGCCCCTGATACTTCTAATCTGCTTGTATTCCTATGCATTTGCCCATTCGATCTATCTCGTATCAGTGGGAAGAATCTTACCATATTAGTGTTTTGTGAATGACAGCCTTTGGAAGTGCTGGTTGTGCTGGTTGCGTTAGTGATGGGAGCTTTAAGCCTTGGTACCAAGTGTGTCGCTGTGTTACATCTAAATAAATAGGTCAAGTAAGGATGAGGCCTGTCTTTTCTTTGCTCTTCAGCAAGAGTAAAATCAGATACATTTCTGTTCATTCATCAAATCAGCAAATATCCGCCAGGTGCCTGTTCTGTGGTTTGCACAGCTTTTTTGTGCTTCCAGATATTCAAGATAGGATGGTCTCATACATGCATTTATCTTAGAAGAATTCAACTAAATACAGCACTTATTCTACTACAGTAATACAGAAAACATTCTGTAACACTTTATTTTGCATATATATGCATAATTATACGCTGTTCTCATTATGTATTTATATATACGTACATACAAATTTATATGCACACACACATATATTTATATGTATATTTTATATACACATGCATATTATACATTTATTATACATACATTTATATATAGGGTCACAGTCACTCATCCATATATATTATACTTTATGAATAATTTAAGGAAACTAAAACATTACTGTCACATTGAGTTCTAACTCAAGAGTCAAAGAGACTCCCCTGTTTGTGAGAGCTTATTAGAATCCATACTCTGCTCTTCCCTCCCCTGAGTTAACCTTTCCTATCCTGGTTGTGGGGATTCTCAAAAATTTTTATCTGAATCCTAGGTCCTGATACCATTGCCCCTGGATTTGGAAGTACTTCCAAACCGGTTCCCCTTTGCAGAGTTGCTGCTTGGGACCAGCCGGGAAGGGTCCTCCCAGCCTGGACTGTGGTGCTGTGCTCCTGGTTCCCTGGCTCAGGCCATAGACCCTCCTCGGTCACATTCCCTCAGTTCAGTTCAGTTCAGTCACGTCCAACTCTTTGCGACCCCGTGGACTGCAGCACACCAGGCCTCCCTGTCCACCACCAAGTCTCGGAGTCCACCCAACCCATGTCCATTGAGTTGGTGATGCCATCCAACCATCTCATCCTCTGTCGTCCCCTTCTCCTCCCGCCTTCAATCTTTCCCAGCATCAGGGTCTTTTCCAATGAGTCAGTTCTTCACATCAGGTGGCCAAAGTATTGGAGTTTCAGCTTCAACATCAGTCCCTCCAGTGAACACCCAGGACTGGTCGCCTTTAGGATGGACTGGTTGGATCTCCTTGCAGTCCAAGGGACTCTCAAGAGTCTTCTCCAACACCACAGTTCAAAAGCATCAATTCTTCAGTGCTCAGCTTTCTTTATAGTCCAACTATCACATCCATACATGTCCACATCCCCTACTGATGTTCTAACAAACCTGTCTGAGGTTAGGGTTTTGATTTCTCTTATAAAACTTTCCCATGACAGATGATGGTTCCCACAAGGTGTCTTTGACAGCATCTGAATAGTGTTGGGGAGGTACTTTTTCTTTTTCTTTCTCCAGAATGAAATGGACAAGTTCCATGCTGGGCACAGGATCTGGTGAGACCTTTGCACCATATGTCCATGGTTTTTCATTTCTTTCACCGTGTAGGAGTTATCTCAGTTTCCATTTATTTTTTCTCCTTTCTTTCTGAAAATAGTGATGAGAAAGATCCACTTGTCATCTGTTTCCCTTGGTAACTGGCCGTGTGTGTGTGTGTGTGTGCGTTTGTCTGTGAGCTTTTACCCATCGTGCTGTTCCTTCTCCAGCCAGGCAGGAGGCTGGGATGGTACCAGATGGTGTTCTGGATGTCCGTGTTCTGCAGGCAACATGTTCTGTCTCTTGTAAAGGTCCTCCTGCTTTATCCACCTGTTATTTTAAATAATTCTTTTTTCCCCTCCACTTTCTGTTTCTGTTGCTACAACCCCGCATCCCATGGCCAGCTCTTGAGAGACTCTAACATTAAGTTCTAGGGCTGCCTACTTTTTTCTTTCTGAAAGCTATCTGATTTATAGATGGTTTGGTCTTGTATATAGAAAGTCATAATGAATCCATTAAAAAAAAACTATCAGAACAAATGAACAGATTCTGCAATGTGGCCACGATAAAAGATCAGTATTCAAAAATATTGATTAATATTCAAAGATCAATATTCAAAACTATCATCCTCGTTCATTGCTAGTTTACTGAAATACAGTATTTCTGACCCCAGAGCTGCCGGTGTTGCTAGGTGTCTGGAGTAAGAGCCAGATGTTGGGGTCAGACAGACTCGAGGCCAAGTTCCTGCTCTGGTGCTTTCTAATGTTACTTCAGGTGGGTTAATTTACTGTGAATAGTCCCTTCATCTGTAAAGTGGGAATAGTTATGAGATATACGTCAGGGCTTCCCTGGTGGCTCAGTAGTAAAGAATCCGCCTGCGATGCAGGAGCCACTGGAGACATGGGTTTGATCCCTGGGTCAGAAAGATCCCCTGGAGGAGGAAATGGCAACTCATTCCAGTACTCTTGCCTAGAGAATCCCATGGACAGATGAGCCTGGAGGGCTGCAGTCCATGGGGTTGCAAAGAGTCGGAAACGACTGAATCGATTGAGGACACACCCATGCACGAGAAATAAGTTAATGTTACTTCTCATAGTTGTGGCCAAGAAATTCTGTTAGCTCCAAATTCAAAACATATCCGTGTTCTTCCTGAGAAGATCCCTCTAGCTCAGTGGTCCCCAGCCTTTTTGGCACCAGCGACTGGTTTCATGGAAGATAATTTTTCCATGGATCAGGGCAGAGATGGTTTTGGGATGATTGAAGTGCATTCCATTTGTTGTGAACTTTATTTCTAATCTAATGCCACTGCTGATCTGATAGGAGGTACCAGTCTGTGGCCCACAGCTTGGGGACTTCTGCCGTAGTTATACCCTGAACATTTTAAAGGGGACCACCAACCTAGATAGCATATTCAAAAGCAGAGACATTACTTTGCCAACAAAGGTTCGTCTAGTCAAGGCTATGGTTTTTCCAGTGGTCATGTATGGATGTGAGAGTTGGACTGTGAAGAAAGCTGAGCGCCGAAGAATTGATGCTTTTGAACTGTGGTGTTGGAGAAGACTCTTGAGAGTCCCTTGGACTGCAAGGAGGTCCAACCAGTCTATTTTAAAGGAGACCAGTCCTGGGTGTTCTTTGGAAGGAATGATGCTAAAGCTGAAACTCCAATACTTTGGCCACCTCATGCAAAGAGTTGACTCATTGAAAAAGACTCTGATGCTGGGAGGGATTGGGGGCGGAGGAGAAGTGGATGACAGAGGATGAGATGCCTGGATGTCGTCACTGACTCGATGGACGTGAGTCTGGGTGAACTCTGGGAGTTGGTGGTGGACAGGGAGGCCTGCTGCTGCTGCAGCTAAGTCACTTCAGTTGTGTCCGACTCTGTGTGACTCCATAGACAGCAGCCCACCAGGCTCCCCCGTCCCTGGGATTCTCCAGGCAAGAACACTGGAGTGGGTTGCTGGCGTGCTGCAATTCATGGGGTCACAAAGAGTCGGACATGACTGAACTGAACTGAACTGAACAGTGACTATGGATACATCAATTCTGGGGCTACAGCAGTAGTTAGGAGACAGCTGACATTTAGGTAATTTCTATTTGGTTAGATATTCTTTTTTTTTTGTTTTTCAAACAGTGTTTTCTAGCTTTCCATGTAAAGGCCTTGGGTTTCTTTCTTAAATTTATTACCCAGAATTTAATTCTTTTTGTAGCCATTATAAATGAGATTCCTATTTTAAACTTCATTTTTGAACTATTTGTTGCTAGTTTACAGAAATGCAATTGATTTTTGAGTATTGATTGCAGAACTTTTTAGTTCTAATAGTTTTTTCTGTGGATTAATTTACTTACTATATGTAAGACCCAACCATCTATAGATAAGATAGTTTTACTTCCTCTTTTCCAATCAGCATTTCCCTCCTTTCTTCCTTCCCTTCTTATTAAATGCTCTGGCTAGAACTTCCAGTACAATGTTGAACAGAGGTGGTAAGAATGAATATTTTTTGTTGTTGTTGTTCTTCATTTTATTTATTTATTTATTTTTTAAATTTTATTTTATTTTTAAACTTTACATAATTGTATTAGTTTTGCCAAATATCAAAATGAATCCATCACAGGTATACATGTGCTCCCCATCCTGAACCCTCCTCCCTCCTCCCTCCCCATACCATCCCTCTGGGTCGTCCCAGTGCACTAGCCCCAAGCATCCAGTATTGTGCATTGAACCTGGACTGGCATCTCGTTTCATACATGATATTTTACATGTTTCAATGCCATTCTCCCAAATCTTCCCACCCTCTCCCTCTCTCACAGAGTCCATAAGACTGTTCCATACATCAGTGTCTCTTTTGCTGTCTCGTACACAGGGTTATTGTTATCATCTTTCTAAATTCCATATATATGCATTAGTATACTGTATTGGTGTTTTTCCTTCTGGCTTACTTCACTCTGTATAATAGGCTCCAGTTTCATCCACCTCATTAGAACTGATTCAAATGAATTCTTTTTAATGGCTGAGTAATACTCCATTGTGTATATGTACCACAGCTTTCTTATCCATTCATCTGCTGATGGACATCTAGGTTGCTTCCATGTCCTGGCTATTATAAACAGTGCTGTGATGAACATTGGGGTACACGTGTCTCTTTCCCTTCTGGTTTCCTCAGTGTGTATGCTCAGCAATGGGATTGCTGGATCATAAGGCAGTTCTATTTCCAGTTTTTTAAGGAATCTCCACACTGTTCTCCATAGTGGCTGTACTAGTTTGCATTCCCACCAACAGTGTAAGAGGGTTCCCTTTTCTCCACACCCTCTCCAACATTTATCATTTGTAGACTTTTGGATCACAGCCATTCTGACTGGTGTGAAATGGTACCTCATAGTGGTCTTGATTTGCATTTCTCTGATAATGAGTGATGTTGAGCATCTTTTCATGTGTTTGTTAGCCATCTGTATGTCTTCTTTGGAGAAATGTCTATTTAGTTCTTTGGCCCATTTTTTGATTGGGTCATTTATTTTTCTGGAGTTGAGCTGTAGGAGTTGCTTGTATATTTTTGAGATTAGTTGTTTGTCAGTTGCTTCATTTGCTATTATTTTCTCCCATTCTGAAGATCTTAACCTTGTTCCGGATCAGAGAAGGAAAGCGTCCAGTCTTGTTTCTCCATGAAGTATCATGTTAACTATGGTTTTAAGGGATCACTTTGTCAGAGACAAGGAGATCCGTTTATCAGATATTAGTAAGTTATCTTCTATTCCTAGTGTGTTGAGCATTTTTATCATGAAAGTGTAATGAATTTTATCAAATGGTCTTCCTGTGTCTATTAAAACGATAATATGATTTTTGTATTGTATTTTGTTATTATGATGGATTAATTGGTTGATTTTCAGAGGTTCAACCAACCCTGCATTCCTGCAAGTGGGTCAAGAGAAATCCCACTTGACCATTGTCTATAATCCCTTTTAGTCATTGCTGTATTTGGTTTGCTCCGCAAAGTTCTCTACTGGTTTTTACTTTGGCTTCCTTAGAGTCCTTTTTTCTTTTGGAAAATAGAGCAGCCAGAAAAATCTTAAAATATGTTATATCATTGCTCAAAATTCTCTGGTGAATTCCTCACTTGGAATGTAGGTGAAGCCTCTCAGTGCACACCAGGCCCTCTGTTCCTCCTTACCCCAGCTCCTACTCTTCTTCCCCCATCCATTTTGGCCCCAGCAGCCCAGTCCAGCTTTCTGTTCCTTGAACAGATCAGGCCTCTTGTCATTATAGAGGGTCTGGGCATGCTTCCTTCTGATATGCATAGGACAGCTTCCATCCCTACTTTGTTCAGAGGTTGTCTTCCCCATGAAGCCTACACTAGCCAAACTTTAAAACTTTGCAAACTGGCCCTGTGCATCTGATCCCTTTACTCTATTTTTAATTTTTTTTTCTCCATGGCACTGATCACAATTGAGAATACTAATTTAATATATTCTTAAAAAATAATTATTGTCTATTAATTATTTCCTTAACCTTATCCCTTTGGAGTGTAAGAATCTTTGCTTTATCAGTTTATCTCAGCACACAGTAAGTGCTCAATAAATATTTGTTGGCTGAATGGACAGTGTAAATAAAGCTCCTAGACCAGTGCCTGATTTTTGGAAAAGGTTAAGTGAATATTTTATGGTGTTCTGTAATCAAGTACTATTAAATGGTGGGGGTAGAATATGAATCTAGTGGTAAAGAACCCATCTGCCAACACAGGAGACATAAGAGATGTGGGTTCGGTCCCTGGGTCAAGATGATCCCCTGGAGGGCATGGCAACCCACTCCAGTATTCTCGCCTGGAGAATCCCATGGACAGAGGAGCCTGGCAGGCTATAATCCATGAGGTATCAATGAATCAGACAAGAGTGAAGCAACTGAGCATACAGTCACATACACTGAATAAGGCAAAACAAACTGTTTTCTGTTTTTTGGAGTTTGCAGACTGGAAGGGGAGAGAGACATTAGTAAAATCACCATGAAAGGAGTGAAAAATTACAAACTGAATTGAGAAATTTAAAAGGGGGGAGGGGTGAAGGATGAATATACCAATAGAGGACCTGGACCTAGGCTGCTGCTGCTGCTGCTGGGTCACTTCAGTCGTGTCTGACTCTGTGCGACCCCAGAGACGGCAGCCCACCAGGCTCCCCCGTCCCTGGGATTCTCCAGGCAAGAACACTGGAGTGGGTTGCCATTTCCTTCACCAATGCATGAAAGTGAAAAGTGAAAGTGAAGTCGCTCCGTCGTGTCCAACCCTCAGCGACCCCATGGACTGCAGCCCACCAGGCTCCTCCATCCATGGGATTTTCCAGGCAAGAGTACTGGAGTGTGGTGCCATTGCCTTCTCCGAGACCTAGGCTAGGGGTCCTGAAAGTCTTTCCTGTGGGAGTGACACCTTACATGGGATGTGAAGAAGGAGGGGAAGGCCATGGCATTTTAGGCTGTGTCATTGGCAAGGACGGAAGACAAGTTACAGGACATGTTTCAAAGCCTGGCAAAAGGTCAGTGGGGCAGAATTATAGAGCATGAGAGGCTGGGCTGGGGCTGGGCTGGAGTGGGTGGCAGCTCCCAGGCTTGGTGGCGTCTCCAGGAGCGTGTTTCAGACTTGGGTGTTTTTCCAAAAGAGAAAGTAGTTGTGGGAGTTGCAATGTGAGGGCTTTCTAATCAGATGATCTTGATAAAACATCATTTTAGTTGCAGCCTGAAGACCAGTTTGAAGGGGATCTGGAGTAGATATTTCCTGGGAGATTTCCTGGACAGAGAAGCTTGGTGGGCTACAGTTCCTGGGGTTGCAAACAGTTGGTCGTGATTGAACACACACACATGTTAGAGTTGATATGGTTAGATTCATTCTGGGGTTATCACAGTAGCTAGGTGAGAGATATTTGTGTGATTTAATTTCTTCCATTTACTCATGCACAACTCTATTTTCTGATATATCTAACATGATTCTGCAGTTTATATACATTTATTATACAGAAAATAAAATGTAAATTTCAACCAAGGACCAATGACTAGAAATTACATTTTTCCATGAAGTACCAGACCCCATGTGCTTGGACTAGGGTTGAAACAACAGAGGAATGGGAAAATTAAGAGCATTCTAGAAGCTAAAATGGGGGAGTGTGAGTGCATGGGGTGATCTGGATGATAAGGGCACACAGACAGAAGGATGGATGCTCAGTTTCTGAGATAGCAGTAGTTCTATTCTGTGGGAAGAGGAAGACCAGGGAGGGTCATGTCTTGGCTAGGAGAATATCAGGATCCTAGTATCTAAATAGCAAAGATTGCAAGAAGCGTTGGGTGGTGTATAGACTGTAATGTAGGCCCCCCCCCCCGCCCCTTAACCTCCGTCTCCTGGTGTTTATGCATTTGAGTAATCCCCTCCCCTTGAGGGGGTTCCCAGGTGATGCTAGTGGTAAAGAATCTGCCTGCCAATGTAGGAAGTGCAAGAGATGTGGGTTGGATCCCTGAATTGGGATGATCCCCTGGAGAAGGAAATGGCAGCCCACTCCAGTGTTCTTGACTGGAAAATTCCATGGACAGAGGATGCTGGCAGGCTATAGCCCATGGGACTGTGGAGAATCAGACAGGACTGAGTGACTGAGCACAGCTCCCCTTGAGAATGGGTAAGATCCAAGGCTTTCTTCTAGACAATAGGATATGGCCACAGTGAGAGTGTGTTACCCCCATGATTGCATTGTGTTCTAGAAGACTGTATCTTGTTTACATACAGCCTATCAAAATTTCATGATTGATGGTTAGTAGACAGGTCCTATGTAGCGTCTAGGAGCTGAGATTCGTCTTCAGCTGACTAATAGCAAAGACACCAGAGTCCTTAGCCTCACTGTTGCAAGGAAATGGATTCTGTCCATGATCTGTTGGAGCTAGGAAGCAGACCCTTCCGCAGCTGAGCTTTCAGATGACAAGGATGCATTTCTGGCTGACACCTTGGTTGCAGCTTTGAAAGACCATAAACAGAGGATCTGGTAAGCCATGGAGTTCCTGCCCCAGAAAAACTGTGAGATAGAAAGTGTTGTTTTAAGCTGCTAAGTTTGTGGTAATTTTTCACATAGACATAGATAACTAATATAGATCACGATCATTATATCTAGACCTTTGGAATTTCAGAATACTTGACCTCCCTGAAATAGTTTGGCTATTTTATTTTTCTCCAAGAGGGAGAAACCCATTTTCCCCCAGGGGCCTCTCCTGACGAGCATGTGACAATCCTGCCAGCTCACCATCTGCGAACACGTATAGAGAGATGAATCCTCACTTCCTTGCTTGGTAGTGGTTCTATTAGAGATACATACAAGTTCATGGTATGTTCCAGGGACTGTGGTAGATTTTAATTTAATTTTTCCTTGATTTCCTTCTTCACACCACTGTTATCAGTTAGACCCGATTAAATCTACTTCACTGGTGAGGCTGCTGTGAGATTTGGGGTGATCCAGTAAACCCCAGAACACAAGACTGCTTCAAACCCCAGCCTTCTAATTCCTAATTCAATGACTTTTCCTTTTCCTATTTGGAACCAGTCTGTTGTTCCATGTCCAACAGAATAGTGGCATCTCAAAAATGGTTATAGAACCAGGGAAACTATCAGAACCATGGGTGCTGAATGTCCATGTCCAGCAGGGGGCAGTCTAGAACACCAATTCATTCATTCAATGCTGTGGGCTTATTTCTTAGCCTGGAAGTAACTCACTTTCACTCATTTTCTTACTTGTTTAAACTTTAGCCGCTTGCATTTTTGCTTTTTTGTTGGTTTAACCATTGGTTGGCAAAATAGTTGGTGTTACGTTCTTAGTGTAACACCAGGGGGTCAGGAGGGAAGCAGAGTGCAGTGTTCAGACAGTGGACCAGTCTTCCAGACATTTATCCACCAGACAGAGTGAACGTTCAGAGGCTTTCGGTGACATTCACATGAATGCCTGATCTCAGCACCATGTGGGGGATCAAACACTTTCTGTTTGCTCATTAGTTCATTAGCTGATTCCAGTCGTTTGCTCTTGTTTAGATCTCATATGGATCCTATACCTTAACCTGCATCTTTACAAGCTTAATTTTTTTTAGAGGAAATTACTTATATTATCTTCCCAGTAGGCACACAATGTGTGTATGGGCCTTGAAATAAGGTTTCCCAGATCACTGCTAGGCTTTGCTGCATGAGATATCTCTGATATATTTTATTCCATTTCAATTTATTCATTTTCATTAATGAAGCTAGTTAACTGCTGAACTGATTTTACAGCTCCTATTGGGTCACAACCTACAGCTTCCCTGGTGGCTCAGATGGTAAAGAATCTGCCTGAAATGTGGCAGAAACCCAGGTTTGATCCCTGGGTCAGGAAGATCCCTTGGAGAAAGGAATGGCTATCCATTCCAGTGTTCTTGCCTGGAGAATTCCATTGACAGAGAAGCCTGATGGGCTACAGTCCATGGAATATCAAAGAGTCAGAAATGACTGGGCGACTAAAAGCAACAAACAGTTGGGTCACAACATACAGTTTGAAAAACGCTGTGCCTGGAAAATCTTGCGACTTAGTTTTAAACTGAACCCCCTCTATTTCTTTCCCCTTGACTGTGCATTATCTGAGTTTCTTAGGGGTTTCCTTCCCTCTAGTTCAGATGCCTCCCTGGACCAGTTCTCTATTCAGCTCCTGATTGAATTTCTTCACAGATATCCCCCGTTTCTGTGGCTACAACTGGTGTTGCTACTGTAGTGATTCATAAATATACACCCCAACTCTGGATGTCCTCCAGAATCCTCAATCTGTGTTTCTAGTAGCGTTTTGAATAGTTCTGTGTAGCTTTGTCCCCATCATCTCGAGCTCAGCAAGTCCCAAATCAAACTCAACATCTTCTCTAAACACCTCAATTTCCCTCCTTCCAGGGTTAATTGGTCTCCCAATTACCTTGGCTAAAAATTCCAGGCTCTCATTGACTCTTCCCTTTCCTTTGCCCTTTATCATTGGCCTGTTTACCGTCAAATCTTATTGATTCTGTTCCTGGTGAATTTGAGGTTCTTACTTTATAAGAAGTTTGGAGACAAAGTGATAGGTAAAAGTGGATTTATTTAGAGAGAAACATACTCTACAGATAGAGTGTGGAGTCTCACAGAAGGCGCGCGAGAGAGGCCTTGAAATACGCTGTGGTTAGTTTTTATGAGCTGGGTAGTTTCATAGGCTGGCCTTCCCTGGGTTGAGAAGATCCTCTGGAGGAGGTCATGGCAACCCACGCCAGTATTCTTGCCTGGGAAATCCCATGGACAAAGGAGCCTGGCGGGCTGCAGTTCAAGGGGTTGTATGAGTCAGACACGACTTAGCGACTTAACAACAACAATAAATTTCACAGGGCAGGGAGGAGTGAGATTTCTAGAAATTGGACCACCGCCAACTTTTCGCCTTTTATGGCCTCAGAGCTGTCTTGGTGGGTGTGACCCTTAGCTTACGCTAATATAGCACACTGAGCGCCTAATGAGGCTCCAAATCTGTCGGAAGTCGAGTCCCCTGCCACCTTGCATCTATGGTTCTAACCAGTCTTTGTCCTGTCTTGTGGCTACACCATTCCTTTAAAAGTTCACTCTGCCCGCTTTCCTCCTGTTTCAATTCTTTGCTCAAATTCTTCCTCTTGCTTTTCCATCCTTGACACCATACCCTCTTGATCAAAGAAATGGAATGGCTTCTTATTATCTATGAAACTGTATCTAAACTTATACTGGATTTTTGGTCTCCAACCTGATGTGCATCGTTGCTCTAAATGTGCCCTTTGCTGTATCACAGATTGCTCCCCCAATTAGAAGGACAAAGTATTTGTGAAGAAAGAAATATTTTCTGGTTCCTCAGGAATCAATCTCCCATCTTTGACTAATACGACACTTACCATGTGTTTTCTGCTGTATCCGTCACTGTTTGGATTAATGTTTATTTATTGTGTTATCACACTACTGGCTTCCCTGGTGGCTCAGATGGTAAAGAATCTGCCTTCAACGCAGGAGACCCAGGTTCAATCGCTGGATCGGGAAGATCCCCTGAAGAAGGAAATGGCAACCACTCCAGTATTCTTGCCTGGAGAATCCCATGGACAGAGGAGTCTGGCAGGCTATAGTTTGTGGGAGTTGCATAGAGTTGAACATGACTGAGCAATTAACACTTTCACTTTTCAATGGAGCAGTACCCGATAGTGAATCCCCCCAAAAAACATGCCATGCAAATCAAAAATGCAGGGTTGCCCCAAGATCTGGTCATGATCTAAGACTAGGCTAGATATTTTGCTTGGGATGCCCCCATTCTTTCTTTTCCTGTTTCTACAGTTTCCTTTCCCATTACCATAAAACCCGAGGCAGCAAGCCGCATGGCAGAGCAGTTCCCTGGGTCCCCCGCTCTCCACCGGGCGCCCCTTCCCAATAATGCCTTTTGTTTTGTGGGTACATGTGTCTCCTAGGACAATTCATTTCCAAATGTTAGGTAAGAAGTTGTTCCCCTTCCTGCAACACCACTATGTAGAGTTAGAAAGAGGGTGACTGAGGAAGCTGAAAGTTGATCCGAGGAAACTGCGGTTAGGAAGGAGACGTGATGTAGTCCGTTGGTGAAAACTAGCCTTGCTTTCTTTACAAGTGTCTTGAAGCTGGGTGGGTCTCACTGGGCTGGGGTCATCCCAACCATGGATTTGTGCCTTTGAGCATCGGACCACTGCTTTACAGGATTCTCTCACAGGTTATGGGGAGCAATCATGTTTCAAGCACCTAATTTCTATTTTAGTTTAGTTTACTTTTGTTCATTCCTTTGTTGTTATTTTTCACTGTCGGCTCTATTGCTCAATGTGAAAGTGTTAGTTGCTCAGTCATGTGCGACTCTTTGTGACCCCACAGACTGTAGCTTCTGTCCATGAAATTCTCCAGGCGAGAATACTGAAGTGGGTAGCCATTCCCTTCTCCAGGGGATCTTCCTGACCCAGGGATTGAACCTGGGTCTCCTGCATTGCAGGCAGATTCTTTACCATCTGAGCCACCAGGGAAATAGTACATAATATATTGCAAAGAGACTTGTTCTTTATCAACTATGCAGAGATTGGGGCAAAGCAAGTGCAAGATAAGCTCTGAAGACCAGTGGATGTAGGAAGCAAAAATGGGAAGAGAGATTTCTGAGTTTGGGGTTTCAGTTCCGCTCCTATGTCTAGGAAATCTTGGAATAGTGATATATTTTCTTTGGCCTGTTCCCCCAGTTCTCAGAAGGGTGCTGGGAATATATCACTGTTTTTTTTTTTTGTTGTTGTTGTTATTCAGTTGCTAAGTCGTGTCCGACTCTTTGTGACCCCATGGACCATAGCATCCTGGGCTCTCCTGTCCTTCACTATCTCCTGGGGTTTGCTCAAACTCATGTCCACTGAGTTGGCGATGCCATCCAACCATCTCACCCTCTGTCATGCCCTTCTCCTTCTGCCCTCAATATTTCCCAGCATCAGGGTCTTTTTCAATGAGTTGGCTTTTCGCATCAGGTGGCCAAAGAATTAGAGCTTTAGCTTCAGCATCAGTCCATCCAATGGTTATTCAGGCTTAATTTCATTTAGGATTGACTAGTTTGATCTCCTTGCTGTCCAAGGGACTCTCAAGTGTCTTTTCCAGCCTCACAGTTTGAAAGCATTACTGTTGAATAGGCTTTAAGGATAACTTAGTAGGGCTGTGCAGAACACTTTTTAAAAAAAAGCAAACCCACTCTCCCTCCCAGAATCACACCACAGAGTCCCCAGTGCCATGGTTTCCTTCTGCCATATGAGTGGGTCTTCGTATGACCTTCCCAGGCACAGGGAGCAGACGGAAGTCACTAAGCCTTGGGCCAAAGGCATTTTCATCCTCTGTGCCTCCTCTCGCTGTTACAAAGGCTGTCAAATTCCTTTATGGAAGAAAACAATGAATTTGGAAGAAAAATGCAATATAGCCATTTTCTACCCTAAGGAACCAGCTTCATTTTCTAGTGTGTGAGTGTTTTCGAGTGTGTCTCCTGGGCCCTGAGTATTTCAAGAAGTTTGCGGTGAATTGCTGTACTCACCCAGCCTCCAAGGCTCACCCCTCCCAACTCGTTCCACAGAGTCCCCGGGGTTTCCAGGTATAAATCAAGGGCCTGTGAGAGCTCTGGCTGGAAGGAGCGGGGTGTGAGGAAGCTGGTGGGAGCGGGGATGGGGAGAGACTCCCAGCAGCAGAAGGGACTCTTGATACCCATTTGCAAGACAGACGCTTCACTCAGCACGATTTCTACATTCCTGGCCCTTTAATGGTCAGCAGCAGAATCCATGGAATGCCTGCTACCTGGTTACTAATGGGGCAGTTAGGTGGCAGCAATGAGCAGGCCGGCTGTGGGATCCCTGGGCTTAAAAAAGACCAGGGAACACTGATCTGACCACTCTTGTTTCTCTTTCCCCAGGGCAGCCGCTGAAGTCCTGGCAGCACTGCTGAAATCCAGTAAGTGCCTCTTCTGGAGCATGGTGCTGTCTTTCCCCTCTGAGTTCAGTGAAAGATGCTCTTCTGTCTCCATGGTTCATTTTCAACCTGGAAGGCAATTGAGCCATTCCTGGCTCTTTGGGGCGAGAGGGAGGGTACAATGGCAGTTCCAAGGTCGGGGCTGCAAAGAGAGATGGATGTGGATGTGCCCGTACATAATACTGCCGGCACAAGCCACTCTAACGGGAGCCTGGTGTCTACTGCAGACCCGAGGAACTCTCCAGCTCCTTCTACTGGGACCAGCAGCCCTTAAGAACTGTTGGAATAAACTGAAGTTTCCAGTTGGATTGTCCTACGTATGAAAAGTTTATGAGAGCGAGTGGGAAGCCTGACTCTTCCCTTTGATTCACAACTCAGCTTGTGACTATATTCTTAGGCAGATGGGGTGTTGTAATAGCTTGGCCAGTATAGATACTGATAACAAGTTTATATTAAAAAGTTGGCTCCTTTCTCGGTTACTTGAGTGATTGCAAAAGCATAGCTCTGGGGGTCTGAATAATTTGAGTTTTTTTTTTTCTTTTTTTTTTTTGCCTCGTAGCCCTGGTCTAATTACACTGGGAGTCAGTTTCATGTGAGCGATATAGTAGAAGGCACCATGCTCTTGGGAGGGAAGAAGTCTCAGCTTAATGTTTTTATTCCCCCCTCCCCCTTGCCTCTTGATCCATTGTAATTTGGCACCTTGGAAACCAGCTGCTTCAATTGTGATAGTTGTTTCTCTGTAGGAAGCCCGAGGCCTGTGGGTAATAGGTGAGTTTTAATAAAACCTATAAATAAATAAATAAAAAAAATCACCCCCCACCTGGCCACCACACATCTGTCTCAGCTCCAAGTGCAGAGAAAGAGTCGTATCACATAATGCTTCCCTTTGTAGACTGAAAAAGTAGTTGAATCTTGGATTCATTTGGTTTATTGGAACTTGATACAGTGTTCAGGTCTATCCACAGGTGCCTGACCTGAAGGGAGAGGGGAGGTGCTTAGAGCAGGTGAGGGAGTGAAGAGTGAGCGGTTAGACAGCCCTCCAGGCGGGAGGCGATGAGAAAGTGTTACCTGCGGGCTATGGGGATATTGCAGAGAAGAAGCCAATTCTATCTCCATATTGGAATATGTTTCTTTGACTTGCTTTTTGTTGTTTTTGTTATTACATAGTTGTTCGGCCACTCAGTCGTGTCCGATTCTTTGTGACCCCAGGGACTGCAGCATGCCAGGCTTCTCTGTCCTTCACCATCTCCTGGAGTTTGCTCAAACTCATGTCCATTGAGTCAGTGATGTCATCCAACCATCTCATCCTCTGTCGCCCCCTTCTCCTCCTGCCCTCAATGTCTCCCAGCATCAGGGTCTTTTCCAGTGAATCGACTCTTCGCATCAGATGGCCAAAGTACTGCAACTTCAACTTCAGCATCAGTCCTTCCAGTGAAATTCAGGACTGATTCCCTTGAGAATGGACTGGTTTTATCTTATTACAGTGCAAGGGTCTCTCAAGAGTCTTCTCCAGCACAATTTGAAAGCCTCAGTTTTTCAGCACTCAGCCTTCTTTATGGTCCACCTCTCACATCTGTACATGATTATTGGAAAAATCATAGCTTTGACTATACAGACCTTTGTTGGCAAAGTGATGTCTCTACTTTCTAATATGCTGTCTAGATTTGTCATAGCTTTTCTTCCAAGGAGCAAGTGTCTCTTGATTTCACGGCTGCAGTCTCAGTCTGCAGTTGATTTTGAAGCCCAAGAAAATAAAATCTGCCACTGTATCCAGTGCAAATACTGACTGATTCAGATTTGGAGATTCAACACACTAGCCGAGCTTAGCAAATGGAGTGGGCTGTCCTAGGGGCTCAGTTTTAAGAGTTTCTAATGTCTACTCTCTCTCCAGAGCTCAGCTCAGCCATCATTCCCTCTGAAAACATTTTACCTAACTACCAAGACCAGGCTAGATAGATGTCCCTCCTCTACGCACACATAGGCTCTCTCAACTCAGCATTGATTGCACTGCATTGAATTTGCTGTTTGCCCACCTCTTCCAGCTGATTGCAAGCTTTTATGGCAAGGGTCATCTTTGCTGAATGTTGTTTTACTTGTATCAGCACAATATAAAGGCTAAAATAAATATTTGTGTGTGTGCACGTGTGTGTGTGTGTGCGTGCGTGCGTGCGTGCGCTCAGTTGCTCGGTTCGTGTCGGACTCTGCCACCTCAAGGACTGTAACCCACCAGGATCCTCTGTCCATGCGATTCTCCAGGCAAGAACACTGGAGTGGGTTGCCATGCTCTCCTCCAGGGGATCTTCCTGATCCATGGATCTTCACAACCCGTGTCACCTGCATCTGCTCCATTGGCTGGTGAATTCTTTACCACTGAGCTACCTGGGAGGCTCCAAGTATTTGTGTACCAAATGTTGAAATGAGTGAATGATTTCTGATATTCACATGTATAAAAATGGCAATACCATCCTCTACTGCCCTCTTTTACTGAATCCAACAACCAATGCATAGAACCAATGATCTTAGTTCTAATATCTGTTTAACTATAAAGATAGACTATCAGGGAAGTGATAGCCTGCCATCTTCTACATATAAAACAGGTTTGGTTTTTTTGTGCCCCGTTAGAAGGCTGTATAGGGCTATTTGCTAATTCTTTGGAGCTGTCCACATACATTTTGCCTGAATCTTACGTCCATCCTATCACAGTTGGATGAGAACTTCTCTAAAGTTCTTTCTGCCATTAATCAACCTTACTGTTTACCAGGTTTTCCAGCCTTGACACTCTTGGCATTTTGAACTGGATGATTCTGAGTTCTTGAGGCTTCTCCTGTGTATTTCAGAATGTTTGGCAGCATCCCTGGCCTCGACTCACCGGATGCCAGGAGCACTCCCAGTTGTAATGAACAAAACTGTCTTTACACAATGGTGATATCCCCTAGCATGTCAAAATTGCCTCCTTCTGAGAATTGCTGATGTATATATGACTATATAGGAGCCGGAGCTCGTTCAGGATTTCAAACGATCTCTCCTAAATACCTTCATTGGTATTTCATAGAAGTGCTTATTTTGTCTTGCATGGTGGTTTAGTTGCAACAGTCGTGTCCAACTCTTTGTGAGCCCATGGACTGTAGCCCGCCAGGCTCCTCTGTCCATGGGATTTCCCAGGCAAGAATACTGGAGTGGGCTACCATTCCCTTCTCCAGGGATCTTCCTGACCCGGGAATTGAACTCTGCATTTTCTGCAATGGCAGGTAGATTCTGTACTACCAGGGAAGGCCTTCCATTAGTGATCTTAAATTCCCCAGTGCTGGCATCATTCCTGTGGACTCAAATGAGGTAGGAATATGAATGGCAGAAAGTCGTGTTGAACATGCAGAAGTTACTTGGGAGGGAGCATGTTCTCGAGCTTTAGAGAATCTTAGCACAAGGAGGGCAGAAAGTTCTTCTACAAGTGCCAACTCCCATGTGTGGGTAGAAGGATTCTGAGATCACAGCTGAGCTCAGCAGGAAAGAGGACTGTGTTTTTATCTTTTTTTTAAAATTGAAGTATAGTTGATGTACAATATTATACAGATTGTAGGTGTACAATATACTGATTCACACTTTTTAGAGGTTATAGTCAATTTATAATTATTATAAAATATTGGCTATATTGCCTGTGTTGTACAATATGTCCTTGTAGCTTATTTTATACCTAATAGCTTTTGCCTCTTCCTCCTGTGCCCCTATGTTGCGCCTATCCACTTCCCTCTCCCCACTTTTAAGCGCTGGTTTGTTCTCTCTGTGAATCTGCGTCTTTGTTGTTATAGTCACTGGCCTGCTGTATTTGATTCTCCTATAAGTGATATCATATAGCATTTGTCTTTCTCTGACTTATTCACTTAGCATAGTGCCCCCGTGAAAGTGAAGTTGCTCAGTCGTGTCCGACCCTTTGTGACCCCATGGACTGCAGCCTGCCAGGCTCCTCTGTCCATGGGATTTTCCAGGCAACAATACTTGAGTGGGCTGCTATTTCCTTCTTCAGGGGATCTTCCCAACCCAGGGATCAAACCCAGGTCTCCTGCATTGTAGGCAGATGCTTTTACCATCTGAGCCACCAGGGAAGTCCCGTCTATAGATGATGTGGCAAATAGCAAAATTCCATTCCTTTTTAATGACTGCATAGTGTTCCATAATATGTGTATACAGTACTCATCTTTACCCATTTATCTGTTGATAGAGACGTAGGTTTCTTCCATACCTTAGCGATCACTTGTAAGTGATGCTGCTATGGACATTGCGATGTATGTATCTTTTGGAATTCGTTTTGTTTGTTTTTTTTCAGATATACCCCCAGGGGTTGAATTGGTAGGTCATATGGTAGTTCTATTTTTAGTTTCTGAGAAGCCTCCATACTGCTTTCCACTGTAGCTGCCACTTTACATTCCCACCACCAACGTAGGAAGGTTCAAGAGGGCTGAGTTTCAATGGCAAGGTCTTTCATGGATTTGGGCAGGAGCAGTTGCCATCTTTGTCCTGCCAGCCTAAGTGGTATGGTGTGGCATGTGAGGTCTGAGTGTGTGTGCTGCTGCTGCATTTAGGCTGGCTGGGGTACTGCAGGGGAGACGGTTGTCATGGAATTCTGCAGTTGTCTTCAAATGCCTTCTTGCATAGTTAAGATTTGACATGGAATGTCACTTTGGATCCCATATGAGACTGTTTCCACTGAACCTAAATGCAGGAAGCTAATTTCTGTCTAAAATTCAAATCCTCACTGTGTGACACTGATATCTAGAATATTTCCATGAACATTTATCTCTTGAAAGCACACTCTTTTTAGCTGGTGGTTATTCTGGCCTTTCTACTTATACCTATCAGTATAAAAGTTGTCCTTCTTAGTATATCTCTATAATTTCATCATGGGGCTTCCCTAGTGGCTCAGTGGTAAAGAATCCTCCTTTGCGACCATGGGGGTCGCAAAGAGTCAGACAGGACTTAGCGACTGAACAACAATAACAACATAATTGTGTCACAAAAGGAGAATATTGCCCAGTCAAAATAGAGCCCGAAGGACATATCTACTACATTGCGGACAGTGAACACAGGTGGGCTTGGGAATCTGAGGTCAAAAAGTTTTATCAGTAGTAGGTGATGGGAGGTAACCCCCACCAATAACAGAGTAGGGCTGGGGGATCTGGGAGCCTTGGAGCCACCCAGTGTAACAAAGAAAGGCAGAGAACACCAGTTTGCATTAGGACAGTTTCGTTATTTTATTTCGGCTCTTTTTTCCATCAAGTAGCTTCTGCATGAGAAGCCAAAGAAGAGCAGGTAGATGGTAGGCAGAGAGAAACGAACCAAAAGACAGCTCTCATCTCTTTCCCTTTCTAAGCAACAGCAGGCAAAATAAACTTGGAAGTTCTAGGTGTTTTCCCCAATACCTTCTGAAATTTAGAATCCTAATAATTAAGGTCATTGCTCATTCAAGGGTCCTTTTTGTGTGTACATGGAATCATCTAATCCAGAGTCTAATCCTTTATTCTATCAGCTTCCCTCCTTCTACCCACACATGTGCAAATGCTAAATCTTCCTGTAGTGAAAGTTTTACCCTTTTATGCTTTATCCTACACAAAAACATTTAGCTTTTTATCCACAAAACTTAATAAAGGTTTAATTAAGAAATAAGGCTTCTATGGCAGGCAATTATTTTCCTCCAGTAAATCAAAACAATGCATGGTCCTTTGCCCTATCCCTTTTAAAATTTTTATTAATTTATTGAAGTATAGTTGGCTTGCAATGTTGTGTTACTTTCTGCTGTACAGCAAGGTGTCTCACTTATGTGTATTCTTTTTTATATTATTTTCCATTATGGTTTATCTCAGAATATTGAATATAGTTCCCTGTGCTAAACAGGAGGACCTTGTTGTTCATCCAACATAGTTTGCTTCTCCTAAGCCCAGACTCTCCCATCTTCCCTCCTCTTTGGCAACTGCTCTGTTCTCTGTGTCCGTGTGTGTGTGTGTGTGTGTGTGTGTGTGTGTGCTCAGTCATGTCTGATTCTTTTGTGACCCCATGGACAGTAGCCTGCCAGGTTCCTCTGTCCGTGGGATTTTCCAGGAAGGAATATTGGAGTGGGCTGCTGTTTCCTTCTCCAGGGGATCTTCCCAACCCAGGGATCGAACCCGAGTCTCCTGGATTGGCAGGCAGATTCTTTACCACTGAGTCACCAGGGAAGCTTCCAGGTAGCATGTACCCTGACATCCTTCCATGAGCATTAGGTATAAATGGAGTTCAGAGAAGTGCAGGCCCTGGCAGGGATGCTTGGAATGAGCATGCGCTGTGGGATTCTTTCTGATCTGTACCAGCTCCAGTGGTGAATCTTCATGTGATGTCTTGGCAGTCACCTTGCTGCCCACAACAAGGAAACACTTGAAGCACTTTCTGTCTCAGGCCTTACATCTTATTTATTTATTTTAAACTTCTTAATGGGCCATGTAGCATGCAGGATCTTAGTTCCCCGACTGGGGATCGAACCCATGCCCTCTGCAGTAGAAGCGTGGAGTTTTAACCACTGGACCACCAGGGAGGTCCCAGGCCCTATGTCTTGATAAGAGGGTGATGGGTCTACTTCAGACCACCCTCCAGCTTCAGAGTTTTCATTTAGAGGAGTCTGGGAGTTTGCATAAGTGGGGGCAATGGAGGGTGTTTGAAATGGCAAAGTGAGTTAGTGGAGGGATGGCGAATGCAGGGGAGTTGGGGCAAGTCGGGCAGGAAGAGGGGTTCTCTGTGATCTCCCTAGAGAAGCCTGTCCAGCGGGATCCAGGGGACAGTGCATCCTGTTGCTAGGGGAAGGGGCCTTTTGGTGCCTCTCAGGCTCTCAGCGGTCTTCTCCTGTGGTCTGTCAAGCAGCTGTGCAGGGACCAGAGGCCGTGATGGTCAGAGAGATGCTCTGTGGCAAAATGTCAGAGAACTAGCCATGTAAGAAATGTCCCAACTGAGGCTTTTGTGGGAATTCTAGGAGCTCTTAGTTCTCAGTAGGGCATCAGTGTTTTAGGATGGTAGGCTTGGTAATTCCTTTGAACTTCTGACACACACCAGTAGCTGTGGGGCAGTATAGCCTTCTTGGGGTTCACATGTACAGTCTGGGTCACCATGGGGGCTGGAATCTGTCCTCCTGGCTTCTGGACAAGCCAGGTACCCCTGGGTTCTACTTGCTGCTGCTGCTGCTGCTAAGTCGCTTCAGTCATGTCCGACTCTGAGCCACCCCATAGACGGCAGCCCACCAGGCTCCCCCGTCCCTGGGATTCTCCAGGCAAGAACACTGGAGCGGGTTGCCATTTCCTTCTCCAATGGGTTCTACCTAGGGAGTGTTTTCCCTTTAGTTTCCAGGTGAGGGCCATGGAGTCAGACCATTAGAGCTGGAAAAGACTTTCTGGGTTGCTTAGTGCAGTGGTGTTCAATCTTTTTTTTTTTTTGAGTAGAGAGCTGAGAGCGCTCTCTGTCCATTTCCCAATGATTCTTGCCTTAAGGTGGCCTCTGAGACACATTCATGAAAATATAGGGCTCCCTGAGAACCTAGGATACTATTAATCTTTTCTAAAATTGAAATATATGTGACACTTAACATTGTATACATGTAACAGTGTTGATTTGCTACCACTGTATATTACGGTGGCCATTATAGCAATAATTTGCATGTCTGTCACATCACATAATTACCATTTCTTTTTAGTGGTTGGAATAATTAAGATGCAGTCTCTTAATGAATTGGATGATTATAATACAATTTGTTGTCTAGATCCCCCCCAAAAACTATTGGTTTTATTCACCCCCCTCCTCATTTGGGGGCTTCCCAGATGGTGCCTGTGGTAAAGAACCCACCTGCCAATGCAGGAGATGCAACAGACTCGGGTTCAATCCCTGGGTTGCAAAGATCCCCTGGAGGAGGGCATGGCAACCCGTTCCAGTATTGTTGTCTGGACAATCCCATGGACAGCGGAGCCTGGTGGGCTAGAGTCCATGGGGTTGAAAAGAGTCGGACATGACTGAAGCCACATGTGCATGCATACTTGTAAGAACCAACTATCTGCAATCAATGATTCCTGCATTTTTGCATATGAGTCTGTGTGTATGTGTTTCTGTGTATGTATGTATGTGTTTTTCCTGCAGGGTATGCCTCCATGGGGGCTGGGGTCCCTATTATAGCCCCCACACCTCTCACTGAGCTGGGCCCAGAGAAACTCTAGCACAGGGGTCCCCAACCTCTGGGATCTAACGCTTGATGACCTGAGGTGCAGCTGACATAATAATACTAGAAATAAGATTCGCAATAAATGTAGCGCACTTGGATCATCCAGAAACCATCCCCCACCCCTGAAACCAGTCCCTGATGCCAAAAAGGGTGGGGACCGCTGCTGTAACGCAGTGTTAACTGAGGAAGAATTCTTATTTCCTGACTTAAGCCTCATATACCTGCTTTCAATATACCTTAATGAAGAGACCAGCCCAATTCCTGTCCCTGGAAAGAATCGCACTGTGGTGTCATTACAGACCGGATGTGCTTTCTGCCACCATAACTACTGCAGAAGCGAGCCGGGTTATTTTGTGATGATCCAGAAATGAACTTCAGATAATATGGATAGATTTTTGCATTTGTCACACTGGGATGCACAGCTGTGATGGACTTTGTGTGAACCTGGACTAGCAAGCTACAGCCAGCACAGAGTGGGATGGACATGATAGCACAGATATCTACCATTCATTGACTGGCTTGAGTGTCATTAACTATGTATATACATGTTGCCTAGCAAGGAGGTCTCCTCATACCCACTTCACAGGTATAGAAACTGAGGCCTGCAGAGCTTAAGTAATGCACACAGCTTGTGGACTGCAGAGCTTATCTGCTGTAGATCCCTGAAACCTGAGCCCTGTGCATACCAAGGATAGATACCAAAGAGGGTAGGTTTATTTAGCCCAAAGAAGATAAAATCAAAAGCTGAAAGGAAGTTAAATGCTTTCTAAGTCTTAGGATTTTTTCTTCGTTTTTTTTGTGGTCGCGTCTGGCATTTAGTTGAGAAAGTCCCTGGTCCATCCCATACAAGCATCTGAAGGGGACCCAGTGAGGGGTGCCCAACACACACACGTGGCTGCCCTAGAGGCCAGAATCTGCTGTGAGGCTGGTGAACGATGCAGTGAGCGAGAGGAGAAGGGGACAAGACCGGGAGGGCTTCCAGACCTCTAATACGTCATGCCGCATTCAACTTTGTATTTTTCCCCCTTGGTTCTTTTTTTTTTTGAGTAATTTCCCCCCCCCGCCCCCCCTAGTTTGGGGAAAATTTTTTCCCCTAGTTGGGGAGCTAGCTGATCGGCGCTGGCCACAAAAGGCAGCTCCTGTAGTTCCTCTTTCTGCCATGTGGTGGTGCTGTTCTTTTAGTTATCTCGGTCGCGCTAGTCCAATATTTATTTTCAGTGAGTAATTTGTTTATCAGGAGGTTATTTTAATATAATTTTGGCCATATTTGCTATTCCACACTATCTGTGCTTCCCAGCGTTAGCAGCTTGCATGTCTTGAAGGAAATTAGCTGAAGATGGTCTCGGAGGCATTTGCTCAGCCATCATTTAAGGGAGCTGGGAGAAAGAAGGCAGGGTGAGCGGAACCTGGGGTTGGAAAAGCTGCGGGAATTTGTTGCTCTCGAGGTGAGGTCAGCGTGACTGAGAAAGATGTACTGCGGGCGGGGGCATCTGGCATCTCGAGCAGCTCTTTTGAGGGATGCCTCTGGTCAAGGGCAGCAAATTCTGCAACTTACTTCCCCCATCTCCCTTGAACCCCCGTGATAACCTGTATTTTCCTGTATCTTACTCGCTTAAGGAAGATGTCCACCTGCCTTCCCGCGGTTCACAGGCATCCCACATCCCATTTGATAATATGTTTCATGAGCTGTTCACTGCCAGCCTTCGAGGAAGGGGGCAGGAAGGTGGGCAGTGGGAAGGGAATTATTGTTAGAATACCTTCAATGAATAATGATCGTAACTATTAATTACAGAGCACTGGCCCTTGTCGCATATTTTATATTTCCAGTTTACATATGAGGAAGTTGTCCTTAGGAGAGGTTAATGCTTTCCCCCAAGATCCCATAAGTAGTGAGTGGAGAACTAAGATTTGAACTTAGTTGTGCCTTCCTTCAAAGCAGAAAATCTTCCTATTTCAAGGATGATTCCCGCTTCCCACTTGGAGCCAAGGAAACCTGATGGCTGATGGGCAGATGACCTTTAATCAGTTCTTTGTCATTTTATGTGACTCAGTTTCATTTTCTGGAAAAGGGAGGGTTATACAGATTGAGTGGTTTGAGAGTGCTTTAGTAGAAGAAACAATTTTTTTTTAAAGGAAGTCTTTTGAGGAGCATGCCTGCTGTGTGCTCAGTCGCGTCTGGCTCCCTGCGACCCTGTGGACTGCAGCCCGCCAGGCTCCTCTGTCCGTGGGATGCTCTAGGCAAGAATACTGGAGTGGGTAGCCATGCCCGTCTCCAGGGGAACTTCCCAACCCAGGGATCAAACTCACGTCTCCTGCATCTCCTGCATTGGCAGACGGATTCTTCACCATTGCACCACCTGGGAAGCCCTCTTCTGAGGAGAAGACACATCTAAAGCAGATGAAACAGGAGCAGAGGTGGGAGAGCCCAGTGAATCACAGCCTGACCTCGCCCTTGTCCCCTCTCCTTTCTCTGGCCCGTTTGACTGACACTGAGAAGCTTCCATGGATGTTCCTTAGGGTTTGAAGGAATGAAGCTTGTGAACCTCCGAAGTAAATATTCTCATGAGGCACTTTCAGAACTCAGTATATTGTCAGGGATTATAATTTAAAGTTGGACAGATGAATCCTTTAGGAGGGTTGGAAAACTACGCTCGTTTTTACTGTGTGCTGGTCCTAAGGAAGAGCTCCTCCAGTTTGGCCGAGAGATGCAAAATTGTTATCTTCATCCTTAGCCCTAGTCAAGTAACTTTTGAGGCTCTTGGGACTAAGAGGACTAATGAAGCAATTAAACTTAACCTAATTAAGTGAGGAGGGTCAGCTTTCATTGGAATTTAGACTGTTAGTATGGTGTGTGCTAAGTCGCTTCAATCGTGTCCGACTATCGTGGCCCCATGGACTGTCGCCTGCCAGGCTCCTCTGTGCATTGGAGTTCTAGAGTGGGTTTCCATGCCCTCTTAAAGGGGATCTTCCTGATCTAGGGATTGAACCTGCATCTCTTGCATCTCCTGCATTGGCAGGAGGACTCTTTACTTCTAGCCTCACCTGGGAAGCCCTGTTAGTATGGGCAGGATGGTAAACCACCTTCCCGAGGTGGCCAGGGTGTTCCAGGTACCCACACGGGGTATAACAGAACTGTGGACTGTGGTCGTGTATTTTCTCTGCTTGACATAAAACTGTTGTCTGCAGAATATATTGTTTTAATAAGACTGCAACCATTCTGGCTCTCACACCCGAGAAGGAGGCTGGCTGTGTTTTCAGATGATCCTTTTCTCCAGCATTAAAGACCTGCTTTTCCCTCTAGTGCTTTCCCTCTGCCTGATTATCTGACTGTAGATTTGAGCCGTGATGTTGCTTTGACAACACTGCAAATGTATTCAGGGAGGCTCAGGGTCATGTGTGAAGGTAGCCTGTGTTTGCTGAAAGCTCAAACCTCTTACTTGCTAGAAGGATGAAACACGATGGAGAAGAGTGTTTGTACGATGGTATCAATGCTGGCTCTCAACAGACTGAACTCAAATCGTGGCCACGCTGGGTGGGTTCCGTCAAGATTCTGTGCTACAATTTCCCCACTGGTAAAGCAGGGAAGATGATACCCTCCAAGGATAATTAGTAAGATTTAAACAAAGTGGTGGGCTTCCCTGGTGGCTCAGTGGTAAAGAATCTGCCGGCAATGCAGGAAACTCTGGTTTAATCCCTGGATTGGGAAGCTGCCCTGGAGGAAGGCATGGCAACCCACTCCAATATTCTTGTCTAGAGCATCCCATGGACACAGGAACCTGGAAGGCTACAGCCCACAGGGTTGCAAAGAATCAAACACGACTTAGCGACTAAAAAATAACAACAACAAGCAAGTTGATGTGCTCATCGCGGGAGCATAGTGCTAGATCTTAGTCTGTCTCTATAAAGATCAACTCTCATTTTATTATCAGTACCACTTGAGGAATACTGAGTTTCAGAAATGGGTCACACATGAGCATAACTCCTGTTGAAATGTCATCCCGTCTCCCAGCATCTGCCTCAGTGCTGAATGATACAGAGTTGTTTTTACTGTCTGTCTTCCTTCTGTAAGCTTTTTGATTTTTCCAATAAAAGAAGTAAGTAAATAGATGAACACAGAAGAACAGGCCTTCTGAGTTGATCCACATGCCCTTAAACATACTTTATTTTCATTCTGGGGAAGCAGGGGTTGACATCCAGGATTGCTGAGCTCTAAATATTCTGGATTTTAGAATTCGTGTCACCCTGACATAATGAATGACTGGCTATGGATTGACAGAGATAAAGTATCACAAAGATTTAAAGAGATAGACAAAAAGATAAACATCTCAGGGCTCTGAACGTGCACGGTATCTTTCTCATCACATTCAGGACTGAGTGTACAATTATTTGCATTTGTCAGGTTGTAAGTCAGCTGCTTCCTACAGACGTCTAATAAGAGCAGTTTGCCAAGCACTTTTTCATATATTATCTCATTTAATGCTTACTGTAGTCCTGCAAGACAGGTAAATATTTAAGTCTTCTAGAGCAGCAGCTCTCAAAGTGAGTGATTTGTCCCAAGGGAACATTTATTAATAATAAGGTCTGGAGACATTTTTAGTTGTTGCATCTGCAGGGAGTGGGGTGTTCCTGGCATCACGTGAGTAGAGATTGGGATGCTTCTAAACATCCTGCAACGCACAGGGCAGCTCTCCCCCACCCTACCCCAAGACATAATGTTGTTGTTCAGTCGCCAAGTCATGCCCAACTGTTTGGGACCCCATGGACTGCAGCATGCCAGGTCTCACTATCTCCCAGAATTTGCCCAAGTTCAAGTCCATTGAATTGTTGATGCCATCCAACCACCTCATTCTCTGTCTCCCTCTTCTCCTTCTGCCTTCAATCTTTCCCAGCATTATGGTCTTCTCCACACCCAAATATCAATAGTGGAGGCTGGAAAACTGTTCTATAGACAAAGCATTGAGGTTGAAAGAGGATTGCTGATTTGCCTAAGATTGTGTGATGTGCCCTCGGTACACTGGGACTGAAATCCATCCCTCTGTTTCACTCCCAGAGGAGGTCAAGTCTTTTAAAGAAATAAAACTGTTTTAGGGACTTCCCTGGTGGTCCAGTGGTTAAGACTTTGCCCTTCAGTGCAGGGGGTGAGGGTTTGATCCCCAGTCAGCGAGCTAAGATCCCACATGTGTCAGTGCCAAAAAAAACCCAAAAAAAACAAAAAAACAAAAACAATAAAAACCCCAGAAAACATAAAGTCAAAGTAACCTCATCACAAATTCAACAAAGACTTTAAAGATGGTCCACATCAAAGAACAGATCTTTAAAAAAAATGAAATAAAACTGTTTTAAATACCTTGGCAGACTGTTGCATGTAAACAGCTGACAGCAGAGCTGCCATGGTGGAAGTGGGGGTCAGAGGCCCCACTCAGCCTCCTTCTCAGCCCCTCCCCTTAATTCTGGGGCTTCTCAGGTAGCTCAAACAGTAAAGAATCTGCCTGCAATGTGGGAGACCTGGGTTTGATCTCTGGGTTGGGGAGATCCCCTGCAGAAGGGAATGGTAACCCACTCCGGTATTCTTGCCTGGAGAATCCCATGGACAGAGTATCCAGGTGGGCTCCAGTCCATGGGGTCGCAAAGAGTTGGGCACGACTGAGGGACTAACACACACCCCTGAGTTCCAGGGGTGCACAGCCTGGCAACCTCTCCTATCCATTCAAGGAGACCCACAGAACATCAGGACCCTGTTGGCATTCACAGACCTTCCGGATTTCCCTGAGCTGTTACATTGTTCTGGCAGAGGATGAGAGCATCTGAGTTTGCATTTTAGTAAGATGTGTTGAGCAGTGGCAGGGAGAAGGAAGCATGGGGCCAAGGAGAAGGCTGCTGCTGGCACCTTCCAGGTGGTAGGAGAGGGGACTGGAAGGATTACAGGTGACAGATGATAGTTGTTCAGTCACAGTTGTGTTGGACTCTTTGTGACCCCAGGGACTGTAGCACGCCAGGCTCCTCTGTCCTTCACCATCTCCTGGAGTTTGCTTAAACTCATGTCCATCGAGTCAGTGATGCCATCCAACCATCTCATCCTATGTCGTCCCCTTCTCCTCCTGCCCTCAATATTTCCCAGCATCAGGGGGTTTTCAAATGAGTCAGCTGTTTGCATCAGGTGGCCAGAGTACTGCAGCTTCAACTTCAGCATCAGTCCTTCCAATGAACATTCAGGGTTGATTTCTTTTAGGATGGACTGATGTGATCTGCTTGCAGTCCAAGGGACTCTCAAGAGTCTTCTCCAGCACCACAGTTCAAAAGCATCAATTCTTCCATGCTCAGTCTTCCATATGGCCCAATTCTCACATCTGTAATTTACAGGCGATAGGGTAGAGTTTAAACGAGGACACAGGAGGCTCAGGCATGCTGTGGGATTTTACAGCACTGTGCTATTGGGTGTCATCAGGCCAAAGGGTGGCACGCCAGGAGCAGGGAGACTCAGCTCCTAGCTGTTGTCTTCTGCGCATGTGGAGGCATGGAGGCATGATGCTGCGTGAACCAATTTGCATGTGACCTTTGCGCCGCCGTGCAGATTTCTTTTCTTGCAGCCCACAGTGCTTGTTTTCACTCTGATTGGACACTGGCAAGGCCACGGCAGACAGGTGTCTCCTGCATCCATTGACGGAGAAAGGCGAGTGCTCTGTGTTTCTCCTTCCAGGTATAATTCTGGCTTTCTTCTTTAAGTGTCAGCTTCTGATGAGCTGAACATGGAAATGGCAAAATGAAACTAGGAGGAAGGTTACTAACAACGACCCAGAAGAGATAGTGGTTTGTCTTAGGACTTAGCAGGTAATAAGAATCCAAATTCAGAAGAAAACTCTGGATGGATAGGAAAACTCCTGGGAAATTTTAGGTCTGGACAAAGATGTTCACTCCTAAGGGCTTTCTTGCAGAGATGTCAAAAATAAATAATAGAAAGGAGAGTGAGAAAATCTACCTGACATATCCGTCCCTCCCCTGACCTGAACTTGCACAACCCCCTGTGAGGAATGTCAAGAGGTGGGGGCCCCACCCTCTGACACCCGCCCTTCTTTTCAGTCATCTCCTATTGCCCTCCCCTCACTCTGTTCACCTGCCTTTAGCTTCTAGGCTTTTTGTTATTTGCACTCACCAAATTTGGGCTTAGCCACTTGCTATGATCTCAAGATTGCTAGAATTTTCTGTTCTTGGATGTCTGCATCCTGACTCCTTCCTACATTCTGGTCTCAGTGCTAATGTCCCCCTCAAAGGGCTGCCCCGACCACTGATCTATAATAGCTACCCTACCCAGTCCCTCTAGAATCATTATTTTATTATTATTTTTTTAATTTTAATTTTTTTTGACTATGCTGGGTCTTAGTTGCAGCATGCAGGATCCTCAATATTCTTTGGGGCATGTGAACTCTTAATTGCAGCTTATGGGATCTAGTTCCCTGACCAGGGACCGAACCCAGACCTCCTGCATTAGGAGTGGGAAGTCTTAGCAACTGGACCATCCAGGGAATTTCCTCATTATTTAATTTTCACTGTCATTATCTGAATTTACCTAATCTGTGTCTGTGTATGCCTATTTGAGGGCTTCCCTGGTAACTCAGCTGGTAAAGAATCTGTATGCAATGCAGGAGACCCTGACTTGATTCCTGGGTGAGGAAGATCCGCTGGAGAAAGGATAGGCTTACCCACTCTAGTATTCTTGGGTTTCCCTGGTGGCTCAGACAGTAAAGAATCCACCTGCAATGTGGGAGACCTGGGTTTAATACCTGGGTTGGGAAGATCCCCTGGAGGAGGGCATGGCAACCCACTCCAGTATCCTTGGCGGGAGAACCCATGGACAGAGGAACCTGGCGGGCTACAGTCCATGGGGTCACAAAGAGTCGGACACGACTGAGTGAGTAAGCACAGCACAGCTCTTGCCCATTTGAATCTCCCCCAAGGGAATAGAAACCCCTTAGAACAGAGACTTGGTCCATCTCATTTCCTGCTGAGATATCACCAAGGCCTACGGTGATGTCTGGCACATACTGGCACACAGCAGTTGTTAGCAGTGTTTGTTGAATGAATGAGGAGTGGTGTCTGGGGTTTAGGGGGTAGGAGTATGGTTCTAGCTGATGATTTACTGCCTGCCTCGTCACAGCAAGGTCTGGCTTTCGGGACAAGTTGTCTCCGCTTATTTGCATTTGCTGAGCAAAGCCCTCATGTGATCACCGCTTGCTGGGAACCAGCTCCTTTTAGAAAACTTTCAAACTAGATACTGAAGAATTAATCCTGCTTCCTCAAATCGAAGATGTCATTGATTATAAGAAGCACCATGTGTACATGCCACTGAGAGAAAGAGAATGCTGCCAGTTGCCATTGAAATACCATCGTTAGTTAGAAGCACCTTAAATTTGGAACAGCTTAAAATGTGAAAAAAAAAATGTCTGAGAATTGATAAAGTACAAGATGAGATGGCTTCATCATATGGAGTTCAGGGAAGTGGTGGGGCAGTTTCGGGTCTGGAGTATGTCCTTACTAGTCGTCCCTTCCTCCGAGGCAGTGCATCCTGACACTGGGACGTGGCACGCTTGATGGGCCAGAGGAAGCACTGGGTGTGTGCAGGAAGAGGCAGATATCACTTCTGAGGCTTTCTCAAGAGTGGAAAAAGTTCTCCAGCTTGGGAATGTATCTATGGAAAGGCATTAGAAGGAGTTGGTGATAAAAACAAACAAAACAACCTAACCAACAGTGAGTGAGTCTAGATTTAAAACAATACTATGAAGGATGTTTTCTTACCCTTTTCAGCCACTCTCACTGAAGCTTAGGAAAAGCATCTTTAATTTTCAAAAGGCAGTCAATGGGAAAACAAGATTTGCTTAAAATCCAAATTTATAGCCAGGTTTACTGAAATGTATCTATTTTACAAAGATAAAAAGAAAATACCTGCAAGCTAATTCAATATCATTATTCTTATTTGAGCTAAAGATAATGGAGTATAATTTCCATTACTTCTGGCATTAAGATTAGTTGTGTTTCAATACATATATCATAGCTTCTCCTTTGTGGGGAGCATCTATACAGCTGCCAGCGGAGGCTGAAAGCTGACCCCTCCTTTCCTCAGAAGCCCTACACTCACCTCTTGGGCCTGACATAGGGGTTGGCCTCAGGGCATCACTGCTAGGTGTCAGGACAGCTCTTGAACATCCCCTGCAGTGACCCCAAGAACCATCGGCTGTTTGTTTGGCTCCTTAAACCTTCTTGGGCTTCCCTGGTGGCTCATATGCTAAAGAATCTGCCTGCAATGCTGGAGACCCAAGTTCCATACCTTGGTCAGGAAGATCCCCTGGAGGAAGGCAATGACAACATGCTGCAGAATTCTTGCCTGGAGAATCCCATGGACAGAGGAGCCTGGGGGGCTACAGTCCGTAGGGTCACATGGAGACGGACATGACTGAAGCGACTTAGCACATTGAATGCACAAACCTTGAGTTTCCTATAAAAAATCAGCTCTCTGAAGTATGTCAGAGAGAGAGAAACAAACATCATGTATTAACACACACATAGGGAATCTAGAAAAATGGTACTGATGGGCCTTTTTCCAGGGCAGGAATAAAGATGCAGACACAGAGAACAGGCATGTGGGCACGGGGGCACGGGGAGTTGGCGGGGAGAGTGGGATGAACTGAGAGAGCACCGCTGACATCTGTATATTCCCGTGTTTAAAACAGATGGCTAGTGGGAAGCTGCTGTATAGCACAGGGAGCTCAGCTCGATGCTCTGTGATGACCTTAGGGGGTGGGATGGAGGTGTAGGAGGGAGGTTCAAGAGCGAGGGGATATATACATACCTGTAGCTGATTCACATTGTTGTACAGCATAAACTAACACAACATTGTAAAGCAATTGTGTGTGTGTGTGTGCGCTAAGTTGCTGCAGTTGTGTCTGATTCTTTGTGACCCTATGAACTGTAGCCTGACAAGCTTCTTTGTCCATGGGATTTCCAGGCAAGAATACTAGAGTGAGTTGCCATGCCCTCCCTCCTCCAGGGGATCTTCCCAACCCAGGGATGGAACCCCCATCTCTAATGTCTTCTGCATTGGCAGGCAGGTTCTTACCACTTGCGCCACCTGGGAAGCCCAAAGCAATTATACTCCAGTTTGAAAAAAAAAAAATCAACTCTCATCACAATTTAGGGGCCTGGGAGGTAGCAGAGAAGATGCTGGAGGGTGATTGGGTGGAGGGGCTGAGCCAGGTTAGATTTGGCAGGTAGCCACACCCCTCAAGCACCTCGGGTGTTCTGCTGACTTTATCTCCTTTGGCCTTTCAGAAACCTTCTGCAGGAAGCTGCTTCTCCTGGTAACCATGAAGGGTCTTTATCTGAATGCAAAGCAGTGTAATCTCTGCAAACCAGCATCAGAGCTTTGGGGATAACAATGTGGGTTGTCAGCTTTGGAGGCAGATGGGGGATTCCATTTGAATTCTCCATATGCCATTTACAAGCTCTCAGGACTTAAATAAGTTATTTAACTTCTCTCAGCCTCTGTGTCTTCATTTGTAAGAGGAGGCAAATAATGCTTATCTTCAAGCATTTCCATGAGACAAATGAGATGATCATGTAGGCTGATTAGCCCAATGCTGAGCACAGAGGAAACAGTCAGTAAATAAATACTCAGTAATTTTAACTGGTGTTAAAGTGGCAAAGAGGCAGCTTTTGTTCATGTACAGGACTTAGAAGGCTTGGTAAAAGCCTGCTTTTTCCAGAAACATCTTCTAAATGGACTCCATGAAAAGACCGCTAAAAGCATCTGTTGGCTGTAGTTAAGGTCACCATTATCTTGGGTTGTAGTAATATCTCTAAAGGGGGAGATCTAGGGTGAGATATTACACAGTGTGAGTTCTGTGGCTCCAACTAGATCTTTCCATATGGGGTCTTGATGAAGATCAGGCAGTGTTTGTGATGTAATTGCTCTGGTCTGGGGGATCCAGGGACGAGAGGGTTTGGAAGCAAACCTTGGGGAGGAAGGTTTGTTTGATGAGCCCAGCGAGTGGTCTTCTCTTCTGAGAAGAGGACCACTTTCCTGAAAAGGGCTAGCTGAATTGCCAATAGTTCATATGAATGAATTTCCATGAAGTTCCTGAAACAAAAGGAAATCAAGCTGTTTAATAAATCTATTTAGTCTTCCTAGGAATTTCTTGCGAGCGTGATGTCCTAGTATGCTGTATGGTTGAACATGATTTCTGTTCTCAAGAATGGTGGGGGCCTGGAATCCTGATATATATTCTTACTCATATATGTGCATATCAAAAGCAAGGATGAGTTATTAAACAGTTAACCATTATCAGTCAAGAAGATCTCACAACATTAACCAGGCCTCTAAAAAAGCTTTAGTAATGGGACCCAACTGGGGTAAATTTTTCCAGAGAGGGAACTACTTATAGTTCCTTAAGGTCTACATTATGGACATTGTCTGTAAGGGGTCCTGGGATAACACTGGGAAGTGATCCTCAGCATGTCTTTTGGGGTGTCTAAGGCAGCTATGTAAAAGGGATGGTCATTTGGGGTGAGAAGTCAATTACATTACATGGGGATTGAAGGACTCTGGTTATCAATTTTACTTCTTTTGAAACTTTTGCTTGGCCTATTCTCACTGGTGAAATGTATGTGAAGTTTGAATGGAATCCATATGCGGAAAGGGTTTTTGTTCGAGCACATCCTCTTGAGCTTTTATTGAGCACATACGTGGTTCCAGGGGCTGCACTGTGTATTCATTCTTTATAATGGACATGTAAGGTTGATGCTGTCATTGTTTCCTTTTTATCTTGCTTTAATATTTGCAGATAATGGAAATGTAGTCCAGAGTGGCTTAGCAACTTACCCAAGGTTATGCAGCTGGTACAGTCAAAATGCAGATCAGCAGCTATGTGACCCTCGTGCTCCTGTTCTTGCATGAGGCCATCCAAAGGAATGTGTTCATGTCCTGCGCATTTGACAGTTTGCTGTCCAAAATTACAGAGGGCCAGTTGAAATAATAAATTGTTGTTGTAGTTCAGTTGCTCAGTTGTGTCCAACTCTTTGTGACCCCACGGACTGCAGCACGCCAGGCTTCCCTGCCCTTCACCATCTCCTGGAGCTTGCTCAAACTCATGTCTTTTGAGTTGGTGATGCCATCCAACCATCTCATCCTCTATCGTCCCCTTCTCCTCCTGCCTTCACTCTTTCCCAGCATTGGGGTCTTTTCCAATGAGTCGGCTCTTCACCTCAGGTGGAGCAAAGTATTGGAATTTTAAATAGATAATGCTTATTATGATTATGGGCTTCCCTGGTGGGCTCAGATGGTAAAGAACCCATCTGCAATGCAGGAGACCTGGGTTGGATCCCTGGGTCAGGAAGATCCTCTGGAAGAAGGCATGGCAACCCACTCCAGTATTCTTGCCTGGAGAATCCCATGGACAGAGGAACCTTGCAGGCTACAGTCCACAGGGTTGCAAAGAATCGGACACGACTGAAGCAATTTAGCCCACTGAGTGCTTATTACATTCCAGGCATTGAGCTATCAACTTTATATATATTACCTCATTTAATTTTCTCAACAATTCTCAAGGAGGAGATTGTTATTAGGTTTGTTTGTTTCTTTTTTTTTTTTTAAGTCTTAGTGATGAGAGCTGTCAAGTAACATGCTCAAGGTCACAAAGTTAGAAAGCAGTGGAGGTCATGGCCTTGTGCATGGAATCCATAAAGAAAGCTGAAGGGTCTGCCCACTGAGGCAGTGAGGAGCATACGATGATGGTTAAGGTGGGTTTGGAGTTCTGCACTGATTCGTGTGTCTTATTCCTAGAGCTGTGGCTGTGAAAGCGTGCAGCTCATTCTTCTACTGCAGGTTCCCACCTTTCCTCCGCTTCGAGTCATCACTTCTCCCTAAAGGGGTGATAAAATTCTCAGACATGGTGAACAAAGAGCATCCGTGGAAATCTCTGGTTTTGCCAAATAACAGTAGCAGAGTGCTGGGCTGCTTGCAGGTATAATAATCTGGCTCATCAGGCACTTACTTCTCTATCAGCCTGTCCTGGCATAGAAATTCCCCATGAGAAATCCAGGTTTTGAGTCTTAAAGGTTTCTGAGGTTTCTTGTTAAAAGACAAACATCCTTATAGAGATGATCATGATCTCAAATACCTTCAGGGGTGAGGTAGATAATTCACTTTTGAAAGGGATGGGGTAAGACCAGAAAGGTGCATTGGTTGCTATGGCAACCTGGGGACTGCCTGTCCTGCCCACAAACATTTATGACGTGGCATATAGTCTATGGACTTCCTGTCAAAGCGTAACCTATCTTTTTCCTCTCGTTAAGGTTCATTGTAGATGACGTGGAGAATAAAAACTACAGAGAAGTGTAAATTGAGGCTAAAAAATCCACAGCAAATTGAATCATCAATATCTTCCTCCCTCATAAGTACTATGGATATCTTGGCATATTCCCTTCGTTTTTCGTTTGTTTGTTTTTTTCCTGAGTATAAAAATCTGCTGCATCGTTGGGGTCTGTACTAAAGAAAACATTTGAACTTCTATGAAGAAATGAGGAGCAAAAATAAGATTGTGAGACCACATTTTAGACTGAGAATTAGCTACAAATAAGACATCAGGGGGATAAAACCTGGAGAGGTAGGTAGAAATAGTAAAACTTAAGAGAGTTAACGGGAGGTAGGGACCAGGATGTGGGCTTGCCACAGGAAAACTGGCCAGAGAAGACTTTCAGCTGGAGGCCTCCAAGGAGTGGCTGATGGAGACAGGACATAATACCTTTGGATGAAGTAGGAGTTGGGGTGCTCTGTTGCTCAATTGTGTCTGACTCTTTGTGACCCCATGGATTGTAGTCTGCCAGGCTCCTTGGTCTCGTCTGGGGATTCTCCAGGCACGAATACTGGAGTGGGTTGCCATTCCCTCCTTCGGTGGATCTTCCTGACTCAGGGCATCGAGCCCACATCTCCTGTGTTGGTAGGCAGATTTTTTACCTCTGAGCCACCAGGGACGCCCTAGGATTTGAGGATGAACTGTTAAATTAAAGGTTCTCAGAAGTCCTCTCTGCCCACTCCACTCCATCCTCGAATCAGCTTAAGATAAACCAATCCATTTCAGAAATTAAAAAAAAAAATACAGAACAGGAACTTTTTTCCCCAAGAAAATCTTAGGAGGAAGCCATTTATGTAAACAGGCTAAAGTGCACCTTGTCAGTTTTAAGGGGGGTTGGGGGGTCCTTACCTGCCCACCCCCAAACCCTGAGCTCATCCAAAACAGCTTATGAAAGCCCACATCTTCTCCTTGCTATCTGGCCTCCCCAGGAGAAGCACAGTCTTCCCCCCAAACCTTCTGGAGCTCCTGGAAACTGCTGATCCCAGCCACCCTCATTTCATTCTTTGGGTCCTCTCTGCATTGGTTCAGCTTGATGACCCTCCTCTTGTCGGGTTTGAGATGCATATTGACTTTTGCAAAGCTCCCGAGCCATCCCCAGAGAAAGACTGACTGATTTAGGGTAGAGGGTGGGGGAGAGGTGTAGCGGTTTTCGATGTTAGTAAACAGGACAGCTTGCTGAAGATTAGCAGGAAACCATGAATAAAATCATCGGGATTTGATAAGGGATTTTTCTAGGAGACAATTAAAGATCCCCCCCCACCCCAGTATCTCCCTCCCCCTCCCCACAAAACTGGAGATGAAGGTCATGAAGATAACACATTGTTAGTCTCATACTTTTAAAATAGACGAAAGACAAAAATGCTTAACCTCTCGCTGCCCATGGGGCCTCTGTGCACTGCTTTTTGCCATTCTGTCATCTTTTTAGCAGGCGATACTTTCCTTTAATGCCTCCTACTTAATCCTCAATTTCTTTTAAACATCAGATATTGGCTAGGCTGGAACCTCATTTAGGCAGCAAAGAAACTCCAGTGCTCTGTGGCCACGACCAGCCGAGATGAGAAATATTTTTGATACAAAAGAATAATTCATTAAAGGAGGTAATGAAGGTGATTTAAACCGTCCACCACAAATATATCACAGAGTGAATAAAGCTCATCGCTCTCAGTTCAGGGTCATGGCTAAATGAAATGTTGTGAAAAGTGAAAAAAAAAAAAAAAAAAGAAAGCAACTGCACAAATGGGTCAAAAAATCTCAGTGGGGCTCAGTCAAGCCTGACAGTTTAGAATTTGACAAACAAGCAGGATAAAAGGAGAATTCTATTAACATTATGAGAAAACCCTTCTGGAATAAAACACAATTTCCATGTCATTTTTTTTCACTCATGGGCATTTACATGGTCTTAGGGAAAAATCTGACTCGGGGCTGAAACTTTGCTTATCCAATTACAGCACAAGGGATCTCTCCCTCTCACACTCAGCCAAAAGCATAGATTGTCTATAAACCAGTGTGAACAGTATGGATAATGCAGAAATGTAGTGTCAGAGTGCAGAGCTGCACGATATGGGCCGTTGTGCCTGAGAGTCAGCTGGTTAGAGTTATACAGGGCACCTAGTTGACAAGGGCAGAGAGAACCAGAATCCAGAGAGGATCTACCCATCTACTAAGGTCCACACTAATCCACAGGTAGTTGGTTGTCCGCCGGCCCTGTAGGGTGAGGAGTTTAACATGAAAACTGGAGTATGTGTGCTGTTGAGAGAAGTCTCTTAGACCGTTCTTCCCCCTTTGTTTCTTCAAAGAGAATTTAAACTGTGTCTTGAGGAGACTTCCCTGGTGGTTCAGTGATTAAGAATCTGCCTTGCAATGCATGGGACACGGGTTCTATCCCTGGTTGAGGAACTAAGATCCCACAGGCTACAGGGCAACTAAGCCTCAACTACGGAGCCTTTCTGCTGTAACAATTGATCCGAAGTCCTCCTGCTGCTGCTGTTGCTAAGTCACTTCAGTCGTGTCCCACTCTGGGTGACCCCATAGATGTCAGCCCACCAGGCTCCCCGGGCCCTGGGATTCTCCAGGCAAGAACACTGGAGTGGGTTGCCATTTCCTTCTCCAATGCATGAAAGTGAAAAAGTGAAAGTGAAGTGGCTCAGTCGTCTCCGACTCTTAGCGACCCCATGGACTGCAGCCCACCAGGCTCCTCCATCCATGGGATTCTCCAGGCAAGAGTACCGGAGTGGGGTGCCATTGCCTTCTCCAAAGTGCCACTACTAAGACTTTACTTCGCCAAATAAATAAATGTAAGTCACTTTAGTTGTATCCCGATCTTTGCTGCTGCTGCTGCTGCTAAGTTGCTTCAGTCGTGTCCAACTCTCCGAGAACCCATGGACTGCAGCCTACCAGGCTCCTCTGTCCATGGGATTTTCCAGGCAAGAGTGCTGGAGTGGGTTGCCATTGCCTTCTCCAATCCTACTCTTTGCAACCTTATGAACTATAGCCCTCCAGGCTTCTCTGTCCATGGAATTCTCCAGGCAAAAGTATTGGAGTGGGTTTCCACGCCCTTCTCAAGGGGATCTTCCCAACCCAGGGATTGAACCTGTGTCTCTTCCATCTCCTGCATTGGCAGGCAGGTTCTTTACCACTAGTGCCACCTGGGAAGCCAAATGAATAAATAAATAGGTAATGTAAAAAAAAAGACCGTATCTTGAGAAAATGAAGAAACCATACATCAATCAGAGGGGTCTTATCCTCCCGTAAGACTCTCAGGCAGAGTCATTCAACTAACAACATGTACACCCTTGCTATATATCCGTTTTAAATATAGCAAGTGTGTCCACTGAATAACTCCATTATACAGCGATATTGTAGAGCACAGGGAGCTCTGCTCAGTGTGATGTGGCAGCCTGGATGGGCGGGGAGTTTGGGGGAGAGTGGATATGTATGGCTGAGTCCCTTTGCTATGTACCTATAACCATCACAACATTGGTAACATTGGTAACTTTCTATACTCCAATGTAAAAACTTAAAGAAACTGCAGTTGTGGTGTGGAAGAGGGGAAAGGCACTGTAAGATCTTACTATTACAGCTCCCTGAAGGACGTAAGGAAGCCCCATCCTCACCTCCCTGCTGGGTGGACTTCCAACCTCTGTCTGGGTATTTTTGGTGCCAGGATGCTCGTCACCACATAAGAGTCCAGTCTCTTGTTGGGTGGCTTGACTCCAAGGAATTCCTTTCCCAGATGGAGCCAGCCCCTTGACTATGTAAACTGGCTTCCAGTCTCTTTCAGGAAAACACACAACACATCTGTTACACACGACAGCCTTCCCGACATGATGTCTCTCACTCGGGGTCCTTTCCTTTCCATTTGGATTGAGTCTTATAGTTTGCTCAAATGACCATACCCCAAGTCCACTGAGATTCCAGAAAGAGGAATGGAAATCTGGTGAATCTCTCTTCCCTTCTTCTCTCTCCTCCACACTCAATTATCCTTTTTCTGAACTATTTGAGAATAAGTTATAGACATTCACAATTGTGGATTTCCTAAAAACAAGAATATTCACTTACCTAAGCACAGCTTATCAAAATCCAACAATATGCATTTACATAATACTATGTGTGGGTGCATGCCCAGTCTCTCAGTTGTGCCCCACTCTTTGCAATCCCATGGACTATAGCCCACCAAGCTCCTCTGTCCATGCAATTTTCCCATCAAGAATACTGGAATGGGTTGCTTTCTCCTTCCCCAGGGATGCTTCTCCAGGGGATCTTCCCCACCAGGGATCAAACCCAGGTCTCCTGCACTGCAGGTGAATTCTTTACCACTGAACCACCTGGGAACAAACTATGTAATTAAGTGTGCTAGTTGCTCAGTCTTTGTGACCTCATGGGCTCCCAACAGGCTCTTCTGTCCATGAGATTCTCCAGAAAGCAATACGGGAGTGGGTAGCCATTCCTTTCTCCAGGGCATCTTTCTGACCCAGAATTGAACCCAGGTCTCCTGCATTGCAGGTGGATTCTTTACCATTGAGCCAGCAGGAAAGCTGCTGCTGCTGCTGCTAAGTCGCTTCAGTCATGTCCGACTCTGTGTGACCCCATAGACGGCAACCCACTAGGCTCCTCTGTCCCTGGGATTCTCCAGGCAAGAATACTGGAGTGGGTTGCCATTTCCTTCTTCAATGCATGAAAGTGAAAAGTGAAAGTGAAATCGCTCAGTCGTGCCTGACTCTTAGCGACCCCATGGACTGCAGCCCACCAGGCTCCTCCGTCCATGGGATTTTCCAGGCAAGAGTACTGGAGTGAGTTGCTGTTGCCTTCTCTGCAGCAGGAAAGCAGCACTGGGTTAATCTAAACACCTTATTCAGACTTTACCAACTGCTTCACTAATGCCTTATGCAGGGAAAGAAAAAAAATAATTTTGGTCCAGGGACTAAATTCTCACTATATATTGTACTTACATGCCATATCTTTTTAAAAAAAATTATTGAAGTACAGTTGCTTTGCTATTGTGTTGTATTGTGTTTGTTTCTGCTGTTCAGTAATATGAATCGGCTATTGTTGTTCAGTTGCTCAGTCCCATCCAACTCTTTGCAAACCCATGGACTGCAGCATACCAGGCTTCCCTGTCCTTCACCATCTCCCAGAGCTTGCTCAAACTCATGTCCATCAAGTCGGTGATGCCATCCAACCATCTCATCCTCTGTCGTCCCCTTCTCCTCCCGCCTTCAATCTTTCCCAGAACCTGGGTCTTTTTCAATGAGTCAGTTCTTCGCATCAAGTGGCCAAAGTATTGGAGTTTTAGCTCCAGCATCAGTTCTTCCAATGAATATTCAGAACTGATTTCCTTTAGGATGGTTTGATTGGATCTCCTTGCTGTCCAAGGGACTTTCAAGAGCCTTCTGCAACACCACAGTTCAAAAGCATCAATTCTTCGGTGCTCAGCTTTCTTTATAGTCCAACTCTCACATCCATACATGACTACTGGAAAAACCATAGCTTTAAGTAGATGGACCTTTGTTGACAAAGTAATGTCTCTGCTTTTACGTATGCTGTGTCTGTTGATCATAGCTTTCCTTCCAAGGAGCAAGCGTCTTTTAATTTAATGGCTGCAGTCACCATCTGCAGTGATTTTGGAGCCCAAGAAAGTAAAGTCTATCACTGTTTCCATTGTTTCCCCATCTATTTGCCATGAAGTGATGGGACTGGATGCCATGATCTCAGTTTTTTGAATATTGAATATTGAGTTTTATTCTGCTACATGTATACATATATCCCTGTGTCATGTCTTTTTGGTCTTTGTTAGCTGAATTCCTTGGTCTTTTTTTTTTTTTTTTTTGGCCTTTTACTACTTTCACATTTTTGAAAAGTGTGAATCAGATATTTACAGCATATCCCTCATCTTTGGTTTGCTGATTTTCCTCGTGGTTACGTTCAGGTTATGCATTTTGGTTCAGGAATATCATAGTACGGATACTCAAGTGATGCTGTGTCTTTCTCAGAACATCTTGTCTTCTGTTGTTGACCCTGGTCACTTGATTAAGCTGATATCTGCCACTGGATACCAGTTTCTACACTGGAAAATTAATATCATCCTTTTATGATTAATTAGTATTTTGTGGGAGGGGAAGATCTCTTAGAGGAGGATATGGCAACTCACACCACTATTCATGGACAGAGAAGCCTGGTGGGCTATAGTCCACAGGGTTGCCAAGAGTCTGAAATGACTAAGAGGAATTAGCACGCACGCACAGTGGGACATCCTCAGGGGGGTGTGGCCAGGAGAGCCTTTGATTGATGTTGCCTTTTCCCATTGGTTTCAGAGTCTAACAGCCGCAGGGCAGTGAACAGAAGCTACGTCCCCGGTTTGCTCAGGCTGCATCAGGATTGGCACAGCCACGACACGGCCAATTCCTTCGTTCCGATCCGCCGGGCGCTTCTGCTCTGCCTCAAGCATATTGCCAAGCTCCGATCGGGCAGGGAGGCCTTCCTGGCAGCTCAGGGCATGGAGATCCTTTTCAGCACCATACAGGTAACCTGCATGGGGACTGCCTCTGTAGTTGGATGGCATGTGAAGGAAGTCATTTAGGACTCACCCTTCACAGAGCTGGGAAATCTCAGTATGTTTCTTGCTTCTTGCTCTGGGCAGATGTTCTGGACTCAAATCCTCGTTCCTTCACTCACTCATGTATTGATTGACTCACTTATTAATTGGGTACACCTGGGTCAGGAAGACCCCCTGGAAGAGGGTGTGGCAACCCACTCCAGTGTTCTTGCCTGGAGAATCCCATGGACAGAGGAGCCCGACAGGCTACAGTCCATAGGATCACACAGAACTGGACACGACTGAAGTGACTGAGCAGGCACGCACGCACAGTGTGTACACACTGAGCGGAGCCGGGATCGAGAGCGTTGCTTTTTTGTTGCTGGGGTACAGTTGCTTTACAGTGTTATTTTCTGCTGTACGACAGTGAATCAGCTATATGTGTACATGTGTCCCCTTCCTCCTGAGCCTCCCTCTCATCCCCACATTCCATTCATCTAGATTATTACAGAGCACCGAGGCAAGCTCCCTGTGCTATTCAGCAGATTCCCTCTAGCAATCTAGAGGGATTTTTTTACACATGGCAGAGCACATGCTTCAATCCCAATCTCCCGATTCATCCCCATCCCGTGTCTGCACGTCCGCTCTCTACATCTGCTTCTCTATTCCTGCCCTGCAAATAGGTTCATCCATACCATTTTTCTAGATTCCACATACATGTGTTAGTGCTGATTTTAAAGCTAGAGAACCTGGCTTCAGATCTCAGATCTGGCGCCTACTGCTGTGCAGTGACTCCATCTCTCTGGGTTTCAACCTTCTTCTTAAAAAAAAAAAAAAAAAAAGACGAAAGTGATAAAATCTAGGTTTTCTACGTGGCCTGGATAAGTTAACATAGACACATCTCGTTTAGCAGGGTACTGCCATGACTTCACTGCTTTATGAGGGCGAGTGTTTATTGGAATAGCGAGTAGTTATTGGGACCTCACGGTGAATGTGATAGACAAGATCCCTGACCTTTTGGGGGCAAATGTTCCAACAGAGAGTCACACATTAAGGAAGCAAATGATTCAGTCTGGAATATAATTTCATATTGCTCTGTGGGATCAATAGAGGAAGGGCACGGGTCCACAGTGACTCCTGCATGGGCAGAGAGAAGGTCTTCTCTTAGAGACATCAGGTCTTTGAGTGGGTGACACCTAAGCTGAGACCTGAATTATTGAGGGAGCCGGTCATGCCAAGTTTAGGAGGAAGGACATCCCAAGCAAAGGGAGTAGCACCTACGAAAGCTGTCACTGATCTCTGCCCCAGTGGAATATGTGTCTAGGGTTTCCTGGATTTCAACCAAATAACACATTCCTTAGTTTCACTTGATTAGGGCTAATGTAAGCACCATCGTGGGCTTCCCTGGTGACTCAGATGGTAAAGAATCTATCTGCCTGAAATGCAGGAGACCTGAGTTTGATCCCTAGGTCGGAAACAGCCCCTTGAGAAGAGACTTTCAACCCACTCCAATATTCTTGCCTGGAGAAACCCATGGACAGAGGACCTTGGTGACCTGCAGTCCATGGGGTCGCAAAGAGTCGGATAGGATTGAGTGACTAACACACACACTCAGGCACCATCTTGCAAGGCTGCCTATACGTTCTCCATGAATAATGTGAGTGTCTCCCAGGTACCCGTCATCTGTTCACCCACCCTCTGTTGGGGCCAAAGCAGCTGTGTTTCACACACATTATGTTCTTTTCTGTCTTCTTATTTGGACTTCCCTGGCGACTCAGTGGTAAAGAGTCTGCCTGCCAATGCAGGAGAAATGGGGTTCAATCCCTGTATCTGGACGATTCCCTGGAGTAGGAAATGACAACCTGCTCCAGTATTTTTGCCTGGGCAATTCTATGGGCAGAGGAGTCTGGCAGGCCACACTCCATGGTGTCACAAAAGAGTCTGACATGACTTAGCGACTAAACAATGCTTGAAAAGTGAAAATGAAAGTCGCTCAGTGGTGTCAAACTCTTTGCAGTCCATGGAATTGCTCTAGGCCAGAACACTGGAGTGGGTAGCTGTTCCCTTCTCCAGGGGATCTTCCCAACCCAGGGATCAAACCTGGGCCTCCCGCATTGCAGGCAGATTCTTTACCAGCTGAGCCACCAGGGAACCCCACAAATACTGGAATGAGTAGCCTATCCCTTCTCCAGTGGATCTTCCCAACCCAGGAATCAAACCCAGGTTCTCCTGTGTTGCAGGCAGATTCTTTACCAGCTAAGCTACCAGGGAAGCCCAAACAATGCTTAATATCTTCATATTAGTCTCTGTACTCCCTTCATCTGTCTCATTGCTTCTCTCTGGACACCTTCCAATTTCTCTCCACCTGAGTACATCTGGGGTAATGAAGCAGTCAACCAGAGTGCCGTTTTCCAATCATGCTATCTGTAGACTCTAACCATTTTAAAAAAGCTTTTCCCCTCTAAACAATAACATAATATTGCACTGCAAGCCAATATCTAATTTTTTTGTCTGCTATCACCTCTGGGTTTCTCTCCATCATTACAGTTTTCAGAGTTTCTCGGTCATGAAATAGCTACCTTTTCCATTCTGTCCCTCTGGATGAGGAAATGCTCTGAATTTTTCCAAGTTGCACCATACTTTGTAAGCTTGTGTTCCCCAAATCTCAAATTTCTCCCAGCCCTGTGAAACTGCCCCCTGCTATGCTGATCTTTCACAGCCCCCTACTCTGGCTCGTGTGCTGCAGCCAGCTCCTCTGCCCCTGCCCTCTGCATTTTTGACTGTTTCTCAGATCTGTGTTTTTTTTTTTTTTAAAAAAAAAACAAAACAAAAGAGCAGAAAAGACAGAAGATGTTGATCCCAGAGGTACAGGTCTTTGACACAGAGAGGGTGGAGAAGATTCGAAGTGAAGCCCAGACATAAAAGCAGCTGTGAGCCTAGAAGCAGGCTTCTAGAAGCAGTTCCTCAGCAGGTCGATAAAGACCTCAACTGCTCAATTAAGCAAATTTACAGTGAGCTCCCAGCCTCCAATTACTGTTGGGACTGAAGCAGGATGTGAGAGAGGCAGACTCTGCATTTGGTGGCCAGGTTTCTCTTGCCTGCAGGCCTCCCAGCACCTGGACTCCGGGCTCTGAGCACAGATGCTGTTGCAGCTGTGCTGCAGGTGGGGCTTCACATCTATCCTCTCCCCTCTCCTGCCAGAGACGGCACGGGAGCTGCAGGACGGCCAACCTGGGAACCTTGGATCTGGGGATGTCATTCTGGCCACTATTGCATATTATGCTGCTGCTGCTGCTGCAGCTAATGGTAATAACACTGAAAATGCAGGAGAAGAAGAGGAAGAAGAAGAAAATGAAGGAAGAGATGGAAGAGGTGGGAGGCGGGGGTCACGGAGGAAATTTGTATTGAATGCTTACTATAGCCCAAGACTGGCATAGCAGCTTATGCAGACTTTCTGATTTCAATATTTTTAAAGGATTTGGTGGCTCAGATAGTACAGAATCTGTCTGCAATGTGGGAGACCCGCGTTCGATCCCTGGGTCGGGAAGATCCCCCGGAGAAAGGAACATTAACCCACTCCGGTATTCTTGCCTGGAGAATTCCATGGACAGAGGAGCCTGATGGGCTGCAGTACATGGGATCATAAAGACTTGGACATGACTGAGCGACTAACACTATCTACCTAAAGGATTTGAAACTGATGATCTTTTTTAAATTGGCTTATAATTGCTGTACAATGTTGTGTTAGTTTTCCCCTCTCTCTTGAGCCTCCCTCCCACCCTTCCCATCCCACCCCCTAAGTCATCACAGAGACTGAGATGAGCTCCTTGTGCTACACATTAACTTCCCACTAGCTATCTGTTTTGTGCATGTTAGTGTATATATCATGGTCTTACTTAAGAGTCCAAGCTTCTGTCCAATGCACCAGAATTGAGTGCATTGGACAGAAGCACTCAGTTCTCAAAATGAGTGTGATCAAAGCTGCTACATGGTGGCAAGGTCCCTATCCTCAGAGTTTCTGATTCAGTAGGTCTGCGATGGAGCCTAGAATTTGTGTTTTTAACAAGTTCCTAAGTGATGCTGCTGCTTCTGGACTGGGGATCACACTTGGAGAACCGCTGTCCTGTACCATTTTTATTGGTGTTTGTGGTGTCATTACAAGTCTACTAGGCGTGAAAGCGACTGAGAAAGAACTGTTTTTGAGTCCTTCCCACAGCTCCTGCTCATCGTAGTGTTCTTCACTTTGCTGCTGAGGTCGCTGCTTGCCGTGTTTCTCTCTCAATAACCCCACCTCTTTGTTTCTTGGGTCCTGCATCCTTGCACAGATTCTCTGAGCATCCTTTAAATGTTCAGAGGATCACATTGTCCATAATGCAGTGAGGTTGTGTGTAACATACTGGGATCTTGCTGGAGCTCTGCATGAGGAAGGACAAAGAATCCTGACAGTTTGCATGTAAGGTTAAAAAAGAACCCCCGCTAGGATGCCCTGAAATAATTTGAGATAGTTACCAATTTTGAGAAATGGGTAATTGCAGATGGAATAAACTTGTATGAGATAATCAGATAAAGGGGCCATTCAGTCTCTGGAGCCAGAACAGCTTCTGAGACCTAAAACTTTGCTACGAATGGTTGTTTGGAAGCTTAATTATGTGTCATAATCACCCAGAGCGCTCATTTATATGCAGATAACTGGACTCCACTCCCAGAGTTTCTCATCATTAGATCTGAGCTAAGGTACAAGATTCTGCATTTCTCATAAGTATTCAGGGGATGTTAATGTTGCTGATCTGGAACCCTCACTTTGAGAACCACAAGAGTAAGCCATGATAGTCTTTTTAAAAGTTGCAGCACTACCTACAATAGCCAGGACATGGAAGCAACCTAAATGTCCATCAAGAGGGAAATGGATAAAGAAGATGTGGTGCATGTTTACAATGGAATATTGTTGTTGTTGTTCAGTTGCCAAGTCATGTCCGACTGTTTGCTACTCCCTGGACTGCAGCATGCCACACCTCCCTGTCCCTCACCATCTCCTGGAGATTTCCCAAGTTCATGTTCATTGCATAGGTGATGCCATCCAGCTATCTCATCCTCTGAGCCTCTCTTCTCCTTCTGCCCTCAATCTTTCATAGCATCAGGGACTTTTCCAATGAATCGTCTGTTCGCATCAGATGAACAGAGGAGCCTAGTGGGTTACAGTCCATGAGATTGCAAAGAGTCAGACACAACTGAAGGGACTTAATGCTCACGCCCACATGGTAGAGACGATTATTTGCAAAGCAGATTTCAACTTGTCAAGGATCATGCTGGCTGCCACTGGAGAGGAGTATCCCAGGGCATGAGAGGAGGAGGAGTTAGCAGGGCAAGGGGAGAAGTCAGACCATGAGAGTTGAGGCAGGAGATGCTGATGGCTTTGGCTGGTGAGAAGCACTTGTCACTCAGTCTGCTTGTAACCCCATGAACTATAGCCCACCAGGCTCCTCTGTCCATGGGATTTCCAACAGGAAAGAATACTGGAGTGGGTTGCCATCTCCTTCTCCAGGGGATCTTCCCAACCCAGGGATGGAACCTGCATCTCCTGCATTGCAGGCAGATTCCTTACCACTGAGCCACCGTGGAAGCCCAGTGAGAAGCAGATCTGGAGCTTAAACCCAGGACTGTTTCTTCCTTGAGCACCTCTTCCACTAGAACATCTCATTTTGTTATTGCAAGAATTGTTTCTAGGACTCCGCCGTGAGTTAGCCGTGGTCTCCTAAGATCTTTTCAGATTCTTATGAGATTTTATGATCCTAATGATGCCTCCTGGCATCCTCCTAGCTCACTTACTGAGTGTTTACTATTAGGCACTCATCTTACATATAACTCATTTAATTCAGACACAGTCTATGAGAGAGGTTCTGATAGCATCTCTTCTTTACAGATAAGGAAGTTGAAAAGAGAGGTATAGTAACTCACCAGGGTTCTGAGTTGTACAGTTAGTCCTCGTCAGCCCAGGATTTGTTTTTTTTTTTCAACATTAAACTTTTTATTTTATATTAGGGTATAGTCAGTTAACAATGTTGTGGTAGTTTTAGGTGAATAGCAAAGGGACTCAGCCATACATATATAGTATCCATTCTCCCCCAAATTCCTGTTCCATCCAGGTTGTCACATAACACTGAGCAGAGTTCCCTGTTCTCTGCAGTAGGTTATCCATTTTGAATATAGCAGTGTACATGGTCTTTCCAAACTCTCTAACTATCCCTTCTCCCCCGGCCACTGTAAGTTCATTCTCCAAGTCTGTGAGTCTCTCTCTGTTTGGTAAATAAGTTCATTTGCATCATTTCTTTTTAGATTCCACATTTAAGGGATGTCATACAATATTTCTCCTTCTCTGTCTGACTTACTTCACTCAGTATGGCACTCTCTAGGTCCATCCATGTGGCTGTAAGTGGCATCATTTCATTCTTTTTATGGCTGAGAAGTGCTCCACTGTGTACACGCACCACAGCTTCTTATCCCTTCCTCTGTCGATGGACATTTAGGTTGCCTCCATGTCTTGGCTGTTGTAAACAGTGCTGCAGTGAACATCGGGGTGCAGTCAAGGACTTGGATTCAGATGGCCTTGCTCTGATCTGAGCTGTGTGCTATCCTCTATTTCACTTACGTATTATGAAAGTAGGATATTTATCACCCCGCAGCTGACTCAGTGATATTAAATGTGAGTTGAATATTTTAAGCAGTCTTGTATTTCATCGTCTTTTTCAAGTAGCAGGTGGATGACTCAGAGTTACAGGAAGAGTGTGCCTATAGATGTCACCTTTGCCACAATTCTGAGATATTTGTCCACAGAGATCCGATATCTTGGACTCTTATCATTTGATGTTACACAACACAAGTGGCTACCCTGCATTTGCAGGAGCCGGAGGGTATATGCCTGCTTAAATTTTGTGTCCTGAGCCCCTTCTTGCCTCACCTGGGTCTTGGTCATGATGCATTAATACTAGGAAAATGTTGGTGAAAGATCTAGGCATTTCTGTTACAATACCTTGGACTCAAGGATTATCTTTGTTCTTTTAAATTAATTTTTATTGGAATATGGTTGCATTTGGAGTAGGAAATGGCAACCCACTCCAGGGTTCTTGCCCAGAAAACACCATGGATGGAGGAGCCTGGCTGGTTACAGTCCATGAGGTCACAAAGAGTTGGACATGACTGAGCACACGTGCGCATAGTTCCTTTACAATCGTGTGTTCCTTTCGGCTGTACAGGAAAGTGAGTCAGCCACACACACACACACACGTCCCTTCTTTTCTGGTTTCCTTCTCATTTAGGTCACCTGGAGCACTGAGCAGCGCTTCCTTAGCTTCACAGTAGGTTCTCATTAGTGGTCTATCTTATACATAGTATCAGTCCAAGGATCACCTTCAAATTCATAAATGTTTTCTCCAGAGTAGAGCAGACACCCAACATAACATTATCCCTAATGTCTAGGTTTCTGGAGACACTGTCACCCAAAGTCAGTTCATGGCATGGCCTAATCCAACAGGACACTTGGACTTGACTCCATCCTTGTACTTGCTTTTTCACCTGCACCATCCCACACCAAGTAAAGCATTGTTTCCATCATCAGCAATAAACCAATGACAGTCATAGACCTGGCTTCCAGAGTCCTGGCAGATTTGAGCAAGTTTCCTGGCCTGGACTTGGCTCCATATCTCCTAAGGTTGTAACTCAGAGCATTACCTCTGATCAGTCATCCACCTCACTCACCTCTCTTTATCATCCACATTCAGTTCTCTCTTTTTCCAATCCTCCTAGCTTTCACTAAGCACTTGAAACTATTTGAGCAGTCCCAGTGATGAAGTGGGCTTCCTGGGTAACTCAGATGGTAACTGCAGGTCTCCCTGCAGTGCAGGAGACCTGGCATCGATCCTGGGTTGGGAAGATCCCCTGGAGAAGGGAAAGGCTACCCACTTCAGTATTCTGGCCTGGAGAATTCCATGGACAGAGGAGCCTGGTGGGCCACAGTCGCAAAGAGTCGCACGTGACTGAGTGACTAAGTCTTTCGGTGATGAAATAGCCTCAACTAATTTATTTTCCATGGAAAGTGCGCCTGCTGTTGGTTCAGGTTACCTGATTGGTATTGTCTGAGCACACTGAAGAGAGATAGTGTGGTTTTTTCTTTTTGATGTGGACCAATTTTAAAGTCTTTATTGAGTTTGTTACACTATTGATTTTGTTGCTTTTATATTTTGGTTTTTTGATTGCAAGGCATGTGGGATCTTAGCTCTCTGACCATGGACTGAACCCACACCTTCTGCATTGGAAGGTGAAATCTTACCCATTGGCCCACTAGGGAAGTCCCAGGCATTCTTGATTGTATTAAGAACTTTCTGTTTTGAAAGTTGGCTTACTTTTATTTCACTCTGGAGTCATTTGGGTAGCTTGAATTCATGGCTTAAATTTTATTAACTTTTTCCCCTCCATGTTCTTTCCTGTGGGGCTGCCTGTAATGTGGGCCTGAAGGTGCCAGGCAGGGCATCACTGTAGACAGTCCCTGCTCTGTGGAATGTTCTAAAGCGTCCTCCATATCTCCTGCTATGACTTATTGGCCTCAGAGCTTACTGGAAGCCCTTTAGGAATATCATGCTGGAGGCTTTCATTAATCAACTCTCTGTACCAAATCAGGAGACAAAATGTTTACTAAGAGACTGAAGGAAATGGCCATGCTTTTGCCAAAGAGATCCTGACCACTCCCAACTCACTCTCTTTCTCTCAGTTTAGTATACTTGTTCTTAGATTTTTCACGGTGCCCGAAAAGCAGGATCTTGTCATGTTCCATCAGCATCAAAATGTTAGCTCTTGCAAACTCAATTTTTCTTTGCTTTGTCTTGCTACCAAGAGGGACGGACACTGTGGGCTTTGAGAAGAGGCATGCTATTTAATTTAGGTGCTTGGGATTCTCTTAATCTTTCTTCCGATTTCATATTTTACATTTTCCTTGATATTTCCCCCTCAGATAATAGCTGAAAGAGAACAGTAAGACTTCTATCAGTTCAGCTGCTCATTTTCTAATTTAGGGGATAATTCACAGTGACACATGGGTGGTTGAAGGAAGATACCATTTCCTTTCCTTCCCTTGGCTCTTCTAGACAATGTCTTACCTTAGGTGCAGCCTCCCTTGAAAATCTTTCAGGTCTATTTTCAGACTTAATTCACTCCAGTAATATATGAGCTGTAAAAGAGAAATAAAACTGTAGATGATAGACTGGACCAAAGCAGATTCTACATTAGACAAAATGCTACGTTAGAATGTTCAGATTAGATGGTCTACCTTTAGGGTATTTGCTGTGCATTTAGGCTGTGTGCAGTTCGTTACCTAAAATACCATTATAGCAAAGGGATTCTGCACAAGATGGTGGTGTCTGATAGGATATTCTCTTTGTTTAGAACTGCCTGGATGACCAAAGTCTGGAGCCTGTCATCTCCACTGGTCTTCAGATCCTGAGACAATGCTACCCTAAGAGTCCACTTCCCTTGGTCACAAGCAGCAGCGCATATTCTTTTCCAGTCCCTGGGATCGTCACCTCTGAAACTCCACGTGTTCTAACTGAAGGTAAATATGTGGATATACAGATCTTCCTGCAGCTCAGTGGTAAAAAGTCCACCTGCCAATGCAGGAGAGGCGGGTTTGATCCCTGGGTTGGGAAGTTCCCCTGAGGGAGGAAATGGCAACCCACTCCAGTATTCTTGCCTGGAGAATCCCATGGACAGAGGAGCCTGGCAGACTGCACTCCATAGGGTCACAAAGAGTCAGACACGACTGAGTGACTAAGCACATACACAATATGTGGGTAGTTATTCTGTACTCATGTTGCTAGCTGTAAGCTTTATGATGAATTTTTGCATTTGGATAATATTTCAGAGGAATGTGGATGAAAGTAGAATCAGTTTTTTCATAATACCAAGCTCATTAATTTTGTCCTTTATTATTAATTGTTGCCAGTTTGCATCACTGACTCGATGGACATGAGTTTGAGTAGGCTCCAGGAGTTGGTGATGAACAGGGAAACCTGGCGTGCTGCAGTCCATGGGGTCACAAAGAGTTGGACACAACTGAGTGACTGAACTGAACTGAACTGATGGAATGACTATAGTCATCTCAGCTGATGTTAAAAAAATCTATTTCCAGTCCCATGGTGGAGCCCCTCCACTGTACAGACTGGTTCTGGAATGAATTTGCCCTAAGGATGGAATTGAAATCAAACTTTTGCTGTTTACCACCCCCACAGTAGTCATGTTAGAATATGTGACAGTGTGATTGTCCAATGTCCAAGAAGATTTTATTGTCAGAAGAGTCTAGTGGTTTTCAACTTTGTCCTTTTTCCAGGGAACAGATTTTCTGTAGGCATCCTCTTGTTGTAATGACACTGGATGCTTTCTTTGGACTTTTGTTTTAAATACGTTCCTTCGTACTAAAATTAGGGAGTCAGTCAAAGTGCTGTCGACATTACAGCAGCTTTGACATGTATGTGATCACTAAACCCTGGCAATGTTAGTTGCATAACTACTTCTATATCGGGTGGAGGAAGCCAGAATGGTCCACGTGCCTGCTAAGTCGCTCAGCCGTGTCCAAATCTTTGTGACCCCCTGAACTCTAGCCCACAAAGCTCCTTTTTCCATGGGATTCTCCAGGCAAGAATACTGGAGTGTGTTGCCATTTCCTCCTCCAGGGGATCTTCCCAACTCCGGGACTGAACTGCATCTCTTGCACTGCAGGCATATACTTTACTGCTTGAGCCATCTGGGAAGCCACGCGTCATTTTATTCTGCACTCGTTTTGCATTCAGCATGGGGCAGCACTTTAGACTTCATGAGATAGTGCTCTTGTGTGCCTGTATTTGCACAAATTACACATTCAATAATCACTAGCCTGTGTTGAGGTCTTGTGCACTTCATAATAGCCTCCTAGTTGTAAAAAAAAGTACTAACCATTGTGTTGTAAGAATTGCAACCCACCTCTGTTTTTTTTCCCCCACTTAGAAGATTATGAAGATGATGGTGAGGAAGAGGAGGACAAGGACTCAGACTCTGAAGATGTGAAAGAGGAAGTAGGTACACTTGCCCTCGATTCAGATGCTCTCCACATTCACAATTCTCAAAGGAAAGTGCCCTTTTCTATGTGCAGCTGAACCCAGAGTAAATTTTAAGGACACACTTTTGTGCTTCTCTGGTAGCTCAGCTGGTGAAGAATCTACCTGCAATGCAGGAGACCCCAGTTCGATTCCTGGGTCAGGAAGATCCGCTGGAGAAGGGATAGGCTCCCCACTCCACTATTCTTGGGCTTCCCTGGTGGCTCAGCTGATACAGAATCCGCCTGCAATGCGGGAGACCTGAGTTCAACCCCTGGGTTGGGAAGATCCCCTGGAGAGGGAAACGGCTACCCTCTCCAGTATTCTGGGCTGGAGAATCCAGGCAAAGAGTCGACACGACTGAGCGACTTTCACTTTGTGCTTCCACTCTAGGGCCCCAAAGATACTGATGCTCAGTTAATGACTGCAACTGTTGTCCTTTTCATCTTGGTAGGTCCTGTACAATCTTATTGTCACATCAGAGGCTATCCATTATTAAGGCACTAGTATTCCATCAGGATGAGCCTCAGGTAGACACTCCTGGTTGGTGTATTTAATAAGTGTGAATGGCATTCAGGCAAAGAGACCACGGAAAGATTTTCTAGGGAAATTTTTCTGGTAGATCTCCAGTATCTTTGTAAGTTAGCCTTTCCTACTCACTCTGTCCACACAGGGCCACTGTGTCGTACAACTCCATGTACCTTGGAGTCGATGTGAGCTGTATTCCTTTGGGTTGTGTCGTGAGCATCCTAACCAGTGGGAGAGTAGTGCCTGTTGGTCTCTATCACTGCTAACCTGTGCTGTAGAGTGGAGGCCAGCAAACTTTCTAGGAGAGGTCAAATGATCATTGCTGTAGGCTTCGTGGACCTTTCAGTCTCTCAATGACTCAGCTTTGCTGTGGTGGCACAAAGGCAGCTGTAGACAGATGTGCAGACAAAAGGGACAGTGGGGCACAGTGTACTGACTGCGTTTCCAGAAAAGACTTCCTGAACGCTGGCACCGTTGGCATTTGACCAGATAATTCTTAGCTGCGGTGGCTTGTCTTGTGCATTGTAGGGTGTTTAGTAGGACCCCTGACCTCAGTGCGCAGGGTGCTGGTGACACCCACCACTTTGACCCCCAGTCACGAGCAAAACTGTCTCTTGTTGTTTAGTCACTAGGTCGTGTCCGACTCTTGGAGACCCCATGGACTGTGGCCCTCAGAGCTCCTCTGGGATTCTCCAGGCGAGAACACTGGAATGAGTTGCCATTTCCTTCTCCAGGGGATCTTCCTGACCTAGGGATCAGGATCAAACCCGAGTCTCCTATATTCTTAAGTCACCCGAGAAGCCCAAAACTGTCTCTAGGACTTGCCACATATCTCTGGGGGTGGGGTGGGGAGGGGATCACCCTGTGGTTGAGAACTCCTGCTCTAGAAAAATGATAATTCATCTATGAGTTATAATTATATCTCCATTTCTGTTGGTGGCCATGAACAAGTTCCTTCAAGTTATAGTTCCTTAATTTTGACGCCAGAGAAATAAGACTGAAAAGCATGCACTAGCTTTTATGACATTCCTAGAGATGAAGTCTGAGTTTAAAAATCTGTCTATTTATCATCTACCATCTGTATGTCTATCTATCTATCTCATATCTATTTATGTATTACCTATATATCTGTCATCTATCTTTGTTGATATATCTATCATCTACTACCTTTCTATTATGTATATATCTATTTACCTGTCTCATGTGTATCTATCTGTCTATCAAGCTACTTATCTACCTATCATCTCTATCTGTAGTTCTATTTCACCTTTATCTATCTATATATCTATCTACTTGTCTATCATCTATATGTCAATTTATATATCTCACATCTGCCTACCTATCTATATCCATCTATCAGGCTCATCTGTATCTATCTGTTCATCTATCTAGCCATCCATCATTCCATCCTCCTCTCTCCCTTCTCTTCCACCTACATATCTACCTAGAGAGAAAGGGACTTTTTGCATTCTGTATCATAATAATCACCCACCTTGCTATTATTAGTACAAGACATAGAGGGTCTACCTCTTAGTGAGGTCTCTAAGTTAAGGCTGTTACTGATATTATAGTGTGCTCAGAGTTTTGCTGATAAACAGAATCATTTTTGAAGTCATCAGAAGCAAATTGGCTCTTTGCTGTGGCTTGCCGGTGCAGGCCTATGGAGAACTTGCTGAATTATTTGAATAATACTGTGCTGCTGCAGTCATTCATCAATGCCACTTTCCCTCCCCTCTTGCGGGCTCTTTGATAACTGAATGTTTGATGCAGAGCGTCAGTAATCTCTTGTATCTGATATGAAGGCACAAGTTGCAGGCTGGTGCCTGACTTCACACAGCACGGGGTTGTGGGGTGGGGAGCTCTCAGACCATCTCCCTGCCCCCACCCCTGGCTCTGCAGATGATGGTGGGTTGGGATGGAGTGGAATCTAAACAAATAAATAAATCCAGCTGGGAAGGAAGCATAAGACAAATGAGTGAGGCCCTGGAAATAATTCATCACGAGCCTTCAAGCCGAGGAGACGGTGAGAAGTTAGTGTGTGAGCACGCATTGTAGAGAAACAGAGGAACAGTGGAGTAAGGGCTTGATTCTGGGGGTGTTGCAAGAGTCGGGGAACTGGTGCCTCAGCAAACTTGTTTTCCCCAGGAGAAGCCAGCAGCATTTTCTCCTAGATTTGTGGCCAAGCCTTCCCAGGTGATGCTAGCGGTAAAGAACCTGCCTGCCAATGCAGGAGACATAAGAGATGCGGGTTTGATCCCTGGGTCAGGAAGATCTCCTGGAGGAGGAAATGGCAACCTACTCCAGTATTCTTGTCTGGAGGATCCCATGGACAGAAGAGCCTGGCGGGCTACGGTCCATAGCGTCACAAAGAGTCGGACATGAATGAAGTGACACAGCAGCAGCAGCATATGGGCAAGAAACCAAGAGTATTTATTGCTGGTCAGAGAAGTGACCCAGGACTTTATGGCCTTTTCATTTGAAAAATCTTATTTGCTAATTGGGAGAAGTCTGTTAGAAAGAATTATTAAAAGGAACTTCTTATATCTGTAAAGGGTCTTGAGTGTGGATAGTCAGATTGCTATTCTTTGAAAAGTGTCATCATAAGGAAGGAGAAACTTACAATGAATATCAACTGGGAATTGGCCATGATTTTTCCTTCATGAAAATAAACATTAGATTTAGATAGACCCTGGAGAAGAGGATGTACAGAGTGAATTCAAGCTCTTCCTTCCTTTTTTTCCTCCTCTTAAACTTTTTATTTCTTTCAGATATTTTCTTGGATATGATTCGTGCGTGCAGCAGCATGCTAAGTTCTTAGGGATGATACTACTACTAAGTACTAAGGATTCGCTCAGTCGTGTCTCTTTGCGACCCCATGAACTGTAGCCCACCAGGCTCCTCCGTCCATGGGATTCTCCAGGCAAGAGTACTGGAGTGGGTTGCCATTTCCTTCTCCAAGGGATCTTCCCGACCCAGGGATCGAATCCAGGTCTCCCGCATTGCAGGAAGACGCTTTAACCTCTGAGCCACCAGGGAAGTGAGACCCCAAAACCTATTTTCTGTTCTCCAAAATTCACCTTAACCAAATTCTAAGTAACCAAGTACATTCTATGTATTTATGACCCTGAATCATATCTATTTGTTAAAAAAAAGTTAACTGCTAAAGAAAAACACAACTGTGAAAGACTTGGTGATATTCCAAATAAGGCCTCAAAATTTTCTCCTGCACTGAGAATACACCTTTACCTTCTAATCAAAGCCAACGTTAGTGTTACATTTTTGAAAGGCTGCTAGCTGTAATGGAGAAGTAACGAGCGGTCTCAACTTGCCAAGTGGAAGTCGTAATTAGCACCCATTCTGTGGTACATGGAACTGCTGCTTCCTTAGTCCCCTTACTTGGTGACACAGAGTCCCCTCACAGGCTTCTCAGAGAGAACTGAGGGAGTATATATCTGGATACTCATTAGCTTTTCAGAAAAATATAAAGGCATGAAGCTGAAGTTATATGAAAACATTCTATGTAGAAACATCTTAAGTTCTATTTTTCAGTTACCAAAGATATTTAAAAGAAAATACCTTTACTCTTTAAAAATACTAGTGTCCTTAGTTTCCTTCTAATTCTTCACCTGAGTAGTCTCTCCAAAGAGCATGATTTACAAAATGCTCTCTCATGCATCCCTGCATCTTAGGGATGATATTATGATACAGAAGCAAATGAGACACAATTTTATCTTCAAAGAAATCAGTCTGGTCAACTTGGGGATTGTCTCAGCCAGAGTTCAAATTAGTTCCTTCAAAAGGGTGTTGAACTCAAATCTAATGCTGGCCAAAGTAAGTATTGGAAAGGTCCAATCTGAGGAAGAAGGACCTTATCTGGGTTGTATGGGTTCCAGAATCCCCAGATGATGAAGTTTGTCTGGGTTGCTGTGACTGCAGAGAAGTTGGTCTACTGATAAATAAATATAAATGGAATTTGTAAAATATGGAGGGAGTTGACAACCTGCCTGAATGCCTGGAGATTCAGAGGCCAAGATTCAATCTTTAAAGACCAGAAGGGATCTCTGGGGGGATTCCTGGCGGTCCAGTAGCTAAGACTCCGAGCTCCCAGTGCAGCGGGCCAAGGATTGGTCCTTGGTTGGTTAGGGAACTAGATCCCACATGCTGCAACTAAGAGCCAGTGCAGCCAAATAAATATTTTTTAAAAAGTAATGGTCTCTTACAAGTCTTTGAGAAAGGCATCATAGACAATATATAAATGAATGGGCATGGTTGTGTTACGATAAAACTTTATTTACACAAATAAGCAGTGGGTCATCAGTCGTGACCTATGTTCATAGTTGTGATTAGTTGTGGTCATCAGTTGCGACCCTATGTACCATAGCCCGCCAGGCTCCTCTCTCCATGGGGTTCTCCAGGCAAGAATGCTGGAGTTGGATCCCATGCCCTCTTCCAGGGGATCTTCCTGTCTCAGGGAATTGAACCTGTGTTTCTTATGTCTCCTGCATTGGCAGGTGGGTTCTTTGCCACTAGCATCACCTGGGAAATCCATAGATTGCTAACTTCTGCTCTAATGCTAAGTAGATCACCTAGTTAGGCTGAAACTCATGGGCTACCGAACACTCTTCACACCAGACACACTGGCCTTACTTGCTGGTGGGGAGATGCTTCTCAATGCTTGCCAGGTTGCATTGCTATTGGTGCCACCTCAGGGCATGGCTGAGGCTGGAGCAGAGATGGTGGAAGCAAGGAAGATCTGATGGACGAAGCTGGGAAGGATAAGTGTTGGGATCTCTAATACCAGGCTAAGGAATTTGCGTCTGAAAATATCATTATATCAACCTCATGGGAATCTGTATTTCTTTTAAAATTTGGAGGGAAATTGCAGAAGATGGATGAAATATTGCATTTTTATCCCCTGAATCAGGAATATAAACATTTATTTTCACAATTTATTTGATTTAGGGAAGAATAATCCAGACTCTCAGGACTCTCAGATTTTTCCTTAACTAACAAAATAGACTTCTAAACTATAGGGTAGAATCCGCATTCCCCCTGCCACCCCATTTGATTAGGGAAATTTGATCTAGAAGAAGCACAGAGAGATGAAGAGATTAAACTGTTTGATTCTTGATGTCCTTTCTCCGTATGAATCTATAACCTTTGGAAATAGAGAAGTGTTTGGAGGAGAGTCACCATTGTTATAAAACTATTATGAAATGATGATCTAGAAGAAGTAAAAGGTCTGGGATTATTCAGTCCAGTGAAGAAATGGCTGGTGGTGACTTGGTAAACTTTTAGGTGTACGAAGAGATAAAGGTGTAGCCAGAGGTTACAACCTCCTCCTCAAAGCCTGGGAGTTCCAGCATCATCTTGACTCCTCCAGGCTTCCTCTTACACTTTACGCTTCAACCACCTTCTTTCTATGTAAAAGTTTTTTAAAAAATATTTTATTGAAGTATAGTTGATTTATCATGTGGTGTTAATTCCTCATGTACAGCAAAGTGATTCAGTTATACATTCATAAATGTTCTTGTTCTGTATGTGAGTGTGTAGGTTCGGCCACCTTCTTTCTTTAAGCAAATTTAAGCTGTTTTTGTTTTTTTTTTTCTTTGGTTAGTAATTCTTTTCCCCAAGTGTTTGCCTAGTTAGCCCTTATGATCATTTAGGTCTAGTTAAATGTGACTTCCTCAGCTTCTTGTACCCTGGCCTCACTCATAATCACTCTACCCCCTTTCATTCTTCCCATGACATTTATCACTGTTCCAAGTCACCTTATTCATGCATTTACTTACTTAATTCCTGTCTTCCTTCTCTCACTAGAAGGTAAGTTCTATGGGATCATGGACCTTGGTCTGTTCCATTATCTCTGGGTCTCAGTACCCTTTCATAGTTGGTGCTCATTAAATGTTTGTGAAAAGAATTATTTAAATGGGTAGATAGATGAATAAATATGACAATTACAATTATGTTGAAGAAAGTGGTGATGAGATAAAAGCAATTCTTTTATATTGTTTACCCAGTTCATCTCATTTTGCATAAATTATTTATTTGTGATGAATGTTGATAAATACTGACATGAGTGCTGAGAAAAATTATCTTCTTTCTTTTTATTTAAGAAATACAATCTTACATATTAAATTATCCTTGATTAGGCCAGCCCTATAATTTGGAGGCAAGGGAACTGTGCCCATGATTCTGAAGAATCACATCTGTAGCTTGTCTCGATATTTCTCAGGATGGCATATGCTTTGAATAAACATATGCCTGTTGGTAACATATGTTTTGAATATTCCATCGCAGGATGATGACTTGGAAACAGATGTGAACAAGCTGAGCTCCAAACCTGGTCTTGACCGACCTGAAGAAGAACTAATGCAATACAAGGCAATGTGTCTTGAGCTCTCCTGCAGCTTTGAGGTAGGGTGTCAGCTGTGGTTCTGCTCCTTGGTGATGCCCATGGGTTCTTTGCAGGTGCTGGGAGGCGAGACAGGTTTCCACAAGGAAAGCATCACTCATTTTTAGCAATCTGCTCTGGGATCTTTCTGAAAGAGAAGCATAAGGCTAAACACAAACGTGAGAAGGTGGCAGAGCCACAGATGCATGCAAGGGTTCTACAGTGTGGCCTCAGGACCTAGGAAGGAAGTAGGATGAAGGCTCACGTTGCAGCCTGTTGTCTGGTGGGCAAGATGCCTACCCCCACGCACTGATAAGCAGTGAAAATCTTGGTGATTTAATTGTCCCCTTGTCAAAATGGAAAGGTTGTACTCCTTGGCTTTCTGAAGGTGACCAGCCTGATTCTAGGGTTTCTTTGTTAGTGGATACAAATCAAGAACCTTATACCTAGTGATGTCAGTTTAGTGACTAGTTGCCGCTGCTACTGCTGTTTCCACCTAATTTTAGACCTACTTTTCAACCTCCATTCTTTTCTTATGATTCTTAATAAAGCATGAATTTAGCCTCTTCTAAGAGTATAAGCTAAGTCACTTATAGAAGAGAGTTAACATGCTGCATTTTGCTCTAGAAAGCAGAAGGGGATCAATGGGTAAAAGGTTCAGGGAAGGAAATTTTAATTAAATGTAAAAAGTAATATCTTAAAAATAATCAAAATCACCCACAAATGCAAAGAAGCACCTTGGGATGCAAGGAAGCTTCTGTAAGTGAGTTGTTTGACTAGACTGAATACTTGGGGTATCGCAGGAGGCATTCATGTAGAACTGTACTACACCCATTGAATTCCCCTTCTAAGTGCGAGTTGCTAGGATTCTACCATTTCTTTGACTCTTGAAGCTTAGACTTTTCGTTGACTGACCTTGGAAAATGCTTTCCAGTTGACAGGATTTATGCTTAGCTCTGTGCCCAGAGAGTAAGGACAGGGATCAGATTGCATTCTCTTTTGGAATGAAACAATGACATATTCCTTTCTCCTTTTAACCTGAAGGAACTGGAGTCCAAGCCTGGAGATGATCTGAATTCTGACGAGACTGAGTATGCCAATCACCATCACATTCCGACTGCTGCCTCCCCAAAGGGGCTTTGCTTGAATAAGGACCAAATCTCCGGGGGACAAGAAAAAGAAGTCCCGGTCCAAACCTCTCTTCTGAGCAGGGTGAAGATGGGGAGGTCCAGCGTACATGTAACTTCCAAAAGAGGACCTGGGATGAATTCATACCGAAATGTACACTCTAATGGTCCTGGGATAGGTTCTTCTGGAAGTGACGTCTCAGACATTCAGGCATCCTTCCGAGAGGATGCCTGGGACATGGATGCAATTTCCTGCCCAAGGATAAGTGCTTCCTTTTCCAATTCCACTAAGACTAGAGAAACTGCCGAATTCATAGATCAGCTCCTGCAGACATATCCAAAGCCTATGGTCTTCCATGACCCCTATCTTTATATGGCCAAAGCCAGGAGAACCACATCTGTGGCTGACTTCAGCATGATGGCATTTCCTGATTTCTGGGGACATTGTCCACCTCTCTCTGCCCAGCCTATGTTGCAACGTAAATGTGGAGTCCAAAGGTGATGGTGTTATTAACTTGGGAGCTATGTGTTTTTTCCTTCTTCAGTAAATATTGTTGTAGGTGGAATGGTTGGTGCAGATAGTTCTGTTATCCTCAAGAAAGTGAACATTAGTCAGGAGCATCTGAAAACCCTTAAGTACAAGCTTCCTTGATGGTCCAGTGGTTAGGACTTACCTTCCAATGCAGGGGGTGCTGATTCAGTCCTTGGTCTGGGAGCTAAGCTCCCACATGCAAAAACACTAAAGCATAAAAACAGAAACAATATTGTAACAAATTCAATAAAGACTTTAAAAATGGTCCACATCAAAAAAAATTTTTTAAATCCCCACGACCTTTAAGAACATTTTTGCCAAATATACAAGCTTGTTTCTCTACTAGGACATTTCAGAACCAAGTATAGAATGGTAGACCTTAAAGTGAAAAGTGAAAGTGTTGGTTATTCAGTTGTGTCCAACTCTTTGTGACCCCATGGACTGTAATCCACCAGGCTCCTCTCTCCATGGAGTTCTCCAGGCAATAATACTGGAGTTGGTTTGCCGTGCCCTCCTCCAGGTAGTAGATGTATGTCTGCAAAATGAGTTTCTTAGATGATTCCAGTGCAACTGCTTAGCTCCTGTCCATTGCAAATCCTACAAAAGGAAAAGATTATCTAGTTCCACCAAACACTGGGATCGTTCCCTAAAGGAATTCCTCAGGAAAACAGACAAACAAACAAACAAGTGTGGATTGTTTGGGATCACTTTTCTCATTCACTGCAAATTGGAGTCTGATCTCTCGATGCGAGGATGTGACCTCCACGCAACAGTCCCAACCTTACAGAACTTGACTTGGCTTGGGGGAGAGTTTGGCTGCACCACTGAGGATTGTAAGGAAAGGAAAAAAGGCATCTTCCATCTTTGGGTGGTGGATTATTCCCAGCGTGCATGGAAGGGAGTTTGCCTTGGGAATGGCCTAGTGAGATTAAAAAGAAAATTACTAAAGCCGAGGGGAAAAAACCTATCTCCGTGGGAAAAAAATGAGTATATATGCATTAAGTCTATGCAGTAAAGTGTGCATAGCAGTGAAAGTGAAAGTGAAAGTCGTGTCCGACTCTTCTCGACTGCATGGACTGCAGCCCACCAGGCTCCTCTGTCCATGGGATTTTCCAGGCAAGAGTACTGGAGTGGGGTGCCATTGTCTTCTCCAATGCATAAAAGTGAAAAGTGAAAGTAAAGCCGCTCAGTCGTGTCCGACCCTCAGCGACCCCATGGACCTCAGCCTTCCAGGCTCCTCCGTCCATGGGATTTTCCAGGCAGGAGTACTGGAGTGGGGTGCCATTACCTTCTCCAGTGCATAGCAGTAAGTTTTATTAACTTATATTCAAGTTCATCAGCAAATTGATGGTGGACCCCAAGAAAAAAGTGTTCCTACTTGGTCTTTTGGCTGACGTCTCTGACATCTGACATCTCTGACCTTATCTTAATGTTCTGTTTCCCGAGAGACTCACGGCAGGGGCTGGCTCACCTCCACACCCCTCTGGCCAGGATACTTTCCCCTGAATTCAAGCCTCGTGTTGACCTATCCTTCCTCTTCTCCTACCACTCCCTACCACAGAGACCTGGAATGGAAATTTAGGGAGGGAATCTGAAAGATCCTTAGGTAGCCTTCCTCTCTTGTACTTCAATCTCCCGGATATTGCTGTTTCTTGGGCTTCTCAGGTGGCACAGAGGTAAAGAATCCACCTGCCAATGCAGGAGACACAGGAGAGCTGGGTTTGATCCCTGGGTCGGGAAGATCCCCTGGAAGAGGAAATGACAACCTATTCCAGTGTTTTTGCCTGGAGACTTCTATGGACAGTGGAGCCTGGGGGGCTACAGTACATGGGGCTGTAAAGAATCAGATTTGACTGAGCACACTTTGCTGTTTCTTAGACAAAAGATGTTTCTTAGACATAATCTTTTGGAGCAAACAGAACCAAGGAGTATAAATGATACCAAAGTTTAAGGTCTTACTGGCACCTCCTAGACCCTGAGGAGACTAACAGTCTGCAACCCTGATGTCTCCTGTCTTAGTGCAAAGGACCCTCTTATTCCCACAGCCAGAAGCTCTCAGAGTCCTTCAGCCCGAATGCTCTCGACAAAACTCTCCTTCAAATAGACAGTTCTCCTAAAACCACAATCTGGCATCACAGCTTCGTACATTCCTACTGCTTGGTGCAGTTTTATTGCTTGATAATGAAGAAAAGGGAGGAGGCATACTGCTTTTTGTACTCATTCAGCTCGAGGTTGGGGTATTATTGCATTTTTCTTTCATAATTCACTGATGACTCCCAAAGTGCTTTCCACATGACATAGGATGAATGGGATAAGGAGTGAAGGCCAACCCTTAAAATGTTTCCAATTTTCCATTCCAGGATCAAGATACTTGAGGATGTCCGGAGACTCATCCAGCCAAGTGATATTATAAATAAGGTTGTCTTCAGTTTAGATGAGCCTTGGTAGGTGGTCCTGAACATCAGTGGAGCAAGGGTGAGGGGTGGTGGGCATATTGAATAACCTTTTAATGGCATGTGAATACGAATATTTTAAGTTAGTAATCCATTCCTTCTCCTGAAAACAACACAGTGAAAATTCGTGTTAAAGATCTGTAAGATAAAGCTTATCTCTAAGAAATGTCAAACTGTGTCTAAGAATAGCAGTCACTCCTATAATAACAGGTTCTTTAATTCATTTCAGGCCTTTGCAAGATACTGCTTCTGACTGCTTGCAGTTCTTCTCTGCGTTTGAGTCCGGAAATCTTCGCAAAGCCATCCAAGTGCGTGAGTAAGTAAGGAAAGCTGCAGGGGTAGGTCCTGGCAGCTCAAGCCAGCATTTTGCGACTATCTGTCCCGTTCTCTGTTTTCAGGGACCTCACATTGATAGTTTGAAATCTATCTTGGTGGGAGCATTTACAACATACAAACAGCCCAGCATGTGAAGGTTTTTTTATTTTCCTAACAGTTGATTGTTAAATGTTTACCAACACACCACCAGGGAACTCATTAGCTGATGTCAAGAAAGTGGAGACTCTGACTTCTCAGGTGGTCTGGTGATTAAGAATCCGCCTGCCAACGCAGGGACTGTGGGTTTGATCCCTGGTCTGGGAAGATCCCACATGCAACTCACAGATCATGTAATGATAGTGTCTATACACAAATTTCCCCAAATGTCACAAATACCTTTATGGCTTTTTTTTTTTTTTTAATTCCAGAACTCTATCAAAGACCACATACTTGGCACACACATTAATCTAGAACTATTCACTTCATCATCTTTTTATGGCCTTTCATGACACTGACACTGGTGTTTTTAAAAATTCAGAGTGGGTTATTGTAGAAGGACCCACAACCAGAATCTGTTTCCTGTTTCATGATTAGATTCTAGAGAAACATTTATTTTGGCAATAATTTTACATTGGTGATGATTTTACATTGCCATTTCCTAATGTCATAAAATGGCAAGGACACAATGTTATTTTGTTTTACTGTTGGTGATACTGACTTTGATTAATTGCTTAACAAGACTGGGTGCTTGAAAGAAAAAAAAATCTGATTCAAGTCCTCCCCCTGCTTCAAACCCTACTGTGACGTTATCTTAGAATAAAGCTCAATTTTATGAGAAAGAGTGTGTCAGGGGCAGGGATAAGACTTTTTTGAAAACAAAGTAACCTGATGATAATATTACGTCAAAACTGCATTGCCAATTTTGTTGCTAAAGCTCAAAAAATAGTTTTTGGAGACATAGTGACAGGGTGGAGACACATAAGGACTTTCTGGGGTGCAGGAACTGTTCTACATATTGATCCAGTGAACTGTCAGACAGGTGTGTCCAGATGAATTTGTTTAAACTCATTGAGTTGTACATTTAAGATTTGTATACTTTAGTGCATATAAGCTAAATTAATTAAAAAGGTGGGGGGCAAACAGACAAATCCTTCATTACTAGTCTAATTCATGTTTGTTGCCCTGATGGGGATTTACATATGCTATTCTAAAGGTTCATCTAGTCAAGGCTATGGTTTTTCCTGTGGGCATGTATGGATGTGAGAGTTGGACTGTGAAGAAGGCTGAGCACCAAAGAATTGATGCTTTTGAACTGTGGTGTTGAAGAAGACTCTTGAGAGTCCCTTGGACTGCAAGGAGATCCAACCAGTCCATTCTGAAGGAGATCAGCCCTGGGATTTCTTTGGAGGGAATGATGCTGAAGCTGAAACTCCAGTACTTTGGCCACCTCATGCGAAGAGTTGACTCATTGGAAAAGACTCTGATGCTGGGAGGGATTGGGGGCAAGAGGAGAAGGGGACAACAGAGGATGAGATGGCTGGATGGCATCACTGACTCGATGGATGTGAGTCTGAGTGAACTCTGGGAGTTGGTGATGGACAGGGAGGCCTGGAGTGCTGCGATTCATGGGGTTGCAAAGAGTCAGACATGACTGAGTGACTGATCTGATCTGATTCTACTTAATCTTTACAAACAGTACTGCAAGTTTAGATGCTATTTCTAATTTTCATATGAGGAGACTGATGCTCAAAAGTCATGTCTAGCATCAGATAGTAATGGCATATCCAACCAGATGTGACCACATTTTTCTCTGGAATATAGCACACTTATGTTTTTCGACCTGGATAAACACTTCATTGTTACTGTCATCGTTCAGTTGCTAAGTCATGTCTGGGTCTTGTGACCCCATGGACTGCAGCACGCCAGGCTCCTCTGTCCTCCACTATCTCCCAGAGTTTGCTCAAATTCATGTCTGTAGGGTTTGTTTGATCTCCTTGCAGTCCAAGGGACTCTCAAGAGTTTTCTCCATCACCACAATTCAAAAGCACCAATTCTTTGACACTCAGCCTTATTTACGGTCCAAGTCTGACATCCGTACATGACTACTTGAAGCTTTCTTACTGTTTAATAAAAAGATGTGCTCTAATTGTATAACTGACTCTTTTAATACCAGGATACTGCTTCCCTCTCCTTAAATTTCTAGAGCCTGTGTCCAAAATTGTGAGACAAGGATGAAAACTAAAGCTTACCAACCAACTAGATCCTGGGTCTTAGATCTGTCATCCAGAACCTGAGATGTGTGGACTTCTCATTGTTAGAAGTTCTGTTGAAAGCTTTTAACCCACCCGTTTTGATTCTGCCTTTGCAGGTTTGAGTATGACTTACTGGTCAATGCTGATGTGAATAGTACGCAACACCAGCAGTGGTTCTACTTCAAGGTGAGCGGTATGAGGGCTGCTGTCCCCTACCGCTTCAACATCATCAACTGTGAGAAGCCCAACAGCCAGTTCAATTATGGTATGTGCACTCAGGGAAGAGAGACTTTCACAACAATACCAAAAATGATGTCACTTTTGAGTGTTGGACCAAGCTCTGCTTGGGTTGCATAGGGTTTGAAGTTGGGATGGCACGTTTTGGTTAAGCTAAATGGCAAGAAAGCCGCCAACCTAGAGCAAATTTCTACTGTGGGAGGGGAATGGGGAACTCTCCTTCTGCCATGCAATGTAACTAAAGGAAGTCCCCTGCATATGGACCTTCAAGTTGCAAACTTTCCAAGATGTAAACATGCATTTGCACATCCAGCCACTTAAGTTAGTTCATGTGTGTGGTGTACATTGTCACCCCCATGCATCCTCTATAAAGAGTTGTTCTTTTGTGTACTGTCCAGTAATGTATAGAGTATGTAGTACAGTAGCTTTATCTCAAGCCCATGATGTGTGGAAGCAGGTGTAAAACAGTGGTGTTGTAGCTGGTACATTACAATCCAGGAATCACTGGATCATTTTTTTTTCAAGAGAGTAGATAGAACTGAATCTAGCAAGGAATCAGAACCTATGCCATCAATATCAAGCATGGGTGACATTGCAGCTTGCCCTCCATCTCCTATTGCTGACGATCCTTCAGCTCTACCATCTCCCACCTTCTCTCCCTCCTCCATCAGTAACTCTTCTGGCCTGTTCACTTGATTCCAGCCCCTGTATGCCAGCTATTGTACTGAATTACTGTACTTTTCAAGGTACTGTTCTATGAGATTAAAATTAAAAAAAAGAAGATTTATCTTTGCTATGTGTAATTTGTGTGCAAAGTATCATAAACCTATTATAGTACAGTACTATATAATTGATGATAGTAGTTGGGTACTTAGGCTAACTTATTGGACTTATGAACAAATTGGACTTAGGAATGCTCTCTTGGAACAGAACTCGTTTATATGTAGGGGGCTTATTGTACCTCACATAACTTTTCACAACTACCTGCCTCCCTGTCTCAGCTTGAACTTTTTGAAGTCAGTGAGCCCTCTCACTTATCCCTTCTCTCCATCTCGTGAATCCCCCAGGAGCACACTCATTGCTCTGTTTGTGCCAGACAGGCAAACAGCACAATTCAATGGGACAACGCTCATTTACACTCTCAGAAAACAGTGGAGAACGTTTAAATTCTCCCTAACACCTGTGGCCATTTTAGAGGAGGCATTCAAGGGACAAAGAGTAGAAACTGGAAGTTCTGCCTGTTACTGTTGGCTCATATACTGAGGCACTGAGTGGCTTTGAGGAAAGAAAAAGTATTCCCACATCTCCAGGCTCAAGCACAGGATGTTGCGTCTGTTTGGCAGTGATTTAATAGACTTTTGCTGGTATAGAAAGAGAAAAGGGAATCCTTGACTCTTGAATTCACTTGCTGTAGCTGTTGTAACAAATTGTCTCATATTTTGTGGTTTTTAAGAAGACAAATGTATTCTTTTACAGTTCCGAAGTCCACAAGTCCCAAATCAGTTTCCCTGGGCTTAAGTCGAGGTGTTGGAAGGCTTCCTCTGGACAGTCTAGCAGATTATTTATTTTTGTTCTCCAACTTTCAGAGCTGTATTCCTCACATTCCTTGGCTCATGGCCCCTTCCACCATCTTCAGCGTCAGGGCATCTTCAAGTCTCTCTGCTTCAGTCACGTTGCTTCTCCTCTAAACTCAAACCTCTCCCAGCCTCTCTCTTGGAAAGACATGTGTGATTGAATTTAGGGACAACCAGGATCTCCTCCTCTCAAGATACTTAATTTAATCATATCCACAAAGTCTCTTTTGTCATAGAAGGTTAACACACAGCTCCCAAGGGTTAAGACCAGGGTATCTTTTTTATTTTTCACATACTCCTAATTTTATTTTATTTATATATTTATTTATTTTTGGCCACACAGTGTGACATGAGAGATCTTAGTTTCCGAAGGTGTTAGTCGCTCAATCATGTCTGACTCTTTGCAATCCCATGTGGCTAGCCTGTCAGGCTCCTCTGTCCATGGAATTCTCCATGAAAGAATACTGGAGTAGGTTGCCATTCCCTTTTCCAGGAGATCTTTCTGACTCAGGGATAGAACCCTGCTCTCCTGCATTGCAAGCATATTCTTTATTGTCTGAGCCACCAGGGAAACCCAGGATCAAGCTTGTACCCCCTGCACTGGAAATTCAGAGTCTTAACTACTGGACTGCCAGGAAAAGCCCAAGATCTGGGTATGTTCCAGGGCTGTTATTCAGCCTACCATAACTCTCCTTTCCTTTTTTCCCCCCTCATGGATTAATCCTGCCTTTATTTTGTGTAGGGATGCAGCTGACTCTGTATTCCGTGAAGGAGGCTCTTCTTGGCAGGCCCACCTGGGTACGGACAGGCTACGACATCTGTTATTACAAGTAAGTTAGACTGTTAGCTTCCCTTGCTCTCTCATTCTCTCTCAGCTTCCTCCTTCTCCATTCTAAAAAATGTCTTTAAAAAATATTTATTTGCTATTTATTTATTTCTCTGCGACAGGTCTTAGTTGTAGCATACAGGATCTAGTTCCCTGACCAGGGATTGAACCTGGGCTCCCTACATTGGGAGCGTGGAGTCTTAGCCACTGGACCACCGGGGAAGTCCTTCCTGCTTCTCCATTTTAATCTTATAAACCTGATCAATCCGTGCTTTTCTGGTTTACTCATCACCCTCTCAATGACAAATGTTGTGTCTTTCAGAAGCATAAGCATGTTAAATGACACCCACAGTAGACCACAAGAAATATCTTTTGGTTTTGTGAAAAGTCATCTATTCTTATTTAAACACATCAAAACCTTTAGACCTTGTTGTTGGGTACAGACTCAACCTATGACTAGGGCATCAGCCTTCAGTTTCTTTCCTATTTCCATTTGTCTCAGTGAACAAAAATGTCTCAGATATTCTGGCTTATTCTTATCCATCCTGCACTTCAGTTTTCCAAAGTAGGTAATCGTGAATATGTGACAAATACACCTAAGTAACTATTCCTCCACAGCAAATGACGTTTTGGACGAAAGTAAAAGAGAAAAGTATTTCAGAATTCATCTTCAACTCTTGATCAGTAGCCAGTTTCATCAACTTATCTTGTAAAGTTGTAATGAAATTTGAATTATCCATGTGTTTTGATAAAACAAATTCATTCCAGGCCCATGAATTGCTTATTTGTGCAGTTTCCTTTGATAGAAAATAAAATAGAAATTCATAAGACAAAAAAAAAAAAAAAAAAAAGATAGGAATTGCGGACAGGTAGAAGTGATGTAATTAATTATTAGTTCATTGCTGCTGCTGCTGCTGCTGCTGCTAAGTCACTTCAGTCATGTCCGACTCTGTGCGACCCCATAGACGGCAGCCCACCAGGCTCCCCCGTCCCTGGGATTCTCCAGGCAAGAACACTGGAGTGGGTTGCCATTTCCTTCTCCAATGCATGAAAGTGAAAAGTGAAAGTGAAAGTGAAGTCGTGTCAGACCCTTAGTGACCCCATGGACTGCAGCCTACCAGGCTCCTCCGTCCATGGGATTTTCCAGGCAAGAGTACTGGAGTGGGGTGCCATTGCTTTCTCCGTAGTAAGAGACTGCTGCTGCTGCTAAGTCACGTTAGTCGTGTCCGACTCTGTGAGACCCTATAGACGGCAGCCCACCAGGCTCCCCCATCCCTGGGATTCTCCAGGCAAGAACACTGGAGTGGGTTGCCATTTCCTTCTCCTATGTATGAAAGCGAAAAGTGAAAGTGAAGTCGCTCAGTCGTGTCCGACTCTTCGTGACCCATGGACTGCAGCCCACCAGGCTCCTCCGTCCATGGGAGTTTCCAGGTAAGAGTACTGGAGTGGGTCGCCAGTGCCTTCTCCAAGCATTAACTTTCAGCATCCTCTGGGGAGTAAGGGTGGAGAGAGAATAGCTCCCCCTAGAGGCTGCTTCCTTGGCTGGGGGATAAAGCATCAGTTTAAGGGGACTAAGCATTTGCCCAGAAGAGGAGGAAGAAATCAGACATTCCAAAGCAGAGCCTTGGCCTAAAGAATGCCTGTGTTAATGTTAATAGCTTTTAGATTCATTAACAAGACAATTGTTATGTGATTAAAGAGCAACAGAGGGGTAACATGAAAACCATGCATGTGTAATGTAATTCATTTTTCGTCTTCCAATCATGAATCCAAGCAGATGAATGGATAAGATTGCTACCCAGTCACGTAGCTTGTTTTACAATGATTGGCCACATTGTGTTAACATATTTCCAATAATGTGATCTAACAACAGGATAGATATGTGTATCTCTATTCAACCACAAATCAGAGTAATTTTCCCTAAGGTAAAATGCCTTAGATTAGAAAATGTATTTGTTTCCCTCTTTTACTTAACACAATCTTTTTAAAAATATATGGTATTTTATTGCAATTAATTGCATCTTCTTTCTATTAGAGTGAATCATTGACTTTCAATTTTTTTACTGGAGTATAATTCCTTTTCAATGTTGTGTTAGTTTCTACTGTACAATGAAGTGAATCAGCTATACGTATGTATATATCTCCTCCCTTTCAAGACTCCCACTCCCCTTCCACCCTCCCCGCCCCACCCCTGTAGGTCATCACAGAGCACTGAGCTGAGCTTCCTGTGTTTACAGCAACTTCCCACTAGCTGTCTGTTTTACACATGGGAATGCATATATGTCAGACTTAATCTCGCTATTTGTCTCACCCTCCCCTTTCCCTCATATGTCCCTAGGTCTGTTCTCCTATGTCTGTTCTCTAATTCCTGCCCCACAAACAGGCTCATCTGTACTATCTTTCTACATTCCATGAAAAAGTGAAAGTGAAGTTGCTTAGTTGTGTCCGACTCTTTGTGACCCCATGGACTGTAACCTATCAGGCTCCTCCGACCATAGGATTTTCTAGGCAAGAATTCTGGAGTGGGTTGCCATTTCCTTCTCCAGGGGAATCTTCCTGACCCAGGGATCGAACCCTGGTCTCCTGCATTGCAGGCAGATGCTTTACCATCTGAGCCGCCATATGCATTAATATATGATAATTTTTCACTCTGCTCTAGAAGATTATTTTTTTCTTCATCCTTGCTTTTATTCTGTCTAATATATTTATTTGGGACAACTTTGCCTCCTTATTTCTTTGTCTCCGATGTGTCATCAGGCGCTCAGAAGTCCTTTGACTGTTTACATTCTTAGATTTAGTACCACGTTTCTAAAGGATCGGCTGGGTGCTTATTGTGGAAAGAACCATGAGCCATGGTACCTGAGTATATCTATGGGAAGGTGAAAGGAAAAAAGAGAGCACTCAGGAAGAATGGGATATTCATTTCCCTTAAAAAGTGATAGCAATAATGATCAATTAAGGAAATGGGCTGACTGCTTTTTGGGTTGGAGCATCATCACGTAAAAAGTGATCTCCAAAGTATTTTGATAACATATATTAATCCATGGACTTTTTAAATGATTTATTTATTTATTTGTGGCTGTGGCGAGTCTTCGCTGCTGAGCACGGGCTTTCTCTAGTAGAGGTGGCTGGGGGCTACTCTCTAGCTGCGGTGTGCAGGCTTCTCATTGCAGTGGCTTCTCTTGTGCAGAGCGCGGTCCCTAGGCATGCAGGCTCAGCGGCTGTGGCACATGGGCTTAGTTGCTCAATGGCATGTGGGATCCTCCCAGATTAGGGATTGAACCTGTGTCCCCTGCATTGGCAGGTGGATTCTTAACCAATGGACCAGCAGAGAAGCCCCAATCCATGGACCTTTATAATTTGTTCACAATTTTTAAAATTCAATTATATAAATCTTGCTGTACTAGTATATTATGTACCCTTAGAAAACATGCAAAAAGTTTAGAATTTTAAATCATGGGGAAAAGATGAGAAAAATAATTTAAAATTTAAATCTTTAAATTTTAAATGTAAAATTATTATATTTTTGTACTATTGATAACTCGGGGCATCCTGTACCCTTAAAGTTGACCATGAAAAATATAGTTGTAAAGTGTCTGGTGGATAATTTTGAAAAATTGTGGTTAACTCCCCAGATCTAATTAGTGAATTTTTATGCAAATAAGAATTCTTGAGAAAGAGTTAGTATTAAGGGTAGGAGATGAATCATGTCAGTTCTTCCCTTCTCTTTGTCATTCATGCTTACAATGTAATATTATCAGTCTCTGAATTCCAAGCTGAATTTAGAAAAAATGAATTGTCTGTATTGTAGGGTTTAATGTAGATAATATAATCTGTAAATCCACTTGAGAAGTCTTCTGCAAATTTAAATACCTTGCCAGAAAGTGAAAGTGAAGTTGCTCAGTCGTGTCCGACTCTTTGCAACCCCGTGGACTGTAGCCCAACAGGCTCCCCTGTCCGTGGAATTCTCCAGGCAAGAATACTGAAGTGGGTTGCCATTAGAGATGGTGAGCTATTCCCATCCCTCCCTCAGGAAGCCTCCTGTGTAGCAATTCATACTTAACTATCTGACATATGAAAACCATCGATATGCAATGTAATATATTTTTCATATTCTAGCCCTGGAAAACAACAGAGAAGAATGGATAACACTGTTACACTATTGTTGCAGGCAGGGGGACCCCTTCCAGGACCCGAGAGTGGGTTCTTGTCTAACACTGGGAAGTGAATTGTCCAAGGAGACACTGACAAATCAGGAGAGCTTATTGTTAAGGTGGGGCCCAGGTGGAGAGCAGGGTAAGGGAACCCAGGAGGACTGCTCTGATAGTTCGCCATCTCAGTTTTTACCGTGATAGGATTAGTTTCCCGGTTGTCTCTGGCCAATCATTCTGACTTGGGTTCCTTCCTGGTGATGTGTGCATTGCTCAACCAATATGGAGTCCAGCGAGAAGGAGTCTAGGAGGTTGACTGCACAAGCAGTTTCTCCTTTTGCCCTTTCCTGAATTCTTCTGGTGGATGATGGCTTGTTAGTTCCCTTATTCCTTACCAGGACCTCCTGTTAGGAGGTCATACAAGAGCTCTGCCGTCGCGCATCCTTGCCGGGGATAACTCATGCCAGTGGTTGCTGTGGTGCCTAGTCAGGGTGGGTGGTCTCAGCCAGTGTTTTTCCTAACTCTCACATCTAGCTTGTTTCACAATGATTCATCACAGTAGGTTGATGTGCAGAGCATACTGGCAGCAGTGTCAACCCTTATGTTAAACCTTAGGCAACTTTGTTTCTTTCTTCTAAGATCACCATACATTTAAAGGGGAATTCTCACATCTTCTCCCCACATTCAGTTGATTTGATCTTTCTGCCCCTTCCCTGGAGTACCTCCATCCCACCCCCTCGCCCACCCACCTTACAGACCACTAAAGCCAGAAAACCAAAAGGGATCCTCGGAGGAAAGAAAGAAATGGGCAGGCTTGTTTTTCCATGGCTCTCATAAAAGTAAGCCAGGGCAGTTTTAGTTTCTGCTTTATTTACTTCCCCGAGGTCTGCTTCTTCTTGAACGTACACAGCTGCACACCTTTTTGAATTCTCTCTCAGCTCTGGTCTAAAGTATTTTTTTTTTTTTTGCTGAAGGGCAGAGGGAGAGGAGCTGCCCACTCAGAGTGGCCATGTAATACACCACGGCTGATCTCTTCTGACATTTATCTCTGCTTGTGAGAGGGGACGGAACAGCTCACTCATGAAGATGAATGTCATACAAGAGCTCTACCGTTGCGCACTCTTGCTGGGGATCTCAGGAGAGAGATTTGGTGCTCTCCAGAATATTAGAAACGCCACAGACACAGGGCAGCCCGGTGACTTGGCAGCTCGGCCTTGTTGGATCCTGTTAAGTGAAATGATACACCCATGTTAAACAGAACCATCGTCATTATGAGATTATCTAATTCCCTTTCTGTCTTGGCATTTACTTCTTTCATGCACACACACAGGAAAAAAAAAAAAAAGCTTCCCAAAAATAAAATAAAAAATATGACTTCCCGGCCTGTTTTAAAGTACAAACGGAAATAGATGGAGTTCATAACTATGCATTTGTGTACTTTGCTCCTTGCTTCATTGAAGGCTTTATGATTATAAAAGTGCAGATCCTTCCAAAGATAAATGGTTCAGGGAATGAAAAAGCAGAGGGGAGCCTTTTAACTGTGGAATGACTGATCTCTCCGTATTATCCTTGACCCAAGATGACATATCCAGGGGGCTTCCCAGATGATAGCTCAGTTGGTAAAGAAACCTCCTGCAATGCGGGAGACTCCAGTTTGATTCCTGGGTCCGGAAGATCCACTGGAGAAGGGATAGGCTACCCACTTCTTTATTCTTAGCCTTCCCTGGTGGCTCAGCTGGTAAAGAATCCTCCTGCAATGCAGGAGACCTGGGTTCGATTCCTGGGCTGGAAAGATCCCCTGAAGAAGGGAAAGGGAACCCAGTCCAGTATTCTGGCCTGGAGAATTCCATGGACTGTATAGCTCATGGAGTCACAAACAGTCAGACCTGACTGAGTGACTTTCACTTTCCCAGATGACACTAGTGGTAAAGAATTCGCCTGCCAGTGCAGGAGACATAAGAGATGCAGGTGTGATCCCTGGGTCGGGAAGATCCCCTGGAGGAAAGCATGGCAACTCACTCCAATATTCTTGCCTGAAGAATCCCTTGGACAGAGGAGCCTGGGTGGCTACAGTCCATAGGGTTGCACAGAGTTGGACATGACTGCAGATGGTGATTGCAGCCATGAAATTAAAAGACACTTACTCCTTGGAAGGAAAGTTATGACCAACCTAGATAGCATATTCAAAAGCAGAGACATTATTTTGCCAACAAAGGTCCATCTAGTCAAGGCTATGGTTTTTCCAGTGGTCATGTATGGATGTGAGAGTTGGACTGTGAAGAAAGCTGAGTGTTGAAGAATTGATGCTTTTGAACTGTGGTGTTGGAGAAAACTCTTGGGAGTCCCTTGGACTACAAGGAGATCCAACCAGTCCATCCTAAAGGAGATCAGTCCTGGGTGTTCACTGGAAGGACTGATGCTGAAGCTGAAACTCCAATACTTTGGCCACCTCATGTGAAGAGTTGACTCATTGGAAAAGACTCTGATGCTGGGAGGGATTGGGGGCAGGAGGAGAAGGGGACGACAGAGGATGAGATGCCTGGATGGCATCACCAACTCGATGATCATGAGTTTGAGTGAACTCCGGGAGTTGGTGATGGGCAGGGAGGCCTGGCATGCTGCGATTCATGGGGTCGCAAAGAATTGGACATGACTGAGCAACTGAACTGAACTGAAGCAACTTAACATGCATGTACAACGCATCTAGGGTCTAATTTGAGAGCACACTTGAGTTTCCCCAGGCTTCTTTTCCCACTAGAAGAACAGATCAAGGACAGAAAGTTCTTGGAGTCAAAGTTCTACCACCCATTAATGATGTGGTCTTGGGGCGAATTATTCCAGCCTCTGTCAACTTCAGATTCTTCATCAGTAAAAGGGGATGTTAATGGTATCCACTTGATAGATCTGTGCTGAAGATGAAACGAAATAAGATAAAGTCCATGGAACTCATAAAAAGTGTCTGGTGCATACTAGATGTTCCATGAATGGTAGCAATGATTCATAATTAATAGAAGCATCTTAGTGGCATCAAATACTGATGACATAAAGAATGATAGTGAATAAATAACATTCACTAGATCTCCTCTGAATTATTTATCATTCAGTTATTTTAGACTTTAAGTTTATAGGTAGCCCTGATTTATGAAAACCAAAACTTCAAATTCTTGCTGTATTAAACCAAAAGACTACTTGCCCTTTTATCCATTCTTATGAGACAGATGATAGAATGAAAGAAAAAAAAAAACACCTTGGTTTTGGAGTTAGCCCACAATCCCATTCAATCCCATTTGGGGTTGAGTCCTGATTACTGCACTTGTTGTATGCCTGAATGCATGCTTAGTCCCTTCAGTCGTGTCCGACTCTTTGTGACCCTATGGACTGTGTAGCCCACCAGGCTCCTCTGTCCATGGGATTCTCCAGGCAAGGATACTGGAGTGGGTTGCCATGCCCTCCTCCAGGGCATCTTTTTGACCCAGGAATCGAACTTACATGTCCTGCATCAGCAGGCAGTTTCTTTGCCACTGAGTCACCTGGTTAGCCCTAATTATACAGTAGGAAACCTAAAAAGAAACAAGACTCATGTGAGATGAGACCATCCCCACTCACCCTGGGAGCATCTTATTAATCTTGAGTAAAGATGCGGGCTCTGGTTCTACTCCGTGTAGGTGAAAAACTTGGGGATGACAAGGCACTGGTTTGGTTTTAGTCGCTAAGTCATGTCCGACTCTTGCAACCCCAAAGGAGCCCACCAGACTCCTTTGTCCATAGGATTCTCCAGGCAAGAATACCAGAGTAACTTGCCATTTCCTTTTCCAGGGGATCTTCCCGATCCAGGAATCAAACCTGGGTCTCCTGCATTGCAGACAGATGATTTACTGACTGAGCTATGAGGAAGCCCAATGCACTGGTTGCGTGTTTTACCTGCCTTTGAAAGAGAGCAGGACCCTGTGGTCCTTGTACCCTATGTTCTCAGCCTGCATTTTGTCTGTAGAAAAACTTTAGCCAAAGAACAAATTTAATTAGAGAAGCGAGATCGTGTAGAAACTAAGGAAAACAGACAAAGGAGACCAAATAAACGATAAGGTAGTCCTTAAGCATAGTCAATGACACTTAGTTTCTGCTCAAGGGCTGTAGATAATATTCTGAGCCATATCCTGTGAGTTGTCTTATAGATACTGAAACTCCCACCAGGTGAAATAAGTTAGCTACATGATGACCAGACTGTGGCCATGACGTAAGCTGCCACAATTCCAAGAACTGGCCTCAAAGGCATGGAAACAAACTGATCCCAGAACTGAGGATCAACTGTACCTAAAACAATCAAGATGATGCCGGTCAGACCACTGATGACCAATTTCAAGATGACTGCCAGTTGTGTTGTGTGTGTGTTGTATCTGCACGAAGCCCCTTCCCTTTGTCTATAAAAGCCCTTGCCCCTTGATTGTCAGGAGTGAGGGGGCATTGGCCTTTGGACAGGAGTCCACCCTCCCCCCAGCTGTTGGCGTCTAATCATCTAAATAAAGCAAACTTTCCTTTCCACCAGCTTGGCCTCTTTAATGGCTTTTGAATGGCGAGTAGCTAGGCCCCTCTTTTGGAGATGCCTTTACCTTCATGAGTATGTGTGTGTGGTGTGTGTGTGATTTCACACTCATGCATGTAAAACTCTCTTCCATGTTTTGATTAGTTGTCAAAATGTTGACCATTTGACCAAAATGATGACTGGCTCATTTTACTTCAAAGAGAGGTATAATTGCTAATGTAAACTGAATGAGTGTTTGCAGTAGAGCCTTTACGAGTGGAGTCAGAGAGAATAAAAGGTAGAGCGTATGTGGTTTGCATGCTTTCTGAGTTACCATCTGCTTCTTTACATACTTGCTAATAATCAGAACCTTAGCTCTGCAGAAACTATAGAGCTTTAGGGAAATCTGGAGAGAGTAGACCCAATTAGGTATCAAGGACCAGAGAAAGCCATGGATGAAGATACCTTTTTGAAGTTTCTAATCCTGTAGTCACAAAAGCTATGGCTCCTATTAATAGGAAGCTGAGAAGCTTGGTGGGATCATCATTTGACACTTACATCATTGGGAATTTCTTTCTTTCACTAGAATGATCAGGGACCCAGAGTGCCATGTTGGCAGAAGCTGAGGCAAGAGAAATGCAGGTCATAGTCCATGGAACTGTGAATTTCTCTTTCTCCCATTCTTAGTTGTATGAATCAAGTAAGTCTCTTATATATGAACCTTCAAGTTTTGAACTCTCAAAGATGTGAACATGTATCACTGAATCGCTTTTTCAAGAGGGAGATAGAATTGAATCCAGCCAGGAACCAGAACCTGTGCCATCCGTGTGACTGATGGCATATCAGGTGTAAGTGACATTGCAGCTTACCCTCCGTCTCCTGTTGCTGACGACCCTTCAGCTCTACCATCTCCCACCTCCTCTCCCTCCTCCATCAGTAACTCTTCTTGCCTGTTCACTCGATGCCAGCCGCTGAGTGCCAGCTGTTGTACTGTACTACTGTACTGAACTTTTATAAGTCTTGTATTATAAGATGAAAAATGTTTTCTTTATTTTGGTGTGTTTTTAATGTATTATTTGTGTGAAAAGAAGTATAGACCTTTTACAGTACAGTCCTATGTAACCGATTGTGTTAGTTGGATACCTAGACCAGCTTTGTTGGACTTAACAACAAGTTGGACTTACGAACACACTCTCGGAACAGAACTCATCTGTCTGTAGAGGACTTCTTGTGTTGAAAAACCACCAAACCACTAGAAACAAGACGGTAGATTTTCTATTTCTTCCTTTCTCAATTGCTTGATTCTTTTGGCGGGAGGTGTCATGAAAGTGGTAAAAAAGGCAGAAGAGAATAGTCTGTATTTTTTATACTTGCAAGAACACACAGAATAATTATCTATTTCTTCCCTCTCTCCACCCTTCCCCCCAGTGAAACCCCAAAACACAATGGACAAGAAAGCCAATGTTGTTAATGTTCAAAGGTGGAATTACATCTTTCTGTGTCTGGGTGTATTTTGCATTATAATGCAGCCTTGATGATAGCATTTCTCAGGAAAGCCTGCCAGGCTGTCTCAGCATCAAGAGACAAAAGGGGAATGTAACTGGCAGCGTGTGGGGAAAATATTGCTGGGAGTGTACTTCTGGGGGCAATTTACTTTGATACTGTTCTCTGAAGTATCAAAATTGGGTCTTCATCTTTGACAAAGGAAAGCACACATTCTCAAGCTGTAAGAAGTTGAACCATGTCGGGGTAACAAATGTATGCCTTTGGGAAGAAAGTATTGTTGTGGAAAGAACAGAGGCTTTGCAGGCAGATCTGGGTCCAAGGCACTCACTAGCTTTTTGATCTTTGTTGTTGTTCAGTCACTAAGTTATGTCCGACTCTTTGTGAACCCATGAACAGCAGCACATCAGGCTTTCCTGTGTTTCACTATCTCCCTGAGTTTGCTCAGACTCATGTCCATTGAGTCAGTGATGCTATCTAAACCATCTCATCCTCTTCCATCCCCTTCTTTTGCCTTCAATCTTTCCCAGCATCAGAGTCTTTTCTAATGAGTTGGCTTTTTGCATCAGGTGGTCAAAGGATTGGAGCTTCAGCTTTAGCGTCAATCCTTCCGATGGATATTCAGGGTTGATTTCCCTTGGGAAATTGGGAATACGATTGACTGGTTTGATCTCCTTACTGTCCAAGGGACTCTCAAGAGTCTTCTCTAGCACCACAATTTGAAAGCATCATTTCTTCAGCACTCAGCCTTCATTATGGTCCCACTCACATCTGTACATGACTACTGAAAAAACCATAGCTTTGACTAGACGGACCTTTTTCGGCAAAGTTTCGTCTCTGCTTTTTGATATACTGTCTAGGTTTGTCATAGCTTTTCTTCCAAGAAGCAAGTGTCTTTTAACTTCATGGCTTCAGTGATTTTGGGTCTATGGCATCTAAATGACAATTCCTCCCACCTTTCACTCATTCGCCTCTCTCTCCCTTCTCTTCTAGAAATCATTATCACCAGAGAACAGCCGTGACGGGCGCAGCTTCTGGGAAGTGCTATTACACGCTGACCTTTGCTGTCACCTTCCCGCATGCCGAAGATGCCTGCTATCTGGCTTACCACTATCCCTACACCTACAGTGCCCTCTTGGTAAGTTCCTCTGCCAGCCCTACGCGGGTTGGACTGAAAGGGCTCTTTGAGGCTTTCCTGGAAATCTTCAGGAAACCCTGACATCCTGCTGGGGAGCTTCAGGCATCCGAGGGAGCCAGGGTTTGTTGTTTCTGACTCAGGGGCTTTCTGTCTGTCCCGTTTCCTTCCTTGGACAGAGCGCGGGCTGAGGTCATGGCCAGCGACATTCTAACGGCCCCAGTGGTGCACTGTGCTCTTCATATCCAGGGTGAGTGTGGATGCGAGGGGCAGGGGGCACTTTTTAGGGGCTTTATCTTTAAATAGCCCTCAATATACATTGTTGCAGGAGGACAAATGGCTGAAGATTAAAATTCATATTTTACCAAGGCCAAAACCAAAGTAGAGAAAAAGTTTGAAAATTTTCTCAGCTAAACAAATTTGATCATGGGTGTTGTATATCCTCCTGTGATTTTTTTTCATCTTGTCATATTCTGAGGCAGCAAAACTGATATTCTACTTTTGTTTCATGCTTACCAGAAGTAAAAAGTTCACAAATATAACTTTAAAAAGTACTCCCAGTCTAAATAAAATTAACTAAAATTCCACAGCAATTCTGAAAGGTTATTTCCTTTTATTTTAGAAATGCAGGTACACTAAGTTAATATAGAAAGGTCGGAATCATGATCTAATAAATATCTATTAGTTTACCCTAAAAAAATAATAAAAAGCCCTCAAGTTAAACAAGAAGAATGAGATTGGAGTGAGATTATTAAGCTGAAATGGGGTAACACCATGCAGGTCAGCTGAGATGCCAGTTTAAAGGACATGGATGCATTGAGAGGTGTGAAGCAGAGATTGAGGGGGTGAAGCTTGGAAAAATGCCCTGAGATCACCTTGCAGCCACTTTCCCATTTCCAGTGGTTTCCTCGGCCATGGACTAGAAGGATCCAGGGTGGAAAAGAAGGGTAGAAGAATAAAACATTGAATCATTGCAAATAAGGGTCACGATCTTTTTACAATAGGAGTGTACTGTCAACCAGTCCAAACTTGAAGTCATCATTCAGATATCTTATCAGGCCATTTCTTGCCATTTGAAAAAGTTGGTAAATCATCCCTGTCCCTGAGCTATTTCATGGATATCCTGTGGAGTCATGAGCTAAAGTATCTAATAAAGTATTTCCATCCTCTGTGTTAATGCAAAATGTTATTAGCATATTTATAATAATATGTGTATATGCAAATATATATCACTTAGCCTGAAGGATAAGCATTTTCATTGCAAGCCTGTGATAAGGATTTGGAAAAGATCATAACTGAGAACACCTTTTCCCTCCAAAGAAATATTCACGTGTAAATGCATTGTTTTTTCTCCATTGAGAAGGCATAACTTAAACCACTCAGCTAACTGCTTCATAAAAGTACATCTGCCCTTCTCTCCATATGCTGGCTTACCTAAAGAGAGATTTGTTTTTACTGTTTCCCAGATTGTAAAAGATACACAACTAGTATTATTTGTGGACCACACTTAGAGATCTCAAGAATTTAATCCAAGAAATGTGCATCACCAGCTTGGCTGTAACAAGGCATGTTTGTTTTAAAACATGCTTGTTGCCTTGAGGGCCTCAGAACAGGCAAGATCCATGATCTCCTCCAACAGCTGTTCTTACTGTCTCATCTATGAAACCCTGCATGTTGAAAAGTCTACTGGTGGAGGGGGTTCCTTTTTAAAGACAGGTTTGATTTTTCTGTCAGAGTAATGGTCCATGGGTCCAGGTCACTGTTCTTTTCACTTGTTAGAATATCTTTGTCCTACGGACTTAGAGAATGGACCTGTGAACTCAGGGTGAAGGAGCTGGTGGGATGGTTTGAGAGAGTGGTATTGACATATATACACCACCACGTGTAAAATAGGTAGTTCGCAAGAAGCTGATGAACAGCACAGGGAGCTCGGCTAGGTGCTCTGTGATGACATAGAGGGGTGGAATGGAGGAGTGGAAGGGAGGCTCAGGAGGGAGGCGATATATGTGTGTGTGTGTATATATGTGTGTTCATTTCAGTTCAGTCACTCAGTTGTGTCCGACTCTTTGTGACCCCATGGACTGCAGCACACCAGGCCTCCCTGTCTATCACCAACTCCTGGAGTTTACCCAAACTCATGTCCATTGAGTCGGTGATGCCATCCAACCATTTCATCCTCTGTCATCCCCTTCTCTTCCCACCTTCAATCCCTCCCAGCATCAGGATCTTTTCAAATGAGTCAGCTCTTTGCATAAGGTGGCCAAAGTATTGGAGTTTCAGCTTCAACATCAGTCCTTCCAATGAACACTCAGGACTGATCTCCTTTAGGATGGACTGGTTGGATCTCCTTGCAGTCCAAGGGACTCTCAAGAGTCTTCTCCAACACCACAGTTCAAAAGCATCAATTCTTTGGTGCTCAGCTATATTTATAGTCCAACTCTCACATCCATACATGACTACTGGAAAAACCATAGCCTTGACTAAATGGACCTTTGTTGGCAAAGTAAGCATCTTTTAATTTCATGGCTGCAGTCACCATTTGCAGTGATTTTAGAGCCCAGAAAAATAAAGTCAGCCACTGTTTCCACTGCTTCCCCATCTATTTGCCATGAAGTGATGGGACTGGATGCCATGATCTTAGTTTTCTGGATGTTGAGCTTTAAGCCAACTTTTTAGTCTCCTCATATGTGCATCACAGAAGGCAATGGCACCCCACTCCTGTACTCTTGCCTGGAAAATCCCATGGACAGAGAAGCCTGGTAGGCTGTAGTCCATGGGGTCGCTAAGAGTCGGGCACGATTGAGCGACTTCACTTTGACTTTTCACTTTCATGCATTGGAGAAGGAAATGGAAACCCACTCCAGTATTCTTGCCTGGAGAATCCCAGGGACAGGGGAGCCTAGTGGGCTACCGTCTATGGGGTCACACGGAGTCGGACACGACTGAAGTGACTTAGCGGCAGCAGCAGCATATGTGTGTGTGTGTGTGTGTGTGTGTATGTATATAGAGAGAGAGAGAGGGGAGAGAGAGAGAGACAGACAGACAGAGAGAGCTGATTGATTCACGTTGTTGTACAACAAAAAGTAACACAAAAGGGAAAAAAAAGATTATCTTTGACCCTGTGGAGAAGCTCAGGGGCAGCTAGTATAAAACTTTAGAATTCAAAAGCGTTTGGGAAATTGTGTAGCTCACATCTATCATTCATAAATGCAAAAACCAAAGCCTAGAAGTCCCACATTTAGCTAGTGGCCAGAGAACTGAGTAGTGGCCTTTGAGGTCTATTCCTATCTGATGGAGACTCTGAGAGTCCTTCAGCTGACCTTGGCTGCATCTGGCTTTTTAATTTGAATTTTAGATCTCAATCAGCTTGTATGCACTTAGCAAAGACCCATTAAAGCTTCTTGGAATAAGAATGGGATCATGTTTGGGAAATAACACTGTTCTCAGCTGAACCACATCCATAGCGTTACAGACAAAAATTGTGGGTTGGTGACTTGAACTCAACCATCGGATATTGTATAATCACACAACTTGACAACTATGTGCACCTATAAAAGTGGGCTGCCATTGTAGTAGCTGCTGTAAGTCATAGCTTTTGTCTCTGGGAACACTTAATACTTTTGTCATACCGAAGCACAAGTTTACAGTCAACAATTATTAATAGTTTAGGAGACATTGAGGTCAAATTGAGGAAAATTTCATATTGATGGGGGACAAAAACTCAAGAAAAGAAGATCTTGGAAGATGGTCTCATCTTCCATCAACTGATCTCTGTGAGAAAAAGAGACAGATCTTATTCATTGATGCTTATTGGCTTGTTACTTAGCCTATTGACTGAATCTCTTCGCATTAGGGAAGTTTGAGGAGAGTTAATGAGAAAAAGAGAGGAAAAGGGATAGCTTTTCATTCCTTTTAAATGAGTAGAACAGAGTAAGAAAGACAATTTGTTACTTGAGGTGAAAAACGTGTATACTCGATTTTAGGTTTTACATTTCCAATAATGCATGGGCTTTGTCCTCTTCAGGTTTAAGAGAGTAATTGACTCTGTGACTTCTTTTAGAAAGCTCTTTCTCCCATCATGGACAGAATGAGTTCATTCTGTAATGCACACTAGTCATTTTTACTTTTGGACATATCCTAAGGAGAAACAGTTTTCTTCCAACAGATCAGTGATAAATTAAATGTGGATGATACCCCAAGGGTGGAATTAGCTGTATTTTACTTGGGGGTTATGCTGATGGGTGAAAAATATATTTCTATGTGGAATTCACAACTGGTAAATCTCTTGTAATATGGATTATGTTTAACAATTATAGACATTTTTAAAGCAGGGTACATGTATGTTGAATGTTTTTCAACATGAACTGTAAAAATTTTATTATTCTCTTATAATGAGAGAATTAGTATTTATTGGGTTCTTTCAAACTGATGTCTTCCAGATGCTTGCCAGGAATTCTGTTGGATAATCATCCCAATTATAGTATTAAAATAATGCTAAAAGAAGGAAATACAATATTATTGCCATTACAAAGCCAAAAAAAGACCTGTTTAATCATCCATCTCAAGCTTTTTCAATAATTGCAATGATTGTTAATGTGTTGTTTGCAATACTTGTTAAAGTATTTGATTCGTGTTCTGGATTGCCTGTAGGTAGCCAGGAGTATTGGCATCCCAAGAGAGTTTCTGATGGACATTTTAGAGAGTAAGAAAGTGAAATCTCACTGAGAACTTAAAATGATATGACTTGGCAAGAGAGGAAAAAAAAAAAGTGATCAGAAATAGGATGGATGTGTTGGGAGAGCTTGTGGCTTTTAAGGAGTATAGTAGGGTTTTTCACCAGGCATGTATACTCCCTGTGCTAGTAACCATCAGCAGGGTAACCTGCTGAGGTCAAATGAAGTCTTTTATGGGAATTTTAAGGGAGTAGCTGATGAAGCTTTATCTTTAGAGATAAAATGGAGGGTAGTGTAGGAAGTGAAAGGGAAGGGACGGGGAGAGAGGAGGGGAGAAAGAAAGTATTGAGAATTAGAATGCCATATTCACAACATCTTAGAAAGAGCTCACATTTAAAACATGTCAGATGGGAAGTATTGACTTACATGTGGTAGATCAAAGATGCAGTGAGCAAGTCATAAATCAGTGTTGTCGTTTAATCAATCAACAGACACCTATCTTTGTATGGGCCAAAAGAAAGGACAGGTATCAGTAAAGGGTCCTGATGTTGAGGAGTTGAACACGAGAGGCCGTTCTGAAGGAGCTGAGGTGTGCATGGGTGCTGAAGTCATTGACCACAGGGACCCCTGAATTCCAGGGTTTTGAGCACAATGGAAGAGCAAGCTTTGGAGTCAGAGTGGCCAGGATTGGGGTCTAAGCTCTGTGTTTTGCAGTGTAGTCATGGGCAAGCTACTTAGTTTTTCTCAGCCTCAGTTTTCTCACCTGTGAATTGGAACCATTGAAGTGGTTCTTCTATGGGTTATCAAGATTACATGACTTGATACATGGCAAGTGTTAGCCAAGTGTCTACAACTAGTAAACAGTATTAGATAGTGACCTTAGAGCATTTATTCTCTCTTTTTTTAATGATGATGGGTGATCATTTTCTCTGTTGAACTGATTATGTATATATACACAATATATAACAAAATTAAAATTATGTTATAACAAAATCCCATTAAAGGACCAAAAAGAAATACATACAGAATCTACTGATAGTTTTCTTAGGGTAGTGGATTATAATTATTTTTTATTTACTCTCTTATCCAATCTGGAGTAGGATATGGCAACCCACTCCAGTATTCTTGCCTGGAAAATTCCGTGGACAGAGGAGCCTAGTGGGCTACAGTCCATGGGGTTGCCAAACAGTTGAACACAACTGAGCGCAGCACAGCAGCAGCTCTTCTCCAAATCACCAGCAATATAACTTTATCTATTTTTAACAGAAAAAGGATATTAAAATCACCTTTTCTTTATAATCAGCAAATCTGTGAATACACATCTAGAGACGAATCACTTCCAACAGTCTCAAAGTGGATCTGTTTCACTTAGGGAAAGTGGTGTTGGCAGACTGGGGCAGTTTGAGAAAGCTCATTAGAACCTAGTTACAGCATATTCTGTTGTTTTTTATTTAACTTAAAGGTGTCTTTGGTTCTTCTCTTGTGATGAGAAGGATTCGATTCTCTGATGAATGTATCTAAGTGACAATTGAGAGCTAGTCAGTACAAAAGTAAAATAGGCCATCTTTTTAGGGGTGAACTTTATTCTGAATTAGGGGGATAGGAGGTACAGCTGTTTAAGGGCTAACAATGAGATGTGAATGATTTTTGAGTGTGAGTTGTTCTTACTTTATTAGTAGCCATCAGCAGGGTAGCCTGCTGAGGTTGAGTGAAGTCTTTTATGGAAGTTTTAAGGGAGTAGCTGGTAAAAAAAAGTGGGCAGAAAATGCCTGCCGAGGAGCAACCATGAGGCTGCAGACTGAGTTATCAGCCTGATGTCTATCCTGGGTAGGGAGGATTTTCTTTTAAGAAGACAACATCTCTGGAGGTTTCCATAATTGCCCTGAACTCTTTCCCATTTTCACAAAGAAGCCCACTCCTGCGGCTTCCACAGGGCTGCTATTACAGCTGTTTGTTGGCACATGCATTCAGATGCCCTGCTTCTCTCATCAGTGGTGCCAGCAATAGTTAATTAGGCATGGCCTCGCTGGACCTGAGATGGGAACATTTACCTAAGACTCATTTCCAGGAGAATGATACAAAGCCATTTTTTGAGAAAGGAAAACCAACAGCAGTTTATAATTGGTTTACTTCTGGAAGACGTCTGTGTGACTGGAGCTGAATAATGCAATGAGCACAGGGGTGTTACATGTTCCATGGCAGGTGGAGTGGTCAAAGGGACAAGGGGTTCATTGAGGGACACAGGGAGATGACTGCATGAGCAATTACAGAAAATGGGCTTAAGCTAAACGTTGTTTGGCATTTCTGGAGTTGTAATATTAGTGATCATGAAAAATGTTATAGTGAGAAAATTAACAAAGAACTCATAGAAGAAGAAAACTTTTAAACTTTGCTTCCTTCATTAAGGTGACAGTGTTTTAAAGGAGAGTGTACATGAACACAAGATACTTTGCTTTTTTATCCTTTTTTCTCCTGTATCTAATTGTGTTTGATGACTTCTGTAGGCAAAACTGCTTCCAAACCTTTCAGGATCTAATTTATAAAATCTAGATTTTATTTTGTTTCCCCAAGTTTGAGGGCAGAAGGAGAAGAGGGTGACAGAGGATGAGATGATTGGATGACATCATCGATTCAATGGACGTGAGTTTGAGCAAACTCCAGAAGATAGTGAAGGGCAAAGAAACCTGGAGTGCTGTAGTCCCTGGGTTCACAGAGTCAGACACGACTGAGTGACTGACAACAACAACCCCAAGATTTGGCAAGAAGAGCTATGGCCTATTTGTATTGAGTTGGCCAAAAGGTTCGTTCAGACCATTCTGTAAGACCTTATGGAAAACCTGAAAGAAGTTTTTGGCCAGCCTAATAACTTTGTGATATCGTAGAAATCATGGCCAGTACTTTTCTGGAGAAGGGTCTCTATTTCTCCCCCATCACCCTCATATGTCGAGAATCCTTGTAGCCATAATAAATGTGAAACAAATAGCTTTGATGGCAAGAACAAGGCAACAGACAAAACAAAGCAAAAACCCTCATAGAAACAATTCAGCAGACAGTGTTTCCCAAAACGCATGCTACAACTCTCCAGGGTCCCAAGATCTTTAGAGGAAAAGGGTTCAAGGGTCACACAGATTCTTGAAGCCCTATTGGCTAGTTTTTCTTCTATGAGTTTGTAATGCGTATTTGCATGTAATGTGTATTTGCATATAATGCGTATTTGCACAAGAGTCTGAACAGTTCTGCAGTCGTGAAAATGTCTTCATTAAGTTTAACTCACTGTGCCCCAGGTACTTTGGATCTCCCCCTCTCCACACTCCAGCATTTAGTAAAATACTGCTGATTACATTTTGGAAAATGCTTCAGGAAAAGGTATAGATTTCCAAGTTTGGGGGCCTGGAATCTTGATGGTAGTTATGAGGCAGAGTTCAACTCAGTTGAGATTTCAATAATAATACTGGGACAACTTTCACCCAGATATGTGTGAAAGTGATTAAAATAATTTGCTTATGATCACAGACTATCACTAAATCCAGGGTGATATTGACTCTTTAGGAAGGTGCTGAAATGTCCTTTTACCAGGGTGGCTGACATTCTGATGGGGTCATTTTTATTCCTGTCTGTGGCTTTTCTCCTGGGATGGCAAATGGACACTTCTTCGATGAGGGCTTTAATTACACTGATTTAATATTGACTTTTCTTTTAATAGATGAGTTTCTTCTTTAGGAAGATGATTTTTTATTCCTGAAAGAGTTAGTTGCTCAGTTGTGTCCGACTCTGCAACCCTATGGAACTGTAGCCCACCAGGCTCCTCTGTCCATGGGATTCCAAGCAAGAATGCTGGAGTGGGTAATAGCCATTCCCTTCTCTGGGGGAGCTTCCCAACCCAGGGATAGAACCTGGGTCTCCTGCATTGCAGGCAGATTCTTTACTGTTTGAACCATCAGGGAATTCCTTAATCATTTTATATTTGCTGTTTTTAAAACAAATTTTACTTAAGTCTCGTTTCATCTAATTGTTAGAAAATGTGGTTTGTATAATTTCTGCTTTTAAAAAAATTTAGTGAAATTTTTATAGTCTTGTATATGATTAATTTTATTACAGTTCCATGAACGTTTGAGAAAAAAGTAAAGGATGCTATCTGTAAAGACAGTTTGACATATATCTATGAAAAACAATATTGTTCAAATGCTCTATCATTTTTTTTTGCAATTGATATGTTCAAGGCTGATGTATTGTTATAAAGTCTCCCACTCCGAGTACAGTGTTTTCCCCTTCTGCCGTTTTGCCGTTGTACATTTCAGTTCTGCATTATTTAATTCCTGAGATTTATGAGTCTTATATGTTCTTTATGAATCATGCCCTTTATCAAAATAAGATTTTTAAATCCCATTTAATGCACTTTTCTTGAATATGACTTTGTCATATATTACTGTTGCCAGGCCCACTTTAATTTGTGTTTGCTTATCCATTTAGTTTCCATATTTCTCTTTTAAAATATTTTAGTTGAGTCAAATAGAATAAAAGATAATTTAGGAATGTTTTTCATACACATCATGGGTCTTTTTTTCCCTTCTCTTTTAAAGTTCCTTTTATATACAATAGGCAGTGGGATTTTGAAAAGCTAATCTGAAAGTTTCTGTCATTTAATAATGCTGTTTAGCCTATTTATACTTAAAACAATTTTCGGTGTTGGGTCTGTCATTTTGGTTTTGTAATTTCCATGCTTCATTGCTTTTCTTTCTGTCTCTCTCTCCGCCTCGTCCCCTGTCCATCCCTTCCTCCCTTTCTCTTTCTTTCTTCTTTCCTTTTTTCCTTCCCTCCCTCCCTTCTTTCTCATTTCTTCCTTTCTTTCTTTCTGTTTTATGCAACATGACGTGACCATATTTTCTTTGATTTTTTTTCCTACAGTGTTTATAATTCTACTAGTGTTTCCCTTTCAGTTCTTAAAAAAATTAAATATATATGTATCCATGAATAATAACAGCTGAAGTTGAGTGTTTCCTGTATGACAGACACTTCTCACACACAGTAAATGACAAAATTATAGCAACCACTGAACGACATAGGTAATGCCATTTTATATACACTTTACAGAGAAAACTGAGTCACGAAGAGGTTAAGTATAGGATTTACACGATTTATCTAGAATCCACAACCAAATTTAGAACCCAGGCGGTTTGACTCAGAGCCTGCATGGTTAGTCATCTTGCTATACTGCCTTTCCATTTTTAAGAATTAAATAATAATACTATGTCCATGTAAGCTGAAAAGTGAACATTTTGTTTTACTTTATACTTCACTTACACATTTCTTTTGAATTTCATTTCAGAACCAGATGATGAGATTAACATTTGATGATATGTTTTCTCCCTAAAGAACTTTTTTTATGTCTGTATTATGTAGTAACTGTGTTTTCCAATGATCATCTAAACGAACCTTGTTTAACTGGACTGTCCTTTTATATCACTCTTTAGTTTGAATTTGGGCAGCTAAAATTTGTCTTCAAGTTATTATAAGGATGAGGTGATTTGTTTTCTGTGCTCTTGCATAGCTAAGCATATATGAGAAGAAATGTGTGAGTAAAAACTTGGCTGGTTATAGGTTTGCTATGCATTGTACTTTCAAGCACTAAGCAGTACTCATTTCCTCTGACATTCAGCACTGCAGAAGGAGTTGTGACCCAAGAATAACTTTTTACATATATATATGTGTATATATATTTATATATATCCATGAATAGGTTTATCTCTACACACACACACACACGCACACACACTTATAAAAATAACTTTAATTGTATAATGAAACCCTCATTCTGCTCAACAAGGAGCAGTGATGTTGGGTTTAGACTGGTGATCGAACACATATGTCTTGGCTTTGCTGCTGCTGCTAAGTCGCTTCAGTCGTGTCCGACTCTGTGCGACCCCATGGACTGCAGCCTACCAGGCTTCTCCGTCCATGGGATTCTCCAGGCAAGAACACTGGAGTGGGGTGCCATTTCCTTCTCCAATGCATGAGAGTGGAAAATGAAAGTGAAGTCGCTCAGTTGTGTCCGACTCTTCACAACCCCATGGACTGCAGCCCACCAGGCTCCTCCATCCATGGGATTTTCCAGGCAACAGTACTGGAGTGGGGTGCCATTGCCTTCTCCACATCTAGGCTTTACCTGGAACCAAATGAACGCATCCTCGAGAAAGGCAAGCCATAGCACAGCATGCGTGGAAGAGCCTCTGTGAAAGTCTGGGCTCTCAGACACAGCTTTCTTGGCCTGAGTCAGTCTTTGCCCAGGGAAGTGTGTGGTCATGAGAGATGAAGCTGAGCTCAGCTTAGAAGAGCCATCAGTTCTGGGTTTTCTTCAGCTTTCATACTTGGCTATTTACATAGGGCCTTTGTAACTAGTGTGTGCAGAGTGTGTGTGTGTATGTGTGCACAACTAGCTAGCGTCCTTGTCTCCTCAGGGGTATGAGACCACCTCCCAATCCCCATTGCAGGTGCTTCACAACAATACCTGGTATTCACCATCACTTGACAAATGACAGGAAGAATGAAGCACAAAGGTTTGGTCAGATATATGGGCCTTAGGTGAATTCTCCTTTTGAACCTGAGGTAGCCATGGTCCTTATAATTCCTTTTCTTAGTATTGTGTCAAATGCTGGCTCTCAGAAATACCACCGGTTTCTAAGACAGACCGAAGATATTGCTTACCTCGGTGTGGTAGACAGAATAATGCCCCTAGCCCAAGATGTTCATTTTCTAATCCCTGAAACCTTTAAGGATGCTGCTTTATGTGGCACAAAGGACTTTGTAGATGTGATTAAGTTAAACTTCTTGAGATGGGGAGATTATGTCAGACAATTAGACTGGGTCCAATGTAATCACAAGGGTCCTTAACCATGAACCACTGAGACAGAAGAGTCCGAGTCAGAGAAGGAGATTTGACCGTGGAAACCAAGGTAGCAATGTTGTGATTGCTTCCTTTGAATGTAAGAGGAGAACATCATGGGACAAAGAATATAGCTGCCCTCCAGAAGCTAAAAAGGCAAGGAAGTTACTTTCTAGAACTTCCATGAGCAGTGCAGTCCTGCCAACACCTTGATTTTTGCACAGTAAAACCCATTTTGGGCTTTTGACCTCCAGAACTGTAATACAATACATTTGTGTCATCTCCAACCAGTAAATTTGCAGTAATTTGTTACTGAAGTGATAGGAAATGAACATATTTGGTAAGGGAGAATGTGAGAAGAGTCTTGATAGTGTCTCAAAGGAGGAAGGGCAAACCTGAGGTATTTTTTAAGATTTTAAAGTTTTGTGAAGTTCTGGTATTTTAATGTAGGGCTTGATTAACAATGGGTAAAGATCATGATAAAATGGTTTAAGACTGGTGGAGGCTGTAGGGCAAGCATCTTGAGGAGAGGGGCTGTCGAGTCTTAGTGGCAGCATGCTGGATCTTCACTGTGTCATGCCTCACCTTTTGTTGTGGCTCATGGGTTCTCTAGTCATGGCCCACAGGCTTAGTCGCTCTGCAGCATGTAGGACCTTAGTTCCCAGACCAGGAAGAGGACCGGTGTCCCCTGCACTGCCAGGCACATTCTTAACCACTGGACCACCAGAGAAGTCCCCAGTTGATACTTTCTACTGAAGAGTTGTTCAGATGTTCCTGAAAAATTATCAATTTATGAAAAGTAAATTTATTTGTAATTTCTATTTTCCCAGGCAAGTGTTTCCTGCGGCAGTAAACTTGTGTTGATGCAGACAGAGAGTAGTAAATTCATATTAATCTAGGCAGTAGGCTGTGTGGAGGCAGATGATTCAGGATCCCAGTTGCAAGGAGGATGCAATTCAGGGTCAAATTTTCAGGTATCCCTGAAGCTATAGGAAAGGCCACAGAATCATTTGTCATCTTTTCTTTCCTTGGGACTTTTTCTTTTTCCTTGTAAGTCCTAGATTTATCTAATAGAGTACAAGTGGAATTTAGTTCATTCCTACCCAGATGCTAGGATTTCTACTTCGTTTAGAAAATTCTTTTTCTTACTGCCCAGTGTATTGGTTTTGTATTGCTGCCGTAACAAATTATCACCAATTTTGTAGCTTAAACAATTAAAAAAATCTTACAGCTCTTATGGTGAGAAGTTCAATATGGGTAAAAATCACTGGGCAAAAATCAACCTGAAAAGATACATGCATCCCAATGTTCATTGCAGCATTGTTTATAATAGCAAAGACATGGAAACAACCTAAATGGCAATCAGCAGAGGAATAAAGAATATGTGATAAATATATACAATGGAATATTACTCAACCATTAGAAAGAATAAGTAATGACATTAGCAGCGACATGGATGGACCTAGAGGCTGTCATACTGAGAGAAGTCAGAGAAGGACAAACATCCTATGACATCACTTACGTGTGCAATCTAAAAAGAAATGATACGAATGAACATAGAAAACAGAAACAAACTCATAGACTTAGAGAACAAACTTATGGTTGCCAGGGAGAAGGATAATTAGGGTGTTTGGGATGGACACGTACACACTGCTGTATTTAACGAACAAGGACCTACTATCTTGCCAAGAAACTCTGATCAGTGTTATGTGCCATCCAGATGGGAGGGGAGTTTGAGGGAGAAAGGATACATGTATGTGTATGGCAGAGTCTCTTTGATATTCACAACCTTTGCAGAAACTATCACAATATTGTTAATTGGCTATCAGATCAGATAGATCAGTCGCTCAGTCGTGTCTGACTCTTTGCGACGCCATGAATTGCAGCATGTCAGGCCTCCCTGTCCATCACCAATTCCCGGAGTTCACCCAAACTCATGTCCATCGAGTCAGTGATGCCATCCAGCCATCTCATTCTCCGTCGTCCCCTTCTCCTCTTGCCCCCAATCCCTCCCAGCATCAGAGTCTTTTCCAATGAGTCAACTCTTCACATCAGGTGGCCAAAGTATTGGAGTTTCAGCTTTAGCATCATTCCTTCCAAAGAAATCCCAGGGCTGATCTCCTTCAGAATGGACTGGTTGGATCTCCTTGCAGTCCAAGGGATTCTCAAAAGTCTTCTCCAACACCACAGTTCAAAAGCATCAATTCTTCAGTGCTCAGCCTTCTTCACAGTCCAACTCTTACATCCATACATGACCACTGGAAAAACCATAGCCTTGACTAGTCGGACCTTTGTTGGCAAAGTAATGTCTCTGCTTTTGAATATGCTATCTAGGTTGGTCATAACTTTCCTTCCAAGGAGTAAGCGTCTTTTAATTTCATGGCTGCAATCACCATCTGCAGTGATTTTGGAGCCCAGAAAAATAAAGTCTGACACTGTTTCCACTGTTTCCCCATCTATTTCCCATGAAGTGATGGGACCGGATGCCATGATCTTCATTTTCTGAATGTTCAGCTTGAAGCCAACTTTTTCACTCTCATCTTTCACCGTCATCAAGAGGCTTTTTAGTTCCTCTTCACTTTCTGCCATAAGGGTGGTGTCATCTGCATATCTGAGGTTATTGATATTTCTCCCAGCAATCTTGATTCCAGCTTGTGCTTCCTCCAGCCCAGCATTTCTCATGATGTACTCTGCATATAAGTTAAATAAGCAGGGTGACAATATACACCTTAGACGTACTCCTTTTCCTATTTGGAACCAGTCTGTTGCTCCATGTCCAATTCTAACTGTTGCTTCCTGACCTGCATACAGATTTCTCAAGAGGCAGGTCAGGTGGTCTGGTATTCCCATCTCTTGAAGAATTTTCTACAGTTTATTGTGATCCACACAGTCAAAGGCTTTGGCATAGTCAATAAAGCAGAAATAGATGATTTTCTGGAACTCTCTTGCTTTTTCAATGATCCAGTGAATTTTGATAAATTTACCTGGAATGGGTGAATTTAACTCAGATGACCATTATATCTACTACTGCGGGCAGGAATCCCTTAGAAGAAATGGAGTAGCTATCATAGTCAACAAAAGAATCTGATATGCAGTACTTGGATGCAATCTCAAAAATGACAGAATGATCTCTGTTCATTTCCAAGGCAAATCATTCAATATCACAGTAATCCAAGTCTATGCCCTGACTAGTAACACTGAAGAAGCTGAAGTCAAATGGTTCTATGACGACCTATAAGACCTTCTAGAACTAACACCCCCCAAAACATGTCCTTTTCATTATAGGGGACTGGAATGCAAAAGTAGGAAGTCAAGAAACACCTGTGCTGCTGCTGCTATGACTGTCACGTCAGTCGTGTCAGTAACAGGCAAATTTGGCCTTGGAGTACAGAATAAAGCAGGGCAAAGGCTAATAGAGTTTTGCCAAGAGAACGCACTGGTCATAACAAACACCCTCTTCCAACAACACAAGAGAAGACTCAACACATGGACATCACCAGATGGTCAACACCGAAATCAGATTGATTATATTCTTTGCAGCCAAAGATGGAGAAGCTCTATGCAGTCAGCAAAAACAAGACCGGGAGCTGACTGTGGCTCAGATCATGAACTCTTTATAGCCAAATTCAGACTTAAATTGAAGAAAGTAGGGAAAACCACTAGACCATTTAGGTATGACCTAAATCAAATCCCTTATGACTATACAGTGGAAGTGAGAAATAGATTTAAGGGCCTAGATCTGATAGACAGAGTGCCTGATGAACTACGGGCAGAGGTTTGTGACATTGTACAGGAGACAGGAATCAAGACCATATCCAAGAAAAAGAAATACAAAAAAGCAAAATGGCTGTCTGAGGAGGCCTTACAAATAGCTTTGAAAAAAGAGATGTGAAAAGCAAAGGGGAACAGGAAAGATATAAGCATCTGAGTGTAGAGTTTCAAAGAATAGCAAGGAGAGATAAGAAAGCCTTCCTCAGTGATCAGTGCAAAGAAAGAGGAAAACAATAGAATGGGAAAGACTAGAGATCTCTTCAAGAAAATTAGAGATACCAAGGGAACATTTCATGCAAAGATGGACACAATAAAGGACAGAAATGGTATGGACCTAAGAGAAGCAGAGGATATTAAGAAGAGGTGGCAAGAATACACAGAAGAACTGTACAAAAAAGATCTTCAGGACCAAGATAATCATGATGGTGTGATCACTCACCTAGAGCCAGACATCCAGGAATGTGAAGTGGGCCTTAGGAAGCATCACTATGAACAAAGCTAGTGGAGGTGATAGAATTCCAGTTGAGCTATTTCAAATCCTAAAAGATGATGCTGTGAAAGTACTGCACTCAATATGCCAGCCAATTTGGAAATCTCAGCAGTGACCACAGGACTGGAAAAGGTCTGTTTTCATTCCAATCCCAAAGAAAGGCAATGCCAAAGAATGCTCAAACTACCGCACAATTGCACTCATCTCACATGCTAGTAAAGTAATACTCAAAATTCTCCAAGCCAGGTTTCAGAAATACGTGAACTGTGAACTTCCAGATGTTCAAGCTGGTTTTAGAAAAGGCAGAGGAACCAGAGATCAAAAAAATCAACGTATTGGGTCTGTATTCCTTCTCGAGGATAGTGGAGGAGAATCCACTTCCTTGCCTTTGCTGGCTTTTAGAAGACACCACATTCCTCAGCTTTTGCCCTCTTTCCTCCATCTTCAAAGCCAGCATGGAAGCCTGAGTTCTTAGCATGTGGTTCTGGTCCTTTGTGGCTGGGGAAAGTTCTCTGCTTTTAAGCATTTGTGATTTATATATTAATAGTTTGGCCCCAACTGGTTAATGCAGGATCACCTCCCCATCTCAAATAGACTTAAATCTTAAATATATCTGCAAAGTCCCTTTTGCCATGTAAGGTAACATATTGTCAGGGTCTGCAGTTTGGAGCATGGACACCCTTTGTTGTTGTTTAGTCGCTAATCTGGGATTTCTTTGGAAGGGATGATGCTGAAGCTGAAACTCCAGTACTTTGGCCACCTGATGCGAAGAGTTGACTCATTGGAAAAGACTCTGCTGCTGGGAGGGATTGGGGGCAGGAGAAGAAGGGGACGACAGAGGATGAGATGGCTGGATGGCATCACTGACTCGATGGACGTGAGTCTGAGTGAACTCCGGGAGTTGGTGAAGGACAGGGAGGCCTGGTGTACTGCAATTCATGGGGTTGCAAAGAGTTGGACACGACTGAGGGACTGAACTGAACTGAACTGAAGTTGTGTTTGACTCTTCATGACCCTATGGTCTGTAACCCGCCAGGCTCTTCTGTCCATGGGATTTCCCAGGCAAGAATACTGCAGTGGGTTGCCATTTCTTTCTCCAGGAAATTTTCACAGCCTAGAGATTGAACCCACATCTCCTGCATTGGCAGGTGGATTCTTTACCACTGAGACACCAGGAAAGCCCAAAGGTAGGGTACAGTAGGGAAAATCATTTGTTACCAGTTAGTTTTCTTCACTTAACATTTTCCCTGGATCGGTTGCTTTCTATTTTCCTTCCATACACTCCCAGCCCTCCTTGTATTGCTTAAATCTAGTCATGTGCACCACTGAAGCTCTGTCTCACGTTCCCAAGCGTCTTGCGTGTACTCTGTCTTTGTGATAACAGTGTTCTTTACATGTCATTGTCACGGGAAGAGTGCTGTATGCTCCTCCTCTTTTGCTGTCAGTGCAGCTTGAAATCAGATACTCTATTGTGCAGACACAGGCAGGAATTATGTTTCCTGTTCAGCCTCACTGAACTTCTTCCAGCGAGCAGAAACAGTCCTGCTTCTAAATGACTTGATGCCCTGTGTCAGGCAGATCTGTTTGTTTTAGTTGCTAAGTCCTCTCCAACTCTTTTGTGACCCCCATGGACCATAGCCTGCCAGGCTCCTCTGTCCATAGGATTTCCCAGGCAAGAATACTGAAGTGGGTTGCCATTGCCTTCTCCAGGGGATTTTCCCAACCCAGAGACTGAACCTACATCTCCTGCATTGGCAGGCAGATTCTTTACCACTGAGCCTGTCGGACAGATTAGGTTAACAAAAATACTTCTAAACTACCAGGAGTTAGAGGAATATAAGCATTATTGCTGCTTTCACCTATTGTTATTATCAAAAATCTTAAAATACACTTTCCTTTCATTTATGCCCCAGACTCACCTTGATATTCTGGAAAAAAGTGTGAACCACAAGCAGGTCTACTTCCGACAGGAGGTTCTCTGCCAGACGCTAGGAGGAAATTCCTGTCCGTTGGTGACCATCACAGCCATGCCGGAGTCTAACAGTGCTGACCACCTGGAGCAGTTCCGTGAGTAATCACATACCTTCTTTGAAGATTTGGTGGTGACGGTGGTCGGGGAGCTCCTCTTAGTCTTGGAAGCCCTCTGTCCCTTTGAGGTCAGAAATTCCACAAAGGGTTGGGTACTGGTCTACCTTTGTAGAAATAATACACCCCAACTCTTCTTGCTTTGTTTTGTTGGTCAGTTGCTAAGTCATGTCCAACTCTTTGTGACCCCTTGGACTGCAGCACGCCAGGTTTCCCTCCTTCACTATCCCCCAGAGTTTGCTCAAACTCTTGTCCACTGAGTCTGGGATGCCATCCAACCATCTCATCCTCTGTCATCCCCTTTCCTCCTGCCCGTAATCTTTCTCAGCATCAGGGTCTTTTCCAATGAGTCAGCTCTTCGCATCAGGTGGCCAAAGTATTGGAGCTTAAATATCAGTGTTGCTCTGTTATCATAGGGAGAAAAAAATTAATTGCATATTGTCAGAGAGATGAAATGACTTGTTGAAATTGAGAGCAGTTTAAAAGTGTCAGTCAGTTCTCCTAAAACAGAACTGGAACAGGAAAATGAATCAACATTTTCTGACCTCTAATCCAGGGACTTTTCTCACCATGCTTATTGCTGTTATACTACCCTCATGGTCAGTCACAATTTGGAAATAAAAGAAGCTGAGTCTTGGAGAGCTGGCTCAATAAGTCCCTGAATGACCTGGATACAGTTTGGATCTGAAGAACTAAAAGTATGGAGTAGGCTCTAGCCAAGAGTTGTAAAACCAAACCAAAGCACACAGGCACACACAGAGATGTACATGCACACACACACGCAACACCCATTTCATGTTAGAATCCTGAGCACAGATGTGATTTTCTTTGTAACCCACCAGCTTTTAAAGTTGGCTCCTCCTGGCATAGTTTTCAACCTCAGACAAAAGCAAGGAAAACCAAACAGAATGAGGCATGCTTTGCAATATGGAAAAGTTTGGGAAATGAAAGAAAAGGCTGGGGAATAAAAATCCAGCTAATTTATCCCCTAAAGAGGCAGCCTTACCTGATGAGGTGCTAACTGCATTCAGGTGAATCTTTGGTGGATAGGAAATGTAATTTCTCACACCCCATCAGCATCTGACAATGAATGCTTAACTGTCTGGCTAATCAACAACCGATTATCCCATCTGAATTAATAAGGCCATAACATGCTTTAATGAATAATAAGGGATTTTCCAAAAGTTCTCTGATGTGGTTCATGCATTTAAGAGCAGTTTCTCTAACAGTTACCACTTTCTTCCCTTGCAGATGAGCAGTTCATGGAAGTTAGAGACAGTAATCCTTCCAGGCAACCTTCAGAGAGCAATTATTTATTTAAGAAAGTGGATCTTTGTATGTCTGCATTTTGCAGGCTCAGTTTCTAGATAGGAGCTGAGAGGTACCCAATGTGTAATTATAACATAGAGTTGCCTCTGCGCTTGCATCTTTATTTACACTGACAATGGTACTTTTGTTGATATTATAACCACAGAGATCATTCTCCCTTTAAGGAAAGGACTTGAAACACAGTGCTTGCTTGCTCAGTTGCTGCAATTATGCCCAACTCCTTGAGACCCTATGGCCTAGAGCCCACCAGGCTCTTCTGTCTGTGGAATTCTCCAGGCAAGAATACTGGAGTGGGTTGCTGTTTCCTCCTCCAGGGGATCTTCCTGACCCAGGGGTCAAACCCGTGTCTCTTATATCTCCTGCATTGGCAGGCAGGTTCTTTACCACTCGTGCCACTGACACACAGTGAAAGCCCCTAAGCAATTTGACACTTCCAAATAGTTCAGTTAAAAAAAATGAGAAAATATTTCTTATCACATGTTTATATGAATCAATGGAGACTCATTTCTGCTTGGGATCTAAGGTTGGTAATAATACATGTATACTATTGTTGGGGGGTGGGGATGGCTGGAAGCAGGACCTTGGTCCCCGTCTTCTTTAAAGAAATAATTCAATAGAGAGCGATATTGTGAAACAGATAAAGTGTTTATCAAAATCAAAGTACACGTGGAGGAAATGGCAACCCACTCTGGTATTCTTTTTTTTTAATAATTATTAAAAATTGTTTTTATTGAAGGATAATTGTTTTACAGAAGTTTGTTTTTTCTATCAAACCTCAATGTGAATCAGCCATAGGTGTACATATATTCCCCCTCCCTTTTGAAACTCCCTCCCATCTCCCTCCCCATCCCACCCGCTCTAGGTTGATACAGAGCCTCTAGGTTGATACAGGTTGTTTGAGTTTCCTGACCCGTACAGCAAATTCCTGTTGGCTATCTATATTATATATGGTAATGAAAGTTTCCATGTTACCCTTTCCATGCATCTCAGCCTCTCCTCCCCTCTCCCCATGTCCATAAGTCTATTCTCTATGTCCGTTTCTTCACTGCTGCCCTGTAAATAAATTCTTCAGTACCATTTTTTCTAGATTCTGTATGTGTGTATTAGAATATGATGTTTATTTATCTTTCTCTTTCTGACTCACTTCACTTTGTATAATAGGTTCTAAGTCATCTGCCTCATCAGAACTGATTCAAATGCATTCCTTTGTATGGCTCAGTAATATTCCATTGTGTACATATACCACAACTTCTTTATCCATTCATCTGTTGATGGACATCTAGGCTGCTTTCATGTTCTAGCTTTCGTGAATAGTGCTGCAGTGAACAGTGGGATCCGTGTGTCTTTTCAATTTTGGTTTCCCCAGGGTATATGCCTAGGAATAGGATTCCTGGGTCATATGGTTGTTCTGTTCCTAGATTCTTAAGGAATCTCCATACCATCTCCTATAGTGGCTGTATCAATTTACATTGCCACCAACAGTGCAAGAGCGTTCCCTTTCCTCCACACCCTCTATAGCTTTTATTGTTTGTAGACTTTTTGATGATGGCCATTCTGACCCGTGTGAGGTGATATCTCATTGTGGTTTTGATTTGCATTTCTCTAATAATGAGTGATGCTGAGCATCTTTTCATGTGCTTTTGTACATCAAAGGAAACTATAAGCAAGGTGAAAAGACAACCTTCAGAATGGGAGAAAATAATAGCAAATGAAATAACTGACAAAGGATTAATTTCCAAAATATACAAGCACTCCAATATTCTTGCCTGGGAAATCCCATGGAGAGAGGAGCCTGGTGGGCGATAGTTCATGGGGTCACAAACAGCTGGACACAGATGAGTGATCAAGTACATAGCACGCATGGAAGAGCACACGGGCGAATTCTCAGAGTGAACTGCCCCCAATAAGAACGGCTTAGTTGCTTATATGGGGGCAGTCTTCTGTGTTTGTCTCTAGCCAGTAATCTTGCTTGGGCCCATATTTGGCCTGACTCAGGGTCCTTCCTGGTGGCACACGCATCTCTCAACCAAGATGGATTACAGCGTGAAGGTTTCTGGGGGGCTTGGCAGGACATATGAAAAAAAATATGGTCACTTTGTCTTTCACCCAATCAGGGCCAGATGCTCCTGTTGCTATTTTGTCTCAAAGTGTCCACAGGAGACTGGATGCAGTGGCTCAGCCTGGTGCCCAACTATCTCCTACATCAGTCTCATGTATCTTTAGAGTTTTCTCTCTTAAACATGTGCTAACATGTCAGCTGTTGTTCATCTCAAGATGGGCAGGTGTTGAGAGGACCCAGAAATGAATGATGTTCATCTTCTTTTGGGCATCATTGACTTGGAAGTGACAACCACTGAGCTGAGTCCCGAGGAGAAAAGACCCATGGGGGCTGTCTTTACAGGTGTGTCAAGTGGGCATTTGCACAGATGCCATGCTTAGAAGGGCCTCAAACTTTGTTTAATGCTCTTCAGTCTCCAACTTGAAAATCCTAAGAAAAAAGTTCTGAAAGGGGCTTTGAGTTTTCTCTAAGTTTATTTGAGTTTATTTATTTGACCGTGTTGGGTCTTCATTGCATCTTGCAGGGTCTTCGTTGCATTTTGTTGTGGTGCTCGTGCTCAGTGGTTGTGGCATGTGGGCTCAGTTGTCCCATGAGATGTGCGATTTTAGTTACCTGACCAGGGACCAAACCCACGTCCCTGGCATTGGAATCCAGATTCTTAATGACTGGACCAGCAGGGGAGTCCCTGTGTTTTCACTGTGCAATGGACCCTCATGTTGAGCAGCTGGTCCTAGGCCTAATCTAAGTTCCTATAGCTGAAAAATGAAAAGGCTAATGTACAAATGAGGTAAGTGGGGCTCAGGGAAGTTAAATATCACAGTCAATGGTGGTGCCTGATTTTCTTTTTCTGACTCCTGGGTGCATATGCACAATAAATGCGCTAACACAGTCATCAGAACCGGTGTTCAACATCACCATTCAGGCTCCACTCTGATCCAGAACTTCCTCTTTCCCCTATTCTATGTCCTCACACTATTGGAAGCTAGTTTAGTTGTTAAAGCTACTCACACTAAATTGACCGCAGGTAAATGCATTATCCTCTTCCTGCTCACAGTAAATTTTATTTTCTTCTCCTCACCCAATGTAAACATTTTCATGGAGGATGTTTCAGGCACTGTGGCAGGAAGGAAAGAAGGAAGGAAGATTCATAACCCTCCAGACCCTTAAGATCCCAGCACAGAGCTGAGATTGCATGACCTGAGCCTCAGTGCTGGATTCATAGTCCCTGATGGGTTGCAGAAACAATTTGTTCAGCAGCTTTCAATATATACATGAGCACAGGTCTTTACTGTAAAGAGCAGAATATGAACATCACCTACCCTCCAAAACACAATACCATGCCTGTAAATCAGAAATAAAACAACTTCCTTTGAACTGCAGTGTGTCACATTGTTTTAGGACAAGAAAATAGCCAATGAGCCAGTAGCTCTGGACTCTTCCTGCCTGCAGGCTTCAATTGTCTTATCTGCTTCCTCCCTGCCTGGGTCACCAGCTTCAGCCTGCACTTGTATTTAAATGTGATGTGACTGGTTTCAGATTCAGCGGCTGCCTCTCATCCCTCATAAGGAGGTTTTGGGTACTAGAAGACTTTCTTTCCACTGAGCAGGATTATCACTTCAGTCTTATTTTAGAAGTTCAAGAAATGAGAGCATGGGGGCCCAGGGAGAAAACACTTCCCCCCACTGGAGACTGGTTCCCTGATAGTCTGACCTAAAGTCCTAGACCAGGGGCTTGTTGAGAACAATTTATTGGTTACTTTTAATTCTTTCTTGACTCTGGGCTCCAGAGAGTCTTTCCTGGAAGGATTCATTTGCTTTGATTTATTTTTCTAAAGCATTTTTTTAAAAGATATTTTCCTGGAAACATTTAGCCTTACTTTCCTGATAAATATAGTTTTGGTTCAGTGAAAGTGAAAAGCGAAGTGAAGTAGCTCAGTTGTGTCCGACTCTTTGCGACCCCATGGACTGTAGCCTACCAGGTTCCTTCCTCCATGGGATTCTCCAGGCAAGAATACTGGAGTGGGCTGCCATTTCCTTCTCCAGAGGATCTTCCTGACCCAGGGATCAAACTGGGGTCTCCCTCATTGCAGGCAGATGCTTTAACCTCTGAGCCACCAGGGGTTCAGTAGTAGCCAGATTTAGGAGACATAAGTTCATTCCCTGGGTCAAGAAGATCTCCTGGAGAAGGAAATGGCAACCCACTCCAGTATTATTGTCTGAGAAATCCTATGGACAGAGGAACCTGGTGGGCTATAGTCCATGGGGTCACAAGGAGTCAGACGCGACTTAGTGACTGAACAACAAGTAGCCAGATTTGCCTGGTATATGTTTTATCTCTCTCCTGAGAATTGAGGGTGAGTGACTTCTCACAATGGTCCCAAGAGAGAAGGCTCATTTTAGACCTGGAGATCTAAGCCTCAGAGCCAAAATGCTGGCAGGTCCCCGAGAGCAGAGTCACTGTCCACCCTTTCAGTGCGATAGTGAACAGGGAAGTTCTCCGAGAAATTCTCGTTGAGGCCGTGTGGAAGAGACTGACTTGAAAAGAAATGGAGAATAAAAGGGAGCTGTTACAAAAAGGATAAATGATTCATTCTAGCATCAGAGACTCTCAGTGGATAAGCCGTAGAGGAATTAGGCAGTCTGGGTCTTCTTAACTGGTAGGATTCCAGAGGTCAAATGAACCCTGGATGTTTGGGACGTGTAGAGCAGAGAGCCAGTGAAGAGTGAACAGAGTCTAAGAGGGTGGGATAAAGGCTCTGACAGGTTGAAATAGAAGGCATTGGATGAGCTGGTCTGGAGGTAGGTTTGGTAGGCAAGATCTATCCCAGACATGGATTTGGGTGCTTTCTGAGACTACTCTCCATTGGTTAGTGATTTTCTGGCATAATTACACTTAGCCTAGTTAAATCCTTCTACACGTTGTGTGTTAGCAGATATTCCAAGAGTTGAGAAATCATATTTTCTTTAGTTTGTGTATGGTAAGTCCCCTACATATGAATGAGTTCCATTCTAAGAGCGTGGTCATAAGTCCAACAAAGTTAGCCTAGGTACCCAACTAACACAGTCATCTGTATAGTACCGTGAAAGTGAAAGTGTTGGTCGCTCAGTCACTCTTTGTGACCCCCATCGACTATAGCCACCAGGCTCCTCTGTCCATGGGATTCCCCAGGCAAGAATACTGGAGTGGGTTGCCATTTCCTACTTCAGAGGATCTTCCTGACCCAAGGATTGAATCCAGATCTCCTGCATCTCCTGCATTGGCAGGCAAATTCTTTACCATTTGAACCACCAGGAAATTCCAAAAATACTGGAGTGAATAGCCATTCTCTTCTCCAGGGATCTTCTCAAACTCAGATCTCCTGCATTGCAGGCAGATTCTTTACAGTCTGAGCCACCAGCCCAGACAGTACTGCACTATAATACATTAAAAATACTGTACAAATAATACATAAAATACAAACATAAAAAATTAACATTTTTAATCTTACAGTACAGAACCTTGAAAAGTACAGGGGTACCAGCTACATAAGCATTACTTTTTTGCTTCCAGACATCCTGGCTTGAAATAAAGATACTGTACTACTCTTCTCCAGGAGCCTCCCAGGCGGCACCAGTGGTAAAGAACCTGCCTGCCAATGAGGAGACGTAAGAGACACGGGTTCTAGACTTGGGTTGCCAGATCCCCTGGAGGAGAGCATGACAACCACCTCCAGGATTCTTGCCTGGAGAATCGCATGGGCAGAGGAGCCTGGCACGCGAAGGTCCACAGGGTCGCAAAGAGTCAGACACGACTGCAGGGACTTGGCACAGCACTGCGGTACTGATCTCTGTACAGGACGGCATTGTAAAGTTCACAGAAACACAGCACTTGGAGAGGAGGCACGGCGGGTGACAATGTACGCCAGACACCTGGACTAACTTATGTGATTGACATGTGAACCCACGCTCGCATCTTTTCAAAGTTTGCAACTTGAGTTCATATGTAGGGGACTTGACTGTTCTCTTCAGGAGTGGTGTGTGTTTGTGTGTGTGCATATGTGTGCTTTTGGATTGGAACTGAGAGAAGATACTGCATTTAAGAAAACTAGAGAACAATTCAGAAGGTTAAAAAAAAAAGTCTCGGGAGAGGGGAGTATTGTTTCCTCAAACCCCATTGAAAGTGGATGAAAAACCAGGAAGGGCAGTTGGTCTGCCTTTTTGAGGGCTCAGCCACTCCTCTACCTGGCTTCCTACTCTTGCGGAAGGGCTGTCATTATCTCCCTTTTGCAGATGGCCAAGTTAAGCCTCACTAAGGGTATACAGCCAGCCTGAAGCCCCATGTTAAGAGGTTTCTCAGAGAGGAGACCCCAGGTCTCTACCCCACAGTTCCAGAATATCCCCCTCTTTAGGGTCTGCCCTCACTGAGAAATTTCCCAGAAATGCACACAATCCAAACACACTGCTTATTGAAGACCATCGTCATTCTGTCAGCTTTTCTATTTTCTCCACATTTCCCCCATCCCCTCACATTATTTTTTTTCTTTTTTAAAGATTTTTATGATGTGGACCATTTAAAAAAATCTTTACTGAATCTGTTACGACATTGCTTCTGATTTATGTTTTGCTTTTTTGCCTGTGAGGTGTGTGGGATCTTGGTTCCCTCATCAGAGACTGAACCTGCGCCCCCTCTGCAGTGATAACTCGGAGTCTTAACCACTGGACCGCCAGGGAAGTCCCTCACGTTTTCAATGACCATTTCAGTCCAGGGAAAGTTGAGTTCCTTTTTAGTTTGGGGTCACATCTCTATGATGGAAGCTTCATGTTTTTCTCAGGAACTTTCTTGCTGATTCTTTTCCCCTTTGGACATCTCTCCATCCACGCCCCCGAGCTGCATTGGCTTGACTATCCTTAAGAAGAACCTTAGGGGGGAACAAGTCTGTGAGAATTTTCCAAGGCAGAATGACATTCTCTTGTTAGAACCTGTCCTTCTCCAAGCGAACAGTGACTGCCTGACTCACGGACTGGTGAGAAGATGAGAAACAGAGGTGAATGGAAGGGGGCAGATCTGCTATTTCTGCCCTTGGAGACACCTCTATCTGGCATTTATTATAACCTGAAAGAGCAGAGTCTACCCTTCTGTGTCTGGAGGTGAGGTAATCTCACAGGTCTGCCATAGCCTCTGATGGCTCACACACTGTTCTTTCCAGGGGGCCTGAGGTACAGAACAAGAGACTGTGTTTGCTGCTGTTAAAGAATACCTTTCTCTTGTTCTTTCCCTTAAAAATATTCGTACAAGAGCAATGTTCTATTCAGCCTGCTATTATGCTAAAAGCTTTTTCTTGGAAGACAATAGCTGTTCTCAGGAAAAAAAAGATTTACACGGGGTCCCCAGGGTGTAATGAGCTACCACACAGCACCTGCCTCGGGTTGGGAGTTGTCACTTGTAAGTGGTTTTAAATTAGAATGGAGTGGAAAAATACACAGTTACAGAATTCCCCTTTTGGCTTCTTTGCAAATCATTTTCCACCCTCTCTGGCCTTTGTCTCTTCCTGAGACACCTGATCAGGTATGAAGAACAGAACTTTCCAATGAGGAGAGTGTGAAGTGACAGTAACGGTCCAAGGAAAACAGAAACCTGAAGTGGAAACCTCTCCCTCTTGGAAATTTCTGTTTCGGTTTTGTCCCCCACCCCTCCTGGAGGCACGTGGGGCTGAGTACTGCTAAGGGATCACTGAATTTTAGAACTTCAGCATCTGTAGACCGTGGAGTCCAGATTCCTCCATTGCTAGTGAGGGATTGGAGGTCAGATGCACGAACTGACCTGTGTTCGTCTCCCACCTGGTTGATGGCAGATGGGGTTTGAAACTTCGGACCTCTCATCTCCTGATTAAATTAAGTGCTTTTCTCTCTCTCCTTTTTTTTTTTTTTTTGTAATGCATTGCTGTTGACAAGTTATTAGGACTAAAAAATGAGCTACAAGAGTATGAAAAACTTCTCTGTATGGAAGTTTTTAATAAAAACAAGTTAGAACTACTGAATTCTAACCTTTTCTTGTCCTACAGTATACATCTTTTCAGGCAACCAGGGCTAGGAACCATGGTAGACATTAGGAAGATAGAGATGAATAGCACGTGATTCTAGTCTTTGAGACACTCTTGATAAGCATTGTGTTTGTGTGTATGTGTGTGACTTATGCAAACAAGTCATTATGATACAGAAGTTATACAAGAACAAAGTTCAGTGGAAGCACTGAAGAGAGAGCCTTTTTCTTCTTGGAATCAAAGGAGGGCTGGTACCTAGGAGGGACAGCTTTGAAAATCCCATGTGTGTGACGATCCTTTATTGACACACCGTTGCTTTTAAAGAAATCTCAGTGGACAATCCCAAAACTATTTAAAGAACTGTTTAAATCTTTCTTGAGAAGACATGAAAAGGGGAATATATAAAATGCATGCAAACCATCGTAAATTCATCTTTTTTCATCTTTCTTACTGTTACCAATCTACACAGACAAATAGAGGTTCACAATAATCCCACCGTTTTTCAACACAAACCTTTTAAACTATGACATTTAGATCAGTTAAGTATCTCCTTTCTACTTCCCATTTTGGCCCAGTCACTCTAAGAAAAGGAAGATGAAGAATTCTTTCTCCTTCCAAGGCTGGTTGGAGGCAGTGGGAAAAACTACAAAATCTTACAGTTGAATAGTTTTGCTTATTATACCCAATCATGTAGTTTACTCTTACAGAGTTTTTACATAATATATCATTTTGTCCTTATAGTTCCTTTGTTCTATAATGATAAAACTGAGATTCAGTATCAATGCCATTGGATCTGTGTCTTGAACTCAGACTATGGCATGCAGTGACGTGGAGGTGTGTCTTCCCAAGCAGGAAAATAGCTTTTGTAGAGACACGGAGGCCTAGAAATAATCGCTGTGAACATCTCAGGGTGCCAGAACTACAGGATGGTGGATTGAGTATGGGATCAGAAAATAAGGTGGGAAAGATAAATTGGGCTGAGTTAAAAAATATACCTTATTTTTCATATTAGTTTCTCCTGAAGGCAATGATGAAGTAATAGGATGCTGTTAAAAGCAGAGAAATGACAAGATCAAATCTGTTTTGGAGGAAGATCTTGTGGCAGGAATGTAGGGGATGGAGGAGGAAATGGCAACGTACTCCAGTATTCTTGCCTGGAAAATTCCATGGACAGAGGACCCTGGAGGGCTGCAGTCCCTGGGCCGCAAAGAGTCAGACCCAGCTGAGCACACACAATGCAGGGGAAGTCTGGAGTGCGAACATGGTGACATGACACCCAGCACCTAGAAGCTCATAAGCATTTAGACCCAGATTCAGACTCACTGGGGTCCTGGTCTCGACTCTGCCATTTGCTAGCTTCACGAGCTTGGAAAATATGTTTCGACACTTCATGCTGAGGTTTCTCCACTTATAAATTGCGGGTGACAGCAGTACCTTCTTCACGGGGCAATCTGAAGCTTGTGAAAGGACTTAGAGCACGGGACGCAGTATTTAAGAAAAATATCAACTGTTAGTCTTCTACCTGGTTGATGAGATTCCCAGGGAAGATGCTGCTGCTGCTGCTAAGGCACTTCAGTCGTGTCCGACTCTGTGCGACCCCATAGACAGCAGCCCACCAGGCTCCCCGGTCCCTGGGATTCTCCAGGCAAGAACACTGGAGTGGGTTGCCATTTCCTTCTCCAATGCGTGAAAGCGAAAAGTGAAAGTGAAGTCGCTCAGTCGTGCCCGACTCTTAGCGACCCCATGGACTGCAGCCTACCAAGCTCCTCCGTCCATGGGATTTTCCAGGCAAGAGTACTGGAGTGGGGTGCCATTCCCTCCCAGGGAAGATAAGTCTATGGAAATGGGAGGGGAGGGTCTGAATTTAGGAGATATGTCTAAGTTAGGAGTGAGAGGTCTTGGTGATTAACAGAGAATAGGGATAAAGAAGGAGTTGAACTATTTCTCTTTTGGGTGATGGGTGCACAGTTTAATACCAATAGAAGAATACTTGGGAGAGTGAGACTGTTATGAATGGATATTGAGTTCAGTTTTGGAAATATTCATTTCCAGAGGCCTGCAAATTATATAACTCAGGTTGAACATGATCATAAAGCCAATATACTATAAGATATAATCTATTTAAGAGGGAAATAAAACAAAGTTGCGTTACCTGATTAATTTTCTAAATTAGCAAGGATACTATAAGTTGACTCTGTGTGGTTACTGAAGCAGAAGCATGTAATATATTTCATCAGAAAGTGAAAGTGAAGGTGAAAGTGAAGCTGCACAGTCGTGTCCGACTCTTTGCAACCCCATGGACACCAGGCTCTTCCATCCGTGCGGTTTTCTAGGCAAGAGGACTGGAGTCGGTTGCCATTTCCTTCTCTAGGGATTCTTCCTGACCCGGGGATTGAACCCAGGTCTCTTGCATTGTAGACAGATGCTTTACCATCTGAGCCACCAGGGAAGTCTATATTTCATCAGAATCCATGCCAAAACTGTTATATCCTGTAAATATGTTCATAGGATTTAACAATTTATATCTTTTAAAGGTAATTAACTGTTTACAGAATGTTTATATATGATTAACTGTTCCTCACAATAGCTCTGTGAGGTAAAGAAAAAAAAAATTACATTTGTGGTTTCCATTTTTAGCTGTTAAAATTGAGGCCCTAAAAAGTCATGTGGTTAGTAAGAGCTGGAGCTCAGATTTACCCCCAAATGCTCTAGCTCCATAACCCTAATTCCATATTCTAGGACCTTTCAGCTCTTCAGTCATGAGAGAAAATCCTTTATCGTTGAGGTGCAATTCTCTGCATGTAAAAATACTTGTTTATATAGCAGGTAATACATTCTAGGCTTCTCCAATGTGCCTAGTACCTGTGTAGTCTGATTAGCATTAATAACCCTTGTAATTAAAAAAAAAAATCTATACTACAAGTCCTTTAATTAATAATTTATTTATTTTGTCTTTTTCTGTAAACTTTTTTAAAAACTTATTCTTAATTGAAGGATCATTGCTTTACAATATTGTTGGCTGTGAACATCTCAGGGGTTGGCTTCTGCCACATGCCAGTAGGCATCAGCCATAGATATACCTATGTCCCCTCCCTCCTGAACCTCCCTCCCATCTCCCACCCCATCTCAACCCCTAGGTTGTCCCAGAGACCTGGTTTGACTTCCCCGAGTCATACAGCAAATTCCCATTGGCTGTCTATTTGACATATGGTAGTGTATATGTTTCCACGCTACTCTCTCCATTCAAAAATAAGGAACGCTTCACGAATTTGCGTGTCATCCTTGCGCAGGGGCCATGCTAATCTCTGTACTGTTTCAATTTTAGTGTATGTGCTGCTGAAGTGAGCACAACAATTTATTTTTATTTTTTGCCATTGATACCATGAAATTCCACGTTAGAACAGAATAGCCCTTGTAATTTTAGTAAAATCGAAATCTTTCTGCCTCCGCAAAACCCTTGTCACCTGTATCTTACCCCTTAAACACTCCATACCCTTCAACCACACTCACCTTCTTTCTATTCCTTGAACACAGCAACCAAATTATCTTCCCCAGGCCTCTGGATTTGCTGTTCCCTCTGAGTGGAAAACTTTACCTCTGTAGCTTGGCAAGATTGATTTCCTCTGTGTCTTATATTATCGTTGCTCAGGTTGAGGAAACCTTCCTGGGTCACCATATGTAATGTTCTTTTGCTCAGAACCTCATTATTACATGACCTTGTTCTATCTTCCTCACAGCCCCTATGACTGAACTCCATACAGACACATCTCTAGGGTCTAAGAGTTCCTGCAGAAAGCCAGTGCACACTCAATATTTATTGAACAAATACATGAAATTTTTGCATCTATTTTTCCTTCCACCCACAATGCAGGGACACCTCTTGAAAAGTTAACTTTTTCCTTAGGTATTTCATGGGTTACTCTCAGGTAGCCTCAACTGTACTCATAAAGTAGCTGTTGGATATAGTCACCCTTATGGGCCACTCCATTTTTCCCTGATGCTTGGGCTTGTTTTGTTAGTTGTCAGCTGTCCTCGAAGCTACTGAAAGGATTCTTGCTACTGCCATTGCTGGGTTTTCAGAGAGTTGCTTAATTCTGTGTAAAGTTGGGAGGAATTAGCACTCTCTAAAACTCCTCAAAACAATGCTGCTTGGCACCAAAGTGCCTTAAGTTTCCTCTGAAAGAAGCTCCTTCTTCATACACTGGACAGGGACAAATTGGCAACCCATGTCTGCATTATTCAGATGTTTTTCTTTCTCAAGAGTCCCTCACCTGAGACCTGAAAACTCATACTCCTTGCTTGTCTTCCAGCCTCAAATCCTAAGGCTTCCCTGCCTGCCAGCACATGTTCTCAAGGGTGGGTCATGACCAACCTTCCAGTTCCCCAAATAATCAAACTCAGTTTACGCGGCTGCAGTAACCAGACACTCTGATTCATATATTTCATGGATGTCTCATAACATGATTGGCTTCCCAGGTGGTACTGGTGGGTAAAGAATCCACTGCCAATGCAGGAGATGCGAGAAACCTGGGTTAGATCCCCAGGTCAGGAAGATCCCTGGAGTAGGAAATGGCAACCCACTTCAGTATTCTTGCCTGGAAAATCCTATGGACAGAAAAGCCTGATGGGTTACAGTCCATGCAAGGAGTTGGATGACTGAGCACACATGTGCAACATGACCATGTATTTGTTATTAAAATCCCTTATTTTAATAGAAAAGGACAATGTAGTTGATTATTTATGGATATTTATATATATATATAGAAAAAGTATAAAACCATTCTGAAAAAAAAATAATACCAGATTCAAAAATAGTGATTCCATCTGAAGATGGTGGAGCATAAAGAGGAAAAAAATGAATATTTATTGGGGAGTTTGAATTTCTTAAAGGAAAAGAATTTTAAGGAAGATATGACAGAAAGTGTGAGCTTTTAAATCTGGATGGGCAGGCACATGAGTGTCTGTCCTATTGATTTTTGGATTTCCTACTATATTTGTATTTCATATTTAAAATTTAAATTAAAATGTTAAATGTTAACATGTCATCCTTAATCAAAAATTGATAAACTAGTATAAAATATTAAATTAACCACATATTTTTCATCTTATTATTCCCTAAGCAATTGCTTTTAACAGGTTCATGTTTTTCTTCAGTGCACACACACGCACACACATATACTCACACATAAACACATGAACTCATGCATACTGATTCCTGAAATTCAGACTTAATGAACTTAAATTAGCCTTTCTGACAATTCTGTCCTGTGAAAGTCCAAATCTCTTTCCCATGAATTCCAAGGTTGACAACCTCACTAGATTCTGTATTACCAATTATACTCCCACAAAAATGTAGGAGAATATTTTCCTCCAGGGCCCAACCAACAATGGATTTACCAGTCTTCTACATTTTCCTGTTAGTTACAAAAATTAATCCCCTTCTCTCAAAATACCATTTCAGTGTTATTTCCATTTGAATCTCTTTGTGCATTACTCAAGTGATACATATTTTTAAATGTTATTTATGTATCTTTCTTTTAAGTTACTCAATTTTAAGAGTCATCTGTCTATTGTTTTATTAGATGCTTTGTTTTTTCCTAAATGATGTAATAGGAGCTCTTTGTATATTAGAAATATTCTTCTTTGTTAAACATTGATTTATTTAGCAAATATTTAGTAAGTATTGATCATTGTTTTAAGATAGGGCAACAAATGGTTGATGTTTTCTAGTGCCTAGGGTCTGTCACTTCTTTTTAAATTTGTTAACATCTTTGCTTAGTTTTCATAGAGTCCAGTATAATAATTTTTTCCTTTATTCTTATGAAAGTAATGTGTTAGGGAAAAAATATGATTTTTAAAGATGATGGAAGTAAGGCCCAGTGAGTTAAAAGCGAGTGGTGCATGGTTGCGTAGCTATTAAGTATGAAGCCAGAAATTGGAAACTGAGTCTTTTATAATAACAAAATTGCTTTATTTTAAATGCAACACTTATACAAGAATTCGTATAACATAAGGTCTAGGATGGAGAAGGCAATGGCACCCCACTCCAGTACTCTTGCCTGGAAAATCCCATGGACAGAGGAGCCTGGTGGGCCGCAGTCCATGGGGTCACTAAGAGTCAGACAGGACTGAGTGACTTCACTTTCACTTTTCACTTTCATGCATTGGAGAAGGAAATGGCAACCCACTCCAGTGTTCTTGCCTGGAGAATCCCAGGGACGGGGGAGCCTGGTGGGCTGCTGTCTATGGAGTCGCACAGGGTTGGACACGACTGAAGTGACTTAGCAGCAGCAGCAGCAGCAGCAAAGGTCTAGGTTAAGAACAATAAAATGGACACCCAGGGATATACTTCCCATTTTAAGAAATGGAGCATTACTCCATATTTTAACCCCTGTAATCCTTGTTCCTATGTGTGTGCTCAGCCATGTCTGACTCTTTGCGACCCACGGACTACAGCCCACCAGTCTCCTCTGTCTATGTGATTTTCTAGGCCGGAAACACTGGAGTGAGGTGCCATTCCCTTCTCCAGGGGATCTTCTTGACCCAGGGACTGAATTTGCTTCTCCTTCATTGGCAGGTGAATTCTTTACTACTGTGACTCCTAGGAAGCCCCTTGTTCCTATGACCCCACAGTTTCTTCATTTGAGTAGCTATCATCCTGGATTTGTGTGTTAAGTAGTCTCTTGCTCTTCTTTATACATGAAAATCACATTTATATATCTCTAAACAGCGTACTGTCAAGCCTGCTATTTGGGGCTTTAGGTAAATGGAAACATACTGTGTATGTAAATCTTGTGTTATAATGGGCTTATTTTGTTAATAACATTTGAGACTGAACCATATAACATGTTGGAATTGCATCTGAGCCATTCATTTTCACTACTGTATAATACTCCCAGGTATCACTTTAGGTCTATTCATCCATTTTACTGTTGATGGCTAATTGAAATATTTACAATTTTGTTTTGTTTGCTATTACATACAGAAGGAATGGGAAGTTGCTCAGTCGTGTCTGACTCTTTGCGACCCCATAGACTGTAGCCTACCAGGCTCCTCCATCCATGGGATTTTCCAGGCAAGAGTACTGGAGTGGGGTGCCATTTCCTTCTCCAGAGGATCTGCCCGACCCAGGGATTGAACCCGGGTCTCCCGCATTGTAGGCAGACACTTTACCGTCTGAGCCACCAGGGAAGCCCTTTACATACAGAATATGTATACAAATAAAGAGCCTGTTGATGAGGGTGAAAGAGGAGAGTGAAAAATCTGGTTAAAACTAACTATTAAATAAACCAAGATCATGGCATCCAATCTTACCTCTTCCTGACAAATAGAAGGGGAAATAGTGAAAGCAGTGACAGATTTCATTTTCTTGGGCCCCAAAATCACCGTGGACAGTGACAGCAGCCATGGAATTAAAAGACGCTTGCTCCTTGGAAGGTTAGCTATGACAAATTGCCTGTAAATTGCTTCAGGCCTGTCCAACTCTTTGTGCCCCTATGGATTTAGCCCACCAGGTTCCTCTGTCCGTGGGATTCTCCAGGCAAGAATACTGGAATAGGTTGCCATGCCCTCCTCCATGGGATCTTCCTGACCTGGGGATCAAACCCATGTCTCCTGTGGCTCCTGCATTGCAGACAGATTTTTACTGCTGAGCGACTGCGAAATCCATGATAAATCTAGGCAGCATATGAAATTTAAAAAGCAGAGACATCACTTTGCTGACAAATGTCTGAAGTGTCAAAGCTATGGTTTTTCCAGTAGTCACATACAGATGTGAGAGTTGGATCGTAAAGAAGGCTGAGAGCCAAAGAATTGATGCTTTCAAATTATGGTGGTGCAGAAGACTCTTGAGAGTCCCTTGGACAGCAAGGAGATCAAACCAGTCAATCCTAAAGGAAATCAACTCTGGATATTCACTGGAAGGACTGATGCTGAAGCTGAAGTTCCAATACTTTGGCCACCTGATGTGAAGAGCCAGTTCATTGGAAAAGACCCTGATGCTGGGAAAGGTTGAGGGCAAGAGGAGAAGGGGATGACAGAGAATGAGATGGTTGGATGGCATCACCAATTCAATGGATATGAATTTGAGCAAACTCTGGGAGATATTGAAGGACAAGGAAGCCTGGCATGCTGCAGTTCATGGGATTGCACAGAGTTGGACACAACTTAGTGACTGAACAACAATAGCAACAATTTAGTGTTTTGTTTCTGGTTGCCCTCAAGATTTTCTCACTAACTTTGGTTTTCAGCAGTTTGACTATCATCTATATAGGTGAGATATATGTAGATATGCTTGTAACATTTATTCTGCTTAGAATTCTTTGAGCTTCTTGCATTAAGGATTGATTCCTTAATTTCTCTTTCTAATTTTTCATTGTTAGTATATAGAAATGCAAGTGATTCCTGTGTATTGATTTTGTATCCTACAACTTTGCTAAATTCACTGATTAGCTCTAGTAATTTTCTGATACTGTCTTTATGGTTTTCTATGTACGGTATCATGTCATCTGCAAACAGTGAGAGCTTTACTTCTTTTCCTATCTGGATTCCTTTTATTTCTTTTTCTTCTCTGATAGCTATGACTCCCAGAACTATGTTGAATAATAGTGGTGAAAGTGGACACCCTTGTCTTATTCCTGATCTTTCAGTTTTTCACCATTGAGAATAATGTTTGCTGTAGGCTTATCATATATGGCCTTTACTATGTTGAGGTAGGTTCCTTCTATGTCTATTTTTTGGAGTTTTAATCATAAATAGGTACTGAATTTTGTCAAAGGCTTTTTCTGCATCTATTGAGATGATCATATGGTTTTTATCTTTCAGTTTGTTAATATGGTGTATCACATTGATTGATTTGCATATATTGAAGAATCCTTGCATCCCTGGAATAAACCCAACTTGATCATGGTGTATAAGCTTTTTGATGTGTTGCTGAATTCTGTTTGCTAAAATTTTGTTGTTCATCAGTGATATTGGCCTGTAGTTTTCTTTTTGTGTGTTGTCTTTGTATGGTTTTGGTATCAAGGTGATGGTGGCCTTGTAGAATGAATTTGGAATTGTTCCTTCCTCTGCAATTTTTTGAAAGAGTTTTAGAAGGATAGGCATTAGCTCTTCTCTAAATGCTTGATAGAATTCTCCTGTGTAGCCATCTGGTCCTGGGCTTTTGATTTTTGGGAGATTTTTGATCACAGTTTCAATTTCAGTGCTTGTAATTGGGTTGTTCATAATTTCTATTTCTTCCTGGTTCAGTCTTGGAAGATTGAGCTTTTCTAAGAATCTGTCTATTTCTTCCAGGTTATATATTTTATTGCCAAATAATTGTTCATAATACTCTCTTATAATCCTTTATATTTCTGCATTGTCTGTTGTAACCTCTCCTTTTTCATTTCTAATTTTGTTGATTTGATTCTTCTTTTTTTCTTGATGAGTCTGGCTAAGCGTTTGCCAATTTTATTTATCTTCTCAAAGAACCAGCTTTTAGTTTTATTAATCTTTACTTTGATTAGTAAATGAATCTTTGATTTCTTTTTCATTTATTTCTGCTCAGATGTTTATGATTTTTTTCCTTCTACTAATTTTGTTTTTTTTTGTTGTTGTTGTTCTTCTTTTTCCAGTACACCACTGCTTTAGGTGTAAAGTTAGGTTGTCTATTTGATGTTTTTCTTGTTTCTTAAGATAGGATTGTATTGCAATAATCTTCCCTCTTAGAACTGCTTTTGTTGCATCCCATAGGTTTTGAGTTGTTGTGTTCTCATTCTCATTTGTTTCTAGAAATTTTTTGATTTCCCTTTTGATTTCTTCAGTAACCTGCTGGTTATTTAGAAACGTGTTGTTTAATCTCCATATGTTTGTGTTTCTTACAGCTTTTTTCTTCTAATTGGTATCTAGTCCCAGAGCGTTACAGTTGGAGAAGATGCTTGGTATGATTTCACTTTTCTTGAATTGACTGAGGTTTGATTTGTGACCCAAGATGTGGTCTATTCTGGAGAATGTCCCATGTGTGCTTGAAAAGAAGGTGTATTCTTCTGCATTTAGGTGGGATATACTGAAGGTATCAATGAGATTCATCACATCTAATGTGTCATTTAAGCTTTGTGTTTCCTTATTAATTTTCTGTTTTGATGATCTGTCCATTGGTGTGAATGACATGTTAAAGTCTCCTACTATTACTGTGTTACTGTCAATTTCTCCTTTTATGTCTGTTAGTGTTTGTCTTATGTATTGAGGTGCTCCTATGTTGGGTGCATGGATATTTACAATTGTTATGTCTTCCTCTTGGATTGATCCCTTGATCATTATGTAGTGTCCTTCCTTATCTCTTGTAATCTTCTTTATTTTAAGGTCAATTTTGTCTGATATGAGGATTGCTGCTCTAGCTTTCTTTTGCTTCCTATTTGCATGGAATATATTTTTCCAATTTCTCACTTTCAGTTTATACGTGTCTTGAGGTCTGAAGTGGGTTTCTTGTAGACAGTATATATATGAGTCTTGTTGAGCATTTAATCCATTTACATGTAAAGTAATTATTGATATATATGTTCCTATTGCCATTTTCTAATTGTTTGGGGTTGATTTTGTAGATCTTTTTCCTTCTGTTGTATTTCTTGACTATAGAAGTCTGTTTAACATTTGTTGTAAAGCTGGTTTGGTGGTACTGAATTCTCTTAACTTTTGCTTGTCTGAAAAGTTTTTTATTTCTCCATCAATTTTGAATGAGGTACTTGCTGGGTACAGTAATCTTGGTTGTAGATTTTTCCCTTTCAGTACTTTAAATATATTCTGCCATTCCCTTCCAGCCTGCAGAGTTTCTGCTGAAAGATCAGCTGTTAAATGAATGGGGTTTCCCTTGTATGTTACTTGTTGCTTCTCCCTTGCTACTTTTAATATTCTTTCTTTGTTTAGTCTTTACAGTTTGATTAGTATGTGTGTTGGCATGTTTCTGCTTGGGTTTATCCTATATGGGACTCTTTGTGCCTCTTGGACTTTATTGACTATTTCCTTTTTCATGTTGGGGAAATTTTCAACTATAATCTCTTCAAAAATTTTCTCACACCCTTTCTTTTTCTCTTCTTCTTCTGGGACCCCTATAATTCAAATGTTGGTATATCTAATATGGTCCCAAAGGTCTCTGAGGCTGTCCTCAGCTCTTTTCATTCTTTTTACTTTATTTTGCTCTTCAGAAGTAATTTCCACCATTTTGTCTTCCAGCTCACTGATTCGTTCTTCTGCTTCAGATATTCTGCTCTTGATTCCCTCTAGAGTATTTTTAATTTCAGTAATTGTGTTGTTTGTCTCTGTATGCTTATTCTTTACTTCTTCTAGGTCTTTGTTAAGTGACTCTTTCATTTTCTCCATTTTGTTTTCAAGGTTTTTGGTTGTCTTTACTATCATTATTCTGAATTCTTTTCCAGGTAATTTTCCCATTTCCTCTTCATTTATTTGGACTTTCTAGTTTCTTTCTTTATTTGTGCAGTATTCTCTGCCTTTTCATTTTTTTTTTAAAGTTATTATGTTTGAAGTCTCTTTTTTCCCCAGGCTTCAAGGAAAGTTGAAATCTTTCCTTGAAGAAGGTTGAATTCTTTCTTCCTTTTTGTTTCAGCCCTCCTAAGGTTGGTCCAGTGGTTTGTGTGAGCTTTGCATAGGGTGAGATTTGTGCTGAGTTTTGTTTGTTTCTTTGTTTCCTTTGTTTTTGCTTACTCAGCACAAGGCTGAGTGAGGTGGTGATCCTGTCTGCTGATGATTGGGCTGGTATTTTTGTTTTGTTTGTTGTTTAGGTGAGATGTCCTGCACAGGGTGCTACTGGTGGTTGGGTGATGCTGGGTCTTGTATTCAAGTGGGTTCCTTTGTGTGAGTTCTCACTGTTTGATACTCCTTAGGGTTGGTTCTCTGGTAATCTAGGGTCTCGGGGTCAGTACTCCCATTCTAAAGGCTCAGGGTTTGATCTCTGGTCAGGAACAAATATTTCACAAGTGGTTTGTTATGGCATTAAGGGAGAGTAAAACAAACATCCAAAAACTGAGAAACCAAAGCTGAACCCCAGAAAAATGGCAGTTACAAATCAGACAAATAATAATTAAAATAATGGAATATACACATATACATATACACCCATGAGCAAAGTGAAAACAGTCCAACAAAAATAAAGTACAGTAGATTGATCCGGCAAACAAAGGAGATCAAAAATTATATTTACCGGTTAAGAACAAAACTAACAAGCACAAACTGGAAAACAAAAGTAAAGGAAGGTATCAACTGGGGAATAAAGCAATGAAAACAAAACTAACAAATACATTGAGAGGAAAGGAAAGAAAGAAAGAATAGATATGCAAAATTGAACAGAGGTAGATGAAAAAGATTTATATATATTAAAGATTAACTGCAAGGGGAAAAGAACAGTAGGAAAGGCAAACGAAGGTATAAATGTAGAAAAAATATAATAGGTTTTAAAAATTAAAATTATAAAAAAAAGGAAAGAGAAAAAAAATGGAAGAAAGAAAAAAGGGGAAGAAAGGATAACTCCACAGAACTGCAAAAGCCCAATATAGAGGCAGAGGTTTCTTGCAACAATAGGAAGTGTGACTGAATATATACGTATACACTCATAAGCAAAATCAAAGCAATCCAACAAAATTTAAGTACAATAGATTGACCTGGCAAACAAAGGAAATGAAATTATATCTCCAGAATAACACTAATTAAAGCACAAACTGGAAAACAAAACTAAAGCAAGGTGCCAATTGGGGAAATAAAGCAATGAAAATAAAACTAACAAATTTGCTGGGAGGAAAGGAGAGAAAGAAAAGAAATATAGATTGCAAAGTTAAATAGAGGTAGCTAAAGATTTATATACATTAAAGATTAACTGCAAGGGGAAAAGGACAGTAGGAAAAGCAAACAAAGGAATACATGTAGAAAAAATAATAATAATAGGTTTAAAAAATTAAAATTAAAAAAAAGAGAAAAGGCAAAAAGAGGAAAACTCTGCAGAACAGCAAAATCCCAATGTAGAGGCAGAGGTTTATGACAACAATAAAAAATGTGACTGAGGAGAAAGAAAAAAAATGTTCGAAAGCTTAATTGGATTTCTTAGTGTCAATAAAATCGACAACGACAACAGAGGAGGGGAAAAGGAAAACAAAAAGAAAGAAAAATCCAAAGGAATCTAAAGAACAAGTCAAAAAATAAGAATAATAAATGTTTTTCTTGAGTCTCTGCTGTCAGAGTCCTTTCCCTCACTGGGAGTCACAGTCCGCCTCACCTCCCTAGGATGCCCTCCAACACTGTGCTGATCTCTGGACCTGCTGTGGGGGCAGCTCAGATTCTAATCTGGTCCTACTCCTGTGCGTTCTTGCCTCCAATGTCCACAGCTATCAGAGCTAGTGTGTTTACTTTTGTGGGAGCTCTCAATGATCTTTTATATATTCCATAGACACAGAGTCTGCCTAATTGATCATGTGGATTTAATCTGCATCTTGTGCAGCTGGTGGGAAGGGTTTGAATCTTCTTCCTTAGCCACACTGCCCCTGGGTTTCAATTGTGGTTTAATTTCCACCTCTACATGTGGGTCGTCCACTGGGGTTTGCTCCTGAGGCTGCCCTGGAGGACTTGGGGTTGCCCCTGTGAGGGCCAGGTGTGGAGGTGGTGCAGCTGCTTGGGTCACAGGGGTTCTGGCAGCACCAGGTACTCTGGGGGGTTGGCGGCTAGGGTAGCAGGAAATACAGTGCTCTGGAAGGGTATGGCAACCAATACTGGCCAATACGCTCCAGTATTCTTGCCTGGAGACCCCTGCTGACAGAGAAGCCTGGCAGGCCACAGTCTACAGGGTCGCAAAGAGTCAGACAGGACTGAAGTGACCCTGCACGCATAAACACAAGACTATTTTTTTGCCTGTGGCAGCTCTGCCCCAGTGAGAGTTGAGCGTGAAGGTGGCACAGCTGCTTGGCTTGTGGGGACCCTGGCAGTGCCAAGTGTGCAGGGACACAGACTGCCTCTGTAGCAGGAGTTATGGCCCTATCAGAGTCTTTTTTTGAGCCTTTGTAGCTGGTGATCAGAAGGCCTCTTTGGCCAGTCTTTCTTTGTAGCTCCACCTGTTCAGGCACCAAGAGGGACCCCTGGGTGGGGTCCTACCTGTAGTTCAGTGCGTCAGGCGCATTTGACGGGCCAGCCTCTCTGTTGTTCAGCTGCTGATGCTGGCTTGTGGGGAAAGAGAGGCTATGGTGATGGTTCCATGCTCTTTGCATGACTCAGCAGTATCACCTTGCTTCCATGGCTGCCTGGCTTTCCTTCACAGGCATTTCCCACCACAATCTCCTCCCTCAAATCCCCTCGATCTGTCTCTCTGCAGTCAACAGCAGCCCTCACATTGAGATTGCTCCACAATCCCTAAACTCCAGCTCCGAGCCGCTGCACCTTCCAGGAGACCCGTGTTCCTGCCCGGCATATATATGGCTGTGGCAAGTACTGTCTGATTCTCACTCCATTTAGGCGGCCACAGATCAGCTGTTTCACTCTCAGCCTTAAATGTTTCTCCTCTGACTCAGACAGTTGTCCCGATGTGGGGATTGGACCCCTGCTTCAGTTCCCTGACCCGCCGAGGGCAGGTCCAGTCCTACTAACACTCCTGTTTTTCTCCCTAGTCCCTTGGTCCTACTGAGTTTTGCGTGGTTCTATATATTCTTCAACACTGGCCAGGGACTCCTGTCTGCTCTCAGCTGGTGTTCTGCATGCACTTCTGTGTCTGAGGTGTATTCCTGATGTATCCGTGGAGAGAGTTGTACTCCATGTCCACTTCCTCCTCTGCCGTCTTGTTCTCCCACCATCAGCTTTTAATAGCACGTTTGCAATACAGAGAGCCTATGTCTCCATGCCCATTTCTTCCAGCCGGAGCAAACAACTTTTCATTTCCTTCTAGCCCCAAAACATGATCTATTAGCCTGGGTCCTGAGATTGAGAGAGTTTGGTTCTCCTCTCACAGCAGTTTAAGTTTTACTTTGTATGATAGGGCTCGAAGAAGGAGGTGCTGTTTTTTGCCTGTTTATCAGCAGCTCGTGAGCATCTTGCTCATATCTCAAATTTCTATTTCATTTCTTTAAACATAGTTTTTTTATATTATATTGTTATTTTATATTGTTTTCCACAGATCGACTATCTCCTGGAGGCCTTAGTTCCTACAGAAGAACTCAAAGATATTGTTATGTATATTCCTTGAGGAGGAACAACAGTTCAGTTCAGTTCAGCTGCTCAGTCCTGTCTGACTCTTTGCGACCCCATGGACTGCAGCACGCCAGGCCTCCCTATCCATCACCAACTCCTGGAGTTTACTCAAACTCATGTCCATTGAGTCGGTGATGCCATCCAACCATCTCTTCCTCTGTCGTCCCCTTCTCTTGCCTTCAATCTTTCCCAGCATCAGGTTCTTTTCCTGCTTTAATTGATGCACTATAGTTTTCTGATTGTTCCTCTTGTTTCTGCCTTCCGTACTTCCCTGATTAGCAACTGTTTGCATCTGCTCTTTGGAACTCTGAGAAGGTCTAGGAGACTGAAGCCTTTATCTTGCAAATAGGAAAATTGAAAGGCTTTTGTGTCCAGGGCTTTCAGGGATTTCTTAAAATTTTACCTCTTCTACAAGCAGCCTTTCTTCCTCTCTTATATGCCACCAAAGCAGAAAAATTTGTTACTCCCTTGTTGGGAGATACAGTCTTTGCACTCTTTGAAATTCAGTGCATTCAGCTGCTTTATGATATTAACCTCTGATAGATTCAAGAAAAGTTATGATGGATATGAAATCATGCAACTCAGATTGGGGCTTTAACCCATGATCAGTTCATTGAGAACAAACATCTGGTCTCAGGACTTAATGAAGCTCAGGTTCTTGATGTCTCATCACAGAAAGAATTTAATGAGAGACAAAGTCATAGGTGAGAAGTGGATTTTTTTTTGAAAGAAATACACTCCACAGACAGAGTGTGGCCTATCTCAGAAGGTAAGAGAGGACCTTGAAATATGATATGGTGAGTTGTTATTGGCTGGGTAATTTCATAGGCTAATAAGGCAGAGGATTATTCCAACTATCTTGGGGCAGGCTTAGAGATTTCTAGGGATTGGGCCACCCTCACTTTTTGATCTTTGGTGGTTGGCTTCAAAACTGTTATGGTACTTGTGAGTGTCATTTAGCTTATGCTAATGTATTACAAGCTCAGTGAGGCTCAAAGAAGTCAGATCTGCTATCTTGAACCTAGTTAGTTCTAACAAGTTTGTCTTTTCTTCTGTGTCCATGGTCTCGGAGTCAGACATGAATGAGCAACTAACACAGCACAGCCACATGGCTATGCCATTCTTTTAAAGAATGCACTGTCTGCTTCCTGTCTTGGATAGATTATTATTCAGCTTCTTTTCCTCCATTAGGATGAGAGAAACATTGTCCAGTGGCTTTCTACATGTTTTCTTCAAGAAAGCTGTTAAAAGTATTTAGTCTATTATTCTCCTCTTAATGGGAATTCTCACCCCTTCAAATTCCATTAATATCCCTTTCTCTATTGACTTTTTAGTTTCAATTATTAGATTTTTCACTTCTAGAAATTTATTCCATCCTTATCCACACCAGCATTTTGCTTTTAGAATCTCATTCCTTGTTCATATCTCAAATTTCTCTTTCATTTCTTGCAACATTATAGGTTTTTTTTATGTTGTTATTTTATATTGTTTCCCATCAATCTAGTATCTTGTGTCTCTGCAAGTCTGGTACTCCTTGTCTCTGCTGCCTCTCACTCATGGGGCCTTGTTTTCTGGCGTGTTTCATAATTGTTGACACCAAATCACTCATTTTTCTTGGAATTTTACCTCCTGGAGGTCTTTGAGGTCAAAATTGAGGCTGCTTTACTTAAGAAAGCATTTGTATTTGCTTTTGCTAGTTATCTGAGGACACTAACAAATTCAGATAACTGCCTTACCTTTCTTAAATTTGGGGACCACAGATGGATCATGAATTCAAATGAATGTGAACATTTTCTTATAGTTATAGACTCCTAGGGAAATTTTGAAATAAGCTTTTCTTGCTCTGCCTTTTTGTGAATCAAGAGTGAAGACTCTTGGGGAGGGGGATGTCTCAGTTTTATGCAAGAATCTCTATTTGATGCCCCACCAAGGATAAGCCACATGCTTCACTTTCCTGCATCTCCTGCAGCTTTCAAAGCAAGAACTCATGGTCTCCAAGGCTCGGTAGAAATCCTTGGGTGAAAAGTATGCTTTGATGCTTGCTTACCTTTCAAGACTTCTTTGGTCTCACTTTGTTTTTGGCATCTACAGATTTCTTTATTTAAGATCAGCTCAGCAATGCATTGAAAATGATTTTGGAGAAAGAGAGTTTATTTAGTATGATGGTTGTTTCATTTGGGGGATTGTTCAGAATATTTAGTTTATTATTCTGTTGGAAATGGAGGTTTTCACTCCTTGATCTTTCCACTTTACATGCTGCTTCTTTCCATTAGAAAGAAAAAATGAAACTATTTTTTGTTTACTATAATGGATAATATGAATTTGAAAGTCTGTTTGTGAATCTGAAATAGTATATCTGCTCTTCTATATTTAGAATTGACATTAGTCCTGCTGAAAGAATATTCTTTCTTTTATGGTTCTTGAAATACTCTTTTTTTTTCTCTCCTAGCAGAAAGTAAGGATTTTAATGAAGAAATAATTTGAAAATTTTAAATTGAGAATCCAACTCAGGACAGGTTTGCTCCAGTGCCTTTTGCTTCTTTTCTTTGACATCATGAATATTATCAGAAGAGTGGCTTTTGTTTGGCTTTGTTCTTTGCCTTTAAGATGACTTGTTCACCTAGAGGTACCTCCTCTTTCTGATTTCAGTCACCCATACCAACACCATCATCAACACCAGAAACCTCCAAAAGACAAGTTATTTATTCCATCCCATCTGTCTGCTCTGTGAAGCTAACTTGCGTTAGTTGCTCAGTCATGTCTGACTCTTTGCGACTCCATGGACTGTAGCCCATCCATGGAATTCTCCAGGCAAGAATACTGGAGTGTGTAGCCATTCCCTCCCACCCTAAAACAAAACATACACGGTCACATTGCAAGTCTGACTTACAAAATGCTGAGACTATGTTGTAATGCTCTTTCTCTTTTCTTAAAAATAAGGATTGAATTTAATGGAATAACACTGATGTGAACGATATTACATTATCCAATTTGTTTGTGGTGGTTTCCTACTCTCATTCTGCAAACCAAGTTGGAGGGAAAAAGGTAGTTTGGTCACACAGGCTTTTATAAACAAGAATCTCTCGAGGCCATAGCAGGGATATCACTACACTGATTCCAGTCGCAGGAGAAGATTCAGGAACACAGACTATGGGCTGAGTCACTGGGCATATTAACTGCCTGAAATGTGATCGCTGAAATTTATGTCCAAAGCCACTTTGGTAATGATCTCCTGATGGAGTTCTGACCTTAAGCTGGTATGTGCGGTGCTGCCTTTCCGAAGCAACAGATGAGTGCGGTAGGAGCTTCCATTCCACAACTCAGAAGCAATTGGTGATGCCCCAGTGTTCTCTGTGCGCCCTCCCTGTAGCTGATTTTCTGTGGCTCATTGAATGTGGAGCCCAGGTGCAGCTGTGGGTTTTGACATCCCAGAATTTTATAGGGCAAGGGCATCCTCAACATGTACTGATGTGCATCTGGGTTGGAAGTGGCTATTCATGAAATTGACAGAGTAAAACCCTAATTAGAAAGACCCGCAGGCGCCCTGTACCCCAGGATGCTTTAACAGAGCTGTCACTGTCTCCCCTCAGGCAGGATCATCCGGCTAGAACACTGAGCAAAAAACATTTTGTTCAATGTTCACCATAAATAACTCCCATCATTAGCAACGTGACAAGTGAAAAGGCGACCTGCATGTCAAGAGACAAAGGTTTTTGTATGGTGGTTGTAAGGGGTGATTCTGAAAACTTTTAGCTGCTGGGGAAGTAGATTTTACCTTCTGAGAGATGCTACTAGAAACTAGTGAAGTCAAACGGGTAAGCCTCTCTGATCTTCAGCAGAATGAAGTTTAATTTGAGGTTTTGGAAACACTGTAGGCTGGCAAAGGGCTGCGGTGGAGGGACTTGACTTCGAATCCTGATTCATGTCAGCATTTTGTAGGACTTTAATTTCTTTGAAGCTGTATTTCTTGGTCTTTGCAATGGAGGGTTGTAAGCAACTCTTTGTTTAGGCTTAAAATGTAGCCCTGTTAATTAAGATTCTGAATTCTTTGGCAAAAAAAAAAAAAAAAAAAAAAACCTATATACCTTATTGCACTCTAATATGCTTGTGCAAACAACCTTTATTCATACAGTTGAAGAGATACATTGCCAGATCATATGGTAGTTTCTCAAGCTGTTATGGAAAGCAAGAGTCCTTATCTTAATTTCTTCTCAGTCAATAACAATTCCTAATTCAGAAGGAAGAGGAGAAAAGTAGAAACGGTACTCCTTTGAAGGAAGCTGTGATGTAATGATTTGGTGGGCAACTTACATACTTTAATTAAGCACTCTGAATCAATATGTACCCAACAGTTCAGCCTGGCAATCAGCTTAATCTCATTAAATGTTGTTCAGGCCCCAATAATTGATTAATAATACATTATCATTTATGAATTATTGACTTCAAGTTATTATAATTGCACCTGCTTTGTTCACTGCATCTGCTGCCCACATGTTAATTATGAAATGCTCAAGCACTTTTCTTGGAATAACTTTAGAGATAAAGCTGATGGGATTTTTAATGAAGTAAGATTATCTTTGGTTCAGAGCTGGCTTTTCTCAACCCTGTGTTGTTTAATAAAAGGGAGCAGACATTTGCCTTTTTAAAGCCTGGCTCTAAGAATTAAAGATGGAGTTGGCAGACCCCATGCTCAAGTTGGACAGTAAGCCCTTTGAATGAGGTAGATGATGTCAGCCTCCTAAGCCAGTGGATTCTACTTACTGAGAAAGAGCTTGCCTTAGTAGGGAGTGGATTTCTTCTGGAAGAGATGGGTGCTTCCTTCATCAGTGGTCTGGGAGGAAAGAGAGGGCCTCAGAGAGGAAAATGGAATTGGCAATGTGAAGGATTATCCTTAGACTGTGGGAGAAGAAGAACTCCTTGGAACTTCTAACATCAAGGAAATGTATTACCTTGTCAATTACCAGTTGACATTGGGGGCAACCTTCTGTTTCAACTGAGATCATACTGAAAAAGTTATTCCCCCAAAAGACATCTATTACCTGCCAGTGAGTGAGACAGACCCAGGATATAGAGACATCATTTCTGTTCTGGAGTTTACTGAGTCTGTCTTTGAGGGTTGGATTTGCCTAAGGTTATTTGGGGATTCTAGAGGAAAGATTAGACCTTTCCTGGCTAGAGATAGGAAAGTGTTAGTTGCTCAGTCGTGTCCAACTCTTTGTGACTCCGTGGGCTCTAGCCCACAAAGCTCCTCTGTCTGTGGATTTCTCCAGGCAAGAATATTGAAGTGGGCTGCTATGCCCTTCTCCAAGAGATAGGAAGCATGGGAGCTGTTTGGGAAAATGCCCTTTAGAAGGGCCTTAGACTGAAGAAGAGGAGTGATCCCACTTAAACCAGGTTTAACCAGATTAGTCCTTTGCGTCCTATTTCTCCCTACTTCTAGCTACATTCTCTCTCTCTCTCTTTTTTTTTTTTTTTTTTTTTTTTGAGGGGGAGCTGGTTAGCAAAATCCTGCTTCAGAGCCCCAGTCTGGCCTCAGCTATGCCAGATGAATAGAGACAGGAGTTGAGAATGCACCCACACTTGAGGCCGAACATAAAAGGAGAGGACAAGGTTAACCTGGTTATGGCTGCAGAATGCGCTTATGTTTGATGCTCAAGGGGAAAGTAAAATTGTGGGACATGGGGAGTCCCAATTTTGCAAAGTCCCATGGCCCTTCCTACGCTGTGAGTCTCTTTCCATGGGCTTCCTTGAAGGACCTGGGCTTGATTTTATTGACAACACCCTGGGAGGCATTACTGTTGTCCACTTGGGTTCTTAGCTCTTAAGAAACCCTTCAAGGATGAAAGATTCTGGCTCTCCTAAGATGTTCCTTCTCCAGTGAGATCCCCCTTTAACCTCCAAAACCTTGCCCAGAAATCAGCAGAGTAAGAAATAAGATCTTATCTTAAGGCTACATTTTTTTTTCTTTCTTTTTGTGAATGCCTTTAAGAGATTGCATATTTTCAAGTGAGAAGATATATTTTTTAATAATTTTATTTATTTATGGCTGTGCTAAGTCTTCATTGCTACATGGACTTTTCTCTAGTTGTGGTTTGCAGGCTTCTCATTGCAACAGCTTCTCTTGTTGCGGAGCACAGGCTCTAGGGCGCGTGAGATTCTATAGTCGCAGCTCCTGGGCTCTAGAACACAGACTCAGTAGTTATAATGAACGGGCTTAGTTGCTTCGTGGCATGTGGGCTCTTCCTGGATCAATGATGCAACCCGTGTCTCCTGCACTGGCAGGCACATTCTTTACCACTGAGCCACCAGGGAAGCCCCAGGAAAGATTTTGATAGAGTGGGAAAGCATGGGTTCTTCATCAGGCCTGGGCTGGCATCCTGGATTTTCTGTTTGAAGTTTGGAAAGTGGCTTAAATTCTCTGGGTTTCAGTTTCCTTATCTGTAGAATGGGGATGATATTATTGCCCTCATAAGGGTGGTGAGGTTAATGCAGTAAGGTATATTTTCCTAACAGAATGTCTAAGAAAGTACATGCATGCTCATTTGTGTCTGACTCTTTGCGACTCCATGGACTGTAGCCCACCAGGCTCCTCTGTCCATGGGATTTTCCATGCAAGAATACTGGAGTGGGTTGCCATTTCCTACCCAGGGATCTTCCCGACTCAGGGATCGGACTTGTGTCTCTGCATCTCCTTCATTTCCTGTGTTGACAGGCAAATTCTTTTACCATTGAGCTACCTGGGAAGCTCCAATGTCTTAAGGAAGGTGCTTGTTAAATTCTCACGTGCCTATTCTGTCTCTGCCATCCTTGGCTATTGTAAGCTGATGCATCACTCATCTTACTTGGTGCCATTTTAACCCTCAGGTTAGCACACAGCTTTCTGAATTGAGGAGCAGGGGGTGAGACTCAGCAGAGAGGCAAGTTACCCAAATGTCACGTCAAGAGCACCGACCAAGCACAGCTGTTGGAACCTTGCTGATTAGCATTCAACTTTGAGCTCAGTAGACTCTGACCACTGACTGTTGGGCAACCTCTGAAGTGAACCAGCCTCAGTTTCTTCATCTGTAAAATGACACCAGTAATATTTTTTCATATGACTGTGATCAAGGTGGAAAGCATTAGTGTGTAAAGCACAATGCCAGGCACGAGGTAAGGGCTCAGTAGTGCTCCCTCCTCCCGTTCTCATCTTATATAGGCATTACGGTAGCTAGTGTTTACTTCAGAGAGGGATTGCTCAAAGAGGAGAATGTAAGCTTTCACATTTGTAATTTCAGATAACACCAGCAGGCAGGAAGTCGTCAGTATGATAAAACATCCTGTCTCAAATGGCCTAAAGCTCCTGGGATGGGGGTGGGGGAAGCTTGTCTATTTTATTTATTTATTGACTTATTTATTTGGGTGCACAGGGTCTTAGTTGTGGCGTGTGGAATCTTTAGTCGTGGCATGTGGGATCCAGTTTCCCAACTGGGGATCAGACTCGGGGCCCCTGCTTTGGGAATGCAGAGTCTTAGCCCATGGATCACCAGGGAAGTCCCAGATCTCGTCTGTTTTTGATACACCAAGTTAAGGATGTCTTTTAACTCCTGTTTTCTGAATGAACCCCCAAATGACCAGTTTTAACATAGCCAAAGCAGTCCTTCTATCTTGTACCCCTTTTCTTTACACTCAGCTTGTTTACTATGGGTAGACCCACGGAGAGTGCCTGAAGTAGCCCTATTATGTTGCATAAAGGGGTTTAGACAAAATTGCAGAAGTGTTCTAAAAATACTGATTGTCTAGAAGCAATCTCTTAATAGATTCAGCTGCTCTTCCTGTGTTGAAATAAATCCCAGCTCACCTTGAAGTGAAGTGCTCCTTCAGATCCCGGATAATTCACTAGACATTTTTTTTTTTTTCTTGCTTGATTTATTTTGATGAGATTCTCCATCATTACCTCTTAGCTTTTGTTGACTAACCACACCTCTCCATTCATTTGGGCTTCCCTGATAGCTTGCTGCAGAAACCAGTACTCAAGAAACCAAGCATCAAACTTGGAGAGTTGGAGAACACAGGTTTATTATGCTGGTGGGCCCAGAGGAGTTAACACTCTAAGCTCTGAGTCCCTAATAAAGGGGTTACAGAGCTTTTATAGACAGACTGTAGTGGGCAACACTAGCTGTTAATAGGCTGGTTTAAACTAAGGGGTTTTATGTGCATGGGAACAGTGGTCAAGATGGGGAAGGGGATGCCTGACCTGAACAGGCATGATTAAGCAGGTTTGCAGGGGCCGGGTGACTGCAAAGAGCAGGACAAGGGTGAGTGCGATAAACTCCAGTTCCTAGTACTGAAAGTCCCCATTTTCTGAGACTACGTGACCTACATGATCCAGACTTTGCAAGGGGCAAGGTGAGTTACAGAGGCAGAAGGAGGTAAAATTTTAACTTTTCCTCTTCATTCCCCCCTCTTGATGCTTCTATCACTTCCATGAGATAAACATCATCTCATGTTTTGGTAAGACTTCAGAGCTCCCCATTGTTTAAGGGGCTATATTGAGCTATTACCATTTGTAACTTTATGGATTCAATCCAAGAGGTTATGAACTGGGTAATTGCATTGAGAATACAAGGGCTAAACAAGAGCACCACAAAGAACATGAAGAGAGGACCAGTTAAAGGGAGAAGCCACGATGCCCAGCTCCAGATATTGTTCCAGTTACCCCAGGAATTTGCTAGTTCCCAATGGCAACCCACTCCAGTACTCTTGCTTGGAAAATCCCATGGATGGAGGAGCCTGGTGGACTGCAGTCCATGGGGTCGCTAAGAGTCAGACAGGACTGAGCGACTTCACTTTCACTTTTCACTTTAATGCATTGGAGAAGGAAATGGCAACCCACTCCAGTGTTCCTGCCTGGAGAATCCCAGGGATGGCAGAGCCTGGTGGGCTGCCATCTATGGTGTCGCACAGAGTTGGACAGGACTGAAGCGACTTAGCAGCAGCTCTCCTTTTCATGATTCATTCCCTTAGCTGTTGGGCCATGTCCCTGACTGTTCCTGATTGGTTTACATAAAAGCAGCATTCTTTGTTCAAGAAGAGGCAGAGTCCTCCCTTTTCAGCTGTCAGTGGGTCTAGCCCTCTCCTATTCTGTAAAACCACCTCAGCCAGGAGTCTAGTTGGTCCTGTAAGGCCGCTAAAGATTTGGCTACTCTCTTAATGTTGTCTGTGAAGCCTTTGGATAGTGGACAGTAAAAGGTGGCTGATGAAGCAATTCCTGCTATTCCCATACCTACCCCAGCCATGATTCCTAGACCATCTAGTAGGGGCATAAACTGGATAGCTCTTTTTGACCATGTATATGCTGCCAGAGTTATGGTTAGAGTCTGGTTGTTAGGGACAATATTCATCTGGGGAGTGAGAGAAGCTAAGGTGCAGATACCCATCCAATTGACTGGTAGACACAAGTAAGCATCTGTCCCACACACAAAGAAAAGGCCTTGATGGGGCGGCTCCATACTGTGTTTGTGGGAGGGTGGGTGGGCCACTCACCTTTTATAGTTTGATTACAGTGGTCCTTGCTAAATTGCCTAGAGGTTCAGTTCTGCCATCGTTTGTAAAGCATTCGGGAGCCTTTTGAGTTAACTCAGTAGCCTTTAAGACTGGCCCTTGTAAGGGTGGATCTATAGGAGTTCCCATGGCTGTTGCATTATTTAATGGTACTGGTGTAGCTAAGTACCATGGAGCTCCTCAGGATGAGCAGAGCCAGCAGTCCCTGGCCAGCTGGGGTTGGTGTCGTTAAGATGGCAAGGAGTTGTGTTGAGAACCTGGCACAGACAGGGGTCTAAGAGGGAGTTAACTCTGTAGCCTGGGTCTTACTGCCAACAGGCAGAGCATGAGTTTTTAGGGCAAAGTTGGTCCGTGATTTTGTCTGCATTGTTGTCCCTGTCCGGTGGGTCTTTCCATTTATTTGACAGACAGATACCTGTTCTGGGTTGTAACATCTGTGTGGCATTTGGGGGTAGACAGAGGCACAGGGGCATGATGGCAATGGCATGGTGTCAGGATACCACCCAGGGTCTGGATCTTCTGGTGGGGGAGAGGTAGCGGCAGTGGAGGGAATAACTGGAAAACATTTTTGGTGCCCAGGCCCCCGGATATACATCACATGTTATGAAGGCAGTAGGTAACCGGCCTATAGCATTGGCTATCTATACATTGTTCTAGCTGGTGGTTGAGTAAGTGATTTTCCCAGGGTTGACTGTAACGTTGACAGGTGCATGATGGATAAGGAATGGCACCATCCGTTACAGCAAGGGACTCCAAAAGTCTGTGAAACAGCCTGCACATAACAGATGACTGAACACTAGCAAAAGGTTTCCTTCCCATCTTTGGGTTGTCACAGCTATAGCAACTGAGCCTATTGTGAAGGGGGGTCAGTTATACTGTGGGGCAATTTAGTTCATAGGGAGAATTGATCATAAGAGACATCTAATAAGAATGAGGCTTCCCACTACAGTGAGATAACAGACAGCTAACCGTAGCTTCTGACCCAAATCCCAGTCCTGGGGTGTGACTGAAGCTAGTGTTGTAGCAAAGAGCACAGCAGTAATACCAATCAGGGGTACAGTCTAGGAGTGACAGTGAAAATCCATTGATATTTTGGTAGCTGGATACTCAAGCTTCCACGTGCATTGACCAGCCAGCTGCTGGAGTGTGGCTGGAGCAAGGCTGAATAATCCTCAAGCTTCTAAGGTGTGTTAACTACTCAGCTCCCGGAGAGACTAGAGCAGGGCTCAGCATCCTTCATGGGTGAGGGCCATTGCTTTTGGAACCAGACCCTGAGGGGGTTTTCAGGGTCCCGAACTGTGCACAGGGAGCTGCTGCCTTCTTGACTCTGGTGTGGTGGATCCAAGGGATGATGCCCGTAACTTTATCAGCAGTAGGGGTTGCCAGGACAACCATGTGAGGGCCTGTCCAAACTGGCTGAAGTGGTTCCTTTTCCCAGTCCTTACCCATACCTCATCTTCTAGCTGATAGGGGTGAACCCAATTGCCCAAAAGAATGGGTGTCCTTTCTAAGCTTTCTCGGGCGATATGATAGAAAACTTTTCTCAGGGCCTGGTGGTGTTGGGACATCTCCAGGTCAGCTATTGGTTGGGGGTCTCCCTTGAGTTTCCCTATCACTGGGGGTGTTCTCCCATACAAAATCTCAAGGGGAGAATAGTCTGAGGACTTTGGGTGCACTGGGCTCGGAGTAAGGCTAGGGGTAACAGGTTGACCCAAGATAACTGGATCTCCTGACAGAGTTTAACTAAGGTAGTCTTGAGGGTCTGATATATGCATTCAACTTTCCCTGAGCTCTATGGTCTGTAAGCAGTGTAAAGCTTCCATTTGATGCCCAGCATCCTGGATAAAGTTTGGATTATCTCAGACACAAAAGCTGGCTCATTGTCAGGCCCTATGGAGAGAGGCAGCCCATATCTCGGGATTATGTCTCTTAGTAAGGCCTTGGCCACTTCTGTGCCCATTCAGTGCGTGCAGGGTAGGCTTCAGTAGGTGTATCCTGAGTAGGTGCAGACTACCACAGGTAAACACTTACAGCCCTGATAGGGCTTGACTTCAGTAAACTCTACTTGTGGATCTTCAAAGGGGAGTGTCCCAACTGTCTGCACCCCTGGGTTGGGTCTTGATCCTTGGCTGGCGTTGTTTTATGCACAAGTCACACATCTAGCACTGATCTGGGCACACAGGGTTGGGAGCTTAGGAATATTGAAATAGCAGTGGCTCAATAAACTCTCCGGCACAGTTTTTCCTAAATGAGTTGTCTCATGATGTTATTTTACCAGCTGGATTGCTATATTACTGGGAACAAAGAGTCTTTGGCCTGGAAGCTTCCACCAGCCCTCTTTTTCTTTTATTCGTCCCTCATTTAGAACCCACTGATCTTCTTCCTTGGTGTATCTTGGGATGGATGCAATTCTGGTGCCAAGAGGACCTTAAAGATTGACTCAGGACCCACTGTGGGACTCAGTTGGGTCGCCGCCTCCTTGGCTGCCTGGTCAGCCAACCGATTTCCTTTGCTGACTGGATCAGTTCCTCACTGATGGCCTTTACAATGGATGACTGCCACTTGGGAAGGCTTCCAGGCTGCTTCTAACAGCTGAAGGATTTCTTTTTTGTTTTTAATCTCCTTTCCCCCCACTGTAAATAATCTCCTTTCTTTAGAAATGGCTCCATGTACATGTAGAATAGTAAAGGCATTCCTTGAACCAGTATAGAGGTTGACCCGTTTCCCTTCGGCATGCCTTAGCACCTGGGCGAGTGCCCATAGCTCAGCCCATTGTGCTGACCACCCTTGTGGCAAAGCCTCAGGCTTCACTATCTTGTCAGTTGTTGTTATGGCAGAGCCTGCTTTAGGCTGCCCTTCTTGGATGAAACTGCTTCCATCAGTGAACAGTTCAAGTTCTGGGTTCCAGAGGGGAATGTCCATCAGGTCCGGTCTGGTTAAGTAAATTTCATCTATGACCTCTTTATAGTTATGACTGGGGATTCCCGCTTCAGTAGGCAAAAGGTGATGGGGTTCAGGAGCCGAACAGTCTCGAGTTGAACCTGTAGGTTTTCACAAAGCAGACCTTGATGGTGAGTCATCCTGGTGCTGGTCAGCCACGTATTCCCCTGGCTGTTCATCAGGCCAGTAACAGCATGGGGAACCTTTACATTTATATTTCATCCTAGAATAAGCTTATCTGCTTCTCTGACCAAAACCACAGTGGCAGCTAATGCCCAGAGGCATGGCGGCCATCCAGAGGTCACTGGATCCAGTTGTTTGGACAGATATGTGACTGGGCGCTGCCATGGCCCAATTGTTTGTGTGAGGACTCCCAGTGCAGTGTGATTTTTCTTATGTACAAAGAGGTTTAAGTCCCACATCACATCTGGCAGCCCTAATGCTGGAGTGCTGGTCACAAGTCTCTTTATCTCCTCGAAGGCCTTTTCCTCTTCAGGTCTGCACTCTAGGGGGTCCTTTCCAGACCCTGCTGTGGCTTTAAACAAAGGCTGAGCAATTTCAGAGAAACCCGGTATCCAGATCCTACAGAATCCAGCAGCCCCGAGGACTCATGGACTTCTTTGTTGGTGTTCGGCCGAGGTATTGAACAGATAGATGGCTTGCTTCCTCTCATGTATGAGTGCCTGATGCCCTTTTGAGATGACAAACCCCAGGTACTTGACCTCCTGTCTGCAGATCTGAGCCTTTTTCCAAGACACCTTGTACCCTGTGGTGGACAGTAGAGGCAACAGGGCTTTGGTGCCTCTCCAGAAGTCCCCTTGGGTGGGACTGGCTAGCAATAGGTCCTCCACGTTCTGGAGTAGGGTGCAGTTTAAAGGTTCCCTGGGAAAGGCAGCAAGATCCACAGCCAGGGCTTCACCAAACAGGATAGGTGAGTTTCTGAAGCCTTGTGGCAGTTGAGTCCAAGTCAGCTGTGTCTTTCTTCCGGTGTGTAGGTCTTTCCATTCAATGGCAAACAAGGGCTGGCTGGTTGGCGACAGCCGGAGGCAGAAGAATGTGTCCTTGAGATCGAGGCAGGTGAACCAGTTTGCCTGAGCGGGTAAGAGACTCAGGAGAGTAATAAGTATTTGGGACCACTGGATGGATGGTGATCACTGCACTGTTGATGGCGCAGAGGTCCTGGATGGGACAGTAGTCATTCCCTCCAGACTTTTTGACTGGCAAGAGCAGAGTGTTCCAGGGAGACTGACATTCATTTAGGATCTCGGCATCTTGTAGGCAACGGATATGGTCCTGAATTCCCAGGCGTGCCTCCTGTGGTACTGGATATTATTTCTAACAGGAGTGGCTCCTGGCCTCAGGTCCACTACAATGGGAGCGTGATTTTTGGCCAAACCTGGGGCCCCTCCTCTGCCCAGACATCAGGGAATTCTTTTAGCAGGCTGAGGGGGATTTATTTGTTCTCTCCCTGAGGAATAGAGATGCCATTCACCTTCCCTGGGCACAGTCACGGCCATCATCAGAGCCTATTGGCTCCCTAGTGTGAGTCTTGCAGGCTTTCTGGGGGCAAAGGTGATTTGTGCCCCCAGTTTTGTCAGTAAATCTCTCTCCAGCAGGGGAATGGGGCATTCTTGTAAGTACAGAAAATCATGAGTCACCAGATGGCCCCCTAGCTGACACAAACCGGCCTTGCAAAATGAGCGGGCTGCCGTGTCCTCTGTAGCCCCAACTATAGTTGCTGTTCAGCCTGTGAGGAGAGCCACAGGTGTGGTTACCATGGAGTGTTCAGCTCCGGTATCCACCATAAAAGTCATTGATTGGCCCCCTACCTTCATCGTGACCATGGGCTCCTGGGGACCCAGGATCAGGGAGCCCGGTCTTCCCTAGTCTGGTTCTGCTCTGTCTAGGCCAGTAAGGTTTTGGACAGCGGGCTCAGGCTGGTACCTTTCTCTGTTGGGTTGACTGAACTTCTTTGACCCTTTAGATGTCCCTCTGCATTGGGGGCACTTATTCCTTCAGGTCTGGTCTCTTTGCAATGGGTGCGTTGGTCATAGCAGACTGATGATCTCTTCTTAGTTTCCCCTTTCCCCTTTCTGAGCTCCTTAATGCTGCTGCTAGCAGGGCCGTTTTCTGTTTCATTTTTCTATCTGCTTCTCGTTGGGCTTCACGGTCTCGGTTCACAAAGACTTTATTTGCTACCTCCAGGAGCTGTGTGGCATTCATCCCAGTAAAGCCTTCCAGCTTTTGGAGCTTTATTGGATGTCTGCACAGGATTGAGCCGCAAAGGCAGCGTTAATCATCCTTTGATTCTTCGCTGTCTCAGGGTCGGAAGGGGTGTCTGTCCGGAATGCTTCACACAGTCTCTCATAAAAATTGGTGGGGTTCTCACCCACTTTTTGGATTATCATTGTAATTTTGGACATATTGGTGAGCTTTTTGGCTCCTGCTCAAAGTCCATGGAGAAGGGCATCATCATGGTATCAGCCCAGGGTTTCTTGTCCTTCTCTGGTTGAAGGACAAGAATTGAAATCCCAATTAGGTCTTGTCTCTGGCATTGCTTCTCATGCCCATCCTTCCACATCTAAGACCTCTGCGAGGGCTTGTCCTCGGAGCCATTTTTGGGCTTCAGTTGAGACGCATCATCTTTCCTCAGTGGTGAAGAGAGACATAGGAGCTGGCGACAGTTCTCCCATGTTGGCTAATGGGTGTGGAAAATGGACTCTAGGAGGTCAATCGTAGCCTGTGGTTTATCAGGTATGCTGGGTTATGGTGTTTCCAGTTTAGGAGATCAGTAGTGCTGAAGGGCTCGTAATAGAGGATGGAGCGACCAGGCTGGATTGAGCCGTCCTCGTTCACTTGCTGAAGACCTTGAGTTTCTCGCAGTGGCATCTGATGGGCCATGGCCAGCTGGTTAGGTTGTTTGGCTGAGTGGAGCCACCTCCCTACTGCCTTGAGGTTGGAGTTTTGCTCATGAGGTGGTGGGGAAACATGGAGGGAGCTGGGCTGTCGGGCAAGGGGTCCGGTGCTGGCTGTGCAGGGCTTGTGGAGTCAGGGGAACGTATTGTGGGGCAGTAGTGGGTCTTCCACTGGATTTCCCTGGAATATAGATTTTTTTCCTTCTTTCTTTTTTTCTGGGTGGTTGGGCCACAAATACTTACTCTGTCCCTGTCTGTTTGTGCAAAATCTTGCCCATGGGGACAGGGTCTGTGCCATTAGAAGCCAGGAGGCTGTGTATTGAAACTGATCTGGATGTCCTGGAGTCCCAGTGACAACCTGGTGTACAGCTTGGACAGTGGGCAGGTCGAGCGTGCCCTCTGGCATCCATCCAATGTCCAGCGATGGCCAATCGAGCTCGCATAAGTTACGAAGCTTCCTGGGGGTCATCTTGACTCCATAATCTCCTACAAAGCCTTTCTTAAAGTTCTTTATCATGCAATCTAAAACTGTTGGCTTAGAGGAACTTCCCCCCATGGTGCCAAATGTAATCTACCTGTCAGGGTTTTGAGGAAAACCTAATCTCTTAGATGTTGGCTCAAGGAGTCAGTTGACAGAAGAATAACCAGTAACCAATAATTTCTCCCTCCCTGTGTATCCCACTCTGAGTTGGTGGCACAAAGACAAACAAGGGTGGGGGCCCCCTCAAAAGAGGAGACCATTCAGGTGACTGCTTGGCCCTGTCTCCAGGGGGAACTTAGGTGCCTCTTAGCATTGGTGGAGCACTATAAACCCCTGGTCCGGATCTGTCTCGCAGGGAGGGACTGGGTCCCCAGAGGCAGACATCGCCTTGAGCCATATGAGGTCACCATGGAACCGCAAGTTAGGGCCCTCTCCGACTCCGTAGCCACAAATGCCATGAAGCCACACAATCAAGCCTGAAGTGCAAGCAGATCAGGCTGCACACATGTTCACATTCAGTTTTTGTCCACCTGGCCGCTCTCCTAAGGGAGATTTAAGATGCCTCTTAGCATTGGCAGGTCAGTATAAACCCCTGACCCGGACCAGCCTTGTGGGGAAGGATCAAATCCCGCAGAGACTGGCACTGCCTTTCAGCCTTATGAGCTCACCACGGAACTACAGGTTTTAGACCCTCTCAAGTTCCATAGTCTGAGGACTGTGGGCTCACTTTCACTTCCTTCAGTTAGCAATCATGTATATACAATCACTCAGAGGTTATCACAATACCTCCCTTTGCCCGAGTCCATAGGTCTCCCTATCTGATGCTTCCTTCCTGGGAGCCCAAGGAGGTGGTCAGTCTCTTCTTCTACCCATTGGGGTAGGTTCCTGCCTGGGGACCGGCCCTGGGGCTTTACCTTATCCTGTGGCCATTCCTGGTAAGTTGGTATGTCCTTCCAATGAGTTCGGTCAGGGCTCAGCCATCCAGAGTTGGAATGCTGGCCCAGAAAAGAACCCAGAATACCATCAGGTGGCACGCCTCCTTGATCGTTTCAGGGCTCATCCTCTCTGACCCAGGCAAGCCACCAGTCTTGCAGCTCAAGGGGCTGGCATGGTGGGAATCTTGCTGAGGCCTCCAGAAATGTTGCAGAAACCAGTACTCGAGAAACCAAGCACCACACTCGGAGAGTTGGAGAACTCAGGTTTATTACACTGGCAGGCCCAGAGGAGTTAACACTCCAAGCTCTGAGCCTTGAACAAAGGGATTACAGAGTTTTTATAGACAGACTGTAGTGGGCAACACTAGCTGTTAATAGGCTGGTTTAAACTAAGGGGTTTCACACATGTGGGAACAGTGGTCAAGACGGGGAGGGGATGCCTGACCAGGACAGGCATGATTAAGCAGGTTTGCAGGGGCTGGGTGATTGCAAAGAGCAGGACAAGGGTGAGTGAGATAAACTCCAGTTCCTAGTATTGCAAGTCCCCACTTTCTGAGACTGCATGACCTACGTGATCCAGACTTTGCAAGGGGCAAGGTGAGTTACAGAGGCAGAAGGAGGCAAAATTTTAACTCTTCCTTTTCAAGCTCAGTCAGTAAAGAATTTGCCTGCAATTCAGGAGACCCTGGTTTGATTCCTGGGTTGGGAATATCTGCAGGAGAAGGGGTCGGCTACCCATTCCAGTATTCTTGGCCTTCCCTGGTGGCTCAGCTGGTAAAGAATCCATCTCCAGTGTGGGAGACCTGGGTTTGATCCCTGGGTTGGGAAGATCCTCTGGAGAAGGGAACAGCAACCCACTCCAGTATTCTGGCTTGGAGAATTAGTCCATGGGTTCACAAAGAGACACAGCTGAGCAACCTTCACTTTCACTTTCATTCATTTATCTCCACATGCAGACCCAAGGAGTAGAATGACTTCCCTCTTTCTCACACAGCTCTGAGACTTTGTAATTTGAGCATCTATCAGAGGTGAACCTGATTCAGAGGATTTGGGAATCAGTGGGTCTGTTACATTTTCTTTATTTTAAAGATTTGTTCATTTATTTATGGCTGTGCTGGGTCTTTGTTCCTTTGTGGAGGCTTTCTCTTGTTGTAGCAAGTGGGGTCACTCTTCCTCATGGTGAATGGGCCTCTCACCACTGTGGCTGCTCTTGTTGCAGAACACGGGCTCTAGACACACGGGCTTCAGTAGCTGTGATGCATGGGCTCTGGTTGTGGTGCAGGGGCTTTGTTGCTCCATCACATGTGGGATCTTCCTGGACCAGGGATTGAACCTGTGTCCCTTGCATTACAAAGCAGATTCTTTACCACTGGATAACCTGGAAGCTCAGTGGGTCCCTTACTTTGTGTGGGGCAGTATCCTCCTCCTGGCTGCCTAGATAGAGATCTATCTGTGAAGTTGGGAGCTGGGTCCTGGAAAGCAGGTAGGAGATCAGAGGATATAGAGATGGGGACATCACATTGTCCATCATGTCCTGATTCTCATCTTTCTTTACTCTGTTTTATGAATCTCCATCTGGCCCAGTCACTGTGTCCTTTCTGATCTCAGTTGTGTACTAGGTATTGATCTCTGGCTTTATATTCTTTCCTTGGAGGAAGCAACTGATCCTTGCTGGGATGATGTCGTCCAGAGAGAAGCAGCGCTCTCCTGTAGGATGATGGCAGAAGCTTATACTGGGACTTGCAGGGCTATGAGCTGTCCTGTGGACAGAAAGTGTCTGCCTCCACACCTGCCAGTCTGGCATCCTTCACTGTTTCCATGTTTGTTTACAACATCTATAAGCAGGCAATTGGGTCAAAGCTATGGTTTTTCCGGTGGTCATGTATGGATGTGAGAGTTGGACTATAAAGAAAGCTGAGCACCAAAGAATTGATGCTTTTGAACTGTGGTGTTGAAGAAGACTCTTGAGAGTCCCTTGGACTGCAAGGAGATCCAACCAGTCCATCCTAAAGGAAATCAGTCCTGAATATTCATTGGAAGGACTGATGCTGAAGCTGAAACTCCAATACTTTGGCCACCTGATGTGAAGAGCTGACTCATTTGAAAAGACCCTGATGCTGGGAAAGATTGAGGGCTGGGAGGATAAGGGGATGACAGAGGATGAGATGGTTGGATGGTATCACCGACTCAATGGACGTGAGTTTGAGTAAACTCTGGGAGTTGGTGATGGACAGGGAGGCCTGGCACGCTGCAGTCCCTGGGGTTGTAAAGAGTTGGACACGACTGAGCGACTGAGCTGAACTGAACTGAACTGCCTCTTATCTGTTTCCTGTTTCTCCTTCCTTTCAGTTCTTTTTTTCCAAGGAGATAGGCATCAATTTATGCTCTCAGTACTTAAAGAAGTGTGCCTATACCTCATTAAACCGACTTCATTTCTAGCTCATCTGTTCTCATGGCCACTGATCATGATGTCACAAACAGTAGGGGATGGCCCGAGCAAGGCGTTAGGTGGTGAGACTGCAGATAGACTTTTGGAAACAGGAAAAAGAAAGCAATATCCTCTTCACACAGAGTCCTCCTTGGTAATAAAGAACAGGGTGGAGATAAACCAAAAAGCAATGAAAGAGAAGAACCATTTCCAAACACTGTCAGAGAAATTAGGGGGTGGAAATTAGCAACACTCATGAGCAGTGTTTTGTTTCCTTTCAGTCACTATGAAAGTTGAGTCTGCACAGCTCTCATGGGATGATGAATTCCACACAAGATGGGGACATTAAATCTTTGAGAGGCTAAGGAATTTGCCAGAGATTGTGAAACACAGGGACAAGCTTTGAGAATGTTGCATTGGTATTCAGAATGAACTGAAGCAGAGATAGAAACACATTTTCTAATAAAGGGTCAGACAGTACTTATTTTAGGCTTTGTGAGCCAGTGGTCTCTGTCTTAACTATTCTGATTTTGTGAAGCAAAAGTAGTTATGCTGCTGCTGCTATGTCACTTCAGTCATCTCCGTCTCTGTTAGACCCCATAGATGGCAGCCCACCAGGTTGCCTCGTCCCTGGGATTCTCCAGGCAAGAACACTGGAGTGGGTTGCCTTTTCCTTCTCCAATGCATGAAAGTGAAAAGTGAAAGTGAAGTCGCTCAGTTGTAGCAGACTCCTAGCGACCCCATGGATTGCAGCCTACCAGGCTCCTCTGTCCATGGGGTTTTCCAGGCAAGAGTACTGGAGTGGGGTGCCATTGCCTTCTCCAAAGTAGTTATAGCCAATACATAAACAAGAAAGTTGTATTCCAATAAAACTATAAAAATAGGATGTAGGCTGGATTGAGTCTGAGAACTCTTGAAATAGAGGATTATAGAACCGAGTACTGCATTTAAATGGAAAGGGCCTTGATGGTAGTATTGATACCAGACTCCCCCTAAAATGTACTGGTTCATGCAGTATAGTATTGTGAGTGGAAAGAAAAGATCAGTACTGAATAGATGGATCCCCGTTCCTTTGTTTATTTCATAAACATTTGTTGTGGCTCCGCTTCATGAAATATTCTGTGCTGGGCATTGGGAATACAGCAGCGCATGGATCTCTGTCCTTGAAAGATTTTATGTTCTAATTAGCTGTGCTAGCATGGGGAAATCACTGAAGCAACATCAACCTTGGTTTTCTCATTTAGAAATCTAATTTTTAAAAATCATGGGCCCTATTATATATACAATACAATCTATAATACATATATGTAAGGTATAAGAAATAAAGCAAACATATATTTTTGCACCACCCATGTTAACCAAAAAATAAGATGCTGTTAGTATCTAAGATTTTTGTGTCTTTCCCAAGACTCATTATGCTTCTCATTAATTAAAATTTTGTGCTAATTATTTCCTTGATTTTCTTTATGTTTTGCTTCATACATATGTTTCATTTAAAATTGTGTAGCTTAATTTTTTGCCTCTTTGCTTTTTAAAATTATTGGAACCATCCTGTTATACCCTCCTCTGGTACAATTTTTTTTTGAAGGGGGAGTTTATCCACACGAATGTATTTAGCAATTGATAAAACCTGGGGCCCAAAGAGCAGTGGAGTCAGACCTGTAGTCAAACAAAATTAGATTTATGAACATGCTATAACTAAGAAAAATGGAGAATCACTAGGCATTCCAAAAGGGGATTTATAAGAGGCTATTTATAGATTTTGGCTAGTGTTGCCCATCACTTTTCTTGGTAGGGATTTCTCAGAATTTGTAAGCCACGTTGCTAGAATAGTCAGTGTTTGTATCTGTAGAGTGTGAGTTCATGTAGTGACTCTGTTAGATCAGTTTGTTGTGGATTTTATCTTGTAATGTATGGATCTAGATAAATGGGTTTTGAAAGAGTTTGAGTTTATGTGAGCTGTGATGCATATCAGGACTCAGTTGGGCAGTTTATCTGTCACTTGGGTCTGAGTGCATTCTGCCAGACATGGTTTCTGAATGATCAGTTTTCCCCTTACAACCTTGATGCAGAAAAGGCATTAAAAATGTTATCACTGCAGTTTATTTTTGTTGCAATGCAACAGTCCATTGTAAGAGTATAGCCACATTTACTTATCAGTTCTATCTTGATATATTTGGATTGTTCCTGGGCATTTACTGGTACAAGCCATGCTGCTGTGAACATTTTTAAAATTTTAGAACTGTTTATTTTGTATTGGGGTATAGCCAATTAAGAAACAATGTTGTGATAGTTTCAGATGAACAGCAAAGGGACTCAGCCATATGCACATATATCCATTCTCCTCTAAACTCCCTTCCTATCCAGGCTGCCACATAACTTTAAGCAGAGTTCCCTACGCTATACAGTAGATCCTTGTTCGTTATCCATTTTAAATACAGCAGTGTGTACATGTCCATCTGTAATTATCCCTTCTTCCCATCCTTCCCCCCTGACTCCTGCCTGACAACCGTAAGTTCATTCTCTGTTTTCGAGTCTCTTTCTGTCTTGTAAATAAGTTCATTTGTATCATTTCTTTTTAGATTCCATGCATAAGGCATTCCATATGATATTTCTCCTTCTCTGTTTGACTTACTTCACTCAGTATGACACTCTCTAGGTCCATCCATATTTCTACAAATGGCATTATTTCATTCTTTTCAACAGCTGAGTAATATTCCATTGTATATATGTAGCCCATCTTCTTTATCCATTCCTCTGTCAATGGACATTTAAGAGATTAGTCTCCACAATTTACAAACAGTTCATGATGCTTAACAGCATCAAAACAAACAACCCACTGAAAAAATGGGCAGAAGACCTAAATAGACATTTCTGCAAAGAAGACTACAGATGGAAAACAGGTACCTGAAAAGATGTTCAACATCACTACCGATTATTAGAAAAATACAAATCAAAACTACAATGAGATATCACCTCACACCAGCCAGAATGGTTATCATCGTATAATCCACAAACAATAAGTGCTGGAGAGGATGTGGAGAAAAGGGGACCCTCTTACACTGTTGGTGGGGATGTAAATTGGTCCAGCCTCTATGGAGGACAGTATGCTGCTGCTGCTTAGCTGCTAGTTCGTGTCTGACTCTTTGCAACCGCATGGGCTGTAAACCTGCCAGGCTTCTCTCTCCATGGGATTTCCCAGGCAAGAATACTGGAGTGGGTTGCCATTTCCTTCCCAGGGTACCTTCCAGACCCAGGGATCAAAGCCACATCTCCGGCTTAGCAGGTGGATTCTTTGCCACCTGGGAAGCCCTATGGAGAGCAGTATGGAGGTTCCTTAAAAAATAAAAATATAGTTACCACATGACCCTAAAATCCTGCTCCTGGGCATATAGCTGGAGCAAAACATGATCCGAAAGGATACATGCACCCCAGTGTTCATTGCAGCACTGTTTACAATAGCCAAGGCACGTGAGCAACCTAAATAGACATTCTTGATGTGTATAAAAATTTCCCCAGGTTGGGTATGTACCCAGAAAAGGAATCATTTGGTGCATCCCTACATGGATATTTAACTTTTGTAGGAAACAGCTGGTTTCTGAAGTGGCTACACAGCCAGTTGTAGGTGAGAGTTACTGTAGCTATATATACATTCTGGCTAATACTTGGGAGTTGTTAAACTTTTCGTTTTTTGCCAGTCTGATGAGTATGTGATGATATCTCATTGTAGTGTTAATTGGTATTTCTTTGATTACAAAAGAGATGAATCATTTTTTCAAATGACCCTTAGGTCTTTTGGATTCCCTCAGGTGTGATGTGTATGTTCATTTTTCTCTCCATTTTGCTATTGGTTTGTCTTTATCCCACATCTCTATGGAATCCTATTTTAAATATATCTTGGTATGCAATAGGGAAGTCCTGTATTTTATTTTGTTTATTCAAGAGTATTTTAATTCTTCTGAACCTTTTTGTGTCTAAATAAATTTTAGTGTGAAATTGTGTTAATTTCAAAAAAACAGTATAAAAGTACTTACTAGGGTTTTTATTGGAATTTTATAAAATTACTTATGTGCCAGGGCTGTCTGAGGAGGCTTTACAAATAGCTGTGAAAAGAGAATTGAAAAGCAAAGGAGAAAAGAAAAAATATACCCATTTGAATGCAGAGTTCCAAAGAATAGCAAGTAGAGATAAGAAAGCCTTCCTTAGTGATCAGTGCAAAGAAATAGAGGAAAACAATAGAATGGGAAAGACTAGAAATCTCTTCAAGAAAATTAGAGATACCAAGGGAACATTTCCTGCAAAGATGGGCTCGATAAGGATGGAAATGGTATGGACCTAGTAGAAGCAGAAGATATTAAGAGGTGGCAAGAATACACAGAAGAACTGTGCAAAAAAGATCTTCATCACCCAGATAATCATGATGGTGTGATCACGCACCTAGAGCCAGACATCCTGGAATGTGAAGTCAAGTGGGCCTTAGAAAGCATCACTAGGAACAAAGCTAGGGGAGGTGATGGAATTCCAGTTGAGCTATTTCAAATCTTAAAAGATGATGCTGTGAAAGTGCTGCACTCAATATGTCAGCAAATTTGGAAAACTCAGCAGTGGCCACAGGATTAGAAAAGGTCAGTTTTTATTCCTATCCCAAAGAAAGGCAATGCCAAAGAATGCTCAAACTACCACACAATTGCACTCATCTCACACGCTAGTAAAGTAATGCTCAAAATTATCCAAGCCAAGCTTCAGCAATAGGTGAACTGTGAACTTCCAGATGTTCAAGCTGGTTTTAGAAAAGGCAGAGGAACCAGAGATCAAATTGCCAACATCCACTGGATCATGGAAAAAGCAAGAGAGTTCCAGAAAAACATCTATTTCTGCTTTATTGACTATACCAAAGCCTTTGACTGTGTGGATCACAATAAACTGGAAAATTCTGAAAGAGATGGGAATACCAGACCACCTGACCTGCCTCTTGAGAAATCTGTATGCATGTCAGAAAGCAACAGTTAGAACTGGACATGGAACAACAGACTGGTTCCAAATAGGAAAAGGAGTATGTCAAGGCTGTATATTGTCACCCTGCTTATTTAACTTATATGCAGAGTACATCATGAGAAACACTGGGCTGGAGGAAGCACAAGCTGGAATCAAGATTGCCGGGAGAAATATCAGTAACCTCAGATATGCAGATGACACCACCCTTATGGCAGAAAGTGAAGAAGAACTAAAGAGCCTCTTGATGAAAGTGAAAGAGGAGAGTGAAAAAGTTGGCTTAAAGCTCAACATTCAGAAAACTAAGACCATGACATCTGGTCCCATCACTTCATGGGAAATAGATGGGGAAACAGTAGAAACAGTGGCTGACTTTATTTTTCTTGGCTCCAAAATCACAGCAGATGGTGATTGCAGCCATGAAATGAAAAGATGCTTACTCCTTGCAAGGAAAGTTATGACCAACCTAGATAGGATATTAAAAAGCAGAGACATTACTTTGCCAACAAAGGTCCATCTAGTCAAGGCTGTGGTTTTTCCAGTGGTCATGTATGGATGTGAGAGTTGGACTATAAAGAAAGTTGAGCACTGAATAATTGATGCTTTTGAACTGTGGTATTGGAGAAGACTCTTGGGAGTCCTTTGGACTGCAAGGATATCCAACCAGTCTGTCCTAAAGGAGATCAGTCCTGGGTATTCATTGGAAGGACTGATGTTGAAGCTGAAACTCAATACTTTGGCCACCTGATGTGAAGAACTGACTCATTTGAAAAGACTTTGATGCTGAGAAAGATTGAGGGCAGGAGGAGAAGGGGACAACAGAGGATGAGATGGTTGGATGGCATCACTGACTCAATGGACATGAGTTTGGGTAGACTCTGGGAGTTAGTGATGGACAGGGAGGCCTGGCTTGCTGCGTTTCGTGGGATCGCAGAGAGTCAGACATGACTGAGTGACTTAACTGAACTGAACCAGGGAAAATGATATAAAAAATGATAGCAAATGCTCATATCCATGATGGTTCCAAAAGCTTGTATATTTCTCCATTTAAATAAGATTCTTCAGTAATTTTCATAATTTTTTTTATTAAGAGCTTGCTTCTACATCATAATTTTATTCTTGAATATTTTTTACTTGTGAGTTACTGTAAATGATATATTCTTTAAAAATTACTTTTCAAAATAATTGTTACTGGTAAAGAGAGATGAGTTTGACTTTTCTATACCATTTTTTATTTAGAAAATGGAATTCTTTTAAAATTTTAATATTTTTTCTGCACACTATTTAGGATTTTCTATATGGATAATCATATCATTTGTAAAAGATAGAATTCTTTTCCTTTCATTTCAAAGTGTTGTATCTTTAAAAATTTTCTCTTGTTTTTAACACATTGGCTTGAACTTTAAGAACATTGTATAAATGGTGATAGTGAATATCTTTGTATTGTTCCTGATCTTAAAGAAATGCTTTCAACATTTCACCATTAAGTATGGTATTTAATGAAGGGTGTGTGTGTGTGTGTGTGTACATGGTCATATTTGTGTGCATTTCATTTATAAGTTTAAGGAAGTATCTTTTTATTCCACATTTACTAAAATATTTTAAATACAAATGGATGTTGAATTGTATTAGATGCTTCTTTCCACATTTATTATGATTATCAGATAATTTTCCCTTTTAATTTGCTATTGAGTTAAATCACATTAATTAATTTTCTAATATTAAGCTAAACTTGCAGTCCTGAGATAAACCTACTTGTCATAATATATTGCCTCTTGTATACATTGCTTATTTAAATTTGCTTTTCCGTAGTTAGGTAACAGCGAATAATATTAACAATTGATGTAAAATATGTAAATAGACATCATGCTTGGGAGAAAAATGAGATAAGTTCACTTCCTTGTAAGGTGGTTGTGTGAGCCTTGGTATTGCCTATTTGTTATGTTAAAGAGCCATATGTTAAAGCTCCACCCACTGTCAGGATAGGGAACCATTTGATTGGCAGATGATGCAAAAGATAGTCTGACTAGAGGCAAGGTCATCAGAAGTTAAATAACTGTCAGTGTAAAATCCTGTTTGGAGGTTTGTACTAAATGTGTTTGGTCTCTTGATTTATTAGTGATACTCCTTATTCAGGTATAGAATTAATCTCTAAAAGGCTAATGCCTCTAACTCTGCCTTGCTTGGCAGTCTCTATATTCAATGCTGTCAGTGTGACTTCTGAAATTATTTCTTTTATTTAACTAGGTTCACGGACCATTGGTGCTCAGATTTGCACAGTAGTTTGAAAACTAAATGGACTTACTACTGACCTCTCTTCACAGTGTTTCTCCTTTTTTTCTGCACAATCTGACAAGTCTTGCTTTTTGGAAGGGTTGTAATTTCCTAAGGGTTGTGCTATTGTGGCTCAGATTGTAAAGCGTCTGCCTGCAATGCGGGAGACCCAGCTTTGATCCCTGGGTCAGGAAGATCCCCTGGAGAAGGAAATGGCAACCTTCTCCAGTACTCTTGCCTAGAAAATTCCATGGATGGAGGAGCCTGGTGGGCTACAGTCCATGGGGTCGCAAAGAGTCGGACACGACTGAGCGACTTCACTCACTAGCGCTGCTGTATATCTTAGTGCTCCAGGTAATGGATGGTGAAACGCACAGAGAATATGTTCTGCTAATTTCTATAGTGGGATGTTTCATAGGTTAAGAAGTAGAATCATAGCATGCCTCATTTTGTCATTAATTCCTAATTCAAAAATAATTTCAACAGAGCTTGTTTAGTGTCAGACACTGGGCTAGGTATTGAGTATGCAAGGATGATTAAAGCATACTCTCTATCCTTAAGAAATTAATGAGTTTTCCTAAGGGGACCTTGGGTTGGAAAGATCCCCTGAAGGATCCCCTGAAGGAAATGGCAACCCACTCCAGTATTCTTGCCTGGGAAATCCTATGGACAGAGGAGCCTGGCGGGCTATAGTCTGTGGGGTTGCAAAGAGTCAGACATGACTGAGCACATATGCAACACAACAAAGAAACACAAAAATAGAACATTTAAGTGTTACAGTGCTATGCTAGAAGTTAATACAAATTCGAGGTAAGGTATAAAGGAGGAAGCTGAAAACTATAACTGGGAGGGAAGAGTAGTCAGAGAAAATTTGAAGGAGCTAATGATGCCAGAAGTAAAGATATGGGTGCAGTGTGGGTGTTCAGCAGGATGTGGGAGGGGACAAAGTTCTCTCTAGGATGAGGGGTCATTGTCGTAAAGGTCCACTGGCATGAGGCAGCCATGAGTATCTCATGGGCTGCACTCATTTATTAATTCATCTGTCATTCATTCAGCCAGTTTGTACTGGGCATCTGCTAGGTGCCAGGGACTGTGCTGTGCGTAGTCACTCAGTTGATTCTAACTCTTTGTGACCCGTGAACTGTAGCCCGCTAGGCTCCTCTGTCCATAAGATTCTCCAGGCAAGAATACTAGAGTGGTGAAAAGAAGAAGTAAAACTCTCACTATTTGCAGATGACATGATCCTCTACATAGAAAACCCTAAAGAATCCACCAGAAAATTACTAGAAATAATCAATGACTACAGTAAAGTTGCAGGATATAAAATCAACACACAGAAATCCCTTGCATTCCTATACACTAATAATGAGAAAACAGAAAGAGAAATTAAGGAAACAATTCCATTCACCATTGCAACGGAAAGAATAAAATACTTAGGAATATATCTACCTAAAGAAACTAAAGACCTATATATAGAAAACTATAAAACACTGGTGAAAGAAATCAAAGAGGACACTAATAGATGGAGAAATATACCATGTTCATGGATTGGAAGAATCAATATAGTGAAAATGAGTATACTACCCAAAGCAATTTATAGATTCAACGCAATCCCTATCAAGCTACCAACAGTATTCTTCACAGAGCTAGAACAAATAATTTCACAATTTGTATGGAAATACAAAAAACCTCGAATAGCCAAAGCGATCTTGAGAAAGAAGAATGGAACTGGAGGAATCAACCTACCTGACTTCAGGCTCTACTACAAAGCCACAGTTATCAAGACAGTATGGTACTGGCACAAAGACAGAAATATAGATCAATGGAATAAAATAGAAAGCCCAGAGATAAATCCACGCACATATGGACACCTTATCTTCTACAAAGGAGGCAAGAATATACAATGGATTAAAGACAATCTCTTTAACAAGTGGTGCTGGGAAATCTGGTCAACCACTTGTAAAAGAATGAAACTGGACCACTTTCTAACACCATACACAAAAATAAACTCAAAATGGATTAAAGATCTAAACGTAAGACCAGAAACTATAAAACTCCTAGAGGAGAACATAGGCAAAACACTCTCCGACATACATCACAGCAGGATCCTCTATGACCCACCTCCCAGAATATTGGAAATAAAAGCAAAAATAAACAAATGGGACCTAATTAACCTTAAAAGCTTCTGCACATCAAAGGAAACTATTAGCAAGGTGAAAAGACAGCCTTCAGAATGGGAGAAAATAATAGCAAATGAAGCAACCGACAAACAACTAATCTCAAAAATATACAAGCAACTCCTACAGCTCAACTCCAGAAAAATAAACGACCCAATCAAAAAAAATGGCCAAAGAACTAAATAGACATTTCTCCAAAAAGACATACAGATGGCTAACAAACACATGAAAAGATGCTCAACATCACTCATTATCAGAGAAATGCAAATCAAAATCACTATGAGGTACCATTTCACACCAGTCAGAATGGCTGCGATCCAAAAGTCTACAAATAATAAATGCTGGAGAGGGTGTGGAGAAAAGGGAACCCTTTTACACTGTTGGTGGGAATGCAAACTAGTACAGCCACTATGGAGAACAGTGTGGAGATTCCTTAAAAAACTGGAAATAGAACTGCCTTATGATCCAGCAATCCCACTGCTGGGCATACACACTGAGGAAACCAGAAGGGAAAGAGACACGTGCACCCCAATGTTCATCGCAGCACTGTTTATAATAGCCAAGACATGGAAGCAACCTAGATGTCCATCAGCAGATGAATGGATAAGAAAGCTGTGGTACATATACACAATGGAGTATTACTCAGCCATTAAAAAGAATACATTTGAATCAGTTCTAATGAGGTGGATGAAACTGGAGCCTATTATACAGAGTGAAGTAAGCCAGAAGGAAAAACATAAATACAGTATACTAACGCATATATATGGAATTTAGAAAGATGGTAACAATAACCCGGTGTGTGCTCTTGAGACAGCAAAAGAGACACTGATGTATAGAACAGTCTTATGGACTCTGTTGCAGAGGGAGAGGGTGGGAAGATTTGGGAGAATGGCAATGAAACATGTAAAATATCATGTAGGAAACGAGTTGCCAGTCCAGGTTCGATGCATGATGCTGGATGCTTGGGGCTGGTGCACTGGGACGGCCCAGAGGGATGGTATGGGGAGGGAGGAGGGAGGAGGGTTCGGGATGGGGAACATGTATACCTGTGGCGGATTCATTTTGATATTTGGCAAAACTAATACAATTATGTAAAGTTTAAAAATAAAATAAAATTAGAGGAAAAAAAAAAAAAAAAAAAAAAGAATACTAGAGTGGGTCGCCATGACCTCTTCCAGGGGATCTTCCTAACCCAGGGATTGAACTCAGGTCCCCTGCATTGCGGGTTAATTCTTTACCATATGAGCCACCAGGAAAGTCCAAGAATATTGGATTGGGTAACCTATCCCTTCTCCAGAGGATCTTCCCGACCCAGAAATTGAACCAGGGTCTCCTGCATTGCAGGCAGATTCTTTACCAGCTGAGCTACCAGGGAAGCCCGTGCCAGAGACTGTAACAGATGTTAAACATATAAATGTGGTCTCTGACCTTTTGGAGCTTTCAGAATAAGGTAAGACAGTCAGTAAACCAGGAAGCCAATGAGAGAATAGTCACATAACATAGTAATAGCCATAAGGAAAATAAGTAGGTTATAGTGATAAATAAAATAAGGTTGGGATATAGTTGTGGCAAGTAATTTAGATAAGAATGGCCTCTTTGAAGAGGCAGCATTTAAGTCAATGCCATAATAACTTTGCACTTCACAACACGTGCTGAGGTGGGATGGAATCTGGGGAATGGTTTAGAAGGTTTTAGGAAGAGGGAACAGCCTGTGAGAAGCCGGGTAGCAGGAATGAGCTTAATGTGTTTCAGGAATGAAAAGGAAGCCAGAGTATGGGGGGAGGAAGGAGAAGAGATGCAGTGAATGACACTGGACACGTAGGCATGTGACAGATCTCGGAGGGCGCTGTAGACCAGGCAAGAAGTACTGGTGTAAGCAAGCTCAATGTCCATTGGCAAAGAATGGCTAAAGAAGATGCAGCACATATACAGAACGGAGCATCACTCAGCCATTAAGAAGAATGAAATAATGCCATCTGCAGCACCCTGGATGGACCTAGATATTGTCATACTGAGTGAAGTAAGTCAGAGAAGGAGAAATACCATATGACATTCCCTATTTGTGGAATCTAAAAAGAAATGATACAAATGAACTTATTTAACAAACAAAAAGAAACTCACAGACTTAGAGAATGAATTTACGGTTGCTGGGGGGAAAGAAGGGGGAAGGGATAGTTAGGGAATTTGGAATGGACATGTGCACACTGCTATATTTGAAATGGATAACCAGCAAGGTCCCACTGTCTAGCACAGGGAACTCTACTCAATGTTATGTGGAAGCCTGAATGGGAGGGGAGTTTGGGGGAGGATGGATATATGTGTATGTATGGCTGAGTTCCTTAGCTGTCCACCTGAAACTATCACAACATTGTTAATCAGCTATACCCCAAAACAAAATAAAACGTTTTTGAAAAAAAGGTTTTAATAGAGAGCCTTTGAAGGGTTTTGGATTAAAAAAGATATTGACATCTGGGATTTTAAGAATGCCACTGACACTAGTGGACAGGATGGTTGAAGAGAAGTAGGAAAATCACTCAATGATTTTCTTTGGAAAGTATGGCCAGGAACTAATGAGTGTAAATGGGAACAGAGAGAAAGAATCTTGTAAGAAATGTTTGGGTAGGGGAAGAAGACAGGTGACAAATGGCATCCATGAGTAGATGGTGGTGTCAGTTTTTAAACCTCTAAATTCAGCAAGAGTAACAAGTCTCTGGAGCAAGGCAAACAAGTTACTATAGATGGGTAACCTCTGAGGTCCTGAGCGTGTCCAGGAAGAGAATAGCATTTGGTGGACTTGCAGATCTGTTTGGGGCTTGTGACTGCAGCCAGGGTTCGTATGAGAGAAGGACACAGGTTTGGAAGGGCCCTCCTTTTCTGTAACTTGCCAGCCTACCCTGGCGGGGAAACAGGTTCCACACACGATGAGTCCGTCCTCACCTCTGTGGCCAGCCTGGCATTGTTTTGTTGCTGAGTTGGCCAGCCCCACAGTCAATCCCTGCTGAACAGCCATCTCTTGATCTCTTAGCAAGATCCTTAATGTCCTTTTCCTTAGTACCTCCTTAGTAATTTTACCAGGCAAAACGCTGGTTCTTAGAGGTTCATAGTGGAAATGTAGGGTGCTATTTTTCTAGTGGATCATACACATTTCACAGTTACAAGGTGTGTGTTCAGGGGAGGGAGGAGATATTACTGTTTCATTTGGCTTAGTTGCTCACCTGCATCTGGATGGGAAGTACCTGATACAGACTTATGTCTTTGAATGGATGGTGCCTCACAGGGATAACTTCTTTCTTCAAATATCACTTCTTAATTTCTTCCATTTTTCTCCTGAATCTTTTGCACTCAAGCCCACAGAGGCAGTATCCCACTTGCTCCTTCAGAAAATTCCAGGCCTTCCCACCTGAGGATGGAGTTCTGCTCCTTGAACTCCTATAACTTCCAAACTTGATCACATACAGCTTCAGATAGATGGTAAAGAGCTTGTCTTAAATCCAGATGAGAAAAGTGCAGTCTCACAGGTGAAAGCAGCTAGGTGCTCCGACTCTCATTCATCCTCTCCATCAGCAAGTGTTATAGTTAATTGCCTTACTATTGCCTAGAAAGCTAGCACACTTTGTCAAGGTGAGCATTTTTTCTCTTTCTTTCTATTTTTGGTCAGGGCAACACAGTTCGGTCTTAGGTGGACAATGGAAATCCATTGTATAGGATTTCCCAGGTGGTGCTAGTGGTAAAGAATCCACCTGCCAATGCAGGAAACATGAGACATGGGTTTGATCCCTGGGTTGGGACAATCTCCTGGAAGAGGATGTGGCAACCCACTCCAGTATTCTTACCTAGAGAATTCCCTGGACAGAGGAGCCTGGCAGGGTATAGTCCATAGGGTTGCAAAGAATCAGACACGATTGAAGCAACTTAGCACTAACACTGAGAAGATAGTTTTCTACCTTCCTGTGAAGCAAGAAACAAAGAATTACAGTAAGTCTCCTACATACAAACGAGTTCTAAGTCCAACAAAATTAGCCTAGGTACCCAACTAAACACAATTGGCTATATAGTACTGTACTGTAATATATTTAATCATACTTTACACATGAATAATACATACAAAATAAACAGAGAATAAAGAAAACACTTTTAATCTTACAGTACAGTAGTTTGAAAAGTATAATAGTTTAGTACAACAGCTGGCATACAGGGGCTGGCATCCAATTAACAGGCAAGAAGAGTTACTGAGTGGAGGAGGGAGAGGAGGTGGGAGGTGGTAGAGCTGAAGGATCATCAGCAATAAGAGACAGAGGCAATGGAATTTCACTCATGCCTGATGTTGATGCAACTCATGTTCACATCTTTGAAAGTTCAAGACTTGAAAGTTTGTATGTAGGGGATTCACTGGATTGGGCTACAACAGCCATGAATGTCTCTGTCTCAGACATTTAAAGCTAATGAAAAACATACCATGAAATTGTATTTTATTTATGTATTTGCTTCCAAATAGAATGGAGAAGGGTATAGAGAATGTTTATTTTTTGTTTACTTTGCACATAAATAAAATTTTCAAATATTGCAGTGAAGCCAACTTAAGTTGAAAATGCAAGAGAAGAAAAGATTCCTTTCCTTGGCTAGGGATGTTTGGCTGGTAGGAGAGAAGAGAATGAAGGTAATCTTCGTTTGAGAAACGTGATTGTTAAAGAAAAGAGACTATTAGGGCAATAATTACAGAGGAGTGGTATATTTTGGCTTTGTGTTATTTGATTTTTCTTTTTGCTTGTTTCATTTAAAGAAGAAACTTGAGAAACTTCTAAAAATATCTTCTGGGTAGAGCAGAAGCCAGTTTTGAGACAAGATTTAAAGCACAGCCTAAGAGGGGAATGAAATGGTTTAGCAAAGTCAGAAGAGGTTTAGAATAGATCGGTCATGAACAATGGGAAAGGAGCCTCTGCCTTTAGACTGAAAGGAAGAAGGTGGCTTTTAGAAGATAAGTTTATGGATACAGGAAGCTGGAAATTGAAGGAGGTCACTCCCCTAGCCTTGATAGTCTGTGGGGAGTAATATGAGATCATCCACTGATGGGTAGGACAGGAGGATAATTTGAGGAGATTGGTCAAAGTAGAAACAGTCATTCAAGGGAATGGAGGAAAAGCTGACCAATGAAGGAGAGATGGGTGACAGAGTAGGACTTAAAGACAAGTGTAAATGTAGATCATGGGTTTGTGGGTTTCTGTCTATGTGGGTAGGTACTTTTCCCAGCAGTGCTCAGCAGGTCTCCTGGAACTGAGAAAGTCAGTGGATGGCCTGGCCCAACACTGAGGGTGGTAGGACAAGGGAGTGGGAAGACTAGGGGATAAAAGGAGACTTAGGTCATAAACCCTTTGTTTTGTGGGGCTGCTGCTGCTAAGTCGCTTCAGTCGTGTCTGACTCTGTGTGACCCCATAGACAGCAGCCCACCAGGCCCCGCCATCCCTGGGAAACCAACTAAGTTCTTATCTAATAAATTTTGGATGATCCAAACACTAGATTTCCTGGTGGCTCAGATGATAAAGAAACCGCCAGTAACGCAGGAGACCCAAGTTTGACCCCTGGGTTGGGAAGATCCCCTGGAGAGGGGAATGACAACCCAGTCCAGTATTCTTGCCTGGAGAATTCCATGGACAGGGGGGCCTGGCAGGCTGCAGCGGTCCATAGGTCGCAAAGATTCAGACATGACTGAGTGACTAACACTTTCATCACTTTCACTTTAAACACTAGATTTGCCCTTAATATGTGATAGCTAGACATGATGTTTTCCTTTACTCAGAAAGCTGAAGTTTACAACACCTCTGACTCATTCTCTGATGATAAATTTTACTTTCTGGAAGCCAAAATTCTGGTCTGAATACAAATGTCACCGGAAATTAGTTTCGTTTTGCTTATTCTGAGAAGTGATAAAATCCACATAAGAGAAGATAAATCCTAGGCATGTGTACCCAGCAGAAATGTTTGTACACTTAGTGTTTGCTTATGTTTTCCTAGAGGCATCAGCTGCTTTTTCTATACCAGTACCTTTACTGAGCATATGGCATCTTGAGGTGAATCATAGGAAATTCAGCTGAGTCTCTTAATTGCTAAAAGAGACAGGTATAAATCCAGAAGGAGCCAGAATGTATCCACGAATGAACTCCAAGCAGGTGTGACTTGTCTAATTACTTGCTGATGGAAAAAGCACTCCTATCCTAATTTATGTACCCTCTGGTCATATGATAGGAAAAGTCTTGGCGGCTGTCAGATAGGGTGTGCTTCAGACAGGGTGGGTTTCAAATGGAGTGTGTTGTGATCTGGCTCCCTGAGTACTCAGGTAATGTGTTTTAAAGGGAGTAAGGATCTGGTTAGAATCTTGGCTTCATAGTTATACGGACTTCATAGCTATGTCAACTGGAGCATGTCTTTGCCTTTAAGCCTCCATTTTTCTCTTTCTTAAAAATGAAGCTCAGACTTCCCTGGTGGTAGAGTGGATAAGAATCTGCCTGCCAGTGCAGGAGGTATGGGTTCAGTCCCTGGTCTGGGAAGATTCTACACGCCGCAGAGCAACTAAACCCAGGAACCGCAACGGCTGAAGGCCACATGCCTTGGAGGCCCTGCTCCGCCACTAGAGAAACCACTACAATGAGAAACCCATGCACTGCAATAGAGTAGCCCCCACTGGCTGCATCCAGAGAAAGCCTGTGCAATAATGAACACCCAGTGCAAACCCCGTCCAAAATAAACAAATCATTTTAAAAATGAAGCTCGTGCATGCGTGCTAAGTCACTTCAGTCATGTCTGACTGTCTGTGACCCTATGAACTGTAGCCCGCCAGGCTCCTCTGTCTATGGGGATTCTCCAGACAAGGATAGTAGAGTGGGTTGCTATGCCCTCCTCCAGGGGAATCTGCTCAACCCAGGGACGGAACCCATGTCTTCTGCATCTCCAGCAATGTAGGCGGATTCTTTATGGCTAAGCCACTGGGAAGCCCAGTGAAGTTCACAATACACAATGTTTTATTATTCTGTGGACCAAGTATTAGAAGCTCTCAGCTGAGTTCCTGGCCTGTGGATATTTGCTCACCTCTGACACCTACTCATAGAACTTCTAGCCTTATGTATGGGAGATCAACTTGTGCTTATTGTGGTTCTTCTCCAGAACAAGAACTAAAACAGTGGAATCAAAGTGTCAGTGCTTAATAATCATATATAGATAGAGGGTATTAAAACAACTGTAGTAAAACATTAAAAATTAGGGGAATCTTGGTGAAGACTACACAGGAATCTTTTGAACTATTTCTGCAACTTTTCTCTAAGTCTGATATTGTTGCCAAGTAAAACTAAAAAAACAAAAATAAAGCCCCACGATTTAGAGAGAAAACACATTCACACATGTCCCAGAAATAAAGAAGAAGTAGTTGGCCTGTTTGACTGTCTCAGAGATGGCTCGAAAGAGACATATGGGTAAAAGAACAGAACTGGATTTGCAAGTGGAGATGGACAATGCACTCGGTGTTTGGGTGCAGTAAGGACAAGAGTATGGGCTTCCCAGGTGGCGCTAGTGGTAAAGAATCCCCCTGCCAGTGCAGGAGACACAAGAGACACAGGTTTGATCCCTGGGTCCAGATGATGCCCTGGAGGAGGAAGTGGCAACTCACTCCAGTATTCTTGCCTGGGAAGTCCCAGAGACAGAGAAGCCCGTTGCTCTACAGTCCACGGGGTTGCAGACTTGGACCCTGCTGAGGCAACTTAGCATGCACACAGGCATTCCAGGTCTGTTGCAGTGAGTATTTAGCTAAGCTACCCAAATTCTCTGATGAAAAACCTGCATGGGCTGTTTCCTGGTTTTGGTTTTTAGAAGACTCGGCCGAATGAGCCATCAACTCATTTTGCCCAGTGATTGTTATTTTCCACCACAGAGCCCAGTGTACTTGTGGTGTGAACGTGTTGTCCCAGAGAGGTGGCAAAGTGTGAGGCCAGCTTGCTACAGTAAGGAGGAGAAAGGGTGGAATAATCCAGGAGCCAAGGAAGAGGAAAAAGCACATCGTCCGCCTGCTGCTCCTGAGCAGCCCAGATCTTCGGACCAACTGAGGCTTTGGAATCAGAGGAGTAGTTTGCGCAGAGTAGCAGTGCCCAGGGCATCTCTCACTCCTAAGACTTATGCTCCATCTGCCCTGAGTTCTTCCCTCGGAGCTGCCTTTTGCCTTGTGGGTTTGGATTCTGTTTCTGGATGTTTCGAAAGAACATGCTTCTGTTTTTGAGTTGCTAATCATCACGCTCTGTAACTTGCAAAGAGACCCCCCCTGAGGTTTCGCCGACTCAAGTAGAACAGAGGATAAACTTATTATGGAGCCTAAAACACGAGAGAATCAAACTGAAACAAGTTCAGAAAATAAATTGAATTTAGAGCTAACTGAATAATCTCTCCCTCTTCTTGGGCCGACTGGAACAAAGTACCTGCTTGGAATAACAAGTCTTGTGTGTGAGCTGGCATTTGATTGTGCTTTTATTACCCAGTGGTCTGGCTTCAGCATGAAGAGAAGTGAGGAGTGTTTACTTAGCACAGGGTTGCTGGATTTGCTGGACATGCTTTAGCTCTGATCCATGATGTATACCAAGATGGGAGCAGCCGGCAAGACCATCAGTGTAGATGGGTGAAAGCCTATCCTTTATACCCCGTGAGGCAGAAACTTAACAGGAACTTCTCATATTCTGAAATCAAACAACAGGTTGCCCTCTTCCTTTAGAGAGAGACAGGTGAAAGAGTGGCCCAAGAAAAGCTCCAATTTTGACCCATGATCTGTGCAAACCCATAATCTCAGTAAGAATTATCCTTCCACCTACCTGTCCTGTATGAATAGTCCTTCTAGCACAGAGAAATTTTCTGCGTATGGGGCTTCCCAGGTGGAGCACTGGTAAAGAATCTGCCTGCCAACGCAGGAGATGCGAGAGATGAGAGTTCGATTCCTGGGTTGAGAGGATCCCCTGGAGGAGGAGATGGCAACCCACTCCAGTATTTTTGGCCTGGAAGATCCCATGGATAGAGGAGCCTGGCGGGCTACAGTCCATGGGATCACAAAGAGTCAGACACGATTGAGCTACTGAGCATGGCATGGCATGGGGAGCCACATACATGCTCTATTTCTAGGCTGTCAGGAGGCACTCCTGAAGACTCTGGCTGTCAAGAATTAGCATCACTCTCAAGAGTGAAGCATTAGGTGGATATGCAAAATCACTAGTTTAGAAATACGCAAAATCATTAGCTTGTGTTCCTGAAAGTGATCTGTTTCTGCCGCTCATTCCTACAGAAATTTGCAGAGATTTACACTAGTGAAACTTTTGGAAACTGAGTTGCCATCTGTGTCTCATGTGAGATTTTGTTTACACACCTGGATATTTGCAGAAAACAGGTAGACCTATTCATGCATAATTTGCATGAATCCAATCTGTTGTCTTGCACAACCAGGAGACATTTGTTTAAAGAAGGAAAGAAAAAGAGAAGGAAGGAAAGGATGGGGTAGAAAGACATATATAGAATATTGTTTTAGCTTGTTCATTTATTTAACAGATATTTACAAGCATTTGGTGTGTGCCAGATGTATTTCTAGGTACTGATTAGAAAACAAAATAGGTAAGGTCCTGCCCTCTGAGAATTTACATTTTATTGATTTATCTTTTAAACTTTTAAAGATATTTCTTAATGTAGACCCTTTTTAAAGTCTTTATTGCATTTGTTACAATATTGCTTCTGCTTTCTGCTTTGTTTCTTTTTGGCCTTGAGGAACGTAGGATCTTAAATCCCCAACCAGGGACTGAACCTGAACCCCCTGGATTTGAAGGTGAAGTCTTAACCCCTGGACCCCCAGGGAAACCCCTGAGAGTTTACATTTTAAAGAGGGGACATAGATGATCACTACGTAGCCTAGGATAAATGATGTGTCAGTGGTTCTAAGGGATATGGAGGGAAGAAAAACAGTGTGGGATGGGAATGCCAGGTGGATGTGGCCTCTGGGTTGTCAGAGGTGGTCAGAGAAGGCTCTTTGAGAAGGGGCCAGCTGGAGGCTTGCAGACCCATTCCTGGCAGTCTGTGCTCAGCTGCTTCAGTCGTGTCCAACTCTTGGCGACTCTAGGGACTGTAGCCTACCAGGTCCTTCAGCCCATGAGAAAATAGCAAGTACAAAAGAGCCTCAGTAAAAGCATGTTTTAGAGGCTTCCCTGGTAGTTCAGTGGTTAAGAATCTACATTGCAATGCAGGGGACTTGGGTTCCATCCCTGACTGGATAACTAAGATCCCACATGCTGTGGAGCAACTAAGCCTGTGCACTGCAACTACTTCACCCTCGTGCAACAACGGAGTCCGTGAATCACAACTAAAGACCAGATGAAGCTAAATAAATAAATGTTTAAAAAGCAAAAATAAATTAGAGAGGTTTACTCTTTTTTATAAAAGCGTGTTTTAAAGCCCCACAGGATTATGCTTGGTGGGTTCTACTAAGGATGATCCATGTGGCTGAGTGAAGTGGACAAGGAGAGTCAGAAGTAAGGTCTAAGAGGTGATCGGAGCCCGTTCCTGCAGGTTCCTGTAGTAGTCCTAAGAATTCTGGCTTTTCCATTTAGTGATGTGGCTCCACTGGAGAGCTGAACAATATGGTGTGATTTATACATGGAAAGAATCACTTTGGCTTCTAAGGGATGAAGGTGAAGCAGTGCCACCCTGGGTGATTCATAGCTTTGATCCAGCAAGAAATAGTAGTGACTTTGAACAGACAGGGGAGATGGTTGTGTTTTGAAGCCATTTTGAAGGCAGAGCAACAGATTTTGCTGATGAATTGGATAAGTGATGTATAAAAAAGAAATCATTAAGGATGCTCCTCCAGATAAACAGTGCAGACAGGCTGCCAAGACTGGAGCCAACCAGAGCAGGATGGAGGCTGCTCTCAGTCATTGAGGTAAAGCTGGCGTTTCCAGCTCAGTGTTGAAGGAAACTGATGTAAGTGGATATCCTTACCTTGTTCCTAGTCTCAGGAAGAAAGCACTTGGCCTTTCACTATCACGGACAGTGTCAGCTGTGAGTTTTTTTTGTAGATTATTGTCAAGTTGAGGATGTGACCTTCTGTTATTATTTTTCTGAGAGTTTTCTTTTTTATCATGATTGGATGTTGAATTTCATCAAATTCTTTCTTCCACATTTCTGTATTTTTCTTGTTTATCCTATTAATAACACAATGAGTTATATCACTTAATAAGTCTTTTTGAAAGTTATCTTCACTGCTTATAGGATTCCACTTAACAGTCATTTCTTCTAGCACTTGGAAAATAGTTCTCTACTTCCTTTTGGCCTCTGTGGTTTTCGTTTATTTGACTGCACTGGATTTTAGTTGCTGTACATGGGATCTTTAATCTTTTATTTGAGGCATGTGGGATCTAGTTCCCTGACCAAGGATTGAACCTGGGCCCCCTACATTGGGAGTGCGGAGTCTTAGCCACTGGATTACCAGGGCATTCCCTGGCCCCTGTAGTTTTTAAACAGATCCACTGTCATTGAAAATGTTTTTCCCCTATAGGTAAGGTAAGGTAAGTTTAAGTGAGGGGTTTCCTTCTCATGTTGCCAAGAGCTTTTTTTTTTTCTTCCTCCAGTTTTCGAGGTTTGACTATGAAGTGTCTTGCTATGGGTTTCTTTGGTTTATCCTGTTTGACATTTGCTCAGTTTCTTAAATCTGTAGCTTGCTGTAGGTTGCCAAATTTAGGAACTTTTTAGCTATTATTTCTTCTAATATTTTTCCAGCCCTGCATTCTTTCTCTTCTAGTTCTCAGTTCAGTTCAGTTTAGTCGCTCAGTCGTGTCCGACTCTTTGTGACCTCATGAATCGCAGCACGCCAGGCCTCCCTGTCCATCACCATCTCCCGGAGTTCACTCAAACTCATGTCCATCTAGTCGGTGATGCCATCCAGCCATCTCATCCTCTGTCATTCCCCTTCTCCTCCTGTCCCCAATCCCTCCCAGCATCAGAGTCTTTTCCAATGAGTCAAGGATTTGTTAAATCTTATATTATTGTCTTATATGTCTTTAATGATATGTTCATTTTTTAAGCCTAATTTCTCTCTGTTGTTGAAATTGGGTAATTTCTATTGTTCTGCTATCAACTTCATTGATTCTTTCCCCATATCCTCCATTCTGCTGTTTCACTCATCCAGTAATTATTTTTTTATTTCAGAAATTGTATTTTCAGTTCTGCAGTTTTTATTTTATATCTTGTTTGTTGAGGCTTTTAATTTTTCATTGTTTCGAGTGTGTTCATAATTGCTTACTGAACGAATTTTACGATGACTTCTTTAAAACTTTGTCATAAAATTCTAATACCTCTGTTTTCTTGTGTGTTATTATCTATTTTTTTAACTTGTTATTTTATATTGGAGTATAGCTGATTAAAAATGTTATGATAATTTCAGGAGCACAGAAAGCAACCCAGCCATACATATACATGTATCCATTCTCCCTCCAAATTCCCCTTCCATTCCACCTGCCACATAACATTGAGTGTAGTCCCCTGTACTATACGGTAAGTCCTTGTTGGTTTATCCATTTTAAATCCAGCAGTGTGTATATGTTGATCCTAAACTCCACACTTCACCACTGGTGATAAGTTTTTTTTTCTAAGTCTATAAGTCTCTTTTTTGTTGTAAATAAGTTCATTTGTGTTACTTCTTTTTAGATTTCACATGTAAGGGATATCATATGATATTTCTCTTTCTCTGTCTGACTTACTTCTCCCAGTATGACAGTCTCTAGGTTCATCCATGTTGCTGCAAATGGCATGATTTCATTCTTTTTAATGGCTGAGTAATATTCCCTTATGTATGTGTACTGCATCTTCTTTACCCATTGCTGTTGATGGACATTTATGTTGCTTCTGTGTCTTGGCTACTGTAAACAGTGCTGCAATGAATATTGGGTTTTATGTATCCTTTCAGACCATGCTTTTCTTTGGATATATGCCCAGGAGTGGGATTGCAGGGTCCTGTGGTAGCTCTTTTTAGTTTTTTAAGGAATCTCCCTAGTACATTCCATAGTGGCTGTACCGATTTACATTCCTCCAACAGTGTAGGAAGGTTCCCTCCTCTTCATTGGTGTTGTTATCTATTGGCTGCCCATTTTCAGGACAACCTTCCTGTTTTGTTTTTTTTTTTTTAATGATGGTTAGTTTTTGACTGAAACCTGGACATTCTGAGGTATCATGCTCTAAGACTGTGGATCTTATTTAAATCTTCTGTTTTAGCTGGTATAATGGGTTGAATAGTGCCCCCCCCAAGTTCATGTCTACCTAGGACCTCAGAATGTGACCTTATTTGGAAATGGTCTTTGCAGATATAATGAACTAATTAAGAATATTTAGATTAACTCATCCTGGACTTAGGATGGGCCCTGAGTCCAATGATGCTGTCCTTTCTATAGAGGAGAGGGCACAAAGAGACACAAACCAAAAACCCTCGTGAAGACAGAGCTAGATTTTGGGGTTATGATGTCATACGCCAAAGAACAGGTTTCCCAGGGGCCTCTGTGGCAAAGAACCCGCCTGCCAATACAGGACAAATCGGTCAATCCCTTGGTCGGGAAGATCTCCTAGAGAAGGAAATGGCAGTCCACACCAGTGTTCTTGCCAGGGAAATCCCATGGACAGAGGAGCCTGGTGGGCTACAGGCCATGGGGTCGCAAAGTGTCAGACACAACTTTAGCGACAGAACAACAGCAAGCCAGAACACACTTGCAGCCACCAGAAGCTGGAAGAGGCGAAGAAGGATGACCTTATAGAGCCCTCAAGTGAGTGTAGCTCTGCTGGCCACTGGGTTTCAGATTTCTGGCCTCCAAAAGTGTAAGAGAATAAGTTCCTGTCATTTTAAGCCATCAAATTTGTGATCGTTTGTTATGGTCATCTTAGGAAGTAAATGAAATGCTCTGGCAGGGGAAGGGGTGGGGGTACCACTTTGTAACTGCTACAGCAGTGAAGTCCTAGTTCCCCACCTGGCCTTTGTTTGGAGAAACCTCTGCATTCCTGCTGATTGTGGATAGGTGTTCTGATGACATTAAGCTTCCATTGATTCCAGCTTGGCTGGGAGGGGCCAGAGTGCTTCATCCCTGCTCCTGACATGGCTGCTTCTGATACTGTGGGTGAAGGCGGCCGTGTTACTCCTGGGAAGTGTTGAAAGTCCTGACTCCTGCTAGTCTTCCCCTAATGCTACCCTGGTGGGGGCAGGAACGCAACACCTCATTACTGCTAGGGTGGAGTACAAGTCCAGGCTCCCTGTGTGGTCTCCCAACTCTGCAGGCTCCCTAATGGCCCTCTCTGATACACCGCTGTGGGAGTAAAGATAGGGGGGTTAGGGTGCCTCCATAAGACCTATCCAAGGTGGAAATCTAGTGTCCCCACTGGGCATTTGCTGGTAGGGGTGGGACCTCAGTTTGTTTCTGTGGGGTTGGTTTGAAACAGTTTGTTTCTGTTGCCTGTAGGAGAGTATTATCTAAAAGTTTTCTGATTTGCTAAGCTCCCCCCTTTTCTGATCCTTTGACTAGACAAAGCAGTTTTTAGTCTGGGCTTTTTTCATCTATGCCTGTTGGGTTTCTGAGTTACTGACTTTATTCATTCTAGAATGGGGATGCATGAGACAAAAAGCCACACAAAAAAACTCCAAGTGATGACTCCTTTGTCACTCTTTAGGTTCTGGTGGTTCACCATCCTCTCGTCCTTTCTTAGAGCCATCTTTTATTTGTTTTAAACATCATGATCATATGGAAAGAAGAAAGAAAGATACACCTACTGAATACTGTGCTTCCAGAAGTAGAAATCCTTATTTGCCTGTAAAGCTATTTTTTTTGGCCATGCCACATGGCGTGTAAAATCTTAGTTCCCCGACCAGGGATTGAACCTGTGCCCCCTGCCTTGGAAGCAGGGAGGTCTAACCTCTGGACCACCAGGGAAGTCCCTAAATATTTTTCACATCTTTACTCTTGTCAGATTGTAGAATTTATCTTCGATGCTCTTCTGGGTGAGTATAGTCCTCAGACCCTACAGAGATCTAGGGAACTCTGCTAGGTCATGGCTTTAATTATGAGCCCATAGACTCATCATGTCCCCCACTTAGGAGGCCCATGAACCTTAATAGAATTTTGGTCAGAAATTTCCTTTGCCCCTTGCTTTTACTTGTGAGCTAGCCACTTGAGTCATTGCTTTAAGGAGGAAGGGAAATTGATTGTAACTCATTTCTTTCTAAGGAGAGTCTTCACTTGAGAATTTTCTTAACCATAGGATTTCTCAGAAGAGCTAGTCTTTCAAGGGTGAATTAAATAGTATTCAGCTAACATGAATGTTTTCATGAACACAAATGTTCAAATCAGTGATTGCTTATTGAAATCCTGGCTTGTAAAAGGCAGTGGGCCAGCACCTTCCTCCTGTGTGCATTTCTCATAGTAAAAAAGGCTGCCACCTTCAAATGGCCCTTTTCTCAATTTTATTCTCACCTTGTTATCTAATATCACATTATTGACCAAAGATGTATTCGTTTGTCTTATTGACCATCAATAGGTTTTTGGAGGGTGATACAATTAACATTACCATGCAAAATTGTTAGAGCTTAAAATTGATCAAGGGTTTATTATACAATTTGTGATTGTTGTTTTCTTTCACATTCTTCTCCATTAGGTTTTTGTTCCAACCTGTGTGTTGTATTATAAACACAACCTTATTCATGTAAAATTAAAAAAAATGATGCACCATGACATTTTGAGTAAAGAAGAATTTTTCGGCATATTTTATGCAGGTGCTTTCTCTGATTATCCAAGCGACGTACATACTACTGCCTCAGAAGATGATATTTCTTCAGAATATAGTTCTCATTCAGACAATGTATCAGGCCAACAAAAAGACAGAAAAAAAAACAAACAACCTCTGTGATTGATCATCATACAGAAAGTGAAAATGAAACTCTCAGTGCTGGAGAAGGCTTTACACACGTGTCAGGTGTGACTATTGAATGTAATAACTTGCAAAGTGTTAGTGAAATAACAGAATTCATTTTTGACCGGCCAAAATAAAAATCATGGCCACAGGCATTAGCTTCTGCAAAAATCCCTCGGTCGATAGCAAGATATCCTTTCTTTACTGCCGGGTCTCAAACTGCCTAGCACTTATTATGTTCTTAAGCATTGCTTAAGTTTTTCTCAGCATAAGCATGTGGGAAATAGCTGAATTCAGCCATTCTTTATATGTTGTACACAGTTGTTTGATTATGAACTCAGTTATGTCTCTTGACTTGTATATGTTGCTTTTTTCAGAAATACACAGTGTGAGACTCAGGACTGTTTCTTGTTTCCTTTGTTACCTTTTGGGATGATTAAGAGAGTGCAGGCTCAGTAACTGATTGTGAAAAGAACTGATGAAGGAGATCAAGAGAATCTGGCTTAGGGGATAATGACGGAGACGCACAACCATGTTTTTATTCTGTTAGACTATGTTCACTCATTCATCCAATAGACATATCGAGGTCTTCTTTGTATGGGCGCCTTACTAAGTATTGCAGAAATTTCATAAAGCAAGAAAGAGGCAGAGTGACAAGGTCACTAAGAACCTGAATGGTAGTGTCAGAAAGAATTGCGTTTAGTTCTCTGATCTTTCCCATGTTGGCTGCGTCACCTTGTGAAACTCAGCTCCTCTGAGCTTTATTCCCTCATCTATGTGTTCATTATGATGATTAAATGAAACAGTAAATGTAGCGAATACCCACTGTAAGTAGGTACTCAATTTATGTTGTTTATTAGGAAATCATGTCTGTCTCCCTCAAAGGAGTTTCTATTATAATAGAGAAGGAAGCACAGACTCAAAGAAATAACATTTTTAGAATTTGCACCAAGTGCGGCATATTGTGAATTCAAAGGAGAAAGCTCACTTTAAACTGGCACCGGGTGAAGAAATTAAATTTAATTAATAATTATCATTATTTTAATTTTTGGCCACACCATGCAGCATGGGCTCTTAGTTCCCTGACCAGGGATTGGACGCCATGTTCCCTGCAGTGGAAGCATGGAGTCCTAACCACTGGACCACCAGGGAAGTCTCAGAGCTCAAATTTAGTGTACTCTATACGCCATCCTTGACTAGACGAATCTTTGTTGGCAAAGTAATGTCTCTGCTTTTCAATATGCTATCTAGGTTGGTCATAACTTTCCTTCCAAGGAGTAAGCGTCTTTTAATTTCATGGCTGCAATCACCATCTGCAGTGATTTTGGAGCCCAGAAAAATAAAGTCTGACACTGTTTCCACTGTTTCCCCATCTATTTCCCATGAAGTGATGGGACCGGATGCCATGATCTTCGTTTTCTGAATGTTCAGCTTGAAGCCAACTTTTTCACTCTCCACTTTCACCGTCATCAAGAGGCTTTTTAGTTCCTCTTCACTTTCTGCCATAAGGGTGGTGTCATCTGCATATATGAGGTTATTGGTATTTCTCCCGGCAATCTTGATTCCAGCTTGTGCTTCTTCCAGTCCAGCGTTTCTCATGATGTACTCTGCATATAAGTTAAATAAACAGGGTGACAATATACAGCCTTGACGTACTCCTTTTCCTATTTGGAACCAGTCTGTTGTTCCATGTCCAGTTCTAACTGTTGCTTCCTGACCTGCATACAGATTTCTCAAGAGGCAGATCAGGTGGTCTGGTATTCCCATCTCTTTCAGAATTTTCCACAGTTTATTGTGATCCACACAGTCAAAGGCTTTGGCATAGTCAATAAAGCAGAAATAGATGTTTTTCTGGAACTCTCTTGCTTTTTCCATGATCCAGCGGATGTTGGCAGTTTGATCTCTGATTCCTCTGCCTTTTCTAAAACCAGCTTGAACATCAGGAAGTTCACGGTTCACGTATTGCTGAAGCCTGGCTTGGAGAATTTTGAGCATTACTTTATTAGCGTGTGAGATGAGCACAATTGTGTGGTAGTTTGAGCATTCTTTGGCATTTCCTTTCTTTGGGATTGGAATGAAAACTGACCTTTTCCAGTCCTGTGGCCACTGCTGAGTTTTCCAAATTTGCTGGCATATTGAGTATAGCACTTTCACAGCATTATCTTTCAGGATTTGGAATAGCTCAACTGGAATTCTATCATCTCCACTAGCTTTGTTCGTAGTGATGCTTTCTAAGGCCCACTTGACTTCATGTTCCAGGATGTCTGGCTCTAGGTCAGTGATCACACCATCCTGATTATCTGGGTTGTGATAGCATATTCAAAAGCAGAGACATTACTTTGCCATCAAAGGTTTGTCTAGTCAAGGCTATGGTTTTTCCTGTGGTCATGTATGGATGTGAGAGTTGGACTGTGAAGAAGGCTGAGCGCCAAAGAATTGATGCTTTTGAACTGTGGTGTTGGAGAAGACTCTTGAGAGTCCCTTGGACTGCAAGGAGATCCAACCAGTCCATTCTGAAGGAGATCAGCCCTGGGATTTCTTTGGAAGGAATGATGCTAAAGCTGAAACTGCAGTACTTTGGCCACCTCATGCGAAGAGTTGACTCATTGGAAAAGACTCTGATGCTGGGAGGGATTGGGGGCAGGAGGAGAAGGGGACGACAGAGGATGAGATGGCTGGATGGCATCACTGACTCAATGGACGTGAGTCTGAGTGAACTGCGGGAGTTGGTGATGGACAGGGAGGCCTGGCATGCTGTGATTCATGGGGTCGCAAAGAGTCGGACATGACTGAGTGACTGATCTGATCTGATACACCATCCAGTATTCTTGCCTAGAGAATCCCAGGGATGGGGGAGCCTGGTAGGCTGCCGCCTATGGGGTCACACAGAGTCGGACACGACTGAAGTGACTTAGCAGCAGCGGCAACATACACCATCCAGACTGGTGTACCACACATATAGTCTTCATTAAATTAGGGGGATTCCTGGGGGATCAAGGATAAAAGTGTATTTTCAGAATTTTCTTGGTGTGTCAGACATTTTCCAGTTATCCCCCCTAATACCCTGTATCCACTCTCTAACTCTAGAGAGTGAATTTATGATTTGGGAGGTTACTGATCTTTATAGTCAGTATCAATGGTGGCAGGGTTGGGGCGGGGGGTGGTCCTTTGATGGAGTGGCTTTGAATTGGATTGACCAGTAGGAGGCAGTATAAAAGATTGTAAAAGGGAGAAGAGTGAGATCTCTTTATTCTCCCCGCTTCCTTCTTGGTTGTGGGTTGGCTATATCTCTCTTCTGAAAGTCACCACTTCTTAGAGGCACCTCTCTCCAAACCTCTGCCCTTTCTGGGTGTGTGTGCTCAGTCACTTCAGGCATGTCTGGCTCTTTGCGACCCATTGGACTGTAGCCTGTCAGGCTCCTCTGTCCATGGATTTCTCCAGGAAAGAATACCGGAGTGGGTTGGCATGCCCTCCTCTGGGGGACTGTCCCTACCCAGGGATCAAACCTACATCTCCTACATTAGCAGGCAGGTCACCTGGGAAACCCATTTCCCTTTCTAGGTACCAGCAATGGCTCCCTCTGCTTTTTGCCTTCAGGCCTGCCAGTGGTCACAGCAAGCCTCAAGGTCCTTGATCGGGCCTGGATAATTCCCCTGGATTCTTGCTCTGCTTTTGCCCGTGCCCCAATACCCTGGTCTTCTCAGAAATTATTCTTGCCTCTACATCTCCTCACAGGATAGATGCCTCATGGAGGCTGAATCCAAATATCATTGAAGTCATATCTAAGCTCAGATAAGCATGGGTTAAAGCCTTTCGTAGATTTTGCAGGCTTCCAAGGTGGCTCAGTGGTAAAGAATCCACCTGCTAAGCAGGAGGTGCAGGAGATGCAGGTTCCATCTGTAGGTTGGGAAAATCCCCCAGAGTAGGAAATGGCAACCCACTCCAGTATTCTTGTCTAGAGAATCCCAGGGACAGAGGAGCCTGGTGGGCTACAGTCCACGGGGTCGCAAGAGTCGGACTTGACTGAGGGACTGAGCATGCATGCAGTGGATTTCATGGCAGAACAAAAGATTAGACAAAGAAGGAAAAGTCGGGGAACTTTTTTTTTTTTTCCTTCCAATGCATTCACTGGAGAAATTTGTACCAACTTTTCCAGTGCCTGTGGGTTCTTAAGTTTCTTCCCTTTCAAAGTAATCCATCTCCTTTTCTAGAATGTGACCACCAGGCCCTGCTAGCCTGCTGCTAGCAGGACCTTTAATCACCTGTGTGCACGTCTAATAGGGCTATGAAATATGGACCCTGAAGGCCTCCGCACTGCCTTTTCCCTTCCTCAAATGGTGAATAATCATTGAACCGCTCCACAGTTTCTGATATAAAGTTCAAATCAAGCCATGAAAAAACCCATATTTCACAAGGTAACGTATTTTTGATTCCTGGCAGTAAATTTCTCTCCCTCTCACCGTGCTGTGGGGCATATTGGGAAAGGTCAGTTTGGCACTGTGTAAATTAACCAGAGAACCATTGGAGTTGAATGAAATCTATTGTCAATGTGTATTGATGGGCATAACATGGGCTGGGGGGCATGGCTCCAGTGCCAGAGTGATTCAGACCAGAAAGCAGAATTGTAACATGGGCCTTAGAATCATTGTTACTGTCGCGCTGAGTAACCATTGAAATGGAGTGGACAAAGCAGGACGACTCTTTCCACAGCTTGCTTATCGAAGTGAGTGTTGAACTTAATCCAAGGGTTGAACCGTGGTCGCTTGGTGTCCTGCGGGCCTCAGCAACTCGAACGTGAGCACTGCTGTTGTGTTGCACAAATCCCGTGAGCACTGGTCACGTTGTGATCCATGTGAATAGAGCACCCTGGTGTTGTGCAGTGTACAGCCTGTGAATCCAGGCGGGGCGAACCAGGGTTTATAACATTCTAGGTCTAGAAGGAGACAGCATAGTCCGGAGGCTAAGGCTCTTTGAGATTCCATGGACTGTAGCCTACCAGGCTCCTCTGTCTGTGGGATTCTCTAGGCAAGAATGCTGGAGTGGGTAGCCATTCCCTTCTCCAGGGGATCTTTCCCACCCAGGGAATGAACCCAGGTCTTCTTCATTGCCAGTAGATTCTTTAGCATCTGAGCCAGCAGGGAGCCCCAAGACGTGGACAGAAGCACAGATCTTTTGCTTGCTAGCTGTATGGTCTGGAGTGTGTCTTTTACATTTTCTAAGCCTCAGGGTCTTGGCTTTAAATACAATGATAATAACAACACCTCCCTGTGTGGTTTTGATTATGGAATCAGATAATGTAAGTAAGGCACTTTGCTCAGCACGATAAGCAATTCTTAAACATTAGCTATTACTGCTCTTATCATTTAATACGCAGGCCCTGAGTGGGAGCCCAGATCCCAATATAGCAAGAAATGATGATTACTAGAAGGACACAGAAGGGATTCTGATCTGTCCTGTTCAGAGTCCTCAGTTCCTACCTGACTCCTTTTCATCCCTCAGTCACATAACGTCATTGGTGAGCAGAGAGGAGCATGACTTTTCCACAGTCAATTAAGTATTTAATCAATCTAGTCATCCATTTGTTCATGGTAAATTAGCCGAGCGCCTCCTCCTTCTTAGCACTGTCTTAGGCTCTGGGGAGCAGCAGTGAGCAGAGAAGACAATCCATACGTCATGCCCAAAGCCCTCGACACAGCTTCTGCTGGTCTGCCTGAGCATCTTATCAACGTCTCCCTTGGATGGCTCTGTTCTCATTTTTACCTGCGGGGAGACAGCTGATTAGGAGAAAGAGTGAGGGAGAGGAAAAGAAGAAAAAGGATGTGGAGGAGGGGGGCAGTGACGTTTAGAGAAGACTTTCTGTGGATAGTAAAGCCAGAACTATTCAAGGCCTTGCCCTGCTCGCTTTCTGCTGCTCACAAGCCATCCCGTTTGTAGTTGCCTCCTGCGGTCGGTGACACCAGCAATCAGCCACAATTAATTGCATGTCTACTATGCACCAGGCACTGTGCTAGGCATTGGGCATACTGCGATGAACAGATCATAAATGTACAGTTTAGTAATGAATACAAATACGCTAGTAGTAAAGAACCACCTCCCAATGCAGGAGACTTAAGAGACACAGGTTTCCATCCCTGGGTCGGGAAGATCCCTTGGAGTAGGAAAGGGCAACCCACTCCACTATTCTTGCCTTGGGAAACCCATGGACAGAGGAACCTGGTGGGCTACAGTCCATGGGGTTGTAAGAGTTAGACACGACTTATCGACTAAACTATAACAGCAGCAAGTTGGTGCAGGATGTGATCTTGTTCTTTAAGATCGAGTGAATAGCAACATCACTGACGTGACAATCTTTTGTTGAAAAGGAGGAAGCAGGAACTTCTGAAAAATGGACCTTTTTAAGGTAGTCGGGGCTCACCAGCCAACAAGATTCTCGTGTAAATGACACCACTCGTGGAAGCTTTGAGAATCGATGCTAACAATGGGCCATACAGCCAAACTCTGCCTTTGGGTCTGAGCGCTTGCTGGTTTGGTCTGCACTATGGTAGGTCAGGTTAGAAAGTGATGAAAAATTACCCTGTTTGGTACCTTGTTTTCACAATATGGATCTTGGTGGAGCTTTGAGAACTTTAGTAATAATAGCATCTGATGGTTTATTGGACATGTGGTACCCAATTAAGGGATTTGACAGTACAAGGCATATATTAATGACTTATTAGGGTGGACTTGGCTGGTAATTGATCACTAATGAGGCTTACTTGCTTGCATCTAGGCAAAATAAGATTTTGAAACTGTTTTAGCAAACCCTGCTTGAATGCCTTAGGAGAAGCAATCTAATGAATGGGTGATAAATATTTCATGGTGGACATTTTATAGCACCCATTTTACTAAATTTTTTAAGGATAACTAGATGGTTACTGAAAAGTCCCCATTGGCAGTTGCCTGTACAAAATTCTTGATGTGCAGGATTGGCACAGAGTAATTGCAGTCATTACTGACTTTCTCTTGCTACCTGTGGCGACAGAGCGATGTCCAAGTGACTGAGAGTGTTTTCCTGGGATGAGTAAGTTCTTGGCAAGCTTTGTATTGGATTCGCAAAGACAAAGCATAGTTTATGCATGTTTCTCAAATGTCATAAGAAATGAACCATTGCAAGCTACAACTATGATTGCTCACTGATGTGGAAGTGAAATGTTTTCTTTCCTTTTAGACCCTGAATTAAATAAATACTTGCTTGCCTAAAGATGTTGCATGTATGTTTGCCATAAAAATGCTCTGGATCTGTTTTACAAATTTCCATTTTCCATATGACCCTTTTTCTCTTTATATTAATGAACTTCACCTAATTGAATCAGATTCCACAACTTGACAAGCGCTCATTCTGAATTTCAGCTTTGTTTCCCCAAGCCGGCATTTTCTCAGTAACACTTAGCAAAATGATATCTATCAGATCACTGGTGCAGTTAGAATTTAATTTGCTCTATCAGCTGCCATTGTCATGCTACTTAACCTTAAAAAAAGTAATTTTCCTCAAGACTTCATAATTCCTTTTACATCTCTCCTTCTTCTCACTGAATGAATTTAATAAACTCTTGAAAGAGAAAAGACTGGAGAAGAGCCATTCTTCACAAGCTGACAGGGGATGTGAGCCTGTAGTGACCACTTTATTTCCAAGTCACCCCAACTAGCTGGCATTGTATGGTTTTAATGGCATCTTACCTCCTGACGCTAGCCTCAGCAGTGTGCCCTTAAGGAAGGGGGAAAGAAAGGCACTGACGGGGAATGGGAGGAAGGAAGGGAAATGGAGAAAAGGAGAGGCGAGGAAGGTGAGAACATAAAAGGAGGAAAGAAAGAGGAGGAAGGAAATAGCAATGATATTGGGAGAGAAAGCAAGGAGAAACAGGGGCTTCCCTGGTGGTCCAGTGACTGAGACTCAGTGCTCCCAAAGCAGGGGCCCAGGTTCAATCCCTGGTGAGAGAACTAGACCCCACATGCCACGACGGAGTTTGCATGCAACAATTAAAGATCCTGCAAGCTGCAATGATGATCGAAATCCAAAGTGCTACCACTAAGACTCGGTGCAGCTGAATAAATGAATAAATAATAATGTATTAAAAAAAGAGGGAGGGACAACACTGCAAAGGCAGAGAAACAGGTTCCCTTGACCCTTTCCTGTCCTGTTGAAAGCTTTACTGAGTACTCAGCTCACATTCATTTTTCGTTTTCTTTTTTTTTTCCTGCTGAGACAGATCTCTCATTTTATTTGAGGTTTATGTTTATGCGCGTGCACACGTTCATGGGTGTCTGATGGTGGAACAAGACTTGAATTACAACTTTGGAACTCTTTGCTCTTATCTATCTATTCAGTATCCCTGCCATCAAATCGGAGCTGAGATTCTTCATCACTTTTGCTATCCTCAGAGACAATAGGGTTCCATTGAAGGAGCCAGCCTGAAATTTAATTCTAACCAGCAGCTCAGTCCTAAAATCTGGCTGGGATGGAGTTGTAAGGTATTTTGACAATCCACTTAGTGAAAGAAGCGCCCCCTAGGAAATCGTAACTAAGAGTCTTAAGCAAGTCTCAAGAAGATTAGGCTAAAGTTTAAAAAAAGTCTCCAGGGAAGATGATCTCTTGAATAAAGTTGTCAACAAAAGGACTTGCGTTTTTCCCTTTTCTGATCTTGTGAAGCAGTGGTTGTCAACTCCAAGCGATCATTTTCCCCCCAAGAGGACATTCGGCAATGTCTGGAGAGATTTTTAATTGCCATGACTTGTGGAAGGGAGGGCCGGGACAATGTAGTGGGGATGGTACAGGTGTGCTGGCTTGAATCCCATTCTTGAAAATTCATGTCCAACTGGAAAGTGCAAATGCGACATTACGGGAAACAAGACCTTTGAAGATGTAATTGAGTTAGCAGGAGGTTACACTGGATTAAACTGGGCTCTGTTCCAATGATTGGTGTCTTAATAAGAAGAGGGAAATTGGGAGGTGGGGACACAGACAGAGGAAAGACAGCCATGGGATGATGGAGGCAGAGACTGGGGTTACACTGCCACAAATCAAGCTAAGCCCAGACTTCTGGCGACCACCAGAAGCAGGAAGAGGCAAGGAGGTATTTTTCTCTAGAAAGTTTGGAGGGAGCATGGTCTGCCAACACCTTGGTTTCAGATGTCTAGCCTCTAGAACTACGAGCTAATACATTTCTGTTGCTTTCATCCATCCAGTTTGCAGCACTTGGTGATAGAAGCTGTTTGGGGTTTGCCCTTAAATGTCCTGCAACACACAGGCAGCCCACTGTGAGAATGAACTGCACGGTCCAATTGTTGGTAGTGTCAGGACTGAGACAATCTGCCAAAGAGCTTAGGTCTATAACTCTCACTGAACACTTTATTACATAAGCTTTGAGGCAGTTTCTATGCTATCAATTCAATTTTTTTTTTTAAACCTGATTCCTATATGTCATTTACCTTTTTGTGCCTTTGTATGTCAGCAATCCACTAAGTAAACTCTTGGATGGCATGGGGTTTGTATTTGCTTCTTTGATTTCTTTCTTTGCTTAATTGACATGCATACTGTAGGAGCTCAAAAATGCTTCTTGAGTAAATGAACAAAGGTTATCCAGTCTTTGATCGAGCTCAGTGGCACCTGTCCCCAGCCATGTTAACTGAACATTTTCTGAGGTCTTGAGGTTGTGCTTTCCTAAGTTGTGACTAATGTTTCTTAAGTCTGAAGCCTCTGGGTAGAACCATTCAATTCCATAAGGAAGGCCTGTGTGGATGAGGAAGCCTGGTCTTTCTCAAAGAGCTCCAGGATGAAAATCAGGAGATGGGTTCAATTTCCAACCCTTTGGGCATCTCACATTTCTTTCTAAACTTAAGTTTTTTCTACCTAAAAAATGAGACTAGCTACATCTGGTATATAGAAAATCAAGCAGGTAACAACATAAAGAGTCCGACAAAGGTACTAAATAAATATTTTATCTTTTATCCATGTAAAAATTGGGACAAATGTTTTTCTTGTTTCAGGAAAATGGTACGACTGGGAGATATAAATATTAATACATGCACGATGGGGCTGTGAGTTGTGTCTCAGAAGCAGAAAACAAGGAAGAGAATAATGCTTATGTTGTGTGAACATGCCTCCTGTGTGCCAGGCATGTTCATGCTTTCTCATGACAACTCTCTGGGGTAGCCATTGCTCTTCAAAGTCTGGAGCGAGAGAAATGAAACTCACAAAGAGCTGAAGCCAGTAGGGACAGACTCAGATTTGATCATAAAGTCCATGATGTTTCTACTGCACTTGCCCCCTGCCAAGCTTACAAGAAAAGTCCTGAGCAGTTGTTCGGTAAATCAAAGGAAGATGATGAACCTGTGTAGTGCTGGAACAGAAGAGATCTTGTAAATACAGTAAGTCCCCTACATACGACCCTTCAAGTTGTGAACTTTCAAAGACGCAAACCTGTGTTCCCATGTCCATGCACGTAAGTTAGTTCACGTGTCTGGCGTACGTTGTCATATGCATTTATCCTCTACAAGCAGTTCTGCTTTTTTGTACTTTACTGTACAGAGTACAGCAGTAAAGTATCTTTATTTCAAGCCCAGGATGTCTGGAAGAAAGTGAAAAAGCAGGAGTGATGTAACTGGTACCTCTATACTTTTCAAGGTACTGTATTGTAAGATTGAAAATGTTTTATTTTCTGTTTGTTTTCTATGTATTGTTTGTGTAAAAATTTTTATAAGCCTATTAAAGTACAGCTCTATGGCTGATTGTGTTAGTTGGGTAAGTAGGCTAACTTTTTGGACTTATGAACAAATTGGAACAGAAATCTCAGAACGGAACTCGTTCGTATGTAGGGGACTTACTGTAACGTGAAGTGAACACATGTTTATAGGGTATTGTCTCTGTGTGGCCACTCTTGCCTGGCGGTGTGTCTGGGCTGGTTTTCTGTACTTGGTGATGACTACAGCTTGGTCTCCAGCATGTTCCCACAATATGTTGGGTGAAGGTTAATAGCATTGTCTATCACCATGGGATAAAGAGAAAATGATGAGTAATGGCCTCAGGAGCTCTACAAGGCACTCTGTTGAGTTGGTTGGTCTCAGAAGTATGGCCATCAGAGCTAGAGCATGATTAGGGTTAAAGTCCTGGGAAGAAATACTGAGTTAGAAGTAGCAATCCATATAAGATTTTAAACCTTCAGGTTAGGTTCATATTAGGAACTTATACTTGATAACTCCTCTGAGAAAATGTCCGTGTCCTAGTGGGCTATGTCCTGATAGAAAAATATGTAGATCCATGGGCAAGTTTTCAGTGGGGCATTTGAAAGAAAAAAAAACAAGTTTAACATATACATTTAAGTGATATCAAAGAGAATAATTTCTGTGTATGAAACCAGAATCACAGCAAGAGAAAGCTAGTCTTATCTTGGGTTGGCCATAAGGTTCAGTTGTTTTTTTTCATAACATCTTATGAACTGTTTTGGTGAACCCAATAGTTTACTTATCTGTGTTAAGCATATTCTGCATAGTTATGCCAGATCTGCTATTCAGGAAATTCACATTGGAATCCCATGTTGATGGAAAGCATGCTTTTCCTGTACTATTGATAGAATGGCGGTGGTACCAATGGTTGAAGGTCATTGTGGGCTCACATGGTGCTGTAAATCTTGCCTGTGGAAGACCCAGCTTTCATCACTCAGCCCGTGATCAGTCAATCTGAATATGTGTGGATATTGAGGATGATACTAGCAAAATGACCAAGAATGGGCTCCTTTTGTGATGGTCATCACTGAGAGATTTTAGTAGTGTTTTTCTTTTGCCAAGATGCTACAAGAGCAGATATTTGATCATGAGAGAAAAAAAGTTAACTTCCTACTATCCTGTTAATCAAATTAACTTAATCATTGATGTCTACTCTAAAATTTTCACATTTCTGTATTTTTAGAAGTTTATATCCAAAAGAGTCAAAAATGAAACATATTTCTAAATGTCCTTCCATTAGGGATAAGTGGCTTTTGGTTTCTCCTCTATTTCTCTTATATGTTCTGCCTTCTATCTAAACTTAAGCCATTGACTTCTATATGAATGGTGACATCAGAAATATTTTCATTCTCTCTCTTTTTGGGTCGTCTGGTTCTGAGAAAGCACATACCAAAGGTAAAAGTCTTTTAATTCATATTAGAAGTAAATTCTGGCGTTTCCCAGGTGGCTAAGTGGTCAAAAAAATCTGCCTACAGTGCAGGAGACCTGGATTCCACCTCTGGGTTGGGAAGATCCCCTAGAGAAGGAAATGGAAACCTGCTCCAGTACTCTTGTCTGGAAAATTCCCTGGACAGAGGAGCCTAGCGGGCTGCAGTCCATGCGGCTGCAGGGAGTCAGGCGTGACTGAGCACACACACACACCAAAGTAGATTCCACTATATTAGACACATGACTTCTCGATCTTCTCAGACATTCTCCTTTCTTCCTTGGGAGGAGCTGCCTACCTCCTGCACAACACTGCAGTCCCCAAGGGCTCTTGGAAGGCAAAGCCCCCTCTTACTGCTCCTGAGAAACTAGACCAGTAGCAAGCCTGCAGTTTCTAGTTCTTCTAGCAATTTCTGGACTTGGATGAAAACTCACACTGAAGATGTGTGTTGTGACATTTTAAGTCATGAAAGTAACCAAGATAGGAAGAAGTTTTAATACCTCATGAAGTGAACTCTTACCAGCTGGAAACAGGAGACAGGAGGGATGTGGGCAAATTATCACCCATTCTTCCCTTTCATTCACTACTTGGGTGTAGAATTTCTCTTTACAGCTTGTCTTTAGTTTACTCGCATGCTGAGTAACCCGGTCTGTCTCTTCATGGAAGGCTGTGAGTCAACGTGGTGATTATGAACTAACTTGTGTTCTCCATCCACCACCACCGTAATTTATATGTTAAAACCCTAATATGTGACTGTATTTGGAAATAGATCTTTTCAGGAAGTGGTGGTGGTTAGTCGCTAAGTCATGTCCAACTCTTGCGACCCCAAGGACTGTAGCCCACCAGGTTCCTCTCTCCATATAATTTTCCAAGCAAGAATGCTGGAGTCGCTTGCGTTCTCTTCTCCAGGGATCAAACCCAGGTCTCTTGTACTGCAGAAGTTTCTTTCAGAAAGTAGTTAAGATTAAATAAGATCATGAGGGTAGGCTTATATGCAGAATCTAAAAAGGAATAATAGAAATGAAGTTATTTACTAAACAGAAACAGACTCCCAGACTTGGAGAAAGAACTTATGGTTGCTGGGGAGAAACCATAGTTAGGGAGCTTGAAAGGGACATGTACACACGGCTGTATTTGAAATGGATAAGCAGGCTGCAGGAGGCACATCTCTGGTCAGGGAACTAAGATCCCACATGCTGTGCTGTGAAGCCTAAATAAATGATTAAAAATATATTTTTAAAAAATAAATAAAATGGATAACCAGCAAGGACTTACTGTATAGCAGATGGAACTCTGTTCACTGTTATATGCCGGCTTGGATGGGAGGGGAGTTTGGGGGAGAAAGGATACATGTATATGTATGGCTGAGTCCCTTTGCTGTCCACCTGAAACTACACAAAATTGTTAACTGGCTATATCTCAGTATGAAATAAAAGGTTTGCAAAAGTTTTTTTTTTTTTTTTGTAACAATGAATATGAGATCTAAGCCTGTCCATCCAACATAAAAATCTTTAAATAAAATGTTTCATATTCCCTCAAGAGAAAAGAAAGAAAAGAAAAGGTCATAGTGTGGGGTTCCAGTCCAGTAGAATTTATGTTCTAATAGGAAGAGAAAGAGACACCAGATGGTTCTTTCTGTTTGCATGAGCGCAGAGGAGAGGCTGTGTGTGGGCCCAGGGAGAGGGCGACCATCTACAAGCAAGGAAGCGCATCAGAAAATGAATTTGGAAGTACTTGATCAGAAACTGTTAGTCTGCAGAATAATAAGAAAACACAGGTCTTATTCAATTCACCCAGTCTTGGGTATTTTATTATGGAAGCCCAAAGCAGGCTAATACAATGGTAATGCTGTATTCTGATTGCTTCACACCAAGGTTCTGTTTTCTCGGCCCCAGGCTAAGATGAATGTCTTACCTTGGGGGAAAAGTGCCTTAATTGGAAGATGATGCATTGAACTCTGTTATAGAAATATGTCAGAAAAAATGTAAAGTTTTAATTATAAAAAGGAGATGCTAAAAGTCTTCTCTTGGGGACTGTATCATTCTTTTAATGAAGCATCTGTTGTAGTATATGTCAGTTGAAAGAAACTCTGGGAGATGGAGAGATGGTTGGCCAAAAAGTTTCAGATATGACTTTTCAGTTGCTGCTCCTTGGTCCAGCAACATGTTATCCACTGTAGCTTTTCTACCGCGCTTTGCAGAAGAGTTGAGTGGGGGAAATCAGTTGGCTTTGCAGGGGGCTATTTGAAAATATTCAGGCTGTTGCCAGGAAAATAGTAAGACAGAGTTTCATAGAACTCTATTTGTGAAATTAAATTGACCAGGATCAGGACAGTCCTACAGCTTCAATCTGGTCGCACGCCTCTAAACAGAGACCATCAATACAACGCAGCGTCCTTCCTTGTGAGGACATATCTAATGGCCTGCCACTGAGCTCAGCTCTAGGTCAAGCTTCATTTACTAATGAAAGAAAAAGTGATCACTGTGGAGGACATTAATGAAACTTATTCTGGTTCTAAAGGAAGGCCCTGCCACGCCAGGAAAAGGAAATAAACGCCACTCTTATTTCTTCCCATTCAGCAAGCTCTGCCAATTATTGTGCAGTGTATGAGATTTTATGATAAAGTCATTTGAAGGATAAGTGAAACAATGAAAGTGGCAGAGACGTGCAGGTAGGAGAGAGGTTTATCTTGGAAATGACAAATCCTTTGGATGAGAGCCCTTGGAGTTTCATTTTGACTGAGAGGGAGAAATATATAAATAGCCACAGAGGAAAGATTTGGTGGAATATTCAGCAACTGAGAGCAGATTTTTTTTTAGGGAAGTATGGAAGTCAAATTAGAAGTCAAAGACCAGATGTCCCATACGTGAAAGATGAGAGTCATGTGAGAGCCAGAGCGTGAAGTTGTATGGGCGAGGAGATACGACAGTCATGGTGGTGGCTGTAATAAACTGACAAAACAGTTGCTTCTTTTTTTTTTTTTTATGCATGGCTCAAGACAGAGTGTGCTGATTATAGCACAGAATAATACTTGAATTCCAGAGAGTGTAGCTCTGTGGAATCGGCCTCTAATGAGGCAGATGATCTACACTTAACTTCTCCATAGAAGCAGATGCTAAATGGGGTGACTGTCACAGCGTCCATACGCTTAAGTAAGGGGTATGCCCAGACCCGATCTATGGACCAACCAAGTCTGTCCCTTACTCTAGCAGCTTGTCCCTGAGGGGCATTCAAGTAGACTGAGAGTAAAGGTAAAATTATTCTAGGGTGGAGACCTCCCTGGTAGTCCAGTGGTTAAAAATCTGCCTTCGAGTGCACGAGACATGGGTTCGATCCCTGGTCAGGGAACTAAGATTTCACACGCCTCAGGACAACTACGCCTGACCACAACTACCGATCCCCCAAGCTCTAATATTTAAACAAAATTATTCTGAGATGCCTTGGTGGCTCAGACTATAAAGAATCTGCCTACAACGCAGGAGACCTGGGTTCGATCCCTGAGTTAGGAAGATTCCCCTGGAGAAGGGTGTGGCAACCCACTCCAGTATTCTTGCCTGTAGAATCCCATGGACAGAGGAGCCTGGTGGGTTATGCAGTCCATGGGGTCACAAGAGTCAGATACAACTGAGTGACTAACACTTTCTAAGCAGCAGTTCCGGGAGGCCTAAGTAAGAAGGAGGATCATTTGGTGATTTGGAAAAATGTAGAGAGTGCCCATGGCAGGGCTAATATAGCCGTCTGATTGCTAGTATAATGATTTTGAGGAATTGGATAACTCATGGTTGTATCCTGCATAGTGCATGAGTTACCAGGATATGTTTTCAACATCCTGGATGAGAGGTAGACCAATGGCCTGAGACCACTCACTTTGGTTAGATTGTAGCACAGGTCTGTGGTCTTTGCCACTGTCAGAAATGGTTGAGGAATTGGAGGGGAAGTCATCAGTAGGTGGGATGATCAGGATTAAATGCATTTAGAAAGGTGAAAGATGCTAACAGAGAAGAGATATGTTTAAGAGTGTTGTGTTGGGTTGGCCAAAAAATGCATTTGGGTCTTTCCATGTGATGTTCCAAAAGATGACCTTTTTGGCCAACCCAATAAATATATAGTTCTGGACAATCGGCTAATATTCCTGAAATGTCAGTTGAAGTTTAGTATAAACAGGAATTTAGGTCATGGATTCACTGTGGTAGGTCACATAATGGATCCTCCAAGATGTCCTTGCCCCAGTCTCTTGATTCTGTGAATAGGTTGCTTTATATGGCAAAGGAACCCTGCAGAAGTAATTTAGATTATAGGCCTTAAACTAGGGAAGATTATCCTGGAGTATTGGAGTGAGCCCAATCTGTTCTGTCCAACCCAGAACTTTCAGTGGCTGAAGTTAGATGTGGTAGAAAAGGAGGCAGAAGAGATATGACAGGTGGGAAAATCAGAAAGATAAAACAGAAACAGAACTTGATGGACTGTTGCTGACTTTGAGGATGGAGGAAGGAAGTTGAGAGCAACTCCAAGATAACAGACAGAGAGGAGATGGGGTCTCTTGCCCTAAAGTAACAAGGAACTGACTTCTGCTGACAACCTGAGTGAACCTGGAAGCGGATCCTTTCCCCTAGCCTCCAAATGAGAGGCCTGAACATGTGACACCTTGATTTTTATCTGGTGAGACTCTTTAAAATGGATTTTTATTGGCATATAGTTGCTTTACACTGCTGTGTTAGTTTCTACTGTACAGCAAAGTGAATCAGCTATAGGTACATATATATCTCCTCTTTTTTTGCATTTCCTTCCCACTTAGGTCAGTCCCCTGCCTGGTGAGGTTTGTGTTGAGTTTCTAACCTATGGAACTGTAAGAGTAATTGGTTTTGCTTGAAATCTGTAAGTTTGTGGCAATTTGTTATGGTCACAAAAGGAAAGTAGTCTATTCTCCTATCTATCTTTCCATATATATCTATATATATATCTCTCTCCCTATATATATCATTATTTTAATGTGTGAACACTCATATCTGAGCAAAAGTACCATATACTATACAGCATCCTGGAAAGAGTCGATTTCATGGGAATATGCAGCCTTATGGTCAATGCTTCTGGCACCCACCACTGAGGGCTGGTCTAAGAGCATGTTGCATGCAACTTTTTTTTTTTTTTGGTTTTGTTTTTACTTAAATTTAAAAGAATTTTTCTTTCTTTTTTTTTACAATGTTGTATTAGTTTCTGCCATGAAGAAAGAGTGTTAGTCTCTCAGTTATATCCGACTCTTTGTGACCCCATGGACTGTAGCCCACCAGGCTCCTCTGTCCGTGGGATTCTCCAGGCAAAAATATTGGAGTGGGTTGCTATGCCCTTCTCCAAGGTGTCTTCCCGACCTGCCAGGTTTCTGCCATTTGACAGTGCAAATCAGTCACAATTATACATGCATCTCCTCCCTCCCTCGTTCTCCTCCCCCCATCCCATCCATCTGAGTCATCACAGTGCATCAGACTGGGCTCCCTGTGCTATGAAGCAACTGCTCACCAGCCATCCATCCCACACCCGACAGTGTGTATATGTTGATGCTGTTTCTTCATTTGTCCCACACTCTCCTTCCCCCACTGTGTCCGCAAGGCCATGTGCTACAGCTGAGTCTCCATTTCTTCCCTGAAAACAGGTTCATCAATTCATTTTTCTAGATTCCGTATATATGTGTGCAACTATTTTTAACTTCCTCAGTGATTAAAGAGAGAGACTCCATGGGTGAGATTATTGTACTCTCTGCTTTTAAGAGCTGCCAATTCACAGAGATTGTCAGAAATTCAAACTCAGCTCCAGGCTTCCCCAACACTTTTGCCAAATTTGATAACTTCTCCAGCCAATATACATGCATGTGCGTGGGTTTATGCGTCTAGGGTATGTGCCTACTATATGTACACAGATATAGAACTCTCATTTCCAAAACAGTTTTCTAATGTGTTAAGAATAGAACTGGACACCAGCCTTGCTGAAACACATGGGTCTTCATTTCCTGTGGACTGGGGCAGAGCCGGTAAGGGACGATGGGGAGATTTGATTTTTGTCAACACTGAATCTGCCCTTTTCTCAGACTGACATCTCTCGCAGGATCCCTTTAGTTGTGATTCCCTGTGTTTTGCAAACTCACTGATAAGTTTATACAAAGAAAAACATCTTCTGTTTCTTTCCTCTCAAACACCCAGATCGTAAGAATTTAATGGAATGCTCCCCAGAGCAAGCACTCTGCTTGCCTGTCTCTCTTCAGCACCAGCCTGGATGGACAGCTTTCTCTGGGCGGTTTGTGTGCACTTCTTACACAGTCAACAGAACTGTCCTCTGTGTTTTAAATCTAAATGTGGATACTGAAAAATGCTAATTTATGATAAGCAAGAGCTGGATTGACAGGAAGAACAATAGCAGAGGGAGAGGATGTTGGATGAGACTGGGAAGGGAGAAAGGAAAGGGAGTGAAAATTTTACAGAGACTGATTGGGAATAAAACCAAAGAGGTTAAAGAATTTTTTTAGAGTTAACCCGGAGAGGGGCTGCGATAGAATAACTTAGGAAAACTCATGTATATTTATATATAGGGAAATAGACCAAGCATGTTTTTCTTAGTCAGGCAATAGTGATAAAGAAAAAAATATACATCAGTTTAGGGAGTTACACACCTTCCTGGAAGATCAATTAATTTCCAAACCTTGGGTTTATGTCTTTAGAAATAGTAAAGGTAGCTGTTGAGTTTTTGAAGGTGATTAACAACAAAAGACCAAGTTGCTGGTTGTAGGCTGGAAGATAGGTGGAACTAAAAAGCTGAACCCAAGTTATCTCATGCATGCTAAATTGCTTCAGTCGTGTCCAACTGTGTGACCCAATGAGCTACATGTAGCCTGTCAAGCTCCTCTGTCCATGGGGTTCTCCAGGCAAAAATACTGGAGTGGGTTGCCATTTCCTCCTCCAGGTGATCTTCCTGACCCAGGGATTGAATCCCCATTTCTTATGTCTCCTGCATTGGCAGGCAGGTTCTTCATTGGCAGGCAGGTTTTTTACTCACAGGGTGAATTAGATGGACTCAGCAGAGATGCTATACTATGTCCCGTGATTTTGATGATCTGCAGAGACTTTTTTTAAAACAAGATTGATTTATTTATTTTTGGCTGCACTGGGTCTTCCTTGCTGCTCAAGGGCTTTCTCCAGTTGCAACAAGAGGGGGGTGTTCCCAAATTGCGGTGTGCGGGCTTCTCATTGCATGGTTTCTCTAGGTGGATTCTCAGTGGTCGCAGCTCGAGGTTTCTAGAGTGCTGGGTTGGTAGCTGGGATGCATGGACTTAGTTTCTCTGTAGCATGTAAGATCTTCCCAGACCAGGGATCGAACCTGTGTCCCCCGCATTGGCAAGCAGATTCTTAACCACTAAACCACCAGGGAAGCCCCTGCAGAGACTTTTTCCTCTGGGAGTTTCACTGGCAGGATGTGAGAGTTAGGGCTACAGTTCTCCTGAGCAAGGCTGTCAGCTGGAGCAGGAGTTAGGGCTGACTTTACCCCAGGTCTGACTTCCCTGGTGGCTCAGATGGTAAAGTGTCTGCCTACAATGCAGGAGACCCAGGTTTGATCCCTGGGTCGGGAAGATCCCCTGGAGAAGGAAATGGCAACCCACTCCAGTATTCTTGCCTGAAAAATTCCATGGATGGAGGAGCCTGGTTGGCTACTGTCCATGGGGTCGCAAAGAATCGGACACGGCTGAGCGACTTCACTATCTATCTATTACCCCTGGTCACTTAAGGAGCTGTTCCTTTTGTTGATATCGCTGGCATTTTGTTTTGCATCCGTTTTGTGGAGAATAATGGAGAGATAAGGTGAAATAGGTTCTCACTTTACATTTGATGCAGCTGAGTCACAGATGGATACTGTTTGCCCAGCATCACACACCAGCATCTGGGCTTCCCTGGTGGCTCAGATGGTAAAGAATCTGCCGCAATGCAGGAAACCTAAGTTCAGTCCCTGGGTCGGGAAGACCCCCTGGAGAAGGGAATGGCTACCCACTCCAGTATTCTTGCCTTGAGAATTCCATGGACAGAGGAGCCTGGTAGGCTACAGTTCATGGAGTTGCAAAGAGTCAGACACAATCAAGCGACTAACATTTTCACTTTTTCCACACTGCAGCATCCACACGAACTCATCTAAATACTCTTAATTTTTCTTGATTACTAAAACCCTATTTCTACTCTGGCATTCCCCGAGGACAAACTTGTTTCTTGTTTCTCTGCAAACAAGAGACTATCCATGCAGAGCTTAATCATGGCTGAGAGAACATTTGAGAACTCAGGAAATATTTTAGCTAGGACCAAGTAACTCAGTTGGGGCATGTTTGTTATTTTCAGATATTTGTCAAGGAGTCATGTGAAAGAGGGATGTATCTAAACTCCTGGGGTCCCAGAGGGCAGATGCAGGAGTGTGATGTAGTAATTACAAGAAAACAGATTTAAGCCCATGAAAGGAAGAACTTGCTTTCAATTTGAACTGTTCAAAAACGGAATTAACTCTTTTATGTGATAATGAGTTCTCTGCCTCCTAAGGTAATTACGTAAAGGCTTGATAGTTCAAATCTTGAACTTCAATGCTTCCATCAAAATTAAAATGACCCTACCTGAGCTTTTTACTTCCCTTTCTCTATTTTTCAAGTTTTATTTTAATTTTTTTAAATTAAAAATTTTATTTTTTTAATTTTTAAAAAGATTTTTGATGTGGCTCATTTTTTAAATTCTCCAGTGAATTTGTTGCTATATTGCTTCTGTTTTATGTTTTGGCCTCAAAGACATGTGGGAGCTTAGCTCCCCACCCAGGGATCAGATCTGTCCCTCCTACATTGGAAGGTGAAGTCTTCAACACTGGACCACCTGGGAAGGGCCATACTCTTTTATATATTTTTTTAAATTGTTATTTTTATTTTCATTGAGGTACAGTTGATGTACAGTATTATATGATTTCAGGTGTACAACACAGTGATTCACAATTTTTAAAGATTTTATTCCACTTAGACTTGGTCTTGATTTCTACTCTTCATCCAAACTTCTGTGGATTTAGCAGAGACCACCTCACCTTTCTGGGCTCAGTCTTCTTTTCTCCCATTTCCTTCTCAGTGTACTTATCAAAATTTCCCCCTCTCTCTGTTTCAGTTGTGTGTCTTCTTTCCCCAGTGGCACGTTCTTTTTTTACACACCACATTCTTCTTTACCCTAGAACGGTATTTACTTTCCCTGCCCCTCACATTTCCATTCTGAAACTTTTCGTGAAGCAAGACTTTGTTTGCACTTGGTCCTGATTCATGCTCACTCCACAGACTCTTGATATACGACTCTTATCTCCTCACTCTACTTACTGATGGGCATGGACGTGTTTGTTCTAATATTCTTTTCTGACTTCTTGCTTTTTAAAAATTAACAAAATCATGAAAAGCTCTCTTCCCTGGACATCCTAACTGCCAGATATGGAAGCATCTTCCCGATCTTTGTCCTTCTGATTTCTCCATGACCCTGTGGCCCTGGATACAGTCCCTCACCTCCTGGAAGCCCTCTCTTCTCTTGACTTCTGAGCAGTCTCATGCTAATTCCCTTTCTACTATTGCTACCCTGTCCTGGGACTCCCCAGGGAGCAGTCTTCTCCCATTTTTCCCTCTGTATTTTTCCCCTCAGCTGTACCATAGGCTCACTTAGGGTCAGCCATAGCCCTGCACGCAAATGGCCCTCAAATCCATTAACTTAAGCTCCAACCTTTCTTCCAAATTACTGACTTGGATTTCCAAATGCCTTGTTAGAGAGCTCCCCCTGGTTCTTCTGTGTACCCCAGAGGCAGCATGGTGAAAATCAGAGTGGTAAACTCCCCCACTCCATTAGCTCCTCACGCTCATTCCTTGACTGTGATACCACCATTATCCAAGCTGCTCGGGCCCACAATTTTGTAATCAGAGCTGAGTCCCCTTCCTCTTACTCCACAGTCAGTGCCTAGTCTATATATCCTACCCAAGATTCCGTTCAAGTGAGCCCCCCTTTCTATTCCCACCACCCCTGCTTTCGTGTGGTGCTCATTCCTTTTCATCTGAACCTTTAGAGCATCTTAACTCATCCCACACCTGCAGTCTCTGTGATCTCCAGTTAAAACCTACATACTCAGAAATTATCTTTCTCTTCAGACCCCACTATTGGCTTTTTCTCAGTGACAGACTTCATAACAGTTTGAAATTTGAGTTTCTCCATGATGTTAGAGCCAACTCGGTGTATCTTAACCATTAAAATAGCTAATATGGATGAATGTTTACTCTGGATTAGGCATTGTGTTAAGTGACTTTAAACCCTATGAAGTAGGTACTCACAATTTAAGTAATTTGCTCATGTTCTCAGTTTATAAGACTTTGAGTCTAGAGCTCAAAGAAGCTCTAGAAGCTTTAACCATTCTGAGGTCCTATTGGCTTGTCCTCTACATATACTGGGCTTTCCAGGTGAACTTTGTGATTAAAATAACCTGTCTGCAAATGCAGGAGACGTAAGAGAATAGGTTTTATTCCTGGGTTGGGAGGAGCCCCCAGAGGAGGGCATGGCAGCCCACTCCAGTATTCTTGCCTGGAGAATCCCATGGACAGAGAAGCCTGGTGGGCTACAGTCCATAGGGTCACAAAGAGTTGGGCATTACTGAAGCAACTTAGCATGCATACTACATATACCATGTGCAACTTTAATCTGAAATCTTAATGCATCTTCCCTATCTCATTCTGATTGGAATGATTTTCTACATATTTTATTTTAAGAAACTATCTGTTCTCTTAAGGACTCTACTAATTCCTGCTCCCTATTTGAAATCACACATTATTTATTTTGTACTTTTATGTATAACTTCTTTAAACATTTATTATAGCAATGCATATCCCTACCTTCTTAGTTCTGATATTTATCATCTCCTTACAGAGAGGGACCATTTGTCCACCACCTTTTTTTATTCTTTAAGTTATATAACAGAGCACACCTTCTCTATAACATAGTATCACGTGTGTATGCCCAGTCATATCAACCCTTTGGGACCTCATGAACTGTGGGGCTCCTGTGTACATGGGATTTTCCAGGCATGAATACTGGAATGGGTTGGTATTTCCTACTCCAGGGGATCTTCCCAAACCAGGAATCAAGTTGGTGTTTCCTGTGTCTCCTGCATTGACAGGCAGATTCTTTACCACTGAGCCACCTGGGAAGGCCACGGTGTCTTTATTTAAATTGAATTGACTTGTAGCACATTAACTCGATGTAAGAGCTTGTCCTAATTCAGTACAGTGGCCCCTTTCATGCTTTTATGATTAGTACTCTTAGTTCTAGTGCTAGACAACTGAAGTAGCCTCATTTGATTTATATATATATATATATATATATATATATATATATATATAGCATTTATTTATTTACACTTCAGGAGCTGTGCTTCTAAGTGGAAGAAAGTAAAGTCTCATTTCTACAAGAGACAAGTGATAATACCTGAAAGGGCCATGTCACTGTCCAAATAGATGGAAAAAATTCATTAATTAGAATTTAGAGCATGATTCTGATTTCTTAGAACAGATGGAAGAGATTCATCTAAGCTATTCTAGTTGACATGTAATGGTCTGAACTTTTTGACAGAAGAGTTCATTTTGAGGAACCGATTTTGAGTTCCCTGAATTCTGATACCCTTGAGGGGGGGAAAGCTGGGAAGGAGGATGTGATGAGGATATTGTACTTGTGATAGATCTGCGTAATCTGGGATGGAAGGGTGTGGTTGTCTCAGCAACCGTCTGCAAGAGGGATTTGAAAGTGACCATTTGGGTAGTCCTGTTTCAGAGAGCGGGTGATGGAATTTTTGCCTCTCACATGTGAAACTCATCTGTGCCGTTTCTCTCTACACCCATTTTTCTCTTTGCAGAACTCCCTGAGATTATTTATATTATTTATTTTTTTCCTTTATCCCTTTTCTCACTCAACCCTTTGATTTTCTCTCAGTTACACCTGTTATTTGTCAGTTTTGCTTTCCAAGAGCCTTTAAGTTTGTTTGGTGTGTGATGAACACATTTTTTAAAATGTTTTGTGACAGAACATTTCTGGAGTAAAGGAGTGATAAATATCAAATCAAGTGGAGGCCAGAAATTTAATTTTCCCTATCAGGGCCAATCTGTGCTTCGTTTTATCCTGACAAAAATTGATATTTTATCCCTGTGATAATTGAAGACTCTGATTGCAGTGCCTTTTCATAATTTAAGAAAAAAACGTTTTTCTTCCCCTAGAGAAGCTTGAATCAAAGCTGAGCAGATCCCTTGCTCATTGTGAAGAAAGTCACCTTATATTCCTTCAGCCTTTTGTGTCCCCTAGCCTGGCAGCAATTATTTCTGTAAAGTTGCTCAAGTTCTTGATTTAATGTGTTGCTTTCAGGTTTTCTCTCTGGTTCTTCTCAAGAAATTTATCTCACCATGGCAGGGATACAGGCCTCCTCCACTTTCTTCATCTAGCCCCACTTCATAAATTTAGGAAGACCTGAGGATTCTGACATTATGTCTGAGAACTGTCCTTTCCAGTTAATGCAATAGAAATTGTTTAAGGCTGGAGTGAGACAAATAAGTACTTATTTAACAAATACTTGTATGTGTGGGTCAGACGACATTTCAAGGGATCTGTAAATATTCATACATTTAATGGTGGTAACAACCCTATGATGACCATCAGATTTTTAAACCCATTTTACAGATGGGGAAACTAAGGCACAGACAAATGAGAACTAAAGTTGCTGGCAAGCAGTGGAGCCAGGACCCAAGTGTGGCAGGCTGCCTGGATCCATGCTTTTAATCACTTTACAATGCTGACACCACATTAGATTGTTCAATTTGCTTTGTGTCCTTCCTAGCATCATCCTTCCCTCATGGACACCTTTCCAGTTCTTCTTAGGACTACTCTTTAGAATAATGTTGCAAACCATATTTCTTCACATTCTCTAAACTATGCCAGAAGCATTCGTGAAATGTCTAGTTTCCCAAATCCTAGAATAACTTCTTCCGAGAGGTGCAGTGTCAGTTCTGCCAGAAACTAATCGTATGGTCTCGGGAAATGTCTACTGTCTTATCCATCTGTAAAATAAGGAGAGGCTGGGCTACTCGATTGTTTCTGTTCTAACAATTAAGTGTTATGATCCTAAAAGTGTCTCATGTTCTTTGGGGACATCCAGGCTGTGTGGACTGTGCTTAGAAATCTATCTCAGATTCAGAATGTATCTTCCAGGGGGCTAGAATCAGGTTCAAAACTTTGTCCCAAGGCTGTTCTATAGAATCTATTAGTATTACTACACTGACTGCCTTGATTTTGTGGCATATTCAGTTCAGTTCAGTTCAGTCGCTTAGTCATGTCCAACTCTTTGCGACCCCATGAATTGCAGCACGCCAGGCCTCCCTGTCCATCACCAACTCCCAGAGTTCACTCAGACTCACGTCCATCGAGTCGGTGATGCCATCCAGCCATCTCATCCTCTGTCGTCCCCTTCTCCTCCTGCCCCCAGTCTCTCCCAGCATCAGAGTCTTTTCCAATGAGTCAACTCTTCGCATGAGGTGGCCAAAGTACCGGAGTTTCAGCCATATTAGACCATTCCTTATGTCCTTTTGACAGCCTCTGTTATGGTATAGGTATACATGACAGCATATTCCATGAGGACAAAGAGACATTATTGCAAGACTCAGAAGTGTTCTGGGGGAAGCGAACAAGTTGTTTTATTCCCTTCGTGTGTGCTTAGTTGCTCATTTTTGTCTCTCTGTGACCCTGTGAACTCTAGCCAACCAGTCTCCTCTGTCCATGGTATTCTCCTGGCAAGAATACTGTAGCGAGTTGCCATTTCCCTCTCCAGAGTATCTTCCTGACCCAGGGGTTGAACCTGCATCTCCTGCAGCTCCTGCATTGGCAGGCAGATTCTTTACTGCTGTACCCACTGGGAAACCCCATTTTATTTCCTAAACTGGACAAAATACATGGTATGAAGCCTGGTCCTGAAACAGAGCACCCTGAATGGGTACTCAACAAGGCATTTTCTTCTTCTGAATTAATTAATTTAATTGGAGGCTAGTTACTTCAGAATATCGTAGTGGTTTTTGCCATATTCATATGAATCAGCCATGTGTGTACATGTGTCCCCCATCCTGAATGCCCCTCCTACCTCCCTCCCCATCCCATCCCTCAGGGTCATCCCAGTGCACTGGCCCTGAGCGCCCTGTCTCATGCATCGAACCTGGACTAGCGATCTGTTTCACATATGGTAATATACATGTTTCAATGCTAGCTATTCTCTCAAATCGTCCCACTCTCACCTTCTCCCACAGAGTCCAAAAGTCTGTTCTTTACATTTGTGTCTCTTTTGCTGTCTCGCATATAGGGTCATCATTACAGTCTTTCTAAATTCCATATATATGCATTAGTACACTGTATTGGTGTTTTTCTTTCTGGCTTACTTCACTCTGTATAATCGGCTCCAGTTTCATCCACCTCATTAGATCTGATTCAAATGTATTCTTTTTAATGGCTGAGTAACACTCCATTGTGTATATGTACCACAGCTTTCTTATCTATTTGTCTGCTGATGGACATCTAGGTTGCTTCCATGTCCTGGCTATTGTAAACAGTGCTGCGATGAACATTGGGGTACACGTGTCTCTTTCAATTCTGGTTTCCTCATGTGTATGCCCAGCAGTGGGATTTCTGGGTCGTATGGCAGTTCTATTTCCAGTTTTTTAAGAAATCTCCACACTGTTCTCCATAGTGGCTGTACTAGTTTGCATTTCCACCAACGGTGTAAGAGGGTTCTCTTTTCTCTGCACCCTCTCCAGCATTTACTGTTTGTAGACTTTTTGATGGCAGCCATTCTGACCGGCATGAGATGGTACCTCATTTGTGCATTTCTCTGATAATGAGTGATGTTGAGCATCTTTTCATGTGTTTGTTAGCCATCTGTATATGTCTTCTTTGGAGAAACGTCTGTTTAGTTCTTTGGCCCATTTTTTGATTGGGTCGTTTTTCTGGGATTGAGCTGCATAAGCTGCTTGTGTATTTTTGAGATTAATTCTAACAAAGCATTTTTTGTGTGAGAACCATGTTGGTTTAAGGCTCATAGCATACAACTGATGCTTACGCCCCCTGGTGGCATTTTCTGAAGCATCCCCACACTGATAACTTGGTTTTTATAGGCTTTATCATATGGAGAAGGATCAATGAAGGGGAAATATGTTCTTAAGTCTCAAGACTCCTCATTTCTGACTCCTCTGTTATACTCTCATAGATCTAAAGGTCCTTATGCTAGAGATTTTAGATCAATGGGGTCCATGGTTGGATTTCTTTCATCTGTGAGAGCCTGAAATTATGTACATAAAAAGTGTATATATGTGTGACTATGTGCCTTTTGTGCCGAAGAATTGATGCTTTTGAATTGTGGTGCTGGAGAAGACTCTTGAGAGTCCCTTGGATCACAAAGAGATCAAACTAGTCAACCCTAAAGGAAATTAGTCCTGAATATTCATTGGAAAGACTGATAATGAAGCTGAAGCTCCAATATTTTGGCCACTTGATGCAAAGAGACAACTCACTGGAAAAGACTCTGATGCTGGGAAAGATTGAAGGCAAAAGGAGCAGGGGGCGGCAGATAATGAGATGGCTAGATAGAATCAGTAACTCAATGGACACGAATCTGAGCAAACCCCAGGAGATACTGAAGGACAGAGGAGCCTGGCAGGCTACAGTCCATGGGGTCACGAAAGAGTCAGACATGAGTCAGTGACTAAGCAACAAGAACAGATCCACTTAAATCGTATCAAATATATGAAAATATCTTACTGATTTTAAACTTACTATATTCAGCATGCATAAAGTGATAAATGAAGGAATAATCCCAGATGAGAACAAGAACACATGAGACAAAAGAGGCAGACAGGAAACAGGAATGGGCAGGGGTGAAAAATAACTGATTAGAAATCTTGTACATGAAGGACATATAGTTCATTCAAAAAAAGTGAATGGGACTAATTCAGTCCTAGAGACAGATGGAGAGAGAGTTAATGAGTTTGAAGAAACTCACTCAGTACAAAGTACTGAGAAAGAGATAAAATATCCCCATTAAGATTAGGTAGAGACACACAGCACATGCTGAGGGACCCCAACATTCATCTAAAGAACTTCAAGGAGAGAGTGGAAAGAATGGTGGAGAAATCATATTTGAAGAAATAATAGGTTAGGAGTTTGAAGAACAGGAGAAAGACTTGAATCTTTAAAAAATGCATTCTAAATACTAAAAAATGAGAAACAAAAATAAATCAACCCCTAGAAACACCATCTTCATACAGCAGAACAACAGGATAAAGAGAACTTTTTAAAAATAGTCAAAGAAAACAGCAGATAACTTTCAAAAAGACAACAATTAGACTGAGGGAAATGAAACAGCAACAAGACACAATGTTTCAAAAGAGGATGAACTAAATGCAGATTTTTAAGTCATGAAAGATGAGGAGAATTTTCCAATAAGACCCTTTAAAGGAGGACAATTAACAAGTCTACTTTGGAGAAGGCAATGGCACCCCACTCCAGTACTCTTGCCTGGAAAATCCCATGGACGGATGAGCCTGGTAGGCTGCAGTCCATGGGGTTGCTGAGGGTCAGACATGACTGAGCGACTTCACTTTCACTTTTCACTTTCATGCATTGGAGAAGGAACTGTCAACCCACTCCAGTGCTCTTGCCTGGAGAATCCCAGGGACGGGGGAGCCTGGTGGGCTGCCATCTCTGGGGTCGCACAGAATCGGACACGACTGAAGCGACTTAGCAGCAACAAGTCTACTGCAGAAAGAAGGGTAAGCAAGAGATTGGAGACGTGGGGTCGGAGAAATGATGCTGATCATAGAAATTGATACATTCGATAAGAAAACTATGACAAGCATTGGTCACAAAAAATAATTTATTGTTTAACATGGTAAAAGTAAACCCTAGATAGCAATAACATGAAGGAAGACAGTATTCAAAGAGTACTTAAAATATGCGAAATTTCCTGTCATCTTTGTAGGGGTGGGGATATATTGTGAATAATTAAATTTTGTTTAGAAGATTTATAGTAAAGAGACAACTAAAACACAGACATAAAAATCTATAATTTTGAAACTAACAGAGAAAGAAAAGAGCAGAATATATTAAACTTCATCAATCGAAGCAGAATCCAGAAAGTAGACGTAAAAAAGCAGCAAAGAAAAGAAAAAAAAAAAAGAGATGGACACAAAATAAAGTGGCTAAAATGAGTATATATATATATCAATAATACCAATAAATGTAATCGGATTAAAGTTATATACTTTTGACTGTAAGTATTAGATTGATAAAAGGGAAATTGATTTTTATCCTGTTAACAAGACATATACTTAAGGTGACCCTCAGAGAAAGGCTGAAAATATAAACCAAGAATAAACTTGAGTTATAATATCAATATCAGATGAGAGAAAATTTAAATGAATTATTAATTCAGATAAAGAGGGCTACCTTTTTATATTTGGTACCTAAATATAACAATTATTTATTACGGTGTCTGCCAACAGAGAGAAATAGAATTATTAGGAGACATGGATCAATTTATATTGTGGGTGATTTCAACAAATATGTCTGATTGATATATATAGAACTCCACCCCCGACAAATAGGCTTGCAAAATCTAACCATACTGTAGATCAGAAAAGAAAAATTCTCAGGCAATTTCATAGAATCAGTTACAAACAGGCCAGGTTTTATGAATGGAGGGCAATTTAATTCCATATCAATCATAAAAATATTTAGAAACTTAATTCTTCATTAAGAAAATCACCCTGAAATTTCAAAATGTCTTGAAAGGAAGAGTAATGAAAATATAACACATCAAAACATATGGGGCGTAGCTAACGTGTTAATTAAAATAATATTTTCTGCCCATTAAGCTGGTATTGAACACCATGAGTGACTTCCCTGTGGCCTGGGCTGTAGATTCACTCTGTGGTTACCCGGTAGGTCTCATGGACCAGTACATTCCATTTCTCAGACTCCTCCTCATCTTCCTATCACCTCTGCTTTTTAAGGCCAAGATAAGTGACAGCTGCCCAGAATACACCCTCTGGGTTCCAACGCAAGCTGATTTATGCTCTCTGTTTCTACCTCTCTGCTCCCAGGGCTCATCTCAGTTGGCTTTAGTGCTAACTAATCAGTGACTCTGCTTAACCTAACTCTCTTCTCTCCACTAAGTAGAAGGTCTTTAGGGGAAGAGATCTTTATAGCCCCCACCATGCCCATATCGGGGACTTGCCTATGGTGGTGTGCATATAGTAGGGTACAGGCTGAGTACCAAGTTGAGTGTGGAAGGCATATACACATTGTCTTCACTAGAGTGATGGCGCTGGGATCTGTTGGTCTGGAGTTCAGAGAAGAGGTCAAGACTGAAGCCATGATCTTGAGTGTCATCAGCATTCAGATGGTATTGAAAGCCTGGGGATGGGATAAGATCATAGTGGTACTGACTACTGTGGGCAGAGGAGAAAGCTGAGAGATGGCATATGGTACAGTGGGGATTAGGGGGACTCAAGAACATGAGCCTGGCTGCAAGGAGCATGTTCTAAGGAGACGTGAATTGTGCTAGATGCTGCGGGCAGGTAGAGAACAATGAGGCCTTAAAGGATTCCACTGGAGTAAAAGCAGTGAGTGTCACTGGGAACCTTAGTAAGGTCAGTTTTCAGCAAGTGTGAGAAACAGGACGCTCATTGGAGTGAGCTGTCTGCATGACTTCCACCTGGGGTCCACTCAATCTGGAGTGGTTTTTCCCCCACCCTCAAGATCTGGGTCACTGTAGCCCGTTCTCTGTATGAACTTCATACACTAAATATTTATATTATATATATGTATACATATGTGTGTGTACATTCGTATATATAATACAAAGCAACTGGGCATGCACGCATATATATGTTGTTGTTTAGTTGCTGAGTTATGTCTGACTCTTTGTGACTCTGTGGACTATAGCCCGTCAGGCTCCTCTGTCCATGGGATTTCCCAGGCAAGAATACTGGAGTGGGTTGCCATTTCCTTTCCCAGGGGATCTTCCTGACCCAGAGATCAAACTTGCGTCTCCTGCATTGGCAGGGGATTCTTTACCACTGAGCCACCAGGGAAGCCCAAAGGATTATTACCTTCATAAATAGACCCCATCAACCCTCCTCTAATTAATTCATTGTGGTTTAATCCATACATCCTGAAAAGTTTGGTAATAATTCTGCTTAAAATTCTCTAGGCTGAATTTCCACGTGTAATTTGCTTTGGGTCTGTGTGTCTCTTATAACATGAAGACTTACTTCCCCAGAAAGGCTGTGAGACCCTTCCAGCATTTGGAAACCCTGCTCCCATGGACAGAGAAAGTAGCCTTGATAAGCTGGGGCACAAGCAGTGATGGGGCAGAAATAGTCCAGGGTTGGGGTGGAGATGGTACTGGACTTGCCCTTGAGGGCCAAGACCAGTGGTTTGGCTTTATGAATGGTGGTGTCAGGAAGTCCTGTAAGTCAGAGATGAAATATAAGACACTTAGCAGTGCTGAGAAGAAGGGAGTGAAGGCAGGGAGGTTGACAGTAACCCAAAGATTGCAGGAAGCAAAATGGGATTTTATGCCAGAAGGCCAGGCGCAAAAATTCAAGACCTAGGTGGGGACTCTGAGCATCGCAGGGTCAGTAGCCTTTGGTTAAACATGTTAGTATCAGAAAAGCCCTAGGTGAGACAGCAAGCATGGAAAAACCAGAGTCTGCTAGGTCTCACATTCAGGTCTGGCTTTAAGTGCCTTTTTTTAAACACTACTTTCTGTATTTATTTTTAGTTTTGGGCTGTGCTGGGTCTTTGCTGCTGCACGTGGGCTTTCTCTGGTTGTGGTGTGTGAGCTTCTCATTGTGGTGTCTTCTCTTGTTGTGGAGTACAAGCTGTAGGGTGCCTGGGCTCAGTGGTTGTGGCTCCCAGCTCCAGAGCACCAGCTTAGTAGTCGTGACACACGGGCTTAGCTGCTCCACAGCGTGTGGGATCTTGCCACACCAGGGATCAGACCCATCTCCCCTCCTTTTCAAGGCATATTCTTAACCACTGGACTACCAGGGAAGCCCAGATTGAAGTTTTTGTTATGCTATTTATGAGAAGTCTGTCCATGAGCATAATTAACATCTGTCAGCCATTTATTTTACTTAAAGTGGAGCCAATAAAACTCTTTTGCTTTGTTATGGTGAGAATTAAGTGAAATTATGTGTGCAAAGTGCTTGGTACAGGGCTTCTCCGAGCAGAGAAGCTCTGAATAACTGAACGTAACCCCCTTCCTACCTGAGGCAAAGCCCCCTGGCACAAGTCGTTAGAATGGAACTTGACTCTACTTCGGAGGCTTTCAAGGGAGTAGGAGAAGGGTCTCCTATTCAAGCTTGACTTGATTTCCAATTCGAACAGAGACTATGGTCCAGAATGGTTACTTGTCTTGGTGAAGATCCCAACAGTTGTTGGAAGCAAAGCCAGAAATGTAACTCCAGCTGTTCTCAATTCTAACCCACAGGCATCTCCAATTAAGCATTTAAAACATTTACTGTATCAATAGGAATTCAGGGTGAAGTAAGATTTGCATCTTGGCGAGGAAACTTTGTTGATTTATGACAAAGTCTCTGAAGATAAGTGTAATTTTGTGTTTCATGGCTTCATTTTTATGAACACCCTAGAGGTCTGCATATTTGACTGTAATGCTTGCATCTATCTAAATATCCTAAAAGTAATAGCAAGAACATATGACGGAGGCTGTGTGTGATCCAGGCAGCCCCGACTTCAGGGCATGGGATGTGTCTTGTTTATACGCTGTTGGTGATGGACTGTTTTGATTTATCCACTTTTCCATCCTAGTCCTGCGGGCAATGCCAGTAATGATTGGAGTTCCAGAACAATCTGACTGGAGTGGAGTGAGTCAGGTCCTAAACCTGTAAGCTGGGGTCACCGCTCACACTCAGTGGCCGCTCGCATCTGTCTTGTCAACAAAGAACCCCTCAGTTTCCTTGAATCTCTTTTTAATTTCTTTCTTGTTCCTTTGTCAGAGTGCCCTCAATCATGGGTATTCCTCTCACGAGACTTTCTTTGGAACTGACTTGCCTCTAACATTCGGTTGGCCAAAAAGTGCATCCAGGTTTTTCTGTAACATGTTATGGAAAAACTCAAATGCATTTTTTGGCCAACCCCATATGTGTGCTCAGTGCCTCGCTTTTGTCCGACACTTTGAGACTCCATGGACTGTAGCCCACCAGACTCTTCCATCCATGGAGTTTTCCAGGCAAGAATACTGGAGCACATTGCCATTTCCTCCTCCAGGGGATCTTCCTGACCCAAGGACTGAACCTGAATCTCTTGCGTGTCCTGTACTGGCAGGTGGGTTCTTCACCCCTGAGCCATCTGGGAATCCAAACCCAATATGTTGCAGAGCTTAATTAAGAATGTGGACTCAGGAGCCAGTCTGCCTGAGTCAAAATCCAGCTTCCCTTACTCATTTTCTGAGTGACCTTGGGCCAGTAACTTAACGATCATGATCTGTAGGATGGTGATTACAGTAGCACCTCTATTCTGAGATGCTTTCTGAGGACAAAGTGTGTTAAAAGAAACAAAGTGCATAGTCAATCGTGGACACACATTAAATGCTCCTTGAAAATCAAAGTGTTAGTCGCTCAGTCGCGTTTGACTCTTTTGTGACCCAATGGACTGTAGCCCCCCAGGCTCCTCTGTCCATGGGATTCTCCAGGCTAGAATACTGGAGTGGGTTGCCCATCCCTCCTCCAAGGGATCTTCCCTACCCAGAGATTGGACCCAGGTCTCCATTACAGGCAGATTCTTTACCATCTGTGCCACTTGGGAAGCCCAAATGCTCCTTAATCTACTGTTATTTTCTGGTTCTAAAGCCACTGATTCTTCGTTTCCCTTTGGGGAATCAGCCGCACCCTCTTGCTACTCAGCCACTTGGGATGCAATGCTTGCCCTTGTCTTTGGCCAAATCTAAGGATGCCTGTCTGATTCCTGGTGAGACTGAAGTTGGGCAGCAGTTTGTTTTGAAAGGTATGGAACTTTTGATGATGATTTACGGAACCATGTTGAGTTTCCTGAACCCTCCCATTCCCAGACCATGTCAGCCTTTTCACTGGTCTGTCTGCAGAGCCCTGCAAGGTGCCTGATGCAGGGAATGTGGGTAGTGTGTGCTGACCACAGGAAGGAGTATGTATTTGTCAGTATTCAGTGAAGAAATACAGTCTCATGTGCAGCCCTAGGGTGGTCCTAGGACAGTATACTCAGCATTCTGGCTTTTTCTCTGTGTTACCCGCCCCCACCCCCTATTTCATAGCTTACTATGTGACAGAAAAGGGTATAAGACTTAAGTTTAGGGCTCATGGGTGAAGGGGAAATGGACGAACACCAAAGTCAACAAGGAAGGGTGCTTGTTTGAGCCCTGATCAGTGGTAAGGTCAAGTGCATGCTGGAAATAGAAGGGCGGAGTCTTCTCTATTGAGAGAAGGCTGGACACATTCTGAGTCTGATCACAGCAGATGAGACAGGCCAGTGGGTCCTACATTAGGGTTGGATTTGTGCAGGTTTTCATCTATGGTGACCAATGGCTCTGTGAGCAGACAGAGAATAGAATTATGCTAGAGAGGTGCCACAGTTTTAGCAGAGGATATGGTATGTGTTTTGAACTTGGATGCTGAGCTAGGAACTCGATGGGACAAAGGAGAAGAAGGGTGGAGATCAGAATCAGGGAGGGTTATAAGCAGGATGAGAGGGGGTCAGTATTTGGTGAATGCCATCACTCAGAGTTAGTGCAACTTCCAAGTCTGGGGGAACAGTCCCCACCAAGCTGCTCTCCCTTCCGAGGCCAACTGCAAGTTTGGAGTGTCCCAAAGCTACCTCCATGTAGATAATTTATTGGAGGAGTCAAAGAACTCCCTGAAAGCTATTATACTTACTGTGATAGTTTATTACAGGGAAAGGACCCACCCAGGAGGGGTCCATATGCAGAGAGTTGGCTAGCCGTAGCTCCGTGGAGTCAGGGACAACAGTACATGCTCCCTGCCAAGATGTGCGACAATATGCAGGAAGTACTGCACACCTGGGAAGCCCACCCGAGACTCTGCTGAGCTGAGTTTTTACCGGGTTTGATCACTTACTGTACATGTGGCTGACCTGTAATCTCAGATTCTCTGAAACTCAGAAGTGATACTGTCTGGCCCAGAGCCTTTTCCCTGTCATAAATCTCATTGTTAGACTGTCCAAGGGGCAAAATCCCCAGGCAAACAAAGTCACTCTTATTAGGAAGTACGTTCCTGGAGCCTAGGGATGACCTCCATGTAGTCAAGGAGAAAGACTGGAGTCTCTTCATGTACAGTTAATTTTTCATTCCATAGTTATTAAGTCTTGAGTTGCCGCCCTCCCTCTTTTTCCTTTTTTTTTTTGTTTTGTTTTGTTTTAATGCTGCACCGCATAGTTTGGGGGACCTTAGTTCCCTGACCAGGAATCAAACTTGTGCACCCTGCACTGGAGGCGTGGAGTCTTTACCAGTGGACCAGGGAAGTCTCCTTGAGTTGCCCTTTGATGAACTCATCCTGTGTGTGTGTGTGTGTGTGTGTGTGTGCGCGTGCGTGTGCCCGCACGCTCAGTCATGTTTGACTCTTTACAACCCCATAGACTAGCCTACCAGGCTCCTCTGTCCATGGGATTTTCCAGGCAAGAATACTGGAGTGGGTTGCCATTTCCTGCCCCAGGGCATCTTCCTGACCCAAGCATCAAACCTGCAACTCCTGTGTCTCCTGCATGGCAGGTGGATTCTTTGCCGCTGAGCCACTGGGGAAGCCTGAGCTCATCCTGAGGATGGTGACAGAAGGAGAGGCATAGGTTATAGAGGATACAAGAACTAGACCATAGAAGCTTGTAATCCTCTCAGGGTGGGAAAGTCAGGCAGGGTGGGCCTAATACTCAGAAAAGGAATCATAATTATCATGTTATGAGAATTGTGCTGGCTTGGTTTTTCTGGTTGAGCCTAATGGGGCCAGACCTACCATGAGTTCAGCCCTAGCCTTTCTTTACTTTCCAGTCGGGAAAACTCAGCTCTATCCATTCTTCCAGGTGGATTGGATTATATGGACCAAAGTCCCAAGAAATGGATTTAAGAAATCAGTATCAAGTTTATTAATTTATAATTAAATACACACACTCATGTGTTTGTGCATACTTTTACATAGAACAGGATGAGGTCACTCCCCAGGGTGTTCCCAGAGCTGATAAGTTATCCATTCAGGACACCAAAATATACCTGCGAAGGCGGCTTGGTCAGCAGAGACTTGGAGCAAGGAGAGCTGGCTTTAAAGATATGGGGGTTCTCACAGCCTGATGGACTGGCCTAAATAACTGTACCAGACTCCTAAAATGTGAGGGAAATTTCTCGTGGTCAGTGCTGACAAGTCCTGAATTTCCACGTCTCCATTTTCATTATTTCTTATCGGATCCCAAAGGTTTCTCTCATTACATTATTTTATATTACAATTTACAAGCTCATTTTATACAAGTGACATTTCAGAGTAACTGGTTCCTGGCATGTTAATCTCACAGATGAGCCGGCTCTAAATCACGCTGTGCTGTGGGTTAGTACTGCCTCTCATCCACTGTGGGGGCTGCCATGCTTGCTATTTCCAAGGAGCTCTTCCCTCACTCCCCAAAGATTTCAGGCCTTGGGGATTTGGGGTCCACCTCTGAGCCCTCCATCCTCACCCTCCTTAGTTACCCTGTCAGATGAATACTTTCTCTTTTTCTGTATTTTTAATGTGCAATATCTTCAAATGAAAATAATTAAAAATAAAAGGCAGACTGCCTCAAGGGAAGAGGGCTTTCCAGGTAGCTCAACGGTAAAGTCTCTGCCTGCCAGTGCAGGAGATGCAGGAGAGGTGGATTTGATCCCTGGGTCAGGAAGATCCTCTGGAGAAGGAAATGGCAACCCACTTCAGTGTTCTTGCCTGGAGAATTTTATGGACAGAGGACCCTGGTGGGCTATAGCGCATGGGTCACAAACAGTTGGACAGAACTTAGAGATGGAGCATGCATGCGCACATCAATGGAAGGGGTGTTGTTCAGTGTTGTTATGACAAGGGAGGTGCTCATTATGAACACTCCTTCAAGAAGGAACTTGTCACCCCACCAGGCTGTTGGTGGGTGCTTTGTAAAATTACCTGGGAGAGAAACTCACACTCAAAACCCCTCTCTTCCTTTGTATGGTAGAAAAGAGACCATGAAAAAAATAGTAATGGTAGGAAAAAAAAAAAGATGGTTATTTGTGGATAAGAATTTAAAGTTCTCATGTAATATCCAGACTTTATATACCTAGGCTCACGCTTCACTTTGCCTACAGACAGACTTTGCATGTAAATGGGACTCTCACTGCAATGTGTACCTATGTATGGATAATATAAATACATAATGTTCTTCCTAATACAGCAAAGAAACAGTGGGGCAGATTTCAGAGTTTAAAATACAGTATTGTCATATTTTTAAAGCTGGAGTCACCTTAATGTGCTGTCTGCCTCACTCAGGCAAACTTTAAAATAATATCATATTTCACAAAACCCTATTAAACTGTCACATAAATTCCCCTTATTTCCTTTTCCCGTCAGTGCTGATTACCATGGAAGATATTTCTGTGTCAGTGGAAATTCTCATCTTTTCCCATCAGCCTCCTCCTCTTGGCTTGTTCTTTTGGGGGCCGTCTCCAGGGTGTGGTCTCCTAGGGTCCCCTCTGCTTCTCCAGAGGAGGGAAAGGCAACCTGGTGACCCAGTGCTGGGTTTCTCATTAGCTGTGAGCAGCTTTAACCTCTTCTGGGCTGTGTTGAGAGACAGCCTGATTTCACAGGGCCTTACAAAGAGTTATCATTTCTCAAGGACTTCCTAGGGGTCTGGGTCACACTAAGCCATTCAAGTCACCTCCTCTCATTCTCACAAGAACCTAATGAGGTGGGATTATTATTATTCTCCCTATTTGGCCACTGAAAAATTGAGACTGGCTGTAAATAACTTACACAAGGTCAAGTTAGAGGTGAAACAGCAAGATTAAAATTTAGGGTGACCAGTTGTCCTGGATTGCCTAAGACTGAAGGATTCTGGGATTTTCAGTGCTGAAAAAAAAGGGACCATCCCGGACAAATTAGGGTGGTTGGTCACCCTATCTCAGATCCCAGTCCATCTGACTAGCTGAAAACCCTTTGTTTTAACTATTATGGACACTACCCTACCTGCATGGAGCAGAATATAATATAATAATATCACATGAATTAATACAAAACTCACTCTTCTCTATCCCTATCTTTTTTTATTGTGTTTTAGAGAAAAGTTTTTGAAGTTGAATCTGAATGGTTCTCATTCAAACTTGATGCAGCCTTTTCAATAATTAATTCATTCATTTAATTTACTATAGCATGAATAATAATATGCGTGTGTGCATGCTACATCGCTTCAGTTATGTCTGACTCTTTGTGACCCCATGGACTGTTGCCCGCCAGGCTCCTCTGTCCATGGGATTCTCTGGGCAAGAATACTGGAGTGGGTTGCCATTCCTTCCTCTAGGGTATCTTCCCAACCCAGGGATGGAGCCCTCATCTTCTGTATTTCCTGCATTGGCAGGCAGGTTCTTTACCACTAGCACCATCTGCGAAGCCCAAATAATAATAATAATATAATCCTCCTTAATTAATAATTATGCAATTTAATTAGTTACATTTATGAACAATTTAATGTGTGCTTTTTTCTTTGAAAACAGGCTTTACTTGTTTATCCTATTTAATTTGGACAACAATTTTATGAGATACTTTTTTTTTCTGGCTTTACTGAGATACAATTGACATATAACATTGTGTGAGTTTAAGGTGTGCAATGTTATGCTTTGAACCATCTTGCAAAATGATTACCACAGTGAGGTTAGTTAACACATCCATCACGCAGTACTATTTCCCCCCTAGTTTTGCAAATAAGCCTCAGAGAACTTAAGTGACTGACCGCAGTGTGCATGCAGGGCTGAGATGATAACCGAGGTCTGAGACCAGAGAGCTGGCTGGCTCAGGACATATGGGAACACTGTTTATGCGCCCTCGTCCTCGCAGCCTCAGGGCTGTCTGCAAGTGCCTTGCAGCAATCCAATCTTACCTGTGTAGCCATGTCTCACTTCAAAAAGTAACTGCAGGAATTCTAACTTTTCCGAAAGATTCATAGCAGGGGGCTTCAAAATTGAGAGCTCTCCAAGTAAATTTAAATGATGACTTGATTTTTAAAATATCCATTTACATGCAATCGGCAGGGCCCACCTCTGACATAGTTCCTTGGCTTGGCCTAAGGGGTTATTTGAAAGCAAAGCACTAGTGGGATGTCATCTGGCCTGTATTAAATGGCTTTCTGGGGAACGTCAAATCTACACACTGCACAGGAATAACTGATGGCCAGAAATTCTCACATGATAGAATCTTTACACCATGAGCACAGAGTCACCTCCCTCCCTCCTATCTATCTGTTTAGGTCATTCTGTTTCTTTTAGTGTCCGTTGTTCTTTCTGTCTCTGAAGCCTGAAAGAGGAAAAGAAGTATTTCATTAACTTCCTCTTAATTTACAAGTTCATCCATGCACATGCATGGTTTAGAAATCTATTTATAAGCTCCAGTTTTCTGTGCCCATTTAAGGCTACTCATCCTCATCTAATTCTACTTTAAAGCCGTGTCTCAAAGGATGCCCCGTAGAACTTTAAAAAGTCTTGCTATTAGTGCTTATGTGATTTTCAGGTGGCTCAGTGGTAAAGAATCCATCTGCCAATGCAGGAGACACAGGAGACACAGATCTGATACCTGGGATGGGAAGATCCCCTGGAGTAGGAAATGGCTACCCACTCCAGTACTCTTGCCTGGAAAATTCCATGGACAGAGGAGCCTGGCAGGCTACTGTCCATGGGGTCACAAAGAGCTGGACATGGCTGAGCATGCAAATCACATGAAAATCATGTGATTTTCAGACAGAGTGATATTGCTCTCACTAGGCTTTGTTCTTCTAACCCATATTTTTAAAAAAACTTTTTATTTTGTATTGGTGTATAGCCGATCAACAATGCTGTGATAATTTCAGGAGGATAGCAAAGGGACTCAGCCATACATACATGTGAATCCATCTCCCCCAAACTCCCCTCCCATCCAGGCAGCCATATAACATTGGGCAGAGTTCCCTCTGCTATACAGTAGGTCTTTGTTGGCTATCCATTTTAAATATAAAAATGTGTACATGTCCATCTCAAACTCCCTAACTATCCCTTCCCTTCATCATTCTCGCTGGCATTATTTTTTAATGTATGTTTGTGTGTGTGTTTATCTGTGTGTATTTGTGTGTGTGTGTTTGTGTGTGTGTGTTTGCACATGCATGCCCCAGTTACTATGCTGAGTTTCTTTGGAAACAAAATTGAATGAAATAGATATCCTTAGGGACATTTTGAGATCTTCTTAGGCTCAAATCATTTTAAAAATTTGAGCCCCCATCATCATATATCATATTAAACATAATAAAATGCCCTCATATCCCACATTTCTCTTTTTAAACTGAATTTGAAATAATTTCATGTTTGTTTTGCAATTATTAGGCTATGGCTGATACTCAGTTTATGGTTGGCTGTGATTCCTTAGCCAACATTGTCCGCACTCAAGAATTTCTGTGAAGTGAGGAAATCTTACCTACCGCTGACTTTCAAAGATAATAAAGTTTTTATGAGTCCTAAATTCACTCATTAATGAAGTTGACATAATATTCTAATTTTGGGGCAATTAAACACCTATTGCCATCAAATAATGTTTCATATTTTAGAGCCAACATATACATTTCAGGTCTCAAATACTTTTCTGAGTTTTACCAAGCCTGTTGGCTCTGGCACTGTGGCTTGGGGCCTGAGGGGTGAAGGACTGTGGATGTCTTTCGTGCCTTGAAGTGTGTTCCAGCTCAAGACAGGGAAGAAAAGCAAGACGTGCGAGGCGGGGTGGACTCAAAGCGCTGATGCCACAGTAGAATTGTGAGCCAGATGGCCAAGGAGCACAGGCTCTGGGTATTTAATTCAAATTCAGAAGGAAGTAAACAGGGAGGTTACCCTGAAGCGAGTGAAACTTGAGCTGAACTTGAAGTCCACTGGAGCTGGTCAAGCAGAGAGGGTGTGCCATCAGAAGAAGAGCCAGTGTTGGGGAGCAGAACGGAGCCTGTTGAGCCAGCGGCTGCACACTGTGCTTTGGGGGTGCATGGGGAGTGCCAGTGCTGGTGTGGGCTTCCCAAGAGAGGGGTGGCCCATCATGGAGGGCCTGTGCCCCAGAAAGAAGCCCTAGATTTTTAGTTTGCCTGTTTATTATTTGTTTATTATACTGAAGTATAATTGATTTATAATGTTGTGCTAATTTCAGGTATATAGCAAAGTGATTGGATATATATATATATATATATATATATATATATATATCTCCACATGTTGTGGTTGTTCAGTCACTCAGTCATGTCCAACTCTCTGTGATCCCATGGACTGCAGCACACAGGCTTCCCTGTCCATTACTATCTCCTAGAGGCAGTTCAAACTCATGTTCAGTGAGTCGGTGATGCCATCCAACCATCTCATCCTCTGTCACCCCCTTCTCTTTCTACCCTCAGTCTTTCCTAGCATCAGGGTCTTTTCTAATGAGTTGGCTTTTCGCATCTGTTAGCCAAAATATTGGAGCTTCAGCTTCAGCATCAGTCCTTCCAATGAACATTCAGGGTTGATTTCCTTTAGGATTGGTTGGATCTCCTTTCAGTCCAAGGGACTCTCTTATATATATATATATATATATATATATATATATATATATATACCTTCCAGACCTAGGGATGGAACCTGTGTCTATGTGTCCTGCATTGGCAGCAGGTTCTTTACCACTAGCACCACCCGGGAAACCCCATATGTATGTATGTATACATATATATCAGAGAAGGCAATGGCACCCCACTCCAGTACTCTTGCCTGGAAAATCTCATGGATGGAGGAGCCTGGTGGGCTGCAGTCCATGGGGTCGTGAAGAGTTGGACATGACTGAGCAACTTCACTTTCACTTTTCACTTTCATGCATTGGAGAAGGAAATGGCAACCCACTCAGGTGTTCTTGCGTGGAGAATCCCAGGGATGGGGAAGCCTAGTGGGCTGCCATCTATGGGGTCTCACAGAGTCGGACACGACTGAAGTGACTTAACAGCATACATATATATATGTGTGTGTATGTGTATCCATATTTTCTTTTTCTCTGATTATTTTCCATTATAGCTTGTCACAAGATAGTGAATGTAGTTCTCTGTTCTGTACAGTAAATGCTTGTTGTTTGGGTCACTTGTAGAGACATGAATGGACCTAGAGACTGTCATACAGAGTGAAGTAAGAAAGATAAAAACAAATATTGTATGTTAATGCATATACATGGAACCTAAAAAATGGTACAGATTAACCTATTTGCAGGGCAGGAACAGAGACACAGAAGTAGAGAACGGGTATGTAGACACTGGGAGGGAAGCGGAAGGTGGGACGAATTGGGAGACGAGGATATTGACACTGCCAGCTGTAAAATACACAGTGAGGACCGGCTGTATAGCCCGGGCTTCCCAGGTGGCGCTAGTGGTACAGAACCCAGCTGCCAATGCAGGAGACTTGAGACGCGGGTTGATAAGATCCCCTGGAGAAGGACATGACAACCCACTCCAGTATTCTTGCCTGGAGAATCCCATGGGCAGAAGAGCCTGGTGGACGGCCGTCCATGGGGTTGCAAAGAGTTGGACATGACTGAGAGAATCAGCACACAGCACAGTGGGAACCTGCTGTATAGCACAGGGAGCTCAGCTCTGTGCTCTGTGGTGACCTAGAGGGGTGGGATGGAGGGGGTGGGAGGCAAGCTCAAGAGAAAGGAAGTGCATGTATACATATGGCTGATTCACTTTGTTATACAACAGAAACTAACGCAACATTTGAAAGCAATTATACTTCAGTGAAAAGAAAGTCTTAGTTTTATCCTAAGGGCAGTTGGAAGGGGGAGATGAATATTTTGTACGAACAGGGGTGGGGGGATGTGAAATACTCAGAAAGGTATTTTGGAGGCAGAAATAACAGGACTCAGTAACTTTCTATGTGTGGGGTCGCTTTCTGTGGCATGGGGTCTGGTGAGACCTCCCTGTTTCTGCTGAGTTGCGTGGAGGCACAGTGATGCTTTACACTTTCACCAGCACAGGCCACGCTGGGCAGGGCGGGGCCGGGCCCTGACCGTGAAGCCCCGAGGCCATGGGGTTTGTCTCTGGACAGCTGTCTCAGTCAGCTCAGGCCACAGAAACCGGCAGGAGGGTGTCAGCAAATGTCAGGAAAGGCAGAAGAAAACATCAGCAAGAGGGGCCAGAAATAAGTATTTGATCCTGATAGAAGCCTGGTTTGGGAGCAGCGGAAGATTTTATATGCTGATCTCAATTTCTCGATTCAGGCCTAAATGTGTCACTAACATTCTCTGCGAGGCTTCCTGGCCAGACCCACTCCCCCTCCCCTCCACACACACACTCTGTTGATTCCACACATCCTAGGAGCCCTTGGCCTGCCAGGAGCTCTTTCTTGTTGCCCAGTCATCTGTGAATATACCTAATTCAGAAGGTGAATACATTTAAATGGCTTAAACATGAAAGGCAGGTTGCCAAGCAACCGGGAAACCGAAATACCCTTGTCAGGTTATGCAAGTGAAGAGCTAGCAGGTCATTGCTGTAGTGGTTTTTATTGGAACAGCATCAGTGATAATCCTCTTTCTCTTTCTTTTTCTCTTGTATCTTCTCTCACTCCCTCCTTTCATCTCTTCCTGTAAATCAGCAGCTCAACCTTAATTTTAAAACATAATATCTCTATTTCAACCCAAGTGTGGCCGGAATAGCTCTGGGTTCTGTTTGTGGAGTAACTAAGCAGCAAAGTTACTCTCCCTATTCGTGACTTCTCCTGCTCCTTAAATACCTCCAGGTTCTTGAAACAACCTGTACCATGCCAACCCTTGCAAGAGTAAAAAGGTCCACATCTCAAGGCAAGCAACGTGGCTATTGAAATTTCCTGGCACTATTTGAGTTTTAAAGCACTCTGCTCCAGTGTCAGGTGGTGACATATGTTTTGGGCTTAAGACTTAGATTTTCTCCTACCTTCTTGGTCCTTATGACTCAGGCCCATAATTTATTCATCGTGTGGTTTTCACTTGGTGGTTTTTCTGCCGTCTTCAATAGCGGAAACTAAAAAGGCTTTGGCAAGGGGGAGGTTGAAGATTCCTGAAGGAAAACGCAGGGAAGAGAGCAGGCTTTCAGTTGGCAATTTATAATTTAAAAAGAGAATCATCTGCATTTCCCTGGTGGCTCAGTGGTAAAGAATCTGCCCGCCAATGCAGGAGATACAGGTTTGATCCCTGATCCAGGAAGATCCCACATGTAGTGGAGTAATTAAGCCCGTGCGCCACAACTGCAGAGCCTGTGCTCTGGAGCCCCTCAGTCTCACCTACTGAGCCCATGTGCCACCACTACTGAAATCCACTTGCAGTCAAGCCTGTGCTCTGCAACGAGAGAAGCCACCACAATGAGAAGCCTGTGCTCTGCAACTGGAGAGTAGCAGCCATTCTCGCCACAACTAGAGAAGAAGCCTAGGCAGCAATGAAGACCCAGCACAGCCAAAAATAAATTATTTAAAAAAAGAGAGAATCATCCTGTTTGCCTATTTAAAAATGTCCCTTGCACGGGAGATCGCGTTTCCCCCCGTGTCCCTCTTATCACTTCTGTCGACTTAAAAACATAGCCACAACCCAAAAGTTGAGAGCTATGTTTTGTTCAGTGGAAATTTTTAGGACTTAAACCCAGGAGGTGACATCTCAAGTAATCCTGAGAGAACTGCTGTGAGGAGGCGAGGGGAGGAGCCAGGTTATACAGAAGTTTTACAAAAAAGGACAGTTAGCTTGAACATCAAGAGATTATTGTTTATGAAAAGAAACCAGATATCTCAAATTAAGGAATTTCTTTCCTGGTGACTCAGAGGTAAAGAATCTTCCTGCCAATGCAGGCAATACAAGAGAAGGGAGTTCGATCCCTGGGTCAGGAAGATCCCATGGAGAAGGAAATGGCAAACTGCTCCAGTGTTCTTGCCTGGAAAATTCCATGGACAGAGAAGCCTGGTGGGCTACAGTTCATGGGGTCACAAAAGTCGGATACCACTTAGGGACTAGACAGCAAAACAACAAGCACTTTTCTATGTGAGGGAAAATGCGAGAGTCTGAGCTCACTGAAATCATTCCTTTCATATATATCTCCGCTATCTGGGCTGGTATCCTGTATTTTCACATCCTGAGTTCCTCAGGGCTCACTGTAGGGAGTGGCTGCAGCCCTAAGGCTGCTAGATCTTGCGGGTATTCTTCCTGAGCGCCCTGGAGGATTGGAATAGCTGATGACTGTGACATCCTTGTTTATTGATATGGCAGGAAATACTCCTTTTTTCACTTCCCTTCCCTTCTTCACAGATGCCTAATAGTATCTCTCAATAAGATTTCCTAACAGTTTATGGTAACACAGGGGCAGACGCTTTGCTTATGGAAAAAACTGTCTTCAGAACAGAGCACCTGCACCCTCAGGGACTTTGAATTCTTTTCTCTTTCAAATACAGTCAGGCAAATAATATGGGTAAAAGCAAAGCGAGAGACCCGTTGTATGTGATCTGGGAGCAGAATGATTCACTAGGATATTTCAATGTTTTCTGAGCAAAGCAATAGCTCTTTAATCTCTTTCTTCAAGATTTGTATCTGTATCTTTCAGTGCTTTATAATATGCCTCAACCTGATGAGATGTAATCTAGTGTAACAAGGTGAGCTGTGTTGGATGTATCTTTACTGAGCTGGAAAAGGTCTCCTTCCAACTCAGTTCATTTATTTAGGCTTCTCAAGGTTATTGTGATGCTCAGAGAGCTCTGGCTGAAGATTGCTGGAATTTCGGCTGTATCTTTAAAAACATTCTTTCAGAAACAGCTGGTAGTGATTTGACCTCACCATCAGTGGTCTGTAGGTGACACAGCCCTCCTGGGACCCTGTGGTGCTTGAGGGCTTTCCTCTGGACAGAATTAATTCTATTAAGGAGGCCAGAGGCAAAGGAGCCAGTGTCCTGAGGTACCAGTGAGCCAGTACATCCCAGGCAGAAATGTGAGCATCCCTAACTGAGATCAGCTGATGGGTTGGGGGGGGATTTGGAGATGCAGTAGCATCTGTCTGCAATTTTCCTGATGCGATTACTCACTTCTCCCAAGTGACTGTTGCTTCTGTGGGTAGTAAATTTCTTAAACCCAATCTAAATACTGTATTATGATACTGTATATATTGTGTATCATTATAGCACAGATGTATTATTTTTATTTCCAGCATATTATAGTATAACAAAATCTCTAGAAAAAAATCTGACTCATATGAGGAAATGCAGGAATTTGTTCTTATTTATGCAGAGTCTAAAATTGTTATCTCAGCCTCCATTACACCACTTCCTCTTGGTTATCTGAAAATTGCCCAGGAATAGATTTCCTGATTTTCTTTTCATTTATACATTATCCAAACCCGCTTTCTTACAGTCAGCGATAGGCAAGACTAGATATAGTCAAAATAAGAAAGTGAGATTGCCCTTTGCAAAGAAATATGGGTTTGTAATAGTTCAAGATTGGATTTGTTTCATGAGAAAGAAGGCAATGAAACAATGTTTTGTGTGTGTGTGTGGGGGGCTTATTCTTTTATTCATTTTATTAATGTCTCAACTATATTACATTGGAATGTATTTACTTTTACCACTGAGTATGGTGAACAGTTCCAGTACTCTTGCCTGGAAAATCCCATGGACGGAGGAGCCTGGTAGGCTGCAGTCCATGGGGTTGCTAGGAGTCGGACACGACTGAGCGACTTCACTTTCACTTTTCACTTTCATGCATTGGAGAAGGGAATGGCAACCCACTCCAGTATTCTTGCCTGGAGAATCCCAGGGACGGGGGAGTCTGGTGGGCTGCTGTCTCTGGGGTCACACAGAGTTGGACATGACTGAAGAGACTTAGCAGCAGCATGGTGAACAGTATCAGTTAAGAGACTTGAAAGAGGGTCCAGGGGTGTATTGTTCAAGTTAATACAATAAGCCCCCTACATATGAATGACCTCCACCCCTCCTCTAAATTCTCTGTTGCCTCCGTTTGCCTTAATTTTCTTCATATTACTTAGAGGATGTTACTGTTTGCCTTCCCTACCAGAAAGTAAGCTCCTGATGACTGAACTTTGACTCCTGCCTTGTTATAGCTCCAATTTGTATTATAATGCCTGGTGCATCATAAGGTCTCAATAAATACTTGTTGAATGAATGGATTCTGCAAGAATTGGTAAAATATATTGTGAAACAACTGGGCATAGAGAGGTTAATTAGAGGTTAATTACTGTTAATTATGGGCTTCCCTGGTGGCTCAGTGGTAAAGAACCTGCCTCCCAACGCAGGAGACACAGGAAACACAGGTTCAATTCCCGAGTCGGGACAATCCCCTGGAGGAGATGACAATCCACTCTAGTTTTCTTGCCTGGGAAATCCCATGGACAGAGGAACTTGGCAGGCTACCATCCATGGGTTGCAAAGAGTCTGACCCGACTTAGCAACTAAACCACAGTGGGGCTTCCCAGGTGGAGCTAGTGGTAAAGAACTTGCCTGCTAGCAGAAGAAATAAGAGACATGGGTTTGATTCCTCAGTTGGGAAGATTCCCCTGGAGGAGGGCATGGCGACCCACTTCAGTATTCTTGGCTGAGGAATCCAATGGACAGGGGAGCCTGGTGGGCTACAGTCCATAGGGTCACAGAGTTGGATATGACTGAAGTGACTGCACACGTGTGCACAGAGCAAACCTTTTCTGAGGTCAGCCTTTGCTCCACAGCTTCCTCCCTGCTGCCCCCCAGATCCTCAGTGAGGCCGTGGCAGCCGGTGGTGGGGGGCGTGAGCATCCTCTCTCCTCCTTCTGTCAGTACAGGAGCCCTTGTATTTCTGCCGAGAAATAAGAAATCTCTTTACAGAAAGAAGACAGTGGTCTCAGGCTGTTTACCTTTCATTCTGTGGTCAGGAGATCATTTCTCAAGCTTTGAGAGGAAGACAGAGTGCTGAGTTCTGCGAGGGATAAGATCTGAGGCCACTCCAGTATTCGGGCCTGGAGAATTCCATAGACTGTATAGTCCATGGGGTCACAAAGAGTTAGACACGACTGAGTGACTTTCACTTTTCACTTTCTTGCACCGGAGGAGGGTGGGGATGAAGATGATTGGTTGGGGATGAACTGAAGTTTTTAACCTCACCATTTGGAGCAACCCCAAATGAGACAAGTTTGGAAACAGAAGTCTGGTCAGTTGTGTGTTCTCATGGCATATGGGCCAGAAAACCGGTAGCTTACGAGTCTGTATGGACTTCCCTGGTGTTCAGTGGTCAGGACTCTATGCTTCCGGTGGAGGGAGCACGGCTTCAATCCCTGGTTGCATAACCAAGATCCTGCATGCCCCATGCCCACCTCCCCTCCCGCCCCCTCAAGTGTTTGTAAAAGAAGGCATGTGAAAAGTAGACCCTGCTCATCTGGGAAGGAATTATGCCCCAATAATCAGGAGCAGCGAGGGAGATCCAGTTCACACTTGATTGTTCAGAAACTTATTATTAGCACTGATTACCTGCTCTCTATTTTTTCTGCCAATACCTGACTTTTGACTTCTCTACTAATTAGCACTTGCATCTGAATATTTGAGAAAGAGAAAAAAAAAGAGAGATGAAGTTCCTTGTAATTTCACTTCTTGTTAGGCTCTCTCTTAAAAGAATACAGGAGAATATAATAGAATCAAAGGAGATTGAAACCACTGGCCAAAAAGTTTTATTTTTTTATCTATAATATTTCACATTGCCATTGATAATCATTGAATTTAGTGTTGCAAAGACCTGAGAGAGCCTGATTTTATAGGTGAGGGACTTAGATTTCAGAAGAATTCAATCTTTCCTAATATGTTCAGTTAGTAGGATGCAGACTGGGCCCCAAACCCAGCTTGTCTAACTCAAAATGGACATGGTGCTTGTTTTCATATCAATATATCATTGTGTTTTATTTCAAGAGGATTAATTTCAGCCTTCCTCTTGAGTATACAAACAGAATAATATATGGTCAAATGAAAAGAACATTGGGTTTTGTTTCAGAACACCTACATTTTCCTCCAATGATTTTTAATGATTTGGTTTTGTTATTGTATAATTTGAGTTGTTATTTAAATCTTCAGAGGAAAAAAAGATCTAGGCTCATGGCTCCACTGAAAAATTCTAAAATAAAATTAAGAAAGAAATACTTCTAAACTTCGAAAATCTTCCACAGACATGAAAAAGTGGTAATGGCTTCCAACTCATCATACATTGATCTCTAAGTCTGTAAAGGACATTACAAGAAAGAAAAATTACAGGCTCTCATGGGACATAGATGCACAAATCCTGAGGGAAAAAAGAACAAATCTAGAATTACAGAAATGACATATATTATAATCAGATTGATTGGCTCTCAGGAGTGTAAAGTTGATACAACTTGAAAAAAATCAGTCAGTTTAATATAAAGTGATGTCTTGTTGCTCAATCTCTGAGTCATGTCCGACTCTTTGCAACCCCATGGACTGCAGTATGCCAGGCCTCCCTGTCCTTCACTGTCTCCCAGAGGTTGCTCAAACTCATGTCCATCAACTCAGTGATGCCATCCAACCAACTCATCCTCTGTTGTCCCCTTCTCCTCCTGCCCTCAATCTTTCCCAGCATCAGGGTCTTTTCTAATGAGTCAGCTCTTCGCATCAGGTGACCAGAGTATTGGAGCTTCAGCTTCAGCATCAGTCCTTCCAATATATATTCAGGGTTGATTTCTTTTAGGACTGACTGGTTTGATCTCCTTGCAGTCCAAAGCCACAATTCTTTGATGCTCAGCCTTCTGTATGGTACAACTCTCACATCTATACATGAGTACTGGAAAAACCATAGCTTTCACTATATGGACCTTTTTTTTGACAAAGTGATGTCTCTGCTTTTTAATATGCTGTCTAGGTTTGTCATAGCTTTTATTCCAAGGAGCAAGCGTCTTTTAATTTTGTGGCTGCAGTCACCGTGTCTGCAGTGATTTAGGAGCTCAAGAATAGAAAATCTGTCAGTGTTTCCATTTTTCTCCCATCTATTTGCCATGGATTGATGGGATTGGATGCCATGATCTGAGTTATTTTTAATGTTGGGTTTTAAGCCAGCTTTTCCATTCTCCTCTTTTACCCTTATCAAGAGGCTCTTTAGTCCATCTTTGCTTTTTGCCATTAGAGTTGTATCATCTTCACATATGCGGTTGTTGATTTCTCCTGGCAATCTTGATTCCAGCTATGAGTCTTTCAGCCCAGCATCTTGCTACTCTGTATAAAAGTTAAATAAGCCTGTCCATGGACAAAGGGGAGCCTGTAAGGAGAATGAAGGAGGGGCATAATCATGTTATAATCAAATCCCATACCTGCAGGGTGGGTGACCCACAGACTGAAGAATACCAAAGAAGTTCTTGCACTTCTGTGAAGGTTTTAGGCCCCACGTCAAACTTCCTAACCTGGGGATCTGGCAAAGGGAATCCCCAGGGAATCTGACTTTGAATGACATTGGGATTTGATTATAAGACTTCCACAGGATTGGGAGAAACCAAGACTCTTAGAAGGCATGAACAAAATCTCGTGTCCACCAGAACCCAGGGTAAAACCCACAAAACACTGAGCCAGACCTACTTGTGAATATTTAAGTGTCTTCTGCAGTGGTGTGGGTCAGAAGTGGCCTGCCACAGGGTCAGGGCCACTGGCACCAGCAGTCCTGGGAGGTGCATGTTGGCATGTGCTTAGTCGCTCAGTTGTGTCTGACTCTTTGTGGCCCCATGGACTGTAGCCCCCCAGGCTCCTCTGTCCTTGGGGTTCTCCAGGCAAGAATGCTGGAGTGGGTTACCACATCCTCCTCTAGGGCAGGCAGATCATGGATCAAACCCAGGTCTCCCACATTGCAGGTGAATTCTTTACTGTCTGAGCCTCCAGGGAAGGCCAAGAATACTGGAGTGGGTAGCCTATCCCATCTCCAGAGGATTTTCCCAACCCAGGTATTGAACTGGGGTCTCCTGCATTGCAGGTGGATTCTTTACCAGCTGAGCTACCAGGGAAGGGCATGTTGGCATAAGTCCTTTTTGAAGGTTGCCAATAGACCATGGAACCTGTAACCTCCAGGACTGGTTCACCTCAGGCCAAACAACTAACAGGGATGGAGCATAGCCCCACCCATCAGCAGACAGTTGGATTAAAGATTTTCTGAGCATGGCCCTGCCCACCAGAGCAAGACCCAGTTTTTCCCCAGAGCCAGTCCCCCCTATCAGGAAGCTTTCACAAGCCTCTTTCTCATCCATCAGAGGGCAGACAGAAGAAGCAAGAACTATAATCCCATGGCCTCCAGAAAGCTACAACCACAGAAAGCTAACCAAAATGATCACATGGATTTATAGCCTTGTGTAACTCAATGAAGGTATGAGTCATGCCCTGCAGGGCCGCCTAAGATCGTGCGGTCATGGTGGAGAGTTCTGACAAAATGTGGTCCACTGGAGAAGGAAATGGCAAATTGCTTCAGAATTCTTGCCTTGAGAATCCCACGAAGAGTATGAAAAGGCAAAAATATATGACACTGGACACCTACCCCAGGTCGGTATGGTCCAATATATCCAGTATGCTACTGAGAAAGAGTGGGAAAATAACTCTAGAAAGAATGAAGAGGCTGGACCAAAGTGAAAACCATGCTCATCTGTGGATGCATCTGGTTTTGAGAGTAAAGTTCAATGCTGTAAAGAACAATACCCTACATGCAGCTAATTAAAAAAGAGAGGTAGAAAAATCTTTATATACTGATCTAGAAAGACCTCCAATATATATTAGTGAAAAGCACACAACACAGAAAATGTTCATAGCATGCTATCTTTGGTGGTAAACTTTAGTATCATGTATATTCTATATAGTATATAATTTTTTCCATCAAACTCTTTTCAAATTTTCTTTCTCAGAATCTTCTTTCATTGATATTTTCTTTTTTAATTTTTATTTTATATTGAAGTATAGTCAATAACCTCAGATATGCAGATGACACCACCCTTATGGCAGAAAGTAAAGAAGAACTAAACAGCCTCCTGATGAAAGTGAAAGAAGGGAGTGAAAAAGTTGGCTTAAAGCTCAACATTCAGAAAACTAAGATCATGGCATCCGGTCCCATCACTTCATGGCAAATAGATGGGGAAACAGTGGAAACAGTAGCTGATTTTATTTTTTGGGGGATCCAAAATCAGTGCAGATGGTGATTACAGCCATGAAATTAAAAGACACTTACTCCTTGGAAGGAAAGTTATGACCAACCTAGACAGAATATTAAAAAGCAGAGACATTACTTTGTCAACAAAGGTCTGTCTAGTCAAGGCTATGGTTTTTCCAGTGGTCATGTATGGATGTGAGAGTTGGACCATAAAGAAAATTGAGTGCCGAAGAATTGATGCTTTTGAACTGTGGTGTTGAAGAAGACTCTTGAGAGTCCCTTGGACTGCAAGGAGATCCAACCAGTCCCTTCTAAAGGAGATCAGTCCTGAATATTCATTGGATGGACTGATGTTGAAGCTGAAACTCCGATATTTTGGCCACCTGATGTGGAGAGCTGACTCATTTGAAAAGACCCTGCTGTTGAGAAAGTTTGAGGGCAGGAGGAGAAGGGGACGACAGAGGATGAGCTGGCTGGATGGCATCACGGACTCAATGGACATGAGTTTGGGTGGACTCTGGGAGTTGATGATGGACAGGGAGGCCTGGCGTGCTGCAGTTCATGGGGTCACAAAGAGTCGGACATGACTGAGCAACTGAACTGAGCTGGTTGGTTAACTGGTTGGTTAACAATGCCATGTTAGTTTCAGGTGTACAGCAGTGTTTCAGATGTACATACACATGTATCTATTCTTTTTCACATTCTTTTCCCATTTAGGTTATTACAGAATATTGAGCAGATTTCCCTTTGCTATACAGTAGGTTTGTTGGTTAACTATTTTAAATGTGGTGATGTGTACACGTCAATCCCAAATTCCCATTTATCCCTCCCTTCTCCTACCTTTCCCCTTTGGAAACCATAAGTTTGTTTTCTAAGTCTGTGAGTCTGTCTCTTTTTTGTAAATAAGTCCATTTATATCATTTTAAAAAGATTATGCATATAAATGATATCATTTTCTTTTCCATTTGTTTTCTGGTCTCTTTCTTCACCCCCTTGCCCTTCAGTCAGGCCATTTTTATCCACTGTCTTCCAGAGTTAAGGTCACATTAGCTGACTTGACCTTAATATCACAATATGTGCTTTTTCGCTATTTCTCCTGCCATCTTTAGCTCCAAGAAAAGTCCCCATCTAATCACACCATTGTAGAATGATTTTTCATCGTGCTTCCATAGCCTGTAAAATTACTCCTTAGCCTGGCTAAAAGACCTGTTTAAAAGAATCGGGTACAGATTTAGCTTATAGCATCACTCTTATCTTCTATATAGCTATTGCTTCAGTCACATAAAATGACATTGGTTTTCTTCAGACACTATGTGCTTTATGACATTGTTATTTTGCAAATATATCAACTTATCCCTTTCCTATCATCTCCCACCTTTCTTTTCTTTTTAAAGTATTTTACTGATTTTTTTTTTGACCACATCATGCAGAATGGGGAATCTTAGTTCCCTGCATGTGTGTACGAGTGCTCAGTTGCTTTAGTCCTGTCTGACTCTTTGTGACCCCATGGACTGTAGCCTGCAAGGCTTCTCTGTCCATGGGATTCTCCAGGCAAGAATCCTGGAGTGGATTGCCACGCCCTCCCCCAGGGGACCTACCGGACCAAGGGGTCAAACCAAAGTCTTCTGCATTGCAGGTTGTTTCTTTACCCACTGAGCCACCTGGGAAACCCCCTTGTGGTAGAAGTATGGTGTCCCAGCCTCTGGATCACCAGGAAAGTCCCTCATCTCCCTCCATTCTTTTCTTCATCTGTCAAACTCCAATTAAAATGGGATGAACCAGATCAAATGTCACCTCTTCTGTGAAAATTTATTTACTTTTTAAAAAATTTTCTCTTCTGTGTTTTACTATTGGAAAATATTTTAGAATATATTGAAAAATTGGAAATATTGACAAATACTTTGCCTCTATGAAAACTTACATATGATTGTTATTTTCTGGAGAGACAGACACATTAGGTCAGGATAAAGAGGACATAAGAATGACTCAGATGGCCTCCACTCACAGATTTGTCTCTGTGTACAGATGCCTTTAAGTATCTATTAATACAATTAAACACAGATAGGATCCATTACAATTCAGGTATCTCACCTGTATTGCTTTCAATCATCATAATGTGATAGGTTGCCAACAAAGGTCCATCTAGTCAAGGCTATGGTTTTTCCTGTGGTCATGTATGGGTGTGAGAGTTGGACTGTGAAGAAGGCTGAGCGCTGAAGAATTGATGCTTTTGAACTGTGGTGTTGGTGAAGACTCTTGAGAGTTTCTTGGACTGCAAGGAGATCCAACCAGTCCATTCTGAAGGAGATCAGTCCTGGAATTTCTCTGGAGGGAATGATGCTGAAGCTGAAACTCCAGTACTTTGGCCACCTCATGAGAAGAGTTGATTCATTGGAAAAGACTCTGATGCTGGGAGGGATTGGGGGCAGGAGAAAAAGGGGATGTCAGAGGATGAGTTGGCTGGATGGTATCACCAACTTGATGGATGTAAGTTTGAGTGAACTCTGGGAGTTGGTGATGGACAGGAAGGCCTGGCATGCTGCGATTCATGGGGTCGTAAAGAGTCGGACATGACTGAGTAACTGAACTGAGCTGAACCCTCTAATATCAACAGAAAGAGATCTATGTGCCATTTTTAATGGCTACATAGTATTCTGCTTTATATATCGTTTCCTTAACTAATTTCCTGTGGATGCACATTAAGTGACTTCCAGGTGCTTGCATTACTGTAAATAACGTCATAATGAGCATTCCTCTGTGCTGTGGAAATGTTTTGACAGTTTCCCCTGATCACATAAGATCACGATTATCTGTTTTCCTGTCTTTCTCACCAGAGTATTATTAGTTCCCTGAGGGCAAAAATCATTTCTTTTGGAATCTCAAGACCCTTATAGAGTGCCAGTAGGAGCTTATTAATACCACTAAAAGAAAGAAGGAATAAATGAATGAATATTTATATAGTTGGGTGCACATCACACATGTCTTTAGTTCTTTCTCAGTTTTTCATTGGCCGTGAGCCTGATATCTCTTAGGATTGTACAGTTCTCTAACAGATGTCATTGCCACTGACATAAATTTAATATGTGACTTTAAGAATTACAGTATGCCAAACCACGACTCCACTGTAGATCTTCATGGACTCCAGAATAGATTTTTAAATTGCAGAGGAAAATAAAAGATGTATACCTACACTCTTTGCCATCCCTAAGCAGAGATGAGTTATTAAATCTTAAATTTTCAATTACAAAAAAAAAACATGTAGTATGTGTGTCGCATACTGTTTACAGCTGTTGTCTATTATGGGTTCTCTGGGGCACCATTTGCTGCTATAACTGAACGGTCCCATAGGTTGAACTCACCAATATGAATGCAAAATTGCCTAGAATCACAGAGAGGAAGAGAGGAAAATCTACTAGAAATGGCTAAGCTGCTGCTTATACTAGTGTCTTCGTGAGAACCCACAGTTTCCCTGTTTGCTTCTTTAGGACAGCCTCTTAGGTTTTGTGGCATATGACAATCTATTGAATTATAAACTTGACTCTCCAAAGAAGAGAAACATCACTGATATTTTCTTGCAAGAGCTGCATTTGACCTATTGACTATAATGCACTAATTGTACTGGTTATCATGCAATGGGACTCAACTTGCCCAGACAATGAGAGGATCCAATTGATGTTGAAAATTTACAACAGCTTGAGCTTTTTTTTTACTTCTTCTTGATGGACTGGGAACACTTACTATTGTTTAATATACTGTAAATGAGCATAGTTCAAAAACCACAGAGAGTGATATGGAATTATAGAACTGAAAATAGGCCACTGATTGGGTACAGTTTCATCAAGCCTCTTTATTTCTCAATAAGCTTTTATTGGCATGTCAATACAGCTTGCTTTGGAAGGAGTGAAAAGTAATTGTGATCAAATGATATAGTGGGAAAGTTGACTTCAACTAACTTCAACTGTGCTAACTAGCTGATTGTATACCACCCCACCCCCCCGACCCCATACACTTACTTAGTAAGTTCCAGTTAGCAAATCCTTGGTCTAACATGCTGAACATCCAGTCCAAAACTCAGTTTCTTCAGAAACTTGCATAATCCGTCTTGGACAGAAACATGGTGGGGCTGGAATTTGAACTCTGGAAATACAGCTCTTGAAGTTGTTCTCTGAACTTATGGTTGCCAGCAGGGAAGGATGGGGGAAGGGATAGTTATGGAGTTTGGGATTGATATGTACACACTGCTCTACATAAAATGGATAACCAACAAGGAATCACTGAGAACTCTGCTCAATGTTATGTGGCAGCCTGGATGGGAGGGGAGTTGGGGTACATGTGTGTATAGAGTTCGTGTATATGTGTGGCTGAGTCACTCTGCCAGGCACCTGAAACTATCACAGCATTGTTAATCAGCTATTCAGTTCAGTTCCGCTTCAGTCACTCAGTCGTGTCCGACTCTTCACGACCCCATGAATCGCAGCATGCCAGGCCTCCCTGTCCATCACCAACTCCCAGAGTTCACTCAGAATCACGTCCTTGAGTCAGTGATGCCATCCAGCCATCTCATCCTCTGTCGTCCCCTTCTCCTCCTGCCCCCAATCCCTCCCAGCATCAGAGTCTTTTCAAATGAGTCAACTCTTCGCATGAGGTGGCCAAAGTACTGGAGTTTCAGCTTCAGCATCATTCTGTCCAAAGAAATCCCAGGGCTGATCTCCTTCAGAATGGACTGGTTGATCTCCTTGCAGTCCAAGGGACTCTCAAGAGTCTTCTCAACACCACAGTTCAAAAGCATCAATTCTTTGGCGCTCAGCCTTCTTCACAGTCCAACTCTCACATCCATGCATGACCACAGGAAAAACCATAGCCTTGACTAGACGAACCTTTGTTGGCAAAGTAATGTCTCTGCTTTTGAATATGCTATCTAGGTTGGTCATAACTTTCCTTCCAAGGAGTAAGCGTCTTTTTAATTTCATGGCTGCAGTCACCATCTATAGTGATTTTGAAGCCCCCAAAATAAAGTCTGACATGGTTTCCACTGTTTCCCCCATCTATTTCCAACGAAGTGATGGGACCAGATGCCATGATTTTTGTTTTCTGAATGTTGAGCTTTAAGCCAATTTTTCACTCTCCTCTTTCACTTTCATGAAGAGGCTTTTAGTTCCTCTTCACTTTCTGCCATAAGGGTGGTGTCATCTGCATATCTGAGGTTATTGATATTTCTCCTGGCAATCTTGATTCCAGCTTGTGTTTCTTCCAGTCCAGTGTTTCTCATTATGTACTCTGCATATAAGTTAAATAAGCAGGGTGACAATATACAGCCTTGACGTACTCCTTTTCCTATTTAGAACCAGTCTGTTGTTCCATGGCCAGTTCTAACTGTTGCTTCCTGACCTGCATACAGATTTCTCAAGAGGCAGGTCAGGTGGTCTGGTATTCCCATCTCTTTCAGAATTTTCCACAGTTTATTGTGATCCACACAGTCAAAGGCTTTGGCATAGTCTATAAAGCAGAAATAGATGTTTTCTGGAACTCTCTTGCTTTTTCCATGATCCAGCGGATGTTGGCAATTTGATCTCTGGTTCCTCTGCCTTTTCTAAAACCAGTTTGAACATCAGGAAGTTCATGGTTCACATATTGCTGAAGCCTGGCTTGGAGAATTTTGAACATTACTTTACTAGCGTGTGAGATGAGTACAATTGTGTGGTAGTTTGAGCATTCTTTGGCATTTCCTTTCTTTGGGATTGGAATGAAAACTGACCTTTTCCAGTCCTGTGGCCACTGCTGAGTTTTCCAAATTTGCTGGCATCTTGAGTGCAGCACTTTCACAGCATCATCTTTCAGATTTGAAATAGCTCAACTGGAATTCCATCACCTCCACTAGCTTTGTTTGTAGTGATGCTTCCTAAGACCCACTTGACTTCACATTCCAGGATGTCTGGCTCTAGGTCAGTGATCACACCATTGTGATTATCTTGGTCATGAAGATCTTTTTTGTACAGTTCTTCTATGTATTCTTGCCACCTCTTCTTAATATGTTCTGCTTCCGTTAGGGCCGTACCATTTCTGTCCTTTATCAAGCCCATCTTTGCATGAAATGTCCCCTTGGTATCTCTAATTTTCTTGAAGAGATCTCCAGTCTTTTCCATTCTGTTGTTTTCCTCTATTTCTTTGCATTGATCACTGAGGAAGGCTTTCTTATCTCTTCTTGCTATTCTTTGGAACTCTGCCTTCAGATGCTTATATCTTTCCTTTTCTCCTTTCTTTTTGCTTCTCTTCTTTTCACAGCTATTTGTAAGCCCTCCCCAGACAGCCATTTTGCTTTTTTGCATTTCTTTTCCATGGGGATGGTCTTGATCCCTGTCTCCTGTACAAGGTCATGAACCTCATTCCATAGTTCATCAGGCACTCTATCTATCAGATCTAGGCCCTAAATCTATTTCTCACTTCCACTGTATAATTATAAGGGATTTGATTTAGGTCATACCTGAATGGTCTAGTGGTTTCCCCCTACTTTCTTCAATTTAAGTCTGAATTTGGTAATAAGGAGTTCATGATCTGAGCCACAGTCAGCCTCTGGTCTTGTTTTTTGCTGACTGTATAGAGCTTCTCCATATTTGGCTGCAAAGAATATAATCAATCTGATTTTGGTGTTGACCATCTGGTGATGTCCATGTATAGAGTCTTCTCTTGTGTTGTTGGAAGAGGGTGTTTGCTATGACCAGTGCATTTTCTTGGCAAAACTCTATTAGTTTTTGCCCTGCTTCATTCCGTATTCCAAGGCCAAATTTGCCTGTTACTCCTGGTGTTTCTTGACTTCCTACTTTTGCATTCCAGTCCCCTATAATGAAAAGGATATCTTTTTTTGGTGTTAGTTCTAAAAGGTCTTGTAGGTCTTCATAGAACCATTCAACTTCAGCTTCTTCAGCGTTACTGGTTGGGGCATAGACTTGGAATACTGTGATATTGAATGGTTTGCCTTGGAAACGAACAGAGATCATTCTGTTGTTCTTGAGATTGCATCCAAGTACTGCATTTCAGACTCTTGTTGACCATGATAGCCACCCCATTTCTTCTGAGGGATTCCTGCTCACAGTAGTAGATATAATGGTCATCTGAGTTAAATTCACCCATTCCAGTCCATTTGAGTTTGCTGATTCCTAGACTGTCTGACATTCACTCTTGCCATCTCTTGTTTGACCACTTCCAATTTGCCTTGATTCATGGACCTAACATTCCAGGTTCCTATGCAATATTGCTCTTTACAGCATCAGACCTTGCTTTTATCACCAGTTATATCCACAGCTGGGTATTGTTTTTGCTTTGGCTCCATCCCTTCATTCTTTTTGGAGTTATTTCTCTACTGATCTCCAGTAGCATACTGGGCTCCTACTGACCTGGGGAGTTCCTCTTTCAGTGTCCTATCTTTTTGCCTTTTCATACTGTTCACGGGGTTCTCAAGGCAAGAATACTGAAGTGGTTTGCCATTCTCTTCTCCAGTAGACCACATTCTGTCAGATCTCTCCAGCATGACCCGCCCATCTTGGGTTGCCCCACGGGCATGGCTTAGTTTCATTGAGTTAGACAAGGCTGTGGTCCTTGTGTGATTAGATTGACTAGTTTTCTGTGAGTATGGTTTCAGTGTGTTTGCCCTCTGATGCCCTCTTTGCAACACCTACCATCTTACTTGGGTTTCTCACCTTGGCGTGGGGTATCTCTTCACGCTGCTCCAGCAAAGCGCAGCCACTGCTCCTTACCTTGGATGAGGGATATCTCCTCACCGCCGCCCTTCCTGACCTTCAACGTGGGATGGCTCCTCTAGGCCCTCCTGCGCCTGCGCAGCCACTGCTCCTTGGGCGTGGGGTTGGTCCTCCCGGCCCCGCCCCTGACCTTGGACTTGGGTAGCTCTTTTCCGCCATTCAATATAAAATAAAAAGTTGAAAAAGTAAAAGTTGTGCTCTACTCCGGTAGGCTGTACTGTCTGTGACTAAACAAATGTACTGTCTATAGAAACGTCAGGATTTTTTTGAAGCACAATCTTTGGTATGTCTTGCTCCTGTTAAAAGCCATCATTTACTCTCTATTTCTTAAAGTAGACATTCTCAACTGTTTATTTCTGGGACACATCTAGCAAATATTCTCATTACAACTCTTTGTGTCTCTCTTTTCTCCCCAGTCCAGAAAGCACACTTAGGTGCATGCTATTCAAGGTAACCATATTATAAAGATGATTTTAAACCTGTTTTCTTAGTCATATCAATTGAACTAGAGTCTAACAAAGTATAACAAATATGTGATTACACTTGCCCAGTCAAATAGTGCCATTTATTTTCCCAACACAAGAATCAAAACTAGATCTACTGAGTTCAAACATCTAGAAGCATTGAAGAAGCTAGTGAAGGTGCAGGATAGCTGCTTAAGGGGTTTTTCAAGAACCCGGGCTCTTTCTACCTTTATGCTTACCATCTTCTCATGTGACTTGGATTCTCTAATTGGCTTCCTCACCTTAAAGTGTCAGATCTATGTTCAAGGAAGGAAGAAGAGACAAATAAAAGAGACAGGAATCAAAGAAGGCATTTACCAGGTCAAACTGTGCTTTCTAATCCTTTTTTCCAGAAAGACTTACCCTCTGGCTGCTATTTACATCTCACTGGTCTCACTCCTGTCACATGGCCATTCTTACCTCTAAGAGGATTCATGAAGCTGGGTGTTTTGATCTGGGCACTTTTTTAACCTCCCCTGAAATCAGGGGTCTGGTAGTAGGAAAGAAGGGGACTAAAGTTTATTGGACAAGTAACCAACATTTTGTGTGATATATATATTGTGAACATACGTATATATATCTATGTATGGAGAAGAAAATGAAAATCCACTCTGGTATTTTTGCATAGAGAATCCCGTGGACAGAGGAGCCTGGTAGGCTGCTGTCCATAGGGTCACCCAGAGTCGGACATGACTGAAATGACTTAGCACGCATGCATGCATTGGAGAAGGAAATGGCAACCCACTCCAGTATTCTTGCCTAAAGAATCCCATGGACAGAGGAGCCTGGTGGGCTGCCACCTATGGGGTCACACAGAGTTGGACACAACTGAAGTGACTTAGCAGCAGCATAAATACATATAGGGCTTCCCAGGTGGCACAGCGGTAAAGAATCTGCCTGCTAATGCAGGAAACTCAGTAGATCTAGTTTTGATTCTTGTGTTGGGAAGATTCCTGGAGTAGGGAATGGCACTACGAAAAGCTAGTGGAGGTGATAGAATTCAGTTGAGTTATTCCAAATCCTGAAAGATGATGCTGTGAAAGTGCTACACCAATATGCCAGCAAATTTGGGAAAACTCAGCAGTGGCCACAGGACTGAAAAGGTCAGTTTTCATTCCAATCCCAAAGAAAGGCAATGCCAAAGAATGCTCAACCACTACCGCCATTGCACTCATCTCACAGCTAGTAAAGTAATGTTCAAAATTCTCAAGCCAGGCTTCAGCAATGTGAACTGTGAACTTCCTGATGTTCAAGCTGGTTTTAGAAAAGGCAGAGGAACCAGAGATCAAATTGCCAACATCCACTGGATCATGGAAAAGCAAGAGAGTTCCAGAAAACATCTATTTCTGCTTTATAGACTATGCCAAAGCCTTTGACTGTGTGGATCACAATAAACTGTGAAAATTCTGAAAGAGATGGGAATTTCAGACCACCTGACCTGCCTTCTCTTGAAATCTGTATGCAGGTCAGGAAGCAACAGTTAGAACTGGCCATGGAACAACAGACTGGTTCTAAATAGGAAAAGGAGCGTCAAGGCTGTATATTGTTACCCTGCTTATTTAACTTATATGGGGGGCAGGAGAAAAAGGGGATGTCAGAGGATGAGTTGGCTGGATGGTATCACCAACTTGATGGATGTAAGTTTGAGTGAACTCTGGGAGTTGGTGATGGACAGGAAGGCCTGGCATGCTGCGATTCATGGGGTCGTAAAGAGTCGGACATGACTGAGTAACTGAACTGAGCTGAACCCTCTAATATCAACAGAAAGAGATCTATGTGCCATTTTTAATGGCTACATAGTATTCTGCTTTATATATCGTTTCCTTAACTAATTTCCTGTGGATGCACATTAAGTGACTTCCAGGTGCTTGCATTACTGTAAATAACGTCATAATGAGCATTCCTCTGTGCTGTGGAAATGTTTTGACAGTTTCCCCTGATCACATAAGATCACGATTATCTGTTTTCCTGTCTTTCTCACCAGAGTATTATTAGTTCCCTGAGGGCAAAAATCATTTCTTTTGGAATCTCAAGACCCTTATAGAGTGCCAGTAGGAGCTTATTAATACCACTAAAAGAAAGAAGGAATAAATGAATGAATATTTATATAGTTGGGTGCACATCACACATGTCTTTAGTTCTTTCTCAGTTTTTCATTGGCCGTGAGCCTGATATCTCTTAGGATTGTGCAGTTCTCTAACAGATGTCATTGCCACTGACATAAATTTAATATGTGACTTTAAGAATTACAGTATGCCAAACCACGACTCCACTGTAGATCTTCATGGACTCCAGAATAGATTTTTTAAATTGCAGAGGAAAAATAAAAGATGTATACCCTACACTCTTTGCCATCCCCTAAGCAGAGATGAGTTATTAAATCTTAAATTTTCAATTACAAAAAAAAACCATGTAGTATGTGTGTCGCATACTGTTTACAGCTGTTGTCTATTATGGGTTCTCTGGGGCACCATTTGCTGCTATAACTGAACGGTCCCATAGGTTGAACTCACCAATATGAATGCAAAATTGCCTAGAATCACAGAGAGGAAGAGAGGAAAATCTACTAGAAATGGCTAAGCTGCTGCTTATACTAGTGTCTTCGTGAGAACCCACAGTTTCCCTGTTTGCTTCTTTAGGACAGCCTCTTAGGTTTTGTGGCATATGACAATCTATTGAATTATAAACTTGACTCTCCAAAGAAGAGAAACATCACTGATATTTTCTTGCAAGAGCTGCATTTGACCTATTGACTATAATGCACTAATTGTACTGGTTATCATGCAATGGGACTCAACTTGCCCAGACAATGAGAGGATCCAGTTGATGTTGAAAATTTACAACAGCTTGAGCTTTTTTTTTTACTTCTTCTTGATGGACTGGGAACACTTACTATTGTTTAATATACTGTAAATGAGCATAGTTCAAAAACCACAGAGAGTGATATGGAATTATAGAACTGAAAATAGGCCACTGATTGGGTACAGTTTCATCAAGCCTCTTTATTTCTCAATAAGCTTTTTATTGGCATGTCAATACAGCTTGCTTTGGAAGGAGTGAAAAGTAATTGTGATCAAATGATATAGTGGGAAAGTTGACTTCAACTAACTTCAACTGTGCTAACTAGCTGATTGTATACCACCCCACCCCCGACCCCATACACTTACTTAGTAAGTTCCAGTTAGCAAATCCTTGGTCTAACATGCCGAACATCCAGTCCAAAACTCAGTTTCTTCAGAAACTTGCATAATCCGTCTTGGACAGAACATGGTGGGGCTGGAATTTGAACTCTGGAAATACAGCTCTTGAAGTTGTTCTCTGAACTTATGGTTGCCAGCAGGGAAGGATGGGGGGAAGGGATAGTTATGGAGTTTGGGATTGATATGTACACACTGCTCTACATAAAATGGATAACCAACAAGGAATCACTGAGAACTCTGCTCAATGTTATGTGGCAGCCTGGATGGGAGGGGAGTTGGGGTACATGTGTGTATATAGAGTTCGTGTATATGTGTGGCTGAGTCACTCTGCCAGGCACCTGAAACTATCACAGCATTGTTAATCAGCTATTCAGTTCAGTTCCGTTCAGTCACTCAGTCGTGTCCGACTCTTCACGACCCCATGAATCGCAGCATGCCAGGCCTCCCTGTCCATCACCAACTCCCAGAGTTCACTCAGAATCACGTCCTTCGAGTCAGTGATGCCATCCAGCCATCTCATCCTCTGTCGTCCCCTTCTCCTCCTGCCCCCAATCCCTCCCAGCATCAGAGTCTTTTCAAATGAGTCAACTCTTCGCATGAGGTGGCCAAAGTACTGGAGTTTCAGCTTCAGCATCATTCTGTCCAAAGAAATCCCAGGGCTGATCTCCTTCAGAATGGACTGGTTGGATCTCCTTGCAGTCCAAGGGACTCTCAAGAGTCTTCTCCAACACCACAGTTCAAAAGCATCAATTCTTTGGCGCTCAGCCTTCTTCACAGTCCAACTCTCACATCCATGCATGACCACAGGAAAAACCATAGCCTTGACTAGACGAACCTTTGTTGGCAAAGTAATGTCTCTGCTTTTGAATATGCTATCTAGGTTGGTCATAACTTTCCTTCCAAGGAGTAAGCGTCTTTTAATTTCATGGCTGCAGTCACCATCTATAGTGATTTTGAAGCCCCCCAAAATAAAGTCTGACATGGTTTCCACTGTTTCCCCATCTATTTGCAACGAAGTGATGGGACCAGATGCCATGATTTTTGTTTTCTGAATGTTGAGCTTTAAGCCAATTTTTTCACTCTCCTCTTTCACTTTCATGAAGAGGCTTTTTAGTTCCTCTTCACTTTCTGCCATAAGGGTGGTGTCATCTGCATATCTGAGGTTATTGATATTTCTCCTGGCAATCTTGATTCCAGCTTGTGTTTCTTCCAGTCCAGTGTTTCTCATGATGTACTCTGCATGTAAGTTAAATAAGCAGGGTGACAATATACAGCCTTGACGTACTCCTTTTCCTATTTAGAACCAGTCTGTTGTTCCATGGTCAGTTCTAACTGTTGCTTCCTGACCTGCATACAGATTTCTCAAGAGGCAGGTCAGGTGGTCTGGTATTCCCATCTCTTTCAGAATTTTCCACAGTTTATTGTGATCCACACAGTCAAAGGCTTTGGCATAGTCTATAAAGCAGAAATAGATGTTTTTCTGGAACTCTCTTGCTTTTTCCATGATCCAGCGGATGTTGGCAATTTGATCTCTGGTTCCTCTGCCTTTTCTAAAACCAGCTTGAACATCAGGAAGTTCATGGTTCACATATTGCTGAAGCCTGGCTTGGAGAATTTTGAACATTACTTTACTAGCGTGTGAGATGAGTGCAATTGTGCAGTAGTTTGAGCATTCTTTGGCATTGCCTTTCTTTGGGATTGGAATGAAAACTGACCTTTTCCAGTCCTGTGGCCACTGCTGAGTTTTCCAAATTTGCTGGCATATTGAGTGTAGCACTTTCTCAGCATCATCTTTCAGGATTTGAAATAGCTCAACTGGAATTCCATCACCTCCACTAGCTTTGTTTGTAGTGATGCTTCCTAAGACCCACTTGACTTCACATTCCAGGATGTCTGGCTCTAGGTCAGTGATCACACCATTGTGATTATCTTGGTCATGAAGATCTTTTTTGTACAGTTCTTCTATGTATTCTTGCCACCTCTTCTTAATATCTTCTGCTTCCGTTAGGGCCGTACCATTTCTGTCCTTTATCAAGCCCATCTTTGCATGAAATGTCCCCTTGGTATCTCTAATTTTCTTGAAGAGATCTCCAGTCTTTTCCATTCTGTTGTTTTCCTCTATTTCTTTGCATTGATCACTGAGGAAGGCTTTCTTATCTCTTCTTGCTATTCTTTGGAACTCTGCCTTCAGATGCTTATATCTTTCCTTTTCTCCTTTCTTTTTGCTTCTCTTCTTTTCACAGCTATTTGTAAGCCCTCCCCAGATAGCCATTTTGCTTTTTTGCATTTCTTTTCCATGGGGATGGTCTTGATCCCTGTCTCCTGTACAAGGTCATGAACCTCATTCCATAGTTCATCAGGCACTCTATCTATCAGATCTAGGCCCTTAAATCTATTTCTCACTTCCACTGTATAATTATAAGGGATTTGATTTAGGTCATACCTGAATGGTCTAGTGGTTTCCCCTACTTTCTTCAATTTAAGTCTGAATTTGGTAATAAGGAGTTCATGATCTGAGCCACAGTCAGCCTCTGGTCTTGTTTTTGTTGACTGTATAGAGCTTCTCCATATTTGGCTGCAAAGAATATAATCAATCTGATTTCGGTGTTGACCATCTGGTGATGTCCATGTATAGAGTCTTCTCTTGTGTTGTTGGAAGAGGGTGTTTGCTATGACCAGTGCATTTTCTTGGCAAAACTCTATTAGTTTTTGCCCTGCTTCATTCCGTATTCCAAGGCCAAATTTGCCTGTTACTCCCGGTGTTTCTTGACTTCCTACTTTTGCATTCCAGTCCCCTATAATGAAAAGGATATCTTTTTTTGGTGTTAGTTCTAAAAGGTCTTGTAGGTCTTCATAGAACCATTCAACTTCAGCTTCTTCAGCGTTACTGGTTGGGGCATAGACTTGGAATACTGTGATATTGAATGGTTTGCCTTGGAAACGAACAGAGATCATTCTGTTGTTCTTGAGATTGCATCCAAGTACTGCATTTCAGACTCTTGTTGACCATGATAGCCACCCCATTTCTTCTGAGGGATTCCTGCTCACAGTAGTAGATATAATGGTCATCTGAGTTAAATTCACCCATTCCAGTCCATTTGAGTTTGCTGATTCCTAGACTGTCTGACATTCACTCTTGCCATCTCTTGTTTGACCACTTCCAATTTGCCTTGATTCATGGACCTAACATTCCAGGTTCCTATGCAATATTGCTCTTTACAGCATCAGACCTTGCTTTTATTACCAGTTATATCCACAGCTGGGTATTGTTTTTGCTTTGGCTCCATCCCTTCATTCTTTTTGGAGTTATTTCTCTACTGATCTCCAGTAGCATACTGGGCTCCTACTGACCTGGGGAGTTCCTCTTTCAGTGTCCTATCTTTTTGCCTTTTCATACTGTTCACGGGGTTCTCAAGGCAAGAATACTGAAGTGGTTTGCCATTCTCTTCTCCAGTAGACCACATTCTGTCAGATCTCTCCAGCATGACCCTCCCATCTTGGGTTGCCCCACGGGCATGGCTTAGTTTCATTGAGTTAGACAAGGCTGTGGTCCTTGTGTGATTAGATTGACTAGTTTTCTGTGAGTATGGTTTCAGTGTGTTTGCCCTCTGATGCCCTCTTGCAACACCTACCATCTTACTTGGGTTTCTCTCACCTTGGGCGTGGGGTATCTCTTCATGCTGCTCCAGCAAAGCGCAGCCACTGCTCCTTACCTTGGATGAGGGATATCTCCTCACCGCCGCCCTTCCTGACCTTCAACGTGGGATGGCTCCTCTAGGCCCTCCTGCGCCTGCGCAGCCACTGCTCCTCAGGCGTGGGGTTGGTCCTCCCGGCCCGGCCCCTGATCTTGGACTTGGGTAGCTCTTTTCCGCCATTCAATATAAAATAAAAAGTTGAAAAAGTAAAAGTTGTGCTCTACTCCGGTAGGCTGTACTGTCTGTGACTAAACAAATGTACTGTCTATAGAAACGTCAGGATTTTTTTGAAGCACAATCTTTGGTATGTCTTGCTCCTGTTAAAAGCCATCATTTACTCTCTATTTCTTAAAGTAGACATTCTCAACTGTTTATTTCTGGGACACATCTAGCAAATATTCTCATTACAACTCTTTGTGTCTCTCTTTTCTCCCCAGTCCAGAAAGCACACTTAGGTGCATGCTATTCAAGGTAACCATATTATAAAGATGATTTTAAACCTGTTTTCTTATTCATATCAATTGAACTAGAGTCTAACAAAGTATAACAAATATGTGATTACACTTGCCCAGTCAAATAGTGGTTTATTTGTCTCAAACATCTAGAAGCATTGAAGAAGCTAGTGAAGGTGCAGGATAGCTGCTTAAGGGGTTTTTCAAGAACCCGGGCTCTTTCTACCTTTATGCTTACCATCTTCTCATGTGACTTGGATTCTCTAATTGGCTTCCTCACCTTAAAGTGTCAGATCTATGTTCAAGGAAGGAAGAAGAGACAAATAAAAGAGACAGGAATCAAAGAAGGCATTTACCAGGTCAAACTGTGCTTTCTAATCCTTTTTTCCAGAAAGACTTACCCTCTGGCTGCTATTTACATCTCACTGGTCTCACTCCTGTCACATGGCCATTCTTACCTCTAAGAGGATTCATGAAGCTGGGTGTTTTGATCTGGGCACTTTTTTAACCTCCCCTGAAATCAGGGGTCTGGTAGTAGGAAAGAAGGGGACTAAAGTTTATTGGACAAGTAACCAACATTTTGTGTGATATATATATTGTGAACATACGTATATATATCTATGTATGGAGAAGAAAATGAAAACCCACTCTGGTATTTTTGCATAGAGAATCCCGTGGACAGAGGAGCCTGGTAGGCTGCTGTCCATAGGGTCACCCAGAGTCGGACATGACTGAAATGACTTAGCACGCATGCATGCATTGGAGAAGGAAATGGCAACCCACTCCAGTATTCTTGCCTAAAGAATCCCATGGACAGAGGAGCCTGGTGGGCTGCCACCTATGGGGTCACACAGAGTTGGACACAACTGAAGTGACTTAGCAGCAGCATAAATACATATAGGGCTTCCCAGGTGGCACAGCGGTAAAGAATCTGCCTGCTAATGCAGGAAACTCAGTAGATCTAGTTTTGATTCTTGTGTTGGGAAGATTCCCTGGAGTAGGGAATGGCACTACGAAAAAGCTAGTGGAGGTGATAGAATTCCAGTTGAGTTATTCCAAATCCTGAAAGATGATGCTGTGAAAGTGCTGCACTCAATATGCCAGCAAATTTGGAAAACTCAGCACTGGCCACAGGACTGGAAAAGGTCAGTTTTCATTCCAATCCCAAAGAAAGGCAATGCCAAAGAATGCTCAAACTACCGCACAATTGCACTCATCTCACACGCTAGTAAAGTAATGTTCAAAATTCTCCAAGCCAGGCTTCAGCAATGTGAAACGTGAACTTCCTGATGTTCAAGCTGGTTTTAGAAAAGGCAGAGGAACCAGAGATCAAATTGCCAACATCCACTGGATCATGGAAAAAGCAAGAGAGTTCCAGAAAAACATCTATTTCTGCTTTATAGACTATGCCAAAGCCTTTGACTGTGTGGATCACAATAAACTGTGGAAAATTCTGAAAGAGATGGGAATTTCAGACCACCTGACCTGCCTCTTGAGAAATCTGTATGCAGGTCAGGAAGCAACAGTTAGAACTGGCCATGGAACAACAGACTGGTTCTAAATAGGAAAAGGAGTACGTCAAGGCTGTATATTGTCACCCTGCTTATTTAACTTATATGCAGAGTACATCATGAGAAACGCTGGACTGGAAGAAACACAAGCTGGAATCAAGATTGCCGGGAGAAATATCAATAACCTCAGATATGCAGATGACACCACCCTTATGGCAGAAAGTGAAGAAGAACTAAAAAGCCTCTTGATGAAGGTTAAAGTGGAGAGTTAAAAAGTTGGCTTAAAGCTCAACATTCAGAAAACGAAGATCATGGCATCTGGTCCCATCACTTCATGAGAAATAGATGGGGAAACAATGGAAACAGTGTCAGACTTTATTTTTCTGGGCTCCAAAATCACTGCAGATGGTGACTGCAGCCATGAAATTAAAAGACACTTACTCCTTGGAAGGAAAGTTATGACCAACCTAGGTAGCATATCCAAAAGCAGAGATATTACTTTGCCAACAAAGGTTCGTCTAGTCAAGGCTATGGTTTTTCCTGTGGTCATGTATGGATGTGAGAGTTGGACTGTGAAGAAGGCTGAGCGCCAAAGAATTGATGCTTTTGAACTGTGGTGTTGGAGAAGACTCTTGAGAGTCCTTTGGACTGCAAGGAGATCCAACCAGTCCATTCTGAAGGAGATCAGCCCTGGGATTTCTTTGGAAGGAATGATGCTAAAGCTGAAACTCCAGTACTTTGGCCACCTCATGTGAAGAGTTGACTCATTGGAAAAGACTCTGATGCTGGGAGGGATTGGGGGCAGGAGGAGAAGGGGACGACAGAGGATGAGATGGTTGGATGGCATCACTGACTCGATGGACATGAGTCTGAGTGAACTCCGGGAGTTGGTGATGGACAGGGAGGCCTGGCGTGCTGTGATTCATGGGGTTGCAAAGAGTTGGACATGATTGAACGACTGATCTGATCTGATCTGATCTGAGTATACTTGCCTGGAAAATTTCATGTACAGGGGAGCAGGGTGGGCTATAGTCCATGGGGTTGCAAAGAGTTGGACACAACTGAGCACACATGTACACACACATGCATATACATATATAATGTGAATGTATCTGTATCTATAACTATTTCTATTTGTCTATATCTATACATAAAACAAGCAAACATTTGTACTTTTATTAATAACCAGTGATTCTTCAATAGATCTCATCACAGATCATAGCATACCAGTGAGACACTGACTTCATGACTGAGAACTTCTGATCAACAGTATAAACTCCAAACCCAAAACAAAATGTACGAGGAGGGATATTACTAGTTTGACACCAGCCTAATTTCTAAATTCATGAGCTACCATTTCCAGTCCTTTGCTTCAGCTACTCATGGCGTTTCTTGATTCTTGAAAGCACCGGTTTGTAAAAACTGATTGTTTTCACAGACTGGTAAAAACATTAAAAACACAACAGGAAACTGGTTGTGTTTCCTCTGTGTTCTTTGCATGTGTCTTTTTCTTTGCTTAGAAGACCCTTCCTCATCTTCTCTCTCAAGCTGTGCTTGGTTGCTCAGTTGTGTCCGACTCTTTGTGACCCCAGGGACTATTGAGCGCCAGGCTCCTCTGCTCATGGGATTCTCCAGGCAAGAATACTGGAGTGGGTTGGCATGCCATTTCTCTCAAGTTAGATGATAATTATTCTGCAGGACCCAGTCTAAATAAATAGCATCACATCTCTGGAAGTGTCCTTCCCTCTCTCAGATAGACCTATTTTTGGTGCTTTATTTACACCTCCATTAGCTCGCTTGTCATCATTAGCTTGAATGTTTGTCACTGCCGACAAGCGCTTTGGTCTTTTACAGAACAAGAACTATAATAGATGCAGCTTTTTCTACTCAATGCCTCCTGCAGCTCCTGGAATATGTTCAAGATACCTGCTTAAATTAAAAAAAAGAAAAAGCTGAATGTTATCCCCCAAATAAAAAGGATCTACAAAGAGAAGTAATGTGCTCTCAACATAGTCAATAAAAGTGCATGAATATATATGCCCCTTAAACCTGCATCTCGTTGGCTGTTGACAGAGGGGATTTTGTTTGTTTTAATTGATGATAATAGTAATATGATTGGGTAATTAATAGTTTATTTCTCTGTATCTTTTATTCTTTGTTATTTAGGGGTTCTTGAGGTTATTCAGTTTTGTCTTTCTTTGTATAGAATTAGAGATACAGTTTATACCTTCAAAAATATTACTCTTTAAGGGAAGAAAAGCCATAAACTCATAGTTAAATATTTAACTAATGATTTGAATAATTAGGAAGAAAATGACTTGTTTAACTTTTAGACTGTTTAGTGGCTAGTGTATTTATACCTGGCAAAAATTTAGTTCTCGTCTTTAAAATGAGTTTAGGAGCAATAAGGAATTGGGTGAGGATACAGAAGGAAGTGAGAATCAAAAAACCCTCACAAAATCAGGCAGGAGGTTAGAGCAGACATGGTGCATTGCTTGTCTGATATCACATGTTCCCCACCTCCCACTTCCTCAAGTATGTGAGGACAGACATCACTAATCAATCAAAAGCGTTTTCCACCTGAGCCCAGATGTGGTCTGAGAATAGGTCTCAAAGCTATGTGCATCTTCTGTCAACAAAGAAAGGATGATAATAAGTCTATCTTTTCTCAATGCATTCTGCATAGAGGTATATTGTGTCAATACACTCCTTGTGATTGGCAGAAAGTGTGTTCCTGATTTCTTTTGCAAAGTGAAGCAGGTATTGCAACTCCAAAACTGAACTTCTAGGCACTTCCTTCTGTGAAATCTCTCCAGGATTGGTCTCAGTGTCATAAAGTCAATCATAAGTTTCCCAGTTCAGTTTCTGTACTTGACTCCTCTAACTGCTGGGAAATGAGAGGGAACATCCTAACCACAGATTTTATAACTGAGAAGGTAGAGAGCTAACAAGTACACACTTAATGGCAAGCAATATGCCAAGTGCTTTATAATTACATCATTTAGTTTTTATAACAGCTACAGGAGGTCAGTAGCATTGTCCTCATTTTACACGTGAGAAAGCAGGCTTGGAGAAATTAAATCCTTCGTGAGATCTTACAACTGGTAAATGATGAAGATAAGATTCAGTCTCAGATCTGGGACATCCAGCACCATGCTATTGGATCCTGAAGAGAAAACTGTTTCTTTGGTGGTCTTCTAAAATCTGATTCATGGCTTGTTTTGATGCCATGAAGTACTTATGGTTTGGATAACAGCCTTGAGCTTTAACTTTATACTCTCCTGAGTTTTACAGACTATAGAGGCGGATGGAAAATGGATAAATGCACATTAGGTGTGTATTAGAAACAATCAACCTATTTAAGGCTTTATGCCAGTCAGGTGTAAAACTGGCTTCCTGGAGATTGTCTTGATGGATATGGAAACTGTATTTAGGTTTAATTTTCTTGCGTGTGTGTTTTCTTTTTCTCTGCAGGGCAGCGCCCATACCAAGTGATTACGGCTCGAGTTCACCCAGGAGAGAGCAATGCTAGCTGGGTGATGAAGGGGACCTTGGAGTTCCTGGTCAGCAGTGACCCTGTGGCTAGGCTCTTGAGGGAAAACTTCATTTTCAAGATAATCCCCATGCTCAACCCAGATGGTGTCATCAATGGCAAGTATGTCAGGCACCTGGCCTAACTTAGGTCACATTTATGTTACCATGATAATGGATTGTTGTTCTGCTCAATGGATTTGACTTGAGAGGTCTTGGTACTCTGGTAGGAATAACTTCTCTTGAGTTCTGTTACCTTGTACAAATATCAGGATATTCTCTATAAATATTGGTATCAATCTCATAGTTTCTTTTAATAGAAAAGTATAGGTTCATAGGCAATTACTAACAGAAGAATCCTTAGAAAGAATTGAATCTAACACTCTCCTTTTAAAAAGGAAGGAATTGATGTCCATGATAATCAGATGACTCCCCGCCCACCACCCCCCTGCCACCTGGGCTGGGTTAATGACAAAGCCAGGGCTCAAACTGTGATCTGATGAAGTTAAGACTGGTGTTTTCTTTGCTTCTGAGCCTGGTGGGCCACGGCCCATGGGGTCGCAGAGGGTCGGACATGACTGAAGTGATTGAGCACACCCTGCAGATAAGTCTTTATTTTCAGTTGTGTTTTTACTTGGAGCAGGAAATGGCAACCCACAGTATTCTTGCCTGGAAAATCCCAGGGATGGAGGAGCCTGGTGGGCTGCTACCTATGGGCTCGCACAGAGTCTGCAGCAGCAGCAGCAGCAGCAGCAGCAGTGTTTTACTGAATTCTGGATACAGCTGTAATAAGCTGTATTTAAATGGAATGGCTGAAATGGTTGAAGAATGGCCACGGAATGGTTAAAAGTGAAATGACTGAAAAACGGTTGGCTGAAAGAGACAAGACTGGGGTGGTGCTTTTCCTAGCCCACTCCTACATGCCTTTCAGAATGTATATTGGGAAAGATGCATTCCACTGTTAGAAAGAGTCAGCATTTTCAGAGTTTGTGGGCTGAGGCCCAGAAAGCAGAGCAGGTTCTCAATATCTCACAGCCGGTGGATGGGGGTGACAGGGTGAACATTCATACATACCTGCCTCAAGCTGTGGAAAAAAGCTTAACATTCCTTCCTTTGGTAATAAATGATTATTTTTACTATAGGATTAGACAGTGATATCCTATGGAAAAACCAGAATTCAAGATAAATAGAAATATTGAAAGGAAACATAATTTCAAGAGCTAAAGATGCAAAAGAAGTTGTAATTTAGAATATCCATATTAAAGAGGCAAACACATACTTTTAGAAACTAAGAAAATAGAGCAATATTGAAAATGTGAAAATAAAGAGAGATAAAATGAGAATTATAAAAAATATGAAAAAGCAAATTTCAGAGATAAAATGACTTAAATAAGAAAAATTTTTAAGAAATATAAAATAATTTCTTTCAGGAAAGAAATCCTAAATATTAATAAATGTTGAAATGCTGAGAATAGACTAGTTTCAAAGGATAAGAACAAAAAAAGAATATTGAGAAGTTAAAAAGGTTAAAGATATATAAATGGTAAAATAGTAAAAGAGGATCAGAATAAATTCCAAATGATAAAATATGTTAAATTATGCCAAGATGAAAGCAAATGAAAGCTAAAGCCTATAAAAATAAAATTAAAAAACAAACAGGAGCATACTTAACAAGTTTCCTAGTTTTGTAGCTCCCCAATTCTTTTTTTTTTTTGATGGAATTTTTTGGTGGGCAAAGAACAGGGTCCTTCCTTTTTGTATATGGTGACTGGTTGGCACAGTCTGGCACTTTTTGCATATGGTGACCGGTTGGCACATACGAGGCATGAGAGGACAAGTCCCTTAGCAGGTACCATCAATCAGACCCGGGCAGCAGTCAGGCTTCTTAGATCTCAAGCGGGACAAAGCCCTGAAGCACAGTGTCCATTCCTGGTCCACAGCACTCAGCTGGCTCCTACCACGTGTTCATTGAGCTCTAGGAATCAGCTCTAGAGTCTCATTGAATCTCTCCTCCCTGCTTGAGGGGCTAAGGATTTTATTAGCATGCTTACTTAGCCTAAATGGATGGAAAACAACTCTGCAAGCCATCTTGAGGGACATGACCTTGTTTCAAATATTTTCTCATCCAAGTTGGCTCTTTTCTGAAGTTACGTGTTCCCTTGAATTATCTGGAGTCTGGCTGAGAGTGAAAAAAGCACTGGGTTCAGAGTCATAATTCTACTTGGGAATTCTGGCTCTCCCCCGACCTACTTAGTTTTCTCTTCTATTGAAACAGGAAGCTCCCTGTTGACCCATCTGGGTAAAGGTCTTAAAAGCCTAAGGTAATATTCAAGCTTTGGAACAAATACTATAGTTTCTTCTATTTCAGATGCTCACACCTCTGAATCAGAGGCTTGGTCCAGGTCTTAGTTTGAAAGGTTAATGTGGTCTCATCAGTGAATATCCTTCTGGTCTGGACATGCTTTATTTCCAGCTGGTTGCTTTGGGTTCCCTAATGGCAGGCCAGCTTCTTCTTTATGACACCACCATTCATCATCATTACCGTTATTTATTATGACTAACTTACCCTTTTTATTTATATAGCATCTTTCATCGTGGAGCTCAAAGCACTTTGTAGGTTACTTTGGATCACTCAAACCATTTTGGCTGAGAGGGATTTGGAAATCATACCCTTATTCCACTGAAAGGAAAATCCCCAGGTCATTGCACATCATTACTGAAAGACTTGAGGCTGCCATGGAATCATAACATCACATGATAAATAGGCTTAAAATCCTCAGCTCATGAGCCCTTCCCAGAACACACCTAACATATGGTTTACCTCGTTTTTGTTGAGTCCCTAAGTCATGTCGAACTCTGCGACCCCATGGACTTAGCCTGCCAGGCTCCTCTGTCCATGGGATTTTCTAGGCAAGAATACTAGAGTGGGCTGCTGTTTCCTTCTCCAGGATATTTTCTTGACCCAGGGATTGAATCCATATCTCCTCTACTGGTAGGTGGATTCTTTACCACTGAGCCACCAGGGAAGCCCATGGTTTATCTAATGTCCACTTAAATTCTTCATTGACATTCCATTTAAGGACATACACATTCCATGGTATATAATTAGGTGGATTTGTTTTTCTCTGTTTTGATCTTATGAATTTTACACATTTTGCCTAAAATGTGTAAAAATAAGGATAAGATATTACCTTCATTTTACATGTCTTAACTTCCCCAGGTGAAACCCCCTCCAAGTTTGATGCAGTTCACCTAAACATTGCTTATGTCATGTTGTTTCTGATGTTCTGACTTTCATTGGTTTTCTTGGGACACATTCCTATTCACAGGCTTCTTAACCTTAACAAAACTTCCCTGTGTGTGGTCTGACCAGCAAAGAGGCAAGCTTTGCCTAAAGATTAAAGAGCCCAAACTTGAACTTGGCACTTAATCTACCACATGAAGCTTTTCTTTTACAAGAAATGATGGGCCCCTATGGAGTTTGAGAAATCGTGTAAAGGTGGAGTAGTTTCCTTGATGCTAATGGAGACTCTGAGGATGGCTGAGAGGTTTTAATAGCAGTGGTCAGGGAGACAAAGCCAGGATTTTCTAGCAGAAATAGAGAGGGTCTTGCCAAACCAAAGGTATCTTAGCAACATATGTCTGTAACAGGAAAACAAATCACAAAGATGGTTTCCAAAAGAAACGTCCTACCATCTTGTTGGCCTGGTCATTTGTATTGAACTAGGCTGAGTTCTAAGTAATCTGGGAGGCCTGACGCAGTGATCCGTTGATTCTTATAATTCTTCCCAACATGCAATAAAAGTAGGAGACCACCGGTTGGGTTAAAGCAGAGGTGATAATGGTGGCTTGGTTAAAGCGGGAGGTGGGAGAAGACAGGCGATACCTTAAAAGGTCATCATGGCAAGTAAGTGAAGGAGAGGAAGAGATCTAATGTGAATCCCAGTTTTTGGACTTTGGTTGCTGGGTGGATGGTAGTGACAAAGAATTTTTTATAAAATCAACACACAGGCCAACATTTTGTTCCCAGTAGAATCGGAGTATATTTGTCCTTAGTATATTTGTCCTTAGTATATATACAAGTCTACAAACGTGATTACCTCTTCCAAGACCACAGTGGAAAAGAAGTAAACAACAGTAAAGAAAACAGTAAAGATGGTGTTTTGCCATCTTGAATCCAGCAGAAACTAACACAAGATTATAAAGCCAACTCTACCCCAATAGAAAAAAAGAACAAAGGTCATGCTGTAAGTAATAGCTGACTGCTTTAGGACAGCGGTCCCCAATATCTGGATTCTAACGCCTGATGATCTTAGGTGGAGCTGATGTAATAATGATAGCAATAATGTGCACAATAAATGGATTGCCCTGAATCATCCCCAAACCATCCCTCCTGCCAGTTCATGGAAAAATTATCTTCCATGAAACCAGCTCCTGCTGCCAAAAAAGTTGGGGCTCTCTGCTCTAGAAGAAACATATGAAACTATAAAGATCAGATAAAAATATTGATGATTTTAACTATCTAGGACCATTTAAACTTAGTATGGATAGCCTTTTGTTTGTGAGTTTGGAAGGCTTTATTTTACTACATTAAAAGCCCTCACAGACTTTATCTAAGAAAATATTTAGCACCTTTTTTAAGTCAAGAAAGAATCTTTCTCTTTTACATGTATTTTCTTATCCAGTAGTAATTATGGCCCAACCGGAGTATCAGTAGATCTTCTGTATAATTTTCAGGTATGAAAATAAATTTAAATACATATACAAGGGTGAAGTCTTCAGAGCAGTTTATTTATTTTTTAATTGGGGTATAATTGCTTTACAATATTAGTTTCTGCTGTATGGCAAAGTGAATCAGCTGTAAGTATACGTATATCCCCTCCCTCTTGAGCCTCCGTCCCACACCACCAGCCCACCCCTCTAGGTTGTCACAGAGCACCGAGCTGAGTTCCCTGTGCTCCACAGCAGCTTCCCATTAGCTGTCTATTCAGTTCAGTTTAAGTAGCTGATATTACAGAGGCAGGACTATAACTACCGTCTATTCTGCATTCCTTTCTATAGAGATTTAAAAGCATTAAAATAAAAGAAACTTAAAATGTTCTAGCTGGGCGGATCCTTGTATATTACTTAGTCTCTGTCCATTAAATGATAAGGTAATTGAGACTAAACAGATAAAAATAAGTTATCACATAGTCTAGTTGAAAAATGGCACTAAAAATTGTCTAGATAATTAAAACGCTCAGGCAAACACACACACACACATGCCCAGGTTGTGTAGCCAGCTTGTGATAAGGTTGGGGTTTGGACCCGTCTCCCTCCATAGCCCATGTCAATTTTAATCCATCAGCTCTTCCCAGACTTAGATGGTGTGCTTAGTCACTCAGTCATGTCTGACTGCGACCCCGTGGACTGTAGCCTGCCAGGCTCCTCTCTCCATGGGGATTCTCCAAACAACAATACGGAGTGGGTTGGCATTTTTTTCTCCAGGGGAGCTTCCTGACCTGGGGATTGAACTGGGGTCTCCAGGATTGCAGGCAGATTCTTTACCATCTGAGCCACCAGGGAAGCCCAAGAATACTAGAGTGGGTAGCCTATCCCTTCTCCAGGGGATTTTCCTAACCCAGGAATTGAAATGGGGTCTCCTGCATTGCGGGCAGATTCTTTACCAGCTGAGGTACTAGATGGAGATGGAAGTAAAGCCTCAGCCCCATCAGCAGAAATGGTTTCTAAAGTTAGTCCTGTTTTTTTTTTTTTTTTTTAGCTTTTTATTTTATACTGGAGTAAAGAGATTAACAATGTTGTGATGGCTTCAAGTGGACAGCAAAGGGACTCAGCCATACATATGCATGGATCCATTCTCCCCTCCGATCCAGGCTGCCACATAACACTGAGCAGAGTTCCCCATGCTGGACAGTAGAACCTTGTTGGTTATCCATTTAAAATATAGCAGTGTGTACATGTTGATCTCAAATTATTGACCTTGATCTTCACATCCAGTGTGACAGGGATGAAAGAAGGCATAGCCTTCCCAGCTTTCCACAGTATTGATCCATGATAAATGAATCAGTTTATCCTTGGTTTTCCTTCATGGAATCTGAATTCCCAGCTTGGCTTAAGCCTGGACACTCTACCATATCCTGCCAGCTTTTTCCATTGTAGAAGACATCCTTCCTGTTGCCACCAACTTTCTGGCTGTAAATAGCACTCGTCTGACTTTGAATAGTTTTGGTCACTGGGCTCCTCTTCCACGGTCCTCTCTAGTACATTTTCATTCAGGTGACTATTCAGGATCACAAAGTGATTATGGTGATCCCCTTTGGGCTCACTTCACCTCTGGGCTTGGCTAGGCCTCTTCCTTCCTTTTTTTGATATGTTACCAGCTCCTTCTTATATGATCTCAATTCTTTGAATGTATTTCAAATCTCTTCAAGATAAAAACATGTAGCACTGATTCTCAGATTTTCAGATTTCACAGATCAGTCACCTTTGAAAAAAAAGGACTATAGTGAGTATATCATCTTTTAAGAATTTGCACAAGTAAGAATGGAAGATACTCTCTAAGCTGCTGACCAACAGATTCATGAGAAATTCAACATCAGATGTTTCTTGGGCTGCCTCTTCACTTACATAAAATCCTACAAGTAACTCAGAGGTTTGTGCTGCTCGATCTTTAGATCATGGAAGTGAGCATTCTTACTTTTCATGCCACGATACATGTACTACTGGCCATGAAGACTTCCTTGTGGGTAGAGAACAATGTAGTCATTGAATGAATTGGCTATTCCCAGTATTAATCTTCCCAGAAAGGAGTGAATCCTGGAACAGGAAAAGATTCCTGACAAATGGACCTTTTAGGGGGAAGATACAATTCTTATGATCTTGAAATTAGAGAAACTCTGGTCCCCCTTACATCATCGAGGGTCATTTTAGAATGATGGCACCTAGGATGTCAAGGAGGTCTGAAGAAGCAATTGCTCAACTTGCTGCCTGAGAATGAGAACAGCTATCACCAATGATCAGTTTTAAATTTTCTATGAGTAGTTATCATCTGTTATATCCTTTATTCTTATTATTGTTATTGAGTCACTAAGTTGTATCCTACTCTTTGCGAACCCAGGGACCTCAGCACTCCAGCTTCCCTGTCCTTCATTATCTCCATGAATTTGCTCAGACTCATGACCATTGAGTCACTGATGCCATCTGACCATATCATTCTGTCACCCCCTTCTTCTCTTTCCCTCAATCTTTCCCAGTATCAGGGGCTTTTCCAAAGAGTCAGCTCTTCATATTTATTCTTAATACAGACTCTGATGCTGGGAGGGATTGGGGGCAGGAGGAGGAGGGGACGACAGAGGATGAGATGGCTGAATGGCATCACTGACTCGATGGACGTGAGTCTGAGTGAACTTCAGGAGTTGATGATGGACAGGGAGGCCTGGCATGCTGCGATTCATGGGGTCACAAAGAGTCGGACATGACTGAGCGACTGAACTGAACTGAACTGAAAGTGCTAATAAGCCTTTCTGTCTTGTTTCAGCTGTGTTATTGAGATTGAAAGAAAGTATCTATGCCTCAGATTGGTGAAGAAGAGCAGTGGCGGTCATACTCAGAGAAACTCTTAAGGAGACAGTGAATAATAAGTACAATGGCTAGTATGTTTTAAAAATCATAGTAATATTGAGACATTTAAAAATAAAATTGTTTTTTTAATTATGAAAGGATACGTGATACAATCAAGATAATAGGTGTTGAGGAAGATGGGATTTGATTCACACAGTGATAGAAATTTGAAAGTTCAAAAGGGGAATGCAGAAGAAACCAGATGATTAATATTTGCAGAGGCAGGCACTGCCTACAAGCCTGGGGGAAGCAAAGGGAAGCTGTGGAGTTACTGGAACCCAGGGGCTGAAAGGCTTCAAAACACTGGTGTTTGGAACTCTGAGAAGGAAATGTGACTTGTCATGGGCTTCAGTAGACCAAAGGTCACAGGTGAAAGGGTCAAAGAGAGTAATATCCAAATAGCAAGGGGACACATTCCACCTGCTGCTGGCACCCATGAGAGGATGCAGTGGTGCCATTGGTGTGCATCTTAAGACGCAGGGGCTGAGCCAATCACCTGGTGCTGCTCTCGTCTCTTTACTGAACTGGGAAACATAGAGGGTACCCTTCACTTCCTCCTCCTGCCTTCTTATCTCTCTCTAGCGCCTCTCATTTCAGAACCTAGCAGGAAGTCAACTGGCAAGGTAGTCTGAGCATTGCAATCTGCAGAGTTTTAGCTGCAGTGTGACAGAGAAGGAGACAGAATTGTGGGCTGAGAGCTCAGAGACAACTGGTGAAAAGCAAGCGTAAAGCGTCCACCTACAGAGTGCCCATTATGCAATTGCATTGGGCTTATTACTGTTTATATGTGACTTCTTTGTTTTCAAAAAATAAAGTGGTTTATTGTCTCCAATGGGGGAAAATGAAGCTTTATTATTGTAGAAAGTCCCACTGTGGAGAAAAAGCTTAAAGAAGAAATTAAAAAGCACCCAAATTTCAGGCTAACACATTGCATTACTCCAAGGGGTATTGTTCACATTATCATCTATGATAATTACATTGTGCCTGTGGAATTTTGTAAGATGGAGTCCCTCCCTGAATCAGGCTGCACAGAGAGATACACTATTAGGAAGATGAAGAAGATGCATTAGCGTTTGTTCATAAATCTACAGCTTCGGGTATATCAGTTATTTCTTTACATGTATTTCTATATCCAGACCCATTTTAACTTTTATAAGATACTGTATTTTATAGTAGAGTTTAAAAACAAACAGCATCTTCCTAATGGCAAAGAATACAAATGGTGTTATTCGTTTTTAAAACAGCAATCTTACTGTATTATTGGGCCATAATTAATTCAAACAGTTCTCCTTATAAACAACAGACAGGTGAAGAGTCTTGTCAGTCTCTTGACAAATTTCTCAGGTCGTTTCCTTTAAGATAAATTCTTAAAAGTCGTGTTCTTAGTGAAATGTTATGCACATTTCATATTTAATACCTATCATTGCCAGATTTCTCTCTATAGAAGATACGCAGATGTATATTCCTCCCACTGATGGATGAAAGGGCCTGGTCTCCATACCTTTTTAACGCTGCACATTATCATTCTTTTTATTCTTTGTCAATCTGATAAGATAAAAATATGATTTTTAAATTTAACTTTTTATACTTGTGGAAAAGTAAATATCGTATCCCATTTTGCAGATGGAAAAAAAAAATCGGATGCAAAAATCAGGTGACATATGCAAGGCCAGCCACACGGTTGATGTTTCACACTCAGGAATTAAACCCAGGTTTGTCAGGTTGCAAACCTCCCATTCTTTCCACCTGGCTGTGCAGTCCCACTTATGTCAAACCTTCCATACCGTCATACGGTGACGCTTCTTTCGAATGCTGTCAGCATAGAACTTGGGAAGTGTAAGCGCCTAATACGTACCTGTTAAGTCTAACTCAGGGTGAACCTGACCTTTCTAAAGTGTTTTAACATGTGGCCCTCCAGAGAGTTCATCTTCAGACCAGAGTAAGAGCTCTAAAGCAGTGGTCCACAAGCTTTTTGACACCAGGGACCCTTTTCATGAAACACAATTTTTCCACAGACTGGATGAGGATGGCTTCAGGATGATTCAAGTGCATTACGTTTATTCTGCACTTTATTTCTATTACTATTACATCAGCTCCACCTCAGAGCATCAAGCATTAGATTCTGGAGGTTGCAGACCCTTGCTTTAAAGAGCTTTGAACCAGCTCTGTCAGAAATGAACTTTCTGATACATCTTCAGTTAAATATTAGTAAGCAAGTATTGGTGTACTACTCACAGTGTTTTACTACAAAACACTGGCTATAGTTTTTCATTCAATCTTGTACAGATGTTAGAGTTAGGCCATAAAGAAGGCTGAGAACTGAAGAATTTATGCTTTTGAATTGTGGTGCTGGAGAACACTCTCAAGAGTCCCTTGGACTGCAAGGATATCAAACCAGTCAGTCCTAAAGGGAATCAACCCTGAATATTCATGGGAAGGACTGATGCTGAAGCTGAAACTCCAATACTTTTACCACCTGATATGAGAACCAACTCATTGGAAAAGACCCTGATGCTGGGAAAGATTAAAGGCAAGAGAATGAGGCAACAGAGAATGAGATGGTTAGATGGCCTCATCGACTCAATGGACATGAGTTTGAACAAACTCTGGGAGATAGTGAAGGAGAGGGAAGCCAGGCTTTCAGCAGTTGAAGGGATCTTGAAAAGTTGGACATGACTTAGTGACTGAACAACACCAAGAAAATTAGAAAATTAGATTTGTAACCTACCCATTTGAGGTATGATTTTTATTGAACCTGGGGGTATGATGCTTAACTGTCTCTATTCCCTTCTCATCCTTTTAGTCCCCATTCACTGTTTTGAATGAATGACATATCAGGGAGCCTGTTTTTATGTCTGGACAGTCTCCAACAGGCTAAGGTTTAATCAGCATCTTCCACACTGGGAAGATTTGTGCCCTTATGAGCTCTGCCCTATGCCCTGAAAAGCAAGGACAGCAGATGACACTCCTTTGTAGAGGGGAGAAGGAGAAGCAGGAAAATACAGGGGAGACCAGAAAAGGCAGAGGGATACTGTCTGTAGACGGTCAGCCTCTATCTGTATCACTCTCTGTCTCAGCAAGGCACTTTGTCCTCCTGTCCAAAGGCCAAAATGATCCCAAGCCAAAGAGCCTAACAGAAGAAAGTTCTACATTCTCTGTGGCCTTTGGGAAGATGAATGATCGAGTAAATGTTGTCTGGAGAAATAGTGATGGTCGTTATCCCATGCCATGCCGTGACATGACAGGAGAATGATACTCCACATTGAACTCTCGTTCCAAAGTTTCAGCTCCAAATTCTCCTTTCAGTGAGGCCCAGGAAATCCACCACTCCTGCTATGGGATCTCCCTGGGAAATATTTGCTGGCCAAAGGTCATGTTTCTTAGTTAGAGCTTAGCCATGCCAGTCATCTTTCCTTCAACGTAGGATGCAATTTCTCTTCCTGGGAGCTGAAAAAGTTTCTTAAACTTGCAATCACGGACTTTGAAAATTCAGAATGTTTTGCTCTTTTGTAGTCTCTGGACCAGAGTCATCAGTGGATGGATATTTGTTTTTAAGAAAATTTTAATTTCTTTGGATATGGAGTGAAGGTTGGTTCTTTGGATGGAAATAGCAGTCTGACTCCGTTTCTGCTTTGTTTGCTGGTCTCAGTGTTAGGGGCTCTGAGAAGAGGTGGGCAAAAGGTATTTAACCTCTTTCTCTTTGCTTTACTTTCTTTATATAGATAGTAGGGGGAAATGTTATTTTGACCCAGAAAGGATTATTTGGATGGAGGAGGAAATGTTATTTTGACCCAGAAAGGATTATTTGGATGGAGGAGGAAATGTTATTTTGACCCAGAAAGGATTATTTGGATGGAGGAGCTATAGTTTTCTCCATTTACCTGATGCCCTCACCGGAAAAAAAAGGAACACTTACAGGAATGTGTCAGTCCAGTGTGAATGCTGAGATGCTCTCCTAGGCACAGAAAGGGAACACTTACAGGAATGTGTCAGTCCAGTGTGAATGCTGAGATGCTCTCCTAGGCACAGAAAGGGAACACTTACAGGAATGTGTCAGTCCAGTGTGAATGCTGAGATGCTCCTAGGCACAGAAAGGAGGCACAGAAAGGGAACACTTACAGGAATGTGTCAGTCCAGTGTGAATGCTGAGATGCTCTCCTAGGCACAGAAAGGGTGAATGCTGAGATGCTCACTTACAGGAATGTGTCAGTCCAGTGTGAATGCTGAGATGCTCTCCTAGGCACAGAAAGGGAACACTTACAGGAATGTGTCAGTCCAGTGTGAATGCTGAGATGCTCTCCTAGGCACAGAAAGGGAACACTTACAGGAATGTGTCAGTCCAGTGTGAATGCTGAGATGCTCTCCTAGGCACAGAAAGGGAACACTTACAGGAATGTGTCAGTCCAGTGTGAATGCTGAGATGCTCTCCTAGGCACAGAAAGGGAACACTTACAGGAATGTGTCAGGCACAGAAAGGGAACACTTACAGGAATGTGTCAGTCCAGTGTGAATGCTGAGATGCTCACAGAAGGCACAGAAAGGTGTGAATGCACTTACAGGAATGTGTCAGTCCAGTGTGTGAATGCTGAATGCTGGCACAGAAAGGGAACACTGCAGGAATGTGTCAGTCCAGTGTGAATGCTGAGATGCTCTCCTAGGCACAGAAAGGGAACACTTACAGGAATGTGTCAGTCCAGTGTGAACGCTGAGATGCTCTCCTAGGCACAGAAAGGGAACACTTACAGGAATGTGTTAATCTCACAGGCTCTTTTTAAAATTAAAAGGTAAAGTTTTAAAACTTTTTTTAAACATCGGAGAATAGTTGCTGTACAATGTTGTGTTAATTTCTGTTGTATAATAGTCAATGGTATGTATACATATATCCCCTCCCTCTGGGACCTCCCTCCCAGCTCCTGCATCTCACCCCTCTAGGTCATCACAGAGCATGGTGCTGGGCTCCCTGTGTTGTACAGCAGGTTCCCACTGGTTATCTGTTTTACACAGGGGAGGGTATATATGTCAATTCCATTCTCCCACATCATCTCAGCCCCTTCCCCCTCCAAGTTCATGTCCCTTTTCTGCACCTGCATCAAATAACAACAAAATGAAAGACACATATGCATTTGAGATTATTTTAAAAGTTGCAAATGTAACTGTTTTCTACCTTAAATACTTGCCTTGCAAATGTCTGCCAGCAAGTCTCAAATCATGGTCTACAGAGATTTTGCTGGACATCTGTGATGTTCCTTCTAAGAGACAGAAGGAGGTAAAGAGATCCATGAAGAACGTGGCATTTGGTGGCACTGTCTGAACCTCTGTGCGTACCTCTTAGGAAAAGTGTGAGTTAAGGGAACATTTGAGGGTTGTGGTTCTAGATGCTTTTTAACTGCCGTGTTGGAGAAGACTCTTTAGAGTCCCTTGGACAGCAGAGGGATCAAACCAGTCAATCCTAAAGGAAATCATTCCTGAATATTCATTGGAAGGACTAATGTTAAAGCTGAAGTTCCAATACTTTGGCCTCCTGATGCGAAGAACTGACTCATTGGAAAAGACCCTGATGCTGGGAAAGATTGAAGGCAGGACAAGAAGGGGACGACAGAGGATAAGATGGTTGGATGGCATCACCGACATAAGCTTGAGCAAGCTTCAGGAGTTGGTGATGGACAGGGAAGCCTGGTGTGGTTCAGTTCATGGGGTTGCAAACTCCGACATGACTAAGCGACTGAAATGAACTGAACTGCTTCTAGAGAGAGATCCGATACAGTCTTGTTGATGAACTTGTTCTTAGAGACAAAATGAAAATGATTTGCTCTGGGAACTGTGAAAGTCCTGCTGCTAAGTCATTTGCATAGTGTTAAATGATGCATAGTTCTGGGTGGATAGTTCTGGGAGGGTGCTCCCAAGGGCTTCCTTGCTCCCACCCCTTCCTACCACAGCCTGCCCACTGAGAGGGGGGTCAGCAGTCTGACTCTTCCATTTGCCTTCCTCAGATATTGCAGTGCCGAATAAGTATTACTATTTATTATTCCTAAATTTAGGATTATTAATTATATCAGCATAAACCTAATTTATGCCATCATAAACAGCGATAATAAATGCTGCCAAATGCTAATACCCAGCTCTTGCCAACTGTGCCTGTGGTTGATGGGTTCCCCCCTCTCTTCCCAGAAGCATTAAATTAAAAATGATTCAATGTTGCAGAATCATTGATCACATCGGAGCTGAGGCTCTTGGGGAAATGGGCTTGTTTTGTTAAATGCTTTTCTCCCTCATTTGCTGGGCAACTTTTGTTATCTGTCTGCACTGGAGTTTTTCTCTGTTCCTCCCCCTATAGGTGGAGCAGGGATGCAGGCAAGGAGGGAGGTGGTAGATCATTTGTTCTTCTTTCTAGATCTCCCCTTTAGACATCTCTCTTTATAGTATTACCACTCTTAACACCTTCTTTCAGCATACTGAGAAGTCTTTATAAAGCAAACCCTTGAGGATAATTTGGATGTGTTATTTCTCAATTCCCATCACGTCTACCATGTTTTTAATGATGTATGTCATGTGGCTTCCTAAAATCCATCAATTTCCATCACTGGAAAATACGAAGCACAGCTGTGACAGCTCCGCCAATACCGAGGGTGTTATTTCTTTTGCCTTTTACCCTCGGGGAGGCTCTGCTTTTATGAAGGAGGACGTAAGCCTGTGTCCCCTTGTTATGAGAACTGTAGTAAGACCTCACTGCTTTTCTCAAAGGGAACTGTTTGAACTTTTCCTGCCTTCTTCCTGGATCATTCTTTTTTTCCCATCTGGGATGACTGACGGAGGTGTAGTAAAGAAACTTTCCATCAGGTGATCCAAAGGCTGATTTAGGTCAGAGTTGTATTCTTTCCATCGATGTGGCTTTGAACAAGTTACTTAAGCTCTCCATTCCTGTTTCTTCAGTGTTTGAAGACACCTTCCCTAGGTATCATCGTGGTCAAATACCACAGCACTTTGAAACCGTTAAGCACTGTATGGAATTATAAAGGAAGGGTTCCTCGGATGGTGTTCTTTCTTTTTTTAACTAGAGGAAGGAATATGTTTTATATTTAAATTTTTATTGAGGTATAGTTGACATATGATACTACTATGTCACACACATAGTGATTTGACATTTATATACATTACTAATTTATCACCGTGATAGGTCTAGTGAGCATTTGCCAACATATGAAGTTATTGCAATGTTATTGATTTTATTCCCTAAGTTTTACATTATCTAAGCTGTGACTTATTTTATAAAATAACTACAAGTTTGTACCTCTTAATTCCCTTTCCCTGTTTCGCCAAACCCCTCAACCTTCTCTTTCTCTCCCTCTCTTTAGTTTTGATTCGTTCTTTCTTATACTTACAATTTCTTACTCTTTGCTGAAGTTCTTATTGAGTTCATCTATTATTCTCCCAGGTTTGTGAGCCTCTTTCCGATTATTTCTTTAAACTCCTCACTTGGTAAGTTGCTTTTCTCTTTTTCATTTACTTCTTTTCCTGAGGTTTTGTCTTGTTCTTTCATTTGAAGGTATCCCTTTGTCTCCTCACTTTCCCTACCTCCCTGTGTATGTTTCTACATATTAGGTATGTCAGCTACATCTCTGGGCCTTGGAAGAGTGACTTACATATACGTGATCACCACACAGGCTCTCCTCTGTGGGTGGCAAATGCCCTCCTCTTATGGTTGGACTGTGAGCAAAGTGGTGGGGGCAGGTCCCCAGTCCAGCTGCCTGTGAGGCCTGGCTGTGGCGGTTGCAGGTGCCCTGCTGGGTAGGGCTGCTTCTTGGCAAGGCTGTTTCTAAGGCCCAGCTGAGATTACTGCAAGTGTGCTTGTGGACAGGTCTGGCCCCCCCAGAGTGGGAGTCACTTTGGAGGGGCTGCTTGGGTGGGTGGATCAGGTGTGGAGGGTCCTCAGGGGAATGCTAGGATGGGATGCGTGGTGTTAACTAGTTTGATGGAGAGGGACAGACATAGTGCTCACTAGCGCTAAGCCAACTAGAAGCCAGGGAAAGGAGAGTAAAATAAATGGTGTCCACCAGCACTTATTTCCCCAGAGAAATTCCCACTAGATCCTAGCCTGTTTAGTACACACTATAAAGTTATAAGCCAGAACTCCCTGGTAAAGAGTCTGCCTGCAATGCAGGAGACCCAGGTTCAATCCCTGGGTCAGGCCCCTGGGAAAGGGAATGACAACCCACTCCAGTATTCTTGCTGGAGAACTCCATGGACAGAGGGGCCTGGTGGGCTACAGTCATGGGGTGGCAAAGAGTCAGACACAACTGAGCGACTAAGCACAGCACAGAGCACCAGAACTCTAGGGTCAGACTGATGAGGGCTCAACAGCCTTTCCACATCTCACCTGTGCTGTGATCTGAGGTTGGGTACTTAACTCCTTTGAGCATCAACTTCTTAACCTCTTTGAGCATAAAATTGTAAAATTTCCTTGTATGATGCAAGCACGTTTCAGGCTGTGCCTCTGCACTGGAACTCAGTGGGTGTGTTTTTACAAGCTCTTCAAGAGTGGGTCTTGGTTAGCCACAACCCTCTGGCCTCCTAAATGTAAGCCAATCTGGTTTTCAAAAGCAAACACTATGGGGGCTCATAGTGTTTTCTTCCTGGCACAGGTCCCACAGGCTGGAAAACACAACACTGGGCTCAGGCTGTTCACTTCTCAGGGGGCATCTCCATAGTCGTGATACCTGCCTCCTGCCCCCGGTTGTCAGTGACCCCATGGTGGGGTGAGCTCTGTGACTAGGCAGCATCTCTGCTACTCCTACCTGTCTCGACGTGGTCTTTTCTTTATGCTGTTAGTTGTAGAAAATCTGTATGCAAGTCTCCAGGTCATTCTGACACAATTGCTCATATGTAATTGTAGTTCAGGTGTATCTGTGAGAGGATGTAAACTCAGGAGCTTCCTACTCTGCCATCTGCATCCTGATGGTTTCCAGTTGTTTTCTGTTGCCTGTATTATAACTGTGGGACGTGCAAAGTTCTTCTCAGTCGCCAAGCCAAGCAGGCTCTTTCCTGCTTCCATTTTCTAGTGTTTCAAAGATATCAGGATAAGGTTTGGCAAGAATAGATGAGACAAATATTCTTCAGAGGTTGGGATAAGGTCAAAGGTGAGAAAGTCTCCTTTAATATATATATTTGATATATACGTATATACATGGTGTATATATATGTATATATATATATAATTACATGTATATGTATACAATTTATCGATCTTACATCCACTTCATAATTTTAAAATAACAATCACAAGGACAACAACCTCTTTAGTAAGAACTTTGATTGACTTGTGATTATGATTTAAAAATTATGGATTGGGTTGAGAACTGAATAAATTGTATAAAGTATACAGCACTAGGGAGGCTTGGAACTGGAAGAATTCAGCTAATGCCTATTTTCTTTTCATGCTTACTTTTCAAATAAATATCAGTTGTTGTTGTTCAGTTGCTAACTCAGGTCTGACTCTTTTCGACCCCATGGACTGCAGCACACCAGGGTCTGCTGTCTTTCACTGTCTCCTGGAGTTTGCTCAAATTCATGTCCACTGAGTTGGTGATGCCATCTCACCATCTCACCTTCTGCCTCCTGCTCCTTTTGCCCTCAGTTTTTCCCAGCATCCGTGTCTTTCCCAATGAGCCAGCTCTTCACATCAGGTGGCCAAAGTATTAGAGCTTCAGCTTCAGCATCAGTCCATCTAATGAGTATTCAGGGTTGATTTCCTTTAGGATTGACTGGTTTGTAATCCAAGGGACTGTTAAGAATATTCTCAAGCACCACAATTCAAAATCATCAGTTCTTTGGTGGTCAACTTTCTTTATTGTCCAACTCTCACATCTGTACGTGGACAACTGGAAAAACCATAGCTTTGACTATAAGGACCTTTGTCGGCAAAGTGATGACTCCGCTTTTTAATACACTGTCTAGGAGAAGGCGATGGCACCCCACTCCAGTACTCTTGCCTGGAAACTCCCATGGAAGGAGGAGCCTGGTAGGCTGCAGTCCATGGGGCTGCTAAGAGTCGGACACGACTGAGCGACTTCACTTTCACTTCTCACTTTCATGCATTGGAGAAGGAAATGACAACCCACTCCAGTGTTCTTGCCTGGAGAATCCCAGGGACACGGGAGCCTGGTGGGCTGCCGTCTATGGGGTCACACAGAGTGGGACACGACTGAGGTGACTTAGCAATAGCAGCAGCAGCAGCAGCAGGTTTTTTATAGTTTTCCTTCCAAGGAGCAAGCATATTTTAATTTCATGGCTATAGGCACCACCCTCAGTGATTTTGAAGCCCAAGGAGCGGGGGGCGAAATCTGTCACTGCTTCCGTTTTAAATAAATTTAGTTGTTCCGTTTGAACGGATGAAAATCTGGCCTCTTGTGTTTTAGAACACAGCCTCAACCTCAACCTTCAGCCTCAACCTCCATCAGGGCATCTCCAAGAGTGTTTCGGGGTATCTGTATGAGCAGTGTCTATGGTGGAATCTGTCTCCCCCAGCCTAGGGACTGCCTCCTTGGTGTACTCAGTCTCAGCATCTTAGCCAGCCTCATTGCCCAGCACCCACAGAAGCCTGGATTCCTGTGAAAGTGCGCCCCATGAGGAACCAGAAGGAAATGCACCTCTAAGCCTGGCATTGGGCAAGTGCTGGGAGCCTTGTTCTTGCAAATTCTGGGTCCTGCTGCCTGGCTGGCCGTAACAGGAAAGTCAAAGACAGCACGTAAACCTTGGTAATGTGGCTCCACCCTCCCTACCCTGGCTTCCAGGTTGTCTTTTTCTTGGAAAAGGTTATTTATCTCCCTGAGCCACCAAGCCCTTTTGAATTATTAGTCTTATTCCTTTATTGCCCTGCTTCCTTGTTGCAAATGTGTTCCTATACATCTTCACTGCGTAGGAAACTCTTTTCTATTTACAGCTTCTCTCTGCTCCTCACCCCTCCCCCTGGCCCAATAACAGCCAAGGAGATAAATAAGAAACATAACTCTTTTTGGCTATTATTTTTTTTTCTTACCCTGCACAGTAATATATATAATAACAAGAAAACAAATCTTATTACTAAAGTAATTACAATAAATAAAAAATAACCGAGTGTGGAGCTTAAGGAAGGGGGCATGTCAGGGGAGTGATTGCAACAGGATTTAAAAAATCTAATTTACTAGCACCAGTCTCACTGTTCTGTGGATGCCTCGTTTAGGAGATTGTGTCTAATTAGGGAGTGTTGTTATCACTCATTGAATACACCCGCCCCTAGCTGACTTGTACTTTGGGTCTTTGAAGGGAAAATTTGGCTCAAGGAATCCCTGGAGAAATTTCCTTGTCAGCAGCCCTGTGTTGATAACAGCTACATTTTGCATGCTAAGTTGTATAATTGTCAAAACATGGGAACTGCAAAGAACTGCATGGTATCCTTCCCTCTGATCATAGGTAATCTCCTCCTTCATCATCTAAATAGCTGGGTATTTATCCTGTCATTTGTGAATTTCTAAGTAGAGGTCACAGAGCACGCCTTTGTAAAACATGCTGGTGCTGACCAGTTCTTTTTGTTACAGTGTTTTTCCTTGAAGCCAATCTAATTTTATCTGAAAGCAATTTATGTCTCTTTGTTCTTGTGTGGTCCAGAGTGGAAATGCGGAATAGTTATTTTTCTTCATTATTTATGGCTATTATCTCATTTATGATAGCCATTTTTCCAAGTCGTTTTAGTATTTGAATCATTTCTTTTCTTTAAACTATGTCCTTGTATGGTCTGCATTTAGTATTTTTTAACTACACTGTAATTGTCCCTGTTTGGTTTCTTTAGCCTTCTTCAAGTTACCCTGGGTATGGAAGGCACTTTAGGAGTGGCATAATAGTTTTATCATGTCTTTGAGCATCATTCTTCAACATCAGCATCACAGAAACATAATCACATTTGTTAATCCATTATGTGCTCATGTGATCTAACTTACTCTGGCCAATTGGTCTTAGTCATCGAACACATTTGAAATCCAGGAAAAATGCACAGTTTAAACACATAATATGCCGTCTCATTTCTCAACCGTCACTCCTGCAACCATCTCTGAAAAACACAGCCAACATCATCGATAAAGTGGCAAATATTAATTGAGCATTTAGCAATTGTTTGATAATGCTAAACATTGTGCATGCATTATCTATTTTCATCTTCATAACAACCCTCTGTGATAAGTCCCTAATATGACTTAATCGTGAGGACATGAATTTGAGCAAATGGCAGAAGATAATGGAGGACAGAGGAGCCTGACATGCTGCAGTTTTGAGGTTGTAAAGAGTTGAACACAACTTAGTGACTCAACAACAACAACAAATTATTTTAGGAGCAAAAGGAGATAGAACACAGATAATGAAGAGGGTATAGAATTGAGGTTTGTGTATGAATGTGTGTATGTGTGTGTGCATGTATGTTTGTGTTTGTGTGTGTGTTTCTAGAACCTGTCCACTTACCAATACATTATACATGATATCAAAAGTTAAAAGAATCCTATGTTAGCACTGGATAGGCTCTTTGCATTTCAATAAATCGAGCCCTGCTCTCTTTCTTTACAGAAGATAAAAATGATGCCTAGTTAGGTTCAATAGGTTTTTAAATCCTTAGAATTTTGGAGCTGAGTATAGAGGCTAAGTCTAAAATTTTCCCCACTGAATGGCCATTTCATGTGAGGCTAATGCATTTGCAACCAATGTAGACATTTATTAATAACTTTATGCATAATCTTATGGCATTTAGGCAAGTAACACACAGCTAAGTACTTTCTACATTCTGTACTTCTCTGTGCAAAACTGCAGTCCCTCACTAGTCTAAGATGGCATCCCAGGAATGGTGAGACATCAAAGAGAGATTACACAGGGGAAACAGGGACCTCCCTGGTGAGCTGGTGGTTGAGAATCCACTTCCATTGCAGGGGATGTTGGTTCCATTCCTGTTTGGAAAGCTAAGGTCCCACATGCCACGGGACAACAGAGTCCTCATTCCTCAACTCCCGAGCCTGCATGCTACAACTAAGACTCGATGCAGCCAAATAAATAAATGAAAAGAAATATGCCAAAATGTCAAAAGGGTAAGCAGAGCATTCTTGGAAGAATGGTGAAGATTTCTTTAGGCCAATGTTTCCCAAACTGGGTCTGAAGCACGCTAGCAGATTGGTGCTAATAGATGTTTCTTAAATTATGGGTGCTCTGGTTGGAAGACATTACAAATTTAATGCAAAAAGATTTCTTTGTTCAGAACCTACCAGTCCTATTGGAATATTAACTTGCATGGAGACTGTCCAATAGGGGATAAAATGCATGGCATTTACTGAACTTACTTAAACAGGGTCATACTTGTTGATATAGACCTAGAAGATCTAGAGGAATATTGTTGTTGCTGTATCATCATTAATTTGGGTCCAACTCTTTTGCAACCATGTGGACTGTAGCCAGCTAGGCTTCTCTGTCCATGGGATTTCTCAGGCAAGAATGCTACACCTATGGCTGATTCATGTTGATGTATGGCAGAGGCCAATGTAATATTGTAAAGCAATTATCCTCCAATAAAAAAGCGAGAAAAAGCAAACAAACAATAAAGAATACTGGAGTGGATTGCTATTTCCTCCTCCAGGGGATCTTCCCACCCGGGGAAGGAACCCATATTTCCTGCTTGGCAGGTGGCTTCTTTACCACTGAGCCACCAGGGAAGCCTCTTTAAAGGAATACTAGTGATCCTTCAACTTGGGTGTTGGAGAAGACTCTTGAGAGTCCTTTGGACAGCAAGGAGATCAAACCAGTCCATCCTAAAGGAAATCAACCCTGAATATTCATTGGAAGGACTGATGCTGAAGCTGAAGGTCCAATACTCTGGCCACCTGATGCGAAGAGCTGCCTCACTGGAAAAGACTGATACTGGGAAAGAATGAAGGCAGGAGAAGGGGATGATAGAGAATGAGATGGTTGGATGGTATCACCGACTCAATGGACATGAATTTGAGCAAGCTCTGGGAGATGGTGAAGGATAGGGAAGCCTGACATGCTGCAGTCCACGGGGTCACAAAGAGTTGGACACGACTGAGTGACTGAGCAACAACTTGGAAAGTGTGGCTCAAGACTTTTAAGTGAGATGCCAACGTAAAATGAAGCACATTACTTTTAAGGAAGCATATTTGCATAGTGGCTGAGAACACGCATTCTGGAGTTGTACATCTTAGGCTTGCTACTTACTGTCTGTGTGATCTTGGACAAGAAGCTTTCATGGTTTGGATTATGTGGGAAACGTTCTGAGAGGGAGATTTGCTATAGTATGTTTATTGTAGCATGCTTTTGAGAATAACACCTGTGAGGGAATGGAGGTAGCTGAACCAGGACTAGCGTAGGGTTGATTACTGACGAAGTTATTGCAGAGGCCTCAGGTGATGAACGGGAAATTCTGCAGCTGGGGTAGGCTTTGGATATCCTGAGTTAAACCGTGTGAACTGAACCTTTCCTTTGTGAATCTGACTAATGACCAATCATTAAATGTGGGCTGTCCCTGGGGAGAGGGTGCAACCTTGGCTAAAAGCCTTTGGACAACTCCTCAGTTCCTCAAGGAGGTACCCAGCCATGAGCCTCAGTGGCCAACAGCAGCTTAAGGATGAGTTCTTCAGTCCTAGAGGGATACTCTGAGTGAAACGCCACAGTTTCTTCTGTGCTTCACTTTTCTCTTCTGTAATGTGGGCATAATATAAAATTGATATGGGTTAAATGAGTTATTGTACAATGTGCTTACTATTTACTAGTGATGAATAAGTATTAAGATAATAGCATAGACAACAATTTAGATAATACAATAGGTAATAAGAATAATTAAGATAACAATACTTAAAATAAGTTATCATGGAATTCGTAGTTAGATTTAAGCCCATGAAAATTGGAAGAACAAAGATTTTTTTACTCCTAGTAAACTGAAAACAATTTTAGTCCCTCTGTGTTATCATATTTTCACACCAGTGGTTCTCTGTGAGACAATAAAGCAAGTAGCAAGTATTCTATCTTCTGATGTGCTCTTTCCCTACTAATGTAGGACTCTGTGATGAGAACAGTCTACTCCTTCAGAAGGCATTCCCTTGGATAGTTGGGATATATATATACACACACACATACATATACACCTGGGAAAGTGTATATACAGTGTTTTTATATACACACACATGTGTGTGTGTGTGTGTGTGTGTGTATGTATGTATATGGGCTTCCCTGATGGCTTAGATGGAAAATAATCTGCCTGTAATGCTGGAGCCCTGGGTTTGATCCCTGGGTAGAGAAAATCCCCTGGAGGAGGAAATTTCAACCCACTCAAGTATTCTTGCTTGGATAATTCCATGGACAGAGGAGCCTGGCAGAATACAGTCCATGGGGTCTCAAAGGGTCAGACATAACTGAAGAACTAAGTGTGTGTGTGTGTGTGTGTATACACACACTGGGTATAAATATATAGTTTCCCAGATTTATATATATATATATATATATATATATATATATATATGTGTGTGTGTGTGTGTGTGTATGTATACATGAATCTGGAAAATTATTCAGAATTACTTTGTTCAGGTTAGGCATTCCATTCTATAGATTAAAAAAAAAAACACTTAGAGATTTGATGCTGCTTATAAACTTTTATTCAGTTCCCCAGAATAGGTAAGATCAAGTCAAAAGACAAATGACGCTCCCATTCTACTATTTCCATGAATGTAATTTTCTCGGACATATATCTTATTCCTCATGGATTAATTCAAAGAGTAAGATAGTGTGAATTATAGATGAATATATTTCTGTGAATATATTTAAATGCAGAGCTCTAAAGAATAGCAAGGAGAGATAAGAAAGCCTTCCTCAGTGATCAATGCAAAGAAATAGAGGAAAACAATAGAATGGGAAAGACTAGAGATATCTTCAAGGAAATTAGAAATGTTCCAAGGGAACATTTCATGCAAAGATGGGCACAATAAAGGACAGAAATGGTATGGACCTAACAGAAGTAGAAGATATTAAGAAGAGATGTCAAGAATACACAGAAGAACTATACAAAAAGATCTTCATGACCCAGATAATCATGATGGTATGGTCACTCACCTAGATCCAGACATCCTGGAATGCTAAGTCAAGTGGACTTTAGGAAGCATCACTATGAACAAAGCTAGCAGAGGTGATGGAATTCCAGTTGAGCTACCTCAAATTCTAAAATATGATGCTGTGAAGGTGCTGCACTCAATATGTCAGCAAATCTGGAAAACTTTGGAAGTGGCCATAAGAATGGAAAAGGTCAGTTTTCACTCCAGTCCCAAAGAAAGGCAATGCCAACAAATGTTCAAACCACCACACAATTGCACCCATCTCGTATGCTAGTAAAGTAATGCTAAAAATTCTCCAAGCCAGGCTTCAGCAGTACGTGAACTGTGCACTTCCAGGTGTTCAAGTTGGATTCAGAAAATGCAGAGGAACCACAGATCAAATTGCCAACATTTATTGGATTGAAAAAGCACGAGAGTTCCAGAAAAACATCTACTTTTGCTTCATTGACTAGGCCAAAGCCTTTGACTGTGTGGATCACAATAAACTGTGGAAAATTCTTAAGGAGATGGGAATAAGACCACCTGACCTGCCTCTTAAGAAATCTATATGAAGGTCAGGAAGAAACAGTTAGAATTGGACATGGAACAACAGACTGATTCCAAATCGGGAAAGGAGTATGTCAAGGCTATATATTGTCACCCTACTTATTTAACTTCTATGCAGAGTACATCATGAGAGACGCTGGGCTGGGTGAAGCACAAGCTGGAATCAAGATTTCTGGGAGAAATAGCAATAACCTCAGATATGCAGATGACACCACTCTTATGGCAGAAAGTGAAGAAGAACTAAAGAGCCTCTTGATGAAAGTGAAAGAGGAGAGTGAAAATGTTGGCTTAAAGCTCAACATTCAGAAAACTAAGATCATGGCATCTGGTCCCATCACTTCGTTGCAAATAGATGGGGAAACAAACAGTGGAAACAGTGACAAACTATTTTCTTGGGCTCCAGAATCACTGCAGATGGTGACTGCAGCCATGAAATTAAAAGACGCTTGCTCTTTGGAGGAAAAGTTATGACCAACCTAGACAGCATATTAAAAAGCAGAGACATTACTTTGCTGACAAAGGTCTGTCTAGTCAAAGCTATGATTTTTCCAGTGGTCATGTATGGATGTGAGAGTTGGACCATAAAGGAAGCTGAATGCTGAAAAATTAATGCTGTTGAACTGTGGTGTTGGAGAAGACTCTTGAGAGTCCCTTGAACTGTAAGGAGATCCAACCAGTCCATCCTAAAGGAAATCAGTCCTGAATATTCATTGGAAGGCCTGATGCTGAAGCTGAAACTCCAGTACTTTGGCCGCCTGATATGAAGAACTGACTCATTTGAAAAGACCCTGATGGTGGGAAAGATTGAAGGTGGGAAGAGAAGGGGACCACAGAGGATGAGACGGTTGGATGGCATCACCGACTCAATGGACATGAGTTTGAGTAAACTCTGGGAGTTGGTGATGGACAGGGAGGCCTGGCTTGCTGCAGTCCATGGGGTTGCAAAGAGCGGGACACCACTGAGTGACTGAACTGAACTGACTGATATTTCTGTGACTTAATCATTCAGCCATGTAATAATAGAGAATTTAGCATTTAGTCCAGCTTCTCTTCTTGTATTTGATATTCCTTGATGGCTTTCCTGCCATCATATAGCCAAATATTGTGTGCTTTGGCATATTCATACTGTATAAACTTGTTTTATCTCATGGGAATTTATATCATTGCTGGTACTCCTATCAGAAAGTCTTCTCTTGAAGAGATGTCTTCTCTTGAACCATGCTAAAATATCTCTCCTTGAAAATTCTGTCCTTGATGTCATGTAGAATAAGCTAAATCAATCCTCTTCAGACATTTACCTAATTGAAAACCACCCTCACATCACTCCCATGAGACTTCCTTCCTCCAGAGTAAGCATCTCTAGTTCCTTCTAGTTCTCTTGTGATCACTGTTTTTTATTCTCCCACTCTCCTGACTACTCACTGATTTACCTCACTCATTAATTCACTGAAAGTTTGTTGATCATCTGGTAAACTTATGGGTGCAACAATGAGCTCACTAAGCAGTTCACAGTATAGAGGTGGACAAAGACAATATAATTCAGTGTTTGAAGCGATCTGATAACTGTGAACTGTAGGGATGCTCAGAGGAAGGACACCTGGCTTAATCTTGAGATCAGGAGCAACTTCCTTTGACGTCTACATTGAGAGCTGAAGGAAGAGTTAGCCAGGAGCAATGCATGTATAGGACAGTAGAAGTAGGGAGATATTAGAACTCTCTATAGGAGAAGCCAGAATGCTTGTAAGTCTAGAAATATTGAGCTATTATAGTAGGATTCTCAGATGACCACCATTATCATTCTGAAAATCAAATTGCTATTCATGAAGTCTGAAGTATGAAGACTTAAGGTCTTTGGATGGCCTCATCATATGGCTAACTCATTTTCAATTTAGTGTCAAGTAAAGTCCTGAACTCCTTTTTTCTAATAATGGCCATTAGCATGAATGTTTCCAGCTACATCCCTGGATAGTGGATCTGGAAGGACCACATGCTTGAGCTTACACTTACTCCAATTTCATCTGATTAGATTCCATTCTTACAAGACCACTTTGGATCTTGAACTTGCCATCCATTTCACTTGGCCCTCTTCTCATTTGCAAGGAGACTTCACTGCTGACAGGAATTTCTTTTATCTTTTTTACTCTGCTGTTGATACATTTGTTGAACTTGAGTGAATCAAGTACAATAGACTAGAATACATATCACCCAAAACAGATCCATTTAGTTATGATCATTCAAGCACATTCTAATCTATTTGAGTGCTGCCATTGAACCTATCTCTTTTTATATGATGTGCAGGGGTATCTTGAGTGACTCTTGCAAATTCCTCACTGAAGGCCTGTTAAACTCTGTCTCCTTATCTAATAACCTGTCAAAGTGTGAAATGAAGTTGGGCTGGAACAGCTGGAATAATTCCTTAAGTTGTTCTTGGTGATAGGCGCTGGTTTCTATGATTTCTGCTTCTTTTTCTGGGCAGCCCCACACTTCCTTGTTAATAGGTTTAAGAGTGTTGCTGAAGGTCATTGTCAAGCTCACTGATTTTATCTGCTGTTTTCTCCTTTTCACAAATGGAGGGGCGTGCGTGCATCTTCAGTCTTGTTGTGAATTCTCCATAGACCACTGCCACTGACTCCGGCTACAGGTAGAGTCAGTCAAAGCCTCGAAAAGTGAAAAGGAGACCTCAGCTCCTGACTGAGGGTAGCTCAAACATCCCAGGGTCATCTCTAGGTGATGTGTTATTTACTTTCCCTCTGCCCAGAACAGCCCATGCGCAGTGCTTGTCAGGATGATTTATTCTAAGGGCATGAGAGCTGCAGTTCTCTTGACCTCAGGGCACTGAACTAAATCATACACATGGGTCAAAATCATTGGGATTTCAGGTATTTTAATCTAGAAAAATCTTTATTTTACTTATATTGATTTATTTTTTAATTATTAAAATTTATTATTTAATTTTAATTTATTATTTAATTATTACAACTTATTAATTTCTAGTGGAATATAGTTGCTTTACAATGTTGTGCTAGTTTCTGAAGTAGTGAAATTGCTCTGTCGTGGCCGACTCTTTGCTGCCCCATGGACTGTAGCCTGCCAGGCTCTTCTGTCCATGGGATTCTCCAGGCAAGAATACTAGAGTGGGTAGCCATTCCCTTCTCCAGAAGATCTTCCTGACCCAGGGACTGAACCCAGGTCTCTTTCATTGCAAGCAGATTCTTTACTGTTTGAGCCACTAGGGAAGCTCATACTGAAAAGTATCTGAGTATTTTTCAGTGTTAATTTCTACTCTACAGCAAAGTGAACCAGCCATACATATACACATATCCCCTCCTTTCTGGATTTCCTTTCCATTCAGGTCACCACAGAACACTGAGTAGATTCCCGTGCCATATAGTAGTTCTCATTAGTTACCTGTTTCATACATAGTATCGGTAGTATATACATGTGAATCTCAGTCTCCCAATTCGTCCCATACTTCCCTTTCCCTCTTTTGTATTTATATATTTGTTCTCTATGTCTATGTCCTTCAGGCGTGTCCAACTCTCATGGAATTCTCCAGGCCAGAATACTGGAGTGGGTAGCCTTTCCCTTCTCCAGGGGATCTTTCCAACCCAGGGATCAAACCCAGGTCTCCCACATTGCAGGCAGATTCTTTACCTGCTGAGCCACAAAATCACTGCAGATGGTGATTGCAGCCATGAAATTAAAAGATGCTTACTCCTTGGAAGGAAAGTTATGACCAACCTAAATAGCATATTAAAAAGCAGAGACAGTACTTTGCCAACAAAGGTCCGTCTAGTCAAGGCTATGGTTTTTCCAGTGGTCATGTATGGATGTGAGAGTTGGACTGTGAAGAAAGCTGAGCGCCGAAGAATTGATGCTTTTGAACTGTGGTGCTGGAGAAGATTCTTGAGAGTCCCTTGGACAGCAAGGAGGTCCAACCAGTCCGTCCTAAAGGAGATCAGTCCTGGGTGTGCATTGGAAGGACTGATGCTAAAGCTGAAACTCCAATACTTTGGCCACCTCATGTGAAGAGTTGACTCATTGGAAAAGGCCCTGATGCTGGGAGGGATTGGGGGCAGGAGGAGAAGGGGACGACAGAGGATGAGATGGCTGGATGGCATCACTGACCCGATGGACGTGAGTCTAAGTGAACTCTGGGTGTTGGTGATGGACGGGGGGCCTGCAGTGCTGTGATTCATGGGGTCGCAAAGAGTCGGACACGGCTGAGCGACTGAACTGAACTGAACTGATGTCTATGTCTCTATTTCTGTTTGCAAATAAGATCATCTGTACCATTTTTTCAGAGTCCACATATATTTGTTTTTCTCTTTCTGACTTACTTCACTCTGTATGTAGTCTCTAGGTTCATCCACCTCTCTACAAATGATCCAGTTTTGTTCCTTTAATGGTTGTGTAATATTCCATTGTATATAAATACCACATATTTTTAATTTACTTCTATTGATTTAATGTTCTTTATACCAATAGAGCTCCTTCTTGGCTATGATTAGATCCTAGATTGTAAAGTTTATCAACACATTTTTTGATGTATGACACATTATAAAATATATGTCCTACCTATTATAGGCACTTTTAATATGAAAATGTTGTTCACCTGTGATAAGTTTGAGGGGGTTAAACAGCAAAATTCCAGACTATTAATATAACTTGGGAAACAACTTAAATCAATGATTAAATTCATAGTTGTGAGAAGACTTTTTTTTTCTACTAAAAAGTGTTCCTGTCTCCAGTTAAAATTCTGGTAATTTACACCAGTGATTTAAAAATGTGGTTGATCATTAGAATGCCTTGAGGAACTTTCTAAAAGCACAGAGTTCAAGGTCACCTCCTCAGAGTTTCTGATTTCTGATTCAGGAAGCGAAGGAGGAATCTAGGAATCTGTGTTTTAGTATATTAAATAATTCTGAAAATAGAGCAATAGTATGCTACTTGTCTTCATAAGCCTTGTGACAGTCACACTGTCAGAGAATTGTGAAGAGAGGTTATGAATATAAGTATATATATATGTGTGTGTGTGTGTGTGTGCACGTGTGTGTGTGTGTGAGAGAGAGAGAAAGAACAAAAACATAAAAAACTATACATATGAAGAAAATTCACCAAAAGGAACAAGAAGAAGCCATCTCCATGTGAGAGGCAGGAAGCATTTTTTTCAAAGTATCCACTACAGATGAGGGTGGCCACATCTCTGCTGTCCACTGGAACATCCCAGGTGGCTCAGGAGTAAACAATCTGCCTGCCAAAACACAGGAGATGCAAGAGACATGGGTTTGACTCCCTGGATCAGGAAGATCTCCTGGAGTAATAAATATCAACCTGCTCCAGTATTCTTGTCTGGAAAATTCCATGGACAGAGGAGCCTGGTGGTCTTTAGCACATGGGATTGGAAAGAGTCAGACATGACCGAGCACAACAGAACAAGCACATGTAGCAGAAAATAGAGGAACCAATACAGGAATGAAGCTCAGACTTTGTACTTAGAGCCTGAACACTGAAGGCTTATACACAGAAAGACTGAGAAATCTCTGAAGTTAATGTTGAAGATCTCATACAAGGGAATATCCATTTTGCCAAAGGCAGATGGGGAAGAAATCCGCATGGGATCAGAAAAATTTAGTGGACAATCTAAAACCACCTTCAGCTTCTAGAGATCCAGGACAAAGAAAATCTCCTTATCCATATCTACCAAAGAATTCTGCTTAGTCCTTTGTAAAAAACTGTGTGGAAGTCATCTTTATTGGAGAACTGTATCATGGTATGTGTTGTATATACATGTATATATGTGTGTGTCTGTGTGTATGCATTAGATCATAGATCGTAAAGGATATCTGAGCATTTTTGATAGTGATGCATTATGAAAACTATGTCCTGTATATCTTAGGCAGTGTTTGGCTGCCATATGTATAAGATATCAGCCATTTGTTTAAGTAAGCCCAAAAGGATATTGCATATGGTTCCATAGTGTGGGTTCATCCATACGTGTCTAACTTCCTTTGCCCCTCATTGAAAGGACTGCTTCAGGTAATTTCAACCTTAGCCAGCTAGACCAGCTGACAAACTGGTGCCTCTGATAAAGGTGGCCAGAGTGAGCAGTGGAAATGAGCAATGTCCCTGGTAAATGCGACCTGACAGAGGTCTGTTCTGCTCTGAGAATGCAATGCAGTATAAATGCACACATCAGTTGACATCTATGGATCTTGTTCTAAAGCTGCCCAAGTGGGTCTACTGAGATATTTATCTTGTCTGTTTTTGTTATATGCTTTGTATTTATTTTATTTACCTCAGGTCAAATGGTGATCATTTAAAGAAATGTACTTCATATTTTCTTCGTCACTGTATTACTCTGTTTTCGGCTGAACTGATAAATCCTTCCTGGGAAAGATACTGCAGAGAAATACTTTTTCATGGTAAGAAGGAAAAAGAGGAACAGTTCATGAGATGAAATTATAAAAGCTTCATTTTATAGGGTGATGACAAATGTGCTAGACCTTTCTGTAATATCCATAACCAAGAAACAGGAATTGCATAGGGATGAATATTAGCGTCTTTCATTAGACGTTTTAGTACATGCTGGAGGTCATTAATTAGGCAATATTTCTATGAGCTTCAAACTAGGACATCTCCAGAGTCCTATATGACATTTCCAGCTTTATACTGCCATTGAGTGTCTTTTAGGTTGTTTTCTTTTTCTTTTTTTTCAGTTCATTTTAAGCATTTAGATCCATGCGTGTGTGCCTGTTATGCTGCTTCGGTTGTGTCCAACTTTGTGTGACCCCATGGACTGTAGCCCGCCAATTTCCTCTGCCCATGGGGATTCTCCAGGCAAGAATACTGTAGTGGGTTGTCATGCCCTCCTCTAGGGGATCTTCCCAACCCAGGGATTGAACCAGAGTCTCCTGCATCACCTGCATTGGCAGGAATATTCTTTACCAGTTAAGCCCCATTGAAAGGGAGTGACCTGAAAAACGGAGCCAGCGTGAAGGCAGAATTGTCCACAAATGCAAATGAAACTCTGGGAATTTGGAACTCTTGTCTAGAACAGCTTTGGGCTGAAAACTGTACAACAAAGAGCTGGACAAAGAGGAAATTTTAGTGTCCCTAGGAGCCAACAGCAGTCTCTAGGTGCCAACCTTGGCTTGAGGAATCATATCGTTTACTATTCAGTACCCTCAAGTAGGGCAAAAATTGTAAAGACGAGGGAAAGTACTGGATGCTTGGGGCTGGTGCACTGGGACAACCCAGAGGTATGGTACGGGAGGGAAGAGGGAGGAGGGTTTAGGATGGGGAACACATGTATACCTGTGGTGGATTCATGTTGATATATGGCAAAACCAATACAATATTGTAAAGTTAAAAAATAAAATAAAATTTTAAAAAAAGAAAAAAAAAGATCCAACTCTTACTTTGGACATTCTTCGCTTTTCTTCTCATCTTTTTCTCTATATATACTAAGACACTGGGACATTAAGGATAATCTACTTCTTAGTGTCCTGTTTAGGGACAATATTGGGAAGAGGATACACTTTGTGTTTTTAATATGTGCTAAATTATTATTTTATGAGTTGACTTGAGTTCTATGTTTTCTCTGAGAAAACCAAGCAAGAGAAAATCTGAAATGGGGAAGATTATGACTAGAACTAAATTCACCATAGGTATCGCCAGTCATGAGGATGGATTCACAGCAGAGTTCACAGAATAAGATCTGGAGGTCTTTAACAGGTCTTTGGATTCCTACCTGCCTGGGAAGTTGATGAACTAAGTCTTTCCAAAAGCAGCAAGTGGCACAAAACCCTTTCTTTTTTTTTAATTTTTAACTTTTTTCTTTCTTCTTGAAGTATAGTAGATTTACAATGTTTCAGGTGTAGAGCAAAGTGATTCAGTTATACATATGTACATATACATATATATATATACTTTTTCATATTCTTTTCCATTATAGCTTATTAGAAGATATTGAATATAGTTACCTGTGCTATGCAATAGATCCTTGTTATTTATCTATGTTATATATAGTAGTATATATTAGTTAATCCAGAATTTCTACTTTATTCCTCTGCCCACTTTCCCCTTTGTTAACCATTGCTTTTTTTTCCCTTCTATATATGTGAGTCTATTTCTGTTTTGTAAATAAGTTTATTTGTATCATTTTTTTAGATTCCACTTATAAATGATATCATATGATATTTGTTTTTGTCTGACTTCACTTAGTATGATCATCTCTAGGTTCATCCATGTTGCTGCAAATGGCATTATTTCATTCTTTTTTTATGGTTGAATATATATGTGTGTGTGTGTGTGTGTGTGTGTGTGTGTGTATGTATATGGAACCTGCCTGTCAATGCAGGAGATGCGAATTTGATCCCTGGGTTGAGAAGATCCCCTGGAGAAGGAAATGGCAGCCCACTCCAGTTTTCTTGCCTGGGAAATCCCTTGGACAGAAGAGCCTAGTGGGCTACAGTCCACAGGGTCACAAAGTGTTGGGCATGACTGAACGACTAAGCGCACACACACGCAGGCCTTTCCTGCCTTGTAATTAAATGCATTTGCACATTGGTTGACTCATGTTCTCAGTGATCACTGAAAGTAAAAAGCATAATTGAAAGGTTTATCTTCTGGATTTCTTGGTGTGTCCTGGAGCAGGAAGTCTCAAAGAACAAAGCCATGGACAAATGAAGACTGAGAGACAGAACAGATCTAGGAGCGGAACTAAGGGTTAACAGTCCTTCTTCACTATCTCTTCTCACAAAGGAATTGCCAGGGGTGCTCATTCCCCACATCACTAGGCTGTGAGAACCTTAGGTCCAGAACCGAAAGCAGAGTAGTCTCTCTGTTGGGAGGTGTCTCCTTACTCCAGAGCCGTGGGAAAACAGACACGCACTTGTATCTCTTGCTGTTGCTGCTTAGTCACTCAGTGGTGTCAGACTCGTTGTGATCCCACAGGCTGTAGCCTGACAGGCTCCTCTGTCCGTGGGGTTTCACAGGCAAGAATATTGGAGTGGGCTGCCATTTCCTTCTCCGGGGTATTTTCTTGACCCAGGGATCAAACCTGGTCCTCTGCACTGCAGGTCAGTTCTTTATTGCTGAGCCACTGGGAAGTCCCATTTGTATCTAGCATGCTGGCCTAAAACATGTGAGCTTTGTCTCTGCTTTCCTCCAGGGCCAACCTTGTAACAGAGCTGCATCATATTAGTCACTCAGTCGTGTCCGACTCTTTGCGACCCCATGGACTATAACCCTCCAGGCTCCTCTGTCCATAGGATGCTCCAGGCAAGAATACTGGAGTGGGTTGCCATACCCTCTTCCAGGGGATATTCCCGACCCAGGAATCGAAGCCAGGACTCCTGCATAGCAGGAGGATTCTTTTACCACGTGAGCCACCAGGGAAGCCCACAGAGCTTCATGGGCTGGGTCTATTCTATACCATTGGAATTGAAAAAAAAAAAAAATCTAAAACTTCACCTTTGCAACACATGCATGGTAAATAGAAAAGACAAGGAAAGCTGTGATTTTTCTTTGAAAGTAAAAGTTTAAAAAATGCATTGAGCATAATAGACTGTCAGCCACACTATCAAGCTGAAAATTATAGCTGGGCCCTGCAGACTTCCAATGTAAATCTGACAAAGAGGGGAACAGACAAGTATGGTACAAATGCTGCCTGGGATCGTAACTTCAATTCATCTCTGAGGAATCAACATGAAGGGCCTCCTCTCCTGGATGCTCATAAGCCCTATAATTTCAAGCTCTGTTCTCACCATGTGGGTGAATACAACCTTGAACTATGTCTGCATTTTTCATTTTATTTCAGGCAAATGAATTTCTCACAGGGCATGTTATTTGTGCAATCAGGCATCCTTTTTATCATTGCCTTCGAGCTTTGCTGTGAATAATGCCAAGATAGCCAGAGACATAAATAAACTGAAACCTAAGAGAAACCCATGTTGCAACAAATGGCCACAATATATTGACTTTGATGAATATTCTTTACTGTTGCCCATGCTGGCCTGGAGTTCAGTCAGCTCTTTAGCTTTTGATGACTGAGTTTGGAGTTGTTCTTTTGGGAGACTAGTATCATGAAATCTAGCCTGTTATGATTCCAATATTTTCTTTTCTTGCAAATAGAATATCATGCTTTGTCTTATCCAATCTTAGAATTTCTAAGACTCTGAACACTAAAGCATAATATTAATGTTATTATATATTGAGAGAGTACTCAAAAAAAATGGGGCTTCCCTGGCGGTTCAGTGGTAAAAGTCTGTTTGCCAATGCAGGAGACATGGGTTTAATCCCTGGGTTGGGAAGATTCCCTGTAGAAGGAAATGGCAACCCACTCCAGCATTCTTGCCTGGAGAATTCCATGGACAGAGGAGCCTGGAAGGGTATAGTCCATGGGATTTCAAAAGAGTCAGACACGACTTAGCCACTAAACAACAACTCACAAATCGCAAGTCATTCTTTTAGTGCATAGGTTTTAGTTGTGATATATTGGATTTTCTTGAGTCAAGATAAAAAAGGATTATTTTTTGTTTTTAAAATTTTATTATTGAAGTGTAGTTGATTTACAATATTGTGTTAGTTTCAGGTATACAGTAAAATGACTCATATATATATATATATATATATATATATATATATAGTGTGTTAGTTGCTCAGTTGTGTTCTACTCTTTGAGGCCCCAGGGACTGTAGCCCACCAGGCTCCTCTATCCATGGAATTATCCAGGCAAGAATACTGGAGTGGGTCGCCAGTCTCTTCTCCAGGGGATCATCCCTATCCAGGGATGGAATTGGCGTCTTCTGCATTGCAGGGAGATGTGTGAGCCACCATGAAAGCTCTCTCTCTTCCTCTGTCTGTCTGTCTGTCTGTCTCTCTCCCTCTGTCTCTCTTTTGCAGGTTATTTTCCTTAATGGGTTATCACAAGGGAGAGTAAGTCCTAGCTATTTATCTGTTTATTTATATGGTAATGTATATGTGTTAATCTTAAACTCTTAACTCATCCCCTCCAATTTCCCCTCTGGTAAACAATAAGTTTGTTTTCTATATTTGTGAGTCTGTTTCTGTTAAAAAAGAATTCTTAAAATCAGTGTTTATTATGTGACTGTAACAGTGCTAGTAATTTATATTACAAAAGCCTATTTAGTTGTTGTGACAACCCACTGGGAGTGATGATATTAAAATCCTCTATGCAGGAAAGAAAACATAGGCCCAGAGGGGTTGACTAACGTTCTCTGTGTTACTCAGCTACCAAGTAGTGACACTGGGATTTGAACCTGCTCTGACTCCAACATACCAGTATGTAATGATAGCTGTGCAATGAAACCATAGTTATTTCACTCATGGTGTTTAAACTATCAGCATTTTAATGGGACCCAATTGCTTATAAACTGTGAGACCCTGCTATGAACCCATTTGCCAGAATGGGCCTGTGGTTGTTGTTCAGTTGCTCACTTGTGTCCGACTCTTTGTGACTCTATGGACTGCTGTGCAGCAGGCTTCCCTGTCCTTCACCATCTCTCAGAGTTTGCTCAAACTCATGTCCATTGAGTCAATGATGCCATCCACCCATCTCATCCTCTTTCATCCCCTTCTCCTTGTACCTTCAATCTTTCCCAGCATCAGGGTCTTTTCCAATGAGTTAGCTTTTCGCATCAGGTGGCCAAGGGACTGGGGCTTCAGCTTCTGTATCAGTCCTTCCAATGGATATTCAGGGTTGACTTCCTTTAGCGTTGGCTGGTTTGATCTCCTTGGTGTCCAAGGGACTCTCAAGAGTCTCCTCCAGCGCCATGATTGGAAAGCATCAGTTCTTCAGTGCTCAGCATGACCCAGTGTCAAGAGTCAGTGCCCCCTGGTCAGTCTCACTCTGGGACTGTCAGGTTCAATGTCAGCTTCACTACTCAAGTGATCTTGGAAAAGTTACATAAAGTCTTTTATAGGTAGTCCTCTCTCCTGTAAAATAAATATAACAATTCCTCCATTACTCAGAATGTGGTAGGATGAAAGGAAATGACACATGTGAATGGCTCAGCAGAGTGCCTAGTGCATAATGAGAAATTCATAAAAGTATATATTACCACATAAATTTCTGAGTTATCTGCATGCATGTAAGGAATGATGCTAAAGCTGAACTCCAGTACTTTGGCCACCTCATGTGAAGAGTTGACTCATTGGAAAAGACTCTGATGCTGGGAGGGATTAGCGGTAGGAGGAGAAGGGGACGACAGAGGATGGGATGGCTGGATGGCATCACTGACTTGATGGACATAAGTCTGAGTGAACTCCGGGAGTTGGTGATGGACAGGGAGGCCTGGCGTGCTGCAATTCATGGGGTCGCAGAGTCGGACACAACTGAGCGACTGAACTGAACTGAACTGAAGCTAAGTCATTTCAATTGTGTCCAACTCTTTGCAACCCCATGAACTGTAGCCTGCCAAGCTCCTCTGTCCATGGGATTCTCCAGCCAGGATACTGGAGTGGGTTGCCGTGCCCTCCTCTAGGTGATCTTCCCAACTCAGGGATGGAACTTGAGTTTTCTGCAACTCCCGCATTGCAGGCAGATTCTTTACCACTGAGTCACTGTGGAAGCCCTCTGAGTAATTTGCCATCTATCAATTCCAACTCACCCATAGTTGACATTAAAGCTCTGTGACAACTTAGAGAGGTGGGATGCTCTAAGTTTGCTTTTTCCTCAGTACTAGACAGTAAAACAATTACATGTAAAACTTTTCTATAACTCACAATGACTTTCACTATTAATATTAGCTAATAAGATTTTGTTTTACTTTATTACAAACCCTATGTGTTTATGTGGTGTCTGACAAGCCATAGAAATCCACCTGCATTTTATTTTTTATTCAATGTGCTTTTAATTTTTTATTGAAGAATAGTTTTTTACAATGTTGTGTTAGATTCTACTGTACAGCAAAGTGATATTTTTTACTCAGTTTCTTTCTTTTTAAAATTTTTAATTGGAGGATAACTGCTGAACTGAACTGCTTTACATTATTGTGTTAGTTTCTGCCATATGTCAACATAAATCAGCCTTTGTTGTTCAGTCACACAGTCATGTCTGACTCTTTGCTACCCCATGGACTGCAGCCGCCAGACTTCTCTGTCCCTCACCATCTCCTGAAGTTTGCCTAAGTTCATGTCCATGGCATTGGTGATGCCATCCAGCCATCTCATCCTTTGATGTCCTCTTCTCTTTCTGCCTTCAATTTTTCCCAGCATCAGGGACTTTTCCCATGAGTCAGTGTTTACATCAGATAACCAAAGTACCGGAGTTTCAGCTTAAGCCTCAGTCTTTCCAGCGAGTATTCAGGGTTGATTTCCCTTAAGATTGATTGGTTTGATCTCTTCAAAGCCTCACTTCCCCCTTGAACCTCCCTTCCATCTCCCATCCCACCTCTCTAGGTTGTCACAGAGCACTGGGTTTCGCTCCTTGACTCATACAGCAAATTCCCAGTGACTATGTATTTTACACATGGTAATATATATGTTTCCATTCTCCTCTCTCATTTAGCTCTGCTCTCTCCTTCCCCCACTGTCTTTACAAGTCTGTTCTTTGTGTCTATGTCTCCTTTGCTACCCTGCAAATAGGTTCATCAGCACCACCTTTCTAGATTCCATATATATGCATTAATATGTTTAAACTAAAAAAAAAAAGTTAATACATTTCTCCCACCCCGCCCCTTGTCTCTTTCAATTACCAGTCTTTTCTCTGTGTCTATGAGTTTGATTTTTTGTTTTGTTTTGCTTGTTCTTTTAGATTCTAAATATGAGAGAGACCACACGATGTATTTTTTTTTCCTGTCTGACCTGTTTCATTTAGCATAATACCCTTCAGGTCCAAACATGGCATTACAAATGGCAAGATTTCACTCTTTTGTGGCTCAATAACATTCTATTATACATTTTAATAATATCCTTATTCTTTTGTTCATGAACATACTTAGGTTGTTTTCATATCTTGCCTTATAAATAATGCTGCAAAGAATATGTGGTGCATATATCTTTTAGAATTGGTTTGTATTTTCTTTGAATAAATACCAAGAGGTGGATTACTGGGTCATATGGGAATTCTGTTTTTATATAGGTTTTTGATGAACCAGCGTAGTATTTTCCATAGTGGCTGCACCAATTTATGTTCTCACCAACAGTGCACAGGCTCTCCTTTTCTGCACAGTCCTCACCAACACTTGTTATTATTATTTGATGTCTTTTTGATTATAGCCATTCTAGCAGGTGTGAAGTGTTATCTCGCTGTGATTTTGATTCACATTTCCCCGGTAATTAATATGCTGAATATCTTTTCATCTATCTGTTGGCCGTCTGTGTATTCTTTTTGGACAAATGTCTGTCCACATCTTCTGCCCATTTCTGAACCATTTTTTGCTTGTTTTTTTCCTACTAAGTTGTATGAGTCCTTTGTATGTTTTGGTGATTTGCCCATTTTCAGATATATGATTTAGAATTATTTTCTCCTATTCAGTCAGTAGCCTTTTTATTTTGTTGATAGTTTTTTTTGGTGTACAGAAGCACTTTGGTTTTAGTTTGTTTATTTTTGTTTTTGTTGCCTTTGATTTTGGTGTCAGATTAAAAAAGCATCTTTGTCAATTCCTATGTTTAGGACCTTATTGCCTTTGTTTCCTTCTAGAAGTTTTGTTGTTTCAAGTCTTACATTTAGATCTGTAATCCATTCTGAGTTAATTTGTGTGAAGGATGTAAGATGTACAGTCCAGCGTCATTCTTTTGCTTGTGCCCAATTTTCACGACATCATTTATTGAAGAGACTATTCTTTCCCAATTGTATATTCTTGCCTCCGTTTTCATAAATTAACTGACCATATATGCATGGGTTGCTTTCTGGACTCTCTGTACTGTTTCATTGTTTTATGTGTCAATTCCATATCTGTTTTAATTACCAAAGGTTTGTGATATAGTTTGAAATCAGGGAACTTGATACCTTTAGCTTTGTTCATCTTTCTCAAGATTGATTTTGTGGCTCCATTCAAATTTCAAGATTGTTCTATTACTTTGAAAAATACCATTAGAATTTTGATAGGGATTGCATTGAATCTGTATATTGTTTTGGATAGTATGGACATTTTAACAATATTACTTCCTATAATCAATGAGCATGGATGTCCATTTATTTGTGTTCTTCAATTTTTTTCATTAATATGTTGTAATTTCAATTCACAAATCTTTCACCTCCTTGGTGACATTTGTTCCTAGGTATTTTATTCTTTTTGATGTAGTTGCAAATGGAATTGTTTTCATAATTTCTTTTTTTTGGATAGTTTGTTATTTCTGTAAAGAAACACAACAGATTGTCTACTGATTTGTATCCTGCAACTTTACCAAATTTGTTTATTAGTTTTAACGGTTTCTTGATGGAATCTTTAAGGTTTTCTATACACAATGTCATGTCGTCTGCAAATAGTGACAGTTCTATTTCTTTCCTTCCAAATCATTTTCCATGTTCATTGAACAATGTGAGTGCTTACTTAATAGACTGTATCAGCTTGGAGACTGAATTGTAACAATTGCATCAGAACCCTACTGTAGTGCTGGTCTGTGTGATCTTTCTCTTTGACTTCCTGGAGCCTACCTTCTAGTATGTCTTCAGTGGAGACTCCTGGTTGCCCTGACTTGGGGCAGGTGGTTTATAATAACTTCAAAGGCTTCCCCTCTCTCTAGCAGATCTGAATATCCTGGGGCTCTAGGACTGTGCACTGAAAATCCATAAAAGTTCTGAATCTCTTTTCCTATCGTGCAGTCCTGGAGCCCAGGAACTCGCCTCCTATCTGTCCCACCTTCCCCCAAGCTGGGGTCTTCAGTGCTGCTCAGCTCCCAGATTGAGCTCCAGTTTGTGGCTCTAAACTCTGTTTGTCCAGGACCCAGCTGAGGTGCCTGTGTATAGCCTGTCCTGGTATCCATTCTCAAGACAAGCAATTATGCATGTGTCAAACTGCAATTAATATAACTCTATAATAATACATGATTATTGACTAAAACCTACTTTATTCAGATGTCTTTAGCTTTTGCTTAAAGTACTTTTGTTGTTGTTGGTGGTGGTCCCAGGACCCCATCCATGATGTCACATTACATTTAGGTGTCATATCTCCTATGAGATTCTTGGACTTTGTTTTTGATGCCTTTATAGTTGTGAGGAATACTGGTCAGGTAGTTTGTAGAAGGTCCTTTATTGGGAATTTGTCTGGTATTTTCCCCATGATTAGATTAGGGTTATAGGTTTTATTTATCACAGAGGTAAAGAGTCATTTTCATCACATCATATTAAAGGTAATTCTATTAATGCGACTTCCCGCTAGTGATGTTGACCCGACTGAGCTGGTGTTGTCAGGTTCTTCCAGTGTAGAGTTACTCTCTTTTTTCCCCCGTTTCAATACTGCACTCTTTCTGACCAGTGCTTTTCACTCAAATAACATCAGGTCACCACCAAGGAGTGCAGAGATAAAGAGGAGCTTAGATAAAAGCCTGAACAAGGTCAGGAGATCTAAAGCCTGAGACTATTCTGCTTGGGGTTTAATTTGTTCCTGGATCTAACGGCAGGAAAAATGGAAAGAATTTTCCTTGAGAGCAATGAGGAGTGGGCCACTGTTGTGCGGTTGTATTCCGGCAGAGGGACAGGCCCCGCTGGCCATGGGGAGTGAGCTCTGTCCTCAGCTCCCTCAGGTGCTGCCAGGGGCCATGCTGCAGGGCGACCAGAGCAGAGGTTGCAGGTCAGTCCTGGTGCTCTCATCAAGGCTGACGTCACTCCATGATGTGCAGAACAAAATGCCCAAGGGTGGCTCAGCTGTGGCTCATGCCAGGGGAAGTCTGAGAGGAGCAGCTAAAGCTGATGGACCCCAACCTGGTAGCTCAAGGAGGAGTGGCCCAGTTGGCCTCAAAGAGATGAGGATTCCAAGTGAATTCCTTGACAGAAGATGGAGTTCCTTTAGCTCTTTTTTTAGCCATTGGCCACATCTTTAATGGATGGGCGGAGGAATTTTAGATAGAGTCAGAATGGTAGTCATCATCCCAAATGGGCCTATGTGGTCCTGGAGAAGACTGTTAAGAGTCCCTTGGACTGAAAGGATATCAAACCAATCCTAAAGGAAATAAACCCTGAATATTCATTGGCAGTTCTAGTGGTGACGCTCCAAATATTTTGGCCACCTGATGGGAAGAACTGACTCATTGGAAAAGACACTGATGCTGGGAAAGATTGAGTACAGGAGATGAAGGGGACGACAGAGGATGAGATGATGGATGGCATCACTGACTCAATGGACACGAGTCTGAACAAACTCCTGGAGATAGTGAAGGACAGGGAAGCCTGGCACGCAGGACTCCACGGGATTGCAAAGAGTTGGACCCGACTGAGCGACTGAACAACAACAACAGCAACAACAACCGTTCCTTCTAGAAGGGGATGGTTGCAGATCCTGCTCAGGAATGTTCCATGGAATTATGTCAGTGTTAGAGTGGGAGAGAGGCCCAGGGAAATATTAAACAGAATGTGTTTAACTGAGAAACCTGGTTACTGCCAAGTCCTCCCTTGATCCACTTTGTGCGTCACTTTTCCCGTGTGTGAGGCAAAGTGTGAGGCACTTTTCCTGGGGAAGGAAGCGTCCCTGTGTGAAGGGGTGTGTCCTGGGAGAGCTCTGGCATGTGCTGAATGGTCACTGACACCTCTAGGAGGGCATCCCTTAGCCTAAGCTACCAGCCTAAGCTTCCTTCCCTTTCTGCTACCTTGAATTTCTTTCTGCAGACCTTACACCTACGGACACTGACTTACTGAAGCCTAAGCTATGGGACCCAGTTTGGAAGATTTTGCCAACTCTTTCATCATCCAAAGTTGGGCAGATACAAATAATTCTAGTTGATCCAGACAGTGGAGGGATCTACAGGCATCTTAAGACCTGTCTTCATGTCCAGCTGGTCTTCGCAGGTGGCTCAGTGGTAAAGAATCCACTTGCAAATGCAAGAGATGTGGGTTCAATCCCTGGGTTAGAAGGTCCCCTGGAGAGAAAAATGGCATCCCACTCCAGTATTCTTTCCTGGGAAATCCCATGGACACAGTGGCCTGGCGGGCTACAGTCCATGGGGTCACAAAGAATCGGACACAATTTAGCAACTCAAAGACAGCGTGTCCAGCCAGTCCTTTTCTTGTAGCTGAAACACTTGATCTGTCATTTACCTAGTCATTTCAGCTTTTAAACAAAATGGAATCTAGGTAGTTACCTGAACAAATTAACCTTTTTGATGACAGTACTAACCATCTGGGTTAATCACCCCTGTGAAATCAGCTGTCCACAAAAGCGGAGTTTTATGAGTCTTATTTCCTTTGACCTTTATTCTAACTGCCCAGTTATCTGACAACATGTGTCTAAAAAGTGAGCAAGATCCACATGGTTTACTCTAAATTCAATGTCTGACCTTGCTCCTCCGCTGTAGAGTGTATTGTTTAGATCATGAAATTGGTGAGGCGAGGAGAAATGATGCTGAGAGGAAAATAAGCCAAGTGCAGTATGAGCCCAGGAAAGACCTCACAGTGCAGTTTGCTTACATTTAAATTAACTGATGCTAATTTATTTACTTATTATATTTATGGGATGCACCCATTGCTTATTAGCCCCTGGATACGTTTTAAGAGGATCATAAAAAGAGACACTCCTTGTCATTATGGCTAATTAACATTCAAACTGACTAACTAACTAACATTTAAGCGCTAAGAATAAAATCAATCATGGGCCAGTCAACATTTTCATCAAATGTCCTTAAATAGAATCCATTAGTTGGTTCCCTCTCCTCTACTTTTCAACCTGCTGCCAAGATATCTGGCACCAGAGAATGTCGGAATTGAACAGGGGAATTATATTGTTACCTCTGTGACAATTAATATCTGATGTGTTCCTGGGCTCATACAAGGTAGTATGCAATATTAAATGGACAAGGCTTCCTCCCAGAAGTGGTTTATAGTCCAGCTATAATTGATACAGAAGTAATGAACTTGTAAACCCAGCGTTTATATGTCCTTTTATTCTGGACTTGTCTTGCTCATGCAGCCACAACAATTACTGAAGCTTATAAATTAGGTGTGTGTCCAACAGTAAGTTTTCTTGATTGAATATGTACAGTGAAAGACCCTTGAGCTACTGTAAATCCATTCAATTGAAGCATAAGAAGGACAGGGAGAAGTAGTGATTGGACAACTTGGTAATTCTTGTAATTTCTAAAGGGGAAGAGAAAGGGAAGAGAATTCTTGTTTTTTTGTTTGTTTGTTTGTTTTTTTTTTTTTCTTGGTCATTAACTTACCCAAGTAAATCTCTATATAAGCACATATGAGTCCTATATTAAAAATATGTTTATGTTAAAAATTTCATCCCTGTTTTCTTTATATTCTTGATTTCCACCTACTATTTCAGTTCTGAGTTGTTTTTATACTGAAAATAATTAGGAAAGGTCAAGACCAGGCAGAGGGGGATAAACTGTGAACTTTGAAGATCTTCCACTAAGTTTGGTGGGAAGGCCTAATCTTGCTTGATGTTTAACTTATCACCACTTAAGAAGTAGCATTTTTACTTTAGTCAGACCTGGTAAATTTGTATTTTTAAAGAGTCCTTATTTTAAGCCATGAACTATCATTAGGCTAACTTTTCAGTAATCATTTCCATGTGAATCAGAAGTTTTAACCAAATTACAGATTTATAGTCCTGTGATACTTTATTCTCAGTGGGCTTCTTTAGAATTAGAACATCTAAAGTTAAATTTCAAGTTGGTCACTAATCTAGTGTAGACTAGAGGAAGAACATATGGGGTTTGGGGCCTGACTTCTGAAATTTCTGGCCTGGTTGGACACATAGCTAACCTCTCTGAGGCTCAGATTCCTTACCAGTAAAGTGAAGTAGATTATGAAACCTATCCATTAAATGAGATAATCAAATAAATTGCTTAACTAGATCTGTGGCAAATACTAACTGCTCAATCTTCAGCTATTGTTATTACAGTTAATTATCAATATCATAACAATGCAATATGAATTATTAACAGCTCTATTGGCTTCTTATTTTAGCTGAAAGTTATTCTCATGGCATTCATCACAGTCTAAGGAATCATTTGAATTCGGTTCCTTTCTCTTAAGATGATACTTTGAATGTCTCCCTGGAGTGACTGCAATGAAAGTTTCTTAATTTTTTTTCTTCCAACCCTTTCCTCTTTCCCCTTTGCTCACCTATTTCTTACTGAACTCCTTGATTCTGAGCCTTGCATACATACAGATGGCTATTAACTTATCCCTCCCTGTGGTGGTAGGAAGAGTGGGGGGTGGCATTCATTTTCATCCTGTTGTGAATCAGCTTGGTAAAGGTTCCATCTCTGGCCCAAACTATGCATAGCTAAGAATCAGATGGTGTGTAGGAGAAAGGCGAAGGCTGCCACTTAGGCCAAGCCAAAGAAGAAATCCAAAATACGTAATAAAATAGACAAATTTGGCATCTCATAAAATTAATGAAAAAATAGGTATAAAATAGGATCAATGTGTCCTGTGGGTTTGTGGGAGCAAGTTTCTTGGTGGTAAAGATGGTCTTGCCCAGAGCTGGCTTTTTATGCAAGAAGAGTTTGGAAGTAGGGAAATTGTAACTATTTTCCATCCATTCAGTAGATAATTAACGTACTACCACTAAGTGACAGATGCTGCTCTAAGCCTTGTGTAGAGTGATATACACCAGAGGCATGGTCTTTGCTCCAATGGCTATTATACTAAGTTAATAGGAAGAATTATTTTAGTAAATGAATATTAGTTGACAACCATGATCTCAAAATTATTATTTACAAATAAAGCAGATCAGCTGTGTTAATAAGGAGTAGGTACCCAACGTTAATTATTGTTAATGAATAAGCTAAAGAAAGATGGAGGGAGGAAGGTATGAATAATTTTCAGACACAGTGAGGATCTGCTTATGGTTCTAGAAAAAAGCTATGAAGGAATAAATAAATAATCACCAAATCTCATACTTCTCCAAATCTTTTTTAAGATTCTACAACTCCACCATAATAAAACAAACTGGCCTTGTCAAATCTTGCAAAACCATCAATCTCAAAGAGATCTAAATGAGCTTTTATATGGTTTATATCAAATGACTCTGGACTTCTTAAGAATTTTCCATCAAAACTGCTTTTTTTTTAGTACGTCAAGGCTGTATATTGTCACCCTGCTTATTTAACTTATATGCAGAGTACATCGTGAGAAATGCTGGGCTGGAGGAAGCACAAGCTGGAATCAAGATTGCCGGAAGAAATATCAATAACCTCAGATATGGAGATGACACCACCCTTACGGCAGAAAGTGAAGAAGAACTAAAGAGCCTCTTGATGAGAGTAAAAGAGGAGAGTGAAAATGTTGGCTTAAAGCTCAACATTTCAGAAAACTAAGATCATGGCATCTAGCCCATGACTTCATGGCAAATAGATGGGGAAACAGTGGAAACAGTGACAGACTATTTTTGGGGGGTCCAAAATCACTGAAGATGGTGTTTGCAGCCATGAAATTAAAAGCCGCTTGCTCTTTGGAGGAAAAGTTATGACCAACCTAGACAGCATATTAAAAAGCAGAGACATTACTTTGCCAACAAAGGTCCGTTTAGTCAAGGCTATGGTTTTTCCAGTGGTCATGTATGGATGTGAGAGTTGGACTATAAAGAAAGCACTGAAGAATTGATGCTTTTGAACTGTGGTGTTGGAGAAGACTCTTGAGAGTCCCTTGGACTGAAAGGAGATCCCACAAGTCCATCCTAAAGGAGATCAGTTTTGGGTATTCATTGGAAGGACTGATGTTGAAGCTGAAGCTCCAATACTTTGGCCACCTGATGCGAAGAGCTGACTCATTTGAAAAGACCCTGATGCTGGGAAAGATTGAAGACAGGAGGAGAAGGGGACAACAGAGGATGAGATGGTTGGATGGCATCACCAACTCTATTGACATGGGTTTGGGTGGACTCCGGGAGTTGGTGGACAGGGAAGCCTGGCATGCTGCGATTCATGGGGTTGCAAAGAGTCGGACACGACTGAGCTACTGAACTGAACTCTTGCCAAAAAGGGGGATCTCAATTCGTCCCACCCTCCCCTTTCCCCTCTCTGGGTCCCTAAGTCCATTCTCTATGTCTGCATCTCTTTTCCTGCCAAATGAGGGGATATATGTATACATATAGCTGATTCACTTCATTGTACAGCAGAAGCTAAAACAATACTGTAGAGTAATTATATGCCAAAAAAGAAAGAAAAGAGAGGGGGATTCTGAATGGGCTGTTGTTTTCAGAATTTTATTGATTATCTCAATTTGAGGGCACTGAGTATGTGTTAAGATATGTTCTAGAGAGGTGAAATGAGAAGCATGCATAATAAATATTACTCTCAAGCATAGAGTTCTAAGTACCTTGATGCTTTGGCACAAGCTCTCCTCTTGAAGGCCTGGTATTGATAGAAACAGTGTTGGCTTTTGGTGAAGCAGGAGCCCAGTGTTCTGCTACTTCCTTTCTCCAGCAGAGGCAGGAGAGGGGGCTCTAAGTAAGATGGCTGCACCCTTGTTCCTACTTCAGGGCCCCCTTGGGTTAGCATTGTGAGACATTGACTGAGCATCATCATTTCAAGAAACAATGAGATCCAGTTTGTCCTCCCAAGTTCTGTGTCTCCATGGAACCATGTTATCCTGTCCTTTCAATTCCATTTTCTCCTGATGCTTAGGTCATTCTGCCAACTTAGCTGGGTCCTAAGACCTATTCTTGCTTGAGAGTAGATGGCTCATCCTGGTAAGTGACTAACGTGGCTGTTACTTCCAGCAATATTAGCCTCAAGTATTACTAAGCCCATGAGGTGGAGCTTAGGGATCAGGTGGTGGAAAGTTGAAAAAATGCAAATCCTACTCTTCTGAACTCCCAGTGTCTGTGACTTTCTCCTTCTACCTTTCTGTTCTTATCATGGGTGGCTGTGTAGAGTGAAGAATCAGAATAGAAACTAGAGATATCTGTGGTCAGATCTAGCCTTTCCTGATCACCAAGTATCACTGGACAAAGTATTTAATCCAGACAAGTATCACTGATTAAATGGGTAATATGATAATAGGTGAGTTTTGAGAGAAAAAGTAAGCTAATCTAGGTAAACAGCTTGGGACCTAGACCAAAATGCTCAGTTTAACAGAGATCTTATTTTTATTAAATAATTTGCTGTTGTTGTTTTTTAATTGCTAGGTGGTGTCCGAGTCTTTGAAACCTGGTTTGGAGCCTGCCAGGTTCCTCTGTCCATGGGATTCTCCAGGCAAGCATACTGGACTGGGTTGCTATTTCCTTCTCCAGGGGATCTTCCTGGCCCAGGGATTGAACCCACATTTTCTGTTTGGCAGGTGGATTCTGTACCACTGAACCACCTGGTTCAGTTAGGTTAAATTCAGTCACTCAGTCATGTCCGACTCTTTGAGACCCCATGAATCGCAGCACGCCAGGCCTCCTTGTCCATCACCAACTCCCAGAGTTCACCCAGACTCACGTCCATCGAGTCAGTGATGCCATCCAGCCATCTCATCCTCTGTCGTCCCCTTCTCCTCCTGCCCCCAATCCCTCCCAGCATCAGAGTCTTTTCCAATGAGTCAACTCTTCGCATGAGGTGGCCAAAGTACTGGAGTTTCAGCTTCAGTATCATTCCCTCCAAAGAAATCCCAGGGCTGATCTCCTTCAGAATGGACTGGTTGGATCTCCTTGCAGTCCAAGGGACTCTCAAGAGTCTTCTCCAACACCACAGTTCAGAAGCATCAATTCTTCGGCACTCAGCCTTCTTCACAGTCCAATTCTCACACCCATACATGACCACAGGAAAAACCATAGCCTTGACTAGACAGACATTTGTTGGCAAAGTAATGTCTCTGCTTTTGAATATGCTATCTAGGTTGGTCATAACTTTCCTTCCAAGGCGTAAGTGTCTTTTAATTTCATGGCTGCAGTCACCATCTGCAGTAATTTTGGAGCCCCCAAAAATAAAGTCTGACACTGTTTCCCCATCTATTTGCCATGAAGTGATGGGACCAGATGCCATGATCTTTGTTTTCTGAATGTTGAGCTTTAAGCCAACTTTTTCACTCTCCACTTTCACCTTCATCAAGAGGCTTTTGAGTTCTTCTTTACTTTCTGCCATAAGGATGGTGTCATCTGCATATCTGAGGTTATTGATATTTCTCCCGGCAATCTTGATTCCAGCTTGTGCTTCTTCCAGCCCAGAATTTCTCATGATGTACTCTGCATATAAGTTAAATAAGCAGGGTGACAATATATAGCCTTGATGTACTCCTTTTCCTATTTGGAACCAGTCTGTTGTTCCATGTCCAGTTCTAACCATTGCTTCCTGACCAGCATACACATTTCTCAAGAGGCAGGTCAGGTGGTCTGGTATTCCTGTCTCTTTCAGAATTTTCGACAGTTTATTGTGATCCACACAGTCAAAGGCTTTGGCATAGTCAATAAAGCAGAAATAGATGTTTTTCTGGAACTGTTTTGCTTTTTCCATGATCCAGCGGATGTTGGCAATTTGATCTCTGGTTCTATTCCCCAGTCTCATGTTCTAAGCAGATTGGAATACTCCTTCACTCAGGAACTTGCTTTACCCCTTTTTCTAATTTTTATACCATTCACTTTATCAAGCCTCATTTCCATATCCCCTTCCTCTCTCCATTGAAATCATGCAGTGTAATCAGATTTAGCAAGTTAAAATACAGGACACCCAGTTAAATTTGAATTTCAGGAAAACAAAGATAATGTTTTAGGATAAGTATTTCCCATGCAATATTTAATAAGATATAATACTTCTAAAAATTTTATCTATTTGTCTAAAAGTCGAACTTAACAGAGTGAAAGTGAAAGTGAAAAGTGAAGTCGCTCAGTTCTATCGATTCTTTGCGACCCCATGGACTGTAGCCTATCAGGCTCCTCCATCCTTGGGATTCTCCAGGCAGGAGTACTGGAGTAGGTTGCCATTTCCTTCTCCAGGAGATCTTCCCAATCCAAGGATTGAACCCAGGTCTCCTGCATTGTAGGCAGACACTTAACCGTCTGAGCCACCAGGGAAGTAGGCTGAGAGTAACTGAGAGTAGTTGGTAATTTAAAATATAAAGTACGTGTGATCTGTTAGTATTTAAATGTTGGAAGTAGTCAAATGCTATAATAATTATCCATGGGTCACAAATTTAAAAAATCTGGTCAGGATAATTATGTCCTTTTTCCCCCATGTAGACTTTCTGTGATAACTCACAGTAGAGAGAGTGTCTCTTTCAGTTGAACTCCATTCTGATGGCTCAGTGTTTATGGACCTGTATGGTATATTTTTATAAGATTATCAACTTAAAGAGAGTAGGGACAATTCATCTTTGCTTCTCCAGGGCTTAGTATTTAAAACATTATCAATTGAAAGAATGAATGAATGAATACATAAATGAACCAGTTTCTATTTAGCAAGATTCAACCAAGATTATCAACAGGGCTGAGAATCAGAGTTTTAAATAGGGCAGCGCTGAACAAAGCACAGAAATCTATAGATTTTCCGAGTATTACCAGACTTAACCTCATACACATTCTTTTCAGTCATCGTGATTAGTGAATTCCTCCTCTCGACAACAGTCGTGTTTCTCATGCCTTATCCACTCAAGGAGTCAGAGCAGAGGGGTTGTGTAAATAGATGCACATCCCATTTTCTTAGGGAGGATTTTTATATCAGTGCACACAGTCCAGGAGAGAAGAAACCAGAGACACAGAAGGGGCCTCTAGGTGTCTAGGACTAGGTGTCCTAGCCAGCTTTATCTCTGGAGTTGAAGCAGTAAATCTTGCTCTGCAAAGAACTTAATTTTAAGTTCCTCGATATTAATAAAAGCATTAAGGGCTTGTATAATAAAAGTTTATTGACTAATTTTCTGCCGTAATTTCTATGTGATTCCTGTGCAGCCATATTATATTTTTATGAAAAGGAAACACTGTGTTCCTAGGCTGCATGATAATGACAATAAAAGAGCAAAAGATACTTTGAAAATCATTCATCAGGATCTGAGGCATTTTGGGTGAGGAAATTTAATCCTATTTTCATGGGGGATGTGTGGAGTAATTTTAAAAAAAATAATAAGGGAGTTTACCCAACTGGGGAAAAGCTAAGAAGCCCATAATACATTCATGATTGGTTCATATATTACTTGGTTATGCACAAAAGTAGATCTCTTTGTAAAAGTCTTCTTGAGCATCAAGAGAGGAGAAGTTGAGATTACGGTCAATAACCTGTCATCAAGGGCTAAATTGACATGTGTGATTGTATCCCCCTGCTGTGGGATACAGAATTATAATAATAATAAGACTCAGAATGGTGAATGAGAGTTAAACATTTACTTTGTTTCTGTCACCATGTAAAGCATTTTATAGACCATGATTTCATTTATTCCTCGTGACCACCCTATAAAATTGCCTTTCTCATTAGATGAGGAAATGGGTCCAGCCCATTGCCCCAAGCCACATAACTAGCGAAGTGTTATTAATGTTCTAATTCAAGATGAAGAAGCTACTCTCCATGCATTTACCATGGCCTCTTGCTGTGAAACTGTATCATGGATGCCTTAGGAATTGAGCCAGGGAGCAGCAACCAACCTCTAAGACACTCTCGTACATGAGAGCGAAACCAAGGGGTTTTGGAATAAACTACCTGTCATGAGGACATGAGGTGCCAAGAGTTAAGTGGAATAGTCAGGTATGATAAACAAGCTCAAGAAACATCATGATCAGCATAGTTATGGGAATGAACGGACAACAGAGTCAGAGTCATGCATTAGAGTGAGGGTTAGGAACAGATGGAGTAAAAGCCCTAACTTTTTCAATTAGAGGTGTAATTGATGACCAAGCCCAGCAACCATCTGACTACATGAACTCAAGAAAGATGATGTGCTCAAATCCAGCAGATGGAGGCTTGCTGGCATGGACTCGTTTTGTGAAGGGCTATCAGTGTGGCCCTGTGTCATGTGACTGTATTAATTAGCTGTGAGACTGCTGCTTGTTTATACAGGTAATTGGGATATTTGAATAAGGATGTCACTGATCATCAATCCTTTAAACTTCTGAAGTCAAAAATCTGACTTTTTTCATATTGATCTAGTATTTTGTCTTTGGAACTAAAATCTTCAACATCTCATACTACAGAAGTGAAAGTTGCTCAGTCATACCCAACTCCTTGTGACCCTATGGACTCTAGCCCACCACATGCCTCTGTCCTTGGAATTTTCCAGGCAAGAATACTGGAGTGGGTTGCCACTCCTGTCTCCAGGAAATCTTCCTGACCCACGGATCGAACCTGGGTCTCCCACACTTCAGGCAAGTTCTTTACAGTCTGAGCCACCAAAGGGAAAAATAATTTCAACAACTCTCTCCAATTCCTGCTCAACTAAGGTTTATGGCCTTTGGAGCAGAGATGAGCACATAGAGTAGACTCTGGCTAATTCTGTTTAATTAATGACTTTTGAGAACTGTAGAAGATGATAGGAGGCTAGATGTGCCAGTAATATATCTTTGCTTCGAGAAGACTATCCAGGTACCTGTGCCAATAGGCCCATGCCAAGGCCCCAGCATAAGCCCTGAAGTCACTAAATGACTAAGTGGCAGGGTGTACACCTGTTAGAAGGGCACTGTATCTCTGTCATTGGGAGAGATCAGGTAGCTCCCCTTCTCCAGGATATAAACATGGCAGTTGTCCAACCAAAGGGTCAGCACCCTGGGTTGAAGGTGGAATTGGCAGGGGGTCAAGCCAGCCTCTTCTGCATGTAGAGAGACATGCCCAGCAGACAGTGGTGAGATTAGTTCTTGGAGACGTCAGAAGAAGAGGTTAAGCAAAAGCTCAGGTCGTGTTCTGAAGAGCTCTGAGCATCAAAAAGAAAACAGTGAAATCCATAGGAGAAGGGGCAGATGATAACATGACAGATGAGGCTTGGAACACTCCAGTAGCCTCAGGAACTGAGAAGGGAACAAAGGAGGGAGCAAAACCTGCTTTAAGACAATTGTTTGCATGAAGCCAGGAGGCTGTGCCTGGTTTTAATTGGATATCGGTTATGCAGTGTGTGATACTCAGCTGGATTTTAAAAGCATGTGGTTAGGTCAAGAAAAAAACAATCCGTCTTTGAATAGGCAGGAGCAGACTGGGCCAGCAACAGAGCCACCGTGCTTTAATATAATACATACAAACAGCCTGTGGACCAAGCCGGCCCTCTGCAGCCCAAGGACTGAAACAAGAGGAAAGAGCACTTGCTGCCCATACCTTCATGAAAATGAAAGTGTTAGTTGCTCAGTCATGCTTGACTCTTTGTGACCCCATGGACTGTAGTCAGGTTCCTCTGTCCATGAGTTTTCCCAGGCAAGAATATTGAAGTGGGTAGTCATTCCCTTCTCCAGGGAATCTTCCCAACCCAGGGATTGAAACTGGGTATCCCACATTGAAGGCAGATTCTTTACCATCTGAGCCACCTATAGGATCTCCCTATAACCAGCTGTCGTGTTGGGGCAAGGAGAAACAGGGGGAAATAGCTCTAATAGAGAGTTAAATTCTGAATTGACTGAGTTTTTTCCCAACAGAGCTGTTTGTAACCAACCCCTAAAAAAATTTTAAACCAGAAAAATTCAAGATACCCCACTCAACATGAAAATTTAAGATTTCCCTTATCCAGTGGGATGGTGGGGAGTAAAAGGGCGGGGGAGATATCTTTTTAGGAGCAATGTCTGAGCTGAACGGTGAATAGATTTGTGACTCTGCTCTGTGTGTGTTATTGGGAGTAGCATCCTTTCTGCTTCCCAGAGAAGTGGGTGTGAACCAAACCTGAGAGATCAAGAACAGTCACGCTGGTGCTCCTTCTGATTTGAAGCCCATCACTCTGGTAACATGTGACCCCTGGGACACCAACAGAGTAGCAAGTCCACCAAGGGGATCTGGAGAGAAAGAAATCCATGAAGTGTGTGAATGTGTGATAGCTTTTGGTGCTTGCAAAGGTGTGACTTGTTGCTATGGCAGTACTTCTGAGATGAATGGGTTATAACAGGAAATGCCTCTCAACCCTTTGTTGCCATTCAGTCATTCAGTCGTATCTATGTCCGACTCTTTGTGACCGCATGCCTGCAGCACGCCAGGCTTCCCTGTCCTTCTCTATCTCCCAGAGTTTGCTCAAACTCGTGTCCTTTGAGTCTATGATGCCATCCAAGCATCTCATCCTCTGTCGCCCCTTCACCTCCTTCCCTCAATCTTTCCCAGCATCAGGGTCTTTTCCAATGAGTCTACCCTTTACATCAGGTGGCCAAAGTATTGGAGCTTCAGCTTCAGCCTCAGTCTTTCCAACCTTGGCTTCAGTCAAACGAGGAGCATATATGAGTGAAGGCTTGGTCAGGGAAACTTCCCTTCTGGCTGCTGCAATGAAATCTCTTCCCTTCAGGGACACAGTAGGGCACTCCTGTGCCAGTTTGGATTTATAGATCTTCACCACCGCAAGCAGGCTTCCCTGGTAGCTCAGTTGGTAAAGAATCCGTCTGCAATGCAGGAGACCCCCGTTGAATTCCTGCGTCAGGAAGATATGCTGGAGAAGGGATAGGCTACTCACTCCAGTATTCTTGGGCTTCCCTGTGGCTCAGCTGGTAAAGAATTTGCCTGCAATGCAGGAGACCTGGGTTCGATCCTTGGGTTGGGAAGATCCCCTGGAGAAGGAAATGGCTATCACTCCAGTATTCTGGCCTGGAGAATTTCATGGACTGTCCGTAAAGAGTCAGGCACCACTGAGGAACTTTTACTTTCACCACAGCAAGCTCCTCATCAAGCATGGCAGACAAACCACTCCACAGAAAGAAGCAAGAGCCTTACAAGGAGCGTGGTGATAGACTGCTGGGTTCATTTTCTGCTTCCTGATCAGTAGACTGATCTCCCTTTTCCTTCCAACCTGGCACATAATTTGGTGGTCAGTTTCCCCCTCCACTTGGTCTCAGTTGAGTCCACTCATCCATTTATCAGGAACAGGTGCCAGTTGATACAAATAAATAAGTTGGGAAGGAAAAGGACCTCAGCATCCCAAAGCCCTCCATTGAGCTGTGACTCAGGAATTACAGCACATTGTATTAAACCATTTCTTCTTGATGCATTGGGGCTGCTCAGGAGCCGACAGTGACATATGGGAAAGGCCCTGTTAGCGGGATTGGGGCTGTTGTGTGATAAATGACACAATATGTCAAAGAACATCTGTTATCCATCATGCTGGCTTCCTTGGAACACTTGGATGATGTGTGGGGGGGGCAGCGCTTCTGGGGAGGGGGCTGAGAGGTGGGTGAGTTAGGAGGAAGCAAGACTCAACATAGCTGGGAGAAGATAGGAAAGGAGGCCCTACCCTTGAGAGAGTAAAAGTGATGCAGGAAGATGAACACGACAGTGAGTCTCTCCAGCAACCTGCCACTCTCCGGGTTCTTTTCATCTCCTCTCCCTTGATTTTATTTTTAAAATAATGTGGTCGAGGGTTGAGTGTATTAAACCATCATGCAGGCAGGTGAGGGATTGGAGCTGGCTGCACCGCTGTTCCGCTCCTTTCATTCTCCAGACACACCGCCCTGGAGGGGCGTCGGATCTCTCTGGGGACAGACAGGCTGAATTGGGCATTCTGCGACTTCATTGGCATGACAAGCTGTATTCGAATTGTCCAAGCAAACACTCTGAAGCCCCTCGTGTGAGAGCAGGTTTTGTGCGAGGAGGGATCTTTCATTTTGGATTTCTTCGCCTTTCATCCTGTTATAGTCATGTAAATGTCTGTCTTTCTTATCTGGATGCAAACTTTTCTGATTGTTTTGTGTCTGGGGAGAGAAAACTTCCGTTTGTTTTGAATTTTTCTTTGTGATGTTATGAATGCAACTTTTCCAGGATGAGTCCAGGGGCACCCAGGAGAAGAAATGGATTTCTCACTCCCTTCAAAGATGTAACCGCTCATCATGTTATGTAAAAGAATAAATCTGTTTTAGTGATTCTGATAGACCAGAACCAGACACCCCGGGGCTCATCTGCTTTTGTTTTAGATGAGATTGGAGGTAGAAATGCTTATTGAGAATATTTACACCTCATATTTACAGAGTTACTTTCCTTGGTGTTCATATTTCTTTTTAATATTGCTTCATAACTTTTTAATATGAACCTGCATTACTTTCCCGTGTGATAGAAGTAAAGGAAGGCACAAACAGAAGTCAGAGGCTTTGAATCCCCTCACCTCGGCAGAGGAGGAGGTCTTATGAAATGCATTTCCCAGACTTCAGAATGAGATTCTCGTTTGGAAGTCTTTAGATAAGGTCCATAAATCTGAAATTTAAAAAGTTTATCCACTCGATTCTGATGATCGAATAGTGAATAAATCAATTGCAATCTAAATATCAATTTCCCCTTTTCCTGTTACTCATACTCAGATTTCCCTCTGTGTATTTATCTCAGCCTCTTATCCACCATGCAAGGATTAAATAATGAATACTTGGTATAGTGCTCCATAAGAGATATCTGTTTAGAGTGTGGAGTAAGGTGGGAGACCTCAGCTCAGACTAGGCAGAGTGGCTATGCCGTTCATCCAGCTAGGACAGCCTCCTGAACCTCAGAGAGGCAGGTTCCAGGATGCTGTAAACATGCCTGTGAGTGCAGCTGCTGAAACATGACATGCCTGGTCCTCACACGTGGGAGAGCCAGCCTTTGGTCTGCTGCTGTGGTCAGGCACACCCAGGCTTCACTTGCAGAATTCTAAACTGCAAATAACTCCCCTTCTGTTCCATTGGCCTATTCCAAAACGCAAACAAACAAGCAAAAACTATCCAGAGGAAACTTGGCATACTTTTTCTCACCTACCTGTGACCCCCGATGCCAGCTTACTCCAGTAGCTCACAGATCCTGTAGTCATGGATCCTTAGCACACCTCTGAGTCCATGAACGTAGTCTGATCAAAGTCAGCTTTTCTCCAAGGCTCCACAAATGGACTGTGGCATGATAGCTACTCGGTCCAGCCACCCCTTGATAGCTGGGGCCCGTTTTCATGCTGGATTTGACTGTTGTCTAAGTCAACAGTGCTCATCTTTGCTCAGGAAACTCTTCCTGGTTGTTTTATAACTCTGTAATTTTTCCTCTGTTAAATCCCTACCCTAGACCCAGCTCGTTTGAATGTCTAAGGATGGGGTTTGGTCATGTGTATTTTTACAATGCTCCTTGCATATTTATACAGTGAAATCACAAATTCGAGGCAAGAAATCTTTGAAAAGTTGAATGGGGTTTTTGTTTTTGTTTTTTTTTTTGGTTGTTTGCTCTGGAATGAAATGTTGGGGAAACATGTTTCCTGTCTCCTAGATTCAATTAACATTAATTTTAGACATTATTGTGCTCTGTTTATTAAGACTGGAGGATGACTCCTTGCTTATTTAAAAGTTAACTTTTTGATTACAGTTGTTTTAGAATAGACTCAAAATGGTAGATTTTGGGTTAGGGACAATTGAGTTCAAATTTTAGTTCTGCTGGGACTTCCTTGGTGGGCCGGTGGTTGACTCTGTGCTTCCAATGCAGGCCGCATAGGTCCAATCCCTGGTCAGGGAATTAAGATCCCACATGCTGTGCAACGCAGCTAAAAGAGAAAAATTCAGTGCAGTTTTGCACTAACTGACTTTGAGGATGTTATATCATGTCTTTGATCATCATCTATAAAATGCAGGCAATGCCCACTTCACAGTTTAGGTTTAAAGAAGACACTGTGCAGTTTTCCCAGCTCAGTACCTGAACATGGGATATGCTTTAAACAGTAGTTATTACTCTTAATAATTTAATTATCTTAGTTACTGATTAATAGACATTCTTATTGCTTTATCTTCTTAATATCCCAAATATTTGTAAACTCAAATTGGTATTTTTCACCTGAGACATGTCAGAATGTAATAAGACCTTTTAGGATATGTTTTAATAAATAGCCATCATTTCTTTGAAAATATTTACAGACATGTACATATATGCACAGATGTACTCAAAGCTATTAGTGATTGAATAGAGACTCATCACTGAATATTTTACTTCTTTGAAATTGTGTTTCTATTATAACTCAACTGATTGAATGCTTTCTTTCCTACGCATTAAACTTTTGGGATGTTTGACTTTCTCAGCACTTTTTCATTGTCTTGCTTTTACAAATTAGTTGTTGGATTGAAATTGTGTTAGACTTTCCTTTTACCAAAATCCCTTGAAAAACAGTCTTCTTAGATTTTTGAGCCTTTAATTAGTTGATTAATTAGTCACACATGTGGTTATGTCAACATTTGGCCAGGAAGGAACTTGGAAGTTTAAGAATTGTATTAAGATTTCACACCAAGCAGTAGAATTAATTCCTCCAAAGGAGGATCCAGATGCATTCAGTTCAGTTCGGTTGCTGAATTATGTCTGATTCTTTGCAATACCATGGACTGCAAGATGCCAGGCTTCCCTGTCCATCACCAGTTCCCAGAGCTTGCTCAAACTCATGTACATCGAGCCAGTGATGCCATCCAACCGTCTAATCCTCTCTCATCCCTTTCTCTTCCTGCCTTCAATCTTTCCCATCATTAGGGTCTTTTCCAGTGAGTCAGTTCTTCACATCAGGTGGCCAAAGTATTGGAGTTTCAGCTTCAGCATCAGTCCTTCCAATGAATATTCAGGAGTGGTTTCCTTTAGGAATGACTGGTTTGATCTCCTTGCAGTTCAAGGGGCACTCTAGAGTCTTCTCCAACACCACAGTTCAACAGCATCAATTCTTCAGCACTCAGCTTTCTTTATGGTCCAACTCTTACATCCATACATGACTACTGGAAAAACCATAGCCTTGACTAGATGGACCTTTGTTGGCAAAGTAATGTCTTTGTTTTTTAACATGCTGTCTAGGTTGGTCATAGCTTTTCTTCCAAGGAGCAAGCGTCTTTTAATTTCATGGCTGAACTCACCATCTGCAGTGATTTTGGAGCCCAAGAAAATAAAATCTGCCACTGTTTCCATTGTTTCCTCATCTATTTGACATGAAGTGATGGGACCAGATGCCATGATCTTAGTTTTCTGAATGTTGAGTTTTAAGCCACCTTTTTCACTCTCCTCTTTCACTTTCATCAAGAGGCTCTTTAGTTCTTCTTCTCTTTCTGCTGTAAGGGTGATGTCATCTGCATCTGAGGTTATTGATATCTCTCCTGGCAATCTTGACTCCAGCTTGTGCTTCACCCAGTCCAGCATTTTGCATGATGCCCTCTGTATATAAGTTAAATAAGCAGGGTGACCGTATACAGCCTTGACGTACTCCATTCCCAATTTTGAACCAGTTCGTTTTTCCATGTCCAGTTCTAACTGTTGCTTCTTGACCTGCATACAGACTTCTCAGGATGTCTTTGTCCACTTGACTTCACACCCCAGGATGTCTGGCTCTAGGTGAGTGATCACACCATCATGTTATCTGGGTCATGAAGGTCTTTTTTATATAGCTCTCTGTGTATTCTTGCCACATCTTCTTAATATATTCTGCTTCTGTTAGGTCCATACCATTTCTGTCCTTAGTAGATGCATTAGAAAGTGAAAGTGAAGTCGCTCAGTCGTGTCCAACTCTTTGCAACCCCGTGGACTGTAGCCTACCAGGCTTCTCTGTCCATGGGATTCTCCAGACAAGAATACTGGAGTGGGTTACCATTTCCTTCTCCAGGGGATCTTCCCGACACAGGGATCGAACCCAGGTCTCCTGCACTGGAGGCAGACGCTTTAACCTCTAGCCACCAGGGAAGCCCAGATGCATTAGTAGAAGCTAAATAATTTATGTCTCCTCTTCATCTTGCATTACTTACCAAGAATTGCCTTCTTTTTTGGCCACACCCCTGGCATGTGGCATGTGTGATTGTAGTTCCTCCATCAAGGATCGAATCCATGCCCCCAGCACTGGAAGATGAGATTCTTAACTCGCTGGACCACCAGGGAAGTTTCCCAAGAATTGCCTTCTTGATGTCTTTCATGTCTCCCATTGTCCCTGTGCTTTGGTCTCTGTTCTCCTGTAGCCTGGTAACTACTTCTCCTGTAGCCTGGTAATTGCTTTCTCCCAATTTTAATATGTTTTGAATATGTCGATAAGATTAAACACCTTTACCATATATCAAAACCTTCAATGACTGCTGATTCTCATTTTATAACATTTGAACTCCTCTGCCTGCCATCCAAGGCCCTACAAAATCTGTGTCCTACTGATATTTATGATTTTATTATTTAGAAATCTCTCACTGACGGGGGGCTTCCCCGGTGGATCAGTGGTAAAGAATCCACCTGCGGTACAGAAGACACAGTAGACGTGGTTTCCATCCCTGGGTCAGGAAGATTCCCTGGATTCTTAGTACAGAACCCAGAATTCCCTGGATTCTTACCACAGTATTCTTGCCTGGAGAATCCCCTCAGGGAGAAGGGCCTGGTGGGCTACAGTCCACAGTGTCACAAAGAGTCAGAAATGACTGAAGTGACTTGGCATGTACACACCTGAACTAGACTTTCAATAAATTCACTCTTTTATCTTGAAGGTGGCCTGTGTCTACTGATGGAGGCACCCTGTCCCAGCCAGGGTAGCTTTTCTGAAGACCTCATGTAGATTCATTAGACTTCTTAAGAATCATGTGAGCATCATCTACAGACTCATCTTCTGTCATTCCTGGGATTCTCTCTTACTCTGTCTCCCACTCCATACACCCATCGTACTAAAAATTTTACAGGGCTCTGGGCTGACCGTGTTGCACTGGCTGTTGCCTCTGCCTGGAATGTCATCTCCCTAATATTGACATGACTTCTGTTCACATGTTTCTACTTAGACATCCTCTTATTGGAGAGAATTTCCCTGACCAATAGCTATCGTGAAGCATGCTCCTCAAGGCACTTTCTATCTGCCTTACCCATCTTTTCTTTTCTTATTTTTTTGAAGATTTTTTTGGTGTGGACCATTTTTAAAGTGTCTACTGAATTTGCTGTAATATTGCTTCTTTTTTTATGTTTTGGAGTTTTGGCCCCAAAGCATATGGGATCTTAGGTCCCCAACAAAGGATGGAACCCACACTGCCTGCAGTGGAAGGTAAAGTCTTAACTACTGGGTCACCAGGGAAGTCCCTCTCTTGCCCTTTTTAATAGTTTCTACATGTTCAGTAGTGTGTTCATTACATGTCTTCCCATGTATATGATAATTCTATGTGTATGAAAACTTTGTCTTGTCCTCTTTCTGTCTCCAGCTTCTGGAAGGGCACCTAGGTACTCATTACGATTTGTTAAATAAATGAATATGTGCTAAAGACACGAAAAGATGTAAAGGAGCACAAAGCGTGTAAAATGACTGTGTTCGGGATGATTGAATAAAGGGAACCGTTCCCACCGGCCATTCATATCCCCCTTTCCACATCAACAGACAGACACCTAAATTAAATATAGATGCATGTCCCTGCATCTTCAAATCCGATGTGGGCACAATGGTATTAATAATACAAAATCCATCATGTCTGGCATTGCTTTAAGGAGATCAGGAGAGGAGAGGAGAAGGCCTGCATGCTTCTCCCTGCAGCAATTCCATACCTCTCTTAATGATATTTTGGTAGCTTGATAGAGGCATTTTATCCCAGAAAGGAGGCCGACATTTATCCTGGATTGCCTGAATTTACAGCTGCAGTTACCAGCAAAAAGCCATCAGGTTTTAGAGTTTTCTCATCCGTGGGAAGCTGGTCAATTTATTTTATTAGAATCTTTTCCAGTGCCTGACCCTAAAATAACCGATTTCAGTGTTTACATTCTTAGTGGCAAGCTAATGAAGAGCCCTTGTTGGCTACAGCCAAGTCCTGGATGTCTGAGCAAAACCTCATTATAATGGTAACAAAAACCTCCCTGTGGAACCCACTGGAAAAAAAATCTCTTATCTAGGATATTTTTTTTTTTTGCATCTTATTGTTTTGTGAATAAACATTTAATGAAAATAATTGTGGAAATGTGTGGAGCTTTGCTTTCCGCCCTCTGCTTCACACGGGTCCATGGTAGCTACAACTTGTCTCTTCTTAGGATAGTTTATTTTTCAATCTTCTTGTCCTCAGTTTCTCCCTCCCATCTATGTGCCATTTGCTTGCTTTCTTCATTTAGTGCTGAAAGGTTTCTTGGATTTTTGAGTTGGTGGGGAAGACGTTAGAAAAGTTCCCTTATAGGCGCACACAGAAAAGGGAAGTGGGGGCTTTTGAGAGTCCTTTGTATGTACCCACGAAGATCCTTTCAGCTTTGTCACCAACCGTTCTGCCCATTAAAAGTCAACTCACTTTCAATTTTGGTTTCCTTAGGGTATATGCCTAGGAGTGGGATTGCTGGGTCATACGGTGGTTTTATTCCTAGTTTTTTAAGGAATCTCCATACCGTCTTCCATAGTGGCTGTAGCAATTGACATTCCCACCAACCATGCAAGAGCATTCCCTTTTCTCCATACCCTCTCCAGCATTTATTGTTTGTAGACTTTTTGATCATGGCCATTATGACCAGTGTGAGGTGATAGCTCATTGTGGTTTTGATTTGCATTTCTCTAATAATGAGTGATGTTGAGCATCTTTTCATCTGTTTGTTAGCCATCTGTATGTCTTCTTTGGAGAAAAGTCTCTTTAGGTAGGTCTTTTCCCCACTTTTTTATTGGATTGTCTATTTTTCTGGTATTGAGTTGTACAAGCTGCTTGTATATTTTGGAAACTAAATATGTATCCCATTGTTCATTGCAGCACTATGCACAAGAGCTAGAACATGGAGGCAACATAGATGTCCATCGATACATGAATGGATAAAGAAGTAGTGGTATATATACACAATGGAATATTACTCGGCCATAAGAAGGAATGCATTTGAGTCAGTTCTAATGAGGTGGATGAACCTAGAACCTATTATACAGAGTAAAGTAAGTCAGAAAGAGAAAGAGAAATATCGTATTCTAACACACATATACAGAATCTGTAAAAATGGCACTGAAGAATTTATTTACAGGGCAGCAATGGAGAAACAGACATAGAGAACAGACTTATGCACATGGGGAGAGGGGAGGAGAGGGTGAGATGTATGGAAAGAGTAACGTGGAAACTTACATTACCACATGTAAAATAGATAGCCAATAGGAATTTGCTGTATGGCTCGGGAAACTCAAACAGGGGCTCTGTATCAACCTAGAGGGGTGGGATGGGGAGGGAGATGGGAGGAAGTTTCAAAAGGGAGAAGATCTATGTATACTTACGGCTGATTCATGTTGAGGTTTGACAGAAAACAGCAAAATTCTCTAAATCAATCATCATTCAGTAAAAAAAAAAAAAACATATTATTAAAGAAAAGTAAACCCATCATGTATTCTTCATTGTTTATTCTTGCCTCTTTTGTAAAAGACAAGGAAGGAAGCTAAACATCCACTGACAGATGAATAGATAAAGAAGATGTGGTGCATATACACAATGGAATATTATTCAGCCATAAAATAGAATGAAATTGGGTCACTTGTAGTGATGTGGATGGAGTCGCAGTCTGTCATAGAGAGTGAAGTAAGTCAGAAAGAGAAAAAGCAGATGTCACTTATTAATGCCTATATATGGAATCTAGAAAAGATGGTACAGATGAACCTATTTGCAGGGCAGGCATAGAGACACAGACATATAGAACGTCCCTGTGGACATGGAGGAGGGGAGGGGAGAGTGGAACTGACATATATACACTGCCACGAGTAAAACAAAAAGCTAGTGGGAAGCCTGCTGGATAGCACAGGGAGCGCAGCTCAGTGCTCTGCGGTGACCTAGATGGACGGGGCCGGGGGGTGGGAGAGAGGCTCAAGAAGGTGGGGATATATGTATACACATAATTGAATCACTTCATTGTACCGTGGAAACTAACACAACATTATATCTCAATTCTACTCCAATAATAAAATACATTTAAAAAGTAAAGTGAACCCAAGAGTGGGCAAGAACGTGGAGCAATTCGGACTCTGCTACGCATCTGGTGAGAGTACCACTTTGGAAGACATTTTTGCACTTTCTTTAAATTAAACACACACACAAACACACACTTCTATGATTCAGGAATCCCATTCCTAGGTATTTACCCCAGAGAAATGAAAACACAGACGCAAGCGATTGCTCACAGCAGTTCTAGTCATAATTGCCCCAAACTGAAAATCATCCAAATGTTTATCAACAGATGAATAGCAAAGCAAATGAAGACATATCCATACAATGGGCTATTAGTCAACAACACAAAGGAAAAAAAAATCTGGCATGTGCTGTAATATGGATGAATCTCTAAAATATTCTTAGTGAAGGAATTCAGACACAGGAAGACTGTATACTGTGTGATTCTATTTTACGGAATTATTGAACAGGCAAAACTAATTTAAAGTGAGAGAAAGTAGATTGATAGTTGCCTGGGGGTAGTGGTGGAGGTATTGACGGCAAGCAGGCAGAGGGAATCTTTTAGGTGATGAAAATGTTCTATATCTTGACTGAAGTGGTGATTATGTGGGTGTGCACACGTGTGAAAATGCATCAAACTGTTCCCTTCAAATGGGTGCTTCTTGTTGAGTTAAAGTAAAAACAAAACAAAATGAAAACCAAATGAACTCATGTTTAAAGTCTGTATTCATCCACATCTTTCACCTGCCAGACGCTCTGTCCAGAAAGAACTCTTGCCTCCCTGAAACTCTAGTGACCATTCACCCATTAGGAGACCTTTAGAAAACTTTGTTAAGTTTTTATATGAATAAAAAACAAGTTCTGAGTTCAATATCTGGTTATGCTCTCCTCTTCCTATGAAATCTCTGGGACAGCAACCAATGATAAAAACAATGAATGTGATTAAAATGTATCAATTGCTCGAAATGCCTGGAATTTGCAATGCTTTACTTCATCATATCAATTTTTAGCAGAGTGCCTGGTGCCTAAGAAGCACACCATAAATATTTATTGAATAACAGGACAAACCTTATAGCAATCTTATAAATATGTCATCATTTTATCATATTCTATAGATAAGGAAACTGAGGTTAGACAGGTTAAGTGACTTTTCCAAAATCTGAGTTAATTAATTGGCAAAGCCAGGTTTTGAGTCCTGATCTGTAGTATTTATTTTTCCATTAAATTAATTTGAGTTAATGCAAAGTGTGGGAGAAGGCAATGGCACCCCACTCCAGTACTGTTGCCCGGAAAATCCCATGGATGGAGGAGCCTGGTAGGCTGCAGTCCATGGGGTTGCTAAGAGTTGGACACGACTGAGCGACTTCACTTTCACTTTCCACTTTCATGCATTGGAGAAGGAAATGGCAACCCACTCCAGTGTTCTTGCCTGGAGAATCCCATGGATGGAGGAGCCTGGTAGGCTGCAGTCCATAGGGTTGCACAGAGTTGGACATGACTGAAGTGACTTAGTAGTAGTAGTAGCAAAGTGTATTATCTCCCAGTTGGTTGCTCATATGCTCAAATTGTTATTATAACTATGTCTTACATCTAAGTCATGTGCCTGTACTGATGATCAGATGATTTAAAATATGTGAACAATTTATAGAAAACTCTAAAGCTTTGTAGAAATATAAGAAATAAACATGATTTTATGTAAAATGTGGCTTACTTTTTGACTATCACTAGAAAAGCTAACAGTTTTTGAGGGCTTACAAGTTACCACATGTTATTTTAAGTGCTGTAAAACATATTTAATCTCTCAGTTCTCACCAGAACTCTGTGGGGTAGATAGAACCATCATCATTGTCTTCATTTTACAGATAAGACTGAGGTTCATGCAGATTTTCTCAGTCACAGAGATATTAAGTGGCAAAGTTAGGATTTAAATCCAAATAGTCTATATGGATATCTCATAGTCATTACCTTATACTCTCATCCATCCGTCTATCCATCCATATCCGAATCAATGCTTCTCAGCATTTTCCCTTGAAATATATCTCACAATTAATGTTCATTCACAGATATTCTCCCATCATTGTCATTCATGTCAGTTGACTACTAGATTGACAGATGGCAAGTTGTGCGATTTTTTTCTGTGAATTTGCATTTTCTGTTCAAAATGTCACCTTTTTCTTATTCCAGATGAAAGCTGATACTCCAGATTTAAACAACAACAAAAACAATCAGGCAGACAAAACAGTGGCATGGTTTGACTTTCATGATGCCAACCTGAATTGGATAAATACAACATTAGTAATTCATGACACATTTATCTGGATAATGTCCTCTTAAGTTGAAAAACTTAACAAAGGGCTAACTTCCCCGTAAAGCTGTCCTGCTTGTTCCATCTGCAATGTCTTTTTATCTTGCTATTAAAAAAACTTTTGGCTGGGTCCAGCATGGGACGGCTGGATTTTGACTGTGCTGTGAATGGTGAAAGGACTCATGTCCAGATGTTCATTGACATTCTTCCCAAAGACCATACAGGGCTGGGCTGGGCATGGTAGATGGTGGTGGTGATGCCTTCCAGAGCAACTGACAAGAAGAAACTCTGACCAGTGTGGTATTCAGAGGAGAAGCCCTCATAAAACCTGAGTGGTTTATTCTTCACTTTGCCATCCATGTCTATAGGCTGAATCTCAGGTGGGGCAAGAGTCCTAGATCAGAAGAAATTAAGAGAAGCTCTGGTCAAAGCCACAGCTTGATTAAGGTATTTCAGGGAGGGAACTCTGATTAACCATGCCTCCAGAGCAAATAAAATTTAATCTGTTTCATGACAGTTTTGATGCTTCAATTTAAGGAGTTGTCGCATTATTAAATGGATGTCAGTTTTATCTGATTGGTTTTATAAAACAGAGTCTATCTGAAATGCTTTCAAGTTCAGGCTTTAGAACCTTTGTTGTTGTGTTGGCTGAGGTAGTATGGCCAACATTTGAACATCTCAAAAAAACATCCCTGCACTCTGGAGATTGATATATTTATTAGCTATTCTTTACTGATTTAATGAATCAGTAAAGGATATACATATATTTGTATATTCATATACACTTATATATTCATATGAGAGAGAGAAGGACAGAACAGAGCATGTTATAAACTAGTGCTATATACTGAAGCCGAAGCTTCAATACTTTGGCCACATGATGGAAAGAACTGACACGTTGGAAGAGATCCTGATGATGGGAAAAATTGAAAGCAAAAAGAGAAGAGGGTGGCAGAGGATGAGATGGTTAGATAGCATCACCAGCTCAATGAATATGAATTTTTTTCCATGTTTTGATGTGTATTTTTATTTCCCTGCAATTTTCACTTATCAAGAACAAGTAACAGGAAAAGTTGTCTGAACTAGTGCATAAACAAACATTCTGAAACATCACTGCTGCTGCTGCTGCTGCTAAGTCGCTTCAGTCGTGTCCGACTCTGTGCGACCCCATAGACGGCAGCCCACCAGGCTCCCCCGTCCCTGGGATTCTCCAGGCAAGAACACTGGAGTGGGTTGCCATTTCCTTCTCCAATGCATGAAAGTGAAAAGTGAAAGTGAAGTCGCTCAGTCGTGTCCAACTCTTAGCAACCCCATGGACTGCAGCCCACCAGGCTCCTCCATTCATGGGATTTTCCAGGCAAGAGTACTGGAGTGGGGTGCCATTGCCTTCTCCAGGAACATCACTACACATATCTAATATTGATGAATATGAATTTGAGCAAACTCTGAGATATTGAAGGACAGGGAAGCCTAGAGTATTGCAGTCCATGGGGTCAGAGTGAGTCAGACACGACTGAGCTACTGAACAAGTTAGCACACTAAATGGACAGAGTCCCTTTCATCCTGGAACCTAGAAAAAAATTACTCCCTCCCCACCCCCAGAAAGATGTGCAAAGGGACAGAATGAAAAGTCTCTCTATTTTTCATTATATATTTTTACTTAAATAAATATACTTTGCTATTTTTTTTCCATTATGAAATTAACTTCTGGGACTTCCCTGGTGTTCCAGTAGTTAGGACTCCTTGCTTCCACTGGAGGAGGTGTGGGTTTGATTCCTGGTTAGGGAACTTGGATCACACACACCATGCTGTGAGGCCAAAAACAAAGAAAAGCAATAATTTCTTCCTTAAAGGCTAAAAACCAGAGCAATCATTTGATTTGTTAGATATGCAACAAACTTTGATCTTTTGTGGATGTACATGGAGAGCTTTTTATTTGCAATGGGGCTATCCTTGGCACATGAAGTTTTTTTGACTCCATCAGGTGAAGAGGAGGCTTACTCAACAGGTTCGTGGCCATTTCCTTACTTAAGAGGCCTTCCCAGGTGGTGCACTTGTAGGGAATCCACCTGCTAATGCAGGAGATGCAGGAGACGTGAATTCGAGCCCTGGGTTGGGAAGATCCTCTGGAGAAGGAAACAACAATCCATTCAGTATTCTTCCCTGGAAAATTACATGGACAGAAGAGCCTGGTGGTTACAGTCCCTGGGGTCACCAACAGTTGGACATGACTGCTCATGCACGTATGCCTTACTTAAGATCCTCTGGGAGTAATTCCAATAGCTGACATCTTTGTTTTCTGAAGAGGACAGTGCACCCAAGGCATACTCAACATAAAAGGGATCATTATAAAGATCTGTCTTAGCTCATTCAGGAGAATTGTGGAATCAGGAATGTATGATTAGGGTATCATGTCTAAGGGAAAGCATCTCTACTATGCTTCAAACTTCATATCTTAAAGAAAGAGTTGAAACCAGTTTTTTTTTTTAATTTAAATTTGTTTATTTTAATTGGAGGCTAATTACGTTACCATATTGTATTGGTTTTGCCATACATCAACATGAATCCACCACGGGTGTACACGTGTTCCCCATCCTGAACCCTCCTCCCACCTCCCTCCCGTACCATCCCTCTGGGTCATCCCAGTGCACCAACCCCAAGCATCCTGTATCCTACATCGAACCTGGACTGGCTATTTGTTTCACATATGATATTATACATGCTTCAATGCCGTTCTCCCCAATCATCCCACCCTCTCCCTCTCCCACAGAGTCCAAAAGACTATTCTATACATCTGTGTCTCTTTTGCTGTCTCTCATACAGGGTAATCGTTACCATCTTTCTAAATTCCATATATATGCGTTAGTATACTGTATTGGTGTTTTTCTTTCTGGCTTACTTCACTCTGTATAATCGGCTCCAGTTTCAACCACCTCATTAGAACTGATTCAAATGTATTCTTTTCAATGGCTGAGTAATACTGCATTGTGTATATGGACCAAGACCAGTTTTGAAACTAAACAAGATTAGAAGTCTTTTGGGGACCGCTTGCAGGATACATCTGCCTGGTAGTCATATTGTCCAGAATTATGCAGGATTATTGGCTTAAAGGGTGTCAAAGGAGTATATAAATCATCATCTTTCATTCAGTTCAAAATAAAAATTTGTTTTCTGCCAGTAGAGTAGAAAATGGGTGTTAGAAACACACACCACACTCATCTGGTCTCCTGACTCCTCCGAGATTTTCTGAGCCTGAGATGAGTAGGAATCTCAGACTCTTCCATGTGAGACCCTTGGTCTCTGTCCGTTTGCGGTGCCTTCAGTGCCCTGAGAGGTCTGCTGTGAAGGGAGAACTAATGGAATCAACGTGGAAAGAGTGACCGGTGAAGAGTAGGAAAATAGTGCCGCTGTTCTTGTTGGAAAGCAGGTCGACTGCCTCCTTCTTACCACTTTAAAACGTGAGTTCAGGACTTCCCTGGTGGTCCAGTGGTTAAGAGTCTGTGCTTCTATTGCAGGGGGTGCAGGTTTGATTCCTGGTCAGGGAGAATCCCAGGGACGGGGGAGCCTGGTGGGCTGCCATCTATGGGGTCTCACAGAGTTGGACACGACTGAAGTGACTTAGCAGCAGCAGCAGCAGCAGGGAACTAAGATCCCACATGCCACAGGGTGCAGCCAAAAAAAAAAAAAAAAGAGAGAGAGAGAGAACCACCCCACCCCTGCCCTGCAAAAACAAACAAACAAAAAGAGTTAAATCAACCCAACAAGAAGGCTCAGCAGCCTGGCTGAAACCAGGTCAGGTAAACTACTGCAACTAGATACCAACTTGAAGAAACATGAAGATCACGTCAGTTTTCTCTAACATTTAAAGGATGGATTTCTTTTTTAAAAGAAAGTAAAACTTCAAGAAGAAGATGACAAAATAAAAATAATTATAATTACCTTTATATATACGTTGCTCAGTTGTGTCTGACTCTTTGTGACCCCTTGGAGTGTAGCCCACCAGGCTCCTCTGTCCATGGGAATCTCTAGGCAAGAATACTGGGATGGGTTGCCATTCTCTTCTCTAGGGATATAATATCCCATATTATTCTTTATGCTAATAAGCTGCACTTATTTGCCAGGCGATGCACTATTCATTTGCATTGGTGTTCTATTTCCCCCAGTAATTTTACGTGAGCCACAGTCTCATTGTCTCTTTTAAGAAATGAAAACATTGAAGCAGAAAGAGGTTGAAGAGTACACCTAAGGGCATGCTAGAACTACATTCCTGTTATAGATTGATTATCCTGGGTTGCAGACTGTAGGGGAGTTTTTAGGTTGATAGCAGATATCATATGTAGGGTAGGTATTACAAGGAAAGTGAAGTTGATGAGAAAATAGATGGGAAATTAGACATCTTGGGGTACCTTTGAGCACTGTTCAGCCAAAATCTGTATGAATTATTTATATGTTACAGAATTAGTTAACCATGAGCTTATAACTTTTTTCCTCCTTGCCTTAAAAGTTTAATAAAGCTTTCTGAGTCTTATTTATTTATTTTGGCATGTAGCTTTACCTTCTTACATGCATGTGTGTTCAATCCCTCAGTCAGGTCCGACTCTTTGCTAGCCCACCAGGCTCCATGGGATTATCTAGGCAAGAAAACTGGAGTGAGTTGCCATTTCCTCCTCCAGGGGATCTTCTCCAAGCAGGGATCGAACCTGCATCAGCAATCAAATCCTTTACTACTGAGCCACCTGGAAAGCTCTAGCTTTACCTTCTTAGCCTACCTACATACAATAATCTTGTGAGTATAATAGGACCCTCTGATAGTACCTGCTTTGGGGAGGTGTTCTGAAGAAGATCAGATCTATTGCTACTATTTTCCCAGAAGGTTCACATTTTTGGAACTTGCTGCCAATTCAGCAAGATGACTAGAAATTGCATTTCTTCTGATTTTCCTCTGGTCTCATTTCATCTTGACTAGGGTGTATGTGCTCAAAAACATGAAGGAAACAGAAGCCATAGTCAGTACCTGTGTTCATTTGACTCTAAGATCTACTCTCTTTGGTGTTAGTTTGCCTGAAAGTAAGTAGCAAGGAAATCTTCATTCACTATCCTTATATCAAACATTGAAAGTACATTTCTCAATTCTCGTTCTTATACCTAATTGGGGTGAGAATAAAGATGTGGGGATTTAAAATTGAGATCCTATGAAATTTTGCGCCAATTTAAGCCTTGATTCTAGTATATAATTTTGTTTGCTTCCTTAAGAAAGCAATCCTTATGTTGGAATCAGCTTACCTAGCTATATTACCTGGTGACTTGCTACATGTTTAAAATCCTAGAAGATTTCAAAATGAGGAAAGAATTTAGAATCAAAGTTTGAACATAAATTGATGACAAAAGATTCCTGCTTCTGAATAAGGTAGAGGAAAGAACTCAGTAGGTGGACTATTTTTTGTGTGTCAGATCAACTCAGAAATCAGGCCAGATCAACTCAGAAACAGAGGATGCTTACTGGGCACTGGGTTCAGCTTGGTGTCCTTGTCTCGGGTGTCAGATGCAGCTGCTTAGACATAAGTTGACAAGTTGTGTATTAAGAACTATAAATGGGTGCTCATTGAACATAGAGCTTCCCAGGTATCTTCCTTGGAGACTAGGATCCAGAAAGTCTGAGACGTCATTTGGGAACTACCATGTTTAACAAATATCCTGGGTCTTCCCTGGTGGTCCAGTGATTAAGTATCCACCTTGCAATGCAGGGGATACAGGTTTGATCTCTGGTCGGAAAAGTAAGATCCCACATGCTGCTGAGCAACTAAACCCAACCACCGTAACTCCTGAGCCCTTGTGCCACAACTAGAGTCCATGAGCTGCAATGGAGGATCTTGGAAAGTGCCATGTGCCACAACTACGACCTGATACAGCCAAATAGATGAAAAAATTTTTAACGAATCCTAGCAGATTCTTACTATTAGAGAAGTTTGAGAGATTCTGTGGAGAGAGGGAATTTGTAGGCTGTCAGAATTAATTGGACTACCTTTAGTTTTTCCTTGCTACTTCCCCCAGATTCCCTGGTTCCTTACTATTAGTTCTGCATCATTGACTCTTTAGCTCAGCTCTGCCTTCACTGGACCCAATGTTGTAGGTATTCAACAACAGGGAACAATGGCAGAAGCAAGGGAATGCAAAATGGAATGCAGCTTTTCTGGTAGCAGCATTGAAAGCCAGTGACCTAAAGGAAGGTTTCCCAGGCGGCTCAGTGGTAACAAATCTGCCTGCTAATGCAGGAGATGCAGGAGACACAAGTTCGATCCCTGGGTCAGGAAGATCCCCTGGAAGAGGAAATGGCAATCCACTCCAGCATTCTTGCCTGGAAAATCCCATGGACAGAGAAACCACGGAGAGTGGGCTTATAGTACAATTCAGTTCAGTCACTCAGTTGTGTCCGACTCTTTGTGACCCTATGGACCACAGCATGCCAGGCCTCCCTGTCCATTGCCAACTCCCAGAGTCTACTCAAACTCACCTCCATTGACTCAGTGATGCCATCCAACCATCTCATCATCTGTCGTCCCCTTCTCCTTCTGTCTTCAATCTTTCCCAGCATCAGGGTCTTTTCAAATGAGTCAGCTCTTTGCATCAGATGGCCCAAGTATTGGAGTTTCAGCTTCAACATCAGTCCTTCCAATGAACACTCAGGATTGATCTCCTTGCAGTCCAAGGGACTCTCAAGAGTCTTTTCCAACACCACAGTTCAAAAGCATCCATTCTTTGGTGCTCAGCTTTCTTTATAGTCCAACTCTCACATCCATCCATGACTACCAGAAAAACCAAAAGCCTTGACTAGACGGACCTTTGTTGGCAAAATAATGTCTCTGCTTATAGTCCATGGGGTCACAAAGAGTCTGAAATGACTGAGTGACTGAGCACCCCTTCACTGGGCTCCTAGCATCTCCTGGAGCCCACCATCCTGTCTCTTACATCATAGCCCTTTGCTATTTCTCCTACTCACCCTGAGCTTTATCTCTGTCATTATGACCCGTGTGAGAAATTTGGTCGTTTAGTGTCCAAACAAACCATTTTCTGCCTCAAAGGTTAAAAGATGTTATGATCTTATTTTCTCATTTGCTGGTTTTTGGATAATTATTCTAGGTATATGCATTCTAGGCCAGAGGACCTCAATCTTACATGGAGTTCCCTAGAGAATTTTACAGATCACACCCCTCCTCTTTTTAAAGGCTCTGGGAACCTTTAATGTGTCCCGAGTAGAAACCCACTGCCCTAGGAAGACTTGTGACCCCTCCACTGGCCCACAGGGTAGTGGAACTGGGTTTTTAATAAACTTCACTTTCATGGTAGGAGCTTCTAAAGGAACCAACCACAGTAGCATCTTGCTCAAACTCTCTTTTCATCTTTTTTTTTTTTTAATTCATTTATTTTAATTGGAGGCTAATTACTTTACAATATTGTAGTGGTTTTTGCCATACATTGACATAAGTCATCCATGGGTGTACATGTGTTCCCCATCCTGAACCCCCCTCCCACCTCCCTCCCCATCCCATCCCTCAGGGTCATCCCAGTGCACCAGCCCTGAGCACCCTGTCTCATGCATCGAACATGTTTCAATGCTATTCTCTCAAATCATCCCACCATCGCCTTCTCCCACAGAGTCTCTCTTTTCTTTTTTAAAAAAACATCTATTTATTTGGCTGCAGCAGATCTTAGTTGTGGCATGTGGGATCCTTAGTTGCAGCATGGGGGATCTAGTTCCCTGACCAGGAGTTGAACTGTGGGCACCCTGTGTTGAGAATGCAGTCTTGGCCACCGGGCCACCAGGTAAGCCCCCCAAACTCTCTTTTCTAGAAGAGAAGAATGTGCAGTGAACTCCGTTTGTGCCTAGCCACATTCCTCCCCCAAGCCCCATCCGAGAAGGACTTGTTACAGCATTTGGTGTTTACGTAGTACTTGTCTCCCTGGAGCAGACGTACCATGCACATTTGTTTTAAGATCTCATTAATTCTCACAGATTTTTTTACTTAGGATTTCACAGGAGTATCACACCAATATATAAATGTTGAAACATTATTTCAAATATATATGTATGTGCCATATGATTTTTTAACTTAATATTTACATCACATAACCATTCATGCATACATGTTTGTCTCTATGTATATAGAAGCATAAACTATATATGACATATATTAAACACACACCCCCCCACTGCCAGTGTGCTTATATTTATCAACAGTGCTTTTCAAAGCCTTCTTTTAATCTTTAGTGCCCTATTTTTTTCTTTCCCTTTCCCTTTGCAGGAGTTTTCATCTCTCTTTATTACTGAAATCCCCTGGTGACACTTCTGGGTAGCTCACTCACGGTGATTGCTTATTTCTCATATGCTCCTGGTGGCAAAGTTGTCGCATAGTGATCAAAAGATTGCAGCATCCATTGCTTGAAATCTCGCATCCAGTCCCTCCCTGCTTTATTCAGTCCATACAAAGTCTTTCCTGTCTGGGATTCCTTTTTTTTGGGGGGGGAAAACTTTTTATTCTATATTAGTATAGCCAATTAACCTTGCTGTGATCATTTCAGGTGCCCAGCAGAGTGACTCCGCCATACAGATACATGTATCCATTCTCCCCCAAACTCCCCTCCCATCCAGGCTTTCACATAACACTGAGCAGAGTTCCCTGTGCTAGACAGTAAGTCCTTGTTGGTTATCCATTTAAAATATATTGATAGCAGTATGTGCATGTCCATGGTCTGCCCAGCTGGCTCAGATGGTAAAGAATTTGCCTGCAGTGCAGGAGATGTGGGTTTGATCCCTAGGTTGGGAAGATCCTTAGAGAAGGGAATGGCTACTTCTCCTCGGTATTCTTGTGTGGAGAATTGCGTGGACAGAGGAGCCTGGAGTCACTACAGTCCATGGCGTCACAGAGTCAGACATGACTGAAGCAACTAACACTTTACTTCACACATGTCCATCCTGAACTCCCTAACTATCCCTCCCCCACCCCATTCTTCCCCTCAGCAACCATTAGTTTGTTCTCTAAGTCTGTGAGTCTATTTCTGTTTTGTAAGTTCATTTGTATCATTTCCTTTTAGATTCTGCTTGTAAGCGATGTCATACAGTATTTCTCTTTCTCTGTGTGACTTACTTCACTCAGTATGAAAATCTTTAGGCCCATCCATGTTGCTGCAAAAGGCATTGCTTCATTCGTTTTCATGAATGAGTGATATTCCACTGTATATATGTACAGCATGTTCTTTATGCATTCCTCTGTCGGGGGACACTTAGGTTGCTTCCAAGTCTTGGCTATTGTAAACAGGGCTGCAATGAACAATGGGGTGCATGTGTCCTTTCAGATAATGTTATGCCCAGGAGTGGGATTCCTTTTCTTTAGTCAATTGCCTGCAAAACCTGAGCTGCTCTACTAGTTGAAAAATAGATATTGGTAAACCTCATTGCCAGTTTCTATTTCAAAAGACAGTGCCACATAAGAGTTGAGAATACAGAATATAACAAGGGGTCAGACTGATTTGGGTTCAACTCCTACCACTTTCTAAGTGTATGGTCATCCTGAGCCCCTTCTGCTGGGTAGCTATGAGGCTGAGTTCAGATTGCCATGCATTGTGTGGAGTGCAGTGTGCCTGATGCGTGATAGGTGATCAATAGATGTTGACATTCTTATTATCATCATTGATTCTGCCAAGGCTTCAAGTTTCAGATCAAATTTTTCCTCTTTTTTAAGATCGTCTTTGACTGCACAGGGAAACTTCTTGACTTGTCTCCTTGTTGTATCATTTTCACTTGTGTATGCCCCATTTATGAATATTCCTTTTTTTTTTTTTTTTGATAGCATTTCTCTTCCCGCCTAGACTGTAAACTCGTGAGGGTAAGGATGTGACTTAAATCATTGTATCTCTACAGCCAGACACACAAGTGTATCATGAGCATATGGGGACAGGCAGGGAAATTGCTACCTACAAATACTTTGATTAAAAACTGCTTGTGAATTTCTTCACTGGCTGTGTGGGAAGAAAGCACTAGACAAGGCATTCAAGGCCTTGGTCACCTTCTAACTAGTCCTCAATTGGACATTTACATGAACCTTGCTATATCTGGCTTTTTGAATGGAAGTCTAGAAACTCTGTTCATTGCAAAGATTTTGACAAGCTAAAGCTCAAACTGCTGATTTCCTCTAGATGATAAGGAACACATTAAGCAGAGGGTGCAGTTTCTCAAATTCCATTGGTAGAATCTGCACTCCAGTCATGTGGCTTCTCTGCTTCAGTTCAGGTTAATTTCAAGGGCAGGCCACTTGTCCCCAGAGGGACTTGAAACCTTGTATGGACGTCACTGTAGGTTTGCCTGTTTTCTTTCCTCTGCTAAGGAGACAATCATTTCATGTGCTGGTGAAAAGTTTTAAACCATCTCATTATCAGTCTTTGCAAGCCCTTTAATGGCACAGCTTCCATTGTGATTGGGTCTGAATTGGGCTGAAACTCTCATCAGTAAGACTCCTGTTCTTATTTCTTCTAAATGGCAGATTCTTGTTTATGGCCATTCCTGTCACCACCAAGGAATCGTGAGCAGGGTTTGGAAATTCCTTAGCTAATATTTCAGTGATTAGGGTTATTAAAAGAGTGTTATGTTCAATGGATGTGAGAGGGACATGGCAGAATTAAGAGAGATGAATGATCAATCTTGACACTGAATGGGAACAGAATTTTTTGTTTCCCCTCTGTGAATGCAATTTGCCTAAATGAAGCAGGGAAGGTCAAGTGGATTTTGATTGATATTTTAAAATCCTGTTTCCAATCTTTGATGAGGTCATTGGGTTACAGTGATGGTGGCTTCTCTGCATAAACTTTGCATCTTCAGGGCATCCTGTTGCTTCTATTTTAATAAGTAGAATATGGAGAGAATTGAGGAGCATTTGAAGAGTAATATAATGTCTTGAGAGCTTCCTAGGTGGTGCTAGTGGTAAAGAAACCACCTGCCAATGCAGTAGATGTAAGAGACACAGGTTCAATCCCTGGGTCAGGAAGATCCCCTGAAGGACGGCATGGTAATCCACTCCAGTATTCTTGCCTGGAGAATCGTATCATGGACAGAGGAGCCTGGTGGGCTACAGTCCATAGGGTCACAAAGAGTCAGACATGACTGAAGCAACTTAGCATGCATATATTGTGTTGAATGGTGATGCCCCCAAAAGAGATGTGTGTATGTCTTAACCTTCAGAACTTGTGAATATTTAGAGATTGGTCTTTGTGGATATAAGTAAGAATCTGGAAGTGAGATCATATTGGATTATGATCTCAAAGAGAGCCAGGAGTTACCAGAAGCTGGAAGAGGCAAGGAGGGCTTTTACCCCAGAATCTCTGGAAGGAACACAGCTCTGCCCACCTCAGTTTTGGCATCATGGCATCCAGAATGGCAAGAGAATAAACCTCTGTTGTTAAGTAACTGAGTTCGTAATTTTTAATGACAGCCCCAGGAGATGAATACAGTTGACTAGGATTTATGTCAGTGTTTGTGTTCAGTTGCTCAGTTGTGTCTGACTCTGAAGCCTCATGGACTGTAACCCACCAGGCTCCTCTGCCCACAGAATTCCCCAGGCAAGAATACTAGAGTGGGTTGCCACTTCCTACTCCAGGGGATTCTTCCCAACCCAGGGATCGAACCTGCATCTCTTAAGTCTCTTGTACTGGTAGGCAGGTTCTTTACCACCAGCTTTACCTGAGAAGCTTAGGATTTATATCAGGGAGGCAGATTAAAAGACCTAGTCAAGGTGTAAGTTATCTTACTGCTTATTAGGTTGTATGGCATTGGACAAAGATATTCTCCAATATCTGATTGGTTGGTTCACTGATAGATTCATTTATTCATCATCATGTATTTAGTACTCTTTTCAGTAAATACATTCTGACTTTCTTTTGTGCTCCAACCACTGTGGTAGACATTTTGATGACTAGATGTATTTCCAAACATTAAAAAAATTACACTTAATGAAAAGAGACAGTTTTATATCTGTAAAGTTATCTGCACAGTTATCTGTAATAACTGTAATACAGTTATTACAGTATGTGTTTGTTAAATTTTCTTTATCTGATTATAAATATTCTAATGGGAGAAAATGCTAATTGGAGAACATTTAGAAAATATAGATGGGCAAAAATAATAAAAGTAACCCATTATTTCAACACCAAGGGATTAATCATAGTTAATATTTTAATAGATTTACTTACACCCATTATATGAATGTGTGCGTGCTAAGTCACTTAGGGAGTGTCTGACTCTTTGTGACCCTGTGGACAGTAGCCCACCAGGCTCCTCTGTCCATGCTGTTCTCCAGGAAGAATACTGAAGTGGGTTACCATGCCCTCCTTCAGGGGATCTTCCTGACCCAGGGATTGAACCCGTCTTTTATTCCTGCATTGGCAGGTGGGTTCTTTACCACTGGAAGCAAATATATATAATATTGAATTTTATAATACTGTGATATATATATTTGCTTCCTTGCCTTTTTTTAAAAAAAATAAAAGAACATGTATATAATTTGTGTTAGTGTTTCCTTTCCTCATGCCAAAACTGTTCTTCTGAGACATCATTTTTAATGACTCAATAGTAAATACTTTGTCACAAAGATGGAAAATAATTTATTTGCTATTGTCGGAATTTCGGTTATATCCATGAATGCTATTGTTGTCAATCTTTGCTCATATCATTGATTATTACCTAAGGAATAACTCCCATAATGGAACTGCTAGGTCAAGCCTCTTCACATTTTTCTCTCTTGTACTAAGTTGCACCAAATTGTGCTTAGAGACACGTCCCAACTTGCACTTTTACATGAAGTTTGTGACAGTGCCCACGTCCTGAGCATCTGTTCTGAAAGTCATAAGGAAGGTTGTGTGTTGCCAACATTCAAAGTTGCTTTCCTCTTTGAGCGTTTATGTCAGACTTCAGGTTGGTGGTCCTCATTATCAGGCTAATGTATATTTAAAAAGAAAAATCTCATCAAGAGAACTTGCTGCAGAAACGATTACTTAAATTCTGTTAAACAGTCATTAAGCACCTATGATAAGCATGAGACTTTTGTTATGTCTGGTACTGTGCAAAGATAAATGAGATGTGATTCATTGAAAGAACACATAGTTTATAGCGGGATAAAACCTGTGCATACCTGTGAAGACATATGTGGCCTATGAATATATGACAAGGAAGAGGCAGTATATACACTCTTATGGACTCAAGCGAAAGGGGTGATGGAGTCAAATTTTCTTGGAAGATATGACATGGAGATGAGCCACCAAAGCAAGGCAGGATTTTAAAAGATGGAGATTATAAGGCCAGAAGAACAGCATGAACAAAAGTTTTAAAAGGCTAGAGTACATCAAGGCTGTATATTGTCACCCTGCTTATTTAACTTATATGCAGAGTACACCATGAGAAACGCTGGGCTGGAAGAAGCACAAGCTGGAATCAAGATTGCTGAGAGAAATATCAATACCCTCAGATATGCAGATGACACCACCCTTATGGCAGAAAGAGAAGAGGAACTAAAAAGCCTCCTGATGAAAGTGAAAGAGGAGAGTGAAAAAGTTGGCTTAAAGCTCAACATTCAGAAAACGAAGATCATGGCATCTGGTCCCATCACTTCATGGCAAATAGATGGGGAAACAGTGGACACAGTGTCAGACTATTTTTCTGGGCTCCCAAATCACTGCAGATGGTGATTGCAGCCATGAAATTAAAAGACGCTTACTCCTTGGAAGAAAAGTTATCACCAACCTAGATAGCATATTCAAAATCAGAGACTTTACTTTGCCAACAAAGGTCCGTCTAGTCAAGGCTATGGTTTTTCCAGTGGTCATGTATGGATGTGAGAGTTGGACTGTGAAGAAAGCTGAGTGCCGAAGAATTGACGCTTTTGAACTGTGGTGTCAGAGAAGACTCTTGAGAGTCCCTTGGACTGCAAGGAGATCTAACCTGTCTATTCTGAAGGAGATCAGCCCTGGAATTTCTTTGGAAGGAATGATGCTAAAGCTGAAACTCCAGTACTTTGGCCACCTCATGCGAAGAGTTGACTTATTGGAAAAGGCCCTGATGCTGGGAGGGATTGGGGGCAGGAGGAGAAGGGGACGACAGAGATTGAGATGGCTGGATGGCATCACTGACTCGATGGCTGTGAGTCTGAGTGAACTCTGGGAGTTGGTGATGGACAGGGAGGCCTGGCGTGCTGTGATTCATGGGATCGCAAAGAGTCAGACAGGACTGAGTGGCTGAATTGAACTGAACTGAACTGAGGAATATTTAAGGAATGGTAAGTAGTCCAGCCTAGTTGGAGCCTAGAAAGAATGTGAAAGACTTTGACCAACATTGAAACCAATTTCAAAACTTATTCTATCGGCAAAATTACTGTCTGGGTATTCTTGTTTGTTTTTTCCCCTGCCTTTAATAGTCCTGAAGACTGTTTCAATGGATAGGATTTATCAGTCCAAAGGGAGGGATATTATGAAATATGAAGAGGAAGAAAGACGAGTATGATTTTTTTTTAATTGAAATGAAATGGACATAACAGCTGAAAGACAAAGGAAGAAAGAAAAAGCCATTCTCCTATCTTGGTCCTTTGACGCATTTAGAAAACTTTTTGATGGTTTTGTGGCAATAACCATAATCATCATTATCAAGTGCTTACTATGTGGTTGACACATTTTTAGCCATTAACTGAATGTTTATAGCAAGTGAGGCAGATATTTTAAACCACATTTATGTGTAAGAAAGCCAAAGTCTTGTAAGGTCATGTGCCTAGTCCAAGATCACACCATCTGTAAATTACAGCACTGGGAATAAAACATCCATCGTTTCCAGATCCTATGGTCTGAGTATTGCCCTACACTGTATGTGTAGGCCTCCATGGGCAGGATTTCTTGGTTCTCCTCTTAACTCATATCTCTGCATCCCCGGGGATGGAGAACTTGGGTTATCATATGCAATGAATGTCCAGTGGATTATCTGTTTTCATATTATTTTCTCTAGATCCTGTCAAACCACATCAAAACCACAGATCTTATGATGGGGTTACATTCTGATAAACCCATCTTAGTTGAAAGTATTGTTTAGTCAAAAATGGACTTGCGGTTCACAGAGGAAAGGGCATCTGCAAGCTGAGGAGAGAGGCTTCAGGAGAAAACAACCCTGCTAACACATTGGTATTGGACTTTCAGTCTCCAGAACTTTGACAGTCCATAGGGTGGGTGCTGGTTCCACCAGCTGCTGCAACTAAAAAACCAGGTTCAGAAATGTCAGATATCCTCTGGGAGCTGCTCTGAGTTTCTGAGAGAGCTGCCAACATTGCCTGGGTGTGCAGGCAGCAGGAAGCCCTCTTTCAGCTGCTGATTGAAGAAAAGAAAGAGGCAGAAAAGAACAAGATTTGCAGTTGTTTTCTAAACCCTGGCTGATGTACTGGTACAGGAAGTTATCAAACAGAATATGGAGAACAAGTTTCCAGGCTTGGGGAAAAATTTTTTTGGAAAAGAATCCGATTAATTTGCTAATGATTTGGGGAAAAAGATTATCATGAGACTGTGTCCATCAGAGAAAGAACCAGTAGATCTTCTCAGCAAAGTCCTTAATGGTAACAATCTGAGGCCTTCGCCGAGATTGTATACCAGAAGATTGTCTTCAGTGACCCAGCTTTGGATTCAATAGAGATCAACATTCCTCAAGACATCTTGGGAATCTGGGTGGATCCTATAGATTCAACTTATCAGTATATAAAAGGTTCTGCTGGCATTAAACCCAACCAAGGAATCTTCCCCAGGGACTTCAGTGTGTCACTATTTTAGTTGATGTCTATGACATATAGACAGGGGTGCCTCTCATGGGAGTCATCAACCAACCTTTTGTATCACAAGACCTAAACACCCTCAGGTGGAAAGGACAGTGTACTGGGGCCTTTCTTACATGGGGACCAACATCCATTCCCTCTGCTTCCCATCTCTACAAGCAGCAGCAGTGAAAGGCAGAGCCAAATGACCCAAACCCCAGCTCTGAATACTCCCTCCTGTTCTCAGTTCTCATTCGTACCAGTGAAAAGGAGACCATCAAGGGTGAGCACTGCCACGTGTGTGTGGCAAGTGCATCTCCAGGCAGCTGGGGCTGGTTACAAGAACCTCTATGTGTTCTTCAGCCCTGTTGATTTTTACATCTTCTCAGAAGATACCACGTCCAGGTGGTACTCTTGTGCTGCCCATGCCATCTTCGGGGCCATGGGTGTGGGGATGGTGGACTTAAAAGAATGCCTGGAAAGGAACACTGACGTGGGGCTTGACTTGCCACAGCTGGTGTATCACGTGGGAAGTGAAGAGGCTGCTGGAGTGGATCAGTGGGCCAACAAGGGAGGACTCATCACGTACAGATCAAAGCAGCAGCTGGAGACATTCCTGAGCCTCCTCCTCCAGCACCTGGCCCCTATGGATACACATACATAGATGTGTTCCGTCCTCATGGGCTCCACAACCCAACTGTGAACCTGATTTCCATATCTCTGTCTTTTGAAGACAGCTTTGTCCTATTGACAGTCAACATTCATCTTCCTCTTTTGGGAAGCATTTTTCCATTATGTGTTCACAACACTAATGTTAATAAATGAATGATATTCATGCAGCAAAAAAAAAAAAAAAAACTTAACACCCCTGAGTTACTGAACATCATAGCTTAGCATAGCCTAACCTGCAAAGTGCTCAGAACACTTACATTAGCATACATTTGGGCAAAATCATTTAACACGAAGACTATTTTACAATAAAGTATTGGGTATCTCATGTAATTAATTGGATACTGTACAACTGTACTGGTTGTATGGGTGCAGCATGCTTGTAAGTGTATCAGTTGTTTATCCTCATGATCACCTGGTTGACTGGGGGCTGTAGCTCATTACCACTGGCCAGCCTCTTGGGAGAGCATCATACTGCAAGAAAAGATCACATTTTGAAATTTGAAGTGCCTTTCCTACTGAATGTATATTGCTTTCATACCATCATAAAGTCAAAATATCATAAGCTGAATTATCATTAAATTGGGGACTGCTTGTAGATGGAAATTCAGTGGCCATCTGGTTCCGTGCCCACTCTACTGAAATTCCCATTATCTCAGGTATTTTCTGCTTCAAAACTTTGCTGCATGACACTGGAATGACATTTAATGTAGTTGAGAAGTGGAATGAAAGATGTAAAGTCACGTTTACTTCTAGAGAGATTAAACATTGAATAGAAAAAGTAATGTTTGGATGTTGCTAGAGATAATGGCACCCCACTCCAGTACTCTTGCCTGGAAAATCCCATGGACAGAGGAGCCTGGTAGGCTGCAGTCCATGGGGTTGCTAGGAGTCGGATACGACTGAGCGACTTCATTTTCACTTTTCACTTTCATGCATTGGAGAAGGAAATGGCAACCCACTCCAATGTTCTTGCCTGGAGAATCCCAGGGACGGGGGAGCCTGGTGGGCTGCCGTCTATGGGGTCACACAGAGTCAGACACGACTGAGTGACTTAGCAGTAGCAGCAGAGATGTTCTTGCCTGGAGAATCCCAGGGACGGGGGAGCCTGGTGGGCTGCCGTCTATGGGATCGCACAGAGTCAGACATGACTGAACCGACTTAGCAGCAGCAGCAGCAGCAGCGGAGATACGTCCTAGAGTCTTCTCTGTTGACTTCAGTCTTACCTGCCTTTCATAGTACAGAAACTCCCATGCTAACAAGAAAGAAGAGATGTCTTCCTGACCCATAACTGTGATGAGTTAACCTACTTTGGTAATATATTTATAATCTTTTTGAGCTCCTTGGAGGAAAGATGAAATATGAATATAAAATAATAACAGAACTAACCTTCAAGCACTTCCTGAATGCCCAGGTGTGGTTTGAAGCTTAATGAATTTGTGTTAGTAAAATATTCTGAGATCTCAGTTGAGGGGAACTTGAGAACACAAGTGGTTATTTATTATTATTATTATCAACTCCTGCCCAGAGTCACGGAGATTGATGATCCCTGCCATGTTTTATCCCCAGGAGTATGGTTGCAGGTATCAGTCTGGGGCACAATAAATGTTTAATCCCTTAGAAGGATTTAAAAAAAATATTATTATCCATAATATATTCTGAATGAACTACTTCTTCCCCTTGCTATTTCATCTGGTGATTCTTGGTATTTATAGTGGAAACAAACTACACTAAAATCCAGGCTGGACCCTTTGTGTTTTGTATCGGGTAGCAGCACAAAGAAACTCCATGGATTTTTACTAGCTCTGTAATATGAGAAGAGCGAAAAGGGCAAAAGAGTTTTATCTAAGGAATATTTTTTTGTACCTTGTGTCATATGGACCACCTCTTGCCACCCAGGACATTTGTTCTAGGTCTATTATCCAGTCCACCTTGACCAGATTTTTTTTTTTTTAAATCAGTGATCTGGTCTTGACCACTCCACAAAGCTTCAAAGCAGCCAAGCCAAAATTTGTTTCCTCAGTTTCATGCTTGCCCTAAGGAGGCACAGGGGGAGAAGTTGGTGGCTGACTAATTCTGCCTCAATCACTGTCTATTGTCACTGACCGAGAAGCACAATGGAAAGATTTGGGCAGATGGAATGGTTCCAGTGCATTTCCAAAGTGATTACAGCAAAGTTTCATTGGTTTTCCAGATACAAACATTTAGCTGTTAAAATAAACAAACTTCTGCATCCCTACAATTATCGCTTACCCCTGCAGATGCAGCTTAAATGAATCCCAGCTCATCTCGAATGCTGTGATGATGTCTCCAAATGAAGCTTCTTGCTATTTTAGCCAGGGGAGGAGCAACAGGCATTCAGCTGAACGTTCTTGTGACAACGTCCTCCTTGCTTTCCGGTAGAAGTTTGAAGGACATTTCCAATCAGGTTAACGAAGACCTGCTGATTCAGGGCTGAAATGGGTTTGTTTACATCTTTTTACTTACCAACACATGGAAAGCCAGTCTCCTTTATCTGCCAGCCAATCACAGCCTGCCTCTGTAACATCTGGCTTGAGCATCTGCCAGGAGAGGAAGCACTCTTCCTGTCCCCTTCAGCAAGTAGCAAGGGTATGTAATTGAGAACCTGTAATTGCAAGAATGCATAGACTTTGGCAGAAATCATGAAGGTGAGGAGAGGAGATGGAACTGCAGGAGGAGCCTCTGTGTAACTTCCAAGGGAGCCCGAGGTGGAAAGAACCACACAGGGGAGAGTCGTGATTCATTTTAATCTGTGCATCTCTACAAAAGTTATTGTTAATGTGTATCCAACGATGCCTGTGCCATATTCTTTTTTTATATTAGCATTTTTAAAATTCATCTTTAATTGGAGGATAATTGTTTTACAATATTATGTTGGTCTCTACCATGTATCACCATGAATCATCCATAGGTATACGTATGTCCTCTCCCTCTTGAAACTTCCTCCTACCTCATCCCATCCATCTAGGTTGTCACAGAGCACCGGATTTGAGCCCCTTGCATCATAACAGCAAATTCCCACTGGTTATCTATTTTACATATGGTAATGTATATATTTGCATGCTATTCTCTCAATTGTCCCACTCTCCCCTTCCCCCACTGTGTCCACAAGTCTGTTCCCTACGTCTACATCTCCATTGAGATTGTTGTTCAATCGCCAAGTCGTGTCCAACTCTTTGTGACCCCATGGACTGCCACGCACCAGGCTTCCCTATCTCTCACCATCTCCCAGAGTTTGCCCAAGTTCATGTCCATTGCATCGGTGATGCCATCCAACCGTCTCAACCTCTGTCGCCCTCTTCTCCTTCTGCCTTCAGTCTTTCCCAGCATCAGGATCTTTTCCAGGGAGTTGACTGTTTGCATCAGGTGGCCAAAGTATTGGAGCTTCAGCTTCGTTCCTTCCATTGAGTATTAAGGGTTGATTTCCTTTAAGATTGACTGGTATGATCTCCTTGCTGTCCAAAGGGCTCTCAGGAGTCTTCTCCAGCACCACAGTTCAAAATTATCAATTCTTCAGTGCTCTTCCTTCTTTATGGTCCAGCTCTCACAATCATATTTGACTACTGGGAAGACCATAGTCTTGACTATACAGACTTTTGTCAGCAAAGTGATGACTTTGCTTTTTAACACACTAAGTTTGTCATAGCTTTCCTGCCAAGAAGCAATCGTCTTCTGATTTCATGGCTGCAGTCACCATCCACAGTGATTTTAGAGCACAAGAAGAGGAAATCTGTCACTGCTTCCACATTTCCCCTTCTATTTGCATGAAATAATGGGGCCGGATGCCATGATCTTAGTTTTTCTTAATATTTAGTTTTAAGCTGGCTTCACTGAGTTATGCAAGCCCCTTTGCCATGACAAGGCAGTGATCCATGAAGGGGGCATCTCCATTACTGGCCTGCAAGTACATTCAGCAGTACCATCTTTCTAGATTTCACAAATATACATTAATAGAACCACTCTCTGATTAGACAAAAGTTAGGAAATTATATTTTCCCAAATTGAAATTGCAAGGAATCATCCATGGATCTGGGAGGCACTGTTTTGATTCTATGACTAAGTGTCCTCTGAGTCCAGATTTATTCTTAAGGAGGCGTGTGGCAAGTTAGGATGGAAACTGATTTGCTTCTGCATTTCTGGGGAAGCTGCCTCCCCATGGCGTACTGATATGCTATTGCCTGAGTGGGAGACACATTGAAAAAGTAGCCTATTATCAATTTATCCTGTATCTTGTGAAGCACTTCCTAAGCTCTTCTCCCTTCTTTTGGGGTCTATTTCCTACAGACTCTATGACTGTGCTAGTCAGTCAAAAGTACACTATAAAATTGCTCCGAGAACATTTTCAAAGCTTCCCATGAGATCAGATAAGAATCACTGGAGGTAATTGAAAAAGTTTGAGAAGTTTCCTAGGTTGTTCTAATCTGCCTTCCCTTCTCTGCACCCCTACATCTCTTTTAGAACCAGTGTGCCTGTGTGTTTCCTTCTGCTTATGGCTTGTAAGCTCTTGGGCAACAAACGTTGGACCTCAGGGATCTCTGAGAGCTCCTGGCAGAGAGCAGAGCGCAGGTGAGGCCACGTGCAGAGTCACAGGCAAAGCGGGCTGTGCCAAGTACAACAGTCAACGTGTCCTGAGCGAGCTGTTGGCTAATCTATTGGTGATCTTGCCAAACTCTTGATTCAGGATAAGGACAAGAAAACAATCTTATTCTAGAAAACTGAGATTATAGTTTAGCATTTCATGGTACTTTTTAAAAATATTTATTTATTTGGCTGTGCCAGATGTTAGTTGCAGCACGTGTTATCTTTGATCACTGCAACATGTGGGATCTTTAGTTGTGTCTTGCAACTAAATATATTGAACCAGGGTCCCTTGCGTTGGGAGTGCAGTCTTAGCCACTAGACCACCTGGGGAGTCTCATGGTACATTAAAAAACAATTGTTTTTAATTGGAGGATAATTGCTTTACAATGTTGTGTTGGTTACAACGATGTGAATCAGCTATGAGTATCCACATACCCCCTCCCTCCCCTCTATCTCACCCCTATGTCATTCCTGAGCACCAGGCAGGCTCCCCATGTTATACAGCAACTTCCCACCAGCCATCTGTCTTATACATGGTAATGTATGTATGTCAGCGCTGCTCTCTCAATCCGTCCCACCCTCTCCTTCCCTTGCTGTGTCCCCAAGTCCGTTCTGTATGTCCGTATCTCTATTCCTGCTCTGCAAATAGGTTCATAAATTCTGGTTGTATCACCTCTTAGCTGGGTAACTTTGGGCATGTTCTTTAAACCATCTGTGCCTCAGTGTTCTTTCTGAGAATATTGAAAAAAAATTAAGTTATTATCTTCAAGTATAGTTATGAGGATTTAAAGAGGAAAATCCATGGGAATTCCCTGGCAGTCCAGTGGTTAGGACTCTGTGCTTTCTCCATAAAGGTCCCAGGTTTGATCCCTGGTCAGGGACCTAGGATCCCACAAGCCTTGTGATGTGGCAAAACAAAACAAAACAAAAAGCAGCAACAGCAACAAAAGAAGAGAGAGAGAGAGAAATCCATGTAACCTGAATTGTTAGATGAGGATCAATCAGGTATCTGTGTGCCAGGCACTGTAGAGCTGTGATATAAGTATAGAGATAAGATCTAATCTCTACCTGTGTAAAGTGACAAGTCAGGAGTTCTTAACTTGAGGTTCATGGGCCCTCCAGGCTGGGTAATAGAAACCAGTTCTCTAAAAATAGTGCTTGACACATAAGAAGTATTCAATTACTGTTAACTGTTTTTGAATAATTGATACTTAAAAAATATAATTCTTACTCTCTTAATGTTCAAGTGCTAAGAAATCTGATTTTTAAGTTTAAATTTTAATTTTATATCCAAGTACATTTTTTTTCTGCCCATTCTGCTCTGTAAAATTTCCATCACATTTTTAATGGAATCATCTATTTTCCCATAATTTCTATGTAACTTTGTCTTGGTTCTTGCTTCTCTGTTTCATCTCTTCTCTACTGCTTTGTCAAAGATGGTCTGTAATTTGCTATTTTGAGTGAAGATGTTCCCAACTTTCAGGTGCGAACAAAAGCATAAGAGTATGTCTTTGAGTAACCGTCAAGATGATATGGTGCCCTTTCAGTCATCTTCCTGAAGTCACAGATTTTGCTCTTTAATACTTGACGTTCATTTTCATGCAGGATCACACAAGCAATTCACAAATATATGTGTCATTTTTAATAATCTATTACAATGCATGAACAAGAAACATATTAATTTTTTTTTTACACTGCCAGGTCTTAAATAAGTGGTCCTTAATTTCTTTTGGATCTTGGATTTCTTTGAGGGTCTGATGAAATCAATTATATCACCCAAAAAAAACACATATATACCAGCATTTTTATTTATTTATTTATTTTTACATACATCATTGTTTTTTTTTTTAATTTTATTTTATTTTTAAACTTTACATAATTGTATTAGTTTTGCCAAATATCAAAATGAATCCACCACAGGTATACATGTGTTCCCCATCCTGAACCCTCAAATTCTGGTGTCTGTTACCCAACATGGGGGGGTCCATGAAGCTCAAGTTAAGAACTCCTGACATGTCACTTTACTCCAGTAGAGATTAGATCTTGTCTCTATACATCTATCACAGTTCTACAGTGCCTGGCACATAGATACCTGATTGATGCTTATCTATTTGAACTTGACTTCTATGAAGGTGACTTCAAATGTCTGTTTTCAACTAGGGGCTTTATCTTAAGTGCCAGATACATATACCCAACTATCTTTCCTCCTCAACCCAGTTCTCTACCTCAAAATATCTAAAATGTTAATTAGCTTTCTGTGAGCATGTGGATTTGGAGACAAAAATCAATCCATCTAACTCAGCTGAGGGTTTCCCTGCTGGCTCAGCAGTAAAGAATCTGCATGTAATACAGGAGACACGCGTTCAATCCCTGGGTAAGGAAGATCCCCTGGAGAAGGAAATGGCAACTCACTCCAGTATTCTTGCCTGGGAAATCCCATGGGCAGAGGAGCCTGGCAGGCTACAGTCCACGGGGTCACAAAGTCAGACGTGACTGAGCTGCTAAACAACAACGAGAACAAACGCAAGATAGCACTTGCAAAATGCCTTGTCCCATGTGGCCACTGCAGAATATATTCAGCTCTCCTCTTGGTATTAGCCTGTATCCATGAATCTAGGCTGGAAACCTTCGTGTCATTTTTCAGCTCCTTCTCTCCACTACCCTTATTTTAATTAATTATCAGATCTTAGTGTTTTTACCTCTTTAATACCCTTTGTTTCATTTTCAGTCTGGCCTGGTTTAGATTTTCACCATCTCTTGCTTAAATTTTAATACCAGTCTACTAATCAGCTGGGTTCTGGTTTTCCCTTCTGTCTTTCTACCAGAAGTTATTTTCCTTTGATCCGAAAGCACAGATATGAATGCATTACTCCCTTGTTTAATGGTCATCAAGCCCTAGGTTTAGTATAAATATTCATGAGCCCAACTCAGACCTGTTGAAAGAATCTGAATCCCAGAACTCCATATAATTAACAAGGTTCCTAGGTAGTTTTGTAGATCCTCAGATTGGGAAGTGCTGGCCTAACGCAGTGTTTCTCACTTTCCCTGATTCCTCAGTAGCATTTCTTCAAATGTAAATTCCTGGGCTTCCTCCCAAAGGCAGGATTTGGGAGATTTGAGACAGGTCTGGGGGCCTGCACAGTCACTCCTTCCCCAAGTGTCTCTGATGCAGGCGGTCTATGGAACGGTCTCCAACCTTTCTGGCACCAGGGACCAGTTTCATGGTAGACAGCTTTTCCTTGGACCAGGGTAGGGGTGATGGTTTCAGGGTGATTCAAGCACATTACATTTATTTTGCTATTTATATGTATTATTATTACATCAGCTTCACCTCAGATCATCAGACATTAGATCTTGGAGGTTGGGAACTCCTGGTTTATAGAATCACTCTTGAGCAGCCCTGAACAAAAGGTCTAAGCTTTGGAATCACACCTAAAGCTCTTCACAAACCTTGACTTCATTTCCTCCTCCCTGCCATACATTAGACCCTCAGGAAGGCAGAATTGCATAGCAGCTAAGAGGCTGAGGACCAGCCTCACACTTCTCTGGGTTCAAATCTAGGCTTTTCTGTTTACCAGGTTTGTGAGCTAATTAAGGGCTTATCTGTATACACCTTAGCCTCCTCATCTTTAATTTAGAGATAATTACACAATTGCTGTTCAATTGTTCACTGACTCTTTGTGACCCCATGGACTATAGCACTCCAGGCTTTCCTGGTCTTCACTATTTCCCAGAGTTTGCTCAAACTCATGTCCATTGAGCTGGTGATACCATCCAACCATCTCATCCTCTCTCGTCCCCTTCTCCTCCTGCCCTCAATCTTTGCCAGCATCAGGGTCTTTTCCAATGAGTTGGCTTAACATCAGGTGGCCAAACATTGGAGCTTCAGCCTCAGTGTCTGTCCTTCCAATAACTATTCAGGGTTGATTTCCTTTACAATTGATTGGTTTGATCTCCTTGCTGTCCAAGGGATTCTCAAGAGTCTTCTCCAGCACCACAATTCAAAAGTATCAATTCTTCGGCAGTTGCCTACCAGTTTTGTGCCAAATGTTAAATAAAGATAAAATATGCAGTTCTTCATATAATGTAGTGCATATTATACATCCTGCATAAGGACATCTATTATTATTTGCCACTCCTGATCTACACTGTGGATTTGGATGTCTGTCTTCTTTGCTTGGGCTTCCCTGGTGGTACAATGATAAAAAAAAATCTGCCTACCAATGCAAGAGACTTAGTAGACTTGGGTTCCATCCCTGGATGGGGAGATCCCCTAGAGTAGGAAATGGCAATCTACCCCAGTATTCTTGTCTGGGAAATCCAGTAGACACAGGAGCCTGACATGACTGAGCAACACACATACTTCTTTGTTTATACTCTTTCTTCTGACCACATTGCCTTCTATTTCTATATTCTTCTAGGCCGAGGATATTCATTACACCTTTTCTAACATCTTTCTTAACCCATTCTACTTCTCCAACCCCCTATTTAGATAACAATCCGTATTCCCTACTTGTGTTTTGTTAATCACATCATCGTAATTGCTGTCGCCTTTCATTACACTCATGTGTATGTTTGCCTCCCTGGCAGGGTGATGAGACCCCTGGACCTGAACACTTTCTCATTCAACTTTGTTATCCAGGCATCTGGCACAGTCTGTTTCCCAGAGTGGGCTCGCAACAACAGTTTGCTGCATGAATGAAGGTGATAAATATCTGGTGAGCTTTGGGTGTGATTCTAAAGTTCAGACCTTTTGACCAGAGCTGTTCAAGGGTGATTGTACACCTGCATCACTGTTATGGATAAAGAACTTGAGAATAGCAAAGAAAATACATTTTTAATATTATTTGGAAAGTCTTTATTATAATTTTTTCTCAACCTCATTCCTAGAAGTGAGATATTGTTCAGTACAATTAATCTCCATGTGTCATTTGGGACGCAAACATTCTTTCTCCTTCCTTCCGTCTTGAGGCTTGTGGATACTTGGGTCTTGGCTCTGCCTGTCTCTATTGACCCTATGCCTGTCTGCATGATTTTATTGAGCTTGAATACTACATGTAGTGCTGGTGAGCTTTGACAACATGTTTACTGCGTGGCTGAGTTCCCAGTTCAAGTCTAGAAAGCTGACCTTTATAAATTTCCATATTTTCTCCCCACATTAACTGCTAGAAGTTTATCTTCACTTCAACTCGTAGGGCTCAAGTATTCCTGTACATCCTTCCATGGAACCAGCTGGGATCTGTAGATATCCACTGCTCTGTGGTTTTAGCCACTCTCCTAGTCCTTGTGACCGCCTGCTCTTTCTTGCTCTGATCTGTCATCCTCCCTGACCTTTCAGAACTGTCCCCAGAGAGGATTCTATAATCAGATATGAAAAGGTAAAAAAGTCAGGTTGTAAGGAAATGGCAGCAAGGTGTAGCATTTATCCAGAAACACCTTTACTCCACCTGAAATATCCTTTCTTCCTATTGTAGCCCTTTGCTTGCAAAAGGAGCTGCCTTCCTCCCAAGCCAGCTGCTCCTCAGCCTTGGGACAGCTGAAGTGAAGTCCCAGTTTTCTGATTCTGGGAGTGCACTTGACACCATTGCCAGGGAACAGAATGATGATGGAAATAATAATTAATAAATGATATGACATTATGGACTCATCAGGGACACTGTGTATTACTAAGCTGGATAGATGAAGAATATGGGTCCCTTAAAGACCTCTTAGAAACCCGGACAACCGTGGTAATGACATCAGCTAAACATTTGAAAAGCAAATGCCCTTTGTTTCCATTTAAAGGGAAGTGGCTTCAATCTAAAAGGAGATGAAGGCTGAGTTGGCAAGGAAGCCCAGAGCCATGCCAGAGAACAAAGCTAATGCATTCAGGTAGCCCCTCCCTCTCATCTGTAAAGGACCCAAAGGCAGGATTTTTCCTGCAGTTGTACAAAGACTCATTGTGGGTGAGTCCAACACTACCCAAATGTCATACATTGAATGCATTCTTTCTCTAAGCATCCACTTATTTATTTGGATTTAAATCCCAGGAAAGTGAGAAAAACCAGAGAAGTGCCTAATGGGATGGCATGTGTTGAACTTGCCTCATCATTGAGAGAACACTGGTTTGCGGGCGAGTCTGGTTCATGTGAAGGCTTCTCAAAAGTATCTGGATTGGTTTCAGGTTCCCCTCCTCTTCTTTTTCCTAAATGAGTGGGTTTCACCTGGTTGAAGCAAATAAACACTAAACATCATTCACTAATCCTGAACATTTTTATTCAGGTCCCAATTTGGTTTCCGGTCATATTGGCCCACAATTTTAGCTGTGGGGTTTCAGCTAAACAACAGCTGGGAGTTGACAGCAAGCCAGCTGCAGCCTGCTAGAGCAAACACTTGAGCTCCTAAATGTATAAAAATGATAAAATGACTAGACATATAGGCTTCTAATTGCACCCAGCAGTCTGCAGCTGGGAAGTCACCAGGAGAAATATATTCTGTGCTGTCATCCAGCAATCATGCACTCCACCCCAATTGAAAAGCACTTCCCTTTCCCCACCCAGATTGACAGCCAAAATGTGAAGTCTAGTTCCAGTTTCAGACAATGTTCGCTACTTATTGAGGAACTGACCCAGCTCCAGGCTTGTAAATCCAGTCAAAGGTGGAGCCAGGGTGATGCATCAGTTGAAATTTGATGGGGAAATGATGATAAGCTGATGCTGGAAAATAAGACTCAGATGCACGTCTATGATGAGATCTATGGGGGTCACAAAAGTAGCCCCCAATGCAACAAAAAGCATATGAAAGATTCAGAGCACAGCCTCTTGTTTCTTTTATTTGACTTTCCATGGCATATCCTTCACTCCTGTCTCCTTTCCTCCCCTTTTCCCCCTTCCCTCTGCCCTCTAGATACATGCCCTCCTTTCTACAAACAACTGCTATAACTCATCACTCTTCTCCATAAGGCCTGTTCCAATGATAGGGGGACATTCATCTTTCTTGAGCTTCTCTCCAAGCATCAAGAAGGCAACCGTTTCCCTTATGTCAAGTATTCATGCTTTCATCTAAAGTTAATTTTCCAAACATTTGTTCTTTTTTTTTGAAGTTTAAAAAAATCTTTTTTTTTTCAGATTAAAATTATTTCCATAAATAAGGATAAAGCAAACCCACTTCCTTGAGTCCATTATTTCAGGTGATTGTGATTTCCGTGAACGTTAGTGTTCCTGAGTATTATTTGAATATTTGCTTATGTACTTGTGGGAAGCTTCCCTGGTGGCTCAGATGGTAAAGAATTTGCCTGCAATGCAGGAGACCCAGGTTTAATCCCTGGGTCAGGAAGATCCTCTGGAGAAAGAAATTGTAACCCTCTCCAGTATTCTTGCCTGGAGAATTTTCTATGTGATAGAGAATCCTATGGACAGCGGAGCCTGGTGAGCTACAGTCCGTGGGGTCATAAAGAATTGGACATGACTGAGTGACTAACAGTTTCACTTTTGGCGGGAAGCTGCTATAGACTTTTCTTGGTAGGAATTCCAGTTTTACTGAATTCTTCCCTTTCCTTTAGATATTCCACTTTCCATTCTTCATTAAAGGCTGGATCATTAGTCATTCTTTCAATGCATAATTTTCTTTCTGGCATTTTATTACCTTGATTGAAGGAAAAAGTAACCAAACTTTCATAGTTTTTTTCTGCTTGAAATTTATCTTTCAAGATGGTTATTTCCCTGTAGATTTAAGAAAACTGAGCAATGTCTTTGTTTTCTTTTTCCCTGGAGTACTGATCTCCAACCTGTTGGACTAACTAGTCTTTTTTTTTTTTTTTTTTATTTTTATTTATTTGGCTTGCCAGGTCTTAGTTGTGGCACTCAGATCTTTAGTTGCAGCATGCAAACTCTCAGTTGCAGCGTTGGGGATCTAGTTCCCTGGCCAGGGATCGAACCTGAGCCCCCCACCTTGGGAGCATGGAGCCTTAGCCACTGGACCACCAGGGAAGTCCTGGAGTAACTGTTCTCAATAGCAGAAAGGCTCAAGGGCAGTGGGGAGAGGATGTGTGACAAAGAGGGCAATAAAGGAAAGTGAATCTGATTACTCTGGAACGTCATCTGGCTGTGTTCTTGGGCCCATGGCACTACATTGTCCTGGCTTGTGTACGTTTTGTACACTCAGTCAGTGCGTGTGTGCCCAGTCGTGTCTGACTCTCTACGACCCCATGGACTGTAGCCCGTCAGGCTCCTCTGTCCATGGGATTTTCCAGGCAAGAATACTGGAGTGAGTTGCTGTTTCCTTCTCCAGGGGTCTTCCTGACCCAGGGATTGAACCTGCGTCTCCTGAATCTTCAGCATTGGCAGGTGGATTCTTTACCACTGAGCCTCCTGGAAAGCCATGTATTGTACTAGAGCAACAAAAAAGAAGACTTCTTCTATTTTCCTTTGTATCTTGGAGGTCTTGCACAGTACCTGGTCTTTGAAATACACGTAGAAAGAGTGCTTGTGGATTGAACAGTGAATGAATGAACTGCAGTCAAATCTGGCTGAATACGTTTGTGCTAATGCCCTACATTTGTACATTTGTAAGATTTTTCAAAGTGTTTCCACATATTTCATTTCCTTGATGTGACTATTAGCAAGTTGTCACCTTTTTCTGCACTTTTGTGAATGAGCCAGAAAGCCTACAAATATACAACCTATTTTAAACTAAGAATTTAACCAGAAGAGGCCATGGCATGCAAGACCGGATGCTATCCAGTCTCTGGATACCAGCAAAGAGGTATCCAGCATACCTCTTTGCAGGCCTTGGGGGGATCTACATCAGAGGTCAGCAAAACACACCTGTGAGCCAAATTCGGCCTGTGGTCCACTTTTGTAAATAAAGTTTTATCAGAACAGCAGCCATGATCATTCATTACCTCGTGTCTTCGACAGCCTTCTGACTACCAGACAGAGGTGGAGAGTGTGAGAGGCGGTTAGGCCCTCCTGCTGCTGCTAAGTCATTTCAGTCGTGTCCGACTCTGTGCGACCCCATAGACGGCAGCCCACTAGGCTCCTCTGTCCCTGGGATTCTCCAGGCAAGAATACTGGAGTGGGTTGCCATTTCCTTCTCCAATGCATGAAAGTGAAAAGTGAAAATGAAGTCGCTCAGTCGTCCCCGACTCTTAGCGACACCAAGGACTGCAGCCTACCAGCCTCCTCCATCCATGGGATTTTCCAGGCAAGAGTACTGGACTGGGGTGCCTTTGCCTTCTCCGTTAGGCCCTCCAGGTCTATGCTATTTACTCTCTGAGACTTGGCAGAAAAATTTTGTTGACCGCTGGTCTAGATTTTAATAACTGCAGGATACACGAGTCACTTTGAAGGATGTCAAAGAAGATAGGGGGAATCTATCTACCTTTGGAACCCCTCTGGATTGTTGAGTTATATTTCTGACCTATGATCTAATAATACACTTAAAAAGAAAGATCAGCAAGTAAGCACGAGAAAGTAAAGAATGAACAGCAAGAAATCATCCTTTTCAGTCAATTTTTGGGCAACGACACTCTGGGATATACAGGGTTTTTCACTCAGGTCTGTTGTGATATCTCAAAAGGCTCAGTGAGGCACTTCCGCTGTTCCACAAGGCAGCTGTGACATCCCAGTGAGCCATCCCAGTCCCCTTCTTATCTCACACTTTCTGTTATCTTTACCCCTGAGCAGTCACTCCAGATGCCTGCTGAAAGTAACCTAATTAGATATGGGTGCCTCTCTTCCCCTTGCTCGCCTGTGGAGTGGGTGCAAGCTGCCTTCACTCTTGAGAACTTAATTTTTTTTTTTCTCAGTGGATTCCTCAGTAGACTGAACATATGGGACCTCTCACACCTGTAGGCATTGTAGCAATTTTCCTCTGATGAGTCCATTTGTAACCCTCTGCTCAGTTACACCAAAGGGTTCTTCTTCTTTTCTTTCTCTCTCCCTTTTTTTGGTAATCTCTGAAAGATTTTGCCACTTGCAGGGCTAAGAAGTCATGAGCTATGTGGCTAGCTGTGCGGAAACTTTTGCATGTGGACAATTTTTTTGACTTTCATAAATCTCAATGAATTTTTCTAAAGGCAGCTGCTTTTTATTTATCTGCATGACAATGCTAATATTCTAGAACAAGTCCAACATGAGAATTTGCAATTTACCTCTTTATCTTGGCAGCTTCATTTAGCTTTACTGTTTTTTTTTTTTTTAAATCACTGAGTTAATTACTGGGTTATAGATAAAGAAACTGACTGCAAAGTGATTAAGTGACTTTCAGATCAGAGTTAAATCTTGCAAATAGAGAGAATGCAGAAATATCCTTTCTCAGAGGCATCTGTTATATTAAAATTACACAGACTTTGGGATGAGAGGACCTGGGTTCTAAGCACAGCTTCATCAATGACAAACTCTAAGGCTGTGGCTGATTTGCTCCGTAACTTCTCTGAGCCTGTTTCCTCTTGTAAGAAATCTGGCTGCTCACAGTATTGTGCTCCTTACTGAATTTGAGCATGCATGCTCAGTCACTCAGACATGTCTGGCTCTTTGTGACCCCATGGACTGTAGCCCACCAGGCTTCTCTGTCGGTGGGATTTTCCCAGGCAAGAATACTGATATGGGTTGGCATTTCCTTCTCCAGGGTATCTTCCTGACCAGGGATTGAACCTGCAGCTCCTAGCAGGAAAATGCTTTACTGAGTCACCTTGGAAGCTCTCACTGAATTTAATTCTGTTCTATTCAATGTGGCAACATTTCATTGAGCGTATACTCCTTCTAGGCGCTTTGCCTAGCACTGTAGTTATGCATGAGAGGGTAACAGGCAGAAAGGCTAGGGGTCTCCAAATGGAGGAAATAGACTGCAAGAGTCAGATGTTTTTTTCTCTCTCTCTTAAGTGGCAGGAGGAAACAAATTACAAGTGTCAGATATTTCCCCCTTCTCTATACACATTTATAAAGAGGTTTCTTTTAAAATTCCATGTTGCCATGATGACACCTAGTTCCACCTGAACTTAACTTTTCTCAAACCTTGAGCTAACCAGTGCATTTTTCTTATAGAAATGTTTTTCTTAAGCTATGACAATGAACTGTGTATTTACCCTAGACTCTGTCTTTCTTCAAGTTGGTTCAGCTTAAGACTCAGAACCTATAAGGACTCAACAAACCAGTATGTTTTACTCATACATTATTCACCTACTCTAAGTTACATCATCTATGTTAGCATCACTATGAACAAAGCTAGTGGCGGTGATGGAATTCCAGTTGAGCTGTTTCAAATCTTAAAAGATGATGCTGTTAAAGTGCTGCACTCAATATGCCAGCAAATTTGGAAAACTCAGCAGTGGCCACAGGACTGGAAAAGGTCAGTTTTCATTCCAATCCCAAAGAAAGGCAATGCTAAAGAATGCTCAAACTACCACACAATTGCACTCATCTCACATGCTAGTAAAGTAATGCTCAAAATTCTCCAAGCCAGGCTTCAACAGTACGTGAACCATGAACTTCCAGATGTTCAAGCTGGATTTAGAAAAGGCATAGGAACCAGAGATCAAATTTCCAACATCCAATGGATCATGAAAAAATCAAGAAAGTTCCAGAAAAACATCTATTTCTGCTTTACTGACTATGCCAAGGCCTTTGACTGTGTGGATCACAACAAGCTGGAAAATTCTTCAAGAAATGGGAATAGCAGACCACCTGACCTGCCTCTTGAGAAATGAGTATGTAGGTCGGGAAGCAACAGTTAGAACTGGACATGGAACAACAGACTGGTTCCAAATAGGAAAAGGAGTATTGTCACCCTGCTTATTGCAGAGTACATCATGAGAAATGCTGGGCTGGAAGAAGCACAAGTTGGAATCAAGATTGCCAGGAGAAATATCAATAACCTCAGATATGCAGGTGTCATATATAACACCACCCTTATGGCAGAAAGTGAAGAGGAACAAAAAAGCCTGTTGATGAAAGTGAAAGTGGAGAGTGAAAAAGTTGGCTTCAAGCTCAACATTCAGAAAACTAAGATCATGGCATCTGGTCCCATCACTGCATGGCAAATAGATGGGGAAACAGTGGAAACAGTGACAGACTTTATTTTGGGGGCTCCAAAGTCACTGCAGATGGTGATTGCAGCCATGAAATTAAAAGACGCTTACTCCTTGGAAGAAAAGTTATGACCAACCTAGACAGCATATTCAAAAGCAGAGACATTACTTTGCCAACAAAGGTCCATCTAGTCAAGGCTGTGGTTTTTCCAATAGTCATGTATTGATGTGAGAGTTGGACTATAAGGAAAGCTGAGCGCCGAAGAATTGATCCTTTTGAACTTTGGTGTTGGAGAAGACTCTTGAGAGTCCCTTGGACTGCAAGGAGATCCAACAAGTCCATCCTAAAGAAAATCATTCCTGACTGTTCATTGGAAGGACTGATGCTAAAGCAGAAACTCCAATACTCTGGCCACCTGATGTGAAGAACTGACTCATTTGAAAAGACCCTGATGCTGGGAAAGGTTAAAGGCAGGAGGAGAAGGGGATGACAGAGGATGAGATGGTTGGATGGCATCACCGACTCAATGGACATGAGTTTACTCCCGGAATAAACTCTGGTAGTTGGTGATGGACAGGGAGGCCTGGTGTGCTGCAGTCCATGGGGTCACAGAGTCAGACATGGCTGAGAGACTGAACTGAACTTTATCTATAATGAAGCTGTATATTTACTTGGAAAACTGCCTTTCTTCAAGATTCATGCCAATAATTTTATGGCCTGGGATGACTCACCTGGTGCCAATGTTATCTCAAAATGCATGTTGTGGGTGAGGGGCCTGGTGTCAGTCTCTGAGTTTTGAGACCTTCCTTTTAATTAGCAGCCTGCTGGTAGCTATAACATCCAGCTAAAGACTAGCAGGGGGCACTTTTTCTGCCCCATTCTGATGTCTATATCAGAAGATTTCTCTTTTATACTTTAATAAAACTTTATTGCAGAAAATCTCTGAGTGATCAAGCCTTGTCACTGGCCCCAGATTGAATTCCTCTCTTCTGGAGGCCAAGAATCCTGGCGTCTTTCACAGCTCGGCAACATCCTTTCATTAGTCAATCTAATCATGTCTCCTTACCAGTTTAATGTGTACTGGAGATTCAGATACATATAAATATGGTTTTAACATAATTTGGTATGAATCATATGAGATATAGTCTGGGTTCTATAGGGATATTTTGCTCTATCCAAGTGTCCAGGAAAACATCCTCTGAGACATGGTACCAGAGCTGTGATTGAATTAATGTCATCATGCTAAGATAGAAAAGAAAGATTATTTAGATGGCAACACTAGCAGGAGAGAAAGTGGGGTAGCATGAAACCACCTTGTTTATGTAGGAAACTGCAAGAGGTATATTCAGTTCACTTCAGTTCAGTTCAATTCAGTCACTCAGTCGTGTTCGACTCTTTGCGACCCCATGAATTGCAGCACGCCAGGCCTCCCTGTCCATCACCAACTCCCAGAGTTCACTTAAACTCACATCCATCAAGTCAGTGATGCCATCCAGCCATCTCATCCTCTGTCGTTCCCTTCTCTTCCTGCCCCTAATCCCTCCCAGCATCAGAGTCTTTTCCAATGAGTCAACTCTTCTCATGAGGTGGCCAAAGTACTGGAGTTTCAGCTTTAGCATCATTCCTTCCAAAGAACACCCAGGACTGATCTCCTTTAAAATGGACTGGTTGGATCTCCTTGCAGTCCAAAGGACTCTCAAGAGTCTTCTCCAACACCACAGTTCAAAAGCATCAATTCTTTGGTGCTCAGCTTTCTTCACAGTCCAACTCTTACATCCATACATGACCACTGGAAAAACCACAGCCTTGACTAGACGGACCTTTGTTGACAAAGTAATGTCTCTGCTTTTGAATATGCTGTCTAGGTTGATCATAACTTTCCTTCCAAGGAGTAAGTGTCTTTTAATTTCATGGCTGCAATCACCATCTGCAGTGATTTTGGAGCCCAGAAAAGGTAAATTCTGACACTGTTTCCACTGTTTCCCCATCTATTTGCCATGAAGTGATGAGACCAGATGCCATGATCTTCGTTTTCTGAATGTTGAGCTTGAAGCCAACATTTTTACTCTCCTCTTTCACTTTCATCAAGAGGCTTTTTAGTTCCTCTTCACTTTCTGCCATAAGGGTGGTATCATCTGCATATCTGAGGTTATTGATATTTGTCCTGGCAGTCTTGATTCCAGCTTGTGCTTCTTCCAGCCCAGTGTTTCTCAGGATGTACTCTGCATATAAGTTAAATAAGCAGGGTGACAATATACAGCCTTGACGAACTCCCTTTCCTATTTGGAACCAGTCTGTTGTTCCATGTCCAGTTCTAACTGTTGCTTCCTGACCTGCATATAGGTTTCTCAAGAGGCAGGTCTGGTGGTCTGGTATTCCCATCCCTTTCAGAATTTTCCACAGTTTATTGTGATCCACACAGTCAAAGGCTTTGGCATAGTCAATAAAGCAGAAATAGATAGTGATCCCCATAAATTTGAGGTTCTTAATTTCATTGTGGAAGAATTTAGAGACAAAGTGATAGGTAACAAGTAGATTTATGTAGAGAGAAATATACTCCACAGATAATATGTGCCATCTCAGAAGGTGTGATCTCTCAAAATGTTGCATGGTTAGTTTTGATGGCCTGGGTAATTTTATAGGTTAATAAATAGGAAGATCATTCCAATTATTTGGGGAAAGGGGCAGAGATTTCCAGGAATTGGGCCACTGCCCACTTTTTGGCCTTTTATGGTTGGCCTCAGAACTATCGTGGTGCTGGAGAGTGTGCCATTTAGCATGCTAATGTATTATGATGAGTGTATAATGAGATTCAAAGCCTAGTGGGAGTCAAATTTTCTACCATTTTGGATCCATTTGGTCCCAATCAGTTTTTGCTGTGTCCTTTGGCTATTTCATTCTTTAAAGGCTGTGCCCTGCCCCCTTCCCTCTTGTTTCAGTAGTATGTGGCAGGGTATGTGGTTGGAGGTACATTTAGGAACCAGGACATGAAGGGCCTTGTAAGATTTGTCAAGAAGTCCCAACTTAATCCAAAGAGCTCTGGGGAACCAGTGATGTTTCCAGGCAGGGAAGTAACACAATGGTGCATATCCGATTAAACATTATTTGTGGGGGTCCTTCCTCAAGGACAGCCAGTTTTAAAGCTATATAATAATGTTTTCAGCTTCCAGTGAAAGGGTTATAGCAGATCTGTGACAAGAGTCAGAGAGGACAGAAGTCATAAATATTATCATTAGGGGGAGAGAAGTTGATTGGATGTGGTCAGTGAAGAAGGGTATATCTATACTGGTCATAAGCTCAACTAACATGAGTAAAAGCATTGTGCAAACTATAAATAGCATGTGTGAATGCTAAGTCTCTTCAGTCATGTCTGATTTTGTGTGGCCCTATGGCCTGCAGCCTGCCAGGCTCCTCTGTCCATGGGGTTCTCCAGGCATGAATACTGGAGTGGATTGCCATTTCCTCCTCCAAGGGATCTTCCCAACACAGCGACTGAGCCCACATCTCCTGCATTGGCAGGTGGATTCTTTACCACTGGGACACCTGGGAAGCAGAATGAGACTGTATGACATGCTAAATCTGGACTTTGATAAAAGCAGTGAGAAACTATCCAAATGAATTTTTAAGCAAGTATGGGTTAAGATAAAACTACGTATTTTAGAAAAATCATTTTGATGCCACTATGGAGAGGATGAAGAAGATGAAAGAAGAGGGAGGGGACATATGTACACCTATGGCTAATTTGGGCTTCCGTGGTGGCTCAATTGGTAAAGAATGTGCCTGCAATGCAGGAGACCTGGCTTCAATCCCTAGCTTGGGAAGATCCCCTGGAGGAGAGCATGGAAACCCACTCCGGTATTCCTGCCTGGAGAATCCCCACAGACAGAGGAGCCTGGCAGGCTGCAGTCTATACGGTTGCAAAGAGTCAGACATGACTGAGCGAATAAGCACAGCACGTGGCTAATTCATGTTGTTGTATGACAGAAATCAAACCAATATTGTAAAGCACTCATCAATAAATTAAAAATAAATAAGTAAAATTGAAAAAAAAAAAAAGATTGAAAGAAGACAGTTTCTAGGTAAGGCATAGTAGAAGCATGGACTAGTGTGGTAGAAGTGGAGATGAAGCAGGACTAACATTTAAGAGAGTAGAGATAACAAGCTGACCAGGGATTGTAGGGAGAGAAGGATATGAGGAATCACTTCGTTTTCTGTCTGGCCATTGTGGAGAGTGCTGAACTGAAGATGGAGACTATAAGTAGAGGAGTTAGAGAGGAAGAAAGAGCTTGAGGGTAGACATGGGTAGAATGTGGATGGAGGGCAAGGGAGAGAAACTGAGGATGCCTCAAATATTCAAAAGGATGATGGCTTCATTTTTAAAGCAGGATAACCTTTCATCAGGTGGAGTCTCCTGGCTCCTTGAGAATCAGGACAGTGCCTTGAACCCACCTTCCTAATTTACAGAAGTTTGAAAGTTCCCCAATATGTCCAAGATTTCATGATGCTTCAGTTCTCAGGATTTCTTGAGTCTACACACTTTGTTCTGTAGGAATGAATTTTTACACAATATTTAGCCCCATGTGAAACTATTCCTTTCACTTCTTCTTATAAAAACACACTCTCCCTATTGCCCACACACACACACACACTTACAGGCAGAGTAGTTGCTCACTGACACTCCAGCCCTTGTGACCTTGGGGCAGGAGGTGAGGGGTGGGGAAGCATCACTTTTTACTCCAAGCATTTACTGAGTATTTCTTATACAAAATATATCAGTTACTGGCTGTAGAAGGACTGGAGAAGGCAATGGCAGCCCGCTCCAGTACTCTTTCCTGGAAAATCCCATGGACAGAGAAGCCTGGTAGGCTGCAATCCATGGGGTCACGAAGAGTCGGACACGACTGAGTGACTTAGCAGCAGCAGCAGCAGCAGTAGAAGGATTACTTCCCAGGTGGCACTAGTGGTAAAGAACCCTCCTACCAATGCAGGAGACATAAGAGATGCAGGTTTGATCTCTGGGTCCAGAAGATTCCCTGAAGGAGGGCATGGCAAGCCACAGTACTCTTGCCTGGAGAATCCCATGGACAGGGAGCCTGGCAGGCTATGGTTCATAGATTCATGAAGAGTCAGACACATTGGAGCAAATTAGCACACATGTAGATGGATTATAATTGACCACTGTGTGGTAAATACAGGACAGGGTTGGTGCAGGGGTCATGTTAATAACAGAGGAGGACTGGTTTTATTATAAGTGAGTTTCATTTGACATGCCTATGGGACATTAAGGTCATTCCTGTGGTTACAGGTAACCTCACTCCTCCTAGAAGATGCTTCCTATAAAGAGTTCAGTTCAGTCACTCAGTCTTGTCTGACTTTTACGACCCCTAGGACTGCAGCACACCAGTCCTCCCTGTCCATCACCAACTCCCGGAGTTTACTCAAACTCATGTCTATGGAGTCGGTGATGCCATCCAACCATCTCATCCTCTGTCATCCCCTTCTCCTCCCGCCTTCAATCTTTCCCAGCATCAGGGTCTTTTTAGATGAGTTAGCTCTTCGCATCAGGTGGCCAAAGTATTGGAATTTCAGCTTCAACATCAGTCCTTCCAATGAACACTCAGGACTGATTTCCTTTAGGATGGACTGGTTGGATCTCCTTGCAGTCCAAGGGACTCTCAAGAGTCTTCTCCAGCATTACAGTTCAAAAGCATCAATTCTTTGGCGTTCAGCTTTCTTTATAGTCCAACTCTCAAATCCATACATGACCACTGGGAAACCATAGCCTTGACTAGATGGACATTTGTTGGCAAAGTAATGGCTCTGCTTTTTAATATACTGTCTAGGCTAGTCACAACTTTCCTGCCAATTTTAATTTCATGGCTGCAATCACCATCTGTAGTGATTTTGGAGCCCAGAAAAATAAAGTCTGACACTGTTTCCCCACCTATTTGCCATGAAGTGATGGGACCGGATGCCAGGATCTTTGTTTTCTGAATGTTGAGCTTTAAGCCAACTTTTTCACTCTCCTCTTTTACTTTCATCAAGAGGCTCTTTAGTTCTTCTTCACTTTCTGCCATAAGGGTGGTGTCATCTGCATATCTGAGGTTATTGATATTTCTCCCAGCAATCTTGATTCCAGCTTGTGCTTCTTCCAGTCCAGCGTTTCTCATGATGTACTCTGCATGTAAGTTAAATAAGCAGGGTGATGATATATAGCCTTGGTGTACTCCTTTCCCTATTTGGAACCAGTCTGTTGTTCCATGTCCAGTTCTAACTTTTGCTTCCTGACCTGCATACAGATTTCTCAAGAGGCAGGTCAGGTGGTCTGAAATTCCCATCTCTTTCAGAATTTTCCACAGTTTATTGTGATCCACACAGTCAAAGGCTTTGGCATAGTCAATAAAGCAGAAATAGATGTTTTTCTGGAACTCTCTTGATTTTTTGATGATCCAGAGGATTTTGGAAATTTAATTTCTGGTTCCTCTGCCTTTTTGAAAGGCAGCTTGAACATCTACAGTTTCACAGTTCACATATTGTTGAAGCCTGGCTTGGAGAATTTTGAGCATTACTTTACTAGTGTGTGAGATGAGTGCAATTGTGTGGTAGTTTGAACATTCTTTGGCTTTGACTTTCTTAGGGATTGGAATGAAAACTGACCTTTTCCAGTCCTGTGGCCACTGCTGAGTTTTCCAAATTTGCTGGCATATTGAGTGCAGCACTTTAACAGCATCATCTTTTAAGATTTGAAATAGCTCAACTGGAATTCCATCACCTCCACTAGCTTTGTTTGTAGTGATGCTTTCTAAGGCCCACTTGACTTCACAGTCCAGGATATCTGGCTCTAGATGAGTGATCACACCATCATTATTATCTGGGTCGTGAAGATCTTTTTTTGTCCAGTTCTTCTGTGTATTCTTGCCACCTCTTCTTAGTATCTTCTGCTTCTGTTAGGTCCCTACCATTTCTGTTCTTTGTTGAGCCCGTCTTTGCATGAAATGTTCCCTTGGTATCTCTAATTTTCTTGAGGAGATCTCTAGTCTTTCCCATTCTATTGTTTGCCTCTATTTCTTTGCATTGATGGCTGAGGAAGGCTTTCTTTGTCTCTTCTTGCTATTCTTCTGAACTCTGCATTCAAATGGGAATATCTTGCCTTTTCTCCTTTGCTTTTCACTTCTCTTCTTTTCACAGCTATTTGTAAGGCCTCCTCAGACAGCCATTTTGCTTTTCTTCATTTCTTTTTCTTGGGGATGGTCTTGATCCCTGTCTCCTGTACAATGCCATGAACCTCCGTCCATAGTTCATCAGACACTCTATCAGATCTAGGCACTTAAATCTATTTCTCTCTTCCACTGTGTAATCATAAGGGATTTGATTTAGGTCATACCTGAATGGTCTAGTGGTTTTCCCTACTTTCTTTAATTTAAGTCTGAATTTGGCAATAAGGAGTTTATGATCTGAGCCACAGTCATCTCCCACTCTTGTTTTTGCTGACTGTATAGAGCTTCTCCATCTTTGGCTGCAAAGAATATAATTAATCTGATTTTGGTGTTGACCATCTGGTGATGTCCATGTGTAGAGTCTTCTCTTGTGTTGTTGGAAGGGGGTGTTTGCTATGACCAGTGTGTTCTCGTGGCAAAGCTATGAAGTGTAGTTTATATTCATACCTAAAGGACATTGACTGTTGAGTATGGTTATTCCCCCTCCTCCATTTGTTTTTCCCAGGCTGATTTTATAGATTCTGCAGGATAGTACTATGCTGGAGGGTTTATGTTTCCGTTTGGGGTTGAGGATCTCAGTGTGTCCTAGTGGACTGTTAAGAAGGAGACTGAGGTTCTAATGCAGGGTAGGTAGTTTAAGCAATTAAAATTCCCAGTTCTGTTGTCACAGGCTGCACTTTTATCCTCCTAGCTGTCTCAAAGGTCTATGCCATTGATCACAAAGTTAAACGGGTATGACCCCAAAAAATCTATCACCACCATGGGAATGTCAGCTTGCCACTGCATCAGTGCACTCATTAGCCATGAAAATTCTTGAGTGTTGGCCCGATTCTTATGGCTGGGGTAATAGGGTCAGAAACATTTTACTGAGGAGTGGGGGAAGCGGAAGCAACTCACGAAAGCTAGTTTAATTCAAAATGAGACTCAATGCTTATTTATCAGAAAAATACAAGGGGAAATTAGACTTTATCTCCTCTTCCTTCCTTCTGTTTTCAGTTATGCTTCTTAGATGGTAGAAGATGATTACCACAAGCATCAACTTTATATAGACTTTTGGTTCTCAGGGTTTCTAGATAGGGTTCTTATGCCATGACAGTTTCAACAGTGGTCCTGGAGAAAGCTTTGATGGACACAGCTTGAGTCATTTGCATTTCCATAAATGAATCAGTGTGTATGAGGGGATGTGACATGCTGATTGGTTATACCCAGGTCATTTCTTCACTGACCTTGAAGAAATAATGGTTCACCCAACACATACGGGATTTATGCTTGGTAGTCTGATAAGTAGGATCCAGCCCTGGTAGAAGTGGGATCCAATATTTGCACCTTACTCAGCATCTGTATGGAGAAGGCAATGGCACCCCACTCCAGTACTCTTGCCTGGAAAATCCCATGGACAGAGGAGCCTGGTGGGCTGCAGTCCATGGGGTCTCGAAGAATCGGACATGACTGAGCGACTTCACTTTGACTTTTCACTTTCATGCTTTGGAGAAGGAAATGGCAACCCATCCCAGTGTTCTTGCTGGGAGAATCCCAGGGACGGGGGAGCCTGGTGGGCTGCCCTCTATGGGGTTGCACAGAGTTGGACACGACTGAAGTGATTTAGCAGTAGCAGCATCTGTAAAATCTTGTCTTAGGCACCAGATCATATCCCCAAGCAGCTTAATGGGATCCAGCAGTGAGACCCTTTACAGATACTGCAGTGTCAGAACTAGCTGAGTATAGACGTCAACACTGCATGGCTGTGGCTGTAGGATCTCATCATCTTCCTCAGTTAATTATTTTATTTGGAACCGTTCTTGGTTTTTAACAATACATAGTTTGTTCTTTACTCTGGAGCACTGATATTTAAAAAAATAAGTCATAATAATTCTCATTTCATGTTAATACAGCAGAATTACTCGTGTCTGTTTTACTTGTTTTAGGAAATAATTCAGACATAAATAATGCATAGAGAATAATGTAAGGAACAAACGTAAAGCTAATGTAATGCTATTTAATGAATTTTAACACTTTTATATATTTGTGTCAGGGTTTATGTTTAAACAAAAACAATATTTTGGATAAGGGTTAAAACCCTCTTGTATCCAGTCAAATTTAATTTCTATCCTTTCTTCTCCAAAGTTATGACTATCCCAAATCTAATGTTGGTCTATCATCTATCTATATATCTGTCTATCATCTATCTATTTTGCTTTAAGGTTTTCTCTTTGCTTTCTTTGGGTAATTTTTCTATGCCTGTGTATGGCTAATTTGGGCTTCCTGGTGACTCAGATGGTAAAGAGTCTGCCTGCAATGTTGAAGACCCCAGGTTCAATCTCTAGGTCTGGAAGATCCCTGGAGAAGGGAATGGCTACCCACTGTAGTATTCTTGCCTGGAGAATTCCATGGACAGAAGGGCCTGGTGGGCTACAGTCCATGGAGTTAAAAAGAATCAGACTTGACTCCGTGACTAACACTATCACTTTCATTTCATGGCTAATTTACTCTGTGTTTATAGAAAGTGATAATTAAAGTTCCCCATTAATTAAAAGCACACACACATACAGGTAGAAAAACTACTCTAAAATTTTAAAACATCAAAAACAAAAATGGTACCTGTAATAGAACTTTTTTTAGTGAGCCATGGCTTTTGTATGAAATGTTCCTTTGGTATCTCTGATTTTCTTGAAGAGATCTCTTGTCTTTCCCATTCTGTTGTTTTCCTCTATTTCTTTGCATTGATTGCTGAAGAAGGCTTTCTTATCTCTTCTTGCTATTCTTTGGAACTCTGCATTCAGATGTTTATATCTTTCCTTTTCTCCTTTGCTTTTCACTTCTCTTCTTTTCACAGCTATTTGTAAGGCCTCCCCAGACAGCCATTTTGCTTTTTTGCATTTCTTTTCCCTGGGGATGGTCTTGATCCCTGTCTCCTGTACAATGTCAGGAACCTCATTCCATAGTTCATCAGGCACTCTATCTATCAGATCTAGGCCCTTAAATCTATTTCTCACTTCCACTGTATAATTATAAGGGATTTGATTTAGGTCATACCTGAATGGTCTAGTGGTTTTCCCTACTTTCTTCAATGCAGAAGATGTTAAGAAGATATTAAGAATACACAGAAGAACTGTACAAAAAAGATCTTCACGACCCAGATAATCAGGATGGTGTGATCACTCACCTAGAGCCAGACATCCTGGAATGTGAAGTCAAGTGGGCCTTAGAAAGCATCACTATGAACAAAGCTAGTGGAGGTGATGGAATTCCAGTTGAGCTATTCCAAATCCTGAAAGATGATGCTGTGAAAGTGCTGCACTCAATATGCCAGCAAATTTGGAAAACTCAGCAGTGGCCACAGGACTGGAAAAGGTCAGTTTTCATTCCAATCCCAAAGAAAGGCAATGCCAAAGAATGCTCAAACTACCACACAATTGCACTCATCTCACATGCTAGTAAAGTAATGCTCAAAATTCTCCAAGCCAGGCTTCAGCAATATGTGAACCGTGAACTTCCTGATGTTCAAACTGGTTTTAGAAAAGGCAGAGGAACCAGAGATCAAATTGCCAACATCCGCTGGATCATGGAAAAAGCAAGAGAGTTCCAGAAAAAAACATCTATTTCTGCTTTATTGACTATGCCAAAGCCTTTGACTGTGTGGATCACAATAAACTGTGGGAAATTCTTCAACAGATGGGAATACCAGACCACCTGACTGCCTCTTGAGAAATCTGTATGCAGGTCAGGAAGCAACAGTTAGAACTGGACATGGAACAACAGACTGGTTCCAAATAGGAAAAGGAGTACTTCAAGGCTGTATATTGTCACCCTGCTTGTTTAACTTATATGCAGAGTACATCATGAGAAACGCTGGACTGGAGGAAACACAAGCTGGAATCAAGATTGCTGGGAGAAATATCAATACCCTCAGATATGCAGATGACACCACCCTTATGGCAGAAAGCAAAGAGGAACTCAAAAGCCTCTTGATGAAAGTGAAAGTGGAGAGTAAAAAAGTTGGCTTGTAGAAAATGAAGATCATGGCATCCGGTCCCATCACTTCATGGGAAATAGATGGGGAAACAGTGGAAACAGTGTCAGACTTTATTTTTCTGGGCTCCAAAATCACTGCAGATGGTGACTGCAGCCATGAAATTAAAAGATGCTTACTCCTTGGGAGGAAAGTTATGACCAACCTAGAGAGCATATTCAAAAGCAGAGACATTACTTTGCCAACAAAGGTTCGTCTAGTCAAGGCTATGGTTTTTCCTGTGGTCATGTATGGATGTGAGAGTTGGACTGTGAAGAAGGCTGAGCGCCAAAGAATTGATGCTTTTGAACTGTGGTGTTGGAGAAGACTCTTGAGAGTCCCTTGGACTGCAAGGAGATCCAACCAGTCCATTCTGAAGGAGATCAGCCCTGGGATTTCTTTGGAAGGAATGATGCTAAAGCTGAAACTGCAGTACTTTGGCCACCTCATGCGAAGAGTTGACTCATTGAAAAAGATTCTGATGCTGGGAGGGATTGGGGGCAGGAGGAGAAGGGGACGACAGAGGATGAGATGGCTGGATGGCATCACTGACTCGATGGACATGAGTCTGAGTGAACTCCGGGAGTTGGTGATGGACAGGGAGGCCTGGCGTGCTGCGATTCATGGGGTCGCAAAGAGTCGGACACGACTGAGCGACTGATCTGATCTGATCTGATGGCTTTTGTAAGATGTTTATTAAAAAAAAAATTCCCACTGTGATTGTGATCTGTCAGTTTCTGCTTTTAAATATTTTTGCTTTTGTATTTTGAAGTGATGCTGTTAAGGGTACAAACACTCATGGTGGTGAGAATATCTTAGTGCAGTGTTCCTTTAAGGATTATGTTGTGTTTCTCTTCATTCACATTAATAAATTAGACAAATGTCTAATAACTACTACTACACAATAATTACTTGTCTAATTTACTAGTCTTTTTTTCTATGTAGTTTGGGACTTGCTGATCATTTTTCTTTACCCGTTTCATTATTTTTTTTAACTCCCTTCTTTGTGTATTCCATTCATTTTTCTCTGAACTTACTCCATCCTCCTCCTACACCCTTAACCTTTGATTTCAACAAACCTGTTTTTATTTTAATTCACCTTGTTTTTTAAAGTATAACTTTACAAAAGATTTTTGGCAAGCATTATTATATTTGTATATAGTTTGTAATTTACATAATCATTTCTCTAACCTGTGAATTGATTAGATTCTGTTTTTGGGTGTCAGATATTAGAGGTGGTTATCACTGTTGGTATAATTTGTTTTGTAAATTATAATTTGATGTTAGTTTTCCTTTCCATCGTGACTCAGTTCCATTGTGGTCAGGGAAACTGGACTCTGTGAAGGTAACTTTTTAATATTTATTGAGATTTCTTTGTGACATAGTTCCTGATAAATTTTTATAGATATTCAACATTTTGCATAAAGACGGGCATAGTCTCTGTTGGAAACATAAGTATTTAAGAACAAGCTTTTATCACGCTATTTTAATTTTATCCACCTTTCTAAGAACAAGCTTTTATCACGCTATTTTAATTTTATCCACCTTTCTATTTTCTCTTCCATTTGATCTGCTTTTTTTTTAAGTTTATTTAAAAAAATATTAGTTGTTCTTGGACTTATTTTATCCTATTCAATGTTTTTGTCTCAAACACTCTTCCGCATCACAATATTAGTATTGCTAAGTCAGACAAAAATAGTGATCCTTTTTTTTTCACATAATTTTTATTTTTAATCTTTCTCTGGTAATTTCTTTTAAGTGTTCATCTTCTAAATATTATATAGCAGATTTTTTTCCTTTGGGTTGTTTGGTTTTAGAAAATTCAATAGATAGTACTGCCTTTTAATAGGTTATTTAATTTTTTATTTAATCTGAGCACTGATCAGTTTCAATTAATTCCTTCAATCTTACCTTGAACTATCTATTGAACATTTTTTATTTGCTTACTTTTTAAAATCTCACATTTCCTACTTCTATTAGCTTATAAATTTTAAAAAATTCCTTTGTTTTTCCCCTTTTCCAGACTATAAACTACTAATTATATTTTTATTGTGTTTGTAAATTTCTCCTAGTTAAAAAAAATATTGATGTGCATGGAGAAGGGGGGCTTCCCTGGTGGCTCAGCTGGTAAAAAATCTGTCTGCAATGTGGGAGAACTGGGTTTGGACCTGGATTGGGAAGATCCCCTGGAGAAGGGAATGATTACCCACTCCAGTATTCTAGCCTGGAGAATTCCATGGACCTTATAGTCCGTGGAGTCGCGAGAAGTCGGACACCACTGAGTGACTTTCACTTGGATGACATGGAGAAGGAAATAGCAATCCTCTCCAGTATTCTTGCCTGGGAAATCCCATGAACAGAGGAGCCTGGCAGGCTACAGTCCATGGGGTATCAAAAAGACATGTTTAGTGACTAAACAAACTGATACAGATAGGTCCCAGGTACCCTTCATCCAGCCTCCCCCAATGGTAACATCTTAGAAAACTCTAGTACATCATCACACCAGGCTATTGACAAATATATAGACAGATAGACAGACAGATTGGTAGATATACAGTTGGCATACAGGAAATTGCACAGAAAAAAATTAATTTATCACAGAATTAACATTCATGTGATTGCAATGTTTCAAAATCACAAAGTATTAATATATTTTTAAAGGTAAATCTTTAGAGTTAATTAAGTTTCTTAAATTAGCTAAAGTTATGCAGTATCTCTATACTTTCTCCAGTGAGATGAGGATGTTAGCAAACCAAACTAGTCATTAAACTCTTTCCCACCTTCTCTGATTTTGTTTTAATTTTAATTTTACTTATTCAAGACAGTGAAATTCAGCTATTTGAATCTGGCAAGTTGCATAAATTTGCCAATTGTATCTTACTGTGTATTTGTTTTTGTTGTTGTTGCTGTTATTATTATTGTTTTGTACTAAAATACAGCTTATAGTGGCTCTTTCCATACTGATTTATGGAAATCATAAATCAGTATGAGCTTACTGATTTATCATAAATCAGCTTACTAAACTGTAAGCTTCATTTTATGTCTGCAAATGGCTTCACTTCATTTTCACTTGAATGATACTTTATCCAGATATAAAATTCTTGTTTGACTATTGTGTTCCCTCACCTTTTTGAAATGTTTTCTCTGTTGGCTTCAGGTTTTTATTATTAATAAAGTTAGAATTATTCACAATACAATTACTATTCCTTTGAAGGAAATTTATCTTTTTCATTTGATAGTTTTAAGACCATTTCCTTTAATTTTCATTGCATGAAATAGCAGTGTTATCTGATCTTTAGTATCACATTGCATACTAACCCTGGCTGTGCCTGATGTTCCTATGTTTGACACCTGAATAGTTTAATCATTGAGAATAAATCTTTAGCCTTCAGACATAAAGGAGGAAGGAAGACTGCTTAGTTACACAACCTGGGACATGGATCTGAGGACCTGATTTCTTTTTGTAAAAACTTTCAACGAATACCGTGTTTCGACAATTTCTCTATGTCTCACAGTCAGAGATACTTAAAAAATTTTTTTTAATTGGAGGATAATTGCTTTACAATGTTGTATTGCTTTCTGCCATACATCAACATGAATCAGCAATAGGTATACATACGTCACTTCTCTTTTGAACCACCCTCCCACCCCTAACCCTATCCCACCTATCTAGGTTGTCACAGAGCACTGGGTTGAGCTCCTTGCTTCATAGAGCAAATTCCCAATGGCTGTATATTTCACATGTGGTAATGTATATGTTTCAATGCTACTCTCTCAACTAGTCCCACTCTTTCCTTCCCCCACTGTGTCCACAAGTCTGTTCTGCATCTCAGAGACACATTTTACACTCAATTTCTGATTTTTTTTTTCCTATTGTAATTTGGCTTACTTGCTTTTGGTATATAAGTTTGAGAAATCTCTGATCTGTTAAATCACATACCACCAGACCATCTGCTTTCCATCTCTCAATATTTAGATATTTCTTGCCTGTTGTCATCTCCTCTCCTACTTTCTGTAGGTTTGAAGATTTATAGCTATTTTTAAATCCTTTACAGTAATTTTAGGGGGGTATTCTTGAAGATATAATGGGTGGATGCATATATTCAATCTTCTGTGTTTAAACAAAAATCCTTTCCATTAAGATTTTGCAGACCCTGGAAATTCTATTAACAGATGATAGAGTCCTTCATTTCATAATTAGAAAAATCCCAGTGAGACATAGCACATTAACTTATAAATTATAAATGGCTGTTATGCTTTCCTCTTTATAATTGACCCCCATTCAGAATTAATTGCTTCTATATCCTTATTATATCTCCTTCACATATTTATGGTTTTTGGTAGGCAGGCCTCAGTAACTAGACTGTGAACTAGTTAGGATTATGTTTAAGTTTAAGGCACTTTTGCATTTGAGGATCATTAGTATCTATCACAGTGCTTTGTGCAAAGAGATTGCCTCATAAATTCTTCTTCAATAACATTAAATAGTTTAGAATCAGAATTAACACAAAAAACCTTTAGCTCCAGCAAGTATTTTTCATCCATCATTGAGAAATTTGAACCAGATGTTCACAGACTTTTCTCTCAGGTTTGTCTCATGATTTGAGTGATTGTATGTTTTAGAAACTGGCATTGTGAGGAGATTAAATCTTCAAATAATGATAAATTAACAGCATTAGTCTATATTTATATAATTCATTTATTTTTTTATGTTGTTTCCATACCATATATGTTTTTTCTAATCCTCACACATCCCTGCAATATTGGAGAATTGCAAGGTGTATTTCATTTTATTTTTATTTATTCTTCCAAAGAATGCATAGTACTGGCAAGGATAATCATTGGTAAATTGGGAAAATTCAAGAATATTCCCTAATTTAACATCATTTTTTCTGTAAAACTATGAGAAACCAAGGCTGGGACCCAGAAGAGTTTGTTAAAGGGATAATAGAACATGGAGCAATGTCAGCGACAAAGTAGAACTTTTTCTTTACATTTTGTTGTTGTTTAGTCACTAAGTTGTATCCAGCTCTTTCAATGCCATTGACTGTAGCTTGCCAGGTTCCTCTGTCCATGGGATTTCCCAGGCAAGAATACTGGAGTGGGTTGACATCTCCTTTGTCATGGGACCTCCTGACCAGGGGTTGAACTCATGTCTCCTGCATTGGCAGGTCAATTATTTACCACGGAGCCACCAGGGAAGACTTCTTTCCTTTTTCACTCTGCCCCTAAAGAGTGCTGTTGAGCAATAATCAGTACAAAGGCTGCAAAGAGCAAAGACTTTATTGGAGGTCTTAAGACCTGTAATTCAGGAGACATAGATTCATGTAAAACTGAAAGTGTTTTCCAGGGAAGAGAAAGACTCAGGGTCTTATAAAAGCAAAAACCACAAGGTTGTACTCTGGCATAAGAAAAGAAATATTTCCTCTGTACGACTGTTTCTAGGTCCATACACATGGCTACAAATGACCCAGTTTTGTTCCTTTCTATGGCTAAGTGAAGTCCACGGTGTATATGTACCACATCTTCAGTTAATGGACATTTACTTTTCTCCCATGTACTGGCTTTTGTAAATAGTAATAGTTGTAATAGTTGCAGTAAACCTTGGGGTGCATGTTTCTTACTGAATGATTGTTTTTTTCTGGGTACGTGCTGAATAGTGGGATCCCTGGGTCATATGGTAGTTCTATTTTTAGTTTTTTAAAGACATTTCATACTATTCTTCATAGTGGCTATATCAGTTTACATTCCCAGCAACAGTGCAAGAGAGTTCCCTTTTCTCCATACCCTCTCCAGCACTGTAATCTAGAAAAATGGTACAGATGAACCTATTTACAAAGCAGAGATAGAAACGGAAATGTAGAGAACAAAAATATGGATGCCAAGGCAGGAACAGGGGGATAGAATGGATTGGGAGATTGGCATTGACATGTATAAACTGCTATACATGAAACAGATAACTAGTGAGAGCCTGCTGTATAGCACAGGGAACTCTACTCATTGCTCTGTGGTGACCTAGATGGGAAGGAAACCCCAAAAGGAGGGGATTACATGTACAGATAACTGATTCATTTCAATGTACAGCAGAGACTAGCACAACACTGTGAAGCGACCATGTGCTGTGCTGTGCTTGGTGGCTCAGTCGTGTCTGACTCTTTGTGACCCCATGGACTGCAGCCCACCAGGCTCCTCTGTCCATGGGGATTCTTCAGGCAGGAATACTGGAGTGGGTTGCATGCTATCCTCCAAGGGGTCTTCCCAACCCAGTATTGAACCCAGGTCTCCTGCACTGCAGGTGGATTCTTTACCATCTGAGCCACCAGGGAAGCCCATGAAGCAACTATACCTCAATAAAAGACAACAATAATAATAACTTTTCTTATTGAAAAAAAAGAAAGAAAGGAAATATTTGTCCTTAAGGGTTAAGCTGTCATGAGTTATTTTAGCCTAAGGGTCCATTGGGTAGATAGATGTTCTGATGCCTTCATCACTTAAGACAATAAGGGCTCAAAAGGTCAGATTCTATCTGGACTGAGATGTGCATAAGTCACACTTCTGTGATGGCTTCATATTAGAGAACGCACTTAACAATGTTGACTCCATGTTGATTTTCCTTTCACAACATCACCATGAGACAGCTCACACCCTCCAATTTTTGATTGGAAATAGGAAAGGACTTGAGCCAAAATTCTCAGAAATGGCTTGTCTCCTAGAACCCTTGCCCAAACAGACACACCTCTTCAGCCAAGCCCCTCATTCCCAACAGAAAATGACTCCTACTTTGAGCTTCTCTTCTCTATTTTTTTTAAGCAGAGGAGGTAAAGGGACCACTACTTTTATAAATGGTAAATGAAGTTCTTATTTATTACAAATGGTTAAACACACTGATAGGTATCCTAGAAATTTTTGCTCACAGAATAGTTGAAGGCAAAAAGGAGTAATGATCATTTTTGCTTAGAGCAGAAAGACCTACCGTTGTTAGTTCTGAGAAGTGTCTAATCTATCCTGAAAGAAGCAGGAGGTCTGGGGATTTTGGATACACTGAAATTCCAGGAGAGGGGAATGTGTGGGTTTGAGAAAGAATGAGGCCTGCTGCTGCTGCTGCTGCTAAGTCACTAAACTGTATTGACTCTGAAACCCCATGGACTGTAGCCTGACAGGTTCCTCTGTCCATGGAATTCTCCAGGCAAGAATATTAGATTGGGTTGTCATTTCCTTCCCACGGGGATCTTCCTAACACATGCATCAAATCCGTATCTCCTACCTTGGCAGGTAGATTCTTTACCACTGGGAAGCCCCAAATTGAGGTCTATGACTATACAATTTAGAACAAAATCAAATGGAAGCAGTGAAGCTGAGATTAAATAAGGGAATGTTTTAAGAATTGAGGAAAAGTTCCCCATACAAGATTTCTGGGTCGGAGCTTTAAACAGTTGGGATTCAGAGTAAAAAAAATCCCAACTTTAAACAGTTGTGATTCAGTGTTTGGAAACCCATTTGTTGTGAAATGTCAGACAAAAAATGCAAGCTCCATTAATTAGTATTGCAGTTCATTTCATTACTAGTCTCATACTTGAGGTTTTGAGCTTGGATTTAGCTAGCAGGAAGCGTGCATTTTAAATACACTGAAGGAAGCTAAAATTGTAAATAATTCATTCTGCTGTCTTAAACTGACAACAAGGTGTTCAGTGAAAGTAGTGACCTGGTTAGCAGTCAGGGTCTGAGTTAGCACAGAAACGTTCAATTGTTATGTAAACGGTGGGAAGCAGGGGAATGTTCCCTGCTCTTCTGCGAGATCAAATTAATTAACATTTTCACAGCAGCAGGGATGTCTTCTGCTAATGCCTAGCAGCTTTTCAGGTGTAACTCCCGTGGTTATTTCAAGAGCCTGTCAGTTGCAGCTTTGAGCAGTCTTCCTGTTAGCTGTGAGAAAGCTGGATAATTAAGGTGTTTGTGGCCATGCATCCTTGCAAGGCAAAATGAACAACTGAAGACAGTACCACTGTTTTCTTCTTCTGAAGAATACACAAATAAACATCCATCACGCAGGTGGAACTTGAGAACATTATATGGGCTTCGCTGGTGGCCCAGATGGTAAGGAATCTGCCTGCAATGCAGGAGACCCAGGTTCCATCCCTAGGTCAGTAAGATCCCCTGGAGAAGGGAATGGGTGCTTACTCCATTATTCTTGCCTGGAGAATTCCATGGACAGAGGAGCTTGGTGAGCTATAGTTCATGGGGTCGCAGAGTTGGGCATGACTGAGCGACCAATACTTTCAAGAACTTTATGGAGCTGGCTGACAGAAAATCCTTTTCTGATGCATATGTTTGTGGAGGAAAACTTTGTCTCATGGCTTCCTGATGGTCATTAGGTTTTGAAAAACTAAGCTGAAGCCCAGATGCTCTAGAGGCTGTGCTCCACAGTAAGAGAAGCCACTGCAATGAGAAGCCTGTGCACTGCAGCTAGAGAGTTCCCCCAGCTCGCCACAACTGGAGAAAAAGCCAACACAGCAACAAAGATCCAGCAAAGCCAAATAAATAAGTAAATAAAAGTACTAAAAAAAAACTGCACTCAATAAGTTAGATGTTTTTAAAAGCATCATCATGTATGGGAAAATTTGGGAAGCAAGCTGGAGTTAAGAATTTCTAGCATTATTCATATTTAATTTTCAAACAGATTATTAATAAATTTTAAAAGTTGAGTACAGGCTATTCCAAGGTTCTATATGCAAATACATAGGCATATGCTGATAGAGTTAAACCTCAGTGATTAAGGAGCTAATTAATGGAGTATCTACAATATGTAATAGTTTTTTCACAGTTTTTATAATTGCATTTGTAAAATTGGGATATAATTCACATATCATACAATTCAGCCATAGCAAGTGTACAATCAAGCAGATTTTAATATATTCACAGTGGTACAACCCAGCACCACTATCTGATTCGAGTATATTTTTGTTACCCCAGTAGAAACCCCATATACAGTAGCTGTCATTCGCCATTCTTCTCTCCCTGTGGTCCCTGGAAATCACTAATGTACCTGCTGTATCAGTGAATTTGCTGATTCTAGACTTTCCATGAAAATAGTGTTGTGTAATGTGGAGTCATATATGGCTCTCCACGTAACACAGTGTCATGGTTCATTCACTCACTGTTTTTTAACACTTCATTTTTTTTTCCAGCTCAGTATTTTTTCCATTGTATGGATATATCACATGTATTTATCAGTTCATTCACTGATAGACAATTGTCTTGTTTCCACTTTTTGGTCATTATTAATAACACTGATATGAATATCCACGTACAATTTAAGTGGAGATATTTTTTCAGTTCTCTTGGGTCACCAGGAGTGACACTGTGGGGTCACGTGGGGAATCTATTATGTTTTAAGTAACTGCAAGATTACTGCAAAATAGGCAAAACTTTTTATTCCACTAGAATGTATAAGATTTTCAATTTGTATTCATTCTCTAACATTTTAATCTTTTTAATTTTAGGGATGCTTTTTAATTTAGGGTGTGAAATGATATCTAATTTTCATTTTGAAATAGCTTCACCTGATAACTCGTGATGGTGATTGTATTTTCATGTACTTATTGGTCATTTGTATATTTGTTTTGGAGAAAGGTTTATTTAAATGCTTTGTCCAGTTTTTAATTGGTTTTTCTTATCAGATATGTGATTTGTGAATATTTTCTCCTATTCTATTGGTTGATTTTTACTTTCTTGAGGGTGTCCTTTGATACTCAAGAATTTTAATTTTTTATGAAATACAATTTATCTACTCTGTTTTGTCATTTTTGCTTTTGATAATGTGAAACCATTGGCTAACCCAAGGTCATAAAGATATAATCCAATGTTTCTTTCTAGTTTTGTAGTTTGGTTCTAGTATTTAGGCCTTTAATCCATTATGAGTTAATTTTTGTGTATGATATGAGATAGGGGTCCAAAGACATTCTTTTATTTAGGTATTCAGTTTCCCTAGCGCTATTTCTGGAAAAGATTATTTTTTCTCCCTCATTTGTAGTTGTTTTGAAAATGGGAGTCCTTCAACTTGATTCTTGTCTTTCAAGATTGTCTTATGTATTCTGAATTTTAAGTGCAGGTTGTCAAATTACAAAAGAAAGAAAGAAGTCAGGTAGAATTTTAATAGATATTTTATTGAAACTTTGGATCAATCTGATGGATATTGTCACAGTGACAATATTAAGCCTTCAAATCCATGAACAAAGGATACTGTTTCATGTAATTGCTGCTGCTGCTGCTAAGTCGCTTCAGTCATGTCTGACTCTGCGTGACCCCATAGACGGCAGCCCACCAGGCTCCCCCATCCCTGGGATTCTACAGGCAAGAACAGTGGAGTGGGTTGCCATTTCCTTCTCCAATGCATGAAAGAGAAAAGTGAAAGGGAAGTAGCTCAGTCGTGTCTGACTCTAGCAACCCCATGGACTGCAGCCTACCAGGCTCCTCTGTCCATGGGATTTTCCAGGCAAGAGTATTGGAGTGGGGTGCCATTGCCTTCTCCATAGTTTGGTTTAGGTGGATATTATTCTGTTTTTGAACAAGAAGAGATTGTTGACAAAGGAACAGAGACCAGAAAGACTTCAGTGAGTGGGAAATCAGACTTAAACTAGAATTTCCATACAGAATCACTTTTTCAGAGCAAATCAATTGTACATGGAGACTTGGAAATTACTATATTGCAAAGGGTTCAGCTCTCAGGGGCCTTATGAGACACTTTATATCTCCAGCTATGGCCCCCTCCTCTGACCTCTTATATACTCAGCTGCTACTGCTAAGTCACTCAGTCGTGTCCGACTCTGTGCGACCCCATAGATGGCAGCCCACTAGGCTCTCCCTTCCCTGGGATTTTCCAGGCAAGAACACTGGAGTGGGTTGCCATTTCCTTCTCCAATGCATGAAAGTGAAAAGTGAAAGTGAAGTCACTCAGTCATGTCCAACTCTTAGCGATCCCATGGACTGCAGCCTACCAGGCTCCTCCATCCATGGGATTTTCCAGGCAAGAGTGCTGGAGTGGAGTGCCATTGCCTTCATGTATTTCAGTTCAGTTCAGTTCAGTTCAGTCGCTCAGTCGTATCCAACTTTTTGTGACCCCATGAATCGCAGCACGCCAGGCCTCCTTGTCCATCACCAACTCCCGGAGTTCACTCAGACTCACGTCCATCGAGTCAGTGATGCCATCCAGCAATCCCATCCTCTGTCGTCCCCTTCTCCTCCTGCCCTCAATCCCTCCCAGCATCAGAGTCTTTTCCAATGAGTCAACTCTTCGCATGAGGTGGCCAAAGTACTGCAGTTTCAGCTTTAGCATCATTCCTTCCAAAGAAATCCCAGGGCTGATCTCCTTCAGAATGGACTGGTTGGATCTCCTTGCAGTCCAAGGGACTCTCAAGAGTCTTCTCCAGCACCACAGTTCAAAAGCATCAGTTCTTCGGTGCTCAGCCTTCTTCACAGTCCAACTCTCACATCCATACATGACCACAGGAAAAACCATAGCCTTGACTAGACGAACCTTTGTTAGCAAAGGAATGTCTCTGCTTCTGAATATGCTATCTAGGTTGGTCATAACTTTCCTTCCAAGGAGTAAGCATCTTTTAATTTCATGGCTGCAGTCACCATCTGCAGTGATTTTGGAGCCGCCCAAAATAAAGTCTGACACTGTTTCCACTGTTTCCCCATCTATTTCCCATGAAGTGATGGGACCGGATGCCATGATCTTCATTTTCTGAATGTTGAGCTTTAAGCCAACTTTTTCACTCTCCACTTTCACCTTCATCAAGAGGCTTTTGAGTTCCTCTTCACTTTCTGCCATAAGGGTGGTGTCATCTGCATATCTGAGGTTATTGATATTTCTCCTGGCAATCTTGATTCCAGCTTGTGCTTCTTCCAGTCCAGCGTTTCTCATGATGTACTCTGCATATAAGTTAAATAAGCAGGGTGACAATATACAGCCTTGACGTACTCCTCTTCCTATTTGGAACCAGTCTGTTGTTCCATGTCCAGTTCTAACTGTTGCTTCCTGACCTGCATACAGATTTCTCAAGAGGCAGGTCAGGTGGTCTGGTATTCCCATCTCTTTCAGAATTTTCCACAGTTTATTGTGATCCACACAGTCAAAGGCTTTGGCATAGTCAATAAAGCAGAAATAGATGTTTTTCTGGAACTCTCTTGCTTTTTCCATGATCCAGCAGATGTTGGCAATTTGATCTCTGGTTCCTCTGCCTTTTCTAAAACCAGCTTGAACATCAGGAAGTTCAGGGTTCACATATTGCTGAAGCCTGGCTTGGAGAATTTTGAGCATTACTTTACTAGCATGTGAGATGAGTGCAATTGTGCGGTAGTTTGAGCATTCTTTGCCATTGTCTTTCTTTGGGATTGGAATGAAAACTGACCTTCCATGTATTTAGGTGTTCTTTAATTTCTTTCAATAATGTTTTATATTTTGAAGTGTATGTGTTGCACTTCTTTGGTTACATTTGTCCCTAAGTATTTAATTCTTAATGATGCTATTCCATGATGTATGGAATTGTTTTAATATTTTATTTTCCGATCAGTCATTGCTAGTATACAGAAATACAGCTGATGTTAGCACATTGTTTTTGCAACTTGTGTTCTTGCTGAACTTGTTTATTAGGTCTATTTTGGTTTTATTGGTAGAGTCTCTATATACAGAATTATTTTATCTGCCAATAAGGATAATTTTACTTCTTTTCCAGTCTGGGTGTTTTTTATTTCATCTTCTTGCCTAATTTCTCTGGCTAGCATTCCCAATACAAATTTGAGAACATGTGGTGAGAACAGCCTTCCTTGGTTTAGTATAGATCTTTGGGGAAAGATTTCAGTCTTTCACCATTAAGTATGATAACAGATGTGGGATTTTAATAGATATGCTTTATTATGTTGAAGAATTCCCTCCTATTCTTAGTTGTTTTTTTTTTTTTTTGAGTGTTTTCTGTCATGAAAAGGAATTAGATTTGTAAAATGATTTTGTGCATCTACTGAGTTGATAATGTATTTTTTTGTCCTTTGTTTTATTAATATGTTATATTACATTGATTGATTTTTAACATTGATTTATATATTGAACAAACCTTCAAATCCTGGAATAAATTCCACTTGTTTGTGAACAACATATATAATCATTTTTATATACTGTTTTGTTTGGTTTGATAGTATTTTTTGAAGAATTTTTAGATGTACTTGTATTTATAAGGGGTATTGCTATCAAGTTTTCTGTAATGTCTTTGGCTTTGGTATCAGGGTAATACACAGTCAAAGAAAGAGTTGGGAAATATTTCTGCCTCTTTTATGTTTTAGAAGAATTTGTGAATAATTGATGCTAATTCTTTAAATGTATAGTAGACTTTACCAGTGAAGTCATATGGTCTGGGGCTTTCCTTTGTGGGGAATTTTTAAGCTATTAATTCAATGTCTTTATTTATTATAGATATATTCAAATTTTATATTTCTCCTTGATTTAGATTTGGCAGATTTATCTTTCCCAACATTTGTCCATTTCCTCTATATATTCTAATTTGTTGGTATATAATTGCTTATGTGATGTGTGCTCTGCTAAGTTGCTTCAGTCACGTCCGATACTTTGTGACGCTACGGACTGTAACCTGCCAGGCTCCTCTGTCCATGGGATTCTCCAGGGTTGCTATGCACTGGAGTGGGTTGCCATGCCCTCCTCCAGGGGATCTTCCTAATCCAGGAATTGAACTCGTGTCTCTTAAGTCTCCTGCATTGGCAGGCAGATTCTTTACTTACTTAGTGTGACCTGGAAAGCCCTTGCTTGTAGTATTTCCTTATAAACCTTTTAATTTCTATGAGCTTAATAATAATGTTCTCTCTTCCATTTTTTATCTTAATAATTTACTTTCTCTCTCTTTCTTTACTGTGTCTGCTTAGCTACAGGTTTATACATTTTCTAAGAACCAACTTTTAATTCATTGAGTTCTCTATTGTTTTTCCATTTTTGTTTCATTGATTTCTGTTTTAATTGTTATTATTTCCTTCCTTCTTTTTGCTTTGGGCCTGATTTTCTTTTCTTTTCTTTTCTAGTTTCTAAAGGTAGAATGCTGGGTTACTGACTTGATTTTTTTTTTTTAAGGTAAGCACTTGCAACTATATGCCTCTGAGCAATGCTTTCAGTTTATCCCATACTTTTGGTGCATTTTGTTTTCTTTTCATTTCTCTCAGTGATTTTCCTGGTTTCCCTTGTTTCTTCTGGTTTGACCCACTGATTATTTAATTTCCACATATTTGTGAGTTTTCTCAAATTTCCCTTTGCTATTGATTTCTAACTTGATCTACTTTTGATCCTGGAACATACTTTGTATGATTTGAATCTTTTAGATTTGTTGAGACTTATTTTATGGCCTAGCATGTGATCCACCTTGGCACATATTTCCATGTGCATTTCAGTAGAAAGTGTGCATTTTGCTATATTGTACCAAGTGTTCTGGTGTTGGTTTATAGTTTTTCCCCATTGTGTAGTCTTGCTGGATTGTTCCAAGTGTTCTGGAGTTGGTTTATAGTTTTATGTACGTCTTATGTTTCCTTGTTGATCTTCTGCATAGTTGTTCTATCCATTACTGGAAGTGAGGAAGTGAAAGCTGCAAGTGTTGTTATTGAACTGTTTCTCATTCTGATTAGTTTAGGTATTTTCATATATTATGCTACTCCTTTATTTTGTGCATGGATATTTACATTGTTATATCTTATTGATGAATTGATTCTTTATCATTATATAATATTCCTTCTTGTCTCTTATAATAATTTTTGAGTTAAAGTTTATTTTGTTTAATATTAGTATAGTCACTCAGTCTCTTTCTTTTTTTTTTTTTTTTTTTGGGCCGCCCGCCGGCGTGGAGGACCCGGCGCGCCCCCTGCCGGCGGGCCGCGTGGTCTGCGCCCTCGTCGTTGGAGCAGGACTCGCCCAGTAAGGTGTGCGGGAGCACTCTGGCCTCCGCTGACCCGGGTCCTGACCAAGTCTCTCCTTCTCAGTCTCTTTCTTTTGATTACTGTTTTCATGGTGTATCTTTTCCCAGCCTTGTACTTTTAACCCATCATGTTTTTGAATCTAAAGTATGTCTCTAGTAGGCAGTTTATAGCTATAACCTTTACTTTTTTCAAAAATCCACTCTATTCATCTCTACCTTTAGATTGAACAGTTAAATCAATTTATATTCAATGTAATTACTGATACGGAACATTTATCTATGTCCTCTTGCTATTTGTTTTCTATGTCATTGTTTTTGTTGTTGTTCAGTCTCTAAGTCATGTCTGACTCTTTGTGATCTCATGAACTACAGCATGCCAGGGTTCTCTGTCCTTCACTGTCTCCTGGAGTTTGTTCAGGTTCATGTCCACTGACAGTGATGACATCCAACCATCTCATCTTCTGTCACTTCCTTCTCCTCCTGCCCTCAATCCTTTGCTTTTTCCATCCTTCCATTACTATCACCTTTGGGTTAAATAAATGCTATCTACTGTTAGATTTAATCTGACATTGCTTTTGTAATTTTTTTTTTTGTTCTTTTCTGTTTTTGCCTTGGGGATTATAATTAATATCTTGATGTTTAAGCATCTGGTTCAGATGAATACAAACTGAATTACACCAGTATATAAATTTTTGCTTATATAGAATTTCATTTTATCCCCTGTTCCTTTGTGTTATGATTATACACATCATACCTTTATACATTGTTTGCACATCAACACAGTTTATAATTATTATTTATGTAGTTGTGTTTTAGATAGGAGAAAAATGTTAAACTAAAAATATGTTTATACTGTCTTTTATATTTACCTATGTTGTTACCTTCAACACTACATTTTTCATGTGTATTCTTGTTATTATCTAATCTCCTTTCATTTCAGCCTGAAGATCTTCCTTTAGAATTTTAGAATTTCTTATGTGTGTGTATGTGTTCGTCGCTCAGTTGTGTCTGACTCTCTGCAACCCCATGGACTGTAGCCCACCAGGCTTTTCTGTCCATGGGATTCTCCAGGCAAGAATATTGGAGTGGGTTGCCATTTCCTTCTCCAGGGGATCTACCCAACCCAGGGATCGAATCTGGGTCTCCCACATTGCAGGCAGATTCTGTACCATTTGAGCCAGGAGGAAAGTCCAAAATTTCTTATAGGGCACATCAGTTAGCAATTACTTCTCTCAATTTTTGTTTATCTAGTATTATTGTAATTTCTTCTTCATTTTTCCTTCAAAAAGGATAGTTTTGTTACTTTTAGCCTTCTAGTTGGCAGTCTCTTTCAGTGTAAGTATGTTATCTCATGGCCTTCGGGCCTTCATTGTTTCTGAAAAGAGTAATCAACTTCTAATATTACTGTTTATTTCTTCTATAGGATTAGTCACTTCTATAATACTGTTTTCAAAACTTTTTTCATTTGATTATAGCTGTCTAAGTGTGGCCTTTGAATTATCAGTCATAGAGTTTGATGAGTTTTTTTAATATGTAAATAAATACTTTTCATTAAATTGGGACATTTTTGGTCATTATTTCTTTAACTATTCATTATACTTTGTCTTTCTCTTTTCTCCTTTCTGGGACTTCTGTTATGTGTATATTGGTATGCTTGTAGTGTCCTAATGGTTTCTGAGACTGTTCATTTTTAAAATTTGTTTCATATGTTTGTTCCTGAGATTCAGTTCAGTTCAGTTCGGTTCAGTTGCTCAGTCGTGTCCAACTCTTTGCGACCCCATGGACTGCAGAAGGCCAAGCTTCCTTGTCCATCACCAACTCCTGGAGCTTACTCAAACTCACGTCCATCAAGTCAGTGATGAAATCCAACCATCTCATCCTCTGTCTTCCCCTCTCCTCCTGTCTTCAATCTTTCCCAGCATCAGGATCTTTTCAAATGAGTCAGTTTTTCGCAGCAGGTGGCCAGAGTATCGGAGCTTCAGCTTCAGCATCAGTCCTTCCAATGAATAATCAGGACTGATTTCCTTTAGGATTGACTGGTTTGATCTCCTTGCAGTTCAAGGGACTCTCAAGAGTCCTCTCCAACACCACAGTTCAAAAGCATCAATTCTTCACCACTAAGCTTTCCTTATAGTCCAACTCTCACATCCATATATGACTACTGGAAAAACCATAGCTTTGACTAGATGGATGTTTGCTGGCAAAGTAATGTCTCTGCTTTTTAATATGCTATCTAGGTTGGTCATAACTTTTCTTCCAAAGAGCAAGTGTTTTTTAATTTCATGGCTGCAGTCACCATCTGCAGTGATTTTGGAGCCCCCCAAAATAAAATCTGCCACTGTTTCCATTGTTTCCCCATCTATTTGCCATGAAGTGATGTGACTGGATGCCATGATCTTAGTTTTCTGGATGTTGAGTTTTAAGCCAACTTTTTCACTCTCTTTTTTCACTTTCATCAAGAGGCTTTTTAGTTCTTCTTTGCTTTCTGTGTTAAGGGTGGTGTCATCTGCATATCTGAGATTATTGATATTTCTCCCCGCAATCTTGATTCCAGCTTGTGCTTCCTCCAACCCAGCATTTCCCATGATGTACTCTGCACATAACTTAAATAAGTAGGGTGACAGTATACAGCATTTAAGTACTCCTTTTCCTATTTGGAAACAGTCTGGTATTCCATGTCCAGTTTTAACTGTTGCTTCTTGACCTGCATACAGATTTCTCAGGAGGTAGGTCAGGTGGTCTGGTATTCCCATTTCTCAAAGAATTTCCCACAGTTTGTTGCGATCCACACAGTCAAAGGCTTTGGCATAGTCAATAAAGCAGGAGTAGATATTTTTCTGGAACTCTCTTGCTTTTTTGATGATCCAACGGATGTTGGCAATTTGATCTCTGGTTCCTCTGCCTTTTCTAAATCCAGCTTGAACATTTAGAAGTTCATTGTTCTTGTACTGTTGAAGCCTGGCTTGGCGAATTTTGAGCATTATTTTGCTAATTTTGTTCCTGAGATTGGACAATTTCAACTGAACTATCTTCAATTTCATTGAATATTTCTTCTGTTTGCTCAAATTTTCTATTGAGCACCATTAGTGAATTTTTCATTTCAGTTGTTGTACTTTTCAACTCAGGACATTTTGTTTGGTTCTTTTTTATAATTTCTATCTCTTCATTGATAATATCTATTGGTTGAGACATGGATCTCAAACTTCCCTTTAGTTCTTCAGATCCAGTTTTCCTATTCCTTTGAATAGGTATAGACATACCTATAAATAGCTGTTTTGAATATTTCTCAGTAATATAATATCTGGGCTTCTACGTGGACAATTTCTATTAACTACTTACTTTCCTATGTATGAGCCATACTTTTTACTTTCTTCTTTCTTCTTTACTCTCTCTTTTTTTGCATGACTCATAAAAAGTAGAAATTTTAAATAATATAATGCTTCAGTTCTGGAGATTAGGTTTATCCTCTATGCCCAGATTTACTGTCATTTGTTTAGCAAATTTTTTGAATGAATTTTCTAAAGCCTATATTATTTGTCATATGTGGTCACTGAAGTCCCTGCTTGGCTAGCTTAGTGATCATTTAATTATTAGTGATGTTCTTAGGTGTCTGTTGATGTTTATAGCCTCTGCTGAGCGGCCTGCAAGCAAGTTGGGGATATGCCATCAATAGTGCAAGCTAACAACTCTGCTTTTTTCTTTACTACCTACTTGTACAGAAACTCAAGGTTAGTCACAAGTGAGAGTCTAGGGCCTTTTTAGGTGTCTTCTGAGCCATGCACACAGGCATGCACATAGATCTGTGTATTCACACAATCCTCTGCATGTATATTCTCAGAATAGTTTGAGATTTTTTTTCAAATTCCTCTATGGGCATTTCTGTCCCCAGGTTTTAGTTTTGATTTTGTGTATAGTTCATTGTTTGTCCAACTGCTGTTCTCTGCCTCGGACAGCCATGATATTCAGCAATTGCCTCTGACTGGTTTTTAAAAATGCCCTGGGAGAAAGGCTGTTTTCACGTGGCGAACTCTGAAGTAGGTAAAATAAAGACCAGTGTTGCTGATTCCTTTTGCCTGTCATCAGGGAAGAGCTAACACTTCTCCAATGGCTTTTCAACAAAACAACCTTATTGAAGAGTCTTGACACAACTTGCAAGACATCACTAATTAGATTTCACTTGCCATCTGCTACACTATCCTTGTTAGAGACCAGGAAAATGTAAATTAAGAACAGATGACAGAATGAAAGGAGAAAACAACACCTTCCTGTTGATTGTGATTACTCAATCTGGATGCTGGGGAAGCAATGCAATGTTATCTAAAGGATTGCTTCTTGCCATAGGCTAAAAGAATTGGCATTGAATGAATAAAAGAAATAAATAAAGAAATAAAATTTAATTTATTTATGTTTTATTTATTTATTTATGTTTTCTTACCTTGGAAGAGGGGTGAGAAAGAAGGAGAACAGATATTATCTTATACAGGGGAATTTTTCCTATAAAATATAATTTTGACAAGAGATGTAAAAGTTATGTAAAAGAGATGTAAAATTATATTAACTATGTTTAGCTTGAAGTGTATATTTTTCATTTAAAATATGCAGTAGATCAAAGGTAGCATTTTTTTTTTCTGGTTCATGAGACCTAGCTATAAAGATATTTTGAATTCTCATATTGCTAAAATAACTCCCAGAATAAAAGGATGAAGTCAAGCTGCAATGAGAAACTTGTCTGATTTAATTCTGGGTCTTAATGGAAATAAGATCCAAAGTAAAGTAATTTCAAATTTTTTAGGAAATATCTTTGAGGAAGCTAGTGGTGAGTCATAGTCAGTCTGTATATATATTTTAAGTCAGAGTCTGTACAATTTGCTGATAAGTGAGATTAGGGGTATGAAATAAGGAGGCACCCAAAGATGACTCTAAGATATTTGGTTTGAGAAGCCAAAGAAATGGGGGAGACATTTGCTGAGAATAATGAGAAAGTCATTAGTGTTACCTCCTTTTTTTTTTTTTTTAATAAGATCTGATGAATAGTTCCTTTGCCTTTTTAACTTCCTGGCGCTGTATGTGTGTGTAATTTAGCTGAACAATATAAGCAGTCCCCTGCTGTCTGTTTTTTTTTTTTCCCCCAGAGTTTCAGTTACCTGAGTTTAAATATGGCTGGAAAATATTAAATAGAAAAATTCCAGAAATAAACAATTCATACATTTTTAATTGCATGCCTTTCTGAGCAAGTGTGATGAAGTTTCAAGCCGTCACACTCTACCCTCTTGGGTCATGAATCATTCCTTTGTCCAAGCGCTCCACATGGGATATGCTACCTGCCCCCCCCTGCCTATTAGTCATTTAGTAGCCATACTGGTTATCAGATAAACCATCGTGATATCACAGTGCTCTGTTCAAATAAGCCTTAATAATTTCTTCAAAGCACAGAAGCAGTGATGCTAGGAAACACATAGCTAGGACATCCACTGAGGTGGATAACATATCCCCTGTGGGTATGGGGGAATCTAGAATAAACGGGCTGCAGAGCGCCAGGGTAAGATTGAAGCCAACACCACACCTCTCCGTATGAAACTATTGTGGAGTATGTCAAGAGAAAATGAGGACAAACAATAAAAGAGATACCAGAGATTATTTTTTAGGGAAATGAATTTCCAAACTTCCTTCAGGCCACCCATTTTTCAATTTGGTGAAAAACCTGGGTTCACATTCATCCTTGAAATGTGTGACTGTGGATGGTTACATAAACCTTCTGAAGTATAGTTTTTTTCCAGATATGAAATGGAGGCTGTTATGAGGATTAAATGAAAAATACAGTTTTTCTCCTGTTATTTTTATTTACTTCTCATGCTTTACTGAAAATCTAAAAGAAAAAGGAAAGAGAACAGTCCTATATTTATAGTCTTATTTATCGCTAAGTGTCTCTGTAATGAGTAGTTATTGAGATCCATTGAATATAGGACATGATGATAAGGACTGAAGCAGATTTAATAAACAGCCAAAATATAGTTTATCCTCCAATGACTTATAATGTAAGTACAAGCACATATAGCTTAGTTAAATGAAAGTTCAGGACAGTATTTGAGGGTGATGCAAATGTGAATGCTGTAAGTAATTGTTTTAACAAAGCCAAATATTTATTCTTTGTCACTGAGAATTTACTAAGCATTTTGTTAAGTGCCTGTTACCAACTGGGTTCTTGGCCTTCCGCAATCAACAGAAGCTGACTAGAGGCCAGACAAGAAATTCAGGCAAGGCTATGTTTTGACCTCTGCTGCAGTGGTGGGGGTGAGGACAAACAAGTTTCCTTTGCTTGCTCCTTCCGGAAGGAGGGGCAAGGGGGATCCTTACTTGGGATGAGGGTAAGGGTGTCCAGGGGTCAGAGAAGGTGACTTAGATGGTCTGCCCACCTCTCTGGTGGTGGTGTGTGCATACGTGGTACCTGCTTTTGCTCTCAGTACCCAGTTTTTGCTCCCTGATGGCTAAGATGGTAAACAATCCACCTGCAATGTGGGAGACCTGGGTTTGATCCCTCGATTGGGAAGATGCCCTGGAGAAGGGAATGGCTACCCACTCCAGTATTCTGGCCTGGAGAATTCCATGGACAGAAGAGCCTGGTGGGCTACAGCCCATGGGGTCACAAAAGGGACACGAATGAGCAACTTTCTTTAGGAGTGGTGGTTGTTATTTTTTGGTCTCTTTGTATCTTTTACCCAGAATTTGCCCCAAATGTGCAGGCACACTGTTATTTTTAGTCTTATACAATTTATTTTTATTTGTTGCTAGAGGAGAGGTTTGTCCAGGTGCAAGCATTGCAACCCTGCAGCAAAGAATCCCAGGTCCCAGCCTGTCTCACTTTCAGTATGGTATGTCACTTAATTCTAAGAAATGAACAAACAAAATTCTGTGAGTTGGATACTAATATTTCCTTTAGGTAGAGATTAAGGGATAGGAATCATTCTTATCTGATATTAAGGATTCTTAAATTTAGCAAGGTTAAATAATTTAGCCAAATATACATGGCAAGTTCCAGCACCAGACCTGACTCTACTGACTATACACAAGTGAAAGTGTTAGTTGCTCAGTTGTGTCTGACTCTTCATGACCCCATGGACTGTATGTAGCCCACCAGGCTCTTCTTCCAAGGTATTATCCTGGCCAGAATACTGGAGTGGATTGCTGTTTCCTCCTCCAGGGGATCTTCCCAACCCAGGGATTGAACCCGGGTCTCCTGCATTGCAGGCAGATTCTTTACCATCTGAGCCACCAGGCAAGCCTGACTATACACAAATTTTTCTTTGTTTTCCTAAGGAGTTCAGAAGTTGGAGAAATTGATGCTGTACATGGGAGTAGTCAAAGAAAGTCTCTTGAACATGGCAGTGTTTGAGAAGTTTTTTGAAAGGTGGGTAGACTAAGAAAAGAAAAGAAAAGAAAAGAAAAGAAAAGGACCGGATTTCAGACATGATTCCATCAGGAGAGAGTATTTGATCCTTGGGAGAGCACAGACTGTTTTGGAAACAACCAGGACATCTGTCTTGCTTATAGCACTAGGTTTTGTTAGGCAGTAGTAAGATTACTAAGAATAAGTTTGGAAGCAAATTAAAAAAAAGAACAGTTTATCCTCCAATGACTTGTTGAAAAAAACTTGCACACTGTGAGAGTTGCGAGTTAAGTTTTATTTGGGGCAAAATTAGGACTGCAGTCTAGGAGACAGCTTTTCTGATAGCTATGAGAAACTGCTCCAAGGAGGCAAGCAGGGAGGTAAGATATATAGGAATTTTGCAACAAAGGGCAGGGAAACTGAATATCAAAAATTACTATTAATTAAAGAAAGCCAGATATCCCAAGTTAAGGTATTTATCAGTTTTCTATGTATGGGAAGATGCAAGAGTCTGGGGCTCACGGACATCTTTCCTTTGATATGCACCTCAGCTGTCTGGGGTCAGTATCCTATGTTTTCATATCCTGAGTTTTCTCAGGGCTCGTTCCTTGGGGAATGGCTGCAGTCTGCTGGATGCCAGTTGGCAGATATTGTTTTCTGCCCTGAGTTTCCTCAGAGCTCATGTGTTCACCTTGGAGGGCTGCAGTCATCCATGACTGTGACAGCCTTTGTTTACTGAGATGGCAGGAAACACTGTATTTCTCAGACTTATAATCTAAATATCTAGTTTGTTGTTGTTGTTGTTCAGCTGCCCAGTTGTGTCTAACTCTTTTCAAACTGTGTGGACTGTAGCATGCCAGGCTCCCTTGTCCTTCAACATCTCCTGGAGCTTGCTCAAACTCATGTCCATTGAGTCAGTGATGCCATCTAACCATCTTATCCTCTGCCACCCCCTTCTCTGGCCCTCAGTCTTTCCCAGCATCAGTATCTTTTCCAACGAGTTGGATCTTCACATCAGGTGGCCAAAGCATTGGAGCTTCAGCATCAGTCCTTCCCATGGATATTCAGGGTTGAATTCCTTTAGGATTGACTAGTTTGATTTTCTTGCCACCCAAGGGATTCTCAAGAGTCTTCTCCAGCACCACAGTTCAAAAGCATCAATTATTCGGCACTCAGCCTTCTTTATGATCCAACTCTCCCATCCATACATGACCACTCGAAAAGCTGTAGTTTTGACTATATGGACCTTTGTTGGCAAATTGATGTCTTTGCTTGACTAGGTTTGTCACAACTTTCTTTCCAAGGAGAATGTGTCTTTTAATTTCATGGTTGCAGTTACCGTCCTCAGTGATTTTGGAGCCCAAGAAAAGAAAAATGTCACTGCTTCCACTTGTCTCCCTTCTATTTGCCAGAAAGTGATGGGACTGGATGTAGTTTAGTTTGTTAAAAGTTCAGGACAGTATTTGCTGATGATGAAAATAAGAATGCTCACCAAGAGTTGGGTTGGTGAGCCAAGACCACTCTGTAGATCTTGAATGCCAATCAAAGTAGTTTACATGTCCTCCTGTAGATAATGGTAAGTCATTGGAAGAATTTAAGTATCGGTTTAGAATTATGTCTTTGGGAGAGAAACATTATGAGCAATAGAAGGCGAGAAAGCCATTGTGGAGTCAATTTTTACAATTCACCTATGAGGTGATAAATCTTGGGCAATTTTTCTGTTTAGGAATCTGTGTTCCAAAGAGTAAAACTGTAGAGCCCACCTCTATACTCTCTTCTCCCCTTGTGTATCTCTTTTTCTCTCTTTCTCTTTTCTTAAAATAGTCAATTTTTAAAGAAGAGTTACATAGGCTAAAGATCCTGTGTCCTAATTTTTTAAAATAAATAACAACTCTGATCAGATCGGATCAGATCAGTCGCTCAGTTGTGTCCAACTCTTTGTGACCCCATGAATCGCAGCACACCAGGCCTCCCTGACCATCACCAACTCCCGGAGTTCACTGAGACTCACGTCCATTGAGTCAGTGATGCCATCCAGCCATCTCATCCTCTGTCGTCCCCTTCTCCTCCTGCCCCCAATCCCTCCCAGCATCAGAGTCTTTTCCAATGAGTCAACTCTTCGCATGAGGTGGCCAAAGTACTGGAGTTTCAGCTTTAGCATCATTCCTTCCAAAGAAATCCCAGGGCTGATCTCCTTCAGAATGGACTGGTTGGATCTCCTTGCAGTCCAAGGGACTCTCAAGAGTCTTCTCCAACACCACAGTTCAAAAGCATCAATTCTTCGGCGCTCAGCCTTCTTCACAGTCCAACTCTCATATCTGTACATGACCACAGGAAAAACTCAAGCAATATTAAGGAACATGTTTAAGATCCCATAGAAGCAAGTGTCTGAATCAAGACTAAATCTCAATTTGTCTTCTGACTTTCTCTTTAGTACTGTAAGTAGAATCCTCCCAATCTTTCAACTTTCTCCTGCCAGGACTTTAAGAAGAAGAAAGACCAGACTTCCTGGATGACTTTCTTCATTCCTTTACCTAGGATGGTACTGACAGTCAATGTTGCTTTCAGGGGATGAGGTGAATGTTTCTAGCTACTGAAACTCCCAATCAGCAGAAATTATTTTCCTGCATCTCTGTTTCTTTCCTGAAGAGACTTATCTGGATTTTATTATACACCAGAGTTACACACATTGATAGCCTCTGGAGAAACAGAGAATCAATTTTCTTGCTACCTCTACTAGTTAGCTGGAGAGGGAAGAGTTTTGCTCTCTTGAGATATCTTTTGGCTTCCCGCTCATCAGGGAGTTGTACATGTCCTGTATACCTTCTGGTCCACAACGAAAAATTGCCTTAATGTGAAAGAAGCCTCAGAGGCATAGAAGAAGAGAACAAGTAAAGAGCTATGAATTTTTTTTTTAATTCCATTCAGGAAGAAACATATGTGGTGTTATTTGGTCTAATTAAAGGACCCTAATTCTGGATTTTGGGGGGATATCTCAGCTGTAATATCAGCACTTGCATTAAGGTTAAGAGAATGAAACAAATTGCAGTCTTAGAAAGGACAATTTTTATTTTTCTCAGTGTTAATGCTTCTGGTCTTTACGTGGAATTTTTTCACCAAGAGTTTGTCTCTAACAAGGAAGGCAGAGAGATTTTTAGACTGTAGCAGTACAGAGAGCTTGCCAAGACAGAGATGATCAGGAAAAAAATCAATACACCATAATTAAATCTGTGGAATTAACATTTTTTTTTTTTTTTAGTTGTGGCTTTAGTTTAGATATTGGCTTCCCAGAGAAGAAATATTCTTCAGCAGTAGAATGGGGAGTTCCTTCAATCATGATGAATTGGTTGCCTACCACACGCTGGTCACTGTGCTGAAAAATTAACAAATATGACGGACATCTGCCTGTCTTTAATTGCCACTTAATCATAATCCCCAGAATGTAAATTCCTAGTTGGGCTTGTTTATGACTGTATTCCTCAGGATAAGAATAGTATCTGACGCTCTGTAGATGTTGTAACAATAAATATATGGTGAATTAATGAATAATACATGGTTTTATACAACGCTTTTGTCTTTTGAATAAAATTTTACACCTTACACCAACTTGTCAAGCATGAAAGGGAGTATTAATTTTACATATGAGAAAACTGCATACTAAATTGTCAACAGATTTCTAAGGCTGAATCGTGTAATGACACTTGACTCACAAGCCATCAATTATTAATGTATTAAACACCGTAATCCTTTCTTCAAACAAAGTTTGCCTCTAAATTTCAATGTGCAGGTTAGACACAAGCTGAGACGTTCTGGTTCATGTAGGTATGGGAGGCAAAGATGGTCCATTTCTGTAGGTTTCTTCCCCACCTTTCATCCCTTGAGGACATTGAGTTGATCTGTCCACAGGATAGGGTGGTTAAGACTTTCATAAAATAATCTTCTTCTGTATTATGCCTTTTACTCTGAAACTAGAAACTATTGTACTTTTGCTAATTTAGGCAAATTACTTAACTGTCCCAAACCTCTATTTCCTCATCTGCAAAGTGGCAATTATAATAACAATGCCTATAGGATTATCATGAAGATCAACGGAGATAACGCATAGAACCCCGTAACAGAAGATTGGCACTCAATGTTGGTTATGATGGTGATGAGGAGGAAAACCAGCTGTACGATCCTCTGGCCTGATATAAAAAGATGGGGTGTACCTTATTGTTTTTCTTATAGTGATGGGATCTTTCACTATTAAAAAAATAAAAGTATTTGTTTTATTTTACATCGCAAACATGACAACTAAGGTAAAAGTGATTGCTGGGAATAATCTGCTTTTGCTTTTGTGATGTCAGAAAACATTTGAAACTCAAAACTGTTTTGCTTCTTAACTGATTTTGCTGTATTAAGCATTTATTTAAGCACACTTCATTTACGACATTTAAATTAGAAGTTTAAATTCAATGCTGTCTTATTCACATTCATATATGTTCAGTGAGTAATTTCAGTGGGTCAGGTGCTGTACCAGGTTCTGGGATTCAGAGATATGACAAGATACTATCTTTTACCTTCAAAGGGCTCAACTTCTGGTGGAGAAAACTATAATATGAATGTGAAATGAGTTCTGTGGCATCAATATCCACAGGTTATTTTTATAAAAATTGAAAATATCCATAGCTCTCTGATCATTTTGCGTATCTGAGTTTGCTGTCTAATGTATTTCTTAGGATAGGATCACGGGAATAATATTCCTTGGGTTCTTGAATCTTAATAACAATGTGTCTGTTTCTCTTTGTATCTGAGGATCACTTTTGTTGGATACAAACAAATTTGTCTCATGTTTTCTTCCTTTAAATGTCTTATTTAATTTCTTGAATATCACTATTCAATTTTCTTCTGAAGCATTGCTGCCAAAAGAGATAACCTAATTTTTCCTTTTTAAGTACAGTGTTTTTATTGCCTTGCTCCCCAATGAGTTTTTTTTTTTCTTTAAAATCCAGTAATATTACTAGATTATGTCTTGATGTTGGTTCTGGATCCATATTATTTATCTTAGATGCATAATACATTATTGCAATGTGATTTTAATTTTTTTATTATTTTGTGTGAGTTTTCTCAATATAGGTTTCTTAGTGCTTTTAGTATAGCCTTTGTTCTGATCTTGGCCTTGTTTTCTTTCTTACATGCCCTTATCCACGGGTCACTGTTTGCCTGTCTTCAATGTGTCACGCACTATGTGTCAGTTTCTCTTAAATCCTTTTTACCTCTTTGATTCCTAAGGATTGGGCTTCCCTTGTGTGGCGCAGCTGGTAAAGAATCCATCTGCAACCTGGGTTGGGAAGATTCCTTGGAGAAGGGAAAGGCTACCCACTTCAGTATTCTGGCCTGGAGAATTCCATGGACTATATAGTCCATAGGGTTGCAAAGAGTTGGATAGGACTGAGCGTCTTTCACTTTCACTTTCCTTAGGTTTAAATTTTTTTTTTTTCACATTTTTCTTGTAAGGCATTATTTGTATTGATTCACTCATCTCATTCTTTCTACTCTAGGTTTCTTTCTTTTTTTTTTTTTTTTTTTTTTAACTTTACAATATTGTATTAGTTTTGCCAAATATTGAAATGAATCAGCCACAGGTATACCTGTGTTCCCCATCCTGAACCCTCCTCCCTCCTCCCTCCCCATACCCTCCCTCTGGGTCGTCCCAGTGCACCAGCCCCAAGCATCCAGTATCGTGCATCGAACCTGGACTGGCGACTCGTTTCATACATGATATTATACATGTTTCAATGTGATTCTCCCAAATCTCCCCACCCTCTCCCTCTCCCACAGAGTCCATAAGACTGTTCTATACATCAGTGTCTCTTTTGCTGTCTTGTACACAGGGTTATTGTTACCATCTTTCTAAATTCCATATATATGTGTTAGTATACTGTATTGGTGTTTTTCTTTCTGGCTTACTTCACTCTGTATAATAGGTTCCAGTTTCATCCATCTCATTAGAACTGATTCAAATGTATTCTTTTTAATGGCTGAGTAATACTCCATTGTGTATATGTACCACAGCTGTCTTATCCATTCATCTGCTGATGGACATCTAGGTTGCTTCCATGTCCTGGCTATTATAAACAGTGCTGCAATGAACATTGGGGTACACGTGTCTCTTTCCCTTCTGGTTTCCTCAGTGTGTATGCCCAGCAGTGGGATTGCTGGATCATAAGGCAGTTCTATTTCCAGTTTTTTAAGGAATCTCCACACTGTTCTCCATAGTGGCTGTACTAGTTTGCATTCCCACCAACAGTGTAAGAGGGTTCCCTTTTCTCCACACCCTCTCCAGCATTTATTGCTTGTAGCCTTATGGATCACAGCCATTCTGACTGCCTTGAAATGGTACCTCATAGTGGTTTTGATTTGCATTTCTCTGATAATGAGTGATGTTGAGCCTCTTTTCATGTGTTTGTTAGCCCTCTGTATGTCTTCTTTGGAGAAATGTCTATTTTGTTCTTTGGCCCATTTTTTGATTGGGTCATTTATTTTTCTGGAGTTGAGCTGTAGGAGTTGCTTGTATATTTTTGAGATTAGTTGTTTGTCAGTTGCTTCATTTGCTATTATTTTCTCCCATTCTGAAGGCTGTCTTTTCACCTTGCTAATAGTTTCCTTTATGTGCAGAAGCTTTTAAGTTTAATTAGGTCCCATTTTTTTATTTTTGCTTTTATTTCCTTAATTTCTTTTTCTAACCATTTATTGAGTTATTTCTGAGTTTTTAAAATTAGTTATTTTTTCCATGAATTATAGGATATGTTCCTTTTTAAATTTAAATTTTTACAAATCCTTTAAGCATTTATTTTGAAATAATAAACATCTATCAGAAAAGTAAAAATTGTAATAATTGTACAAAAAGCCTTGTGTGTGTGGGTGTGTGTATATATATGTATATATATATATATATATTTTAACCCACTTTGTAGCATCTTGCATATCCACAGTATAATGATGAAACTTAGAAAATAACATCAAGGTACTAGTATTTATTGGTTCAGATTTCATCAATTACACCAATAAAGATCATTTTCCCAATGCATGTGGTATTCATGTCTTCTCTTTTAAAAAATTTTTTAAAAAGATTTTTTGATGTGAACCAATTTTAAAGCCTTTATTGAATATTGCTTTGGTTTTATATTTTGGGTGTTTGACTGTGAGGCCTGAGAGATCTTAGCTCCCCCACCAGGGAGGCTGCACCCTATTCACTGGGAAGCAAAGTGTCAACCACTGGGCCACCAGGGAAGCCCCATGTTCATGTCTTCTTAATCTCCTCCAGTCTACAATAGCTTGTCATCCTTTGTTATTTTTCTTGATCTGGACATGTTTGACGAGTACTGGTCTGTTATTTGGAGCGTACACATTGATTTGAGTTTTTCTGATGATTAAATTTATCTTCTGTATTTTTGGCAAAAGCATCATGTAAGTGATGGTGTGTCCTCAGCGCATATGTATTTCTAATGATGATGTTATCTTTGATCTGTTGATTAAGGTTGTATCTGCTGGGTTTCTTCACCATAAATTTACTAATAATTTCCCTTTGAAATTAATAAGTATCTTATGGGGACACAAGTCTATATAAATATTCTACTCCTCATCATAACCCACTAATTTTAGCATCCATTGATGATTCTGGCTTATCACAATTACTATTATATTTGCCAAATGATAGCTTTATTTTCCTTCACTCTTTCTGTTTTAACTGACTGGAATTCTGCTCAAATGAAGAGCTCTTCCTTTATTTACTTATATCAGCACAAACTTATGAATAATTACTTATTAATAATTACTTGATTTTAGTGTTTAAGTCTTACCACATTTGGTCATTGAGATTCCCTTGAAATTGATTCTTCTGTCATTTCAACATGTTCCCATTATTTCTGAGTGCTTTAAAAATTCTGGCATCGTAATATATTCTAGACTGATATTCTTTCCTCACCCCACCTCTGAAGCTAGGTATTTCTTCAAGAAGCCCTGATGTCTTTCATTAAATAATGTTACCTGGAAACTTTGATCTGAGCATTTTATATGTTCATACTACTCAGAGGTTATTATTTCTAGGTCCTTACAGTAGACAGAACTAGGAAATAAATGCATGAATACATACACCACTACAGATACACTTGTATCTATTTAATCTAACTTTCTATATGAAACCATGAATTCATGCTGATACTTTTGATTCCAGAACAACATCACAGAGTTAATTCTTTATTTATAATTCTTTTTGTGACTGTGAGATACCTGGTTGTTATTATGTATAACTGATTTACTTATTTAGTCAATTCTAGAGTACATCTAAGGGAGAAGGCAATGGCACCCCACTCCTGTACTCTTGCCTGGAAAATCCCATGGGCGGAGGAGCCTGGTAGGCTGCAGTCCATGGGGTCGCTAAGAGTCGGACATGACTGAGCGACTTCACTTTCACTTTTCACTTTCATGCATTGGAGAAGGAAATGGCAACCCACTCCAGTGTTCTTGCCTGGAGAATCCCAGGGACGGGGGAGCCTGGTGGGCTGCCGTCTGTGGGGTCGCACAGAGTCGGACACAACTGAAGCAACTTAGCAGCAGCAGCAGCAGCATAGTACATCTAAAGTCATTTTAGAATTGCTAACTCAGAACTACATACTGCTGTGAAAAACACACTTGTGTACTATTGTTTTTGTGTTTAGAGTAGGTAGTAACATTGTTTTATAAAGTTACTTGAGTCAGTTATTTCCTTCTTCACTTCCATAAGTGTTATTTATTTGCCATAGAGTTTATTTGTAACCAATCCACTTGGAGTTCTATTCAGTTTTCTTATATTTATTTGTTCTTATGAGTATGTGAGACATTAACATGATTCTAAACGTTGGAACAATACAGAAAGGTACGATTAGAGAAGTGTCATTTGCCCTTGATTCCTCCTACCCAATTCCCATTCATCCATGCTTTATATCCTATTTCCATCCACCTTCTGAAAGTAATCAATCTTTATGTTTTAGTCTCTGAGTCATGTCCGACTCTTTTCTGACCCCATGGACTGTAGCCTGCCTAGCTCCTCTGTCTATGGGATTTCCCAGGCAAAAATACTGTAGTGGATTGCCATCCCCTTCTCTAGGGGATCTTCCCACCCAGGGGTGGACCTGGTGTCTTCTGTATCGGCAGGTGGATTCTTCACCACTGAGCCACTGGGGAAGCCTAATCAATCTTATTAGTTTTTTATTTATCTTATGTTATTTAAAAGAAATCAATATATATATATATATGTATATATATAAATCATGTCTTCTTCATTCTAAAATATGCTTTTTGTATTTTATATAATTTTTTAGCACTTAGCTTTATATCATGAAAATCACCATTCCATATTAGTAAATAGATATGTTCCTCTTTTTCTTAACAATTGCATAATATTCCATTTTTAAATACACCAAAATACTTATCAGCTCTCTTATATGATCATTTTTTTCTCTAATGTAATATTATATCCTGTTACCTTATTGAATTATTTATTGTGTGAGTGAAACATTGGTTTTCTATTATTATTTCATAATAAATATATATTAAAAAAATATATATATGTAGAATCAGAACTGATGGGCACTTTTATACACATACTATGACACAGAAAGTATCCAAAAATTCTTATTTTCTTGATTGTCCTACTCAGGCATGAGTGTTGACTTTTTTCAAAACAATATTTCTTATATATTTTTTTTAACATTATGCGGGTAATTCTTAGTTCTCAATTTTTGAAAAATTCTTTTATAATTTCCTGTTCTGGCAATGTTTTGCAAAGATTATTAATGGATTTAAAATTTCAGAAATTAAATAAATTTTTCTACCTCAGTCAGTTCAGCCTCTCAGTCATGTCCAACTCTTTGTGACCCTATGGACTGCAGCACACCAGACCTCTCTGTCCATCACCAACTCCCGGAGCTTGCTCAAACTCAAGTACATCAAATAGGTGATGCCATCCAACCAATTCATGCTCTGTTGTCCCCTTCTCCTCCTGCCTTCAATTTTTCCCATCATCAAGGTCTTTTCAAATGAGTCCATTCTTCTCATCAGCTGGCTAAATATTGGAGTTTCAGCTTCAGCATCAGTCCTTCCAATGAATATTCAGGACTGATTTCCTTTAGGATGGACTGGTTGGATCTCCTTGCAGTCCAAGGGACTCTCAAGAGTCTTCTCCAACACCACAGTTCAAAAGCATCAATTCTTTGGCACTCATCTTTCTATGTAGTCCAACTCTTACATCCATACATGACTATTGGAAAAACCATAGCTTTGACTGGATGGACCTTTGTTGGCAAAGTAACATCTCTGCTTTTTAACATGCTGCCTAGGTTGGTCATAGATATTCTTCCAAGGAGCAAGCATCTTTTAATTTCATGGCTGCAGTCACCATCTGCAGTGATTTTGGAGCACAAAAAAATAAAGCCTGTCACTGTTTCCCCATCTATTTGCCATGAAGTGATGGGAATGGATGCCATGATCTTAGTATTTTGAATGTTGAGCTTTAAGCTAACTCTTTCACTCTCCTCTTTCACTTTCATTAAGAGGCTCTTCATTTCCTCTTTGCTTTCTGCCATAAGGGTGATGTCATCTGTGTATCAGAGGTTGTGATATTTCTCCTGGCAGTCTTGTTTCTAGTTTGTGCTTCATCCTGCTCGGCATTTTACATTATGCATGCATATAAATTAAATAAGCAAAGTGAAAATATATAGGCTTAATGTACTCCTTTCCCAATTTGGAACCAGTCTGTTGTTCCATGTCCAGTTCTAACTGTTGCTTCTTGATTTGCATACAGATTTCTCAGGAGGCAGGTAAGGTGGTCTGGTATTCCCATCACTTGAAGAATTTTCCACAGTCTGTTGTTATCTACACAGTCAAAGGCTTTGATGTAATCATTAGAGCAGAAGCAGATGTTTTTCTGGAACTCTCTTGCTTTTTCTATGATCCAACGGATGTTGGCAATTTCTTGTTTTTTTTTTTTTTTTGGATGTTGGCTATTTCATCTCTGGTTCCTCTGCCTTTTCTAAATCCAGCTTGAACATATGGTATTTCATGGTTCACATACTGTTGAAGCCTGGTTTGGGGAATTTTCAGCATTACTTTGCTAATGTGTGGGATGAGTGCAATTGTGCAGTAGTTTGAACATTCTTTGGCATTGCCTTTCTTTGGGATTGGAATGAAAACTGACCTTTTCCATTCCTGTGGCCACTTGTGAGTTTTCCAAATTTGCTGACATGTTGACTGCAGCACTTTCACAGCATCATCTTTCAGGATTTGAAATAGCTCAACTGGAATTCCATCACCTCCATTAACTTTGTTTGTAGTGATATTTCCTGAGGTCCACTTGACACATTCCAGGATGTCTGGCTCTAGGTGAGTGATCACACCATCATAGTTATGTGCATCATGAAGATCTTTCTTGCCACCTCTTCTCCATATCTTCTGCTTCTGCTAGGTCAATACCACTTCTGTCCTTTATTGTGTCCATCTTTTCATGAAATGTTTCCTTGGTATCTGTATTTTTCTTGAAGAGATCTCTAGTCTTTCCCATTCTATTGTTTTCCTCTGTTTCTTTGCATTGATCATTGAGGAAGGCTTTTTTATTTCTCCTAGCTATCATTTGGAACTCTGTATTCCAGTGGGTATATCTTTCTTTTTCTCCTTTGCCTTTCATTTTCTCTTCTTTACTCAGCTGTTTGTAAGTACTCCTCAAACAACAATTTGCCTTTTTGCATTTCTTTTTCTTGGGGATGGTCTCCTGTAAAAAGTCATGAACCTCCTCCATCCATAGTTCTTCAGGCAGTCTGCCTATCAGATCTAACCACTTGAATCTATTTGTTACTTTTACTGAGTCAGTTGTATATGACTCAGTTCTAGGGAGAAATTTGAATTAACACGTTACATATTCCTGATTTATATTCATAATATTGTAGGGCTTTCCTACATTTCCCACTCCATAATATGGTCTGACCTGATTTCACCTTGTCCTTCGCTTGTTATCTTTTGTTACATTGGATGTCTGAATGATATGATGAAACCAGACTTGTCAAAATAACTCAGAGAAAACACACTTACATCTTAAGTCTACATTGGTTTTCAAATTAAAACATGCAATAGGCTAATTCAATCCTGGGGGAAATTAGGTGGGAAAGTAGGAAAGATACATCTTAAAGCTTTTGGAGCTGGTGCTGCTCAGAGTCAGATGCCAGTGATTCTAAACAGCAAATGCTCTAGATTCCTGCAAGTTTTTTGGCAATAAAGTCCTTTATAAAGTCCACGTTCCTATATAAGTGTTAATTTTCTTTCTTTCCATAAAATAAAGTATAAGGCAATGCTTATTTTGCTTATTATTGCCTTTGGCTTTTTGAAAAAAATTATATTGGAGTATAGTCGATTTATAATGTTGTAATAGTTTCGGGCGTACAGCATAGCGATTCAGTTATACATATACATATATATATTCTTTTTCAGATTCTTTTGCCATAGAGTTATTACAGAGTATTGAGTAGAGTTCCTTGTCCTATATAGTAGGTGCTTGTTGATTATCCATTTTATGTGTAGTATTATGTATACATTAATCCCAAACTCCTAATTTATCCCTTTCCCTCACCTTCCCCTTTGGTAAATGTAAATTTGTTTTCTAAGTCTGTGTATGGTTTCTGTCTCATAAATAAGTTAATCTGTATCGTTTTTTAGATTCCACATATAAGTGATGTCAAATATTTGTCTTTGACTTACATCACTTGGTGTGATCATCTCTAGGTCCATCCATGGTGCTTCAAATGGCATCATTTCCTTTTTTGTGGCTGAATAATATTCCATTACGCATACAACACACACACATCACATCTCCATCCATCTGTTGATGGACAGTTAGTTGTTCCCGTGTCTTGGCTCTCATAAACAGTGCTGCTATGAACATAGGGGTGAGTGTATCTTTTCTAATTATGGTTTGCTCCAGCTGTATGCCCAGGAGCAGGTTTTTTCTGAGTTATATGGTATCTCTATTTTTAGTTTTTTAAGGAACCCCAAACTGTTCTCCATAGTGTTGATACCAATTTACATTCTAATCCTTTAAAGGCATTCACTAAATGTGTATACCGATTCTTTGGAACTCTTGTTAAAATGAAGATACAGAAATGGGACCCAGGTTTCTACACACCTAACAAGCTCTCACATGATGCTCCTGTGCCCATACTTTGAGGAAAATGAGCAGGTTAGGTTTGGACTAACCTAGGTTCAAGTGTCAACTCTGGGTGATTTATTTAACAAAGTTGAGATTTCCACCCTGGTCATTTCTTTGTTGTTGTTGCTATTGTTTAGTGGCTAAGTTGTGTCCAACTCTTTTGCAACCCCATGGACTGCAGCCCACCAGGCTCCTCTGTCCATGGGATTTCCCAGGCAAGACCACTGGAGGGGCTTGCCATTTCCTTCTCCAGGGGATTTTCCTGACCCAGGGATTGAACCTGCATCTCCTGCATTGGCAGGCAGGTTCTTCACCACTGAGCCATCAGAGAAGCCCTGTAGTCATGTGCAGATCTGTCCATCATTTGAGGACCTCAGCTTACCTCTGCCCGGGCTCTGGGGTGACCAGTCCTCTGGCACCATGTGGCTGGGTTCTTGGATATGTTGAGGGACCCTTGGGTTTGATTGCTTCTTTCTCCTTCACTCTAGACTACTGTCTATCTGAGCTCTTTGTATGGCAAAACTATTTTGAACATAATATGTCACTTAAAACCCTGATTGTTTGAGCTGTAGAGTGATGATGGCCTTAGGAGGACACTGTGTTTTGCTGTGTTTTTTCTCTTTCCTCCTTTTCCTGATCCAGGCGGTCTTTATTTGGAAAGCTCTGGGTACAGTGTCTGGCCCACAGTGGCCTGTGCGGTTCAGTCGTGTTCTCTCGTGCATCTATTTACCTTGATAAATATTCTCCTGCACCCACGCTGTCTCCTGTTACTAAGACGTGCAGTGAATGGTAAAGCACTTGCTAAATCTCAAACATGCTGCCTCTCTTCAGACTACAGAGCTTGCTGTGCCGCGGGCACTAATATTATCAAGCCTGGCATCACTCATTCAGTCTGAAGGGCCCCATCTCTCCTTTGATCAGTCACGGCTGGATGGGAGATTTTTGAATCATTTTATTGTCTGACTGCAGCTTTATAGATTCTCTTTCAGGAAGCAGCTCACTTTTCCTCTTTCTTCCTCTGGCCTCTAATTCTTTCTTTGCTTCAGGGGTCCTGGTAGTTCAGGGTCTATGTGTCAAGGCCTTTGGTTAGATCATTTATTTCCCATTCTCCGGTTAGGATAATCTTTGTATTTAGCAAACACATAAACCCATATGTGTGGGTGCTAAGTCGCTTCAATCTTGTCTGAGTCTTTGTGACCCCATGGACTGTAGCCCATCAGGCTCCTCTGTCCATGGGTTGCTCCAGACAAGAATACTGGAGTGGGGTGCCATGCCCTCCTCCAGGGGATCTTCCCAACCCAGGGATTGAACCTCTGTCTCTTATGTCTGCTGCGTTGGCAGGCGAAGTTTTTTTTTTACTAGCGCCCCCTGGGAAGTCCATTGTAAAGTCCACAACCGATGTTAAAAAGTGGTTTTGAGTGACATCATTTCCCTTTAGACTATCTGGCCTTGAAGGTATGCTTAGGTTACCATGAAGATGATGACTTTTATTCAGTGAACTCTTAGAACCGTCCTTTCTGATTCATTTTTTGATAGTTTTGGCTAATATGTGGGTGTTTTTTTTTGGGGGGGGTCATAAAATGACCACATTTTCAGGAGACCAAAAGCCTTTTTTTTTTTTTAGGGAAGGGATTTGACCTACCAAAAACTGCAGGTTTAATTAGAGATATCCTAGACATGTGCTGCAAATACCCTAAAAAAAGCAGGCTCATAATATACATGTAAAGTACTCAGAGAGGCTTCCCAGGTGGCACAGATTCTTTGGTGGTAAGGAATCTGCCTGCCAATGCAGGAGACTCAAGAGATGTAGGTTCAATACATGAGTTGGGAAGATCCTCTGAGAAAGAGATGGCAACCCACTCCGGTATTCTTACCTGGAAAATCCCGTGATCAGAGGAGCCTGGCAGGTACAGTCTGTGGGATCACAAAAGAGTCAGACACGGCTGAGTGACTGAACAAGAAAGTTGCATTACAATCTCGTGCTAGTGTCTGCTGTACAGCAAAGTGCATCAGCTACATGTGTACACATATCCCCTTCCTTTTGGTCTTCCTTCCCATTCAGGTGACCACAAAGAACTGAGTAGCATTCCCTGTGCTAAACGGTAGTTGTCTACTTTATACACAGTAGAGTGTACATGTCCATCCGAATCTCCCAGTTCTTCCCACCTCCCCCTTTTATCCCCTTTGGTATCCACGCTTGTTCTCTGCATCTGTCTCTATTTCTGGTTTGCAAATAAGTTGATCTATAACATTTTCGTAGATTCCACATATATGCATTCATATATGAAGTTTTTCTTTTTCTGACTTACTTCACTCTGTTTGACACTCTCTTAAACCAATGCTTTTGCTTTAAAAAAATGGGGAGGACTATATGAGTCAAATGACTTCCTTTGTGAAAATCAAAAGGAAGTGTTTCTTCCCCTCTTCTGTAAGTCTGCAGTTTTTCAGTGGGGAAAAAAAGATAGCAATGCTGACCATGTTCCTCTCGTTAGAAGCAAAGCAAGACTTCAAACTCTATTTGAGGGATGACCCCTTTTCAGAAATTAGAGGCGCTGAATTTATTGCCAGCCAGTCATAACTGTCCATCTGCTAATTTTCTCCACATAGAGGCAGCAGCTGTCATTTCAGAAATACTACAGTAGATAATAAGATGGGGTGCATTTCATCTTCAAATGCTTAAAACAAATCCCTAGGAAGAGCGACAGCAGTTCCTCCGACTGCATGAATCGCTGATGTCATTAACGCAAAATGCTAAATGGACTTGAAGATTGGAAGAAAATGGATTTGCTTTAAAAGGAGCAGCACTCGAGTTAGGTGTAGTACTTGTTGTAATAATGTGAAATTGCAGAAATCTAGGAACTGCTGAAGCCATAAGTGCACACAGAGATACTCTCAAAACCACAGCCACGCAGAGAACACTGAATACAAATACATATGGGTTTCCCAAGTTCATGCCTCCTAGATAGACCTAAGGAATGCATTGTTGTCTCCGCCCCTGAAAAACCAGCAAAAATTTTCCCCGACTAATAGGAGAAAAGACTTGTTTAAGTCTCAAATGAGTCCAGTTTCTCCCCAAATCTGCACACCTAGTAGATCTTAGAAGCCATCCTTCCCTTGGTACAATTTAATGGCCTGCTTGGGACTATTAAATAGTCTGTTCCGCAATTTATATTGTTATATCCTTGCATTTTTTTTCCTCAGACAACATTTTATTTTTTATTGGAAATTGCTTTATGACATTGTATTAGTTTCTGCTATACAACAAAGTGGATCATCTATACATGTCCACATATCCCTCCCCCTGCAGCCTCCCCCACCATCCTGCCCGTCTAGGTCATCACAGAGCAGTGAGCTGAGCTCCTTGTTCTTTATAGCAGCTTCCCTCTAGCTTTCTGTTTAACACATGGTACTGCATATATGTCAATCCTACTCTCCAAATATGTCTCACCCTCCCCTTCCCACCATGTCCACACACTTACTCTCTGTGTCTGTCTCTATTCTCGCCCTGCAAACAGCCTCGTCTGTACCATTCCTTAGATAACTCTTTTTCTCTTCAGTCTCGTGGTTTCCACTCTTAAATGTGTTCAAGTCAGTTTGAATTTAAAAACTAACCACTGCCTCTTATTTGAGGTTCCCAGTCAAGATTCTTCTCCCTTCCAATCAAAGTGCATGCAGTTCTCTGATGATTATTCATAAGGAAAAGTGTTAGGATGAGATAAGGAATGAATGACCATAATCCAAGTGGTGCTTGGCATCCCTGAGCATTAGAGTTGAAGATGAAGATGTAGATACAGATAGAAGTAGAGATTATGCACGTGGATATAGATGTAGACATGGTCTGGACATAGACGGGTGGAGAAAGAGTTATGTAGTTTCTCCATGGAGATATCTAAAACAGAGATTGTTTCATTTAACCCTCAGAATAATCCTGAGAGGTAGGGTAGGAGTATCTGTATTCTTTTGCATATGACAGTATTGACTCTCAGAAGCCCCCAATCCCCTTATCTGGAGACAAAGCTGAGTTGAGACTCGATCTGTTTAACCAACACTCAGGCTTATTCTGATCGCAGCACAAAACTCCACCCCGCCCCTACATTTAGAAGAACTGTTGTCTGGAATGGTATATCTGCCATTGTCAACCTCTGGGTTTTTTCCTTGTGGACATTGCTCTAGAATGTGATCTCTGTGGAACAGAAGGAAAGCAGAGGCAAAGAGAGTTGCATGGAATTGCTGGCTACTGGTCACAGAGAAAGCTTGCATTTTTATTGCAACAAACAGAAATACTTTTATGGGGCCTCCACTGATTTCATTACTTTTGATATTACAAAGAAAAAAAAAAAACAACCCAGGGTTGATGAGACTCCAGGTCAAGGCAGAATCACAGAGCAGTTACAGAAAATTCTGAGGCTCTGGGATGTTGTGCTGGCAAGTACCTTGATTTGAGAAAAGAAATTCATTTAAACACAGCAGATAGGCTTAGGAGAAAGTCTGGGACACTGGCTTCTTTCTATTGCTATTTGCTTCTTTCGAAAGATTTGCTTTGTATTTTATCTTCATCCTTGGTCGCCAGGCAGAAACCCTATTTCTAAATGTCATTGCTATTAAAAAGAGGACTTTGGGGGATGTAAAGCAAGGAAAGAATAAAAGTCATAGAGGAAGATGCAACAAACCTACCATTTCTCAAGTCAAAATATTTTAATGGTGAAATCAGGATAAATGATTAATCTAAAGATTTTCTGTTTCCAGCAAGCTGTAACAGGGCCTGACAAGCAGCAGGAAACTAATATTTAAAGATAATTTCAGAAACATGAGATTAGAAAGTGCTGAAAGGAGGAGGCTGAACCTTTTTCCTTCCACCTCCAAGATTTATTAAAAATAGTGTTTTTTCTTTGAACAGAAAAAGTATCTGATTCTACATTTAAATGTTAGTACATTTTTCACTCCAAAGTATTTACTAATACCAACTCTGACACAGTTACTATATTTGGGTCTACATGGTAACAAAGAAACTGTTTCTGTCCCCAAGGAAGCTTACAGTTTAACAACAAAGGTGAAAGAAACAAAAGTAAATGGAATAAAAACCATTCCAAAAGATTCTATGAGAACTCTGAGGATGGTGTTGCAGTATATTTAGTAGCAGGAGAACATAAGGGTCTGGGGATCAGGGAAAGTTTCCCTGAAAAACTGACCCCTGAATGTTGAAGAAGTAAGGGATGAAGATTTGGGGAGTCCTGGCAATGAGACCAGCAGGCACAATTTCTCAGGGAGAGTGGTGTGCAGTTTGATTAAGTTGAAGCACAGAAGGACAAGGGCAGGACATCACTGGTGGCTCAGTGGTAAAGAATCTGCCTGCTAATCCAGGGGACGTGGGTTCCATACTACTGAGCAGCTACGTCCACGCGCCACAACTGCTGAGCCCACGTGCTGCAGCTACTGAAGCCGGGACACAGAGAGCCTGTTCTCTGCAGAGAAGCCACCAGGATGAGAAGCTCTCGCACAGCAATGAAGAATAGCACCCTCTCACTGCAACTAGAAAAAGCCTGAGCAAAGCAGCAGACTCAGGGCAGCCAAAAATAAATAATTTAATAAAATTATGTTTTAAAAAAGAGAAGGACAAGGGCAGCAGGGGGTGGTAGTAGGGATCCGGGTAGGGAGGTTGGGAGGACTAGATGATGGAGATGCTGCTCTGCTTCCTCTTAATCTCTGGTACCTTGATTGTCAGCCTATTGAATAAATAACATCTCAGCAGGACTTCTGGTTGCCTCCCTAGAGAAGGGGCGGCCATTGGTAATCACTGGTGGACCCGGGCTTTTAAGGTTCCCTTTACCCACCACCCAGCATCTCGGCTTCCTTCTCTCTGAATTGCAGTCACTGTTCTCGCTAACCAGCTGTGTTACCTTTGTAGAGAGACTTGATACTTTCAAATGGGAACATCCTCTTTTCCCAAATGAGGACAAGTATGATTTTTGAGCTCATTTCTAGAGCTAATAATCCATGATGATGTATCTGAAAATGACCCTCCAGCTCTCTGAGTAAATGTCAAGTTTTCTGTGGCATCTATATGGATAGGGTGGAGTTAACGTGTTAGGAGAAAGACCCTATGCTGTTTCTCGGAGGGAAACAGATGTGGATGGAAAGCCTAAGTCTGTTAGGTGGTTTGGGGGCATTTATTTAACCATTTCTAAGTGTCACTGTCTTCACTGGGGTGCAATAATATCCACTTGGCAGAATTACTGGGCCAGCTAGAAAGAGCATATGTAACATGCCCAGCATGATATATTGATCTCAACTTATTATTAATAATGATTATTTGTGGAACTGGAGAGTCTAGAGAAATTTATTGAACTTGTTCTCCTCGGAAGTAGGTAGCAGAGAACAATATTTCCCAAACTTCATCTTCAAACTCTGGTGACCCTGACTCAAGTTAAATATGGTTTCCAGTTCTCTGGGGAGCTGTGAATAATCACGACAATTGGGATCTGCATCTTTCTGGGCATCTTCAGTGGATGCTAATTGAGCAGAAGTCAGAAGGAAGTTGGATTCATTAGTTTAATTGTCTTGTTGAGCCTTATTATCTCAAGTTATTTTCTTCTAAATGTGTATTTATTTGCTTGTTGTTGGTTCCCGCAGTCACAGATGCTCACTGAGAGGGGAGGACTTGAACAGACAGTGGCTGTCTCCCAGCGCTCATCTCCAGCCCACAATCTACCATGCCAAAGGACTCCTCCACTACCTGGGCAGCATCGGTCGGAGTCCCATGGTGAGTCACTTCCCTCTGCTTCCACACTCTTGGCTGGTTCCCTCCACCTTCCGGGTACAGAGTACTTTCTGTTCAGGCAAGAAAACCAGACACAAGCCCAAGACCTGTGTATGACAAGCTGTAATGGGGGCATATTCATTTCCTAAGGCTGACATAGCAGAATACCACAAACTGTATAGATTAAAAAAAAGACAAAACAGCAGCCTATCTTTCACACTTCTGGAGGCTAGAAGTCTGGAAATTAAGATGTCAGCAGCCCCTAATGTCTCCAAAGACTCTGGGAAAGAAGCCTTCATTGCCTCGTCCTAGCTTCTGGTGATTGCCATCAGTCCTTAGCATCCTTGGCTCGTGGGAGCACAGCTCCAATCTCTGCCTCTGTCTTCAGAGGGCCATCTTCACCCTCTGTGTGTCTGTGTACAAATTTCTCCTTTCTTAGCACAGCAGTCACTGGACTAATGTGTACATGCTCAGGCATGTCTGACTCTTTGTGACCCCATGGACTGTAGACCACCAGGTTCCTCTGTCCGTGGGATTTCCCAGGCAAGAATACTGGAGTGGGTTGCTCTTTCCTTCTCCAGGGGACCTTCCCAACCCAGGAATCGAATGTGCATCTCCTACATTGGCCGGCAGATTCTTTACCATTGAGCCACCTGGGAAGCCCACAGTGAACCAGGGCCCACCCTAATTCAGTATGGGCTCCTCTTAACTTGGTTACATCTGCAAAGAATCTTTTTCCAAATAAAGTCACATACATAGGTACTGGGAATTAAGGATTGAGAGTATCTTTTTGGGAAACCATTTAACTGGCAACAAGAGCAAACTAGGAGTTCAATATTCATTGCTGAAAACTGGACAAAAAATTGCATTTCATCCCATTTCCTGGGTCTTTAGTTTTTTTTCCAGTTATTCATCAAGAAGGAAAGTGTATATGTCTTATTAAATAGTAAAATATTCTCTAGATGTTCAGATTCGTATTCAACTAGCACTTATTAAGTTCCAAAGATGATTCTGTCACCGTTCTAGGCACTTTCACGTGTAGGCTTTTCTCTCGAGCTTATAGTAAATGTGCAATTGATGAGAAACAACATTCAGAGGCTTAGGCTCAAGATAAGATAGGAGGTAATACTAGCCACGTAACTGTATGAAAGTAATCATTTATGGACTACAAACTATGAACATATCTATCTGCAAAAGTGCAGAGGGCATATGTACAGATTTAGAGTGCTTACCTCACTGAAGGAGCTTAAACTAATTTGCAGAAGCTCACACATGGACCAATTCAAACAATCATCTCCACCATTAACCACTTTTTGACCATATACTATACGATTAAAACAGTGGCACATTCAATGAGTATCCAGTGAAACAATGGATGAATATCTAATTTAGAAGCTGACTTGAACCTCAAAAACCTTAAGAGGTCAGATGATGTCCTTGGGATCACCAGGAAGTAGAGTCGATCTGGCTTTCCACCCTGCAACCCCTTCTCCCTTCATCACTTATTCTTTGAGGGGATGTGTTAAGCCCAGGTGTCTGCTCCCAGCGCAGTTGTATGGACAATGCTTAATTCTCCATCTATGACGTGTGATCACAGGTAGAATGTTGTCAGACAAGGACGCTCCCCTGAGCCACCAGGGTTTTTAGTGAGGGTTGTTATATATTGGCTGCACTGGGTCTTTGTTGCTGCTATGAAGGCTTTCTTTAGTTTTGGCAAGTGAGGGCTACTCTCTAACTGCCGCGTTCGGGCTTCTCATCGTGGTGGCCTCTCTTGTTGCAGAGCGTGGGCTCTAGGTGCACGTGCTTCAGTGGTTGTGGCGCGGGAGCCTAGTTACTCCGAGACATACTGGGATCTTCCCGGCAACAGATCAATCCCTTATCCCCTGCATTGGCAGGTGGATTCTCAACCACTGAGCCGCCAGGGAAGCCCTCAGGAGTCATTTTGTAGCCCTGGTGTCCACGTGGCTAATCTTAGTCTCCAGGCTCTTCAGAGGTCAAGCTTTGTGGCCCAAGAACCCCACCATATATCACATGGCATCAACCTTCTAACGTGGCCCAAGGTCCCAGGTAAAGAAAGACACTCTTGTCTATTAGGATATTCCACAGAAGTCAAGGTGACCTCCCAGGAGCCAGTCCAGGGTCAGACCTTTCTTTGGAGAATATAGGGTTTACATGCTTCAGGCTTGTTGAGTCAGTGCTTTATTGCAAAAGGATAAAGCACATGCTTTTCCCTTAAGAACACTTATTCTACATTGGTCAAAATGTGCCACGTTTTCATGCTACCTCACACTCTTCATCCAAGGAGACACTGTAATCTGCTGTCTGCCCTCTAGAAATAACTTCATGGCCTGCATATGTGTGCTCAGTCCTGTCCAACTCTTTTCCCCATGAGCTGTGGCCTGCCAGGCACCTCTGCCCATGGAATTTTCCAGGCAAGAATACTTCAGTGGGTTGACATTTTTCTACTCCAGGGGATCATCTACCCAACCCAGGGATTGAACCTGTATCTCCTGCATTGGCTTGGATTCTTTATCACTAGCACCACTTGGAAAGTCCCTACCCGGGGCCTCATGCATAGCAGAGCTCCAATCTCGAAGTCAAGATCTTGAAAAGTGTCTCTCTAAGTAGGAAGCCTCAGCCTCTGGGAGGAGAGAGAGAGAGACTTACAGAAAAAGAGTTTCCACCCTGATACACATTTTAAGCATACACACATTCTATCCGTAACAAACAGGATTCCTCTCCACTCTGACAACCTCTAATTGAAGAGCAGAACATTTATTTTAAAGCATGGTAGGTGAAAGCCTTGTTTAAAAATATAAATAAACATTAATTAACTGTAAACATGACAGTCACAGATTCGTTTCCTGCTGGGACCATCTGAGAGGTGGGTGAGAAACAGCTGAGTGCTAGATGCTGTTCGTAGCATTACAAAGCTCTCTTTTAGGGCCAACATCACCTTTCAGTTACCTGTGTGGCTATATTTAAGCAGCCTTCTGCTGACAGCAGAAGCACTGCCACTCACTCAGTACTCAGGCCTGTCCTTTACCTGGAAGTCTTCCACTGAGTCAAGATTGTCTCTTGTGCTACATGGTTGTAAATTAACAGTAACTCCACACAAACACTGACTCTTATGGAAATATTTCTGAAAGCATTAGGAAGCCCATTTCTGGTGGTTAGGAGGTTCTACCTGCTCTAGATGGTACTGAGACATTTGCATATTGGCAGGTAGAATAATATAAACTCCTGGGACTAATGAGAATGCAGGAGATGGGGAGAAAGCAACGTCATGATACTTCTGGAGCTTGCAAAAGACCATACAGTTCATTCAGTTTTAAGCAATACAGCCCTTTTCATATATTGTTTCATCCATTCACTGATTCATCCATCTACCCTTCCATCCATTCATCCATCCATCTTTTCATCCATCCATTCATCCATCCATCCAGGCAGTTATCCATTTGTCTACTCATTTACATCATGTGTATAATAATTGTGCCAAGTGCCAGAAGGTACCTTTTCTTTAAGGAGTTGTATAATTTCTTTGGTAGAAAGTGGAGTCAAGTCTGTGAAGAAACCCATGTAGTAAAAAATGAAACAAAGTTTGTCAGTAAAAACTGAAACCAAGGTTCCTGTGAGTTGTAGGAACACAAATGAGGGCTTGAGTAACTTTCCCTTAAGGTTATGGAAATGCTAGAGACTGAAGATGCCGTTTGAGTTGTACTTGAATGATGAGTAAAGGTTTTTCTTGCACTCACAATAAACTAGTAGAGAAATATCCTTTCTTTAGAGGTCTACAAGCCTGATTATGGACTCTTTTATCTTCTTCCTTGTGAAATTGAAGACTTGGTGGGATTTCTGTGTCTGAAGGTCACCAGACGGAGCAAAAGAAAGGAAGCTTTTATTAACTAATGGCATAGCTCTCACATCACGCTGATCTTATGTTCCCTTTCCTATCGTCCTGAACTTCCATTTTATGTCTCTCTTGCCTGTTAGAAGATCAGGAAATATGCTGCAGATGTTGGATCCATAAGCCCAGAAACACACAGTATTGGCATATTTATACACTGGAATACAATTCAACAATAAAAACTTAAAGACAGTAGCAATCAACTACAGATATACTCAAAAACACAGACCAATGTCAGGAACATGTTTAGTGAAATAAGTTAGACATTAAGAAGCACATATTCTATGCTTCTATTTATACAAAGTTTAAGATGAGTTAGACCAGAACAGTGGTTTCCTCTAGAAGGGTATTAAATAAGAGGGGCCAGGAGGGAACTTTCTAGATTATTGGAAATTGTTCTGTATTTTGAATGAAGAGTCAGTTACAACAAAACTCATTGACTCAAAACTCTTTCAAGTTCTGTACTTGTACATACTTCCATTTCCATTTATTTTAGAATTAACGAAATCAAAGCAAAGTCACAGAGCTTTGAAATGTAGCTAGGAGATAAAGGAGGATGTTCAAAGTAAAATTGACCAGCACAAAGGCGTGCGAGTCAATTTAGGGGAGATTATCTTTGCCAGAACAGAGTAGAGAGGCTGAGAAGATTTATTAGAAATCAGAAGGCTCCAGTCAGAGGAGAGGTATGTAAGTGGAGAAGCCCAGAAGAGCAGACAGCCTTAACAATCAACTAGTGGGAGGCACTGAAATGTTCATCTTCCAGGAGCTCCACACAGGGGTCAGGAGACATGCTGCACTGGGGCAGTAGGACACGGCTTTGGGGAGAGGAGGAAAGCTGAGGCTCCAGCAAGCTCCGAGGAGCCGAGACCAGCAGTGTCTTCTGAAGAGCTGTGTTGTAGCTGCTTGGTCTCTGTCCTGCTGCAGAGCATCTGGGCTTCAGAATTAGGAGAGGTATCAGTTTCCATCCCCCTGGCTCTTGCTGTGTGCGTGCGTGCATGCTCAGTCATGTCTGACTCTTTGCAATCCCATGGGCTGTAGCCCGCCATGCCCCTCTGTCCATGGGACTTCCCAGACAAGAATTTGAATACGTGTTGGTAAAGAGATTGCAGTGCTCCGTGAGCAGCTCATTGATTTCCATTTACCACTCACACAAAATAGGCTGCCTTCTTCCAGGGGACAGGGAGGGTGTATTTGGGGTTTATCCTTCTCTGGGGCCCAATGAAACAGAACTTTCAGCTACTAACATTATTTTACTGGTCTTATTCTGTCCCTCTGGCATATGTTTTTAGTTCATCAGCTTCTTTTTAAAAAAGGCACGGAAGTAGAGGACAAGAAGAAATGGCATGTCCCTTCCTAAATCCTTGTCTCCAAGGACCTAAGGATACGCTGTACACACAATTTATTTTATCTGCACTCTATTCTTCAGAAGTAGCAAAGGAACATGTGTTACAGTTACTTATTTTCTTTGACTCAGGCTAAGGTACTGAATCTAGAATTCTCCTATTTTTGTATTTGAGGATAAAGTAGGGGAAAAAAATCCCCATACCAAAAAGGAAACAAGCAACAGAAAACATGGAGGTCCTGGGTAAAAAAAAAAAATAAATAAATAAATTATAATAATAATTTGATCCCATATTTTTTTTATTTAAAATTGTTCCCGTGATACCAGAATAAAGATTAAGTAATGAGTGGCTATGTGCTAGTTATTTAACCTCCTTTAACTTTAGCACAATGCTAAGTTGAACCTCATTTGTAAATTTGAATGAAAGCCTCCTTTCAGGAATTTTATACTGATTAAACATGTATGTCATGAACCTTAACAGTATGACTGGCCCATATCAAACATTTAAGTAAACCGCAGAGATTAAAATCATTATTAGTTCCCAGAACGGAGCTACATCCAAAACAAAGCCACACTTTAGACTGCATGATGTTGCATTAATGTACATGGGCTTTGTCAATGTAATTGAGCTATTTTAGAAAGAAGGACATTAAAATAACCTAACTCTGGAATGGCGGAAAACTTCCAGCAGCATTTTATGATATTTAATAAAGGGTCCCACTGTGAGAAATCTCATAACCCATTAGTTACTGATGCCTTCTGCTGAGTTAAATGGGAAAATTTTCACCCCAAATTAGCCACTGGAGGTAGACAAAGCTGATGTGTAAGTAAGGCTGCTTTTCTAAGACCGTGTTGGAACTTTGACCCATAATGGCCCAATTTAAGTGAGAATCTCTCACTCTAGGAAAGAGAAAAGAACATCAGATCCTCCTTCAGTTGTGTTTGTGTATTTGCTCAGTCCTATCCAACACTTTGTGACCTCGTGGACTGTAGCCCACTAGGCTTCTTTCTCTGTCCCTGGAGTTCTCTAGACAAGAATACTGGAGTGGGCTGCCATTTCCTCTTCCAAGGGATCTTTCTGACCCAGAGATCAACCCTGCCTCTCTTGCATCTCTTGCATCTCCATCATTGGCAGGCAGGTTCATTACCAGCTGAGTCACTGGGGAAGCCAACCCTCACCCTCACCTTGCCTCTTTTAGGTATTGATAGGAATAAATTCTGCACGTGCCCCCTGTGGTTAGCCTCAGACATGAATGGTGTTGCTGACAACTCAGATGAATCTCTTGCTAAGAAGAGATCACACCTGTCAGTAAAAGGACTGGGAAATCTGGTCTTGCAAACAGGGTTCTTGGATAACTAAGCACTCCACTAATAGCATTTCTCTCCTAGAGAGGTTTACTCTGCTCAAGAACTTGGGCTGAATGTTGTCTGCAAAATATTGTACTCAGGCTGGAATCTCCAGGGCTATAGTGAGACTTGTTTGGTTTAATTGGAAGCATCGTGGTTTTGGATTTCCATCACATTCCCCAGCATTAGCCTCCTTCGAGCTTCAGCCTTGCCTTCATTTTCTTGTGGCAAGGGTATAAATTATGTGGAGGTCTTGCTGCCAGGAAGCAGGAACAAGACCCAGATGTCAGGAATGGAAAACACAGCAGCTTAAAGCTGGCAGAAAGAGCAGTAAACAATCAGGAACAGCGGAGCCATGGGAGTAGGGGAATGGCTAGGAGAGATGGGCTTGAGATGAGGGGGGAGTAACCTCTGGAACAAGGTTCCCAATTAGCTTATAGAGGACCCAGGGTGGGACCAAGGAATGGAGGGAAAGATGGTGAAGGTGTGTGAGCAGCATACTAATGGGGCCCTCAACAGCCTCTTTGCTGAGCAAGAAATGATGGAACACACGTTTGCATGAATTAAATTAACCTTGCAATTTAGTTCAGATAGGAATTCACGGGAAAAGGTACTAGGGAGACGCATGGGAGTCTGATTTCAAAATCGTAATCCAATCCACAGTATACACTTGGCTGATGAAGAAAGTGAGGCACAAGGGACTCAGTTTAGCTCAGGGTGAACAAGTGTAAGACTAACCACTCTGGCTCAAAGAAAACAAAACTTAACTAAACGAGAGCTTCAGATCTATGTCTCTCCCAAGTCCCTTGCCTTGGGGAAAAGCACATCATATTGCCTATTTATGTAATCAGAATTTAGGTATCATTCTTAACCTCTTCCTCACTAAGCCTGTGAATCCATTTAGTCTCTAATTCCTATAGATTTTACTTTCTTACTCTCTCGCCAAACATCCTTTGTATCCATACTTACATTTTCTCCCTTAAAGTAAGCGTTTGCCCTCTCTTGTGCCTGGTCTCAGGCCCTGCAATTCATTCTTTGTTGTTTTTTTGTTTGTTGTTTTGAAGTGGATGATTTATAAAGTCTGTATTGAATTTGTTACAGTAGTGCTTCTTTTTTTTTTTTTTTTTTTCATTTTTTAAAAATGTTTTGGTTTCCTGGCCCTCAGGCATGTGGGATCCTAGCTCCCCAACCAGGGATCGAACTCATACACCCTGCATCAGAAGGTGAAATCTTAACTACCGGGCCACCAGGGAAGGTCGCTTTGCTCAGTCGCATCCAATTCTTTGTGACCCCATGAAACTGTAACCCGCCAGACTCCTCTGTCCATGGAATTCTCCAGGCAAGAGTACTGGAGTGAGTAGCCATTCCCTTCTCCAGGGAATCTTCCTGGATTAGAGATTGAACCTGGGTCTTCTGCATTGCAGGTAGGTTCTTTACCATCTGAGCCAACAGGGATGCCCCCTGCCAGGGAAGTCCTCCTGCAATTCCTTCTTACTCCAGTTCTGGTGACCTGAGTGCATGACTCCTCTTTACCACAATACTGATGGCTCCTTCCCCACCGTTGGGAAAATGTCCAAACATCCTGCAATGATAAGCATGCACATCAGGGATCTGATCACTGCCCACCTCTGCCTGTCCCCAGGATCCACTCTCTTTCAGTCTATAGTCTTATTCTGAGTGATTGCAGTTCTTCATGTGCATAGTCATTTCTCATTTTTCCATTTGCTTGGACAGCTCTCCTTCAGTGGAGCTCATCTTAGGTATCACCCCCTAAAGAATCCCAGGACCACCACATCATACACTTCAGGGGTGCCGTTCCTTAGAGTGCATGGTGGAAGACACCCCAGGAGTTGTGCAGCTTGTCTTTATTTGGGTTTCCAGAGGAACTGTGTGTCTTTCTCCTCTGACAGTAATATGTCCACCTATTGTGGTGCTGGAGAAGACTCTTGTGAGTCCCTTGGACTACAAGGAGATCAAATCAGTAAATTCTACAGAAATCAACCCTGAATGTTCACTGGAAGGACTGATGCTAAAGCTGAAGCTCCAGTACTTTGGACACCTCATGCGAAGAGCCAACTCATTGGAAAATACCCTGATGCTGGAAAAGATTGAGGGCAGGAGGAGAAGGGGGCGACAGATGGTTGGATGGTATAATCGACTCAATGGACATGAATTTAAGCAAACTCCAGGAGATAGTGAAGGAGAGAGGAGCCTGGCGTGCTGCAGTCCGTGGGGTCGCAAAGAGTAGAATATGACTTAGCAATTAACAGCAACATTCACTTGTGGGATCATCCCAGTAAAACTGCTCCTGGAAAAGGCAATATCGACCTAAAAAGTGTTTTAAAACATGAAGTCTGGATGAGAGCGAACGCGGGTTCAATTACTTGTTCACATACTTAATAGTGGTGCGAGCTTGAGCAAGCCTAGGCAAGTTACTTTTTTTTTTTTTTGCAATTAAGTTTTCAGCTGCAAAATAGGAGATAATTATAGCACCTACTTCATCATGAGATAATCTATATTAAATGTTTAGCACAGTATCTGAATCATTGTAAGTCTCCAATAAATTAACTACTGTTGTTCTTGTCATTGTTATTGAGGGCAGTATTGCCTTATATTAAAATTTTAATTTCTTCTGCCACAGTGCAGGCACCCAGCAAATATTTGTTGAATCAACTGATGAATAAGCAAGATAGGGCCATTTATTAATGCATGGATATTAGAGTGTCATGACTGGGCACATTTCCCACTTACCTATTACAGATTTTTATTGAAAGGAAGTAGACGAGTATTAAGTCATCCAATCAGAAAGAAAAAAGCTTCTTTAACTGAAATAACTTGATAATTGTCTTGTAATTGCCCCCTGCAATGTAGAGTAACACATGTTTCCTATAACTAACGTGCCTTTATTTTTAGGGATGTCATTTGAACAATAAGTAGATCAATGTCTCCATCTCCTTTATTTTCAATCTTGAGGGGCCACTAGAACTCCTAGGGCAGAGTGGAGCTCATTCCAACAGGTGCAGAGGTCTATAATTTATCATTTATGTCAGCTTTCAGAATCTGAAGGATCAGAAAAAAATAAAATTCTTTTTTTCCAGTTGAGTTCGGCAGCTAAGGAGCACCTGTCACCACAGAGGCATAGCTTCTGGTTCAGCTGAGAAATCTGTTGCTAAGACACAGCCCTAATTTGTTTGCACACTTTTCATGAGAATGGTGGGTGTTTATTCCCAGGGAGAAACTGAGGCGTGAGAGAGAAAACTTGGCGGGAAATTCATGATGGCAGAAGATCACACCTTGAACAGTTATTTGATCGGTTCCTTTAGAGGCTTTCAAAGCATAGCCCCATGTCCAGCGGCATGAGTGTCCCCTGGGGTTGTTAGATATGCACGTTCCTGGGCCTCACCCAGACTTGCTTCAGTAGCCACATTGCTGGGGAGTGGGCCACTGTCTATGATGCAACCAGTCCTCCAGGTTATTCTGTTGCTTCATGGCGTGTCAGACCCTCCGCTCTAGACTCGAGACGCATGCAGTGGATCTAAACCCTGGCTACACATTTAGAAAAACCTGGAAAACTTTTAACAATCCCATCACCCTGGTGTCACTGCAGACCAATTAAATCAACATCTTTGGAGGTGCGCTCCAGGCATTGATATTTCTACAATCTCCTTAGGAGATTCCAGTGCACAGACAGGATGGAGAAGCACTGGCCTGGGGGATTTTTATTTTTATTTTTTTTGCAAACAACGGAAACCTGCTTAAGTAAACCAAGGTGGCAATTTTGAACAAGTCGAATAAATGTCTAACCAGAGCTGGAAAACACCCAAACCCTAGACACATCTTCTGTCAATCTCTCATTTTCTCCTTCTGTGGGCACATTTTCTGGTTTCTGCTTTTCTCTGCACATTTGCCTAATTATCTCAGCCTTTACAACCCAACTTATTCTGCTCATTCACTGTTTCTCCGCTGCTTTTTCAATATTTTTGTCTTGTCATTGGACTGACTCCCTCCTCACAACTCTGTATGGAACACCCACAGCTCAATGATATCTAGAAGCTGGAGAGATTTTATTTTCGCCTAAGATTTTAACTTGAAGCTATGAGTTAAGGATTCCTCCCTCCCCCAATAATAAAATTCCTTTTTTATTTTTAAGAGAAAAAAATACCTAAAATACTTCTCTGCTAACAGGAAATTCACAATGCAATTAAAAAATTTCCCCCAATAAAATAGTAGCTTTTTGAAGAAAAAGTAAAAGTTAATGTGCTAGTCTCGCAGTTGATCCCAACTCTTTTCGACTTCATGGATTGTAGCCTACCAAGCTCCTCTGTCCATGCAAAGAATACTGGGCTGAGTAGCCGTTCCCTCCTCCAGGGGAATCTTCCCCACCCAGGGATCAAATCCAGATCTCCCGCACTGCAGGCAGATTCTTCACCATCTGAGCTACCAGGGAAGCCCAGTAGCTTCCTCTTATTTAAAATTAAGAGAGAGAGGGAGAAGAGAAAGAAGGTAAATTTATCGAGAATATCTTCAAGTCCTTTAGTTCTTAAAACTCTCACCTCATAGATGACTCCAACCACCTTGACTCCAGATATCGGTCCTGACATCTCTGAATTCTTCCCTGCTTACATAGCCCATCAACTACCACACCTTATCAGTTCTGATCTACTCTTCAAGAATTAGTTTTCATCTTCTCCCATTATGACTGAGCAGACCATCTACCTATTTGCCTTTTTTAATCTTTCTTACATATGTGTGTTTATTTATGGCTCCATGCATGCACCCTGCATGTTCCGGGTCATTCCTGGTGTCAACAGCTTCTTATTCAATCAGTAAACAAAAGGACTTGATCAGATACCAGAAAACAGGCTCATCTCATCTAATTTCTCAACCAACAACATTGTTGATAGCAATTTATCTGGCCTTAGCTAAACTATTTCCAGAGAACAGAAGTTTTTAAAAGTGTGACACTGCATTGCAGGACATCTCTAACCATTGAAAGTTATTTCTTGCTGATAATAAATATTCAACAACTGAAATCTACTTCCATGGTACATATTCTCCTTCCTTTTGCCTTCCTCTGTCATTTGAAATGATAGCAAGTTTATTTATTCATGCTTCAAATGGGAGAATTTATAAATTTGGAGGGCTTCTCAAGACCCTACTGAGCTTTTTTCCCGCCTAGGGTAAGCATCTCCAGTATAGTTAGTTGATCTGTGTTTCTGTGTGCATGAATGCTAAGTCCCTTCAGTCGTAGCCCACCAGCCTCCTCTGTCCATGGGGTTGTCCAGGCAAGAATACTGGAGTGGGTTGCCATGCCCTCCTCCAGGGCATCTTCCTGACCCAGGAACTGAAACCCAAGTCTCTTATGTCTCATGGACTGGCAGGTGGGTTCTTTACCGCTAGTACCGCTTGGGAAGCCTGATCTGTGTTTATAAACATTCCCATTTCCCTGACTTTCTGATTTCAATTTACTGAGGCATCCTGGCTTGTTTTTAAATGCCACACTCAGAAGTGAAAAGCACTGTATTAGATATAAATTGACCAGTGTGAGGTATATCAGACTGATTGCTCTCCTAAGGCATGACCACTTTAACTTCTCCAGAAGCAATTTATGATTAATTTTGACATCCATGGCTACTGATTCATTTTGAGCAAACTGTCATTTAAAACCTCCAAATCTCTCATTCAAAACCTACTGCTACGCTGAACGTCTCTTTCCTTTTGCCACTGTTTGCGTCTAATTGTAGGAGCTGCATTTATTCTACTTTAAGTGTTTCAGTTTCCACGAATTCTGCTCCTTTTGCCACTTATCATTTCCGCTCTTACTGTGCTTTCACTCATTCAAGGTCATTATTACCCTCTTGTGCATATGTGTGTAGTAGCTTCAGTTGTGTCCAACTTCTTGAGACCCCATGGACTGTAGCCCACCAGGCTCCTCTGTCCATGGGATTCTCCAGGCAAGAATACTGGAATGGGGAACACATGTATACCTGTGGCGGATTCATTTTGATATTTGGCAAAACTAATACAATTTTGTAAAGTTTAAAAATTAAAAAAAAAAAGAAAATATATTGCTGATTATTTTCTGTATTAAATGAGTCAGACTATTTCTGTTTTCAAAGAAAAAATTCCCCTTGTGCAGGTATGTGTTTAATCCCTTAAGCGAGTTAATGAGATCTTTATAATTCAATTTTTCCTGTTTTCTAATATACTCTGAATTTTACCTAATTGTATATTAATATTTAAATGACATAAAACTTATGAAAAAATTTAGAAACAGGCTTTTAATATGTTAAATCTTTTGAAACTGATGGAATATGTTAAACTGTACTAAATATTGTGGATTCATGTCATTTCTCTTTAGTTATAGACATGATAATGAACAATAAACTTTGGTAGGAAAAAAAAAAAAGAATACTGGAGTGGATTACCATGCTCTCCTCCAGGAGATCTTCCTGACCCAGGGATGGAACCCATGTCTCTTATGTCTCCTTCATTTGCAGGCAGGTTCTTTACCACTAGCTCAGCTAAGAAGCCCATTCTTCCCTCAGTTATCCTCAATTCTGTATCATTAGCAAATCTGACAAGCACCTTCAGTTACCTACGCTGGGTACTTAACTTATTACATAAAGACTACATTTCTAGAAACTAAGGAACAAATGTGAGGAAATACCTCAACAAAATTCTGGGACTTCTGTCTCTTTGAAACACAGATGTGTGTATGCATTCTATTTTAGTGTTAAGTACACAGATTACACCTCTACAGCTTGGTAAATTCTCACAAAATGAACATACCATGTAACTGTCAAGCAAACCAAGAGACAGAACACCACACACAACCCAGACACCAGGCCATAATGTAATGTCCTCCTACCCTCAAGCATAGACATTATTCTAACGTCTTTCAGTGTAATAGTTTTGCCTGTTTTTGAATGTCATATAAGGAAATCATACGGCTGTGCTCTTTCACATCTAGCTTGTTCTTGCATTCTCAATCCTGGATGGTATTTTGTTGAATGATTATAGCACAACGTATTAATCAATTCTACTGCTTACAGATTTAGGCTAAGAAAAATAATGCTGCTGTGTATGGGTTGGCCAAAATTTTTGTTTAGGTTTTTTCCTTAAGATGGTACAGAAAAACCCGAACGAACTTTTTGTTCAACCCAATATATTCTTGCTATCTTCTCATGCCCAATGTATGCATTTCTGTTGGGCAGGTTCTAGAATACGTGTATATTCAGCTTTAGAAGACATTCCCAAATTGTTTTCTATAGTAGCAGTATGGTGACATAGTCCCACAAGCTGGGTTTGAGAGTTCCACTTCTGCTGTTTTCTTTTCATGATGTTACGAGTCCTAATAACACATTAGATGCAGTCGTGTCTCACTGTGGTTTTATATTTCCTTGATATCGATTGAGGTTGAGTACATTTTCATTTGCTTAACAGCCATTTGGAACTTCTTTTTTTGTCCATTAATTGTTGTTTTCTTATTGATACATGTATACATTCTCGATGAATCATTTGTTGGATATCTATCTGCAGGTATATTATTTCACTCTTTGGTTTGCCTTTTCACATTTCTCCTGGTGTTTTTGCTTCAAAAAAAAATTCTCAATGAAATGTATCTAGTTTTTTAATGTTTTTATTTATTTTTAGTTCTTATTTTCGTCCTCGTTAAGAACTCTTTCCCAGCTCCAAGGTCAAACATAGTAACCTATGTTACCCTCAAGTGACTTTATTATTTTATCTTCCATGTTAGGATCTATAATTTATATGGATACTTTTTAACATATTATGAGGATAAATATTTACTTCTATTTTTCTATATATTTTACCTGGGGATTCAAGCCTCCTAAAACCATCCTTTCCCACTGCACCAGTGTGTGAACTCTGTCATGAATCAAGTGACTGTGAGACTCTCCTTGGAATATCTACTTTTCTCTATTGATCAATTTATGTATTATTTTACCAATAATAATGTCTGTTATTCTTATGAGTTTCATGCTTTTATGCTATTTTAAATACTGTTTTCCAAGGTTTTTTGTGATCCACACAGTCAAAGGTTTTAGTGTAGTCAATGAAATAGAAGTTAAGTGATTTTCTGGAATTCCCTTGCTTTTTTTATGATCCAGCAAAAGTTGACAATTTGGTCATTTCATATTTCATGGCATATAAAATACTGTTTTAAACTTTAGGCTTTTTGGGTACATTTATAGTATTTATAAATGTACTTGATTTTTATATGTTGACATTCTTACCTGCAATTTTGCAATAATTTGTATGTATAGATTTTTTATATTCTGCATTTAGCAATCTTTATATAGGGAGATAAAAGACAATTTTATTTATTCTTTTAAAATCTTATACTGTTTTTTTTCTCTTACGTTTATTTTTCTTTTCCTTCAATTATACCATCAATTACAATTGAATCTTAGTGCCAGGTCTTTTCCTGAGTTCAGGGACTAAGCATAATATTTCATCAAAAATTATACTATTAACTGTTTTTTAGGTAATGGTTCTTAGGTTAAGGAAATTCTGTCTGTAAATGTATATGTTTTTACATTTTTTATTTTTATGCAATTTTATAGATTACTTTCCACATACTGTTATTACAAAATATTGGCTATTTAACTGTGTTGTGCAATATATCCTTGAGCCTGTCTTATAAGATTGTTTGTTACTTTTTGATCCTGTATGGGTATTGAATTTTATCAAACATTTTCATGCATCTATTATGATTATCATATTAGTTCTTTCTTTAGTCTATAAATGTAGGGAATCACATTGAATTATTTTTGATGTTGAAACAACCTAACTTTGCATTCTAGATTTTAACTAAAGATTATACTGTATAATTTTTTCATTTTTGTTTTGAAATAATTTTAGGAAAGTTCCCAAAATAGACAATACCCATATATACTTCCCTTGTGGATCAGATGGTAAAGAATCTGCCTGCAATGTGGGAGACCTGGGTTCAATCACTGGGTGCGGAAGATCCCCTGGAGGAGGGAAAGGCTACCCACTCCAGTATTCTGGCCTGGAGAATCCCGTGGACAGAGGAGCCTGGCAGGTTGCAGTCCGTGGGGTTGCAAAGAGTCTGACACAACTGAGCGACTAAGCACACGCATACATACTTCATCCACTTTCCCCTAATGCTAATGCTTTGCACAATTATGGTACAATTATCAAAACTGAAGGTTAATATTGGAACACTGCTATAAATGAAATGACAGAGTTCATATGGGTTTCACAAGCTTTGCAGACCAATTTTTTTGTTTGTTTCAAGATTAATTCACAATCCTCATCATACTTAGATTTCATATTTCCTTAGTTTCTCCTCTGCAAAAATCCCTTACACATTCTTTGTCTTTCATGACCTCAATGATTTTAAAGAGTGCTAGTCATTTTTAAACTTTTCTTCAATATGAATTTTGTCACCGCGTCTGTTATTGGTGATGTTTACCTTGGTTACTTGGTTAAGGTAATGTCGGCCAGATTTCTCCATGGTAAAGTTATTGTTTTTCCTTCTGTAGTTAACATCTTGGAGGAGAGATTTTTGACACTATGCAAATAACCCTTTTGCTCCACAAATCTTTCTCATTAATTTTGGCATCCATCTTGCCAGCAATTATTAAACGGTGTTCTAATGGTGATTTTCTATTTACTTCATTTCTTCTATATTTATTAATTGGAGTTTGTATGGAAAAACTGTTAAAGGTGATTTCTTTTTTTTTTTTTTTTTGAGATACAGTTGCTTTACAATGTTGTGTTAGTTTCTGCTGTACAGCAAAGTGAATCAGCTGTATGTGTACATATGTCCCCTCCCTCTTGAGACTCCCTCCAAGCCTCCCCCCATCCATCTAGGTCATCACAGAGCACCGAGCTGAGCTCCATGTGCTATACAGCAGGTTCCCACTGACTCTGTTTTACACATGGCAGTGTATATATGTTAAACTCAACCTCCCAGTTCGTTCCACCCCCTCAATTTCCCTGTGTCCACCCATCCATTCCTTACCTCTGAATTTCTATACCTGCCCTGCAGATAGGTTCATCTGTACATTTTCCTAGATTCCACAAATAAGTGTTAATATATGGTATTTGTTTTTCTCTTTCTGATTTTCATTCTACATAATAGATTCTTGGTCCTGCTACATATAAAAGTTCTAATTTAAAACACTCCCTAACACCATACACAAAAATAAACTCAAAATAGATTAAATATAAAACCTGACACTGTAAAACTCTTAGAGGAAAACAGACAGTACACCCTTGGACATAAATCACAGCAAGATCTTTTCTGACCCACCTCCTAGAGTAACAAAAATAGAAAGAAAAATAAGCAAATGGGACCTAATTAAACTTAAAATCTTTTGCACAGCAAAGAAAACCATAAATGATATGAAAAGACAACCCTCAGAATGGGAGAAAGTATTTGCAAACAAAGCAACTGACAAAGGATTTATTTCCAAACTATATGAACTGCTTATGAAGCTCAATATAAAAAAAATCAATCTAAAACTGAGTGGAAGATATAAATAGCTATTTCTTAAAGGTTATTTCTTATTTCCTCTTCTGGTTTGGACTCTGTCTCCTCCCTCATCATAAGAAAACTTCTCAGAAGAGCTTTACATGAATTATATTTCTTTACATCCTGTTTGACCCTGAGGTCCTTCCAACCTAACTTCATCCTTGATAACTCTACCTACAGAACTCTTGCTGAAGTCGACAGTGGTCCCCATGTGTCTGGTTCTGCTAAGTAAACAGTATTTACCTAAGAAAGTTGACATTTTAAGCATATAAGAAACTAGCAGATTTAGCTTCTCTTTCTTTGGTCATTGCAGGTCTTCTGTGATTTCCATGGCCACTCCCAAAAGAAGAATGTATTCCTTTATGGCTGCAGCATCAAAGAGACCTTGTGGCAAGCAGAGGCTACTGTAGGTACATCGAATCTCTCGGAAGATGTCAGCTACCGGGTAAGTCATTAGGGGGAATGACATAAAAATATTTGTGTCCAGATTCTTGCCTTTGAGACTTGCCTCAACCATTATTTTCCTGAATAAGCATTTTGATTATTTTAACTATAGGATTATAGCACATGCAGGTTGAAGGCATGTGTATCTTTTCCTCACTTTTGATGAATAATGTCTTTCTACCTGGTTACTTTCAATTTTTCTTTTTCCTGTATGATGTGATATAGTGATAGGAAACCTCATTTTAATTCCTGACTTTGTAACTATTAACTGTGTGACTATGATCCATTAACATCACCTCTCTGAACCACCATTCTGTCACCTGTGAAACAAGGATAATGAAAACACTGCCCCTGTTATGTATTTACAGAAGGACTAAAATGATACTGAATTGGAAAGGATCTTAAATAAATATGAAGGGATGAAAAATATTAAGGCATTTCACCATCCACATTCCTCTGTGTGCGCATACTATAAAAAGTAGACAGTGATCCACTGAACCTAATTCTCTTTTTTTCTGGGTTCCAGTAGCTAGAGATCAGCTATCCCCACACTGAACCCAGAGGGGTCAAGGAGGGAAAAGGAAAGAAGGACTTCTTCCTGTTGGGATAAAGTAGACAAGTTTGCTGCTTACCGGGTATTAGGAAGACGTCAAGAGGTCAAGTTATCCCCACCAAAAAAAATAAATAAATAAATAAAAATTGGCCTTTCTTTAAAATTTATACAGGAAAAGGAAAAAAATGACTTGTTGGAAAAACCTGGTTCTCCTCCTCTGTCTTTCTCTTTTCCTTTTACACAGAACACTTCATTTCTCACACTGTTGCTTAGTTGCTAAGTCATGTCTAACTCTTTGTGACCCCATGGACTGTAGTCTGCCAGGCTCCTCTGTCCATGGGATTTCCCAGGCAAGAATACTCTAGTGGGTTGCCATTTCCTTCTCCATGGAATCTTCCTGACCCAGGGATAGAACCCATGTCTCCTGCATCTCCTGCATTGGCAGGCAGATTCTTTACCACTGCACCACCTGGGAAGGCCATTTCTGACACTGCTGAGGATCAGGTATTTGCATTTTCCCTCCACCAGGCAATTCTGTGACAACACCTGAGTGTCTTACAATTTAACTGAATTCTAACACTGTCTACCTGGAGATAACATCAGATTTCTCAGGTTAAGGGCTCAGTCCCAGGAGACATCCCCCCCACTTCAGATACCAGTTGCAAGTAGTAAGTCCCCAGGTTACCCACAACTCCTGTCTGACTCAGCTACAAATCAAGGGTTTCCATGATCTCCTTCCCTTTGGGTCTGGTTATTTCCTAGAATAGTTCATAGTATTCAAAGGAACACTTACTTACATTTCCCAGTTTAGTTAAGGATATGCTAAAGGATACAGGTTTTTGACTTAAAACAGTGCACAAAGTGAGAGTTTCCAGTTAAGTTTCATTGAGGACAAAATGAGGACTATAGCTCGGGAGATAGGACCCCAGATAATTCTGCAAAACTGCTCCAGAGAGGCAGGAGGGAAGGTCAGTATATATGTGATTTTAGTGAAGGGGTAATACATGCAATCAAACTTTTTTTTTTTTTTTTTTTGCAGAAGTTTTCTGCTAGTCACGAGGAGAATCGTCACCATGAAGAATTTTATAGTGCTTTTCTAGATATGAGGAGATACAAAAATTAAGTCCATAAAATTGCAGTAGCTCATGATTTAACCCTTGTAGAATTGGATGGCAAGTGGCAAACTGTCACTGACAAGATAAACAGCCATTTGAAAAGATATATAGATACGGGAGGGTCCCAAGTTTCTGTAAGTGTGGAGTCGCAGTGGGGGTACATTACTTTCCAGTGTATGGAAGGCTTCACCAACCTGGAAGCTCCCCCCACTTGCATTCTATTTGGATTTTATGGAAACTTCTTCACATGGGCTTGATCATTTATTAACTCCATCTCTAATCTTTCACAGAGAAGTAGTGATCAGCCCTGATCCAGGAGTGATTCAGGAGCCCACCCAGAGTCCCCTTATTAGAAGAAAATATGCTCCTGTTATTCTTATCACATAGGAATTTACAAGTGTTTTAGGAATCTCATATCAAAACTGGGAATGAAGAGCCAATATATATAGTTCTTACTGCAATGACAGTATCACAATTATGATGGTACCAACCTCTTCTTAGGGGCTTCCCTTGTGGCTTAGATGGTAAAGAATCTGTTGCAATGCAGGAGATCCAGGTTCAAGCCCCACTCCAGTGTTCTTGCCTGGAGAATTCCATTGACAGAGGAGCCTGGCGGGCAACAGCCCATGGTGCCACAAAGAGTCTCTTGCAACTGAGAGACTACACTTTCACTTTCAACCACTTATCATTCTGGATATATGAATTTACTGAATATGAAATACCTTCAGGGTTAGTGAGTATGAAAAGGGGGAAAAAACCCACCAAACTTCTATCTCACCTGAAAATACTTCCCGTGTCCTGAATTGCTCCCCCCTCTTCATTCGTGCCTATTAGAAGCATAACTGCTATTGATCACTAGAATTCCCCCAAGGCTATTAATGCAGAAACAGCAGCTTATCTTCCATGTCCTATTTACTCTAAGGCTCAACCAGAGTACTGGTGATAAACCTCAAGAAGCTTAACTGCATAATCTTACTTAGAAAACTAGCTTGGATTAAAACATTTCATCTTACTAGATCATGCTGACCTATATAAAATTATCTCTTATGAGCAGTACATCTTGAGTTAAAGAATCTATACTATCCAGCCTTAAATATAGAGTCACCACGAATTTTTGCTCTCTTTTTCCAAAAAATAGTTAACAATATTCATAGATAATGAGAAAACTTGCATCTTTTCCCAGGTGGCACAGTGGTAAAGTATCCATCTGCCAATGCAGGAGACACAAGAGATGCAGGTTCTGTCCCTGTGCCAGAAAGATGCCCTAGAGGAGGAAATGGCAAACCACTTCAGTATTCTTGCCTGGAAAATTCCATGGACAGAGGATTCTGGTGGGCTACAGGCCATGGGTCGAAGAGTCAGACATGACTGAGCACACACACACAATAAAACTTACCCCAAAGACTTGTGATGGTTAAATGAATTAATGAATGCAAAATGCATAGTAAGCATTCAGTGAAAAGCTATCTAGGAGAAGGCAATGGCAACCTACTCCAGTACTCTTGCCTGGAAAATCCCATGGATGGAGGAGCCTAGTAGGCTGCAGTCCATGGGGTCGCCAAGAGTCGGACAGGACTGGGCGACTTCACTTTCACTTTTCACTTTCATGCATTGGAGGAGGAAATGGCAACCCACTCCAGTATTCTTGCCTGGAGAATCCCAGGGACGTTGGGGCCTGGTGGGCTGCCATCTATGGGGTCGCACAGAGTCGGACACGACTGAAGCGACTTAGCAGCAACAACAACAACAACAACAACAATATCAATGTTTGGGAAACTGAAATTAGGTTTAAGACACAGAGAAAGTGTCTGGGGAAGAGTCGAATGTCCCAAGCCTTCTTTCCCCACTCAAGCTGGGGGATCCTAGGAATCATTGCAGTAAGTCTCCAGTGGATCAATTCATGTGTAGAGTTCGTCAATTTCCTAATCATTTAAAAACAAAACATATCAAACCACCTCCAGTTATCCTAGCTATCATCATCTTCATTGCTCACCCTGACCTAGATCCATCTATGTAAAATCAAAAAGGAAATAGCAAGACTTTACTGTAAATGAGATGGTGTGGCACCCAGTATTTAATGAATGGATAAATTGCCACTGTAGAGGTGTAAAAGGATGTTCCCATTGCACTTTGTAAATTTCACATCCTCCAGGCTCCAAGGCTCCAGTAAAGGGATCATAGATTATGGAGTTTTCCAAATTCATGCCATTAATAGAGTCTGTGATTTTTTGGAGAGAGATTATACTAGCTAAGAAAAGAAGATTCACTTAATTTAAGAAAGAAGAGATCATTTAAATGATGTCAGATTAAACTTTTTGCAACAAGGCAAAGCATTGATAAATCGAAATTATATTCAAGTATTCTCAATCACTTTAGTTGATAAAATAAACCTACCTAAGGAGGCAAAAAAGCTGTACGCAGGAAACTAAAAGACACTGATAAAAGAAATCAATGATGACACAAAAAAATGGGGAGATATACCATGTTCTAGAATTGAAAGAATCAATATTGTGAAAATGACTGTACTACTCAAAGCAATCTACACATTCAGTGCAATCCCTATCAAATTACCAATGGCTTTTTTCACAGTACTAGGACAAAACATTTTACAATTTGTATGGAAACAGTGGCTGACTTTATTTTTTGGGCTCCAAAATCACTGCAGATGGTGACTGCAGCCATGAAATTAAAAGACGCTTACTCCTTGGAAGGAAAGTTATGACCAACCTAGATAGCATATTAAAAAGCAGAGACATTACTTTGTCAACAAAGGTCCATCTAGTCAAGGCTATGGTTTTTCCAGTGGTCATGTATGGATGTGAGAGTTGGACTATAAAGAAAGCTGAGCACTGAAGAATTGATGCTGTTGAACTGTGGTGTTGGAGAAGACTCTTCAGTGCCCCTTGGACTGCAAGGAGATCCAACCAGTCCATCCTAAAGGAGATCAGTTTTGGATGTTCATTGGAAGGACTGATGTTAAAGCTGAAATGCCAATACTTTGGCCACCTGATGTGAAGAGCTGACTCATTTGAAAAGACCCTGATGCTGGGAAAGATTGAGGGCAGGAAGAGAAGGGGATGACAGAGGATGAGATAGTTGGATGACATCACTGATTCGATGGACATGGGTTTGGGTGGACTCCGGGAGTTAGTGATGGACAGGGAGGCCTGGTGTGCTGCGGTTCATAGGGTCGAAAAGAGTCAGACATAACTAAGCGACTGAAGTGAACTGAACTGATGGAAACAAAAATGACCGCAAATAGCCAAAGCAATCTTAAGAAAGAAAAACATAGCTAGAGGGATCAGACTCCACGACTTCAGACTATACAAAGCTATAGTTTTCAATACAATATTGTACAGACTCAAAACTAGAAATGTTCTCTATTTATGTCTATTTAAGCAGTCATTTAAAGGCTTAGATAAGCAGATTCTATTTTTTCCCATGAATAGTTTATGAAGTACTCCCTATAAGCAGCACTGATCCATGTGCAGAGAAGATACAGACCTGCTCTCATGGAACTTCTAGGCTTCAGAAGAGATTGCAAATAAGCAACTAGTTACATACAGAAAATTATGATGAACACTTTAAAGGAAAAACACAGTGTGAGGGATCATGGGAAAAGAGGGACAAGAATAATGTGTACTAAGTCGTGTATGACTCTTTTGGCCACGTGGACTGTAGCCCACCAAGCTCCTCTGTCCATGGAATTTTCTAGGCAAGAATGCAGGAGTGAGTAGATATTTCCTACTCCAGGCGATCTTCCCAACCCAAGATCGAAACCACATCTCTTGTGTCTCCCACTTTGGCAGGAGGATTCTTTACTGCTGGTGCCACCTGGGAAGCTCCAAGAATGGATGAGTGAGTGAGTGAAAGTCTCCCAGTCATGTCCAACTCTGTGACTGCATGGATTGTAGCCTGCCAGGCTCCACTGTTCATGAAAGGCTCCTCTGTTCATGGAATTCTCCAGGCCAGAATACTGAAGTGGGTAGCCATTCCCTCCTCTAAGGGATCTTCCTAATCCAGGGATTGAACCCAGGTCTCCCTCATTACAAGTGGATTCTTACCATCTGAGCCACTAGGGAAGCCCAAGAATACTGGAGTGGGTAACCTATCCCTTCTCCAGTGGATCTTCCTGACCCAGGAATTGAACTGTAGACTCCTAAATTGCAGGAGGATTCTTTACCAGCTGAGCTACCAGGGAAGTCCCCAAGAGTGGATAGATTAAATCAATTAGGAGGAATTGGAGAAACTCTGAGGATAACATTTATACTTCATTTCCCTTAAAATTATGATGCTATAGGTCTGAAGCCTATGTAGGAACTTAGAGATCATAGTAAATTACATTAATAAACACATTAATATATACTTATGTCCAATGTTTTTATAATTAATTATATTAATCCTTATATTAATCTGATAGCTATGTTAAGCATGGGGACAGTAAGAACCAGAGATATTAAGAGATTTGCTCAGTGTTCTAGAAATAAACAAAAACTGCATTTCTTGAAAAATAGTTCCTTAATTTACATTCTCATCCATTTGTTCTACTTCTTCAGCTTCTCCCAGCAATTTGTCCAAAGACTGACATTATACCATTTCTTATCTAATCTGTATACTTTTTTACTATGTGCTAATATTTGGAGATTTTGCTAACACCGAAGTGAGAGAACCCTCTGTGTTCATATCACAAAAGTTCTGAACTGTCTAAATGTAGTATTGGTATACTATCAACTCTGGGATGCCATCCTTGGGGTTTGGGAAGGTCCAGGGACTAGTTGTCCCCTCTCTTTAGATAGACTAGGGTCTATTGATGCCTTCTGGCTTCCCTGGCGGTACCGTGGTAAAGAACCTGCCTCCCAGTGCAGGAGAGGCAAGAGGCGCAGGTTCGATCTCTGGATCAGGAAGGTCCCCTGAAATGGAAATGGAAACCTCCTCCAGTATTCTTGCCTGGAAAATCCCATGGACAGAGTAATCTGGCAGGTACAGTCCATGGGGTTGCAGAGAGTCGGATATGACTAAAACGACTGCACACACGCACAGGACATACGGTTACCTTCTAAATGGAAATTAAGTGACCTCACGTGGTATGTACGAATCCAGAGAGTATGGATTTTTATAAGTTTTATAATTGGCCCGACTTCAGATTTATAGATCAGAGGATGAGATTGAGAAGTTCATTTTGGCAGTTATACTCTTTCAGGAAGAAAAGTAACTGTATATGTGCTCCTGCTTAAGAAGCACCAGTGGTCCGTATGTCTGAGATAAGTGAAAACCCAGCCAGAAGACAGGGAGTCTGGGTTGAGCCACTCTCTAAATTTCAGGTCCCTGTGAAGTCTGTGGCTTCCCGTGGGGCTCAGCACAGTAATGTATGAGGCTGGGTATATGTTGCAACAGTGGTTCATAGTGATGCAGGAAGATGAGGTGGAAAGATCATAGTCTTTGGAGTTGGCCATGTTGGCATTTGGATCCCATCCCACCCACTTTGTAGTTGAACTTAAGCTAATTCTTTCTGACTTTTCTAAGCTTCAGTTTCCTCATCTTTAAAATGAATAAAAGGGGCTTCCCAAGCGGCACAGTAGTTAAGAACCTGCCTGCCAATGCTGGAGACCCAGGTTCGATCCCTGGGTTAGGAAGATCCCCTGGAGAAAGAATGAAAACCCACTCCAGTATTCTTGCCTGGAGAATCCCATGGACAGAGGAGCCTGATGGGATATAGTCAGTGGGGTCACAAGGAATCAGACATGACTTAGCAACTAAACAGTAACAATAACTACAGAAAAGGATTTAAAAATTGGTACTCAATACTTAGAATTGATATAAGATTTATAGTTGCATATATTAAGTGTTTGATATATTGAAATGCTTAATACTAAGAAGTTATTATTTTTTTTTAATGATGCATAGATACAATCCTCTGCAACTCACCATACTTTGATTTTCTTAATTGTAGACTCTTCCCAAAATCCTTGATAAACTCGCACCAGCGTTTACCATGAGCAGCTGCAGCTTCCTTGTGGAGAAATCTCGGGCATCCACAGCCCGGGTAGTGGTGTGGAGAGAGATGGGGGTGTCCAGAAGCTACACCATGGAGAGCAGCTACTGTGGTTGCAATCAGGGTCCCTATCAGGTATGTGAGGCTGAGGGATACCTCTGCTTTCTGTCCAGCAGCAATGCACCGTGATGGAGAGCTATTGCATACCCATTGATCCTTCTGTCTAGTCTGAAAGAGGAAGAAGTCTCCAGGAAAGTCTGGCCTAGCACCCTTGATCTTGCAGAAGAACTAGTTCAATGAATGCTTTCCCTGGCAGCACAATCTGTGTTGATCCTGGAAGCAATCTGTGGCTGCCTGCTGATTTGGTATTTCAATCGTCTGCCCTCTCTGGCGAGTGGTAGGGAGCCACCTCAGACAGGCACCCCTGCCTTTTATGGAACCTCTTCCTGGCCCTGTTTTATGTATGAGAACATTTTCTTTCCTTTTGCAACACGCAGACCAGTCCCCGATGCATCATCAAAAAAGGCATAGCTCAGGGCGTCGATATTGTCGAGACATATATGGTTGGTGTTTCTCTGTCTTTTGTGTTCAGCTGCTCTCTGTTATCCTGCTGTCACAGAGCAGACAGAAGTGTGTGCCTGATGCAGGTCTCCCTGAGATGAGCGGGCCTGGGACTCGTGTCTTAACGGTGAAGGAAAGGGCTGGAATGAATCATATTCTTCCTACAGCTGTATTATCTGTATGAGCAGCTGGGTAGCTCTGAGAGCTGCTTGTCCCACTCCCCCACTAGAGGACCGTAAATAAGGGGCATGGTGACAGTGCCAGGGCAATAGCCTCTTCTAAATGTGTTAGGCAAGATGACAGACTACTCCTGGGTGACTTCTATTCAACCCTAAGTGTTCCTGGACCTTGCCAGTGTTAAAGCCCACCGCGTTGGCTTTGATCCTCTCCTGGAACCATTAGGAAGCACTTGGCATCTCCATGATCCGGTGCTCGTAGAAATCTGTTAGCCATCAAAGGCAGTTCAGGGAGTGACAGGTGGGTGATGAACATTATCTAACTTCCCATCTGCTCAGAGATATTTTTCAACATAGGGCTCCTGACCAACCAGTTTGACCTATCAATTGTGTTAAATCGTCAGTTTGTCTATAAACAGTGGCCTGAAGAATTGTTTTTATTACTGAATTAATAAACGATGAGAATGAATTAATCTTTATTTACAAACATCAATCTGATTCAGAGTAAAGACCTCCCTCTTCCAATTAATGGCAGTACATTGCTTGCCTGTATTAACCTCTATGTTTCATGTATGAAATGCAGATACTATTAAGGATTCCTCTCCTTCCTGATAACCCTGGAGGAGGAAATGGCAGCCCACTGCAGTATTCTTGCCTGGAGAATCCCATGGACAGAGGAGCCTGCCGGGCTGCAGTGCATGGGGTCACTAAGAGTCAGACACGCCTGAGCGACTGAGCACACACTCATGCTCCTTCCTGCCAGGCAACATTTTTGTAAAGGTCGAAAGAAAACACATAAACAAAAGTACTTGGAGGGTTATTGCATTAGGATTCTGTTCACTCTCTTGACATTCAAAACCCATAGATAGGATTGGGGAAAAAAAAAAATTCTGGACTACTGTGACTCAAGAAGTTACGCTTCTCAACTTGTGCCTCTCTCGCCATATGCTTCTCGATGGAAATGGGCCAGTCACTTGTTTAAAAGACAACTCCATGCATCGCTCACAGATTTATTGGATTGGTGACTTTCATTGACTTTGTTTCTCCAAGCACCAATTCAGGCTAACAGCTTCTAGTCACATAAGTATCAGTGCCATTCACAATAAATCAGCCAGACACTCAAAGGCGCTTGGAGCTGTTGTTTGAAAACTAAGTGACTCATAGGCTGAGGCCCTCACCAGCACTCCATCTTTCAGGCAACACACACGGTGTCTGTTGGAAATGGCAAACAGTGAAAGAAGCTCTCCCAGTGGGATGGCTTTCAGATATGGACTCAGCATTGGTGCTGTGAAATTTTCCACATGGCCTTTGCACGGGATCTCTATAAGGAAGCACTGAGAAGGAATGGGCTCAGAGAAAAGTCCTAACAGTGCCAGACCTGGCTTTGCTTTCAAGATCCTATTCTGCATATGAAACACCTCTCTGAAAGGACTGGTTTTCCCTTTCCCTTTGTTTTTCTGCTCTTACAATTGTTGTTGAGCAACTGAGCAGAATTGCAGACTGAACAAGAGGATGGTGAGTAATTTTACATATTGGGGGCCCCCTGGGGAGAGGAAGTTAGCCCAGAGTTGGGTGTTTCGGTGATTTTTGTCTGAGGTATATAATGAAATCTATGAGCTGTAAAGCTGTATAGAAATTTCCATCCTGAGCATACTGCAAATGACTTTTGTACTTTGAGAAGCCGAATCCCAGTTGAGTCCTGAGGTTATTATTCTAAGGTCATCTTTCCATTTTTTTTGTTTAGCATTACCATTTATCCAAAGATGGAGGGTGCTTAAACACCCCCATGAGGGACATTCCTTCCTTCCTTCATAAGAATATAAATATTTTTGTAGTTTCTCTGGTTAATGCAGCTTTAAAGTAGTTCCAATCATTTCTCCCAGCACACTAAGTATCTGATTTGATAGTACTGAAATGAAATATCATTTCTTACAGTGACATTTATGTTGGAACAACACTGAAGCATATAAGCTCTCACCTTCTAATAATTATTAATACTATGATATTTTCCCTTCTATTTTCCAGTCTATAGTTGACTAATGTTGAAAAAAAAATTCTCCTGTTTTTTTTTTTTTTTGAAACATAGCCTGTACTGCTAGGTTATATGCTCTGATCCATAATTTGTATTTAATATGGAGGTCCCACCCACTGAGAGATTTACTTGTCTTTGGACTGGCCCAAAGCTGTGGATACTGTTGAGAGGAAAAGCCAAGATGGAATGATGCATCCTTTGGAGGCTTATTTTTTAAGTCACTCAGCCTATGTGGACAGCTGTGTGCTTTACACTGAGTGTTTGTGACTGGGGGTCACATGCATGGTGTGTTTGCATATTCAAAAGCTGATGACTGGGTCCCCGGGGGCTGCTGGTGGCTTAGGAGGCTAATGTGAACACTCCCACCCAAACAGGCTGTTGACAGGCTCCTTGGCAGTGTTGCTGACTCCTGGGATGGCCAGGAGGGTCTCAGTCAGAGGAAGGACAGAAGATGGGTGACTCAGCTGAGGTCTGAAGAGTGACTCAACTGCATGTTGACAAGCCCTACCTGCCAGCTGCTTGCCTTGTATTGTGGACTCCCCAGCTATCCATCCTCTTTTCCACCAAGAGAGAGATATTTCAGGAGCCCCAGCCTATTCAAATCATAGTACTGCCCATTACCCATCATCGTGTTTAGGAAAAAATCCAAACTCCTCATCATGAGGGAGGCCAACTCCTCACCATCAGTGTGAGGCTTTTGACAGCCTCCTCATTCATTATTTTCAAAGATTTTTTAAAACTCCTTTTTAACATTTACTTTTAACTGAAGAATACTTACAATATTGTGTTGGTTTCTGACATACATCAACATGGATCAGTCATAGGTACACATATGTCCCCTCCCTCTTGGGCCTCTTTTCCACTTCCCACTCCCTCCCACGCCTCTAGATTGTCAGAGAATCCCAGTTTCAGTTCCTTGAGCCATACAGCAAGTTCCCACTGGCTATCTACATATATGCTTAGAATCTATGTTTCCATGCTACTCTTTTTTTAAAAAGATTTTTTTTTATTTAGATCATTTTTAAAGGCTTTATTGAATTTTGGCTGTGAGGCAGGTGGGATCTTACTTAGCTCCTCGATCAGGGATTGAACCTGGACCCCCTGCATTGGAAGGTGAAGTCTTAATCACTTCCCATCCCTCCTCATTCACGTTTTTATACCCAGTGTCTTCTTTAGTATGGAATAGGTGTTATGTATGTGTGTTGTCTCACCAATAAATGGATAAGTGAATGAATAAATGGTGATTTCCAGGTAGGGTCAGATGATTTTCCTCTGTCCATGGATAACTAGAAAAAGGAGATGAAATTCCCACCATGGTCTAAATGTGATTAGAAGCCATTCTAAAATTTGACTTTAAGAGTTGTAATTCATGGAAATGGAAAGTGTGTGGGTGAGACCGGGAAATGAATAAGAATGCAACTCAGACTTCTCAGGCCTGTCACTATATACTTGATTTAAGAGCATCTAATGATTCGTTCTCAGAGTAAGGCAATTCTAGTCCAGGTGTGGAACTTCACATGGCCACATTCTAATAACAGATGAGGATTAGACAGGAAGACATCCACCTGTGCATGTGGAAGAAGCTGCGAGGCACCTCCTACATCCCCCTGGAGAGATGCTGATTCCCCATTGGCTCACAGCTGTGTCCATCACCAGAAATTGCCTAGAGCTGGTAGAAGCTGCTTTGACCAAAGTCCTGGCTTCTCTGTGTGAGCCTGCATCCCATGGCTGGTCTATGTGGGGGTACAGTGCCTGGCCCAGTTAAGAAAACACCAAAGAGAGGGACATTCCAGCTCCAGAAGTCCATGTAGGGTCATCTGAGCCTCAGCTGCAACTGTGTTGAAGCTCAGCTTCCTCCTCAGCCCAAGTCTGCTTTTCTCACCACTCACAGGTGGGATTATGTCATGTATCCCCCTTCTCTTGCAAATCCTTCTGCAAAACAGCTTATAACAGTATTTCACAAAGATTTAAATTAGGAAACATAAATGTTGGAATGAAGCACCTAAGCTGTTGAAGATAGGTTGATAGGGATGAATTTCATATAAAAATTAAATTATCTCAACTTGGCTTTCAAGGCTCCCAGTGCTCTCTTATTCAACAGCCCACTCTGTCCATGTGGTTTCCCAGGCAAGAATACTGGAGTAGGGTAGCCATTTACTTCTCCATGGAATCTTAGTGACCCCGGGATAGAACTTGCCTCTCCCACATTGGTAGGTGGGTTCTTTACTGTGGAGCCAACAGGGAAGCCCCTCACACTGGTGGTCTACTGCTGTGTGGTCCAGAAGGGAGGTTGAGTATATTGGTTTCCCATGGCTACTTTATGAATTACCAAAAATGAACAGGGCTTCCCAGGTAGCTCAGGTGGTAAAGAAACTGCCTGCAATTCAGGAGACATGGGTTTGATCCCTGGGGTGGGAACATCCTCTGGAGAAGGGAATGGAGCCCACTCCAGTATTCTTGCCTGGAGCATTCTTGCCTGGAAAGAGGAGCCTGGGGGCTGTGGTCCAAGGGGTTGGACATGACTGAGTTGGACATGACTGAGTGACTAACACTTTCAGGGGCTTAAAACAGCACATATTTATTCTGTAACATTCCTGGAGACTAGAAGTTCACCATTCAATTCAGTTCAGTCGCTCAGGCATGTCCGACTCTTTGCGACCCCATGAATCGCAGCACGCCAGGCCTCCCTGTCCATCACAATCTCCCAGAGCTCACTCAAACTCATGTCCATCGAGTTGGTGATGCCATCCAGCCATCTCATCCTCTGTCATCCCCTTTTCCTCCTGCCCCCAATCCCTTCCAGCATCAGAGTCTTTTCCAATGAGTCAACTCTTCGCATGGGGTGGCCAAGGTACTGGAGTTTCAGCTTTAGCATCATTCCTTCCAAAGAAATCCCAGGGCTGATCTCTTTCAGAATGGACTGGTTGGATCTCCTTGCAGTCCAAGGGACTCTCAAGAGTCTTCTCCAACACCACAGTTCAAAAACATCAATTCTTTGGCGCTCAGCTTTCTTCACAGTCCAACTCTCGCATCCATACATGACCACAGGAAAAACCATAGCCTTGACTAGACGGACATTTGTTGGCAAAGTAATGTCTCTGCTTTTGAATATGCTATCTAGGTTGGTCATAACTTTTCTTCCAAGAAGTAAGTGTCTTTTAATTTCATGTCTGCAGTCACCATCTGCAATGATTTTGGAGCCCCCAAAATAAAGTCTGACACTGTTTCCACTGTTCCCCATCTATTTCCCTTGAAGTGATAGGACCACATGCCATGATCTTAATTTTCTGAATGTTGAGCTTTAAGCCAACTTTTCCACTCTCCTCTTTCACTTTCATCAAGAGGCTTTTGAGTTCCTCTTCACTTTCTGCCATAAGGGTGGTGTTATCTGCATATCTGAGGTTATTGATATTTCTCCCAGCAATCTTGATTCCAGCTTGTGCTTCTTCCAGTCCAGCGTTTCTCATGATGTAGTCTGCATAGAAGTTAAATAAGCAGGGTGACAATATACAGCCTTGACGTACTCCTTTTCCTATTTGGAACCAGTCTGTTGTTCCATGTCCAGTTCTAACTGTTGCTTCCTGACCTGCATATAGGTTTCTCAAGAGGCAGGTCAGGTGGTCTGGTATTCCCATCTCTTGAAGAATTTTCCACAGTTTATTGTGATCCACCATTATGGGGTTAGAAATACCATGTTTTCTCTGAAAGCCCTAGGAAAGAATCTGGCTGATGGCTTTCTCTTCACTTCTGATGTTTCCTGGCTTGTAGACGCATCACTCAAATCTCTTCCCATCATCACCTGGTCTTCTCCACTTGTCTGACTCTGTCTCCATGTCTTCTCTCCTTTTCTTACAGGAACACCAGTTATATTGCATTTGGGACCCACACTCCTCCAGCATGACCTCATCGAAACTAATTACATTTCCAACAACCCTATTTCTGGATCAGGTCACATTGTGCAGTTCTTGGAATGACACTGATTTGGGGGAGACATTATTTAATCTAGTGCACTGGGTCAGACAAGAAGGTACAGAATAGTTAGATCTAAGAACCGAAAAGAGGTTTTTATTTGTTTTCATACTGCTGTGCTGTGAAGCCCAAACAGATGATCACCAGTCTTGTTTTCACAATCAAGAACATGAGAAGTTTTAGATTTTCTTGGAATTTCTTGGAAGACAAATTTGAGAGCTATGCCATAAATAATTAATTCTTAAAAAAAATTTTTTTTAATTTATTTTTTAAGTGTCTGAGCCACCTGGGAAGCCCAAATTATTTTTACTTTTCTTTTAGATAATGAATTCTGTTTAGTGCTGGTTGAATATTATAACATACAATGCCCTTAAGGAAGCAATAATAACAAACAGTCTATGTTGTTTACTGTGTGTAAAACCTGGAAAGGCTACCCACTCCAGTATTCTTGCCTGGAGAGCTCCATGAACAGAGGACCCTGGCTGGGTATAGTCCATGGGGTTGCAAAGAGTTGAACACGACTGAGCAACTAACACACTCCACCAAAATCTTTTGTAGCTGTAAGTTAATCCATTTTTTTGATACTGCAGGGTAAAACACTGTCAATTTGTTTTATCATCATCACCACTGTCATCCTTGTTTTACTAATTGGGATACTTAGGCAGAGTGGTTAAGTAACTTATTCAATGCCATGCAGTTAATAACTTTTAGACTTAAGATTTGGAGAAGGCAATGGCACCCCACTCCAGTACTCTTGCCTGGAAAATCCCATGGAAGGAGGAGCCTGGCAGGCTGCAGTCCATGGGGTGGCTAAGAGTCGGACACGGCTGAGTGACTTCACTTTCACTTTTCACTTTCATGCATTGGAGAAGGAAATGGCAACCCACTCCAGTGTTCTTGCCTGGAAAATCCCAGGGATGGTGGGCTGCCGTCTATGGGGTCGCACAGAGTCGGACACGACTGAAGCGACTTAGCCGCCCAGCAGCAGCAGCAGCAGCAGACTCAAGATTTGACTGCACATACGTGTGGCCCTGGAATCTTTGCTTTTACCCACCCTACTTTCTGCCTTGCTGAATGACATTGGTGGAAGGAATCCTGGGCTTGGGAAACAGGTGACCCAGCTTCTGCTTTTGGCTATCACTAAGGAAATCTGCCCTTCCCAGGTAGCGCTGGTGGTAAAGAACCGACCTGCCAATGCAGGAAATGTAAACGACGTGGGTTCAGTCCCTGGGTTGGGAAGATCCCCTGAGGAAGGAAATGGCAACCCACTCCAGTACTCTTGCCTGGAGAATCCCATGGACAGAGGAGCCTGGCAGAAGGCAGTCCATGGGGTCACACAGAGTCAGACACAACCAGATGGCTAACACTTTCACTTTCAAGGAAATCTGCAACAATGGGTATGGGTTTCTTGTCTATAAGAAAAGACATAATTAGAACTAAGACATGGGCATGTGGTGGTGGTTTGGTCGCTAAGTTGAGTCTGACTCTTTGTGACCCCATGGACTGTAGCCCACCAGGCTTCTCTGTCCATGGGATTTTCTAGGCAAAAATACTGGAGGAGGTTGTCTTTTCTTTCTCCAGGGGATCTTCCTGAACCAGGAATTGAACCTGGGTCTCCTCCAGGGAAGACCGAAGACATGGGCATGGTCTCTGGTAAATTGTGTTTGAAATAGGCAGCCTTTGATGATTATCCATGGGGCTTTTGGGTTACCTAGACCAGGTTGACTTGGCATGATTTTGAAAGCCCTAAAAATCTTCAGTAACCACTGCTGGGCATGTGATTTTTCTAATGGGAAACTGCTGTGCTTTTATAAGCACCAATTAGCTATTTGTGAGGAGGAAATAGCAGCCCACTCCAGTATTCTTGCTGGAAGAATCCCTTAGACAGAGGAGCCTGGTGGGCTACAGTCCATGGGGTCACAGAGTCAGACACGACGGAAGTGAGAAGCAGCAGCTACTTGTCAGGAGCCTTTGTTCATCCATCCCGTCCTTTCACACCCCTTCATCCATCCTGACCTGTTTCTTTGTTGGCCTTTGCTGAGTAAACAAAAAGACTCTGGAGGAATGTAACACTATGAACCGACAGCTTTCTACCAGCGGGGAAAATGAGGGAAGCAGAGCTAGTCTTCAGTGAAACAAGCTATTGAAGTTTGTATCAGACAAGTCCCTGCATTGCTTCTAAACTCATTTTCCTTTCTGGTGACTGCTTTCCTTGTCCTGTCAGGGAACTACGGTTCTCACACAGCTCTTTGGACTTGACTAGTCTTTATTTGAGGACACTTCTCTTCCTCAGATGTCCTAAACTGAAAAATTGCCCCCCTGTCAGGGAATACACGTACATTCTTTCTCTCTCGACCAAACACATTTATGTGTACATATCATATGTGTACGCACATATTACCTATCAGTGGTTCCCCATAAATTCATACAGGAAGTATGGCTGATTTAAAAAAAAATTATTTATCTTGTTTTTTTTTTTTTTTTCATTTTTTGACTGTGCCAAGTGGCATGTAGGATCTTGGTTCCCCAACCAAGGAAGAAACCTGCTTCTGCTTCATTGGAAGAGCAGAATCTTAAACACTGGACCACCAGGGAAGTCTCAGCTTATCCTTTAGTGTGGGTGTCTGTGTTAGACACCCAGGCTTCCCTGGCAGCTCAGACAGTAAAGAATTTACCTGCACTGCGGGAGACTTGAGTTCAGTTCCTGTGTCAGGAAGATCCCGTGGCCAAAGGAATGGCTACCCACTCCAGTATTCTTGCCTGGAGAATTCTATGGACAGAGGAGCCTGGCAGGCTGCAGTCTACGGAGTTACAGAATCAGACACGACTGAGCGACTGACACACTGTTAGACACTGATTTCCAAGGAGACCTCTGCACTACGCAGTCATAACTTTGAGACAATTACCTGACCTCTACGAGGTTTAGTTGTAAAAACGATTTCCTCCCTATTCCTCCCTATGCAGATGCTGTTAAGACTGAATGAACAAATGGCTGTAAAACACGGATCTTTATTTTTCTAGTAGACATTCATTTTTTTTTTAACCATCTGTACTATTATTGATGGTATGTAAAAATTTTTAATGATTACTTTCTCTTTTAATTTTAAATAAAGACACCTCGGCTCTAACTTTTACCCATAATTGTCTTATTCAGATCTTAATTAGAACCTTTGGGGTTGGAGATTAGGTTATCTGTGATTTTATTAACTTTGCTATGAAGCCATGGTTGAGAATCATAGATTTTGACTTTTACTGAGGCTAATAAACGCTGGACTGGAAGAAACACAAGCTGGAATCAAGATTGCTGGGAGAAATATCAATAACCTCAGTTATGCAGATGACACCACCCTTATGGCAGGAAGTGAAGAGGAACTCAAAAGCCTCTTGATGAAGGTGAAAGTGGAGAGTGAAAAAGTTGGCTTAAAGCTCAACATTCAGAAAACAAAGATCATGGCATCCGGTCCCATCACTTCGTGGGAATTAGATGGGGAAACAGTGGAAACAGTGTCAGACTTTATTTTGGGGGGCTCCAAAATCACTGCAGATGGTGACTGCAGCCATGAAATTAAAAGACGCTTACTCCGTGGAAGGAAAGTTATGACCAACCTAGATAGCATATTCAAAAGCAGAGACATTACTTTGCCAACAAATGTCCGTCTAGTCAAGGCTATGGTTTTTCCTGTGGTCATGTATGGATGTGAGAGTTGGACTGTGAAGAAGGCTGAGCGCCGAAGAATTGATGTTTTTGAACTGTGGTGTTGGAGAAGACTCTTGAGAGTCCCTTGGACTGCAAGGAGATCCAACCAGTCCATTCTGAAGGAGATCAGTCCTGGGATTTCTTTGGAAGGAATGATGCTAAAGCTGAAACTACAGTACTTTGGCCACCTGATGCGAAGAGTTGACTCATTGGAAAAGACTCTGATGCTGGGAGGGATTGGGGGCGGGAGGAGAAGGGGATGACAGAGGATGAGATGGCTGGATGGCATCACTGACTCGATGGACATGAGTCTGGGTGAACTCTGGGAGTTGGTGATGGACAGGGAGGCCTGGCATGCTGCGATTCATGGGGTCGCAAAGAGTCGGACACGACTGAGTGACTGAAGTGAACTGAACTGAATATCCATATATGTATATTTATAGATTTAGGTATATTGAAACAGCTTCTGTATGTATTATTTAGACATTTCCTCTATTATCTACCTTTTATTCTATCAAAAGAATAATATATAATATTATTATTTTATTTAATAATATAATCTATATAATAGTTTATAGATGAGGTTCTAGGAAAGGGGAGGGAAACTTGTGAGTCTGCTCTTAGGGGAAGAGTGAGGAGTAGAGGGCAGGGCAAGGAAACAGATTTAAATTCCTCCAAAATTTCTGAATTTAAAAGCCTACTCTGGGACTTCCCTGGTGCTCCCGTGGTTAAGATTCACCTTCCAAGGCCAGAGGTGCAGGATTGATCCTGGTCAGGGAGCTGAGTTCCCACATGACTCATGGTCAAACAGCCAAACATAAAGCAGAAGCGATGTAACAAACTCAATAGAGACTTTTTTTTAAACCCTATTCTGATCATGAGCACAATTCCAGAAAATATTTTGGATCACTGTTCTCTTGGAAGTAATTTTTCTATCCTAGGGGGAACCTCATACGGACTATAACTCTTTCTGAGCTCTGAATGAGAGTCGAGGGGCATCTTAATTTCATTAATGTAATTTGAGAATTGTTGTTGTTGTTCAGTCATTAAGTCATCTCAGACTCTTTGTGACCCCATGGACTGTTTCATTCCAGGGTCCTCTGTCCTCCATTATCTCCCGGAGTTTGCTCAAATTCATGTCCATTGAGACAGTGATGCCATCTAATCATCTCATCCTCTGCCACCCTTTTCTCCTTTTGCCTTCAATCTTTCCCAACATCAGTCTTTTCCAATGAATCGACTCTTTGCATCAGGTGGCCAAAGTATTGGAGCTTCAGGTTCAGCATCAGTCTTTCTAATGAATATTCAGAACTGATTTCCTTTAGGATGGACTGATTTGATTTCCTTGCAGTCCAAGGGACTCTCAAGAGTCTTTTCTAGCACCACAATTCTAAAGCATCAATTCTTCAGCACTCAGCCTTCTTTATGGTCCAACTCTCACACCCATACATGACTACTGGAAAAATAGTATTACTTAAAACTTTAATGTGCATAAAAATTACCTTGTAATTTTTGTGTATAGTGCAGATTTCTGAACCACATCTCTGTTAGACCTGGGGTTTGGCCCAGGAATCTGCATTTCTTTAAGCACTCCTGGGAATTGAGATTCTTAGTCACTGAGAGATGAGGGGGGACACCCAGAGGTAAAAGGGGAGATGGTTTTGAAGCTAGTTTTTGTAGTTTCTGTTTTTGTTCTCTTTCTCCTGATTTGCTCTGGGCTATGGAGACTTTTTCATGGCTTTTATTGTAAAGTCTCAAATTTTCTGCTTCTCCCCACCTTTAAATTTTTTTTTTTTTGGTTTTTATATGTTGTGTTTCATCTGTGTTGTAACTGGCTTAGTTCTCCCAGAAAAGTTGTATTTAAAAACTACCTAATATCCCAGTGAGTTGAAAGACATTTTTCGTTTTGTTTATTTTTCTAGTTTTTCGGACAGCATGAGGTTAAAGTTTCTT